>NC_140588.1:1100712274-1103359558 GCF_964204655.1 Triturus cristatus | reverse complement strand
TGTTGTGTGTGGTGGTGTGTGATGGGTTTTCTGAAGGTGAAGTGGACGCATCTGTGGTCGGTCCAGTGTGGTTTGGTGGTGTGGTTGAGGGAGACGTGGGGGCTTGCAGAGAAGATGGGGTTGAGCGTGTGTCCAGCGGCGTGAGTAGGTGTCATTACGAGCTGTTTGAGTCCGAGGTTGGCAAGGTTGTCGATCAGGGTGGTGGAGTTGGCGTCGTTGTTGTTCTCGAGGTGGAAGTTCAGGTCCCCGAGGAGGATGTAGTCCGTGGAAGCGAGGGCATGAGTGCTGATGAGGTCGGCGATGGTGTCACTGAACTGTGAGCGGGGTCCGGGAGGTCTGTAGATGAGAGTTCCTCTGAGGGTGGTGTTGGGGTCGGTGTGGATCTGGAAGTGCATGTGCTCGGCGGTGGTGAGGGTGTCATCGGTGTTTGTTGAGATTTTGATGGAGTCTTTGTGGATGATGGCGATTCCTCCCCTCCCCTCCGCCTTGAGACCCGAGAGGGTCACAAGGCGCTGGGGAGGGGGGGGTGCTACTGGTCGAAGAGCCAGGTCTTGAGGAGTCTTCTGAAGGCCAGCAGGTCCTGGGTCTGTCGTAGGATGGTGGGGAGAGTGTTCCAGGTCTTGGCGGTGAGGTAGGAGAAGGACCTGCCGCCGGCGGTGGTTTTTCGGATGCGAGGGACTGTGGCGAGGGCGAGGTTGGCTGAGCGGAGGCTTCGGGTGGGGGTGTGGAAGCTGAGTCGGTTGTTGAGGTAGGTGGGTCCGGTGTTGTGCAGTGCTTTGTGTGCATGGATCAGGAGCTTGAAGGTGATCTGTTTGTTGATGGGGAGCCAGTGCAGGCCTCTCAGGTGGAGTGTGATGTGGCTGCGGCGGGGGACGTCGAGGATGAGTCGGGCCGAGGCGTTCTGGATGCGTTGAAGTCGTCTCAGGAGCTTGTTTGTAGTTCCTGAGTAGAGGGCATTCCCGTAGTCGAGTCTGTTGGTGATGAGGGCCTGGGTAACGGTTTTTCTCGTGTCGAGGGGGATCCATTTGAAGATCCTGCGGAGCATACGGAGGGTGTTGAAGCAGGACGCAGAGACGGCGTTGACTTGCCTGGTCATGGAGAGAGTGGAGTCGAGGATGACCCCCAGGTTGCGTGCGTGGTCTGTGGGTTCCGGGGCTGTGCCAAGTGACGTGGGCCACCAAGAGTCGTCCCAGGCTGATGGGGTGGGTCCGAGAATGTGGACCTCTGTCTTGTCTGAGTTCAGCTTCAGTCTGCTGTCCTTCATCCAGTCGGCTATGGCCTTCATTCCTCAGTGGAGGTTAGCTTTGGCGGTGTGGGGATCTTCGGTGAGGGATATGATCAGCTGGGTGTCGTCGGCTTAGGAGATGATGTTGAGGTTGTGTTGTTGTGCGACGTGAGCGAGGGGGGCCATGTAGATATTGAACAGTGTCGGGCTGAGGGAGGATCCCTGTGGGACGCCGCAGATGATCTTGGTGGTTTTGGAGCGGAAGGGTGGGAGGCGGATGCTCTGGGTTCTGCCGGAGAGGAAGGATGTGGTCCAGGCCAGGGCCTTCTCTTGGATACCGGCGTCATGGAGGCGTGCTGATAGGGTGCGGTGGCAGACCGTGTCAAAGGCAGCTTATAGGTCCAGGAGGATGAGGGCGGCTGTTTCTCCTTTGTCAATCAGGGTCCGGATGTCGTCAGTGGCAGCGATGAGGGCGGTCTCGGTGCTGTGGTTGCTGCGAAATCCGGTTAGGGAAGGGTCCAGGATGGTGTTAACTTCGAGGTAGCGGGTCAGCTGTTTGTTGACAATCTGCTTGGTCACTTTTGCCGGGAAAGGGAGCAGGGAGATGGGCTGGAAGTTCTTGAGGTCCTTGGGGTCCGCCTTGGCCTTCTTCAGAAGGGCGTTTATCTCGGCGTGCTTCCAGCTTTCTGGGATGGTTGCTGTCTCGAAGGAACAGTTGATTGTTTTCCGGAGGTGGGGCGCGATGGTTGCGCTGGCTTTGTTGAAGACGTGGTGAGGGCAGTGGTCCGATGGGGATCCGGAGTGGATGGAGTTCATGGTTTTGATGGTGTCTTCGTCGCTGACGCTGGATCAGACGGTCAGGCGACTGGTGCGAGTGGTAGTCGCAGGGGTGGTGGACTCGGTGGTGGGTGCGGGGGGGTCAAAGTTGAAGCTGTTGTGGATGTCGGTGATCTTGCAGTGGAAGAAGGTGGCCAGGGAGTCGCACAGGTCTTGAGATGGCGGGATGTCGCTGGTGTTGGAGCTGGGGTTGGAGAGTTCTTTCACGATGCTGAAGAGCTCTTTGGTGATGTGTGCGTTGTTGTCTAGGCGGTCCTTGAAGGCGGTCTTCTTGGCAGTCCTGATGAGTTGGTGGTGTCTGCGGGTGGTGCTCTTGAGGGCTGTGTGGTTGTTTGGTGTTCGGTTGTGGAGCCATTTCTTCTCCAGCTTCCGACTGGTGTGCTTGGAGATCCAGAGGCCCTCGGTGAACCAGGCGGCTTTCTTGTTGGTGTGGTTGGTTGTAGAGGTCTTGAGATGGGCGAGGGTGTTTGCGCAGTCGTTGATCCACTGTGTGAGGTTGGTCGCGGCGGTGTCTGGGTCGGTGGGGTCGGTGGGTGGTCTCAGGGCGAGGGCGGTAGTCAGTTGGTCCTCGGTGACCTTGCCCCAGCAGCGGCGTGGTAGCTGTTGTGTGTGGTGGTGTGTGATGGGTTTTCTGAAGGTGAAGTGGACGCATCTGTGGTCGGTCCAGTGTGGTTTGGTGGTGTGGTTGAGGGAGACGTGGGGGCTTGCAGAGAAGATGGGGTTGAGCGTGTGTCCAGCGGCGTGAGTAGGTGTCATTACGAGCTCTTTGAGTCCGAGGTTGGCGAGGTTGGCGATCAGGGTGGTGGAGTTGGCGTCGTTGTTGTTCTCGAGGTGGAAGTTCAGGCCCCGAGGAGGATGTAGTCCGTGGAAGCGAGGGCATGAGTGCTGATGAGGTCGGCGATGGTGTCACTGAACTGTGAGCGGGGTCCGGGAGGTCTGTAGATGAGAGTTCCTCTGAGGGTGGTGTTGGGGTCGGTGTGGATCTGGAAGTGCATGTGCTCGGCGGTGGTGAGGGTGTCATCGGTGTTTGTTGAGATTTTGATGGAGTCTTTGTGGATGATGGCGATTCCTCCTCCCACTCCGTTGGTGCGGTCTCTGCGGGAGATCTTGTAGCCCTGTGGGATGGCTATGGCGATGTCTGGTGCTGAGGTGGCGTTCAGCCAGGTCTCCGTCAGGAAGGCGACGTCAGGGGCGGTGGAGTCTAGGAGGTCCCAGAGTTCGATGGCGTGCTTGCAAGCGGAGCGGGTGTTGAGGAGGATGCAGGGGAGGTGGTTGGGTTCTCTGGCTGGTGGTGTGGAGGGTTGGATGCTGGTGAATCTGCAGTTCCGGCAAGTGAAAGGCCCCTGGGTGCGTTTCGGGGTGGCCTGGTATCAGGGGTGGTCTTCTCTGGTGTTGAGTGTGTGGAGGGTGATTGCGTCGTAGTGCAGTCTGGCGTTGTGGGGGGTGCGGGGTCCAGGGGTTCTGGTGCTGGGTGTGGTCCAGGCGCGGACATGCGCAGACGGGCTTGCCTTAGGCGTGCCTTTGGCGTGCCAGCGGCGCGCCCGCTGGCAGCCTCCATATGGGGGCAGAGGGAGGGAGGAGCAGCTTGGAGGTGGGAGCGGGGCGGCTAATGGGAGTGAAGGGGGCAGGGCCCCAGGGGCTCAGCGGCGGGGGAAAACCTGGGGAAAACCCGGGGAAAAAACGGCGGGAAAAGATTGCAGGAGAGGGACACAGAATGAAAAAACAAAGTGGCACAGAAGCCAAGCGCAGGGGTACAGAATAAAAAAGGGAGCGAGCAGTCAGGCGGCAAAAGCGGCAACGGAGGTTCAACCCACAGGGGGCTGCGTGGCGGATGGGGGGAGCGACCTGCCTGGTGACAGGGTCAAAGGTCGCCTCAGGGAGGGAACGGTCTTGTGGCGCTCATTAGTCTCTCTGGAGAAATCAGCATGCACCCGAATACCATGGCCTTCTTAAGGGAATAACCCTTGGGCACACGCCGCAGCCAGTATCTGCCTCATCTGCTTGTGGCATAGGAAACAGGAACTGAGCTGACGGGGTCATGTGTTAGAGTTCTTGCGTGGGAGGCCTATGCGATGAGTACAGTGTCTCTCCAATGGAAGATCAAAGGCAGCACGTGTAACTTTGGGCCTTCAATTGTTTCTGGGAAGCCAAAGAAACAGGCATTGTCCCTTTGACTGCAGTCTTCCAGTTCAATCAGTTTGCTACGGAGGAAGAGAAGTTATTGATCCCTATCCTGCATGGTGTTGAGATGGCCTTACACTGCCATTAGTCTTTGGTCCATCCTTTCGCTTGTGTGTGGAACCCCACGATGACTGCTCCTATTGATTTCACCTCATCAGTAAGCTTAGAGATATTGGAACACATTCCTTCCAGCCATCGGCTGACTCTGGAGATTCCCTCCAGGATGCGGTCCATGGTCTCACCTGTTGCAGAGGCTGTTGGAGGTGTAGAGGAATGGCTTACAGGGAGGGCGTCTCCCTACATGGCCAGGGTGCGAGGTTGTTTGAATGCCTCCGTGAATAGGAGCTGCCTTGAGGGTTTACTCCTGTGTTTATTGGTGGGCATTCGCTACTGTTCACAGGGTGAGGCTTGGTAATGTCGTGCCAGACTGCCTGGTAGCCAGACAGCAAGACCAGTGGCGTTCCAATGAAGGGCTAGCAAGCGGGAGCAAAGTATCTAGGGTGGTTGCTCCTCAGTGGCCTGTGGTTGAAGGTTAAAGGTAGGTGCCCACCCCACTGCAACACCTCTGTAAGTTGCCCCTTAGTTCACCCCTGAAGGGGCCCAGGAGAGCTTGCCTTATTGCATTTTCTGCCTAGGCTGTGGCATACTGGGCCGCCCCGGAGGTGACAGGCGAAGGGTCCTATGGGCTCGTCTGCAACTCGCTGCATTGTTCGTGATGGATAGCTCCTATCTGGGATGCCAAGAAATTTAAATGGGGACAGTTAACACTGTGCACCCTCCAAGGGTTCAATGTCACACAAGGGTCAGTCTCTGCGAGTTCCAGCAAAGATGAGGTGGGGCCATCTGGGATATATGCGGGTGTCCACTTTGCCCATGGGAGGGAGAGACACCAGTAGATGAACAGTGGCCAATTATTATTATTATTAAATTAAATTTATAAGGCGCGACAGCTACCCAACAAGGGTTTCCCGGCGCCAGGACAACTGTTGTAAATTGAAACAGAATGTGATTAAGCATTTACTGAAAACATTAATGCTTTCCCTTTAGATCATGTTTTCTTCGTTATGTTGACCGAAGTCCGGACTCCATTTTGTATTATCATGCTGCCACGTGTTCGCCACGAGGCGAGTCCGACCTCTGTGTTATGTGGAAATGTGGATTTTCCTGATCAGTTATGTCCCCTATCTTGGACCCCAACGGTTCTATATGCATGTTACAAGTACATGTATGTTCCCTCCAGTTCCAGTTTCCAAGACGCAAACATATGTGCGTCTACCGTCAACATGTTCTCTGTCAGATCCGCCATCAATGGGCTGGATATTCGATTCCTAAGTATGAAAGGCCACCGACTTTATATGGCTAAGTTACTCCATTTTTACAGTTCAGGCAAGTAGGCCCGATTCTGTCCTCAAAGCCTTTCCCTGCTCTCTGTCTCTGACAGCTTCAGCTTGAGCTCGCATCTGTATCCATGAACTTTGTCCTGCTCCCTGTGCAGCTAACGGTGCCTGCCTCGGCCAGTTTCGCCCGCCTGCCAAAAAGCTGTATTTCACCTTCGAATTATCTACTTTGCTCTTCAGCCGATGCATTCCTGTCTAGTGATTTAGGTAAACATTTCCTTTAGCTCACAAGCAAAGGACTCGGCCTTTCCGTCCTCCTGCAAGTGATTCATAGCCCTGTTGCCATGGAAAGTTTTCTGCCCCTCGCATCTCATATAGGCACTTAGACGCTTGTACACGCACACACAGTCAGTATAGAATAGATTCTGTCCGAGAGTCCTTCCTTGTGGATAACATAGTTCTCTAAACATAGGATGTTAGATATGATTTGGGATTAGGTTGACTTGACCCCCCAGACTTCTCGTCTCCACATGTAGAGCTAAATGTCAAGTCCCCTTCACCCCCTAGTTGCACGTCAATCACACGTCATGCTGCTGCGCGCGCATCTATGTTAAGTATTATCTTATAGATCCACCTATGTATGATAATCAGAGCCAATCATGTTTCTTTTTGCTCCTTATTACGCCTAGTTTCGATTACGTATTACTATGTCATTTCTCTTATCAATTGTTACGCCTTTTGCATTCGTTTCATTGTAATGTATGACCTATAAAAGTTACTTCTTGTCAATAAAGTATTGTACTTCACTTCCTGAACCCTCGTGGTGACGGAACCTGAAGGCCGCCACTCGAGTCGGCCATTTTGGAATAAAGCCCATTCAGAAAACCTCTTATACCACGGATTCTGCCTCTTGTTATTCTGAGCTATTTTACTTTATTTTAGATTCCGTATGAAATTCAGTCTAGGTAAAAAGAATATTTACCACATAATGGCGCCCGAATAGGGACACTTTCTCATCTCACGCGCCGGCGGTGCGTTGCAGGCCCGGTCTCCTGCCACAGCTGGACGGACCATAAACGCGTACCAGCAGGATTTCCTGTAGCTCCCTCCGGTCAAGCGGGGGCGACTGAGGCTGCGATCAACCCAGACGAGGCGGTGAGAAGTGCGAAGTATCCCGACCAGAGCCTAGCTGAGAGAGCAAGATCCGAGGTATACAGAGGCCCACCAGGTTTTCGAAGTCCTGATGTCCAGAGGGTCCGCTGTCCGCAGTCATCGAGTCCCGTCCATTCTCTGAGGCCTTCCGTTTCAAGGAGCTACTCGGTGAGTACCATCGCCGGGGAGGCGTGTTGACGTGCACATAGGTTGTGCCGGTCAAGACGGATTTGGGTACACAAATCCGGTCTGCACTGTTTAGCAGTGTATATGTACTGTTTAGCAGTATATCAAGTATTCCGAAGTATTCAGTTATTGTCAAGAATTCAGCTTGATGATTAGTTATGCAGACTGTCATCATTGTCGGTCATTTTTAAAATGTTTAATGTTTAATGTTTAAAGTGTTCAAATGTCTTGGTATGAATGATTGTTCATTGTTCACTGTTCATTATTGTGTTTTTTTCGTATTAAGTGAGTTCAAGAGTAAGTATCAGATCAGTTGTCAATATGCCGCTCTTCTCGAAGTTAAGACAGATTACTACCAGAAAAGGGGTGCTTGAAGAAGCAGTTCCTATCCCTCCTAGGGACACTCCAGGGCATTTTATGTATCACAAGCATGGCTTAGATGCCATATTATTTCTTGATTTATGGGTAGATTATACCAAGGGATTGCCGGAAAGTCAAAGGTGGCCCGCAGCGGGAACCTGGGATGCAGAGTGCATCATGAAAGTAGAGGAAGAGTTATGGAAAAGAAAAGTCAGACAGTCACAGAAAGACGCTGTTGAGTTATGGCGTAAAGAATCTCATAGACGTACAGAAAAAGCACGTAGACAAGAAGAGAGGAGTAAAGAAAGTTCAAAGGAAGTTCAAGAAAATCTATTAATTGAGGAAGGTATCAGAGTGAAATCAGAACAAGTAAATAGACAAAGAAATGCTCTTATGAATGGTATGTATCCCCTCCTAGCCGAAGGACTACCTAAAGCTGTTCCAGAGATGCCAAAAGACTTGCCACCCCCATTATTTCCAATTAAGGTACATCCAAAAGGGCACCCCAGAACCGCAGAAGATGTTTTTCTTTCCTCATATCTAGATGACGCAGCTCCCGAGTATGCTAACCCCGCACCACATAGACCGTCTGGCGGAGGGGTTCAACGGCAGGATCAGGTATCTGTCCCCGTGCAACAGCAAGTCCCGACACAAGCTCCGGCAAGCACATCTGTTTCCGCATCTGTCCCCGCACTCGATTCTACAGTGGTATCGACACCTATAGTTGCTGTGTCACGTTCGACGAATCCATTCACACCCGACGCCCCAGATGGGGCCACGGGAGGTGCTAGCAATACCTTTACACCACCTAGAATAAATAAACTTGTTTTTCAAGAGTCAGCGCATCCACGTACACCCAAATTCGTAAGTGAACGTACGCTTAAGGAACTCCTTATAGATTGTAGATATGACCCGGTGGTCGGTAAAGAGGACGAAATGGTCCTGGCATCATTACGTATCAGACGAGCCGCAGAGTATTTAGCGAGGTTACCAGGAATGACTACGCATCTAGATAAAATATATCATTTTGTTCAAACAGGGCGAGATCCAGAATGTATTAACAGAGCTATGGAATTCCAGAAAGTAGAGATACAGGGGGAACTGTTACGTTTCCTCATAAACTGTGTGATCAGAAATCAAGACCGTCCGGGGGTAGACCCGAATGCAATGCTTATTCTTACAAGATGGAGCCAGAATATATCCGAAGGGAGACACGATAAGAAAAACTGTATAATAGCCATGTGCCGAAAAATCCGTAGAGAAATAGAGCGTATTCATGAAGAAAGATTGGAAACAGACGAGTTCGAGCAAGATGAAGTGTCCGAATCAGGGAATTCCGCAAGACAGTCAGAGACCATAGCCTACGTAGGCAGAGGAAGATCCTGTGATAATACTAGATGCTTTTCTGATCCCATACACTCTGTATGTCCAAATAATAGCAGAACGTATCCAACGCCTGTAATAAATCTGAAGTCTCCTGAACATTTGTTTCAAGCCGCAGATAAAATACTACGAGAACGAAGGGGTTACCGCCTCCTCGATTCCATGGAGGAGCAAGAATTAGCCAGATCAGCCGTTCACTGGATTGACAGTCCTGAAAAATACGGTGATGAGACCGTAGCACACACGTTTTTTAACCTCAGTACAGATGAACAACGTTTAGCTGGAATCTATATGATTCAGCAACTCCTTATATTATATAAGAGCCAACATGCTGACCCTGGTCCTTTACCTGATATATTAACGGAACTACTCACGAACAGATGGAGAGGTTCTAGTAACAAGTTAATTAAAGAAATATTAGTGTCACGTAAACAGTATGTCCTTTTTGTAAGTCCAGATTCTTTCTCGCTGCCCCGCAGAGAAAGAACGCCGCATTATATGGATAGACAAAATCCCTTACGAGAAGTGCACCCAATAAAAGGCGAAGACAATCAGTTTCACCGTGTATTTGTATACACACCCATATCAAAAATTGAATTGTTAGAAATGAAGAAAGTAGTACCAAGTCATGACAAAGACCCAGCGGGTTTCCACCGAGAAATTAAGGACATGTTACTGATGGGAGAGTATACCTATCCTGATATTATGACGATATTAAAGGTGCTCTTACCTGCTGGCATTTATGAAAAACTGAAAGAAAAAGAGTGGGAAGTGGGTGACCAAAAGATAGATTGGACAGCATTAGAAACGGAAGAAAAGGCCCGAACTGCAGGTTCAGGGCTCGGGGATAAAGTCAAAGCATTACCAGGTTTACTAGTACAAGTACTGCCACGTTTATTAACTACGAAAAAGGAAGATTGGGGTGCAATCACGGCCTGTAAACAAAAGCATGATGAAGACACAAGTGATTATTATGCCCGATTTGAAAAATGTTTTGGAATAAATAGTGGTATAAAAACAAGTAGTGAGTCGTATCCACATTTATTTGTGACAAAATTAGTAGAAAATGCATTACCTCCAGTAAAGAATAGAATATTGAAATTCGAGAGTACCTGGCAAAGTAACACTCCGTCACAAATGCTACAAATGTTACAGTATCATCACAATAGAATTAGAGATGAACAAGAACACGAACAAAGACGTATGAAAGATACAAAAATGAAAATGCTAGTGTCTCAGACAGTACCAGCTGAAGGACATAAAAAGGGTATGACACAGTCCGATTCAGCAGGACCGGTAAAGGGGACATGCAATTATTGCAAAAAGCCAGGTCATTACGTACACGATTGTCCAGTTTTAAAACATAATATCGCCATAGGTAAAACACAAGAAAGATCACGGCCACTCAGACAAGATCAGAATGAACAAGGAGCTATGCCGCATCCCCAGGCCATGCCAGCCGCACAGCAGCCAATACAGTTTGTGCCAGCTGCACCACCGTTGCCTGCTACTGCCACACAAACCACAACACGACAAATGTATCAGACTGCCCAGTATGAATATCCTGAGTATCAGCGTTACGCATGAACCAGCCTAGAGAGGGAAGTTGACTTACCCCTTATCGAGATTCCTGTAGATCAAGAAGGACCTTATGTACATAGTGAATTATTAGGTCAAGATAGAAAATTCTTACTCGATACAGGGGCAAGTCGAACAACTATAAAACGTAGTGAAGTTCCAGGGGCACCCCTCTCAGGCTCTCAAAATATTTCCCTTGGTTTTTCAGGAAAACCTATTGTTAATGAAGTATCACAGCCTCTTCCACTTACGATAGGACCTTTGACACGAACTACAGATTTATTGCTTACTAAATCATGCCCAGAAAATCTGTTAGGAATTAAAACTCTGAAAGCCTTAGGAGCCATAATATGTTGTTCTCCGGAAGGAGTAAGGTGGTTTTTACGTGATTTTAAAGGTCACTATGTGTCTAGAGACATGGATCCCCGACTACAGACTTTACCAGCACATCTATGGGCACAAGGCCCTACTGATGTTGGTTGTATGAACATTACACCATACCGAGTCACACTCAAGGCAGGAGTGGTATTACCACGAATGCGACAATACAAGTTACCGCAAGATGCTGTAGTGGCTTTGCTGAAAATCATTGATGAGCTAATTGCCCAAGGAGTAGTTGTAGAAACAGACTCCAATGTATGTAATTCACCGATAATTCCGATTCTTAAACGAACTGATCCCACTGCTCCGCCAGTATACCGATTGGTTATTGATTTGCGTGAACTAAACAAGTGCATTGTGCCACAATTTCCTGTGGTCCCCGATATATCATCATTATTGACAGCAATTGATTCCGAAGCAACATTCTTTACTGTAATTGATCTCAAGAATGCCTTTTTCAGCGTCCCAATAGATCCGGAAAGCCAATATTTGTTCGGATTCAGTTTAAATGGGCGCAGCTTTAAATTCTCCCCCGGCTCCCCAAGGATTCACAGAAAGCCCCAGCATCTACAGCCAAGCACTGAAACGAGAACTTGACAGTATCCACATGCCAGTCAATACTGCACTGCTTCAATATGTCGATGATCTGCTGATCACCGCGAGAAGCGAACCCGAATGTGAAAAGGCTTCTCTGACAGTTTTACATTTTCTAGCCGACAAGGGGCACAAGGTGTCTCCTTCTAAGCTGCAATTCTGTGTCCAGCGAGTTATTTATCTTGGTCACTCGCTGTCCAAGGAGGGAAGGCAGCTTACACCAGATCGCATCCAGTTAATTGCTAACATGTCAATACCCCAGACACAAAAGGAGGTGCGGGCTTTCATAGGCCTCACTTCATATTGTAGGCAGTGGATCCCTCAGTACGCATTTCTAGCAAAACCACTCATTCAGTTAACCACACAGGAGGCAGCCACATCGACTGTTCTCCCTTGGACTCAGGAACATACACAAGCTTTTGAAAGCCTAAAGGAAGCTTTATGTCAAGCACCTGTTTTAGCAACACCATGTTATAGCAAACATTTTACACTCTTTGTTACAGAACGCGAAGGTACTGCCTTGTCAGTACTCACTCAGGAACAAGCAGGATCACGCAAGCCATGTGCTTATTTTTCCAGTACATTAGATCCCGTAGCTCAGGCTTTGCCTGCATGCCTGAAATCAGTGGCAGCAACAGCTTTAGCAATCAGACAAAGCGATGCCATAGTGTTAGGACATCCATTGACAGTACAAGTACCACATGCAGTAGAAGTTCTTGTGAACCGAACGCAAACACAACACTTGACCATAGCAAGACTTACCGGTTATGAACTGACATTGTTTCAGCCACACATAGAGATCCGACGGTGTAATACATTGAATCCTGCTACACTATTACCTGTAATTGGAACAGACCCACTAGCTCATGATTGTGTTGAAATTATTGAAATAAAGACGAAACCTAGACAAGACTTGACAGACGTTCCATTGTTAGATCCAGACCTGACGTTGTATGTAGACGGATCATGCATGAGAACAAGTACAGGAGATTTAGTGGCCGCGTATGCGGTCACAACAGACACTGAAGTCATTGAGACAAACTGTATAGATACTTTGTCAGCCCAAGCAGCAGAACTTATTGCTCTAACACAAGCCTGTATTCAAGCCACAAATAAAAAAGTTAATGTATACACTGACTCACGTTATGCATTCGGAGTTGTACACGACTTCGGCATGCTGTGGCGAGAGAGAGGTTATTTAACCTCCCATGGTGCCCACATTCAGCACGGACCCCTCATTCATGCCTTGTTAGACGCAATACATCTACCCACTGCTATATCGATTATGAAATGTAAAGCACACACGAAGGTTACTGATATCATTTCCCAAGGCAATGATTTAGCTGACAGAACAGCTAAACAGACTGCTCAGAATCGCACATTAGACATGACAAAGCCAATAGTTCAGACACCAACACAGTGTATGACAATTAAGGATCCCGCACTTGACGTAATTGACATACAGACACATGCTACTGCAGAAGAATTAAAGAAATGGACTGAACTAGGAGGGATCCAGACAGATCAGGGATGGATGACGAAGGAGAAATCTGTATGGTTTCTTCCTGACTCTATGGTCCAAGCCATTATAGCTACAATTCACAGCCCGGCGCATTTAGGAGAAAAAGCTATGCTAGATAGCATTCAACACATTTGGTTCAATAAACATTTACGAGCAGCAGCTAAACAAAAGGTCCGTACCTGTATGATATGTTGTCAGTTCAACCCAGGAAAAAGTGTTCCCGTAGAACAGGGTGGATTCCAGACTCCTGATCATCCTTTTGAAGTGCTCCAAATGGATTATATCCAGATGGAACGATGTCGAGGATTCAAATATGTTCTTGTAGTTGTCTGCGCTCTCTCCCGATGGACTGAGGCGTACCCAGTATCAGATTACACGGCCCCGACTACTGCCAAACAGTTAGTTCGAGAATTCTTCCCACGGTACGGTTTACCACGTGTTGTATATTCAGATAACGGCCAGCCTTTCTCATCCGAATTAATGAAACATGTCTCACTTTTGTTGGGATATCAGTGGAAATTCCACTGTGTCCGACACCCCGAGGCAGCAGGTCTCGTGGAACGACATAATCAAATTTTGAAAATCAGATTGTCTAAAATATGTAAGGAGAAAGGTGTTGACTGGATAGTAGCCTTACCAGTTGCACTATTTTACATAAGAATGGTAGCACACTCTCGAACAGGGCTATCCCCGTATGAGGTGATCTTCGGAAGACCACCAAATATGTGGGGGACGCCTATACCACGTAAAATAACTGATGTTAATTGTAATATGCTGACAGATTACTTGGCTTCCTTGATGTCTGCACTACAATCTTGTCGTTCACAGGTAGCTGCAGCTTTTCCTGACAACACTGAGGTGAAACCCCATGACGTTGCTCCGGGTGATCTGGTGTTTGTGAGGAATTTCGATCGGAAAACCCAGTTGGAGCCCAGGTGGAAAGCACCGAAGCTAGTCCTGCTGACCACAAGAACAGCCGTGAAAGTTGAGGGCCGCAAGGGCTGGATACATTCCAGCCACATTAAGAAATTTCATGGACTATCCTCGGATATAGACACTGTGCCCTGCACTCCCTCACAGACTGATTCAAAACTTCCCTTTGTTGAAAAGAATGACTCTCAGAACTATAAATTAAAACTTAGGCCCAAACAGTCGAGCAATTTGATTGTTTAAGTCCTCTCCAAGGTGAAGCGGTTGAATTGTCTCTGACATGTATCCCTTGGACCTGAGTAGAGAAAATACCCGAGAAATGTTGAAACGACAGGCGTATTGTAAATCACTGCGTAGCTACTGTATGAAGACATTATTAATTCTGTTTTTATTGAGTCTTTTAATAATTATTACGAGTGTGATTTTGCACATATATCATCCTATTTCTAGACATGTTTTAAATGTTGCTGCTGAACATTCTTTTAGTGACCTACCACCACATGAATTATCTTATAGACTTGCGCTGCGCAATAACACTTTCATTAGTATGTTACATCATTCCCATCAGACTAGTAATGCCACCAATTGTTGGGTGTGTGGCCGACTCCCTCCCTATCAGAATAACAAAGGAGTTCTGCCTTTCTTTCCACATCCGTTCACACATAATGGCTCCTGTGGAGCATGGTTTAGTTTACTAAATTCCATAGACCCAGACACAGCAGTTTATCAACAACATTGGATATGGGGAAATCTGAATCAAGTTTTATTCAAAGTCTGTCACCCTAATAAGGAGGGTCACCCCAGTAGAACAGGAACTGATCTAGAAAATGAAGTGTATAAATTAGGTAATTTTACGCCTAATCTTATGATTCTGAATGTCAAATCCGAAGTTGAACTAATTCTGCCCACTATGTCAGTATTTCCAGTTAAGGGTGAATTATGTGTGAGAAAAGTTGGTTCCATACATATGGGCCATAGCAAATGCGTTACTACAGTAGAATATAGTGATCAAGGTAAATCTTCATTTAGAGCTTCTCGCCATTCTTACTTTATATGTGGTCAGACGGCATATATGCGTCTGCCTCCAGATTGGGACGGTACCTGTTACATAGCATTCCTTTTGCCACCTGTTTTCCTAGCTCCCCCTGATTATTATCGAAATATTCATTTAGTACACAATAGAGAGCGAAGAGATCTCCCAGTCATCGATTATACTGAGACAGCATGGGACAAGTATGTAGATTTCAATAAAGGTATCTTTCCCTATATAGGTACAATATCAAATAGTAAGCTGATACGTAGACTAACCAAGACTCTTGAAGCTGTAGTAAACGAGACTATAGCCGCCCTAGGCAATCTGACAGAGGAACAATCAGTGATGAGAATTGTTGTTCTCCAGAACCGTCTTGTCCTTGACGTCATCCTGGCCGATAGGGGCGGAGCTTGCAGGGTCATCGGATCCAGCTGCTGCATATTCATACCAGAAAATTCGCCATCTGTATATAAAGCTATAACACGCCTTCATAAGATTGTGAGCCAGATACACGAGAATCCAGGCACTTGGACGTGGTCCGGGTGGTTTTGGAGTGTGATATCAGCCTGGGGATGGAGAGTTCTATCATTTCTAGGTATTGGCCTTCTTATGCTCTTCAGTTGTTGTTTATGCCTGCAATGTGGACCAGCGATTTGTGGTCTGTGTGCCACATCATGCATTCCATATCAAGGTTCTCGTTCAAAATGCCGGAAGAAGAAGGAAGAAGAAATGATGCTCCATGAGCAAATCGATGGAATGATGAAGATTGATATCTCTTGAAGGGCAAGTAGGGGACAAGGAGGGAATGTGGAAATGTGGATTTTCCTGATCAGTTATGTCCCCTATCTTGGACCCCAACGGTTCTATATGCATGTTACAAGTACATGTATGTTCCCTCCAGTTCCAGTTTCCAAGACGCAAACATATGTGCGTCTACCGTCAACATGTTCTCTGTCAGATCCGCCATCAATGGGCTGGATATTCGATTCCTAAGTATGAAAGGCCACCGACTTTATATGGCTAAGTTACTCCATTTTTACAGTTCAGGCAAGTAGGCCCGATTCTGTCCTCAAAGCCTTTCCCTGCTCTCTGTCTCTGACAGCTTCAGCTTGAGCTCGCATCTGTATCCATGAACTTTGTCCTGCTCCCTGTGCAGCTAACGGTGCCTGCCTCGGCCAGTTTCGCCCGCCTGCCAAAAAGCTGTATTTCACCTTCGAATTATCTACTTTGCTCTTCAGCCGATGCATTCCTGTCTAGTGATTTAGGTAAACATTTCCTTTAGCTCACAAGCAAAGGACTCGGCCTTTCCGTCCTCCTGCAAGTGATTCATAGCCCTGTTGCCATGGAAAGTTTTCTGCCCCTCGCATCTCATATAGGCACTTAGACGCTTGTACACGCACACACAGTCAGTATAGAATAGATTCTGTCCGAGAGTCCTTCCTTGTGGATAACATAGTTCTCTAAACATAGGATGTTAGATATGATTTGGGATTAGGTTGACTTGACCCCCCAGACTTCTCGTCTCCACATGTAGAGCTAAATGTCAAGTCCCCTTCACCCCCTAGTTGCACGTCAATCACACGTCATGCTGCTGCGCGCGCATCTATGTTAAGTATTATCTTATAGATCCACCTATGTATGATAATCAGAGCCAATCATGTTTCTTTTTGCTCCTTATTACGCCTAGTTTCGATTACGTATTACTATGTCATTTCTCTTATCAATTGTTACGCCTTTTGCATTCGTTTCATTGTAATGTATGACCTATAAAAGTTACTTCTTGTCAATAAAGTATTGTACTTCACTTCCTGAACCCTCGTGGTGACGGAACCTGAAGGCCGCCACTCGAGTCGGCCATTTTGGAATAAAGCCCATTCAGAAAACCTCTTATACCACGGATTCTGCCTCTTGTTATTCTGAGCTATTTTACTTTATTTTAGATTCCGTATGAAATTCAGTCTAGGTAAAAAGAATATTTACCACAGTTAGTTGCTCTGTAATCTGCCTAGTAACAGTTTATAAATAGCTCTCTCTTGTCCATCTGGCGCATGCCCAGACTTGACCACATCTGTTATAATTAGCCTTGCTTGACCATGTGTTTTCGCGGGCTCAAGGAGTGTGTTGGCTCCGCCCATGTATTGATTCAGTATTGAGAATGACCATAAATGGTAATGTTCTTCGGCCTCATGTTGTATCCACCCACTTATGAGCCCCTCTGTTGTGTATAAAAGGGGACTGTATACGAATGTTCTGTGTGCTACTCCATGCAATACTGAAGAGTGTTGTGTGGATTGTAGGACCACCCTTAAGGGTTAATAAACGCTGTTTTTGTACTTTGCAGTTTCCGTGCCAACTTCCTTATAGATTCCGTCACAGGAGAGCGAACCCTTGTGTCTTGCGGGCCTTGCTGGGGCCTGTATTCGTCAATTGGCGCCCGTCACGTGGGGCTCATCGGCGACTCGGATGCTCGAAGGACTGGTCGCGACGAAGGTGAGGAGTTTGGCCGGGGACGTGATCACTGCCAGCGGCGTCTTAGCCCTGGCATCCCGAGGTTTTTCTTCCTTCCCTTCCGAGCTGACCGTCTGGGTGGCGCCGGTCATCGACTGAGACCTCTTCTGTCGGTCCTGCCGTGAGAGCCGTTTGGGCGATTGTGGAGCTTGGCAGTTGGAACCTGGACTCTTGATTGGTAAGAACCGTTGTACGGTACTTGCTCCGAGTTTTTGAAGCCTGGTTTGGCTATTTGAGTTTGATTGATGATGACTAGTCATATTTTGAATTTGTCTTTGTGAAAATATATGCGTTGCAACACATATAGGCAGGTAATGTGGAGATATTTCTCCGGAGCTGTGTAAACTTTGAACGGCGCAACGATTAAGTGCCATTTTTCCTTATAATATTGCATATTTTGCATTATTTCTAGCATGCCTGCTTTTAGCGCACTCCGTAAGTGGTGCTGTTGTTTTGGTAACCGGTTGAACCTCGAGGAATCTGCTCCAGCTCCCCCAGAGGGGACTCCTAATAGGGATATGTATGTGAAGCATGGTCTTTCTTCCATAATGTACAGCACGCTATGGAGGAAATACACGAAGAAGGATCCTGAGTTGCGATGGCCTTTGTATGGATCGTTTGATATACGTAAGATTGAGTATGTGGAACAGTGTATGTGTAAGCGACGTGCTCGGCAGGATATGTTTGAGTGTGTGCGATTATGGGTGAAGGAAGTGCGTGAGCGAGAGAAACGTGAGAAAGCGCTGTTTGATAAAGAGCAACGGAAGAATGATCATGTGCGAGCGCAGGAAGCGAAGCGTCGGGAGGACAAAGAGCAAACGGACAGACAAGAGAAAGAGCGTAGGCTACAGGTCTCGGGTCAATATGTTGTTCGTCAGCCACTTTATCCTGTCCTTAATAATCCTGATGATGATTTTTATTTACTAGATCGCTCTCCGCCCCCTTATGTTGGCGCATCCGCTCCGCGGCCGCAAGATTCTGGCCCGGCTTCGGGTAAGGTAGACACACGGTCCATGTTATCGGCCGAGCATATGGCTGAGCTTCGGAAACTTTCCCTCCGTGCACTTAAGGGCAAGATATCTAAGGAGGAGTTGTTCCATACTTGGGGGTCGTGGCAAGATAGAGAGAGGGTGTATTTTCTGTCTCATTTCGCGGATGAAGTAATTGCTGCTTTCCGAAAATATTCTAGTGTCCTTGAGCCTGACGAAGTGTCTTCGGATGCCGGAGCATTACGTAATGGTGTTTTTTCTCCCCCTAAGGCTCCTGAGGCGGCTCGGCGGCTGTTCGCTTTGCGGGACGAGGTGCTGGCCCTTAGAGAGAAAGCACGCCAACAAACGGAGGAGGAGAAGCAGTCGGATTCGTCTGCAGCAGGGGGCCACTCATCCACCTCCCAGTCAGATAAGGATGACGTAGTGCATGCTAAACCAATGCGAGAGGCGGCGCCTTTGTATGTTCCTCCTAAGGGAGCGGGGACTAGCTCGGACATTACCTCCGCCGATGCAAGGGGATATTTTGTGTATAATTGGGTTTACACTCCATGGCATAGGGCCGATGTTATGGCATTAAAGAATGCGTTGCCTGACCCCCGCAAGAATCCAGCGGCCTTCTATGAAGAAGTCGAGGGGGCCTTGAATTCTTGCATTATGACCTTAGCGGATATAGACCTGTTCTTTGGCCTTATCCTACCGCCGGATACGTGGCGCTCTGTCCGAAAGGTAGATGATGCGGTTGCCTTCAAGGCCCGGTGGTCTGACCTTGAGGATGAGGATAGGGAACGGAAGCCCGCACAGAAACCACCCCAGAATATTTTAGATCTCCCTGCGGCTATTGTGGCTAAGTTGAAGACGATTATCCCCCCTAAAAAGATTGACTGGAATATGTTAGCTGCATGTAAACAGAAAGTTGACGAGTCAGTTGCGGACTTCTTTACGCGCTTTGAGGAGACGTTTCATGATTTTAGTGGCCAGTCGCTTACTGACGACACGGGCCGCCACCTTTTCGCGGACAAATATGTGGCTAATCTGCTACCAGCAGTTGCGGCCCGGTTAAAAGCGAGCGAGAGTTCCTGGTCCTCCGCGACGCCGACGGCCCTTCTGACTATCGCTCAGTATTATGAGCGTCAGGAGCACGAGGCGAAGGGCCAGGAAGAGAAGAAATCGAAAGACCTCAAGACTAAGGTGATGTTAGCACAAGTATATGGCCCGCCCCGACGGGGTAATAATAGAGGACGGGGCGGATCCTATGGTCCCCCTTCGGGCCGATCTGATTTGAATAGGAACCAGTGTGCGTATTGTAAGCAATTGGGCCATTGGGCCAGGGATTGCCCAGTGTTGCGTGCTTCACGTCAGGGGCATACTCCGGGTGGCCCGAGAGGTAGAGGGGGTTCCTCGAACTTTAGAGGAAATTCTAATGATAATGCCCGTTTCGATACTGCTGGGCAGCACCGAGATAGCTCAAATGTTTTCGATCGCCAGCACCAGTATCATGTGTCGGACATCGATCGATCGGGATATCACGATTCGCAGCATGCATAGGAATGCGTTGGATGGGGGTCTGAATCAGTTGAGGTGCCGGTCGATCAGACGGGTCCTTATGTATCGGCTGAGGTTTTAGGTTCTACTGATCAGTTCCTAGTAGATACAGGAGCGACCCGTAGTGCATTGTCTAGGTACTTGGTTCCGGGGGCTCCCCCATCCGGCTCAATGGTTACATCGGTAGGGTTTGACGGTACCCTCTCCCGAAGCCCTCTTTCACAGCCCCTTACATTTAAGGTTGATTCTTTTTCTGCGCCCTGTCCGTTTCTGCTTGCTCCGTATACACCGGATAACATTATGGGCCTTGATATGTTAAAGCACTTTAGGGCTACGATCCGCTGCTCCCCTGAGGGTGTGAGGGTGATCTTAAACGACAACTACCCTCGGTCTGGGCGGATGTGTACGATATCAGAGGATGCGTTGTTGGCTACCCTCCCCCGAGCTTTATGGGCGACTTCGGACACAGATGTGGGACAAATGGTGATTCCTCCGGTCCACATTAGTGTCCAGGAGGGGGCGGTGTTACCACGCCTCCCGCAGTATCGTATTTCCCAGGAGGGCGAGGAGGCTCTCATACAGATTGTGCAAGACTTGATCGCAGTAGGGGTAGTGGAAGAAGTTCCCTATAATATCTGTAACAGTCCGATTCTCCCTATTCTGAAAAAGGACACGGATGCAAAGGTCTATCGGTTCATAATTGATTTGAGGGAGGTGAACAAGATCGTGATACCTCAGTACCCGGTGGTTTCCGATATCACGACGTTGCTTACCTTGGTCCCGCCTACGGCGACCATGTTTTCAGTGATTGATTTGAAGAATGCCTTCTTCTCTATTCCCATTCACCCCGATAGCCGATTTCTTTTTGGGTTCACATTAAACAATAGATCTTATCGTTTTTGTAGAATTCCCCAAGGCTATACAGAAAGCCCTAGTATTTACAGTCAGGCTTTGAAACGACAGTTGGATTCCTTTGTTTTACTCGAGGGGGTCGCCCTCATTCAATATGTCGATGACATCTTGTTGGCGGCTGACACCCTGGAGTTGTGTGAGAAGAGCACGTTATCCCTACTTTCTTTTTTAGCATCCCACAATCATAAGGTATCTAGGAAGAAATTGCAATTCTGTAGACCAAAGGTGACTTATTTAGGTCACCTTTTGTCTAAGGAGGGGCGTGCACTCACACCAGATCGTATCCAAGTAATTTTGGACACACCGAGACCATCCACGCAGAAGGATGTGCGTGCATTTTTGGGTCTTGTTTCTTTTTGTAGACAGTGGATACTGGGGTTTTCACACATAGCTAAGCCATTGCTAGCTCTCTTGACAAAAGACACACCTATCCCAATCCCTTGGTCAGATGAGTGTGATGCGGCTTTTCAGCAACTACGACGGGCCCTTTGTTCAGCACCAGTGTTAGGGACCCCTGATTATGCAAAACCCTTTTCGTTGTATGTGCATGAGAAAGATGGATGTGCATTGTCAGTTTTAGTGCAGATGCACGGCAACAAGCAGCGCCCTTGTGCATACTTTTCGGCTGTGCTTGATCCTGTCGCCCGAGCATTACCAGGGTGTTTTCGCTCGGTTGCGGCGACAGCTGTGTCAATACGCCAAAGTGAAGGAATTGTGTTATCCCATAAGCTGTTGGTGTTAGTCCCCCATGCTGTCGATGCCCTGCTTAATCAAACAAAGACGCAGCATTTGACCAGTGCCCGTTTAACGGGATATGAGCTGACGCTTTTGGCTCCTCATATTACGTTGAAAAGGTGCGTGACATTAAATCCGGCCACATTGTTGCCATACCCCGAGACCCAGCCTGAGGCGCAGAAAGCGCATGATTGTATTCTTGTGACTGAGGAACAAACAAAGGGTCGTATTGATCTCCAGGATACGCCCTTTTCAGATGTAGATGGAGAGTTGTGGGTAGACGGATCATGCCTGAAGCTACCAGATGGTACGACTTCAGCAGCGTATGCAATTACCACATTACACACGATAGTGGAGACAGCACACATACCACAGAAATCAGCTCAAGCAGCGGAACTGATAGCATTAACACGAGCATGTGAGCTCAGTACAGGATTATGTGTGAATGTTTATACAGATAGCCGCTATGCCTTCGGAGTAGCGCATGACTTCGGCCTACTCTGGAAGGAGAGAGGGTTTTTAACGTCACATGGAGTACAGATAATGCATGGAGAGTTAGTTCATAATCTTTTAACTGCATTGACATACCCAAAGAAAATTGCTATCGTTAAGTTTAGCGCCCATAGGAAAGTGGTTGATAAAGTTGGGGAAGGGAATGCGTTAGCGGGTCGAGTAGCACGGGAGACTGCGATGCAGCCCGGTACTACTGCCATGTATGTAGTGAAATCACAGGTGGAGAGATGGCGTGATGCGAAGGAGGAAGTGCGAGAAATGCAAAGGACCGCTTCTGATAAAGAGCGGGAGAAATGGGCTAGCGAGGGAGAGTTGGATGATGAGGGTTGTTGGAGAAATAAACAGATGGATAGATGGAAGTTACCCACGGCTTTCGTACAACCTATGGTTCAGATGGCACATGGGCTAGCACATGTTGGAGCTTCCGCAATTGTGAAATTGCTTACCCAAGTCTGGGAGCATCCAGAGATTGCTAGCACGGCAAAGAGGGTGGTGCAGACTTGTATGATCTGTCTGAAGTATAACCCAGGAAAGGGTACTCGAACTCCAGCAGGAGGATTTGCGACACCCACTGCACCCTTTGAGGTTCTGCAGATGGATTACATCCAGCTTGAGCACTGTAACAATTTGAAGTATGTTCTAGTAGTGGTTTGCGCTTTCAGTAAATGGGTTGAGGCGTACCCTACGAAAGACAATACTGCAATGACCACGGCGAAGCTACTGCTAAAAGAGTTTTTCCCTCGATACGGCGTCTGTAGACTTCTGTGGAGTGATAATGGCCCTCACTTTGTAGCGGATGTTATAAAGTATGTCTTGAAGGGCCTAGGCATCACCCAGAAGTTCCACGCCGTGTTTCACCCCCAGTCTGCAGGACTAGTCGAGAAGTATAATGGTACACTGAAGCTTAAGATCGCCAAAATCCAAGCTTCAACGTCTTTGACTTGGCCAGACGCCCTGCCACTGGCGTTATTGTCAATTAGGTCAGTGCCACACTCTCGAACCGGCCTTACGCCGTACGAAATAGTATTCGGACGCCCAATGAACATTTGGGGTCCACCAAGGTCTAAGGCTGTGTATGATGTACCTTGTGTAATGATGAGCGATTATCTGGCACAGTTAACGGATAACTTGGTTTCTATTCATCAACAGGTCCGAGAGGCGCTCCCTGATCGGTCTACCGGCGAAGGACATGGTCTCCGGCCTGGAGATCATGTTATGGTGAAAGTCTTCGACAGAACGAACAGTTTGGAGCCGAGATGGGTAGGACCTGAGCAAGTCCTCCTTGCAACGAGGACGGCTGTGCGAGTCTCGAATAGGAAGAATTGGATCCATTCCTTGCACTGTCGAAAGGTACCGCCCGGATTGGTGGAGTCTGCCGTGCTGACCGATCAACGAGAAATCCTAGCAGCAGAGACAGGCCGTGCTGCGAAGCCGAATGACACTGAGGAGCTCTTTCCGGACCACACGACTTCTGGAGGAAGGCGATATCATCTTCGACCAAGGAAGTAAGGTTTCCAGTACCGGGACATACTGTCAGAACGGCCCTTGGGTTAGTGAAACGGAGAGCCGATGAGGCAAGGGGGGGGGATCAGCCCTGCATTAGTGTAGCGACACCCGTCTTGGCCCGCTGGTGAAGAAATCAACCGCTGCCCAAGGGGAAGAGTTCTGACAGACCTTTTTAGTTTCAGGAAGATATCAGGGTATTGTTTCTTTTGACATGGAGAAGAAGAAAATCCTTTGTGCGTTGGGGTTCATGCTAACAGTAGCTATTGTTGGAATAACAACATGGTTTGTAGAGGAGGTAACTCCTGCTCGGAAAATACTTGTGTTGACAACTCCGGTGCCTGAGGAGCACTACTTTTATACATTACCGTATCAAGAGTTGAAGCATCGACAATCTTACTTGAACAACACTTTCATCCAGATGCTGCATCATACCCACGTTGCTACGAATGCTACGAACTGTTGGATATGTGGGATGATGCCAGCCCATCAGAAGAAAGGAGGAACGCCATTTATACCACTTCCTTTCTCTCATAATGGCTCTTGTAGAGCATGGTATACTTTGCTTTTTGCCACTCGGAAACCGACAGTGGGACGATTGCTTTTCAGACTTAATAGAGAATGCCATCAAGACAAGAATGGGTATCCACAAGCGAATGGGACAATTTGGGAATGGGAAGAGTACCGACCGGACAATGAATCCATTCCCTATATCTTCACGAACACCAGAGACACTGTGGGGAAGGACAAATTCGTGATCCAAGTGGCACAAGCTCAAGCGGACCTGTGTGTCCAGAGTGTGGGTTTTATCCCTGTTGGTGTCAGTGATTGCATAACTGTACTGAATATTGACGGGTTGAACAACAGTACCTTCCTAGCGTCCCATAATACTTACTTTGTATGTGGAAATAAAGGTTATTACCGTTTGCCGGCTGGGTGGTCTGGGGTATGCTATGTATCATTCCTATTACCTCCTGTATTTCTAGCACCCGCGTCATATCATAAGGATTTGAAATTGTTGAATAATGTGACTGTAAATAGGTATAAACGTACTCTATCAATTGATGATGTGGATCAAACTGATACCAGCTTGCAACAGTATATTGATTTTAACTTAGGACTGTTTTTCTTTGTTGGAGCCGCCTTGAATAGTAGGAAGATCCGAAGATTAACAAGAGTGGTAGAAGCTGTGACAAATCAGACTGCTGCTGCTCTTGGGAATCTTACGGAAGAGTTACAAATAACTAGGATTGTTGCATTGCAGAATCGTATGGTATTAGATGTAATGCTAGCTGATCGAGGTGGAGCTTGTAAAATTATTGGAAGTAGCTGCTGTCTGTTCATCCCTGATCATACGCCATCCGTTTATAACGCCATTAACAAGCTGCATAAAATAGCAGCTGAAATCCACACAGAAAACGGCACCTGGTCCTTTTCTGGATGGTTTTGGGCGTTGGTTACTGCCTGGGGATGGAAGGTCTTAACTGGTCTCTGTATTATTATAGCAATTCTGTTCTTTTTCTGTATGTGTGTTCAATGTTGACCATTGTGCTGTTCTGTATGCATTTCATTCTGCATTCCAGATAAGAAAACTATTGCCGATGTTGCTCACCAGAAGAGTCTAGCTAAAGAGGTTAAAGGAATGATGATAATTGACATATATGATGATTATTCTTGGAAACCGGATGTCTTCAGTAAATGCTGAAAGGGTCGTCTGTTGTAAATTGAAACAGAATGTGATTAAGCATTTACTGAAAACATTAATGCTTTCCCTTTAGATCATGTTTTCTTCGTTATGTTGACCGAAGTCCGGACTCCATTTTGTATTATCATGCTGCCACGTGTTCGCCACGAGGCGAGTCCGACCTCTGTGTTAGTTGCTCTGTAATCTGCCTAGTAACAGTTTATAAATAGCTCTCTCTTGTCCATCTGGCGCATGCCCAGACTTGACCACATCTGTTATAATTAGCCTTGCTTGACCATGTGTTTTCGCGGGCTCAAGGAGTGTGTTGGCTCCGCCCATGTATTGATTCAGTATTGAGAATGACCATAAATGGTAATGTTCTTCGGCCTCATGTTGTATCCACCCACTTATGAGCCCCTCTGTTGTGTATAAAAGGGGACTGTATACGAATGTTCTGTGTGCTACTCCATGCAATACTGAAGAGTGTTGTGTGGATTGTAGGACCACCCTTAAGGGTTAATAAACGCTGTTTTTGTACTTTGCAGTTTCCGTGCCAACTTCCTTATAGATTCCGTCACAGGAGAGCGAACCCTTGTGTCTTGCGGGCCTAGCTGGGGCCTGTATTCGTCACAACTGCGAAACAGACTGATGAGATATAAGGGGGAGATTATTGGTTAAATAGCCAAGTCTTTATAGATCTTCGAAAACAGGAGTAGTTGGTTTCTGAGCGAATAGTGAGTGGCAATGAGTTCCAGAGGGAAGGACCTAGGTAGGAAAAGGATCTACCACCCATTCTGGCAAGACGAAAGCGAGGGATCGTGAACTTCTCTTGCGTAGAGGAGCGGAGGTGGCGTGTTGGAATGTAAGGGCTCACAAGAGAGCGCAGATAGGGAGGCGCCAAGCCTTGTCTTATCTTAAACATAAAACTTAATGCTTTAAATTTTATGTGATTAGTCACTCTGAGCCAGTGCAGATCACGAATGTAGCCAGAAATGTGAGAATTTTTTGGAATTTTGCATAGAAGTCTGACTGCAGCATTCTGCACAAGCTGCAACCTGCAAATGACATTCTTATTTGCACCAAGTAATAGGATGTTGCCGTAGTCCAGCCTTGAGGTTATGAGGGCATGGATCACGGTTTTTTGGGTAGTGGGGGGTAGCATCCAGATGATTTTGCGCAGCCATTTCAAGATGGCAAAGCATGTTGCTGCGACCCTGACGACCTGTTGGTGCCAAGACAGAGCGTCATCAATATAGACGCCTAGGTTACGCACATGACTAAAGGGTATCGGTGGGATGCCCATCTCAGTAGGCCAATGAGAGGGACCCCAAAGATCTTTCTCCTTACCAAGTATTAGAACCTCTGTTTTGTCACCATTAAGTTTAAGGTGATGCTTGGCCATCCATGCAGCGATATTTGTCAGGCCAAGTTGGAGGTTAGATGTTGAGTGATAATCAGAAGAAGAGAGGGAAAAAATGATTTGTGAGTCGTCAGCATAGGAAAAAAGAGTGAGGCCAGCTTGATCGGCTATACCAGCAAGAGGTCTTACATACAGATTAAAAAGCAGGGGACTGAGTATTGAACCTTGAGGCACTCCATGAGGGAAGGAGTGAATGTTGGACTTGTGAGTGGCTGAGAACATTTGGAAAGTACGACCACTCAGAAAAGAGACAATCCAATCAAGAGCAGAGCCCACTAGGCCCAGGGATCTTAAGGTTTTAATGAGAGTAGAATGGAGTATGGTGTCGAACGCTGCGCTGAGGTCGAGCAAAACAAGCGCCACAGTTTCTCCACAGTCAAGATGATGGCGGGTCTTCTGTGTGACGCCTAGGAGAGTGGTTTCCGTGGAGAAATTGGGCCTAAAGCCAGATTGTGAAGAGTGAAAGATGTTATTCTGTTCGACGAAATGGGTGAAGTGAGAATGAATGTGTTTCTCTAAAATCTTGGAGAAAATAGGTAAAAGTGAAATCGGACGGTAGTTGGACAAAATGAGTGGGTCAGCAGAAGACTTTTTCAATAAAGGAGTCACCATAGCATGCTTCCAGAGAGTAGGAACTACGGATTCGCTGAGAGATGCATTAAGAGCATTTAGGACAATATGCATGTGGGGGGACTCTAACTGTTTAAGGATAGAGGGCGGTAAAGGGTCGTTAGGTGAACCTGATTTTATTTTTGTTAGAATTAGATTAAAGGAATCCATATTAAGAACAGGTCAATGCTCACTTAAGCGTGGTGTATGAGGTGACATGGTGATCTGGGGGACCGTGTTTGGCTCGCTCCCCCTAGGATATGCTTCCTGGTTACACCCCCATGTGTTCTTTCACTAGTCAGGGAGAAGGAGGATGGGGGTGATCAACCTTGCGTTTTGTTGCCCTTTGGGTAGTTCCCACTGTCCGCTGTGTCCCATGGGACATAGAGTGTGTAGTTGTCCAATTGGAGGCCCCAGGAAGCATCACACATCGTCACAGCAGCAAGCATGCCCTTGGTCTGCAAGGAGTGCAACCCACTGTGTAGTGTAGTTCCTATATCCCTGATAGGCTCTGTGCATTGGAATAACATACACTATAGCTTTAACATAGGACTAAGGTCAGTATGTCTCTATGGAGTATGATAAACTTAATTACTTGTGTGTGCCAGCTAAATCAGAGGTCACTAGAAACTTCTCGAATATACAAGAAGGGATTAGTCTCTGACAACCACATAAACATGACAACTTTATTACCCTTTAGATTCTGAACAGTCTCAGAATCGTGGAAACAATAGATAACAGTTTCACTCAGTCAATCATGCATGCTTCGTTTCTACGGAGTTGCACAGAAATAGAGAGACGGGCCTTTCAATAAAAGGGTTTATTGAACAGTCTTATATCTCATGCAAGAGATATGAGTTGCTACAATCGTAAGACAGACAATATGTACAAGGTTAGCAGTAAGATAAAATAATACTGCAATAGCATGGTTTGTAGCTATTACATATATTAATCAAAATACATACCTAAATAACATAATGCTAAAATGTGATACTCATGTGATGCTTCTAAATTGTTCTACCTCAGTGTACCTAACCTAAGTGCAGTACGAGGTTTGAAGTACAGCTAGTTATATTTTAGTTTAGCCAAGAGTTGCCAAACGTTTCTCTAAGTTCTAGTCAGCTCCATACCTGAGAATGAGAGCGGTTGAGTCTCTTTTCTGGACTCGATAGTCTAACCCCCGCAAGGGAAGTCAGAGAGCACTGGAGCTGGATTCTCTGCGAGGAGGATGGCAGCGTCAGGTCAGTGTGTCAGGCTGGAACTCGATTTCCTTCCGAACTTGCCGTGGTGAACCGCGTAGTCTGGGTTGGATCGAATTCTCCGGGAACCGCAATTTTCAAGGGCAAGTACTGGTAAATTTATACCTTGAAGGTGTCCAGGAATGCGAGTATTGACGTAAATGTCGGCAAGAGGAACGTCATAAATGAACCCCTAAGGAATAGATGTTTATGCATACCTAATGAGTTCTTGGAGAAATCAATATTCAAGCTGAGGGAAATTCCTAAAGGCTTAAGTGTCTGATTTTCCAAGAATTTGTTGTGACGTGGATGGGATGATGTAGGTTGACATGCCTGTATTTAGTTTGTATGGAAAATGTCTAAATAAGGCCCGGATTTCTATGTCCAAATAAGGGCAATGTGAATTGTACCTATATAAGGGAATACATCGGGAAACCTATATACGGAATCTAAATCTGCACACAACAGCTGATGATTCAGGGCTAGTGCACTGCTGCTGTGAAAGAAGGAAGGATGCAAAAAGAACAATTGATTGACAGAATGCAGAACAATGACATACATTCACCCTAGTACAGAGATCTGGGCCTAAATCTCTGGCACCTTTGAACAGCTTCACTGGTTGCCAGTGAAGAAAAGAACTAAATGTAAAGCTCTTTGCATCGCGTATAAGGCAATTCACCTCCAAGGTCCTGCCTTTTTAAAGGATGCTTTTTGCCCTTACAATCCAGTCAGATCCCTTCGATCTTCTACTGCTGGTCCTATGCAGATCCCTAGGACTAAGAAGGTCTCATGGGGCGACAGGTCCTTTATAGTGACCACTACTAAACTATGGAACAGTCTTCCACGCTGCATCAAAACTTCTACCTCCCTTCTCTCTTTCCGCAAACAGATAAAAACTTGGCTGTTCAAACAATAACTACTCATGGACATCTTTAGTGAACACTCAGCGCCAAGACACTCTTGGGTATTCGTGCGCTTAACACATTTTCTAAAATAAATAAATAAATAAATTTAATAAAATAACCTTACCTTTAGGTGCTAAATAGCATATAACAAATTCAGAAAAGTGAACTCTGAAAAATATCAGGCAATGAGAGAGGTGATGATTTTGGGGTGACCCCTAACCTTTTGGGAGGGCAAGCAGATGCCTTAAACACAAAGAGCATATCATGCTAAATGATTCGGTGGTGGTCCCATCCTCCTAGGACCACCGCAAGCAAAGTTATGGGCAAAAAAACCATGCTAACAAAAGGCCCAGCAAAGTATTATGGGGCGAGATTCTAGAGTGCAGTGAATATTATAGTATTAGCTCTCAGCTGAGCCTGAGAGCCTGCCCCTTGAGGAATGTTTTGATATTGGATACTATAATATTCAAATTCAAATATTGGGCAAAAATACAATGCCAACCAAAGGCCCGGCAATGCATTATGAGACTCTGTGCATTTTATCTGTGAGAAACATTGAAACTTGACTGACTCCTCAAGCGTATCCAAACAACAATAGATGACGATAATACTAATCAGCTCTGAGTTTTCTTGTCAACGTTGGTGCATGCATAGTTGTCACCATTCTCTGCTATACACCATCACTCCTTTGAGCATGCAGTGGCCCCAAGAAGAATACTTTTTTAAGAACTTGGTCACAGAATGCACCATCGTTAGAGGCAGATAAGAATGTCACAGGGAGGTGATTTTTACCCTTTTTCACAAATCACATATTCTGTTTCTATAATCTGTTTTTAACTTCACTCAAATGCACGGTTTTAACCCCTATAGATCCCCTAAACACAACGGAACCTCTAGCACCCTTGTTGATTTTATTGTAAACAAGTTAAACATATATATTACAGGACATTAAGATTGTAATGAAAAATTGACATAAGTGCACGTAACAATTGAAATGTCATTAATTGTGTGTCCAATGCAGTGAAAGTTGAGACGGTGGACCTGACGAAGGCAACTTGCTGAAACGCGCGTAGTTCCATCTACCGCCGACCCTCCTTTCTGTGCATATATGATCTGGAGCCTGTTCTAAATATATGAGAAAACATATTGTATCATTAGAGAACAGTATCATTATGTTCTAATCTCTTATCTATCTGACTATGTCTTATAGAGCGGAATATGTGTTGAGGCATTGTGATTGTAAAATGTTCTGAAATATATATTTTTGATATTCTGGAAAAAAATGATAAAATATTATGCAAAACAATATAAAAATATATTTTTTGATAATAGGTAAGCACTATGTCGTTTGATTGGGTGTAAGATGTCCTGTCATAATTTTAAACATTCATGCTTGTGATTAGCTTGTCCTTTTCCCCTTGCCCAATCTGGGATGTACCTAAGTACTTATCATAACCAATTTAGGGGAGAAAGAAGAGAGACTGGGGAACTAATTAGCAGAATACCAGTCAGACTAGTGAGCATAGCACCAGGCAAAGAGTGGGGGTAACCATAAAGGCAGATCCTGCTTTCCTACAGCATTTATAAAGGCGAACCACCTGTCAATACAATAAACAAACTTCCACCACATTTGCATAGGATAATTAGGATGTTAAGTAAAACCGACCAAAAGAGACCATGTGGCAATATCAATACTTAAGGGCCCAATGAACAAAAGAAAGAGGATGGGGTAGAGTGCCCTTAAATCAAATCTGAGTAACTTCAACATCAGCGCCTAAGGGTGTTAAGCAGCCGGACCAGCAGCTGGAGTGTAAAGATGGAAAGAATCATCATTTGCATCCACTGTAGGAAACATAACCCAAATGTAAAATACTTTGTTATGGTATGATTCCAGAACTTTCCACCACAGAAATGTGAGGAAGATGTGTTTTTTTGGACACATTTTGAGGTTTGCAAGGGATTCTGGGTAACAGAACCTGGTGAGAGCCTGACAAGTCAACCCATGCTGGATTCCCCTGGGTGTCTACTTTTCAAAAATGTGTAGGTTTGCTAGGTTTCCCTAGGTGCTGGCAGATCTAGGGTTTGTCTTGGTCGAAAAACAGGCTCCAAAACCGGATTGGAGGAGTGTAAGAAATTAGAGGATTCAAAAAACTGTAAATTGTAAAAATTGAAAATGTATGTGCTTTTCCAAAATGTTTGAAATAGATCGGAAGTAAAGAAATTGGTCTGAAATTGGAAGACTGGGCAGGATCTGCATTAGCCTTTTTCAGGAGCTGGAGGACATAGCGTGTTTCCACTCAGATGGAACAATAGCTTCCTTCAATGAAGCATTAAGTAGCTCCATGATTAACATGAGAGATGGTAATTCAAGCTGCTGTAGCACAGTCGTAGGCAGAAGATCGCAGGGAGAGCCTGATGTAATGCTACCTAGGATCTTCTTAAATGAATGAATGTCTAGGAGTGACCAAGATTCCAGTTTATTAGAGGGTTCAGCCATACAAGTAAACCCAGATGTGAAGGCTAACTCAGTAAAGTCAACTGACAGAGTATTGCATAATGTAAAGTGAATTTGCTTCACTTTGTTCAGGAAAAAATTAGCAAGGTTCTCACATTGCAGCACATCAGTGATTGGGGCGTGGGCTAAGTATCAGAACCAGACAACTTTTTGACCATTGTAAACAGGGTGCGGAAACAGTACTGTGCATTGAAATAGTAGATGAAAGAAAATCCGAGCGAGCTGATTTACATAGGGCTTGGTAATCTTTTAAGGCCTTTTTTATTTAAGTTTGGAGTCTGCTGCATAATTCCTCCTCCAGGGCTTTACATTTAGTTTTTTCAGTTTTTAATTTCTCTGTAAACCAAGGGGCAGGGAGACGGTGATTATAAGACCTTTTAACTAAAGGTGGAAGACAGTCATTAATAGCTTTAAGAATCCAACTTTGGATTATGCCCCGTGACGTGGTCGACATTTTTATGAATGGTGGGGACACTATTTTACAGAAGTTTATTAAAAAGTTCCATATCTAATTTTCCCCGATTCCTACATTTTTCGTGAGTTCCAGAGACAGCTGTAGGCAAGTTCATCGGAATTGTGAAACAAAATTGACTGCAAAATGATCTGACCAGCAAACGGGAAGAACAGGCAGACACAGAATGTTAGGGAAGCTGGAAAAGATGGGATCCAGTAAGTGGCCTGCCATGTGATTAGCACCGGTTTTGCAGAGCACCAAATTCAGCGATCAGCGTACTGCTGATTGTGCATTCAGGGTTATCAACCTGAAGATTAATGTCACACCGAATGGTAAAGTTGGCTGCTTAAAGAAGGTAAGGAGTATTTAAGTCAGAGAATGATGAGGCCCAGGGGCCTGATGACCCAGGAGGATGGTAGATAATTATACCCCACAAAAATAAATAGAGGGGTCAAGGCAAGTTTGAAAAATGCTGCCAGGAGATAGTAATAGTTAGGAACTAGTTTAAAAAATGTTTTGGGGGCGTGCCTATAACTTTGGCATGTTTGACCAATCTTCATGATTTTTCCCAACAAAGTGTCAAAGTAGGTTCTGTGTGATGGAAAGTTTGGGGGTGATCCGTGATGTGGGAGCCGAGAAATTGGCCCACAAAAAAAGGGTGCCTTTGTTATGTTCATTTCCATAGAAACCAGTTGTTAAACCTACAACCTGAACCACTGGATAAAATTACACCAAATTTGGCAGAAAGGTGAATGTTGTTATGAAGATTGTGCTTTTTGTTATTTATTGTAAATCCATCCAGTAGTTTTGAGAAATTTAAGCTGCAAATTACAGATACATCTCTGGCTGTGGATATTTCGCAGTGGTTTTGTGATGAATCGCAAATGTGCGTGCCAACGGGAATGCTCTGATTGGATGAATGCAACATCAACAGAAAGGTGTGTCCTCCATTTTATGATTTGTGAATGGTTCCCGGGGCTGAACATTTGTTTAAAAACTAAAATGAGGGGTCAGGGTGGAGATATACTGATGCCATTCTTGATTAATGGGTGTGATAGTGGCACAAGTAATGTTTTCAGAATTGATTTCTTTAATCGCACGTGCTATATGCAACGATGCTGCTGCCTCCAATGCAGACCGCCTGTGTACCATTGTGGGGACATCACAAAAGCATCATGAATATTAGTAATAATATAATAATATATATATATGAGATGAAGTCGTCCAACAGGCACACTGGTACACCGGCAAAAAGGACGAAGCGAACCCGCATATATTTGTGCATACTCATGGGTCACTGTTACACACTGTTACACACTCAAGTATGCACTGACAAACCACTCAGACACTTATTAACATACCCACTCAGATACTCATGCACTCACTCACATATCCATCCAGGTACTTTTACGCACCCAATTACAGACTCATGCAGAGAGTGACGTACCCTTGTACAGGCCCACTCAGAGACTCATGCACATACTTAGAGACTAGTCATAGACCCATATATACATTCTCACCCATTCTTAGACACTCTTACACCCACTCAGAACCATTTAGGGACTAATATACCAATTCACAGAATTACTCACATACTCATGCACCCACTTACAGACTTAATTGGAGAGTCATGCACCTTTGTACACACCCACTCAGAGATGCAAGCACCTACTTAGAGACACACTCATAGACTCATCTGTAAAGTGTGATACCCACTTAGAGACTTTTACACCCACTCACAGAACTACCTGGGTATTCATGTACCCATTCACTGACCCACCCGGGTTCTCAGATATCCACTCACAGACCCACTCAGGTACTCATGCGCTCACTTTAATACTCACTGAGAGAGTCCCACACCCATGTATAGACCCACTCAGAGACTCAAATCTACTTACAGATCCAATCACACACTCATGTATGCACTCACAGACCCACATAGACACTCATACACTCACTTACAGATCCACTCAGACACTCATACACCCACCTACTCACCAATACAGTCACTCCCACAATCAGTTACAGAAGCTCTCAGAGACTTATGGACTCAACACTTACTCATACACTCAGAAACTCAGACACCCACTCACAAAAATGCTACATGTACCCACTCAAGGCTCATGTATTCACCCACTGACTGACCCAGAAACTCAGATATCAATGTATGTACCCATTCACTCACCCACTGAGAGACTTATGCTCTCACTTACAGACCAATTGAGACACTCATACATCCACTCACGGAGTCACTCAGACACTAATAAACTCATTCACAGGCCCACTAAGGTACCTACATACCCATACATCCACTCATAGACCCACTTGGAGACTTATGCACTCATCAGTTATGCACTCAGTCTCATATACCCACTCACATTTGCATTCTGAGACCCACACACCCACTGACAGAACAACTCAGACACTCATGCTGTCAGTCATAGACACACTGGGAGACTCATGCATTCAGTCACAGATCTACTCATGCACCCACTCATTCACTAACTAAGACAGCCACTTAGAGACTCATGTAAGCACTCACAGATCCAGTCAGACAGTAATATATTTACCTATAAATGGACAAAGACACTCATGTACCTACTCACAGATTGAGTGAGAGACTTACACACACAAACACAAGCCCACTGTGACACTGATGTATCCACTCATTGATTTACTGTGGCAATCATGCATTTTGGTACAGAAGTTTTGATAGACTGATGCAACATCTCACAGATCCCCTCAAATGCTTATACAGTGAATGAGAGACTTAGGGGATGATTTCAATGCAGTTAGAAACAGCTCTTACAATTGGCCGGAGCCATTCCATCTGCAACGTAATATGCCAGCTGGATTCCTTTCTGACTGCCTCATTGCTATGGAGGTGGTCCGAAAGGAATCTGAACGGTCATTCTGAAGGTCTCAGAGAGCCCGTTCGCAAATTGGAGTACAGACAGTAATCCCTAGGGTGGCTCTTTCTGCACTAGAGATTATGATGTCAGGTTTCGGCAGCCTTTCTTTGCCATCCTTTCTGACACAGAAAGGCTGTCCAAACTCAACTTTAGGGGCCCCAGCAGGGCCCCCTTGGTTGCACGCTCTCCTGTTTGAGGCCACAGGGGCACCCTATAGATCCTTGCATCCTGTAGCAGGCACCTTGAGTTGCCTGCCACCGGGTGCAGGGATGAACTGCCCCTCCTATTTTACAATGGGAGTGTGCATTCCAGCCGAAATCAAGGCATGAAACACGTCGACCTATAGACCACTTTCACTTTTCAGCCCTCACATTGAGCTGCAGCAGATTTAATTTTCCTTGTCAGCCACAACTCTCATAGTCGGTTATAATCACAGCATCAGTATCAAGAGAATAACGATCTTCGGACACTCATAGCTATTTTTAGACACACTTTCACTATGCATAACTATATATAACCTACTGGCGGTCACCATTAGGTAGTTATAGTTAGGACCTAGTTTCCATAGGAAAAGCGTTCTTTCATTTGCCAATAGCTTTGATGCCGTTTGACAAATCTTTGCGAAACTTTTAAGACTAATGGGTACTCCGGTCAGCTCATATCTTGGAAGTTTCCGGGTGATTTGTCAAGTGGGGTCGGAGAAAAAAGGGGGGTCCCAAAACATGTTTTCCCCATGCCAATTTCCATAGAAAACTTTAGACACAGCTACAGTCCGAACGCTGAACGGAATTACACCAAACTGGCAAAGAGGTAGCTCTTGGTTCAGAAAGCTACTTTTTTTAAATGGTGTAAATCTGTTCAGTAGTTTCAGAGAAATTCAAAAATAAAGAAATTATATATCTGATCACCGAGGAGGAGTCGCAACTCCTCCTGAGCATGAGCTTCATTCTAATTGCCTGTCAACACTCCAAACCAGGAAGTGTTGGCAGTCATCTTGTGACTCGGTAACCGAGTCACAAGAAAACAGAAAAAAGAAGGTGAAAAATAAGAAAAGGGGGCACGGTAGAAATACACTGACCCCCAAGGCCTGCTCAGGGTTTTTTTTTACAAACCCTTAGAATAATGCATTTACACAATAAGATAGAAAAGTGATTTTATAAACAAACTCAATCTTCTGAGATGTTAATTACATGTTTTTGAAAGTCACAACAATTATTACTAAGCAATATAATTTTGTCATATTGAAATAGAACATGTTTTAATATATATTATTATTTAAGCTATATAAATCAAATTGTACGTTTTTGTTATATATCTATTAATAGGTAAGTAAGAAATAGTTTGTTTCACGTTCAGATTAGATGTCTGTCAAGTTAGTTTAGAATGTGTTTCCATTGAAGTCAATCTTGCACTTGTATTGCTTTAATGCATTCTGGAAGTGGTTGGAAAAAAAACTGCACACTAATCGTTAAACCTATATGTTATCTTGTAGTATATTATATCAAGATTTTATATGTGTATATAAGATGTGCTGCTTATGACTAATGTTTGTATTTGAATTGTGGGAGTTATAGTCATATTTGGTCCATTATAAAAGATGAATACAACACTCATTTTTGAAAGTGGGATTTATGCACTATAACTGTATATGAATTATGAATCTGAATGGATCTGTGTATGGAGGTTTATTGGTAGGGGTGTCTTATCACTTAAAACTGCTAAAGAACTTATTCATATTTCTTAAACCATATATAACTGAACAGCGAGGTAGGCTATAGCTAGGCCATAGAGCAGGGAGCTATTGGCTTAAAAAGTAAAAGATGCATCAGAAAATGTTTCAGTGAGCTATATGCACTCATATAAACCTATGTGCCCAATTATACATCCGGCCTACACCAAGACTCAAATCTGATCCACCTAAGTAGGAAAGCAGTCAGACACTGAAGCATCTAGTGTGATAGTTAGAGAGGCATGGAAAGATTCGCTCACACAGACAGCCACAGCTGATATGTAGTTTGTGATAAGGAAAGCAGTTACTTACACAGTTAAATAACCCAATATTCAATAGTACACCCAGGAGGCAATCTATGCAGGCCATTACAGACACATTCACATATCACCTAAAGAGAGGCAGAGATGTACTAATACATTTACATACATATGGAATCACAGCACTGGAAGTTAAACACTTATTCAGATGTCTGCTGAACAACTGATACTTTCAAGTTTAGTATGCAGAGAAATATCCCTTGCATTATGTCTCACACGTGTTATATCTGAGCTTGGGCAAGTAGATTTTCTGGTAGAGCTGTCTTATCACTTAGAAGTGCTACATAAGATGAAAACTGTCCTTGTACCACATTTGAGTACACAATGAGCTCATCTGTAGCTAGGCAACAGTGCAGGGAGCTATTACCTTAAAAATGAAGAAGGTGCACTTTGATGTTCCAGCTAAATATATGCATTCATAGAAACCTATGTGGCAAATTGTATATCCAGTGTACACCCACACTTAAATCTGAGATAGCATAGGGTAGAAAAGCAGACAGACACTGAAACACCTAGTGAGGTACTTAGAGAAGCACACAAAGATTGACTCACACAGACTGGCACAACTCGTGTGCATTTTGTGGTAAGAAATTCAGTTTCTTACAAACCTAAATAACCCAATATTTACTAGTTCACCCAGGAGCAAATCTATCCAGGCTCTTACAGAGACATTTAGACACTCACATACCACATAAAGAGAGGCAGTGATTTTGTGCATGATTTACATACACATGGAATCACAGTCCCAGATAAGAACTGAAACACTCATTGAGATATCTCCTAAACAACTGACACTTTCAAGTTTAACATGCAGACAAGTAGTGCTTGCATTATGTCTCACACCTGGCATACTTGAGCTTGGGCATGTAGTTTTACTGGTAGAGCTGTCTTATCACTTAAAAGTGTTACACAAGGTGTAATCTGTTGTTTTGCCAGATATACGTGAACTTTGAGGTCGGCTGTAGCTAGGCATAGTGCAGGGAGCTATTTGCTTGAAAAGTAAAAGATGCATTTTGAAGTTTCAGTGAGCTATGTGTACTCATTTAACCCCTTGTGTGCCCCGCCCTTTCCCCGCCCTGTGCCGGGCGTTGAATTAGCGGGCGGGGTTCATGACGAGATAGTCTCGTCATGGGCACAGCGCAACCGCGGCCCATGATGAGACCATCTCGTCATGGGCACTCAAGGGATTAAATGTATGTGCTGAATTATACATCCAGCCTACACCCAGACTTAAATTTGAGATACCTAAGTACAAAAGCAGACAGACAGTGAAACACATAATGATGTACTACATTTACACATGTAATCACAGCCCGTTAAGTTAATGAATGTGTAAGTGGGTGTATGGATGAGTGATAGGGTATGTTAACACTATGAGTGAGTAAGTGTTTGCATGAGTTGCTGTATGATCAACCTCTCTTCAAAGTGAACACATGCAGTCTGAATAATGCCTAAGCTATATACATATCCACATCTAAACAAAATGTTTGAGTAGTTAAACATATGTAAAGTGACACTATATAATTAAGTGATGAATGTACTTTTCTATTATTTTGTTTTCAGATATCAATATCTAGTTATCTCCACAGAGTTACCATGCCAACAAAAACTCAGAGAAGAAGCAGCGGCAAAAAGAGCGTATCCCTAGAACTAAGAAACAAAAGGGGTGAAATGCAAAAATGATAGTCAACGAGAAAAAGCTTGCTGGTAAGAGGACCCAGATATTTCTTAAAATCTTTTGTGTAGAAATGGAAATAGTACAAAAAGAAGTAAAGAAAATGAAAACTATAACATTGAGTACTAAAGCACAAAAGTCACTGATGTAAAAAGTGAGAAGTCATTGAAAAAAGGAGACTTTAAACAGAAGGCAAGAGTTCAAGGAAATCAGAAATAGGATTTTCCATACTAGAGTAATTCAGAACTTGCTAGCATCTATGAAGAAATATAAAAGAAGAACACAAGAAATCACACAAAAAACTATATTGAAGGTGTAGTTGATAAGGCATTTGCTCTGAAGAGAAAACTATGTATCTTGATTTTAAAAAGAATGAATACACTGGACAAAATAGTGCTGTCTATGAGAAGACACAGCCAAAAGAAAAGACTAGTTAATAGAAGTAACTTTTCCAAAGTTTTCAGTGGTAAATAGATACATACTTCATGTACTGAGACTTTCTTTAATGAAGAAGGCTATTTCCAAGACAGCACATTAGTGCATGCAGTTGATGAATCTAGATGATGTTATGAGATAAGAAACAAAAATGATATTCCTGTTTCAAAGGTACCTAGAAATGTTGAGGAAGACATTGCTGAAGAGATGCAAGGAAGGTGTAGACAGGACCCTGTGTACAAATGGAATTGTAGTAGTGTTTGTAGTATTCATGAACAATCAATTGATATATTGAGACATTCCCTCTGCATGTTGCAGACGTTTTAAACAGAAAATACATAGGGGCAGATGTACAAGCCCCTTGCGCCTCTTTGCGCCGCCATTGCGTCTCTTTTTTTGACTCAATGGCGTGCAAACAATACACCCTATTTACAACGTGACTCATCTAGGGAGATGCGTCACGCTGTAAAGCCCTGTGTCACATTATACCTGCGCCAGGTATTGTGTATGCAGGGGGCGTTCCTACGCAGGAAAGCCTCGTAAAAGTGACGCAGTAAAATCTACCAGATTTCACTGCATCACTTTTAGGATGCCACTGGGTCAAAACCTTACGGCTGCTTGAAGCAGGCATAAGGAGTGGCGCAGTGTAGTGGGACTAGGCTACAAAATGCATTGCTGGAGTTGCGTCGTGCTTGCAACACGACTCCAGCAATGTGTGACATTTGCCCCAACTGATGCTTCAGAATTTCTGATGCATCTGTCAATCCATCCACCATGGTGCGATGTATTGTAAATACGGTGCATGCAAGGTGGCGCAACCATTTTTTAGGGTGGCGCAAAGAAAGTGACGCATCATTTTAGATGTGTAATTTTCTTGTAAATCTGCCCCATACTTTGTAAGGATTAAATCCGTGCAAAGTAAGAGAACATACTAATTAACAAGGACACTCACTAGCTTGGATGTCAAAAAAAGTGTATGAAAGCAGCTTTCACATTTTAGATGTGCACCATTCAATAATGAGAATTTTTGCTTTATTATGCAAAAACTCCTGCTCAATAAGAATAGCGGTAGCACACTGTTCACCAGCACTAATAACAATACTACAGTCTGTGAAATACATGGCCATTCTTGAAAATTCTGAAGCCATATCTGTTGTAGCAGTCTGCATCTCGTAAGGGACTTTCTGGCCAGAAATTGTTGCTGATGCCACTGATGTAGAGGGTCCTCCAGCTGCCCTCTTCTTGATTGCCAGTTAGAAAAGTTTTCTAGGATAGGTTTTAGGATGATAAATCATGCAGATCGCCCCACATGAATATATTTTGTTTGTCCCTCTAAAGAGGGTCTTGACACAGTTTGCCGCAGTTTTTGACTCCCCAGATGGGATTTAAAAACAAACCCCATGCCACACTTGTCCGGCTCCTGCTAAAAAAGTCTCCAGGGAAAATTAACCGCCTGCTCACAATAACGTTCTGGAATAGAACATTCAAGAAGGAGGAGTGGGTGTGTACTTCCTATTCAATTTGCCAAAAAGCATATTACCCAATGATATTACTTGCTTTCCCAGTCATGTGATAATCGCAGGGACCAACATAGTCGCTGTTAATGACATATTCGCAGTTACCGCTTGAAAGTGGAAATTCAAAAGTAGTTTTATTTAAAAATGGAAACAAAAGTAGAGCTTTTAATATCATAATAGTGAACAGCTAGACTGAGACTTGTTCATAAAATCTTTATATACATGTTTATTAGTTGTTGAAAAATACACGGTATCCACGATTACCAATATAATCGCGACTTTACATTTTGTTGGCGAAAACGGGAACTAAATAAAAAAGATTTTGTTAAAAAATTACTATAGGCAGACACTTTCAGACAAGAGAGCAGTAAACAACAAGTGTCAAATAGCAGCTATAATAGGTGTATATATGTGTTTTTATAGTTTCTGTAAAAACACGCAGTATCCGCAATGAATAAGGTCATCACGACTTCCGCTGTCCCATCAACCACAATGCAAATTAAAAAGTAAAAATTATTTTGTTAAAAAATGATTAAAGACAGACAACTTTAACAGGAGATCAGTAAAGAACTAGCATCAAACATCAATTAAAATATCTGTATATATGTTTTAGAGTTTCTGAAAAACACACAATGTCCCCGACTACCGACATCGCCGTGATGTCTGACGTCACCTCGAATTCTTTTAAGATGAGTTTTCTGGAAATTCACTACAAAAATATGAGTTTGAAAAGTACAATGACAAGGCTCTACTGGTAAATATACTGTAGAATGTGTCTATATATGTGTTTTATACTTTGTACAAACACGCTCTTCGTGTCTACCAAAGTCATCCCGATAAAGTTGTTAGTCGTGAATATACATTCTTTTTGTACAGGTGGATTCCTCATGAATTGATAATAGAGATAAACGTTAAAACAATACTTTACTAAATATTTAGACTTAACCTTTATATAAAAAAAATCTTTAGGTGTCTTTTTCAGTATGTGAAATACATTTGCTGATCACAGATTCTCCACAGTAAATGTGACAATGCTGTACCGACTCAAATAATTTTTTTAAATAAAACCAGTTATTAATGTACTTTCTGATAGACACATACAAAATTAAAATATGATTGGTATATAATATAAAAAACAAAGCTTACAGGGATGGTATAGTTAGGAATAGTGTTTAAAAAACCTTAGAAATTTACTGTAAAAAACAAAGGTTGCAGGGATGTTATAGTTAGGAATAGTGTAAATAAAATCTTAGAAATTCACCGTAAAGAACAAAGGTTACATCGATGTTATAGTTAGGAAATATAATTAGAAAATCCTTAGAAATTCAATGGAAAAACGAAAGATTACAGGGATGTTATACTTAGGCTGAAATTTATCTTCTCAAAACCTGAGAAATTCAGAAGTTAGAATTAGCTAAGCTAACTATAACTTGTGCCCCTGCAATGCACTGCTTATACCGTCTTCCACTCCTAGCAAAACTGATTAAAAAAATCATGATTACACAACTAAGTACCGTATTAGCTGAGACACAAGCCTTGGATCCCTCGCAATATGGCTTTAGAGAGGGACATAGTACCGAATCTGCTCTCTTTATGGCCACAGAGGAGATCAAGGAAACTGTTGATCATGTGGCACAGCAGCTCTGATCATATTGGATCTGTCCGTCACCTTTGATACGGTCCATCATGACATCCTGATGGATTGTCTAAAGGCTTGTGGGATTCAATCGAAAGCTTGGAATCTTTTAAGATCTTTTCTTTCAGACAGAGGACAAATGGTTGTTTCAGGTGAATATCAGTCTAAACCTTTTGAATTGCACTGTTGGGTCCCACAAGGTTCCTCCTTGAGTCCTACGCTTTTTAATGTGTACGTTTAATCATTGGCCCCCATTATCAGTGCATTTGGATTTGGTCTCACCTCGTATGCTGATGACACCTAAATTGTGGTGTCTATGCTACCTGGCCAGGAGGTGGGATTGGATAAATGCTTTCAAGACTGGGTGGTATGAGTGTGGAGTTGGATGGCAGAGAATTGCCTAAAACTCAATACAGGCAAAACCAAACTCATACTGTTTGGCAATGATGCCAACTTCTGGACACCTAACTGGTGGCCGGACTCGATGGGCACTCTCCCTATGTCTTCAAAAAAGATTACAAATTTGGGAGTTATAATGGATGAGAAACTTACCTTTGGTGACCAAGTAAATTCAGTGGCATCAAAAACAGCTTATGTGATTAGAACAGTCAGAAAAATACTGCCGTTCTTGCCCCCAGGTAGCCGGCAAAAAGTGGTAACGGCTCTGGTAATGTCGAGGATGGACTACTGCAACAGTGTTTACCTAAATATTCAACAAAGGATCCAGAATAAGCTTTTACTGCTGCAGAACGAAGCCGCCAGACTACTTACTGGCACGTCCAGGTTATTTCCCATATCTAAGGAAAAACAAAAACTGCACTGGCTCCCAGTAAATAATCAAGTGCTTTTTAAATCCCTCTGTTTGGTTTTTAAAGCACTTCAAGGGATAGGGCAAGACTATCTCAAATGGCAGTTCACTTGGTACATACCGAAAAGAACACTTCACTCACTGAGTGCCAAACTGGTCTAAGTACAACACATACAAAGAAAGCTTTGTGGGGTGATAGAGGTTTTGCCCTTTGTGAGGCAAAAGCCTGGAACGACTTGTTGTTTGACCTGAGAAATGCCACGGATCTCTTAACTTTCAGGAAGGGCCTAACAACCTGGCTATTTGCTAAATAAATACTCTTTTCTTCCGTTTCCTGCCCTAAGGAGTTGTAACTATCGCCAGGACACCCCCGGGTAACCGTTGCACATTAAACATATCATTAACATAACATAACATGACATCACATATTACATCATTCAGTACATGGTCAGTGACATTATTGATGACATCTCAAATTGCATCACTGAGAACATCAATGATCACATCATCCAGTGACTGTGAGTGTTTAAAAAAATGTTTGTGAGTGTTAAATATGTATACAAAGATGTACTGATGTATTAGTGGGTATATGGGTACCTGTGTATGGATGATTCAGTGGGTGCGTGACTGACTGAATAAAAGAGAGATTAGGTGTTTCAGTGAATATATGGATGAGTGACTAGGTTGTCTGAATGTCTGTATCAGTCTGTCAGTAGGTATCAAAGTGGCTGTGTGAGTTGGTAAGTGGGTACATGAATGGCTATATGGGTGACTCATTGGGTGTCTGAGTACCTGTATGGGTGTATGAATGTCTGTGCGGGTGGGCAAGGGAGTGTCTGACTGCCTGCAGGAATGAGAGAGTAGGTGAGGCTGTGTCTAAATAGGTTAGAGAGTGCATCTGTGAGAAGCTGTAGGGGTGAGTAGCTACATCTGCTGTCTTGAAAATTTCAGGATGATCCGTCAAGCGGGGGCTAAGAAAAAGGGGATCCCAAAAACATGTTTCCCCATGTTAATTTACCAGTTGAACTTGTGAACGGAATTACACCAAATTTGGGATTTGCTGTAAATCTGTTCAGTAGTTTTTGAATTAGTAAAGAAAATCTAACTTATACAAGGATCTGCGACCCCTCACTATCTCATGCTGAGATTTAAACCAAGAAGTGTTGACAGCCATCTTGGGTCTCAAATTGAGCCGAGCCTCAGAAAAAACATTAAAAAAAGGAAAAGGGGTCAGGGTAGAAATATCCTGACCATTTAGGCCTCTAGTGTGGTCTCACAGGGACCCACAATATGCATTACTTTTTTATTATTTTCAGTGGGACCCATGAATTAAAAAAAAACAAGTGTGGGCTCCTGAGCTTCATTTTCAATCAGCCTCTGGGTGGGCCAGGTCCCGGGGTCATTGGAATAATATGGTGGGGGTGCACAGGACCCCTCATGGGGCTTAATAATGCCCAGAGGACCACCCCTCCCTGGGGCTTATTTTTTCAAAACATGGGTCCTCTCAGACCCCCCTGGTCCCTAGGGATAATCGACATCCTGGGCTCAGATGCCATCATTAAAATGTGGGATCATCTTGGCCAAGGGGATCAATCAATCAATCATAACATTTGTAAAGCGCACTACCTACCCATGAGAGTCTCAAGGCGCTGGGGGGGGGCTGCGACTGGTCGAAGAGCCAGGTCTTGAGGAGTCTTCTGAAGGCCAGCAGGTCCTGGGTCTGCCGAAGGTCGGTGGGGAGCGTGTTCCAGGTTTTGGCGGCGAGGTAGGAGAAGGATATGCCGCCGGCGGTGGTTCTCCGGATGCATGGTACTGTGGCGAGGGTGAGGCTGGCGGAGCGGAGGCTGTGGGCGGGGGTGTAGAAGCTGAGTCGGTCGTTGAGGTATGCCGGACCGGCGTTGTGTATGGCCTTGTGTGCGTGGATGAGGTGTTTGAAGGTGATCCTCTTGTCGACGGGGAGCCAGTGTAGACCTCTTAGGTGGGGTGCCATGTGCCTGCGTCGGGGGACGTCGAGGATCAGTCGTGCTGAGGCGTTCTGGATGCGTTGCAGCAGTCTTAGGAGCTTGGTTGTTGTTCCTTCGTACAGGGCGTTTCCGTAGTCCAGTCTGCTGGTGGCGAGGGCCTGGGTGACGGTTTTCCTTGTGTCGAAGGGGATCCATTTGAAGATTCTGCGGAGCATTCGGAGGGTGTTGAAGCAGGACGCGGAGATGGCGTTGACTTGCTTGGTCATGGAGAGGGCGGAGTCGAGGATGATCCCCAGGTTGCGCGCGTGGTCGGTGGGTTCTGGGGCTGTTCCTAGCGATGTAGGCCACCAGGAGTCGTCCCAGGCTGATGGGGTGGGGCCGAGGATGAGGACCTCTGTTTTGTCTGATTTCAGCTTCAGCCTGCTGTCCTTCATCCATTCAGCGATGGCCTTCATGCCTCTGTGGAGGTTGTCTTTGGTGGTGTGGGGGTCTTCGTGAGGGATATGATCAGCTGGGTGTCGTCGGCGTAGGAGATGACGTTGAGGCTGTGTTGTCGTGTGACGTGGGCGAGTGGAGCCATGTAGATATGGAACAGTGTTGGGCCGAGGGAGGATCCCTGTGGAACGCCGCAGATGATCTCGGCGGTCTTGGAGCGGAAGGGTGGGAGGAGGATGCTCTGGGATCTGCCGGAGAGGGAGGATGTGGTCCAGGCCAGGGCCTTCTCTTGGATTCTGGCATCGTGGAGGCGTGCAGTTAGGGTGTGGTGGCAGACCGTGTCGAAGGCTGCTGATAGGTCCAGGAGGATGAGGGGGGCTGTCTCTCCTTTGTCCATGAGGATCCTGATGTTGTCGGTGGTGGCGATGAGGGCGGTCTCAGTGTTGTGGTTGCTGCGGAATCCGGATTGGGATGGGTCCAGGATGTTGTTGTCTTCGATGTAGTGGGTCAGCTGTCGGTTGACGATTTTCTCCGTGACTTTCTCCGGAAAGGGGAGCAGGGAGATGGGCTAGAAGATCTTGAGGTCTTTGGGGTCCGCCTTGGGTTTCTTCAGTAGGGCGTTGATCTTGGCTCGAAGGAGATGTTGATAGTTTTCCGGAGATGGGGTGCGATGGCTGTGCTGGCTTTGTTGAAGACGTAGGGAGGGCATGGGTCGGATGGGGATCCGGAGTGGATGGAGTTCATGGTCTTGATGGTGGCTTCGTCGCTGACGTTGGACCAGGTGGTCAGACGACTGATGCGGGTGGGGGTCGCAGGGGTGGTGGTCTTGGTGGCGGAGGTGGGGGTGTCGGTGTTGAAGCTGTCATGGATGTTGGTGAGTCGCACAGGTCTTGTGATGGTGGAATGTTGTTGGTGTTGGAGCTGGGGTTGGGGTTGGAGAGTTCTTTCACGATGTTGAAGAGCTCTTTGCTGTTGTGTGCGTTGTTGTCTAGGTGGTCCTTGAAGGCGGTCCTCTTCGTGGTCTTGATGAGTTGGTGGTGTCTGTGGGTGGCGTCCTTGTGGGCGGTGTAGCTGTCTGGTGTTCGGTGTTCGGTCACGGAGCCAGTTCTTCTCCAGTCTTCGACAGGTGCGCTTGGAGGTCCGGAGGTCTTCGGTGAACCATGCGGCTTTCTTGTTCGTGTGATTGGTTGCGGAGGTCTTGAGTGGGGCTAGGGTGATTTTGCAGTTGTTGATCCACTGTTTGAGGTTGATGGCGGCTGTGTCTGGGTCGGTGGGGTCTGCGGGTAGTTCCGGGGCGAGGGCGGAGGTCCGTTGGTCCTTGGTGATCTTGCTCCAGCGGCGGCGTGGCAGCTGTTGGGTGTGGTCTGTCCAGTGGGGTTTGGTGGTGTGGTTGAAGGAGACGTGGGGACTGGCAGAGAAGATGGGGTCCAGTGTGTGGCCAGCGGCGTGGGTGGGTGTCGTCACAAGCTGTTTGAGTCCGAGGTTTGTGAGGTTGTCGATCAGGGCGGTGGAGTTGGTGTCGTTGTTGTTCTTGAGGTGGAAGTTCTGGTCCCCTAGGATGATGTAGTCCGTGGAGGCCAGGGCGTGGGTGATGATGAGGTCGGCGATGGTGTCGCTGAACTGTGGACAGGGTCCGGGTGGTCTGTAAATGAGCGTTCCTCTGAGGGTGGTGTTGGGGTCGGTGTGGATCTGGAAGTGCATGTGCTCGGTGGTGGTGACGGTGTCGTCGGTGTTGGTCGAGACTCTGAGGGTGTCCTTGTGGATGATGGGGGGGCTTTCTGACCTCGGGGACCACCACCTCCCTGGAGACATAATCAATGTGTATTGGGGGCCTCAGGGACTTCCACCTTCCTGGGGGCCTCCCTCCTTGAGCCACAGATGGCCCTGGGGATAGCCACCCCAAATGGCCCTGAGTGGGACCTGGGGACCCAGAAAAGAGGCCATGCCCCAGGGAATTGGGTCCCCAGGGCCAAAATGGGCCCGGGAGAAGGACACGCAGCAGCCCTTACCCCCTTTCATCCACACTCTACAAATTTGCATCCTGGCGCACAACTCGTTTGCGGATGATGACTCCTTGAGGTCTGAGGGTCCTTGGGTCCAACTACCCCTCCTATTACCTCCAGTGAATCCTAAATAGGAGTCTCACAGGCAGGTCATTGGAAGCCACGCACCCTTTTTCCACCACTCTGCAAACATACCTCTTGGTGCACTATTGGTTGGGAGATGAAGTTCCTTTGGCTGCTGATGGTGCTTGGGGTCAACAAGTCCTCCTGTTATGTCCAGTACGTCCCACACAGTACAATTGCTGATAGATGGTCAGAGGCCCTGCCCCCTTTCCCTGTCACTCTACAAATGCCCCTCCTGGTGCACTATTGTTTGGGGGATGAAGTCCTCTTGGATTCTGAGGGTCCTTGGAGGCAAGGAATCCCTCCTGTTACCTCTAGAAAATCCCATACAGCGGGATTACTGAGAGCTGTTCGCAGGTCACAAATCCCTTTTTCCACCACTCTGCAAACAAGACTACTAGTTATAAAAACCATAGAAATTCTTAAAAAACAAAGGTTATAGGGATGTTATAGTTAGGAAATAGTTTTTAAAAAACCTCAGAAATTTACTGAAACAACAAAGGTTACAGTTGTGTTATAGTTAAGCTCAGATTTCACTCATACAAACCCTGTGAAAATTAGCAGTTATAGTTACCTACACTAACTATAACCTGAACCCCTTCAATGCACTACCCCTGACCTCACATATTACAATACGGATGACATTGTCAGTGACCCACTGACAAACCCACTCATACCACCCTAAAACCTCTTGTATACCCACTCACACACACACACAACCACTCACAAACACATTACCAGTACTCATATACTGGCTCACTCCTTTATAGAGGTACTCACACAACCATTCACTTATCGATACATCCACTTATGCAATGAATCACTTATTTGTAGAGCCATTGACTTAGCCACAAACTCACCCATACAGCTACTCACACACCCATGTATTTACCTACTCAGTCACACTTACACAACTATTCACTCACCCATATAGCCATTCAACACAGTCACTCACTCAAGCATGCAAACACATACACTCTCACTCTGACACTCCCAGACAACTACTCACATACCCATGTACACATCTATACAAACACTCATGCATCCACTCACTCACCCATATAGCCATTGACACAGCCACTCACTCATACACACACATATATATGGAGATAGATAGATAGATAGATAGATAGATAGATAGATAGATAGATAGATAGATAGATAGATAGATAGATAGATAGATAGATAGATAGATAGATAGATAGATAGATAGGTAGATAGATAGGTAGATAGATAGATAGATAGATAGATAGATAGATAGATAGATAGATAGATAGATAGATAGATAGATAGATAGATAGATAGATAGATAGATAGATAGATAGATAGATAGATAGATAGATAGATAGATAGATAGATAGATAGATAGATAGATAGATAGATAGATAGATAGATAGATAGATAGATAGATAGATAGATAGATAGATAGATAGATAGATATAGACACCAGCCTCCAACTGGTCACAGCTGGGAAGGGCTAAAAGATGTGTGCTTATCAGGGGGTTTGTCTGCCAACGTAGGATTGAGATCAGAGCCTTTTCAATGGGCTACTGGTCATGAGCAGTGCCCAGCTACCACTGCACACAGCTCATGAGCATCTGTGCTTGGCTGAAAGCTGTAAGAGGAAAGGAAGAATGAAAAGAATAATCAAGATGGATGAAAGAAGAGAAAGAAGTAGTGAATGAATGATCAATTGTTGTATGTATGTGTGAATAGGTTTCTGGATTGATGGTAAAAAGCATATATGGATAGACAAAAAGAAGACATAAATATGGAGCAGAGGGAGTATGGATGATAGGCAGACAGAAAAATGGAATAAAGCAAAGAAGGAAAGACAGAACAAGAGGAAAAATGAAGGCTAGGTAGAAGGAAGGTAAAATAACTGAATGAATTTTAGAAATATACAGAATGAATGATACAAAGAAAAAGATGAAAAGGAAAAGAAAGGATGAGGAACATTTCGAAGAATGGAAAATGGATACGGAAAAGCAAGGGAACAAAGACAAAATTAAGAAGAGAGATAAACAGGATAGATAGTGAAAGAAATAGAATAGCAAAAAATAGCATAAATAAGACAAGGACATCACTATGAAAAGACTGAAACTGTGAAAAAAGGTAGAAAGAAAAAAAAAACATGAAAGCAAGTAGGATGAAAAAATAATTAAATATGACCAGAACAAATTGAAAGTTTGAATGAAGGATAAATATATGGAAGTCAATATTGTGAGAAGGAAATACAGATGGGAGAAAGGAGAAAATTAAAGATGGTTAGAAAGAAGATATAAGCAAAGGTAGATGCAAAAATGATTGAATAAATAAAATGGAAAGAAAGAATGACATGAGAAACATGAGAGAAATATGTAAACAAAGAAAGATACAGTGGAGGATTTCACACCATTAAACTTCCTTGGGTTATAGGAACTTTGTTTCTCAGAAGTGCTCTGTCAGTGCTGACTGTAAAAACCTAATTCCTTTTTGGTCAATGTATTTAAAAATGGTTCTGTGAAATGTCAACTTCTTTCTCAATATTCCTTGAAAGGAGAGAGTTCTTAAACATCTCTGACAGAGGACTTTAACACAGCTGCAAGCCCTTGGTAAATAAGAATATTTCATGCGTACCCCACTCAAGCTGTCTAGAAGTTCGCTATTTTTGGGCCAAATTTAAGGTGAAAAATAGACCAGTTGGTCACATATTTTTCAACATTTCTCTAAATAAAGGAACAGCTCTTCTTAACACTCTCACCACTGACCTAATGAGGGTTAGGCTTCCTTCATTTTCATTCACTTTCTTAGTGCCATTTGAGGGATAGCTCAAAATGTGTGTCTCTTTATTTTTATCACAAGTTTTATGTCCATTTTCTGTAATGAATGCGGTGGTTGAACAGAGTGATTGTCAATGAATCTAAAGTAATTGAGACAACATAGTGGTAGTGTAGGGGTCTCTTCTGTCAGCTTGGACACCAGTTTCTGTATGAAGAAAGGATCTGAAGTATGTGGGTCGCCCATTATCTGTGATGAGTCCTCATACACATCCAGCATTTGATCCATCCTGCAGAGTACAACTGGTGCTCTGTGAGATTTCAGTGCAGGGTATGGCCCCACCCTCGGGGGCTTATCTACATGAAATTGGTGTAGGGCAAGGCTTCCTGCTGTGCTGCCCTACACTAGTTTAAAAGGGCAGGAATGCACAGTATTGAAAAGCTATGGTGTATTGCTGTCATTTCAGCCAGTGCACAATTGTCCCCTTGCACTATGGCTCGTTCTTACACAAAAATAATCACGAAAGACAGCTCATTTTCCACATGTGCTGCAGAATGCTGCACATGTGGAAAGAGGAAAAAATAGGAGAAGTGTAAAAATGTCTCCTTGTACGCCTTCTCTAAGGAGGCAAAAGTGTTTGCCATTGCCCCAGGCTTACCTAATTCTTTTTTTTGTAAATAGATGTTATTGGTTGTCATATATACATTATACATACAACCATATAGTTGTTACTGGTAAAGTTATCACTTATCTACTCAGATCTGCATAATTATGTAAGTAATATGTAATCAATACCTAGCCTTCCCCCCAAGATCCCTCCCATGAGTAAGTAAAGTATTACAGAAATGAAAGTAAGCAGCATGAATTGCACCACATATAGGGTAAGGAGACATTAGACACTTACAGTTAGGCATCCATTCCTAGCAATTACTTAAGGGTGCACAGTACAAGCCAGAGTAGCAGAGACATTCCCCATAGAGAGATAATCATGGTGATCTTCTGGGTGTATCCGGTTCAGGGTTGGATAAGCTATCTACCAGGACTCCCCAGGCGCAGGTAACATCAATTTTTACCTGGTCTCTTCGGGCTTTTTTCTTAAGCGTATTCTCCCCTCACAGCCTGCTCATTTGATTATTTCTCTTCGCAACGTGTGCACTCAGAACCCCCAGTTGTCTTCCAATTCCTCGCGATTTCCCGTTTTGCAAGGATAAACACTAGATCTTGGAACTTGCTTGCAACTTTCGTCTTGATGTGTGGGAAAACCATCACAGAAAACAATGCCCCTGGGTATGGGGAACCTCTCCTTTGATGACCTTATCAATAGTGTGTAAGGTCTCAGCCCAGAATGTGTTCAGTATGAGGCATGCCCAGAACATGTGAAGGATGTGTGCCCCTCCCTTTCCTCATCTAGGACATGTTGCGTCAGTTACCTGGAATTATATGCCTATGCTCTGCGGGGTCAGATAGGACCTATGGTGGACATAGTATTTAATGAGCTTGAAACGTGCATAGCCATAGACCTTAGGTGTCCTGTCTAAGATATTATACGAGTCCTTTGCTGTATTAGGGAGGCTAACTCTTCTTCCCTCCTAGATCACAGCTTGTTTTAACAGCTGTTGCTGGTCTGTGCATAACTCTCTATATAAGCAGCGTTTAATGGTGCCTGCAGGGCAGAGCCATATATTTACAGCTCAGCGATATCAAGAGGGTCAGTGGTTTCTTTGTGAAAATGTTTGCGAATTGCTGTCATGAGCGATCAGTGTAGTAGAATGTGTCCCCAGGGTAGGTCGAATTTTGCATGGAATTCCTCAAATGGGAGCACTTCTCAATCTCTAAAGAGATCACCCACTTTTGTTCCCTGTCCCATCAGATAACCAGCAAAAATGACCCTACACAAGTACACATATGCCATCTAGTATTATGTTGAGTAACATAGTCCATGTTATGAAGTCTTCACCTAGTCATCACTTCATACATATAATGCCATTACGGCCTGGGATAAATCTTGCTAGATCTGTGTGGATCAATGTAGGGATTACGGCTAGAGCTTAGCTGCTATAATCTTACTCAGAATTTTGTAATTGATGATGAGCATCAATAGCGGTCAATAGGCTGATCGATCATAGGCAGGTTTACCCCGCTTTAGGATGGGGGTTATCACTGCTTCTATAGTAGTGTCCGATACGGATCCGGTAGCCTTGGCTGTCATGTATAGATCAACCAATCTTGGTATTATCTCAGCAGAGTATGGGCCATAAAATTCCACCAGGAAACCATCTGTGCCCGGGGTCATAGTTAGTGGTGGGCGGAATTTGCAAAATTCACTTTTGCAAATTATCGCGGAATTTTTCAAAATCTCCGCAAACATATGGAAATATCGCGAAGATGCGGAAGTTTTTTTCCCGCCCGTTCATGGTATTTTCTGCGTGGTCGCGGCTACCCAACTTACCCATGCGGATGCTCGCAGGCGCGGCCATCTTGTTTTCACTTGTCTCGCGGTGCATGATCGCGCGAAGAAAGACGTGATCGTGCGACGAATGACGTTACTGCTGGCATGAACTGTCGCGAGACAGCGCAAATGGCTACCAACAATCCAACATCTCGTGGAGAACGCAACCGGATCGGGAAAACTTGTCGGCAAACATAGGGATTCAGGTAAGGCGATCACGCGCACGTGAGAATGTATTATTTTACAGCGCAAGCAAGCAAAAAATTTCCGGTAAAATGCGGATTGCGTAAATTTTTACATTTTCGCGCTCTCCACGGAACGCGAAAATATCAAATTATCGCAATTTCCACGAGCGGAACGGAATTTGAGCCCAGGCCTAGTTATAGTACATGCCATTTCAATAATGGCAGAGGTTATTTTGTCTGGAGTAATATCCCCACCAAGATCTCTTGCAACCTTGAGTTGTTGCAACAGCAATGTATTGTTGCTGTGTCTTGTAAGGTAGAGCCTGTATAAAGGTTGGAGTAGTAACAGGTAAATATGTCATTGATAACCTAATGCAAGTAAATTCTGTTACACCCTTTGTCTTTCAATTCATTATTGCTGAACTATGCTTATCTGGGTTGACTAGCAAAGCCAGTAAAAACCATTTTTATCTCACTCAACAATGGATTCTATCCATATACTGCTTGTATTTGAAGCATCTAAGTCCATATATCTGCAACAAAACCTCCTCTTTAGCTTCCAGGAGTTTAGATTATAGCTGAGGATTGCCGGTCGTTGGGTCTTTTTTCTCTTAAGGCTCTCTCAGCAGCTTGAACTTCACCCAAAAGTTTGTGCCTGATACCTTTCAATCTGGCCAAACAATACCCAGAAGAACCTCCTTAAAACTGTCCAATTCTACCTGAGGAGACAAAGCCATAGCAGTTTTATCGGTAAACTACTGGATTATCTTGGTTCTGATCATCTTGCAGAAGACCTAGTCTTCCAGCAACTCTGGTTTAAGCCTACACGTAGCGATTGTGTGTCGGGGTTGAGCCCATTGTAAATGTAATAGGACAGGATTATGATCCAATATGGTGCAGGAGAGATACCCCACAGTGTGTACTAGGCTATGAAGACTTGGGGTACAGAGACATAGATCTAATCGGACATGAACATCATGAACCCCAGAGAAGAGGGAGTAGTCCCCCCCCATCGCTTATAGCCATCCCTATGAGTCAATGAGCCCCCAATGCTGTTGCCAGTCTTTAAACGCATAGGCTGTGCGAACAGTTTGGAAGTCATGTAGTGGAGGGTGCAACCTACCCAACTGAATATCAATAATTTCCCACCTTTGGGGGTCGGTGGAATCCAGATCTCTTATAATAGCTGTTCTACATTACTTTATGTCTCTATCCAGGAACTCTCTCTGTGTTGGTTGCAGTATCTGACAGTGGCATACCAGATGAACCGAATTCTCCTTTTTATAGCCACAATGCCTCCAATTTTTGTTTTCCTTATGCATCCAATGCGGGGCGTCTGCAAGAGTAGGGAACTGTCCAAAAGGCAGGGTTATTTATTTTCTTTTAACATACATAGAAAAAGTGGACTCCAAATAGGCTGCTTGTTTCAATGTTTTATAAGTATTGATCACTGTCCACGAGTGAGTTCTTTTAGAAAAAATACTTTTATCAACCAGCCGCGAATGGAACTTTGCAGCCTTGTTTAATGTTAATTTGAAGGTTTGGTAGGGCATATATTTATTCCAAAGATCTTCAGTGCAGGTAATCTTTAGCGCATGTTCCAAAAATGTATAGGCTGGCAAATGTTTATCCTGTTCCATTTCCTGCCATAATGATTCGTTAAGACTATTTTCTTCTACAGTCTGTTTTGTCTGATACCAAACGTTTATGTATGTGTAAAGTCTTCCCAGTACCTCGTTCAGTAGCCCAAACTCTGAGCACATCTGTGCTGGTGAAGCAGTCTTTGGAAGCTGAAGAACCTTTTTGTAGATACTCGTTATTAGTTTGTTTACAATTTCTGAGTCCTTCCCGTACATTGCATCACTGGCGTATGATAGTGTTGGCAGTGCTTTAGCAGAGATTGCCATCAATAATGGTCTTAAGGAAGGACCCTCCAGTTTCTTTGCAAGAGCTTTTAGGGCAAATGTTAGGGCCCCTGCTCTCTGCGTCATGTATTTTTTCTGGTCTCTAAATAATAATTTGTTGTCAACATAAAATCCCAAATATTTGTAGCATGATACATTCTCTAGCAAATTACGTTTTAGTCTAATCTTGTGATTCGGGGCTATACGGTTTGTAATGAGCATCATTTTTGCTTTTGAAAGATTTAATTCCAGTTTATTAACAGACAGAAAATCAGAAAGTTCATTTAGTAGTCTTGCTAAGCCTACCTTAGTTAAGCTTAACAGAACAATATCATCTGCATAAGGTAGATGCGACAGTTGTAATTTGCCCAACTTTGGTGAAAGTGAGTTAATTCCATCAAGTTTCTCGAGAGGTCTGAGATGAATAAATTAAATAGGTGCGGAGCCAGCACGCACCCCTGTTTCAGTCCTGTGTTGGTATACACTTTTCTGGATATTCTAGCTCCATTTCCGAGCTTCACGCCTACCCAGGATTCTGTATAAAACAGCAATAGACCCTTCAATAGTCTCTCTGGTATATTCCAGGATTTTAATTTAGACCATATGAGTTTCCGGTCTACGCTGGCAAAGGCAGCTTTTAAGTCTATATAATACAGGTGAAGATCCTGTTTTCAGCTTTTGCATCTTTCAGCAATCAGTGAAATGGACAGGATATTTGTGATAGTTCCGATGTCTTTTCTAAATCCTGTTAGATTTTTTGGTATCAAGTTACATTCTCTTGACTAGTCAGCTGGATCTTTAAGGAGCAATGAGGCAGTGTTCCTGTAGGGCTATTATATCGCAATCTGCCTCTCGTTAAGTGGAAGGCCTTCATTAAGTAGTCGCCTGGCTCCAGCTATATTCCAAGATAGCATGTGAATTGCATGTGTTTCAGAGGTAATATCTGAGACATTTTTAAAGGTAACCAGTTCCTCTTTCATAGTACATTAGGCATATACGTGCAAGTTAACACGGCATGCCTGACACTTTAAGTTGTCACGAGCACAGCGGTGCCACGGCCCCCCGCACCACGGGGGAATTACCCCCGCAGGGAAGGGGTTAATGTACACCTCTCCTGTTCAATTAAGAGAACAATTTATAACGAAAATCATTTATATGTCATTTGCCCTGCAGTAGATGCCATGTAAGGAAAAGTCATTATTGAATTGAAAGAACCATAGATTTAGGAATATAGATTAAATAATAAGAAATGTAGATTAAAGAACAGCATAACTCTTGAATTCAAAACTAGATAGAACTAAAGTGCTTTTTATGCATTATTTTTATTTTTATAAGTTTGTAGCAAAAATAAATGTATATCACCTTATTTACAAATACATGTTCTGAATTTCATTTTCAATTGTAAATGGATTTTAGGTAGTTTAACATGTTTTTAAAAATGTTGGACAAAATTTCCAAGAATTCTCCTCAGTGTGACATAAAGTACAAAGATAATAAACATAGTACACAAATATTCAAACACTAATGAACAGGGGATGAAGTATTAATATGGCCTTAGGATGCTTCCACAAGTTCTTCCATGCTATGTATGAGTAAGGGGGTTAGCCAGTGAGTTGCCCAAGCTATTGAACTTACGTTCAGCTTATTTCAATAGCATTGTAAATTCAGCCAATTGTTTAGTGTTAGACTTGGGGGTCTCTAGTTGGCACAGGTATGCACTTGTGACAAATAGGGACCCTCGCCTCTAGTCAGGGTAAGGGGCTACACTCCTAAAATAACCCCTGCTCACCCCCTTGGTAGCTTGGCACAAGCATACAGGCTTATCTCAGAGGCAGTGTGTAAAGCATTTGTGAACACATACAGTAATCAAGTGACAACACTACAGATGGACACCACACAGGTTTTATATCAAAAATAAGTATTCTTTATATATATTTACCACAAGACCTTTAAAGGACACAAACACACAATACTGTTACTTTAGATGGTAGAATTTAACTTAGTTCTCTTAAGTTCTAAGATGCGACACTTTAAGTCAATGTACCTTTTAGATGCGACACGCGGGGCAACGAAAGTGTTGCAACGATGTCGATGCGATGAAGTTTTTGGTGCAAAGAAATAAAGATGTGAAGATCTTCCAGATGCGGCACGCTTCTCCGATGTTGCGAGAAGACTCGACTCGATGCTTCAGCTGCAGCTGCAGCGGCGACACACTTTACGCGATGCGACGACATCGGGCTTGGCAGCAACACTCTTCTCCGACGTTGCGCGATGCTTCCGCTCAATGTGATGTTGCAGCGGTGACACCCCTTTACGCGATGTGATGACAGCAGCTCCGATGGCAGCACGCTTCTCCGTGGATGCGAGGCACTTCTCTTGATGCCGTGCAATGTGACAACTATGATGGCTGCGATGGCGACACGCTTCTTCCTCGATGCGAGACTCTTCTCTTGATGCGGTTCAATACGTCAGCTACAATCTCTGCGATGGCGGCATGCTTCTTCGGTGTTGCCAGATACTTCTTCGATGATGCGAGACGCTTCCGCTTGATGCGATCCTGCAGTGGCGACACACTTTACGCGAAGCGACGACAACAGTTTCGACGGCGTCACGCTTCTCATTCTTGAGTTGCGCTTCCAGCTCCTTGCGACGCGCAGTCCCTCATAGGCCCAACAGCAGCAGGCACTTCCAAAGGACTCTGGGGAGCTGGGGGGTGAAGTCTGTTGTTCCTGAGACTTTAGCAGGAGGCAAGCTCTTTTCCAAGCCCTTGGAGATCCTTCACAAGTTGAGCAAAAGTACACACAAAGTTCCTTTCTCCTTTCTTTGGCAGTAGGCAACCCCTGCAGGCCAATCCCCAAGTTTCAGGGATAGTCTCTCCTCAGTTTCTTCTTGATTCCTCTCCTCAGCAGAGGTTCTTCTTGTTTCCCAAAGTGATCTAAATTCTTTGGATCAGGGTCCCAATACTTATACCCCAAAATACTTTGTCCTCTGAAGGCAGAGGGGCCTTTGCCTTGTTCAAGCCAGTTCTGGTCAGTCCTGGAGAACTTTGTTTATCTGACTCCTTCTTTCCTTTCAGAGTGCAGGGCAGAGACCTCAGACGAACCACAGGAGGTGGAGCCAGCATTGTGAAGGGAAGGCACAGCCCTATTCAGGTCCCAGGTGCAACTCCTCCAACCCATCTAGATGCAGATCTCTCTATTCACCACTGGGACACCTCAGCCTGTCTCCTGGAATTCCTCAGCCCTGTCACTCAAACTCCAGGCAGGGAATAGACAGCCTAGCAGAGGCAGGTTTCAATGGTTAGACAAGAAAATACCTACTTTCTAAAAGTGGCATTTTCAAACACAGAATGTTAAAACCAACTTTACTAAATGATGTATTTTATCATTCTGAGTTCAGGCATACTAAATTCGAATTTCTACCATGTTCCCTCAGTCAGTTAGGATTATAAGATGTAATAACCAAACTGCCCATTCTGGTCCATGGAGAACAGGTAGCCTTCCAATAGTGAAAAATGAAAATGGCTGTAATTCACTATTAGAACATGCCACACACACCAGGCCATGCCCTACCTTATCCTTACAATGCACCCTGCCCTTGGGCCTACCATAGGGGTGTCTGATATGAAAAGGGAAGATTTAGGGACTGGCAAGTGGGTGCACTTGCCCAGTCTGCATGACAGTACCAGACTGCACGCAGGTTCTGCAATCGCAGACCTTAGACACATTTTTACAGGCTGCTTCTGTGGGTGGCACAACCAGTGCTGCAAGCCCACCAGCAGCATTTGGATTTACAAGCCCTGGTCACTCCTGGTGCACTGTACTAGGGTCTGACAAGTAAACCAAAGCAACCAATCGGAATCACAAATCATACATCAATTTACAATAGGGAGCACTTGCACTGTGGCACTGGACAGCAGTGGCACAGTGCCCTGAGCAACTAACAGCAGCAAAAACATATGAGGCAACAGCAAGAAATGGAAGGGAGAACCACGCCAATGTGCCAGGTCTAACATTCAGCTATTAGTATCTTTCTCAGGTGTCCCACGTGAGTGACAACCATGCTATTCTTTTGTAGTATTCCCCCAACATGTTACCAGTTTGTCGTATAGCTCAGGTAATGTCATCCAATGATTTTTGTGATACCTTGTGCATCTCCAGGCTTGAGCCCTCTGAAGCATTAGAGCCATGTCCAGAATCTGAGTCGCGAGTAGGAGAACTCGGCTCCGGCGTCATAGATACCATCATTCTCCCACTTGTCTTGTCTACGACTTCCATTGCGCTCTGCCACCCAAGTTAAACTTTGGCCTGTGAAGGGGCAGTAATACCTCGCTGCAATTGTGTCAAAATCAGGTAACTCACTGTTGTTTAGGGCTCTTGTCAGCTCTCGGTGCCTGTTGGCAGTCCAGCCAATCCCAGGCTTCCTGTGGGGAGTGGGAGAACTGTGTCCCCTCTGAGGTCGCCACCATCAGCCTTGCAGGGAAAAACCTTGCATACTTAGGGTCCAGTTATCATAGTTTTTTCTTAGCATCATTAAACAATGCTTTGTCTTTCGATGTCTCTGGAGAAGTCAGGGAACATTTGTATAACTGTATTATCAATTTGGAGCTCCTTATTTCGACTGGCCTTAATCAAAATATGATTGCGATGGGACTTGGTGTGCCCTCTCAACTGCAAAGAATGTAGAGAGGTCCTCAAGCACAACCTTTGTATATAACCAATTCTCAAGATAGTTCATCATGTTGGCGCCCTCCACAATCTCAAGTAGTCTGACCACTCGGATATTATTGTCGGGGGAACAATTTTATACATTTCCACTTTTCCGAACATTAGATTTCACCGCTGTCAATTGAGCCTTCATTGCAGAATTGGTAGGGGGTATTTCCCTCAGAATCTGTTAGTTTATAGTGACTTTCTCCACAAGTTGCTTATGATCATCTCATAAGAGGCCCAAGTCTATGCTAATAGTATCTATTTTGGATTCCAGTATCTCACAGGAAGCTATCATAGCTTGAAGTATGTCCTGTAACATCAGATTTCTAGGAGACCCCGCAGGCTGGGACTTGCCTTCAGCCCGTTCTGGCAGGTAAGCCACACTCTCAGGACCCTGGTCCCTTCTGTGAGTAATCTTGTCCATAATTCCCAATATTAGGCTAATGCTAGCGGACATACTCTCTTCCTGCACCTGCACCTGATAAATTACAGTGCCATCAATCTGGCAGGGGTCATACATACCACCCCCTTAGTAGTGCAGACTGATAGTCAGAAAGAGCTTCAAGCAGGGGGGTGATAACCCATTCACGATAATATTCTGCTTAAGGACAACAAGGGCCCAAACACATCTTGTCAGCCAAAGACTCCCCAGACACAGGCCTCTCAGTATTCTCTGAAATGATATAGGTTGTAAATCCTTTTCCAAGGAGATGCTGGTAGAAAAGTGCTAGCAATTCTTTAGTCTGTTTCCTTTGTCGTACTTATATCGGTTATCTCTGAGACAGGGCCTCTTCTTTACAGCCTCTTCTAGCCGTCACTGGAATGGCAATGCGCTGCTCAGATCCAAGCCACTCCTTCAGACCCGGGTCAAAGTCAATCTTGCGGTCCTCAACCGATGCAGCCATATGGCCCAGGGGTAGGCCAGAGCACCCAGCAATCTCCCAGGTCTCCTTGCAATGCTCAGCAAGATGTCCCTTGAACTCAAAGGACTAAGGCCAATATGTCTGAAAGGAGAATTCGGTGCCTCCATCTACACAGGGAGGCCCAGCAGCCTCTAGTACTGGCATACCTCACATCTCTCACATTGCTTTTCAGTTGTTATGCCTCTGTGCTCCAGCACTCACATCTGGCCTACACTGTGTGACACAGGCCCCACTATTTTTCTTCCTTGCAGGTTCCTCTGAGTACCTCCTCATCTTCAGCAGTCTCCAGCCGGCAATACAGCAGATATAGAACCCTCAGTAGCATGCCAATATGGAGGGGGGAGTTGGGGCTCTTGAGCTGGTCTCAGTTTATCAATTTGGAGCTGGATGCAGGTCAGCCAAACAGAGCTCTGAGCAATGCTGTTCACTCCATTGGCACCAGGCCACACTCCACATGCATACTTGATGCTGCTAAGATGGGACAATATCAAATTCCATGGGTGTTCAGAGATAAAACCAACATCAACACCTATGAAAGGCCTCTTTCATGCAGAGTAAGGCAAGGCAGCAACATGCACCGATTTGCCTTACTCCATATCTACATGGCCATGAAAAGCCACACAGGGTGGCTTCATGTGGCCTTGCAGATATAGCTAAGCCCTGTACACCAGCTGAATGTTACAAAAGTGATATCTGGAGCTACACATGGCTTTTAAATAAGTCCCTCAGTATGGCAATTGGTGTTATTCTGCTCCCAATCTGTATCATCATGATAAGATCTGATGTACATGGCCTCTCCATCACCTGTGGCAAGTTCCAATGCACCCAGAGTGCTCAAGGGCTAGAAGCAGCAATCTTTGATTAGAGCCGAATGCGCACCACTGTAATTATCAATTGGCTCACTCTTGAAAACATACCCATAACATCACCACTTTCCTATAACCTTTTAGGTCTTTTGTTTAAAGTCTTATGTAAGTGCCACGGAATGAAGCAGCATAAACTACCCTCTTAATTTTCAAAATAAATATCAAGAAATCATGAGTGCATGACCAACCTTCCCAAGTGTCATTTCATTTTCAGAGATGAAGTGGAATTAGTGGTCGACTTCTGTACAACTGATGAATTGATCCTGGAAACTGGGCACTAGTACTGTCAGGCTTCTGGGTTATGAATATAATTGCCTGCAAGAGGACCCAGTTCCTTGGGGTTTACAATTAAAAAGAAAGCACCAGAAATGAGAAGCTCTTGAAAAGAAAGCCATGTCCAGGAGTTAGGATGACATCATTGTTTATTGATTGTATTTATGAACCAACTACTCACTAATGGTTTCACTCACCATGGTTACTCAACATTGCCCAGCTTTGTGGACTACTTCTGTGTTCTATGAACAGTTCTTTATAATCTTACAGAAATAATTATAATTTTAAAGAATATATATAATGCGAAAATGGAAATGAAAGAAATTTGATGCTCAGATGAGCTTAATTTTTCATAATTTTGCATCCAGAAATTTTACTCTTTATCTACTGAAAGATTACAGTTCTCTTTCTTTGCGTGCTTTTATAACAGTAAAATATTTATAATCTGCTAGATTGTACAAACCTTCAGTTTTCCGAGGATAAATGTGATCTTCCTCAATGACATAACCAGCCCCCTTGAGAGCATCCTTCACAAAATCCACATCCAAGCAGAGAATAGGTAACTTGACATCACCGCACATGAAAAATGTCGCACAGAATTTTGTAATCATTATCAGATGTCCTCCAGTCTTTAGCAGTGACGAGACATTGTTCAGTGCTTCGCAGTAGGACTTCTTGTCTGTTACAAAGTGCTCCACACAGTGCACCAGGAGCAGACAGTCAGCTTGGGAGTGGATGACGGGAGACAAAGGGTTGCTGCTCATGACGTCATATTTCAGAACTCTTGTAATTTTTTTTCGTAACATCTGTTCCTTCTCAGTCAATGTTTCACTGGAATAAAGAAATACAAGGTGATTAATATGCTTTTAATTGTTGACTGACACTTGTTATGCAATGGGACCATCTTCATAGCTGCAATGGAAAAATGTATAAACCTTTTCAAGATGGCCGCTCCACTGCCCGTGCTGTTCACTTTCTGTCTTGCACTTCGCTGCAGCTATCAGTATGTTATGTTATGTTATGTTAACAGGTATTTATTAAGCGCGCGGCTACTCCCGGGAGTGTCCCGGCGCTTTGGGGCACTGGGTTATTAGCTACAGCACATTCACATACACATCTCATTGCATTTCTGCCTTCCCTGGACTCCTATTAGACATGCTGGTGTCAGTTTATATTTTTGGAATTATTGTTTTCCTTGATGTAAAAGAGCATTCTGTTCCTAGGCAATGTGAAAATATCCATCATTTCTTAAATATGGTCATTGCCAGATATGTTTACGGTGATCCTTCCATCTACATCACACATTATTACAACCACTGTGTGGGAGCAGTCATCTCAATCGGCACCAATAAACCTTCCCATCAAATCAAATCCCTCACCAAAGCATGAAACAGCAAAATATAAGACCCTCACTTCCAAAAAATCCACTGAGTGAATATATATACTTCTACCTGGGTTTTAAGACACAACTCACAGTAGTCCCCACAGAGATTCTTTCTAGATACTGATGCATTGGAAGACTGGTGTCCTCAGACCCTGGCAATGAAACACATCACCTTAACCTCATTCAAACCCCATTCTCTTCCACTGATTTCCAAAGCAATCCTCCTCAAATGTCTTCCACACAAATGCTGCTGGCCTCAAGACAACACCTTAAGTAAAACCTCAACATTTTATTTTATTCCTAACAGAAATCTGGTTAAATGTCTCCTCGGTTTATTGTTAGATTAGAATATTGTGTCCATAGAAATAAGCCCAAAAATATTGAGATTGTAAGTGTAATTAAGTATATCCACTAGTGGGGGATGAAAAAAGGGGGGTAAGAAAGTGAGTTTCCTATTCTATTTCCCTTAGGGTTTATAGACATGAATACAGCCTGAACAGCTGGACAGAATTACACCAAATTTGGTAGAAAGGTAGATCTTGGTCCAGTAAGCGACTCTTTTTGTAATTTGGTGAAAATCAGCTATGTAGGTTTCAAGATAGCAACTGTAATTCAAATGTGTATCTATAGGGGTTTGTCCCTCTGCAGATCCTCCTCGTATTCCTGATTCAACATGCCAACAGCAATGTAGTGATTGACTGGCCACACCTGATTGGAAATTTGGTGTTGTCATTGTGTTCATTCATATACGGTCCTAGTGGGGAAAATAAAGTTAAAAGGTGATAGAAGGGGTCAGGGTAAAGGTACCCTAACCCCATGGGACTAATGGAGGGGTCTGTGAGGGATCCCTCATGGACCATAAATGTCCAAAAATGTTTTGATTCAAGCATCAGAGAAGCCGCAGATCCTCCCCAGATCCTCATGGATTAGGGTGGATCTACCAATCCAGAACACAACAAATAAGCATACACTCACTCAGAGATCCATAACCCTACTCATTCCTCACTAACATACTCCAACACCACCTTACTCTCCCATGAAGTCACTCACACAGACACTCACGCACCTATGCAGGCACTCTCACACCTACTCACAAATCGTCAAAACCACTCACATACATTTACACACCCACACAACCAATGATATACCTACTGACACACCCACACAGCCAGTCCCATACCCACTCACAGCCCCACACAGACAGTCACATACACACTCATATAGCCACCACACACTCACACACCCACACAACCACTCACACACACACTCACATCCCCTGAGACACCCAGGTTGCAGGGACATTATAGTTAGGAAACAGCAGTGAAAAAACATAGAAATTCACTGAATAAAAACAAAGGTTACAGGGACATTTTAGTTAGGTTCAGAGATTACACACACAAACCACTGAAAATCAATAGTTATAGTTACAGTTATCTCAAGTAACTATAATATGTGCCCTAAGGTAACTATAACTCAAGCCCTCATCATGCACTGCTAATTACCCCACATATTAAATTGCTCATGACATCTTCTATGACATCATTAATAATATTACTGCAACATTTGAAGTGAGCATTTTTATGAGAAACCTGTGCGTGGGGGTGTGAGTTATAGTTACCTTAGGGCCAATTTTGGACCCGGGGAGGAGGTCGATTGTGGACTAGGGGACCACATTCCCCAGGTCACAGCCTTTAAATTATGTTTTTAATAGGGGAGTGGGCTGTGGAGCTACCCCCTCCTCTCCTATGGGGTCCGGGGACCCCATCGCCTGGCCTTTTTGCCATGGAGGAGGGGAGCAGCAAGGTATTCCTTCTTGGAGCGATTTTGGCCAAGGGATCACAGCCCCCTGGGCCCGGCCATTATATTACAGGGTGGGGGTCTGCACAGCCCTCCCCCGGCCAATTTCTGCCCTGAGGACCCCATCCCCAGAGTTCCAGACACTATACTATCGGGGAGATTGCCTATGTGGCACTCTCCCAGAGTCAATATCTGTCCAGGAACGCCAATCCCTGTGGCCCAGCCATATTTTCCTGGGGGTCCCCAAGGAACACAGTCTGCACCTGGACTGCAGGAGTAGCCTGAAGGCACCTGCAGTTCCTGTCGGTGCCTCACCTCCTGCATGAACCAACATTGCTTCCACACATATGGAGGTGCTGAAAATACAGCTCCCTGTGTGTGAAAGCAATTTGCCTGTTCCCCTTCTCGCTTGAAAGTGGGCAAGGAAACAGATGAATGCTCTGCTTCCAGCAAGTGAGAGAATTTTCCCGCTCTCGCTTGCTGAAAGTGGAGTGTTTGTTATGGCTTGGCAGGAGCAGTTAAAGCTCCTGCCATGGAACAGTAATCCGCAATATACCAGGGTGAACACCCCAGGACAAAGCAGGAGCTGTCCCTGGGAGGTAGCTATCACCAGACAATCTATGGCTCCAAGAGGGGGGTGGCACAGCCCCCCTCCACTGTGATATATAGCCCAAGGGAGGTGGTGGTCCCTGGGGCTGTGGAAATTCTGTGCAGGACCCCATTTATTTGATGTTTAGCCTTGGGCAAGTGGCATGCATGGGGCCCTATATATATATATATATATATATAGGGCGGAACATGGATACTTATGAGGAAACTGCCAGCTGCCTCTCTTCATTGCCTTCCCGTGAGCAAGGGCTAGAGGAAGCCCGAAACGCGTTGGGACATTGATGGCCAAAATTCATGCTGTACCTACCGTGCTGTTGACCGTTGCTGCCTTGCAGAATAAAGATGTAAACACGCTGAGAATGGGCCTCCAAATGTCGGGTTCTTACAATTGAATATATATATATATATATTCAGGTGCCTATATATTTGGTAACAGTTGATAAATCTTCATGAAATGCTGATACTTCACGTGGGGTCTGGAAAGTTTTGGGGTGCTTTTGTGTAAAAGGGGCAGAGAAAAAGGTAGGGTCCCAACATGTGTTTTCCCTATGTTAATCCTATAGGACCATTAGACACGACTACAGCCAGAACTGCTGGACTGAATTATATCAAATTTGGCAGAAAGCTAAATCTTGGTTCACAGATCATGTATTTTGTGATTTGGTGTAAATCTGTTCGGTAGTTTGGAAGATATTAACTGGAAAACACATTTTTATATCAGGGGATGTGGATTCAAATTCACTGATGAACTCCTGATTGGCTGGCTGCACCTCGACAGAAAAGATCATTATGTTTGCCGTGGAACGGTTGCAGTTGTTGAAATCATAGAGTGAATATTAAGTGAAGGGGACAGGTGAGAGGTTTATTGACCCCTTGTGAATGCTTGCAACGAAGAGTGAGGGTGTATTATGGCCATAAATATGGCTCCAATTTTTTTTTGATCATTCGTTTAATCTGCAGATTCCTCGCGAGGCGAGGCTAGGGATCCGCTAAGTTAAAGCAGCTGAAAAAATATATACATATAGAACAATATATACATATTTGTATCCTATTCTTCTCACAGCTACTCACATACCCATACAGATAATGTTACACCCCCTCTTATACCCATACAGTCATTTACACATTCAGTGTTCCACCCATATAGACACTGTCACACTGATTAACAACCCCATAATGACACTGTCACTCCTATTCCTAAACCCATACAGACATTGTCACACCCATTCATAAAGTCATATAGACATTGTCACATCCATTCACGTACCTAACCAGGCACTGTCACATCCATTGACAAAGTTGTACAGACACTGTCACACCTATTCATAATCCCTTAGAGACTGTCATACCCATTCAAATCCCCTTAGAGAGCCTGTTATACCCATCCACACACCCATAGAAACTAAATTACATCCATTCACAAATCCATAAAGTCACTGTTACCCCTCCTGACAAATCCGTACAGACATTATCACAGCCATTCAAAACTCCGTCAATACTCTGTCATACCCATTTACAACTCTAAAGAAATACTCTAATATACATTCATAACCCCATACAGACTCTATGACGCCTATTGGAAAACCTATAAAGACAGTGACACAACCATTCACAAACCCTTACAGTCACTGTCAAACCTATTGATAAACCTATAGAGACTGTCACACTCATTGACAACCTCATACAATCTTTGTTATATCCATTCATATACCCATACAGACACTGTCACACCCATTTACATCCAATACAGTCACTGTCACACCCATTGACAAACAAATACACACACCGTTACAGACATTCACAACCCCATATAGCTTCTGTCATGCCAATGCATATACCCATACAGACAATGTCACACTCATTCAAAAGCACATACAGACATGTCCATACTCATTCACAAAGCCATATAGACACTGTTACACCAATTCATGTACCTAACCAAACAGTGTCAGAGCTATTCACATACAGACTCTATTAAACCCAAAACCCATACAGTCACTGTCACAGCTTTTAAGAACCCCGTATAAACTGTCAAACCAATTAATATACCCATACATAGACTTTCATATATACTTACAACCCCGTACAGACTCTGTGATACCTATTCACAAACCTTTTGGGACACTGTCACACCCATTTACAAACCCATACAACACTGTTACACCCTTTGGCAAACCCACTTATGCACCTAAAATAACACCAATTTAGACTATGTTATACCCACTGTGAAAAATCATTCAGAAGCTTTTACTTGAATTATTAAATGTGCTCTTTTTCATTGAATGTCTGCTTTTGGTTTATGGATCTGTGGAGTCAAATACTGTTTGGGACATAACGTGCCTCTTAGAAGAGCTATTGTGTTAATTGTGAGTATATGATAACTACATATACAAGTGAATGCAGAGTTTCCAGTTGTTCAGAAACACTCTGTTGCCTTCATCTGGGAAGTGAAAACCATCTCTCCTGTATATTCCATGCATGTTGAAATGCAGGTAAATATTTTTGCCAGAGTCCATGTTACAAGAGATTTATTAAGATATTTCCTGGCTTTCTCTGTCTGTGGACAGAATTCAGAAAACAACTTCCATTTCTGCCTCTGGCATATCTTAGAAAACCCCAAGGCAGTGTAAGGGAAAAGTTTCATTAAATGTTCAAAGGTACTCTTCATTGGGATTTCCAGTCCTTTCTCAGTCACTGTGTCCAGGCAATTCCCACCACTGTGTACAATCTTGAGGGCTGGATGTTGGTTCTCCATAAAACTTTCAACCAATGGAAGCAGGTGATGCCACTTTAACTGGCTGAATATGAGAGTGGTTTACCATTCTTCTGTTTGGTTTTTGCATGCTTTCTTGAAACAAGTTTGAAAACCTGATAGTGAGTACCAAACATGATCAACACCAATCACATTTAACAGGCATGTGTATTCATCTATAGCAAAAGAAAATGATACAGAGGGTCTGAGTATTATTAAGATGGATGAAACTGAGCAGGATGTCAAAGGACATTTTGAAAGTGAGTAGATAATGAAAATAAAGTGAAGTGAACTGATAAGTAACTATGAATAAAAAGTGGTGAAGGAAAACAAAACAGAGGCATACATCAATGTATGGAGTAACACAAGGAGTGAAATGCTAATGTATGCTGTGAGAAATTAAGGCATTTTATTATGTATACAGTTATACAATGAGATATACACAGATATGTAGATTAAGATGAGCTGGTTCACACTGATGCTGTTGCAAAGAGAGCAGGGTATAATTAAAGAAATTTACTTTTTACAGATATTGATATAGCTATGCATACAGTAACAGAGAAAGGTTTACAGTAATGCATACATTACATAGTCAGGAGGAAACTGATGTGTGCATCATTTCTTATACTCATTCAGACCTCTTTTATTCTCCTTTATATACCTACAAAGACACTGTTATACCCATTCATATACTGAACCAGAGACACTGACATCCTCTTATATACCCAATGAGAGACTCTCACGTACCCATACAAACTCATACGTACTGTCATATCCTGTCACATACCCATTTAGACCACCTTTAACCCTATCCACATTGCCATACAGTCTGCCCCCCATTCACATACATATACAGATAGTCGCATCCTCTCACATACCCATACATATACTGTCATCCCCTGTGAGAAGTTGGCCTGGCACATGCTGTCTCCTAGTTATAAGGGACACCTTGCACCAGTCCAGTTCGACTCCTATTGATGATAGGTTTAAGACAACCTTTAAAGAAAGCTATCCTAGTGTTAGCTGTGGAGAGCAGCCTTCAGGCTAAGTCTTGAAGGAGTGTTAAGCTTATTGTTTTACCATAGATAACCTCTTGAATGACCAAATGAAAGAGTAGCCCACACAGGTATATATATAAAATATATGTATTTATTCTAAACAGAATCCCACAAGTCTCTTTATGAGGCTGAGGCAAAGTTACAATTCAAACAAGCATTGATAGATACAATAAAATAGCACTGGTATCATAGGGCCCCGGGGGGGACCAAACCATATATTAAAAAAGTGGTATAAGAACCACGACAATTCTACAGACAATGCCTAGGGCATTTAGGATCGCTGGCCCCTTAAGAATCCACCCCAGGTTATGAGGAAGGGGACCCACGGGAGGCGCATGCAGTGGAAATAGCTGCTATCGGGATCTCTATTAAAGCCTATAGAGAATGTTGCAGTTTGATTTAAACAGATTAAAGTCACTTCTAGCAGGAGTACAAAGTTAAAACTTTAGAGTTAAGCTTTTGAAGAGCCCACTACCACGAGAGTACCAAGGTACAACTGTTACCTGCCCCAGGGAAGCCGGGTGCATAGGTTGTTTTCGATGTTGGGTCGCGGGCTGATTTTCAATGGGAAAATGTTCAAAAGTGCTGCTAGCCAAAAGCGTCGATGATGCCGTGGAGATTGAAGTTGTAGATCTTGTAGAGAAGAACCTGAAAGCAGAGGGGACAGAGTCTGGGTCACGGCACAGTGACCAGGGAGCTCAAAGCAAAGAGCCCTTCAATGTCGGGTGCTTCAAGTGGAAAGAAGTGTAGCTTGGATCTGCAGCCACGGGCTCCGGGAGGCTTCAAGGAAGGCCAGCTTCGGGAGGGCAACTGTTCCATGTTGGATGAGGGTCGCTGCGGTGTTAGTGGCCGAATTGGACTCACTAAGCCTTGGCAACCGCAACCCATGCAAGATGAACAAATCAGCGACTGGTGCACACCCACGAAGTCTGTGAGAGGTCTCCTTTGGAGAGACTGTAGAACAGGCCTAGAGCAATCAGGGGAACTCTTATATGTCAAGATTGTCCTCTGCTCGGGCCCACAAGTTGAGAGACAAGGGACCGTGGAAGGCAGCAAAATGGAGTGCGTAAAAGGGAGCCCACGGGCCACCAGAGGGGGCTAGGGTGCTGATCTTTGGCACAAATGCTGCTTCATGGTTGGCTAAAAAATGGGCCAAAGCACAACTTCCCCACTAGTCAGGGTCGTGTGCTATGCAAGAGGTGGCTGGTGTCCTGGGGTATTGGGAATCTCGGCACCCACGTGGTCCACGGTGCTCAAGCTTGCTGTGCACACTCACTGGCCTCTGGGATGCTTAGGAAACCCACCTCAAGGGTGATGGAAGTCGACGAAGTTTGTGAGAGCAGTGAAGATCCAACAGGGTCACTTGCAGTGTTTCAGGTGCCTGCCAAGCAGGGGGGTAACTCCTTTACCCCAAGGGAGATTTCTTCAGCCAGCTGGGCAGCAGCTCATCGAAGGTCAAGTCTGTAAAGTCCAAGATTAATCTGAGGCTCTGGGGCCACGTTATTCACCTTTATCCCCAAGATTAGGGGAGTGTCCAGAGTAGTGTCCACCAATGAGAGGTGAGGAGGGAAAGGATGGCTACACCCTCTCCCCTTTGTGTGTTTCCCGCCTGGGCGATGGGCAGGATGCCCCTGAACCGGTTCCAGGCGGTGTATGCAGATTGTAGGCGCTGTAGCTGCCTACGTGCAACTCTGAAAGGCAACTTTGGTGCACCCACCCTATTCCAATCCACATATCCTGTCTGGGGAGATAGCACCTCCCTTCCACAGGAGCCCTGTTGTCCAGCTGGTGAGGCTGGGGTTTACCCCAGCAACAGCCAGCCAGAGTCGTGTGGGTGGCGGGTAGTAGCCATTTTGTACTACTTGTGCACTTTTAAATTGGTGTCCGAATTCTGCTGCTTTTCCCATATCGCACCTCTAGCAGGGGGGAATCGTGCCCTCATGCCCATGGCTGGACCGGTGGTAGGATTCCTACATCTTTGACACCAAACACAATATGGTTCTGTGTAGCCATTCTCAAGTTATCACGCTATCGCGATAGACTTATAATGCGGTTAAGAGTATATGGTATGGCTACACTACAAACAACCCAGCAATGATTTTACAAGGGTTGCAGAGAGGCCCTACTCAGGTAGGGGTCCCCCCTCGCACATACCTCAGCACCCTGCCCTGTAGGATTAGCAAAGCCTGCTATAGGGGTGACCTATGAGAGTACATGTGTTGTAATGGGGTGGGATATAGGGTACCTATATTCCTGTAAGGGGTGCTAGCACCACATTACCCAGACTACAGTAGTGGTCTGGTGGTGTCAGTTTGTATGGCTCTCCCAGGGTGGCACAATAAGTGCTGCAGCCCTGGTAGGCCTACTGAGGGACCCATGCCCTGGGTACCTAGGGTACCATCTACAAGGGACTGTCAGGGCATCCTCAGCATCCAATTGGTTGGTACCTAGGGTACTCACATCGTTTAACAGAGGAAGCAGATAGGCTGGGGTCCTGGATAGCAGGGCCACACCCTGGCTAAAGTCATAAAAACAGTCAAAACATCAGCAAAAAGTTGGGGGCAACTATGCAGTCGATGCCACTCTCCTACATCCCCTCTTACATACCTATACATACAATGTCCTATCCTCTCATATACCCATTTAGACCTCCTTAACCCTATCCACAAACCCATACAGTCTGACCCCGTTCACATACCCATAAAGATAGTCACATCCTCTCACATCACCATACATATACTGTCAACCTCTATCACATATCCATACAGAGTGTGTCATATCCATTCTAACATGCACTGTCATATCCTGTCATATACCCATTTAGACCTCCTGAACCCTATCCGTATACCCATACAGTCTGACCCCCATTCACATACCCATACAGATAGTCACATCCTCTCACATATCCGTACCATACAGAGTGTGTCATATCCATTCTAATATGCGTACAGAGACTCTCACATATCCATGCAGACACCCTTATACCCCTTCACATAGCTATACACAACTTTAACACCCTTTCCCCCACTCATTAAGACCTGCTTTATTCCCATTCTTATACTCATAGAGACAATCTGACACCCATTTTCATACTCAGACACTGTTAAACCCACAGGCACTATTATACTGATTCACAAACTGAAACAGAGACTCTGACATCCTCTTATATACCCAAAGACTCGAACACCCTCTCACATACATATACACATCCTGTCATATACCAATTCAGACCTGTCACATCTTCCCACATACCAATGTATATTGGCAACACGCCTGACTCCATTTCTGAATTTCAATCTATCATGGTGCACATCAGTTACTGGATGAACAGCAACCATGTAAATTTAAATCCAGATAAAACTGAACTGATTCTGATAGTCAGTGCTCAGAACACTTGGAGCTCACACTTTTGGCCAACTGAGCTGGACTCCCCCCAGCTCCATCTACTTCAGCTAAGAGCCTCGAGGCCACAATCAATTGTGAACTGTCTATGAAGTCCCAGATTAGAACAGTAGTTTGACCAGTTTCTTCCAGTTGCGGCAGATAAGGAAGATCAGCAGACTCCTTTCCATGTAGGCACTGGTCCAGGTTATCTTAGCCCAGGTCATTTTCCATATAGATTATGCTAACTCACTGTATTTTGGTCTGCAAACGCATCTAGTCAAAAGAATGCAGCTGGTGCAGAATTAGGCAGCTAGACTGATTTTCTATCAGCTGAGATGGCAACACTCCTCCCCTCTTATCAGGAAGCTACATTAGCTTCCCATAATGCAATGTTGCGCCTTCAAAATTGGGTGTCTCATCTTCAAATCTTTGCACACCCAACATTTGTTTCGAATCTTATTGAGAGAATTAAACCCACCTGCAAATTGCCGGCTGCCACATAAATCTTCTGGTCATTCCACCTAGCAACCAGAAGAGACTAGGCATCAGCAGGTTTGCAGTGTTGGCCCCCCACTTTTGGAATACCCTCTGCCTAGGAATCAGATCCTGTACAGACCTGCTGACACTCATGAGACTCCTTAAGACATGGCTTTTTATGCAGGCATACTAATAACTCACCAGGTCTCAGATTCTCCTATTTTCAGTGCCAAGAAAACGACCGGTGTACGTGAGCTCTAGAAATATTTTTACCATAACATAACATATATTGTCACAGCCTCACAAATACCCATACACACACAGTAATACCATTTACATACTGATACAGTGATTCTCACATGCTCACATATACCCATGCAGAGTCTCACACCCTCTCAGGTACCCATATATAGTCAAGTTAAGTTAAGTTTATTGTTTTTATGAAACACAGTATATTCTATACATTTGTAAAATGACATGATTGTGTGTAATGTATCATACTTCTGTCAGCAGGTGAGGGGTGTTTTTGGGATGTTTCAATAGGCTATGTCTAACAATGTCATGAATGTACAGTTTAACTGAGAAGCTCTGGGCTGAAAACAGGCAATTACAGCTTCCCTGCAGGTGCATTTGTTTCTCTTATTAAACCGCTCTTTAGGTATTGTCGTCTGGTTGTTTGCAGACCCGAGCAGGTACAGATTATCTCTGTTATAATTACAGTATGTGCATGCTGTAGGGCCCTTATATTTCCATGTTGGCAAGGCTGCAAATGCTGGTATGTTTCCCATGCATGTGGAAAGAAATCATTGTTTGATATGTGCCAAAAAAGGGATGGTCATATACAAGGCAGCAAAGAACTCTGTATAATATTTCATTACCCTCCATGCATGTGGTACTGGGTACTAAAGTTGATTTTGTCTCCGAACGTGGAGATCATTTTTGTGGTTTTGTTTGTTACCCTTCTAAAGGTGTCATAGGTCATGTCTGATGTCCATAGCTGCGTGAGATCTAACTGTTTGATGGAGGCATGTAGGTATTTATGGTGCTCTGATAACTGATTATGTTGAAGTGCTGATCATAAGCCCTCATTTAAACAGTTGGTTGAACAGCTGTTTTTTACTGCTGTCACTCATCCTGATACATCTTGCTTAACAAGGCCAAATGGATTTATGTCAGGGACGAACCCCGCTGTAAATTAAATACTCTCCAAAATGCACTTATGTGTATCTTGTCCAGTATTTCAGAACCTCGGTCTTACATCGCCATACTTGGAAAAGTGCTTGTTGGAATTAATTGGGAGGCCATTACCATTAAGAGCGACTGAAGAGATGGCCCGTTCAGTTTCCTTGCCAAGAGATAAAAGTGTAAATTAGGGGTGTCTCCTTCAGATTGATATACTATTTTTGCAGTGTAAAATTCCCTCTCTAGTCTAAGTGTACGTCTAGATATTTATATTGCACTACTGATTCAAGGCACGATTCATTCAAAAAGAATCTGGGGCAGGGCTCAGAGGAATATTCAGTGACATTGTTTTTGTTTTTGCTATATTTATCTCCAGGTCATTGTCTCATGCATGGTGTGTGCAATGATGTTGTAATCCCACTCTGGTTAGACTAAATGAGATGATATCATCGGCGTAAAATAAAAGGGTGGGTTGAAGCAGACACAGATGGGAGGGGGATTTAATTTGGTCAAGCACAGGTGTAAGATCTGACAGGAAGATATTGATATAGCTATACATACAGTAACAGAGAAACAGATGGGTTTTTGGCTCTCAAAAAGTACTAGTGAGTTGACTATAGTAGTGGGTTCGTCCATGTTATTTTTCATGTACTTTATCCCTGGGATAGGGACGTACCTCCTTAGAATCCTCGCTCTCTCCTTTGTTTACATATGGTTCTGACAGACCCATACAGAGAGTGATATACCCTCCGACATATCCATACAGTGACTCTTACATCCTCTCAAATACCCATATAGACATTTAAATATCCATACGGAGAGTCACACACCCTGTCACATACTTATAAATAGAATATAATACATTCTCACATAGCCATACAGGGAGTGTCATAATCATTAACACAACCATACAGACAATCTCATTCTCTGACAAACCCATGTAGTGATCCCTAAATCTGTTTACATACCAATACACATTCTTTTACACCCTCTCACATATTTACTCTTAGACTATAAGACCCTCTCACATAGATTAACAGACTCCGTGGCATCCATTCACATACTCTCATACCCTCTGAGATACCTATACAGATACTGTTTTACCCATTCATATACCCATATACAGGCTCTCACCTCTTCTCCTGATATGTTACATTGTTTCATTGATAAAGTTGTTACTTAGTGACTTAGTAATTAGATGTTTTAATCTGGAGCTTAAAGTATTGATTATTACTTTTCAATATAAACAGTTTTGAAAAAGAAGAAGAACTACAATGCCTAACAAACACAAAACAGAAGGAAACAGTATTACCCATTTCAAAGTGAAACAGAAAAGCAGAATACGGTGGAGAATGTCCAGAGAAAACAAAAGAGAAGCTTGTAAGAGTACTTAGCAGTTCCTGGAAAATAATATGTTGTAAAATGCAGAATGAGAGTACAGTATTATCTAAAAGTGCATTTGCACATCAACTGAACAAAAGTGAGGAGTAAGTGTTTCACAAAGTACGAAATGTTCTAAGAAATCAGAGAGTTTCTCCTGGAGACAAAAACAGTTTAAGGAGTTAAGAGCTAAACATTTTCAGAAAAAGGTCATACAAAAATTGCAGGAAGGAATGAAGAAATATAAGAGGAGAAGCGATGCATTTAAGAAAATGTAGTATATTGAGAGTGTTGTCGAAAAAGCTTTTGATTTAAAGAGGGAAGTATTTATTTTGATATTGAATAGAATGAGGATAGTAAACAAAACAATGTTGTGTATGAAGAAGTGCTAGAAAAAGACATATTAATAAAACGTATTAAAGGTGTATGGATGCATAAGTCTAGTATGAATGATTATTTCAAGGAGGAAAGCTATTTCCAAGAGAATACAGTAGAACATACTGTTGATTTAAGTGGTTGTTGTAATCAAGTAACGTATGGTTCTCCTGTTGCAAAAGAGGAGATGGGTTCTATGAATGTAGAGGAAGTGATAGCTAAAGAGGTGCAAGGAAGGCATAGACAGGCCCTAGTATACAAATTGAATTGCAGTAGTATTTACAGTATTTGTCTGAAATCAATTGATTTATTAAAGATTTTAAACATGATTTTCTATGCAGAAGTCTGAGAAAGCAAAGTATAATTTTGCAAGGTTTAGATCCATGGAAAGTGAGAAAATATAGTAATTGACAGCGACATTCACTGGCAGGCCCTTTAAGGGAAGTTTGCACAAGCATGTTTCATCATTTGTTGTGTTAGCAGTTATATAACATAACACCCAAAAAAATGAACTTTGGTTACTGCTTTATGCTTAGGATTGATGAATAGAGATTTATTATGTGGTACACTAGCAGAGGTAGAAAAAGTTTAAGAAGATACTCAGTTTTAGTTTTAGTTTTAGGAGTATAGGGAAAATGTGATGTTGGTTACTGAAGATGTAGAAGATAAAGAAATTTCAACTCAAATCAATGCAAAGTGTAGCACAGTTTCCTTTGAAAAAAAAATTGTGTTTATATTTGTTGTTGACTCATTCACTACAAAACACAAACTCTAAATGTAGTGTACTCTAAAATTAGAAAAGAGGACACTGATAAATGGCAAGAATATGGTGCACACGTATTAGTTGAGGAACAATTATCTGTAGAAACTGCTACTACAGGTTAGAGAATAATAAAATGCCAGCTAGGGGTATACATAAAAAAAGTTGAATTGGTCTCCATTCCACTAGAGCTTAAATCATTGAATGTTTATGAATTAATTCTTCTACAACACATACATACTTCAGCAATCATTCGTATGGATCCAAAGACAGGGGAATCACCTCAAACTGAGCAATCCAGATGACAAAACAAGAGTGTTGTGTATTTACCTTTAGATTTTAAGGAGAATATTTAAACTGTAGTAGAAGTTATTGAGGTAGAATGATCACTTACCATTTTGGTAAATGGTGTTCTAACAAAGAATAGAAAAATCTGGCAAGAGTTAGTAGATGTGAATAAAGTTTTAAAAAAACATTATACCTTATGAAATACGATATCTACTATAGAAATGTTGATGCTGCTGAAATTTGAATTTGCATACACGTTGCTACATTATCGTCATGCGTACAGATTATAAAAGTGGATCAATATAGACAAGAAGAATTATTTGAACACTGCATTACCCATCCACTGAATTCTAAATAAGTTATTGGTGATGCTATTGAACTCTTTCAAATGAAGCAAGCAAAACAAAGTCCCTTAAGTGTCTGCTAAATTTCTTTAGAGACTTGTTGTTTTACGCAACCGTTTTCCACTGGAATAGTTGGACGCTGTGATAACCTCTCTGTTCAGATACCAGCAGCTGAATACAGCTCACCACAATTAGACACAGAGAAACCAATATATTGTCTGTGTATTAAATACATATTTCATCTTCTGTTTGAAAGTGATTTCTCTGGACTTTCTTATGCTGTGAATCATTTTGAAGACAGGAGCAAATCTTCAAAATTTGTTTGCAAGGGAATTTGTAGATAAAGTTCAAGAAAAACATGTAAACTGGGAGTATAACTCAATGAATTTTATTGTATGCCAAAGGGAAAAAAAATAGTATTAGTATTGTCATCATGGATAACTCAAATGCATGTTGAGAAACCTAGGAGCACCTACTTGGTTTGTTACACTTAGTTGTGCTGAGTATACATTAATTTTTGATAGAGGCAAATTCAAACATTGAGGACATGAATGTAAAGACAGCAGGAGAACTTTGCTTTCTGGATCCTGTTATTGTATGCAGATATTTTATTCATAGATTCCAGGCCATGCTGTGTTTTATCTGTAACACAAATAATCCTTCACTTGGAAAAGTAGCTGATTTTATTTGGCATAAAATGTACAAATCAAGACATTCTGGATGAAAGATTCTCCAGAATTTGCAACAGAGAGCGATGAGTGTGTGCTCTCCTTCATAGAACAGTATGGGACATGCGCCATCACTAAAAACACCACTGACAAAGACCTGAGACAACAAATTATTCACTTTCAAGCACATAGATGTGAGTTATACTGTAGTATAAGATACAGATATAAAGGACATTTTTACACAAGATGTTGTTTTGGACCCACAACTTATTATTGCACAAGGATGAGTGAACAGCTTTTTGTCTGCAGTGAGACATACAGCGACAGGAACGTCAGAAAAGCACATACAATTTGAGAAGAGTAGAGACATCCAAAATCATTAATGTTTAAAATGCAGTCATTCTAAAAATATGGAATATAAATATGGACATGCAATTTGTTGCAGACATCTCTATTACTGTTGCTCCAAATATGACTTAGTACATTACACAATCAGAGAATACTGAGATAAAAGCTGTGGCAAGAGATTAGTGAAGAAAAAAGTCTAACAAAAGTTACAGTTTCAGTTTAAAAATGCTGTTGCTTAGGGAGATTGGTTTTTATGAGTGCTTGGAGATGTTGAACTTGGCAAGTTGTATTCTAAGTCTAGGGGAATAGTTTGGTTAGGTTTAGGCCTTACAAGTACTCCAAATAGAGTGTTAAACTCTTTTCCAGAAATGTAGTATTTATCAGCGTTTGACCCGGAAGTACTGACAAAGTAAAAACAAACATGTTGGATATATACTACCCAAAAAGAAGGCTACACTCGGAAAACATGTGCCTATATGAATTCTTCAGTACTACAGATACGGAAATAATGTAAAAGAAAATGTAGAAGTAGGACAATTTCCTGTTCTCCGATAAGATTCTTATTTAGTGAAACATGCAAAAGGCAATCTCATTAAGCACAAGAAAGGTAGTCTTCAACTTTTCAAAACTTGGCATGCAGAATCTGAATTCCTTGAAAGCTGCAAATGCTATGAAGATAATTTTAATGTTGTAAAATACAGTATTCAGTGTTCAGTCTTCCAAAAATATATGCAAAAAGTGCACAATCCCTTCCCTAAGAGATGATTTTAGACATGACTCACTTTTGTCAAATGAATATTTTTTTTAATCTTTGACAATAAATATTATTGGCAACCCCAAGTCACTGTGATATGCCTTGCCCCCAGCTATGCATGTCTCTACATGGGCTGGTGGGAGGAGAGGCTTGTTAGCAACATCCATCTGTTTGATGGCCTGAACAAGAATGATTATAAGTTAAGTTTCACCAGCAGTTTGTTAGACTTTTTAGATCTCAAGATTGGGATTCATGATTCTAAAATAGAGACCAAGCTATTCTGTAAGGAAACAGAATACAGCTTTGTGTTGCACACCACCAGTAATAACCCTAAATATCTGATCTGCAGTATCCCTTACATAAAATTATTACGGACCAGAAGTAATTTCAGCAATAATACTGATTTTGAAGAAGACTAGAAAGTCATGCTGGAGAGATTTCCTAAAAAAGGTTATATGTCCGAGATTCTGAAGGATGCAGTATATTAAGTTGATAAACTAAAGAGAGATGATTTGCTCATAAAGAGAAGTAGGAATTTGAATGAAACTAAGTCGATTAGATTCATCACTACATATTGTAATAAAGTCAATAAGGTTAGAGGAATTCTGCACAAACGATGGCATGTTCTACCACCAAAGAAACTAATATCCAAATATTTTGTGAGCCATCCAAAAACTTCCTTCAGGAGGAGTAAATCACTGAAGGATATGTTATGTAAGATCAAGATTTCAATTGAACAGGATGTTAGAAAGGGGCAGAAGATCATTGGTTTCATTATCCAGAAAAATGCAAGGCTTGTAAATTTAGTAATGGAGACGTCCGTCTCCACTACGACGCCAACACCCTCCACGCACTCAACACTGGACGAGCGCACACCTGCTTCCTGGCCGCCCGAAGCGCATCAAAGGATTCTTCTCCTGCCGGAGCTGCAGCTTCACCAGTCTCCGAGCCGCCAACTCGCCCACCAGTACAGGACGCAGCCACCTCAGATGCATTCTATTGAACACCTGCTCCACACGCAAACATGCCGTCGAACTCTGGGACCTGCTCGACACATCCTCCCTGGACCTCGCCTTCCTGACAGAGACCTGGATGAACGATTCCTCGGCACTGGACATCGCCATAGCCATCCTGGACGGCGACAAGATCACCCGCAGAGACAGCACCAATGGAATAGGATGGGGAATCGCCATCATCCACAAGTCCACCCAAAAGGTCTCAACCAACTCTGACTACACCCTCAGCACCGCCAAACACCTGCACTTCCATATCCACACTGATCCCAACACCACCCTCATAGGAACTCTGATCTATAGACCCCCCAGAACCCGGCCTCAGTTCAGTGACTCCATCGCCAATTTTGTCAGCTCACACGCCATGACCTCAACAGACTACATCCTCCTCGGAGACCTGAAATGCGACCTCGAGAACAACAATGACACCAACTCCACCACCCTGATCGCCAACCTCACCAACCTCGGACTCTGACAGCTCATCACAAAGCTCACCCACTCTGCCAGCCACACTCTTGATCCCATCTTCTCCGCAAGCTCCCACGTCTCCTTCAGCCACACCACCGAACTCCACTGGACTGACCATCACTGCATCCAGTTCACCTTCCAGAAACCCACCACGCACCATCACACACAACAGATCACCCGCCGCTGCTGGAGCAAAATCACCGAAGACCAGCTAAACACCACCCTCGTCCGAAGCCCACCCTCTGACGCCACAGACCCCGACTCTGCCGCCAGCAACTTCAGGCGTTGGATCGACGACTGCGCCAACACTCTCGCACCAATCAAGAAAACCTCCAACAGACACACCAACAAGAATGCCAGCTAGTTTTCCACAGACCTCCAGACCTCCAAATAAATCTACCGAAGACTAGAGAAGAAATGGCACCGCGAACAGACACTGGAGAACGACGCAGCCCTCAAGAACACCATGCGCCAACACCAACACCTCATCAGATCCGCTAAAAGGACCTCCTTCAAGTACTGCCTCGACAACAATGCACACAACAGCAAAGAGCTCTTCAAAATCGTGAAGGAACTCTCCAACTCTAGCTCCACCACCAATGACATACCACCATTGCAAGACCTGTGCAACTCCCTGGCCACCTTCTTCCATCGCAATATCCAAGATTTCCACAACACCTTTGACAACCGAATCACCACAACAGCCAACAACACCTCAGACCCCACGACCACTACCCACAACAACCGCCTGCTCACCTGGACTAACATCAACAGCGACGACACCATCAAATCATGAACACCATCCACTCTGGCTCCCCGTCAGACCCGTGCTTACACCACATCTTCAACAAAGCCAGCGCCGCCACCGCACCCCATCTCCGCAAGGCCATCAACATCTCCTTCAAGACTGCGACATTCCCGGAGAGCTGGAAGCACGCCGAGATCAACGACTTGCTCAAGAAACCCAAGGCAGATCCGAGGGACCTTAAGAACTTCCGGTCCATCTCCCTGCTCCTGTTCCTGGCAAAGGTCATCGAGAAAGCCGTCAACAAGCAGCTGACCCACTACCTCGAGGAGAACAACATCCTGGACCTGTCCCAGTCTCGGTTCCGCAGCATCCACAGCACCGAAACTGCCCTCATCGCTGCCACCGATGACTTCAGGGCCCTGCTGGACAACGGCAAAACCGCAGCCCTCATCCTCCTGGACCTATCAGCCGCCTTCGACGCGGTCTGCCACCGCAACCTACGCATGTGCCTCCACAACGCAGGGATCCGAGACAAGGCTCTGGAATGGATCACTTCCCTCTTCTCCGGCAGATCACAGAGCGTCCGCCTCCCCCCTTTCCATTCCGAAGCCTCCAAGATCATCTGCAGCGTACCCCAAGGATCATCCCTCAGCTCGACATTGATCAACATCTACATGGCCCCGCTCGCACACATCACCAGACTGCATGACCTCAACATCATCTCCTACGGCAATGACACACAGCTGATCCTCTCCCTTACCAAGGACCCCCTCACCACCAAGACCAACCTCCATGAAGGAATGAAATCCGTTGCCGAATGGATGACAAACAGCCGCCTGAAGCTGAATTCAGACAAGACGGAGGTCCTCACCCTAGGCTCCACCCCCTCAGCCTGGGACAACTCCTGGTGGACGACCGCCCTGGGAGCAGCATCAACGCCCACCGACCACACACACAAACTGGGGTTTGTCCTCGACTCAACACTCTCCATGACCAAGCAAGTCAATGCCATCTAATCCTCCTGCTTCAACACCCTCCGCATGCTCTGCAAGATCTACAGGTAGATCCCCACCGACACAAGAAAAACAGTCACCCAGGCCCTCATCAGCAGCAGACTGGACTATGGAAACACCCTCTATGCGGGAGCCCAGGCCAAACAGCTGAAACGACTGCAACACTTACAGAATGCCTCGGCCCGCCTGATCCTCGACATCCCTCGACACAGCCACATCACACCCCACCTGAGAGACCTGCACTGGCTGCCTGTCAACAAGAGGATTACCTTAAGCTCCTCACCCACACACACAAGGCACTCCACGACACCGGACCAGCATACCTCAACAGATGACTCACCTTCTACACCCCAAACTGCCAGCTCCGCTCCTCTGACCGTGCCCTCACCACCATCCCCCGCATCCGAAGAGCAACCTCCGGCGGCAGATCGTTCTCCTATCTCGCTGCCAAGACCTGGAACACCCTAATCATCCTCCTACGGCAGATCCCAGACCTACTAACCCTCAGGAGGCTACTCAAGACCTGGCTGTTCGAGCAGTAGCAGTGCCCCTTGATTGATTGATTTATTCACTGTTATGAACACATATTTTTATTTTGTGATTCAGAAGAATCTATCTTGAAATTCAATCTTTTCATAAGGCAAAAAAAAGAGTATTGGAGCACATTTGTGTTATAAACAGTATCCTGTTGCGAGGCATTTCAAGGAAATCCTTCTTTGTATTTGATTGAATTTTACCAAACATGCAGTAGACTGGAATTTTTCTACAATTTAAATGTTAACACTAAGTACCCCATGAGGTTGAATCAAGAAATGACTGTTCTTTTTTGCTAATTGGTAGCATTTACTGATAGGAACAATATGCTAGAATACTATTACAGTTTTTTGCAGTTCTTTGCAGTCACCCTTATGACTAGGATTGTGGATTATTCTTTATCTTTACACAGGTGATGTTTGTGAGATGAATATGCAGAGACTTAAGCTAAGATTTCCCCACAGCGTGCCTCTGAGTGATTGAATGCTTGGGAGAGGCAATTGGGCTCGGTGAGCTCGTTCACAATTTTAAACAGGTCTTTTGACAAACTGCTATTCTCCTAATAAAGTAATACATTCTTAGACATTCTTAATGCCTTATGATAATTTTTTAGTTCCTCTTTATAAATTAGGTGATCAGTTATATTTTTTGAGCACCACCTGCTATGTTCACGTGGTTTACGTTTCCTTTTTGCTAGTCTTAAATCTTCAGAACACCATTTTTCTGAGAGAAAACCTCTAGTTGGTTTGCTAGCTGTTGAGAGGGCATATCTAGCTAAAGAATTTGAAATGGCTGTATTAGGGTTTTCAATGTAATCTTCTAGAGATTTTGAAGTGCCATTAAGTGGTGGAGTAAAATTATTGTACAAAGTTTTAGCATTAATACAACTAAAAGCTCTTTTGAGTGCTACTGATGAATCTGGAAGTATTTTTTTTCTGCTGGTAGCGTGGGAGAGAAAGTAATCAGGGAGGTGGAGTAGCACCGCCCCACATTTTTGTGGATTCAATATTTGAGAAAAGGAGGTCTAAAGAATGGCCAGATGATTGGGTGGGGCCAGTGATACATTGTTTTACTTGGAACATTTTCTTATCATTACAAAATTGTCTGCAAAGGGGGACTTTGGTGTTATCAACTTGTATATTAATGGTGTATATTAGATTAGAATTAGTAAATGAATGGTGCTGCAGACGTAGCAGGTTTAGCAGTACAAGGAGGTTGGCGGGCATTTGGGGTTTATATCCTCGTGGACTACACCTCTAAGTATCTTTTGGTATTTACAAAACAGCTGGAATACTAAAAGTAAGCAGTCTGTTATAGGGGAGCTACGTACCATGTAGCAGGTAAAAGCATCTTTAAAAATTAGCTCTATTATGGCCAGCTCTATCAAACTTCAATATCTTTTAGCCTAATGATATGACTAAAGGAGGGTTAGAGTATTGTAGGGGGATTCCATTCCAAAGAAATCCACAGTAAATATGTCATTTTAACTAAAATAAGAAGATACAGTGTTAAAGAGGTAGGGAGAGCCATCCTGCTCCTTAATAGTATAGCCAGCAATATTTCTGGTACAGTTAAGTCCTTAAGCCAATTTTGTCTAAAAAACATGCTGTCCTAGATCTCTAGACAATGTTTAGGTAGGGTCCTCATATTAAAGTACAAGCATTTCAGAGTTAAATCAATATTATTGTTTTTTTAAATGAGCTAGTGGCTCAAGAAGAAACAAGAAAACTGGCCAGTTGAGTCTTTCCAGCAAGAAGTGTCATTATATGCAGAAGAGTGCTTAGTGCTAGAAGTGTTTTACAGGAGACATGATTATAATTTTTTCCTGGCATTTTATATTGAAATAAGCATTGTTCCTGGCTCCGGGACCCATTCGGGAACAGAGGGGTGTAGACAGACTTTCCTTTTGAATATACATAAATATATGCATGTGAAATGTCATCAGTGATGTCAACAGTGATGTCACTGACCGTGTCATGGGTGATGTAATGTGTGAGGTTATAAGCAGTGCATTGCGAGAGTGTAAATGTTAGTTAGTTAGCTAGCTGCTGAAATTTCAATGGTTTTGCACAAGTGAAATCTGAGCCTATCTATAATGTCCCTGTAACCTCTGTTTCTTTTAATGATTTTCTAAATGTTTTCATGTTATTTCCCAACTATTACACTCATGTAACCTATGGTTCGTTTAGTCAATTTCAGAGATTTGTATGTTTTCCCTAACTATAACATCACTCTAACTTTTTTTTCAGTGAATTTTGAAAGTTTTTCATTGGATTTCCTAACTCTAACATCTAAACTTTGTGAGTGGGTGCTTGATTGCCTGTATGGGTCTGTAAATGACTGTATGGGTCTGTGACACTACAAATCAAAGACTTCATTCCAAACTGGTTGCTTTTCTCCAGTATTGTTAATTGCAAACAGTGTGGCTACAAACTAGAAACCTTCTCGCATTTCCTCAGTTGTTGCCCGTCACTGCTCCACTTTAGGTGGACACTGCTAAAAACACCTTTTTTCCCGTCCCTTGTATAACATGGCTTTAATTTTCTTTGAAATGCTCTACATTGATAAGGTTTTAATTAAACACACAATAAAATGTTCTACTACATGGTCTGTGAGTGGGTGTATTAGTGGCTGTATAGGTACATAAGCAGGCATGTGAGTAGTTTTCTGGGTCTGTTACTAGCTGAATGGGTCTGTGAATGATTATGTTAGTGTCTGTATCTGGCTATGAGTTCTATGCTGCTATGTTGGATGTGGGGCAAATGGGTGATGCCCCCAGGTGATTTTGCACTTTTTCATGCTCATAGTAAATTAAAGGGAAAACCACGGACTCTGCTCTCACCATGAGAAGCCAAGAAAGCACACACTTGTCACAGTCAGTACAGATTGCACTCTGATAAATCAACGATGCATTCATCTTCACCAATGATTTCAGAACCTTTTTCAGTGTATAGTTGCCCAGAAAACACACTTGCTTGTCTTAGCCAAATGCAGGATGTTAGGATAATTTGGCATTTACAGAAGTGGAGCTTCAACTGGGGCACCTGCTATATTTTTATTTGTAAGTGCTTCCTGTTGACGTTTAATTTCTGTGAAAGGAGCATCTGGGCCAAAAAGCAATCTCACTTGCCTGTTTATCCAACAAGAGTCAACACTTTATATAAAATATCTGCTCAACTGGAATAGCCTCTACCGTTTAATTAATAAGTGCTACCTAGTTGCATGTGTCACATTACAGCTGTGTAATGGACCTTCTGTGCATTTTGGCAATGTGACTGTTCCTCTTGTGTCTTCTTCCAGAACTCTATGACAACAAATTCTACTGAAAAATTAAGACTACAAAGAGGTGAATCTCCACCAAACAAGGGTACTTCCTCTTAGATATATGTAGTTTGGTGGAGATGTCCTCATATTCTCTGGGATCAAGAAGACATCACCAAAATCAGCAGGAATTGTGCTGGGGGCTTTTTGGTACGGTAGCCATCATCCTGGTAAAAGGGAGGAAGATGTTTTCTTAAGGGTGGAGCTTCAGGTGGTTTTGTACCTTTAAATACTCACAGTTATTTAGAAGGAGAATCATGTGCTCTGCTTTCACCAGGAGAGGTGAAATAAGAAAGAACCCTCTCATCACAGTCACTACAGAATAGCTCAACAATATATTCACCTACACCAAAGAATTCAGATCGTTTTTCAATGCGGAACTGGAGAGAAAACACACTAGCTTAACCTCCTCCAAGCACAGACAATTAGAATCATTTGTTCTTAACAGTAGTGGAGCTTCAACTAGATCATATGCTATGTTCATATTTGTAAGTGCACCCTGTTGAGGTCAAATTTCTGTGAAATGAGTATCAGGGCAGACTAGTTCAGACAAAACCTAATGGAGGAGGGGGCCTCGTGGCTCCCGTTCCTCGGCCAATTTCGGCCCGGGTATCTCATCAAAAACAAACCCAGGGCACTCAGTAGTGCAATGTTTGGAACCACTGGGGGAGCCTCAATGCACACATGGTCCCTGCCAGCTCACTAGCTCTAGCGTCAGTAGGCATTGCTTCAACACATAGGGAGCAGCAAAGATGCAGCTCTCTAAGTGTGGGAGCAATAATTGTATCTGTTTTCCTGCCTGCTTCACAGCAGGCAAAAAAAACAGGAAAACATCAGCTCCGAGCAGATGGGAGCGTTCTTCCGCTTCCCTTCTACTGAGAGCTAACTTACTGTTTACTCTTGCTTGGAGGGAGCTTTGAAAGTAAACGGCTATCTACTGAGGGTAGGCACATTAGGAGATAGTAGGATCTGGCCCTGGGGCTGGCGGTACCCAGGGCCTTTATTGTCTCTAGGAGGGGGGCCACACTGCGGCCTCCTTCTAAAATAAGAAGAATGCTCTCTGAAGGTACTGTTATATTCCATATATATATATATATATATACCCTATATAGGCACAGGTAACACTGCAACCGTTCATCATATTCTTCCCTACATTACATATATAACAGTTCTTAGGTACTGACCTTTTACCCAGATATGACACTGCATTCAGAACGCAGGTTTTTCCCTGGTTCATTCTCATACATTATGCATGAGGCTTCTTGGAAGCACAGCAGGGCTAACAGTAGGATTACCATCTCCTGTATAATATCTCTGTATAAAGTTCAGGCTGACAGCCTAGAGGGATTAATGACATAACACCTACATAGATGCTAGGTACATTAAGGTACATCTAGTTAGGGAGACATCGTAGGAGTACGCACCTTTAGCACGCACTTTTAGGTTGCACTTTTTATCATGTGTTCTATGTACATGTATATATTCATGATTTCTGCAAGATGCTAATCATATATCTCTGCTACTGGCTTATGGTTGTTGCAGCTCATATATTCTACACTAGAATAACAACTGTTCAATAAGTACTTATTGAAACGCCCAGACTGTTTATTCTGTGTACCTCTGAGACGAACTAAGTGTGCACAAGTGACTAAGCGAAAAGTGGTATATTGTTTCCACGATCCTGGGGGGTCAGGGTTGTCATGTTCTGAGGTTGCCAAGAACTATTCTCTCCCTGATAAGAGCAGACTGAACTGGCACTGTGAGCTAGCTAATTCAAACAGGCTAACATATCCGGTGGGGGTGCACAGAATCAGTCTGCCACCAAACCCACAGTTTATGTTATGCAAAACACGCAGATCATGTATAGGTAATATAGTAAATACACAACAGGACCCAGGGCTGAGAATGGAGCAGGAGGGTGCTGCACAGACCCAATGCTTCTAAAAAAAATAGGAATGCTCTGGGGGAGGTAGTGACCCCCAGGGGCTGTGAAGGGTACAGTAAGGGGGGTGATTGGCTCCCCTGCCTCTGTTATTTGAATTCATGGCCCCAGATAGGTTTTTGGATAGATAGATAGATAGATAGATAGATAGATAGATAGATAGATAGATAGATAGATAGATAGATAGATAGATAGATAGATAGATAGATAGATAGATAGATAGATAGATAGATAGATAGATAGATAGATAGATAGATAGATAGATAGATAGATAGATAGATAGATAGATAGAGAAATCAGGACCCAAATGTTTGCACCCATTTTGACTTCTAAATGCTGTTTTTCTGACTTGGATGGTACCCTGGCGTTAGGAATAAAGAAACGAATCAAAGAATACAGGAGACAGTAAAATTGTGTCTTGATAAAGATGGCATTATCAATGTGAAGCCATCGAAACGCGTCAACGCCTTTTCTGAAAACACAATCCGATGACTGGCACAGATCAATTAGTAACAGATTTAAACCACAATTAACTGTGATGCCGAGTGTAATGTGATGTGTATTGGTAAAGAACAAAATTAGTGTCTTACATATATGTCTGTCTCCATTATGCTGGTCATTTTTGGATTTTTGTGATTTTTGTAATATTGTGTTGTATTGTTTTCTAAATTGATTGAATTGTATAATGTTTTTAACAATTGTGTAATAATGAATGTGATATGAGATGATTTTTATTGATACGAGGATTATAGACAAATATTTGCCAAAATAAAACCTTTTTTAATATACCGGTAGTATTTCATAGTTTTGTTATTAGTTTGTATTTGCTTATTATAAAAATTGTAGGAGCAAGGGAATCTCCTTTTTTTGTGTGTCTGCTAACCAGACCCAGGCCCTATGCTCTGATTGAAAGTAAATGGTAATTAGGTATAATTACAATTGGTACAGACAACCTATTTGTAAGTCTCTAGCATATGGTAGGAGATATGATTTTAGAGGCCCAGACGTTTTAATACAATTAAGTGTGCACTACTGTGGTGTCATTACAGGCTGCCTTTAAATAGAAATGCTATGCAAATCCGACTTTAGAATTAAAGGTATTTCCAAAGTCTCAATCTACCTAATTTTTATAGATACCTCACCCCTAAGGTCCACGCTAGTTGCCCCAGGAGTAGGCATAAGTGTATATGTTATGTGCACTGGTGAGGGAAAAACTGCCAATTTCATTTTCCACTTTATAATGCATTGGCTTCATAGGCTGAGGTGGGAATACTTTAATCAAGTATAAATATCAATAGGAAGAAGCTAAAAATAAAATTCAAGACTAAAAGAATAGTTATAATAAATCCTAAAACTTGCCAGTTTGAATTGTTGTAACTATAACAGAAAATAAGTTATAGAAATTTCTTTCCTGTGAGCTAAAATACAGCACTCCAGCAGACCCTCCCCGATTGGCCAACTTCTGCTAGCCTGACCAAACTGCCTGTACAGAGGATTTCCTCTGGTAGGAGAACTGCAAGCTGCAGAGGACAAGACAATAAAGGGGTGGTGGGGCCAAATTCATCCTCAAACAGGAAACAATAGTTTAGTCAACCCCAAATGCTGTAACCCCAGCCAAAACAGGAGTCCCAGTAATTAGATTAGTGAGGGGGAAGTTAGAGGAGTGTTATTAGGTTTGCTTAGCCACATCTTACTCTTCAGGAGAAATTTCTCCAATTTGGATTTTGGAACTATACTGCTTTCTGGGGCAAGACTAGGCAACACTTTGGAGGAAGGGGTCATACACCTAGGTGTCACCCTGTACCCATTGGTCAGCGGTGCCCCCCCTGCTTGATACCCAGGAACTCTCAATACATACGGGAGAGCTGAGAAGCAACTCAGATCCCTGCGTCAGAAAATCAAGAGAAGGACTGCATTGCTGGAACCACTAGTCTGCCCCCCCACACAACTTATCCCATACGGAGGCACCTGCTGCACACTTTGGAACTAGAGCCTTAGTAACTTTGCCTTACTTCAAAAGGATTGACATTGGTCTCCATGAAAGCAGTAGGTAAAAAAGAGTGACACGATATATACTGCATGAAACATCTAGGAGAAGGAGAATGCTCTGCTGGAACCATGATCTGCATCCAAAGGATTGCACTCTGAAGGCTGCATCTGCTGCACATTCTGGGACTATTGCCCTAAGGACTTTGGCTGACTTCACTGATTAGCAGAGATCAACTACATCATCTCCTCCAAGACGTCCCCAGCCTGGAGTTCGTCCAGTGGACATTCCAGGATTTGGCCAGGCGCATTTTGGGAATTGTAGTCCCAACACCCCAAGGACGATTTCAGATCTCGTAGACCCTTGGACTGGTGTGTTGGTTACTTTTAACCGACAAAAACATCTCCATGAAGAAGTTCCAGAAGTTTGGAGCAACTTTTGTAAAATGCTCCATAAGTTGACCAGGCGCATTGTAGGAGTTGTAGTCCCAGACACCAAGAGACAAACCAGGGCATCTGAACTCTTGGCTTGTACTGTGGTCCAATTTCCTGCCCCAAGAAATACTCCTGGAAGTAAATGTGAAGAACTCTTGACTTTGTCCCAGTCCAGCACAACCTTTTGTAACACTTTCGAGTTATATTTGCTTCTAATCGCTAGCTTTACTTTTGATCTTTAAAATTCATATCTCTGCTTCTTTATATTGGATTTGTTGTTGTGTTGGTGTCTGTTTATTCTTCAAAGTCTAACCTATGTATATAAATTGATGCTGGATTTTTATTGTGTATTTTGTCTTACTTATTTGATGTACTGATGTTTTTAAATGCTTTACACGCCTGTCTGCTCGTTGCCAGCTACCAAGGGTTGAGCAAGGGAATAATTTATTGAGACCCTAACTTAACCTTTTTTTATTGTGTATGTGCACTTATTTATAGTGGTAGGTCCCTACTTATCACTACCAATAAACCACTTTACAACATTTGGTGTTCAGAGGTGAGGATACGTACTTGTGTTTGAACTACACAATACAATATATTAAGTTAAGATCTTTAAAAATCCTAGTTATTGACTTCGAACAAGATTTTTGATTTTGTGAAATGCGGAATTAACTGATTTGTTTTCCATCTTTTTAGATTTTTCTAAATTTGTTCCATATCTGATTTGTAAAGTTTGTGTGACCAAAAACTATGGATACCATGGAGGTATATCTGATTAACCTCAACAAACTCACAGTGGCTGAGCTAGGGTTCAATGCAGGAATGAAAGGGAGGCGGAGGATGGTTCCTCAACCAATCTCCAGGTGGAGGATGATGACACCTCATCTAGTACTAGCTTCATACTTCCAACTAGTGGAGGGAGGGGAGGCTCCCCCACAGAGGAGGCAGAGATGGCCCTCAGAAAGCACGAGCTTTAGGATTAGCTGTCAAACATAGCCACAGAGAAAGAAGAGGTAGCACTAGAGAAGAAGAAGTGGATAAGGGGGAAAGCAAGAATAAATGGTGATTGAAACAAAGATGAAGATGTTGAGATGTCCAGGGGTGGTGGGTTTTCTCCCAGGCTTCCCAAATGAATAGTTTCCATGTGTGTTGAGGGGATCAAAATTGACAAATGGCTGACTGCATTTGAAATGGCCCTTGAGATGAGGGGGGTCCATTACAAGAATTGGGGTTCACTCTTGTGGGTACAGATCCCAGTAGCTGGGATGAATAGGCTCCTGACCCTGCAGGGGGATGAGGGAAAATCCTACCCACACATGAGGAAATGTTTAATTAAGAAATTTGGAATGACCCCAGAGCAGAAGAGTGTATAGTTCAGGGACACCCAATGCTGGCTGGACTTTGGAGACATCTCTACGAAGATGCTTGAGGGTTGGATCAATGGTAACCCAGTGAGTGCCTATGAGAGACCCTAATATTCATTCATAAAGGAGCACATATTGGCTAGTTTACTCTCAGATGATTTACAACAACGTCTAGTGCGTTCAAAGCTGTCTAGTCCCAGAGAGCTGGCTCTGAAAGCTGATGAGTGGATGCAAATCAATATAAACAAACACCACCAGGTAGGAGACACCAAGAAGGGGACTTTAGGTTCACAAAAGCCAAAGGAGGGAGGTGGTAAGACTCCCACAGAGACTCCCTCAGTACCCAGAACCATAAAAAGGAGGAAGGCAGATCCCACCCTAACCCTAAGTATTTAAACAATAGATTGTGCTTTGACTGTCAGCAGTCAGGTACTTCAGTGGTGACCACTCCTATTCCAAGAAAGAGCTTAGCACTGGGCTGTCCAGTGCAGTCATAGAGGAGTACTCCTCAGACAAGGGGGTCCTCTAAACATTGTGTTGGGAGTCAGGTCCAGGTGGTAAGCTGGTGATTTGTGAGGGTTGGAGTGGACATTTCTATTCCATTCAGGTGAATGGGAACCATGTCATTAGCCTGCAAGACATATGTGCCAATCACACTACAGTGAGTGACAGATTGGTGTCCCCAGACAAGTATGTGCCAGGTGATACAAAAAGAGTCAGGGTATCCACATGTGCGGTCATACCAAAACTGTAGTCTTAGTCCCCCTAGATTGGAAGGGTACAAGGTGATAGCCATTGCCAACCTCCCCTTAGATTGTCTCCTGCAATGACCTCCAAGAGGTTTGTCTGATCCCAAGTGGGGCAGTCGTCATGGGAGGCCCCCCAACCCAAAGTTCCTAGAAAGCCAGTCCCTACAGTTAAGAAACAGGGGTCCCAAAAGAAAAATAAGATGAAAGGTAAGCCACTCTGAAAGAGAGTTCCAGTAAGCATGGAGGGAGAAACCCGAAGTTGAGACCAATTATGCTTCACATGACTGCAAGAAAATTTTGAGCAGTCAGACTGCTATCAAACAGCACTGTACTGCCCCGCACTGACAGAAGGGAGACGGGAAGAAGGATGTCTGCCACAGGATGTTTTAGCCCACCAAACAATCGCAGAGGTCCCAGGAAACCACAGTTGCCCCTAAAAAAGCTAATCCACCTGTCAGTCGAGAGCCTATGGTGTGGTTTTGAATTCCAGACAGCTGCCAGTAGTCTTTGCAGGGTGTTGGCATTCATGGCAGCACTGTACCTGGCATGATCATAGTGGGGTTGCTGAAGTGTTCGAGTAGCCTCTGTGGGTAGGCTAAGAGTTGCTTGAGCAAAATTAGGGACAGATGAGGGGGTCACTTCACTACCCAAACTAAAGAGGGAGAAATACGACAAAACTGCTGTGATGAAGTTTCAGTTTAGAATGGGTCATGTTATTGTAGAGATGGGTCAGCTCCCGAGAGGAAGTGACCTTGGCAGGAGTATGTAAGGCAGAGTAGCTCCTGCAGTCGTACAGCCTGATTTCTGTATTTTCTTCTATGCCTGACAGACCAGGGAAACTCTCTGGGGTGATGGCTTGAGAGGAGGGATTGTGTGAGAAATCATGACTTGTTTGCTGTGTCTTCCAACATTTTGCTCCCATTTTAACTACTAGATGCTGCTTTTCTGACTCTGCTTGCAGGTTAGGCCGCTCCCCATGCTGCACAGCTCTGTCTGTGTGTGTCTGCCATCTGTGCCCACTGCTGCCGCTCCTTGCGTTTGCCGCTCCCCCTTATCTGTGTATAGTTTGTCTTTACTGTGCTGTTTCTTTTCCTCAACTGTTTTGTGCCATTTTTACTACTTGGTTGCCCCTTGTGTTAACTGTTCTGTGCCGCAATTACTTGGTTGCCCCTTTTTGCCTACTGTTTTGTGCCCTTTTCCCCCTTTGCTTTTTGTGTTCCCGTCTCTTCCAGACGCTGCCTCCCTGCGGCCCTGCCCCCTAGCTCATCCATTCGCCGCCCCGCTCCGGCCTCCCAGCTGCTCCTCCGTCCCTCCCCTTATAAGGCGGCTGCTGTGCAGCCGTGCGCAGCGGGCGCACTGCTGGTGCCGAAGAACCCGTGGCCCCTGCGAACGCCACCAGGCCCGCCTCTGCTACGACTCCAGCACCCTCCACGCACTCAACGCCGGACGATCACGCACCTGCTGCCTGGCTGCCCCAAAGCATCCCCAAGGACCCTTCTCCTGCCGGAACTGCAGCTTCACCAGCATCCGGCCCGCCACCACACCTACCAAAGAACCCAACTACCTCAGATGCATCCTCCTCAACACCCGCTCCGCACGCAAACACGCCGTTGAACTCTGGGACCTACTCGACTCCAGCACCCCAGATGCTGCCTTCCTGACGGAGACCTGGCTGAAGCCCTCCTCGGCACCCGATATTCACCTTAGCCATCCCGGAAGGCTATAAGATCACCCGCAAGGACCGCACCAACGGAGTAGGAGGAGGAATCGCCATCGTCCACAGGAACAATCTCAAAGTCTCGACAAACACCGACAGCACCCTCAGCACTGCCGAACACCTGCACTTCCAGATCCACACCGACCCCAACACTACCCTCAGAGGAACCCTCATCTACAGACCCCTGGACCCCGACCACAATTCAGCGACTCCATCGCCAACTTCATCAGCACACACGCCCTTGCATCCACGGGCTACATCCTCCTCGGGGACCTGAACTTCCACCTCGAAAGCAACAATGACACCAACTCCACCACCCTGATCGACAACCTCACCAACCTCAGACTCAGGCAACTCGTCACAACACCCCAACCTCAGACAGTGGATCAATGACTGCGCCAACACCCTCGCCCCACTCAAGAAGCTCACCAACAGCCACACCATCAAAAAAGCCAGCTGGTTCACAAAAGACCTCCAGGCCTCCAAGCAAACCTGCCGAAAACTGGAGAAGAACTGGATCCGCAAACGAACACCGGAAAGCTACGCAGCCCACAAGAACACCACCCGCAGATACCACCTCCTCATAAGATCCCCCAAAAGGACCTTCTTCAAAGACCGCCTAGACAACAATGCACACAACAGCAAAGAGCTCTTCAACATCGTGAAGGAACTCTCCAACCCCATCTCCAGCACCAACGACATCCCACCTTCGCTAGCCACCTTCTTCCACCGCAAGATCGCAGACATCCACGACAGCTTCAACACCGCAACCGCCCTGGCATCCACTGAGACACCCGCCTCCACCAGCCGCACCAAACACCTGCTCTCCTGGACCAACATCAACAACGAAGACACCATCAGGATCATAAACACCTTCCATTCCGGATCCCCGTCAGACCCTTGCCCACACCACATCTTCAAAAAAGCAGGCACCACCATCGCACCCCATCTCCGGAAAGCCATCAACATCTCCTTTGAGAAAACGACCTTCCTGGAGAGCTGGAAGCACGCCGAGATCAACGCCTTACTCAAAAAATCCAAGGCGGACCCCAAGGACCTCAAGAACGTCCGACCCATCTCTCTGCTCCCGTTCCCGGCGAAGGTCATCGAGAAGGCCGCCAACAAACAACTGACCAGTTCCCTCGAGGAGAACAGCATCCTTGACCCTTCCCAGTCCGGGTTCCGCAGCAACCACAGCAACAAAACTGCCCTCATCGCTGCCACCGATGACATCAGAGCACTATTGGACAACGGTGAAACCGCGGCCCTCATCCTCCTGGACCTGTCAGCCGCCTTCGACACGGTCTGCCACTGCACACTACGAACACACCTCTACAACGCCAGAATCCAAGAGAAGGCCCTGGACCACCTCCTTCCTCTCCGGAAGAACACAAAGCGTCTGCCTCCCCCCTTCCGCTCCAAAGCCACCAAGATCATCTGCAGCATGACCCCAAGGCCCATCCCTCGGCCCAATGCTGTTCAACATCTACATGGCACTCCTCATCCATGTCGCCTGACTGCACAACCTCAACATCATCTCTTATGCCGACGACACCCAGCTGATCCTCTCCCTCACCCAGGACCCCCACACCGCCAAAACCAACCTCCATGAAGGAATAAAGGCCGTCGCCGACTGGATGAGGAACAGCCGACTGAAGCTGAACTCGGACAAGATGGAGGTCCTCATCCTCGGATCCACCCCCTCGGCCTGGGACAACTCCTGGTGGCCGACTGCACTAGGAACACCCCCAACACCCACCGACCACACAAGCAACCTAGGGGTCATCCTCGACTCCACCCTCTCCATGATGAAGCAGGTCAACACCGTCTCTTCCTTCTGCTTCAACACCCTCCGCATGCTCTGCAGGATCTACAATTGGATCCCCACTGAAACAAGAAGGACGGTCATCCAGGCCCTCGTCAGCAGCAGACTGGACTACAGAAATGCCCTCTACACAGGAGCCTCGGCCAAACTCCTAAACGGCTCCAACACATCCAGAACGCCTCCACACGCCTGATCCTCGACATCCCTCACCGCAGCCACATCACACCCCACCTAAGAGACCTACACTGGCTCCCTGTCAGCAAAAGGATAACCTTCAAGCTCCTCACCCACCCACACAAGGCACTCCACAACACTGGACCAGCGTACCTCAAAAGCTGACTCAGCTTCTACACCCACACCCGCCAGCTCCGCTCTGCAGACCACGCCCTTACCACTGTCCCCCGCATCCAAAGAGTGACCGCCGGCAGCAGATCATTCTCCCACCTCGCCGCCAAGACATGGAACACCCTCCCAATCTGCCTACAGCAGACCCAAGACCTACTGACCTTCAGAAGACTCCTCAAGACCTGGCTCTTCAAACAGTAGCAGCATTCCCCCCCTTAGCGCCTTGAGACCCTCACAGGTATGTAGTGTGCTTTACAAATGCTCTGATTGATTGATTGATTGATTGATTGATTGATGGTATGGTACCTTAGAATATGCTATCTAGGGACTGTGCTCTGATTAAAAGTACATGGTAAGTAGGTATAATTGGAATTGGTACTAACAACCTATATCCCTATTTTATAGTGGGACATGTAGCTTTTGAGGCCCAGTGGATTTAATGCACTTAAGTTAAAAGTACTGTTGAGCCTGCTGTCGTTTTAAAAACCAGCCCTGCCTTTCAGGCTGCTCGTATAAATTGAAATTCGTCTTTGGAATTAAAGGTAGTTCCAAAGTTTCAAAGTACCTTATTTCTACACATGTGTCACCCTTTAAGTCTCCCCTGGGTGCCCCAGGGATAGGGTGCCTTTTAACTATCATAAGGGACATTCTAAAAGATGCTTTACATGGACTGGTGAGGGAACAACTGCCTATTTCATTTTTTCCAGTTATAATGCATTGGCTTTATAGTCTAACATAGAAATACTTTAATAAAATATAACGATTGAAAGAAGTAGCTAAAACATATAATTCAAGTTATGATAAATCCAACAACTTGACATTGTTGCATTTGTTATTTCATATAAGTTTCTTTTCAGTGAGCCATAATCTAGCCTTCCAGCAGACCTTCTTTGATTGGCCAGTCTCTGTCAGGCTAAGGGAAGCTGGCTTAATGTGGTGTCAAGTGGCCTGCCTGGAAACAAAGGATTACCTGTAAGAGGAGAACTGCCAGCTGCAGAGCACAAGGCAGGAAGGGGGTGGAAGGGCCAAACTGGTTTTCAAAGAGGGAATGAATGTTTTCACAGGACACAGCCTCACCCCCACATCCTGCACCCCCAGCCAAACAGGAGCCCCTGTAATTAGAATAGTAAGGGGGCAGGAAGGGGAGTGTCAGACAATCTTAGCCATGCCAGTGGGTTGGTTTTGCCACATCTAGCTCTAAAGGAGAGGCTGTCGCCATTTTGGATTTTGGAAGAATAGTGATTTCTGTGGCAATAATATTCCACTCTTTGGAGGGAGTGGTCATTCAACTGGATGTCACCCTGTAGCCTATTGACCACAGGTACCCCCTGCTTGACACCCAGGAACTCAGATCCCTGCCTGGAAAAATCAAGAGAAGAAGGACTGTCCTGCTGCAACCCATGGTCTGCACCCCAAGTTGACTGCACTCATAAGGACTGTGTCTACTGCATACTTTGGAACTACAAGTGTATTGCCTCGCTTCAAAATAATTGAGGAGGGTCTCCCTGAAAGAAACAGGTACACAAGAGCTACACAAGATCTTCTTCCTGAAGCAAGAAGGAGAAGAAGGACTGCCCTCCTGGAACCCCATGTCTGCACCCTAAGATGATTAAACTCATAAGGACTGTACCTGCAGCACACATTTGGGAGTTCCGCTAGGCCAGTCTGCTGACCACTGCAGGGAGACTGAATTCCGCAGCTGTCTCAGCCCATAGCTGGAGAGCTGCAATGTGTGCAAGGTGCCAGAGCACCATATAATCACAGGAGGTGTCCTGCAGAGGGGGAGCCTCACCACACCAGTCTGCTGACCACCGCAGGAGGACTTAATTCCCCAGCTGCCTAATCCCATAGGAGGAGTTCCGCAACTTGTGCAAGGTTCCTGAGTGTCATATAATCGCAGGACATGTCCCTCAGCGTGGATGTAGCTAGGGTGAAGACTGGGCCTAGAGAAGGCTGATCTGCACCCATTGGCACAAGGCAGAGCCGGGGCAGGGCCACCCGCCTTAAATCTGCAATTAAAAGGTGCTGATTTTAATGTTGTTACCACCAGCCTATTGATCTGTTTGACCCCTGTGATATAGCACCCTGATTTGCATCACAAGCTTTTTCTTGAGCGTAAACGGGGAAACAGATGGCTGTTCCTGCCCCTGCAAAACCTACCCCAGGTTACACTTTGGATGGCTTTTTGCAATGTGCTGTGTGGGTTATTAGTAGGGAAATTGAATTGGCGGAACAGCGTTTGTCTTTGACATCTTTGCCTGAGATGTTCCCAAGTTATCACAATCACTTCCTGAGCCTCATGTGTCCACCAGCATGTCCCCCCACACTGAACCTTCTCTAGAAGCCTTAGGCCCTGATCAATTGTCCAATTCCACCAGCATCAAAACATTGACTGTAGCTACTACTGGGCAGTGTGATGATACTATGATACAAGACCAACCATCTGCATGTCAGACTAATTTGACTAATTATGAGGTGACTAACAACAGAGGAGTCAAGAGGAAGAAACTGAACAGAAATGCCAAATCAAAAAGTTTATATCCAGAACCACCTATTGCGCCATCTACCCCAGCCCTAGCTTCAAACTGTGAAATCAGACCTCTATTAATGACCTCTATGGAGGATTCCCTATTGGTTCTTGCCAGACAATGTGTTAAAATGTAATATTCACTTACTGCGTCTCTGGGCATTATTGATACATTAAGCAAGGTTGAGGAAGCTTTGGCTAAGTTGAGACTCTTTGCTGGTGCAACATTCTATAAGATCCTCTCTACCTGCTCCACCAGGCTGCACTACTGATGTGGCCCTTACAAAACACCCTTCACTACACCCCTAAGGCTCCATTGGTATGAGAGATTCTTCCCAAGCTATAAGGGGTACTGTCTGTAGTTTTAGTCCAGTCATGCCAATTCAGGGACCACGGGCTTCAAAATTCATTTGAAGGGACTTGTGGGGACCGGGTTCAGCAAGTTATACTGTGTGGTTCTACTCAGCCCACTCGTCTTTCTAGGGGTCATACATTACAGCTGCCCCCTGAGGCTACCCCTTTTGTCATGATTTTAAGAAACGTACCTCCATTAAGTAAGAGATCAAGTTAAGATCATAAGAAACTGCTCAATAAGGTTGTCCAATGGGCTAACACTCAACTTGGTGGCTTTATGCCTGGTCATAAACAGATAAATCTTGTGAATAGAGTTCCTTTGGGGGTAATACTCTGAAACCAGATGACACTGTATTGTTATTAACTTCAAAGATAGAAGAGTGGCTAATGACATCTTGTCCAAGTTAAGTTTTACTCATCTTGTGCCAATTGCTATTGAGGCCCTCCCACTTGGCTATTTTATAAACCTCAGGGTTGTATCCCATCCTTTACCATATGAGCCTACTTTTCCAAATTCAAACAGGTTAACTCACCATTCACAACTGGATCAACAGGATTGACTTCCTGGTGAAGTTACTAGTAGAATGTGTGAAACCTGGGATGATATTGGTTCAGAGCATTCTGTCCCTTCCAGCTATAAATCTATTACCATTGAGGTCAGTAATGGTCATACAAAACAATCACCATCTATAGCCTCTTGGGATATTGCTGGATTAGCCAGAGAATGGGATAGGTATGATTGGCTTAGGTTTTTTAGAAGCCATGCTAATATATGTCTCCAAAACGTTTTTTTTTTCTTTCTTTTTTACGGAGTTTTATATAGCGCGAACTTGACCCAGTATCGGGTATCAGAGCGCTTTACATAGCACCAGTTGCGTTACATGAGGACACATTCATTTTTGTTATGTACAGAGAGATTAAGTGATTTGCCCAGAATCACAGGATGTTCAGCATCATTGCGTAGACTCGAACCCGGTTCCCAAGATTCGAGGTCGACTGCCCTAGCTGTTAGGCCAACTCCTCTCCCCTTGACTTGGCTTACTGACCCTATTTATGTGGACGGGAATGCTACCTTTCATATCCAACAGCCGGTAGTAACATTGGCAGGGCCAGGGGTGGTCTGATCATGTTTAATTCTCTTACATTTAGGGTTAAGGTGTCAAATTGTAATTCAGCATGCTATCAGATGATCTTCTTTCAGTTTTCTGCAACAAGATTGTTGCTGATAATTCTATACAATAACATATTTGATAACACAAAGGTTGATATAGCGTGCTCTCTGCTTAAGGACATTGAGAAATGTTCTAGTAACATTCAAGGTGGCTGTGCTGTGGTATTGTTGGATGACTTTAACCTAAATGCATGTCAGTTCTATGAGGAAAACATCTGTGGGCTAGAGGACGAGTCTGGGGTTCTTTTTATCCACTTTGTACATTGTCCTCTTGGTGAGGAACTGAATCTACTGCTGGCTAAATGTAATCTCTTATTTTCCTTTGATGCTTTAATACCAAATCCCATTTGTGGGGTGAGCACGTCAGGCCATATTGATTTTTTTTTTTTTCTAAATCAGTGAGAAATTTGTTTCTAGATTACAATCTTGCTGATTCCCCCTCAGTGACTTTAGACCTTTGTCTCGCTACATGGTTCACTGAATTTGAGAATGTATTTTGTGTTCCATCCTTCATGCTTATTATTTTCTAAGAATGTGGGGTGATAAAAGCCTGGTCTAAGGTCAATGAACCATCTTTCCTAGCACATTTAGTGGCTTTTTCATATCCTAGTTTTCTGCTCTGTTTATAAGACGAAGACATTTAGGGTTGGGGTTTTGCACTTCTCAATAAGTTTGATAAGATCTGCAGAGCAGCATTAGACTTAATTTTGGTTCCAAAAAACATGGGCCGTAAGCCACCTGCAAAGTGGTTTGATGCTAACTGCACCCATGCACATAACCACTTACTTGTGGCTTTGAGAACAGGATATGGTGCAGAGGTGTAAAACGCTAGATTAAGTTGCCCTTAGAACCAGGAAGAACACTATCAGAGAGGTAGCTTTTTTCATCACTGGTACAGGGCATTGAACTAAGGGACTGCACAACTGAGACCGTGAATCACAGAATTTTTAAGCCCAAACAAGATCCTGCCATCAATACTGTCATTCCTTCTGATATCTGGGTCACCCACTTCACCAAGCATTATGCTGCTCTTGCTGAGGGCATTCAGATATCTCCAACCATATCCCTTTAATTTCACTGCAACAACAGATCGACCCTTTTCCAGTGTGCCAGCCTTCTGCTAGGTTTCTTGCTTTCCCAACTATTGAAATGGAACAGGTTGTGCGGGTGGTGGCTAGCTGTCCAGTTGGGTGCGCTACTGGTCCAGATGGGCTTCTCTCTGATATGTTTAAAGCTGATATCCCTTTGTGGGCCCCTATATACTGACATATTTCTTTAATGATGGCTTAGTTGCTGGCCCTCCCAAGAACTGTTCCCATGCAACTATTGTTCTGATTCTTAAAAAGGACTCAACAAATTATCCCCACTGCCATCACCCCTCTCTGATTAATTCTACTGCAAACATCATCTGTCTAATTCTGTTGGATTGTTTGCAGTTATGGGCTATACTTGATAATTGACAAAAGTACTGTTGCCAAGTGTGGCAAGTTGTATTTGACTTTTATTGATTTAAGTTCTGCCTTTGACTATATCATTAGGTCCAAACTGTGGGGCATCATATTTGATATCAGTATGATTTGTACATTGTTCATGTTCTTAGAGAACTACATATTTATGTCACTGATAGAGTAAGGCATGGCCTTGTGGGGAAACTATGCCAGCCTTTAGCCTGGCAAGGGGCACAGACCAGGGATGTTTTGGCCCCCTTCCTTTATTTTATTTATATAAACAGCCTGGAGGATAAATTGGTGGAACTTAGGGCAGATTGTCCTTGTTCAGGTGACAGTAGTATTCCCACATTAATTTATGCTGACAACACTGTCCTAATTGAGAGGGCTGCGAACGGCTTCCATCTTCTGCTTAACAGTTTTTGTAAGTTTATGGCCAGTTTAGACATTATGTTCAACGAAAATAAGACCCACATAATGATCTTTGGGGGAAGGTAGAACGACACAGTATCCTTTTTAGTAAATAAGAAGAAAATTGGTTCAGTTCCCCTTTTTTCCTATTTAGGTATCCCTTTTGATACACGTCTCTCATGGGGACCCCTGAAGACCAGTAAAGCCACGGCCTTCTCTAAATCAGTGGAGACCATTCTTAATTTTGCCCACAGCCTTGGCCAGAAGACCATTAAGGAACTCTTGACTGTTTATAAAGCCAAATGCTGTGCTTGTGCTTTGTTTGGTGCAGGGTTGTGGGGAACTAAAGGTCAGGGGGTCCTCAAAACAAAGTAGAATGGCTTTATTAAAAGGCTCCTAGCTGTCCACCAAAGTACTATCTCCTTTAGTTGCAGAAAAGAGGCAGGTATTGGGTATATTAGCGACTTCATCAAAATTCAACCCCTCCTTTTGTGACTTAGAATTTGAACCAAAAGCCAGACTTTCTTTAAAAAGGCTGGGCTTTCAGATTGCTCAAAACACGATCACTGTCTAAGTATTTCTTGTATAAAGTATATCCAGAATGTCTGTCACAGTTTGGGGCAGGAGGAATCGTCGCCTCTCTCAGCAATGCTCTAACTAGGTCAATTGTGACTTTGAAGAATGCATTTTTAGAGAGTTGCCTGGAGGGGAGAAAGTGGAGGCATGTAGACAAGCCAATGGTCCAGATTTTTGTGGGGATTTGTATTGACTAGACTCAGGTTATTCACTGTGCACTTACTGGCTGCTTCTCTGTCACATGGCTTTTATTTTTCTCAACTACTGCTATTCTGTAAATTTTACTCATTGTTGAGGAAACGCTATTTGCTGCCTATTCTTAGGGTGCCAAATATTTGTTAATTTACCAACTATTGAGCTCTCTATTTTTGCTGCTGTAAACATTGAAGAGGTTATTAAACAGACGGCCACTGTTTTTATGTGATGTTTTATTAATTTTATATGGATAGTTAGTAGATCTTTGTTTACTTTTTGATGTGTTTTTATTTATGCTTCTATTGTTCTTATACTTTTATGGTCTAATTAGACTGAATAAAGATATTTGATGATGATGATGACTGCACTCATGCGGACTGCACCTGCTGCACACATTTGGGACTAAACCCCTTAGGGCTTTGCCAGACTTCACAAGTATTAAGGAGCGGACTCCCTTATACCATTTCCCCCAAAAATTCCCCAGCCTGGAGTGTTTCCAGTGGACCTTTAACGAAAAGGCCAGGTGCATTGTAGGAATTAAAGTCCAAACATCTTAAGGACTATATCAGAGAATCTACACCCGTGGCTTGGTGTTTGATACACGTTGAACCCAAGAAAGTAACTTCTGGAAAAGTCACAGACGTTTGGAGAAGTGTAGAGCAACTTTTGTAAAAAAAAAAACTTCACAAGTTGATCAGGAGCATTTTGGGCATTGTAGTCCAAGACCCCAGTAGGCAAACAAGAGGATCTGAACCATTGGCTGGTGCTGTGGACCACCGTCCTTCATCAAGAAACACTTCTGGAAGTAAGTGGAAGTAACTCTTGACGTTCTCCCAGTCCTGCACAACTCTTTTGAACCCTTAGAGCACTATCTGCTTCTAAGAGCTAGTTTGACTTGTATTTTCTTAAAAATGCATATCTTTGGTTCACTACATTGTATTTCTGTCATTTTGGTGTCTATTTGTTCATAAAAATATAATTTGTTCCTGTGAATTGGTGTTGGGTTTTTTATTGTATTTTACTTATTTAATGTATTGCTTTTTTAAACTGCTTTACACATGTGTCTCCTAAGCTAAAACTGTCTACTTGCTGCTGGCTACCAAGCGTTGAGCAAGGGAATAATTTATTGAGACCTTGACTGAATCTTTTATTATGTTTATGGACTTATTACTAGTGGTAGGTCCCTATCAATAGTAATATGTCACTACTAATTAGCCATTTTCAGATAGATAGATAAATAGATAGATAGGTAGATAGATAGATAGATAGATAGATAGATAGATAGATAGATAGATAGATAGATAGATAGATAGATAGATAGATAGATAGATAGATAGATAGATAGATAGATAGATAGATAGATAGATAGATAGATAGATAGATATTTCCTACTTGTGATCACCAGAAGATAGTTAAAGTAGGATATAGTTTCCATAAAAGAGACATTTTTTAGTTTTGCCAATAACTTTTGGTACCATTTGACGATTTGCCAAGCGGGTGCTGGAATAAAGGGAGCATCCAAAAATGCATTTTTATTTTTCCCATGGAATTTCTCATAGGGTGTTTGAACATTACTGAAATCTAATTGGCTGCCAACACTTCAACCAGATTGACAGCCATTTTGGAAAAATAAAAAAGAAAAATGTGAAAAGGAAAGAACTAGTTATACTCTAATAAGTACAGCAATTCTGTCAAATATTTTTAAAACCAGCTGGGAAAGAATACGCGATCCCAGCTGTTGAGACATACTCTGCTTGCCGTTCTACAACTAAATGTTAGCAAAAGGTATGACTGCTGCTTCACTATTTTTTATTGCCTTTTTAAGAGGAGGAGCAAGCAATAGACCACTAGATTTCTTAGCAGGTAAGAAAATTATATATGTTAGCTGTAAGGAAGCCCAGATGTTACTGCTGGTGCCCAACACATTCTATCCAAGCCAGCAGGAACCAAAGCCCTTGACATTGCTATACATTAAAGTTATCTCTGATTTGCAGATAGAGAAAGCCTGTCAAACAGTGAACTATGCCGCTGGTGACTACTGAGGTTGTGGTATTAGAATAATTTGCTGCCTCACTAGAAGAGCACAGTGGGAGATTCTAAAAAAGATAGGGGGAATGTATTTCCACCATTTGGCTACTGTTTAGGAAGAGGCATCTTTAGACAGGAGACAGTACAAATTAAGCCATTTTAGCTTCTTCATTAATTGGTTCTATTGGCATGTATGCAGTAATCTGCTCTTCAGAGGCCAGCTGGCCTGGATTTGCAAAGACAGCAACCGACCCTTTGTGATTCAGTACGGGCTTCTGATGCTAATAGACAGAATGTTCATGAAAAATGTCTTGCAGAAGGATTACTTACAAGTCACTATGTGGCAACATGCCCCAGGGCTATTTTTAAGAATATATTGCAAAAGTTCTGGGGCCTGTCACTTTGAAGCTCAATTCAACATATCACTTAAAACGTGTTCAGACAAATTCCGTTCATTAGTATTTAGCCCATATACCGTAAATTGGGTTAATGGACATTCCATGGTTACTACGTAGGGGCTGCAGATTTGTAGGACTTGGTCCAAAGCCATAAAATGGCTTCCTGTATCTTAGATAAATGACGGGGGTAGCGCACTCCTGTTAATTCGGGCTAAAACATTGATTTTATCACTTATGACTTAGGTGCTGCAGTGGTATGCTCGCTGCCAATCGGGCATAAAGTCTGTAAGAAAAAGAAACTGACCATGCGGTAGTTGCCACTGCGCACAGTGCTAGGGGTAGCTATGACCCTTGATTTTTAGTCACCTTAGCATATACAAAGTAATCAAACAAATCAATTGGATTCAGAAGACATATATTGATTCATATATGTAAATTATTTGTACACATATGCTTATGGTTCATTTTTTTGGATAGAACACATAATTTATGGTGGATCCTAATGCTGATACATTTATGTAAGTCAACAGATAAAATACATTTTTGGTTCATTCAATTTAGTACATGAGAGAATAAAGATGAGCCCAATGCATTTCGGGACCGGCACGTCCCTTCGTCAAGGGCAAACTAAGGACAAAAACACAATGATAATAGACATTACTGCTGATTGAACACATACTGGTAGCACTCAATAAAAACCATTACTGATGATTCAACAAGCTATTAGTCACGCTACATAGATAGTGAAGCGAGCCACTATTTGTGGAGTGTGTGCATATAACAATATATTGTGCTGAAATGAAGGCAGCAAGAACAACGCCACCAGAAAAAGTAATGCACCGTGGTGATAATTAAAAAGGGTGATAATCTGTAATCTACTAGAAATGTAGAGAAGGTAAGAACTTTTACCTTTACATTATGGCGGATGTCCGCCTGTCCCGTTTCTATTTTCATTATTATTCACACCGGACGTCACACTTTGGAGCCGTCCTTTCTCTCTAATCTGTATTTAGCGGCTCGCTGTAATCTCGCGAGCATCCTGTCCAGGTACCGGTCCTCACCTGTTCTAACGATTTGCGTTCTACTTGTCTCCTCGACATTCATGTAAGTTGTTATTTTTGTTTTTACCGTTGAGCTTCGTTTTTTTGTTTTCATCGTTTTACGTTTGATTGATGGGATTGTCCCACCATTCTCATCTGCATATTTTTTGTTTTTTAGCCTAATACCACTGTGTTTCTACTCGTGAACAGTTGTTGGTAAGTGGTTAGCCACTTTTTCTTACATTTTACAACTTCGCTTCCTAGCTTCTTCTAACCCATTGTCGTTGATTCCCCCGCAGCAGTGCATCGGCTGGTATTTACGCTTTTGTCCGTAATTTGACCCTTATTGAGGCCTTTTTTGGAACATTAGACGAGGTGAGTCCACCTCGCCATGTATACCTCCGTACTTCTTACCTTCTCTACATTTCTAGTAGATTACAGATTATCACCCTTTTTAATTACCACCACGGTGCATTACTTTTTCTGGTGGCGTTGTTCTTGCTGCCTTCATTTCAGCACAATATATTGTTATATGCACACACTCCACAAATAGTGGCTCGCTTCACTATCTATGTAGCGTGACTAATAGCTTGTTGAATCATCAGTAATGGTTTTTATTGAGTGCTACCAGTATGTGTTCAATCAGCAGTAATGTCTATTATTATTGTGTTTTTGTCCTTAGATTGCCCTTGACGAAGGGACGTGCCGGTCCCGAAATGCATTGGGCTCATCTTTATTCTCTCATGTACTAAATTGAATGAACCAAACATGTATTTTATCTGTTAACTTACATAAATGTATCAGCATTAGGATGCACTATAAATGATGTGTTCTATCCAAAAAAATGAACCATAAGCTTATGTGTACAAATAATTTACATATATGAATCAATATATGTCTTCTGAATCCAATTGATTTGTTTGATTACTTTGTATATGCTAAGGTGACTAAAAATCAACTGTCATAGCTACCCCTAGCACTGTGCGCAGTGGCAACTACCGCATGGTCAGTTTCTTTTTCTTCCTGTATCTTAGGGCATGTACCTTTCAGTTCCAAGCAGGCTTGTCAGTACATGAGGTGACATTTCCTTTAGATCAGTCCTGTTGCCTACAGATGTTGATTGTGCCTGTTACATGGTTTCTGAAATGAAGAGGTGCTTCAAAGACAACCAGGTAACAGCATGGGTGCAAAAATAAAACATGCCTTTGACATTTTACTGGCTCTGCGTGCTTGTAGTCTGAAAGTGATTAAGGTGTTTGTAGGAAAGTGCCTCTTTTAACATGACTAGCCCCCCTTTTTTGTCTGGTGTCTGATCTGTAAGTGATCTGGATTCCTGCTAACTTGGTCCACAGTGCCAGATCAGTTTCCCAAAACCTGTGCCATGATTGGCACAACTTCAGGTACCCCTGTAAGTCCCTGATAAATGATACCCCTGGTACCCAGGGAAAAGGGACTAAAGAGGGTCCTCTAGGGCAGCAGAATTGGTTGAGCCACGCAAGGTACCCCTCCTCAAGGCTATGAACTGTGCCATGGTAGGCTGCAAGTCATTGTGCATAGAAATCTAAGAGTCGACATGTGCCACACCACACATACACTGCAAAAGATATAGGTAATTACTGCTACTGGAAGTCATTACCCTAATGCAGAGTGCACCACATCCTATGTACGGGCCATATCAGCATGAGAAGGCATGCCCCCACAATTTCAAGTTTATTCTGGGATGTTTTAAGGGCACAGAAAAGCCACAAAAGAGTACATGGGCCTGATACTTGTCAACACAAGTTTCCTAGCTCCATTATGGCTTGACTGATTCCTAAGTTGTTTGGTACCAAACAACTTGTCTTAATAAAACCTCACAGATGCTGGGGGTAGATATTCTAATAGATTCTCACAGGAGACCCTTTTGGATGTTCCACTGAAGACCTAATAATCACTGATCTGTTTCCTGACCTGTTGCTATCAGCCTGCCAATATCAGAAATGTTTCTGAACTCATGGGGTGAGAGCCAGTGCTCTCAGAGGACAGAGACAAAGCCTGCTCTGGGCGAAGGTGCTTCAAACCTCCTCCAGGATAGAATGGCCTTCCTGGGCAGGAAGCTTCAAAGGCAATGCTGCCTTTGAAGTCCAACCTAGGAACCTCCGGATAGTGGGGGTAGCCAAGTCTCCTTTTCCTGATCCACATTTGACAGGAGGAAACATGTGAAAAAATAGTTAGATTAGCTGAAGGGTCTCCCCTTAGCCTACATCACCTCTAGGGTGAGGCAGGCACTGTGTTCCACTCTCCCGAAATTCCCCCATCTTGAGATGGTGTGAAAAAACCTCCTTTCAGGGCTATAGTAGTGCCTCTTCCAACAAGAAGTGGGACTAGAGGATGTAGACACCCTTAAGGCAGGTAGCCCATTGGCTACAACCTGTCTCCCTTTTTGACACCCCTAAATTCAGTATATAGGTGGCACCCCAAGACCAAAATATCAGATTCAATGGGCCAGGACATATCACATCCGCTGCTTGATAACTGAAGCCCTGCTGCAGAAGAAACATTTGCTAAACCCTTCCTGGTGATCCCAGGATTCAACAATCGCTGCTGCTGTGTCATCCTGAAACCTGAAAGGACTCAAAGAACCCCAGATCATCTCCAGTCTTCAAGAAATTGCTGTGTGACTCCCTTCGAGTGATGATATCACTCCCCTGCACACATCAGGCACAAATCCCAGACTCCCAGAGGTAAAGAAGAAGAATCTACTCTGTGCTCTTGAAGCACCAGAAGCCATCGCCCATTGAGGGAGGTCAAGACACTCCAGATCCTCTTCCTGAGTGTCCCAGCAGTCCCAAGATCACCTTTCCAAGTTGCCGACTCCTGACCACAATGTCCTTAAGAGACATGAAGCCTGTTTGTCCTGTTTGCTCTGCAAACAGCCCCACTGCCCTCAGCACCAACCAACCGGCTCTGCTCCTGTATTTCCCAGGTTCTTGTGACCTCCTCCCTCTAAGGAGACCTTCCGGACTTATTGGTTCCGACATCCACCTCAAACAAAAAGGTAAACTTTGTGAAAGCCTTGCCTGAATCTCTATGCATTTTCCTGCTTTTCCCCTATTGTTGCCTATAGTGCATAATTAAGCATAGAAGCGATATATTTATCGAGCTTTGTAAAATTGTATCTCTGAAGGTACTTACCTTAGAACTGTGTTCTTGGTCTTAAAAAAATATATAAAAATCTATTTATTTTTAAAAATTGGTCTCAGATTTATTCTTGAGTGTGTGTCATTTATTTCATCTGTGATTACGACATATGCTTAACACTACCCTCTGATAAGCCTAACTGTTTGCCCACACTACCTCAAAAAGAGAGTTAGTATTATCTACTTTTATCTCTATCTGTGCTTTTTGGGATTTATTGCACTCTGTGTAGTGTATTTCATTTTAGTACACTGTACAGAGAGGCTATTTCCTGCAGTGTATTACTCCTTAATATCTCCACACCAAGAGATGGAACAGCAACCAAACAACTCATGATGCACCATCAAAGCAAGGAGGCATTTCAAGTAAGAAAAACAATAAAACGTTGTTTGACAAAAATGGTACTGTAACTGTCTGAATTCTTCCTATCTAACTGAGTGCTAAGAAATAAAAGAACAGAGATGCATAAGCCTTACAAAATGGGCCATATATATATGAAACTCACACACTCTCTAATGGACCCACTCAGACACTCATACCCATTCTCAGACCCATTCTGACACTCACACATCCACTCACAGACCCACTCAGATACTCACATACCCAGCCACATACCCACTCAGACACTCAGACGCCCACTCACACAACCCTTCAGACACTCACACACCAACTTACACACCCACACAGCCAAGGTTACAGGCACAGTATAGTAAGGAAAAAATATTAAACAACTTTAGAAATTCACTGACAAAAAGAAAGGTTACAGAGACATTATTGATAGGAAATAGAATTAAAAACCTTAGAAATCCACTGAAATGAAACGGACGTTGTTTTAGGATAAGATTTCACTTGTACAAAACCAAAGAAATCCAGAGGTTATAGTTATCCGGGCTAACTATAACTTATGCCCCCTGATGGAGCGGGTAGTACAACATTTTGTATACCCCCCCCCCTATTCTGCATCAATATACTAATTAGAATAATTATTAATCATAAAATTATTAATTGTGTTTGCATGACATTTAATCAATATTACTAATATACGAAATACACGTGGGATTTGCTATTTGCATGGCTAAATAACTTTTGTAATTAAATATGTACGCATACTAATAATAGAAGATAGAATATTGCTTTGTGATGTTTTTGTAATGTCGCACCAGATGACATTAATTGGTGAATATGAACGTTTTAAATGTCGCTATCTGCTAGATAATTACAAGCACATAGAGGGATTAGTAAGAGGTTAACATTTTATTCATTATTTCTATGTATTAATTGCTCTTTTGTGTTTGTTTCGCTTAAGTTGTCCTTTAGGCCTAAAGCAAAGATGTCCGCCAGTGTAACACAACGTGATGGCCACCATTCCAAGAGGTTTTGGGCGAAGTGCGCCTGCGCCACTGCATGTTCCTGTAGCCTCAGCATGACCCTTGTCTCACTGTACTCAAGCAAGGCCACAGTGGGATGCCCGCCAAGTATCATGACAAAGGACTTTTGCAAAAACCGAGAACCATCATGAACAGTGACATAACCTCTTGAACTGTGTGAAACCTCACAGAACGATCCCAACCGACCAATGGGAAAGGCCCACATTTTGTAAAATGTATCATCTTGACTTTACTTTTATTATAAAAATGACGGTAGAATAGAGAGGGGGTTGCGTGCTTTCCTTTTTGCTGACGGAGACGACGGTGACGCTACGTGACAAGACTTCTGCATTCTTGAATCTTTGACTGACTGAATGCTGCCCAATTTCTTGATGAACCGAGGACTTCATAAACCTTATGGGCACTGATCGATGCTTGCACGTCTCTGGTCCCTGACCCAATCTTTGGGACTGTAGCGTGCTGCATGAAGAACTTTCGAATTCCGACTGATTGACAACTAATTTGATGACTTAGAGGACGATTGATAGCCAGATTAGGTAAGTATGGTGTTCTGTGATTTATGAAAGATTTAATAAACTTATTAGATTGAACTAAATTCTTGTAATAAATAGATAAACCAATATTGATTAACAGGCAAATGTGTTTTGTCATTTATTGAGGGAGGATAGATCAAAAACCCTAAATACGTTTTTAGCTGGTCTAAATCACCTTACCGATCCAACTAAATGATCCATTGATCAAGTGGGAGGAGTATCTTGATGTTTAGGATTAAGATCTATAGGTGTGAGGTTATTTATGTATAGTTATGTAGTATAATATTTTCCTATAGGTTATAAGATATTCCTTTCATGTCAGCGCTTGGAACATTCATCTCTCCTGTAAGTGCAGACCAGTGAGAAGTGAAGCGTGAGTGTTGGTGTTAAGGGCCCCACCAATGATTGTATGAGTGAATGTATTAATGTGGTATTTGGTCTGTGACGAAGGGAGGATTTTGGTACGGGGTTTTGTCCTGATTCCCGTTACCCAGGTTTCCGAGCTGCAACAGTTTTTTCTGGTAGCAGAGTTATGGTTTTTATTGTTTTGGTTTGGTGATTATTGCTTGTACATTTCTTATTGATTATTGATTATTGATTGGTATCGGTTTATGTATTAACACTCTATGTTGAGTCGCATCGAGTTCTATGTTGTTTGCATGACTTCTGGGATGTAGGAAGTCGGAAGTTTGTAACGGTTCCGTAGTAGAGCAGAGGTAAGCGCTGCTCTCAGGAAAAACAGAATTGTTGTTGCCCTGTTGGCACACAGGGAAAACGTGTGACGATTGAAGTCGCACGACGCATTGTCTGGGTTCGATTCAGTGACATCATCGTGATATTTTCTGGTATTAGAGAGGTTCATGGTAGCGAAGGTCACCTATGAAATTTTGGTCTTAGGTACCAGGAGTCCAGAAGGTACTCTGATAACGCTTATCACTGAAAAGGTAGTAGGTGTTCCCTTAGCTTGCTAGAAGGATAAAGTAGAGGGAAGTTCTACTTTGTTAATGAGTGTCATAATTCTGTAGTAGGAAAGACTGTGCGCTGTTCTCGGGAAAGACAAATTCTGTGTGAATGAACTACATTTTCCGTATGAAAGCGCGTGAATGAAATAGCATTCGGGTTAATTGCGAAACTCTGGTTTTATTTCTCAGGAGCATTGGGCCTCCAACTAGGAGTCTTAATTCTAGAGAAACAGTTAGCTAATGCTTGCTAGAAGGGTATGGTAGAGGAATGTGCTACTTTATCAACGGAAGTAACGATTCCGTAGTAGGGCAGAGGTAAGCGCTGCTCTCGGGAAATCCGGAATTCTTGTGAAAAAGGTCATTAACTATTCTTTGGTTAGCGAAGCGGACAATGGTGGCATCTTTATGTCGTTACTAACAGATTTGTGAATTTGAAGAACGTAAAAAGCTTACCGAGGGAACTTTGTAAAGGAGGGGTCAACAGGAGCAGGAGCAGGAGCTGCGATAGCGAGAAAAGATGACGTTAGAAAAGCCATGCTGGGATTGGCTAATCAGCTAGTAATGTAGACGCTCCTGATTGGCGCGTTAGTGTACGCCGTGCTAGGAGTGGAGAATTACAGGGTGATGTAGACGCTCCGGATTGGTGCGTTAGTGAGAGTCGCGCTGGGATAGGAGAATTGCAGAAGTGACGTAGACGCTCTGGATTGGTGCGTTAGTGTGAGTCGCGCTACGATTGGTTAGAACAACAGAATAGTCGGAAGGAAAAGACTAGCAATTCACAGGAGACACAATGATGTATTACGATCCACCAGAAAAAGAGAAAAAGTCCTGGTTTGGGAAAATCAAGAAGTGGTTTAAAAAGGACAAACCGATTGTGACTAGGGAAGGACAGTTACTTCCCCTACCGAAAACTCCTGCATCCTTTATGGTTGCAAAATACGGATATCATACTTGTATCTGGTTAGATAATTGGGTAAAATACACAAAGAATGACGGAGTCTTGGCATTTCCAGAGCATGGTTCATTTAATTTAGCGGTTTTGAGAAATTTGAGAGAAAATGATGAATCTAGAACCACGACCTAGACCAACACAGTTTGGAGCACTGACAGAATGGGAAGATGAGATGCATGACAGAGAGAGACAGAGGAGTGGCGGAAGATATAAGTACATGTTTGGTAGATATAGGCATGACACTCATGATGAGAGAATGAGAAGGTGGCGGAATGCAAGTGTGACTGAAGGTCTGTTTCCTGTGAGAAATGTGGAAGAAGTTGGAGGTAGAAAATGTACAGAAAAGAGACATAATTTAGAATCAGGAGGGTATGGAGTGCATGAATCAGAAGATGATGTTCTTGATGACATGTTTTATAAAAATCCACCTCCGTATCAACCAGAATCTGAAATGTTGACACCAAGTGCCCCAATGAGAGAATCTTTGTGAATCATTAAGACTGAACCAGTACCCCAAGAATTAGGGGAAAATAATTCCATAAGAGAGATAGAGAGAAAATCAGATAATAAAATGAGTGGTGAAAAATCAACAGAATTAGCAAAAACAACTTTAGAATTAACTGAAAAGATAAGAGAATTGACCAAAAATTTAGAAGCTGTAACTGTTCCAGTGACTATAGGCCCTGTGATGCCTATTTTTGATAAACAGAAAGATAGTGAACATTGTTTAACGGTTCCTTATAACAGTAATAAACAGACTGAGAAGTCAAAGCAGAGCCTAAATGAAAATCCATGTAGACAGACAATGAATACGATCGAGCCAAATGTTTCGAATAACCCATTTCTAGGTCCAAATATAGCAGAAAGACATACAATGACAATGGAATCAGTATTAGAGACTCAAAAGGACTTAGAATGAAGTAATGTAGAGAAACCAGTAGGTCCAACTTCAGAGGAATTGAGCGAATGGTTGAGAAGTTTGCAGAGAAAAGACAAAGACTCCCAATCAATAGATGTGGCCAAACTACGAATGGTACTGGAAGAGTTAATAGTAGGGACTATCCCCACAGAGAAGTTAAAATCAGGATGAGGAGTTACTGTTTCTGTGCAAAAGTGTAACTTGGAGAGCAAAAAACCTGCTTGAAAGATTAGAAGAAGTAGCAAATGAAATGGGTATAGATATTGAAAAGGTTAAGGATTTACAAAAACCATATCGAATAGATTTTGCTGAAAAAGATATTGAAAATTTGAATACCACAGGACGAATAAGTCAGATTAAGGAGATAATTATTTTGTTGAGAAAATGGGGAGATGTGGATAAATGGAGAAGCAGGTGGTACCGAAAATGAGATGATGCCACAGATAAAACATTTGCAGCGTTCCCTGTTAGAGAAAAAGAAAAGGTAGTAACAGAATGCCCTATGAGAGAAATTCCAGGAGGAGGATATGTACATGTTCCTTGGACTAGACAAGATATTTTGTCATTTACAAATGATTTCCCTTGACTATGCGAAAAGCCTGTCGAGTGGTATAGGCAAGTGGACAGATTTGTGAAATTATCTAAAGTATTATGGATTTATCTGAATAGTTTATTTGACATAATAGTACCAGCAGATTTGTGGACAGAGTCTAAGTTGATGATAAATTGGCCTACACAGGAATACCCTAGGGATCCAAAGACAGGAGCCCCTGACCCTGGGGTAATGAAGAAATACCAACATGTTATTGCTTTCTAAAAAATAAAGTACCTCCCAAAGAGACTGATTGGGTGAAAATTGACAGAACTCATCAGGAAAGTAAAGAGTCAGTACATGCATATTACGAGAGATTAATCTTAGCCTTTAAACAGTTCAGTGGTGATGAAAATTTGAGTGAAAAGGATTTGAGTCACTTTATATATAGATTTGGATATGGTCTATGTCCATAAATTAGTGAGATGATCAAACAACATACTGTAGATTGGCAAAACAAGAAAATAGATGAAGTATTGAAACATGCAAAATATTTCAGCGATGAGATTGAAGCTAAACAGCTTAAATTAAAAGAGAAAGCTATGTGGGCACAAGTAAAAGTGGCAGAGAGACAGGAAGCTCAGTTAGCGGAACAAGCGAATAATACAGGACCCAGACCAAAATTCACTCCTGGGAAAAGTAAGGGAAATTTTAATATAGAAGAAGCTAAAAAGAAATTCCCATGTCATAATTGTGGTAGAGTAGGGCATTGGAAAGCCGACTGTAAATTTCCCCCAAGTACTAATAATGAAAATGCATCATTGAATCCACAGGTGCAGAATGAGGTGAGTGGTCAACCGCAGCGACAGCAGCAGGTTGTTACCCAACAGAATCAGGTGCCAAAACCGCCTTTTCCACAAAGCAAAAATTCACAGAAATACAGTAAGGAGACAGGATTCTACAATGAAAAACAGGTAACTAAGCTGCAGCGCGTTAGCGCTGTTTCGCAGTATTGGCTACAACGCGATGTGAGTGAGTCAGAAGAAGGTTATTGACAGTGCCGAAGGGAGGAAGAAGAGTGCGTACTTGGCGCAACTCTAGAGGTAGACCAGACAGGCCCATTTGTGGATGGAAAAATAAATAATGAAAGTATTACTTTCTTAGTCGATACTGGTGCTACTCGATCAACTGTTAGGTCAGCTGATGTTAAGAATCTTCCTCTCTCGGATGAAACAATCCAAGTAGTTGGCGTATCCAACGGACAGATTAAAACTTATCTTACAGAACCAGTGAAAGTTAGCATAGGGAAATTCTCTGAAATGCACCACTTTATTGTGTGCGATAAAAGTCCTGTGATTTTGTTAGGTAGGAATTTGCTGTGCAAGATGAATTGCACCATTTTTGAACCCCTGATGGTATAGCATTTGAGACCCCTGATGAAGATGTGCTGTATAAAATGACTATGGCAAACAGGGAAACTGAGGTTACTGAAGCCTATGATGTATTTAACCCTGGTGAATTACCTAAAGAATTAAAACAGACTGTAAAGGCAGAAGTCTGGGATTTCACAGGAGAAGATATGGGACTAATGAGAAATGTGGACCCAGTAAAAATAACAGTGAAGGAAGGAATAAGCTATCCAAATGTCCCTCAATGTAAATTGACACCTGAGATAATTGAAGGAGTTACTCCAATAATTGAGAAAATGATAAAACAAGGCATTTTGAGAGAAATAATGAGTAGTCCATGTAATTCCCCAATTATGGGACTGAAAAAGCCTAATGGAAATTTCAGGATAGTGCAAGAATTGAGAAAGATAAACAAAATTGTTGTGTCGTGTTGTCCCATTGTAACAAATCCATCTGTGGTTTTGTATCAGATTTCCCATGATGCAGAATGGTATACTGTGATTGAGTTATGCCATGCTTTCTTTTCCATTCCATGGCACCATGACAGCCAGCAAATTTTTGTGTTTCGTTTTGGCAAACGTATTTTGGCTTGGTGCCGAATTCCACAAGGGTATACAGAAAGCTCCTTAATATTTAATCAGATATTGGAGAAATCCATAGAAAGTCTAGAGATGCCTGAGAATTCAGTGTTAGCACAATATATCGACGACCTTCTTGTGGCGTCGAAAACTCGTGAAGCCTGTGTAATGGACACTATAACCTTGCTGAATCATCTGGCTGATGGAGGACTTAAAGTGTCACCATCAAAATTACAATTTTGCAAAAATGAAGTACATTTAGGCCATAATATTGAAAAGGGACTGAGAAAGATAACAATAGTCAAAATCAGGATCATAAAAGGAATGAGAGCTCCCATCGCGCAAAGAGAGGTGAGCATGTTTCTTGGAATGGTTGGATACTGTCGGCATTGGATAAGCGGTTTCTCCCTGATCGCAAAGCCCTTGGTACGCTTGACAAGAAGTGATGTGAGATATCCCATTGATTTGAATAAAGAGGAATTGGCAGCTTTCAAACGACTGAGAGATGGTTTGTATGAAACGCCTGCATTAGGAATGCCTGATTACGAGAAGGAGTTTGAGTTGTATTGCAGTGAGAGGAATGGATGTGCACTTTCTGTTCTAATACAGAAGCATGGAAAATTGAGGAGACCAATTGCATACTTCTCATCAATGCTAGACCCAGTAGCTGTAGCCTTAGCTGGGTGCTTGAAAGCAGTGGCTGCTACCTGTCGGAGTTTAGAACAGAGTGAAGGAATTGTGATGGGATATCCTGTGAAAGTGTTTTTACCTCATGATGTGGCAATCCTTTTAACAAGGAGTCGCACTCAGTACATGACACATAGTCGGCTGACTAAGTATGAGAAAGTCATATTAGGTGCAACAAATGTAAGTCTTGTGAGATGCCTGAACGTGAATCCTTCAACGTTGTTGCCTGATGCTGAGAATGTGGAAGTCAGAGATGAAGCGGATCACGATTGTCTGGATGTACTTGATTCTGTACCAAACCATGTCCTGACATAAAAGATGTACCATTACCAGAAAGTGATTTTGTGATGTTTGTAGATGGGTCTTGCCTGAGAACAGATGATGGAATGCTGAGTGCAGCATATGCAGTATGCACGGTTGCAGCAGTAATGGAAGCATCCTACCTGAAAGGAGTAAGATCAGCCCAAGTAGCTGTACTTGTTGCTTTGACTAGAGCATGCAAGATTGGAAAGAGTGTGAGAGTGACTGTGACAACTGACAGTCAGTATGGTTTTGGTGTGGTGCATGACTTTGGCCAAATATGGCTACAGAGAGGATTTTTGACATCAAGTGGAACTCCCATCAAGAATGCTGAAGTGGTTGGGAAATTGCATGAGGCGATACAGCTGCCTAAGCAATTGGCTGTTGTGAAGTGTGCTGCACATAGTCTGTCTGGCGACTATATTGCCATCGGCAAAAAATACGCAAATGATATGGCCCAGTACTGTGCATGAAATCAGAATTCTATTAATCGGGCGAAGGAGAAGGAAGTGAATTCTTGCACCTTAATATTTACTAACATTGTGGGTACCTGGGAGGAAGTAAGGCAATTGCAGGAAGAAGCAGGAGATGAGGAAAAGAAGCAGTGGATAAAAGCAAGATGTACACCAAGGGAAAGGGACCATGTGTGGGTCTATCGGGATGGAAGACCAGTCATGCCTGATGGCATGATGTCTGCCATGGCATGGATGTATCATGGACACATAGGGAGAGACGCCATGATCAGGTCATTTAAGCAGACCTGGCACAATGCAAAATTTAGACTTGTAGCAGAAAGTCTTTGTCAGAGATGCCTTATGTGCCAGCAATACAACCCTGGAAGAAATACAGTGGTGAGTCTAGGAACAATAGGTGGAGAAGGAGGGCCTTTTACCAGAATGCAAGTAGATTTCATTAAAATACCTCCCTGTAACAGGTTGAGGTATGTTCTAGTTATGGTCTGTTTGTTTTCTAGATGGGTAGAAGCATACCCAACAAGAAGAAATGATGGAATCACAGTGGCAAAATTGCTGTTGAGGGAATTTATTCCCAGATTCGGGTTCCCAGTAACAATTGAATCAGACCGAGGAAGACATTTCCATAATGAGATCATAAAATTGATTTGTGAAGCATTGAATGTACGGCAAAAACTACTTTGTGCCTATCGCCCAGAGTCTTCTGGTCTGGTGGAACAAATGAATGGTACTATCAAAAACAGAATAGGAAAAATGTGTTTAGCCACAGGTATGAAATGGCCTGATGTCTTGTCTCTAGTACTTATGACTATAAGATCAATTCCAGACAGAACTACAGGGTTGAGCCCCCATGAAATCATGGGTAGAGCGATGCGGCATGTGTTCATACCAGTCAACAAGCCATTGCCTATAACTGATGACATGGTGATGGATTACTGTAAAAGCCTGGCTGACACAGTTCATTCTATGTTTCATCAGGTTGGAGCGGATGCCACCACCCTTGAAAAGAAGCAAGCTCATGATCTGAGCCCAGGGGACTGGGTAAGAATCAAAGTACACAGAAGAAGAAACTGTTTGGTCCCAAGGTGGGGAAAACCATGACAAGTGATTTTGACTATAACAACGGCTGTGAAGTGTGCTGGAATCAAGAACTGGATTCATGCAAGTCACACATTGAGAATTACAAATCCAGTGGATAGCACAGAAAGAGAATATTTCTATGAATCAGAATCAAGTACTGAATTGGATGATGAAGAGACAAGAACAAAAGAAAACCCTGAAAGGGGGGAATCAGAGTCAGATCTAACTTTTGTCCCAAGAAGTACTTCCCTGAGGAGAAGGTTACAGATTTCTGATACCAGCTCAGACTCAGAGACTGAACAAGGAACTCTACTTTCGAGAAAAGAAAAAGACAGTGAAAAGAAAATTAAAGAAATTGTTGATAAAGAAGTTCCAGATGAAAAACTGCGAGAAATTCCACCTGAAATAACAAATTTAGATGGACAGGTGCCAGATACAGAGAGAGAGGGAAAGATTCTTGCGGAAGACCCCTGAGGAGGTGTAGGGAACTCCAACATCCAGTTAGAGGAAGGGACAAGTAGTCAGCAGGAAGATTGTGCGTTGGAAACTCGAGGAGGGACAGAAGTAGGGAAAACAAATGAAGTGGTGGCAAGAAAAGCGGTTGAAAGTAAAAAGCAGGTTGAAAGAGAGTCAGAGGAAAGCGAAGACGAAATACCCTAAGGTCGAGTCTTAAGAAAGAAAGCTTGGAGAACTGAAAAGAATGATAAAGGAAGCAAGCTGAAAAGATCAGGAAAAGACTAAGTTTGGCCGAATAAAATAAAGAGACTGAGATATCGACTGACAAGAGTAAATTCACCAAGAGCGGAACAGGTGACTGAAGTAACAAGTCAAGAGAAATCAAAAGATGAAGAAGTAGTTGTAATTGGAGAAAGCAAAAGAACGAGGAAACCTAACCAGAAGAATAAGTCGCCGGAATGGACGTATGTGGCCCTGCCTGAAATAAAAGAAGAGGCGGATAGCCAAGGAAACCCAGAGGTGACTGTACCGGAAGTGGTTGAGGAAGATGAGGAATCAGAAATCCTGAGAGTTATCTTGTCCGATATTGGAGAAGAAGCGGATGTTCAGGAAATTCTGTATTCAGATCACAAAGGAAAGGTGAAGGACGATGAGATGCCAAACTGAATGAGACAAGAAAGCTGCTAATGGAAAGACAATAAAATACGGGAAAAAGACAAAAACTGGTAGAACCAAGTAGGTGCTTAGAGCCTTGGGTTAGACAAACTAGTTGTGAAGCAGAAGAGGCTAAGTCAAAGGACACTGCTCATTTTTACAAAAATGGCAAACACAGATAGTAGAAAAAGTAGATGTATATTTTTGAAGCGATGGTGTAAAATGTGTTGATGTTGTACAGGATTACTAATGCTTCTGTGGAGTATACTAGCTCTGATGATCTCATTTAAAGTTACTATAGATACAATAGAAGGACATAGTGAGAACAAAACTAATATAGAAAAGATTCAAAAGGTAGTTCTGACTAAAATAGATAGAAATTATTTGCATAAAGACAGATCTATAATTGATTTTTCTAACAATGTTTTTTTTCAAAATTACTGTATGAATATGTAAAGACAATGGACATAAGGGACTGCTACGTTTGTATGCAGTTACCTGCATCTGTATCGGAGGGAGTGACTTATCACCACCTTCCAGTAACCTATGGAATAACATGTAGTGTGATAGCTAGTTTATTTTACCAAACAGGGAAGTCAGAATATTATTTTTCAGATGTAGATAACATATTTTCACAAGTACCATCAATTAACAAGCTAAACAAGGTAAAACCTGCCAAGGTATTAGGTGAATTTTTCTTAGAGACTAAAGAACTAACATTAGAATATATTTTTAGAAATAATTTGACTTGCAGTTTAAAGAAAGAAGAAAATACATTTTTGGATATGGTTGAAGAAAGGAGGTTAAAAATGCAAAGGAAAGCATCTGAGGGAAAGGTGGAAAAGACAGTTTGGGATGTTGAAATGGAAAAACACTTGAAAGGAGAAGCTAGTCCAACTATGACTTTAGATTGGCATCAGAAAGGGAAATTGTGTATTAGAAGGAATCAAACTGCATATGATAATTACTTTGTAGGTAACAGTGAGTGCCATGATACATACCGAATCATGGGTGGATGGGGATTTAAAGGAGGAAGAGATCCAGTTTTTCCTGGATTATACTTTATCTGCGGGAACAGGACATATTATCGTTTGCCAGACCATTGGTATGGCACATGTTACGTAGGCCTGGTTTTCCCAAAGATTTTTCACATGGGATGAGGAGAAGATGGTGTACATAAATTAGGTAGTTATTTAGCACGTAGAAAGAGAGAATCTTGGTCAGAAATTGTAGGTGACATCTTTGAAGCATTGATACCAGCAGCGGGAATATCTCTGAATGCAAACAAAATTAGAAGAGTATCAACAGTAGTGGATCGCTTGTCAACAACCACAGCTGGAGGATTCTTATTGGTAAATACTGAATTGGTTGCCATGCATGCCATGGTAATGTAAAATCGACTTGCCCTTGATATATTATTGGCAAAAGAGGGTGGAGTCTGTGGAATGCTGAAAGTTCAACATTGTTGTACTTACATTCCAGACGAAAGTAAAGATTTAAAATTTTATATTAAAAATATAACTGATCTGCATGATGAAATTGCACCACTGGAGGTTGAAAGTGTTTGGGAAAAGATTGGAAAGAAAATATCTTCTATTAAAAACTTCTTAGTAAACCTAGGTAGTACCTTTTTAGGAAACATTTCATTTCCATTAACATGCGCGATTTTTCTAGTATTAATATTAAGATTAGGATGCCTCTGTCATAAAAAGAAGAACATTCAGAAAAAGTTAAAAAGAGAAAATTTAAGAAGACAGGATAAGAAACAAGAGAGAGAATTTGAAGAAATAAAATTAGAAGAAGTAAAAGAAAATATGTTTAAGACAGCCAGAAGAGAAGAAATTGGGGAGACTGAGATGTAAATAAAAGCAAGAACTCATTTCAATTCCATGAAAAGTAATACAAAATGTTAATGATGTGGTGATAAAATCACCAAAGGGAGGATTGATGGAGCAGGTAGTACAAGATTTTGTATACCCCCCTATTCTGCATGAATATACTAATTAGAATAATTATTAATCATACAATTATTAATTGTGTTTGCATGATATTTAATCAATATTACTAATATACAAAATACACATGGAATTTGCTATTTGCATGGCTAAATAACGTTTGTAATTAAATATGTACGCATACTAACAATAGAAGATAGAATATTGCATGATATATGTTGCTTTGTGACGTTTTTGTAATGTCGCACCAGATGACAACAATTGGTGAATATGAATGCTTTAAATGTCGCTATCTGCTAGATAATTACAAGCACATAGAGGGATTAATAAGGAGTTAACATTTCATTCATTATTTCTATGAATTAATTACTCTTTTGTGTTTGTTTCGCTTAAGTTGTCCTTTGGGCCTAAAGCAAAGATGGCTGCCAGCGTAACACGGCGAATTGGCCACCATTCCAAGAGGTTTTGGGCGAAGTGCGCCTGCGCCACTGCATGTTCCTGTAGCCTCAGCATGACCCTTGTCTCACTGTACTCAAGCAAGGCCACAGTGGGATTCCCGCCAAGTATCATAACAAAGGACTTTTACAAAAAACCAGAACCATCATGAACAGTGACATAACCTCTTGAACTGTGTGAAACCTCACCGAACGATCCCAACTGACCAATGGGAAAGGCCCAAATTTTGTAAAATGTATCATCTTGACTTTAGTTTTATTTTAAAAATGACAGTAGAATAGAGAGGGGGTTGGGTGCTTTCCTTTTTGCTGACAGAGACGACGGTGACGCTCACGACAAGACTGCTGCGTTCCTGAATCTTTGACTGACTGAATGCTGCCCAATTTCTTGATGAACTGAGGACTTCATAAAATTTATGGGCACTGATGATGCTTGCACATCTCTGGTCCCTGACCCAATCTTTGGGACTGTAGCGTGCTGCATGAAGAACTTTCGAATTCCAACTGATTGACAACTAATTTGATGACTTAGAGGACGATCGATTGCCAGATTAGGTAAATATAGTGTTCTGCGATTTACGAAAGATTTAATAAACTTATTAGATGGAACTAAATTCTTGAAATAACTAGATAAACCAATATTGATTAACAGGCAAATGTGTTTTGTCATTTATTGAGGGAGGATAGATCAAAAATCCAAAATGTGTTTTTAACTGGTCTAAATCACCTTACCGATCCAACTAAATGGTCCATTGATCAAGTGGGAGGAGTATCTTGATGTTTAGTATTAGGATCTATAGGTTTGAGTTTATTCATGTATTGTTATGTATTATAATATTTTCCTATAGGTTATAAGATATTCCTTTCATGTCAGCGCTTGGAACCTGTAAGTGCAGACCAGTGTTGGTGTTATAAGCCCCACCAATGCTTGCATGAGTGGATGTGTTAATGTGGTATTTGGTCTGTGACAAAGGGAGGATTTTGGTACGGGGTTTTGTCCTGATTCCCTTTACCCAGGTTTCCGCGCTGCAACACCCCTGTGATGCACTGCTTATGACCGTGCATATTACATCATTCAAGACATCACTGATGACATATAAAATGACACTGCTTAGGACAACACAGATGAGACCATCCACAGAAAACACACACACTCACACAACCACTCACACACCCACTCATACTCCCATCTCCATGTCTCCAAAGACCTGGTGTGCATTTCAGCACTGAGATAATTATTCATATATCTTTATCCTAAAACCTGTGAAAACATGAATTTCCCTAAAGAGAGGACAACATGACCACAAAAAGGTATATTGCCCAAAAACAAGGGAACATCGTCTCAACTACATACACTAAGTGAATCTTTCTTTGGTGGAGACATATTGTCCGGCATTAAATACACAATAAAAAATAACCAAAATGGGCCAAAAGGGCAAGGCATTCTTGTGATGTGATTTTCTATGGTAAAAAAGGGAGAACCATATATTCTCTTCTCACCAGAAGTTAATAAGAAAGAAGCTACTGATCACAGTCACTACATTTTGCACTATGATGCATCAATTATTTTTTCACACCCATCCTACTATTTGTGAACATTTTTAACGTTGAATTTGGCAGAAAACACTCTTACTTTTCCTTTACCAAGCCCAAGAAGTTAGAATCATTTGAATGTCACAGATATATTCTATCTTGGATGAAACACAGGTTGGCCAGAATGTTTTCTTTTTCTAGTTTTCTTTTCTATTTACAAATTTGTTGCAAAAAGATGTCATACGTATATTTCAGTATCACGGTTGTTTGAGAAATCGGTGTGATTTTAAGAATGTGTAACTAATATATATATATACACATATTGTAATTCATGTTTTTTTCAGCTGTTTACTAATATAAAATGATTTTTATTAGTAATTTTATTATATTTCCTGTTTTCGGGAATACTTTGCAGTTTGCGAATATCACAAGACTACAGAAAATAGTGATTTCATTGGACACTTTTGATTATTGTAGAAAGGAAGCCCCCACCCAGTCTTTCTTTCTTTACACTTGTGGTGCTCAGATTGGAGGTACATATTCCAGTACCTGCCAGTTTTTGGCTTTCTTCTTTAAAATGGCATCTGGTGGCAGTGGAGAACAGAAGCCTCACCCTGTGGACAAGAATTTGTCAGAGGAGAAACTCCCGATGAAACACCAAACCCATCCAATGGAAAGATTCCACCAGCCCCGCCACAGAAAAGAAAACAGTGCCAAAGTATGTGAAGTGCTCTTTGTGTGAAAAGAACCTCTCCACGGGCATGTCAAATAAATATTTGTGTGGCACAACACGAATGCTGACATACCATTACAAGCAGTTGACCACAGCTGAGATGGAGTGCAATAATCCTCATCCCCCACGGCCTAATGTATTCTTTAAGGGCCCCCCTCCTTGAGCCCATAAATGGTTTTGGGGACCCCATCAATGGGCTTGGCTTACTAGCTAGGTCCCAGAGAGCCCACCACCAGGACATAGTGGTTTCCCTGCGTGCACCGGAAAGTGGTTTACTGTGTTTAGTGCCTTGTGGCCAACCCCCCTACAAATAGGGTCTATGCATCATAGGGTGTTAGATTTATGGATGGTAATTAAATATTACTTCCCTGAAAGAAAAATAGAAATTCACTGAAAAAAATGAAGATTAAAGTAACTTTATACTTATAATAAAAGTTCAATTGCATCATATTGTTTTTTTGCACTCTAAGATCTTCTGCACTTCACCAGTCATAGATATAGTTATGTCAAGTAAACATAATCTCTTCCCTAAGGTAACAATGACTCGTGCCCTCACCATGCACTGCAAATTACCCCACATTTTGCATCACTCATGACATCTCCTATTACATCATTGATAACAGCACTGCAACATTTCAGTACAATTTCTGATGAGAAAACTGTGCATTAAGAGAAAACTGCAGTTTGGGAACAGAAAGAGAAATGTTTCTTCCACTCATTTAATTGCAATTTAAAATCCTCTCTAATGGCAAAGGTGATTTTTAAGTTACTGTTCTGAAGAAGGCATTTTTAGAAAGTTTGCATTTGTCGGCCTAAAGCAAATATGCCTTCCTGCCAGTGTCTAGAAACATATGACTGTGAATTGCCTACTTATTGTGTGTCTTTTATGCGTGCAAATATGGTATTAGGAGAGTAGGTCTTCCTGATAGGATGGCTGGGATGAAGTTAGTTCCCACCCTGAATAGACTTCAAAGGACCCGACCTGCAGTACACACAAAGGAACTTAACAACAGGCCTGCCCCTGCCTTTGTCCCCCTAGACAGATTGGAGCCAAACAAAATAAAAGGAAAAGACACTGGATAAAAGCTTGTTACACAAGGACTGGCCCCTACACAAAGGCTGACACTGGGTATAAGAATAGCACCATTAAAACCCCTCATTAGAACACTCCTGGGCCTGTGGAAGTTTCAGAAGAAGGACTGCTTTGAACCTAGCATCCCAAATGTATATTGACTGACTTCCTGTGTGAGCTACGGATGTACAACACACTTCCATAGGCCTTTTGCAACTGTCCAAATGACCAGCACTAACTGGACCTGCCTGAGTGTTGATTATGGCATCTGCTGCAGTGAGCCGACATCCCAAAATAATGTCCCAATTCCTGGACCCTTGGCCGGCATCAGTATGAACTTCTCTTGCCAAAAACTTAAGTCCAGGTGAAAATCAAAACCACAAGTGTGCTTCTTGCGTCAGCAGCAATCAATGTGTTTTCAACAGTGAGCTGTTCTTCACGCCACACGAAGACTGATCATGTATCGCGGCTTGAGAAGATCCAGCTATAACCTGGTCCTAGCAACAACAATGATCTCCTCGCAGCCCCGGCTCAAGCTAAGGTTCATTCGAGTGGACTTGGACTCAGATGAGGTAAACTCTTCACTGGCATAAGTACGTAGCATATAGAAGACAATTGAAATCTATTGGAACATTCAGTTGGGAATCCAAGGTAAACAGGAGTCCTCTCTTAGACTTGAGGGCAATAATCGTAAGTGAGTAAAAATGCTGGAACCCCCGAAATGCAGCAGTCCAATGTTGTAATGATGCTTAAGTATGCTCATGTGGTCTTGTGACCCTAGTCGCTTGGGTCAATATGTGAAATAAGTCATAAACACACGAGTGGCGCTGTGGTCTTTTTGTCATAACTACAGTCCTAATATTGGAATTTAGTCATTTTAAGTGTTACATTTTACTCTATTTTCTAAATTGATTTGGGATTTTTCTAGTCTTATCTTTTCACGTATTACTGTTTGATTGCTACATATATACTTTACACATTGCCTCTAAGGTAAGCCTGATGCTTTTCGAAGTACCAGACAGTTAAGCACAAGTTTATTTAGAGGCTTCTGTAGTTCACTTTGAGAAGGATTGTATTTATAACTACACAACACCAATTTCTTACAAGTTGCAGAACACTCTTCAAGAAAATAGAGCTTTTCACCAACCCCAAGAATGACCCTCTAGGACCTTACTCCATGGGCAATTGCAAACTCACTTCTTCTTAAATGGAAAAATGCAGATGATATGACAACACATTACTATGCCACCCATCCCTCTGTGCTGTATTCCATGATGCTTTCCTTTGAAGCCCTGTCAATCGTAGACCTCACTGATATCCTCAAATCCATCAATGCCATATCCTATAAAGATGATGCTTTCTACTGGTGTTTTAACGGCACTCTCACTGGACAAACTTTCTAAAATCTACTTACCCTTGTCAATATCTTCCTCAATCAATGTATGTAGTCAGAAAATCCCACTTATTTTTAAAAACCCCACACTAGACCCTGAGGACCTCAACTAACCGTTGACAACAAAATTACTGAAATAGCTAATGCCAACAATAATTATTTCTTGCACCAGTCTAGCTTAGGACACGGTGTAGCACAGGACACCTATCTTACAAATCATAAACAATGCTCTCCTGATCACAGATAAAGATTATCCCTGTCTCCTCATATGACTGGACCTTACAGCCAACCTCTTTACTAACTACCATTTCACCCTCATCCACACTTTGAAATCTCAAATATGAATCCATGGAAGCATCATACACTAGTTCTTTTCCTACCTATCTAAACCACCCCAATTGGGCTTCACATCTTTAAAGAACTCCAGGCATCTACATTATCCCCATGTAATGGTACCAGAAAACTTTTGCCAAAATATCTCCTGGTAAAAATTAATTTTCCTAAAGTGTGTTAGGTTGCCTATTTTCAATGCTTATATATTGTTGATTTCAGTGTTTTTTCTGTGTTTTTCAAACCTTCTGTTTTTATTGGTGTTTATTCTGCTGCATAGCCCCCAAAATAGACAACACTGTCTTTTTTATATTTGCAAAATGTGTTGTTTTGCAATGTGTGTTATAAAGCAAATATTTAATTTAAATGAGAAGTAATGTGGGGGTTGTGCAATCAACATATTAATCTATTTTTTTAAGACAAGCTGCTTGCATTGCCCTCCTACCTTCAATTACACTCACATCTTGTTACCCTTTCTCACATCTTGCTATGTTCTACACTCACTGTCAGGACTCTATCTGATTTGCATTGATGGATTAAAAAGTAAGGTCATTATATTAAGAATGTTTAATAAAAATTCCTCAACACAGTTGGGAGTAATTCACCTACTAATTTGTCAACACTATCAGCAGCATAGTGCCTTCTGAAACATTTAAAATTAATTTGGAACTAAATCAGATTAATCTGTAACCTTTAATTCTAGTTATGCCGGACAATATTTTGATAACAATATTCGGACATTCAACCATAGCATTTTTCTTCAGCTTCTAACTGGAAGCACTTAGGAGCTTACTTCCAGATGCATGCAACAGCACATGATTCTACTTGATGTTTTTTTCCACATCAAGCATTCAAGCATCCAATACCTCCCAAACTGTATGTTCTTCATCCATACCTGTATGTCTAACTCCTATCTCGAGCTCATCAGAACCAAAACCAAATTACTTTTATTCTCTAGTAACAACAAGCTACAACTACTCCAAACCTGGCTCTAAGTCATGAAAGTAGACAGATTGGATCCCTCACTTTGACCCAATGCAAAGTCACTTGGATTCGAGAAAGACAACAACCTCCCACACAAAGGACACATGGCAAAAAAAAAGTTGCCTTGGTACCAACTCTCTTTACTATAAGGAGACTTTTCCAGGTACCACACACTTCCTTGTGTGTGGATGAATTTGGATGCCACCCTCTCTCCGCAAGTGAAAATTATTGCAGACAGGTACTGTTCCTCTTCCACAAAAGTGGAGCAATTCTCACAGGAGGCAGACTCAGTTCAAAGGCAGAACATAGGTGACAAGGGGGAAGCTTAGAGACAGATGAAGGAATGCATTGTAAAAAGTTGCAATGATACTGAGGGATAAAACAGCCCCAGCCATTTAAAAATATCATTGGTTGATATACTTGAGATATGTTACGTATGAGTCTAAATTCCCCTGTGTAGCAAAATTATCAAGTTTCTCCAGACAATTTTGTTTGACAACACTATGACACCATGTTTAAACATTGATCAAGAATTACCATCCCACCTGGAGTTTTTCAGACCTTCATGTGAAATCCTAGACAAGCATTTATAAGCCTTTTTCAGTAATTTTAATACTGTTCTGTCTTAAGCGCAGTCCTCCAGTTAGAGAGTGTTAGTTTTGCCAATAAATCTACCCATCCTTGAGGCTGTTCCCCTGAAAGTGGAAGATAAATGTGAGAATAGCTGAAGCTCAGGCATTATGTTTCATAGGAAGTGCTACCTTTAAAGCCACCCACTACAGCCAAAAGTCAATATCTAACTTGGTTCTAGTTAAAGAGTCATCCTCCTCCTTCCTTGAACAAAACTCTGCGCCATAGTGCAACCAAGCCAACCCAATGAAGGTGTATGTGTTTACCCTCTGATGTAAATGTACTTGAAAGGAGAAATAGTTCCCTTGGAGCCCTTCTTGTATATGACATTTGCATAAATGACTTATGCTAATGTCTAGAATTTAACACAAACTGGCTCTATGAGACTTGTAGCCAGTTCTTTCTTCCCTGTATTGGCTCTACGTTGGATCTTTTTTTTCTGTGTGGTAGCTTTAAAAGGGCCATATTATCACAAATCCATATTTTTACCTTTATTGTGCCTTTATAGAAACCATAAGGTGAGATCTGAGTGGCCTTAGCACTGACAAATAGAGCTTAGTTGCACCAGATGTGCTTATGTGCGATGGTCTCTCCATCAGCCAGTCTGACCATTGGTATGTTAGAGGAGAGATAGGATTGGGAGATTTTAGACTGCCAGGTTTTATATTTAACACTTTTAACTCTAAACTAAGATTGTTTGTGGAGTAGCCCTAAAAGATTTTATTGGTGTGATTTCCATGTCATGCATTTAAAACTGCGCAATCCAAACCTCAGTGCCTCTATGTCGTTTAACATTGACTTATTTCAACACATTTGAAAAATCCTGCACTCAACTCGACCCTCATATTCCAAAATGATGGACAGGTTGGTTTTAAGACAGAAGAATGTTTAGATGCTTCCAAGTTCTAGATGTCTACCCAGTGATGAAGCATGCCATCAACCAATGAGATGAGAGTCATGAGATGGTAATCCACTAAAGATTTGGTAACCACTAGCGGAGGTGTATTTGTTGCATGTTCTCTATAAAGTAATGAGGGCGACAACAATCTACAACATCCTCTCACTTTCCTACTTGTTTTCAGCATTCATTAAACAGTCTGAGGACATGAAGTGCATAAACAGGTACATGTCAGAGTGAGGAATTAAGTCAACACTTTTAAAATCATGACCTGAAATTAAATTGGTATGGCATTGAAGCTTTTCTACAAAAAAGGTATGACTAAAAGAATCCAGGGTAGCTTGGTGAGCCTTTGGTTTATCTGTGATTCTGGGTAACTGAGCCAGTGATCTTGGAAGCCCAAGAATAAAGTACAGAAGATTATTCCTTCTTTTACACTTCTAATCGGGGTATCAAAACCTTAATTTCATAATCTTTACCCTTGGTGGATTTGCTCCTCTCTATGAGCACTCACATTCTTTATAGGAGTAATGCATAGAGAAGATGGATAGGAAAACAAAGTAGGACAGTGTTAATACAGAGCAAAATACATACCCGGTGCCCTGAAGCTCACAAATCATCTCCATTGCGTGACTATAATCCATGGCATCAGGTTTATTCTTCAACCATTTCTGCATCTCTTGGAGGGAATTGTCATCAGCGCAGGCAAAGGTGATCTCGTTGAAATTGTCACAAAGTGGGAGAGTGTAATAGGGATAGGGCCCAAGGCAAAGTCCAATTACAGAGTCTCCTTTAACATCACCTGTTTACAAAAACATTCCCACTTGAGTGAAATAAGAATCTATAACCTGTAAATGTCTCTTTTTCATCAGCAAACTAGAATGAATAAATATGTTCAGTACGCTCATCATTATCATGTATATGTTAAATATTGTGGTCATCTTGCATCATATGAGTCTGTCATATATCCTCAGTCTCTCTTTTGACTCTCATAACCACCCCAGATCTAATTTGGAGTCTGCAGTGTCTAATTTGGGACTCAGCTTCTGTGACTGGGTGGTAAAGGAAGTTGGAAGGTTACCCCTTTCTTTCATTTGTTTTAGAGGTGTTATTCAGTGGGGGTGAGTGGGTTTTGATACTTTTGTCAAAAGGTACTTGCACCTCTTGTAGACTATAGATTTTCTGCAGTGTGTTTTTGCCTTGAAAAGATATACATCTAGGCTATAGGAATTCCCTTTCAAGTTCCTAGGACTAGAAATCAAGATATCTCTTGCATCTGCCCATCACAGTGCTTGTGTCAATGTCAGGTCACTTAGGGCCATATTCTTTACATGGCTGTGTCACTTTTGTTGTTTTGTACCACACAACAGGGTGCATGTAAGGCATAACCGTTTAGCGTGTATTCAATGTCAGACCTGTTTGAAAACCTCTGCGTGTGAATCAACCAGGAAAAATGTTATTTAGTTGTTATTTAAACTTAGTAAGGGTTGATGTGCATGACCCAGGGAGTAAGAAACAAGGAAGTGGTCAGACAGTCCATCATGTCATAGGTGGCACTCCATAATATTTTTTCTGCTAATGAAGCAGCTTTTCTAATGAGTTAGGTTTGGAACAGAATTGTATGAGGTCATTATTGATCAGAAAGAGGGGTAGTTGTAGCACAGAGCGGTATCTTGGGAAAATGGAATGATATCAGGAGTATTGCTGTTATACTCAAGAGAATTAGATGAGAACAGCATACAGTAAGATTTGGAGGTTTCTGAATGAATAGGAGATTGGGAGGTGAGAGAACTGGATGAGAAAGTCAAAGCATTGAATGTCACTCTTTAAGATAATTTGTTGGACTATTCTGAGACAGGGAGACTTATTGGATTGGAGAGATGTTTTGAGATGACCATTAGAGGTACAAGAGGATCAATGAGAGAAAAGGAGAGGGTTGAACATAGATTCAAGGGTGGGCAGGATAATTTTCAATATGAAAATGGGTGAGATAAATACGGCATTTCAGAGATAAAACGGTGCAGATTGTCGATAAGAGTATTCTGATTATAGGTGATCAAAGGTGTCCTCGTGCCATAGGGGGAAATGGGTGACAGTTTAGTAAGTTTTCAAATCCAGAGACCTGTGAATAGGGCCATGGGACTCTAAAAGTGGTTCCACTTCAGAAATATTAGGACATATTTTTAAGTTAAAGCTTGATGATGGACTCTTTTCATGTATTTGCTCTGTAGGGGAATGTGCCAAGGAAGGAAAGAAATTAGGTGGAGAAAGTTATCAAATAAGAGGGGAGGGGCAGAAGAGGAATGAAGTGTTCTGGATGACAAAATCAGGACATATTTATGATGAATGTTCTCCAGTTTATTCCTCAATAAGAATCCCATTCAATAGCATCCAAGCATCAACAGTAACTCGTTAGTTTATCTTCAAAGCTCCACTAGAACATCATGAGCCCAGTGGATGACACAGTAAATGACTCATATAAATTCTAATATTCTAACAGTGACATATTACAATTCCATCAATGCCCATGTAATGAAAGAGATACAGAACATCACATACCTCCCTTCTTTACACTAACAAAACAAATAAACATAACCAATATTTACATTTATTACAAGACTCCTATACATGATCAGCAAGATATGATGGTGCTTTACGCACCCTCAATGAATTACGACCTCTAACTCTCTCTTCATCTTTACATGAACTGTTGCTTGGATTACCATTAAGTTTTCCCTTTACAACAACATCCCTATTTAAGTTCCATATCTGATGATCTTCTGTTTTGATGGCATTATTAAACACCTTAATAACTTTAATACGTTTCATGAATTTTGAAACAGACTTACCCATCAAACCTGGACGTTTTATCATGACAATGTCACCTACCATCACTTTTGTTGTTTTCACTCCTTTCTTCTAATGAAAATAATGTTTTCTTTGCTTAGCTTTCTCCTCATTTTTCATCCGCACCATCTCATTATCACATTTGGCTTCTTTACCTTTACTCAATTCATATCTGTTAACCCATGCAGGTTCTACATCAGTATTAGGAAGTCTACCTCTAAACAATAAAAAAGGAGTTTTCCCAGTGGTAGAATGAGGCAACAATCTATACTCCTCAACCATTTTTAACAACTCACACTTCCAATCCATACATTGTGATTTTGCCAAAGCGATAGTTTCCTTAATCACTTTGTTAAATCTCTCTACCATCCCGTTGGGCTCGGGAAGATAGAGAGCACAAGTTTTATGTACTATCCCTTTAGATGAAAGGAAATTTTCCATATGTTCAGAAACTAATTGAACTCCGTTATCCATCAAAATGGAATCTTAAATCCCTTCTCTTGAAAACAGACTTTTAAGACATTGAATAATGTGACTCGAATCAATGTTCGACAAAAAGAAAACCTCTGGCCATCCTGAAAACATATCAATTATGACTAACACATAAATTTGAGAGCCATTGTTATGTACTGGACCCAAGATATCTAGAGAGATATCCTGCCACGGATTTGAAGGGCGTCTCCTTAACACCATAGGTTGCACACGTGTACACTTTGTCTTGTCACTAAGAGAGCAAGTTATACAATCACACACCACCCGTTATATCTCTCTGTCCATACCTGGCCACCAATATGACCCACGTAATCTCTCCTTACACTTTGTAAGACCAGCATGTGATGAATGCACCAACATCAATAAGTTCTTTTCTAAGATTGTCAGGAGGAATTAATTTTGTGCCACGAAATAATAACCCACTATCTATGGATAACTCGTTTTGCAATGGCTAACACTTTTTAGTAAAGTCAGATCCTTCTTTGTCACTGAACCAACCTTTCTCCATAAGACCCATCACTTCTTTCAAAGTAATGTCTTGAGACATTCCATCACTCCACCTTTTCTCAGTAATAATTTATTGGTCAACTACACAGACCCATTCATCAGGATTCTCAAAATCTTCATCTTCAAAAACAATTTTGGGTGTCAAACGTGATAACACATCAGCAACATTGTTGTCTACCCCAGGAATGTACTTGATCTCAAAATTATATTCTTGCAATCCCATTATCCATTTAGTTATCCTCCCTGAAATAGCATCAAGACCTTTTTTAGTGAAAATTTCAATCAGAGGATTGTGATTGGTTCTCACCTCATCGATACCCCATATGAATTTCTTCAATTTCTTAATTGTCCAGAATACTGCTAAAGACTCTCTTTCCACTACCGAATACCTAGTTTCCGGATCTTTGAGACTGTGAGACAGAAACATAATTGTTTCCATTCCTTCTGAACCTTGCTGTTGTAAGACTGCCCCCAATCCCTTTTCACTGGCATCTGTAATTAATATCGGTTTTACTTTAGGATTAAAACTCCTAAGAGAAGGAGCAGCCTTGAGCTTCTTTTTAATGTCAGTAAACTCTTTTTCACAACTGTCAGTCCACTCAAAATCCACACCTTTCTTTAGTAGATATCTCATATTGATGGCACAGTCTGCAAAATTTCTTACAAATTTAGCATAATATTCCACAACTCCTAGAATCTTCATAAGCTCATTTTTGTTTGTAGGAGAGCTCATGTCTTGAATAGTATTAATCAAATTAGATTTTGGTCTTACCCCTTCACTAGTATTGTTATGACCTAAATAATCAATGGAATTAGTTTTGAATTTGCATTTTTTGGCTTTGATGGTAAAGTTATCATCACTCAATCTTTCCAACACTCCTTTTAATCGAGCATCATGTTGACAATCATCATCTCATACTACCAGTATATCATCTTGATACAAATGAACACCTGCCAACTCATGAAGGATATTTTCTATGACCCTTTGGAAAACCGATGAGGCTGCAACTAAACCAAAGGGCATGCGTATAAATCTATATGTGCCAAAGGGTGCAATGAATGAAGTACGATCACACATGATTCATCCAATTATATTTGGGGATATACCGAAGATAAAACCACTGTACTGAAGACCGTAGCTCCCCCCAACAAAAGCAATAGTTCATTAATATTAGGCAAAGGATACCTGTCGACAACCACACATTTGTTTAATTGCCTCAAATCAATGCATAATCTTAGGTCCCCATTCGATTTCCGCGCTGCCAGCACCAGAGCCAACCATTCAGTTCCTTCTACTTTTTCTATTATTTCCCAACATTTTAATTTCTCAATTTCTCTCTCCATGTCATCTCTCACAGATATGGGAACATTTCTTACTTTGCAGCACACGGGAATAGCATTCTTCCTAAGTATGATCTTATGTTTATAGCCTTTGAGACAACCTAACTCATTCTTGAATACATTGGGATATTTTAAGATCAGAGATTAAATCTGCATTACCACTTTCAAGAACTGAGTTTGCATTACCTTCAATTGAATAGGAGGATCAGCATTGGGATGAAGGAAAATCCCCAATTCACCTTGATGTATCCAGCTTATAATGCTGTCTCCTTTCTTAGAACCATATATCTTTCCAGAGACAAATCTATTTTTATACTCTATGAGTCCTATACAATACCCATGTAGATCGATAGGTTCTCCACCATACGCTAATGGTCTTATGTCAGGTTTTAAAAGTTTAACTTTGCCTTTTCATCCCTCCATGAAAAATGTATTAGAAACAATGGTAATTTTTGCACCTGAGTCAAATAAGACCTTCGTGCTAGCACCTTCAACCAACATTTCATCACAAGGAGAATTGTTCCTCTTATCTCCACTTACCATCTGTACAATGATTTGAGCACACTCATAATCTTCAGTATATGATTCATCATTATCCTCCTCATATACCTCAATTTCTTTGACTTTAAAAATTGGTTTGCTCTTGCAAAAAGAGGTCAAATGACCTTTCTTCTTACATTTAAGACATGTTTGATTTAAAGCTGGACACTTCTTATTGTTAGCTAAATGTCCATTTTTCCCACATATAAAACGTTTGCAGACATTAGACTTATCCTTATTAAATGCATTAACTTTTAAATTATTTCCTTTAAACGACTCATTTATCTTACTTTTGTTTCTAACGTCTTGAACTTTGCACTCTTTCACTGAGTCCTTCTTCAATACCACAACACATTTTATGGAATGTTCAATCCTCTTAGCTACACTTAAAACCTCATCCAATGTGGGCTCATCATGCAGCCACAACTCTTCTCGAACTTTCTCCATGTTGCAGCTGAACATGAATTGATCTCTTATTCGCTCATCTTTTAAATTATCAAATCTGCAAGACGATGCAAGTTTTCTTAAATACGTTACATAACTTTCCACAGTTTCTTCTTCACCTTGCATCCTCTTTGCAGACTTATACCATTCCAGAATAGTACTTACTTTAGGTAAGTAGTGTTTGTCTAATTTCTTAATACACATCTCGTAGTCATTAAGACCATTTGCTTACTCTGTAGGTAAGTCTGGTAAGTGATCAAACACATCTTGACCTTCTGATCCTAAACAGTGAAAGAGTAAAGAAGAACTTCTCTCAGAGCTGACTGAAGGTCCGCACACTCTCGCGTATCTCTCAAATACCACTTTCCACTTTTTCCACTGTATGGGAGGCATGCCAGAGCTGGTAAGGAAAAACGGCGTGGCAGTAACATTCTGCATGACCAACTATCGTGTTGAATATGTACGTAAATAAATTATATAAGCATAAATAATTTAGTTAAATTAAGAATAAATAAATAAATAAATTGTTAAATTACTCCATAACACATGTTGAAACAATTGTTGTCATTGGAATATTGCCTTCGCAATATTGTTCATACAGCTGTGCACATCAGGGTGTCGTTTCTTGTGTAGATCGATGTGAAAAATAGCGTGCACCAATACAAAATACTTAAATAAAGGCTGTGCGCACCAGCGTTATTAAACATTGAGTGCAATTTAATGAGCACTGCTGAGCGCATCAGCGTAAAGTTCTCCTTGTTTTGAACCACTAGACTATAATGTGCGTAAAGGTAAAACATTTAAGTTGAGATGGGTGCACGTAAATTCAGTTCGACCTCACCTCTAAGTTTATGATGGGCGCATGCAAATTGAGATTTATTGCAAAATTGCCTTGCGTGAATATTAGAGACTTCGCTTTAAGCTGTGCACATCAGCGCACACCGGAAACTTGTTTCCTTGGTTACTGGAGAAATCAAAATGGCCGCCGGTGACGTATCACGTCATCGTGCGTGCGTGCGTGCATGATCCGACGTTTACAGCAGCTCAGAGATTGCGATCTTCACAGGCAATGGCAAAGAAGGCTCCGTCAATATGGAACGCTGGCTGATCTCAAAGGGCACGGGCAATGGCAAGTAAAACGGTTGATGTTTACTTTGAATTAAAACATCATTCAATGTCTCAGCAATAGTAAGTAAGGCGGTTGATGTTTACTTCCAACTGTAAAGAAAAAGAGTCCCTATTGTTGTGATCAAACAGGAGGAAGAAAAGTGAGCAAAAGCTGCAGTTAATCAGGTGTATCAATATACCATTTATTAAAACGAATTCATCCTAAGCCACTTTGTATTAGGTCAGTGCCTTACTAATCCTCCTATAATAGGTTACAATCTAAAAAACATAAAAAGGACAATGAGGACTGTCCACTATTGAATATACTCAATATTAAAATTTAAAAACATCAAAACATCATCACATTAGTACATTGTTGGATATAATCAATACACATAAAAGACAATATTTTAATCTAATTCGTAGTGTTGTTAAAAAGTTGACGCAGCGTTTCGGTGGTTTCTTTATATTAAGCACCTTCTTCAGGACTAACAACTTTATACAAAGATCTTATGTTTCTAAGAGAAAAAATTTTCTTTTAGGTATCTGCGGGTTTCTAATTCTCCCGGTTATCTGCCATATCTTGGTCTGTTGGCAATCTTTAGACAATCCATGCGTGCCTCTATTCGTTAGAGCCACCGTAACATGTTCCTTTGAGAGAATTGATGTACAAATTATCGATCTCTTTTCCTTAGAGTTAGATCGCTTATTGATGATATTTCTCTTATTCTTCCCCCATTCAGCTTGTATTATAAAGCGCCGCTTTTTCAATTGGCGCTTTTGTGGCGTAAATTGGGCGACGGTCCGTTAGTATCCAATCGGATCGCGTCTCTGCGGCCTCCCTGCTCTAACGAATTTCTGGGGTCGTACTTCCAACTGTAACATCGCTTGTTGCCCAATGAACCCCTTTACCAACATACTTGTAATGCCAAATGAAATGAAATGAAATGAAATGAAAAATTATATTTATATAGCGCATAGACTACCCGGAGGCCTCGCAGCGCTTTAATTGATCACTGTGGCGGGCCGCAGGGTGAGACTAGCACGTTTTTGCAAACAGGTGGGTTTTCAAAGCTTTCCTAAAAGCCAGCCGGTTATTATTTTCTCTGAGGGCTAAGGGGAGGGAGTTCCAAAGTCTCGCAGCAGTATGGGAGAAGGAACGGCCGCCCCAACGTGCTTTGTTGATTTTAGAAGTGGTAACTAGGTGCAATGATCCCGAGCGAAGGGCTCTGAATGGAGCGTAGGGCACAACTAAGGGGGACAGGATGGCAGGGCCTGTTCGGTGGAAAGATTTGTGCACAATGCACATAGCCTTAAACTGTGCTCTAGCAGCCATCGGGAGCCAGTGCAATTCTTTTAGAGCTTTCTTGGCTGACTGCCAGCGGGGGATGTTGAATAGTAATCGGGCGGCGCAGTTTTGCGTGACTTGGAGCCTGTTGGTCACTGAAGCCGGGGCACCCAGATATAGCGCGTTTCCATAGTCCAGGCGGGAGAGTATCAGGGCCTGAACCATGATTCTCCTCGCCTGGAAAGGAAGCAGAGGGAGTACTTTGCGGAGCATTTTCATTAGGCCGACACACGTGGAGGCAGTTTTGGTAGCCTGGACCGAGAAGTCCAGCGCTTTATCGAGCCAGATTCCCAGACTATTTGTTTGACCTCTGAGGCGGAAAGCCGGAGGACTGCACCTTGTTGTGTTTTTAAAAATTGTCCATTCGTCACTTGAATTGTATTGATTTTAAAAACCTCACCTCTACTGAAAGCGCTAGCTTCATGCGCTGAGCAGACCTCCTAAGACACCCCCTGAGACAGCGGAACCAGCGCTGAGACAGGGTAAACAAGCACACCGCCATCGCGGTTCGAAGGCGGAGACACGCCCACTGCGAGGCCACGCCCACCAGGAAACCTACAAAAACGCTGAACCAAGCGCCACGCATTATTATTTGTTTGACCTCTGAGGCGGAAAGCCGGAGGACTGAACCTTGTTGTGTTTTTAAAAATTGTCCATTCGTCACTTGAATTGTACTGATTTTAAAAACCTCACCTCTACTGAAAGCGCTAGCTTCATGCGCTGAGCAGACCTCCTAAGACACCCCCTGAGACAGCGGAACCAGCGCTGAGACAGGGTAAACAAGCACACCGCCATCGCGGTTCGAAGGCGGAGCCACGCCCACTGCGAGGCCACGCCCACACCACTCGCTACAAATGTGTCGGCCATACCAGCGCAGCGGAGGAGCGCAGCGGGAACGCCGTTTGCACGCCAAAGGTGCGCCTAAGGCAAGCCTGTCTGCGTCCGTCCGCGCACGGCCGGGCCTAGGGCCAGAACCCCTGCTGGATAAAGCTGCCCCGAAGGTAAGCTACTCTCGTCGGGACCTCCTAAGTCTCAGACCCCCCATCGCCTCCTCCTGTGAGTATGTTCACGACCTGAATGGACCATTCATCAGCTGTACTTACTGCCATCCAGTCCAGCTTACTCTCCCTACTCGAGCCCCCAAGCTCTCAGCCCTCAATCTCGCTTCGCTGAATTGTCGCTCTCTCCCCAAACACGCGACGCTGATTAACCACCTCGTAGAAGACCATGACATAGACGTCCTTTTCCTGACGGAAACGTGGCTCTCTGCCCACTCGGAGTCAGATATGGTGCTAGCAACCCCACCGGGCTTCCTCATCCAGTCCCTACCTCGTCCCCTAGGTAGGGGTGGTGGTGTCGCCATTATTCATCGGGACCATTTCCTCTGCAATACTAATGACGCGCATATTCCCGATTCTGAAAGCCTGCAGTTTACAATTAAGTTAGACCTGACTAACTCTCTCTCAGGGATCCTAGTGTACCACCCCCCTGGTCATCCAGGTCCTTTTGCTAGTACTCTCCTGGACACAGTAGCTACACAGGCCCACTCCATCACTAATTTTATGATAATAGGAGACCTGCATATTCATTTCGATGACCCCTTAGATTCTGGGGCTGTCGACCTGATCACTGATCTGGCAGCCCTTGACATCCGCCTTCTAAACTCTGGAGCTACTCACAATAATGGTCACTTGCTGGACCCTGTGTTCACGAGTTCCCTCACTATGCTAGCTAGTGAGTCCCTTCCCCTCCCTTGGACGGACCACTTTCTAGTCTCCTTCCAACTACCAGGAACTTTTAGGAAACCTCAAAAACCGCCCACTTATACCAGGGACAGGGCCTGGTCCAGGCTCCCCATCGAAGAATGGGCCAGGACCCTAAAGTCAACTACCCCTGCTTACGCAGAAGACCCGGCTGTCGCCGATAGTAAATATAGAGAATGGATTACTACCTCCCTGGATCTCGTACTCCCATTTAGGACTCGGGAGGACAAAATGGGAAAGTAGGTTCCGCCCCGTGGTATACACCGGAACTTCGTCTATTACGCAAAAATTGTAAGAGAGCCGAACGACTTTGGAGGAAAGACTGGCAGCATGCCAGCAAGGAAGCCTACCAAAATTCAGTTAGATTATATAAAACTGCTATTAGGCGCTCTAAAGCTTCCCATTATGATACTCGGATAAAAGAATCCACTAATTCAGCCAGGGAATCTTTCCTAATTGTAAAAGAGCTTCTGAAAGTACCAACCACTCCGTCCTCCAATATCCCCCCTGTGGACCGAAGCAACGAATTAGCCACTTATTTTAACGACAAAATTGCCCGCATCTTAGCATCCTTCCCCCTTCCTGTCCCTCTAGCTACATGGACAATGGTTCACCCCCCAACCAGTCTGGAAGCAGCTTACGCCCTCAACTTGCGACATTTAGGCCAGTAACCTGCAACGAGGTAGAAGCAACCTTGACCAAAATGAAAAGCAGATCACCTTTGGACCCTGTACCCATTAGATTCCTTAAAACTGTAGCCCCCGTCATCATTCCCACGATCACGGAGCTTATTAACAGCTCACTTGCCCGGGGATCGGTTCCTGCCAGCTGGAAGAGTGCAGTGGTGAAGGCACTCCTTAAAAAACCCCAGCTAGACCCAGCAGATATGGCCAACTACCGGCCAATCTCACTCCTCCCTGGTATTAGCAAGGTAGCCGAGAAATTGGTCAACGGACAATTGTCTCAGTTTCTCGAGGTAAATAACATCCTACGGCAATCCCAAACTGGGTTCCGCCCGGGCCATGGCACAGATACTGCCCTTCTTGCCGTCATAGAGGAGGCAAGGCGCATTCTAGATTCAGGAGGGTCAGTGGCAGTGATCCTCCTGGATCTTAGTGCAGCCTTCGACACAGTCAACCATTGTGTCCTCCTCAATCGGTTGACGGCAGCAGGGCTCACCGGGACGGCACTCAGATGGATAGAGTCCTTCCTTGCTGGGCGCACGTTCCAGGTTTGGGACGGCAACCATCGCTCGTCCACTCTTCCCCTCATGAGCGGGGTTCCTCAGGGATCTTCCCTGAGCCCAACGCTTTTTAATGCTTACATGGCCCCCCTTGAAGACGTGGTGATTCCATTCGGTATAAAAATAGTGAGCTACGCTGATGATACACAGCTGGTCGTCTCCCTATCCCAACTAGACGACCACCCAGACAAGCTGGCAAACTGCCTTACGGAAATCCACGGTTGGATGTGTGAGTCATCACTAAATCTAAATGGGTCAAAGACCGAAGTGATGCTCATGGGAAAGCAATGGGTGACCATCCCCCCAGCGGTCTGGCCAGACGTGTTCGGAGAAATTCCTACCCCGAAACATGAAATTAAGACCCTAGGAGTATGGTTAGAACCCGAGCTCTCCATGAAAACGCAAGCGGCCAAAACTGCAGGAACCTGTTTTGGGCTTATGCGTACTACCCGCAGGATTCTCCCCCTACTCCCCCCCCGCATCCAGGAAACTACTGGTCCAAGGGATCATACTATCACGTTTGGACTATAGTAACATGATCTACCTGGGAGCCTCTGAGGCCACCCTGGTGAAACTGCAACGAACACAGAATGCAGCTGCCCGTCTACTCATGAACCTTCCCTCCAGAGTGTCAGCGAAACCTGCTATCAAGGCCCTGCACTGGCTCCCAGTGCGCCAAAGAGTGGAATTCAAAGCCATGTGCACGGCATACAAATTGATCAATGGAGGTGGTCCTTCGATCCTCAGCGACCTGGTTACTCCATATAAAACGTCCAGATCCCTGAGGTCCGAGAGTGAGCACCTAGCCAACATCCCCAAATTTAAAAAGACACGCACTGGAGGTCGACGCTTCTCAGTGAAAGCTTCCACTGGATGGAACTCCCTCCCACGTACCCTTAGACTGGAATCCAATTATCTGATTTTTAGAAAAAAATTGAAAACACTTTTATTCCCTAAATAACGTCATCCCCCTTCTTTCCTCCCTCTCATCTGGACAGCAAATTTTTATAGCGCGGGGATGCCCTTGGGTCACCAGGCGCTTTACAAGTCACTAAATAAATAAATAAATAATAAATCTGCAGTTTGGGAGGGGGGGGAGCACCAAGGCAGGTGGGCCAAATCGATGTCAAAATGGTCGGAGAAGGGTTACCCAATAGCATAATCTCTGTCTTCTCCCCATTAAGTTTGAGACAGGACGATTGCATCCACTTAGCAACGGCCTCTAGACAGAGGCCCAAGGTGTTGGACGGCTCCTCAGTGTGGTCCAGAGAGACCACCAACTGGGTGTCGTCCGCGTAGGTGACAATACGCACGCCAAAGGGCTGGACCATCTCCGCTAGAGGTCGCATATAGACATTAAAAAGTGTGGGGCTCAGGGAGGAGCCCTGGGGAACCCCACATCTAAGTGGTTGCTTAGGGGAGACTGCTTTGCCCTCAAACACCTGGAAGAAGCGCTCGTCCAGGAAGGAGGTCAGCCACTCCAGGGCCGCGCCCGACACGCCCATGCCTTTCAGACGGTATAGCAGTGTGGCATGGTTGACAGTGTCGAACGCAACACTGGTCTTCCCCGGTCCAGCACCAATCTAGTTTCTTCCGTCACTGCTAGGAGAGCAGTTTCAGTTCCATGCTGCGGGCGGAAACCCGTCTGAGAGGCGCATAGCAGACTATTTGATTCTAAGTAGTCCACTAAGATATTATTGATGTGCCTTTCAAGCAGTTTGCTAATCCAGGGAAGTAGGGAAATGGGGCGGAAATTGGCCAAGTTGTTCTGGTCCAAGGTGGGTTTTTTCAAAAGGGCCCTAACCATCGCACATTTCCATGGTGCTGGGACGGAGTTAGAGGAGATGGAAGCATTAAGGACATCCAGAATGACAGGGCGGATGATGTCCATCACCTTATTGAGAGTTTGCGGGGGTGCTGGGTCATTGGGGGATCCCGAGATGACTTTAAGAAGCATTCTGTCTAAAGTGTCGGAATCTAGGAGGGGGAATTCATCCAGTGAGCTGGGGGCTAAGAAGTCAGAATCTGTAGTGGTGGTGTGGTCCATGTCATCACTGCCAGTAGAAAATGAAGAATAGATGGCCTGGATCTTCTAGGAGAAGAAAGTGGCTAAATTATTGCAACATGTTTGTGCGCCGTCAGGTGACAGACGCTCGGGGGGAGGGGGAGAAATTAAAGATTTGGCTATTTTAAAAATTTCTTTGGGGGAGTTTGCAGCTAGATTGATTTTGGCTTCATAAAAATGGGCTTGCGCAGATTTTATTTGATTTTTATAGAGCTTTATTGCGGCTCTATACTCAACTTTCTTTGATTGTGAGTAATCTTGTCTCCAGGCTCTCTCTAGTTTGCGGCAAGATTGCTTCATAGTCCTGAGAGTCGGGGAGTACCAGGGGGCCACTTTGGCTCTGTTTATTAAGTGCAAAGATTCCTCTGGTAGGACTAGGTCAAGGGAACTGGAGATCCAGTTATCAAAATTGACAATGGCTGTATTGGGATTGGTCACATTTGGGGGTAGGTGTTCTATAAGAGCCAGTTTCCACTTAGAAAGTGGGAGGGAGGCCCATTTTCTTCCCCGCTGCTTATTGTGATTTTGTGAGATGGGGGGGGGAGCAAGTGGACCATGTAAAAGGTACTACAAAATGATCGGTCCAGGATAGTGGTACTGGAGCCTCGACGGTTAAGCTATCTAGATTGCTGTAGATGTGATCTAGGAGATGTCCCTTAACATGCGTTCTGAGCCAGGTCAATGGACTGAAAGTTTGTTCGAAGACTATTGGCTGTTGAATCAAGTGGCTCATCTAGGTGTAAATTAAGATCGCCCAGCAGGGTGAAATTTGCCGAGGTGAGCACAAGGTTGGCGGCTAAATCTGTCATGTTAGTGATAAAGTTGTTGAGGGTGCCAGGTGGTCGATAGACTAGGATACCGGAGAAAGTAGTGGATGGGGAGAACTCAAGAGTGAAATGTAGGTTCTCACAGGCTGGCATGGGGGAGGGAGTGATGCGGCATCTAAAGTTGTCCCTTTGGATAATAGCCAGCCCTCCACCTCTGCCAGTCTTGCGATCCAAATGTTTAATAGTATAGCCTTGGGGGGTGGCCCATGCTATTGCAGGATCAGTTTCTAGCTGAAGCCATGTCTCTGTTAGAAAGAGGGCGTCTGGATTGAGCTCCTCTATCAGCATGGCCAGTTCAGTATGGTGTTTGGGCAGGGAACGGCAGTTAAGAAGGAACATCCTCCATTTCTGCTTGGAGGGATTTTTCACAACATTTGGAGTAGTTATGCCCCAATCACAAGTTTTGCAGTGGGCCTTCGGGTGTAACGGAAGGACTGAATGCAAACATAGTGGGTTGACCGAAGGACGCAATGCATATAGTGAGGAAGTGCTGTATGTGAGGAGATTTCCTACCATGATGACAGCTGGGTCCGGAGACTGGAAGCGTCTGGACGCGGACTGGCTTCTCTTTGGCGCCTCTTCGGCGCGTCTAAGGTGCTACCGCTGCGCGTGCCGCTGCGCGGGGCGAAGGAAGTTAATATAGATTGGGCTCAGGGAACACTGGAGCGTCAACCCACTAAAATGGCCGCCAAGAAATGGCACTACCAGGAAGTAGGAGCGCTCTGTTCTCCCTCCACAACAATCAGCCCGAGTAGCTGCGGTGGACCGGGGAGTCAGTGCACAATTCGAATCACATTAGCAACAGCAGTTTGCATGTAAAAACGATTTTCTCTTTTTAAGAAAACAATTTTCTCCTTTTAAAAAAACGATTTTCTCTTTTTAAAAAAACGATTTTCTCTTTTTAAAAAAACACATTCAACAGAACAGCAAAGGTGCTATCACCTAGAGCGCTGGCGCAGGAGTGATCATTTCAGGTTTTACTCGAGCGTGTCAGCGCTGGGAGCCTAAGTAGTCAGGGCTCAGGGAACACTGGAGCGTCAACCCACTAAAATGGCCGCCAAGAAATGGCACTACCAGGAAGTAGGAGCGCTCTGTTCTCCCTCCACAACAATCAGCCCGAGTAGCTGCGGTGGACTGGGGAGTCAGTGCACAATTCGAATCACATTAGCAACAGCAGTTTGCATGTAAAAACGATTTTCTCTTTTTAAGAAAACAATTTTCTCCTTTTAAAAAAACGATTTTCTCTTTTTAAAAAACGATTTTCTCTTTTTAAAAAACACATTCAACAGAACAGCAAAGGTGCTATCACCTAGAGCGCTGGCGCAGGAGTGATCAGTTCAGGTTTTACTCGAGCGTGTCAGCGCTGGGAGCCTAAGTAGTCAGGGCTCAGGGAACACTGGAGCGTCAACCCACTAAAATGGCCGCCAAGAAATGGCACTACCAGGAAGTAGGAGCGCTCTGTTCTCCCTCCACAACACTCAGCCCGAGTAGCTGCGGTGGACCGGGGAGTCAGTGCACAATTCGAATCACATTAGCAACAGTAGTTTGCATGTAAAAACGATTTTCTCTTTTTAAGAAAACAATTTTCTCCTTTTAAAAGAACGATTTTCTCTTTTAAAAAAAACGATTTTCTCTTTTTAAAAAAACACATTCAACAGAACAGCAAAGGTGCTATCACCTAGAGCGCTGGCGCAGGAGTGATCAGTTCAGGTTTTACTCGAGCGTGTCAGCGCTGGGAGCCTAAGTAGTCAGGGCTCAGGGAACACTGGAGCGTCAACCCACTAAAATGGCCGCCAAGAAATGGCACTACCAGGAAGTAGGAGCGCTCTGTTCTCCCTCCACAACACTCAGCCCGAGTAGCTGCGGTGGACCGGGGAGTCAGTGCACAATTCAAATCACATTAGCAACAGCAGTTTGCATGTAAAAACGATTTTCTCTTTTTAAGAAAACAATTTTCTCCTTTTTAAAAAAACGATTTTCTCTTTTTAAAAAAACGATTTTCTCTTTTTAAAAAAACACATTCAACAGAACAGCAAAGGTGCTATCACCTAGAGCGCTGGCGCAGGACTGATCAGTTCAGGTTTTACTCGAGCGTGTCAGCGCTGGGAGCCTAAGTAGTCAGGGCTCAGGGAACACTGGAGCGTCAACCCACTAAAATGGCCGCCAAGAAATGGCACTACCAGGAAGTAGGAGCGCTCTGTTCTCCATCCACAACAATCAGCCCGAGTAGCTGCGGTGGACCGGGGAGTCAGTGCACAATTCGAATCACATTAGCAACAGCAGTTTGCATGTAAAAACGATTTTCTCTTTTTAAGAAAACAATTTTCTCCTTTTAAAAAAACGATTTTCTCTTTTTAAAAAAACGATTTTCTCTTTTTAAAAAAACACATTCAACAGAACAGCAAAGGTGCTATCACCTAGAGCGCTGGCGCAGGACTGATCAGTTCAGGTTTTACTCGCCCGTACTATAGAACGAACGGAGTTTCAACACAACAATAGGAAAAAAAAGCTTTCAGATCCACACAGTCATGCAATGTTCATGAAATCTTTTTTTTTTTCAATTAAAGCAACTGTGACAGTATCTTCTACCATGAGTTACATACTGCTAAATCCACCAAGGGAATCGACATACAACGCAGAATGAAGCCACATATTAAATTGTATATTTGAGGATTAGCTGCTGACCATACAATTTGAGAAGAGTTCAAATTCCAATCTAGATGAAACTAACACTCCCGCTGGTGCAATCAAATCACAATCCAATAAGAATACAGCCGCAGGTGCTATCAAGGCACTTAATTTTGAATGTTGATTAGAAAATCTTCATAGCAGCCTCCAGCATTTTCCTAATAATTTAAGAGATTCATTTCTCTTAAATCCACTTTAACAAAAATTTGAAAGTTACTAAGATGATTTAATATTAAAGTTCTTGTAAAGTCACTTGGATGAAAAGGAAGGCTTGAATTGTTCAATATCCATAAGAAAATTCATACATTGCTTCACCAATCTTTTGTGTTAGGATCCTCAAAGGCTTATTCTGCCGACTACACCAGTCAAGTGTTCTGGATGACAAAATCAGGACACATTTATGATGAATATTCTCCAGTTTATTCCTCAATAAGGATCCCATCCAACAGCATCCAAGCATCAACAGTAACTCCTTAGTTTATCTTCAAAGCTCCACTAGAACACCATGAGCCCAGTGAATGACACAGTAAATGACTCATATACATTCTAATATTCTAACAGTGACATATTACAATTCCATCAATGTCCATGTAATGAAAGAGATACAGAACATCACAAGGAATATGTGTCCTGTTGTTGTAGAACTTACTAACCAGCAGGTATGTAGTAGATGTGGGACAAACATTTTAACTGTCTAGATGCCCTTAGAGTTGTATGGGGGAAGCTGAGGAGTAGGAGATGAGGAGAAGGAGGAGGATAAGGAGAGAAACTACGAAAGAGTCACAGGGAAAGTAATGTGACCTAGGCAGGGATGTGTTTAGTAAAGGGAGGGAGTAGGGAAAGTCCTTCAAGGGGTAATTTGAATTTATTTTTGAAATGTGCAAGTCTCTCATTTGTTTAATGAATTATTATCTTGCCATTCTTGAAAATGGAGATTAACAGCTCTCCACCAAATTGAGTCAAGTTTACCTACATGTGGAATTTGTCTAGGCTTCTCCAATTCAGTTGTGCACCTGAAAACTGCATTTGAGTCTTGTGTATCAACCACAAACATTTACCTAGTATTACAGCATTTTGAACATGGCCTTTTAGTGCACTATTCAAGACTCACCAAGGTCCTTGCATGTTGACTAAATTCTATCTGCACTGCTTCTCTTTTTTAGTGATTTTAGATCTCAGGTGTTTATCTCGACGCATGACATAAAATGTGTGAATGCAAAGAAAATTACAATGCCTTTCACCATTAGTGTGTGCTGGTAAAGGTGGAGATTTCCTGATCACATTAAACACGCCTATGTCATCCTTGTTTTGATTATGTTGGTAGTACCAATAAATATAGACAGCTTGCGCTGCTCACCATGCTTTACAGAGAGAGCAGAACCAGCCTCAAGAGCAGTATATGATCAGATGGAGACTTCCAAGATGATTTTATAAATGCAGGCTAATCTTTCATTAACCTTAATTGCTAAATTATCTGCTGTCTTTTCCACTTTAGCAATCTCACACTGAATACATCACATCCAATACAGCTGTTTACAAATATATTGCTCCGTTAGGTATAATTTTCTTTTATCACCCCATATGAAACAAGATCTCAGAATAGGATATTGTGGACATTTTATGTATGTAAGATTATATTTATACCACAATACTCTAGTGCCATGTTATCCAGTGTACAAGGCATGGACCAAGTTATGGGTGCATGCCAGCAAAATGTTTGTGAATTAAAAGCAGAAGAGGCATGTTTTTTCTCCGCCTTTCTCACTCCACTTTTCCTTGCTCATATGTTGTTTACCCCACGATACCTTGTGTTGGCATTTTCAAGAGAAGGAGTGACTCATTGTGAGGGACCAAAACCTGCACTGCATGTTGTTCCCTGACCTGTGTGATAATGAGTGCTTTTGATTCTCTCCTTCTTATGCACCTAAAATGATACCTTGATCGACTAGACTGTTATCTGAAACAACGTTGGAGCATATAGACATGCCAAAGTAGGTGGCAGAACCTCTTTCAGAGGGCCACAGGGCATGCAGGGGTTAATAGATGCAATATAGGGGGTTGAGACCTCTTACTCCTGATGTACTGGTCCCGAACTACTATAGGACTTGAGCAACGTGGCCAAGTCCTCCTTCTGCACTTGACTCTCAATGGTAGCTGTAGCTGAGCAGTCCAAAGCTACCTTGCATGTCAAGTCTGAATACAGGTTAGTGAACACAAGTCACAACTAAAAGAGCATGCAGCAGTGTCAACAAATTGATGTCCAGTCAAAAACCTATTTTATCTGTAACTCTACCCATTCAAATAGAATTGTGACATGCAGGAAAAATGAGGTGGGGGTCTAGTGTTTCGATGAAAAATCCCTGTCCTACCACTCTTCATAATGTGGTAGGTGTTATTCCCTATTCACTGAAGCCACATCCAGGGATTGCTTAATTGAAGGCATTAACTCAAGAGTCCACTCTGACTCTAAATAAATTAGTCAAACTTGTCTGGGTACCTCAGCATTCTTAGCAGCAAGTCCAATGATAGGCCCCTAACCAGGCTTACCTGTTCTAGCAGTGAGGAAGCTTGCAGGATCTCAGATATTGCCCTGACCATGGATACTCACACTGCTCTGGTCCTGGTGAAGGTGTCAGCTGCATGCATGTTCAGTGTCCAGAGCTTATGCAGCTGGCTCCATTAGTAACCATATGTGATGCAGTGCTCCTCCTGAACGGTTTGATGCTCCCCAATGGGGGGCTGAACTGGATTAATCCCAGAGTACTCCTCATCTCACAGGGAACTCTGGCACAATCCTGATGCTTGGTGGTGACTCACGGGTTGAGTGATTCACAATTGTCAGACGACGGCCCGATCCTCAGCAATCCCTGATAGCAGCAGCCCCTCCTGGCAAACGGAGTTGCTGTATCACTACCTGCCAAGGCACTGTCCTTCATCACATGTAAATCCATACCGCAGCAGTACTGGGTCACTGCTAGAATCCACACAGGCCTTGGCAACGTACTCTAGCAATATTTTCACATATGCTCCTCCTGGCTTATAGGGTCATCAGGGCGTTGTGGAGACTTAACTCACCCTACAAGGTACTCTCCTCATGGCAATCGTTGTGAAGACCCCTGGGATACAGTAGTTGCAGCTAGAATCTGCACCTGGACAATGGCCAACTAATGCAACTGCAGTCTCCACACACCTTGCACTGGGAGTTCACTCGCTTGGGCTCCCCACATGATTTTACCCCATCCAATGCTCTACTCTCCCTCAGTGGACACTCTTATCTTGACAAGCAGACTGGTAATGGTGATTTGAGCTCCAAAAAGGTATTCTTGGTTTCCTTGGGTGATGTCCCATTCACTAGCAGGGAGACTAGCAGTCCTTGCCCCCAGTATTGCTCAGAAGCAGAAATCTTGCACAGCTTCCCCTCCTCACACAGCCTATAGGTGCTCCCCTGGCCACCATCCGGTGGCCTTGAACCCATGGAGGCCCTGCTGGGGACCCCCAAAATCAGATTCCTACAGCCTTTCTGTGTCAGAAAGTCTGGCACAGAAAGGCTGTGAGAATCTGCCATTGTAATCCGTCGGGCGGAAAGAGCTGCCCGAGAGATTACTGGAGGCTTTCCGTGTAGGTTTGTTGGAAAGCAATCCAAACAGCTGATTACGATCAGGCACTTAGAAGGGGCCTACAGCACTGTGCTCACCAATTTTGTCGATAGCTTAAGGGAAAATTCCTATTCCATATTGGTTGTCTGCCCCCCCACATTAGCACCCTGTGTAACATCGACTTCTAAAGCTATCTTTTTGGGTAGAATATCCTCAACTGATAATTGTTTTGATGTTCTTCCTCAAAAGAACGATGAGTACTGTTGGGGAGGATTGATGTAATGAATTTATAAATTTGATTAAATTGCTACATGACTAATTAATCTATTTAAAATATATTTTATGATTCTTGTACTTATTATGCATTTTTTTTGTGAATTTCATTAATTATATCTATATTGATATCTAGTCAGATTACTGTAAACTAATACTAGGCTTTACTTTAACTACTGTACAAGATACTTTACATGCCCAAAAGTAATTCAGGACAAACACGCCTTTTGAGGAATTGGCAGAGTTATGAAATGCATATTGACAACCGACATTTAACAGTACAGCTAGAAGTACTGCAATAGTAATACTAAAATAAAAAAAAGCTATTTAAATACGTATAAGCATAAATCTCCAGCTCTACTGTCCTGTATCTTCTATTGGGAGATTCTTACATGTGCTTTCGCTACATTGTAGGGAGGAATAAGGAGTGATTTAAGGAGGGTTACAGAGGGGCATGTGCCCACCCTCAAAAGGGTGAGCCATTTTCTCTATCGCCACAGCGGTACCCAAAACTGTAATTACTTCAACATTTAGCTGAATTATGACCACTGGACCAACCACTGATACAACAATACCCTCCCACAGAAAATAATGGCATAGGAACTTCAAATAAAACCTCTCAGGAAATAGTGCTATAATAAATAAACTATTTAAAATGGTTACAAACAAAAATGAATACATAAATCACCGATCTCATAAAACCTCGTCCGACAATAAGATCAGGAAAGAAAAATTAAATGAGAAGTGCAATAGTGTGTAAAGGGGTGATTTCAAAGGAGAGGGAGCTGCATCTAGGGCATAATCACAGTTCTATGGGATTCTAGTTGGTTCGTGGACCACAGCAAATGCCAGTAGAAGATAGGGTGACACTGCACAAGTTTGGTTATAGGAACAATTCCCAGAACCAGCAGTTGGGGGAGGTGGGAGGTACTCTGAGGAAGGTTGAGAATGCTCCTCATGAACCTTTTTTTTTGGATTTACCGAGAACATTCCCTTTGACGTGTCCCCATAATTTGACCACGTTCATGGCTAAGCTTTTTGCTTTGATGTTGTAGAGCTCCACCACTGGTTCTAGAGAATGCATAGGTCCATTTGCACAGTTTGACTACTGAATCAGCTTCTTGTTAAAGTTTTAGTGAATATCTCTTGATATGAGAGGACCAACTCAGCACCCTGCACCTGATTTATATGGATTAAAAGCCATACATTTTATTTTGATGATGTTTAGTTCCAGACCATGCTCACTACAGAAGATTAAAAAGTGGTAAAGTTGTGCCTGCAGACCACATGGTATATTGGAAATTAAGAGCGTGTCATCTGCAAAAAGTAGCGTTGCAGTTTTATAAGGGCCAGGTTTGTGTCTTTTCCGGGGAAATCAAATGCGTTCACAAAGTTATTTATATAAAGTGTGAACAATGTCGGGGCCTGCACACATCCCTGCCAAACACCACTTTTAATCTTTAAATGGTCTGTGAACACACCGCATTTGCCATACCTGACTCTGGCAGTATTAAGTACATGCAACCTGATAAAGACCGAAAAAATGTATCGGGGCAACCATCTTTTCCAGAACTTCCTGCAGCTTGCTCCTAGGCACAGAATTGAAAGCTGTCTTCAGGTCAACAAAGACCACATAATGAGGGCCTGTTTTCGAATATAGGGCACTGAAACAGAGTATTTGATCCACCGTACTGATCCTATTTCTGAAATTCGCCTGGAGCTCTGAGAAAACAGAGTTGCTGTTTGCCAATTAAGCAGTTGGTCAAATATAAGGAGGCAAAATTGTTTCTGTGAGGATTTCAATAGGGCTGATAGGCCTATAGGTCCCCAGGTCATCTTTAGGTCCTAAATAGGGACATTCTCTGCAGTAAACCAGGGACTGGGGTCGGACTGCCTGCAAGTATAGAATGCAACGGTGCCTGGAAGTATGTGGCCCAGATCAAAGGTTCTGAATGGAAGAGGACCCCGGGGAGGGAATCGAGGCCTGGAGCTTTAGTTGCTGGGAGTGACATTATTGCTGCCATTACATCCTTAGATGGAAGGATAAGGGGAGGCCTTCATCTAGGAGCAGGCCTGTAGCATTTTTGGAATAGGCATACTCCAGGTTGGGTTTGGCTAAGTACATTTTTTGGAAATGGTCCACCCAGGTCGGAGCTGTAAATTATATTCTAGACTGGCAGTGGCATTCTGCCTGTCATGAGCCACAAATCCACAGACATCTGTAATATCCTCTGCCTTTACTGCAGCTACTAGGTCCTCCCAAATCTCTTGTTCTAAATTAATTTTGGCCTGGTTGAGCATTGCTTTATATTCTTTCCTAGTGTAAATAATTTCTTGCCTATTTCCATTTTTCATACTTTGTATAATGTTACCTCTAGATTTCTTACTGGAATTTAACCTGGTACAGCGGGATTACACTTTTAGGTTTTGCAGACATATTTGCTAATCATGGCTTAAATGGAGCTAAAAAACTTTCATGCGATGTAGCAATAAAATTATGACCATACTAGATGGTTCCACGGTGTTCAGTGCATACATCATATCAGTCACCCGTTTGTATATCTGGGTCACCATTTTTTGGCCCTTACAAACAGCCCCCCATTTTAGAGACCTCTTGTTTTTTCAAATTGACAGAGCAACCCCAGAGTCCAAGGCAGCACATTCGATTTTTCCCTCACTTAGAGGTAGATAGAGAGCATTATAGTAACTTTCATAGCGCTCAACAACTACCATGCCTAGGAGCGATGGCCATAGCGAAAGAGAAAGGAATATGTGATCAATACGGATCTTTTGCAATACACACTTGAAGATGAGGGACCACTAAATTTCGAACAGGACCAACCATTACAAGCCCTAACACCAAAATGAAGGGTTCCAAAATGAAGGGTTAGACTCATCAATTGGTCAGCAATGAGAGAGCATCTTGTAGGGTGGCCTAGGGCTAGCTGAGGGACCCCCCAAACTGCAGTTTTTGCTTCAGTAAATTTAGGGGGCTCAGGGCTCAAGGGAACAAAGGTAACATTGAAGTCTTCAACAATTGTTATCCTATTATTCTGTGGGCACTGGTGATCAGCAGTCATAGAGTGGGCTGCAATAGTTTCAGAGCTGACAGGTGTGACATCAGAGTTCAAATAGAAATGTATGGCCACTAGAGGGAAGGATTCCCCAGTTACCTGCAACTGAAGTCGTCAGTCCTGAGTATCAAGAAGGTAAACAGTTAGAAGAGGATTTTTATCATAGGGATTGGCACATGTAGAGGTGAAATATTCATACCTATTGTCTGATCTAACCTAAATGGTGATGGAGAGCAAATGACGGCAGGGCCTATAAAAGTACCCCAGCAGTAGTGTTTTCATAAGTCTTGCTGAGGGTGCCAGCATATCAAGCTGGCTAAATAAAGATTCCACAGTTAAAGGGGACTTAAAATTCACTAACACACATTTCCCATGATAAGCTTTAGGGTGAATGCCCAACCACAGTGAATGTCTGACAGAGAGTATCTCTTGGGTCAAGTCACAGGGCCTCCTCGTATTGGTTTGTAGCCAGTGTGCTGACCTATTCCTCAACAACACAGAAATTTCACCTCTGGGTACACTCAGAAGGAAGTTGTGGATAAACTAGGGGAGTGCTGTCATGTCAAGGGGATGGAAACGTTTTCCTGCTTTTACTGGCTCCACCCTCACCCTCCTGAATACCCGTTGTTTTCAGGTCACTAGAAATCTTCAACTGGAAAAGTACGTGTGGTTGAGTTTGGACAACAGAACTTGAATCACATGTTACAGACTGGGAGTGGTCTGGTAGGGTAGATCACAGGGCTAGTTGGCGGGCCCTCTCTTCCAGTGGGCGTAGGAAGGTTTTTCAGAATCAACAGTTTCCCTTCTAGATGATAGAAACTGGCCAGCAGAGGGTGATCCCGGCTGCCAGGATAGCTCAAAACTTCTCCAGTGAGACCTCCAAGAATCAATCCAGAAGTTTTTGAAGGAGTAACCCAGGGGCCTCAAGAGTCATTCAGGTGATACAAGTGAATTAGGGTCACTAGGCTGGGTCAAATATTTGCTTTATTTTTATTTGATCAGGTAACAATAGGGATTGTGTAGTATGACTGGATAGTTGCTCTACAGGTGAATCACTCACAGCATAGCAATTGCAACTGGAAGGTATGTCATCAAGTAGAGCTTGAGTAGGGAAAACAGAAGAGTATGGTAAGGTTCATGGCCTGAATTACCCCGGTTTCCCAGTTTGCCTGCTCTACCCAACCTGGTAAACATCCCGGGAACTCTCCTGTGGTTGTGCGGGACAGTGCTATGGGCAGCATTAGGTATCGGACTTCCTGTTTGAACACCTGAACATGATGGAGAGGGGGAAGGAACAAGAAACTGCTCACATTCTGATAAAAGGTTATCTATTCTGTTGATAGCACAGTTGTCTACAGCAGATTTCTATCTTTTTTTATTGTGTTCCCCTTTGGTGAACTCAGCCCACCCTCCAAGACCTTTCTCCTCTCCATAGTAAGCAAAGGGGCAGGGACTCGGACAGACTGCACAACCTCTAATACAGCAGGGCACAATAAATCTTGAGGGGGAAGACCAGTCCCATACCAGTATCAGACCCAGTACAACAAAAGCAAGCAGGAGCAGCAGGAAGCAGCAGACAATCACTGGAGATCGAGGAACCCCATGCGTATATAACAAAACTGGGCCTTCTTTGGTGTTTGAAGACAAATGGAGGGTTCAGGTTCTAGCGTTGTGGGTGAGAAGTGCTCTTCCAACAATGCTGGCTCACTTTTGTGATCAATTAGGGCAGGGAATAGCCGCCCTGAGGTCAATATGAGGGTCTGTGCAAGAAGTATGGTATGATAGTTGGTAGTAATATTGAAGGGATGAAAAGCAGCAAAAAGTCTGTGCGAGAGGTATGATAGCAGGTAGTATTAATGAAGTGATGAAAAGCAAAACAAAGTCCACTCACCTCCTCCCCTGTTCTTCCAGGTCACTACCTCCACCCCCACACTAGGCTGAGCTATTGGTCAAGTAAAGACACAAGATCTCTCCTCCTTTTTTGACACCTACTGCCGCAGCACTCAGAAGCGGTCCATTTGAAGGCCTCTGGTATTTAAATAACATGATTCAATTATAGCCAGACTTTTTCAGAAGCTCTCAGCAATCAGACATAAATATAAGCACTGTTTTCAGTGGGGGGGCTTGTGTGAAGAGAGCTCAACCCCTCCTAGGAACTCTCAATACAGGTGTCAACCCAGGTCGTCCGTGAGAAGCTGCTACCCCAGCGACCATAAAACATGCAGTGCCCTGCACAAGTACCCAGCCCACAGCATTTTTGCATTAATAAATTAATGTAAAATTTACTTTTATTCAAACATTTTAATTACTTTTAGTTTATTCTGTACACCACTTTAATATTTCTTAATGCATATTCATAAAATACATATATTTTCATTTCAGGTGGGAAATCATTTTTTTATGTAAACATCTGAAAATGTATTTGTTTTTATTTAATTGACTAAAGTAAACAGTATTATTTTGTTTCACATTTAAAATAAATGTACTGAGTTAATTATATTGCATCATAAGTTTTCACTCTTTTCTTTTGACTTAAATAACCTTTTTTAATGTCCTCTATATTTTACTATAGATAAAATCTACAGTCAAGTTGGAAAGCACCCTTTGGTGAAGTGTAAGCAAATATAAAAAAAACATTATTAAACTTAATAAAGTATTTTTAAGTTAAACATGAACGTAAATGTATTTTATATATTTGTTTTGAATACAATTTAAAGGGACAAAAACATTTTAAAAAATCCACAACACAAGTTGAATTATAATTAATGTTAATATATTAAATATTATAGAAAATGTTTAACTGACGTTTAAATTAAAAAAAGTAAATTCCCTGCTTAAGAAAACAACATGAAGTAGTAATTGTATTTAAATGATGTATTGACTTATTTTACATTAATTTCAGGGAGTGGAGATTTGCAAGTCTAAACTTTTGATGAATGTTATACTCAGAATGTCAGTCAAAAATAGTAAAATTACCATTTTTTATTTAATGAATACTCTGCCCTGCAAGCACTAAGCGCATCATAAAGCCATCTACTTCTCTTCCTAAACTACGCTGCTATTCTATTGCTATTGCTATTTTGCACACTATTAGACACGTCGCACCTTGGTTAGAAGCTTGGGAACTTGGGGGACGGTTCTGATCGGGGTCATGCACAGAATCTTTTTATGTAATTTATGACATTTTTTATTACGTTTTAAACTGTGTCTTTAACCAGTACTGTACTCACTGTTTACTGCTTCTGTTGCTGGTGTTGGGGCCGCCCCGTTCCGTCACGGCTGTTGTGCCGATTGAGCGGAGGGCGGACCCTGCAACACTCAGCCATACCGCCTCCCTCTTTCCGCTTCCGGTGGCTCGCGTTTTGGCGCTCACCGGAAGGGTTCTTAAACACCTATGGGGCGGACGCGCGCAGCGGGCGCGCCGCTGGCGTGCCGAAGGCGCGCCTAAGGCAAGCCCGGCTGCGCCCGTCCGCGCCAAGTCCGTGCCCAGGGCCCCGTATAATACATCCTCACCAGCGAAATATACGAGCAGCGCTTTACACGCCCTGCGACTTCCTAGGGAGTCGACCTGCTGTATCCTATATCCCGGGGAAAGGGTAACTAAATGCGCCTGTGTACTCGCTCTCCCCCCCCTTACCAGTGAGGGCATTTCGCGCCCACGAGCAGTTAGAGGAGACCCTGTCACAAGTCCAGCCTGTTTTCCGAAGCGGACTCATCAATGCTAGGTCCTTGGGCAAACACAAGTATGAAATTGCTCATATGATAGAACACCTGGCTCTAGATATATTATTCATAACAGAGACTTGGGCCGATGCAGCATTGGACCCCGACTTCATCACGGCCATACCTACGGGTTATAGAGTGATCAGGGAAGATAGGCCTGTTAAGCGTGGGGGTGGAGTCGCTATTATCTTTAGGGACCAGTTTCCGTCAGCTCATTATTCCATCTCCTCCTCCCTCTATGAAGGCCTCCACTTCTCGCTTACACTCCATCCCAAATTAACGCTTAAGGGAATTATTCTCTACCGCCCACCTGGCCCTCGCACTATGTTTTTAACCAATTTGGGCAATCTACTTGAATCAGCTATCTTAAAGTCCGATTTTATTATCCTTGGGGATTTTAATTTTTATCTGGAGGATGCAGGGAACAAAGATACTGTCGAGCTATTGGATAGTTTTGGTTCCTTTGGACTCTCACAATTGGTGCAATCCCCCACACATACTGCTGGGCATACACTAGATGGTGTGTTCTCCTCAGTTCCGGGTCTTATGATCGAGGATACACTCCCTTTAATTTGGTCAGACCACTCCCTAATTAAATTCACGCTTCCCATGCCCAGTGAACCCAAGGAGGTTGCCAGTAAACACTCTGCCTCTGTTGGGCCAGCATGGAACAAAGCAGACTTACCATCCTTTAATGCTCTGCTGGAATCCTCCTATCCTTCCATACAGGACCAGGTAGACCCGGCTGTGGACAGCTACACTAACTGGTTACAGGATGCAGAGAATGCTTCAGTCCCCCGAAGAACGCTCTCAGCTAATAGATCTACACCTTCCGCCCCCTGGTTTACCGACTGTCTTCGTCTTGAAAAACAGCACTGTCGTCGCTTAGAAAGATGATGGCGGATAAACTATGATGAGCCACAGAAATTAGCATATAAGACTGCACTATCCAACTATAAAAAACTCCTCATATCTGAAAAAAAAAGATATTTTACCTCCCAGATCGAGTCTGCTGCTAACTCCTCTAAAGAATTGTTTGCAGTGATCAATAAGCTCTCGACACCTAATAATTCAGGCAGGAGAGTCAACCAGGAATTCTGCAACGAGCTGGCCGAGGTTTTTAAATCCAAGGTTTTAGATATTTTTAATGCTTTTAAGGAAGTTTCTGATCCCAGCCCAGTTTTATGTCTAAACAGCTCAAGTACCAACAAGCACCCACCATTTGTGTTCTCCGCAATTTCGATAGACATAGTGAGAGACCTTGTCCTTCAAGCCAAGTTGGGCTCACCTTTAGACCCCTGCCCCCCAAGGGTCTATCAAGAACTGGTACATTCAGTGAGTCCTCCACTCACCGATATTTATAATCTTATGTTCTCCTCTGGTGTTTTCCCGACTAGCTGGAAGCAGACTTCCATTTTACCTGTATTCAAAAAAATCACTCTTGATGCGACTAACCCCTCCAATTATCGGCCCATTGCCAGACTGCCGCTGCCAGCAAAGATAGTGGACAAAATAATGAACAACCAATTGTCCCTATTTATCAATGCCAATGGCCTCTTGGATCACACCCAATTTGGCTTCCGTAAGTATCATAGTACAGAGTTGGCATTGATCAAAGCCTCCGAGGAGATCAGGGCAGTTATGGATGGCGGAGGTGCAGCAGCTCTGGTGCTCATTGACCTCTCTGCGGCATTTGATACGGTGGATCATCGTCTTCTGCAGAGATGTCTGGAGAAACATGGATTGGGAGAGTCAGCACGAGCACTTATAGCCTCCTTTCTAGCCGATCGAACCTCCACCGTATCCATGGATGGTTTTAATTCAGATTTTTACACACTTCCCTGCGGCATCCCACAAGGGAGCTCTCTAAGCCCCACACTATTCAATATATATGTATCTGAGCTAGCACCCCTTATTCGGGACTTTGGTTTCAGTCTGACCACCTATGCCGATGACACTCAGATTGTGGTGGCAGCTTCCAAATCCCAACAGTCTCCGGCTCCGCAGTTCAGGAGCTGTATGAGTGCAATTAATAAGTGGATGACAGGACATTGCTTGAGACTCAACTCCAGTAAAATGGAAGTCCTAATTTTTGGCAGCATTCAGCCCCCTTGGAAGGATCTGTGGTGGCCCGCCGAGTTGGGCTCCCCGCCCAACCCGGTGGTTAAGGCAAAGAACCTGGGCGTGCTTATGGATTCCAAACTCACTTTCCATCACCACACAAATGCGGTAGTATCGGCATCACACTTTCTTATCAAAAAAATCAGGAAAATCTTTCCTTACATTCCTAATCATACCAAGAGAACAGTAGTCTCCTGCCTTATCTCATCTAGGCTTGACTATTGCAATGCTCTTCTCCTTAACGCCCAGAAGCAACATCTGCACAAACTACAGATGATCCAGAACTCAGCAGCTCGTCTCATACTGGATATTTCTAAATATCACTCTGTCTCCAATGAAATCCGCTATCTTCACTGGCTTCCTATACCTCAGCGTATTGATTTCAAAGCCCTGTGCATTGTCTTTAAGGCTTTGCATGGTATCGGTCCGTCTTTCTTGCAGGATCATTTTTCTTGGTATTGTCCCACCAGACAGCTGCGATCCACTGGAGCTCGATTACTTGCTGTTCCTAGAATTTTCAAAGCCCACTGGGGTGGACGCAGCTTTTACTATGGAGCGTCTAAATTGTGGAATACTCTTCCCTTTTACCTCAGAAACGCTAGCTCCCTGTTGACTTTCAGGAAACAATTGAAGACTTGGCTTTTCCAGCATTAGAGGCAAAGTAGTCTTGTATCTCTGTTATGTCTAGCGCCAAGACACCCCCGGGTATACGTGCGCTCTATAAATCCCTGTAACATAACATAACATAACATTCTGAAAGAATTGCATAATAAGAGCATTAAACAAATAGCTTATGTGTATTTCTGAATAAAACAACGAGAATACAAAGATTGAGGACTTAATATAAATGCTGAAAAATGTTGTGAAAACAACAGTATCAAAAACTGTGCACAGTTTGTAGGACACATTCAATAGGTTCCTTTGCCATGATCTGTAAGACATTGTTTTATTCTGACGGAGCCTCTTCTGTATTTAGCAAGTCCCATTTGTATTTCAATGTGCATAAAATGTCCCGGAAAATAATTGGATATGTGCTTGACATTTTAGAAAGTGACCAACTGTGATACAATTATTCAAAAGAGAAAATCCTGTACATTTTTAAACAATAAACATTGAGCCCTTTGTCCTGTAATTTCGAGCATGTGACAGATCTTTTCACATATAATTCCCCAAGTTGATGCATTTTACTCATTTTCTCAAAATCAAAAAATGAGAAAAATTCTCTACCTCTGTAAAATTATTGGATGACCCACAAACATTGCAATAAATATAAACATTTGTAATTTTCCAGCTGTTCGTGGAATAAGAAATATCAAAGCAGAGGAATTGTACAAAAAGTAGCTTCTAAAGATGTTGCAGAATAGCGTTCAGAAAATATTTAATCAATCACAATTCCATATAGAATGGGATCAGTTGTCTGTTTCTATTGAATCAAAGATAAAACTATTACAGGTCTATCAACCATTTGTAATACAATTGCATTGTGCACACTTTCGTACTCCTGAAACCTGACAACAGTAAGCTGATTCACTTTTCTCCAGATCGCAAGCAAAGTTGCTTAAAAGTGTAACAATAAATTGAACATAAACTGCTCACAAGGTAATTTACCTTTGAGAATAGCCTTTAGTGTTGATATAAATGCATTTTGAATTCTTCAGCAATTAAAAAAGCCATTTTAGACAATCTTCTTACATTTCTTACATTTCTGTGCAAAATGCACCTGATCTCAATAAATGATCTCCTTATGCAGGCTGTATACCGTTTGTCAGTATTTAGGGCAAGGGTTATTTAACAGGAAGGAGAGGGGAAGAGCACACATTCATGTAGCTTGAGACTTCATGGATTCTGTTTTAAACACATGGTCCATGGGTGACCTGGCCAGATCCCCCAGCTGACAGATGTTAATTATATTGCATCATTGTATTGGTGTGGAAGTATTTACCGTATTACCTGTTGCATTGTAGTGGCCACAGCACAAGTTTTTAAAAAGAGACATTCTTATCAATAATTTAGAGATTTTGTTTCTTAATACCATTATTGTTGCATAACATTTATACTCAATCCTCTACTGCAAACGGTTTGAGCTCATTGTTTATGTTAGACGTTATTCTGGTACCCCTCTGTGAGTTTATCTGCTGCAAGCAGAAATCAAAAAGTAAGTAAGACCACGAATAGAACATACCTGATGAGGAGCACTCGATGAATTTAGAAAAAACCTGAGTAGTGATATCATCAAAAAAGTCAGCATCTCGCATGCTAAATCTCTCCAGGACCTCTCTTGGATTGAAATACTTCTCAAAGAGTTCTTTCACGTTCTTAGTAGAAGCCATTTTTCTGGTGAAGCCTTTACCAACTTTGAAGCTGTGCTACTTGCTCCTCCGCTATATATGGCCTGAAATTTAACTTTTAAATTATCTTCAAATAGAAGGAACTCTTCAAACATGTGCAATTTATATTAGTTCCCACATAATTTCACTTTCACCCTCAGGAACAATGATGCTCAACTGTCATAGCATTTTTAGCTTGTGGCTGTTTGTGAGTTTTTGCTGTTTGCAAGTCATGCACTTTGAAGCATGATGCAACTCCCTACTCAACATTAATATATGTCCAGAAACTTATGAGGTTATGAAGATGGGCTCAAATGATGGCCTTGGCAAAAACTCTACTCTTTGCCTGGACCAAATGGAAAAGCATCCAATGGCTCCACTTTTTACAAGGCGTAAACAGGTACAGTTAGCAATTCAGTGCAGACTGGCAAATGCTTCACAGTCCCAAGAAAATTGCCCTTCATTATGAGTGGGCACTCAATTTCAGTGGGACTTGTAACTGTAAACTCTTGCCCCATTAGACTTGTGAGATCCTACACGACACTGCAGATCTGTTTACTTTTCTTTGGAGATTTTCGGTTGACGTGGACATCTAAAATGTCTGATCGAAACTCTACTGAAAAATGAGGAATACCAGGGATATTGGATCTAGAATTCCTTCAGGACAGCTGCTAGACAGTGTCCGGGGTACATTTATTATTCTAATTCTGCTGGGGGCATACCTCAGGGCAGGTGCTGGTAAGTGACTGGAGGCACATTTAATCTAACTCTGCTGGGGGCATCCCTCAGGGCAGGTGCTGGTAAGTGACGTGAGGCACATTTAATAATCTAACTCTGCTGGGGTCATCCTTCAGGGCAGGTGCTGGTAAGTGACTGGAGGCAAATTTAATAATCTAACTCTGCTGGGTATGTCCCTCAGGGCAAGTATTAGACAGAAACTGGGGGCCAAAATTAACTTTAGAAATAGAGAAATAGATCATTTTTGTCTATTGTGGCAGTGTCAAACAATATACTGCAAGTAATGTGAAGTCTCCAAAAGTATTCACCTTTCAACCCCATACCAACAGGAGACATTGCATACATATTTAAGTGAGCCAACCTTTAAAATGAAGTCATCCACAAACCAAAACATAACAATGGTAAAGCATTCAAAGCTAATAACATGCTCCATCTATTTTACTCCACAACAAGAAAACAAACAACATTGTACGGTGAAAAGCACAAAGATAATCTAGATTTTGACCATTGTGGTAAATAATTTAATTACCGGGACTTAATTTGATACAGAAAAATAATAAAAATAGCTCAGTAAAATAAGAGGCAAAATCCGTGGTATTAGAGGTTCGGAATGGGCTTTATTCCAATGGACGATTCGAATCGTGGACTCCAAGTTCCATCACCACGGAGGTTCAGGAAGTGAAGTACATACTTTATTGATAAGTAATCACTTTTATACAATAGGCATTACAGTGAAGCAAATGCAGGAGGCGTAACAATTGATAGTAAAGATAAAACATACATGCGTAGCAAAAGTGGGCGTAACTGGGTGTAACTAAAGAACGTCATCAGGTATGATGTCATAATAGGGTGGTTCCATGAAAGAATTTCGCAATGTCAGCAGAAATACTTGGCAGAAATGCGCGCGCAGCAGCATGACGTATGATTGACGTGCAACTAGGGGGTGAAGGGGACTTGACATTTAGCTCTACATGTGGCGACAGATGTCTGGAGGGTCAAGTCAACCTAATCCCAAATCATATCTAACATCCTATGTTTAAAGAACTATGTTATCCAAAAGAGAGGTCTCTTAGAGTAGAATCTTATTCTATACTGACTATACTGACTGTTAGTGCGTGTACAAGCGTCTAAGTGTCTACACTAGATGCGAGGGCAGAAGTCTTCCATAATAATAGGGCTATGAATTACTTGCATAAAGACAGAGAAGCCGGGCCTTTGCTCGGTAGCTGGAAGAATGTTTACTTAAACTACTAGACAGGAATGCATTGGGCAGGGAGCGGAGCAGATAATTTCGAAGGTGAAATACAGTTTTTGGCAGGCAACAGGCTGATGTCAGGCACCGTGAGCCGCGCAGGGAATGAGACAAAGTTCATGGTCACAGATGCAGGCTCAGACTGGAGCTTTCAGAGGCAGAAGGCAAGAAAAGCTTGATGACAGAATCAGGGCCTACTTGCCTGGACTGTAAAATGGCATAAGTGAACCATATAAAGCCGGTGGCCTTTCATACTTAGGGATGGAATATCCGGCCCATTCATGGCGGATCTGAAAAAGGACATGTTGACGGTGGACGCACATGTGTTTGCGTCTTCATAACTGGAACTGGAGGGAACATACATGTACTTGTGATTCATACATGAAACCGTTGGGGTCCAAGATAGGGGACATAACTGATCAGAAAAATCCATATTTCCACATTCCCTCCTTGTCCCCTACTTGCCCGTTAAGAGATATCAATCTTCATCAATCCGTTGATCTGTTCATATAGCATCATTTGTTCTTCTTTTTTCTTCTGGGATGAATGAAATCTTGGTGGTGGAATACACGATGTGGCACACAGACCACAGATCGCTGGTCCACATTGTAGACATAGACAGCAACTGAATAGTATGAGAAAGCCAATACCTAGGAAGGATAGGACCTTCCATCCAAAGGTAGATAATACACTCCAAAACCAACCGGACCAAGTCCAGGTGCCTGGATTCTGGTGTATCTGGCTTACAATCTTATGAAGGCGAGTTATGGCTTTATATACAGATGGCGAATTTTCTGGTATGAAAATGCAACAACTTGATCCGATGACCCTACAAGCTCCGCCCCTATCGGCCAGGATGACGTCAAGGACAAGACGATTTTGAAGCACAACAATCCTCATAGCAGACTGCTCTTCTGTTAAATTGCCTAAGGCGGAAATAGTTTCGTTCGCTACTGCTTCAAGGGTTCTAGTTAATCTACGTATCAGCTTACTATTAGTAACGGTACCTATATAGGGAAAGAGACCTTTATTGAAATCTGTGTATTTTTCCCATGCTGTTTCAGTGTAATCGACTATTGGGAGATCTCTCCTTTCTCTTTTGTGTACTAAATGAGTATTTCTGTGATAATCAGGAGGAGCTAGGAAAACAGGTGGCAAAAGGAATCCGATGTAGCAGGTACCATCCCAATCTAGAGGCAAACGTACATATGCCGTCTGACCACATATGAAATAGGAATGGCGGGAAGCTCTAAATGTAGACTTGCCTTGATCACTAAATTCTATTACAGTGGTGCATCTACTATGGCCCATATGTATGGAACCATTCTTTCTTACACATAATTCACCTTTTACTGGAAATATTGACATAGCGGGCAAAATTGGAGTAGCTTCGGATTCGACATTTAGGATCATAAGATTAAGCGTAAAATTACCTAATCCATACACTTCATTTTCTAGATCAGTTCCTGTTCTTTTGGGAAGTCCCTCCTTGTTAGGGTAGCAGACTTTAAGTAAAACTAAGTTCAAATTTCCCCATACCCAGTTGTCTTGATAAACTGCAGAATTCAAATCTAGGGAATTAATTAAACTAAACCATGCTCCACAGGAGCCGTTGTGTGTGAACGGGTATGGAAAGAGAGGTAGAATTCCTTTATAATTCTGATAGGGAGGGAGTCGGCCACATATCCAACAATTTGTAGCATTGCTAACCTGATGGGAATGATGTAACATACTAATAAACGTGTTATTGCGCAGCGCAAATCTATAAGACAACTCATGCGGAGGTAATTCACTAAAAGAATGTTCAGCAGTAACATTATAAACATGTCTAGAAATAGGATAATATATGTGCAACAATATACTTGCAGTAATTATTAAAAGACTTAAGAAAAACAAAATTAATAACGTCACTGTGCAATGACTACGCAGTGATTTACAGTACGCATGTCGTTTCAGTTTTATCCTTCTGTTTCTTTCTCTATACAGGTCCAAGGGATACATGTCAGAGACAAATTCGACCGATTCACCTTGGAGAGGACTTAAACAATCAAATTGCCTGACTGGTTAGACCTGAGTTTTAGTTTGTATAGTTCATGGCTATTCAGTTCAACCAAAGGAAGTTTTGAGTCAATCGGGGAAGACACGCAAGGTGTGTCGTTTACGTCTGACGATAGTCCATGAAATTTCTTGATATGACTTGAATGTATCCAGCCTTTTCGACCTTCGATCTTCACGGCTGTCCTCGTCGTTAGCAGTACGAGCTGAGGCGACCTCCACCTAGGATCCAGTTGGGACTTCCGATCAAAGTTCCTCACTAGAACTAAATCCCCTGGAATTACGTCATGTGGTTTCACCTCGGTGTTGTCGGGAAAAGCTGCAGCTACCTGTGAACGACAAGATTGTAGTGCAGACATCAAGGAAGCCAAGTAATCTGTCAGCATATTACAGTCAATATCAGTTATTTTGCGTGGTATAGGCGTCCCCCACATATTTGGTGGTCTGCCAAAGATCACCTCATACGGGGATAGCCCTGTTCGAGAGTGTGCTACCATTCTCATGTAAAAGAGTGCAACTGGTAACGCTACTACCCAGTCGACACCTTTCTCTCTGCATATTTTGGACAATCTAATTTTCAGGGTCTGATTATGTCTTTCCACGAGACCTGCTGCCTCGGGGTGTCGGACACAGTGAAATTTCAACTGATAGCCTAACAAAAGTGAAACGTGTTTCATTAGTTCGGATGAAAACGGCTGGCCGTTATCTGAGTAGACAACACGTGGTAAACCGTATCGTGGGAAGAATTCTCGAACCAACTGTTTGGCAGTAGTCGGGGCAGTGTAATCTGAAACCGGGTATGCCTCTGTCCAACGGGAAAGAGCACAGACAACTACGAGAACATATTTGAATCCTCGACATCGTTCCATCTGGATATAATCCATCTGGAGGACTTCAAAAGGGTGATCAGGAGGCTGAAATCCACCCTGTTCTACGGGAATGCTTTTTCCTGGGTTAAACTGACAACAGATCATACAGGTACGAACTTTTTGTTTAGCTGCTGCTCGTAAATGTTTGTTGAACCAAATGTGTTGAATGCTGTCTAGCATAGCTTTTTCTCCTAGATGCGCTGGACTATGTACAGTGTTAATAATGACTTGGACCATTGAATCAGGAAGGAACCACACAGATTTTTCCTTCGTCATCCATCCTTGATCCGTTTGGATCCCTCCTAATTCAGTCCATTTCTTTATTTCATCTGGTGTAGCATGTGTCTGTATGTCAATTACGTCAAGAGCGGGATCCTTAATCGTCATACAATGTGTTGGCGTCGGGACTATTGTCTTTGTCATGTCGGATGTTTGAGTTTGAGCAGTCTGTTTAGCTGTTTTGTCAGCTAGATCATTGCCTTGAGAAATGATATCAGTAACTTTCGTATGAGCTTTACATTTCATAATTGATATTGCAGTGGGTAGATGTATTGCATCTAATAAGGCATGAATGAGGGGTCCGTGCTGAATGTGGGCACCGTGAGAAGTTAAATAACCTCTCTCTCGCCACAGCACGCCGAAGTCATGTACAACTCCGAATGCATAACGTGAATCAGTGTATATGTTGACTTTTTTATTTGTGGCTTGAATACAGGCTTGTGTCAGAGCGATGAGCTCTGCGGCTTGAGCGGACAAGGTATTTATGCAATTTGTTTCAATGATTTCAGTGTCTGTTGTGACTGCATAAGCGGCCACTAACTCTCCTGTACCTGTTCTCATACATGAACCATCTACATACAACGTCAGGTCTGGGTCTGACAATGGGACATCTGTCAAGTCTTGTCTGGGTTTCGTCGTGATTGTAATAACTTCAATGCAATCATGAGCTAGTGGGTCTGTTCCGATTACAGGTAAAAGTGTGGCAGGATTCAATGTGTTACAACGTCTGATTTCTATATGTGGCTGAAACAATGTTAATTCGTACCCTGTAAGTCGCGCTATAGTCAAATGTTGTGTTTGCGTTCGATTCACAAGAACCTCTACTGCATGTGGTACTTGAACTGTCAATGGATGTCCTAACACTATGGCATCGCTTTGTCTGATTGCTAAAGCTGTTGCTGCCACTGATTTTAGGCATGCAGGCAAAGCCTGAGCTACGGGATCTAATGTACTAGAAAAATAAGCACATGGTTTGTGTGATCCTGCTTGTTCCTGTGTGAGTACTGACAAGGCAGTACCTTCGCGTTCTGTAACAAAGAGTGTAAACTGTTTATTGTAACATGGTGTTGCTAAAACCGGTGCTTGGCATAAGGCTTTCTTTAGGCTTTCAAAAGCTTGTGCATGTTCCTGAGTCCAAGGGAGAACAGTCGATGTGGCTGCCTCCTGTGTTGTCAATTGAATGAGTGGTTTTGCTAGAAATGCATACTGAGGGATCCACTGCCTACAATATGAAGTGAGGCCTATGAAAGCCCGCACCTCCTTTTGTGTCTTGGGTATTGGCATATTAGCTATTAGCTGAATGCGGTCGGGTGTAAGCTGCCTTCCCTCCTTGGACAGCGAGTGTCCAAGATAAACAACTCGCTGGACACAGAATTGCAGCTTGGAAGGGGACACCTTGTGCCCCTTTTCGGCTAGAAATTGTAAAACTGTCAGTGATGCTTTCTCACATTCAGGTTCGCTTCTAGCGGTGATCAGCAGATCATCGACATATTGAAGCAGGGCAGTGTTGACTGGCATGTGGATACTGTCGAGTTCTCGTTTCAGTGCTTGGCTATAGATGCTGGGGCTTTCTGTAAATCCTTGAGGTGCGCGTGTGAATTTAAAGCTACGTCCATTTAAACTAAATCCAAACAAGTATTGGCTTTCCAGATCTATTGGGACGCTGAAAAAGGCATTCTTGAGATCAATTACAGTAAAGAATGTTGCTTCGGAATCAATAGCTGTCAGTAATGACGAGATATCTGGGACCACAGGGAATTGTGGCACAATGCATTTGTTCAATTCGCGCAGATCAATAACCAATCGATATACTGGCGGGGCCTTTGGATCTGTTCGTTTAAGAATCGGAATTATCGGGGAATTACATACATTGGAGTCTGTTTCCACAACCACTCCTTGGGCAATGAGCTCGTCAATGATTTGCAGTAAAGCCACTACAGCATCTGGTGGTAACTTGTATTGTCGCATTCGTGGTAGTACCACTCCTGCCTTTAGTGTAACTCGATATGGTGTAATATTCATGCAACCAACATCAGTAGGGCCTTGTGCCCATAAATGTGTAGGTAAAGTCTGCAGTCGGGGATCCATGTCTCGAGACACATAGTGACCTTTGAAATCACGTAAAAACAATCTTACTCCTTCCGGAGAACAACATATTATAGCTCCTAGAGCTTTCAGTGTTTTTATACCTAACAAGTTTTCTGCACATGATTTAGTAAGCAATAAATCTGTAGTTCGGGTCAAGGGTCCTATCGTAAGTGGAAGAGGCTGTGATACTTCATTAACAATAGGTTTTCCTGAAAAACCAAGGGAAATATTCTGTGAGCCTGAGAGGGGTGCCCCTGGAACTTCACTACGTTTTATAGTTGTTCGACTTGCCCCTGTATCAAGTAAAAATTTTCTATCTTGGCCTAATAGTTCACTATGTACATAAGGTCCTTCTTGGTCTACAGGGACCTCGATAAGGGGTAAGTCAACTTCCCTCTCTAGGCTGGTTCATGCGTATCGTTGATAATCAGGATAGTCGTACTGTGCGGTCTGGTATAGCTGTCGTGTCGTGGTTTGTGTGGCAGCAACAGGCAGCGCTGGTGCAGCTGGCACAAACTGTATAGACTGTTGTGGAGCTGGCATGGACTGTGCATGCTGCGGGGCTCCTTGTTCATTCTGATCCTGTCTAGGTGGCCGTGGTCTTTCCTGTGTTTTACCTGTGGCGATATTACGCTTCAGGACAGGGCAATCGTGTATGTAATGACCTGGTTGTTTACAATAGTTGCATGTCCCTTTTACAGGTCCTGCTGAATCACCGGACTGTGTCGTACCCTTTTTATGACCTTCAGCTGGAACTGTCTGGGAGACTAGCATTTTCATTTTTGTATCTTTCATGCGTCTTTGTTCATGTTCTTGTTCCTCTCTAATTCTATTGTGATGATACTGTAACATTTGTAACATTTGTGATGGGGTGTTACCTTGCCAGGTACTCTCGAATTTTAATACTCTATTCTTCACTTGGGGCAAGGAATTTTCAACTAATTTTGTCACAAACAGATGTGGGTATGATTCGCTGCTTGCTTTTATGCCACTATTTATACCAAAACATTTTTCAAATCGGGCATAGAAATCACTAGTGTCTTCATCTTGCTTTTGTTTACAGGCTGAGATTGCACCCCAGTCTTCCTTTTTCGTAGTTAATAAACGTGGCAGTACCTGTACTAGTAGACCTGGTAGTGCTTTAGTTTTATCCCCAAGCCCTGCTCCTGCAGTTCGGGCCTTTTCTTCTGCTTCTAATGCTGTCCAGTCTATCTTTTGGTCTCCCACCTCCCACTCTTTTTCCTTGAGTTTTTCATAAATGCCAGCAGGCATTAATACCTTTAATATTGTCATAATGTCGGGATAGGTATACTCTCCCATGAGTAACATGTCTTTAATTTCTCGGTGAAAACCCGCTGGGTCTTTGTCATGACTGGGTACCACTTTCTTCATTTCTAACAATTCTATTTTCGATATGGGCGTATATACAAATACACGTTTAAACTGATTGTCCTCGCCCTTTATTGGGTGTACTTCTCGTAAGGGATTCTGTCTGTCCATGTAATACGTCGTTCTTTCCTTGATGGGCAGTGAGACATGTTCTGGGCATACAAAAAGAATGTACTGCTTTCTTGATTCTAGTATTTCTCTAATTAACTTAGTACCTGAACCTCTCCATCTATTCGTGAGTAATTCAGTCAATATATCAGGTAAAGGACCAGGATCTGAATGTTGGCTTTTATATAGTATAAGAAGTTGTTGAATCATATAAATCCCAGCTAAACGCTGTTCATCTGGGGTGAGGTTCAAAAATGTGTGTGCTACTGTATCATCACCATATTTTCCGGGACTGTCAACCCAATGAACGGCTGACCTGGCTAATTCTTGTTCATCCATAGAATCGAGTAAATGATAACCCCTTCGTTCTCGGAGTAATTTGTCAGCGGCTTGGAACGAATGCTCGGGGGACCTTATATTTATTATAGGTGTTTGGAAATTCCTGTTATTATCTGGACATATCGGACGTATCGGGTCAGAAAAACATCTAGTACTATTACAAGATCTTCCTCTACCTACATAGGCTATGGTTTCTGACTGTCCTGTGGGCAGTCCTGAACCTTCCTCCTCCTCGTTTTGTTCGAACTGGTCTACCGCTAATCTCTCTTCGTGTATGCGTTCTATTTCTTTACGGATCTTTCGGCACATGGCTATTATACATGTTTGCCTATCATGTCTCCCTTCTGATATATTCTGGCTCCATCTGGTAAGAGTTTGCATTATTTCCGGATCTACCCCCGGTCGGTCTTGATTTCTGATCACACAATTTATGAGGAAACGTAACAGTTCCCCCTGTATCTCCACTTTCTGGTATTCCATAGCTCTGTTAATACATTCAGAATCTCGCCCTGTTTGGACAAAATGATATATATTATCTAGATGCATAGTCATTCCTGGTAGCTTCCCTAAATACACCGCAGCTCGTCTGATACGTAATGATGCCAGGATCATTTCGTCCTCTTTTCCGGGCACAGGGTCATATCTACAATCTACAAGAAGTTCCTTAAGCGTGCGGAAATTTATGAGTTTGGGGGTACGTGGATGTGCTGATTCTTGAAAAGTAAGTTTATTTATTCTGGGTGGCGTAGAAAAAATGTCGGCAGCACCTCCGGTAGCCCCGTCTGGGGTACCGGACGTGAAAGGATTCGTTGAACGCGATACAGCAACTATAGGTGTGGACACAGCTGTAGAAGCAGCTGTAGGAACAGATGTAGAAACAGATGTGCTTGCCGGAACTTGTGTCAGGATTTGTTGTTGTAGAGGTACAGATACAGGATCTTGGCGTTGAACCTCCCCGGCAGACGGTCTATGTGGGGCGGGGTTAGCATACTCGGGAGCTGCGTCATCTAAATATGAGGAAAGAAAAACATCTTCTGCGGTTCTAGGATGCCCCTTAGGATGCACTTTTATTGGAAATAATGGGGGTGGCAAGTCTTTTGGTATCTCCGGAGTAGCCTTAGGTAATCCTTCGGCCAGAAGGGGATACATACCATTCATAAGGGCATTTCTTTGTCTGTCTACTTGTTCTGATTTCACTCGTGTACCTTCTTCAATTAATAGATTTTCTCGGACTTTATTTGAATTCTCCTTATTTTTCTCCTCCTGTCTGAGTGCTTTTTCTGTACGTCTATGAGATTCTTTACGCCATAACTCAACGGCGTCTTTCTGTGACTGTCTGGCTTTCCTTTTCCATAACTCTTCCTCTACTTTCATGATGCACTCTGCATCCCAGGTCCCAGCTGCGGGCCACCTCTGACTTTCTCGTAATTCCTTGGTGTAGTCTACCCATAAATCAAGAAATAATATAGCGTCTAAGCCGTGTTTATGATACATGAAGTACCCTGGAGTGTCCCTAGGAGGAATAGGAACAGCTTCTTCGAGTACCCCTTTTCTAGTTGTGATCTGTCTTAATTTCGAAAAGAGCGGCATATTGAGAACTGATCTGATACTTGATCTTGAACAAACTTAATACAATAAACACAATAATGAACAGTCATTCACACCACAATATGCAGGACGTATTAACACATTTAACATTTAACATTTAAATGAGCAACAATGATGATGACGATCTAAGAAAACTAATCACTAAACATAATACTCGGCATTAACTGAATTATTCTGAATTTATATACTTGATATACTAGATATACTGCTAAACAGTACAGATACACTGCTAAAACAGTGCAGACCGGATTTGTGTACCCAAACCCGTCTTGACCGGCACAGGCTATGTGCACGTCAGAACGCCTCCCCAGCAATGGTACTCACCGGGTAGCTCGGAACGGAAGGCCTCGGAACGGAACTGAACTGGACTGGACCGGACTGGACTCGACTCGAAAACTTCGGAAACTTCGGAACATCGGAAACCTCGGAACTTCGGAACTTCGGAACTTGGTGGGCCTCTGTATACCTCGGATCTTGCTCTCTCAGCTAGGCTCTGGTCGGGATACTTCGCACTTCTCACCGCCTCGTCTGGGTGTTGATCGCAGCCTCAGTCGCCCCCGCTTGACCGGAGGGAGATACAGGAAATCCTGCTGGTACGCGTTGTTGTCCGTCCAGCTGTGGCAGGAGACCGGGCCTGCAACGCACCGCCGGCGCGTGAGATGAGAAAGTGTCCCTATTCGGGCGCCATTCATGTGGTAAATAATTTAATTACCGGGACTTAATTTGATACAGAAAAATTATAAAAATAGCTCAGTAAAATAAGAGGCAAAATCCGTGGTATTAGAGGTTCGGAATGGGCTTTATTCCAATGGACGATTCGAATCGTGGACTCCAAGTTCCATCACCACGGAGGTTCAGGAAGTGAAGTACATACTTTATTGATAAGTAATCACTTTTATACAATAGGCATTACAGTGAAGCAAATGCAGGAGGCGTAACAATTGATAGTAAAGATAAAACATACATGCGTAGCAAAAGTGGGCGTAACTGGGTGTAACTAAAGAACGTCATCAGGTATGATGTCATAATAGGGTGGTTCCATGAAAGAATTTCGCAATGTCAGCAGAAATACTTGGCAGAAATGCGCGCGCAGCAGCATGACGTATGATTGACGTGCAACTAGGGGGTGAAGGGGACTTGACATTTAGCTCTACATGTGGCGACAGATGTCTGGAGGGTCAAGTCAACCTAATCCCAAATCATATCTAACATCCTATGTTTAAAGAACTATGTTATCCAAAAGAGAGGTCTCTTAGAGTAGAATCTTATTCTATACTGACTATACTGACTGTTAGTGCGTGTACAAGCGTCTAAGTGTCTACACTAGATGCGAGGGCAGAAGTCTTCCATAATAATAGGGCTATGAATTACTTGCATAAAGACAGAGAAGCCGGGCCTTTGCTCGGTAGCTGGAAGAATGTTTACTTAAACTACTAGACAGGAATGCATTGGGCAGGGAGCGGAGCAGATAATTTCGAAGGTGAAATACAGTTTTTGGCAGGCAACAGGCTGATGTCAGGCACCGTGAGCCGCGCAGGGAATGAGACAAAGTTCATGGTCACAGATGCAGGCTCAGACTGGAGCTTTCAGAGGCAGAAGGCAAGAAAAGCTTGATGACAGAATCAGGGCCTACTTGCCTGGACTGTAAAATGGCATAAGTGAACCATATAAAGCCGGTGGCCTTTCATACTTAGGGATGGAATATCCGGCCCATTCATGGCGGATCTGAAAAAGGACATGTTGACGGTGGACGCACATGTGTTTGCGTCTTCATAACTGGAACTGGAGGGAACATACATGTACTTGTGATTCATACATGAAACCGTTGGGGTCCAAGATAGGGGACATAACTGATCAGAAAAATCCATATTTCCACACCATCACAGACTGTCTAATAAAACAAAGCACAATAAACTTCAGGCAAACAAATGCCATCTTTCCATTTATCCAACACTAGCAAGCAACATTTTTTCTATGGTGTGCTGGACAAATTGTCAATGCTATTTCACAATTTTAACAGGGTTTTAAACTGTTCTTTTTCTCTCTTGGTAGGCAAAATTTACCAAGTAATTTGTCTTTTCTTCCAAACAAGTACAACAAACAGTGTGGAAAACATAAAAAAGAATGATAAAAACACAATACTTAATCCTACTGAATGTTTATCTCCCCAACTAGAACATCAAGAACATTGCAAGGCACAAACATAAAGCCAAAATGGAATTTTGAACATCACATAATATTTTTCTGGTAAGGAAATCTCACCTTCCCATTTATCCATCTCTAATATTTAATTATAAAAAATGTGTTTATTTATAAAAATGTATAAAATATCAAATGGAGCTAGTTGAATAATACAAAAAAGAGAAACTAAAATAGATTGAAAAGCCCTAAAAAGAAAAATTAGAGGATCACCTAGGAATAAATGAGAAATGAGAGTCGGCCAAATACGTTGGGAAGGGCCAGGTCTTAAGCATCCTCCCAAATTGTAACAAGTCGGTTATGGATCTCAATGAAAGAGGAGGTGAGTTCCTAAGATTGGCAGTGCTGACCATAAAGGTCCGCCCTCCTTGCCTGGATTTCCTAAACTTGGTTGTGCATAGAAGATAGGCTGCTGTTAGAAGTATATCTTTTTAGCCTCTCATGCAAAGGGGCAGGACAACCCCCTGAAATAGTTTGAATACAATGCAGAGAGATTTAAACAAGATTCTTTGCTTGAGTGGTAGCCTATGTAGCTCCTTTCGAGCTGGGGTGGTAGATGCTCTCCAAGGTCTGTTGAGGGCTAGTTTAGCTGTTGCTGCCTGAACCCGTGACAAGCGATGTAATAGGTGCTCCGCTGTAGCCAACAGAAGGGCATTACAATAGTCCAGGCAACTAAGAATGGCACTATTGACTACTAAAACACTAGAGGAATAAAGAAGTACTGGGAAGATCTTCTCAAGGATCTCATGAGCACGAGGCATGTGCCTGCAACTTTATTCACGTGAGTCTCCAGACTAAGTTTGTCATCAAACATGACTTCAGGATTTCAGACCAATTTTATGAGAACTGCTGGCCCCCCAAATTGTCTAGGCCCCAAATATGACAGAAGTACAACCTGGAATTTTTTGGGTGGCGCAGCAGAACAGCTCAGTCTTATCACCATTACATTTTGAGGAGTTCAGATTGAGCCACTGTATGATATCCTTCATACTGTCATGAAAAATGGAAAGTTGCTTATTGTTTGCCAAATAAATAATGAGTCACGTAACGTAAACATAGTTGACCAATATCACCTTGTAGGACGTAATGATCCTAATCAGGAGAGCCATGTAGATGTTAAACAAAATCGGGCTTATGGAGGAGCCTTGTGGCACTCCATGTTTGACAGATCTGACCTGGGAGCGGAATGGAGGGAGAGTGCTCGCTTGACATCTGGCCAAATGACAGGAAAGGAACAAATTCAAGACTGTCCACCTCTACCCAATGGACTCCAGATGATCTAAAATCCTGGTATGACGGACAGTATTGATTGTGCCCGAGAGGTCATGTAAGATCAGCATCGCTGATTACGCCTCATCGACTCACATCCTTAGTTCACCCATAGCTGTAATCAGAGTTGATTCCTTCTTGTGCCGGGGCCTAAACCCAAATTGCTCTTCTTCCAGGTAATTGATGTTTTCCAGGTATTAGACTTGTTTGTCCTGGTACGGTAAGAGTGAAATTGTTCTGTATGTGCCCCATTGGGGAGCATCATGCCTGATGGTAAAGTTTGACAACAAATTAGCTTGAACAGGGGAAACAGAACTTCTGCATGATCCTTACAGATTTTAACTGGTAGAATATCTAGGTGAGGGTACCGGATGGAGTGGCCATGACCAAGGTATGGAAGCCTTCCACCGAGAGGGGTTCAAAGTTAAACATTATTATTCTAGGATTATTTTTCTAGGATGTTATGTGCATATTAACAAAGCAATTTTATATTTTCAAACAATCTGTCTACCCTGGTATTTTCGCTTTTGGAAGCCAGAATTCATCAAACAATTAGCAAAAACTAAAAACATTGTAAAAACACATTATCTTAACTTTTTTCTCTTACTTCTTTGTCAAAGAATCCGCAAACATGGCTGCAACTAGACAAGGTTTGTATGTAAAGTCAAGAAGGGGCAATTAACTGTTGACACATAGTGGCTACCTTTATTGAAAGGATAGATTGACTGAGTCAGGAGTCACTGACGGTATGTGCAATATTTTACTACCAGTATGTCTGCAATACCTAATCTTAGAAGGTTGATACAGAGGCGAAAACAGGCAAGTAGTTCCCAACAGGTCACCCCACAGACCTTTTCTGATATTAACATTCCTCAAATGTTATAATTATGTAATGAAACGTTTCTACTGCATGATACCGAAAACCCTAAAAGAAAGACAAAAAATCTTGTTTACCACACGTAACCTGGTAAGTCGTGAGAATAGTGCTATTTGGATGATGGATGGTACTTTTAAATCCACTCTCCAATTTATCCGCACAAATGTACACTATTTATGCAAACATTAATAACACAACCATACCTTTGGTATACAGGCTGGTGATGCACAGACTGGCTATGAGATGGCCAGAATTTGGCTGGTGTGGAAAGTTGCTGTAGATGCTTGGGATGTTGTTGTGGAATCAGTTTAATAGGTCATTGCCGTGTTTTTGAGGGGGGTGATACTGTTAACAAAGGCTGGGGGTGTAGTGAAGTCCTTGATGATTGAGAACATTTCTTTTCAGCTGTTGGCATTCCCTTTAATGCATTAACCTGGTGTTCTTTTCTTGGTGTCTCTCAGTTGCTTATGGTAGTACTGTCAGTGATTGTGCAGCTGGTTCTCCACTTTCCGTCTAGCTGTTTGCACCATTATTCAAATGTGCTTGTTCCTAAAAGCTTGGAAGGTGAAGGTATGAGTACAGCAAACATTTTCCTAATGCAATTTTGGAAAATTAAACTTTTGCTTCCTTGTTCAGCGCCTTTTTTTTTTACCATTTCCGCAAAGAAAATGTAGCTATATTTAGCTATTTTCAAGGTCCCCTCCAGGGAAAGCACAAACCCTTGGTATCTTTAGAATCCCCAAAATGGTAGAAAAGAGCATACTCATTTGGTGAGGATACTTTATGTCAAAACTAAAAAGTTATGAAAGAGTAAACAAAAGTGAACTAAATAGCAAAAAAAGGCTCAGCATTCTAGTGGGAAAGCTTCAGCGGTGAAGGGGACATCAGTATAATCTCCACTATCTATTGTTGGTATGCAATTTACTTCAATAGTGGATCATGAGATAAATTGCTTATTGATATTGTCCCCCCTGACTCCAAGGGGTTAGATTGCTGATGTGTAACACGAAGCTGCTTTTGGTGATGTAGTGACACACTTACAAATGAATGTATGACATTGTTCTGCATTCTGTCCATCAATTGTTGTTTTTGCATTTGTCACCCCGAGTGGGAAGGGTATGCTCAGACGTGAGTCCCTTGCTCTCCATGCCACTGGAATCAAGCTATCCTGGCTGACGAGGGCTGAAAGCCCGAAACCGGTCCTAGGATGCTTGTTTCCAGTCCAGGGAGGACCTGGCTTGGCAGTTCGGGCTGGACTGTTCCCATGGGGCACAGGGTCAAGACTGATTTGCATATGGCTGGGTTCAAACTGGAATGGCATGGTGAGCAAAAAAACGATGGATTTAGGCCCAGATCTCTGTACTGGGGTGAATGTATGACATTGTTCTGCATTCTGTCCATCAATTGTTGTTTTTGCATTTGTCACCCCGAGTGGGAAGGGTATGCTCAGACATGAGTCCCTTGCTCTCCATGCCACTGGAATCAAGCTATCCTGGCTGACGAGGGCTGAAAGCCCGAAACCGGTCCTAGGATGCTTGTTTCCAGTCCAGGGAGGACCTGGCTTGGCAGTTCGGGCTGGACTGTTCCCATGGGGCACAGGGTCAAGACTTATTTGCATATGGCTGGGTTCAAACTGGAATGGCATGGTGAGCAAAAAAACGATGGATTTAGGCCCAGATCTCTGTACTGGGGTGAATGTATGACATTGTTCTGCATTCTGTCCATCAATTGTTGTTTTTGCATTTGTCACCCCGAGTGGGAAGGGTATGCTCAGACGTGAGTCCCTTGCTCTCCATGCCACTGCAATCAAGCTATCCTGGCTGACGAGGGCTGAAAGCCCGAAACCGGTCCTAGGATGCTTGTTTCCAGTCCAGGGAGGACCTGGCTTGGCAGTTCGGGCTGGACTGTTCCCATGGGGCACAGGGTCAAGACTGATTTGCATATGGCTGGGTTCAAACTGGAATGGCATGGTGAGCAAAAAAACGATGGATTTAGGCCCAGATCTCTGTACTGGGGTGAATGTATGACATTGTTCTGCATTCTGTCCATCAATTGTTGTTTTTGCATTTGTCACCCCGAGTGGGAAGGGTATGCTCAGACGTGAGTCCCTTGCTCTCCATGCCACTGGAATCAAGCTATCCTGGCTGACGAGGGCTGAAAGCCCGAAACCGGTCCTAGGATGCTTGTTTCCAGTCCAGGGAGGACCTGGCTTGGCAGTTCGGGCTGGACTGTTCCCATGGGGCACAGGGTCAAGACTGATTTGCATATGGCTGGGTTCAAACTGGAATGGCATGGTGAGCAAAAAAACGATGGATTTAGGCCCAGATCTCTGTACTGGGGTGAATGTATGACATTGTTCTGCATTCTGTCCATCAATTGTTGTTTTTGCATTTGTCACCCCGAGTGGGAAGGGTATGCTCAGACGTGAGTCCCTTGCTCTCCATGCCACTGGAATCAAGCTATCCTGGCTGACGAGGGCTGAAAGCCCGAAACCGGTCCTAGGATGCTTGTTTCCAGTCCAGGGAGGACCTGGCTTGGCAGTTCGGGCTGGACTGTTCCCATGGGGCACAGGGTCTAGACTGATTTGCATATGGCTGGGTTCAAACTGGAATGGCATGGTGAGCAAAAAAACGATGGATTTAGGCCCAGATCTCTGTACTGGGGTGAATGTATGACATTGTTCTGCATTCTGTCCATCAATTGTTGTTTTTGCATTTGTCACCCCGAGTGGGAAGGGTATGCTCAGACGTGAGTCCCTTGCTCTCCATGCCACTGGAATCAAGCTATCCTGGCTGACGAGGGCTGAAAGCCTGAAACCGGTCCTAGGATGCTTGTTTCCAGTCCAGGGAGGACCTGGTTTGGCAGTTCGGGCTGGACTGTTCCCATGGGGCACAGGGTTAAGACTGATTTGCATATGGCTGGGTTCAAACTGGAATGGCATGGTGAGCAAAAAAACGATGGATTTAGGCCCAGATCTCTGTACTGGGGTGAATGTATGACATTGTTCTGCATTCTGTCCATCAATTGTTGTTTTTGCATTTGTCACCCCGAGTGGGAAGGGTATGCTCAGACGTGAGTCCCTTGCTCTCCATGCCACTGGAATCAAGCTATCCTGGCTGACGAGGGCTGAAAGCCCGAAACCGGTCCTAGGATGCTTGTTTCCAGTCCAGGGAGGACCTGGCTTGGCAGTTCGGGCTGGACTGTTCCCATGGGGCACAGGGTCAAGACTGATTTGCATATGGCTGGGTTCAAACTGGAATGGCATGGTGAGCAAAAAAACGATGGATTTAGGCCCAGATCTCTGTACTGGGGTGAATGTATGACATTGTTCTGCATTCTGTCCATCAATTGTTGTTTTTGCATTTGTCACCCCGAGTGGGAAGGGTATGCTCAGACGTGAGTCCCTTGCTCTCCATGCCACTGGAATCAAGCTATCCTGGCTGACGAGGGCTGAAAGCCCGAAACCGGTCCTAGGATGCTTGTTTCCAGTCTAGGGAGGACCTGGCTTGGCAGTTCGGGCTGGACTGTTCCCATGGGGCACAGGGTCAAGACTGATTTGCATATGGCTGGGTTCAAACTGGAATGGCATGGTGAGCAAAAAAACGATGGATTTAGGCCCAGATCTCTGTACTGGGGTGAATGCATGACATTGTTCTGCATTCTGTCCATCAATTGTTGTTTTTGCATTTGTCACCCCGAGTGGGAAGGGTATGCTCAGACGTGAGTCCCTTGCTCTCCATGCCACTGGAATCAAGCTATCCTGGCTGACGAGGGCTGAAAGCCTGAAACCGGTCCTAGGATGCTTGTTTCCAGTCCAGGGAGGACCTGGCTTGGCAGTTCGGGCTGGACTGTTCCCATGGGGCACAGGGTTAAGACTGATTTGCATATGGCTGGGTTCAAACTGGAATGGCATGGTGAGCAAAAAAACGATGGATTTAGGCCCAGATCTCTGTACTGGGGTGAATGTATGACATTGTTCTGCATTCTGTCCATCAATTGTTGTTTTTGCATTTGTCACCCCGAGTGGGAAGGGTATGCTCAGACGTGAGTCCCTTGCTCTCCATGCCACTGGAATCAAGCTATCCTGGCTGACGAGGGCTGAAAGCCCGAAACCGGTCCTAGGATGCTTGTTTCCAGTCCAGGGAGGACCTGGCTTGGCAGTTCGGGCTTGACTGTTCCCATGGGGCACAGGGTCAAGACTGATTTGCATATGGCTGGGTTCAAACTGGAATGGCATGGTGAGCAAAAAAACGATGGATTTAGGCCCAGATCTCTGTACTGGGGTGAATGTATGACATTGTTCTGCATTCTGTCCATCAATTGTTGTTTTTGCATTTGTCACCCCGAGTGGGAAGGGTATGCTCAGACGTGAGTCCCTTGCTCTCCATGCCACTGGAATCAAGCTATCCTGGCTGACGAGGGCTGAAAGCCCGAAACCGGTCCTAGGATGCTTGTTTCCAGTCCAGGGAGGACCTGGCTTGGCAGTTCGGGCTGGACTGTTCCCATGGGGCACAGGGTCAAGACTGATTTGCATATGGCTGGGTTCAAACTGGAATGGCATGGTGAGCAAAAAAACGATGGATTTAGGCCCAGATCTCTGTACTGGGGTGAATGTATGACATTGTTCTGCATTCTGTCCATCAATTGTTGTTTTTGCATGTGACACACTTACAAAGCCAGTCAGTCTTCCTTATTGATAATGGCTCCCCTATTTTTCTGATTTTACATCTGTTATAGTTGTGGGTATTGTGATTATCAGTTGTAGGACTCACTAGGCATTTAATGTGGTATGAGGTTGTCACCAAAGGTATTTTTCTCTGCCTGATGTGCATATTTGTAATTTAATGTGCAGTATTTAGTTGTGTATCTAATAACGGTACATTTTCTTTTCAAAAGAAAAACACTTACTGTCCAATGAATTAGTTAGTGTTGTTTTTGAGTAACAGTGAGCTCAGGTTACTACCCCTCAATGCCTCCTTTCAGTAGCTCTTCCTTGCTATCCTGAGAGATCCAAGTGCTACACTGAAGTATTTGGTGCCCAGTAAGAAATCAATTACAGACCCATTGCTTATGAAGCAATCACAGGCGTCACAACTAATAACAATATTTATCACAGCAGGCTTCCCAAGAAGATTACTATTCCACTCAGAATGAGGGTCTCACTAAGTTGCGATGCTGTATGAATCATCATGAGGTTGTGGTTTACAGCTGCTGCCAGATTTACAGTTGTCTGCCTGTGCTGGTGTGTCCAAAAACGACAGCCTCTCGACAGCCCCCTCTTCTGTCACACACTTGCATTTGTATCCCTAAACAGGCATCACCAGGTCATGTGACCAAAATAATAAAACGGAGTCGGTCTCTTGCATCCTCACTTCATTTGCCCAATTATCTGATTATGTGTGGTGTTCCTGTGGAATGATATGTACCACATAATACTTCATTTGTGATTAGGGGAATTGTATCATATTTAATGTGCTGAGCATGATGATGCACCATCTTCGTTATGGTGCTGTTGGGATGTATGGCACACAGCCCCTGACTTACATCAAGTCAAATGAAGGCCTAGATTTCTGGGCAAATCACCAACACAAAGCTTTGCACCAGTGCATGACCTTTTCTGTGTGTGACTATGGCAGCTGCATATTGCCGAGCAGACATGGGCCCAGTGAACTTGCCATGCAATGACATATCTAATTCTATATCAACTATGTTGACAATAAATATGCTCATTGTTAGGTCTATTAGTCTAAGGGTGTTCTTCCCTCAAACGTTTTTCCTACTTACCTTGATTTCTCTGCTAAAACTTGTTTTTGTTGGCATTCGGACTCTACCACTGCTAACCGGTGCTAGCCTAATGTGCTTGTGCTCACTGCCCTAAAACAAGGTTTAATTGGTTTACACCTGATTGGCATCCTTAATTTACTTATACAACCCTTGTAGGGTGATAAAAAATTTACCCAGGGCATGTAAATTAAATGGTACCAGTATTCCTGCAGCATGTATTGTGCCACCCACTTAAAAAACACTTTAAAACATGTCCCAGGCCTGAAATTGCATCCTGAATGCAGTTCTAGACTGATAATTTGACTTGGCAATATAAGCTCTTTTTTTTAATATGTCACCCATAAGGCAAATCATAGGTAGCCCCTAGGGCATGGTGCATTGTAGTTTAAAGGTTAGGCATGTACCTTTAAGTTTTTAACATTGATTTGCCTTATTGCAGATATTAAGTGCTAACTTTTGATTGGGGACAAGTAAGCATTTAATATTTGGTATCTACAAAATAGTGATTAATAATTCTCTTCAATGGTAAAGTTGAATTTTAAATTACAATTTTGAAAATGCTAGTTTTAAAAAGTTGGCATTTTCCTGCCATCAGACATTTAGTGCCTGCAGCCTCCTGGGTTACATGACTGAGCTTAACTGACAGTAAGACTTTGTAAATTCCTTTCAGACAGTCACACAATAGAGGAATTAGGCGTGCCTGATTGGGAAATTTGCTGGCAGAATGGGGGCAAAGCTGGGTCCGGCCCCCCTTACAACGGAATAAGGCTGTGCTCTGTCTTCACACAAAGGACTTGTCACCTCCAATCTGTCTGTGCTGCCAGTTTTGAGCAAGGGAAGGTGGATTTGGGAAGTTTCAAGCCCCCAGAAACATCTCCCAACTTTAAAGGAAGCACCAGATAAAACAATAGGGCCCTTAGACCCACTCTTCAGTTCAGTTTCCAGACCTACAGAAGGACTCTCAGAGAACTGCCTCCTATTGTGGCCTGGTGTGTCCACTACAAGACTGCTTTGCTGCACCTGAAAGGACTGCTTTACTGCCTGGAGCCTGCCTTAATAATCATAGACCAGCCCTGCTTTTTAAACCCTGCATCTTCACCTAAACCAAAGTGAACCCAAGGCCTAGTTTGCTTGCCTCCTGGTAAGAGGCACAAGGGCATAAGCTTCAGCGATTCTAAACCTGTACCTAAACCTAGTCTGAGTGAGCTCCGAACCCCAAGTGGTGTACCACCAGTCCTGAACCCTTACTTTTTGTGTTACAAAAATCATTGAACCATTAAAAATGTTGGGGTAAAATCTACTCTAAGAACTGAGGGAAGATCAGTATCCACCTGATCATCTATCTAGCCATGGCACATAACCGGTCGGTCTGACGTTGCTGCTACTCACTCTATGTTCTTCTCCTCAGCAGCCAATCCTTTACAGCGAGTCTTCATCAAAATGGCATCCGAGCTTCTAGAACTATCTTCGACTACATCCTCATGCCCCATCCCACTGGAGATTTTTGACTTCCATAAAAATGACTTAGGGCCTGATTTAGTTTTTCGGTGGATGGGGTATCTATCGAAATATACATCCCATAGGATATAAATGTATTTATATATCGGTGCTTGGGGTATCTGTCATCCTTGTTATGGTGTAACCTGTCAGCTGTTATCTAAATTAGGCCCTGAGTATGAATGAAGAATATCCTCACCATGGCGTCGACCGAAGGTTTCTGGACAATGACTCTCCCTTCCCAGATTCCTCTTCCAACCTTTCCCCACTGGACTGCACCGCCTCATTTTTCTCCCCTTCTTGCATTCGAACCGTGGTCCATCATGGTTTGCCATATTTTCTTACTTTGATCCGGTCTAGCACGACTTGATGACTTCATTAGGTACTTTGCTCTTTAAGGTGCTAGTTTGTACTAAAACATTTTAAATTCATAACTCTGTCTCTACTGATTGGATTTTGTTTCGTGACAAATAATTCATTAAAATGAAGTCTATTTTTTTAAATTGGTGTGAGCTTTTTCTAGTGCTGTGTTTTCACTTTATTACTGCTTGCGTGCTGCATAAATACTTTACACATTACATTTGTATTAACTCTGACTGCATTTTTGCAAAGCTGCCCAGGGTTAAGCACAGGTTAATTTAGGGACTTTTTATGCTTCACCCTGCCTGGGGGTGTGGCTGTTGCTTGACCAGGGCCACCACAGTCAACCAACAACGCAATTTCTCACACCCATAATCAGAGGGTAAGGTGCTGGAGAAATTGACTCACTGTTCAAATCTCTGACACCCTCACAAAGCTCAGCTAACCAAGGCTTCTGGGCAGGTATCTGCTGCTGCCACAACCTCAATTCTGGCATCATCTTGAAGTGAAAGCACCATGCTTCATAAATACAGCACCAGCTGTCTATCCCTGCACTCAACCCCTCAGGGAGACAGGCCCACGTTGTCACCCAGGTCTGCAACTACTGATTCACGGCACTCCAGGCTACTCAGCTGCCATCTCTTAACTCTCCTCATGCATGCAGCTACACTGGCGAGAGGAGAACAGTTCATCCTCAAGCTTGAATATAAAATGTTACGGTTCAAAGAAGAAAACTAGCTGTTAAACACAGTATCATGTGCTAACATTGTTTTCCAATCATCACCATTATCAAAGTTCTCCTAAAAGAAATGTTGGTAAAAATATTGCTTTTCCATAACATCTGAGACAAATTTAGCCATTGAAATCTGTTATTCTATTTTCTATCTTTAATGTCCCTGTAACCTTTGGTTTTCAAGTGTTTTTTTTTAACTAGTAATCATGCTTGCAGAGTGGTAAAGAAAGGGAGTGGGGCCCCCGACCAGCTCTCAGGTATCCCCCTTCTATAAGACGTACTGGAGGTAAAAGGAGGGCTTCTTGGTCCCCACGGTCCCTCAGCATTCAAAAGGACTTCAAGTTCCAACCAGTAGTGCACCAAGAGGTGCGTTTGCAAAGTGGTGGGGCAAGGAGGTGTGCACTCTAAAGACCTCACTGCAATCCCACTACATGGGACTTACTGGCGATTACTGGAGGGGTAATTCACACACAACTGCCAAAAAGAGTTTATCCCCCAATCGGATTTGAGCCAGGAGGTACATTTGCAAAGTGGTGGAGAAAGGAGGCGAGGGCACTGGCAAACTCTCACCAATCTAGCTGCATGGGACTTACTGGAATAACAGGAGGGGTAATTGGCCCCCACACACCCATAGAGCCACAGGTAATTCATCCTGTAACAAGTTGTGTGCCAGGAGGCATGTTTGCAGAGTGGTGGAGTAAGGGGGAATGGCCTTTGACAACCACTCTCATTCCCTCATATCCTTCCCTAATAACAGGAGGAGTATTTGTCCCCAATGACCATCAGGAGTAAAGTGGACTTCATTCCCAAACCAGTAGTGTGCCAGGAGGTGAGTTTGCAGAGTGGAGGAGAAAGGAGGCGGGGCTTCCAAAGACCTTTCAGCAATCCTGCTGTGTTGGACTTACTGGAGATAACAGAAGGGGTTCTTAGACCACAAGGACCATCCACATCCAAAGGGACCTCATCCCCAACCAGTAATGAACTAGGAGGTACATTTATAAAGTTATTGAGAAAGGGAGTGGGGCCTCTGACCAACTCTCAGCAATTCCCCTGTGTGGGACTTACTGGATGTAACAGGAGGGGGTGTTGGCCCCCAAGGACCCTCTGCAGCTAAGCGGACTTCATCCCCCAACCAGTCGTGCACTAGGAGGCACAGTTGCAGAGTGGTGGTGAAAGGGGGCGGGACCATTGGCAACTTGCCAGTCATTTTTATTACATATGGGGAGGGTGCCACGTGGCACTCCTTCTCTGGGCTGATTTGAACGCAGGGGACCCCATACCCTGGGGCCAGGCCTTTTTTGTGGATTTTTTTAGAACATTGAATGGCGATTGCCAAGCAACCTCCCTCGAGGGCTGCTTTTGGCCCTGGGGACCATATCACCCATGTCTAGCCTCAATTGTGGGAGCCCTGGTCCCACCAAGCACACCAACTTACATTTTTTGGGGACTGAGGGGGAAGCCTGAAGGCCCCTGTTGTCCCTGCTAGCTCCCACACTCCTGAGGGAGTCAACATTGATTTTATGGAGACGGAGCTGCTGAACATGCAGCTCCCTCTCTGTGAAAGCACATTTGTTCTACTTCAAGCAAGCAGGAGCATTTTTTATTCTATTGCTTGCTAGAAGTGGATCATTTGCTATGGCTGAGCAGGTGCAGTAAATCTCCTGACAACCCATAGCAAACAGCAATTTCCCAGGCTAGGCCACCCTGGAACATAGCAGGAGCTGGCACTGAGGGGTGGTGGTTCCAAAGTCCATCTATGGCTCCAGGAGCTGCATGGCCCCCTCATTTGAAAGATTTTGCACTAGGGAGGTGGTGGTCCCCAGGGCTGTGAGGGGGTCTGTGCGGAACCCCCACATTTAATTTATAAAAGCTCCTCTCAGTGTCACCACATTCATTATACTTAAAAACCCAGAGAGGGTCAGCTCCTGGGGCTACAGGGGGGATTATGTGTGGCCCACCACATTGATTTAAGATAAAGCCCCAGGGAGGTGGCATCTTTTGAGGTGAGTGGATCTGAGAGGCACCCCCATTTATAAATCAATAAGCCTGGGGAGGTGGTTGTCCCTGAGGCAGTAAGGGAGGCTGTACAGGCCTCCCTCACATTCATTTCTAAATGAGTGCGGAGGCCCAGGGAGGTGGCTGTCTCCCGGGGCATTAATGAGCTCTGCAGGGGGCATGTGCCCCCTTCTTTATTTTTAAAATGCCATAGGGGCCTGGCCCACCTGTTGCTGATTACTAAAGAAGCAAGGGAGCCTGTGCTCTATTTTCTGTATTTTCTTCTGTTGGATCCTCAGATCCTGCAGAAAATGTAAAAATAAAATGTTTTTTGGCACTGCAGAGTCCCTGTGGGAGCCCCCCAAGAGGCCTAGGGGGTTAGAGTATTTCTACCTTGTCACCTTTTTAAAAAATGTTTTTTAAGGGACTCAGCTGAAGCCATGTCCCAAGATGTCTGCCAACACTTCCTGGTTTGAACTGTTGGCAACCAATCACATTTGCAGACTGGACTGTCAGATCGTGGGAAGATCCTCGTCTCTATGTATCCAAATTTGTTTTTGGTCAATATCTAAAAAAGTACTTTACAGCAAATCACAAAAGGGCCCTTTCCTGGCCCAACATCTACCTTCTTGCCAAATTTGGTGTAATTTCGTTCAGCAGTTCAAACTGTAGCCTTATCTAAGAGGTTCCTATGGGAATTAACATAGGAAACGCACATTTTTTGCCCCACCCGTTTTTTTGGCCCCCACTTTAAAACCTTCCATTCCCTAAAAGAATCACAGCACAATTTTTTGGGGGGAAACTTTGTGAAGATTCACCAAGTGGTGGCAAAGATATAAGACCTAACTGTAACTACCTATTACCTATATACATACATGTACAATCTATTGACAGTCGCCAGCAGGTAGTTAGAGTTAGGATGTAGTTTACATAGGAAGAGCAGGGGTGTGCAAAAGGGGGTCCAAAAATGATTTTGCCCATTGTTAATTTCCATAGGAACTTTAGATAAGTCTAGAGACCAAACTGCTGAACAGAATTACACCAAATTTGCAGAAAGGTGGCTGTTGAACCTTTTTGTTAAAGGGTGTAAATCCATTCAGCAGGTTTGGAGTTATTATATTTTTTTCCAGTTGTATATAAAGGGATGTGGTGGATCCACGACCCTTCATGATCTCTTGCTGAGATCTTATTTTCTGCCAATACTTCAAACCAGGAAGTATTGACAGTCATCTTGTGACTTGGGTCACAGAAAAAAGGTTAAAATAAAAGGAAAGAGGGCAGAGTAGATACACTAGGTGCCTTGGGGGTCAAAAAAGCATTTTTTTTTATTTCAGCGGGAGTGGTGAGGGATCTGTGAATCACTCTGCAATTTTTTTTAAAACTATGCGCACGCTCCCAAACTAGGTTGATTTTAGGCCCACGGGTGAGCCAGGTCCCAGGGCATTTGTAATTATAGGAGGGGGGCATGGGTTTCCCTCCTGTTGCTTACTAATGCCACCAGGACCACCACCTCTCCAGGGCTTCTTTTTTTTTAAATGTACAACCTCCCCACTGCCCTGGGGACCACCACCTCCTTGGGGCTTATTGTTTTATAAATAGTGGGACTCTGACCCCCTTGCCCCAGGGACCACCATCTGCCTCGGGCTCTGTGTTTATATAATGCGGGGGCCTTGAGGTCTGCCACTTTCCAGGGACTTTTGTAGCTTTAAATGCCCCCTCCACAGCCCCAGGGACCAACACATCTTCAGCGTTAAACTAGCATTGGAGGGGAACAACAAGGACCCCCTAATAGAGCCCTAGATGGCCATTGGGACCACCACCCCGAGGGCTGTCTCCTGCAATGTCTCGGGGTGCCCATCCACTGGACATTACAGTTTCCTATGGCTTGCTGGGAGACCCGCTCTTACCAAGCAGCCATAGCAAACAGTGCTCTGCTTTTAGTAAGCAATAATATTTTGCTCTTGCTTGCTCAAAACAGAGCACAATTTGCTTTAACACACAGGGAGCTGCATGTTGTTTAAAAGCAATGCCGCCTCCTGCAGGAGGCAGGGAGCCAACAGGGACCAAGGGGCCTTCAGGCTCCTCCACGGTCCCAGTGGAGAGTGAGTGCCCACCGTAAAAAGCCAGGCCACAGGGGATGGGGTACCCGGGGGACTGCGCCACCCCACCAAACCCATTGAAAAAAGACCTGCCCCAGGAGAAATAGTCCCCAGGGACAAAAATAACACCACTCTGCAAATGTGCCTCCTGGTACTGTGGTGGTTAGGGGTGAAGTCCCCTTAGATGCGGAGGGTCCCTGGGGTCCTTGAATCCCTACTGTTACCTTCAGTAAGTCCCAGATAATGGGATTGCCAAGAGGAGTTGGAGGCCATGCCCCCTTTCTCCACCACTCTACAAACATGCCTCCTGGCATTCTGTTGTTTGGGGAAGGACTAAAGTAAACTTCTCCTCCAACCAGTAGTATGGCTGCCTAGCCAGACAACAATATGCAGACAATAAACAGGATCTAATTGAGAGAACACGCTTAGTTATCTATTTTTATGATGGACTGTGATGAGACCTCATTGGGGGGCACAGCTCAAGTATGAGCTACTGGGTCACAATCAAGGAGGCTTAAGACATTGGTTTCTGATGTCCCAAGGTCCATCATACTTTCGCACTTCAAACTTGACTCCATACAGCTCCTTCAGCAAATAATGGTCAATAATAGTGGTGTCAAGTAAGTTTGAGGGTACAAGAGGATCAGCACAAAAAACTTCCAGGTTTGTAATAATATGTTGTCCAGCCCATTGCATATTTCTGGAAAACAGAAGTATGTTAATACAGAGAACAATGAATGCTATACACTACACAAAAATAGAGGGTACTCAAATTCTCTGGTGCGTGACTGTTGCCTCCCAGTGTGGTTGCTCCCTCTACCCGTATGCACTTCCTTTGGAATAAGTATTCCAGTGCAGGTTTCAGAATACAATCAGTATTCAGTATTTGGTTTCTCAATGTTTCTCTCACTAGCAGGGACCCACATAGCTCACACACCATCCATGCTTCCACTAAACAATCATGGGCCTCGGGTTTGCATCGCTTACACTCACCACCACCCCAAACGTCATCTGAGAAAAACAGGCAGTAGGGTGGCCCCTTACATTGCAGGTAACTCCTATGAAAACCTGACCCATCACATCATGACTACTGCGTGCAATGTGGATATGTGTTAGTTACAGTGCACCTGGCTCATCAAGTTATCCTACTTGGAGCACATGCTCAGCACCTGGATACCCTCAGAGGTGACATGTTGACTCTCTACTAAGCAACATTAAATTCCACTTTTGGCTGCCTAGCCCCAAGATAAGCACCCTTGCATCATGGTGCAAGGGGACATGCTTTGGTACTAGTATTTCTGCTAAGTTTACAAGGTCCATGCATGATGCATTGCTCCAGTCTAGGTTTTCCTCTGTGTTGTGGGAGTTGTAGTCTAGCCAATAATGTACATCACACTGCAAATCTCAGGATTCAAAGCACAACCTGAACTGGAACAGCACATCAAACATGGACCTGAGAACCTTGGCAGGGCTTGACTGGACTTCATAAATTGTGACTGACTAATAACATTACATTTATGTGATGAATGCATTTATATTGAGACTTTGATACTCTTTCCTTTGCACACACCACAGTGCAGTGCAGCAGAGGGTCATATTTACAAGGGAATTGTGTCACTCTTCTACTACACAATGCGGTGCACGTGCGACACAAGCAATACATGTGATGTATAAAGCCATGCAAGGCCACCTTGTGTGGCTTTGAGTAGCTTCATAAATCTGGGATAACGCAGCATAAATCACTGCTTGCATTACACTGCGCTGTAAATTTATTCCATGGCCTTTGCATGAACTTTCCACTAATCAGTAGGAACTGCAAGTGTGATGGCAACATAAATTTAGGATGGTGCCCGACTGATTCCATGCACTCCGATGAATATGTTGTGCTTTGGACCAGCTAGCGCACTGTGCCACTGTTAGCCCCCCTAACCTGGACAGGGAACAAACAGTTCTGACAACAACTGCACATGACAACTCTGTTCCCACAGGAAGCATGAAGATAGACAGAACTTTTTGCCCAGTCACTCATGCTCTCTTTTGCTCGGAGAAATATACAAAGCATACACAATCAATCAATCAATCAATACATTTATAAAGCGTGCTACTCACCCGCGAGGGTCTCAAGGCGCTGAAGGGAGGGGGGGCCGCTACTGCTCAAATAGCCAGGTCTTGAGGTGTTTCCTGAAGGTGAGATGGCCCTGGGTCAGTCGTAGGTGTACGGGGAGGGAGTTCTATGTCTTGGCGGCCAGGTAGGAGAATGATCTTCCTCCCGTGGGGGTTCTGTGAATCCGTGGGATGGTGGCGAGGGCGAGGCTGGTGGAGCGGAGCTGGCGGGTAGGAGTGTAGAATGAGAAGCGGTTGTTGAGGTATTCGGGGTCCATGTCGTGGAGTGCTTTGTGTGCGTGGGTGAGAAGCCTGAACGTGATCCTCTTGCTGACGGGGAGCCAGTGCAGGTTTCTCAGGCGGGCAGATATGTGGCTGTGGCGAGGGATGTCGAGGATGAGTCATGCGGAGGCGTTCTGTATGCGCTGAAGACGCTTCTGAAGTTTGGCTGTGGTTCCTGCGTAAAGGGTGTTCCCGTAGTCCAGTCGGCTGGTGACGAGGGCCTGGGTGACCGTCTTTCCGGTTTCGGTGAGGATCCACCGGAATATCTTTCGGAGCAGGCGCAGGGTGTTGAAGCATGAGGATGAGATGGCGTTGACTTGTTTGGTCATCGTGAGGGAGGAGTCCAGGATGAATCCCAGGTTGCGTGCGGTGCCCAGCGCTGTGGGCCACCAGGAGTCGTCCCAGGCAGAAGGGGTTTGTCCGAGGATGAGGACCTCAATCTTGTCTGAGTTCAGTTTCAGCCGACTTTGCTTCATCCATTCTGCGACGTCTTTCATTCCTTCCTGGAGGTTGGTTTTGTCGGTGGCTGGGTCTTTGGTGAGGGAGAGTATCAGCTGGGTGTTGTCGGCGTAGGAGATGATGTTGAGGTTGTGTTTGCGTGCGATGGCGGCGAGGGGGCTCATGTAGATATTGAAGAGGGTTGGGCTGAGCGAGGAGATTTGGGGTACGCCGCAGATGATCGTGGTGGCCACGGAGCAGAACGGCGGGAGGCGGACTCTCTGGGTTCTGTTGGAGAGGAACGAGGTGATCCAGTCCAGGGCTTTTCCTTGTTTCCCAGTGTTGTAGAGGCGGGTTGTTAGGGTGCGGTGGCAGACGGTATCAAACGCGGCTGAGAGGTCTAGGGGGATGAGGGTGGTTGTCTCCCCGTTGTCCATCAGGGTCCTGATGTCGTCGGTGGCTGCGATGAGGGCGGTCTCGGTGCTGTGGTTGGCTCGAAATCTGGAATGGGACGTTTTTCAATATTTATTGAACCATAGTGATTCTTGCATTAAAAATATGAGCAGCGATGATCAATAGAACGAAGCAGACAAAGGATATAATGAGTGTCAAAATAGTGAATAAAATGAAGAGTTCCACCATCTTGTTAAGACATCTTATACATGCGTACATATAAAATATTATAACAGTCTAGCGCACTCCTACAATGATAACCCTAACCTGTGTGATGGTCTACCAAGAAACCACCTTGATCTACCAACTTTAACTGGTGGGTATGAGTGTAGGACCCTGTTATTGTTTCAGACATGGGGATGTGAGTCAACTGTTAGGCAAAAGCTTCAGCATTCAGGGAACCCTCGGAGTCAGCAGAAGTGTCTTCTCCGATTATGCCTGAAAAAAAGGCTATATATATATATATATTACCAAAATTGCCCCAACGCTTGAGGCCGCAACACAGCTGCGGGTAGGTCAACAAAACCTTTATTTAAGCCATTAAACAGGAAACTTCGCATCCCTTTGTATGTCCGTAGCCTAATGCATTTCAGAGAATCTATCTCCTTCGTCAGAGGCAGTGTGTCGAAAACTAGTTCATTTCATCCGCTGCCACTCCCCTGCATGTTTTAAACAAATCGCCTTAATTGGCCTCCGGTGTGCTCCGGTATTTTTTCATTTTCTGTGCATGCTGGGAGATGCAGTTGAATTATGATATCTTTGAAGCCCTCCAATGGGTTCCGGTATCAGCATCTTTTCAGGACAGTTCTCGGCCCTCCATTGAGCCTCGGATGGGACTTTTCCTGCTTACAATGCGAGCTCCTGCAGCGCCTACACGACGGGCGTGTTACCCTCGGTTGGGGCAATTTTGGTAATATATATATATATATATATATATTCACTTAAAAAACCATAGGTTTCACACATGTTATAGTTAGCTGGACATTTCCCTCGTAAAAAAACAATGAAATTCCCCCGTTATAGTTAGTGCAGGCAACTATAACTCACACGACCGCAATCCTCTGCTGATGACGTCAGATATTACATCACTGTATTTAGACACCTATTTACCCATGTCTTCTTCCATTAATCTTTAGCTATACATATATTACAAATATTTATTTTTCAGAAAGACACATATGTAATCAGTGATGTAATATCTGACGTCATCAGCAGAGGATTGCGGTCGCGTGACTTATAGTTGCCTGCACTAACTATAACGGGGGAATTTCATTGTTTTTTTACGAGGGAAATGTCCAGCTAACTATAACATGTGTGAAACCTATGGTTTTTTAAGTGAATATATACACATATATACACATATATACACACATACACACATATATATTTCCTTTTTCGCCTCCATCCACACCGCCCTCCAATACTCCACGCATCTCGAGGGCAAGCAGAAGAACAGCACCACGAAATCCTTCTTGATGAGGTAACTTGTTTTATTTTTCAAAGTTTCAAATAACCTCGATTACTCAGGGGACCATAACAAGCAAAGTGCAAGAGTGCATACAAACTGAAAAGTGACCTACGCGTTTCGGCTTTCGCCTTCTACTGGGTCATAGAGTATTGTGCGAGTGTCATTTTAAAGGGAAAACACTCCCTTTCTCCACCACTATTTAAAAACAGGTATCACTTTTAAAGGGGACACAACCACTAATTAGGTTAGTAAATTGATTGTATTCCTATACCAAGCAGATTTCATGAAAGGTATATTAAGCAGCATGTAAAAATAAATGAAATTCATTTTAACCTCGTAAAGTACATACAGTCAGGGATTTGTTGGTAATTAATCTGGTTTGGATTGAAGGTTTTTCTACATCTTCATCTGAAACATGGAGTATGCTATGGTCAGGATAAAATGTATGTGGAACTATATATATATATATATATATATATATATGAATGTAAATTCGTCTTTTGTGCTGCTGCCTTGATTCGACGAAAGAACGGACCCAAAACTTCGGTGCCAATCACTGGATCTTTATTCCATTTACATCATACTCTGTACCAGTCCGCCATGACGCGTTTCAGCCCCCACTCGGGCCTTGATCACATGACACATTGAGGTGGGGATTAGCAGAATTTAAAGGAGAAATGGCGCCGGAACAATTATATCATAGACATCAAAGAGTTACTACATGGCAATGGTTTCAATCTTACTGTTTAAATACATATAAATTGGTGCGCAATTGCGGATGTTTTACATTTCATACTAGTATCTACAAATAAATACTTAAATAATTAAATGAAAATACTATGTACATATATACAAAATAGAAAAATATTTTAGATAAAATTTCATATCAAAAATAAATTACTAGCATAAATACTATATACACCAGAATTTGTTTTTCTAATACATCCACTGCTACTGTTGGAATATCCTAGTAGCCTGAAAGAAGTCTATTTTGGTTGCGCACTGCGATAGTTTGTAATCTCTTGCCATGATTACGCCCCTGTGGGCCTTTGGTCTTAAATCTAGTTGCTTTCCTGGAATAATCCTCCTAATATTATCCCCTGAGAAATCTGCTATCAATTCAAACAAATGTTAAGTGTATGAAACCTTGTGTATTATTTAGTCATTAAAGGACAGGTGATTTCTACCCTATCCAATCCTTTGTTCCCCACTTTACACTTATAAAGAGACTGCCAGTTAATGCTTCGACATTATCAGATTGGGAATTTTTAGTTACAATATTTTATGGTTTTTTCTGCATACTGTTATTAGTACGCTATTTTAAAAAGATGAGCCTATTTACATTGTGCTGATTTCATTGATTTCTCCTTTTCACCTATTGGAATTATCCCTCTGTCTAGTATTCTCCATCTCTACCCGGGAATGGAAAAATAAAAGGGAAAAGTGAGAAACCAACAAAAAAACCAAAAAACTCCTGTTAAAAACGTAAAGTAGCGAGCTTCCTATGGGTACACCCTGTGAACCCTTCCTGTGTCCCATCAAATAGTACAAAATGAGAGAGATATTCAAAAGTGGAAAGTAAATGGTTGACAGACTGTAGATATTAGCGATACATATATTGTATTTGTGAAGACTAGAGGCATGTAAAAAAGTCTTCACTAGAGTTGAGACCGTTCGGATTCTTCGTATCTAACTCTAAAATGTATCTAGTCTCAAGCAGTCTTAACTTGGCCTCTCGGTTGCCACCTCGTTTTAATGGTAAAACTGTATCGATAACATAGTATTGAAGGAGGCTTGGGTTGTTACTGTGCTTTCCTTCAAAATGCCTCGCCACGGGATAGGCCTGATCCTTATTGGAAATCGCCCTGATGTGCTGCAAAATCCTTTTGTGGACTGGTAGCTTGGTGCTACCAACATATTTAAGTCCACAGGGGCATTCCAAAACATAAATTGCAAATTCTGTTTTGCATGAAAGTCTTTTGCCAATCTCCGTGGGTGTAGTTTTGAAAGGACTTTGGAAATGTGTTTTGCTGCATCCAAATTTGCATGCTTTGCAATTTGCACATTTCCTAAAGCCCTTCACCTGTGACAACCATGTACTTGTCAGGGCCGATTCTGGACTGCTGCTCACCAGACCATCCCTTAAGGAAAATGCTTTCCTAAAGGTTATGGCTGGTTTGGGGTTTATAGTGCCACCAATAACTGGATCTCCCTGTATCAGATTCCAGTTGCGGCTGAAGATTCTCCTTAGTTCCTGATGTTGTCTATTATAAGTGAGAATGATTCTCGATTGGAATGTATGCGATTTGTCCCCTACTGTCTCATGTCTTGGTTTAGGTAGCAGTGCATTGGATCTAGGTATGGCTCGTGTTTTCTGTATGGCCTCCTTAATTAGTCTGAGGGGGTAACCTCTGGCTAGAAATCTCTGTTTGCTAGCCTCCTGTGCATTTTGACAATCAGCGTCTGAGCTGCAAATGCGCCTGATACGAAGCATCTCCCCATAGGGGATGCTCCGAATAAGGTGTGAAGGGTGGTGGCTTGAGGCATGCAGAATGGTATTGCCTGCAGTCAGTTTTCTGAATAGTTTAGTGGAAAGTGAGTTATTATTGTTGGTAATTTCCACATCTAAGAAACAGACTGTTTTATCACTAATTGATGATGTAAATTCAAGATTAAGCCGATTAACATTCAGTTTTTCCACATACTCTTTTGCGCTTTGCTCAGTTCCCCTCCAAACAAAAAATAAATCATCAATGTACCTTAGATACAAAATAACATGCTCCATTGTGATGTCCATGTGTTCACCATAGAGGACCTGCTCCTCCCACAAGCCCATATGCAAACATGCATAGCTAGGAGAGAAGCAGGCCCCCATAGCGACACCCCTAATCTGTTGGTATATTTGGTTGTCAAACAGAAAGAAATTTTGTTCCAGACATGCAGAAATCATCATTTTGAGCATTTTGTTATGCGCTGCAAACGACATAGGCCTTAGATTTAGATAATGTTCTATTGCCTTGAGACCATCGCCATGTCTTATCGAGGTGTATAGGGACTTCACGTCCATCGTCATCAAAAGCATATCTTCGCCCCAAGATACAGTCTCTATTTTACGTAGAAAATCTGAGGTGTCCTGTACATATGATGGCAGGCTACGGACCCATTCCTGTAGGAAAAAGTCTATATATTTAGAGGTGTTTTCCATGAGGCTATTAATTGCAGAGATTATCGGTCTCCCTGGTGGAGTTGTCGTGCTCTTGTGCACCTTTGGGATTAAATAAAAAGTCGGAATAACAGGAAATTCCTTCTTCATGAAACGATATTCTGCCTCAGTAATTAGCCCCCCACTCTTCCATGCCAAAAGTTTCAAATAATGTTCTTGCCAGGATGACTTCACCACGTTAATATTGCTTTTACGGTAACACGCTATATCATCTAGTTGAGATTTTGCCTCATCCATATATAGTTGACGCGGCCATAGGACTATGTTGCCCCCCTTGTCTGCCTGTCTCACAATAATATTATTATCAGCTCCCAATTTCTTAATGAGATTCCAGTAGACAAGGTTCTGTTTATTCCTGTTGCGGAATGTCCTATTGGTCATGGTGTATAGCTTTTTTAAGTCTTGGGTTACCAATTCGTGATATACATCCAGATTATCATGTAGAAGAATTGGCTGGAAGTTTGATTTTGGTTTGAATGGGGTTTCCCGGGTTCCTCTGCCATCAATGAGTGCTGGTTCACCAGTTGCATTTCCCTCTACTTGTTCTACAATGAGGGACCACGCATCCTGGAATAAGGATGCATCCCCCGCTGTAAGTAGCGGAGGGTTGGTTGGTTCCGGGATGTTAGGGGGAGTGACTTTTTTGGGCTGTAGAAGGTGGAATTTGTGTAGCTTTAACTTCCTGATAAAGCGGTAAGTGTCCAATCTGGTGTCTACAAAGTTGAAGTCACAGGGTAAAGGATAAAATGTATGTGGAACTATATATATATATATATATATATATATATATATATATATATATTCACTGAAAAAACCATGGGTTTCACACACGTTATAGTTAGGAATTAGCATTTAAAAAACCTTAGAAATTCAGTGAAAAAACCATAGGTTTCACACATGTTATAGTTAGCTGGACATTTTACTCGTAAAAAAACAATGAAATTCCCCCGTTATAGTTAGTTCAGCTAACTATAACTCGCGCGCCCGCAATGCACTGCTGATGATGTCACATATTACATCACTCATGACATGGTCAGTGACATCACTCAAGACATCACTGATGACATCTCAAATGACATCACTGATGACATCACTGATGACATCATCCAGTGAATGTGTGTTTTTCTGAAAATTAAATATGTTTTATATATGTATATCTCAAGGTCGATGGAAGAATAAATGGGTATATAAGTGTCTAAATGGATGATTTTGTTTTGAAAAATTGATTGTGTAACTGACTGATTAAGTGTATCATAGTGAATACATGGCTTAGTGAGTAATGTTTAAATATTTAAATATCTGTATTAGTCTCTCTCTTTGTGTATAAGTGGCTGCATGGGTTGGTGAGTAGCTACATGAGTGTCTATATAGGTTATTTGTTGGTTTTTTGAGTATCAGTGTCTGATGTCTGTATGGTTTGGTGGGGGGTATTACGTAGTGCATAGGTGCATGAATGAATGACTCAGTCTTTGTATGTTTTGAAGACAGCATGTGTGCAGGACTCTATGGGTGCATGAGTGTGTGCTTGGTTGTGTTAGTGAGTGAATGACTGTCTCAATAGTGTCTCTATGAGTAACTACATATGTTTTAAACTAGTATATGTGACTATTGGTGTATATAAGCGAGTATATGTGAGAGTGAGAGATTGAAAGAGTTCCTTTATGAATAAGTATGTGTTTCGTTAAGTGATTGTTTAAAAGACTAAGTATGTGTAAGTTTCCGTAGAAGTAAGTGTGGTGGTGTGTGTATAACTGTATATGCAAGTAAATGTATGTTTGATTCTTTATTAGCATGAGTGACTATGTGTGTGAGTAACTCTATGGATGAGTGGCATTGTGTAACAGGATGTATAGGTGTATGAGTACATATGATGAGTGTGTACATGTATGAGTGACTGTATAGGACTGTTGGTGAATGAGTGGATGTGTATGTGGATCTTAGAATTACTGAATAGGTTGTTGTAACTGGTATTGGTATGTCCATTGTTTTTAAAATTGTAATTTCTATTTTTGAATGTGTGTATCAAAGGTTATATTAGGGGAAGAGGAGGTCTGCCACTCTATCACAAGGATGATGTCATCAGTGATGTCATCAGTGATGTCATTTGAGATGTCATCAGTTATGTCATGAGTGATGTCACTGACCATGTCATGAGTGATGTAATATGTGACGTCATCAGCAGTGCATTGCGGGCGCGCGAGTTATAGTTAGCTGAACTAACTATAACGGGGGAATTTCATTGGTTTTTTACGAGTAAAATGTCCAGCTAACTATAACATGTGTGAAACCTATGGTTTTTTCACTGAATTTCTAAGATTTTTTAAATGCTAATTCCTAACTATAACGTGTGTGAAACCCATGGTTTTTTCAGTGAATTTGCAAGGTTTTTTAAATGCTAATTCCTAACTATAACGTGTGTGAAACCTATGGTTTTTTCAGTGAATTTGCAAGGTTTTTTAAATGCTAATCCCTAACTATAACGTTTTTGAAACCTTTGGTTTTTTCAGTGAATTTGTATGGTTTTTTATATGCTAAGTTATGTATTTTTAATTAAAGATATTTTTTTTTATTAAAATAAAATTACTATTATTCATTTATATATTATCTGTATTTTTTTATAAATTATTTTTTTTAAAAATTCAATTAGGATATTTTTTTTTTTTTAATTTTTTAAATTATTTTATGTCCACTTTTTTTTTTTTTTTATAAATTCTTGGGGTGCGCGCTCTGAGCGCGCTCCTAGTACTATTTCGTAAGTTTTTTATGAATTCCGGCGTACGTTATTTACGTGCGCAAATATACTTCATGGTGCGCGCTGGGAGCGCGCACCCAGTACGTATGCGTATGTACGTACGCATGCGTCCTACGCGCTCGACGCGGTTTACTTCCGCATACGCAAAAATTATGCGCAATAACGGTCGCGTATATGCGTGTTCAACGTATGCGCGCTAGGTACGCGCATATGACGTATGCACCTGCGCGTTTACGCGTTCATGCATACGTCATCACGGGGTGCGCGCTCGGAGCTTGCGCAGTGCGCGCACCTCGGGTTTATACATAATAAAACAATATTTCCTATTGGTTATCATTACTTTCAGTTTCTAATTGTTTCAATACCACACCCAATCCCCTCATGGCAAGTCATGTGATCAAGAATCATCACTTTTGATTGGTTTGAAGTACTTTCTGTTCCAGATTATTCCCAAACCACACCTACTCCCCTCATTATTAGTTCTGATTCCTTTGGAGAAGGAGCTATTCTGTTGTTGAGAGACAATGGCTGAACAGCAACCTACTTCAGACAGTGACCAGGACACTCTTGAGAGGCAGAGGAACAGGAGGCAGAAAGACAGCTTTATATGGCAGTTTTTCACTTTTCCAGATGATGAGAAAAAGGTAAATGCACCGAAAGTTACATGTGTACTTTGTAAAAAAGTCTTATCTCGTGGGAATCCTAACAAGAAATATTCTTTTAGCATTCACACTATGTTGAGACATGTTTACAAAATGCATCCAGTAACTTATCGTCGAGCTTCTGGAGAAAACCCTCCACCTGCTCAGCCGACGACATCAGCAGCAGCTCAGCCGAGCACATCTTCGGCAGCTCAGGGGAGCACTTCAGCTGCGATGGTGCCTTCACCTGTTTCTACACCTCTTGTTGGTCCACCTTGTTTGGCGAGGTTGTCTACACGGTGCACTGATTGCGGTTCTCTTATTTCTGTGGGGAAGACCAGTCTTGATCTCCTTCAGAGAAAATTTGATGCGCATCCGTGCACTAGGCCATAGATGTTTTTTCTTTTTTTGCGTTTTTCTCTTCCTGTTTCCCTCCATTAACTCAAGGGCTCTTTTAAGAGCCACTTATAAACTTAACCAAACAAATTTTTTTTTTAGAAATTTTTTTGGAAATTTTTTTGAGGTGCGCGCACCCTGCGCGCAGCCAAGGTTTTTTTTTTTTTTGAGAGACTACAATTAAAAATTGAAAATGTGATTGTAGAAAAGTAGAAAAAAAGGAACCATGATATTGGTGACTTACCATACCCACTCAAAAAAATATTTTTTCATTTATTTTTCTAAAAAATTGCTTTAAAAATGGTTCTAGTTTTCGTAAATTTTCTATATCAATCTGAAAAAAAAGAAAAAAGTATTAATATTTTTTAAAACATTTTATAATACAGTACACATATTTACATAACAACGCAACAAATCTCTGCCTGTAATTCCTATTTGCACACAGAGTCATGTTTTCACATTAGTCACAAAACGAAATTTCTTTGCCAATTTGAATGCACACTTACTGCTCTTTTTTGTTGGCAAGTGAAAATCACTTTTACAGACTGACACATTATGAATCCACTTTTCAGATTTTTTGAAATGCACATGTCCAGACTGCTTTTTCAGACCACCACCATGTGTATCCTGGGTGACTGAGTACACTCCAGCAAGGGCAACCAGCCTTAGTGATGCTGAATGTATTTGCATTACAGACTGAAACCTCAAAACCCCACTCGCTTGTAAATACTGTCCATGATTATACATGGAAAGGAGGTGGGTGTGTGCTAAGAGTCTGCTTCTGCACCAAAAAAATCGCCCCCCCTTTTTCCTACTAATGCAACTGTGAAATCACCAGAGCAAAATGCAATAAATCTCTGCCTGTAATTCCTATTTGCACACAGAGTCATGTTTTCACATTAGTCACAAAACGAAATTTCTTTGCCAATTTGAATGCACACTTACTGCTCTTTTTTGTTGGCAAGTGAAAATCACTTTTACAGACTGACACATTATGAATCCACTTTTCAGATTTTTTAAAAAGCCCATGTCCAGACCAATACACCTTAATTTATCGTGAAAACATAGTCCATATTATTTTACATGTTCCTCACATTTAAATTTCTCCCAAAACTAAAAATAATAAACACAACTTCAACAAAAAGAATTACATTTCTATTATTCATTTCTTAATTTACCATATACATCTCCTCTCAAACTCTAACCTCACCTTTAAAATTAGTTAGTTGTGATAGAAATGTGGCACTCAAACAGCAGATTATCAGAGCCAGGACCTCTGTTCTCTACACCTCTCTCCTCTCAGCAGAACCAGATAATGGCAAACTTTCCCTCTCTTTTTCCACACATATGCATGTTAATTTCAAATCTCACTGCTTCCCCCTTTTTTTCAAATGTAATCACACCTTTCTATTGGTTGAAAACCAACCCTTTTCCAAAAGTACCCTTCCCCCTACTTGACTTCTGCCTAGTACCCTTCCCCCAACTTGACTTCTGCCTGCTACCATAGCAACAGCTCATGGAACACTGCTGTGTGGAGTTAGGTCAGAAGTTCGCCACACAATGTTTCAATTCCACAGAGCAAGAGTGCTTGACTTTTCAAACCTTACAGCAAATCCATAGTACTGTTCTTTGGTAACACATTTTTCTGTACCAATACAAAACATGCTTCTATTATTTTACACATACAGCCTAGTTTTTAGTGTAGAATGGTATGAAACAGCCAATCAGTTCTTTTTTTTTATAAAAAAATATGTATGCCTCCATTTCCAAACTGTCTTTCATTTCTGTTTACCATTCTACTGAATTACACCTCCTGAGTGCATCCAGATCTCCTTTGGAAATGTTCACAGTGTGGATTGTAGGACACAGCTATGTCTTCTGGAGTGAAAAATTTGCAGAGAAAAGAGGTATGGTGAGAGACCTTGCTTTGCCAAATGTAGACATCAAATGGATTGGTCAGAGAGGGTTAAAGTGGCACCAATTAATGCCTTTGGTGAAAACCTTTCAACATCTCCCACAGCCTAACCTTATTATTGTGCACTGTGGTGGTAATGATCTAGGCACTTTAACTGGGGTAGGTCTGGAAATGCTTATTAAGGACACCTTTGTGCAATTGATGTCGCTTTTTCCACAAACTGCCTTTGTATATTCTAACATATGCCAAAGGCAAAAGTGGAACTGGTCCAACCAATTTTGTCCGCAGATTGACAAAGCAAGGAAGCACGTCAACAAATCTATTTCTGCTTTCCTCAGAGACTATGGTATGGGTTCCATTTACCACAACAACTTGCGTTACGACATGCAAGACATTTATAGAAGAGATGGTGTGCACTTCACTGATGAAGGCAACAGAGTCTTCCTCTTGAACCTCAGACTCTGCATCGGTACTTACTTGTAGGTACCAAAAAACAAACAATAAACACAAGGGCTCTTTTTAGAGCCACCTTATATCTAAACACTTAAATGCGATTTTTTTAAAATTTGTTTTATTACGTTTTTTTTCGGGTGCGCGCTGGGTGCGCGCACTCGGCGATATTTTTTAACAAAATATTAATCTTTTTTTTTGCCCTACAAGGTCCTACTTTGACCCCCTTACAATGCTTACTGGGTCTATTTCTACCCACTCTGCCCCCTTTTCAAGTTCTCCCCCTTTGTTTATCACCCCCTCTTTATGCGATAGACAAAATGGCGGCCGCCGCTTCCTGATTTCCTCCGATTCGAATGTTTACTAAGATCTAACAACCAATCAGAATTGCGCTCGCGCACGGCAAGGTGCGCGCACCCAGCGCGCACGGAGCGCGCTTAGATATATATATATTGATTTAAAGGCTATTTTCTCATAATCTACTGAACAGATTTACACCACACCTACAAAAGGCACTTCCTTGACCAGGGGACTACCTCTCTGCCAAATTTCCAGTAATTCTGTTCAGCCGTTCGGGCTGTAGCCCTGTCTAAAGGTCCTATGGAAAAATGCATGGGAAAAACGCGTTTTGGGACCCCCCTTTTATCTCAGCCCCCGCTTGACGAATCCCCCCGAGACTTTCAGGGAAGGAGCGGAGCGTAGCGCCCCACCAATTTTGAGAAATTCGCGAGGATTCGTCGACCGGCGCCAAAGTTATTCCAAATAGAATGTTGCGGATTTCCTATGGAAAATGGGTCCTAACTATAACTACCTACTGGCGACCGCCAGTAGGTAATATATATATATATATATGCTTATTAAGGACACCTTTGTGCAATTGATGTCGCTTTTTCCACAAACTGCCTTTGTATATTCTAACATATGCCAAAGGCAAAAGTGGAACTGGTCCAACCAATTTTGTCCGCAGATTGACAAAGCAAGGAAGCACGTCAACAAATCTATTTCTGCTTTCCTCAGAGACTATGGTATGGGTTCCATTTACCACAACAACTTGCGTTACGACATGCAAGACATTTATAGAAGAGATGGTGTGCACTTCACTGATGAAGGCAACAGAGTCTTCCTCTTGAACCTCAGACTCTGCATCGGTACTTACTTGTAGGTACCAAAAAACAAACAATAAACACAAGGGCTCTTTTTAGAGCCACCTTATATCTAAACACTTAAATGCGATTTTTTTAAAATTTGTTTTATTACGTTTTTTTTCGGGTGCGCGCTGGGTGCGCGCACTCGGCGATATTTTTTAACAAAATATTAATCTTTTTTTTTGCCCTACAAGGTCCTACTTTGACCCCCTTACAATGCTTACTGGGTCTATTTCTACCCACTCTGCCCCCTTTTCAAGTTCTCCCCCTTTGTTTATCACCCCCTCTTTATGCGATAGACAAAATGGCGGCCGCCGCTTCCTGATTTCCTCCGATTCGAATGTTTACTAAGATCTAACAACCAATCAGAATTGCGCTCGCGCACGGCAAGGTGCGCGCACCCAGCGCGCACGGAGCGCGCTTAGATATATATATATTGATTTAAAGGCTATTTTCTCATAATCTACTGAACAGATTTACACCACACCTACAAAAGGCACTTCCTTGACCAGGGGACTACCTCTCTGCCAAATTTCCAGTAATTCTGTTCAGCCGTTCGGGCTGTAGCCCTGTCTAAAGGTCCTATGGAAAAATGCATGGGAAAAACGCGTTTTGGGACCCCCCTTTTATCTCAGCCCCCGCTTGACGAATCCCCCCGAGACTTTCAGGGAAGGAGCGGAGCGTAGCGCCCCACCAATTTTGAGAAATTCGCGAGGATTCGTCGACCGGCGCCAAAGTTATTCCAAATAGAATGTTGCGGATTTCCTATGGAAAATGGGTCCTAACTATAACTACCTACTGGCGACCGCCAGTAGGTAATATATATATATATATATATATATATATATATATATATATATATATATATATATATATATATATATATATATATATAGTCACTGAAAAAACCATAGGTTTCAGGGCTGTTATAGTTAGCCTGTAGGTAGTTATAGTTAGGACCTAATATCCATAGGAAAATCGTAACATTCTTTTTCCAATAACTTTGTCGTCGGTTGACAAATCTTCGCGAATTTTCCAAAACTCGTGGGGCGCTCCAGTCTGCTCCTATCTTAAAAGTTTCAGGGTGATTCAGCAAGCAGGAGCCGAGAAAAAAGGGCTTTCCCAAAACGTGTTTTATCCATATTAATTTCCATGGGACATGACTACAGCCCGAACTGCTGAACGGAATTACATCTAAGGTGATTTTACCCTGTGGAAAACCTTCTGAAGGGATATCATGAATCATGTTTGAGAGAAAACTGAAGCTAAAATGAGAGCATATTTTCTGTAAATTCACATTATCTTTCTCAGTCATGTGAGAATGAAGTCTGTCATTCTCAGTACAACATGTACAGCCAACAAGGGCAGAGACTGTCAGTCCTTTGTGTTCTACTGAAGCTTCCCAGAGTGTTCTAAAGAACAAATATCGCGAAGTCCCTTCGGCTTCCTCTTTCTTCACTGCTCGTCAGTTAAGTGCATCCCTTACATTCTTGGCTTAGTCTGACTTTGTTGTTGTTTGTATAGCGTTTTTTTGTGCACATTATCAGCATTATTGCCTTGGTTTCGTTTCATATTCCCTGCGCAGCAGGCTCTTGCCCGAGAGCGTTTTCCCCCTCACAGTTTCTCCCACTGTACGCTCTGCGCACTATGAGATCCTGTCAGGTGCATCTGGTCCGAGTGAGGCAGCTCCGTTGAGCGCTCCCACTGGTCTTTATGTGCGTTTGGAAATCAAGTCACTCCTTTAGTGTCCGCTTGATTCCTGACCAACCCTCGCCTAATTTTGACACCGCTACGCGGTGATTTCCCCACATGCCCACATTAGTGACCAGCACCACTTGGTGGTTTTAATTGGTATTGTGCCTCAGTCTATTCTTATAACAGCTTCAGGGAAAGTCAATCTGTTGGAGCACCGGCGAGGGAGCTGCCTTAAGGATTTTAAGGGCATTTGTTCTGTGCCAACACCCTCTGCTATCATGTCTTCTCTAGAAGACCCTTTTTACTCCTCCTACCAGGAAGTGGAGGAGGAATGGCCCCCCAACTTATCCCTCCAGCAGTGGACCAAGCCCACTCTTCGGCTATTTCTAGGGCACGGCTCCTCTTAGGGATCAGGTTGATAAGCTGGCGAAAAGCATCCCTGGGGTGTTCAGTGGCACAGATCTGGTGGCGTTACAACAAACAAATGATGGACGGAATGCTGACAATGCATACATTCTCCCCCAGTCAAGAGATCTGGGTTAAATCCATTGTTCTTTTGCCCACTATACCACCCCAGTTTAGACATGGCCATATGCAAATAAGTCTTGACCCTGTGCCTCATGGGAACAGTCCAGCCCGAACTGCCAAGCCATGTCTTCCCTGGACCGGAATCAAGCATCCTAGGACCAGTTTCTGGCTATCAGCCGTCATCAGCCAGGATAGCTTGACTCCAGTGGCGTAGTGAGCACGGGTCCCACGTCTGGGAATACCCATCCCACTTAGGGCGAAAAGCGTTACAACAAACAAATGATGGACGGAATGCTGACAATGCATACATTCTCCCCCAGTCAAGAGATCTGGGTTAAATCCATCGTTCTTTTGCCCACTACACCACCCAAGTTTAGACATGGCCATATGCAAATCAGTCTTGACCCTGTGCCTCATGGGAACAGTCCAGCCCGAACTGCCAAGCCATGTCTTCCCTGGACCGGAATCAAGCATCCTAGGACCAGTTTCTGGCTATCAGCCGTCATCAGCCAGGATAGCTTGACTCCAGTGGCATAGTGAGCACGGGTCCCACGTCTGGGAAAACCCATCCCACTTAGGGCAAAAAGCGTTACAACAAACAAATGATGGACGGAATGCTGACAATGCATACATTCTCCCCCAGTCAAGAGATCTGGGTTAAATCCATCGTTCTTTTGCCCACTACACCACCCCAGTTTAGACATGGCCATATGCAAATCAGTCTTGACCCTGTGCCTCATGGTAACAGTCCAGCCCGAACTGCAAAGCCATGTCTTCCCTAGACCGGAATCGAGCATCCTAGGACCAGTTTCTGGCTATCAGCCATCATCAGCCAGGATAGCTTGACTCCAGTGGCGTAGTGAGCACGGGTCCCTCGTCTGGGAATACCCATCCCACTTAGGGCGAAAAGCGTTACAACAAACAAATGATGGACGGAATGCTGACAATGCATACATTCTCCCCCAGTCAAGAGATCTGGGTTAAATCCATCGTTCTTTTGCCCACTACACCACCCCAGTTTAGACATGGCCATATGCAAATCAGTCTTGACCCTGTGCCTCATGGGAACAGTCCAGCCCGAACTGCCAAGCCATGTCTTCCCTGGACCGGAATCAAGCATCCTAGGACCAGTTTCTGGCTATCAGCTGTCATCAGCCAGGATAGCTTGACTCCAGTGGCGTAGTGAGCACGGGTCCCACGTCTGGGAATACCCATCCCACTTAGGGCGAAAAGCGTTAAATCACACAAATGATGGACAGAATGCTGACAATGCATACATTCTCCCCCAGGCAAGAGATCTGGGTTAAATCCATCGTTCTTTTGCCCACTACACCACCCCAGTTTAGACATGGCCATATGCAAATCAGTCTTGACCCTGTGCCTCATGGGAACAGTCCAGCTCGAACTGCCAAGCCATGTCTTCCCTGGACCGGAATCAATCATCCTAGGACCAGTTTCTGGCTATCAGCCGTCATCAGCCAGGATAGCTTGACTCCAGTGGCGTAGTGAGCACGGGTCCCTCGTCTGGGAATACCCATCCCACTTAGGGCGAAAAGCGTTACAACAAACAAATGATGGACGGAATGCTGACAATGCATACATCCTCCCCCAGTCAAGAGATCTGGGTTAAATCCATCGTTCTTTTGCCCACTACACCACCCCAGTTTAGACGTGGCCATATGCAAATCAGTATTGACCCTGTGCCTCATGGTAACAGTCCAGCCCGAACTGCCAAGCCATGTCTTCCCTGGACCGGAATCGAGCATCCTAGGACCAGTTTCTGGCTATCAGCCGTCATCAGCCAGGATAGCTTGACTCCAGTGGCGTAGTGAGCACGGGTCCCTCGTCTGGGAATACCCATCCCACTTAGGGCGAAAAGCGCTACAACAAACAAATGATGGACGGAATGCTGACAATGCATACATTCTCCCCCAGTCAAGAGATCTGGGTTAAATCCATCGTTCTTTTGCCCACTACACCACCCCAGTTTAGACATGGCCATATGCAAATCAGTCTTGACCCTGTGCCTCATGGGAACAGTCCAGCCCGAACTGCCAAGCCATGTCTTCCCTGGACCGGAATCAATCATCCTAGGACCAGTTTCTGGCTATCAGCCGTCATCAGCCAGGATAGCTTGACTCCAGTGGCGTAGTGAGCACGGGTCCCTCGTCTGGGAATACCCATCCCACTTAGGGCGAAAATCGTTACAACAAACAAATGATGGACGGAATGCTGACAATGCATACATTCTCCCCCAGGCAAGAGATCTGGGTTAAATCCATCGTTCTTTTGCCCACTACACCACCCCAGTTTAGACATGGCCATATGCAAATCAGTCTTGACCCTGTGCCTCATGGGAACAGTCCAGCCCGAACTGCCAAGCCATGTCTTCCCTGGACCGGAATCAAGCATCCTAGGACCAGTTTCTGGCTATCAGCCGTCATCAGCCAGGATAGCTTGACTCCAGTGGCGTAGTGAGCACGGGTCCCTCGTCTGGGAATACCCATCCCACTTAGGGCGAAAATCGTTACAACAAACAAATGATGGACGGAATGCTGACAATGCATACATTCTCCCCCAGGCAAGAGATCTGGGTTAAATCCATCGTTCTTTTGCCCACTACACCACCCCAGTTTAGACATGGCCATATGCAAATCAGTCTTGACCCTGTGCCTCATGGGAACAGTCCAGCCCGAACTGCCAAGCCATATCTTCCCTGGACCGGAATCAAGCATCCTAGGACCAGTTTCTGGCTATCAGCCGTCATCAGCCAGGATAGCTTGACTTCAGTGGCGTAGTGAGCACGGGTCCCACGTCTGGGAATACCCATCCCACTTAGGGCGAAAAGCGTTACAACAAACAAATGATGGACGGAATGCTGACAATGCATACATTCTCCCCCAGTCAAGAGATCTGGGTTAAATCCATCGTTCTTTTGCCCACTACACCACCCCAGTTTAGACATGGCTATATGCAAATCAGTCTTGACCCTGTGCCTCATGGGAACAGTCCAGCCCGAACTGCCAAGCCATGTCTTCCCTGGACCGGAATCAAGCATCCTAGGACCAGTTTCTGGCTATCAGCCGTCATCAGCCAGGATAGCTTGACTCCAGTGGCGTAGTGAGCGCGGGTCCCACGTCTGGGAATACCCATCCCACTTAGGGCGAAAAGCATGTCCCAGATGGTGGTAGCAGGTCCCAGATGGGGAATAAAAGGGCCGTTAAGTATAACACGGGCACTTGGAAGGATTTGATTAACTTACAGAGAACTTCCTCAAGAGTGTGAGAACGCTAAAACATGCACCCTGCCGGGATGCTGTCACCACTATTGCAGATCCCGACGACGGGTTTCCCTTAGAGGGAGAGGGTGTATCGGAGGACTATTTCTCCTCCGATAAGGATAAGGACTCGGGGTGTCCCTGGCATCCAGAGTCCCACTCCTCTCAGTCCCGGGTTGGGGACGGGGTTCACTCGGACATGTTCGAACCTACCCAAATTTACCATCCCAGGTTTGTGGAGTGGACCTCTGACACCAAAGTGGCAGAGTATGTGGTGGGGAAAATCCTTCAACCCCTTGAATGGGAGGTCAAGAACAGGATGAAGGGAGAAGGCCCCAGGCCCTCACTGAAGGGGAAGGTTGCACACACACCTGAAATTGATGAGAAACTATGTACTTTTTCTCCAAGTATACGAGGGATCCCAAGAAAGGAATTGATAGGTCTTGGACGTGGTAGGGCCCTTGACCCAAATTATTCAATTGGCGGAGCATTCAAAAGAGTCAGGATCCCATTTGCCCATGGATATTGTGCCTGGTTGGGCGCACTACCCTAAACCATAAAACACTACCCCCTCCACTACCCAAACACCACTGCACTACCCTAAACCCTAAAACACTACCCCAGCACGATACCCTATACTACCCAAACATAACTGCACTACCCCAAACCCTAAAACACTACCACCAGCACGACTCCCTACACCACCCAAACACCACTGCACTACCCTAAACCCTAAATCTACCCCAACACAACCCCCTACACTACACAAACACCACTGCACTACCCTAAACCCTAAAACACGATCCCCAGCATGACCCCTTTCACTACACAAACATTACTGCACTGCCTTAAACCCTAAAACACTACCCCAGCATGACCCCCTACATTACACAAACATCACTGCACATCCCTAAACACTAAATATACCCCATCATGACACCTACACTACACAAACACCACTGTACTACACTAAACCCTAAAACACTACCCCCAGCACGACCCCCTTCACTACCCAAACACCACTGCATGACCCTAAACCCTAAATACGTCACCCTACACTACACAAACACCACTGCACTACCCTAAACCCTGAAACACTAGAACCCAGCACGACCCCCTACAGTATGCAAACACCACTGCACTACCCTAAACACTAAAAGACTACCCCCTACACTGCACAAACACAACTGCACTACCCAAAACCCTAAAACACTATCCCAGCACTACCCTTACACTACACAAACACTACTGCACTACCCTAAACACTAAAACACTACCCCCAGCATGACTCCCTACACTACCCAAACACCACTGCACTACCCTAAACCCTAAATCTACCCCAGCACGACCCCCTAAACTACCCAAAGACCACTGCACTACCCTAAACCATAAAACAGTAACCCAACACGACCCCCTACACTACCCAAACACCACTGCACTACCCTAAACCCCAAATCTATCCCCAGCACGACCCCCTACACTACCCATACACTACGCTAAACCCTAAAACACTACCCCAGCATGACCCCCTACACTACCCAAACACCACTGTATTACCCTAAACCTTAAATCACTACCCCAGCACGACCCCCTACACTACCCAAATACCACTGCACTACCCTAAACCCTAGAGAGAAGAAAACACCCCTTGCCCAATCCCCCTTACCTCTCACTCCTCATGGTTCCTCTTTCCTCTTGGTTCCTTCTTCATGTCGTCTCTGAGGACCGGTGCATGTCGTTGTGAGGAAACGGAACAGCCTCTGTTTCCTTACAACAACGTGGATCGTCTACATGTTTTTTAGAATGCATGTTCATTTACCATACAGACCTTTACAAAACAAATTGCGTTGTAATGGTATGGCAAAGTAAAAAAGTCGTTGTAACGGCTGTTTACCGATCGAAGCTTGCCCCTGTTCTTCAGTGAGATGTTTATTTGATTAATTAGGAGGAAGGAATGTGTTTTTTTACTGAAAAGTGCATTCCCAGCTGTTGTATTGTGAAAGTGTCCGCGTGGCCTGGTTTCACTTCTGGTGGGAAAGTGGAAGAGTCTGTTTGGATCTAAAGGAGTTCTGTTGTTGGACGGGGCCGGCACGACATGTCATCGGAAAACATAGCTAATCGAAAGCGTCCTCCCTGAAGTGTGGAGCATTGCCATGAGAGGTCAACGAGTGTGCGTCACACCGCAATATGAGCATACCGCGTGACCCATGTGCTGCCTCCCGAGTATGGGAGGCAGAAGCGGCATCGCAGGTCCTCTTGAAGACCGCTGTAGCACTAATTCTATATTTTGGTACTAGGGCATTTTAACTTTGCCAGATACCTTTTTTGTTGGTTGTGGTGCTTGTCACTTTGCTGCCCGCTGGTGCACTCGACTGGGCACCCCACCTCGTGTGCCATCTGTAGGGCCTCTGCCCTCGGATCACTGCTTTCAGTTTCTGGAGTGGCAACATAAACAATTGCTCCCAAAGAACTAGCCTGAACACTTAGGTGAATATCCCCTTGACCAGCATTCCACGGAAAATCTTTCCTAGCTCTTCCACATCGACGAGGACGTCAAAATAGCATGGCTCCGCTTGTGACAACGTATGGAATCATCGGAGCCATAAGAGGACCCCGTCGGCCTGAAAAAAACATAGATTTCAGGCACGTTATAGTTAGAAATTAGCATTTAAAAAACCTTAGAAATTTACTGAAAAAACCATGTTTCATGGGCGTTATAGTTAGTTGGACATTTCACTCGTACAAAACCATAGAAATTCCCCAGTTATAGTTATTTCAGCTAAATGTAACTCGCGTGCCCGCAATGCACTGCTGATGACATCTCATATTACATCACTCATGACATGGTCAGTGACATCACTCATAACATCACAGATGACATCTCAAATGACATCACTCATGACATCATCTAGTGAATGTGTGTTTTTCTGAAAATTGAATATGTTTTATATATGTATGTCTCAAGATCGATGGAAGAATAAATGGGTATACAAGTGTCTAAATTGATGATTTGTTTTGTAAAATTGATTGTATAACTGGCTGATTAAACCCTTCAATGCGCATGACGGAGCGGTTCCATCATGAGCGTCGGTTGCGCTGTGCGCATGATGGAACCGCTCCGTCACGGCCCCGCCCGCTCAATAGAACCTTCAGCACGGCGCGGTAATCCGCGCCGCGCTGAAGGGGTTAAGTGTATCTTAGTGAATACATGGGTTAGTGAGTAATGTTTGAATATGTAAATATCTGTATCAGTCTCTCACTTTGTGTATAAGTGGCTGCATGGGTTGGTGAGTAGCTACAGGAGTGTCTATATGGGTTACTAGTTGTTTTTTTGAGTATCAGTATGAGTGTCTGAGTGTTGCAGTCTTAGTTAAAGGGGGCATGAGGAAGGTCAAGCCCTCAATTATCCAAAAGGCTCACCTGTGACCAAGACTCTACATGAGTTGAAACGCGTAAGGATACCATGCTGCCATGACGAGGTTTTGTGAAATAAAAGCGCATGTTTGCAGAGTCTGGTTTTAGCGCTCTTCTTTTGGGCACAAAGGAGATATTTGTGGATATATATATATATATATATATCACTTAAAAAACCATAGGTTTCACACATGTTTTAGTTAGGTGGATATTTCACTCGTAAAAAACCAATGAAATTCCCCCGTTATAGTTAGTTTAGATATCCACTGCTCATGACGTCACATATTACATCACTCATGACATGGTCAGTGGCATCACTCATTAAATCACTGATGACATCATCCTTGTGATAGAGTGCCGGTTGCGCGAGTTATAGTTATCTGAACTAACTATAACGGGGGAATTTCATTGTTTTTTAAGAGTGAAATATCCACCTAACTATAACCTGTGTGAAACCTATGGTTTTTTAAGTGAATTTGCAAGGTTTTTTAAATGCTAATTCCTAACTATAACGTGTGTGAAACCTATGTTTTTTTCAGTGAATTTGTACGGTTTTTTAAATGCTAATTTATTTATGTATTATTATTTTTTTTATATATTTATTTTACAATAAACTACGTATTAATTTTTTTTTATTTTCATGGTGCGCGCATGGTGCGCGCACCCCCGCGATTTAAAAAAAAAAAGAAACATTTTTCTGCCTTCGGGGTCCTTCAGGGACCCCCTGACAAAGGCTAGGGGGTCAGGAACTCTCTACCCTGCCCCATTTTCACGTTCGCCACCTTCCGTTTTCACTCTCGCACTGAAAACAATCAAAATGGCGGCCGACACTTCCTGATTTCGACCGATTCGAATGTTGACTAATATGTAACCACCAATCAGAATTGCGCTCGCGCACGTTAGGGTGCTCGCACGGTGATCTCACGGTGCGCGCACCCTGCGCGCGTATAGACATTGATATGCTTTTAAATGCTATTTTCTCAGGAAATACTGAACAGATTTACACCAAAAGGCACTTCCTTGACCTTATGGCTACCTCTCTGCCAAATTTCAAGTAATTCTGTTCAGCCGTTCGGGCTGTAGCTGCGTCTAAAGGTCCTATGGAAAAAAGCATGGGGAAAACGTGTTTTGGGACCCCCCTTTTTTCTTGTCCCCCGCTTGACGAATCACCCCGAGACTTTCAGGGTAGGAGCTGAACGGCGCGCCCCATTAGTTTTGAAAATTTCGCGAGGATTCGTCAACCGGCGCCAAAGGTTTTCAAAATAGAATTTTGAGATTTCCTATGGAAACACGGTCCTAACTATAACTATCTACTGGCAACCGCCAGTAGATAATATATATATATATACACATATATATATATATATATATATATATATATATATATATATATATATATATATATATATATATATATATATATAGATACATATTCACTGAAAAAACCATACGTTTCACACATGTTATAGTTAGCTGGATATTTCACTCGTAAAAAACCAATGAAATTCCCCCCGTTATAGTTAGTTCAGCTAACTATAACTCGCGCGCCCGCAATCCACTGCTGATGATGTCACATATTACATCACTCATGACATGGTCAGTGACATCACTCATGACATCACTGATGACATCTCAAATGACATCACTGATGACATCACTGATGACATCATCCATTGAGTATGTGTTTCTGAACAATTTTAATATGTTTAATATATATATAGGGAAAGGCCTGTTGAAGAATGAGTGGGTGTACAAGTGTGTAAATGGATGATTTTCTGTGGTGCGTAACTGACTCTATAAGTGAGTCATTAAATGTATCTTACTGCAGACTAGTGACTAAACTGTGGAAATGTTTGTATGTGTCTGTATGTTGGTGTATAAGTGGCGGCATGGTTTTGTGAATACCTATATAAGTGTCTATATGAGTTATTGATTGCTTGTCTCAGTATCTGTATGGGTTCCTGAGTGTTTGTGTGGGTAGGGTGTGTGTGACTCTATGCATAGATGTGTGAGTGGGTGATTCTATGGGTGCATGGTTTTAAGAGTGCATCTGTGATGGACTGTATGGTTGAGTGAGTGTATGTATGGGTATGTTAGGGATTGAATGTATATCTCAGTGGTACATTTGTGACTAACTACATATGTGAAAGGCAGTATATATGTGTGTAAGAGTATATAAGTGGGTAGATGTGAGAGTGTGTGATTGTGAGAGTGACTGTCTGGATGAGTGTGTGCTTGTATCAATGATTCTATAAGAGTTTTAGAATGTGATACTATTTTTATGAGTAAGTGAACTTGAGTGTGTATAACCGCATAGGTGAGTAAATGGGAGTGTGATTAGTTGCATGACTGAGTAGGTGTGAGAGTACCTCTATGGATGATTGGTAGTGTGTGAATGTCTATATAGGTATATAAATACATATGATAGTTTTGTATGGAGTGACTGTAAGTATGAGTGACAGTACAGGTGAATGAGTCGAGGTGTATGTAGACCTAAGAGTTAATAAGTAGGTATGTAGTTATTGGTATTGCAGTATGTATGGTTTTGAGAATGGAACTCTTAAATTTTGAGTCGGTGTATCAAAGGTTATATTAGGGTGTGAGAAGATGTGGTTATTTATCACATGGATGACGTCATGAGTGATGTCTTCAGTGATGTCATTTGAGATGTCATCAGTGATGTCATGAGTGATGTCACTGACCATGTAATGAGTGATGTAATATGTGATGTCATCAGCAGTGGATTGCCGGCGCGCGAGTTATAGTTAGCTGAACTAACTATAATGGGGGAATTTCATTGGTTTTTACGAGTGAAATGTCCAGCTAACTATAACATGTGTGAAACCTATTGTTTTTTCAGTGAATTTGCAAGGTTTTTTAAATGCTAATTCCTAACTATAAAGTGTGTGAAACCTATGGTTTTTTCAGTGAATTTGCAAGGTTTTTTAAATGCTAATTCCTAATTATAACGAGTGAGAAACCTATGGTTTTTTCAGTGAATTTGCTAGGTTTTTTAAATGCTAATTCCTAACTATCACGTGTGTGAAACCTATGGTTTTTTCAGTGAATTTGTAAGGTTTTTTTAATGCTAACTCCTAACTTTAATGTGTGTGAAACCTATGGTTTTTTAAGTGAATTTGCAAAGTTTTTTAAATGCTAATTTATGAATGTTTTATTATATTTTTTAATTATTTATTTTACAATAAGCTTCCTATGTATATAATTATTTATTTACTGTATTCTGCAATATGGAATGGCTCAGCTTTTCTTTTTTTTTGGATATAGTTGAACAGCATAATTAATATCTTCTATAAACCTCTAAACATATATATAAATTTTGTAAGGGTTTTTGACCGTGCACGCAGCGTACGCGTACCGTACATGTACGGTGCACGCACGGTTCTTGCGTACGTGCTCCGTGTGCGCATGCGTACATGCTCCACGTGTGCATGCGTACTTCGTGCGTGATCCGTATGCGCGTGCTCCGTACGCGCATGCGCGCGTGCTTCTTTCGTGAATGCGCACGTGCTCTGTACGCCCGTGCTCCGTATGCGCATGCGCGCGTGCTTCGTACGTGTATTCTCCGTACGCGCGTGCTACGTACGCGCATGCATGCTTGTACCGTGCACGCACCGTACGCGTACGGTGCGCTCACGCCAAGTCATATGATCAAGAAGCAACACTTTTCATTGGTTTATGGTAGTTTCAGGTCATGTGATTAAGAAACAACCCTTTTCATTGGTTTATAGTAGTTTCAGTTCCAGAAACTTCCAACACCACACCCACTCCCCTCATTATTACTTCTGATTCCCTGGGAGAAGGAGCTGAGCAGCTTTTCTAGTACTTCAGTACTTCAGAATGGCAGAGCAGCAGTCATCTTCCGGGAGTGAGCAGGAGACCCTTGTGAGACAGAGACAGAGGAAACAGAAAGACTCTTTTATTTGGCAATTTTTAACATTTCCACAGGGGCAGAAGAAAGTGAGTGCTCCCAAAGTCACCTGCACTCTTTGTGATCGTGTCTTATCAAGAGGAGATCCTAAAAAGAAATACTCTTTTAGTATCTTCACTATGATCAGGCACGTTAGAGATTTACATCCTGTGGCTTATGCTCGAGCTGCTAGAGAAAACCCTCCAGCAGCTCAGCCGAGCACATCCGCAGCAGCTCAGCCGAGCACATCATCGGCAGCTCAGCCGAGCACTTCATCTTCGGCTGCAGCTTCACCTGGTTCTGTTCCTCTGGATATACACCCTCTGTTTAAGAGGGTGCATATACGGTGCAATATGTGTAATGCTCTTATCTCTTATGTGGACACCAGCATTCCGCTAATAGAGAGCAAGATACAGCAGCACACCTGCGGCACCCTATAATTTTTGCCATGTTTTTTTTTTCCTCTGTCCCTCAATTACCACAACGGCTCTTTTTAGAGCCACCTAACATCTAAACACTTAAATTTGATTTTTAATTCTATTTTTGGGGTTTTTTTTCCGCCGTGCGCGCACCGTGCGCGCACGGTATGCGCACCCCGTGATTTAAAAAAATAAATAATTTTTTTTTCACTCTTCATGGTCCTTTAGGGACCCCCTGACAAAAGCTAGGGGGTCAGGAACTCTGTACCCTGCCCCCTTTTCACGTTCTCCACCTTTCTTTTAAATGAAAACACACATTTCTTTTTTTTGCACATTTCAACCCTTTCCAAATGATTTCTACCCCCAACATGACTTCTGCCTGCTAGCATACCATCGAGGTCTCCTCCTCACTCCCTGAAATAAACTGCTCTTCTACCATTTTCAATTAAAATTGATTGCTGCTCAGCTCCTTGTCCCAGGTAATAAGAAGAAATAGTGAGGGGAGTGGCTATGGTGTATGAAGATTCTGGAAGAGAAACTACTATGAACCAATGCTTCTGAGTGCATCCAGATGTCCTCCTCACTCCCTGAAGTAGAGTTCTCTTCTGCCATTTACAACTAAAATTGATACCTGTTCTTCTCCTTGTCCCACGAAATAAGAAGAAATAGTGAGGGGATTGGCAATGCATTTATAGAGTAGACGGTGTACATTTCACAGATGAAGGGAACAGAGTCTTCCTCTTGATCTTTAGACTCTGCATTGATACTTACTTATAGGTACCTTAAAACACTCAATTAACACAATGGCTCTTTTTTAGAGCCAACCAACATCCAAACACTTAAACTTTATTTTTTATTCTATTTTTTATACGATTTTTTTGTCGCATCTCTATGCTTCCCCTGCGCAGGCGTACAAACTTTAGCCATGCGCCGGCGCAGCCTCCCTTGCACCATGGTTCAAGGATGCCTGCGTGGTGGGGAGGCTTTTTCCTCTTTCAATGCATGCTGTAGAATAGAGGACGCACTAAAAGAGGAAAAACGAGGAGAAATAAAAACATTTCTCCTCGTTGTGCTTCACAACACCACCTCTAGGGTGGCGTAGCATTCACACGCATCCCCAGAGTTACGATTTCTCGTAAACCTGGAGATGTGTCTAGTTCTTTGTGTGTTGCTTGGGAACACCCACAACAACACCCATGTAACGCCCCTTCAACGCACAGTGCTGCGTGTGAAGTGGCTGTATTTATGTGGAGAGGAAAAGTCACGCAGGGTGGCTTTTCCTCTCCTTGTAAATATGGAGGAGCTCCCTGCGCCAACAGTACGTTATGAAAAGTGACGTATGGTGGCGCAGGGGCCTTGTTAATCTTCCCGAGAGATGTTAAGCAAATTAAGGGTAAGACAGACAAAGGGAGAGAGACAGAAACAGAGACAGAGAGCAAGGAACTGAGAAGGAGTAAGGCAGTTAGAATGACTGAGACACATGGAGACAGGGAGAGATACATGGTTGAAAAAGTAGTGATGGAGGCAGTAAACCTAGGGGAGTAGTATAGAAGGAGTGAGGGAGTTACGAAAGAGCAGTAAAGGAAGAAGAGAGAGAGAAGGGGAATGAGAAAAGCAGAGTGAGGAGAAGTGAAGAAAAGGGAGCATGAAAGTGAAGGGGTGAGAAATACAGATATTTCAAACTTACCTGACCAACAAAATAACCTAATTATAAATACATGTTTTTTTTTAATTGCTAGAAAAAAAGGATTACATTTCCTAAATTTTCATTCTCGATCTGAAAAAAAAGAAAAAAAGTAGTAATATTTAACAATACATTTTAGAATACAGTACACATATTTTCTTATTTAACAAAGTAATTTTTTGCCCTTTTTCTGCTGTTTTCAGAATATATTGAATTTCACTGCAAATTGTGAAATCAATTGCATTCATTACTTAACAGCGGGCAAAAAATTAACAATCTGAAAGATTGTTTAAAAAAAGCCCTGAATCTCTCCTCAGTAAAACATACCTTGATAGAAATGTAACATATATATTAAACATATCATCTAAGAACAATAACTATTTGCAATAAATAACGTCTGTAAATCTTGTTGCTTAAGCTCATACACCAAAATATTATCTGTCAAAGAAGTCCACAATAGAAACAGTTACCTTTCTATGAGGCCAAATGGTAATTTTTAAATTCTTTTTTGGTGAAATCGAAATAATGGTTTCTTCAGATGCTGCAATTTGTATCTAAAATTTTGGTTTTAGAAAAATTAAGTAGGAATTTGGTAATTCTGTAGGAAAACGTTGCTTGAAAATCAATTGTGAATCATTACACAGTGTCCAGCCTTTTTCACATTTTAGATAAACTGTGTAATGACCGGAAGTTATAGAAGGTCCATCATGGAAAATTATTGCAACTGCAACAAATGTTTTTCCTGATGTTGATAATTGATTTCCTGTAAACTTCTTTATTAAAGTGTCCAATTTTGTTCCATCAGCACTACAACGTTGCATCATTAAAATGACATACTGTCCATATTTCTTTAAAAATAACGTTGATAACATTTCTGATTTACATTGAGAACATTCCATGTTGTGATTTGCATCTTTAACTATTTTACTAAAAGTCACTGATTTACTCTCTGGTAATCTTAAATATATGAACCTTTCAAAATCAACATTAGAGCTGCATGTGTTCAAACAGTTTTCACAACTATGTTCCCATTTATAAGAGAGACCAAACATATTTTCTATTTCTACCCCTTCATCTTCCAGTACCATAAGCATATACATTAAGAATTCCTGTGCATCTTGCTGGACATTTTGAGTAAACTTTGTACATCCAGAACATACATCTAAAAGATTTATAACATCAGAAGCACTTTCTATTTTAGTTTTATCTTTACTCAGCTTCTCATAAAGGAAACTCAGCAGAGAACAGAATCTTTTTTCATGATTTAGTATTATCTGCTCTTTCAAACTTTCAAGATAAAATACAACATTCAGCACTACATTAGCATAGCAGTTGACACCTGAGCTATTTTCAAAATGACAACCAACTACCTCTTCAGCATTGTCCTTTTTCTTTTTGCTTGCAATCACATCAGTCTCTATTTGTTTACTCTTCTGTACATCCTCATTACAGATATTCTCAATTCTCCTTTTCCGACAAACAACACGTTTTTCAAACACAGGATACTGACCTAAATGAGGAGCATAGCTTCTTCTTAATCTGTTATATTCCTTTACACAGTTTGCATCAGCACTTACCTTTGACTCATCAAAGTCTATCATGAATAAATCAGATATTTTTTTCACACGTGACAAAGCAACATATGCCATACCTTCTTTAAACACACTAGATCCAATGTTTACAAAAGCACTATCTACAGTTAATCCTTGAGATTTGTGAACAGTTACAGCATATGCTAGAGAAAACGGAAACTGCTTCCTACGTACATATAAGTCTTTCACAAGCAAGAAACGAACTGAATAACGACTAATGTATTTAACCTCTTCAATCTGATAAATTTTATTTTTAAAAATTCAATTCCATCTTTTTTCTGGTAATTAACAAAACCCACAACTTTACCCATAGCTCCATTCACTAAACCTTTTTCTACATCCAAATTACGTCTTAAAATTACTCGACAGTTCATACATACATAAAGATTCTTTTCTAAACCAGCTGTTTTTGATATGTTTTTCTCTAGGGAATCCAATTTAGTTGTCAATTTGCTTGTCAATATAATAGTTATTCCTTCATGCTGTATTTAATCCACAGCTTCCAGTTTTATAATCTCTTCATTTTCCAATTTCAAAAGTTCTTGATTGAATATAGAGCATTCATGTAGTGTTGGCATTAAGCAGATTACAGTATTTTTTCCAGCAATTTTCTTGTATATTTTCTCTGGAACTATTTGTTCTGTTGGAAACAAATTACATAGCAATCGACTCTGTAAAGCTTTTCTGCCATGTTCTGTGAGTAGTCCAATTCTGATATCTTTGAGAATACTTGCATAATCATCATCATTTGCTTGCCGCATATTGGTAATGAGTTCTTTGTACTCAAAGTATGTCCAAATATTCACATTACCTATACTTCCTAACGACTTTTACGTGTCTTCATGTGTAAGAGTATGAAATACTGGTTGTCCTTTAACTGGAGTGAGCTGCAGTAGATCCCCAAAAACTATAACATGTTTTCCTCCAAATAGCACGTTATAGTTTGTCTTTAGAATTTGCTGCATTCTTAAATGCACAAAAGCAAGCATTAAGTTTGATACCATGCTTACCTCATCAATAATGAGAACCTTAATTTTTTTCAATACTCTTGAAACTTCAAAACATGCTTCTCCTGTTAGCTTGTGGTATTGTATTTTGTTCTCATGCTCTACTGGTAACATTAGCAAATGATGGAGGGTAATTCCTTTTATGTTATATGCTGCTAACCCAGTTGGAGCAGTAACAAAACAAGACAAAGTTGAATCAGTTTTTTTCTGGAGGTAGCTTCTAATTACTTTAATTAAGAAACGTTTTCCAGTTCCAGCTTGTCCACTCACATACATTCTGATTGGTTCAAATTATGTGCATGAGCACTCTTTTTTTCATGTAGTAATCCATGATCAATTTGTTTTGTGACTTCCTCATAAATTTGTTGTTGTTCATCATTCAGTTGTTGTTCCAAATTTGGTAAGTGTATTACATCTTCCTGAGCTTGATTCATAGCTGTTTCCACTTCAGTCATGGCTATTGCAGCTTCATTTTCTACGATTGGTTGTCCTAGAGGATCTTGACTGAGCGTCCCTGAACTTTGACTGTCTTGAGAACTGTCTCTAGCTACTTCAGCTGCAATTGTTGCTTCTTGTTCAATTTCTTCATTTAACATTTGTACATAAGTTGTGAAAGTACTGCATTCTATGGTATCTTTGCATGCATTAAAGGAATCTTCAGAGCTTTGAAAATATCCAAGTAATTCATCCTCTGAACGCCATGGTTTAAACAACTGTAAAAGTGCTAAGTGGTAAAATTCCTTCTTGTCAGTAGTGTCGCAACTCAGCTTTCTGTGATTAATCAAACTTCCTTTTGTTTGTTTTACCAAACATCCTTCCTCACTAATGACTTTATATTTTCCATTGTTGATGTCTTCTGTGGTATTCCGTTTAAAAATGTAGTTCTGCAGCACTTCATAGAGACACATGTTCTCAAGATGATGACTTCTCTTTGGGTAATATGTGTCCAACATGTTTGTTCTTAAAATGTCTGTACTTTCTGGTTCGTACTCTGCTAAATATTCAATTTCTCGAATAGATTTCAATACCCGATTTCGCATTCCTGCAAGGCCTAAACTTACCCAAATTATTCTTCTGGATTTGGAGTACAGACTTGCAGATGATAACCTATCTGAGCATTCGTATGACCCAAATTCTCGATGCGATAACATCTTTAAACTGAAACTGTATAGCTTTTTACTGACAGTCTTCTCGTGAGAAATCTCTTCCCACATTTGTTTCAATTCCGTTTTCTCAGATTTAGTGATGTAAGATGTAACATACCAAGCAACAGCAAGAGAATTGTCAGCTACATACTGAATATCCATGTTAGCATTCCACATGGATAAAAGGACTGGGTTGTAGTCATTTATATATTTTGACTCTTCTTTTCTTCTTAGGTTGTAGGTATTTTTAGGCGATTTTCTGGTAATAGTATGTCGCACAGCTGACATAAAACTGTTTACTCTTCCTTTTGAAAGAACAGGTCGTGCAAATCCAAATCGACATTTTGTGTAGAATTTATCTTTACTCTTGTACTTTTGTCGACAGTATTTTCCACACTGATGACTTTGGAAACGTAAAACTTGCTCTTTTAAGTTTTTTTCTTCTGTGCTTTTAGGTATAGCACATGTTGCATATCCTTCAATGAAAGATAAAACTGCATCATCAGAATCTGTTCCAAATTTTGGGGCATTCTTGATGCACAACATCATATGAATATGAGGAGCACCTCTTGCTTGGTACTCTTTTCTCCAAAAGAAATCCACAACTTCTCCAAGAGGTGGATTTTTTTATTGCAGATGAAGGACATCATAGCCTCAAATCTATGATTGAAATATCTGCAAACATTAACCGGATCCAATGAGCACAATTCTCCTGCTGTCTTGTATTGGATGTTTTCAATATTTGAATTTGCCTCTCGAAGAAAATCCAGTAAGTCATCCCAAGCGTACTCAGCACAGCTTAGGGTAAGGAACCATGTAGGAGTTTCTAAATTCCGTAACATACATTTCAATTTTCCATGGCGTCGGTACCAATATTCATTAGTCCCACGCTGACAAGCCATCAGATTAATCAATTGAGATTCCAAATGATCATCTCGCTGTTGCACTTTGTTCAGAAAATCCTTTGCAGACACATTATGTAGATGTACTCCAGTTTTTAAAATGTGATTTACTGCATAAGACAGTGCAGATAAGTCACTTTCAAATAAAAAATGGAACAAATAAGGAATACTTTGACGAAATCTTGGATCTTCTGCATATAATCTTGTAGTCAGATACTCAGAAGCAGGAATCTGTACTGGACTTTCATCATATCGTCCACCTTTTCCTGTTGGAAACAGCTGGGGGAAACAACGAGCTTCCAAGCTCTCCTCCCATACACTCACGGGAATTCCTTTTGCTTTTTTCATCTGAAACAGATCAATAGTGTTTCCCATACCTTCCTTAGAATGAAGAGGATGTATGCTGAAATGTTCATAAATTTCTTCTTCTTTTGACTTATCCACTTTTTCAATTTGCCCAGTTGGTATTCCTGTGTCTGCTAGTAAAACTTCTTCATCTTCATCCATATAAATTGATTCATACCATTTATTATTTATTTTCAAATATAAATTTGCTCTTTGTACTTTTCGTACATCTACCAGCTCCTGCCAAATTTTCTTATTCTTTGTAGGTACACAATTAACCAGAATAACTAATGGTTGAGTTTCCAAACTATCTGCATCAATTGTTTCAATATTTTTTTTCAAATCTAATGGCAAATAGACAACTCTTCCTTTTAAACCTCTTTGTAAATCTGAAGGAGGTAATTTTCCTGTTTTGGGCTCCATACGAACTATAGTCTGAAACGGATGGACACATTGAATGAGTATAGACTCATACATATTTAAATCACTAAGTTCTGCAGGAATATCAACCAATTCTAAATTATTATTTACAGCTCTAGCTGGCATTTTATTTTCTTCTAACTTGTTATAACAGTATTTACAAATATGCTGATCTTCACCCAATTCAAAACAATATTCCAGAAACAAATATGTAACAAAATCCTTCCACTTAGAATTATTTTCTTTTTCACTTTTTTTATAGAGATCAACATTCCTTCTTTGAGTTTTATAATGGCTTCTCCGGCAACAAATACAAGTAATATTTGGTCTTTCATTAGAGATGATAGTAAATTTTGTCATTTGATCTTCAAATGTTTTACTAACAGTGGGTTCTAGATTCTCTTCCACATTTTCTTCAATAACTGTGTCATTTCCTGCACTTTCTTGCTCTGGACCAAAGTAACAAAACGCAATATCCTCACAAACCTTCTTCACATCTGATACAGATCCAAGGAACAGAGCACTATTCAACTCATGTAACTTTAGTGCTGGACTTTTAGCAAAATACAATCTTCTCACAAACTTTCTCATTTCAGTATGATGAACTGCCAGCATCCTAAAATGGTGAAAAACACTTTGACAAACTTTCCTAGAAAGACAAGCCAGAGAATGTCCTTTGAAACCAGTGTTCTCTCTCACTTTGCATGGATCTAGTCTTTGAAGCACCTTAATCTTCTGTTTAACACTTTTTTTACTATATTCTCTTAGAAAGTCACAAAATTTATCAATAGATTCCTGTCGTACAGTACAAATACTACTACAATTCCAAGTGTACACTGGGGCTTTAGGACGTCTCCCCATAACCTCATCAGCTAACACTTCTTCCTCATTTCTTGGAACCATTTTCTCCTTTTCCATTATACAACCATCCTTAACTTCATATGCTCGACCACTGGTGTCAACTGCATGCAGTAAACTATTACTTTGAAGATAACTCTCTTCAATAAAAATGGTTCAGTACTTGAACTATGCTTCCATTCTCCTAAGAACACTTTACAAAAGTTTGTTTTTTTCACTTCTCTTTTTCTTTTGCTTTTTGACTTCATTACATTCACTAATTTATCTAATGTACGGATCCTGTTCAAAATTAAAATGAATAGTTTTCTTTCTAATTCCAAAGCCTTTGCAACAATTGATTCAATATGTATGTTTCTTTTTCTTATAAAATTTGGCTTTCTTCCTATATTTTTTCACATCCTTTAGCAAATTGAACATCACTCTTCTCTGAAACATTTTTCTACGAATGTTTTTAAAATCTATTTTTCTTTTTAAGTCATTCTTTCTTACTTCTGATTGTACATTAGCATTTAGTATATTCTGTTGATTGTCTTGTTGTTTTCTACTTGAAACACTATTTCCAGTGGATATATTTTTTTACATTTTTTCTTTGCTTGAGGATATTTTTTATAAAATCCTTAGTCTGCTTACCAGAAGGCTTTTTCTTTTTTCCAACATGAGGTTCTTCAACTAATTTTTGTTGTCCAGTTTTCTTAAAATATAGATGTTGTTGCTGTTCTTTTCTCCTTCTTGATTTTATAGGCATCTTTAATATATTTCAGTGTTGTTCAGCAATACCTGAAAGAAACTAAAAAAAAATACCTTTATGTAATTTAAATATATTACTATATTTTTTATGAGCTTTTCAAAACCTATCATATGAGCTTTCCTATGACTGCAAGTATTACACAATAAAAGCTACACAAATTACATCTCTGACAACAATTCCTGTGTGCACACAGACTCATGGTGTGATTCTAGGCAGAAAACTATATTTGATTGGCAATTTCAAAGCACATTTACTACTGTGGTTTTGCAAGTGATAATTACTGTAACAGCCCGACACATTTTCCTTATAGTTTAGAGAGGCAGAAAAGAGCACATGTCCTAACAGCTACTTGAGAGCATGAGCATGTGGAACCTGGGTGAGTGATTAGACTAGAGCAAAGGAAATGAGCCTTGGTGATGTTGAATGTGGTAGCGTTACACACTACTATCTAAAATCCCACACAGTGCTGAATAGTAAGCATGGGAGTGCAGGAGAAGCAGCTGCCTGTGTGCTAAGAGTGTGTTTCTGGAGACTGTGTATTGTGAGGTGCAAGAGAGATCGGCATGGACGCTTGCACAACTATATGAAGACTGCAGAGATGTATGTAAGAGTACATGTATGGTAAGGGTTAATTGGAGTTTGGAACATGTAGGAACTACCTCACCCATGGCAGGAGTGGAAGGAAAATCTACCCTGTTGATTTCAAATATGTTAGCATTTGCCTCTCATCTGTGAGATGGTGATGTGTGCTGTATGCTAACCATCACAGTTCTAGAAAACAAGCTGCCCCATTCCTACGAATGCAAGTCTTACAGAACCAGACCACCATGAATTAAATCTCTGACAACAAGTCCTGTGTGCACACAGACTCATGGTGTGATTCTAGGCAGAAAAGGATATTTGATTGGCAATTTCAAAGCACATTTACTACTGTGGTAGAGCAAGTGATAATTACTGTAACAGCCTGACACATTTTCCTTATAGTTTAGAGAGGCAGAAAAGAGCACATGTCCTAACAGCTACTTGAGAGCATGAGCATGTGTAACCTGGGTGAGTGATTAGACTACAGCAAAGGAAATGAGCCATAGTGATATTGATTGTGTTAGCGTTACTCACTGCTATCTGAAATACCACACAGTGCTGAATACTTAGCATGGGAGTGCAGGAGAAGCAGCTGCATGTGTGCTAAGAGCGTTCTTCTGGAGACTGTGTAATGACAGGTGCAAGAGAGATCTGCATGGACGCTTACACAACTGCATGAAGACTGCACAGATGTATGTAAGAGTACATGTGGGATAAGGGTTAATTGGAGTTTTGAACATGTAGGATCTACTTCACCCATTGCAGGAGTGTAAGGAAAATCTACCCTGTTGTTTTCGAATGTGTTAGCATTTGCCTCTCATTTGTGAGATATTGTTTTGTGCTGAATGCTAGCCATTACAGTTCAAGAAAACAAGCTGCCCCTTTCCTACGAATGCAAGTCTTACAGAACCAGACCAACACAAATTAAATCTCTGACAACAATTCCTGTGTGCACACAGACTCATGGTGTGATTCTAGGCAGAAAACAGTATTCCTGGGTGATACCAGTACACCTTAACTTATGGTGACATACTCCATAATATCTTACAAGTTCAAGGCAGTTAAATATCTTCCAAAACATAAAATGTAAAACACAACTTTAAAACAAGAATCACATTTATATTTTTTATATCATAATGCACCACATACATCCCCTCTCAAATTCATAACTCACCTTTAAAACTAGTTAGTTGAGAAACAAATGTGGCACTCACACAGCAGATTATCAGAGCCAGAATCTCTGAACTGTACTCTCAGCAGAACCAGTAAATGGCAATCTTACCCTCTCTTTTTACACACGTATACACGTTCACTTTAAATCACAGTGCTTCCCACATTTTTTCAAATGGAAACACGCATTTCTATTGGTTGCAAATTTCAACCCTTTTCCAAATGATCCCTACCCCCAACATGACTTCTGCCTGCTACCATAGCAACAGGTCATGGCACACTGGTGTGAGTAGAGAGGTCAGAAGTTCAACACACAATGTTTCTAATCCAAAGAGCAAGAGTGCTTGACTTTTCAAACCTAACAGCAAATCCAAAGTAATGTTCTGTGGGAACCCATTTTTCTGAACCAATACAAAACATCCTTTTAAAAATTTAAACATACAGCCTAGTTTTTAGTGTTGAATGGTCTGAAACAGCCAATGAGTTCTTTTTATTTAACAAAAAGTATGTAAGCCTCCATTTTACAACTATCTTTCTTTTCATATTGCCATTCTACTGAAAGACACCTTCTGAGTGCATCCAGATCTCCTTGAAAGATGTTCACAGTGTGGATTGTAGGTCATAGCTATGCCTTCTGGAGTGAAAAGTATGCAGAAAGAAGAGGTATTGTTAAAGACCTTGCTTTGCCAAATGAAGACATTAAATGGATTGGTCAGAGAGGGTTAAAGTGGCACTAATTAATGCCTTTGGTAAAATCCTTTCTTCATCTCCCACAGCCTGACCTTATAATTGTGCACTGTGGTGGAAATGACCTAGGCACTTTAACTGGGGTAGGTCTGGAAATGCTTGTTAAGGACACCTTTGTGCAATTGATGTCACTTCTTCCACAAACTACCTTTGTATATTCTAATATATGCCAAAGGCAAAAGTGGAACTGGTCCAACCAATATTGTCCGCAAGAAAACTCGTCAATAAGTCTGTTTCTGCTTTCCTCAGAGACTATGGTATGGGTTCTATATACCACAACAACTTGCGTTACAACATGCAAGGCATTTATAGAGGAGACGGTGTTCATTTCACAGTTGAAGGCAACAGAGTCTTCCTCTTGAACTTTAGACTCTGCATCGGTACTTACTTGTAGGTACAAAAAAACACTCAATGAACACAATGGCTCTTTTTAGAGCCAACAAACACCTAAAAACTTAAACTTGATTTTTAATTCTATTTTCTTATGGTGTTTTTGCTGCCGTGCGCGCACCGTACCCGCACCGTGCGCGCACCCCGCGATATTTTTTTTTTTTTTTGTGACCTAAGGGATCTTTCATGGTCCCCCTGAGAAGGCCTAGGGGGTCAGGATTTCTCTACCCTGCCCCCTTTTCACGTTCTCCACCTTTCTTTTTCCCTGTCACACACACAACACACAAAATGGCAGTCGACACTTTCTGATTTCGACCGATTCGAATGTTGACTGTCATGAATCCACCAATCAGAATTACGCTCGCGCACGGCACCGTGCGCGCACGGTGGGCGGCTATAGATATGTATGTGCTTTTAACTGAAATTTTCTCAGGAACTACTGAACAGATTGACACCATATATGCAAAAGGCACATCCCTGACCAGAGGACTACCTCTTTGCCAAATTTCAAGTAATTCTGTTCAGCCGTTCGAGCTGTACCTTCGACTAAAGGTCCTATGGTAAAATGCATGGGGAAAACGCGTTTTGGGACCCCCCTTTTTTCTCGGCCCCCGCTTGATGAATTACCCCGAGACTTTCAGGGTAGGAGCTGAGCGGAGCACCCCATTAGTTTTGAAAATTTTGCGAGGATTCGTCAACCGGCGCCAAAGTTATTCAAAATAGAATTTTGAGATTTGCTATGAAAACTCGGTCCTAACTATAACTATCTACTGGCGACCGCCAGTAGATAATATATATCTGTATATGTATGTATATATATTTATTCACTGAAAAAAACATAGGCTTCAGAGACGTTATAGCTAGAAATTAGCATAGGTTTCATGGGTGTTATAGTTAGCTGAACAATTCACTCGTACAATACCATAGAAATTCCTCTGTTATAGGATGTTCTGCTAACTATAACTCGCGTGCCCGCAATGCACTGCTGATGATGTCACATATTACATCCTTCATTATATGGTCAGTGACATCACTGATGACATCACTGATGACATCTCAAATGACATCACTGATGACCTCGCTGATGACATCATCCAGTGAATGTGGTTTAGTTTGAAATTTAAATATGTATTATATATATATACCAATCTGTATTGAAGATTGAGTGGATATATAACTGTCTGGATGGAGGATTCAGTAGCTGTCTGACTTTCTGTTTAAGTGAGTAATTAAAAGTGTCTCACTTAATACATGGATTAATAACTAAATTATGTGAATGTGTGCATCACTGTCTCTGTTGTTGTATAACATGCTGAATCAGTTGGTCACTAACTACATGAGTGTGTATATTAGTTATTGATTAGTTGGGTGAGTATTTGTATGGACACTGATTTTGTGTGTGATTGGATGGGGTGTGTGTAACTCTATGCATAGATGTGTGAATGGTTGATTGACTAGGTGTATAGGTTTAAGAGTGCATGTGGAAACAGTTGTTTCGGTGACTGAGTGTATTTTTTTGTGTGTTGGTGAGCGAATATGTGTTTTAGTTGTACATCTTCAACAAAGTAAAAAAATTAAAGGAATTGTATGTGAGAGTTGGTGTATATAAATAAGTATGAATAAGAGTCAGTGATTATGAGAGTAACTATATGAATGAGTGTATAATTGTAATGGTTATTTTTTAACATATTAACTATGAGTTACTATGTGTTTGAATACATGAGGTGTTGTGTGTATAATTGTGTAAGTGAGTAAATGTAAGAGTGAGTAGGATGACTGCATAACCGACTAAGATGACTGCTGATGTGTCAATGTCTATATATGTGTATAAGTGCATTTGATAGTGTTCTATTAATTAGTGACTGCATGTATAAGTGATTCTGTTGTTGAATGGGTAGTTGTGTGTTAGACTTAGGACTCAGTGAGTGGGTACATAGTAACTGGTATTGGTGTATCAACGGTTTCAAATATGGTACTCTGTATTTTACAGTGAGTGATGAAAGGTTATACTAGTGTATGATGAGGTGTATCAGATTGTCACGTGAATGATGTCATCAGTGATGTCATCAGTGATGTCATTTGAGATGTCATCAGTGATATCATCAGTGATGTCACTGACTATGTCATGAATGATGTAATATGTGATATCATTAGCAGTGCATTGCAGGCGCGTGAGTTATAGTTAGCAGAACTAACTAAAACGGAGGAATTTCTATGGTTTTGTACGAGTGAAATGTCCAGCTAACTATAACACCCCTGAAACCTATGGTTTTTTCTGTGAATTTCTAAGGTTTTTTAAATGCTAATTTCTAACTATAACATCTCTGAAACCTATGTTTTTTTTCAGTGAATTTCAAAGCTTTTTAAATGTTAATTTCTAGCTATAACGTCTCTGAAACCTATGGTTAATATATAATGTTGTGATCAGTCTACCATTGTTTGTGTTCTATAGATAGCTCTGTCACCATATGGATGTAATAATACACACATTTGTATCACACATGTGAGGGCCTTGCAACTAATGCCAAGCAGTGTTATAGTGTTTTCACAAAGTTTTCAAAAAGTGTTTTGTGTCAGCAAGGATGATGCTTCCAAGAAACTAGTCCAAGTGTTACAATTGCAAATGTGTGTCAAAAGTCGATGTGGCAAAGATAAGGCAACTTCAGTAAAGGATTGTGTACTTGCAAGAATGGCACTAATTCCTACTGGGCCTAACCCGGGCACATGACAGTGTTCCCATGTGAATCCCCTGTATATTGATGCATTCCCAGATTTGCCATCTCTGGTAGACCTGAGAATGTGCCATAAAGATACACCTTCTCAAGGGAGGCATAACAAGGAGAAATATCTTTATTTCTCCATGTTGCTTCCTCTTTGTGTGTGTGCTGTATTCTACTGTACACATAGAAAGAAGAATAGAATAGACGTCTCAGGGTTGCTTTTGTGCAGGAAGGTGACCCTTTATGCACAAAAACATTCCTGCAGCAAAGCAGGCACCCTTGCACAATGGTGCATGGGAGTCTGCATTAGCATTAGGCAGCCCATTGTGCTCCAGCACTAGGGAAAAGACATAAATGCACTTTATTGTAATAAATACAGTGCATCAGGTCCCTTTCCCGGTAACACAGTACAGCAAGGTGACTTCCTGTCCTGCGTTGCATTACAATTTCATAAATATGCCTCTAAGTGTGTTGCTGTACTATGCTACATAATATTATGAACCAAATGATCTCTTCTTTCCACTTACCATGTAGTTCTTGCTGGTACTCAACAGCAGCACTGTCCTGTCCTGACACTCCTGCTTCCAACCCTCAGATGTGCGTTCTAGAGATTGATGGACACTGGGTTGACAGTGCAGCAAACTAAGTGTCAGATTAAAGTAAAGTCTGTAGATTACTTAGGGCACACTATTTCAGAAGATGGTTTCAGAGCTAAACATAGCTTACTGTGTGCAGTGAGGGGGGCCACTTATCAACAGAGTAGAGATGAGCTCAAAACCTTCTCTAGGGTTATTAGAGTATATGGCAAAAAACATAATTAACTTTTCAGGCAAATGCAAACGTTTGCGTGATCTTTAAAAAAAGAGTAAGGATTTTATGTGGTTGGATGAACACAAAAGCATAGTTGAATCTTTGTAGGAAGAAATAGTCTATTCACCGGCTTTAGGTACTTTCAACCCGAGGTAAATAACATCCTCATGACTGATTCTTCACACAAAGGCCTGGGTGCCACACTTTTGCAGAAAGATGGTGAGGAAATAATTATTGCTTTTGCATCCAGGTGCTCTACTAAAGCAGAGAGTAATCACTTTGTTGTTGAGAAAGAGTCCCTGGTATGGTCTTGGCCAGTTAAACTTTTTAACTTCTTCCTCTGGGGTTTAAATTTTACTATCCGTACAGATCACAGGCCAATTGCGTTCATGTTTACAGTCAAAGGAATGGAACACAGCACTCCCTTTATATGCAAATGGATATTGTATCTGGAAAATTTCTGCTTCAAAGTTGAGTATTTTCCAAGTTGTTGAGAACAAAATTGCAAATGTTTTGTCTAGGTCCCCTTTACATGTAGTAACACCAGAAGAAGTATTAGACAGTCCTATTTTGTTGATAATTGAACCTGCTTTAACTGAAAAAGAATGTGAAAAATCTATGGCGAGAGATAGGAATTTGAATATGATCAAGGAGTTGATAGTCAATGGGTGGCCAAACAGGTGCAGTGAAGTCAAAGAGAGAAAAAAGATTTGAACTGTGTATCAAGGGAGGTCAAGTTTGTTATAATAATAATAAGGTTGTACCTCCAGAGGATTTAAGAAAGAAAATTGTGGAATGGGCACACAAAGGACACCTAGGCCGAAGCATGATTAAAATAGAGTTAGAATTAATTTTTGGTTCCCTATAATGGATTCATTAGTGGAACTAATTGTGAAGGATTGTTACAGCTGTGCTAATAGTGACAAATCTAAATGCACACACAAGTCCCCTTTATCCTCAGTTGCTGTACCTCAGGAAACATGGAGTAAGCTTGCTAAGAATATAATTAGACCAATGGATAACCTAGGAATGTGCAAGAAATATATGCTAGTCTTGATTGATTACACATCACACTGGATTATGCTTCGGTTTGTTCAAAGCACTAGTACCAAAATTGTCTTAGAATTCCTCAAGGGTGCAATCGGCAAGGAAGGAATATCATCCACCATAGTCACCGACCATGGTGTCCAGTTCACATCTCTAAAGATGAAAGAATGTTTGCAAAACTTCAACTTCAAACATGTAATAACTGCGTTGTATTGCCCCAAAGCAAATGGACTGGTTGAGAGGGCCAATAGGTTGGTTAAAAAGCATATTTAACTAGCAGTTTAAATGGTCACGAAGTAGAAACATCCCTGTGTGACTGTCTTTGGGCATACCATACCTCACCCAATATCATCACATGTGTTTCACCTTTTGTTTCCCTCAGAGGAAGAGGCCCTTGTACTACGATGCACCCTATGTCTTTGGGTAGAGGTATGGGGGTTTGTTCTGATAAAGCTAAAGTCAGTGAGAAGGTGGATCCACATCAGAGCAAGTACAAGAAATGCTATGATGGGAAGAATGGAGTGAAAAATCCCACTTGGAAGGAGGGTGACTGGGTACAGGTTAGAAGGAACATTAAGATCCTCAAAGTTATAGTAAGTTCTACCCTCCATGATGGGTGACCAAAGCATATAACATTGTGGTTTTGCTTGAGAACGGTCAGTTATGGAGTTCTGATAGAATTGTCAAAAGCAGAAATGTTTAATTTGTTATTTTCACTATATGCAATGGAGGTGTCTTGTAATTTCCTCTTCGACTTTACTGCCTTTGTTTTCCCTTTGGTATGCATCTTTCCCAACCCCTGTAATGTTCCCCAGTTGTACATTCCAAGAGAGCTTGCCATGGATTGTTGGAACCGTTGAACTGACAGTCGAGTCGGAGAGTGGATGGCTGAATAAAGAATGCTTCACACCTAACTTTCTGGTCTTCTTCATGTCTACTTTGCCGCATTTGCCTTTGTGAATCAGGTCCCAGGTCTATAGTTCTGTTGTGATATGAATTTCTAGTCTGTGTTAGAAGGGAATTTCCAAATTTTGAGATGTCTATTTACGTCAGCGTTCCAGTTGTTTTTAACCTAACACCATAAAATGAAGGCGCGCTCGAGCTGCTAATGCAACAATTTGACAGGGGGCATTAATTTTTTTTAAAGTTTTCAAAATTGCAAAAACCTGTAACATTTAAACAAAAACATTTTGCACATTGTTTGTATTCTTCTTTGGCACTTTATTTGAGAAAATGAGTCTATAGTATTGTCGTGATCTGTATTGCTAGTTTGTGTTATGAGATCATATGCACATTGAGAGATGTCAGTTTGGTTAGCGCTCCAGTTGTTTTTTACCATAAAATGAAGTCTGGGTGTGTTTGAGCTGGTTATGCAACATGCTGCCACTCCACTATTCAAAGGGGCATTATTTTTTTCAAAAACTTTAAAAATAGCAAAAACCGAGAAAAGTCTTAAACAATTACACATTGCACATTGCTTTTATTCTTTGTGCATTCTTTGTTTCAGATATCAGGTCTATAGTACTGTTGTCATCTCTATTACTATTCTGTAATAGCCAATTTGATTGACGCTTCAGTTGTTACCCTACACCATAAAATGACGGCTGGGACGCAGGCACACAGCTGGCACATAATTGATACGCCAAAGGCAAGCTTGTCTACTCCTGTCAACGTCCAAATGAGACCAGAGGGCAGGAACCCTGTTCCACTGATTCCAAGTATGTGTACATATTCAACCTTACAATTGGGTGAGCTAATGGGATCTATCAGGGAGGAGTGCCTCGATCCAAATAATTTATTTATGCTGGAACTTCATTGTAAAAGTTGCTCTATTCCCCCAGTGGTCCTCTTTTCAGTGGCTAGTATATTTATATGATCAATTGCAGGATGTCAGCCATGCCATATATCTGAATTACTCACTCGTCTGGAGGAGGCAAGACTAAATATGTTATTCCTCACAGAAACCTGGATATGCTCTGAGTCGGGCCCAACATCATCCAAGCCTTGGCTTCAGAATACTTTATCTGCCAGAGAGAACGGGTGGATTAAAAAAAAGGGGATTGCTATAATCTTCAATGATACATTTAGATGCCCTCATGAACCACTGCATCATCCTGACTGAGAAAGCTTGGCTTTTTCATCTCCTTGACCACAGCTTTCTCCATCTCAGGTGTGCTCCTATATCGAACCCCTGGTCCTTGAGACCAATTTGCTGAGGCTCTTCCTGATGCCATTGCTAATCTGGCGATTTTAATGTTCATCCTGAAGATCGTAAATGCTCCCAATAACTAGGTTACTACATGATCCATTTAATTACTAGAAAATGTATCCAGCCCAACACATGAACAAGGGCATTGGATCAATCCCATTTTTGGTAATGACCTACACCTGAAAGTTTTGGATCAAGAACCTGTGATGTGCTTAGACTATTTCATGAGTCCCATGGTGCTGGGCTCTCCGTGTCCCAACCTGTCCTCATGTCTAGTCATTTGGAGGGATCGTAGCTGGACGAAACTGAAGAGTGAGAAATGGAAATCTGCCCTTAGCGCTTCTATAAGGGATCTGAGTGTTGGCTAATTAAAAGGTCACCCGGTGGGTTAAACACACTCTTGCTCAACTTATCCCCGTGAAGACACTTATTCGATGTGCCAAGGGCAAATCTGCTCCGTAGTACACTCCCCACCTTCTGACACTTAGTAAAGAATGCAAAAGATGTGAGAGGAACTGAAGGAAATATTATGATGAGCTAGGTAAATTGAAGTATTGTGAGGCTACGAGGAGCTACCATACAGAAATTAAATTCGCCCAAGTTGGCTACTGTGAATGAAAAATGTAATAATGCTTCTAATTCCTTTGAAGGAATGTTTCAAAATGTCAAAACATTGAAGAGTCAAACTCGGAAAGTCCCAAGGCTTTGCCCGCTATAGCTTGCTGCAAAGACTTTGCAAATATTTTCCTAAAAAAGAATCACAAACATTTACTCTACTTTTCAAGACATTGACAGACACATAGAGTTAAATGGAAATTATGGCAAGCGGGAGGAGGGGAAGGCTTGCCTTTAGGACTTTCATAACTTAACCCTGATAGTTTGCAGTACTATTTGACAATCATGGAAATCAGGATCGCCTCTTGATGATCCTTTAGCATGTGGCAGATCTAATTTTTCTGGCCCTGCTAGAAATGGTAAATCTTTTCAAGCTATATGGGACAGTACCACCTGAGTGGAAATATGCAGTGATGAAAGCCTTATTGAAAATGCATAATCTCGACCACCTATGCCTAGGGAGCTAGTATAGACATTTTGCTGCTCCATGGAATGAGAAAGGTGATGGAGAAGCATGTTAAACAGCATCTATCTGGGTTCTTAAGTGCAAACAATGTCTTGTCCTTCAACACGGGCCCCAGCTCTCATTTCTGGGGCCTAATAAGGAAAAGGTAGTAAGCTGTATGGCCAGCTCTAGACTCAAGTTAAACGGAGAAATGACAGAACTGATTATACTAGGCATTGACCCCAACTTCCATCCAATGTTAGGATGACCTGACTGCTTTGGTATGTCCCCTACTCCCGAGACAGTTATAAAAAGTCTGGAGTATGGTTGGATAAATCCATCAATAGTTGCACAGGCAACAAAATTATCAGCTGCTGTGCTCTTTTGAAAATGCTGCAGAAAAATATATTACTGAACCATCTTTTATCAAGAAGGCTCGTGGACTAGGCATTAATTCTCTCTTTTCTCGTTTACTGGAACTCTCTTTACCTGGGTGCACCCAAACTTATAACAAAGAGGCTTCAAATTGTGCAGAACACAGCATCCCACCTTCTGTTCAATTAACTAAGACATCAATCAGCTAGTCAGGTCTTAGTCACTCTCCTTTGGCTTCCAGTAGACCAGAGGGTGAAATATAAAGCCCTATATGTATCACAGAAGGCACTCCAAGGAAAAGCCCCCCCTCTCATACAACCTCTAATTTCACCACAGGCAGAACCCTTGAATCAACCAATGCTCAACTGTTTAAGGTTCTCTATATCCGGGTAGCGAGAAGTGGAGGGTGCCCCTTTGCCTACCCTGCAGCCAAATCATGGAACTCTCTGCCCCATACAGTGTTGTTCATCGATAATGAACTGATATTTAGAAAGCACCTTGAATCTGTCTATTTGGCAACTAGCCTCTTTACTGCTTCTTTTGATGTCACTTAATTTCAATGTGTGTAGCAGATGTTAGTACTACACTGCCATAGAATTGTAGTATGGGTTAACCATTCCCTATGTACCACGCTAAGTTAGCATAACCTCGTCGGCTGTTAGAAAGCCAGCTTGCCGCTTTTGCTGCTTTTGCACGCGACACTGTTGTTACATGTTATTAATTCGAGAACTGCTGACTCGACTCGTACCACTTCTTAGCCATAACATGCATACAGCTGCCAATACCTGAAAGACGAGTCCTTTAATATTGCAGAGCAGCATGTTTTCACTTACATTCGAAACGAAGAGCTGTTGCAGGAGAGAGCCTAGCTGATCCTGTGATGTGATTCCACTAAGCTGATCTATAAGGTATGGGGTCCCCCATGCAAGCCTAAGAGACCTTTTATTAGTCTAATAATAACCTATTAGTTGCTAGAGAAAGGAGGGTGGTCGCTTTCCACTGTAATTATTATTATGATTGCTCCTTTCATTTTCTATGGTATTGTAACAATGCTGATGGTTCTGATCTTAACCATTTGTCTGCTTGTGTTAGCCAAAGTACTGCATCTTAGGACGCGAGGTTTATAAAATAAACTCTTTAAACTTTACTGTGTCTTTGTTATTCTGTTGTGGACTGATATATAGATGCCAACGGGTATTTCGGATTCCCACCACTCCTGAGAATATCTAAGTCGCTTGTTCTGGGTTGTCTATACATTGGGACCGCCGAGCTAAATCTCGGATAACGAATGGGATACTAAGCTAGTCGGATAGGGGTTCTTGGTTCTGAGGGGAGTTTCTGGTACACCACAATTCTCTGAGGTCCTGGTTTCCTGTGCTTAGTTCTGTGCATAGGCAGAATCCCCACAACATGGCGCACCTAACGTTTGGTCTTTTGATCTGAAACGCCTTAGTAGTGCTTTTATTAGTCCACAACGCCCTCACTCTGGTTTCCGGACAACGGGAGTGACGGCTTAACCTACCTAGGTTTCGACTAAAGGTTCTTTCAAGTTTGATAATTAAAAAGGTTTTCTTTTTCTGAACCCCAGTGCTACTGTAGAGCTTGTCGTTATTCTTCTATGTGTCCCGATGGCGGTCAACGTTGCCGCGCATAGTCGGGTTCCCCTGACCGCACATTTACGGATCTATGGGGTTCCTGATGATGGGTTGGCTGTTATTTTTGTGGTAGGGGCTGATGCGGCATTCCCGTATGAGTTGTTTTACTCTTGGGTGACGTTCGATGCAGTGGATGCGAACGATAATTTGTTCCACGAATATACTGCCACGGCTATGCCTGCAGCCTATGCCCCTTATCGGACACTTGAAATTCCTCTCACTGCCTGGCAGCATACCATTTGGTTTAATGGCGCCCTTCCCCATGCGGTAGTACCGGCGAGAATGGGCCCGTTGTCTATTGCAGGGGCCACATGGCCGTTGCTGGCCGGTTATACGCCCCATCCCCGCTACATGACTGTGGCGGTGGAGGAGTTGCGTGTGCTACACACTGCCCTGATTACGGTCCATAGGGCGTTAGTGCAGTACGTGTCTCGCAATGTACAGGTGGGTGCACCTGCAGTTGCGGGCCAGACGACTGACCATCACGCGGTGGTCATCAGTCCAGTTATGGTTAATGCGGTTGTCGGCAAGCGCCCCCAAAATAAGGATGAATTTCCTTACTGGCTTGCTGAAAAATTTGATCAATTAGAAGCCGTGTTTCCGCATACTTCTCCTGTGGATAAACACAGGATACTCACTATTACTTTGCCAAAGGACCTGGTCCTGGATATTGCCGACTGTGACAATTGGGGCAAGGTCTTTGCGGCGACCTATGCGAAGTGCTATGGCACTCCGTCTATGTCCGTACTACCCTCTGTCATCAAGAAGGTCCAAGACAATCATGGTGCAGAGGCAGCTATTGAGCTGGGGATGAGGCTTGTCGACAGCTTCGATGTGGTTTGTTCCATGGTAATGGGCAACCTCAAAGGAGATGCCATGCAATTCCAAGTGGGCAATATGTTGGCACTTGTGGATCCGGCCGACAGGCCAAAGGAATTTGCTAAAATTATAGCGAAAGCCTACAGAATGGTGGGTCGTAGCGCCTTGGGTGTGAAACCCACCATGATCATTCCTACTGTAGTACAGCAACCTAAAGTGAGTTCGTCTACCAAAGACGAAAAGCCCAACTTTCCAAAACAAAGTTGGCAAGCCAAAAAACAGGGGAAGCAGCAAGAGAAACGGAGGTCACGTTCTGCGTCGCAGTGAGGAAAATAAAAATCTATGAGGCCTATGTGTCCCCATGTGCCCCCCCCCAAACGCTTATATGCACATACATGTAACCTATGTATTTCCCCTCCATGGCCTTTCTATCATGATGCTTATGCTATAACGTGGCCTGCCATCATCCAGTCTCCCATGAGAGAAACGACAAATCTGTATTGAGGCCTACACGTTTTTCATCATGTTTTCCTGCATTTTCATGAAGCCCATGTTTATGGCTCAGCCAGAGCCGAAAAGAGGTTTCATGCCTCAGAACGCTCTGAAAGCTACAGCTACGTATCCTTGGCCTTGCACACTTGGGCCTCAGCCAAAGGGGCCCCGACCGAGGTGCCGAGACAGTATTGAGCACGGTTATCTGCTTACTCTTACTGAAACCACATTCTTGCCTGGTGAAGGAGGAATGAACGCGACCCATCTGCAAGGAGGGAGCCCAGCCCTACTGTCTCTCTTTGTGAGATTGCAAAGCTCACGTCAGTAAAAAGCCCATAGCCCCCATGTAAGGCCTCTGCAGTAAATGAAGTAAATGAAGAAATAGATGCCACATCGGCTCTTGGTGATGAGCAACCTATGTCACAAATCAGTCCCTGCTCCAGACATCGGATATCAGATAATACAAGATGTGCTGGTCGTCCTGACACTGAAGGCCTCACTCACTGAAGGCCTCACTTCCAGACTTGTCCGGTTGCATAGCAACCCTCCCCACGTCAGTTACACGTCATGCTCGAGTTGAGCACAAGTAAGGCAAAGTTCCAGTACAATTCCAGCAGATCACGCAACCCCCTCCAGGTATCCACCCACACATGACAAATTACCCATTATCATCAAGTGGACGCCCACATGGACGCCCACCTTCACGCCTACTTACACGCCCACATGCTCTTATCTCATTCTCTCTTGCTCTTTTGCTTACGTACAATTGAGAAATGTATATATACTGTACTCTGTGAATAATGTTTTGAGAATATTGAGAATACTTTTGAGTCCCTTTCCAGATCCTTTTTGGTGATGGTAATATTCTCCCTTTGACTCGAGTTATTGGAATAAAGCCCTTTTTGAACCTGATACCACAGACTCAGCCTCTTGCTTTATGCATGATCTTATTTATAGACTAAAAATTCTGAGAGCGTAATATTTTATTTACCACATAATGGCGCCCGAACAGGGACATCTCTTTCCCCACACGCCGGAGATGAAGGTCCAGTTTTGCCCCCTTCCATAGCCGTGACGGACTTCAAGCGCGCACGTCGCGGGTCTTCCCGCCAACTCCCTCAGGCCAACGAAGGGGACGGACTGCGACCAGGCATCCAGACGAGGCGGTGAGGAACGCAGATTGTCCTACCCAGAGCCCACCTGCGAGAGAGCTGTGTCCGAGGTATACAGAGGCCCACCAGATTCCGAAGTTCCGAAGTATCCAGGTCACGAGTCGAGTCCAGTCCAGTCCAGTTTGGTCTAGTCCAGTTCAGTTCCGAGGCCTTCCGTTCCGTGCTACCCGGTGAGTACCGTTGCTGGGGAGGCAGTTAGACGTGCACATTAGGTTGTGCCGGTCAAGACGGGTTTGGGTACACAAATCCGGTCTGCACTGTTTCAGCAGTGTATCTGTACTGTTTAGCAGTATATCTAGTATGTCTTGCATATAATTCAGTATTCTCTAGTGTTAGTATTATGTCAGTAACTAGTTTCCTATTAGTTATCATCGTTCGTTAAATGTTAAATGTTAAATGTTTTAATATGTTTTAAAAATTGTGGTATGAATGAGTGTTCATTATTGTGTTTATTGTAATTTATTGTGTTCAAAATCAAGTAGCAAAGTTTAAAGATGCCGTTCTTTTCAAAATTAAGACAGATCAAAACTAGAAAAGGGGTACTCGAGGAAGCTGTTCCCATTCCACCTAGGGACACTCCAGGGTACTTTTTGTATCATAAACATGGCCTAGATGCCGTATTATATCTCGATTTGTGGGTGGACTACACCAAGGATTTAGCAGAGAATCAGAGATGGCCCGCTGTTGGGACATGGGATGCAGTTGCATCATGAGAGTAGAAGAAGCATTATGGAAAAAGAAAGCCAGACAGTCACAGAAAAATGCCATTGAATTATGGCGTAAAGAATGGCATAGACGCACAGAGAAAGCGCTCAGAAAAGAAGAGAAAAGTAGGGAGGATTCAGACAAAGTCCGAGAAAACGTATTAGTTGAGGAAGGTACCGAGTAAAAGCAGAACAAGTAGACAGACAACGAAACACTCTTATGAAAGAGAAAATGTAGACCAGCTCGGAAGGATGCCATTGAGTTTTGGCGCAAGGAGTCACATAGGAGGACAGAGTAAGTGTTTCACGAAGCAGAGAGAAGTAGACTGGAGTCTGGAAAAGCCAAGGAAAAGATGTTACAGGAGGAAGTGGAGCAGGTAAAATAAGCGCAGGCTGACAGAGAAAGAAATACTGACGTTGCTGGTATTTATCCCGTCCTTTCAGAGGACCTAGCAAGAGTGGCCCCAGTAGAAGGACCAGTTAGAGTGCCACCGCAAGTACCACGATACATATAATAATGATATAGTAGCCCAAAGGTTCTTGAGCCTCCCACCAAATGAACAGCGCATAGCCGGTGTTTACATGGTCCAACATTTGACTACGTTGTCAATAGGAAATTGAGAGGGGTGTAGCTAGAGAAGGAGCAACACCTGTGATTTGATGACACCCCTAATGTACAAAGTGTTAACGAAAAAATAATTAGTGAAAAGTTTAGCTTGAAAAAAGAATTGTGGGTATTTCGAATTTGCAAATTGTTCAAGAATACAGGTTTGTGTTCTTGGTGGTCCAGTGAGCCAATGTGCTGGGTCAAGTCGGTGAGATTGTGACCCCCTGAGTGCAAATTGTATGTAAAAATAATTTTTCAATTGGGCCAATTATTGCAGTTTTTATGGAATTGAGTAGTCTTTTTGTCTTTGACAGCTTCAGAGTGAGGAGAAGGTGGGGGCTGTGTAGAGCAGTATGTGATACAGAAATCGGAGACAGATTCTGACCTTGTAGCCAGTGTAGGTGGGGGCCGGTGAGAGGAGCAGAACAGAGGCACTGCTTAGAAAGCTTCTCTGACATCGCATCTGTGTAATGCCTGCAGCCGGAGAGCCTTGGGGGCCAGGAGTAAGAACAACAAAAAAGTTGGCTGGCAGCCCAGGCTCAGGCCGCGCTGAGGGGCTATTTTTAGCTTCTCTGATAAGACAGGGCAGCTGAGAAATGTAAGTCGAGAAAGATTCCCTTGGTCTATTCTGTGCTAAACCAGTGCCCCGGGGAAATGTCTATGGAGAAGATTTGTTTTATTTTTTAGCAATTGTTATATTGCTTCTGGCCAGAAAGTAAAATGTTGCTCTTGCTTGGAATTTTAAGGGCTATATGCCTATATAAAAACGATTTTCAAATTCAGACATTTTTTAATTGTGGCCACAAGCTGCCACCAGTTGCATTGGATAAATGATCCAGTGGTTAAAAGTCTGTGAGGAGAGATGAGAGGTGCGTCTTCGTCTGGGACATTAGGGTACATTGTGTTGACGAAGATGCATAGCTCATTTTTATAAAAGAAAACAAACAGGTTTGTGTGTTCTTCGTTTTTGATTATTATTGCTGATTCTGTGTGTCAGACTTGACACGGTGATTTCAGATGGGGGTGTATAGGGCAGGTAAATCAGTTATTGATTATAAGCCTGACAAATTAAGCAGGCCAGAATGTTCGCCTCTGAGCTGTAGGTACTGTAATTGCGCATCACTGCTCATTTATATATGTTAGTGTAATTGTCTATGCTTTCTGTGCTTGGTATACTGATGGCCTGGCATATGTATTTTATATATGTTTTGTTTTTGTGTTGTATTGACCAATATGTTTGGCATTGATACAAGTTCTCCTGGGCGTCAAAGAGATGGACGTGACGACGTAAATCTTTGCGCAGCGCTTGGCTGGAACTTGTTCACAATTACTAAATTTCACAGACATGATATTTCCTTTATCATGCTGTCAAAATAGCAGACAACACGTTATCAGTGTATGTCTAATTGGTATTGGTGATGAATAAAAGAAGAAAATAGTTATGCAAGACTTAAATATGTATCACATGACTGCCTTTCTCTTATACACAGGCAGCCTCGGTCATATGTTTCCAGATTGGACATTAAGGAACCATTATGATCTGTGCACTCGCATCTTACCTCTTGAAAGGCCTGTTTTAAATAAGGACTGCCACCCCAGAGTGACAAATGAGGCTCGGTATTTAGGGTAATGAGAAAATATCTGACAGGATTTCCTTTTTAAAGTTTGTTTTAGTAAGCTCATTCTTGTAAGTGGTGGCCCCAAAAGTTGACTTGTTTTTAAATTAGGCTGTTTATTGTATAGGTGGAAATTATTGCAAAATGACTGATTTCTTTAGCAGATGAATTATTAATTATCAACATTAACAACTGTTCTTAAACTTGGTTTTCCGAATATTTAGGTAATTTAGCATTCCTATTAGGGCCTCCTAGCATTAATATTGACTTCAGGTTGGTGTAGGTTCATGTAATAGGGACATTTGCATATGAGATGTCATTTGGCCAGCTTATGAGCTAACACAATGAGGTTTGTACATTAATTTGAAGGATTTCTCGCCGTTTCAAATACGCTGTGTATCTCCTATAATTTTGCTTACGCCCAGTAGCTACACACAGGGATTAATAGTGTTGACAAGACACAGGGTTTGATAGTGTTTGACAGCAGTGAAATCTGTTTCAGATTTCATCCTGTCAAAAAGGGGGGGAAGGAGGAGAATATTGGCTTTCTGCTGGCCCCTGAGGAGGTTCGCTTCCCGCTAGCCCCTTAAGAAATTAAGCCCCTTAGAAATTAGCCCCCTTAGAAATTAAGCCGAGGAAATAGGTATGGTGCTTTCCCCTTTTTCTCATGTTTTATTGTGATCTTTCAGGGGAATTAGTCCAAGCCCCTAATACAGCTTCTACTAAAGTCCTCCCTTGGACACAAGAACACACTGTGGCATTTGAAGAATTAAAGAGAGCTTTATGTCAAGCACCAGTTTTAGCAAACCCTGATTACAACAAATCGTTTATGCTTTTTGTGACAGAGCGGGATGGAACAGCACTATCTGTCCTAACACAAGATCATGCAGGAAAACACGAGCCCTGTGCTTATTTTTCTAGTACATTAGACCCAGTAGCACAGGCTTTGCCTGCGTGCCTAAAATCAGTTGCAGCAACGGCCTTAGCCATAAGACAAAGTGACTCGATAGTGCTGGGCCACCCTCTGACAGTACAAGTACCACACGCAGTAGAGGTTCTCTTGAACCGGACACAAACACAACACCTGACTGTAGCTAGACTGACAGGCTATGAGCCAACGTTATTTCAACCACACATAGAGATCAGACGATGCAACATACTGAATCCTGCTACCCTTTTGCCTTCCAGTACAGAAAGCGTTTCACCACACGACTGTGTTGAAGTAATACATACCGTGACTAAACCAAGACAAGACTTGACAGACGTTGGACTCCCAGACCCCGACCTAACACTATAAGTTGACGGCTCATGCATGAGGACAGGGGTGGGAGAATTAGTGGCAGCATATGCAGTGACTACTGATACTGTAATAATAGAGACTAAAAGAATAGACATATTGTCAGCACAAGCAGCAGAGCTCATCGCCCTGACACAAGCGTGCATAAGAGCTAAGCACCTGAGAGTAAACATTTACACCGATTCTGTGGCGAGAAAGAGGTTTCTTGACCTCTCATGGGGCCAAGATACAGCATGGCCCCCTTATTCAAGCCCTACTGGAAGCAATACATTTACCAACAGCCATAGCTATCCTAAAATGTAAAGCACATACTAGAGCCACAGATACCATTTCCCAAGGCAATGATCTGGCAGACCGAACAGCTAAACAGACAGCTCAGACCCCACTAGACATGACAAAATCACAGATACTATCACTGTCCAAAGCCATGACAGTTAGGGATCCTTCCAGGGATGTACAAGACATACAGACACATGCTACTATGGACGAATTAAAGAAATGGTCGGAACAAGGAGGGGTACTGACTGATCAGGGTTGGATGAATAAGGGCAAATACACATGGTTTCTTCCTGATTCGATGGTACAAGTGATTATAAATACCGCACATAGTCCTGCACACTTAGGAGAGAAAGCAATGATAGATAGCTTACAGAATATATGGTTCAACAAGCACCTGCGTGCAGCAGCGAAACAAAAGGTCAGAACATGTATGATCTGTTGCCAATTCAATCCAGGTAAAGGCATTCCGATGGAACAAGGTGGATTCCATCCACCTGACCACCCTTTTGAAGTGCTCCAAATGGATTATATCCAAATAAACAGATGTAGAGGTTACAAATATGTCCTGGTACTAATGAAGCAGGTGTCCCTTCTGTTAGGGTATACCTGGAAATTCCATTGTGTGCGACATCCTGAAGCAGCAGGCCTTGTAGAAAGACATAATCAGACATTAAAAATTTGCGCAGACAAAGGTGTAGATTGGATGGTAGCCCTGCCGGTTGCCCTCTTTTACATGCGAATGGTGGCCCATTCTAGAACAAGCTTATCTCCCTATGAAGTGGTCTTTGGTAGACTACCAAATATGTGGGGCACTCCAATGCCTAAAAGATTACTGATGTTGATAGTAACATGCTGACAGATTACCTGGCTTCCTTGATGTCTGCACTACTCTCTTGTTGTTCGCAGGTTGCTGCCGCCTTCCCTGACAACACCCAGGTCAAAGAATACTCCATCGCTCCTGGATGGAAGGCGCCAAAGTCAGTGCTCTGGACCACGGGGACGGCCGTTAAAGTCAAAGGGCGGAAAGGATGGTTGCACCTTCACCACTCTTTTACAAAGGAAAGACTTTGAACACCATTTTCTAGAGGAGACTCCCCAGAAGTTTCCACAAAGCTAAACTTTGATCTAAAAAGTCAGAACCCGTTTGATCAATTAAGTCCACTAGGTGGTGAAGCGGTTGAACATGTATTCTGGCTCGCACAAGATCTTGGACAATAACATAAAGCAAAAATAAGAGAGCAAGATAAAAGGCAAATACTGTAAAATATTACGTGGTAGATGTATAGTGACTGTAATTTTTCTATCTCTTCTGTGCATCACGATAATATGTATCAGCTTAATACTACATGCTATTTTTCCTCCTATTGCCTCACTTTTACACTCCTCCACTAATGATGCCACAAAACACACGTTTAGTGATCTGCCATCCCATGAGTTATCATATCGACTTGCCTTACGCAACAATACCTTTATTCAGATACTGCACCATTCACATCAGACTAGCAATGCTACAGACTGCTGGGTCTGTGGCCGATTTCCCCCGTATCAGAAGGTAAAGGGAGTGTTGCCTCTTTTTCCTTTTCCGTTCTCCCATAATGGTTCTTGCGGAGCATGGTTTGCCTTCATTACATCCATCAACGGTGATGCCAAAGAATACAAAGCAATAACAAGGCTCCAAAAGATTGCCCAAAACATACATCAAGACCCAGGCACGTGGACATGGTCCGGTTGGCTCTGGGGATTAATATCGGCTTGGGGATGGAAAGTGTTGACCGTCTGTGGGTTGATACTATTAATGATATTCAGTTGTTGCCTATGTCTGCAGTGTGGCCCGGCCATTTGTGGCCTGTGTGCTACTGCATGTGTTCCACATCCCTATTTACAAAGCATTGAAAATGGAAAAATAATGCTGCAAGAACAGATCGACTGTCTCATGAAAATAGACGTTACATAGGGGGTTCACTAGGGTACAAGGAGGGAATGAGGAAAATAAAAATCTATGAGGCCTATGTGTCCCCATGTGCCCCCCCCAAACGCTTATATGCACATACATGTAACCTATGTATTTCCCCTCCATGGCCTTTCTATCATGATGCTTATGCTATAACGTGGCCTGCCATCATCCAGTCTCCCATGAGAGAAACGACAAATCTGTATTGAGGCCTACACGTTTTTCATCATGTTTTCCTGCATTTTCATGAAGCCCATGTTTATGGCTCAGCCAGAGCCGAAAAGAGGTTTCATGCCTCAGAACGCTCTGAAAGCTACAGCTACGTATCCTTGGCCTTGCACACTTGGGCCTCAGCCAAAGGGGCCCCGACCGAGGTGCCGAGACAGTATTGAGCACGGTTATCTGCTTACTCTTACTGAAACCACATTCTTGCCTGGTGAAGGAGGAATGAACGCGACCCATCTGCAAGGAGGGAGCCCAGCCCTACTGTCTCTCTTTGTGAGATTGCAAAGCTCACGTCAGTAAAAAGCCCATAGCCCCCATGTAAGGCCTCTGCAGTAAATGAAGTAAATGAAGAAATAGATGCCACATCGGCTCTTGGTGATGAGCAACCTATGTCACAAATCAGTCCCTGCTCCAGACATCGGATATCAGATAATACAAGATGTGCTGGTCGTCCTGACACTGAAGGCCTCACTCACTGAAGGCCTCACTTCCAGACTTGTCCGGTTGCATAGCAACCCTCCCCACGTCAGTTACACGTTATGCTCGAGTTGAGCACAAGTAAGGCAAAGTTCCAGTACAATTCCAGCAGATCACGCAACCCCCTCCAGGTATCCACCCACACATGACAAATTACCCATTATCATCAAGTGGACGCCCACATGGACGCCCACCTTCACGCCTACTTACACGCCCACATGCTCTTATCTCATTCTCTCTTGCTCTTTTGCTTACGTACAATTGAGAAATGTATATATACTGTACTCTGTGAATAATGTTTTGAGAATATTGAGAATACTTTTGAGTCCCTTTCCAGATCCTTTTTGGTGATGGTAATATTCTCCCTTTGACTCGAGTTATTGGAATAAAGCCCTTTTTGAACCTGATACCACAGACTCAGCCTCTTGCTTTATGCATGATCTTATTTATAGACTAAAAATTCTGAGAGCGTAATATTTTATTTACCACAGCAGGTGCAGATATAAACTGAACGTACTTATGATTTGCGCGATCGTTCTAATATTAAGTCCCCTGATAGATTTCAGGTTCCTGAACAACGCTCTCCTCGTTCTTCACAGGAAACATCGGCTTTTCAATCCGGTGGCGGAGATCGTGGGAAAGGAAGGGGTGCTCAAGGTCGTGAGCAGCCCCGTCAGACTGACGGTAAAGGCAAGCAGGACGAATCTGCACGTCAAAGACCCCCGTTTCAAAAGAAAAAAGTTGCTGCTCTGACTGCGAGATATGCCTCAGATGGTACGGACACAGCTTCTGAAACAGACATGGGCGCTAAAGTTTGCTAGACTGCGCGGCGGAAGTTACAGTAGTGCGACAAGAGCTGCGTCCATATCTGGCGGCGACAGCAACTGATACATTTGTAAGTGTTGAAACTGCTGATACTCGCGTATCTCCCCCTGAACGGATGTTTGAAATTGTCCTTATAATTGAGGGTGACATACAACGTAAAATTAAAGTGGTATTTTGGGATAATCTAACCTCCACCTATGAAATCCTTTTGGCGGAGGCGGATTGGCCCCCAGCTTTCGTTTTAGATGCTCCTAGAGGGGAGGTAGTGATCCTCCGGTCCTTTGGGCACACGGTGCCACTGGAACATTCTAACAGGTTAGCCGGGGAGTGGGCGCAGGTGCTCGCACCTGCGTTGTACCATACTCAGGTGGGCTGGGACAAATTTTCTCCCAACCATACGATTCTGTTGCGGTCAGAACCCCAGCCACAGCCCCAATATCCCATGCGTCGCGAGGCTAGGTCTCACGTCGCGTCTATCCTTGAACAATTGGAATATCAGGGAGTAATTGAAACATGTGTGTCACCCATGAATAATCCTTTATTCACTGTGACGAAGCCTGACGGATCGTACCGCCTAGTTTTGGATTACCGGCACTTAAATTCGCACTGCCGGACATGTGCGGTACAAAATACTCACAGTTCGGCTCTCTTCGATAGTCTCGTGAGAAAACGGTTTAAAACCACACTTGACATCTCCAATGGCTTTTATAGTCATAATCTGTCCCCTCATAGCCATGAGTGGACGGCGTTTACCTCGGGTGGCAAACAAAAGAAGTTCAAAAGGCTCCAGATGGGCTATAAAAATAGCCCCGGGGTCTTTGCTGCTCGTGTGGTCTCTCTCTTGGAGATGGTTGACCCGGAAGCATATTCGTATGTAGATGACATCTACCTAACGGACGATGAGTTGCTTCCACACCTTGCTCGCGTGGATAACATAATTACTATGTTTGCTGACTTCGGTTACAAATTCAACTTTGCGAAGTCCCACATTGCTGAGTTCACAGTGTTGTTCTTGGGGCACGAACTCAATAATGAGGGTCGAGGCTTGGCTCCGCAGTTCCTTGAGAAATGTGCACGCCTTAGTGCTCCTACAACACTGAAGAAATTACAATCTTTGCTGGGTTTTCTGAATTTCGGTTGTACCTACATTCCTGATTATGCCCAGCGTATCAAGTCGCTTTATGCCTTGGTACAACCTACTTTTACCAAATCTTGCTGGCTGCCAGAGCATCCTGCTGCATTGCAATCTTTGCAGTCTGATCTTCTTGCTTCGAAATTCTTACAAACTCGTGATAACCACACTAACCTGGTCATTAGAATCGTACCGGGTGCAGTGGGTTTCACCTACTTGACGTTCAATGAGGGCGACACCGTCCCCATTGCCTACAAATCTCATCTGTACACTTCGGCTGAGCTGCGCTTTTCCGCTGTCGAAAAAGTACTGACAGCAGTTCAGATGGCGATCCTGAAAGAGCAAGCGCTATCACAGGGGAAGCACATGCTGGTGGTAACACCGTACCCTGCCCTTGAGGCGGTCACTAAAGCCAGTGTACCGAATTCTAAGGCTTTGCATCCAAGGTGGATAAAATGGGCAACCTCCTTGACCTCGCCTGACGTCACATATATCTTTGACGCGGCATTACAGACACAGGAGTTCTTGGAGTATGAATTTGTTCATCCGGCTCCTCTGACTTTGCGCCCGCTCGAGGAGTACCATTGTGTCATTTACACTGATGGGTCTGCGCGACCCACTACTGGATCAAAGCACGCCTATTCAGCGGCCTGCGCAATTGTGGTGGGTACTTTTGTGAACGAAAAGTTCCAATCTGATGTCGTGCATACGCAGTCATTGGGTGATTGTACCGCGCAGTTAGCAGAACTGAGGGCTCTGGTGCTTGCACTGGAGTTTGCTGATCCTCGAGTCACTACTCTTATAGTGAGTGACTCGTACTATTGCGTTCAATCATACAATGAAAATCTACATTTTTGGAGTCACAATGACTTTCGTGATTCTAAAGGTAGCACAGTAAAGCATAAAACGCTTTGGGTTCGAGTGGCAGAACTTAAGGAACGTTTGCCCCTCGTGAATGTAATTCACACTCTTGGTCACCAACGGGTTGGTGTCCATGCTGTCGGTAACAGTTTGGCTGACGAGGCAGCAAAAACCGCAGTGGCAACATATTTAGTGGCAGCAGTTACAACATCCAAAACTAAGATTGATGATGACATCTTGGCAGCTATTGCTGCGTCCGAGACAGGGACAGGCTTTCTGAAAGGTTTCCCTTCTCGCTACCATTATCGCTCAAGTCCTGATAACGTCCCGTTAGTGAGGATTAACGACGTTGGTGACAGATTGATTCCCAACGCGGACTGCAGACCATCTCTGATTTCAGCTGCCCACGAAGGTGTTGCATCTGCGCATGCCGACGTTTCGGCTACTGTATCTCTTTTGCAGCAACATTACTGGTGGTACGGTTTGTACAAACAGGCGCGGGCTTTTGTCCTTTTATGTGACATTTGCCAGCAGAATAAACCTTCTTCTGCCACGCGTCCACAACAAACGCATCTGTTTATATCTAATCAACCACTTGCGTGTGTTTATTTAGATCATTGCGGTCCTTTTTCCTCTGATACTGCGTACAAGTACATCTTAGTTGCAGTAGATTCGTGCACACGTTTTCTGTGGGTGTGGCCGCAAAGGAGTGCTGATGCCCGGACTGTCATCAAGGATTTGCGTGTCTTTATTGGGAGTTTTGCATGTAGTACCCTTCATTCTGACCAGGGCCCTGCGTTTGCCTCTAGGGCGTACAAAGAAGCCATGAGAAGTTTGGGGGTCCAAGTCAAATTTTCGTCTCCATACCGGCCTGAGGGCAATAGTGTTGTGGAGCGAATGAACCGTGACCTAAAGCAATCTTTGACAGCAAGGGTTTTAGGTACAGGCCGCAGCTGGCTGACCCACTTGTATGACGTGCAACGCGCGCTTAATAATCTCCCTAGAAGGTCTCTGGGTGGGCGGACCCCATACATGATGCTCTTTGGAGTACGAATGTTTGTCCCGGACCTTGAGGGTCTAGACATGGCGGCGGCTGCCGCGCCTTTTGACCTAGATGATCACTGTGCTGTATTGCGGAATCTTCAAGAAGCCAGAGACACTCTAGCAAAGGAACACGTACCCTCTACATCCGTAGCTGAGCTCCTGATTCCGGTAGTCGGCTGGCTACCTCGAGTTGGTGACCTGGTCCGTGAGAAGGTGGAGAACAAGAAGGAGTTTGGCCCCTCTTATCGTGCACTGGTCCCAGTGCTTGGAGTCCAGGGTACACGTACAGTTATTTTACCTCCACTTCCTGGTCGCAAGGATAACAGGTACATCTCGATTGATAATGTCAAGCTACAGCGGGTGGCCGATTCTTCATAGTACGACACCTTCAGTTTCTTGCCCTTCCATTCTGCGAAATGCTGTTGTGATGCCGCCCTCGAACATCATGCCTGAGGTTGCCGTTGAGATGCATGCAGTTACTGCTCTATCTATGCCGCCTACTGCTGGTGGTTTGCCTGATGATCCTGAGTATGCTTATCCTGCAGGTGTCCGGTTGCCTCTGTTACATTCGACAGCGATTACCCAGTCACGTTCTTCCTTTGACACTGAGTCAATGACTTCCACTGCCCTTCCAAAATTTCAGTATTTTTTGCTTGGTTCAAGAGACATTTTTTGGTGGCACCATGGACTTACATCTTGCTGGTGCTAATATGTATTTTTTTGTTCATGACCATTGGCTTTGTAGTAGTGTTTTTTAAACTCATCAGTGGACACTACCTGGCTGAGCGATCTGCGATTAGGTTAATTGATGGAACTTTGGCCCCCCATTCCTCATCACACATTATGAAAAGGGACCAGACTTTTGTGAACATTACTGCCTGGCCTGTGCGTGATGGGATCGCTTGGGATGCTGTTAAATTTCAAATTCATGGACCAACTGAAGTGATTAATGTGCCTAATGTCTTTCGTGTTTCTATGGGTGATGTAGTTAAACAGAATATCCGACTGGATGATTGGGATGTACAAGCAATAGAAGTACTATTTTCTGATCTAAAATATTATGCTGCATTTGATGCTGAAGATTTGTATTTAAATTCTGCAAATTATGGTGAACAATTTTGCTATCAACATTATGGCACACATTTCCTACATAGAGCAAATACCTTTCGTAATTTTGTTAATTACACACAATGGGAACACTGTCCGGCCCCTTCTTATGGCAGCTCTGCCACATTAGTGAACAAGTTCACATATTTTTCGGATTTTAGTGTGTCTAGTCCGACCTCCTTTTATTTTAAAGTAGCGGTTGAGACCGCCTCTAAGGTTAGGTTGACACATACCAAATTGTTATATTCCAAGTCCTTTATGGACGAATTGGCTATCGGAGGCTATGAGCTATGGAAAGCTACTATCGATCCTAAATCAGTTTGGGGTACTAAACCATGGCAGGTTCAGGGAACAGAAGCTTTGCATCGCGCTTGTCTTATCCCGAACCACATTTTGTTTTTGAATTCATCTATTTTTCAGACCACCTGTTTTGGATTGGCCACATCTAAAAATTTGAATTCGCCCTCGATCCCGGATCTGGGTGCTTATCCCGGCTGGGGTAATCACACAGATCTTTCCCTTACTAGGTTACAGTCCCTCATTTCCAACACCACCTTTAATGTTTCAACATTTAATCCTGATGGGTGGTTGGTATGGCAAACTGGTTCAGATTCCTGTCAACGTTGATTTCTATCCTTAGCACCTGGGTATACTCAAGTGAGGGTAGATCCTCATTTTGAATCATCACACACTGTAACTACCTACTCTGTGGGTAAGTTATGCCAGTCATGGCTGCAACATTCCACATTAGCATCTGTTAAACTTCATTTGTCACGTTTAAACGACAAAATTGATCTGAATGATTTTATTAAGGGTCCTGCGACAGGCAGGTCCAAAAGATGGGTATATGCTATTTACAACGAAGTTTAGAAAATGTCGCAAATTGAAGCTGCATCCAGATTACGTGCTATTGACCAGGCCAATATGGAAAAAAGTATTGGCTGTGATTGATAATAGTATAAACACCTTGTCTTCTAGAATTTACACTTTAGATAATATTGTTTCATCTGTCGTAGACATTGTGCAGGATGATTTGTCTGTATTGTATCATGGCCAGAATCAGTTGCGTTCTGTTATGCAGTTTGCATGGACTTTACAAACGTTAAAGGCAGGGAAGGTCCCATGGGATTTCATGAATGTTTCATCTTTGTTCCTCCCTTTTAATTTAACTGCAAAACAACAGTTTATGTCCATGAAAGATGCTACTTATTCATTACTGCACATTGAAAAATTAGAACCGTTACCTTTCTCTATTGCTGAGTTAAATTCGGCCGTGTGGCTTATCCACGGAGTGATCACTTTACCTTTTCTGCTTTTTAAGTTTAGTTTGTGCATGAAACATTATGCTCTTGGCAGATATGAACAACTTGGTACTGCATTCCTGCACGAAGTTTGGTCGCTCCCGTTCACATATAGATGCTTGCGGGAGGGAAAATAGGTTTATTTGAAGGGTGAGGAATGCACTTCTGCCCCTGATCATTCTGTAGTGTGTAGACACATACAATTACATGGTGCTTGCAATGTACACGCTCCTAATTTGGCTTGCTTCCTGAAAGGTATACCGGTGCCGGTTATAACCCCTTCATTTACGCTGCTTGCTAATGGTAGTTATTTGCTTTTACATATTGAAGACTGCTGCGGGATGCTAAAGGGAATACCATACATAGTAACTGTTTCACAGCGTGTTGTTTGCTGTAAAAATTTCCTTTTCCCGCCCCCGCATGGCCGGCTCGATGTTTCTATCTGGCATTCGATTCCAACCTTGAACGCAGAGTTCTACCAGATGAGCAGAATAAAAGCTCTTTTGTCTCAAAGGGAGGTCGCTTTGACTTCGTCCCGTGAAACCTTTCTTCTTCACGTGGCAAACACCCGCACGGAGGTGCAGGCGCTTTTGAATACTGACCTCCCCTTCCATTTTGGAACATTGATACAGACTATCTTTAATGCCTCGTCTACAACTGGCATAGTTCATTTCTTTAAACTTGTGTCCTCCGGCCTCGTGACCTCCTTTCAAACTATTTTTGGTGTGATTCCCGCATTTTTTCATTCTATTTTTTCCAGCATATTCGGAGGTCTCCCTTTGCTTCTCGCCCTTATAGCTGGAATACTTCTATTGGTTTGCGTACTACGCAATGGCTGCGCAACTTGCGTACCGAGACAACATGCCCCGGCTGTTACATCTGCGTAACCGGATGCTTGACTACTATGGCACCTTACCCCAGGTGACCTTAAGTGTCGCATATGGATTGTCCTTCCAGTTTCCATTCTTTACTTGTGTGCAACCAGTCTTTCACTGCCTGGATTGTCCATTCCAGTGGGCTCTGGATTTATGCCTGTCAAACTCGGTGTCACCTGTCCCGGATTTTGATGAACTAATGGGCCCCTTAGTGGCTCATGAGTTTGAATGTTCTGGTGTGGGGTTTATGGCCTTGGGTGCGGCACATGGAGTCCTTGGAAATTGGGCCATTGAAGAGGCTGCGATTGACTTGCTGGAACGAAGTTATGTCGAGGAACCTTCCTGTTGTCCTCGTGTGGTGCTGGAAGCTTCAATTGTGAGTGAACACGTGTGTTCCTTTCCCTTGCTGAATTGGATGGCGGATAATTTTGCGGAACGCTCCAATGATTTCCTCTTGGAGGCTGTTGCAACTTATTGTGCCTATACCTTGATGGATTAACTCTTTGTCTTGGGCAACTCATGGTGCATCCATCTATGTCATTTTTTCCCATTTTTTCATGGTTTTTTCCCTGACGACATAATTTTTCCATTTTGACATTTTTTTTTCCTTTCGAAGTTTACACTTACCTTATATGGACGTATAGTTCATGCCCTTGGTTCCGTTCTTTCTAACTTGAACTCTGCGTTCTTGATAAGTGTGTCCCTAGTGGCTAGTAGTCCGATCAAGGGGGGTGTAGTATGGGTTAACCACTCCCTATGTACAACGCTAAGTTAGCATAACCTCGTCGGCTGTTAGAAAGCCAGCTTGCCGCTTTTGCTGCTTTTGCACGCGACACTGTTGTTACATGTTATTCATTCGAGAACTGCTGACTCGACTTTGCTTCACATGAGAACCGTCTGTTGTTTAACATCCTTAACAGTGAGCAGTGACCTTGGTCTGTACACCGTGTAAAGAACGAGTCTGGGTCACTAGACGGTGCAGGTTGTTGTGTTCAGGTTGATCGTACCACTTCTAAGCCATAGCATATATACAGCTGCCAATACCTGAAAGACGAGTCCTTTAATGTTGCAGAGCAGCATGTTTTCACTTACATTCGAAACAAAGAGCTGTTGCAGGAGACAGCCTAGCTGATCCTGTGATGTGATTCCACTAAGCTGATCTATAAGGTATGGGGTCCCCCATGCAAGCCTAAGAGACCTTCTATTAGTCTAATAATAACCTATTAGTTGCTAGAGAAAGGAGAGTGGTCGCTTTCCACTGTCATTATTATTATGATTGCTCCTTTCATTTTCTATGGTATTGTAACAATGCTGATGGTTCTGATCTTAACCATTTGTCTGCTTGTGTTAGCCAAAGTACTGCATCTTAGGACGCGAGGTTTATAAAAAAACTCTTTAAACTTTACCATGTCTTTGTTATTCTGTTGTGGACTGATATATAGATACCAACGGGTATTTCGGATTCCCACCACTCCTGAGAACATCTAAGTCGCTTGTTCTGGGTTGTCTATACATTGGGACCGCCGAGCTAAATCTCGGATAACGAATGGGACACTAAGCTAGTCGGATAGGGGTTCTTGGTTCTGAGGGGAGTTTCTGGTACACCACAATTCTCTGAGGTCCTGGTTTCCTGCGCATAGTTCTGTGCATAAGCAGAATCCCCGCAACAGAATAGAATGGCATGTTATCTACCATGGTTTGCCAAATCACATCCTTCTTTGCATATGGCAATTTTGAGGCGACAAAGTGAAGGTGTTCATTATTTGTCAACCTACTGATAAGGATTTGATTCTCCTTATCAATTAACTTAGACTTCATTTTCCCATAGGCTGCTGGATGGTCATCATGGTTGGGGTTGTAGTCCTCCTGGCTTGTAGTTGCTCCCTCTATTTTGTTTATTTTGAAAAGTTATGTGGTTTGGCACACTGCTGATTAGCAGCACCTTAAAGGGTTTTACGGAATGCATATCAGCATTGCACCATTCTTTATACCATTGTGTCAAAATGTTTGACCAGTCCTTGCACCATGGTGCTCCGTACCATAAATACGCCCATCCAAAGGGCAAGAAAATGCTGCAACACAGTGCAAAATTTCCTGATGCTACACTGCCACAATGCAGAATTGCATCGGAACTCATAATTATGCCCATTAGAGAATAATGGAGATGTCTAAGGGCACTCCAAGAGTCTGTGAGAGCAGAGTTATTTGGGGAACTTTCAGTTACATCTGTAGTGAACGCACAGGAAAAGGGGATGGTAGAAGGGAACATCACTTTTCACTTAAACTGGGGGAGCATTTTTTGGTCCCCAGTTTGCAGGATTTTGAGGTAAGAGAGTAGCATTTTCTGGTAGCCCCTACAGCACAGCACAAGGCTAAGAATCCAGCATCTTTGATCCCAGAATTATCAGGCTCAGAGCATGGAGACCCAATTATTCTGGACATGCCATAGACACCACTAATCTCATAGCTACCCAGAGGATTATGCCACAGGATGTTTATCTAGGCAACTAGAGCCTTGGTGAGTGTCCTCCAGCTGACCAAGGATTCTCTGTTCCTCATTGAGGTCAGACTAAGGCAGTATGAAAGCTGCTTGAAGGCTTCTAGGACACACCTAGATGATTTGAAGTGGATGTAGTGTCATCTGACAAATCTGATTGATGTGTCTATAGACCAAATGAGGATCTCCAAGGTACCATCTGTGGATGAGCAAGGGCAGAATTAGGGTCTCTAAGGGCATGCTTCTCTTTCATTTTCATTTCGCACAATTTCATCAAACAGTTTGTACTTATACTCATTCATGGAGCCTTGATTAGTTTTACTATGCGTATTGAAACTGGACCAAGTACAACCACGTTAGCAAGTGACTATCTGTTGTAGCTGTTTCAAACTGTTACAATCTTCTCAAGGAAGTAAGTTTGGAGGTACAAGAGGCTGAGCAATTATCAGACATGCAGGAGTGTAATAACATGTTGTCCAATCATTGCATATCTCTATAAAAATAGAAGAATGATGATGCATGTAAACCTCAAATCTGTACACTGCATAACCGTATAATGTACACAGATTCTCTGAAGCAGGACTATTGTCTCTCAGAGTGGTTGCTCCCTCCATCTGAATTCACCATCTTTACAATAAATATTCTTGTGTGCGTTTCAAAATACATTTAGTACTCCCCCTGGCCTGGTAGGCACTAGCAATCATTTGGTTTCTCAATGTTTGTCTCATCAGTAGTTCAGGTTAATGGGAAGCCTTAGTCTGGTCTATGGTTCTTCAATCCTGGTGCTCCCATGTCATAGAAAATATACCAGCCAGAAGTTTGTCATGTGACTGTTCCTCTTCTTTTATACAGATGTGTGGTGTGCAACAGTGTTCAGAGGCAGTGTCTGGAAGTTAGCTGTCTTCAGTCAACGGGCCTCTCTGGGCAATTGGATTTACTGGCTGATTGGCGTACAGATTGTTTAAGATCCTCTTGCCTCCTGGAGTATGCCAGTCATATCTTTAATGGCTTCATCCTCCCTCAAATGGGCAGGGTTGTGGTTTGATTCTGGTTGCAGGTCCAGGGTGAGCAGCTGAGTCTTTTCACAGCACTTTAGTGCAGCACTTCCAGTCAGGTGCACTTCAGTCAGAGTCTTTCAAGATTCACACTCACCTGGGCAAACAGTCATCAAGTACCTACATGCAGCAGACTCAGTTCCTATGGTGTAATCGTCTAGGGCATGTGTTTGAGCAAGTACCGCAGAGCCTTCAAGGATACATGTTCGTTTGGACATACTTGGGACAGGTGCCACTGGCTTATACAGATTTCTTATTCAGGGTCACAGATCACTAGGGATCACGTGGTGCAACTGCCACATCTGTAACAGAAAAGTACATATTGGTATGTTAGGGGAATGAGGGCACACCTTTTCTGCGTGCACGACCATCAGCGCTCCAGCACTCTCTCTCCTCCCACCCACCATGCTATGGGAGGCTCCCAGGATGGAAAGCGAAATCGCAGAGGATAGAAGCGGAGCTGACATACTACAGAATTCCTCATCAAGACCTCGGTGAGGTGAGTCCACGCCACAACAAAGAGTCAGGGTGGTGGTGACTCTTTTTACCATGGTTGTGGTGGAGGAGGGTTTCACACATTAAGGATGACCTGGTAAAATTAAAAAATCTACTTATTTAAAACACAGAGGTTGTGCATCTCAGCCACCTGACATTTCGGCCCACCCTGCTACTCGAGGTCAAGAGAACTGGGGATAAAGAAAAAGATAAGATTAAAAGGAGAAAAGGAAAGATTAAACGGTATAAGAAGAAGCACGGTGGACATTCAGTATAGAATGGTCAGGTGAGGGTTTGATATAAGCAGAAAAAAGCTTTGTACGACAAGCATAAAATGCCAAATCAATCCACCTCCTTGCCGACACCTAAAGTGAGATGCAAGGTGCAGATAAACACGCAGTACAGAATGGAATTTAAAGCAAAGGCAGGCCAATATGGAGAGTATCCTGGACAATAGAAAATGTTAGAGCCAGAAAGACATGGGACATGTCGGGCTTCATCCGCTCGATAAAGCTTTAAGTACAGAACAGAAAGCAGATTCTCAAGATGCCCAAGAGATTAGCACAAAAAGATACAGACCCTGCTCAAAGTAGTAATTTGGACTGCCTTAAACAATGTCCGCTATTTCGAAAGCAGCAGCAGCCGTCTTATGACCCCTCAGCGCCACTACATATTACTATACCTATGGAAAAGCAGGCCTGCCTTCTACCTCCAGTTCAAGTCCCATCCAAAAGCCAAAATGGGAGATCAGAAATTTTAAGCAGCAAAATCCAGTCCTTGGTGATCCACTCAACAGCTCCTTTATCATCGGGCCTTTTCTTATCAAGGAAATATAATAGAAATACTACAGAAGAAGTATCATTAGGTGAGGGGTGGCATCTGAACCAGCGACCGAGAGCCAACGCAGCAAAGGTTGGAAGATGGGAAAAAGAGGATAGCTCGGTTAAGGATAGGTTAATTACACTACTAGGTGAGATCAGTGATCTGAAAACATCTCAAGCGCATGAGATTGCCATGCTGCACAAGCAGCTTACTAAACTGGAGGTGAGTATGTCCAATACGCCAAAAAGACTAGATGAACCTGAGAATCGCATCTCAGAATTAGAAGATACATTGATTGTAATACAACAAGAATTAACTACAATGGAAAAGAGTAAAAAGGAGATGGCTCTCAAGATGCAGAACATGGAGAATTATAACAGACGCTGCAATCTTCGACTGGTCGGCATACCGGAAGGAGTGGAAGGCACCCAGATCCCCATATGGACTGAGACACTTTTAAAGAAAGCAATATCAGAACTCAAGGGGAATCTAACAATCACTAGGGCTCATAGAGTCCCAGCCCATAGACAGATGAATTCAAAATATCCTGCATGATCTTAATAAACTTCACTGACTATCGGGTTCAGGGAACAGATATTAATTACTGCAGTAGGCAGGAGAACTTATTCCACTGCAGAATTCTCACATTTCAAGATTTTTTCGGATATGTCAGCAGCAACAGCGCGCCAAAGGAAGGAGTTTGTTAGAATGATAGATCAGTTTAATGAGAAGGGGGTTCAAGCTTTAATAGCCCAACAATCCAAGCTCAAAGTTCTTAATAAGGGTCAATTTTTTTTTATACTCGGACGTTCAAGAAGCATTAATGAAACTGCCTAATATTTCAAAATGACCCCTGGCTGAAATGAAATGAACATAGGAAATAGAGAGAATTGTAATGGTTGGGCATAACAAAGGTCATCTGGGGATGGGAGGAGAGAGGTGGAGTGCAAGAAGGATGCAATACCATGGCAACCAGGGTCAACTAGGGGGAAGAGGGAAATGTGGACAATCCGTCTTCTGGAGTGTGCATGGGGTAAAAAGGGTGGTGGATGTAATAGGGGGTTGCAAAATGAAAAAGGACAGTTTTTAGTTAATTGTTGAGGTAAGATAAAGTCAGATCAACTATGGAAAAAGAAGGTCAAACCAATGGTAGATGACAAGGGGTTTAATCTCAAGGATGTTGAAAAAATGTAAAAAGGAAGACAGCAACTTATTAAGAATAGCAAAGAAAAAAGAGGAAATATCTCCAAATCACAATCAAGGTCACTTTATGAAGTGTAGATTACATTCTCATAGGAATTCCTCTATACGAGCCATGCAGGATTCAATATTGCACAAAGCACAAGACACTTTTTGACAAAATGCACCTTTGTATTTGGTCTTGGATAATGATAAAAGGGGAAAAAAATGCTGAAAAGCAAGGGAACATTTTAGTTTGTATATATTGTCACCTGATGCACTTTAAATAATATATTGACACATATGCCTTTGATGGATATTATGGAGTCTCAAAGGAACATAATGCACAGGACACTTTTTGAGATTGTTTATTATTACAGTAAAAGCACTAGACACTTTAGTTAGCTAAACTACGTAAGTAAGCATGTCAGGTAAAGAAATGCTATGAGAACTATCATTAAATATTAATGGACTTCATAATAGGCGTAACACTAGGGCAGTATAAAGCTGGCTAAAAGGATGTACTACAGATGTTATATTATTGCAGGAAACTCATTTAAAGAACACAAATAACCCATGTAAAGACCTGCAAAAATGGGCCGGATTTCAATGCCAATCGATTGATAATTTTGCATAGAAAGGGGTAGGGATATACATTGGTAAGCATACACCTTTTCAAATAAAGGCTATGCAGACGGACTCTGGGGTGAAGGTGGGCATTTATTAATGGGCAACTGAATGAATCAAACATTACTATTGCAACAATTTATGCCCCAATCTTTGATCACCCTCTCCCATTATTAGAACTGAAGCAGGTCTTGACCGTTATTCCTGGCCAAGTTATTTTAGGGGGTGATTTTAATTTTCTTCAAGATCCACTAATAGATTCATCGGCCATAGCCCGATGGCAAAATAAGCCACAAATAGCCTTAGCCTTAGCAAACTATAAAAGAGATGAAGGAAGTGACCCGATTTGGGTAACCCGAGTCACTTGAAACCACCTCTCAGCCTTCCATACAAATTAAAAGTCGGTCAGACAGTACGGAATACAAACCAACACATTTATTCAGATGCACTTGAGTGGAGCCCAGTTTGCCCAGTCTCTTAGGATTGCTGCAGAGGGACTTACATCAGCAAACATGGAGATATAATATGTACAATTCAGAACCAATGAAGGCACATCCAGAATGGAAATTTCCAGGTAGGAGCAGCTACACAAAGAAGTGCAGAAGGATAAGTTTTGATCCTGAGATTGGACAAAAACTATCTCTTACTCAAGGTTGTTCCGTTCGTGCCCACTGTTAGACTAGTGAGAGAAGGCCTCTATCTAGTGGGAAAAATATGCGCTAATGAGAACAGTGCATTCATAGGAAAAAAGCAAGGCCCAACCTTGGAGAAACGAGAGCTACCAAAAGCTGAGTTTTACTGAAGAAAAGATTAGTTTCAATCATGGTTCAAAGTGGTAGCCAAACATAAAATGTTGCCGCAAATGCTAACTTACATAGAACAATATATGAGCAACACAGTGAACACATTTTTAATTCTAACAGAGATCTAGACTTGATTGATCCATGGTGCATTCTACTCCCCAAGAAGCAGGAATTTTCATGTGTCTCAGCAAAGTACAATACTGCTACCCGAATATACTATTTTCTAGCTACACAGGGGCTGAGATTGATCAATCATGAATATATTCCAAACGCTTACTCAGATCATGCACTGGTTAAGATGGAAGTTTCCAGAATTGGTGCTAAGAGAATGCCTAGACATTATATTTCAATAATATTAATTTGGAGAGCACAGAATGGTACGCAGAAGTATTGGAAGAGATTATAAAGTTCTCTTAAATTAATACTGATACCACTAGTATAGAGATTGCCTGGGAAGCTTTTGAGGCCTGCCTCAGAGGTTATATTACATCTAAAGAGATTCAACAGGAGAAGGAAAAACCTTTGTAAAAAAAGGATTTAGAAGCTAGACAAGAGCAAGTGAATAGAAAATATCTGAAAATTAGAAATAATGTTAAAAACATGCATTCAAGCAAGCAGAATTACATAAGCAGGATTTTTATTACGCACAGGGCAGTATTCCTAATACTGTCTAGCGACAGCTGCTGTATGAAGAAAGTGAATACACTGGAAGACTTTTAGCGTGGACAGCTAAAGATTGACAGGTGTGAAATAGAATTTCATCTTTAGCAAATATTGAATCGAAAGAGCAGATAACTAACCCTATTGAGATTGGAAAGGCATTTTTAAAACATTATGAGAAAATATACCAAACAGATCAGTAAAGTGTGGCTAATCATCTTAATGTGTTCTTAGACAAACTCCATATTCCAACTCTATTAAATGAATAAAGTCAAATCCTACCAGCTGAATTTTACCTAGAGGAAATAGAAAGGGTTGTAAACTCAGCCGCTAATGGTAAATCGGCTCGGGAAGATGGCCTACCAAGTAAATTATGTAAGAAATTTGCCCCAATATTAAATACATAAATATTAAAGCTACTAATTATATTTTAAAGGGTGGAGAACCTCCGCCGTCCTTTAGCACCGCTCTAATAGTTAGTTTTGTAAAGAAAGATAAGGATCCAGAAAATAATAATTCTTATAAGACTATACGTGTACTAAATGTAGATTATAGCATTTTTACAAAACTTTTAGCAAATAGAATTAAGAGTGTCATAGGCTCACTTATTTATAGAGATCCACGTGGTTTAGTGGCAGGCTGACAGCTTTTTACAAATACACATTTTTTAATAGAAGCTTTGGATTATCTGACCCAGAACAAAATCTCGGCTCAGGTCAAGTTTTTGGATGCCAAGAAGGCTTTTGATCTGGTGTCCTGGGAAAGCCACTTTTTGATACTCAACAGATTCGGATTTCCCAAAAATGTTGTATGAATAATAGCTTATCTACATGTGGATGCTGAGGCACAAATAAATATAAATTCCAACAATGTTAGCCGATGAAAAGTGAATAGAGGCACTCGTCAGGGATGTCCCATCTCCCCGATAATTTTTGCTTATAGAACCACTGGCCATACCCATTAGGCAAAAAGCAAAAACATCTGCCCCACTGCCAGGCAAGACAAATATAAAATTATATGCAGCCGTAATTGTGTTTTTTCTTAAACCGGGAGAGCACATTCAGAGGGACATTTTTGCAAAATTCAAGGAATTTCCTGAACGGGATGGTTATAGAATAAATAACGCCAAGACTGAAATTTTGCTCTGCAACTGCTCGCAGCATACCTTAATATCAGAATTTAAACTTTTCATCAGCAAAAAAAACTAAACGGTACTTAGGTATATTTATTTCTGAAATTGGGATTGATCTATATACCCTAAATTATGTTCCATTAATACAAAAGATTAAGCGCCTATTTATAAAATGGAACCAACTACCCATTTGAATAGTAGGACGTGTTAGTTTAATCCGCTTGTCAATTTTACCTTTGTTTAACTTTTTATTTTCAGCAATCGCTTACGTATTGCAAGCGTCCGTCTTCAAGAAATAGATACGTTATTTCCATCCTTTATATGGGCAATCAAGATTTGAGATTAGCACTAGCCACTTTATATAAATCAATTAAGGAAGGTGGCTTGGCCCTCTCCAATATAAGAGAATATTATTATGCAAATTGTGCACATTATTGTCATAGATTTGTTGCATGATTGTTGTAAGTCCGACCAAGGTTGTGAAGGTATGCATGCGTGTCTCTGTGACATGTTATACAAAAATAAACTTACCCATTTTTGAACACCTGTGTTTCAAACAGCATACTCTGTAAATGTGTGTACAAAAAGGTGTATGTATATCTTTCTGCTCATAATATAGGGCACATGAATATTCAATAGTATATTTGAGGGGCTCTATAACACCTATATGCATAAGACATGTCTGCTTGTGCAACCAAATGTCAGAGCAGTGCTAAGAAGATTTGACCACCTATAGGGGAAGTTACCCCTCTTTTTAAGCTACCATCTTCAGATACATAACAAATGTGAGAATACATATACCTCAGTCACAAGAGCATGCAGACCTTTAAATGTGACAGCTTGCACTTAACATTTGAGTACAGAAAGAGGAGCGAGAAGTACAGAAAGAAGCAAGAGAGTTGCAGAAACAGGCAAATGAGGTGCTGAAAGAGGGACCAGTGGTGCAGACAGAAGCAAGAGAGGTCCAGAATGAGGGAAGAGGATTAGAGAAAGAGGACAGAGGGTGCAGAAAATTGCAAAAGAGGAGCAGAAAGAAGCAAGAGCAGTGCAGAAAGAACTTACAGAGATGCAGAAAGAGGCAATAAGGGTGCAGAAAGAGGCAAGAATGGTGCAGAACATAGCAAAAGAGGTGGAGAGAGAAGTAAGAGGGTACAGACAGAAGCAAGAAAGGTGCAGAAAGATGACAGAGGGGTACAGAAAGACACAAGAGGGGTGCACACTTTAAAAGAGAGGTGCAGAAAGAATCAACAGAGGTGCAGAAAGGGGCAAGATGGTTACATAGAAACAACAGAGGTGCAGAAACAGGCATTAGAGTTGCAGAAACAGGCAAAAGTGGTGCAGGAAGTAGCAAGAGTAGTACAAAAAGAACAAACAGAGGTGCAGAAAGAGGCAAGAGGGGTGCAGAAAGAGGAAAGAGGGGTACATAAATTAGAAAGAAAAGTGCAGAAAAAAGCAAGAGCAATGCAGAAAGAAATAATAGAGGGACAGAAAGACAATAGGGGTACAGAACGATGCAAGAGAAGTGCAGAAAGAAGCAACAGTGGTAAAGAAAGAGGCAAGAGAATTGCAGAAAGAGGCAATAGAGTTGCAGAAACAGATAGAGAGTTGCAGAACAAGAAAAAGGGGTGAAGAAACAGGCAAGATCATTGCAGAAAGAGGATAGATCTGTGGAGGGAGAGGCAAGATGGGTGCTGAAAGAAGCAAGAGAGGTGCAGAAAGAAGCAACAGAGGCACATAAAGAAGCAAGAGGGGAGCACAAAAAGGCAAGAGCAGTGCAGAAAAAACCAACAGAGATATAGAAGGAGGCAAGAGGGATGCAGAAAGAGGCAAGACAAAGTGCTGAAAGAAGCAAATATGGTGCAGAAAGAGCAAAAGGAGTACAGAAAGAGGCAAGCGAGGTGCAGAAAGAGGGAACAAGGGTGCAGAAAGAGGCAAGAGAGGTGCAGAAAGAAGCAAGGAAAGGATGGAAAAAAGTAACAGTAGTGCAGAAAGAGGCTAGAAGAGTGCAGTAAGAAGCAAGAGAAGTGCAGAAAGAATTGCCATAGGTGCAGAAAGAGGCAAGAGAAGTACAGAGGAAGGCAAGAGAGTTGCAGAAACAGGCAAAAGAGGTGCAGAAAGAGGGAAGAGGGATGCAAGAGAGAATCAAGAGGGATACCGAAAGAAGAAAGAGAAGTGGAAAAAGAAGCAACAGAGGTGCAAAAACAAGCAAGATAACTGCAGAAAGAGGCAAGAGAGTTGCAGAAACAGGCAAGACGTGCAGAAAAAGATAACAGGGGTGCAGAAAGAGGGAAAAGTGGTGCATAAAGATGGAAGAGAGGTGCAAAAATAGGCAAGAGGGTGCAGAAAGAAGCAATATAGGTGCAGAAAGAAGCAAGCGAAGTGCAGAAAGAAGCAAGAGTGGTGCAGAAAAAGGCAACAAGGTTACAGAAAGAGGCAAGAGAAATGCAGAAAGAAGCACAAGAGTTACAGAAGTGGGCAAACGTGGTATGGTAAGAAGCAAGAGCAGTGCAGAAAGAACCAACAGAGGTACATAAACATACAAGAGGGGTGCAGAAAGAGGTAAGAGCAGTGCGGAAATAACCAAGAGAGGTGCAGAAACAGAAAAGAGGGATGCAGAAATAGGCAAAAGAACTTCAGAAAGAGGCAAGAGAGTTGCAGAAACAGGTAAAAGAGGTGCATAATAAATTAACATGGATGCAAAAAGAGGCAAGAGAGGTGCAGAAATAGGGAAGAAGAGTGCAGAAAGAGGCAAGGGGGTGCAGAAAGCAGCAAGAGAGGTGCATAAAGAAGCAAGCGAAGTGCAGAAAGAAGCAACAGAAGTGCATAAAGATGCAAGAGGGGTTAAAAAAAGAAGCAAGAGAAATGCCGATAGAAGCAACAGAGGTGCAGAAGGAGGCAAGATAATTGCATAAGGAAACAAGAGAGTTGGAGGAACAGGAAAAAGAGGTGCTGAAAGAAACAAGAGCAATACAGAAAGAACCAACAGAAGTGCACAAGAGGGGTGCAGAAGAAGGCACAAAAAATTGCAGAAAGAAGTACAATAGGTGCAGAAAGAGCAAAGGGGTCACAGAAAGAGGCTAAAGAGGTGTAGAAAGAGGCAAGAGAGGTCATAAAATAGGGAAGAAGGGTGCACCTATGGGAGGGTTTGGAAAGAGGTGTGGCTACACCCATTTCCTTTGTACATGCCAGAGCAGGGTCTGGAAGCCCATGAACAGGTTTGAGCTGGGCTATGCACAGGGACACCAAATGTGACCCCAGTGCAGGACTTCAAAGTACTCAGAAAGTGCTCACACCCAGCCCCAATTCACATAAGCCTGTCTGGGAGGTGGTTACACCTCCCTGTGACAGGAAACCTATTGTCCTGGCCTCCCCTGCTGGAGTTTCGGTCAGCAGCAGGAGGCCAGACCAATGTCTGTGGCTGCAGAATCCATTTTGTGATTCCAGGGCTCTGTTAAGTTTCTACCGGGTATACCAGTACTACCATGTCTCTCCCTCAAGAAGGGTGGAGTCATATTCTCAAAACACAAATTGATGTGGGGGTATGATTCCAAGGCATTTGACACCAAATACAACATGTTTCCATGCAGCCAGTCCAAAGTTAGCATTAACCGTTTTAGATATAATGCACTTAAGAGTATCTGGTCAGTCTGCACTACTGACAACCTCGGAGAAGAGATTCCGAAGGCTGAAGAGGGGTTCAGCTCATACCTGGGCACCCTCTCACATATAGCCACGCACCCTGCCTTCAGGATTGATAAGGCGTGCCATAGGGCTGACTGATAGGTATCTTTGTGAAGTATTAAGTGAGATATAGTGAACCTATACCTCAGTAAGGGGTGCATGCACCACCTTACCCAGGCTGCAGTAGCAGACCTATGGTGTCATTTTGGAGGTATTCCCAGGGGTTGCACAATACATGCTTCAGCCCCTGGTAGGCCTCTGGGGTACCTATGCCCTGGGTACATAGTTTACCATATGCAAGGGACGCGCAAGTCTTCCCCAGAATCCAATCTGGAGTGTACCTAAAGTACATGCAATCAATTTAGAGAGAAAGCAGCTAGGCTGGGAACCTGAATAGCAGGGTCCCAGCCAGACTAAAGTCGAAAAACAGTGAAACACCAGCAAAAAGTGGGGGTAACCATGTGAAGCAGAACCTACTCTCTTACACAAATCCCCCAAACACAGGGACATTAAACTAACCTTGACCAGTTGAGTCTTCATGTTCTAAGTGGAAATATCTGGAGAGTCCATCTGCATTGGCATGGTTATTCCCAGGTCTATGTTCCACTGTATAGTCCATCCCCTGCAGGGAAATGGACCACCTGAGCAGTTTGGGGTTTTCACCCTTCATCTGTTTTAGCCATAAGAGGGGCTTATGGTCTGTTTGAACAATGAAGTGAGTATCAAATAATTATGACCTCAGCTTCTTGAGAGCCCAAACCACAGCAAAGGCCTCCCTCTCAATGGCTGACCAAAATTTCTTTCTGGGGGTCAACCTTCTGTTTACGGAAGCTACTGGTTGATCTTGACCTTCATCATTCAACTGTGACAGTACAGCCCCTACCCCCAACTCAGTTGCATCTCTTTGGACAATGAACTTTTTGGAGTAATCAGGACTTTGCAGAATGGGAGCAGTGCACATGGCCTGCTTCAGGTCATCAAATGCCTTTTGACAGCTAGCTGTCCACTGAACGTTTTTGGGGATTTTCTTAGAGGTTAAATCATTCAGGACTGTCACTATTGACAAATCTTCTGTAGTACCCAGTCAGGCCTAAGAAGGCTCTCACCTGAGTATGGGTAGTTGGAGCAACCCAGTCCATTATGGTCTGGATTTTGTTCTGCAATGGTTGAACCTGGCCTTCACTTACAAGGTGGCCCAGGTGCACAACCTGACTCTGCCCTTTCTGACACTTAGTAGCCTTGATAGTTATGCCTGCTTTTTGCTGGGCCTCCAAAACATTCCTCAGGTGGACCAGGTGATCCTTTCAGGTGGGTCTAGAGACAGCAATATCATCTAGATATGCTGGACTATAGTCTTCCAGGCATGTAAGGACTTGATTCACCAACCTTTGAAAAGTGACAGGTGCATTCTTCAAACCAAAGGGCATCACCACAAATTGATAGTGCCCACTAGGGCTGGAAAATGCTGTCTTTGGCTTTGCATCATCAGCTAGTCTGATCTGCCAGTAGCCAGCTGTCAAGTCAAATGTGCTTAGAAACTTGGCTGAGGCCAAAGTATCTATTAGCTCAGCTGCCCATGAGATGGGATGGGCATCAGTCTAAGTGACTGCATTGAGACCCCTGTAGTACACACAAAACATCATCTCTATCTTGCCATCTTTGGTGTGAGCTTTAGGTACCAGGACTACTGGACTAGCCCAAGGGCTACCTGAGGGTTCAATGACTCCTAAATACAACATCTTCTGAACTTCTGTCCTATCAAAATATGTTTTAAGTCTTTTGACATGAAGTACCCTGTGGGGACTACTAAGGGTTCCAAGGTCTAACAAGTAGGTGACCTCCCCTTGCTGTTCAACAATTGTATGGAGGCCACTCCATTTTTCCTGGAGGGCTGCTGGGGCCACAGGCTCCAACACCCACACTTTCTGTCCTGGCTGGTAAACAGTCAGTACAGCATTTTGGTCATGCCAGGCCTTTTGCAATTCCTGGCTAGCCTCAAGGTTTTTAGTTGCCTATTACATGTATTCAGCCATCCTGGAGTGGAGACCAAGTACGTAGAACACTATGTCCTCTTTAGGTGGTTTGAGAGGTAACTCCCATCCCTCCTTCACCAGACGCAAAGGACGACCCCTAACAGGATTGCCAAACACAAGTTCAAAAGGGCTGGAACCAACCCCCTTTTGTGGCACCTCCCTGTAGGCAAACAAGAGGCAGGGCAAAAGGATGTCCCATCTACGCCTAAGCTTTTCTGGGAGACCATTGATCATGCCCTTTAAGGTTTTGTTGAATCTTTCAACTAAACCATTGCATTGTGGGTGACAAAAGAGGTCCTACATAGGATAGAGAGAGACTATGATGAGATTAGGGAGTATAGAACATCTTATAACTTAGCAAGAAAAAATCGAAAGAAAGAATTAAAAAAACAGATATGGACGTCTCTTCATGATGCATCACTTAGTAAAGATTGTACCCTGTTATGGCGGGCAGTGAATGCGCCATTTTTCAAACCTAAAGATGTTGCGTTGATCTCAATTGCAATAGATGAACAGGCATGGGTACTCTATTTTTCAAAGGTCTATAGCACACAGGGACATGATGAAATCACCTCTGATTTTTAAACTCCACAGGTTGAAAACACCATTACTTTTACCCCAATTGAACTAGAAATCTTCCTTGATGAGGTGACCAAGGCAATAATTTCCAGTAGTGGTGGCAAGGCCCCTGGACCAGATGGCCTTCCCATCGACTTATTTAAAACCGCCCCTTTACAATGGTCACCTCTGATAACCAGGGTATTCCATGCAAGTTGTGCTAAGGGTTTTCTAAAAACATGGGTAGAGACTGTTACCGGCATGCTATTATCCGATATCTCTACTCGATTCCTTGATGAAAGTTGTCCTGAACAAATTACAAACCTGGGCGGATGATAATAACATAATAAGTGATGTGCAATATGGTTTTAGACAAGAACTAGGGACAATTGAACAAACTCTGAATTTAAATATTTTAATCGGGAAGTACACACATGCAAAGGGTGGGAAACTCTATGTGGCATTTGTAGATTTAACAGCCACCTTTGATTGTGTGATACACAATAACCTGTGGAGCATACTCACAAATTTAAAAGTTGACCCGGTACTGATCCAGTTTTTAAAACAATTGTATTCTGGGGCCACTGCTAAGGTGCGCAATGGTACGAACGGGGAATGTACTGCACCATTCTCTGTGGATAGGGGGTGCGGCAAGGATGTGTTCTTGCGCCATTCCTTTTTAATCTTTATACTAATGCCTTGGAGCAGTAGATCGAAGGAACGGCACAGAATCCTCCGTATGTCACTAAACGGCCTATGGTCGCCCTCCTGCATGCTGATGACGCTGTCCTAATGGCCCGTACGCAATTAGGTTTGCAGAAAGCACTCTCAACCTACTCTTGCTTCGTGGATAATCTAGGCCTGAAACAAAACGCTAAAAAAACTTTTGTGATGACCTGCTGGCGAGGGAGAATTAAATGTAACAGCCTCCCCTTGGGGTTAAAAGAGTAGATTCCACCAACACTTTTACTTACCTTGGAGTACTATTCACTAATACGGGCTCTTGGGGCCCAGCGGTGAAAAGCAGGAGCTTCTTATTTATGAAGGAGACTGCCGCCCTTGTTAATTTCTCCAAGAAAATGGGGAAAAGGCCCCTCGGTATACTCCTTAAAATCTTTCAGGCCAAATGTTTAAGCATTGCAATATACAGGGCTGGAGTGTGGGGCTTCCATGATGTGTCTATGATTCAACGTGTAGAAAATGCATTCTTAAGATTTATTCTGGCTGTACCAGCGAGCTCCCTGGTTTTTAACTGTCATAGCGAGTTAGGCATCCCCTACGTTTCTGATATTATAAAAATGCAACCCGTGCTGCTATGGCACCGTGTATGGACATCAAGCAGCGTGCGTTTTTATACCTACAATTTCTAGATAGTACATTACTAGTATGTGCGATGACTGTTTTCTTGAAAAATATTATGAGAATCAGAAAAAGTGTCAACGCATAATGTCTATTTGTGACTAAAGTCTGGAATGCACCATCTTGTAGGCTAACTTACCTCCACCTGAAGGCACTTTTACACCTTGGGATAGACAATGTTATTTAACTAATGTACATATCAAACTTTTTTTTTCTTTTATCAGTTTTTATCTATGTTTGTGCTTTCATGATTTTATGTGCAGTTCAAACACTGCACATAGACCCCCGTGGGTCCCCTGTGTCCCCACCTTGGGTGGTTCCTTGGGGTCCCAGAGACTCTACAGGCTCAAGGCCTTATGTCTAATTAAGTTGTGGTTCTTATACCACTATTTTTGTATATGGTTTGGCTCGTCCTTAGGGCCTGATGTGTATTTGTGCTTTTTAATGTCATATTTAAAGATTTACTTATGTATTTTGACCTCTAGCCTCATAAAGAGTCTAGGAGGGTGTGTTTAGAAATAAATACATATATTATATATATATACCTGGTGTGGTTGTCTTTCATGTAGCCATTCGAGAGATTATAGACTGGTAAAACAAGCTGCTTTATATTCCTTCAAGACTTAGCCTGAAGACTGCTCTCCAAAGCTACCACCAGGATAGCTTTCAATAAAAGTTGTCTTTAACCTAGGGGTTGTTTGGACTGGTACAGGGTGCCCACTATAACTGGTGGACAGGATATACCGCGAGCATCCGTTAGCTTCTATGGGGAAAGTCGCGTTTAGATTTTAAAAGATTAGGGACACTTAGAAATGAGTCAGGACCAAACTCTTTGGGACTTAGGAAGTTCTAGGGCCAACACCCATGGAAGCACTGGAGTACTCGTGTTACCTCAGCCGGGGAGGCCGGGTGCATAGATGTCAAATGGTGTCGGGTCGCATCGTCGATTTCAATGGGAGCTGGTAAAGAAGTGATGCTGCTGGGAAGATGCAAAGTGTATGAAGAGATTCAAGCCTGGGTCAAAGTTGAGAAGAACCTGAAAGCAGAGGGGACAGAGTCTGGGTCACTTGCCAGTGACCAGGAGGACGATAGGTGAATGCCCACCTAAGTCGGGTGATTTCAGGTGAAGAAGGTGAAGCTTGACTCTTCAGCCATGAGGACCAGGAGGCATTGAGGATGACCAGGAGCTCGATTCAAGCAGTGCCACGAAGGGTGTCGAGTGCTGCAGCGTTGGTGCCCGGATTGGACACAACAAGCCTTGGCAACAGCAACCCACGCAGAAAGATGCTTTGGTGCAGACCAGTAAGGTCTGCAGGACTCACCACTAGGTTGGGAGTCAGGGCATGTATGGAGCAAGCAGGGAAGCCCAAGGAAAATCAAAGTTGCCTTCACATGGACCCACCAGTCTATAGACCAGGCATCTCAAAGAAGCCTTGAGAGGAAACACAAAATTGCAGCCTATGGGTCACTCTTGGTGACTAGGCTGACAACACAAAATTGCAGCCTATGGGTCACTCTTGGTGACTAAGCTGACAATCTTCGGTGGATTCTCTGCTTGAGGAGGGGGCTACAAGTAACCCCAAGCATGACTTCAAGAGACATCGAGAAGTTAATGCTCTTGCAAAAGTACATGGTGACCAGGAGTTCCAGTTCCATGCTACTCACGAGGGCTGCGGGTTTCCGCTTTGCTGGAAACTTGGGTCGGCCTACACGATGTCTGGAAATATTCTTCCTGGGCTGCAAATACTTCGGAAATGCAGACCGGCAAAATGCTTTGTTGGTGCCTGCCAAGCAGGGCAGTCACTCATTGACCCCAAGGGAGATTTCGTCATTCCTCTAGTCTTTAGTAGAGCAAGAAATTTCCAGGATTCAGCTTCAGAGTTTCATCCAGGGATATCTAAAGTTCTGGTTACAGGGGTTCCTTACTAAGGAAGGGGTTGGACTAGCTCTGGGAACCCACCCATCAGAGGGTTTGGAAAGAAGGGTGACTACACCCTTTTCCTTTGTCAAGTTTCACGCCAGAGCAGGGGCTGGAAGCTCCTGAGCCGGTTAGAGCTGGACTATGCACAGGGACACCAAATTTGCCCCCAGTGTAGGACTTCAAAGCACTCAGAGAATGCTCCCACCCAGCCCCAATACACATAAGCCTGTCTGGGAGGTGGTTACACCTCCCTGTGACAGGAAACCTATTGTCCAGCCCTCCCCTGCCAGAGTTTCAGTCAGCAGCAGGAGGCCAGACCCGTCTCTGTTGCTGCAGCATCCATTTTGTGATGCCAGGGCTCTATAAGTTTCTAACGGATGTATCAGGACATGTCTCTCCCTCTAAAAGGGCGGGATCATATTCTCACATCAGGACTTGATGTGAGGGTATGATTCCAAGGTGTTTGACACCAAACACGACATGTTTCCGTGCAGCCAGTCCAAAGTTAGCATTAACCATTTTAGATATAATGCACTTAAGAGTATATGGTCAGGCTGCACTATCGACAACCCCGGAGAAGAGATTCTGAAGACTGCAGAGGGGCTCAGCTCATGCCTGGGCACCCTCTCACATATAACCAAGCACCCTGCCTTCAGGATTGATAAGGCCTGCAATAGGGTTGACTGATAGGTTTCTATGTACAGTATGAAGTGAGATATAGTGAACATCTACCTCAGTAAGGGGTGCATGCACCACCTTACCCAGGCTGCAGTAGCAGACCTGTGGTGTCATTTTGGAGGGCTTCCCAGGGGTTGCCCAACACATGCTTCAGCCCCTGGTAGGCCTCTGCAGTACCTATGCCCTGGGTACATAGTTTACCATATACTCGGGACTCACAAGGGTACTCCAGAATCCAATCTGGAGTGTACCTAAAGTACATGCAATCAATTTAGAGATGAAGCAGTTAGGCTGGGGCCCTGAATAGCAGGGTCCCAGCCTGACTGAAGTCGAAAAACAGGGGAACACCAGCAAAAAGTGTCGGTAACCATGTGAAGCAGATCCTACTGTCCTACACATTAGATAACTTATATTAGCAGGGAAACTTGGGAAGCGTACTACTCTTCTTACTTCTGGTGTTGTTTGTCTAGTTGAGATGAGAAGATTTCACTTAGCTTGTTTATTTTCTTTTACTGTTTCAGGATCCTGTTTTGTGGCTATGATGCAAGAAAGATTGTGGTAAGAGTTTTCTTATTTATTCACTTTTGAGTTGGTTATATTTATTCTCCCCTTTATCTATTGTACTCACGGTGTATGGACCGCTCTTTTGATCTTTTCAGTTTCATTTTTAATGTGCTGCTTTAAACCTTCTTTTCACTGAATTACCGATTGAGCTCTTCACAAGTTGTAGCATTGAGGAAACAATAGGATTCTCCTGAACTCTATTTCTGTTGTTTTTATTTTAAATGAAGTTACTCGATGACAGTTCTAATTTTATTTTGTCTCGGCTAGTTTGTGCTTTCACCCTATTTAACTGGAGCTTGAAATTTCTTTTACTAAGTGAATTCCAACTACGCGGCGCGTTGACAGGTAGCACCCAAGTTAGTTGGCTTCTTTAACCTTGCTGACAAAAAACAGATGGTTAAGCCTCTTTCACACGCGGTAAAGCATTCACGGTGAAAAGAACATTTCCGGGCTAACTTCCATTAATCAAGCGTTTTAACTTCCTTGACTATATCGCAAGTTTACAAAAATAAAAGCACTTGGGAATTCTTTGAGGATTGCTATTATTTTAACGTTCAATTTCTGCAGTGACATACATTTGATTCTTTTTAAATACACTGACCTTATTTCACAATGTATGTGTATTCGGACTAAACTAAACTCGATTTTTAAAAGCAACTCCTCTAACTGACTTTCACGATGCCTCAGGAACAGGTGTTCTCTCAGAAATTTCTTCAGTGAAGTGCGCTGTGGAATGTTGAAGCACACTTCACCTGACTTTCATTATTTCAAAAGACTAGACTGCTAAACAGCAATATTCTGTAGCAGTGTTAGAATTTTGGCAGCCATGTTACAGTTTCTGTGGTGTCAACTAGCGCTCCATCTAAGGGGATTAACTGTCTTCAGCTGAGTTTGTGAGGGGAAATAGTAGCCAGAGTGAGATGGTATGGAGGAAACCTCCCGTGAACCCTGATAAACACACAGTCTCCTTGTCCCCCAGTGCCTCAGAGGAGACTAGCACATAGGTGACTCCACCTGAAAAGTGTGAGTTAACAGGTACTTCTGCCCCTGTTCCAGCAGTTTATTTGGCTTGAAGGATGCGCACCCTCTGTCTGAGAACTCCAAAACATACTCCTGGAAGGTAGATTATCTTGCCCAAATTTGTTCTGATCTCTTTAACAGGGATATGTCGGATTTTCCCCTGCAATGTGCCAATATGCGCTCTATCCAACCTGCTTGTCACTGGGAATCGCTTGGTGTGACTGCCGGACATCTGCTACGCTGGTTTCCAATTGGTCACTCCTGAGATTGGCTTACCAAGATGGTGAAACCCAAGGTTAATAATCCACTGTCCATTGTTGACAGGACCCTTGAAAGCCTCCATTATCTTGAATCAAGCCTTCAAATTCACTCTACACTGTATGACAAGGTGCTTGAGGCTATCATGGACACCAAAACCTCCCCGGAGTCCAGCATTTTTATGGTCTCTCTAGATTTAAATTTGAGCTGAGAACCGCAAATTAGCAGACAGAGTGGGTGAAAAGAGTCAGGCCTGACTACATTGAGACCAACAGTGCAGTACCTACAGGAATGGTGAACACAGAAATAAGAGGGGCGCATATACAGAGACATCTAAAACATAATTCTAGGATTAATCCAAGTAACAAAGAGAAGAAAAACGATGACAGAGGTACATTTTTCAAATATTGTCTTCAATCCTTTTATTCATAGTATGAGTTTGTTCAGGCAAATAATGCAACTCAGCCAACACTTCCACCCTTCCAGGCTTCTTCAGGGCTGTAGACATAACAAAATAACAAAATCACCACAATGTACAAAATCAAAAAAGTAAAAGAGAAGCAATGCCATACAATAACACATGTACAAAACATGTAAAACACAAGTCTGTATTCTCGAATAGATCTCAAATCACAAAATTATTGACAAATACAAGGACAAGAGATGATAATTCTCTACACTAGACACGACTAACACTCAACCATGAATATATATAAATATTTATTACATAAAAAATGTCAAGCTACAAGCTTATATTAAAATCCCCATCGTAAAACCAGTAATAAAGATCAGCAGAAAGAATAAGAATTTAGACAAAAGAAATAACTTACAAAAATAAAAGTAAAATAATAGAACAGAGGAGCAAGAGTAAAGGAAAGACCAATCAGTGAAAAGAGAAAGACAAGACAAATACTCAACCAAAAAGGAGAAGAGAAAAGAATAAGAGGAAATACCCTGCTAACATTTACGGCAAGCATATGAATGCACCATCAACACATAGTGCCCCGAGTTAATGATGCCTCGTGGTTTAACAAGTCAAGTAAAGCAACTATCGCAAGTATGTAAAACCTCACACAGGATATTAATTTATCAAACCATAATGTTACTGCTCACACATATTATGGCAGCACAAACCCGTAATCAAAGAAAGGTGGTCAACCAAAATGGCAATCAGCCTTGTGATATAAAAACAAGCGTTCTAATTTGCAGCTAATAAAGTACATCTTAGGATTTATACCTATCTAATCATAGTCCAGAGAGTGTGATCTAGTACCTAGTAACTAACCAGTCAATCGCAGTCAAACTAGGACAGTCGAACATCGCGATTAAAGTCTGAAAAGACAGCATTGAAATTGATACCCAACTAGTAATAGTCCAATGAGTGCTACTGGGTATTAACCCAAGCATTAGAACTAAGGCTTCATGTGGAATTTTCATGTGTTTCTAAAAAAATATAAATACACCAAACAGATATTGACTACAGTAAGTAAATGCTAAGAAGCACCAAAAGGTATGCGTTTCTCAAAAAACGCCACACCTACAGATCTAGTGCAACTAATCTTCAAAGTAAGGAACACGTAGATGAAGTCACAAAACATTAAAACATGCTCACATATACCGCAATCATTCCATTTTATCTACAGAAGGGAAGGGGGTGCAACCTCTACCATTCATCTGTGATACAAACATTTAAAATACAGCCACACAGAGACACAGACAAGCTACTGTCCACCATCGCATGTGTTTAGACGAGAAAGATGGGACAAAGTCCCTGCTCCATAACAAATGAAGAACCTACAAACCCATGTGCATCAAGCAGAGACAGATACATATACCTGGTGCAGCCTATCTCATACGGTCAGGTAGAAAAGTAGCATCGTCGAGGTTTAGGATTTAATAAAATCAAAAACCAAAGCGCATACTGTTTCGTGCTAGAAAACAGGGCTGTAATGTAAACACAAGTAAGAAGAACACACGTGCTTAGTATTGTTACCCAACATTAACCATGTTTGAAAAATACTTTTTGTGATACTTAACAGAACACGTACACTTGGTAATGTTTACTACTTTCGGATATTAATTTTGTGCTGCTAAACCGAGCCTCTACATGAGCCTGTATCGCAAGTTGAGTAAAAAGCGCACACTTATAACAGGTTACTGTTCCTTATTCACCCCATTTGTACTAACCTAAACATAGTAGACAAAGTTTAACTGCCGCGTTCTTTTCAAAGTAGAGTAAACTGCCATGCCGGATGGGGAGGACTTTAAATAACGAGTAACCAGCGACGTCAGGCGATGTACGTACGCAGCATCGCGCAATAACAACAATCCACACACACTGTTATTGACTTAGCAGAAAAGGTCACTTTATTAAGACAGGTAAACAGAAATACGCTTCCTCAAAGCAAACATAGATATATCAAAATTCTACATTGTCATTATGCTTTAAAAACATTTATCATAAATGTAACCAAAAATAATCCCAACAAGACTTTTCAGAAATACCCCATGTGCTGCACAAACACATCATATCCTTTACCTCCTCTTATTTTTCCCAACAAGGTTCCCGTCCACCCTCCCCCACCCCAGAGGGAAGGATAAGCCTGCTCCAGACTATCCAAATCGCCACAAAAAGCACTGAATTAAAAGAACGACTTAGTGAGTGGAAGAACTGCTACCTGTCCTAACATGACATATAAAAATGTTTATTTTTTTTTTAAATACATATGCATACTACAGGAAACAACTCTAAAAAGGAGTGGGTCACATACAAACTATGCTTACACAAATCCCCTCAGCGATGAAAAAAACACCAAAAGACCCTCTATAAATAACCTACCCTCAAGCCCTGCCCCTTACCTACCTACACCTATTGCGCTGCGTGGATTGTTCCACTTTGTGAAAAACCCCAATGGAACACCAGCTCACGCCGAAGGTCCCCCTGGACAACCATTGAGCCACACAGACATGACATTCGGCGCAACAAGACTGCACCACCAATCTATCTCATAGCGTACATTGTACGGAGTGTCCTCAAATAAAAAGAAACATTTAAGTCACAGCAATGTGCCAATAAATTAAATGAAATAGCAACAGTACACGCAAAAGAGGATTACATAGTTATTCCTGTGTCTGTAGTGGCTAAGCGTCTACAGAATTTCTGCAGACACCTCAAAAATACATAATTTTGTGTCGAACATAAAAACCATATCATTGTTCTGAACTCCTTTTTGGAATGTCATCATAAATTTCTCATTAGGCAGAACATCAAGCATACCATCACTCTTATACAGTATATGGCAGTGGTGCAAAGGATAAAAACCTACTGTTTATTTAAACTGGTGATATTGCCAGGGCAATGAATAAGTAAGAACAACATCATCAAGGGGACAGATAATAGATAGAGCAAGAGCAAGAGGGCTCAAAGCCGCACCAATATCTAGTGTTCAAAATTGCTTCCCATTTGTTGATATCACCACAATAAAATATCTGACCTCACAGTTTGTTCCATTTAACATTGCCATAATATAGGCAATAAGATTTAACTAACTGCTATCCTTGGTCCAGAAAGTAAACAGCAGACATAGTTTAAAGCTGTCATTATAAAACACGGTAAAAAATCATAGGAAGTGATTTGTGTCCAAAATGAGTACATCTCAATCTACAGATCCATTTAGCTTCCAGTTGGTGTAGAAGGCGTTCCCTGTCACCTCCCCTCTAAATGTTTGGTAGGTGGCCAATTGCATGGAACTTAAAATTGGACCTATTCTTAGCTGAATCACACACAAGGCACACTAACGCATACGAGGTATCCTCGTTAACGCATGCTTTACTGTGTTCCTGAATGCACGTTTTTAGGAGACGAGCAGTACTACCCACATAGATTTTCCTACATACACAGACGCACACATAAATTACATATTGTGTTAAGCTATTTATGTAATGTCTTAGATTAAGTCCTCCTTATGTTAGATTCAAACGTCTTTGTGATCTTTCCTAAGTGACAAATGTTACACCCGCCACATGGGAAAAAACCTAAAGGACGGGCATGCCAGGTGTCTTGCACCTTCTTTTTTGGCCGTGTATAGCTCGCGCACACTACCTCTCTAATAGTTCTGCACCTTCTGTACACAATGCTTGGGTTATTCTGGAGAAGATTACCTACTCCAGGTACCCCCTTGAGCAATACCACTGTTTTTTAAGAATCTTAAACATCTCTTGATTCAGAGTGTAGTTTGTGGTAATGAATGATAAACGTTCCTTGTTAGATCCCTTTTTTGGTAGTAATATTTCAGGACGTTTTAAGATACTTGCTCTATCCACTGCTTGTGAAGGCACAGAATCTTTGTATCCAAGGTGTTTGAGTCATTGTATTAGCTGATGACTATGATCTATATACTCTGTGTCTTCACTGCAGATTCACTTAATGCAAACCAATTCCCCATAGGAGATTGCTTTCGTAGTACTAGGGGATGCAAAATTTGGAAATGCAGCAGGCTATTGACAGCTGTCTCTTTCCTGAATAAAGTACTCTGTGAGGTGTTTTTCTGATTATATAGCAGCAGATCCAAAAACTGAATCGTGACTTGGGACATTGTCATGGTGAACCTCACATTAAATGGATTACTGTTCAGGTAAAAATATGATTTGAAGGTAATTTCTGTTCCTGACCATATGATGAAAATATCATCAATGAAACGCCCCAAAAATTGATGGACTTAGTCCAGGGTGCAGCTGCTGGGGCCCAGGCGTCTACTAGTTCCACCCACCCCATAAATAAATTAGCATATGCTGGGACAAATTTAGACCCTATCATGGTCCCTTGGAGTTGTCGGAACCAAGTGTCATCATAGAGAAAAAAGTTGTTATTGAGGACTAAAGAGATCATGTCCAGTAACATCTTACAATGATCATATTGGCTTGCTCTACGGGATGATAGAAAGTGTTCTGTTGCTCTACAGCCATATTCTTCTCTTATGTAAGTATAAAGAGACTACATGTCTAATGTAACGAGCCACAATGACTCGACCCGTTTGAGATCATCTAGTTTGTTAAGCAGATCAGTGGTATCTCTAATGTAAGTCAGAAGATTGCATACCATAGATTGAAGAAAAGAGTCTACAAACTGAGCCATCGGTTCTGTAAGGGAACCTATACCGGAGATGATTGGCCGACCGGGTGGAAATTTCTGGAAAAACTTATAATTATGGATACCTTTGATGTTCCACTTGTAAGAATCTAAATTATGCCTCAGACAGGAGACAAATCTCCTTCCAATGATTGAGATTATCATTGAAAACAATGGAGACAGTGGGGTAAGGATTCACAATCCGTTTTTTGTAGCAGACTGTGATATAAAGTTACCTGTGTATCTCTGACGCATAATCTTTTCTGTTTGTCAGGACAATGTTGCCCCCTTTGTCTGCTTCTTGTAGTACAAATTCATTGTTGTTGCTAATCTTAGCCAGGGAGAGAATGGCTAAAACCTAATGAAGAGGAGGCTGCTAACCTACATCGCACAGTGGCAGACGCAGAGGGCTAGCCAAGACACAAATGCTTAAAAGGTCCTAGCATGAAATTATTCCGTGAAGAATGCCTGGTGAAGTCAGTTCTCAAAGATAAGGCACCATAATTCTGCATTGAGTGGGCACATCTAACACTGGGCTGCCCACTCGGCACCCCACCACAGCCAATCATAGCTCATTTCCTGAATTATCGTGATAGTGACCTGCTGCTGAAATGGTTTTGCATTATGGGCCCTTGGCGCTATGAAAACTTAACAATCATGGGATTTCCTGATTTTAACTATGGAGGTACAGCACCACCAGAGCTCTTTCTCTAAAATTAAGAAAAATCTCCCAAAATTTAAATATGCCCTTCTGTTTTCAGCGAAACTCAGTGTGATAGATGGCAAAATGATCAACATATTCCACTCATCAGAAGATCCATGGACCTGGCTTTATGCTAAGGATCTGGTTTGCACTCCACCTGAGGACTAGAATGCTGCAGACTGTCTGGTGCCCAAATCCAGGAGGCACAAATGCAGATCCCTCAAGACAAAAGCAACAACGTACGAGTCAGCGGTGGTATTGAAGGCCTTCTTCCATAGCATGAACTCCTATGCACCTCTGGGGTGTGGCACCACGGCCAGGGCGACTGACTCCGGAATCTGGGGATCACGGTTCGATCCGGCAGCAGATTAGCCCAGCACCAAGTGACTCTGGGCAATAACTTGCTTAATCTTCCCGATGGCCCCCAGCGCCTAGAGACCATTACGGGTGATTGTTCATGCTTTACAAACGTGGATATTATATTACTATTATTATTATTATTATTATTATATTATTATTATTATTATCATATTATATTCGGCTCTGACCACCTATTGGAGTTGGGATCAGACTCAGGTGGCTCACTTTGATCAACAGCTGTGGTTTATCAGGGCCTGACAGTCACCCATTGATCAACAGATGACATATACGCTGTCCTCTGTCCCCTGGGATGACCTACCAGGTGTGGTAGGATTTCTCTTGGGTTTGATACCCTTAAAGGTAAGCAGTACTGTCTTGGTGGTTGGATGGCCTACCACTCAACATGGGCCTATAGCATGGACACAAGGTGATGTTGAGACTGGACCTGCACCGCAGTGACACGTTCCACCAGTGTTCCTACCTAAAGTTTAAAAGCTGCTTTTTTTCTCACACTGTGTTTGCTTCACAGTTATGGTTTCTTGGACAGGCTCTGATGGAGCATCTGGTTTTTTGTTGATATTGTTTTAAAAATGCTCTGGTTATGCCTACCAATAGATTTATTATTCATATGCATGCCTCTCGGGAGCACCTGACTACACATGGGGGTCTTACCAGGAGCAACTAAATGCCAGTCGGATGAACATGAAGTTCTCACATCCATCACAGCTGACCTTGCTACTGAAATCCATGGCTGGGGTGTCACTTGACACTCATATCTGGCAGTATCATGTCATTAACTGAAATTTGCGTGGTATGGGCACTCCAACCAAGAGGTATCGCACCAATGCACACCTTAAATTTAGCCACATACACATTGCAATGCTTTAGGAGACGTATCTCACCACCAAAATTGAAGAGACAGGTGGACGGCACATCCACTTTTACTTTCATCCGTGGGGCTCTTATCGGGATCAGACTTGGGTGTCACCCTTGCCAGAGGCAAGAAGAGGGTTGACACTGAGGGACACTACATGATCCTAGAAGGATACCTAAATGGAGGTCCCCTCACACTGGTAGCGATCTATGCCCACAATACAAACCAAGCAGGATTCCTCAATACACTCAAACTGGTGCTCTTTAAGGACTCAGGCCCCTGAGGCTGCGGGGAGGTGATTTTAAGTGTGTGCCAGATGTGAGCCTTGACCGGTTCACTCCCTGTGCACAGCTGCCTGCAATGGCACCACACAGCACTTTTATCACATGCTCATATGGATGCACAAGAATTATGTATGGAGAGTATTACTCACATTGGAGCACAAATACTCCTACTATTCCCAGGTCTGTCGTTGCACATGCGCAGGAATATCTAACTGTCCATGCATCTGTTTTTAGTCTGTAACTATCAGGTTGTTTCTACCAGAGTCAGCAACTGCTAGCTCCTCCTATACTATTTACGGTGCATTTCTGTATGACCATCTATGTATGTAACTCTTCTCATGTATGCTTGCATCGTCCTTTTCCTGAGCCCCTGTGTGGGTATAAAAGACCCATGGTTCTTCTACTCTGGGTGCTACCTTCATTCAGCACCACAGGGTGCTGGGTGAATGTGGTTCCACCTCCTGAGGTTTAATAAACTATGTATTTTCTATTTCAGATTCTGTGCCAACTTCTTTCTAATAGTCTGAGGACTCTGTGCAGAGAAGGGCGAACCCCTTGCACTGGTAGGCCTAGCTGAGGCCTATTTTCTACAATTGGCGCCCAATGTGGGGCTCATCGGTGACTCGGATGCCCAAAGGATTGGTCGCGACGAAGGATTGGAATCTCGCTCTGGACGTGATCACTGCCCGATAAGACCAGAGTCTTGGCATCCACGGCGACTTTTCCTTTCTTTCTGATCTGACCATCCAGGTGGCACCGGTCCTCGACTGAGATCTCTTCTGTTGATTCACCGTGCAGTGACCATTTGGTCGATTTTAGAACTTGGCAGGATGAATCTGAACACCAAGTGATTGGTAAGTGTCTGCGGCGCTTGCTGTTGGTTTTGATGCCTGTGATTGGTAAGGTAGTTTAGTAACGCTTACTGTGGCTATGAGTATGGTATATTTTGTGTTGGCCAACTTGGTTTGTTTTGACATATGTGACTTGCAATTCACATAGGCAGGTAATGAGGAGAATTTTCTCTAACTGAATTGATTTGAACGGCACATCGTACTAAAGGTACCTTAAGTGCTACTTTGATTATAATATTGCATATTCTGCACTATTTTTTGGCATATCTGTCTTTAGCACACTTCAAAAGATGTGTTGCCTTTGGAATGGTACCAAAATGAAACTTGATGAAGCACAACTGGCCCCCCCTCGGAGGGGACGCCTAATAGGGATATGTATATTAAGTATGGTCTTTCTTCTATAATGTACAGCGCATTATGGAATAAAAATACTTGTAAGTGGTGACTAGTACCCCGAGGAACTAAATATGTACATAAAAGGATCCTGGTCTGTGCACTTAGTAACATTCATAAGTGATGAGATGCAGAGCGTTTTTTTTTGGTGTTCTGCCAGCCAAATCTGGTGAATATGACTTGCAACTAGTATTTACAAATGGTTTGGTTTAAGTACAGTCTGTGGGCTGTCTTTTGTTTCTGTCTTAAGTGTTGATCTGTGGGTTAAATGTGTGTTTACATGTTATGGTGTGGTAAATTGTGTTTTGGATGTTGCTAGCACTGGAAAAAGTGTGTGATTGAATGACTGTGAATATGTGAAAGAATTCTGAGAAGTGAAATTGTTAAGGAGTAAATTTAATTTGGTCTCATCACCATCAATAAGTCGCAAAAGGAAATTGAGAGGGGTGTAGCAAGAGAAAGAGCAACCCCTGTGATTTGATGACACCCTTAATGTACAAAAGTATTAATGAAGAGTAATTAGGGACCCGTTAAAAGTTTAGCTTGGAAAAATTGTGGGTATTTCGAATTTGCAAATTGTTCCTATGCAGCTTTGTGTTCTTGGTGGTTCAGTGAGCCAATGTGCTGGGTCCACAGGGTTGTAGGTTCTAATTTAAGCTGAACCTGCTAAATCTGAGAATTGAACCTAAATTTATGACCCTTGAAAAGAAATTGTATATTAAAATAAATGTTTCCATAGGGCAAATTATTGCAGTTTAGATAACATTAGGAAGGCTTTTTGTCTTTGACAGCTTCAGGGCTGTGCAAGGCAGATTTTGACCTTGCAGCTTGTAAGGTGGGGGCTAAAAATAGAGGAGTGAACCAGGAGGTGAAATCACTGCTTAGAAAGCTTCACTGACATGAAAATGTGTAATGCTTGCAGCAGGACAGCCTTGGAGAAAGGTGGGGGCTAGGAGCACTCGCTGTGGCCCGGTTCTGCGCTGAGGTTTAGCTTCTCTGATGAGACAGGGCAGCTGAGGAACGAAACCCAAGGAGCCTTCCTCTGCCCTATTTTGTGCAAAGACCAGTTAGACTTTCCATAGAAAACTGTTTTTTTTTTTTTTTTAAACTGTTGCATTAATCCTACACAAAAAGTAAAATGATGCTCTTGCTTGAAATTTTAAGGGCTATATGCCTATATAAAAACGATTTTCCAATTGAGAATTAATTTTCTCAGTGGAAATTGTGGCGCAAAATTAACATGGATTATCGGATAAGAGTTTTACCTTTAGAAAGTTAAAATTAAGATGACCTGTGTAAAGAGAAAAACGAAATTGTGTGTTTTACAATAGACTAAATTCAGATACAAAATGTCACAGCATTTATCTTTTGTATAGGGTATTCAAAGGCATTCACATTATACAGCACGACAGATTTGTGTTGGCTTGAAGGGTTGACTTGCAAGGCGTGTGAATTTCGACACCTTTACGTGTTAAACAGCTGTGTCAACAAGACCATTTCTATTTCGGACTCCGGCTACAGAGAATAGTTGAAGTCAAAAACACGGAGTAAAATTCTGCATTTCAGACTGCTGTTTCCAAAGTTAGAAATGTAGTTTCATTATTTTTGCAGATTGACAGTAGGGATTTCTTTTCTTAATGCCTTTTTTTTAAAATAAGGATAAGAGTGGTTTTTGATGTTCAATAATAATGGCTGTCCTTCATTTAAAAGTGGCGCAGACTTAAGATGTTTCAAGATAAGCTTCTGTGCTTAGGGCTAAGAATTAATGTGTTTCAATATAATAGGCAAGGGATGCAGCTCGCTTTTCATATGTAGACTCATCAAAATGATTAGAATATATTTTGATTATATAAAAAAAAAAATGTTATTTCAAATAGGTGCAAAAACAAATTCGTTTTTTACTATTTATAATGCCTAATAATGATACTGTGACCTCCTAGCATCCAAATTGCATTTAAGCCGTGCTATACAGCAATAGGGGGTCAATTACATGTGAAAATGTCACTTTACCCAGGCGTACAAAACTCATTTTTATAAGGGTATACATTATACATTTTTGATGCCACATCTCTGGGATATGTAGAGGACATTCTGGGGATGACTATTATGCAAAAACATTGTAGGATGTTAATTTTTAAGTGCCCTGAAAATCAAAGTCGAAATTGGGTTAAAATTCACTATTTAAATGAGTTTTCTCCAGTCAGATCAGTTTTTAAACTGCCTTACGCCCCAGTAAATGCACATATGTAAGCATAGACCATCTATACTGCTAGACAAACCCTTGGCACACTGCTTATACATATCAATGTACAAAAATTGGCAGAAGTTATTAAGCTTACCTCTGAAATTGCTGGTAGACACACAGAGCGGGTTTTGCTGCTCTGTCTTCGGTCTTTAGGGTCACTTTGACTTGGAAGCACCACATGAAAACCTTGCATGCATGCTGGGGAACAGCTGCATAGGTTATAGGTCAAAGTCCTACATTTAGAAGCCTGTAGGGCTCAGCACAACGTTGCTTTGACATTTCGACATTTGAAAGACGAAATGGCAGGGGAAGAAAGAGGTTTTTGCTTACCCTTTTTTTTTTTGGTAAAAGCAAGTTTTTGTGTGCACTCAATGCACATAGTATATGTGACCTCTCTTTAAAGGACAATGGCTCTGCCATATATATATAGTATAAATGTTTTTAGGGTTGAATTCAGGAAGCAATGGGATTCAGTTTGACTTCATGCGGTCTCATGTTGCACTAGTACATTTGCTAAAGGAATATGTTCTTTGGCTAGCTGAAATGTGCTATTTCGCTCCTCAGAGTTTGTTTATGCCCAGTTGCTACAAATTGGGGTTGATTGTGTTGACAGAATGAAACCTGGTACAGGTTTCTTACCGTCAAAACTGGGGAGTGGAGGCTAGCTCCTCTACAAATTAAGGGTAGGCAAATTTATGTGTTCTCTCTCTTTTTCTTACTTTTTTTTGAGCCTGTCTTAACTGTCTGTGAAATAACCATGAGACATTAAATTGGCTATTCAGTAATACTGTTTTAAACATTATTAGCATTAATAAAACGAATAAATATATTTTTCTATGTTACTACCCATCCTCTCTGATGGAATTATGAGAGGATGAGTAGTCTAGGTTGCTGTTTCCTTATTTGATCTTTAAGGGGAACTAGCTGTGGGTAGTTTTTGTTTGAAAATTCTCAGGTGACAACACCACTATTGTTTGTTATTCTCATGCTACATACAGTTTTGCAAGGGCATTGCTAGTTTTATTAGCTAGTCTGTGTAAATAAACTGACAGTCCTTACTAGAACTAATGTTGCATAGTTTGGATTGTGAAAATGTAGAATGCAGGGAAGAGGTCTATGTGATCCTTAGCAAACATTTTTGAGGAAAATATTGTTTTACAGGAGTCTGTTAGTCACAAGATGTTCCGCTGGAGAACATGTACCCATTATGTTGAAGTTTTTAGTTCTGTATGTAATAGGAATCCCTGTTAAATTAGCAGTGTTAGATTTTCCTGTTGCTCCTATAACATGAGAGCATGGTCCTGAGTATACAATATAGGTGCTTTAATTAAGAAAAATCATTTTAGAAGTGTCTGCAGTCCTGTACAAATAATGCAATGTTTAGGAGTAAAACGTGTATAACATTTCCTTTTTCTTGAGGGTCTTTAGAAATGAACACAGACTTCCTTGACTGCTTGGCATTGGGTGACGTATTACTCTTGTCAGTTCACTAAAGAGTTTTTATACTTGCCAATAGGTCCAGACTGTTGTTTTATTTACTCTCACATATATGAAAGTGGTTCCAGGGTGCCTTGTTAATATATGGGGCGTCCCTGGACTAGGAAGTATTCTGAGACTATCCTCTCTGTTGATAGATTATTTTTGTGCCTTGTCTAAAGACCTTTTGTTCTGTCCACCAATAGATATTTGCTGCTTTACAACCATTGCCAGAGGGGCGCGTACATCAGATCCAGCTTGAGGAGTCAGCACCAGTCCAGCTTGAAGTCAAAGTGAAGGTAACCTGCACAGGCACTGCTGGCAACCAGGACCTCAGTGAAGGTAGAAGGCCGGAAGCATTGTGATGAGCGTACCCCTGCTACTATCTTGGGCGAAAGACGGGGTCACAAATCAGAAAGGAGAAATCGTGGATCAAGCTTTTGATGCCCAGCTGAGAGTCACAGACCGACCAGGAAGGGAAGAAGGTTTTTGCTTGAGGTAACCCCCTTTGAAACAAGGGTTGCTTCAGAGATCCTAGCATCAGGCCTCTGAATCCTGGTCCCAAAGTGGCTGTAAAGGAGATACCTGGGCACACTGAATGCAATCCATGGCCCCAACGAAAGAGCAGTGTGCCAGCAGAGCAATACAGGAGTTAGGGAAGGACTTGAGTTCAGGGTACAGGTGCTGTGTCTCTGGTGCCTGTTAGATTGAAATGAAGAAAACTGGTGCACTACCTGAGACACTGGACAGGATCGCTGAGCGCATTTGCCCTGGTGGGTGATTGCCCTATCCTGAAAGAAGAAACTTTTCCCTTGAAACTAGGCCATGATTCCTGAGTTGCGAGTTGTGCAGCTCCACCGTGGGAACAACAAGAGCCTGCCTGTGAGGCTCAAACGGACACAGGGAGAAGACTCCCCTCTGGTTGGTTGTACAGCGGCTTTAATTTCCCAAGGACTTCTTTTTCTTTTTGTTGAAAATGTACCCCATTGATCGTCCCATTTTTGAGGAGGAGCAACCCTTTGCAGCTCTTCGTCCTAATTCTCATGGTCCTCCTGGTCCCCTGGATCCAGGATCATTTTTGTAAATAATATGTCTGACTGCTTTAATGTTTGTATTGGGTATAATGATAGATACTCTAGCCCTCATAAAGGAAACACTGGAAAAGTCTAGCGAAAATGTTTTTATTAGATATGTACTGTTGGATACTTTGATATTGAAATTGATGGTAACTGAAATGCATGGGAACCTTGAAAATGTTTTTACTGGATGGTTCTAGGATTTGCTAAGGACTAGAAAGCTAATAATTCTGTTTCTGATAATAGTAATTACTCTCTCCTGCTATCTGTATGACCCAATTCTCTGTTCCCTTTGTACTTCTGTTTATACCTCATACATACCCGCTTAACAATATTTAGAATGAGAAATGCCCACCTAGCAATGAATTAGGAAATTTATGAAAAGAAAAAAAAAATGTGTTATTAAAAATTAATATGCATATTTTTCATTTTTCCTACTGGATTATGGGAGATGTCTTCAGCTAACGCTAAAAGGGTCGTCTGTCGTAAATTGGCTGCGATTAAATTAGCGTTAGCAGAATCCATCTGGTATTTACAGGCTATCCTGTACATTTTGTGGAATCCATTTTGTATTTCTGGCAGCCATTTTGTCTTCCCTTGTGCTCTGTTTAAAGGACTGGCTATACTTAGACTCTGCTACCCTGCACATGCGCAGGAATATCTAACTGTCCATGCATCTGTTTTTAGTCTGTAACTATCAGGTTGTTTCTACCAGAGTCAGCAACTGCTAGCTCCTCCTATACTATTTACGGTGCATTTCTGTATGACCATCTATGTATGTAACTCTTCTCATGTATGCTTGCATCGTCCTTTTCCTGAGCCCCTGTGTGGGTATAAAAGACCCATGGTTCTTCTACTCTGGGTGCTACCTTCATTCAGCACCACAGGGTGCTGGGTGAATGTGGTTCCACCTCCTGAGGTTTAATAAACTATGTATTTTCTATTTCAGATTCTGTGCCAACTTCTTTCTAATAGTCTGAGGACTCTGTGCAGAGAAGGGCGAACCCCTTGCACTGGTAGGCCTAGCTGAGGCCTATTTTCTACAGGTCCATGATGTACACACTAGGATAGACCTCTTCCTATGTACCGATCGGCTCTGCGGTCAGCTCGCCTGGGTAGAAAACTCAAGATACACCCTATCAGTTCATTGTCCCCTGTTGCTCACCTGGCACTCTGGCTGACTACGTCCAGTCATACCACCTTGACGATTGCAGGTGGAAAATCTTTCTGACCCTCTGTTTCACGCATATCTGGTGCAATGCATTGAGCACTACTTTGAGCTCAATGTTGACTCTGCCTCATTCCGAGCCATCAAATGCAATGTGCATGAGGTGGTAATACGTGGCCACTGCTTGACGTCCTCCAGGGGGATGAAATGGCATTTGCTTGAGGAACTGTCTACTATTGAACTTTAACTCTGATCCTTGGAAGTATGGGTCACCTGTCGAGAGGCCCTGTCTGAACAACTTTAACACTTATGAAGCAGTAAAATGAGGCTGAGGTACTCTTCGGCAGACACAAATATAGGCATCAGAAAATGCTACAGCAGGCTGGCTGAGGGGATCACTTGGGTAGGATACTAGCATGGCTCACCTGTGGGGACAAGCAGAACACCCCTATTCATGCAATCTGTCAGACTGATGATGAGCTGGTCACCATGCAATTGGCCAACATTGCGGACTTTTGGGATTACAGGGAGTTATATATGAGTTTGAGTTTAAAATATTTCTTAAGTGCACGTACACCGAGCGGTTTCATGGCGCTGTGAGGTACTACGAAATTCCCGAGGAACAGCAGAACGGGGTCACCTTGAGGGCATTAAGAAGGGAAGGCTTGGGTAAAAAGTAAAGTTTTGAGAGCCTTGCAAAAGAGTGAGTACTGGGTGCAGGATCTCAAATGGGCCGGGAGGGAGTTCCAAAATGCAGGAGCAAGTGTGGAGAATTTGGAGCCTCCCCATTTTTTTCTTCTAAAACGGGGAAGCACGAGCAATTGTTGGGTGGATGAGCGTAGCTCCCTGGGAGGAACATAGGAATGAATTTCGGAAGTGATATAGGCGGGGGCTGAACCGCACGGGCATTGAAGATGATGCAGCCCAGCTCAAACTGGGCTCGTTCCTGAATAGGGAGCCAGTGTAGAGACTTGAGGAGGGGCGTGACATGGTGTGATTTAGGTAATTTGAAAACCAGGCGGGCCGCCTGGTTCTGGACCAGCTGAAGACGTCTCACGATGTACGCGGGCATGCCACAGTAAAGGGCATTGCCATAGTCCAGGCGGGAGGTAACCATTGCCAGGACTATGAGTTTGAGTGCGGAGGGGGAGAAAACCGAGAGACTTTACGGATGGTATGTAGGGAAAGAAAAGATGAGGAAATGACAGAACTGACTTGGGAATGAAGAGAGAGTTGATCATTGAGGTTGAATCCAAGAGTTTTAACAGAGGAAGATGGAATGGGGGGGAACCTAAGGAGGGGGGCCAGAAGGGAGAAGACCAAGAACTGGAGCAACCACCTGTCAGCACCAACTCTGTTTTGTCAGGGTTTAGCTTCAGGTGGTTGTGATTCATCCAGTCTAGGATGAAAGTCATAACTGAGTGGAAATTGATATTGACTCAGGGGAAGAAGATAGGGAGAAAATAAGCTGGAGGTCATCCGCATAGTTGTAAACGGAGACCTCCAGCTGTTGAAGAGCGAAAATAAGAGGGGCGATATACAAATTAAATAACAGAGGGGAGAGGGAGGATCCCTGGGGAACCCCGCATTGAACTGCACGGAAATCCGCAGAATAATCACCCAAATGCACTGCTTGGGAGCGGTCATGGAGGAAGGAGGACAGCCAGACCAGGGCCGAGCCCTCGATTCCCGCCGCTCTGACACGGGAAAGTAAGATGGCATGATCAACCGTGTCAAAAGCGGCGGAGAGATCGAGGAGGACCAAGGCCTGAGGATGGTTGATGTCCATGCCCTCTCTAAGTTTGTCAAGGACCGACAAGACTACGGATTCCGTGGAGTGAGCGGGGCGGAACCCGGCCTGCCTGGGGGCCAATACATTGTTCATCTCCACAAAGGTGCTCAGTGTTCTGGTTACATGACGTTCCAGTACCTTCGCCTGAAAAGGTAAGAGTGAAATGGGGCGGTAGTTGATAGACACCGAGGGGTCAGCACCAGGTTTTTTTAAAATGGGTAGGATAACGGCCGATTTAAGAGGAGAAATGACAATGCCCTGTGAAAGGGAGCTATTTAGAAAGGTAAGGGGTGGCAGAACACAGGTAGAGTAGATTTGTTTGAGGATGTGTGCTGGGCAAGGATCTAGAGGGGAAGCGGATTTAACCAAAGGCAGAAGAGATAGGAAGGAATCTTCTGTAAGAAGAGGGACGGATTCGAGGCGGACTGCAGCTGGGGGACACTGGGGGCTAACAAAGGACGGGGAGGGGAGGGGGATGTTGGCTTTAATAGCAGCTATTTTATCGAGAAAGTAAGAGTTGAGGGAATCACAGAGGTGCTGTGAGGGGGAGGGTTTGAGTGTGGCCCTGTCGGAGTATGCGAGGTCGTGCACAATGGTGAAAATTTCTCTAGGCCGATTTTCGGCGGTGTGGATTATGGACGAGAAATAAGCCTTCTTAGTTAACAAAATAGAGATTTTGTAAAGGGCCAAAAGGGTGATATAATGATTTCTAAGGATCGGGCAGTAGTCTCACCGCCAAGAGCGCTCAGCCCGGCGGACGTTGAGTTTTTGAGCCTTCAGTTCCTCATTGAACCAGCGATTCGCGTCTTTAGAACGCCTAGATGAAATCCGCCTTAAAGGGGCGACTGAATCGCAGCCTGCTCGAAGCCACGCGTTGATGGAGTGTGCTTGGCCGAGAGATGAAAGCCCACGGAGGTCCGGGCTGGAAGCCGAAAGTGTGGCAGACAGGGAAGCCACATCGACACGGTTCCATGAGCGCGCCCAAATGTTTTTGGCGAGAGAGGGCTTAAGAGCTGGGCTAAGGGATAAGGAAAAAGAAATGAGGGAATGATCGGGCCAGGTGCAGGGAGAAATAGACAGTGAGGTTACCGGGCAGTTGAGGGACCAGATCTGCTCAAGGATATGACCCTGGCTATGGGTTGGGGCGTGGACAGCGGAAATGAAGTTGAGAGAGCGGAGAGACTCCAAGAACTCTTTAGATGTTAAACATTCGGCCGGGTCAGAGGGCCAGAAATTGAAGTCACCTAGTACCACAATGGAGGAATTGTTGACTACTAGGGTGGCCACCAGATCTTGGAAGCTCAAAAGAAAGAGTTGAGGGGTAGAAGGAGGACGGTAGATAAGAACACAAGTAATTGGGGAATTGAATGAAAGTGAGCGGACCACTAGACAGTCCGATGATCCAATAGAGGGACAATCTAGGGTTTGAAAAGTAATTTCTCTGCGGGCAATCAGGGCGAAGAGCGTAATAAGATGCAGGAAGCATAGCCAGTAGGGAAGGGAGGGAGCTGTCGCAGAGCCAGGTCTCTGTGAGAAATAGAAGATCTGGTTTGTGTGAGTCGAGTAGGGTAAAGAGTTCATGGTGATGCTTGACAGCTGATCTGGTATTAAGGTAAAAAGCCGAGAGAGCGACGAGGGGTGAACAGACTGGTGGAGCATCGTCGGAACAGATGGCGGGAGACGGGGATATGGGATAGGAATAGGGGGAAGCGGATGGGGGAGACAGGCCCAGCCTGTTGATTCATGCTGTAACGATATCATCCAGCGGCCACGGGCCTTGGAGACTGGTCAGCTGAACAGAGGAGTATTGTGTAGAGTGGGTAGAATAGCACTCAACATTCTAGCCCCTGATGGCACATATCAGTGAACCACCTGCCGAAAAATGAAATGGACAAACCCATATAACTGGAGGAGATATGAGAAACTATCTCCCAGATTACCCATAACAAGACCCCGGCACTGATGGACTCCCAGTTGAGTATTACACCGCTTTCAATACTGAAAGCAGCCAATGCTTGCTTGACATGTTCAACAGAGCCAAGGTATGGGTCTGCCTCCCAGACTCGCTGATGAAGCTCTGATCATGGGTCTTTCCAAGCCAGGGAGAGATCTGCTTGAAATTCCCTCCTACTGCCCCCTAACCTTGCGCAATTTAGACTGCACGATTCTGGACAAAGTATTTGCGAACTGCCTATTATTTATTTGCTTATCCACGCTGATGAATCCAGATTGATACCTGGTCACAGCATGTTTCTTAACATCCTCTGGCTCCTATGCCTTCTGCACAACACACCAGCAGAAGCTTTGCTCCTGCAGTGGTATCACTGGACATTGAGGAGGCATCTGATACCCTTTTTCTGAGATTTCCTTCTTTTAACCCTCACCAACATGGGGTTTGGACAAGGGTTCCTGGGTTGGGTCCGCACCCTTTACACTGACCAATTGGTATGAGTGAAGACTAGTCAGCTAATCTCCAACAGCTTCAGCATTAGAAGGGGCACTAGAAAGGGATGACCCCTGTCTCCCCTCATCTTCGCTTTGTCTATGGAGCTTCTGACTGGCCAGCTTCACCAGAGAGCAACAGAACAAGGCACAAATCACATTATCTCATTGTATGCTGACAACTTTGGAGAAAATAAGCCCTACATGTGAATTGGCCAAAATCCTTCTTATTTCCTCTAGTGCATAGGCCAGTCCCACATGGGCTGAACTCCACGGTGAACCATCTGCAGTGATTCTACAAGCCTTTGAATATATAAGCGCCATGATATACCACACTATGGGGGGACCATTGACTAGGGGTGGGCTGAATTTGCATAGTTGCCTTACGCAAATTATCTCAAAATTGCTCTAAATCTCCGCGAGCACGCGGAACTTTCACAAAGACGCGGAGATTGCTTTTCCTGCCCATTCACGATGTGTTTTTGCGTGCTCGCGGGGTAATATATCTCTAACTTGCCCATGCGTTCGCTAATGGGCACGGCCATCTTGCTTGCGATGCTTATTTCCTGTTCCGGGTCGAAAGACGTGTTCAAGATCGCAAACTCTCGCGGGATAGTGCGACCGGCTACCAACAATACAACATCTCGTGGTGTACGCGAACGGATAGGAAAACGTGTCGGTGAACGCAGGGATCCGGTAAGTCGCTAATGCGTACGCTAGAACACATTTTTAAAGCGCGAACAAGAAAATACTTCCGCTTTCACAGAGGATCAAAGAAGTTTTGACATCACCGCGTTGTCTGCAGAACGCGGAAATGCCAAAACTTCGCAACTTCCGCAAACGGAGTGAACATTTTCGCCCAGACCTACCATTGACAATGCAGTCAGTTTCATCTGCCAGTCCCTGCCTTTTTGGCGGTCACTGCCTTGATGGGCCAAGTAGTGATCTTTAAAATGCTGGTTCTACACCAACTCCTATACTTTTTTCTAGCCCTTCCACTCGTGCTTCTTTACAGTTTCTACCCTGAACTCAATGGATCACTCCTCAACTGATATGGAGCATTGATCACGCTCAAACGACCATGGTCCTGGGGGACCTAACTTCGGACTCTATTATGCAGGCGCACAAGTGCAGTGGCCGATGGCATACTTATGGGAACTGAATAGTCCTGAATCACCGCTCATTTGTGAGGTGCTAAATGGTGTGAGGACATAAACATGGCACTCCAATGCCATTGTCAGCCCTCAGGGGGAGACAAGACAGATGGAAGTGGCCCTCTGCTGCTGGTGCAGATACATGAACACCAGAGGCCCTCACTTTGCATACTCTCCATTGATTGCCACCTGGGAACCACCACGCTTACAAACTGTGGTACAACACGCTGACATGACTCCATGGAGAAATGTGGAGGTCGAATGGATAAGTGGCCTTTATAGTGAACAGACAGCCCTGTCTTACCAGGATGGCATGGAGAGTTACAGACTGGGCACAGGTCAGTTTCTAAGATTTCATGCCATACTACATGTGCAGTGTGAAACGTTCAGTACTTCTCCTCCTGACCATGCAAATGGGGCAAGTACTAAATGGGATGGAATGCTACAACAGCCTTTGTCGTATGCAGCCGGACCCAGGCATTTCAGGTGGTGAAACGGATATCTCGTAACCCCAGGTTCAGCTTCACACAATTAATTTATGGACACCACACCTATCGCTCCCCACAAGGCATTAAGCGCATGTTTCTGGAACTTTCCCTTGAATGTCCACACTGTAAATGATTGAATGCTGTGGTTTTTCCCATGGTGTGGGGCTGCACGGTGTTGCATCTAGTCTAGCTAGAGGAAACTACCAGAGTGACTGCATTATCAGAACATAATCTTACTCTTATACCTGAATCCTGCCTTTTGAGATTACAACCCAGAGCCAAAGGGGACAAACATCTTCGCTGTTTCATTGATCTGTCCTTTGTAGTGCTTAAATGCCAAATAGCCATTGCCAGGACGCTTGAACCTCGAGAACTTCAGAGCTGACATGGACCAGAGTGGAAGCTCATCTGTATGGGAGGGGATTCCCGCACGGGTGGGGAATGTTGGGAGAACTTCTTACTCAATGTGGAGTCCAAAACTGAGCAGCATCCACCACGACTGATGCACATACCCAGCATACATTATGTATCAACAGAGCCACGGCCATGATTTCACCCTCCCACCAGTTTGTGGGACACACATGGACCCACAAACACAAAGCCAACACAACCTATGCCCTACCTGAGACACCTATTACGTATTGACCCTTCCCAATCTATCACCTAGTTATAGTTACTAGTATAGTAGAACCCTCCCTTTGGGTTGGATTAGGATAACTGCTGTAGGGCGCCCCTAGTGGCCCTTGCCCATGGCTGCCCCCTCTCCGGTCAGAGGAGTAACCTTTTTATTTGTTGATGTTCCTCGCCTTCCTCTTTTTTCTTCCTTTCCTCTTTTTTTATCTTTCACTTAATGGAGAAAATTTTTTCATGTGTTTTTTTCAATGTACAATCCTGTGCCAGAATTGTGGTGCCATATTGATAACACTTGTCTAAAGTAAAAGTTCATGTTTTAACACGACGCACCTGCAGATGATGTAATGCTATGGGTAAAACTTTAATAAACACATTTAAAAAATAAAAGTCATGTCATCACTGCCACAAATGTAGTTTGTCATTTGGACTTTTACTCTATATACTTCAAACCTGTTGAGAAGCACAAGTAAGGGTTTACTTCCCATGAGAATGATTGACAATATGCTCTCCATAGCTAGAATGTTGCAGTGTCTCTGTCCTATGCTCCCCATTACCAGCTTGTGCACATGAGCTAGTAAGATACAATGACTGCAATTTTCCTGCCAGATTTGCTCCCTAAGCTCACTATGGACTCAATATTAGTTACTGGTTCACTTGCTGCAGTCTCAGATATTTGGATTTGTTTTCTAATATCCAATATCTATGGTTTATTAGCTGAAGAGTCAACACACTGAAGGAGCATCACAAGAAAGTCAGAACAGAGGCAGAACAACACAGAGATCTGACTGAACAAATACATTTACTTTTATATGTTTTATGATAAATGTAGATATTCTTCTTTGTAGGCAAGATGAAGGGCGTTTTGGATACGCCCAGGGCACAGTGGGTGCTTGAAATTCTATCCAAAGGCTGAATTTCAATGATGCCTCGGAGGCAGATTCAGGAAAACAAACTCAACATGGTGTGTACCATATTTTTATTATTGCAGTACACACATATGCCTCAGGTTGTGCACAGAAGCGCCTCGTTTCTTCATGCAGTCCTCAAACAATGCTAAACAATGCTTTCAAAGATATAGATGAAAATAGGTCAGAAATGGGCATTTGTTCTTCTGACCCGACGACATGCAGCCCAAGGAATGCACAGCAGAAGTCTCCATGGAACACATGTTCCTTCTGCCCTAAATAGATTGACTAAATCTTTCATTGTGTATGTGATGCTTGGGCAGGTGACAGCACTAGATGTGTAAACTTGTTGTGAAATGCTGCTGCTGTAATATGGTCTTTCAGATATCCGTATAGTGATATCATCCCTCCCCCTTGAGGGTTCACTCACCACCGGTGGCTATGTCAAGGTCTGTGAAGAGGACATGAATCTAAGGGAAAAATAGGGAAAGGTGAGGGGGAAAGACAAAAAACTCCTACAGGTGGGTTCTTGTAAATCCAGGAATGCAAGGATATAGTACAGCATCTGTGACTGTGGATCAAGGGCTTAAGAATTCTTCACCTAGGGGAGGGCTGGCACTGTTAGTTGAGGGGAAACCCATTAAGGGATACAAATATAGCTAACATAGTGATAGGATTGAGGCTTGCAGGCAGACTATATGACTAGCTCCAAAGCTTGTCTGGATTTCCGCTCAAAACACAAAGTAACAGGTAACCCACTGCATCATCAACAAGGGGGATATCCGGAAGCAGGGAGACAAAAGCAACAAACATATAATACCGGTAAGTCACAGAAACAGTAATGAGTAAGGAATTGAGAGCCCAAGCAGAGGAACTGATCTGCTTGATTACTATAAGTGGTGACCCTTAACATGAATTTCTTTATATACCATTGGCCTGCTCGCCATCTTTAACAAGTGTGCAGTCTTCATTCTCTTTTATGGTGGCCTGAGAGTACCGCCCTCAAATGGCCACCCTCCCTCATTGGTTTGTGCTGAGAGGGATGCTGTCTATATAAAGCAGGAACCAGCTGAGTAGCATGAACAAGTGGCTGTCTCCTGAGTCGTCTGTCATGCTATACTCTGTCCATGCAACCAAATATTGTGACTGGTTCGTTCTTCACCAGAGGCCTGGGGAAACCACTATTTCATATTCCAGTGTTTAGTCTTCTAATGTAATTGTTGATACAATATTGACAGGTGGCCTAAGAGACATGTCTATCTGGAAAGGTTTTGAATCTGGCATTGGCAGGTCTTAAGTTAAGTATACATTCTTAAATGATGGTCATCCCTTCAAGGACACTGTGGACAGAAGGAACGATAGAAAGTGAAGATGCTGGCTAATGTGAGGATGGAAAACTGAGAAACAGATTAAAGATGAATGTCCTAAAGAAGAGTGTAGGATTTAATTGTAGGAGAACTCTGGTAAGATGATCCCCTTTGCCCAATCATTAAAATGATTCATAGGAAACCACCACAAATATTGTTCCAAATTCTGTTGCTTATCCCAGTTTATCCATCTGTCAGTGTATAACCGATGGCAGTGTGTTACTCCTAGCCTTGGCAACACAGCCCTCCTAATCTTTGGAACAAACCAATAACATCTGCACATTATAATTATGTATGGTAGCCAGGGCAAGGCCACACAAAGTCATGCATAGTGACGCAAACTCTGGGGCATAAGGGAATTTATGCTGGAATGCTGCCCTTTTCTCAGAGGCAATAACGGGAGGGTCAGCAAAAGCCCCCATGCGTTTCAATGCAAAATCTGATCTATTAACAGAGCCAGACAGGACTTGACGTAAAAATGAATGCTTCCTAAGGTGAGAGCTAAAAAGAAATAATGCTTTCATTTCTCCAAACATACTGCACACTGCATGTGTGCTGCACTGGATGGCACATATACAATGTGTGTGATGTGTAAGAATTTGTTTAGGGATAAGACTTGGCACTGCAAGGGGATGCTTCCAGTACAAATCCTATGCTAGACTGCATGTGCACACCTATGCATCAGGGTACAAAAGGTGAATGTAGCGCTAGGCAACCTTTTTCTATTCCTGTGTAGTGTTTGTGAGCATCAATACGCTAGTCAGAGGAGAAACTGACTTCCATGCAGACACACTGATGTGAGATTCTGAGGTTCCTGCACGCAGACACTCCAGCTCGCAGTGGTCTGACATCCCTTGCGGACATCCCTTGCGGGGTGTCCATCTCGAGACCAAGATGGGGTCCCACAGTCTCTCTTACTTCAGGTAATGGGGTTGACTTTATCCTAGAGGGATTCTTGACTTTACACTCACATACATGCTAGGTACACTTGGGTACATCTAGTTAGGGTTGCATCGCAGGAGTACACATTTATTACTGTCATATATTTGATATACTTGCCTGAATTCATTGTATTAGCACTGTGGTAGAAATCTAGCATCTTTTTACTCTGTTAGTTCTTCTAATCATTTATATCTGTTTCTGTCTAATGGTTGTTTCAACACACCTAATTTACACTAGAATGACGCTGTTTCAATAAATGCTTATTGAAACACGTTCCCACCGTTTATTCTATGTACCTCTCTGAGAAGAAGTGAGCATGAGTGACTGAACTAAAAGCAATCCAGTTTCCATGATCCTAACGGATCAGAGTTGTCATGTTCGATGGTTGCTAAGAACTATTCTCTCCTTGGTAAGAGGGGTTTCTATTGGCACTGTGAGCTAGCTGATATACAGGCCAACACATCCAGTAGCGGTGTCTAGAATCAGTCTGGACTGCAATCCTCCAGTGTATGTTGTCTAATTTTCTAAATGTGCAGATCCTGTATATGTTTATATGAACTACACAATGTAGCTGAAATGGGTACAGATTCATCTGCAGGTGGTCCATATGTTGCTGACTATGTCTTCCTATTTGAGGAAGTCTTGCACCACCAGGTTGATGCAGTGGACCAAACACATGACCCTGAAATAGCCTCTGTCTGACATGGCCTTAACTATGTTACTGCCATTGTCCGTGGCAGCACATCCAATTCTAAGACCACTGGGTCACAGCCATTCATACAACGGGCTGTTAAATTACTCCAAGATGTTTACAGCTGTATGTGATTTCTCCATGGCAAACATGGCCACTGTTGCATGCCGCCAAATGCTCTTAATACTTTCTTCTGCACCAAGACCTGAAGATATCTTTTGCTTTACCTTGTAAAAGAGAACCAAAGTGCAGTGATGCACATGAAATCAGTTGCCTGACAACTGGTCCACATGTCTGTCATCAGGTGGATTGTGTGAACAACACTTTGCTGCAAAGCTTGCCCAACCAACTGCAGCACATCATTATGCAGTGCAGGAACAGACACTCTGGCAAAATAGGTCCTACTCGGTACCTTCCATTTTGGGCAGATGGCTGATACAAAATCTACGAATCCCGCTCCTCCCACAAAATAAAGAGGAGGAGGTCCAGCGCTAACATTTGTGCCAGCATCCCATTGTACAAATGTGGGGGTGGGTGGTTTTGCTCCTAGTGTCCTTCCTGTCTAAACAAGCCCGTAATAGTACCCTGGATTATCTTCTTTTCCTGTGGCCCTGACACAGATGTCTTTTGAAAAGTACTTGTTATTGGTATACGCAATGAGCTTTATGGTGGTGGGGCAATCATTGTATGCCGCGGTGTCTCCATCATCTCACTCTGAGTCTTCTTGTGCCATTGTGAAAAAGCTGAGGTGCGTGAATCTGCTGGCACACGTAGAAGGCTGGCTTGTGTTAAGAACCTATCACCCTTTCTTATCATAATCACCTTCCCCTGTGATTGGACTTGTAGGTGATATTCCCTGGTCGCCCCACCACAACAACCACCACGTTTAGCAATTTATTTATATGGGTCATCTTGCCTCCAGTACCATAATGTGTACCAGGCTTATCTCGACAAACACTTGAGTGGAATTGGTGCATACTGCAATGTGCTCCCCCTCTTTGCTAAGTGTAAAAAAAGTCCCAAACTGGGGAGGAGTACTTTTTTTACTGGCCCACTGCCAATGCCTGAAGATGAACTTGTAGGTGGGCACATCATAGATTGCCTCCCTGCTTCTCCTGAGGCAGGGGTTGGTGAACGTCTCAGCTAGGGCTTTGCAAATATGGGAGCTCATGGCAGTGCTACCTGTGCCACATCCCTCGGAGCTGGTTGAATAGCAAAGTCAGAATTCTGTGTGTCACCCTCCCCCACAACTACCTCTCGTCATCATCCTCCTCTTCATCCCCTTCCATAAGTCTAAGTCTTTCTCAAATTTTTATTTTCCCTTGCCTCTTCTGTTTTTTCCTGGTCTCCGCCGGCATCCACTCCTTGTCCCTATCATTATCATCAGAAGTGGTACTTGGAGAAGATGGTGCTGTAGTACCCTTCCATTTTCTTGCTGGAGATGTGGGAGCCAATGATTCTAACAGAGGAGGTTCATCTTCTGTCCCTGAAGAAAGCTCAACCTCCTGTTCTACTCCAACAGCAGACAAATCCATTGCTGGCTGTGTCTGCTGTCTACTTTGAGGTTTCCTGAAATGATTGTGTACTACTTTGTGAAATGGACAAATCCAATTCAACATCACTACTTGTTGGCGTCGACATGATTGCACTGGCTGCCTCACTGACAGACATGGTACTGGGCTTAGTTTGGGGGGGTGGTGCTGATGATGCAGGAGTGCTGCTCTCAGCTTTCTCGTGGGAGGCCAGTGAGGCAGGCACACCTTTCCTGAAAAAGGTCCTGGTCAGCACGCCAGTGGTGGAAATCTGGTACTTCTGCTCACTACAAGCCACTTTTGTAGCAGCACCTTTCTTTGGGGCCATCTTGAAGCTGTCAGTTGGTAGTGGCACTTAGTTTCACAACAAGCTGAACACAACAAGCTGAAGGGATGACCATGTTGAACTCAGTCACACTTCACATCATGCACAGGCCTTCTGTCTGGCAGTACTGTGCATGATATCTCTTTTTTTGGGAACCTAAACGCAAATATGCAAGAAAAACACCAGTGAAATGTGGCATTGTTGCAGTTCAAATAGTAACACAAACAAACAATATCATTTAGTGTAGTTGCTTAAGTTATTATAAATAATTAACAATAGTATACAGTGTTCATTCGTAAAATGGAAAACTACACCAATATAAACTTTCACGGTGACTGTACAATGAGGAAGGATAAGAAAGAGCAACAACAACAACAAAACAATTCAGCTGTAACTGTTTGCTTTATGTGCAATGCATCATGTGGGATGTGGGACTCAGGATGGTGCAGCTGAAAATAGAATTATTCTTACACGATTGCTGTTGTGTACCAATATCAACAAAGAACACATGCAGTCCTAGTGTTGACACTGACTTTACAAAACGGCACCAGGTCACATGGGGAAATGAACAACAAAGTCATATGGTGGCCTAGGCCAAACACACATATTGTGGTCAGACAAAAGAGACTTGGTAACACAGAGAACACAGCATTAATTCAGCAATGCCAAAAACAAAATTAACAGGGCTAAAAATGTTTACAACACACATCCTCCAAAGACATTACCCTTGTGACATCACAAAAACAAAGTCCCTAAATCTAGTGGCATTTATGCAACAGAAAAGGAAAGTGATCCACCCAGCTCCTAATCCCAATCAAAAGTGACCAGGAGAGGGACAACGCACTGGAAGGATCCTGCTAGACTCAAACAGGAATTCGGAGTCTCTGGGCCACCACCTTGTGGTTTGAAAAAAAGGTTTTAAAAGAATGGCTTTTTGCACCCAAAAAAAACTCCAATGGGCAGTTTGAGAAGAACATCCACTACAAATGCCTCTCAGCTGTATTCTCCATCAGAAAATCTGCTTGATATTTTTGTTTGGGATAGCAATAGGCTCTGAGAATGCTAGATGTTAGTGAGAGTGAAGTCTCGTGGGAGCTTGTTATCGGTGTGATAGTCTTGTGCGCAAGCGGCCCAGGTGTCTTGGCACTAGCGGTTGAGAACAAAAAGAAAACTCAAGCATGCGAATGAAAAATAAAATCTGCTTTAGGCAGGAATGGAGGAATTCAGGAATTCTGCTTCCTCCGCTGAGTCCCTGAATTCCGCAAACTCCGCAAGGGGTGCAAAAGAAAAAATTGATTGACGGAATGCAGGACAATGCAAACATTCACCCCCAGTCACAAGGATCTGTGTTTAATCCATCATTCTTTTGCTCACCACACCACCCCAGTTTGGAACAAGCCATTTACAAATCAGTCCTGAACCTGTTCCTTGTGGGGACAGTCCAGCCTGAACTGCTAAGCCAGGTCCTCCCTGGACTGGAAACAAGCATCCTGGGACAGGTTTCAGGGCATCACCCTTCATCAACCATGCTAGCTTGAATCCAGTGATGTAGTGAGCAAAGGACCCACGTATGGGCATACCCTTCCCACTTACGGTGACATATGCAAAAGAAACAATTGATGGAAAAGAAACATAACTTGTAAAATGCCTCACGCAAACATCTATCTAGTAATTACAGCATTGCCAATTTCTCCCTCCAAGCATAATGCATCACTTCACGTTTCTGCTGATCATAGTGAATACAGGGTATTTCAACTTGGATTGGAAATGAAAAAGGCACACTGAGCAACATGATGTTTTTTTCAGACATTACATAGGTTAGGCATTTGTGACTAGAAGATTTTGCACTTTACCTATAGAAGTACATTTATTATTGTAATGTATCATGATGGAAGTGAGACATGGATAAGGCAGGCTTTAATAAATAGATGTTTAGATGAGGTGCATTATGGAAAGTACAGATTTACAGAGAAGGCACAGAAACAACAGAATATTTGTGGTGTACTTATTTTAATGCATTTTTGCCCCAAACCTTTACAGAAGAAAACATGTTGTGCTAAAATACTGTGCAAAATGACAAACTTGCACTATTCAGACCCCTACTCTGCTCAAGAGTCTAATTTTTCTGGTTTCAGCAAAATGAAAAGGATAGCAGATTGGAAGAGTTGCCCATATCAGACCCATGACCAGCAGGGTGATGCAAGAAGAGTGGGAGGGCCACCCGTAGCAGACCCATGAGCAGCAGGGTGATGCAAGAAGAGTCAGAGGCCCAACCGTAGCAGACCCATGAGCAGCAGGGTGAAGCAAGAAGAAGGGAAGGGCCACCCCGAGCAGACCCTTGAATAGCTGGGTGAACCAAGATGAGTGGAAGGGCCACCCATGGCAGAACAATGAGCAGCAGGGTGAAGCAAGAAGAAGGGGAGGGCTGCCCATGGCAGACCCATGAACAGCAGGGTGAATCGAGAAGAGTGGGAGGGCCATCCATAGCAGATCCATGACCAGCAGGGTGATGCGAGAAGAGTGGGAGGGCCATCCATAGCAGATCCATGACCAGCAGGGTGATGCGAGAAGAGTGGGAGGACCGCCCACAGCAGACCCTTGACCCACAGGCTTATGCTGCTCGGAGGAACAGGAGACTGAAGGAAACAGGTGCAGGTGCAAAGAACAAGTTCAAAAACAGGAGGGGAGTTACCCCAATGCGCACCACACAAAGGAACGTGGTATATGTAATAGAAAAATACACAAAGTGTCCCTATTTAAAAACTTATTGAAAATAGCTCAAGAGTATACACAGAGGACTGTTGTTCTCCACACTGTCAAGATCTCCTAAGAACACTGTGTAATATCTGCCCTTAGAAAGGCTCTTTGTGAAACATATTACTTAAAACATAATCATTTATTGCAAATCATAAAAAATCATAGCAAAACACATTAAAACCATATATCTATATACCTCCCCTAATGGGTTACACTCTATAACCGTTATATAAGGGAATGATCCAGTTCATTAAAAACACAAAGGTTAAAAGTCGACGCAGCGTTTCGGTGTTATTAGTATTATTTCCACCTTCTTCAGGACTAAAAATCGTTTTTTTCAAATCTACAATAAAACAGAAAACTTTTTTTGACCATATAAACAATGATAAACAAAAAAATTGCAAATAAACAGTGCTCTCCTATGCATTGACAGTATTCTCTGTATTGTTCTACATCGGTGCTGAAAATCAACACCACAATTGTATTTGATTACACATTTTATTATTCTAACTTACACAGTATATACAACCCTGTTTCCTAATCCACAAGAATAATCACTACAGTTCAATAGAACAAGAAAACTGCATACCTTATCTTTTTCAATTGAGAAAGTTTTGATAGGAGGATGACCTTCCCGAGTAAAAAAAAATTCTGCCCAAAGGTTATATTGCCTATGATGTAAGCAGAGATCGTTTTTAAGTCAAGCATTTAGTTGCCTAAATATTAAAGTATAGGGCTTATGTTGAATAAATGAACAGACAAGGGCTGCCTCAGCCTACCTTAAGAACAAGCACAGAAATTCTAAGGAAAAAGAAGCACAGTGCTACAGGTGTGTGCGTACACAGGAGAAGCCATCTATGGCGGCCAATCTACATTATGTCTTTCTCTCAGGGATTAGTGCTGCAACAATGCACAAGCAGTTCAAAATTCATTTTTCACATACTTTTTGGATTTTCATATGAGCACCAAGACAGTTTCAGCTTAAAAAAAAATAGCTAATTAATGTAACTCTGTTGAAAACGTTGCTTTCATTTATGAGATCCAGAGTAAAATGGTCTTAGAAACATGTGCTTCACTTCAATTTTTCACTCCCTATCCCATCTCCATGAAATACAATACAAAATTCTGAGATGCTCTTTACAATCCAGGTACTTTGTAACTCTTTTCATGCTCACTTTTGCACTTTGGGCTGAATGCTGTTTTTCTGTCCTTCTTTACAATAGTTTTTTGTATCACAGATGATGTGTTTTAAATGGACAAAACAAGTGCTTTTCTTTCTCCCTTCTTTTTTTATTGATTTCAGATACAGATACAGAGTAGGTAGTAATCATTGAGCGTTAACAGTGGATACTGAACCAAATTTGTCAATATTAGTAGTCCTAAAATGTATACATTGTTTAGTGTACTAGAGAGAAAGAAAGAATGAAAAGAAATTCTATGCAACCTAAAACCTAAAAAAATTGTATATTTAGGGCCATATTTATCAAAGGATTGAGCCACAGAGTGCACAAGCGACGCAACCCTTAAGATTCTAACTTATCAAGCCTCGAGACTACAGACATACATTCTGCTCTTGTGCCCCGGCATTCACACCATACTGACTGTCTTTAAACACCTTGCATAAGGCTTACGTATGTTGTTAATTTGCACCCCTCTCTTCAAAATATATACATAATGTTTGCTTATTAGTTCATCTATCTAATGGTCCTCTGATACAGAAATTTAACATGTCTCATTTTTAATGCAGAAGTTTGATCGATGACCAGGAAATCTATATATTTACAATTGACCCCAGGGGCATAGGTATCATTATGTCACATGGTGTAACAAGGGAAGGGAACTCCTGTAGAGAGGAAGAATAAAATCGGAGTCATGGAAATTACCGGTAAGTAACTGCACGTCTTCCTCTCCACATGACTAAAGTTGTGGGCATACACCAAAGCCAATGTGGCTTCATGGTCACCAAACAACTACAGAAACCAACAGTGATGTCAATGACAAAGTCATCAGTGATGTAACATGTGAGATCATAAGCAGTGCATTGCGGGGGAGCAAGTTATAGTTAGCTCAGCTAACTATAACTGCAGAATCTCTCTGGTTTTGTATGAGTGAAATATCACCAAAACTATAACATCCCTTAAGCCATGTTCTTTTCAGTAAATTTCTAAGGGTTTTTAAAAAAAATGCAAATTCATAATTATAACATTCCTGTAACCTTTTCTTTTGTTCAGTTCCTAATGTTTTTCTAAATTCTATTTCTTAATTGTAACGTCAATTTATTTCGAAGTGGACCTCTAAGGTTTTAGTACTTTCTTTCTATAATTAGAAGTTGTATAATATATTTATATTATACAGCATTCACTTTTTGATTTCATATGTGTTTATCAGAAACTACATTAATAACTGGTTTCATTTGTAACAATTTTGTAAGTCGGCACAACATGCTGCATTTAATGTGGGACATCTGTCATCATTTAATACATTTCACATAGGAGTCCTAAAGTTAGGAGTCCTAACTTTACTACTACTAAATTGAGAAAAATCCTAATTTTAAGACTTTCGGTATTCACAGAAGGCATTTAAGAGTCCTAAAGTTAGGAGTCCTAACTTTACTACTACTAAATTGAGAAAAATCCTAACTTTAAGACTTTCGGTATTCACAGAAGGCCTTTAGGAGTCCTAAAGTTAGGACTCCTAACTTCTGTGAATACCGAAATGAGTAAGTGCCTTCTGTGAATACCAAAAGGAGTAAGTGCCTTTGTGAATACCAAAATGGTAGTAAGTTTAGGATTTTGTCTTAAGTTAGTTCTGTGAATCGGTCCCATAGTGTCTGAGTGAATGGATGAGTGCATGGATAGTGCCTGTGTGAATGGATGAGTGCAAGCGTAGTGCCTGGGTGATTGGATAGTTGCGTGGGTAGTGCCTGGGTGAATGGATGAGTGCATGGATACTGCCTGAGTGAATGGATGAGTGCAGGGGTAGCACCTGAATGATTGCATGAATACATTTGTTGTGCCTGAGTAAACAGATGAGTGTTGTGTAGTTCCTATACATCCTATACAGGATCTGCGTGTTCGGATAACTTAAACTGTGGGTTGGTTGCAGACTGGTTCCGAGCACCCCCACCGGATATGTTAACCTGTTTGCATTAGCTAACTCACAGTGCCACTAGAATCTCCTCTTATCGGGGAGAGAATAGTTTCTGGCAACCTCAGAACATGACAACCCTGATCCCTCGGGATCATGGAAATAATATACTACTTTTCACTCAGTCACTCATGCTTACCTTGTTCGTTTCAATGATATACAGAATAAACAGGCAAGGCGTTTCAGTAAGGATTTATTGAACAGTTGTTATTCTAGTGTTGAATTGATTTGTTGTAACAACCATTAGGCAGTAGCAGAGATATATGATTAGCAGTACTTCGAAAGTAAAGGGGTGCAGTAATCATGAATATATACAAGTACATAAGACACATGATAATAAAGTGCGTACTCCTACAATGTCTCCCTAACTAGATGTACCTAACTTTATCAAGCATTGGTGTAGGTGTTATGCGCTATGCGCTATGGGCTAAGCGCTATGCCAAGAGTCCCTCTAAGGTCTAGTCAACGCCATTACCTGAGTAAGGAGAGAATTTGGAACCCCATCCTGGTCTTGAGTTGGACACCCCATGAGCGATGCTAGACCACTGGTAGCTGGAGCATCTGCATGCAGGAACCTCAGCATCTCTGGTCAGTGTGTCGGCCAGAAAGTTACGGTCTCCTCTGAGTGTCTAAGCAAGACATGTTGTATATATACTCACAGGTCTCCCAGGGTTCCTGAAATGTTGTGTTACTGTGTCAGCCTAAAGGATGATGTTGGGCTTGAACTTTAAAATAGATATTATACAGGAGATGTTTGTCTTGCTGTGAGTCCTGCTGTGCTTCCAAGAAGCCTCATGCATAAAGTATGAGTATCGAACCAGGGAAAAACCTGCATTCTGAATGCAGTGTCGTATCTAGGTAAAAGTTCAGTCCCTATGAACCGTTATGTATGAAATGTGGGGAAGGATATAGGTAAAAGGTTGCAGTGTTTACCTGCGCCTATATAGGGTACATATGGAATATAACATCCACTCATCTTCCGACTTGACGACATATGTAACCTATAAGTGTACTACCATTCTAACTAGACATTGGTACGCACTAAAGTGTTAAAAACATTTCTTTTGTAAAAAATGTTTAATGTCCGAGCTGTGTTCAAGTCCTTGCTTTCGGCTAGGCCAAGGCAAGATGTCTGTTGCACTGTCTCGTTCAAAAACATGATTTGTTGAGGGATAAGGCACACTCTAAATAGGGAATCTGTTCCCTGAACTTGCCATTCTCTAGTACCCATTACCGATGTTTAATCTATGGTGTCTTTCCATCAGTTGTAACCTTGTTCAAACAAATAGGCAATAAAGGGTGCAGAGTAAATCTGTTTGGTGTTTGTGAACATATTTTTCTGTGCTGATGTTGGTGTAACCTTTTAATATTATGAGGCTGGGTCAGACATATTAATCCCTGAAAAATATGGAAACTTCTGTGCAAATGATTTTGAACTGCCTTTTGGCAGAGTTGGACAATGTTCCCATTGATGGTATGTGAATACATTTCTAGGATTAGCATATTTATGCAAATAATGATGACGAAAATGTTAATAACAACACATAGATTCATAATCTGCTGGGCTCTCCAATGTTGCACTATTAGAAAATGCAGCAGATGTTTCTAAATCAGACAACATGTTATTCACAGTTAATGATATCAATCAATTATATTTTAAATTAATGTGGAATTTTTAAAAGTTCGGTTGGGCCGAATATGTCAAAATCAACTTTGTTCCAAACCATACCTTCCGATACAGGAACTGCTGTAATGTTCACTGACGACAAGTCTCTTTGTTCTAGATGAGATAATTGATGTGGTTTTAAAATTATCTTCACCTTTTGGGCAGCAGAGCTTTGACGAATGTATTGTCCACTAATAAGCATGTTAAAAACTATCACTAAGCTTAACCAGTGAAGAAAGAAAAGAATCCCGGAAGATGCCCATGATGATACCAGGTAAGAATTTCAAAGAAAGTTCAAAAAGTCTTTAACTTGCGGCTTGCATGATTTTTGGGCTGGTGTCATTTCAGGTTCACTTGGATCCAAAGAAAACGTATCAAAGTTAATGAAGAAGCCAGAAGCAGTTTGATCAATTGTTGGAATTGCATCAGGATTGCTCTCGTTGAGACGTGTTGACGTAGACGTCTGCATTTGGTCTGATTTCAACTTGAGTGTTATAATGAGTTTCATTTTGAATTTAACTTCAGGTTCAAGAGGAACGAGTTCCAATGCACTGTTGCATTGTCCTTCATTCTGTATAGGTGACTCTTCGAACATGATGAGTCTTTCAGCTTGAACTTTCTGAATAGTAGCAAGAGGAGCGTGTCTGCTATTTTGGAGTCCACGAGGCCTACTGCTTAGTACCGGCCACATAGTGTGGTTTGATTAGGTCAATTCAGACAAATCTTTTCTCCTTTTTTCCAGCAAGAGGAAGTAGAAGTACAGATCTTGTTCCTTTAGCTGCTAGGACTGGAACAGGTTTTCTGTAGGATGGCCCAAATTCTTTCTTGTCCGCTCCTTTCTTTCTGACCAGACCCCCAACTTTTGGGATTCAGACAGGTCTTGCCGTGACTGGTTTGACTTCCCCAGTGGCTGTCTGTTCCAGGTGGACATTACTTAGTTGTGTCCTGGATTACTTTAGATCTTGTAAAACAGCGAAACGATCATTCATGTCGAAAGGCTTTTCATCCGCCACTGCACCTTCACAATCAAGATCAGGTACCCAAATTCTTCTTTTTTTTCCCCCTCATTTGCCTCTATCACACCATTGTACATTACCTCATTTGCTGACATGAGTTACCAGAGGTGGAGTCACTAGGAGGTGCCCTGGAATGATAACTCACACCATCCAAGACCCAATGCACACCAATACCAGGTGGAGAAAAACTTACCACAGTGGAAAAAGGTGCTATCAGATGAGGTGGAGAAGGGCTTAATCATGGGACTCCTGATCTAATAAATTAAATGGAAATACTTCCATCAGCTCAAAAGAGGTGGCCAAAATTCCTGCCTACGACGGCCCATGATTGACATATCTAAATTTACCACATTCGTTACAGATAATATCCAGTCTTCATAACTAGGTGGAGTCTGGGATACCCACAGTTTGCAGATCTCTCTGTGGGCTAATAAAATTGTATAAAATACCAAATTTGCATGATTCTTATTGCTTACATTTTGAGAGTCCAACAGCCCAAAAATAACTAGTAAAGCGCTTACCTTAACTTGAATCTTCAAAGAATCAGATAGCGCTTTACTCACAGCCATCCAAAAGGGCTGGGTCTTTGGACAAAGTAAAAACATGTGGAGATCGTCTTCCTTCATGCTTCCACACTTTGAACACGCCACATCTCCTCCTCTCCCAAACTTCGATAAGCTCTGGGGAGACCAGTAGGCCCTGTGAATGGTGAAAGGATGGTTCCTTCTCAAGTATGCAGGTTTTACTATTTTATACAAGGTATGCATAGATACTTGCCATTGATCTTCAAGCGTAGCTGACGGCAAGCATCCATCCCATAGGTCGCCTGGGAGACTGAAGTTTCCATCTTCCATTTCCACCATATACCAGTACCAAAGTGTGATTTCCTTAATTGGAGACCGCCTGGAAACCAATTTCTCCTCAAATTTGTTATAGTTTCTAATTTGTGTGCTAGATGTTTGAAACCAGATTAGAACTTGGAGGTATTTGAATTTTGATATTCTTTGATCTGATTTCTGGTTGCAATCCTCCCAAGAGATCAACTGATCATCGTATAAAAGATGTTTCCAAACTACTATGCCCGCTTGCCTCAATGGTACAGCCAGCGCATCTTTTGCCCATTCGGGGGAACCCGGAGAATCCCAGATAGGAGTAAAATGACTAAAATATGGCAATTTCACAGCTCTCCTCACTCCATACCATGTCTCAGCCATGCCTCGTAAAATTTTCAATCTAACTTTTTTAAAGTATTTTGGGTCTGCATACTTAAACATAAAACCTCCTTCCATCAGATTGTGGTTTCTCAACTGGACCTCAAAAAGTCTACCCACTTCTGAGTTAAAGGAAGTGACCAGAAGCATTCTTCCATTTTTTACCAATAAGACCAGGAATTTAAAAGCAGATCGGGTAGTGCTAGGCCTCCTTTATCCAGCCTCCTTCTCAACTTCTTCCAAGAGATTCTTGGCCCCTTAGAGGCCCAGATGAAGAAGCCAATCTGACTCTGGAGTTTTAAAAAACAAACTTTACAAAAGGGGGGAGGAATAGCCTCAAAAAGAAAAGTAAACTTCGGTAGGATTACCATTTTTATGAGGTTAAACCGACCAAACAGAGTCAGCGGGAGATGCGCCCAGTTCTTCAACAGGGTAACCACTTCCTTCTTAACTATCACAAAATTTTCTTCCGTGAGATTAGCGATGTCCTGTGTAATCTTTACCCCTAAGTATCTCATGTCCTTAGTGCATCTTATTCCATCCTCTTCTAAATTCCAAGTCATAACCTCAGTTTTTTGCTTATTAATATTATAGCCTGAGGTTTTCTAAAAATCAGTACTGATTGTTAAAACGGACTCGAGTGCACTGTGAATATCCCTAGTAAAGACCAAGGTATCATCTGCATATAGTCCAATCTTTTTACTCCAGCCATTATATTGGAATGCTAGAATTTTTGATGAACCCCTGAGCCTTTTAGCTATTGCTGTCTATATAGATCAAATAGGAGAGGAGACAAAGGACAACCCTGCCTTGTTCCCCTTGATATCTGAACCAGTTCTGTCAGGGCTCCATTGACTAGAACTCTAGCAATCGGTACAGCATAGATGCCCTCCAAAGTTCTACATATATTTGTACCAAGGTTAAGAGATTTAACTACTGTTTTTAAAAGGACCCAGTTAACCCAGTCAAACACTTTGGTGGCATCAAGTGCCTTAACCACTAAGGGGAGCTTATAGGTGGTAGCCAAATCTATCGCCCCAATAAGATTAAATGTCAATTCTTTGAGCGTTCTTCCGCGGATAAAACCCATTTGATCTTCATGCACAATCAAAGGAATAACCCCATGAAGCCTTTCTGTCATGATTTTTGCAAATAGCTTGTAATCACAGTTTAAAAGTGATATTGGCCTATATGAATCACAATTTTTGGGAGATTTACCGGGTTTCAAAATTAAAGCAATGGTAGCCTCTTTCCATGAGTCTGGAAAACCCACTCTGGTCATAAACATGTCATTAAACATGTGTAGCAGGATCAGTGCCAAAATATCTGCCAGGGCCCTATAAACTTTGTGGGGAAGACCATCAGGTCCCGGAGCCTTCCCTTTCTTACCCTCACTTAGTACTTTCTGTAGTTCCACTCTTCAGTCAAGCGCTGAGTATTCTCTATTGGTAGTTGTTCAAACGAGTCTTGAGCTAAACCAACTAACAACTTCTTCTGGGGTGACAACTAAATCCTCCTGATAAACTTCCGCAAAATACTTATGAAATGCCACTTCAATAACCTAGTTGTCCGAGAGCGAAGCCCCCGTTTGTTAACTTCTAATTTCTTTAATTATGTTTTTAACTTGATCGCTCTTAACTTTCCAGGCTAGTAACTTACTAGATCCCTCCCCATATTCAAAATGCTCCAAGCGGCTTGTTTCCCATCTTTCCCTAAGCTTTCCTTGAATAGTGGCTGACAGAGTTGCCTTTAATAACTCAATTTCAGTCAGCCTGGTATCCTGTTGTCCCTGGTTATCTACAGAGTTCAGACCATTCTCCAGCAACCGGATTTGCTCCTATAAGTTTAAAATCTTTTGATGATATAATCTTCTCCTAGCTGCTGCAAGAGTACCCAGTCTGCCTTTCAAATATGCCTTGTAAGAGTCCCAGACTATTCCCAATGAAGAAGAGCCCATGTTATTATCAAAGAACTCTACTGTCTCATGATTCAATATGTTAAGAGACTGTGGATCCAACAGAATGGAACAATTTAATGTCCATCTAGATTGAGGCCTTGCCTGGCCCAAATTTATACAAAGTACCACAGCTGAGTGAGCCAAATTGTCTCATCAAATGATGTACCAGTGCCGAAATTTTTGGACTAACTGCTGCTCTACTATTTGATGACCTATCAAACGTATAGTCACTCACAACATTAATATCCCCTGCATAATAATCGGATCAGGAAAATTTAGTAACTCAGCATATAAGGCTTCAAGGGGACCTGTGTCATCTTGATTTGGGCCATAATAGCCCACCAAGGTGTACTTATGACCATAGATCTTTAACTTCGCAACCAACCACCTACCCAAGATAGTTGAAACAGTGCCTTCCACAGTAATATCCATCCCCTTTTTTATCAAGATTGCAACACCCTTAGTTACCGCCAACTGCATTGCTGCAAGTGCACATGAGATCCATTTTTTAGCTTTAAAAACCTCTCGACTCTCAACCTCTGTCAAATGGGTCTCCTGCAGAATAATGATTTGTGCCCGGCAATCCTTCAAGTATTGCAATATTCTCTCTCGTCTAGCTCTGACCCGGAGACCATTCACATTCCAAGAGAGTATTTTTATCTTAGTAACTACTTTTTTAGTCGTAATCTACAAACTCCATGTTGAATCAAACCTTGGCTGAAGATTAAAACATCAATATGGCAGATGAGGATTTTTTTTTTCCTTCATTCTGCCCACCCTGTGCCCAACAACAAACCCTCCCACCCCCCAGGAACCCCCCCCCAACTTACCAGAATAGGAAGCTCTATGGGTGCCCTTCCCCCAGAGTTACCTCAAAATACACATCCAAAAACTATAACTAAAAATGAGGAGAAAAAAGAAAGAAAAACACGTGGATGTATGACGTTACAACGCATGCTTTTACACCGCATGCCGTTACAACGCATTTTTTACACCGCAAGATCTGTTACAACGCCAGCCTTTACAACGCATGCTTTTACAACGACGTACACTAGATGGAGTGCTGACATTAGAAATGTATAATTTACTATTCTAACTCCAGTCCACGCTGCAGTAGGGAAGGTGTTTGGATAGTAAAACTACACTATTTCTAATGTTAGCTCGCCATCTAGTGCATTTCGTTGTAATGGCATGCGTTGTAATGGCATGCGTTGTAACAGATTTCGCGTTGTAATAGTTTCGTTGTAATGGTAGTGCGGTGTAAAAGTTGCGTTGTAAAGGTTGTTCACCAAAACACGTACATCATTCTTTAAAGTTCGTATTTTGGAGCTGATATTTGGTACTCCACAAGATTGATAAGGAATATTCTCCTTACAGAGACCCTGACTGTAAATCCTCCGTAAACCTATCCACTTCTTCAACAAAACGGAAGGAGTGCATCTTAATATTGAACATTACCTTTAGCATTGCTAGAAATTTTAATTGCACAGATGCACCAAGCTTCCTAAGAGGGTCAATTCTCTTGCCCAAATCCCATTGCCTATTGGAGATTCGGTCAAAACGTCTGATCTAATTTCCAACTTTACTCCATTTATCTCCATCCCCTTGATAGGGCACGAGATAAAATCTACTTCTTAAAGGAGTATGTCAAAACATTTACCAGGATTCTCCTAGGTTTGGCTCTATTTGGGTTAGGTCTGTAAGGGTCCCTGTATATCCTCTGTATGTCCTTGCTGATCTCCTCCTCCGACTCCTCAATAAGTAGATCTTTTTTAATCAAATGAACTATAAAGGATGTAATGTCCTCCCCTTCTTTGCCCTCTGATATTTTCAGAAACTTCAAGGTTTTTTTTCTCTGGAAATTTTCTAACCTTTCTAGCCTCTCTTGTTGTTCTCTATCCCTCCTTTTTTAAGACCTCAAATTCTGATGCGTTACCCTCAATTTTTTCTTTGAGAATCTTTACTTCTTCAAGGATCACAGTTCTTGAACTTATATTATCAAATTTCTTCTCCAAATTATCGCCGGCACCTCTGATGTCTTTCTGGTTGCACTCAGAGATTTCAAAACAATTTTTTATTTCTATCGTGAGAGTTGTGAGAAGAATAGCAATAGACGTATCTTTCTTAGCAAGAATTTTGAGTGGGGACTTTAGCTCCTTACTGGTCGCATCATCAATTATTTCATCTTCCACATGACTTAGAGGGCCTAAATGATCTTTAGCTGAACATAAGTATGAGAAGTTTGCCTGATATATGCTGTCCACTAGTTACAGTGGGCACCTTGTATCAGTCCAAACACCCCTTTTGGTTATAGGTTAAAGACAACCTTTATTGAAAGATATCCTAGTGGTAGCTATAGAGAGCAGTCTTCAGGCTAAGTCTTGAAGAAATATAAAGCAGCTTGTTTTACCAGTCTATAATCTCTTGAATGCCAACCACACCACGTATATATTTAAAATATATGTATTTAAGATAAAACACATCCCTTTAGTCTCTTTACGAGGCTGGAGTTCGAAGTACTTAAGTAACAAGTCAGTATTCAACAGTAAAAGCACAAATACACGTTTGGGCCCTAGGGGCGTGCCAAACCATATACCAATAAAGTGGTATAAGAACCACGACTGAACTAGACACAAGGCCTAGAGCCTGTAGAAGCGCTTGGACCACAAGGAACACCCAAGGTAGTGACACAGGGGACCCATGGGGAACGCGTGCAGTGTGAGAACACAGCCACGAATCGCCGTTTAAATTCTATGGGGAAAGTCGCAGTTGGAAATTAAGAGTTTAGGGACACTTAGAGGATGACTACGAGCGAACCCTCTTGGACTTAGAGGTGTCTAGGGACAGCAACCACGGGAGCACTGGAGTACTCGAGTTACCTCACCCTGGGAAGCCGGGTGCATATGTGTCAAATGGTGTTAGGTCGTGTCGCTGGTTTCAAAGGAAGCTGCTCAGGAAGTGCTGCTGCCGTGAAAAGGGGAAGTGTCCGGAGAGATCCAAGCCCGGATCTAGGATGGAAAGAACCTGAAAGCAGAGGGGACAGAGTCTAGGTCGCTTACCAGTGACCAAGGGTACGATAGTCCAATGCCCACTGATGTTGGGTGCTTCAGGTGAGTTGATGGGTGTCTTGACTCTTCAGCCACGAGGTCCAGAAGGTGTCGATGACAACCAGGAGCTGGATTCAAGCTGATCCACAAAGTTTGTCAAGTGCTGTGGTATCAGCGACCAGATTGGACCCAACAAGCCTTGGCAACAGCAAGTCACTTGGAAATAGAAAAAGTACGTCAGTGCACACCAGCAAGGTCTGGGGGACTCACCCAGTGACGGTAAGTTGGGGCACGTCTGGAGCAACCAGGAAATCCCAATCAGAAGAGGAGTCACCTTCGTGGGGACCCACTAGCCAATGGGCTAGTGATCGCGAAGGAGCCTCAAGCAGTCGCACTGAAAACTGGCCCACGGGTCACTCGTGTAGTGGAGGCCAAAGATCTTTAGTGCAGAAGGTGCTTAAGGCTAGGGCTACTCGGAGCCTAAAGCACAACTTCAAGGAGGACCAGGATTGATGATGGATCAGCAAAAGATCACAGTGTTAAGGGGTCATGGTTCCACATTACCCATGATAGCCATGGGCCTCAGCTTTGCTGTGAACTCAAGGTAGCCTCAGGGAAGTCTGGAAATTGACATCCGGGGATGCAGAGACTTCAGTGTCCAGCAGCAGCTTCAGAATTGCAGACCATATAGTTGCTTCTTTGGTGCCTGCCAAGCAGTGGAGTCACTCCTTGACCCCAAGGGAGATTTCTTCAGTCTTCTAGTTAAAGTAGAACATTGAAGGTCCAGGATATATGTTGCAGAGTTTTGTCAAGGGTAATCTAAAGTCGCAAGGACTGGGTTCCCATACTTATACTAAGTTTGGAGTTGGACATACTCTAGGGACCCACCTATGGGAGGGTTTGGAAAGAGGGGTGGTCACACCCATTTCCTTTCTCCAGTTTCATGCCAAAGCAGGGGAAGGTAGCCCCTGCAACTGGTTTGAACTGGACTATGCACAGGGACACCAAGTGTGCCCCCAGTGCAAGACTTCAAAGCACCAGAGAGTGCTCCCGCCCAGCCCCAATACACATATGCCTGTCTAGGGAGGTGGTTACACCTCCTTGGGACAGGAAACCTATTGTCCTGGCCTCCCCTGTCGGAGTTTCGGTAAGCAGCAAGAGGCCAGACCCGTGTCTCTGGCACTGGCATCCATTTTGTGATGCTAGGGCTGTAGAAAGTCTTTACCGGGTAGACCAGTGTGAACATGTCTCTCCCTCTAGAAGGGTGGAATGCTACCCGCCCCACCAGAACTGGTGTGGGGGGGGTAATATTCCAAAGCTTTTGACACCAAACACGACATGTTTCCGTGCATCCAGTCCAAAGTTAGCTTTTACCGCAAGCTTATAATGAACTTAAGAGTATATGGTCAGGCTGTACCACAAACAGCATCAGAGGAGGTACTCCGAACGCTGCAGAGGGGCTCTGCTCATGCAGGGGCACCCTATCACATAAAAACCAAACACTCTGCCTTCAGGATTGTTAAGGCCAGCCATAGGAGTGATTTATAGGTTTTATATGTGTGTGCAATGGTAGTGATATAGGTAGCCTATACCACCATAAGGGGTACAAGCACCACCTTACCCAGGCTGCAGTAGCAGACCTGTGTTGTCATTTTGGAGTGCTTCCCAGGGGTGGCATAATACATGCTTCAGCACCTGGAAGGCCTCTGGGGTACCTATGCCCTAGGTACATAGTATACCATATACTAGGGGCTTCTAAGGCACTCCAGAATCCAATTAGAAATGTACCTAATGTACATGGAGAGAGGAAGCAGCTAGGCTGGGGTCCTGATTAGCAGGGCCACAGCCAGACTAAGGTCGAAAACAGTGAAACACCAGCAAAAAGTGCAGGTACCCATGTGATGCAGATCCTACTCTCCTACAATAAGGAAACCTTGGTGGGAACAAATTCTGTGGCCAAAACCTGATAACCATTTGGAGAGAGATCATTTGACCACCCCTATACTTGGGGTCTGTTTAGAGGGAGAGGCAGAGGCAGAAGACGACAGCTTGTCTCTACTCACGAGAGGACACTGTTCAGTCCTTGCATCCATCTTGGCACTGACCAGTGGAAGGATATTACTCAGAATGATGGTCTTTGGTAAGATTTTAAAGTGGGTCCTAAGGGAGGGAGTGAACTTAATTTTATGTTCGGAAATTGATCTATTTTTAGTTAGTTTATTACGTGTCACTGTCCCTGTCCCTGTCTCCTGAACCACACGCTCCTTTATTGACCCAGCAGGTTTTTGGCTACCCCTTATCGCCTGTTCCCCTGCTACTTTAATTTCAACTTCAGTTGGGGTTGCCACTGCTGCTACAACCCTCCTCGGGGTACTCAAGGTATGCCTGGACAGTCCTGGACCCGCCTTGGCACCCTCCAGCCCCTTTCTTCTTCCTCTACGTGATTTAACGCTCATAAAATTCAAATCGGGTTGAGGGGAACGAGAGGGTTCAGAGCAAGCATTAGGTAAAATAGAGTGTAAAAACCCCTACCTTATTTGAGAGTTCGTTCTGTTTTGAAATAAGCACCAAAGCAGGAGAAGTGCCCACAGACTTGTCTACTCTTTTCTGTTCAGCTGCTGCAGCTTCTGTTCGAAGGACGAGCTTCAAGGGACTGGTGCTACTCTGCCCATCTCCAACTCCCCTCCCCGGAAGGGAATCCGGAGGCGGCACGCCTTCCTCTACAGAGCTCCAGTGCCGCACACATCCACGGCTGGCCCCCCACCATGCTGCCGATCCGAAAACGCCACCAGGAGAAAACGTTCAATGGGTAATTTTAACTATGTTTTTGTTTTTTCCCTGTCATTCGTTATTTTCTATTTCCGAACTGTGTGCATCCTTCCTCCGTGCACGCTGACCTTAGCGGCGCTCATTACCACGCCGTGCTGCCGATCCAAGAAAACCCGCTAGCTAGGAAGAGGTCTCAAGGAGACTTTTAATTAAATTCTGCACATCACCTTCCTGCTTTCTCCCGTTTTCTATTGCATAGATTCTCTCTAAGTTGAGAACATTATTCCTCTGGGTTCCGGGCTCCCGCGACCTGTGCGCTAGCCGGCCGCCATGTTTTCCACAGGAAGCAAGAGTGGCAGTCTGCTCCAGGTGGACATTACTTAGTTGTGTCCTGGATTACTTTAGATCCTGTAACACAGCCAAATGATCATGGATGTCAAAAGCCTATTCATCCGCCACTGCGTCTTCACAATCAAAATCAGGTACCCAAATTCTCGTCCCAAATAGAACCTCATATGGAGTGACCCTCCCTACAGAACTTCTTGGCATATTGTAAAAGGCCTGCTTGACTCCATAAAAATATTTTAGCCAGATTTTGCCCGTGCCTAATACTCTAGCTGTTAAAAACTGCTTTAAGTCTCAGTTTTTTCTCTCCATTACCAAATTTCCCTCGTGGTGGTACAGAGATGAGTACCACAATGCTACACCCAAACTTCCCATTGCCTCCTTGTTAGCCCTAGAGCTAAACGCAGGGCCCTGGTCAGAATGTAATTTGCCATTTGCATATGTCCCTATGAAGACTCACAAATCTTTATAACAGTTTGAGAGTCAGCCGAGTGCTGGGGCCACACCTATATGAATCTCGAGCAGGAGTCCACTGCTACCCTTACTCTGTAAGGGGCCGCAGTAGTTCCGATAAACTCATGCAAATGGACAGTCTGATGCTGTCTAACAATGGGATTTGTGCTGGACGTTCTATGGTGGACCATCTGTTTTGTTGACAGATATCGCACTTTAAGACAAAGTCTTTGGTCTGCTTAGTTAACCTTGGCCACCAGTAGAGTTGTTTCAGAAAAGAAACAGTCTCTGAAATGCCAGCATGTGTAGAACCTAACCCTCCGTGTTCTGCTAGGATTAAACATAACCTACGATCCATGCTTGGAATTACTCTCTCCCCCACTTCAGGAATCTGAGCAAATGGAATGTTATTGCCATCTAACTTGTAGGAGTACTTAAGTGGAAATATTTTTGGTACTACACCATTGATTTTGCTTGAAGAAATGACAGCCACCATAATCTCACCATCTATTCTTGTTTTAGAATGAGTAATTGCAGCTAAGGAAGCCGTACGTACAGCTCGCTTCGTGGCTTCATCAGCCAATCGATTCCCTTCAACATGAACGCCATCACGCTGATGACTCTGTGTATGTCTCACGTGAGTACTTGGTAGTTCAGATTTCAACTCCACTACCTGTTCCCATAGCATTTTATGCCTAATTGTGCCACCTTTTGCATCTTTGAACCTGTTTTAAACCCAGTATAGCAAGTGTTCATTATGTGACTGCACACAGTAAAAGGAATTGCACACAATTAGTGTGGGGAATTCACGATCCATAGTTACATACTTTCCTGCATGCGACCTTTAAGGATTGCACATGCTGCGCTATATTTTTGTCTACTTCCTATGGCTGGTTGAGCAGTTCCGTCAGTGCAATTATATGTTCATACTGATCTAGAGGCATGATTTCATTAGGTAGAGGATATTCTTGTTCGTATTGCAGGAATGCTTGTGTCTTTAAATTTGGGTCAACTCTATATTCAACATCCGTTGCAGTAAGAGAATTAGCCCATTGTATCCATCTCGGATGTAAGGCTTTTGCATTAGGAATGCTAGCCTTCAAAACAGCCTCTAAGGCTGGTACTTGGGTCACAACAATTATACGTTTTCCCTGAGCTAATGCTCTTTCTTTTACTATAGGGGTTTCTACTGCTGTTAGAATTTTCTCTGTTGATGTAAAACACATCTCTGCATTTGTGTACAGGTGTGACTTGTATTCAATTTGTGCTGTTTCACCTTCATAATATGTGAGATAGGTGTACCCAGATTGACCCGCAAAAATACGTATCACCAGGTGGAGTAAATTTACGCAAGTTTGTAAGTGTTTGGAAGCTATCTTGTCAGCTTGTAAGGAACGTAGTGTATCTGTGTGCTCCTGTGTCCAATTTCTTGCTGAGAAATCTGGTTTAATTAAGTTGTAGAAAAGTTTTACTCTTTCTGAGTAATCCAAAATGTATGCTCGTCCAAAATTTAGGAATCCCAGTATTGATTGTACATTTTTCAGTGATTTTGGAGGTTGGAGCAGTGCACATTTTTCTGAAATATTGGCTGCCAGGCTTTTTCCTTTACTTGAAAGCTTGTAGCCTAAAAACAGGACACTGAGGTGGGTTATTTTAGATTTTTTGAAGTTAAATTTGTAGCCCACAGATGCAAATCCCCAAATTATGGTATTCATCCTGTTCAGGTGTTCCTCTAGGTCATTGTGCATCAGATAAATATCATCCGCATAGGACAATGCCTCTTCATTCAATTTTTGAAGTATCTTGGTTACTCTGGCTGAAAACAACCCCGGGCTGATCTTATAGCCCTGGTGGACTCGCCAAAATTGCCTCTGGGACCCTAGCTCTGAGAATGCTGTTAAATACCTGCTTTCAGGCACTATATTTTGGCAGAAAATTCCATTTGAGATATCTGGTGTTGTTTTGTATTTTTTTGCACAATGTTATTCATTAATGCAGCACTGTGCATTTTGGACTGCAAATGTCTTAGTGCAAGTGTTTAAATGTCTGTAATCTAAAACTAGACAATATGTATTGTCGGGTTTCATGACTGGAAACAAAGGATTGTTCATTTGAGAGGTGCATGTTTCACTCACCCCTTGATATTCAAGCTGATCTAAGATCTCCCTGACCTGTTTTTTAGCTTCTTGCTTTATTGGATACTGCCTCTGTGCAGTTGGAGTATTTTTTAACGGAATTATGTGGTGGGTTGAATCCTTATTCCATCGAATATGGTTTTTGTATGATGTTGGATATTGGGCTACCCCCACTCCCACGCATATGTGTGTTGCAAATGCCTGGGAATATTGTCTTAGAATGCCAGTAGACTTGCGGTTTCTCCTTTAGGACAATCCTTGATGAATTCTGGCGGACAATCTTGTTCAGCTAACAAGATGTCATAGCCAAACATAAGGTTCTCCCAAAAGAGACCTCTAACTTTTCTACACTTGTCCCCCTCCATTTGGAATGTTATTTCATATACTTTATGTGAGACACTCACCCTAGTATCAGGTGTTTCCACCGTGATACAATCATTCAAGTCCGCTATTACCAGAAATTCTTTCAGCTTCTGGCGAGCTATTGTTACTTCTGCAAGCACTGTCTAGCATCGTCAGAGCCCATTCCCCGTTCAGTAGTTGAGTCCTCAGAATTCTGGACATTTCTGATCTTTAGACCTGCAACCTTCTTCTTTTTGAACTGTGGCTTTTGATTTGGCTGTTCTTCTTTTTTGGAAGTGTAATCTTGAGCGTGCTGCTTGTCTCTGGACTTTGTACGCTCTTCTTGTCTCTCTGACCGTCCTTCCATCTCACAGTTTTTTGATGAACCCTGAAAGGAACGAGAGGAACATGTATCAGTATTCTGATACCTGTCAGGTTTCCTAATATTATCCCTATTCCTGACATTATACCTATTTAACAGGGCTCCGGTGGAGGAGATCTACCTTGGGATTGAGATCTATATCCATTAATGTTTGTTGTTTTTTATTTTGCCACTTCTTTTTAGAAGAAGCAGGCATCTGCTTTAAAGTGTCCTTTTCAGGACTGCCCATTAGCTCTGGTTTTAAAGCTTTTCTACCCAAACTATGTCTGCCTAATTTTGCAAACGCAGTTTCAATTATTTTCAGTAGTTCCTGTTCTAAAGGACTGAACTTCCTTAGATGTTGGCGGATAGCCACTGACGCTGCCTTCCCTTTAATATTTGCTAAAATTATGGCTGATACCAGGGCATAGTTACCTAGTAACTTCATCCCTAAGTTCAGAGCAGGCTCTGGTCCGTACTACTTGTGTATTTGTCTTAATACATTGGGTATCACCGCTAATGAAGAAATACATGAATAATGGTATAAATGGCAGTAAAGACTGTACCCCAAGTGGTACAATACTCTTCTTGTGGTGTTATTCCCATGGGCAAGCAGATTGTTAGCATCCTGTGTTTTTCATATGGAGTAGTATTCAGAAATACCACTTTTAACTGTGTTATTTTTTGAGCTACCCAGATGGCATTTGTTCACGTTTTATGGGCATTTTGCCCATCAATGCGTGTAATGTTTGTGGTTTGATTTTAGTTGCTGTACCCTGTGAATGAGTCCCATTTGCTGCAACTGTTGCTGGTGGAACTGTGAAAAGCCTCATGATGAATTGCGTCATGTTTCTGTAGATTTTAATTAAATCTTTGTGTTGGATGAGTAACTCTCCTTGTGGCACTGTTTCATTGTCAGGATGTGGTTTGTAGGTTGCTAATATCGGCCATGTTGCCCCTTCTCCTCCGAGTGAGCCTAATCTTACTCTACCTCTTATATGGGGTAGGGCGCCTTTAAACCAGTATAAATGTTCCTGGTACGTGAGCGGAACCTCTATGTCTTGAACAGACAATATTCCACGGGTGCAGCTCCTTCTGTATAGTACTGAAATGTCTGTGTTCTGGCATCTCATGCTCGGAATGTAACCCAGAAATAAAATACCTCTCTTTTGTTAGATTTGTGTGCCTCAATCATGAAAACTACTAAGCCACCACTGGCTGATAATCTATTTTCTAACAATTTTAGGGTGATTGTATGTCTGAATTTTTCTGCAATTGCGTCTGCATCTTCTTCTCTGGCTGAGAGGTGCAGATTTACTACTGGGTTATCCCCAATCTCAGTCATTTTTGTTAAGAAGAAGTTTGTTCAAGGGAACTCAGATAAGGTTTTAATGCACAATTTTAGGAACACTGGGTCCTTCAAGCTTGATTAACCTACAGCCTATTCAGCTGTGGCGGATTTTTATGCCCCCCCATGCCAGTCGTCTCTGGTGTTTTTGAGTAGGGATCTCTGAGAATGGCATGACTCAACTACTCAGATTCTACTGTTAAGTACCCAACCAACGTGTGTGGTGCCATGCCGTGCAGTTTCTATATATCCTATACAGGATCTGAGTGTTCGGATAACATAAACTGTGGGTTTGGTAGCACACTGGTTCCGAGCAGCCCCATTGGATATGTTAACCTGTTTGCATTAGCTAGCTCATAGTGCCACCAGAATCTCCTCTTAACGGGGAGAGAATCATTTCTGGCAACCTCAGAACATGACAACCTTGATCCCTCAGGATCATGGAAACAATATATTACTTTTCGCTCAGTCAGTCGTGCTTACTTTGTTAGTCACAGTGATACACAGAATAAACAGTCTGGACGTTTCAATAAGGATATATTGAACAGCTGTTATTCTAGTGTAGAATAGATTTGCTATAACAACCATTAGACAGTAGCAGAGATATATGATTAGCAGTACTACGAAAGTGAAGGGATGGTATAGTTCTATAATCATGCTGTAACCATGAATATATACAAGTATATGAGACACATGATAATAAAGTGCGTCTCCCTAACTAGATGTACCTAAATGTACCTAGCATTGGTGTAGGTGTTATGAGCTATGCGCTATGCCAAGAATCCCTCTAAGGTCTAGTCAACCCCATTACCTGAGTAAGGAGAGAATATGCGACCCCATCCTGGTCTCAAGTTGGACACCCCATGAGGGATGTTAGACCACTGCTAGCTGGAACATCTCCTTGCAGGAACCTCAGCATCTCTGGTCAGGTCTCCCAGGGGTCCTACCTTGCTGTGCTACTGTGTCGACCTAAAGGATGACATCGGGCTTGAACTTTAACATAGATAATATATAGGGAATGCTAGTCCTGCTGTGAGTTGGGAAGGGAGGGAACAGAAGGGTAGTGCCTGTGTGATTTGATGTGTGCTTGGTTGGTGCTTGGGTGAATAGATGAGTGCATGGATAGTGACTGGGTGATTGGAAGAATGTATGAGGATTGTCCGTGTGATTAGATGAGCGGTTGGGTACTGCCTGGGTGAGTAGATGAATGCATGGTTAATGCCTCAGTAAATGGATGAGGTCAAGTATAGTGGAAGGGTGATTGGATGAGGGCATGGATAGTTCCTAGTTGATTGAGAGAGTGCATAGAGAGTGCCTGAGTGAATGGATGAGTGCATGGGTAATGCTTGGGTGATTAGATGTTTAGTGCCTGAGTGAATGGATGAGCACATGTGTAGTGCCTGAGTGAGTGGATGAGTGCAAGGGTAATGACTGGGTGATTGATATGTACATGGGTAGGGCATGGGTGATTGCATGAGTGCATGGAAAGTGCCTGGGTGATTGGATGAGTAGAAGGTTAGTGCCTGAGCAATTGGATGAGTGCATGGGTAGTGCTAGGGTGATTGGATGAGTGGAAGACTAGCACCTCCGTAATTTGATAAGTACATGGATAGCACCTCATTGAATGGGTTAGTGCATTGGTAGTGCCTGGTTGGTTGAATGAGTGTGTCGGTAGCACTTGGGTGACTGGATGAGTGCAGAAATAGCACCTCTTTGAATTAGTGAGTGCAAGCATAGTGCTTGGGTGATTGAAAGAGTGCATGCAGTTTTTTGTTGCTGATTGTATTAGTGCATGAATGATGCTTGGTTAATTAGATAAGTGCATAGAAACTGGTTGTGTGAATAAAAGAGTGCATGGGTAGTGGCTGTTTGAACGAACAAAAGCAAGGATAGTGCCTGGGTGATTGAATATGTGCATGGTTAGTACCTGGGTAAATAGATGAGTGCATGAGTGAATGGATCAGTGCAAGGGTACTGCCTGAGTAAATGAATGAGTATAAGGGTAATGTCTGACTGATTGGATGAGTGCAAGCTAGTGCCTGGGTAATTGCCTGAGTATAAGGATAGTGCCTGGGTGATTGGGTAAATGAATGCATAGTGCCTGTGTGATTGGGTGAGTGCATGGATAGTGCCTGGGTGATTGGATGAGTGCATGGGTAGTGCCTCAGTGAATGGATTAGTGCATGGGTAGTGACTAAGTGAATGAACAAGCACATGTATAGTGGTGCAGTGAATGGATGAGTGCTAGGGTAGTGCCGGGGTGAATGGATGAGTGCATGGGTGATGCCTGAGTCAATTGATGGGTGCATGGTAACTGCTGGGTGAATTAATGTGTGCATGGTGAACGGTGCCTGGGTGAATGGATTAATGCATGGGTAGTACCTGATTGATTGGATGAGTTCATGGGTAGGGTCTAGGTAAATAGATGAGTGCATGGGTAGTTCCTGGGTGAATGGATGAGTAGAAGGTTAGTGCCTTGGTAATTGGATGTGTGCATGCATAGTGCCTGGGTGAATGGATGAGTGCATGGGTAGTACCTGAGTAAATAGATGAGTGAACGGATAGTGTGTGAGCGAATGGATGAGTGCAAGGGAAGTATAATGGTCATTGGATGAGTGCATGGGTAGGGACTGAGTGAATTAATGAGAACATGCATAGTGCCTGAGTGAATAGATGAATGCATAAGTAGTGCCTGGTTAAATGGATACATACATCAGTAGGGCCTGAGTCAATGGAAGAGTGCATGAGTAGTGCCTGAATGAGAGGACATGTGCATAGTTAGTGTCTGGGTGATTGCATAGTGCATGAGTAGTGCTGAGTGAACAAATGAGTGCAAGAGTAGTACTTGGGCGATTGTATGAGTGCATGGGCAGTGTCTGAGTGATTTCATACGTGCACAATAAGTGCCTGGGTTAATGGATGAGTACATGTGTAGTGTGTGAGTGAATAGATGAGTACAAGTGTAGTGCCTGGATCATTGGATGAGTGTATTGGTAGTGCCTAAGTTAATGGATGAGTGCAAGTGTAGTGCCCAAGTGCATAGATGAGTGCAAGGGTGGTGTCTGGGTGATTGGATGTAGGCATGGGTAGTGCCTATTTGAATTTATGAGTGCATGCATAATTTCTGAGCAATGGATTAGTGCAAGGGTAGTGCCTGGTTGAAAGTGTAAGTGCATAGAAAGTGTCGGGGTGATTGGAAGAAAGTATGAGTTGTGCCTGAGTGATTGGATAAGTACTTGCGTACTGCCTGGGTGATTGGGTGAGTGCAAGAGTAGTGTCTGGGTGATTGGATGAGTGCATGGACAGTGCCAAGGTGATTGTGAGAGTGCATGGATAATGAATGCATAAGTGCATGGTTACTGCTTGGGTGATTGGATGAGTGCATGGGCAGTGCCTGGTTGATTGTATGGGTGTGTGGGTAGCACATAGGTGAATGCATGAGAGAAGAGTAATGCCTGGGTGATTGGAAGAGTGTAAGGTAGCTTTGTGATTGAGTGAGTAATGAATAGAGCCTGAGAGATTTAGTGAATGCATGTATAGTGACTGCATGATTGGATGAGCCCATGAGTAGAGCCTGGGTGAATGGATTAGTGAATGGGTTGTCACTCAGTGAATGGATTAGTGCATACATCATGTCTGGGTGATTGATAGTGCATAGGTAGCGCCTGGGGGATTGGGGATTCTCTGAGTGGTTAGATTTATTCAAGTGCAGTACCTGTGTGATTGTATAACTTCATAGGTAGTGGCTGTCTGATAGTACAAATGCAACTACTGTCCCTGGGAGATGGGATAAGTTCATAAGTAGTAACTCAATAAATACATCACTAGATTAGTGATTTGACACAAGTAATATATCTGAACTTCAAACCACTGTGAAAACACAAAAACAGACAAAAATGTGTTAGAATTTTATTTTGAACATTAGGCAACCAAACAACATAAAATATTTTGTAAACAAAACTTGAATTTAATATAGACAAATGTTGTACTGTTCTTTCCTGCTTTCAACTCTCATACTTGTTCACTTTCAACAGTGCTTGGTAAAAAGACTCATCATGAAACAGTGGGAAAAAGCAATCAATGGATTGTAACAAAACAAAAAACAAATGTGCACAGTAGATCATTACAACTATGTCATACTGTTCACTGCACTCACTACATGTGTTTTTAATACTGGCATGCTGATAGGTTACTTCCTAAATCAAAGCAATTATATCATAAAACTGTTTCTGATATTTTTATATCTGATACAAAATGTCCCACAATTATGAAACAGTTGTCATTTTATTATTGGTGAAGAGACTTTTCATATGCAACTTAAGGCTACTGGTATTATAGTACCTCCATTTATTTTTTATCTGTAGTAACCCAACGTAGTCCTTAAATATGTATAAATACATTTCTTGCAGTTAGAAATAGTCTTTAATTTCTAACAGCTTGCTGTTGACGATATCCCCCAATAGGCTGAATCATGTATCAGAAACACATAATCCATATATCAATTTGAACCCAAGAACACATTTTATTTTCCTAGATTCTCCTTAGAACTTCGGTTCTAGAATTAGTGAATATGAGTTTAGTAAATTTTTGGGTACTCTTGATTTGAATGTCACTTGGATATCATTGCACTCTGTCCATCCCATTTGACATCTTAAAGATATTGTGTAGTGTCCAGAGGTTATAGTGACTCCTTCATGAAATATGATTGCTATAGTTGTAAAAGATATTTTTGAGATAGACATTTGAGCAGCTTTAAAGTTTCTAATTTCAGTTCCTAATTTAGTACCATCCACTCTGCTTCGTTGTTGCATGACTATGGCATATTTTCTATACAATTGTAGAAAAAGCATTTCTCTGCAGTTTGGACAGGTCTCGATGGGTGTTTGCAGTTAAATCTTCAAATCGCACAGCTTCAAAATTTGGTAATGTCAAGTACAGGAATCATTCTTAATTGATTTAAGTGCTAGATATCCATTCACAATCTTCACAGTTATGGGACCATTTATAAGATGAACCAAATAATATGGATATTCACATCTTCTTCATCTAATTGTCCTGGCATTACCATAAGAAATCATTGATCATCCAGCTGAAGATTTTGGGAGAACACTACTGATCCAGAACAGTCATCAGTGAGTTTTCTTATTCCAGAAGAAGACTGTATAATAATTCTATCATTTCTTAATTCTTCAAGTAAACCACACAGTTTTGAAGACATTCTTGTATCTACCTTTTAAAATAATTGGTAAAATAAGACAAATGACATGGTCCATTTAACACTACATTTGCATTACAGTTCACTCCATATTTATAATCAGAGTGATAGCTTCGTATTTAGTCAGTGTGCTCTAGTTTTCTTTTCTTTCCTCCTTGTTGATTTTCTTTTTGTTCATCTTTGTGTTCAACTCTGATAGGCTCTTGTGATATTTTCTGCTCTTGGCACAGTATTGCTTTGGAAACAATAGGATACTGGCCCAAATGAGGAGCATATTGAGGTCTGAAATTATTATACTCTGTTGCACATCTCATTTCAGCACTTACTTTCGTCTCATCAAAATCAATCAGAAATCAACCAGATAATGTTTGATTTTACAACAAAGCAACATATGACATTCCTTTTTTGAATACACTACAACTGATTCAGTGCAAGACCGGGTAACATGCACCAATATCCTCCCTGCGTCGCAGACCCGTCGTCACGCACACTCATTCATACATGCATTCATTGGTGGGGCCCATAACACCAACTCACACACATCACCATACACGAGTCTACACACAGGAGGGATGAGTAATTCAAGCGCTGGACATGTGGGGGAACACCTTGTAACCTATAGGGAGGAAAAGTTATTTACAAATATACATTAACGCTCTTCTCCTACAGGTCCTTAATCCTAAACATCAAGGCACTCCTCCCACTTGGTCAATGGATCAATTAGTTGGATTGGTTGATGGTGATTTAAAACCAGCTAAAACACATTTTAAGATTCAGATCTTACCTTCCTTAAAAGAAATCACAGACTCGTTTTCTTTGTTAATCAATATCTTATTTATCTAAATATTTGCATTTGTCTCGTTAAGTTTAGATTTATTATCACATTTTCAATAAATCACAGAATATCATATTTACCTATTCTGTCTATTTGGAGTCCTTTAATTCATTGGCTCTGCATAATCAAATTTGCAGTCAATCGTCCGGAAGCAGGCCAAGCTTAAAGTTCTCTGCTCGGCACGCTACAGTCCCAGAGATCGGCAAGGGACCAAAGGTGTGCAAGCATCTACCACTGCCCATAAATTCAGGAAAAGTTTGCAGTCATCAGATAATTGGGCAGCATCCGGACCCTCAGAGCAATGTGGCAAGGCAAAGCAACGTAGACCCAAAGCGCCGTTTTAATGAGCAGTCGCAGTGTCCGTGGCAGTGGTTGTGGTATTCCTCTCTATTCTACCATTGTTTTTATAATAAAAATGAGGTAAAGAAGTTACAAATTATTTTTTTAGGACAGTCATGATTGGTTGGTTGGGATCGTTCGAAGATAATGTTACACTTTTCAGTACAGTTTGAGGGGTGAGATCATTGGAAGGGTCAAGAGTTGAATTTTTCAGTTTTTTACTGTACAGTCCATTGTTTGGTTTTCTTGGCCGTCTTCCATGTTCGACCTTGTTCTTGTACACTATGGGTAAGAGGTCGTGACGAGGTTCAGAAGCTTTTGTCGCAAATGCGCACTTCACTCCGCACCTTGTGGGACAGTGGCCATTTCATCGTGTGCTGACAGTGGCCATCTTGGATTTTAGGTCCAAATGTTAACTTAAGCAAAACAAACACAAAAGAGTAATTAATACATAGAAATAATGAATCTAATCTAATGTTAACCCCTTACTAATCCCTCTATGTGATTGTATTTATCTAGCGTAAAGCAACATTTAAAGCAATTATATTCACCTTTTGGTCCTCCTCTTGGGCAACATTACAAAAGCAACATATATTATGCAGTATTCTATTACCACATTTTCTATTGTTAATATGCGTATGGATTTTAGTAATGGTTATTTAGCCATGCAAATTGCAAATCCCACGTGTAATTCGAATATTAGTAATATTGAATATTTATTCATGCATCACCCTTTAATAATATTACTGTTAATAGGTTATATAATTAGTATTTCATGCAAAATGAGTATTTTATGCAAAATGGAGGGGTATACAAAATGTTGAACTACCGCATCCATCACAACCAATATTAACCGATACTAACAAGACTTGTATCTACACTTAAACCTTGTGATTTGTGAACAGTTACTGCATATGCTAAAGACATTGGTCACTGCTTTTGATGGACATACAAGACTTTCACAAGTAGAAAACGTACAACGTATCTACCAATCTGCTTAACTTCAGCAATATCATCACATTTTGGGCCATATGTAGTTGGCCTAACATTTACCACTTCATAAATACCGAATTTTACCGATTCGGTATTTATGAAGTGGTAAATGCTATGTAGGTAATCCATCGGTAATATTTACCGATTCGGAATGAGTCGGTATTTTAGAATCGGTATTTACCGATTCGGTAATGGTAACTGGCTTCCCATTGATTCCTATGGGCCAGGAGGCCCATAGGAATCAATGGGAAGCCAGTTACCATTACCGAATCGGTAAATACCGATTCAGTAATGGGGGAGCACAATCAAGGGTGGCAGGGTGTCACAGTGACACCCTGTTGCACCCCTGATTCCTGCATGTGTGCACATGTGGCACACATACATGCCCTAAGGGCATGTATGTCTGCCACATTGCACACTTCTAAGTGCCAAAAAATGCTTTTTCAAAGCCATTCGTCATTTACCACCAACTTTTTGTTGGTGGTAAATAACGAATCCACACAACACCCACACACTCCCCCTACATCTCATTTCAGGATTCGGTATTTACCGAATCGGTAAAATTACCGATTCGGTAATTTTACCGATTCGGTAAATTACCGTATCCTGAAATGTCCCCCCTACATACCAAAAGCCTGAATACCGGTCAGTAACGGGATTTTTACTGAAAATCGGCCATTACCGACCGGTATTAGGCTACCTACATATGGCCCTTTATGGCTAAGTATTCCACATCAATTCTTTTTTCGCCAATTGACAATTTTCAAAACTTTACCCATTGCACCATTCAGTAGGCCTTCTTAAACATTTAAATTATGATGTAAGATTACACGAAAATGTTTACAGATGAGTAACTGTTTTTTTACTCCTACAGTTTTTGACACAGACTTTTCTAAACTATTACATTTTGATTGCAGCTTTTCTGTTAGTAGCACTGTAAACTCTTTGATGTTCCATTTTATCATTTGCTCTAATTTTAACGGTCTCTTATTTTTTCATATGCAATAATTGTTCATTGAATTTATTACACTCCTCAAGAGTTGGATTCAAACAAACCATATACTTTTCTTCCTTAACAAAATTGTACATTACTTCAGCAGCTGATACATTACTTGGAAACATAATTTTGATGAGATGGGTTTGTAATACTGTCTTTCCCTCTTTTTTGAGAACTCCCACTCCTATGTCCTTTATTATATTTGCATAATGCATATCTAATGCATGGTGCGTATTTTGGACTAACTCTTTGTATTGAAAGTTTCCAAAATATTTAAATTTCCAATACTTCCTAGTGAATTCCTTGTTTCAGTAAGTAGTAATTCTTGAATACAGGTTGTCATTTTACAGGAGGTAGTTGTAGCAGGTCTCCAAAGACAGATAAGTGTTTTCCTCCTAAAAGTACATCGTAGTCTATTTTTTAAATTTGAGGCATTTTTAAATGTATAAACTCTGGCATTAGGTTACACACCATGCTAACTCCATCAACAATCATTAGTTTTCATTTATTTAATACTCTTGGCAATTTATGACAAGCATCACCAGATAATTTGTTATATTGAAATTTGTGGTCATGTTCAACAGGCAGCATTAATAATCGATGAAGGGTGACTCCTTTAACATTATGAGCACCTAAACCTGTTGGTGCAGTGACTACACATGACAAATTGGAATTTATTGTCTTCTGCAGGTAACTTGTTGGCACTTTAATCAAGAAGCTTTTTTCCAGTTCCAGCTTGACCACCTGTGGACAATAGACCTGGTTTATATGTAGACCATGCACATTTTTTAATCTCATGGAGAACTCCATGTGCTACTTTACCTTTTACTTCTTCTTCCAAAAAAAATCTGATCTGCATTCCATTGCTGTACTAGTAGTTCTAGATCTACAGTTTCCCATCTTACATGCTGCTTTGCATTCTCCAACTCATTCATTGATATTGCAGCTTCATTTTGAATAGTACTGAACTTTGACTACTCTGAGAGCGTTCTCTTGCTTTCTCAGCTGCATTTTTTTCTTCTTGTTCAATGTCTTCTCTCAACAGTTAAAGACACACTGGAGACACATAGCACTCAATGCTGTCTTTGACAGCATTTAATGAGTCTTCACAACAGTCAAATTCTCTAATTAGCTCACTTCCAGTTGACCATGGTTTAAACAACTGTAACAAGGAATAAATAGAAAAAGTCTCTTTTGTCTGGCGTTTGACAACTTAGCTTTGAAGGTTTATTACAGTTCTTTTGTTATGTTTCAACAAACATCCTTCACATCCGGCCATCCCAATTTTACCTTCATCCATTTTGCTCTTCAGAATATCTGCACAGTGTGGCTCAAATTATGCAAGATTCTGAATTTCAGGATATACTTCTGTTACAAGTATTAGCAAGCCCTAAACCCACTCATAGAACTCCTCTAGATTTAGGAAACAAACTAGCTGAGCTTACATTCATAGGAGCCTATCTCTCTGTGAGAAAGCATTTCAAAACTAAAACTGTACAATTTCTATAATAAGACTCTTTTCTGCTGAAGTCTCCTCCCACATCTCTTTCATATCAGTTTTCTCTGTCTTTGTTATGTAAGATGTAATGTGTCGTGCAACAGCAATGGAGTTGTCTGCAACAAGCTACACATCCATGTTTGTGTTTCCCATCTTCAGAATCACAGGATTGTAGTCATTAATGTACTTGGAGGCCTCTGTTTTTTTTATGTTGTATGCATTTTTTGGTGCTTTCTTTGTAAGTGTGTGTCTGACTACAGACAAAAAGCTGTTGACACTTCCTTGTGAAATGACAGGTCGTGGGAATCCGAAACAACATCATGTAAAGCAATTCCATTTTACTTTGTATTTTCATTGACAATGTTTTCTGCATCTATGATTTTGGAATAATAGAGCTTGTTCTCTTAATATGCTGTCACTACTCTCCTTTGGGATGTAACAATGTACATACCGCTCAATGAATGACAACACCAACTCATCACTGTCTGTTCCCAACTTTTGGCATCTTTTACCCACAAAATAAATCAATCACTTCAAAAAGAGGAGGTTTTGTTTTGTTCAAGAAGAAAGCCATAATTTCTTGAAATATGTGATTAAAATATCTGAAAACATTTGCAGGGTCTAGTGAACACAGTTCTCCTGGCACCTTCACATGAATGTCTTTTATATTTGAATTTGCCTCCTGCATGCAAGAAATTTAGCTGGTTATCCCACACATATTCAGCACAACTCAGCATCAGGAACCAAGTAGGTGTTCCAAGGTTCTTCAACATGCATTTGCGTTCACCATGCTGACATGCCATTAGGTTTAGTAAATCGTATTCCAAGTGCTCACCTTTTCCTTGAACATTTCCAAAGTTTATTTGTTGATATATTATCTAAACTAGCTCTTGTTTTTAGAATATGATTCACAGCATACACAATGCCAGACTTACCAGTGAATCAAATATGGCAATCATGGAAACACCAATCCATAATACAGAAAGCAAAAAGACAGGGAAAACATGGCAATAAATGCCAGGTCTAATAGTACTGCTATATACTGTCAACAAGCAGCCAATGGAATTCAAGACAACACAGCCTAATTAGTCACTCGAGAATGCACAGGAAAACATTTTTTTACATGATGTTGCCCACCTCCATGGTTTTCTACTTATAGACCACACAATATAATATGCAATAGCAAAAAGAAAGATGCAACAAGAATAAGTAATCATAGATTAGAAAGAGGTTCTTTAGTCTTCAACAATTCTTCTTTAATATTCCTAATCCAATACACGTGCAGCCAATGTGTTTCACCCTAAAGAGGGCTCCATCAGGGCAAGACTAGTATCTCACAATAGGATTTAGAGCGGTGTACAACGTCATCCAGAAAAAGCTGAATGTTTGAGTTTGAAATCTTCCTTTATCAAATGCTCTAGTATGTAGTACATGTGCCACAACAAGTAGGAAAATGCCTAACACAAATATCATTAGCATGGTAAGTAATCCACAAATTATAAATGGAGCTGTCAATATATATGACAATGTAGCCTCACCTTCCTCCTCTTCTACATAAGTGTAATGATTATATATCAGAAGATTTATAGGTGTTAACAGCAGAATCCTTACCTTAGCATAAACAGATTAAAGTTCTACATTTGAGGTGCTTGTCACAATCTTTTCCCTGGAAAGATCTTTCCACACATGTGTGTTACCTATACCTACATGATAAAAGTACCTGTTCCTGAACAACAGTTGTGATTGCGTGTTTTGTCTAGGTGCTAGAGCATGAACCGAACAGAATAACAAGGGGCATTGTTGTTTGACCTTGTCCACATGCTTAGACTAAATCCCAGGAAGAGAACCGAGGGCAAAACAGCAGCATTTTTGTGTGAAAGTATACTATGGGACAAAGCTAAATATGCCTATAAAGTGACATGTGCAAAGCAGAGGAAAGTCGGCAACATGCTCATGCTAACTTAGGGAAAACAACAATAGGACTGCACAGGACTTATGACACCCTCCCCTTGGTCAGGACAGTAGCACAGAACAATGGCTGGAATCAAACAATAAGCAGAGCCAAAGTGCATAAGAAATTGCAGGGCTAGACTGTCTGTGAAAATTGATGCACAAAAATATATCCGATTGCAGCGCATCATTGGGACCCAAGACATAGGATTCCAGGTGGATTAACATTAATACCAGTAACTCATCCGAGCCTTCCAAATTAGCAATAAATGTCATGCAATTGAGTAAGGCAAAAGAGAAAATATGCTCCTCGATTCCATTCATCAACAGATCCATCCACGGAGAACCTGTGCTAACTTTGATGAATCTGAGAAACAAGAGCCCCTGTGCATTTGCAGAGTGACTACCTCCAGCCAGTGGCCACAAAGCTGGGTTGTATCTAATCCGCACACCCATGGAACAGTCTTGGTAAGTAGCCACCAAGGGACCCATTAAGAATTTGAAATCCAGGGTAGGTTGAGATGCGATGGCCAGGCAGATATCCAGGGTCTACTGAAAGGGTTACTGGATACAATGAAAAACAGGTTGCACACAGGTGAATTAAGCATATTGGAAGATCAGAAAAAATTTGGAATCCAGAGTATCCTGAGCTACCAATCGAAAAATTGTAGCATCTGTTCATGGTACAGCTGCAGAGTTGCATGCCTGGGCTGGACACTTACAGAGCAGACATTGCGTAACAAAAGGAACAGCACGACAATGCCACAGATCAAGAAAAGCAGAAATGGCAACCGACCAAATACGCTAGAAAAAAATGGAATGTATAAAATCTGGAATAACTCCAAAAATAGTTTGGAAAGTCATAAGGCCAGAGCCCACAAGCATAAAAAGTGTGCTAGGCTAATGGTAACAGATGCATTAAATATTTAATGTATCAATTCTCCGAAATGCAGGGGGGAAATTTATATTCAGTAATGATTGTATTTCACTACTTGTAATTTAGAGGTCTTGCATGCTGGAGTGAGAGACACTTCTTGTAGAAACAATAGCGCTTTGAGTCTGCTTAGCTTATTGAAATCATGTGGAAGGGGAAACAGAAAGTTGTTGCAACTGGGAAACAGACACCACATACTTGATTCCCACCCACAGACTGCAGCAGTCATGATTTATAAGAACAAGATTACTGCTATTTGAAAGTAATTTGAGGGTGGGAATAATAGTGGGAACTGGAGATCCTTTCAAATAACAAACCAGATTAGGGGCAGAAACATTACAGGCTCCCAGGATGTGCACTTGTTGACAGACAGGGGAATAGCCAGCAGAGGAATTGCACAGTTCCCCTGTTAGAAAAACCTCTCAATCAGCCCACTGACACTGATTTGTAAACGGCAGGACCATAACTCATAAATGTAACTGCTCCCAATGAGTTCATATCTACCAATAGGTTAATGTTTTATGGAGGCAGTGAGTGGAAACATCAAGATAGGCCATGAAATAACCCTGTATATCAACCAAACCGCTGAAATAATTTCCACTAGAGTGAAGGGAAGCTGTTCAAGATTTATTGTATGCATCATGGTATAACTCACATTTTTGCTGTTTACTTATCAATTTGAAGGGTAGGAACGAAGTGCTATTATTTAGGAAATGCCAAGGTGCACACCCATATTTAAATGTCTCCAGTGTCCAACAAAATTGCATAACTGATGTAAGTTGATGTTGACCTTGATGCAAGGAAGATGCTTCATTTTTTACAATATCGGTGACAGATGATATAGTGTTATCCAACTTCTAAATAAAAGATGACAACATATTAATGCTGTTGTCAACAATGGCAAGCACCTTATATAAATTGCCTTGCTCAATTTAACGTAAACACACAGCAGCGTCCATTTGCAACTATTTCCTAAATTCATTTTATGCAGCATAAACAATTTGCTTGCTATGAAGGGATTTGGGACCTGAAAGGAAATCATAGAGGTTTATGTAATCCGATAGGAGAGAAAGATGCTGTTTAACAGCAGACAATGTAGAATATTCAAACCATCGTTGACACAATTTACCCACCACTGTTGGAATGGGGATAACATGGCTCAGGTCTATTCCATGTTAACCCCAAAGCAGCATTCACAAAACAATAATGAGAAACATTTGTGTTCTGAAGCCATAATGCCTATCCAGACAAAGATAAAGTAGTCAAATTAAATGTACCATTTTGTATCATGCTATTTAGTTGTTCTGCAGTATAGTTGGTACAAGATTGCCAATTGGTCAAAGAGGAGGAATATTCAATTTTTTAATTTTAGCCAACCCCAAACAAGTTGTCTGTTGGACAGAGTCATTAAAAAAAATTGAGCAGGTATCAAACAAGAACGGAATAAGCATTAAATACCTTGGACCAGCCAGGACCTAGTACCCCATACCGACTTTAAATTGATGTTATCTTTCCAATAATCATACCGATTTAATGCTGAGCTCTCAATTAAACAAGAAGCATAAATTAACATGGTCTTAGTAAGGATTAGGGGTGGGCGGAATTTGCGGAATTGCGTTACGCAAATCTCTGCGAAACGGTAAAATATCTCCGCGAACACGCAGAAATTCCGCGAACACGTGGAATTGCTTGTTCGCGATGCTTTTTTCCTGTTCACAATTGCTGTTTGCGTGCTCGGGGAGAAATATCTCGCGAACACGCATTTTGAGAACGCGAACAAGCAAAAATTTCGCGAAATCGCGGAAATCAGACTTTTGAGCAATTTCGCGTTCTCCGCGGAACGCGAAATTACGCAAATTACGCAAATTACGCAAATTACGCGAGCGGAACGGAATTTGCCGCCCAGGCCTAGTAAGGATGTCTTTTTTTAAAAATATTGGAAGTCAATCTAAAATATTATGATACCAGATCCAAAAGATTATAACTGGTAAAATAGGTGTACTTCAGTTTTTGGGTGTCAGAACTACCCTGAGATGGAATCGTGTAATGTACCAATTGAGTATAGTTGAAGTGCTGACGCTGTCCATTTGACCTAGGCAGAAAATAATTACCATAATGCTGATAACAGAATAAATTGGCATAGTTTGCAGAATTCGAATATAAGGCTTCAGTAACATAAACAGTGTAATATTGTAATTCTGAAAATAAGGAATTAACAGCTTTTAAATCCCAATCATCTGATTGTGCCCAGGTATTATCACATCACTCATAGACGCAAGGAATACATATGGAATTTGTAAGTTCTCCGTTGGACCAAACACATCAAATGGTACATTTTCCTTACAGTTCCATCAGTGATGGGGACCACTGAAATGTTCACAAGGGGCTGGTCTGTTTCCATTTTATGCAAAGATGAATGCACAGCCAACACTGCATTGACAAGTTCTGCAGCAGAACGATCCAGGAGGTAGTTGCAATTTTTCTAAAAGAAAAAACGGTCATAAACCCAATCCACATGAACAGAATTATCATGGTAAACACAGTCCAGACATACTTCCATTGCGGAACCAGATAAGTGCATTTTAACCAGGATATGAACAACACCCTTGCTGGTGGAGTAGATAAAATGGCAATCTGTGAAGAAATGTCCAAACATAAAATTGTTCTGATCAATATAGTAATCAGTGGAACTCAGCTGAAACAATGCAGGTTCAGATTCTGGATTTAAATTGTAGGCTGTCATTCCCTTAGAGGACTCAAGGGGTGGATCAGAAAAAAATATTCCTGTGAGAAGGTGGCCTGATATATGCTGTTCACTACTGATAGTGGGCACCCTGTATCAGTCCAAACAACCCCTTATTGGTTATAGGTTAAAGACAACCTTTATTGAAAGCTATCCTGGTGGTAGCTATGGAGAACAGCCTTCAGGCTAAGTCTTGAAGGAATGTAAAGCAGCTTGTTTTACCAGTCTATAATCTGTTGAGTTCCTAAATGAAAGATATCCACACCAGGTATATATATAAAATATATGTATGTATTACTAAACACAACCTCCTAGTCTCTTTATGAGACAAGAGGTCAAAACACATAATTTACACTTCAATAATCACAGTAAAATAGCACAACTACACGTCAGGCCCTAGGGGCGAGCCAAAGCATATACTAAAATAGTGGTATAGGAACCACAACATAACTAGACACAAGGCTTAGAGCCTGTAGAATCGCTGGGACCCCAAGGAACCACCCAAGGTATGACACAGGGGAACCACGGGGGCCGTGTGCAGCGTGTGAACACAGCTGCGAGCTCCCGTTAGCTTCCATGGGGAAAGTCGCGGTTAGAAACGAGTCAGGACCAAACCCTTTTGGACTTAGGATAGGATAGGGTATTACTTTTCGCTCAGTCAGTCGTGCTTACTTTGTTTGTCACAGTGATACACAGAATAAACAGTCTGGACATTTCAATAAGGATTTATTGAACAGCTGTTATTCTAGTGTAGAATAGATTTGCTATAACAACCATTAGACAGTAGCAGAGATAAATGATTAGCAGTACTACGAAAGCGAAGGGATGGTATAGTTCTATAATCATGCTGTAACCATGAATATATACAAGTATATGAGACACATGATAATAAAGTGTGTCTCCCTAACTAGATGTACCTAAATGTACCTATCATTGGTGTAGGTGTTATGCGCTATGTGCTATGCCAAGAATCCCTTTAAGGTCTAGTCAACCCCATTACCTGAGTAAGGAGAGAATATGCGACCCCATCCTGGTCTCAAGTTGGACACCCCATGAGGGATGTTAGACCACTGCTAGCTGGAGCATCTCCATGCAGGAACCTCAGCATCTCTGGTCAGGTCTCCTCAAGGGTCCTACCTTGCTGTGTTACTGTGTCGGCCTAAAGGATGACATCGGACTTGAACTTTAACATAGATATTATATAGGAGATGTTAGTCCTGCTGTGAGTCCTGCTGTGCTTTGAAAAAGCCTCACGCATAATGTATGCATATCGAACCAGGAAAAAACCTGCGTTCTGAATGCAGTGTTGTATCTAGGTATAAGGCCAGCCCCTGTAAATTGTGACAGTGTAATGTAGGGGGACAACCGGTATGTGTAAAATGTTGGGAAGGGAGGGAACAGAAGGGTAGTGCCTGAGTGATTTGATGTGTGCTTGGTTGGTGCTTGGGTGAATAGATGAGTGCATGGATAGTGACTGGGTGATTGGAAGAATGTATGAGGATTGTCCGTGTGATTAGATGATTGGTTGGGTACTGGCTGGGTGAGTGGATTAATGCATGGGTAATGCCTCAGTAAATGGATGAGGGCAAGTGTATTAGAAGGGTGATTGGATGAGGGCATGGATAGTTCCTAGTTGATTGAGAGAGTGCATAGATAGTGCCTGAGTGAATGGATGAGTGCATGGGTAATGCTTGGGTGATTAGATGTTTAGTGCCTGAGTGAATGGATGAACACATGTGTAGTGCCTGAGTGAGTGGATGAGTTCAAGGGTAATAACTGGGTGATTGATATGTACATGGGTAGTGCATGGGTGATTGCATGAGTGCATGGATAGTGCCTGGGTGATTGGATGAGTGTATAGATAGTGCCTGAGTGATTGGAGGAGTAGAAGATTAGCACCTGGGTAATTTGATAAGTACATGGATAGCACCTCATTGAGTGGGTTAGTGCATTTGTAGTGCCTGGTTGGTTGAATGAGTGTGTCGGTAGCACTTGGGTGACTGGATGAGTGCAGAAATAGCATCTCTTTGAATTAGTGAGTGCAAGCATAGTGCTTGGGTGATTGAAAGAGTGCATGCAGTTTTTTGTTGCTGATTGTATTAGTGCATGAATGATGCTTGGTTAATTAGATAAGTGCATATAAACTGGATGTGCGAATGAAAGAGTGCATGGGTAGTGGCTGTGTGAATGAACAAGAGCAAGGATAGTGCCTGGGTGATTGAATATGTGCATGGTTAGTACCTGGGTAAATAGATGAGTGCATCAGTGAATGGATCAGTGCAAGGGTACTGCCTGAGTAAATGAATGAGTATAAGGGCAATGTCTGACTGACTGGATGAGTGCAAGGTAGTGCCTGGGTAATTGCCTGAGTACAAGGATAGTGCCTCGGTGATTGGGTAAATGAATGCATATTGCCTGTGTGATTGGGTGAGTGCATGGATAGTGCCTGGGTGATTGGATGAGTGTATGGGTAGTGCCTCAGTGAATGGATAAGTGCATGGGTGATGCCTGAGTCAATTGCTGGGTGCATGGTAAATGCTGGGTGAATTAATGTGTGCATGGTGAACTGTGCCTGGGTGATTGGATTGATGCATGGGTAGTACCTGATTGATTGGATGAGTTCATGGGTAGGGTCTAGGTAAATAAATGCGTGCATGGGTAGTTCCTGGGTGAATGGATGAGTAGAAGGTTAGTGCCTTGGTAATTGGATGTTTTTTTTGTTTTTTTTTCTAATTTTTATTCCTCATATACCAAGAAATAGGGGCGATCATGATGGGCGGCCATAACCTCTCCTCCATGGTCAACCTATCCCGACCCTGGTGTTTAAGACCGGTGTGGAGAAAAGGAAAGGCTCAATCCCTCAAGCCATCACTACTTCTACAATCCACTTCTCTTCGCAATGTGATATAAACCAACATCGAATTGAAGGGACCAGGCATGTAGTGCCCAGGTGAAATCATTGGAATATACCCTATCTGTTCCGCCATGCAACCAAGGGTGCCCAAACATTACCATAACTATTACTGTCACATGGCATATCAGATTCACAAGTATAAATTATATGTTTCAAGCAATTTATGTTATTATTCTGGCAAGACGTGAGATATGTAGAGCATTGGTAATTGGATGTGTACATACATAGTGCCTGGGTGAATGGATGAGTGCATGGGTAGTACCTGAGTAAATAGATGAGTGAACGGGTAGTGTGTGAGCGAATGGATGAGTGCAAGGGAAGTATAATTGTCATTGGATGAGTGCATGGGTAGGGACTGAGTGAATTAATGAGAACATGCATAGTGCCTGAGTGAATAGATGAATGCATACGTAGTGCCTGGTTAAATGGATACATACATCAGTAGGGCCTCAGTTAATGGAAGAGTGCATGGGTAGTGCCTGAATGAGAGGACATGTGCATAGTTAGTGATTGTATGAGTGCATGGGAAGTGTCTGAGTGATTTTATACGTGCACAATTAGTGCCTGGGTGAATGGATGAGTACATGTGTAGTGCGTGAGTGAATAGAGGAGTACAAGTGTAGTGCCTGGAAAATTGGATGGGTGTATTGGTAGTGCCTACGTTAATGGATGAGTGCAAGTGTAGTGCCCAAGTGCATAGATGAGTGCAAGGGTGGTGTCTGGGTGATTGGATATAGGCATGGGTAGTGCCTATTTGAATTTATGAGTGCATGCATAATTTCTGTGCAAATGGATTAGTGCAAGGGTAGTGCCTGGGTGAAAGTGTAAGTGCATGGATAGTGCCAGGGTGATTGGAAGAAAGTATGAGTAGTGCCTGAATGATTGGATAAGTACTTGCGTACTGCCTGGGTGATTGGATGAGTGCAAGAGTAGTGTCTGGGTGATTGGATGAGTGCATGGACAGTGCCAAGGTGATTGTGAGAGTGCATGGATAATGAATGCATAAGTGCATGGGTACTGCTTGGGTGATTGGATTAGTGCATGGGCAGTGCCTGGTTGATTGTATGGGTGTGTGGGTAGCACATAGGTGAATGCATGAGAGAAGAGTAATGCCTGGGTGATTGGAAGAGTGTTAGAATTTTATTTTGAACATTAGGCAACCAAACAAAACTTGAATTCAATATAGACAAATGTTTTACTGTTCTTTCCTGTTTTCAACTCTCATACTTGTTCACTTTCAACAGTGCTTGGTAAAAAGACTCATCATGAAACAGTGGGAAAAAACAATCAATGGATTGTAACAAAACAAAAAAACAAATGTGCACCGTAGATCATTGCAACTATGTCATACTGTTCACTGCACTCACTACATGTGTTTTTAATACTGGCATGCTGATAGGTTACTACCTAAATCAAAGCAATTATATCATAAAACTGTTTCTGATATTTTTATATCTGATACAAAATGTCCCACAATTATGAAACAGTTGTCATTTTTTATTGGTGAAGAGACTTTTCACATGCAACTTAAGGCTACTGGTATTATAGTACCTCCATTTATTTTTTATCTGTAGTAACGCAACGTAGTCCTTAAATATGTATAAATACATTTCTTGCAGTTAGAAATAGTCCTTAATTTCTAACAGCTTGCTGTTGACGATATCCCCCAATAGGCTGAATCATGTATCAGAAACACTTAATCCATATATCAATTTGAACCCAAGAACACATTTTATTTTCCTAGATTCCCCTTAGAACTTCTGTTCTAGAACTAGTGAATATGAGTTTAGTACAGTTTTGGGTACTCTTGATTTGAATGTCACTTGGATATCATTGCACTCTGTCCATCCCGTTTAACATCTTAAAGATATTGTGTAGTGTCCAGAGGTTATAGTAACTCCATGAAATATGATTGCTATAGTTGTAAAAGATCTTTTTGAGATAGAAATTTGAGCAGCTTTAAAGTTTCTAATTTCAGTTCCTAATTTAGTACCATCCACTCTGCTTCGTTGTTGCATGACTATGGCCTATTTTCTATACAATTGTAGAAAAAGCATTTCTCTGCAGTTTGGACAGGTCTCGATGGGTGTTTGCAGTTAAATCTTCAAATCGCACAGCTTAAAAATTTGGTAATGTCACGTACAGGAATCATTTTTAATTGATTTAAGTGCTAGATATACATTCACAATCTTCACAGTTATGGGACCATTTATAAGATAAACCAAATAATATGGATATTCACATCTTCTTCATCTAATTGTCCTGGCATTACCACAAGAAATCATTGATCATCCAGCTGAAGATTTTGAGAGAACACTACTGATCCAGAACAGTCATCAGTGAGTTTTCTTATTCCAGAAGAAGACTGTATAATAATTCTATCACTTCTTAATTCTTCAAGTAAACCATACAGTTTTGAAGACATTCTTGTATCTACCTTTTAACATAATTGGTAAAATAAGGCAAATGACATGATCCATTTAACACTACATTTGCATTACAGTTCACTCCATATTTATAATCAGAGTGATAGCTTTGTATTTAGTCAGTGTGCTCTAGTTTTCTTTTCTTTCCTCCTTGTTGATTTTCTTTTTGTTCATCTTTGGGTTCAACTCTGATAGGCTCTTGTGATATTTTCTGCTCTTGGTACAGTATTGCTTTGGAAACAATAGGATACTGGCCCAAATGAGGAGCATATTGAGGTCTTAAATGATTATACTCTGTTGCGCATCTCATTTCAGCACTTACTTTCGTCTCATCAAAATCAATCAGAAATAAACCAGTCAATGTTTGATTTTACAACAAAGCAACATGTGACATTCCTTTTTTGAATACACTACAACTGATTCAGTGCAAGACCGGGTAACATGCACCAATATCCTCCCTGCGTCGCAGACCCGTCGTCACGCACACTCATTCATACATGCATTCATTGGTGGGGCCCATAACACCAACTCACACACATCACCATACACGAGTCTACACACAGGAGGGATGAGTAATTCAAGCGCTGGACATGTGGGGGAACACCTTATAACCTATAGGGAGGAAAAGTTATTTACAAATATGCATTAACGCTCTTCTCCAACAGGTCCTTAATCCTAAACATCAAGGCACTCCTCCCACTTGGTCAATGGACCAATTAGTTGGATTGGTTGATGGTGATTTGGAACCAGCTAAAACACATTTTAAGATTCAGATCTTACCTTCCTTAAAAGAAATCACTCTCTTGTTTTCTTTGTTAATCAATATCTTATTTATCTAAATATTTGCATTTGTTTCGTTAAGTTTAGATTTATTATCAAATTTTCAATAAATCACAGAACATCATATTTACATATTCTGTCTATTTGGAGTCCTCTAATTCATTGGCTTTGCATAATCAAATTTGCAGTCAATAGTCCGGAAGCAGGCCAAGCCTAAAGTTCTCTGCTCGGCACGCTACAGTCCCAGAGATCGGCAATGGACCAAAGGCGTGCAAGCATCTACCACTGCCCATAAATTCAGGAAAAGTTTGCAGTCATCTGATAATTGGGCAGCATCCGGACCCTCAGAGCAATGTGGCAAGGCAAAGCAATGTAGACCCAAAGCGCCGTGTTAACGAGCAGTCGCAGTGTCCGTGGCAGTGGTTGTGGTATTCCTCTCTATTCTACCATTGTTTTTATAATAAAAATGAGGTAAAGAGGTTACAAATTATTACTTTAGGACAGTCGTGATTGGTTGGTTGGGATCGTTCGACGATAATGTTATACTTTTCAGTACAGTTTGAGGAATGAGATCATTGGAAGGGTCAAGAGTTGAATTTTTCCGTTTTTTACTGTACAGTCCATTGTTTGGTTTTCTTGGCCGTCTTCCATGTTTGACCTTGTTCTGGTACACTACAGGTAAGAGGTCGTGACGAGGTTCAGAAGCTTTTGTCGCAAATGCGCACTTCACTCCGCACCTTGTGGGACAGTGGCCACTTCATTGTGTGCTGACAGTGGCCATCTTGGATTTTAGGCCCAAATGTTAACTTAAGCAAAACAAACACAAAAGAGTAATTAATTCATAGAAATAATGAATCTAATCTAATGTTAACCCCTTACTAATCCCTCTATGTGATTGTATTTATCTAGCATAAAGCGACATTTAAAGCAATTATATTCACCTTTTGGTCCTCCTCTCGGGCTACATTACAAAAGCAACATATATCATGCAGTATTCTTTTACCACATATTCTATTGTTAATATGCGTACGGATTTTAGTAATGGTTATTTAGCCATGCAAATTGCAAATCCCACGTGTAATTCGAACATTAATAATATTGAATATTTATTCATGCATCACCCTTTAATAATATTACTGTTAATAGGTTATATAATTAGTATTTTATGCAAAATGAGTATTTTATGCAAAATGGAGGGGTATACAAAATGTTGTACTACCGGCTTCATCACAACCAATATTAACCGATATTAACAAGACTTGTATCTACACTTAAACCTTGTGAGTTGTGAACAGTTACTGCATATGCTAGAGACATTGGTCACTGCTTTTGATGGACATACAAGACTTTCACAAGTAGAAAACATACAACGTATTTACCAATCTGCTTAACTTCAGCAATATCATCACATTTTATGGCTAAGTATTCCACATCAATTCTTTTTTTGCCAATTGCCAATTTTCAAAACTTTACCCATTGCACCATTCACTAGGCCTTCTTAAACATTTAAATTATGATGTAAGATTACACGAAAATGTTTACAGTTGAGTAACTGTTTTTTTACTCCTACAGTTTTTGACACAGACTTTTCTAAACTATTACATTTAGATTGCAGCTTTTCTGTTAGTAGCACTGTAAACTCTTTGATGTTCCATTTTATCATTTGCTCTAATGTTTACAGTCTCTTATTTTTTCATATGCAATAATTGTTCATTGAATTTACTACACTCCGTAAGAGTTGGATTCAAACAAACCATATACTTTTCTTCCTTAACAAAATTGTACATTACTTCAGCAGCTGATACATTACTTGGAAACATAATTTTGATGAGATGGGTTTGTAATACTGTCTTTCCCTCTTTTTTGAGAACTCCCACTCCTATGTCCTTTAATATATTTGCATAATGCATATCTAATGCATGGTGCGTATTTTGGACTAACTCTTTGTATTGAAAGTTTCCAAAATATTTAAATTTCCAATACTTCCTAGTGAATTCCTTGTTTCAGTAAGCAGTAATTCTTGAATACAGGTTGTCCTTTTACAGGAGGTAGTTGTAGCAGGTCTCCAAAGACAGTTAAGTGTTTTCCTCCTAAAAGTACATTGTAGTCTATTTTTTAAATTTGAGGCATTTTTAAATGTATAAACTCTGGCATTAGGTTACACACCATGCTAACTCCATCCATAATCATTAGCTTTCATTTATTTAATACTCTTGGCAATATATGACAAGCATCAACAGATAATTTGTTATATTGAAATTTGTGGTCATTTTCAACAGGCAGCATTAATAATCGATGAAGGGTGACTCCTTTAACATTATGAGAACTTAAACCTGTTGGTGCAGTGACTACACATGACAAATTGGAATCTTTTGTCTTCTGCAGGTAACTTGTTGGTACTTTAATAAAGAAGCTTTTTCCAGTTCCAGCTTGCCCCCCTGTGGACAATAGACCTGGTTTATATGTAGAACATGCACATTTTTTAATCTCATGGAGAAATCCATGTGCTACTTTACCTTTTACTTCGTCTTCCAAAAAAAAATCTGATCTGCATTCAATTGCTGTACTAGTAGTTCTAGATCTACAGTTCCCCATCTTACTTGCTGCATTGCATTCTCCAACTCATTCATAGATATTGCAGCTTCATTTTGAATAGTACTGAACTTTGACTACTCTGAGAACGTTCTCTTGCTATCTCAGCTGCATTTGTTTCTTCTTGTTCAAGGTCTTCTCTCAACAGTTGAAGATACACTGGAAACACATAGCACTCAATGCTGTCTTTGACAGCATTTAATGAGTCTTCACAACAGTCAAATTCTCTAATTAGGTCACTTCCAGTTCGCCATGGTTTAAACAACTGTAACAAGGAATAAACAGAAAAAGTCTTTTTTGTCTGGCGTTTGACAACTTAGCTTTGATGGTTGATTACAGTTCTTTTGTTATGTTTCAACAAACATCCTTGACATCCGGCCACCCCAATTTTACTTTCATCCATGTTGCTCTTCAGAATATCACAGTATAAGTAACAAGGGAACCCGGTGAAGGTAGCTAAGGACCACGGGTGAATTCGTATTTTTGTTAACAATAGTCCCTAGCGTAATCTTGGTTAGGAAAACTAATTCTACATAGACTTCAATGAGACCTATGTGAGTTCCTCCTGTGTCCAGCCGGACAGAGGAGCATTTAATCTTGAATTTCCCAAAAAATGTTTAAGTTAGAATAGCGAAGACTGATGAAACAAGGGCACAATCCTGTACCGAGTTTTCAACAGAGATGGGAAAAGAAGATCAAGAAGTTAGAGGAAATTACAAAATAATAACAGGCAAACAAGCTTTGGAGCGATCATGGGGGCTTACAATACATTAATCAACTTTAAGTAAGCTCTAGCCAATAGTATCCACAATACATTTACACAATCAATACAATGTGGAACTATTATAGCAAGTCGACGTGACGTTTCGATCCATAGCTCCTAGTATAATGGGATCATCATCAGGACTATAGGATTTTTCAAAAGAATGCGTGGTTTGATTATAACGCCTGTGGACATTAAATGAAGGAAGGAAGGAGAGAATAAAATACATAAAATCAGCATTGCGTATAATAGTACTCAAAAAGACAACAGTCAAACGGCAAATGTGTGCTCAGGAGTAGTGCCGCATGCGACAGATGGTGGTGGAAGAAACAAGTGATGATACGAAAATTTAGTGGTGTATGTGGCAGTGATGGAGTATCCGCACGAAGATTTGGTGATGGGTAGTATTGTGCTGGAGGTTGTTCCGCAAGTATCAATTGCTTGAAGAAGTGCCTGGTGTTGGGCAAGACATGTGAGTTCATTATTCAATAAAACCTTTGAAACGATGATGGTTCATGCGACGATTCGGCAATTGGTGTGCGAAGCTGCGGTCGTGCTGTCATGGAGTGCGCGGCATGGAAAACTGGTGGTAGTGATTTGATAGAGACGTGCCAGTTGCATAGCCTAGAGGTTTGGCAATCAATGAAGGTGATAGTTACCTAAAAAGGGTTAGTGGAGTAAGAATTGTGTCAAGGTAGGACAACAATTGGCGGTTCTTGCGACTTCAAGGGGGTGAATTCCGCTCTGGGTGAGGAAGCGGACGTTAAACCGAGGCAGCGGGATAGGATCTGAAAATGAGGCATGTGTTAGGAGGTGACTGAGTTGGTGGCCAGTGGGGGGACAGTCAAGTGAGGAGAACCTGCTCACCTATTTGGTAGTTAAAAGGGGGACACGCTTTTGGACCAATGAATAAAGGAGCGCGTCTGGTGCGGTGCCTGGGCGGCAGCTAATTAAGCTGTCCGTGGTTCTTCAAGGGCTGAATGCGGGGGAAAAAATAAAAATTATTTTTCAGGCAGAATACGTGGATGGCAAACGGCGGATGGTGACCTGAGCGCAAAGCTCGTATCAAGGAGTGCTTCTGTGGAAGGCCAGCCCAGGGACAGTCGGATATGCTTACCGGATTGAATGTTTGTGGGGACACGCGTACTTCAAAGGTTGACTGAAGAAGCGCGTCTAGTGAGGTATTCAGGCGGCAGCTACAATGGCTGTCCGCGTTCCTTGTTGGAGCTAAATGGAGGGGAAAGCTCGTTAATTGAGTGAAGGTGGGGCGGAAGGTCACAGGGGTTGTGCGGGCTTGGCGCTTACCTCGTCCGAGTCTCACAGCCACAATGGGGAGTCCGAGTCAGCCGGCGATGGGGACTGGACTGGAGGATGTGGTGGTTGGTATAAGTTGAAGGAATGGTAAAAATAAAAGTAGGACTGTGTTGGTACGGTGCCGAGACCGGCGTGAGTGTGGGGGCCATTTTGGAGTGGGGAAAGAAGTGGTCATGTGATTTAATAAAGTTTAAACATTAACAGTGATTATAAGTAAAACAGGTTATGGCAACATGGTAAAATGCAATACAAGTCAAAATAGCGAACAAATTGCATGTAAGTTGTATGTTTTTTGTTTTTTGTAGAATAATTCAGTTTCAGCCATTCAAGGGTGTTCACAAAAGGAAAAGTCTCTTTTTGAATAAAGTTTTAAAGGAGCGTTGTCCAATCTTCAGACCTGTTTAGGCCTTTTCGAATTGAATCATAGGTGATGATTGCTTTTAGTTCCTCTTTGTTTAGGATCTGGGCCATGTTGCCTCCACGTTGTGGTACTTTCAACACTTTCAACACTGTCCAGCGGATGTCATCCTCATTTTGATTGGCCTCTCCGAAGTGATCGACGAGTGGCGCATTTGGAGTCTTGCACCGGATTCGGCTTCTGTGTTGGCAAATTCTTGTTTTTACTTTTTGTGTTGTTTGGCCAATATAGATCTTTTGGCATGGACACATGAGGAGGTAAATTACATTTGCAGTGTTACAGTTGGAAAAGGAATTGCTGAGTGCAGTGATGTTATTAAACGTGAAACTTTTACCTTCCATTGAAAAAACGCAAACATTACAGCTTCTGCATTTGAAATGCCCTAGAATGGGCGGAAGGCCCCAAGTACCCTCAAGAGTGGAAGTATTGACAGTAGAGGGTAGAGCAGCACGGATCAAGTGATCCTTTAGATTTTTGTTCTTTTTAAAGGCAAAAAGAGGTTTGTCTAATGTGAGGGTTCCTACGTTCAAAATCGGCCAGCTCTTCAGAATATCTGCACAGTGTGGCTCAAATTATGCAAGATACTGAATTTCAGGATATACTTCTGTTACAAGTATTAGCAAGCCCTAAACCCACTCATAGAACTCCTCTACATTTAGGAAACAAACTAGCTGAGCTTAACCGGCCTACACATTCATAGCAGACTATTTCTCTGTGAGAAAGTATTTTAAAACTAAAACTGTACAATTTCTATAATAAGACTCTTTTCTGCTGAAGTCTCCTCCCACATCTCTTTCATCTCAGTTTTCTCTGTCCTTCTTATGTAAGATGTAATGTATCGTGCAACAGCAATAGAGTTGTCTGCAACAAGCTACACATCCATGTTTGTGTTTCCCATCTTCAGAATCACAGGGTTGTAGTCATTAATGTACTTGGAGGCCTCTGTTCATTTTATGTTGAATGCATTTTTTTGTGCTTTCTTTGTAAGTGTGTGTTCCATTTTACTCTGTATTTTCATTGACAATGTTTTCTGCATCTATGGTTTTGGAATAATAGAGCTTGTTCTCTTTATATGCTGTCACTACTCTCCTTTTGGATGGAACAATTTACATACCGCTCAAGGAATGACAACACCAACTCATCACTGTCTGTTCCAAACTTTTGGCATCTTTTACCCACAAAAGCATGTGAATATGGGGAACACCTCAGGCTTGATACTCGTTACGCCAAAAGAAATCAATCACTTCACAAAGAGGAGGGTTTTTTTTGTTCAAGAAGAAAGCCATAATTTCTTGAAATATGTGATTAAAATATCTGAAAACATTTGCAGGGTCTAGTGAACACAGTTCTCCTGGCACCTTCAAATGAATGTCTTTTATATTTGAATTTGCCTCCTGCAAGAAATGTTGCTGGTTATCCCACACATATTCAGCACAACTCAGCATCAGGAACCAAGTAGGTGTTCCAAGGTTCTTCAACATGCATTTGAGTTCACCATGACTACGAAACCAATTTTCATTAGTCTCATGCTGACATGCCATTAGGTTTATTAAATCGTATTCCAAGTGCTCACCTTTTCCTTGAACATTTCCAAAGTTTATTTGTTGATATATTATGCAAACTAGCTCTTGTTTTTAGAATATGATTCACAGCATCCGCAATGCCAGACTTACCAGTGATTCAAATATGCCAATCATGGAAACACCAATCCATAATACAATTTACATTAGGAACACTTCCACATTAACACTGGACAGCAGTCAAAACCAGGAGGTCAGAAAGCAAAAAGACAGGGAAAACATGGCAATAGATGCCAGGTCTAAGAGTACTGCTCTATGCTGTCAACAAGCAGCCAAGGGCACTCAAGGCAGCACAGCCTAATTAGTCACTCAAGTATACACAGGAAAACATTTATTTACATGATGTTGCCCACCTCCATGGTCTTCCACTCATAGACCACACAATATAACATGTAATAGCAAAAAGAAAGAGGCAACAAGAATAAGTAATCATAGATAAGAAAGAGGTTCTTTAGTCTTCAATAATTCGTCTTTATTATTCTTAATCCAATACATGTGCAGCCAACGTGTTTCACCCTAAAGAGGGCTCCATCAGGGCAAGACTAGTATCTCACAATAGGTTTTACAGCGGTGTACAACGGCATCCAGAAAAAGCTGAATGTTTGAGTTTGAAATCTTCCTTTATCAAATGATTGAGTCACGTTCTCTGTATGGACCTAGACTCTGCATTAACAGAAGTTGCATATCCAAGAATATAATTCAGCGATAAGGGCCAATTAGTCATTTATTCGGGCTTCATGAACTCTGTCTAGTCTAGTCTGATAGATGTTCAAAGCAAAAGGGGCCGTATCTGACAATAGATCTGAAATGTCAACTTCCATATTGTGGTTGGTGGACACACCTTTTAGCTCTCACACTCATACTAGTCTACAACAAGATCTGACAGAGACACAAAAAAAGTTTAAAATGTTTATTTTAAGTATCGTGATCTAGTATGCAGTATACGTGCCAAAACAAGTAGGAAAATACCTAACACAAATATGGTTAGCATGGTAAGTAATCCACAAATCATAAATGGAGCTGTCAATATATATGACAATGTAGCCTCCCCTGCCTCCTCTTCTACATAAGTGTAATGATTATATATCAGAAGATTTATAGCTGTTAACAGCAGTACCCTTACCTTAGCATACACAGATTCAAGTTCTACATCTGAGGTGCTTGTCACAATCTTTTCCCTGGAAAGGTCCTTTTACACATGTGTGTTACCTATACCTAGATGATAAAAGTACCTGTTCCTGAACAACAGCTGTGATTGCGTGTTTTGTCTAGGTGCTAGGGCATGACCAGAACAAAATAACAAGGGGCATTGTTGCTTGACCTTGTCTACATGCTTAGACTAAATCCCAGGAAGAGAACAGAGTGCAAAACAGCAGCATTTTTGTGTGAAAGTATACTATGGGACACAGATAAATATGCCTATAAAGTGACATGTGCAAAGCAGAGGAAAGTCGGCAACATGCTCATGTTAACTTAGGGAAAACAACAATGGGACTGCACAGGACTTATGACACCCTCCCCTTGGTCAGGACAGTAGAACTGAACAATGGCTGGAATCAAACAATAAGCAGAGCCAAAGTGCATAAGAAATTGCAGGGCTAGACTGTCTGTGAAAATTGATGCACAAAAATATATCCAATTGCAGCGCATCATTGGGACCCAAGACATAGGATTCCAGGTGGATCAACATTAATACCAGTAACTCATCGGAACCTTCCAAATTAGCAATAAATGTCAGGCAATTGAGTAAGGCAAAAGAGAAAATATGCTCCTCGATTCCATTCATCAACAGAACCATCCACGGAGAACCTGTGTTAACTTTGAGGAAACTGAGAAACAAGAACCTCTGTGCATTTGCAGAGTGACTACCTCCAGCCAGTGGCCCCAAAGCTGGGTTGTATACAATCCGCACACCCATGGAACAATCTTGGTAATGGGCCACCAAGGGACCCATTAACAATTTGAAATCCAGGGCAGGTTGAGATGCGATGGCCAGGCAGATATCCAGGGTCCACTGAAAGGGTTACTGGATACAATGAAAAACAGGTTACACACAGGTGAAGTAAACATATCGGAAGATCAGACAAAATTTGGCATCTAGAGCATCCTGAGCTACCAGTTCAAAAATGTTAGCATCCGCTCATGGTACAGCTGCAGAGTTGTATGTCTGGGCAGGACCACTTACGGAGCAGACATTGCTTAACAAAAGGAACAGCATGACAATGCCACAGACCAAAAAGAGCAGCAATGGCAACCCACCAAATATGCTAGAAAAAAATGGAATGTATAAAATCTGGAATAACTCCAAAAATAGTTTGGGAAGAAGTCATAAGGCCAGAGCCCACAAGTATAAAAAGTGTGCTAGGCCAGTGGTAACATATGCATTAAATATTTGATGTATCAATTCTCCAAAATACAGGGGGGAAATTTATATTCAGGAATGCTTGTATTTCAGTATGCGTTCTCGCCACTTGTAATTCAAAGGTCTTGAATGCTGGAGTGAGAGACACTTCTTGTAGAAACAATAGCGCTTTGAGTCTGCTTAGCTTATTGAAATCATGTGGAGGGGAAACAGAAAGTTGTTGCAACTGGGAAACAGACACCACACACTTGATTCCCACCCACAGACTGCAGCAGTCATGATTTTTAAGAACAAGATTACTGCCATTTGAAAGTAATTTGAGGGTGGGAATAATAGTGGGAACTGGAGATCCTTTCAAATAACAAGCCAGATTAGGGGCAGAAACATTACAGGCTCCATGGATGTTCACTTGTTGACAGACAAGGGAATAGCCAGCAGCAGAACTGCACAGTTCCCCTGTTAGAAAAACCTCTCTCTCAGCCCACTGACTCCGATTTGTAAACGGCAGGACCATAACTCATGAATGTACCTGCTCCCAATGGGTTCATATCTACCAATAGGTTAATGTTTTATGCAGGCAGTGAATTGAAACATCAAGGTAGGCAATGAAATAACCCTGTATATCAACCAAACTTTCCACTAGAGTGAAGGGAAGCTGTTCAAGATTTTCTGTATGTATCATGGTATAACTCGCATTTTTGCTGTTTAGGTATCAAATTGAAGGGTAGGAACAAAGCCTAATAAGGAAATACAACCCTATGTTACCTGGAACCTTCCTCATGGTGTACGCCTTTTTGTTTCTATTGAGGCAGGATCGTCTTCCTTTGAATAATTTATTTTCTAGATGGTATGGTTCTTCAGCAATGTGTAATCTTTGTAATAATGCTTCTCAGGATATCACTCATGTACTCTGTGTCTGCCCAGCTCTTCTTTTACATCGGCGTAAGTGGTTGAGACCAATTTGTTTAAAATTAAATATTTTGTCTGCCACCACATTCTTAGACGCCATTTATAATCCCCCCAACGAAAAGTTTTGTTATAAAATCTTCAACTTTTTTAAAAGCTTTCTAGATATATACTAGAGGTTCTCAAAATGTTATTTTTCTGTTGTTTTTATTGTGATTTTAAATGCATGAAAATGTATTTTCCATGTGTTATCCTTTTATGTGGATCTCATTTGAGTTCCAAAATCATAAATAAAATAAAAACTACTTGGGTAGGAACAAAGTGCTACTATTTAGGAAATGCCAAGGTACACACCCATTTTTGAGCCTTTGCAGTGTCCAACAAAACTGCATAACTGATCTAAGTTGATGTTGACCTTGATGCAAGGAAGACGCTTCATTTTTTACAATATCGGTGACAGATGATATAGTGTTATCCAACTTGTAAATAAAAGATGACAACATATTAATTCTGTTGTCAACAATGGCAATCACCTTATCTAAATTTTCTTGCTCAATTTGACATAAACACACAGTAGCTTCCATTTGCAACTATTTCCTAAATTCATTTTATGCATCATAAACAATTTGCTTACTATGAAGGGATTTATGACACAAAAGGGAATCAGAGAGGTTTATGTAATCCGAAAGGAGAGAAAGATGCTGTTTAACAACAGACAATGTGGAATGTTCTAACCGTTGTTGACACAATTCACCCACCACTGATGGAATGGGGGTAACATGGCTCAGGTCTGTTCAATATTAACCCCAAAGCAGCATTCACAAAACAAGAATGAGAAACATTTGTGTTCAGAAGCCATAATGCCTATCCAGACAAAGATATAGCAGTCAAATTAAATGTACCATTTTGTATCATACTACTTAGTTGGTCTGCAGTATAGTTGGTACAAGATTGCCAATTGGTAAAAGAGGAGGAATATTCAATTCTTTAATTTTAGCCAACCCCAAATAAGTCGTCTGTTGGACCGTGTCATTAAAAAAAATTGAGCAGGTATCAAACAAGCACGGAATAAGGATTGGACCCGCCATGACCTAGTACCCCATACCGATTTTAAATTGATGTTATCTTTCCAATAATCATACCCATTTAATGCTGAGTTCTCAATTAAACAAGAAGCATAAATTAACATGGTCTTAGTAAGGATTTCTTTTTTTAAAATATTGGAAGTCAATCTAAAATATTATGATACCAGATCCAAAAGATTATAACTGGTAAAATAGGTGTACTTCAGTTTTGGGGTGTCAGAACTACCCAGAGATGGAATCGGGTAATGTACCAATTGAGAATAGTTGAAGTGTTGACGCTGTCCATTTGACCTAGGCAGAAAACAATTACCATAATGCTGATAACAGAATAAATTGGCATAGTTGGCAGAATTCGAATATAAGGCTTCAGTATCTAAAACAGTGTAATATTGTAATTCTGAAAATAAGGAATTAACAGCTTTTAAATCCCAATCATCTGATTGTGCCCCAGGTATTATCACATCACTCATAGAAGCAAGGAATACATATGGAATTTGTAAGGTCTCCGTTTGGCCAAACACATCAAATGGTACTTTTTTCCTTACAGTTCCATCAGTGACAGGGACCACTGAAATGTTCACAAGGGGCTGGTCTGTTTTCATTTTATGCAAAGATGAATGCACTTCATTGACAAGTTCTGCAGCAGAACGATCCAGGAGGTAGTTGTCATTTTTCTAAAAGAAAAAACTGTCATGAACCCAATCCACATGAACGGAATTATCATGGTAAACACAGTCCAGACATACTTCCATTGCGGAACCAGATACGTGCATTTTAACCAGGATATGAACAACACATACCCTTGCTGGTGGTGTAGATAAAATGGCAAACTTTGAATAATTGTCCAAACATAAAATTGTTCTGATCAATATAGTAATCAGTGGAACTCAGCTAAAACAATGGAGGTTCAGATTCTGGATTTACATTTGAGGCTGGCATTTACTTAGAGGATGCAAGGGGTGGATCAGAAAAAATTATTCCTGTGAGAAGTTGGCCTGATATATGCTGTCCACTAGTTATAGTGGGCACCCTGTATCAGTCCAAACAAACCCTTATTGGTTATAGGTTAAAGACAACCTTTATTGAAAGCTACCATAGTGGTAGCTATGGAGAGCAGCCTTCAGGCTAAGTCTTGAAGGAATGTAAAGCAGCTTGTTTTACCAGTCTATAATCTCTTGAGTTTCTAAATGAAAGATATCCACACCAGGTATATATTAGGCCTGGGCTAAATTTCTGGTCCGCTCGTGGAAATTGCGATAATTTGACATTTTCGCGTTCTGCGGAGAGCGCGAAAATGTAAAAATGTTCGCAATCCGCATTTTACAGGAAATTTTTTGCATGCTTGCGCTGTAAAATAATACATTCTCGCGTGTGCGTTATCGCCTTACCTGAATCTCCGCATTCGCCGACAAGTTTTCCCGGTCCGGTCGCGTTCTCCACGAGATGTTGGATTGTTGGTAGCCATTTGCGCTGTCTCGCGACAGTTTGCGCCCGCAGTAACGTCATTTGTCGCGTGATCACGTCTTTCTTCTCGCGATCATGCACCGCGAGACAAGTGAAAACAAGATGGCCGCGCCCACGAGCAACCGCATGGGTTAGTTGGCGAGTCGTGACCTCGCAGAAAATACCGCGAACGGGCGGGAAAAAAACTTCCGTATCTTCGCGATATTTTCGCGTGTTTGCGGAATTTTTTTACATTTGCGCGATAATTTGTGAAAGTGATTTTCGCAAATTCCGCCCACTCCTAGTATATATATAAAATATTTGTATTTATTACTAAACACACCCTCCTAGTCTCTTTATGAGACAAGAGGTCAAAACACATAAGTTACACTTCAATAATCACAGTAAAATAGCACAAATCAAATTCAGTCCCTAGGGGCGAGCCAAACCATATACTAAAATAGTGGTATAAGAACCATGACTTAACTAGACACAAGGCCTAGAGACTGTAGAATCGCTGGGACCCCAAGGAACCACCCAAGGTAGTGACACAGGGGACCCACGGGGGCCGTGTGCAGTGTGTGAACAAAGCAGCGAGCTCCCGTTAGCTTCTATGGGGAAAGTCGTGGTTAGATTTTTAAAGATTAGGGACACTTAGAAATGAGTCAGGACCAAACCCTTTTGGACTTAGGAAATTCTAGGGCTAACACCCATGGGAGCACTAGAGTACTCGTGTTACCTCACCCAGGGAAGCTGGGTGCAAAGGTGTCTTTTGGTGTCTGGTTGCATCGTCGATTTCAATGGGAGCTGGCGAAGAAGTGCTGCTGCCGTGAAGATGAGATGTGTCCAAAGAGATCCAAGCCTGGATCGAAGATGAGAAGAACCTGAAAGCAGAGGGGACAGAGTCTGGGTCAATAGCCAGTGACAAGGAAGGCAATGGACATGCCCACCGATGTCGGGTGATTTCATGTGAAAGAGGTGAAGCTTGACTCTTCAGCCAGGAGGTGTCAAGGACAACCAGGAGCTGGATTCGAGCTGTTCCACAAAGGATGTCGAGTGCTGCATCATCGGTTCCTGGATTGGACACAACAAGCCCTGGCAACAGCAACCCATGCAGAAAAGAGAAAGATGCTTCGGTGCAGACAAGCAAGGTCTTTGGGACTAACCACTTGGTAGGGAGTCGGGGCATGTCTAGAGCAACGAGAGATGCTGAAGGAAATTCAAAGTCACCTCCTCAGGGACCCACCAGTCAACAGACCAGGGATCACGAGGGGACCTCGAGACAAAACACAAAATGGTGTCCCACGGGTCACTAGGAATGAACAGGCTGACAATCTTCTGTGGATTCAGTGCTTGAGGTAGGGGCTACAAGGCAGCCCAAGCACGTCTTCAGGAGATGTCAAGAAGTCAGTGCACTTGCAAAAGACCACTGTGACCAGGAGTTCTGGTTCCACGCTACTCACGAGGGCTGCGGGTCTCGGGTCAGCCTCTGTGATGTCTGGAAATTCTCTTTCTGGGCTGCAAATAGTTCGGAGTCTGGCGTGAGCTTCGGAAAGGCAGACTGGCAAATTGCTTTGTTGGTGCCTGCCAATCAGGGGAGTCACTCCTTGACCCCAAGGGATATTTCTTCAGTCCTCTGGTCTTTAGCAGAGCGTCGGAGGTCCAGGATTTGGCTTCAGAGTTTCGTCCAGGGTAATCTAAAGTTCTGGTTACATAGGTTCCTTACTTAAACATAATGAAGGGGTTGGACTAGCTCTGGGGACCCACCTATGGGAGGGTTTGGAAAGTGGGGTGGCTACACCCATTTCCTTTCTCCAGTTTTGCACCAGAGCAGGGGCTGGTAGCCCCTGAACCGGTTTGAGCTGGACTATGCACAGGGACACCAAATGTGCCCCCAGTTCAGGACTTCAAAGCACTCATGCAGGACTTCAAAGCACTCAGATAGTGCTCCCACCTACCCCCAATACACATAAGCCTGTCTGGAAGGTGGTTACACCTCTCTGTGATAGGAAACCTATTGTCCAGGCCTCTCCTACCAGAGTTTCAGTCAGCAGTAGGAGGCCAGACTTGTGTCTGTGGCTGCAGCATCCATTTTGTGATGCCAGGGCTCTATTAAGTTTCTACCGGGTATACCAGTGCTGCCATGTCTCTCCCTCTAGAAGGGTGGGATCATACCCCACAGCAGTTACTGGTGTGGGGGTATGATTCCAAGGTGTTTGACACCAAACACGACATGTTTCTGTGCAGCCAGTCCAAAGTTAGCATTACCTTTTGGTTATAATGCACTTAAGAGTATATGGTCAGGCTGCACTACAAACAGCATCAAAAAAGGGTCTCTGAACACTGCTGAGGGTTTCTGCTCATGCAGGGGCACCCTCTCACACAAGAACCAAGCGCTCTGCCTTCAGGATTGACAATGCCTGCCATAGGAGTGACTTATAGGTTTATATGTGTGTATATATATATATAGTGATAGGTAACCTATATCAAAAGTAAGGGGTGCATGCACCACCTTACCCAGGCTGCAGTAGCAGACCCGTGGGTGTCATTTTGGGTGGCTTCCCAGGGGTGGCATAATACATGCTTTAGCCCCTGGTAGGCCTCTGAGGTACCGATGCCCTGGATTCATAGTATACCATATACTAGGGACTTGTATAGGCACCTCAGATCTCATCTGTAATGTGCTTAAAGTACATGCAATCAATTTAGAGAGGAAGCAACTAGGCTGGGCCCCTGAATAGCAGGGTCACAGCCAGACTAAAGTCGAAAAACAGTGAAACACCAGCAAAAAGTGGGGGCGAACATGTGAAGCAGATCCTACTCTCCTACATTTCCCATTGAAGGGGGTGTGACACCTGGTCAACTGAAGGCTCAACATCCCCTTCTAGCATCCTGGGTAAAGCAGAGAAATCAGAGGTCATAGGCTGCAAAGGAATGGCTCGTATAGTGACACCCCAGGGCTTACTGTTCAGTATCGGTCATATGGTATAGCTTGACATGGCCAATAGAAATGTAGTGATTACCTTTCTAATCAGGAAATGGAGGTAAAATTACAGTTTGGGCACACTGTAGACCATGCACTGGCATGGGATGAATCATCACCTTTTTATGAACAGATCACCAACTTTAGGTAGGAAGCCTGGAAACAGGAATCAAAACCACGGCTTCTCCAGGCATAGCCAGGATTTTGCCCGTGTATGACAACACTTTTGTCGGTCCTGTAAGAGAGCATTGTAGTTATCTACATCAAATGTTTTGCCACCTGCCACAACTTCTATACCGACAAGGTCTGGGACAAATATCTTGATACCAAACAACATTTCTTATGGGGTCCGCCCACCTAGAGATCTTCTTGGGAGATAATTAAGAGCACACTGAACCCCATAGAGATGAGTTAACCAACCACAGCCCTACCCAATTCTCTTGTGGTTAAAGACTGCTTTAAGTCAAGATTCATCCGCACCATAACAGAATTGCCCCCAGGTCGACATGGAGACGCAAAAAGCACCTGCAGTCCCATTGACTTCATCAAATCATGGTAAACCTTAGAGACAAAAGCTGGACCTTGGTCAGAATGGAAAGTGAGACTGGCATAAGTCCCGCTGAAGACATGCAAATCCTTTATAAAAGTTCCAGCATCAGCAGAGTGCTGTCTTCAAACGCAGAGGAACCTATAGCAAGAATCCACTGCAATCAAAATATACTGAAAGGCAGTATCAGAATACTGAGGATCACAATATTCAAGGTAAATACAGCCAAAATAATGATTAGAAATAAAGAGATGAGTTTGTGATGGACACAATACAGTAGAAGCCTTAATTTGGTGACATACATCCCACCAGAGGTGCCACCACTAGTGTTATTGCAAAAGAGAAACAGTAGCCACAGCACCAGCGTGAGCAGAAGCCATGTCTCTATGAGTGACCACAATCAGAGAATGTCTATGGTCATGGTTTGGGCTCATGCGATCACCAACTGTAGGAATAGAAAAAAAAGGAACTTTGTCAATTGAGAGCTGGCTGGTATAGCGTGAAGGGAAAACTTGTGAAAAGAAATGCCCTCCGTAGTTGTGGCAATAGCCGCCAAAATATAACTTTTAGTCATAGAACGAGTAACAGCCACTACTCTAACCGTGGCTACTGCAGATTTGGCTGCCTCATCAGGCACTAATTTACCAACAGCGTGCACTCCTGCACGTTGATGTCCTAATGTATGGACTACATGGTAAAGGGACAAGCATGCCATAAGGGCTGCCACCCGAACCCAAAGCATTTTATGCTTGATTGTGAAACCTTTAGAATTTCCGTAAAAAAAAAATTCCCAGAAAAACAAATTTTCATTAAAAGACTGTACTCAGTAAAACGAGTAACACACAAAAACGGTAGGCAATCCAGGATCAGCATATTCAGGAGTTCAGAGTGGTGCAAGTAACTCGGCCAACTGGGCGGTGCAGTCTGCAAGAGACTGCGTGTGCAACAAAGAAGATTTAAACACCCCACAAGCAGCTAAATAAGCCTGCTTGGAACCAGTGGCAAGTTGAGCCGAACCATCATGTAAATGAGAAATTCCTACTCATCCAGAGAAAGAAACGAAGAAGGTAGGAGGTGAACATGTTCATACTGAAGAATTCTTGTGTTTGCAAAGAAGGGTTAAAAACAAAACTGACATCAGCCGATGTCAATAATGTACCCCACAGAATCAAACAAGGATGAAGGGCCTTAGAATTAGGTTCACTTGCATTTGCAACAGCTTTCAGAGCTGGCACTGTAGAAAAAACAAAAATGTGTTTACCTTGTTCCAAAGGGCGTACTTTTAGGACAGCCATCTGCACAGTGGTGAGAATTTTTCAGTAGAAGAGAAACACAACACTGCAGGAGTATACAGATCTACCACCCTAATTAAAAGTCACATAAGTGAAACTGATTGCTCTGGAGAGAGTCCGGATCTCCAAATTTGTAGTATTCAAACTATTTTGCAACCACTTTGTCGCATGTAAGTCAGCTTGTAATGCACCCTGCACTGCGGTGTGTTTCAGAGGCCAAGAGGAAACAGAAAAGGAAGGGTGTATCACAGCATATCAAGGTTTGATATGCTGAGCAAGTCAGGAATGTAAGTCCTTCTGAAGTTAAAAAAACAACAACAGAGGCATCAATTTCTTGAAGGCAGATAGAGGTTGCAATTGAGCACCCTTCTCCAAAATATGGGGGGGGGGCTAATCTACCCTCATTGTTCAATTTATAACCAAGAATTAGAACTGCTAAAAACGCAATGTGATTTCGTGAAATTAAATTTGTTGCCCTGAGTTGCAAAGCAAATATTTATTTATTTTATTTTAAGAGTTTTATATAGCGCTGGCTAGACCTGTAGGTGTCAGAGCGCTTTACAGAATGATCAACAATGTTACAACAATGATAACAATTATACATTTCATCAAATATATGTTACACCTTGAAGAACGAGAGGGAGAGACAAAATAGAGCAGAAAGGGGGAGAGGGGGAGTGAGAAGGGAGAGGAGGTGGGTTAGAGGTATGAGAGATGAAAGGAAAGTCTGCTCAATGGCTGACTGGGTAGGAACGGCCGAGGAGGGAATCCACAGCCAATCACCCCTATAGCTCTCAAGTTAGATCCATCGGGCATCAGTCATATAGATAGAGAGATAGATAGATAGGAGACAAGGAAAAAGCAGAGTTACAGAGAAACGATGATGGGGAATAGGCAGACAGGGAGAAAAACTATGTCCAGCTGGGCAGGTGATGGTCAAGGGGGTGAACCAAGGACGATCTCCTCAATAGTTGAACAGAGCAGCTCCACCGGGCGTCGGACATAATGCTCGGACTCCACTGTCATGATAGTGATCAGGTGTACTCAGAGGTTGTCAGATTAGCGTGGGGGGTGGGGGCTGAGAGAGAAACCATGGTTGAATGAAATCCAGACACCATCTTGAGGTCAGGCACAGTCCTGGTAGGGTTATGTAAGGAAAAGTTCAGCTCAGGGAAAAGAAAGTCATCACTGGCGGCCATGTAGGAGTCAGGCACCCATCAACGTCAGGTTCGATTAAATAGTGGCTCCAGGGCCTTAGATTGGGGCTTAGAAGGAAGCCCTAGATATACGCAGGCATCCAGCACTATGGGGAGGTTGGAGGGGCTTCTCTCTTTGCTGCAGACCTGTGGAGCGAGAAGGGGGTGGGTGGAGGCCAATTTGGTGGTGGTCAATTGCAGGTAGGTCCACCATATTAAGGTCAGGCTCCTGAGGTAGGATGGAGGTTGGTGAGGTGAAAGGGCTTGATAGCATTAGGCAAAGTAAGATATCCGGAAAAGGGCTTACTTGGGTCTCTTCGGAGGTAGAATAACTGTAGCTGCCCTCCCTCGAGTCATACCAGTACCATTTCAGGGTCAGGCATGGGCCCTCCCCTTCCACAATGCCTAGGTACTCACAGCAGTCAACTCCTACACAAGTCTTCTCAACATGCCTCCTTAACCCTGGATGCTGTCCGTACAGTTATTATTGTCCAAAGCGGGCACCATGTTGGAATGACGCTCCCCACTTCGGTGAGGTCTCTTTCTGTGGGACACGCTGGTGTAGGTGTGCCCCGTTTTCTTGGCTAAAGTCACCCTCTCCTTGCCACTTCTTGTCAGGGACTGTGATGCTGCTCCACGTGGCGCACCCAAGCCCCCGTCGCTCCCCTAGGTGAAGGTTGAGGCGTTCGCCGTATCCCATCGAACGCCCACCATCTTAGGGTCAGGGTGCATCGATAATTTCTCTTGCAACTTCAAGCATCATTCAAACTGCCGCAAAGGTGCTTTTACCTTATAAGAGGCAGATTTTAGATAGATTTGACCTTACCACGAAGAACCCAATTTAAATGGGATCGCCCGCCCTGAAAGCCCAAGCACGGACTCGGCGTCAGGGATTTGGGTGTTCAGAGTGCGGTAGAAGTGGGAGCAGCACTGTAAGGGTCCGGGTCAGGAGTCCGGTTGTTGGATTTTTGTTGCGGCAGTAGAAGGTCAATTGTCACATGGTCAGGAGTAGTTTCCCGGGGGCCCGCACCCGATGTCACGGCCCCCGCTCTACTATGACCAGGAGCAAGTCCGCTCAATATCATGCGCCATCTTGAGGCGCGATCGCCTGGTGAGAATAACGCCGATATCACGGCAATGCAGCAGCCAGGTGGAACGGCGGCCACAGTGACAGACACTCCCAATCTTCCGATGTCAGGAGTTGGCCATTTCAGCTGGTTTTGTGGGGATTGAAGCACTGCGCTAGGTTGTTGAGCGCTAGGCTTCCACGGAGCATAAGCTCTGATCAGTGAATTGGCTCCACCCAGTGTGATCTAACCGTGCAAGATGAGGGTTTAAATCATCATCCATCAGGTTTATGTCATCAACATACAAAAACGAATCAGGGTCAATTTTATTCAATAGCAACAAGATATGTGCCGAAAAAACTATGGGGCTATTCTTGTACCCCATAGGTAATCTTGCATAGCACCTCTGAGTGCCGAGGGTGCTGAATGCAGACAAGTTGTGGCTCTCTGAAGCCAGGTTATGACTGAAAAAGCCATTGGAAATATCCAAAGTAGTTTTAAATCTTTTGCGTATGATATCATTGATCAATGCTGTTCAGGTATGACTATTCCATGTCTATAATCCAAAACAAGGCGATTTGAACGTCAGATTTCAAAACCGGAAAAAGAGGTTTATTCATTGCAGAGACACATGGTTCGATTACGCCCTGATACTCTAACTGTGTCAGAATTTCATTAATGGAGTTTTAATTGGATTTTTAGGCTGTGGCTGAGGAGCAGAATGAACAGGCACAACATGTGAAGGAGAATCCCTACCGCAACTAGCCTGGTTGTGATATAAGGCAGGAGCTAAGGCAAGTTTCCACTCCAAAGCATAAGCATGTTAGTCTCGTCAGGCAAATATTGTAAAAGGGAAGGAATGATCTCATCCTTATCACATAGACAAGGTAAAATAAAGGGGAGATCAATCAGCTTCCGCTGATTAAATGTCATATGAAGACATCAAGTTGTCCCAAAAACAGCTGTTATGGTGCCCTTAATGTCAACTTCAATCTGAATGTCAACTTGATAAAGTCAATCAGGGGGAGCTACAAGGGTATTTGCCGTTTCAGCAGTCACAAATGTGTTAGTTGCTTTCACCTCCAGAAATGGGTGAGTGTCTGGTGCATTACAGTAACTTCTGCCAGGCTGTTGAGGAGAGTAACTGCCCAGCTACTGTCTAGGAAGAGGGTTCTCACCATCTGGGGCATATTTTGCTGTTAATGGCGCAACCATTTTCTTCTGGAAAGGGGCTCTGTACTGAGGTGGTACTTCCATCTTGACATTCATGTGAAAAAAGCACTGCGGGTCCCGCTTTTGTTGCGTGAACTCACTTTGTCTGCGATCTTGTCATCTTCCCCTGTCTTACCGTTGATCGGACGAGTCCTGAAAGGAATGAGGAGAATGAGGATCAGGAAGCTGAAACCACTCAGGAGTTTTAATCTTAGAGTGATCACGTAAATTATTTCTATGTTCAGAAGAGTCAGGTGGTGGCAGACAACCACTAGACCTAGGCTAACTTTTGTCCCACGTTTTTTGGGGGAAAAACAGGGCATCGCACCTTTGCAGGAGGAGGCTTTCCCCGAGACTACGAAAAAATTATTGTGTCCCAAGGATGTATAAACATCAGCAATAATAATCGGCAACTCATCCAGGTCAGCCACCTATGAAAGGCATTGATGAACCATCAAGGTGATGCTTTACATTCAACATTAGCCATGATATTTCAATCCTGCAGTCACTGACGATTCATGTCTGTTTTGATATGAGGCTTGTACAGGCCAATCCAGAGGTGGAATTGAGCCCTGCACTGTCTCGATAACTCACCCTCTACCATATTTCTTTGCTCCTTTCATGCACAAGTATACAGAGTGGAGATTGATAGTCCTTGCAAAACTCTTGACTTATGTGTCAGAGCGCACCATTGTCGTGCACAAGTTTGCTTATGTAAGATCAGGTTTTGCTGTGAGCAGCTACTCTGACCTTCAACAGCCAAAATATCAGCACCATATTTTGTTTGCTGCCTAGAAAGAATTGTATAGCCTTGAAAAAGTCTGTAGGATGAAACACGTGATGACTGCCCTTTTGCTTGACTTGTGCAACAAGACTGGATAATAAACACCTCTCATTTTGAGAAGAAAATAAATCTTGGACTGTATCTGTATAATTTCCGTCAACTCAGGGTTACTGTCTGGACTATTTATGTGTGCTTTGGTACTTCCTTATGTGTATTAGGTTTAAATTTAACATTAGAAAGGATCATACCAGAGACTATTGGAATAATTCCCAGATCTACGGCAGGACCTGTCCAATGTTGATCCTGTACTTGTTTAAGAACGCTCAGATGAACGGTCATGGAGGAGGTACAATAGCAAAATATAAACACTGAGGTAAGCAGTATCCTCCAGGTGTTTCAGTTGGCCAAAGGAGGAATTAGACCACTAGGCAAGCATATAGTGAGATCCTATGTTTCTCCACCGGACCAGTAAGCATCAAGCTGTTCAATTTTCGAAGCAATCCAAAACGGCAAGTCCTCGCGATTCTGAGGACGTTTGCCCATCTCCAAATTAATCATAATGGGGATAATCACAAGACCACCACCATGTGCAGCTTGCGCCAGGGGGCAGCCCCAGGTAGAGACATCAGAAAAGCCATTGCAACAACATGGATAAGGAACCTGTGAGAAGCTGGCTTAGTATATGGTGGACACTTATGTAAGTGGACACCCTGCACTATTACAGATAACACTTAGGATGATTTTAGTGGACTTAGACAACCTTAGAATGTGGTAGCAGTAGAAAGAAGCCCACAGGCTTAGTCCAGAAGGACTGTAAAGGAGCTTGTTTTACAAAAGCATAACCGTATTCATTTAGATGAAATAAAAAAGAACCACACAGTGTATTTATAAAAATATGTATTTATTATAAGACACTCACTAACATGTACAGATATCTCCTACCCGGAGATATACACAATGCACACAATACTTTGCAATAAAAACAGGTAAGTGGCAGAAATATGCAGTGGTTGCCAGGGGGAGACCAAACTATATACTAAAATAGTGGTATGTGAACCATAACTCAAGTCAAGACTACATACAGAAGAATTAGAAGTTCTGGGGATCCAAGGAACCACCCGAGGTAAGTAACCAGGAACACTATGGAGGCTGTGTGCAGAGTGGGAACAAGACTACGGGCTCAATACAAGTCAATGGGTAAGTTGCAGTCGCAATTTTGAAGAAGCAGGACACTTGCCAGTGGACCCTGAAGAAATCCTGTGGAAGACAAAAGGTTGGAGAGCCACCCCACCCGTGGATACCCAAGGAACTTGGAAATATACACCAGGGAAGCCGGGTGCAAAGGTATGAAGAGGAGTCAGACACCATCCTTGAACTCAAGGAGGACTTTAGAAAGATGCTGCTGCTGGAGAAGGTTAAAGTGTCTGGTGGAACCCAAAGGTGGATTCAAGATGAAAAGTACCTGCAAGCAGAGGGGAGAGAGTCTATGCCATTCAGGGGTGGCCAGGAGGCATGAAAGATGAATGTCCACCGATGTCGGGTGATCAGGTGACACTGTGGAAGACCAGAAGCCATTCATGAGATGTCCCATGTCGTAAGTCGAGAGTTGAGGGCTCCGTGTCCATCAGGAGAACCAACAAGCCCTGGCAACTGCAAATTACGTGGAAAGCAAAAAAGGTACAGTATTTGATCAGAAAGATCCAGGTGACTCACCACAAGCAGGGGAGTAAGAGCAGACCCCAAGCAATCAGAGGAACCCACTGAATTCAAAATAGACCCTCAAGCTGACCCACATGATGGAGGCACTTGAGTTGCAAGAGGATTTCAGGAACCTCACCAAATATGCAGGCTCACGGTGCAGTTGATGTGGTGAGGACTAAGCTCTTGGTCACAGGAGATGCCTAAGGTTGGGGTTACTTGTAGCTCGAAGATCTTGGTTGAAGGAAGCCAACAAGCCTTAGCAAAAGCAAGTCAACACGTTACACAAGGGTTCTGTTACTGCGGCTCTGACAAGGCATAGTGACCTCAAACTTGGTAAGAGGACAGGGTAGTCCTTGTGGGATGTACAGAACCACCACCTGTGTTGCTGAGCCTATTGGAGTCTGTGGGATCCCAGGGCCCTTAGACCAGTCAGCTTTGTTGAGGTGCCTGCAGATGCAGACAAGTGGCTCCTTCTCTTCAAGGGAGACTCCTTCAGGTGTCTTGGATGTCCACAGGCTTTTAAAGGTTCCTGTATGGAGCCCAGGCATGGTCTTTGCAGCAGACGTGCAGGGCAACGAGACCAAGAGCAGCAGGAGTCTTCCCAGATGCAGCCTTGATGCTCAGCGCTAAGTCCAGAGTGTCCAGATGGTTGAAGAAGATGTGGTGTCTTGATATGAATACTGTCCCACAACTAATCTAGGAACCCACTTACAGGTAAGCCCTTAATTACCCTCAGGAGAGGGTTGGGACAATTAAGGATTCTTCCCCAGGGGAAGGGTCGGACAGTCGGGAGAATACCCCCCGTCCTTTGTCTAGTTTCCCACTAGAGAGGCAGCCAATGGCTCCCTGAGTTTGTTTGAAATGTGCCCTTAAAGCAAAATGAGTGATGCATCAAGCGCTCCCACCCGGCCCCAATACACTAAACCCTGTCTGGAAGGTGGTCACACCTCCCTGTGCCAGGATACCTATTGTTCTGCCTTCCCCTGCTTGAGCTTGTCTCAGCAGCAGTAGGGCAGAATTGTGTCTCTGGTTGGCAGCTTCTCAGCGGGATGTGTTGATTACAGGCTACATGAAGGCCAGATTGGGAAGAATTATTGAACTGTCCAAGAGCAGTCTGACCAAGAGGTCACTTTCAGTCATTTGAGGCTTTATGGATTTCTGGAGTGTAACTCAAGGACGTTTGGTTTCCTGAAAAGCAAGATGGAGTTTTGCCCCTGACAAAGGGACAGCTCATCCCAAAATACACTGGGTGCTACTCTCCACAAGCTCCTGAAGCTAAAATTACTGTATAAATTACTGAAAATTATATTTTCCTTTGATTTGTTTACATGTTGAAAAGAATAATAAGTAAACATTCTTGAAAGATATAATTAAGAATGGTCACATATGATTTAATTGATGTACATCGCGCATAGCAGTGCACACTTGAGTCCATGTTGCCCTAGGAACTTGGCCACTTCATACTTTCTGGTTGGCAGCCGTCATGTTGTGCTCTCCGGGTCTAGAATACTGGCACCTGGAGCACTGAGGGCATCCCGGAGGAGCTTTACAGTGCATGAAATCATACCTCCCACACCATTTACAGTGCTGTCTGCAGTGTTCTTGCTACCTTCTCTCCTGCCCAGCAACAGAATTTTGCTGGGAAGCCATCCTCCCCTGGTACCTTATGGTAGGGTAATTTGGTTATTGCCAATTCTATCTCTTCTCTGCTGAATTCTCCCTCTAGAACTTCCCTGTCCAGATTTGCCTCTTGTAGAAAAATGGTCACCTTGTCTTCCTCAACAGGCTCTCCTGGAGTGTAGAGGGACTCATGAACTGAGGTGAATTCATTCACGATGTCCTGGGGCAAGTGAGGCTTTCACCCCTTGCCAATGTTATGTCTGGTATAGCTATGGCAGCTTCACGCTGACAAAGCTGTGCTTCCAGTGATCTCCCTTATTTCTCTTCCTGTTTTTTATGCCTCCCATTCATCCTCTGCAGAGCATACTTGGATTTGGAGGTGCCTGCTCCAAAGATTTATGATGCTTTACAGTTGGGTGTTCCGAGTACAGGAGGGTATATGTACTAATGTCATTTTCCAACTCTTTCTGCTGAGAAATAGTTTGTTTGTTGGCCTGTGCTGTGTCTCTCATAAGATGATCCCTGATGGTGGCCTTTGCTGTGGCCCAGAGATTCCTGCCAGAGTGGTAGTCTTTGAGGGATTTCTGTAAGTGGAATTTACCGGTAGGGGTATGAAGGTGCTGGATATTCATTCACCAGGGCTTGCATCCCGGCCTGGCCAGCACAATTTCTAGTGAAGGAGAACTGGAAAGTGGTAATAAAGTGAAACCTTTAGGATTTCAGATTCCTGAGTGAATTGCACCACCCTGTGGCAGATGAGAAAATAGTCCAGGTGGGACAGCATGCTGTGTGTTGGAGAGCTAAAGGTATATTCTGTATCTGTAGGGGTGGCTCAGATGCCAGTGGTCCTCCAAACCGTTGTCCACCAGCACATCATCCATCAGGGCCCTGTCTGTTGCATTAATTTTATCAAGGGGTCCCGTTTCTGTCCAGAACCGGGTCCCTCTGAAGATTCCAGTCCCTGCCAATAAGATATTGTGAGATGCCTTTTCCCACCAAAACATGATTTAGCTGTAGAAGAAACAATTTCTTTGCATCAGTTGGAGCATAAATCGACCCTTTACGTATATGCTAGTCACCCAACCTCAGCTTTGCAAACGCATATCACCCGTCAGGGTCTGTCCATGTTTTTATCACTGTAACTGGGAGTGATTTTCGGAGGAGAATCGCCATGCCACATTTTCGTGTGGGTCACACGTCCTGGATGTTTCCACCCTGCACATGACATTCTCCATCCATTCTCTGTGTAAGCTTGTCGGATTCCAAAGCTTCAAAATGCACGTACTAGGTTATAGCGCGTAAGGGATGAGTGGACTCATGTTGAGAAGTAGTACCGGGCTGAGAGTGGAAGGATCCCACTAGTGTATGTCAAGGAGTCCTGCAATAACAGAAGTGTGTTGGAATGCTGCCGCTGCAGTTCCTTTTGAGGCGTAAAAATTGGCTGTATGGTAAAGTTTCTCTGAGGGGGCGTGGATGAAAGCTATTGAATGAAAGGAGACTAAGCAGTGAGCTTAACAAATATAGGGAACAAGCACAAGACCTCTGCACAAAACTCTCTAAACGTGACTATCCCATCAAAAATGTCAATAAATGTAAAAAAAGAGCAAGAAATCAACCAAGAGAGAGCCTTCTTGAGACAACACCTAAAACTCGGCCATCAGACCAACTAACATGTGTAACAACATACAACACAGCAAGTAATGCAGTCAAGAAAATTATCAATAAACATTGGCGCATACTGACATCAGGCAACCTGGACTGGCCTAAACCCCTCTTTGCTAACAGAAGAACAAAAAATGTCAAAGACATGTTAGTCCACACCCGACCTTTGGAACTAAAGACAAACTCCATAACGAACACCTTATGGGGTATGCCACCAGTGACAGGCCATTTTCCTTGTGGACATTGCTCTGTATGCCATCTCACAGAAACTATTAAATCCATTGATTTAACACCAAATCTAAAATGGACGATGAGACAACGCGCAAACTGCAATACAACCCATGTCATTTACATGATTACTTGTCCCTGTAAACTTAAATACATTGGGATGACTTGCCGTAAAATCAAACAACGAATCTGTGAACACAGAAGCAATGTCAAGTGCAAACGAGGTACCACCAAGATGAGCAACCATTATATTGATCATCCACACACCCTTGATGACCTCAAATGGATTGTCTTAGAGACTCTGATCTCAAAACCATCTAATGCTGAGAAACTATTATTTGAGAAAGAGCAAAGATGGGTGCACCGTTTACAAATGAACCTCATAGGGCTGTCTTACCGTTGATCGGACGAGTCCTGAAAGGAATGAGGAGAATGAGGATCAGGAAGCTGAAACCACTCAGGAGTTTTAATCTTAGAGTGATCACGTAAATTATTTCTATGTTCAGAAGAGTCAGGTGGTGGCAGACAACCACTAGACCTAGGCTAACTTTTGTCCCACGTTTTTTGGGGGAAAAACAGGGCATCGCACCTTTGCAGGAGGAGGCTTTCCCCGAGACTACGAAAAAATTATTGTGTCCCAAGGATGTATAAACATCAGCAATAATAATCGGCAACTCATCCAGGTCAGCCACCTATGAAAGGCATTGATGAACCATCAAGGTGATGCTTTACATTCAACATTAGCCATGATATTTCAATCCTGCAGTCACTGACGATTCATGTCTGTTTTGATATGAGGCTTGTACAGGCCAATCCAGAGGTGGAATTGAGCCCTGCACTGTCTCGATAACTCACCCTCTACCATATTTCTTTGCTCCTTTCATGCACAAGTATACAGAGTGGAGATTGATAGTCCTTGCAAAACTCTTGACTTATGTGTCAGAGCGCACCATTGTCGTGCACAAGTTTGCTTATGTAAGATCAGGTTTTGCTGTGAGCAGCTACTCTGACCTTCAACAGCCAAAATATCAGCACCATATTTTGTTTGCTGCCTAGAAAGAATTGTATAGCCTTGAAAAAGTCTGTAGGATGAAACACGTGATGACTGCCCTTTTGCTTGACTTGTGCAACAAGACTGGATAATAAACACCTCTCATTTTGAGAAGAAAATAAATCTTGGACTGTATCTGTATAATTTCCGTCAACTCAGGGTTACTGTCTGGACTATTTATTTGTGCTTTGGTACTTCCTTATGTGTATTAGGTTTAAATTTAACATTAGAAAGGATCATACCAGAGACTATTGGAATAATTCCCAGATCTACGGCAGGACCTGTCCAATGTTGATCCTGTACTTGTTTAAGAACGCTCAGATGAACGGTCATGGAGGAGGTACAATAGCAAAATATAAACACTGAGGTAAGCAGTATCCTCCAGGTGTTTCAGTTGGCCAAAGGAGGAATTAGACCACTAGGCAAGCATATAGTGAGATCCTATGTTTCTCCACCGGACCAGTAAGCATCAAGCTGTTCAATTTTCGAAGCAATCCAAAACGGCAAGTCCTCGCGATTCTGAGGACGTTTGCCCATCTCCAAATTAATCATAATGGGGATAATCACAAGACCACCACCATGTGCAGCTTGCGCCAGGGGGCAGCCCCAGGTAGAGACATCAGAAAAGCCATTGCAACAACATGGATAAGGAACCTGTGAGAAGCTGGCTTAGTATATGGTGGACACTTATGTAAGTGGACACCCTGCACTATTACAGATAACACTTAGGATGATTTTAGTGGACTTAGACAACCTTAGAATGTGGTAGCAGTAGAAAGAAGCCCACAGGCTTAGTCCAGAAGGACTGTAAAGGAGCTTGTTTTACAAAAGCATAACCGTATTCATTTAGATGAAATAAAAAAGAACCACACAGTGTATTTATAAAAATATGTATTTATTATAAGACACTCACTAACATGTACAGATATCTCCTACCCGGAGATATACACAATGCACACAATACTTTGCAATAAAAACAGGTAAGTGGCAGAAATATGCAGTGGTTGCCAGGGGGAGACCAAACTATATACTAAAATAGTGGTATGTGAACCATAACTCAAGTCAAGACTACATACAGAAGAATTAGAAGTTCTGGGGATCCAAGGAACCACCCGAGGTAAGTAACCAGGAACACTATGGAGGCTGTGTGCAGAGTGGGAACAAGACTACGGGCTCAATACAAGTCAATGGGTAAGTTGCAGTCGCAATTTTGAAGAAGCAGGACACTTGCCAGTGGACCCTGAAGAAATCCTGTGGAAGACAAAAGGTTGGAGAGCCACCCCACCCGTGGATACCCAAGGAACTTGGAAATATACACCAGGGAAGCCGGGTGCAAAGGTATGAAGAGGAGTCAGACACCATCCTTGAACTCAAGGAGGACTTTAGAAAGATGCTGCTGCTGGAGAAGGTTAAAGTGTCTGGTGGAACCCAAAGGTGGATTCAAGATGAAAAGTACCTGCAAGCAGAGGGGAGAGAGTCTATGCCATTCAGGGGTGGCCAGGAGGCATGAAAGATGAATGTCCACCGATGTCGGGTGATCAGGTGACACTGTGGAAGACCAGAAGCCATTCATGAGATGTCCCATGTCGTAAGTCGAGAGTTGAGGGCTCCGTGTCCATCAGGAGAACCAACAAGCCCTGGCAACTGCAAATTACGTGGAAAGCAAAAAAGGTACAGTATTTGATCAGAAAGATCCAGGTGACTCACCACAAGCAGGGGAGTAAGAGCAGACCCCAAGCAATCAGAGGAACCCACTGAATTCAAAATAGACCCTCAAGCTGACCCACATGATGGAGGCACTTGAGTTGCAAGAGGATTTCAGGAACCTCACCAAATATGCAGGCTCACGGTGCAGTTGATGTGGTGAGGACTAAGCTCTTGGTCACAGGAGATGCCTAAGGATGGGGTTACTTGTAGCTCGAAGATCTTGGTTGAAGGAAGCCAACAAGCCTTAGCAAAAGCAAGTCAACACGTTACACAAGGGTTCTGTTACTGCGGCTCTGACAAGGCATAGTGACCTCAAACTTGGTAAGAGGACAGGGTAGTCCTTGTGGGATGTACAGAACCACCACCTGTGTTGCTGAGCCTATTGGAGTCTGTGGGATCCCAGCGCCCTTAGACCAGTCAGCTTTGTTGAGGTGCCTGCAGATGCAGACAAGTGACTCCTTCTCTTCAAGGGAGACTCCTTCAGGTGTCTTGGATGTCCACAGGCTTTTAAAGGTTCCTGTATGGAGCCCAGGCATGGTCTTTGCAGCAGACGTGCAGGGCAACGAGACCAAGAGCAGCAGGAGTCTTCCCAGATGCAGCCTTGATGCTCAGCGCTAAGTCCAGAGTGTCCAGATGGTTGAAGAAGATGTGGTGTCTTGATATGAATACTGTCCCACAACTAATCTAGGAACCCACTTACAGGTAAGCCCTTAATTACCCTCAGGAGAGGGTTGGGACAATTAAGGATTCTTCCCCAGGGGAAGGGTCGGACAGTCGGGAGAATACCCCCCGTCCTTTGTCTAGTTTCCCACTAGAGAGGGAGCCAATGGCTCCCTGAGTTTGTTTGAAATGTGCCCTTAAAGCAAAATGAGTGATGCATCAAGCGCTCCCACCCGGCCCCAATACACTAAACCCTGTCTGGAAGGTGGTCACACCTCCCTGTGCCAGGATACCTATTGTTCTGCCTTCCCCTGCTTGAGCTTGTCTCAGCAGCAGTAGGGCAGAATTGTGTCTCTGGTTGGCAGCTTCTCAGCGGGATGTGTTGATTACAGGCTACATGAAGGCCAGATTGGGAAGAATTATTGAACTGTCCAAGAGCAGTCTGACCAAGAGGTCACTTTCAGTCATTTGAGGCTTTATGGATTTCTGGAGTGTAACTCAAGGACGTTTGGTTTCCTGAAAAGCAAGATGGAGTTTTGCCCCTGACAAAGGGACAGCTCATCCCAAAATACACTGGGTGCTACTCTCCACAAGCTCCTGAAGCTAAAATTACTGTATAAATTACTGAAAATTATATTTTCCTTTGATTTGTTTACATGTTGAAAAGAATAATAAGTAAACATTCTTGAAAGATATAATTAAGAATGGTCACATATGATTTAATTGATGTACATCGCGCATAGCAGTGCACACTTGAGTCCATGTTGCCCTAGGAACTTGGCCACTTCATACTTTCTGGTTGGCAGCCGTCATGTTGTGCTCTCCGGGTCTAGAATACTGGCACCTGGAGCACTGAGGGCGTCCCGGAGGAGCTTTACAGTGCATGAAATCATACCTCCCACACCATTTACAGTGCTGTCTGCAGTGTTCTTGCTACCTTCTCTCCTGCCCAGCAACAGAATTTTGCTGGGAAGCCATCCTCCCCTGGTACCTTATGGTAGGGTAATTTGGTTATTGCCAATTCTATCTCTTCTCTGCTGAATTCTCCCTCTAGAACTTCCCTGTCCAGATTTGCCTCTTGTAGAAAAATGGTCACCTTGTCTTCCTCAACAGGCTGTCCTGGAGTGTAGAGGGACTCATGAACTGAGGTGAATTCATTCACGATGTCCTGGGGCAAGTGAGGCTTTCACCCCTTGCCAATGTTATGTCTGGTATAGCTATGGCAGCTTCACGCTGACAAAGCTGTGCTTCCAGTGATCTCCCTTATTTCTCTTCCTGTTTTTTATGCCTCCCATTCATCCTCTGCAGAGCATACTTGGATTTGGAGGTGCCTGCTCCAAAGATTTATGATGCTTTACAGTTGGGTGTTCCGAGTACAGGAGGGTATATGTACTAATGTCATTTTCCAACTCTTTCTGCTGAGAAATAGTTTGTTTGTTGGCCTGTGCTGTGTCTCTCATAAGATGATCCCTGATGGTGGCCTTTGCTGTGGCCCAGAGAGTCCTGCCAGAGTGGTAGTCTTTGAGGGATTTCTGTAAGTGGAATTTACCGGTAGGGGTATGAAGGTGCTGGATATTCATTCACCAGGGCTTGCATCCCGGCCTGGCCAGCACAATTTCTAGTGAAGGAGAACTGGAAAGTGGTAATAAAGTGAAACCTTTAGGATTTCAGATTCCTGAGTGAATTGCACCACCCTGTGGCAGATGAGAAAATAGTCCAGGTGGGACAGCATGCTGTGTGTTGGAGAGCTAAAGGTATATTCTGTATCTGTAGGGGTGGCTCAGATGCCAGTGGTCCTCCAAACCGTTGTCCACCAGCACATCATCCATCAGGGCCCTGTCTGTTGCATTAATTTTATCAAGGGGTCCCGTTTCTGTCCAGAACCGGGTCCCTCTGAAGATTCCAGTCCCTGCCAATAAGATATTGTGAGATGCCTTTTCCCACCAAAACATGATTTAGCTGTAGAAGAAACAATTTCTTTGCATCAGTTGGAGCATAAATCGACCCTTTACGTATATGCTAGTCACCCAACCTCAGCTTTGCAAACGCATATCACCCGTCAGGGTCTGTCCATGTTTTAATCACTGTAACTGGGAGTGATTTTCGGAGGAGAATCGCCATGCCACATTTTCGTGTGGGTCACACGTCCTGGATGTTTCCACCCTGCACATGACTTTCTCCATCCATTCTCTGTGTAAGCTTGTCGGATTCCAAAGCTTCAAAATGCACGTACAAGGTTATAGCGCGTAAGGGATGAGTGGACTCATGTTGAGAAGTAGTACCGGGCTGAGAGTGGAAGGATCCCACTAGTGTATGTCAAGGAGTCCTGCAATAACAGAAGTGTGTTGGAATGCTGCCGCTGCAGTTCCTTTTGAGGCGTAAAAATTGGCTGTATGGTAAAGTTTCTCTGAGGGGGCGTGGATGAAAGCTATTGAATGAAAGGAGACTAAGCAGTGAGCTTAACAAATACAGGGAACAAGCACAAGACCTCTGCACAAAACTCTCTAAACGTGACTATCCCATCAAAAATGTCAATAAATGTAAAAAAAGAGCAAGAAATCAACCAAGAGAGAGCCTTCTTGAGACAACACCTAAAACTCGGCCATCAGACCAACTAACATGTGTAACAACATACAACACAGCAAGTAATGCAGTCAAGAAAATTATCAATAAACATTGGCGCATACTGACATCAGGCAACCTGGACTGGCCTAAACCCCTCTTTGCTAACAGAAGAACAAAAAATGTCAAAGACATGTTAGTCCACACCCGACCTTTGGAACTAAAGACAAACTCCATAACGAACACCTTATGGGGTATGCCACCAGTGACAGGCCATTTTCCTTGTGGACATTGCTCTGTATGCCATCTCACAGAAACTATTAAATCCATTGATTTAACACCAAATCTAAAATGGACGATGAGACAACGCGCAAACTGCAATACAACCCATGTCATTTACATGATTACTTGTCCCTGTAAACTTAAATACATTGGGATGACTTGCCGTAAAATCAAACAACGAATCTGTGAACACAGAAGCAATGTCAAGTGCAAACGAGGTACCACCAAGATGAGCAACCATTATATTGATCATCCACACACCCTTGATGACCTCAAATGGATTGTCTTAGAGACTCTGATCTCAAAACCATCTAATGCTGAGAAACTATTATTTGAGAAAGAGCAAAGATGGGTGCACCGTTTACAAATGAACCTCATAGGGCTGTCTTACCGTTGATCGGACGAGTCCTGAAAGGAATGAGGAGAATGAGGATCAGGAAGCTGAAACCACTCAGGAGTTTTAATCTTAGAGTGATCACGTAAATTATTTCTATGTTCAGAAGAGTCAGGTGGTGGCAGACAACCACTAGACCTAGGCTAACTTTTGTCCCACGTTTTTTGGGGGAAAAACAGGGCATCGCACCTTTGCAGGAGGAGGCTTTCCCCGAGACTACGAAAAAATTATTGTGTCCCAAGGATGTATAAACATCAGCAATAATAATCGGCAACTCATCCAGGTCAGCCACCTATGAAAGGCATTGATGAACCATCAAGGTGATGCTTTACATTCAACATTAGCCATGATATTTCAATACTGCAGTCACTGACGATTCATGTCTGTTTTGATATGAGGCTTGTACAGGGCAATCCAGAGGTGGAATTGAGCCCTGCACTGTCTCGATAACTCACCCTCTACCATATTTCTTTGCTCCTTTCATGCACAAGTATACAGAGTGGAGATTGATAGTCCTTGCAAAACTCTTGACTTATGTGTCAGAGCGCACCATTGTCGTGCACAAGTTTGCTTATGTAAGATCAGGTTTTGCTGTGAGCAGCTACTCTGACCTTCAACAGCCAAAATATCAGCACCATATTTTGTTTGCTGCCTAGAAAGAATTGTATAGCCTTGAAAAAGTCTGTAGGATGAAACACGTGATGACTGCCCTTTTGCTTGACTTGTGCAACAAGACTGGATAATAAACACCTCTCATTTTGAGAAGAAAATAAATCTTGGACTGTATCTGTATAATTTCCGTCAACTCAGGGTTACTGTCTGGACTATTTATGTGTGCTTTGGTACTTCCTTATGTGTATTAGGTTTAAATTTAACATTAGAAAGGATCATACCAGAGACTATTGGAATAATTCCCAGATCTACGGCAGGACCTGTCCAATGTTGATCCTGTACTTGTTTAAGAACGCTCAGATGAACGGTCATGGAGGAGGTACAATAGCAAAATATAAACACTGAGGTAAGCAGTATCCTCCAGGTGTTTCAGTTGGCCAAAGGAGGAATTAGACCACTAGGCAAGCATATAGTGAGATCCTATGTTTCTCCACCGGACCAGTAAGCATCAAGCTGTTCAATTTTCGAAGCAATCCAAAACGGCAAGTCCTCGCGATTCTGAGGACGTTTGCCCATCTCCAAATTAATCATAATGGGGATAATCACAAGACCACCACCATGTGCAGCTTGCGCCAGGGGGCAGCCCCAGGTAGAGACATCAGAAAAGCCATTGCAACAACATGGATAAGGAACCTGTGAGAAGCTGGCTTAGTATATGGTGGACACTTATGTAAGTGGACACCCTGCACTATTACAGATAACACTTAGGATGATTTTAGTGGACTTAGACAACCTTAGAATGTGGTAGCAGTAGAAAGAAGCCCACAGGCTTAGTCCAGAAGGACTGTAAAGGAGCTTGTTTTACAAAAGCATAACCGTATTCATTTAGATGAAATAAAAAAGAACCACACAGTGTATTTATAAAAATATGTATTTATTATAAGACACTCACTAACATCTACAGATATCTCCTACCCGGAGATATACACAATGCACACAATACTTTGCAATAAAAACAGGTAAGTGGCAGAAATATGCAGTGGTTGCCAGGGGGAGACCAAACTATATACTAAAATAGTGGTATGTGAACCATAACTCAAGTCAAGACTACATACAGAAGAATTAGAAGTTCTGGGGATCCAAGGAACCACCCGAGGTAAGTAACCAGGAACACTATGGAGGCTGTGTGCAGAGTGGGAACAAGACTACGGGCTCAATACAAGTCAATGGGTAAGTTGCAGTCGCAATTTTGAAGAAGCAGGACACTTGCCAGTGGACCCTGAAGAAATCCTGTGGAAGACAAAAGGTTGGAGAGCCACCCCACCCGTGGATACCCAAGGAACTTGGAAATATACACCAGGGAAGCCGGGTGCAAAGGTATGAAGAGGAGTCAGACACCATTCTTGAACTCAAGGAGGACTTTAGAAAGATGCTGCTGCTGGAGAAGGTTAAAGTGTCTGGTGGAACCCAAAGGTGGATTCAAGATGAAAAGTACCTGCAAGCAGAGGGGAGAGAGTCTATGCCATTCAGGGGTGGCCAGGAGGCATGAAAGATGAATGTCCACCGATGTCGGGTGATCAGGTGGCACCGTGGAAGACCAGAAGCCATTCATGAGATGTCCCATGTCGTAAGTCGAGAGTTGAGGGCTCCGTGTCCATCAGGAGAACCAACAAGCCCTGGCAACTGCAAATTACGTGGAAAGCAAAAAAGGTACAGTATTTGATCAGAAAGATCCAGGTGACTCACCACAAGCAGGGGAGTAAGAGCAGACCCCAAGCAATCAGAGGAACCCACTGAATTCAAAATAGACCCTCAAGCTGACCCACATGATGGAGGCACTTGAGTTGCAAGAGGATTTCAGGAACCTCACCAAATATGCAGGCTCACGGTGCAGTTGATGTGGTGAGGACTAAGCTCTTGGTCACAGGAGATGCCTAAGGTTGGGGTTACTTGTAGCTCGAAGATCTTGGTTGAAGGAAGCCAACAAGCCTTAGCAAAAGCAAGTCAACACGTTACACAAGGGTTCTGTTACTGCGGCTCTGACAAGGCATAGTGACCTCAAACTTGGTAAGAGGACAGGGTAGTCCTTGTGGGATGTACAGAACCACCACCTGTGTTGCTGAGCCTATTGGAGTCTGTGGGATCCCAGGGCCCTTAGACCAGTCAGCTTTGTTGAGGTGCCTGCAGATGCAGACAAGTGACTCCTTCTCTTCAAGGGAGACTCCTTCAGGTGTCTTGGATGTCCACAGGCTTTTAAAGGTTCCTGTATGGAGCCCAGGCATGGTCTTTGCAGCAGACGTGCAGGGCAACGAGACCAAGAGCAGCAGGAGTCTTCCCAGATTCAGCCTTGATGCTCAGCGCTAAGTCCAGAGTGTCCAGATGGTTGAAGAAGATGTGGTGTCTTGATATGAATACTGTCCCACAACTAATCTAGGAACCCACTTACAGGTAAGCCCTTAATTACCCTCAGGAGAGGGTTGGGACAATTAAGGATTCTTCCCCAGGGGAAGGGTCGGACAGTCGGGAGAATACCCCCCGTCCTTTGTCTAGTTTCCCACTAGAGAGGGAGCCAATGGCTCCCTGAGTTTGTTTGAAATGTGCCCTTAAAGCAAAATGAGTGATGCATCAAGCGCTCCCACCCGGCCCCAATACACTAAACCCTGTCTGGAAGGTGGTCACACCTCCCTGTGCCAGGATACCTATTGTTCTGCCTTCCCCTGCTTGAGCTTCTCTCAGCAGCAGTAGGGCAGAATTGTGTCTCTGGTTGGCAGCTTCTCAGCGGGATGTGTTGATTACAGGCTACATGAAGGCCAGATTGGGAAGAATTATTGAACTGTCCAAGAGCAGTCTGACCAAGAGGTCACTTTCAGTCATTTGAGGCTTTATAGATTTCTGGAGTGTAACTCAAGGACGTTTGGTTTCCTGAAAAGCAAGATGGAGTTTTGCCCCTGACAAAGGGACGGCTCATCCCAAAATGCACTGGGTGCTACTCTCCACAAGCTCCTGAAGCTAAAATTACTGTATAAATTACTGAAAATTATATTTTCCTTTGATTTGTTTACATGTTGAAAAGAATAATAAGTAAACATTCTTGAAAGATATAATTAAGAATGGTCACAGATGATTTAATTGATGTACATCGCGCATAGCAATGCACACTTGAGTCCATGTTGCCCTAGGAACTTGGCCACTTCATACTTTCTGGTTGGCAGCCGTCATGTTGTGCTCTCCGGGTCTAGAATACTGGCACCTGGAGCACTGAGGGCGTCCCGGAGGAGCTTTACAGTGCATGAAATCATACCTCCCACACCATTTACAGTGCTGTCTGCAGTGTTCTTGCTACCTTCTCTCCTGCCCAGCAACAGAATTTTGCTGGGAAGCCATCCTCCCCTGGTACCTTATGGTAGGGTAATTTGGTTATTGCCAATTCTATCTCTTCTCTGCTGAATTCTCCCTCTAGAACTTCCCTGTCCAGATTTGCCTCTTGTAGAAAAATGGTCACCTTGTCTTCCTCAACAGGCTCTCCTGGAGTGTAGAGGGACTCATGAACTGACGTGAATTCATTCACAATGTCCTGGGGCAAGTGAGGCTTTCACCCCTTGCCAATGTTATGTCTGGAATAGCTATGGCAGCTTCACGCTGACAAAGCTGTGCTTCCAGTGATCTCCCTTATTTCTCTTCCTGTTTTTTATGCCTCCCATTCATCCTCTGCAGAGCATACTTGGATTTGGAGGTGCCTGCTCCAAAGATTTATGATGCTTTACAGTTGGGTGTTCCGAGTACAGGAGGGTATATGTACTAATGTCATTTTCCAACTCTTTCTGCTGAGAAATAGTTTGTTTGTTGGCCTGTGCTGCGTCTCTCATAAGATGGTCCCTGATGGTGGCCTTTGCTGTGGCCCAGAGAGTCCTGCCAGAGTGGTAGTCTTTGAGGGATTTCTGTAAGTGGAATTTACCGGTAGGGGTATGAAGGTGCTGCATATTCATTCACCAGGGCTTGCTTCCCGGCCTGGCCAGCACAATTTCTAGTGAAGGAGAACTGGAAAGTGGTAATAAAGTGAAACCTTTAGGATTTCAGATTCCTGAGTGAATTGCACCACCCTGTGGCAGATGAGAAAATAGTCCAGGTGGGACAGCATGCTGTGTGTTGGAGAGCTAAAGGTATATTCTGTATCTGTGGGGGTGGCTCAGATGCCAGTGGTCCTCCAAACCGTTGTCCACCAGCACATCATCCATCAGGGCCCTGTCTGTTGCATTAATTTTATCAAGGGGTCCCGTTTCTGTCCAGAACCGGGTCCCTCTGAAGATTCCAGTCCCTGCCAATAAGATATTGTGAGATGCCTTTTCCCACCAAAACATGATTTAGCTGTAGAAGAAACAATTTCTTTGCATCAGTTGGAGCATAAATCGACCCTTTACGTATATGCTAGTCACCCAACCTCAGCTTTGCAAACGCATATCACCCGTCAGGGTCTGTCCATGTTTTTATCACTGTAACTGGGAGTGATTTTCGGAGGAGAATCGCCATGCCACATTTTCGTGTGGGTCACACGTCCTGGATGTTTCCACCCTGCACATGACTTTCTCCATCCATTCTCTGTGTAAGCTTGTCGGATTCCAAAGCTTCAAAATGCACATACTAGGTTATAGCGCGTAAGGGATGAGTGGACTCATGTTGAGAAGTAGTACCGGGCTGAGAGTGGAAGGATCCCACTAGTGTATGTCAAGGAGTCCTGCAATAACAGAAGTGTGTTGGAATGCTGCCGCTGCAGTTCCTTTTGAGGCGTAAAAATTGGCTGTATGGTAAACTTTCTCTGAGGGGGCGTGGATGAAAGCTATTGAATGAAAGGAGACTAAGCAGTGAGCTTAACAAATACAGGGAACAAGCACAAGACCTCTGCACAAAACTCTCTAAACGTGACTATCCCATCAAAAATGTCAATAAATGTAAAAAAAGAGCAAGAAATCAACCAAGAGAGAGCCTTCTTGAGACAACACCTAAAACTCGGCCATCAGACTAACTAACATCTGTAACAACATACAACACAGCAAGTAATGCAGTCAAGAAAATTATCAATAAACATTGGCGCATACTGACATCAGGCAACCTGGACTGGCCTAAACCCCTCTTTGCTAACAGAAGAACAAAAAATGTCAAAGACATGTTAGTCCACACCCGACCTTTGGAACTAAAGACAAACTCCATAACGAACACCTTATGGGGTATGCCACCAGTGACAGGCCATTTTCCTTGTGGACATTGCTCTGTATGCCATCTCACAGAAACTATTAAATCCATTGATTTAACACCAAATCTAAAATGGACGATGAGACAACACGCAAACTGCAATACAACCCATGTCATTTACATGATTACTTGTCCCTGTAAACTTAAATACATTGGGATGACTTGCCGTAAAATCAAACAACGAATCTGTGAACACAGAAGCAATGTCAAGTGCAAACGAGGTACCACCAAGATGAGCAACCATTATATTGATCATCCACACACCCTTGATGACCTCAAATGGATTGTCCTAGAGACTCTGATCTCAAAACCATCTAATGCTGAGAAACTATTATTTGAGAAAGAGCAAAGATGGGTGCACCGTTTAAAAACGAACCTCATAGGGCTGAATGACGAAATTCCCTTGCTTAATGTATTATAAATTTATAAATTTATAAAGTGCAAAAATTACAAACTGTGATTAACATAACACCACTTGTCTCCCAAATACGAACTAGACCTCAAATTCTGACTGATTGTACCTAGGGCTCTTTTTAGCATAAACCTAATGTTTCAGCTTTTTGACCGCAATTCAACAACCAGAATTAGTGGCCATTTTTAGAGAACCCACTGCTTAATATAACACTCTGTTCGCTGTTAACATCATTAAAATAGTAGTCTTTCTTCCCTCCATACACTTCACCTTTTATAAACACCTAACCGAGTTGCAGCATTCAAACAGGAAGACAGCGTCAGCACAAGTCGTGCATTATGCGAAAACCCGGTAGGAACAACCTGCAGATGACCGCCTTCAGAGAAGACACGTAACGTTGTCTCACTGCTAATCCTCACTTGTAAACCTTGTCTTGTTGTTTCCCCCCCCCCTCCCTCCTCCCACTATTTACAGCAGCAAACCGCGTCCGTACCTATCTATTGAAGCCTCGAATAGAAGCACCAGAAGGTACACGGACGACACTATTTATTTACTTTTCTGTTTTGTTCGCCCCTTACTACTATCACAGTAAAAGCGCGACTTAAGCACCATATTTTGTAAATACTTGTTGGGGCTAAAAACGCCCAGTGTTATCCTGCACAATAAGCGACCTACAAACCGACAATGGCGCATTTCTCCACCACATATATATCAGTAAAGAGAAACATATATCTTTGAGTAAGATTTGTCTTCTACTTATTAACTCTCTGTCGGTTTGCACCTCGTAACTGTTATGATCACACTAACACACTGTTTAAGCACCACATTGTGCCAATTCCTGTTAGGGCTAGGAAACTTTAAGCGTAGCAGTACAAAAGGTGCGGCCGCGCACGAAAAACGGCTGTAACAACTAACATATCGACAATGGTCTATTTCAGCTCACTACCACGCAACTGACACCAATGAGCCTAATGAAAAGTGACCATATATACATACAGTTATCTTGGAATAAGAGTTGCCATTTTTATACTTGCTTTTGCCTCGAAATTTGTTCTACTACTAGCTACGTGTTCGAACACCACTTGCATTTTATTTAAACTGTATCTAGAAGATTTGCCATTTATTTTGCTTCATTGGTAAATTCACTAATTTAGCATTGCATCACCATTGGTTTTTCGACGTATGTCCTACCAAATATGTAAGAACTTTGATGTCTTTTTACCCCTGTACTCTTTCTCCCCCACAGGCAAAAAACCTTCTTTAGGAGTTCTACAGATTGACATTTGAACTCCCCCTTTACTTGATTCTGGGTAGTATCCCTTTATCCCAGCACCCTTTCAACACCTTCAAGGTCCTGACGAAAGCCCCCCCGACCCTTCGGGGCGAATAAAGGGCTGAAACATTTCGAATAATTATTCGGACTTACTAAATGCCCATTCTGCACAACCTTCCCCTTTTTATTCTTTCCCCATGCACCAGACAAAAATAAAAACATAGTCCAGATAGCATGAGGGACTAAACCCCCATTTTTTAAAAAGTAGTTTTTCACTCAACTCGAGCACTTTATCACAATTTTTATTTCTGATCACTACTGTTAATATCCAGTGGTTCCCTCCGGGTGGAGGAAGTATAAACAAAACCCAATGATGATGCTGTCACATTTCTTAGGCGGAGAATCAAGATATACCCCCCTACGAACCACCTAAACGTGATGAGGGTTTTTTAAGGAATAGAAAAAACATGAACAAAGGCAGTCACGGTTTGGAGGGCGGAGGCCTTGTCCTCATGGGTGTGGGTTGTCCTGTCATGTTCTCTTCCATGATTCCGTGATCTGCTGGTAATCCGCCATCTGCTGTCTGATGCTTGGGGGCACTAATATGGGACTGTTCAGGGGCCTAATGTTGGTTATCCATTTCCTGTGCTCCTAAGTTATCCAGGACCGGTGTAGGTCTTCTGGATCATAGAAATCCCTTGAGTCACCATCTCATTATACAGAACCGTGAGGGTTCAAAAAGACCATATTTGATATTCATCTGGCGCAACCTAGGCCTCAATCAATCAATCAATCAATCACTGCATTTGTAAAGCGTGCTACATACCCGAGAGGGTCTCAAGGTGCTGGGGGGGGGGGGTGCTACTGGTCGAAGAGCCAGGTCTTGAGGAGTCTTCTGAAGGTCAGCAGGTCCTGGGTCTGTCGTAGGATGGTGGGGAGAGTGTTCCAGGTCTTGGCGGTGAGGTAGGAGAAGGACCTGCCGCCGGCGGTGGTTTTTCGGATGCGAGGGACTGTGGCGAGGTTGGATGAGCGGAGGCTTCGGGTGGGGGTGTGGAAGCTGAGTCGGTTGTTGAGGTAGGTGGGTCCGGTGTTGTGCAGTGCTTTGTGTGCGTGGATCAGGAGCTTGAAGGGGATCCTTTTGTTGACAGGGAGCCAGTGCAGGCCTCTCAGGTGGAGTGTGATGTGGCTGCGGCGGGGGACGTCGAGGATGAGTCGGGCCGAGGCGTTCTGGATGCTTTGGAGTCGTCTCAGGAGCTTGTTTGTAGTTCCTGAGTAGAGGGCATTCCCGTAGTCGAGTCTGTTGGTGATGAGGGCCTGGGTAACGGTTTTTCTCATGTCAAGGGGGATCCATTTGAAGATCCTGCAGAGCATACGGAGGGTGTTAAAGCAGGACGCAGAGACGGCGTTGACTTGCCTGGTCATGGAGAGAGTGGAGTCGAGGATGACCCCCAGGTTGCGTGCGTGGTCTGTGGGTTCCGGGGCTGTGCCAAGTGACGTGGGCCACCAAGAGTCCTCCCAGGCTGATGGGGTGGGTCCGAGAATGAGGACCTCTGTCTTGTCTGAGTTCAGCTTCAGTCTGCTGTCCTTCATCCAGTCGGCTACGGCCTTCATTCCTCTGTGGAGGTTAGCTTTGGCGGTGTGGGGATCTTCGGTGAGGGATATGATCAGCTGGGTGTCGTCGGCGAAGGAGATGATGTTCAGGTTGTGTTGTTGTGCGATGTGGGCGAGGGGGGCCATGTAGATATTGAACAGCATCGGGCTGAGAGAGGATCCCTGTAGGACGCCGCAGATGATCTCGCTGGTTTTGGAGCGGAAGGGTGGGAGGCGGATGCTCTGGGTTCTGCCGGAGAGGAAGGAAGTGGTCCAGGCCAGGGCCTTCTCTTGGATGCCGGCATCATGGAGGCATGCTGATAGGGTGCGGTGGCAGACCGTGTCAAAGGCTGCTTATAGGTCCAGGAGGATGAGGGCGGCTGTTTCTCCTTTGTCCATCAGGGTCCGGATGTCGTCAGTGGCGGCGAGAGGGCGGTCTCGGTGCTGTGGTTGCTGCGAAAACCAGATTGGGAAGGGTCCAGGATGTTGTTAACTTCGAGGTAGTGGGTAAGCTGTTTGTTGACAATCTTCTTGGTCACTTTTGCCGGGAAAGGGAGCAGGGAGATGGGCTGGAAGTTCTTGAGGTCCTTGGGGTCCGCCTTGGCCTTCTTCAGAAGGGCGTTGATCTCGGCGTGCTTCCAGCTTTCTGGGAAGGTTGCTGTCTCGAAAGAACAGTTGATTGTTTTCCGGAGGTGGGGCGCGATGGTTGCGCTGGCTTTGTTGAAGACGTGGCGAGGGCAGGGGTCTGATGGGGATCCGGAGTGGATGGAGTTCATGGTTTTGATGGTGTCTTCGTCGCTGACGCTGGACCAGACGGTCAGGCGACTGGTGCGAGTGGTAGTCGCAGGGGTGGTGGACTCGGTGGTGGGTGCGGGGGGGGGGTCGGAGTTGAAGCTGTCGTGGATGTCGGTGATCTTGCGGTGGAAGAAGGTGGCCAGGGAGTCGCACAGGTCTTGAGATGGCGGGATGTTGTTGGTGTTGGAGCTGGGGTTGGAGAGTTCTTTCACGATGCTGAAGAGCTCTTTGGTGTTGTGTGCGTTGTTGTCTAGGCGGTCCTTAACGGCGGTCTTCTTTGCGGTCCTGATGAGTTGGTGGTGTCTGCGGGTGGTGCTCTTGAGGGCTGTGTGGTTGTCTGGTGTTCCAGCTTCCGACAGGTGTGCTTGGAGATCCAGAGGCCCTCGGTGAACCAGGCGGCTTTCTTGTTGGTATGGTTGGTTGTAGAGGTCTTGAGAGGAGCGAGGGTGTTGGCGCAGTCGTTGATCCACTGTGTGAGGTTGGTCGCGGCGGTGTCTGGGTCGGTGAGGTCGGTGGGTGGTCTCAGGGCGAGAGCAGTAGTCAGTTTGTCCTCGGTGACCTTGCCCCAGCAGCGGCGTGGTAGCTGTTGGGTGCGGTGGTGTGTTTTCTGAAGGTGAAGTGGACGCATCTGTGGTCGGTCCAGTGTGGTTTGGTGGTGTGGTTGAAGGAGACGTGGGGGCTTGCGGAGAAGATTGGGTTGAGCATGTGTCCAGCAGCGTGAGTAGGTGTCATTACGAGCTGTTTGAGTCTGAGGTTGGCGGAGTTGTCGATCAGGGTGGTGGAGTTGGCGTCGTTGTTGTTCTCGAGGTGGAAGTTCAGGTCCCTGAGGAGGATGTAGTCCGTGGAAGCGAGTGCGTGGGTGCTGATGAGGTCGGCGATGGTGTCACTGAACTTTGGGCGGGGTCCGGGAGGTCTGTAGATGAGAGTTCCTCTGAGGGTGGTGTTGGGGTCAGTGTGGATCTGGAAGTGCATGTGCTCGGCGGTGGTGAGGGTGTCATCGGTGTTTGTTGAGATTTTGATGGAGTCTTTGTGGATGATGGCGATTTCTCCTCCCACTCCGTTGGTGAGGTCTCTGCGGGAGATCTTGTAGCCCTGTGGGATGGCTATGGCGATGTCTGGTGCTGAGGTGGCATTCAGCCAGGTCTCCGTCAGGAAGGCGACGTCAGGGGCGGTGGAGTCTAGGAGGTCCCAGAGTTCGATGGCGTGCTTGCAAGCGGAGCGGGTGTTGAGGAGGATGCAGCAGAGGCGGTTGGGTTCTCTGGCTGGTGGTGTGGAGGGTTGGATGCTGGTGAATCTGCAGTTCCGGCAGGTGAAAGGCCCCTGGGTGTGTTTCGGGGTGGCCTGGTAGCAGGGGTGGTCTTGTCTGGTGTTGAGTGTGTGGAGGGTGATTGCGTCGTAGTGCAGTCTGGCGTTGTGGGGGGTGCGGGGTCCAGGGGTTCTGGTGCTGGGTGCGGTCCAGGCACGGACAGGCGCAGACGGGCTTGCCTTAGGCGTGCCTTCGGCGTGCCAGCGGCGCGCCCGCTGGCAGCCTCCATATGGGGGCAGAGGGAGGGAGGAGCAGCTGGGAGGTGGGAGCGGGGCGGCCAATGGGAGTGAAGGGGGCGGGGCCGCAGGGGCTCAGCGGCGGGGGAAAACCTGGGGAAAACCCGGGGAAAAAATGGCGGGAAAAGACGGCAGGAGAGGTACAACAGAGCACAGGGGTACAGAAAGCAAAACACAGGGGCACAGAATGAAAAAACAAAGTGGCACAGAAGCCAAGCGCAGGGGTACAGAATAAAAAAGGGAGCGAGCAGTCAGGCGGCAAAAGTGGCAACGGAGGTTCAACCCACAGGGGGCTGTGTGGCGGATGGGGGGAACGACCTGCCTGGTGACAGGGTCAAAGGTCGCCTCAGGGAGGGAACGGTCTTGTGGCGCTCATTAGTCTCTCTGGAGAAATCAGCATGCACCCGAATACAATGGCCTTCTTGAGGGAATAACCCTTGGGCACACGCTGCAGCCAGTATCTGCCTCATCTGCTTGTGGCATAGGAAACAGGAACTGAGCTGACGGGGTCATGTGTTAGAGTCCTTGCGTGGGAGGCCTATGCGATGAGCACAGTGTCTCTCCAATGGAAGATCAAAGGCAGCACGTGTAACTTTGGGCCTTCAATTGTTTCTGGGAAGCCAAAGAAACAGGCATTGTCCCTTTGACTGCAGTCTTCCAGGTCAATCATTGTGCTACGGAGGAAGAGAAGTTATTGATCCCTATCCTGCATGGTGTTGAGATGGCCTTCCACTGCCATTAGTCTTTGGTCCGTCCTTTCGCTTGTGTGTGGAACTCCACGATGACTGCTCCTATTGATTTCACCTCATCAGTAAGCTTAGAGATATTGGAACACATTCCGTCCAGCCATCGGCTGACTCTGGAGATTCCCTCCAGGATGCGGTCCATGGTCTCACCTGTTGCAGAGGCTGTTGGAGGTGTAGAGGAATGACTTACAGGGAGGGCGTCTCCCTACATGGCCAGGGTGCAAGGTTATTTGAATGCCTCCGTGAATAGGAGCTGCCTTGAGGGTTTATTCCTGTGTTTATTGGTGTGCATTCGCTACTGTTCACAGGGTGAGGCTTGGTAATGTCGTGCCAGACTGCCTGGTAGGCAGACAGCAAGACCAGTGGCGTTCCAATGAAGGGCTAGCAAGCAGGAGCAAAGTATCTAGGGTGGTTGCTCCTCAGTGGCCTGTGGTTGAAGGTTAAAGGTAGGTGCCCACCCCACTGCAACACCTCTGTAAGTTGCCCCTTAGTTCACCCCTGAAGGGGCCCAGGAGAGCTTGCCTTATTGCATTTGCTGCCTAGGCTGTGGCATACGGGGCAGCCCCGGAGGTGACAGGCGAAGGGTCCTATAGGCTCGTCTGCAACTCGCTGCATTGTTCGTGATGGATAGCTCCTATCTGGGATGCCAGGAAAAAGTAAATGGGGACAGTTAACACTGTGCACCCTCCAAGGGTTCAATGTCACACAAGGGTCAGCCTCTGCGAGTCCCAGCAAAAATGAGGTGGGGCCATCTGGGATATATGCGGGTGTCCACTTTGACCATGGTAGGGAGAGACACCAGTAGATGAACAGTGGCCAACAGGTCAATGCTCACTTAAGCGTGATGTATGAGGTGACATGGTGATCTGGGGGACCGTGTTTGGCTCGCTCCTCCTAGGATCTGCTTCCTGGTTACACCCCCATGTGTTCTTTCACTAGTCAGGGAGAAGGAGGATGGGGGTAATCAACCTTGCGTTTTGTTGCCCTTTGGGTAGTTCCCACTGTCCGCTGTGTCCCATGGGACATGGAGTGTGTAGTTGTCCAATTAGAGGCCCCAGGAGGCATCACGCATCGTCACATCAGCAAGCATGCCCTTGGTCTGCCAGGAGTGCAACCCACTGTGTAGTGTGTTCCTATATCCCTGATAGGCTCTGTGCATTGGAATAACATACACTATAGCTTTGACATAGGACTAAGGTCAGTATGTCTCTATGGAGTATGATAAACTTAATTACTTGTGTGTGCCAGCTAACTCAGAGGTCACTAGAAACTTCTCGAATATACAAGAAGGGATTAGTCTCTGACAACCACATAAACATGGCAACTTTATTTTCCTTTAGAATCTGAACAGTCTCAGAATCGTGGAAACAATAGATAACAGTTTCACTCAGTCAATCATGCATGCTTCGTTTCTACGGAGTTGCACAGAAATAGAGAGACGGGCCTTTCAATAAAAGGGTTTATTGAACAGTCTTATTTCTCATGCAAGAGATATGAATTGCTACAATCGTAAGACAGACAATATGTACAAGGTTAGCAGTAAGATAAAATAATACTGCAATGGTTTGTAGCTATTACATATATTAATCAAAATACATACCTAAATAACATAATGCTAAAATGTGATACTCATGTGATGCTTCTAAATTGTTCTACCCCAGTGTACCTAACCTAAGTGCAGTACGAGCTAGTTATATTTTAGTTTAGCCAAGAGTTGCCAAAGGTTTCTCCAAGTTCTAGTCAGCTCCATACCTGAGAATGAGAGAGGTTGGAGTCTCTTTTCTGGACTCGATAGTCAAACCCCCGCAAGGGAAGTCAGAGAGCACTGGCGCTGGATTCTCTGCGAGGAGGATGGCAGCGTCAGGTCAGTGCGTCGGGCTGGAACTCGATTGCCGTGGTGAACCGCGTAGTCTGGGTTGGATCGAATCCTCCGGGAACCGCAATTTTCCAGGGCAAGTGCTGGTAAATTTATACCTTGAAAGTGTCCAGAAATGCCAGTATTGACGTAAAAGTCTGCAAGAGGAACATCATAAATTAACCCCTAAGGAATAGATGTTTAAGCATACCTAATGAGTTCTTGGAGAAATCAATATTTAAGCTGAGGGAAATTCTTAAAGACTTAAGGGTCTGATTTTCCAAGAATTTGTTGTGACGTGGATGGGCTGATGTAGGTTGCCATGCCTGTATTTAGTTTGTATGGACAATGTCTAAATAAGGGCCGGAATTCTATGTCCAAATAAGGGCAATGTGAATTGTACCTATATAAGGGAATACATCGGGAAACCTATATACGGAATCTAAATCTGCACACAACAGCTGATGTTTCAGGGCTAGTGCACTGCTGCCGTGAAAGAAAGAAGGATGCAAAAAGAACAATTGATTGACAGAATGCAGAACAATGACATACATTCACCCTAGTACAGAGATCTGGGCCTAAATCCAATGACTTTTTGCTCACATGCCATTCCAGTTTGGACCCAGCCATATGCAAATCAGTCTTGACCCTGCTCCCAATGGGAACAGTTCAGCCCGAACTGCGAGGCCAGGTTCTCCCTGGACTGAAAATAAGCATCCTAGGACCGGTTTTGGACTTACAGCCCTCATCAGCCAGGATAGCTTGAGTCCAGTGGCATGGAGATCACAGGACCCACGTCTGGGCATACCCATCCCACCTAAAATGATGGATTTAGGCCCAGATCTCTGTACTGGGGTGAATGTATGACATTGTTCTGCATTCTGTCCATCAATTGTTCTTTTCATGTGAGAGAAGGAAGGAGCAGGAGGGGACGTTATGCTACTCGGGGGTGCTGTCCCCTCTGCGCCAGTTTCACAGCTCTTGAGCATTGGCAGGGTAGCCCCTCTGGTCCTCGGACTCAGGCCCTCCAGCTCAGGGTGGAAGTCTGCTGGAGAGTAGCCCAGCAGTCCCACATTGAGGTGAGTATGAGGTTGAGAAGGGCTTCCAGGAGGTTTTCATGTTGGGCCCGCTTGTGGGGGACAGCCCCCTTCTCGATAGCAGGATGGTCATAGGTCTGCAGTGCGAAAGGCTGGTGCAGCAGGGCGAGGCAATGCGCAAGGTGCAGAGGGCAGGGTCAGGCTGCAATGGAAGGGCCAAGGCTTCAGTCACGCCTCATGGCACCACACTCCCACCTCATCACCAGTGTGAGTTCGCTCCAATGGGGCATACAACAGTCGCAGACCATGAACCGGGGTGTCCGGAGGGTTAGGCAGCATGCGGGCGGCAAAAGTTTGGCCCCACCCACCTCTGGAAGGCTGCTGTCACTACTCGGAGACACCCTCAGAGTAGAGCTCTCCGTTTAGGTCACCATCCTCGTTTGTGGCCAGACCACACCTGTGACGTATAGGTTTTGAGAGCAGTGACATTAGATATAGGGAAACCTAGCACCAGCTTATGCAGCTTGCCATGTCAGGCCTGTAGTTACAGTTTGAGTAGTTGCCCATGGGTGGCATAATTCATGCTTTTGTCAATATGTGGCCCTTGGTGTACCTATGCCCTGGGTACCTCAGTACTAACCATGAGCAATAAACGCCACTCCGCTAGCAGAGGCTGCGGAGATTTGTTAACTACGCATTACATTGAAAACACAGAATTCATGCTATAATTCCGACTCTGCCACGTAGCAGAGTTAGCTTCTGCACCCACAATCCTTTAATAAAACAACCTTACCTTTAGGTGCTAAATAGCATATAACAAATTCAGAAAAGTGAACTCTGAAAAATTTCAGGCAATGAGAGAGGTGATGATTTTAGGGTCACCCCTAACCTAGTTTGAGGGCAAGCAGATGCCTTAAACACAAAGAATATATCATGCTGAACGATTCGGTGGTGGTCCTATCCTCCTAGGACCACCCCAAGCAAAGTTATGGGCAAAAATACCATGCCAACAAAAGGCCCAGCAAAGTATTATGGGGCGAGCTTCTAGAGTGCAGTGACTATTATAGTATTAGCTCTAAGCCCCTTGAGGAATGTTTTGATATTGGATACTATAATATTCAAATTCAAATATTGGGCAAAAAAACATTGCCAACCGAAAGCATTATGAGACTCTGTCCATTTTATCTGTGAGAAACATTGAAACTTGAATGACTCCTCAAGCGTATCCAAACATAACAATAGATAACGATAATACTAATCAGCTCTGAGTTTTCTTGTCAACGTTGGTGCATGAATAGTTGTCACCATTCTCTGCTATACACCATCACTCCTTTGAGCATGCAGTGGCCCCAAGAAGAATACTTTTTTAAGAACTTGGTCACAGAATGTACCATCATTAGAGGCAGATAAGAATATCACAGGGAGGTGATTTTTACCCTTTTTCACAAATCACATATTCTGTTTCTATAATCTGTTTTTAACTTCACTCAAATGCACGGTTTTAACCCCTATAGATCCCCTAAACACAACGGAACCTCTAGCACCCATGTTGATTTTATTGTAAACAGGTTAAACATAGATATTACAGGAGATTAAGATTGTAATGAAAAATTGACATAAGTGTGCACGTAACCATTGAAATGTCATTAATTGTGTGTCCAATGCAGTGAAAGTTGAGACGGTGACCTGACGATGGCAACTTGCTGAAACGCGCGTAGTTCCATCTACCGCTGACCCTCCTTTCTGTGCATATATGATCTGGACCCTGTTCTAAATATATGAGAAAAAATATTGTATCATTAGAGAACAGTATCATTATGTTCTAATCTCTTATCTATCTGACTATGTCTTATATGTCGGAATATGTGTTGATGCATTGTGATGTAAAATTTTCAGAAATATATATTTTTGATATTCTGGAAAAAAATGATAAAATATTATACAAAACAATATAAAAATACATTTTTTGATAATAGGTAAGCACTATGTCGTTTGATTGGGTGTAAGATGTCCTGTCATAATTTTAAACATTCATGCTTGTGATTAGCTTGTCCTTTTCCCCTTGCCCAATCTGGGATGTACCTAAGTACTTACCATAACCAATTTAGGGAAGAAAGAAGAGAGACTGGGGACCTAATTAGCAGGATACCTGTCAGACTAGTGAGCATAGCACCAGGCAAAGAGTGGGGGTAACCATAAAGGCAGATCCTGCTTTCCTACAGCATTTACAAAAAGCGAACCACCTGTCAATACAATAAACAAACTTCCACCACATTAGCATAAGATAATTAGGATGTTAAGTAAAAACGATCAAAAGAGACCATGTGGCAATATCAATACTTAAGGGCCCAATGAACAAAAGAAAGAGGATGGGGTAGAGTGCCATTAAACCAAATCTGAGTAACTTCAACAACAGCGCCTAAGGGTGTTAAGCAGGCGGACCAGCAGCTGGAGTGTAAAGATGGAAAGAATCATCATTTGCATCCACTGTAGGAAACATAACCCAAATGTAAAATACTTTGTTATGGTATGATTCCAGAACTTGCCACCATAGAAATGTGAGGAAGATGTGTTTTTTTGGACACATTTTGAGGTTTGCAAGGGATTCTGGGTAACAGAACCTGGTGAGAGCCTGACAAGTCACCCCATCCTGGATTTCCCTCGGTGTCTACTTTTAAAAAATGTGTAGGTTTGCTAGGTTTCCATAGGTGCTGGCAGAGCTAGGGTTTGTCTCGGTCGAAAAACAGGCTCCAAAACCGGATTGGGAGGAGTGTAAGAAATTAGAGGATTCAAAAAACTGTAAATTGTAAAAATTGAAAATGTATGTGCTTTTCCAAAATGTTTGAAATAGATCGGAAGTAAAGAAATTGGTCTGAAATTGGAAGACTGAGCAGGATCTGCATTAGCCTTTTTCAGGAGCTGGAGGACATAGCGTGTTTCCACTCAGATGGAACAATAGCTTCCTTCAAGGAAGCATTAAGTAGCTCCACGATTAACATGAGAGATGGTAATTCAAGCTGCTGTAGCACAGTGGTAGGCAGAGGATCTCAGGGAGAGCCTGATTTAATGCTACCTAGAATCTTCTTAAATGAATGAATGTCTAGGAGTGACCAAGATTCCAGTTTATTAGAGGGTTCAGCCATACAAGTAAACCCAGAGGTGAAGGCTAACTCAGTAAAGTCAACTGACAGAGTATTGCATAATGTAAAGTGAATTTGCTTCAATTTGTTCAGGAAAAAATTAGGAAGGTTCTCACATTGCAGCACATCAATGATTGGGGCATGGGCTAAGTATCAGAACCAGACAACTTTTTGACCATTGTAAACAGGGTGCGGAAACAGTACTGTGCATTGGAAATAGTAGATGAAAGAAAATCCAAGCGAGCTGATTTACAAAGGGCTTGGTAATCTTTTAAGGCCTTTTTTATTTAAGTTTGGAGTCTGGTGCATAATTCCTCCTCCAACTTCTATCCAGGGCTTTACATTTAGATTTTTCAGTTTTTAATTTCTCTGTAAACCAAGGGGCAGGGAGACGGTGATTATAACACCTTTTAACTAAAGGTGGAAGACAGTCATTAATAGCTTTAAGAATCCAACTTTGGATTATGCCCTGTGACGTGGTCAACATTTTTATGAATGGTGGGGCCACTATTTTACAGGAGTTTATTAAAAAGTTCCATATCTAGTTTTCCCCGATTCCTACATTTTTCCTGAGTTCCAGAGACAGCTGTAGGCGAGTTCATCGGAATTGTGCAACAAAATTGACTGCAAAATGATCTGACCAGCAAACGGGAAGAACAGGCAGACACAGAATGTTAGGGAAGCTGGAAAATATGGGATCCAGTAAGTGGCCTGCCATGTGATTAGCACCGGTTTTGCAGAGCATCAAAATCATCGCTGCAAGATCCGAGATCAGCGTACTGCTGATTGTGCATTCAGGGTTATCAACCTGAAGATTGAGGTCACACAGAATGGTAAAGTTGGCTGCTTAAAGAAGGTAAGGAGTATTTAAGTCAGAGAATAATGAGGCCCAGGGGCCTAATGACCCAGGAGGACGGAAGATAATTATACCCCACAAAAATAAATAGAGGGGTCAAGGCAAGTTTGAAAAATGCTGCCAGGAGATAGTTATAGTTAGGAACTAGTTTAAAAAATGTTTTGGGGGCGTGCCTATAACTTTGGCATGTTTGACCAATCTTCATGATTTTTCCCAAAAAAGTGTCAAAGTAGGTTCTGTGTGATGGAAAGTTTGGGGGTGATCCGTGATGTGGGGACCGAGAAATTGGCCCACAAAATAAGGGTGCCTTTGTAATGTTCATTTCCATAGAAACCAGTTGTTAAACCTACAACCTGAACCACTGGATACAATTACACCAAATTTGGCAGAAAGGTGAATGTTGTTATGAAGATTGTGCTTTTTGTTATTTATTGTAAATCCATCCAGTAGTTTTGAGAAATTTAAGCTGCAAATTACAGATATATCTCTGGCTGTGGATATTTCGCAGTGGTTTCGTGATGAATCGCAAATGTGCGTGCCAACGGGAATGCTCTGATTGGATGAATGCAACATCAACAGAAAGGTGTGGCCTCCATTTTATGATTTGGGAATGGTTCCTGGGGCTGAACATTTGTTTAAAAACTAAAATGAGGGGTCAGGGTGGAGATATACTGATGCCATTCTTGATTAATGGGTGTGATAGTGACACAAGTAATGTTTTCAGAATTGATTTCTTTAATCGCACATGCTATATGCAACGATGCTGCTGCCTCCAATGCAGACCTCCTGTGTACCATTGTGGGGACATCACAAAAGCATCATGAATATTAGTAATAATATATTAATATATATATATATATATATATATATATATTTGTGCATACTCACGGGTCACTGTTACACACTCAAGTATGCACTGACAAACCACTCAGACACTTATTAACATACCCACTCAGATACTCATGCACTCACTCACATACCCATCCAGGTACATTTACGCACCCAATTACAGACTCATGCAGAGAGTGACGTACCCTTGTACAGGCCCACTCAGAGACTCATGCACATACTTAGAGACTAGTCATAGACCCATATATACATTCTCACCCCTTCTTAGAGACTCTTACACCCACTCAGAACCATTTAGGGACTAATATACCAATTCACAGAATTACTCACATACTCATGCACCCACTTACAGACTTAATTGGAGAGTCATGCACCTTTGTACACACCCACTCAGAGACACAAGCACCTACTTAGAGACACACTCATAGACTCATCTGTAAAATGTGATACCCACTTAGAAACTTTTACACCCACTCACAGAACTACCTGGGTATTCATGTACCCATTCACTGACCCACCCGGGTTCTCAGATACCCACTCACAGACCCACTCAGGTACTCATGCACTCACTTTAATACTCACTGAGAGAGTCCCACACCCATGTATAGACCCACTCAGAGACTCAAATCTACTTACAGATCCAATCACACACTCATGTATGCACTCACAGAGCTACATAGACACTCATATACTCACTTACAGATCCACTCAGACACTCATACACCCACCTACTCACCAATACAGTCACTCCCACAATCAGTTACAGAAGCTCTCAGAGACTTATGGACTTAGCACTTACTCATACACTCAGAAACTCAGACACCCACTCACAAAAATGCTACATGTACCCACTCAAGGCTCATGTATTCACCCACTGACTGGCCCAGAAACTCAGATATCAATGTATGTACCCATTCACTCACCCACTGAGAGACTTATGCTCTCACTTACAGACCAATTGAGACACTCATACATCCACTCACGGAGTCACTCAGACACTAATAAACTCATTCACAGGCCCACTAAGTTACCTACATACCCATACATCCACTCATAGGCCCACTTGGAGACTTATGCACTCATCAGTTATGCACTCAGTCTCATATACCCACTCACATTTGCATTCTGAGAACCACACACATACTGACAGAACAACTCAGACACTCATGCTGTCAGTCATAGACACACTCGGAGACTCATGCATTCAGTCACAGATCTACTCATGCACCCACTCATTCACTAACTGAGACAGCCACTTAGAGACTCATGTAAGCACTCACAGATCCAGTCAGACAGTAAAATATTTACCTATAAATGGACAAAGACACTCATGTACCTACTCACAGATTGAGTGAGAGACTTACACACACAAACACAAGCCCACTGTGACACTGATGTATCCACTCATTGATTTACTGTGGCAATCATGCATTTTGGTACAAAAGTTTTGATAGACTGATGCAACATCTCACAGATCCCCTCAAATGCCTATACAGTGAATGAGAGACTTAGGGGATGATTTCAATGCAGTTAGAAACATCTCTTACAATTGGACGGAGCCATACCATCTGCATCGTAATATGCCAGCTGGATTCCTTTCTGACTGCCTCATTGCTATGGAGGTGGTCCGAAAGGAATCTGTACGGTCATTCTGAAGGTCTCAGAGAGCCCGTTTGCAAATTGGAGTACAGCCAGAAATCCCTAGGGTGGCTCTTTCTGCACTATGGATTATGATGTCAGGTTTCGGCAGCCTTTCTTTGCCATCCTTTCTGACACAGAAAGGCTGTCCAAACTCAACTTTAGGGGCCCCAGCAGGGCCCCCTTGGTTGCACGCTCTCCTGTTTGAGGCCACAGGGGCACCCTATAGATCCTTGCATCCTGTAGCAGGCACCTTGAGTTGCCTGCCACCGGGTGCAGGGATGAACTGCACCTCCTATTTTACAATGGGAGTGTGCATTCCAGCCGGAATCAAGGCATGAAACAAGTCGACCTATAGACCACTTTCACTTTTCAGCCCTCACTTTGAGCTGCAGCAGATTTAATTTTCCTTGTCAGCCACAACTCTCATAGTCGGTTATAATTACAGCATCAGTATCAAGAGAATAACGGATCTTCGGACACTCATAGCTATTTTTAGACACACTTTCACTATGCATAACTATATATAACCTACTGGCGGTCACCAGTAGGTAGTTATAGTTAGGACCTAGTTTCCATAGGAAAAGCGTTCTTTCATTTGCCAATAGCTTTGACAAATCTTTGCGAAACTTTTAAGACTAATGGTGTACTCCGGTCAGCTCATATCTTGGAAGTTTCCGGGTGATTTGTCAAGTGGGGTCGGAGAAAAAAGGGGGGTCCCAAAACATGTTTTCACCATGTCAATTTCCATAGAAAACTTTAGACAAGCCTACAGTCCGAACGCTGAACGGAATTACACCAAACTGGCAAAGAGGTAGCTCTTGGTTCAGAAAGCTACTTTTTTTAAATGGTGTAAATCTGTTCAGTAGTTTCAGAGAAATTCAAAAATAAAGAAATATATATCTGATCACGGAGGAGGAGTCACAACTCCTCCTGAGCACGAGCTTCATTCTAATTGGCTGTCAACACTCCAAACTAGGAAGTGTTGGCAGTCATCTTGTGACTCGGTAACCGAGTCACAAGAAAACAGAAAAAAGAAGGTGAAAAATAAGAAAAGGGGGCACGGTAGAAATACACTGACCCCCAAGGCTCAGGGTTTTTTTACAAACCCTTAGAATAATGCATTTACACAATAAGATACAAAAGTGATTTTATAAACAAACTCAATCTTCTGTGATGTTAATTACATGTTTTTGAAAGTCACAAAAATTATTACTAAGCAATATAATTTTGTCATATTGAAATAGAACATGTTTTAATATATATTATTATTTAAGCTATATAAATCAAATTGTACGTTTTTGTTATATATCTATTAATAGGTAAGTAAGAAATAGTTTGTCTCACGTTCAGATTAGATGTCTGTCAAGTTAGTTTAGAATGTGTTTCCATTGAAGTCAATCTTGCACTTGTATTGCTTTAATGCATTCTGGAAGTGGTCGGAAAAAAGACTGCACACTAATCGTTAAACCTATATGTTATCTTGCAGTATATTATATCAATATGTTATATGTGTATATAAGATGTGCTGCTTATGACTAATGTTTGTATTTGAATTCTGGGAGTTATAGTCATATTTGGTCCATTATAAAAGATGAATACAACACTCAGTTTTGAAAGTGGGATTTATGCACTATAACTGTATATGAATTATGAATCTGAATGGATCTGTGTATGGAGGTTTATTGGTAGGGGTGTCTTATCACTTAAAACTGCTAAAGAACTTATACATATTTCTTAAACCATATATAACTGAACAGCGAGGTAGGCTATAGCTAGGCCATAGAGCAGGGAGCTATTGGCTTAAAAAGTAAAAGATGCATCAGAAAATGTTTCAGTGAGCTATATGCACTCATATAAACCCATGTGCCCAATTATATATCCGGCCTACACCAAGACTCAAATCTGATCCACCTAAGTAGGAAAGCAGTCAGACACTGAAGCATCTAGTTTGATAGTTAGAGAGGCATGGAAAGACTCGCTCACAGAGAAAGCCACAGCTGAGATGTATTTTGTGATAGGGAAAGCAGTTACTTACACAGTTAAATAACCCAATATTCAATAGAACACCCAGGAGTCAATCTATGCAGGCCATTACAGACACATTCACATATCACCTAAAGAGAGGCAGAGATGTACTAATACATTTCCATACATATGGAATCACAGCACTGGAAGTTAAACACTTATTCAGATGTCTGCTGAACAACTGATACTTTCACGTTTAGTATGCAGAGAAATATCCCTTGCATTATGTCTCACACATGTTATAGCTGAGCTTGGGTAAGTAGATTTTCTGGTAGAGCTGTCTTATCACTGAGAAGTGCTACATAAGATGAAAACTGTCCTTGTACCACATTTGAGTACACAATGAGCTCGTCCGTAGCTAGGCAACAGTGCAGGGAGCTATTACCTTAAAAATGAAGAAGGTGCACTTTGATGTTCCAGCTAATTATGTGCATTCATAGAAACCTATGTGGCAAATTTTATATCCAGTGTACACCCACACTTAAATCTGAGATAGCATAGGGTAGAAAAGCAGACAGACACTGAAACACCTAGTAAGGTACTTAGAGAAGCACATAAAGATTGACTCACAGACTGACACAACTCGTGTGCATTTTGTGGTAAGAAAGTCAGTTTCTTACAAACCTAAATAACACAATATTTACTAGTTCACCCAGGAGCAAATCTATCCAGGCTCTTACAGAGACATTTAGACATTCACATTCCACATAAAGAGAGGCAGTGATTTTGTGCATGATTTACATACACATGGAATCACAGTCCCAAATAAGAACTGAAACACTCATTGAGATATCTCCTAAACAACTGACACTTTCAAGTTTAACATGCAGACAGGTAGTGCTTGCATTATGTCTCATACCTGGCATACTTGAGCTTGGGCATGTAGTTTTACTGGTAGAGCTGTCTTATCACTTAAAAGTGTTACACAAGGTGTAATCTATTGTTTTGCCAGATATACGTGAACTTTGAGGTCGGCTGTAGCTAGGCATAGTGCAGGGAGCTATTTGCTTGAAAAGTAAAGGATGCATTTTGAAGTTTCAGTGAGCTACATGTACTCATTTAAATGTATATGCTGAATTATACATCCAGCCTACGCCCAGACTTAAATTTGAGATACCTAAGTACAAAAGCAGACAGACAGTGAAACACATAATGATGTACTACATTTACACATGGAATCACAGCCCGTTAAGTTAATGTCTGTGTAAGTGGGTGTATGGATGAGTGATAGGGTATGTTAACTCTATGAGTGAGTAAGTGTTTGCATGAGTTGCTGTATGATCAACCTCCCTTCAAAGTGAACACATGCAGTCTGAATAATGCCTAAGCTATATACATTTCCACATCTAAACAAAATGTTTGAGTAGTTAAACATATGTAATGTGACACTATATAATTAAGTGATGAATGTACTTTTCTATTATTTTGTTTTCAGATATCAATATCTAGTTATCTCCACAGAGTTACCATGCCAACAAAAACTCAGAGAAGAAGCAGCAGCAAAAAGAGCGTATCCCTAGAACTAAGAAACAAAAAGGGTAAAATGCAAAAATGATAGTCAACGAGAAAAAGCTTGCTGGTAAGAGGACCCAGATATTTCTTAAAATCTTTTGTGTAGAAATGGAAAAAGTACAAAAAGAAGTAAAGAAAATGAAAACTATAACATTGAGTACTAAAGCACAAATGTCACTGATGTAAAAAGTGAGAAGTCATTGAAAAAAGCAGACTTTAAACAGAAGGCAAGAGTTCAAGGAAATAAGAAATAGGATGTTCCATACTAGAGTAATTCAGAACATGTTAGCATCTATGAAGAAATATAAAAGAAGAACACAAGAAATCAGACAAAAAACTATATTGAAGGTGTAGTTGATAAGGCATTTGCTCTGAAGAGAAAACTATGTATCTTGATTTTAAAAAGAATGAATACACTGGACAAAATAGTGCTGTCTATGAGAAGACACAGCCAAAAGAAAAGACTAGTTAATAGAAGTAACTTTTCCAAAGTTTTCAGTGGTAAATATATACATACTTCATGTACTGAGACTTTCTTTAATGAAGAAGGCTATTTCCAAGACAGCACATTAGTGCATGCAGTTGATGAATCAAGATGATGTTATGAGATAAAAACAAAAATGATATTCCTGTTTCAAAGGTACCTAGAAATGTTGAGGAAGACATTGCTGAAGAGATACAAGGAAGGTGTAGACAGGACCCTGTGTACAAATGGAATTGTAGTAGTGTTTGTAGTATTCATGAACAATCAATTGACATATTGAGACATTCCCTCTGCATGTTGCAGACGTTTTAAACAGAAAATACATAGAGGCAGATATACAAGCCCCTTGCGCCTCTTTGCGCCGCCATTGCGTCTCTTTTTTTGACTCAACGGCGCGCAAACAATACACCCTATTTACAACGTGACTCATCTAGGGAGATGAGTCACGCTGTAAAGCCCTGTGTCACATTATACCTGCGCCAGGTATTGTGTATGTAGGGGGCGTTCCTACGCAGGAAAGCCTCGTAAAAGTGACGCAGTAAAATCTACCAGATTTCACTGCGTCACTTTTAGGATGCCATTGGGTCAAAACCTTACGGCTGCTTGAAGCAGGCATAAGGAGTGACGCAGTGTAATGGGACTTGGCTACAAAATGCATTGCTGGAGTTGCGTCGTGCTTGCGACATGACTCCAGCAATGTGTGACATTTGCCCCAACTGCTGCTTCAGAATTTCTGACGCATCTGTCAATCCTTCCGCCATGGTGCGATGTATTGTAAATACGGCGCATACATGGTGGCGCAACCATTTTTTAGGGTGTCGCAAAGAAAGTGACGCATCATTTTAGATGTGTAATTTTCTTGTAAATCTGCCCCATACTTTGTAAGGATTAAATCCGTGCAAAGTAAGAGAACATACTAATTAACAAGGACACTCACTAGCTTAGCTGTCAAAAAAAGTGTATGAAAGCAGCTTTCACATTTTAGAATGATAGATGTGCACCATTCAATAATGAGAATTTTTGCTTTAGTATGCAAAAACTCCTGCTCAATAAGAATAGCGGTAGCACACTGTTCACCAGCACTAATAACAATACTACAGTCTGTGAAATACATGGCCATTCTTGAAAATTCTGAAGCCATATCTGTTGTAGCAGTCTGCATCTCGTAAGGGACTTTCTGGCCAGAAATTGTTGCTGATGCCACTGATGTAGAGGGTCCTCCAGCTGCCCTCTTCTTGATTGCCAGTTAGAAAAGTTTTCTAGGATAGGTTTTAGGATGATAAATCATGCAGATCGCCCCATATGAATATATTTTGTTTGTCCCTCTAAAGAGGGTCTTGACACAGTTTGCCGCAGTTTTTGACTCCCCAGATGGGATTTAAAAACAAACCCCATGCCACACTTGCCCTCTTTTGGGGAGGCACCTCATCTTCAATATCTTCTGTGTCGGCCACCTCCACGTCCGGCTCCTGCTAAAAAAGTCTCCAGAGAAAATTAACCGCCTGCTCACAATAACGTTCTGGAATAGAAGATTCAAGAAGGAGGAGTGGGTGTGTACTTCCTATTCATTTTGCCAAAAAGCATATTACCCAATGATATTCCTTGCTTTCCCAGTCATGTGATAATCGCAGTGACCAACATAGTCGCTGTTAATGACATATTCGCAGTTACCTCTTGAAAGTGGAAATTCAAAAGTAGTTTTATTTAAAAATGGAAACAAAAGTAGAGCTTTTAATATCATAGTAGTGAACAGCTAGACTGAGACTTGTTCATAAAATCTTTATATACATGTTTATTAGTTGTTGAAAAATACACGGTATCCACGATTACCAATATAATCGTGATTTTACACTTTGTTGGCGAAAACGGGAACTAAATAAAAAAGATTTTGTTAAAAAATTACTATAGGCAGAGAGCAGTAAACAACAAGTGTCAAATAGCAGCTATAATAGGTGTATATATGTGTTTTTATAGTTTCTGTAAAAACACGCAGTATCCGCAATGAATGAGGTCATCACGACTTCCGCTCTCCCATCAACCACAATGCAAATTAAAAAGTAAAAATTATTTTGTTAAAAAATGATTTTAGACAGACAACTTTAACAGGAGATCAGTAAAGAGCTAGCATCAAACATCAATTAAAATATCTGTATATATGTTTTAGAGTTTCTGAAAAACACACAATGTCCCCGACTACCGACATCGCAGTGATGTCCGACGTCACCTCTAAAATGGAAAATAATCTTTTAAGATGAGTTTTCTGGAAATTCACTACAAAAATATGAGTTTGAAAAGTACAATGACAAGGCTCTACTGGTAAATATACTGTAGAATGTGTCTATATATGTGTTTTATACTTTGTACAAACACACGCTCTTCGTGTCTACCAAAGTCATCCCGATGAAGTTGTTAGTCGTGAATATACATTCTTTTTGTACAGGTGGATTCCTCATAAATTGATCATAGAGATAAACGTTAAAACAATATTCTACTAAATATTTAACCTTTATTTAAAAAAAATCTTTAGGTGTCTTTTTCAGTATGTGAAATACATTTGCTGATCACAGATTCTCCACAGTAAATGTGACAATGCTGTACCGACTCAAATATTTTTTTTTAAATAAAACCAGTTATTAATGTACTTTCTGATAGACATATACAAAATTAAAATATGAGTGGTATATAATATAAAAAACAAAGCTTACAGGGATGGTATAGTTAGGAATAGTGTTTAAAAAACCTTAGAAATTCACTGTAAAAAACAAAGGTTGCAGGGATGTTATAGTTAGGAATAGTGTATAAAAAACCTTAGAAATTCACTATAAAGAACAAAGGTTACATCGATGTTATAGTTAGGAAATACAATTAGAAAATCCTTAGAAATTCACTGGAAAAAGGAAAGATTACAGGGATGTTATAATTAGGCTGACATTTATCTTCTACAAAACCTGAGAAATTCAGAAGTTATAATTAGCTAAGCTAACTATAACTTGTGCCCCTGCAATGCACTGCTTATACCGTCTTCCACTCCTAGCAAAACTGATTAAAAAAATCATGATTACACAACTAAGTACCTTCTTAGATGAGACACAAGCCTTGGATCCCTCCCAATATGGCTTTAGAGAGGGACATAGTACCGAATCCGCTCTCTTTAAGGCCACAGAGGCGATCAAGGAAACTGTTGATCATGTGGCACAGCAGCTCTGATCATATTGGATCTGTCCGTCACCTTTGATACGGTCCATCATGAAATCCTGATGGATTGTCTAAAGGCTTGTGGGATTCAATCGAAAGCTTGGGATCTTTTAAGATCTTTTCTTTCAGACAGAGGACAAATGGTTGCTTCAGGTGAATATCAGTCTAAACCTTTTGAATTGCACTGTTGGGTCCCACAAGGTTCCTCCTTGAGTGCTACGCTTTTTAATGTGTACGTTTAATCATTGGCCCCCATTATCAGTGCATTTGGATTTGGTCTCACCTCGTATGCTGATGACACCTAAATTGTGGTGTCTATGCTACCTGGCCAGGAGGTGGGATTGGATAAATGCTTTCAAGACTGGGTGGTATGAGTGTGGAGTTGGATGGCAGAGAATTGCCTAAAACTCAATAGAGGCAAAACCAAACTCATACTGTTTGGCAATGATGCCAACTTCTGGACACCTAACTGGTGGCCGGACTCGATGGGCACTCTCCCTATGTCTTCAAAAAAGATTACAAATTTGGGAGTAATAATGGATGAGAAACTTACCTTTGGTGACCAAGTAAATTCAGTGGCATCAAAAACAGCTTATGTGATTAGAACAGTCAGAAAAATACTGCCTTTCTTGCCCCCAGGTAGCCGGCAAAAAGTGGTAACGGCTCTGGTAATGTCGAGGCTGGACTACTGCAACAGTGTTTACCTAAATATTCAACAAAGGATCCAGAATAAGCTTTTACTGCTGCAGAACGAAGCCGCCAGACTACTTACTGGCACGTCCAAGTTATTTCCCATATCTAAGGGAAAAAAAAAACTGCACTGGCTCCCAGTAAATAATCAAGTGCTTTTTAAATCCCTCTGTTTGGTTTTTAAAGCACTTCAAGGGATAGGGCAAGACTATCTCAAATGGCAGTTCACTTGGTACATACCGAAAAGAACACTTCACTCACTGAGTGCCAAACTGGTCTAAGTACAACACACACAAAGAAAGCTTTGTGGGGTGATAGAGGTTTTGCCCTTTGTGAGGCAAAAGCCTGGAACGACTTGTTGTTTGACCTGAGAAATGCCACGGATCTCTTAACTTTCAGGAAGGGCCTAACAACCTGGCTATTTGCTAAATAAATACTCTTTTCTTCCGTTTCCTGTCCTAAGGAGTTGTAACTATCGCCAGGACACCCCCGGGTAACCGTTGCACATTAAACATATCATTAACATAACATAACATCACATCACATATTACATCATTCAGTACATGGTCAGTGACATTATTGATGACATCTCAAATTGCATCACTGAGAACATCAATGATCACATCATCCAGTGACTGTGAGTGTTTACAAAAATGTTTGTGAGTGTTAAATATGTATACAAAGGTGTACTGATGTATTAGTGGGTATATGGGTACCTGTGCATGGATGATTCAGTGGGTGCGTGACTGACTGAATAAAAGAGAGATTAGGTGTTTCAGTGAATATATGGATGAGTGACTAGGTTGTCTGAATGTCTGTATCAGTCTGTCAGTAGGTATCAAAGTGGCTGTGTGAGTTGGTAAGTGGGTACATGAATGGCTATATGGGTGACTCATTGGGTGTCTGAGTACCTGTATGGGTGTATGAATGTCTGTGCGGGTGGGCAAGGGAGTGTCTGACTGCCTGCAGGAATGAGAGAGTAGGTGAGGCTGTGTCTAAATGGGTTAGAGAGTGCATCTGTGAGAAGCTGTAGGGGTGAGTAGCTACATCTTCTGTCTTGAAAATTTCAGGGTGATCCGTCAAGCGGGGGCTAAGAAAAAGGGGATCCCAAAAACATGTTTCCCAATGTTAATTTACCAGTTGAACTGGTGAACGGAATTACACCAAATTTGGGATTTGCTGTAAATCTGTTCAGTAGTTTTTGAATTAGTAAAGATAATCTAACTTATACAAGGATCTGCGACCCCTCACTATCTCATGCTGAGATTTAAACCAAGAAGTGTTGACAGCCATCTTGGGTCTCAAATTGAGCCGAGCCTCAGAAAAAACATTAAAAAAAGGAAAAGGTCAGGGTAGAAATATCCTGACCATTTAGGCCTCTAGTGTGGTCTCACAGGGACCCACAATATGCATTACTTTTGTATTATTTTCAGTGGGACCCATGAATTAAAAAAAAACAAGTGTGGGCTCCTGAGCTTCATTTTCAATCAGCCTCTGGGTGGGCCAGGTCCCGGGGTCATTGGAATAATAAGGTGGGGGTGCACAGGACCCCTCATGGGGCTTAATAATGCCCAGAGGACCACCCCTCCCTGGGGCTTATTTTTTCAAAACATGGGTCCTCTCAGACCCCCCTGGTCCCTAGGGATAATCGACATCCTGGGCTCAGATGCCATAATTAAAATGTGGGATCCTCTTGGCCAAGGGGATCAATCAATCAATCATAACATTTGTAAAGCGCACTACCTACCCATGAGAGTCTCAAGGCGCTGGGGGGGGCTGCTACTGGTCGAAGAGCCAGGTCTTGAGGAGTCTTCTGAAGGCCAGCAGGTCCTGGGTCTGCCGAAGGTCGGTGGGGAGCGTGTTCTAGGTTTTGGCGGCGAGGTAGGAGAAGGATCTGCCGCCGGCGGTGGTTCTCCGGATGCGTGGTACTGTGGCGAGGGCGAGGCTGGCGGAGCGGAGGCTGTGGGCGGGGGTGTAGAAGCTGAGTTGGTCGTTGAGGTATGCTGGACCGGCGTTGTGTATGGCCTTGTGTGCGTGGATGAGGTGTTTGAAGGTGACCCTCTTGTCGACGGAGAGCCAGTGTAGACCTCTTAGGTGGGGTGCCATGTGGCTGCGTCGGGGGACGTCGAGGATCAGTCGTGCTGAGGCATTCTGGATGCGTTGCAGCCGTCTTAGGAGCTTGGTTGTTGTTCCTGCGTACAGGGCGTTTCCGTAGTCCAGTCTGCTGGTGGCGAGGGCCTGGGTGACGGTTTTCCTTGTGTCGAAGGGGATCCATTTGAAGATTCTGCGGAGCATTCGAAGGGTGTTGAAGCAGGACGCGGAGACGGCGTTGACTTGCTTGGTCATGGAGAGGGCGGAGTCGAGGATGATCCCCAGGTTGCGCGCGTGGTCGGTGGGTTCTGGGGCTGTTCCTAGAGATGTAGGCCACCAGGAGTCGTCCCAGGCTGATGGGGTGGGGCCGAGGATGAGGACCTCTGTTTTGTCTGATTTCAGCTTCAGCCTGCTGTCCTTCATCCATTCAGCGACGGCCTTCATGCCTCTGTGGAGGTTGTCTTTGGTGGTGTGGGGGTCTTCGTGAGGGATATGATCAGCTGGGTGTCGTCGGCGTAGGAGATGACGTTGAGGCTGTGTTGTCGTGCGACGTGGGCGAGTGGAGCCATGTAGATATGGAACAGTGTTGGGCTGAGGGAGGATCCCTGTGGAACGCCGCAGATGATCTCGGCGGTCTTGGAGCGGAAGGGTGGGAGGAGGATGCTCTGGGTTCTGCCGGAGAGGGAGGATGTGGTCCAGGCCAGGGCCTTCTCTTGGATTCTGGCATCTTAGGGGCGTGCAGTTAGGGTGTGGTGGCAGACCGTGTCGAAGGCTGCTGATAGGTCCAGGAGGATGAGGGGGGCTGTCTCTCCTTTGTCCATGAGGATCCTGATGTTGTCGGTGGTGGCGATGAGGGCGGTCTCAGTGTTGTGGTTGCTGCGGAATCCGGATTGGGATGGGTCCAGGATGTTGTTGTCTTCGAGGTAGTGGGTCAGCTGTCTGTTGATGATTTTCTCCGTGACTTTCTCCGGGAAGGGGAGCAGGGAGATGGACTGGAAGATCTTGAGGTCCGCCTTGGGTTTCTTCAGTAGGGCGTTGATCTTGGCGTGCTTCCAGCTCTTCAGGAAGGTTGCTGTCTCGAAGGAGATGTTGATAGTTTTCCGGAGATGGGGTGCAATGGCTGTGCTGGCTTTGTTGAAGACGTGGGGAGGGCATGGGTCGGATGGGGATCCGGAGTGGATGGAGTTCATGGTCTTGATGGTGTCTTCGTCGCTGACGTTGGACCAGGTGGTCAGATGACTGATGCGGGTGGGGGTCGCAGGGGTGGTTGTCTCGGTGGCGGAGGTGGGGGTGTTGGTGTTGAAGCTGTCATGGATGTTGGTGATCTTGAGGTGAAAGAAGGTGTCCAGTGAGTCGCACAGGTCTTGTGATGGTGGAATGTTGTTGGTGTTGGAGCTGGGGTTTAGGTTGGAGAGTTCTTTCACGATGTTGAAGAGCTCTTTGCTGTTGTGTGCATTGTTGTCTAGGTGGTCCTTGAAGGCGGTCCTCTTCGTGGTCTTGATGAGATGGTGGTGTCTGTGGGTGGCGTCCTTGTGGGCGGTGTAGCTGTCTGGTGTTCGGTCACGGAGCCAGTTCTTCTCCAGTCTTCGACAGGTGCGCTTGGAGGTCCGGAGGCCTTCGGTGAACCATGCGGCTTTCTTGTTCGTGTGATTGGTTGCGGAGGTCTTCAGTGGGGCTAGGGTGATTTTGCAGTTGTTGATCCACTGTTTGAGGTTGATGGCGGCTGTGTCTGGGTCGGTGGGGTCGGCGGGTAGTTCCGGGACGAGGGCGGAGGTCAGTTGGTCCTTGGTGATCTTGTTCCAGCGGCGGCGTGGCAGCTGTTGGGTGTGGTCTGTCCAGTGGGGTTTGGTGGTGTGGTTGAAGGAGACGTGGGGACTGGCAGAGAAGATGGGGTCCAGTGTGTGGCCAGCGGAGTGGGTTGGTGTCGTCACGAGCTGTTTGAGTCCGAGGTTTGTGAGGTTGTCGATCAGGGCGGTGGAGTTGGTGTCGTTGTTGTTCTTGAGGTGGAACTTCTGGTCCCCGAGGATGATGTAGTTCGTGGAGGCCAGGGCGTGGGTGATGATGAGGTCGGCGATGGTGTCGCTGAACTGTGGATAGGGTCCGGGTGGTCTGTAAACCAGTGTTCCTCTGAGGGTGGTGTTGGGGTCGGTGTGGATCTGGAAGTGCATGTGCTCGGTGGTGGTGACGGTGTCGTCGGTGTTGGTCGAGACTCTGAGGGTGTCCTTGTGGATGATGGGGGGGCTTTCTGACCTCGGGGACCACCACCTCCCTGGAGACATAATCAATGTGTATTGGGGGCCTCAGGGACTTCCACCTTCCTGGGGGCCTCCCTCCTTGAGCCACAGATGGCCCTGGGGATAGCCACCCCAAATGGCCCTGAGTGGGACCCGGGGACCCAGAAAAGAGGCCCTGCCCCAGGGAATTGTGTCCCCAGGGCCAAAATGGGCCCGGGAGAAGGACACGGAGCAGCCCTTACCCCCTTTCATCCACACTCTACAAATCTGCATCCTGGCGCACTACTCGTTTGCGGATGATGACTCCTTGAGGTCTGAGGGTCCTTGGGTCCCACTACCCCTCCTATTACCTCCAGTGAATCCTAAATAGTAGTCTCACAGGCAGGTCATTGGAAGCCACGCACCCTTTTTCCACCACTCTGCAAACATACCTCTTGGTGCACTATTGGTTGGGAGATGAAGTCCCTTTGGCTGCTGATGGTGCTTGGGGTCAACAAGTCCTCCTGTTATGTCCAGTACGTCCACACAGTACAATTGCTTTTAGATGGTCAGAGGCCCTGCCCCCTTTCTCTGTCACTCTACAAATGCCCCTCCTGGTGCACTATTGTTTGGGGGATGAAGTCCTCTTGGATTCTGAGGGTCCGTGGGGGCAAGGAATCCCTCCTGTTACCTCTAGAAAATCCCATACAGCGGGATTACTGAGAGCTGGTCGCAGGTCACAAATCCCTTTTTCCACCACTCTGCAAACAAGACTACTAGTTATAAAAACCATAGAAATTCTTAAAAAACAAAGGTTATAGGGATGTTATAGTTAGGAAATAGTTTTTAAAAAACCTCAGAAATTTACTGAAACAACAAAGGTTACAGCGGTGTTATAGTTAAGCTCAGATTTCACTCATACAAACCCTGTGAAAATTAGCAGTTATAGTTACCTACACTAACTATAACCTGAACCCCTTCAATGCACTATCCCTGACCTCACATATTACAATACGGATGACATTGTCAGTGACCCACTGACAAACCCACTCATACCACCCTAAAACCTCTTGTATACCCACTCACACACACACACAACCACTCACAAACACATTACCAGTACTCATATACTGGCTCACTCCTTTATAGAGGTACTCACACAACCATTCACTTATCGATACAGCCACTTATGCAATGAATCACTTATTTGTAGAGCCATTGACTTAGCCACAAACTCACCCATACAGCTACTCACACACCCATGTATTTACCTACTCAGTCACACTTACACAACTATTCACTCACCCATATAGCCATTCAACACAGTCACTCACTCACGCATGCAAACACATACACTCTCACTCTGACACTCCCAGACAACTACTCACATACCCATGTACACATCTATACAAACACTCATGCATCCACTCACTCACCCATATAGCCATTGACACAGCCACTCACTCATACACACACATATATATGGAGATAGATAGATAGATAGATAGATAGATAGATAGACAGACAGACAGACAGACAGACAGACAGACAGACAGACAGACAGACAGACAGACAGACAGACAGACAGACAGACAGACAGACAGACAGACAGACAGACAGACAGACAGATAGACAGACAGATAGATAGATAGATAGATAGATAGATAGATAGATAGATAGATAGATAGATAGATAGATAGATAGATAGATAGATAGATAGATAGATAGATAGATAGATAGATAGATAGATAGATAGATAGATAGATAGATAGATAGATATAGACACCAGCCTCCAACTGGTCACAGCTGGGAAGGGCTAAAAGATGTGCTTATCAGGGGGTTTGTCTGCCAACGTAGGATTGAGATCAGAGCCTTTTCAATGGGCTACTGGTCATGAGCAGTGCCCAGCTACCACTGCACACAGCTCATGAGCATCTGTGCTTGGCTGAAAGCTGTAAGAGGAAAGGAAGAATGAAAAGAATAATCAAGATGGATGAAAGAAGAGAAAGAAGTAGTGAATGAATGATCAATTGATGTGTTTATGTGTGAATAGGTTACTGAATTGATGGTAAAAAGGATATATGGATAGACAAAAAGAAGACATAAATATGGAGCAGAGGGAGTATCGATGATAGGCAGACAGAAAAATGGAATAAAGCAAAGAAGGAAAGACGGAACAAGAGGAAAAATGAAGGCTAGGTAGAAGGAAGGTAAAATAACTGAATGAATGTTAGAAATATACAGAATGAATGATACAAAGAAAAAGATGAAAAGGAAAAGAAAGTATGAGGAACATTTCGAAGAATGGAAAATGGATACGGAAAAGCAAGGGAACAAAGACAAAATTAAGAAGAGAGATAAACAGGATAGATAGTGAAAGAAATAGAATAGCAAAAAATAGCAGAAATAAGACAAGGACATCACTATGAAAAGACTGAAACTGTGAAAAAAGGTAGAAAGAAAAAAAAAACATGAAAGCAAGTAGGATGAAAAAATAATTAAATATGACCAGAAAAAAATGAAAGTTTGAATGAAGGATAAATATATGGAAGTCAATATTGTGAGAAGGAAATACAGATGGGAGAAAGGAGAAAATTAAAGATGGTTAGAAAGAAGATATAAGCAAAGATAGATGCAAAAATGATTGAATAAATAAAATGGAAAGAAAGAATGACATGAGAAACATGAGAGAAATATATAAACATAGAAAGATACAGTGGAGGATTTCACACCATTAAACTTCATTGGGTTATAGGAACTTTGTTGCTCAGAAGTGCTCTGTCAGTGCTGACTGTAAAAACCTAATGCCTTTTTGGTCAATGTATTTAAAAATGGTTCTGTGAAATGTTAACTTCTTTCTCAATATTCCTTGAAAGGAGAGAGTTCTTAAACATCTCTGACAGAGGACTTTAACACAGCTGCAAGCCCTTGGTAAATTGGAATATTTCATGCGTACACCACTCAAGCAGGGCCGGACTGGGAACCAAAACAGGCCCTGGCAAAGTGCCCGCCCCCCCCCCCCCGGCTTGGGGGTGGCGCCGAGCACTGTGCCAGGGCTGTTTTCGGCTGATTTTGTTACAGGGCCGATTTTGCAGCCCTGTAACAAAAAGGGCCCCCAGGGGCCCAAAACCGTCCCCCACCCGTGCGGGGCACTGGGGGATTGCCCGGTGCCCGCTACGGCCAGTCCGGTCCTGCACTCAAGCTGTCTAGAAGTTCGCTATTTTTGGGCTAATTTCTTTGAGTTTTAAGGTGAAAAATATACCATTTGGTCACATATTTTTCAACATTTCTCTAGATGGAGGAACAGCTCTTCTTAACACTCTCACCACTGACCTAATGAGGGTTAGGCTTCCTTCATTTTCATTCACTTTCTTAGTGCCATTTGAGGGATAGCTCAAAATGTGTGTCGCTTCATTTTTATCACAAGTTTTATGTCAAGATTTCCATTTTCTGTAATGAATGCGGTGGTTGAACAGAATGATTGTCAATGAATCTAAAGTAATTGAGACAACACAGTAAGGGTCTCATCTGTCAGCTTGGACACCAGTTTCTGTATGAAGAAAGGATCTGAAGTATGTGGGATGCCCATTATCTGTGATGAGTCCTCATACACATCCAGCATTTGATCCATCCTGCAGAGTACAACTGGTGCTTTGTGAGATTTCAGTGCAGGGTATGGCCCCACCCTCGGGGGCTTATCTACATGAAATTTGTGTAGGGCAATGCTTCCTGCTGTGCTGCCCTACACTAGTTTAAAAGGGCAGGAATGCATAGTATTTAAAAGCTATGGTGTATTGCTGTCATTTCAGCCAGTGCACAATTGTCCCCTTGCACTATGGCTCGTTCCTACACAAAAATAATCACGAAATACAGCTCATTGTTCCACATGTGCTGCAGAATGCAGCACATGTGGAAAGAGGAAAAGATAGGAGAAGTGTAAAAATGTCTCCTTGTACGCCTTCTCTAAGGAGGCAAAAGTGTTTGCCATTTTTTGTAAACAGATGTTATTGGTTGTCATATATACATTATACATACAACCATATAGTTGTTACCATTAAAGTTATCACTTATCTACTCAGATCTACATAATTAAAGTACTTATGAAAAATTATGTAAGTAATATGTAATCAATACCTAGCCTTCCCCCCAAGGTCCCTACCATGGAGTAAGTAAAGTATTACAGAAATGAAAGTAAGCAGCATGAATTGCACCACATATAAGGTAAGGAGACATTAGACATTTACAATTAGGCATCCATTCCTAGCAATTACTTAAGGGTGCACAGTACAAGCCAGAGTAGCAGAGACATTCCCCATAGAGAAATAATCATGGTGATCTTCTGGGTGTATCCGGTTCAGGGTTGGATAAGCTATCTACCATGACTCCCCAGGCGCAGGTAACATCAATTTTTACCTGGTCTCTTCAGGCTTTTTTCTTAAGCGTATTCTCCCCTCACAACCTGCTCATTTGATTATTTCTCTTCGCAACATGTGCACTCAGAACCCCCAGTTGTCTTCCAATTCCTCGCGATTTCCCGTTTTGCAAGGATAAACACTAGATCTTGGAACTTGCTTGCAACTTTCGTCTTGATGTGTGGGAAAACCATCCCAGAAAACAATGCCCCTGGGTATGGGGAACCTCTCCTTTGATGACCTTATCAATAGTGTGTAAGGTCTCAGTCCAGAATGTGTTCAGTATGAGGCATGCCCAGACCATGTGAAGGATGTGTGCCCCTCCCTTTCCTCATCTAGGACATGTTGCGTCAGTTACCTGGAAATATACGCCTATGCTCTGCGGGGTCAGATAGGACCTGTCTAAGATATTATACGAGTCCTTTGCTGTATTAGGGAGGCTAACTCTTTTTCCCTCCTAGATCACAGCTTGTTTTAACAGTTGTTGCTGGTCTGTGCATAACTCTCTATATAAGCAGCGTTTAATGGTGCCTGCAGGGCAGAGCCATATATTTACAGCTCAGCGATATCAAGAGGGTCAGTGGTTTCTTTGTGAAAATGTTTGCGAATTGCTGTCATGAGCGCTCAGTGTAGTAGAATGTGTCCCCAGAGTAGGTTGAATTTTGCATGGAGTTCCTCAAATGGTAGGACTTCCCAATCTCTAAAAAGATCACCCACTTTTGTTGTCCCAGCCTCAACCCAGAGTTCAAGGCCCTGCCACTTGCTGCCATGTGGAAGTGCCCTCAATTTTTCTAGAGGCAATTCTGATGAGTAAGGAGTTTTATTTCAAACCTCCTGTAAACCTCTGTTCACTCTGCCTACACTCTGAACTCCTGCGAGTCATTGTGAGAATTTTCTCACTCACAGAAGAAGTCAGGCAGTGGTGGCATAATGGGGCCAGGGGTCTGATCTCGATTCTGTCTCTGTGTCAGTCCTTGGATCAGCCATTTCTATTGGGCTGCAATATAATACGTCTTGAAATCAGGGACTGCCAACCCACCCGCTGCTGTAGTGCGTTGTATGATTGCCAGAACCACTCACCTGTGGCTTGTCCCTCAAGTAAACACAGTGACCAATGAGTCCAACGCCTAAAAGAATGAATTCAGGACCCATACTGTAGGTGTGCAAAAAACTTATAGGAGGCAGTGGGACAGCCAGCATTTACATGAGTGCTATTCTGCCTCCCACAGAAAGCGGTTGTGTCCTCCAGAAAATAATGAAAGGCCTTAGTGATCTAATATCTCACCCCAGGTTCCCTTCAACAAGTCGGTCCGGTTGTGCTAGATCCTAACTTCAGGGTAAGCCAAGTATCGGGGTATCCCACTGCAGCTCAGTTAGGCTTTCTGGGGGATTCTCACTCTGTACAACAGGAAATAGCTTGGACTTCTATCAACTGACTCACAACCCAGACAATAGACCAAACTCATCTAGCATAAAGAGGAGTAAGTCATCTGTATAGAGCTCAATTCGATGATGATGCCATCATATACACAATCCCCTATACATATGCCCATACCTAGCCAAAGCCTCTGGGGCTCCGTAGCAAGGGCGAACAGCATGGGGAATAGTGGATATCACTGATGTGTTCCCTGTCCCATCAGATAACCAGCAGAAATGACCCTAAACATATGCCATCTAGTATTATGTTGAGTAACATAGTCCATGTTATGAAGTCTTCACCTAGTCATCACTTCATACATATAATGCCATTACGGCCTGGGATAAATCTTGCTAGATCTGTGTGGATCAATGTAGGGATTACGGCTAGAGCTTAGCTGCTACAATCTTACTCAGAATTTTGTAATTGATGATGAGCATCAATAGCGGTCAATAGGCTGATCGATCATAGGCAGGTTTACCCCGCTTTAGGATGGGGGTTATCACTGCTTCTATAGTAGTGTCCGATACGGATCCGGTAGCCTTGGCTGTCATGTATAGATCAACCAATCTTGGTATTATATCAGCAGAGTATGGGCCATAAAATTCCACCAGGAAACCATCTGTGCCCGGGGTCATAGTTAGGGGTGGGCGGAATTTGTGAAATTCACTTTCGCAAATTATCGCAGAATTTTAAAAAATCTCCGCAAACATATGGAAATATCGCGAAGATGCGGAAGTTTTTTTCCCGCCCGTTCATGGTATTTTCTGCGTGGTCGCGGCTACCCAACTTACCCATGCGGTTGCTCGCAGGCGCAGCCATCTTGTTTTCACTTGTCTCGCGGTGCATGATCGCGAGAAGAAAGACGTGATCGCGCGACGAATGACGTTACTGCGGGCGCGAACTGTCGCGAGACAGCGCAAATGACTACCAACAATCCAACATCTCGTGGAGAACGCAACCGGATCGGGAAAACTTGTCGGCAAACATAGGGATTCAGGTAAGGCGATCACGCGCACGTGAGAATGTATTATTTTACAGGGCAAGCAAGCAAAAAATTTCCGGTAAAATGCGGATTGCGTAAATTTTTACATTTTCGCGCTCTCCGCGGAACGCGAAAATATCAAATTATCGCAATTTCCACGAGCGGAACGGAATTTGAGCCCAGGCCTAGTTATAGTACATGCCATTTGATTAATGGCAGAGGTTATTTTGTCTGGAGTAATATCCCCACCAAGATCTCTTGCAACCTTGAGTTGTTGCTACAGCAATGTATTGTTGCTGTGTCTTGTAAGGTAGAGCCTGTATAAAGGTTGGAGTAGTAACAGGTAAATATGTCATTGATAACCTAATGCAAGTAAATTCTGTTACACCCTTTGTCTTTCAATTCATTATTGCTGAACTATACTTATCTGGGTTGACTAGCAAAGCTAGTAAAAACCAGATTTATCTCACTCAACAATGGATTCTATCCATATACTGCTTGTAGTTGAAGCATCTAAGTCCTTATACCTGCAACAAAACCTCCTCTTTAGCTTCCAGGAGTTTAGATTATAGCTGAGGATTGCCGGTCGTTGGGTCTTTTTTCTCTTAAGGCTCTCTCAGCAGCTTGAACTTCACCCAAAAGTTTGTGCCTGATACCTTTCAATCTGGCCAAACAATACCCAGAAGAACCTCCTTAAAACTGTCCAATTCTACCTGAGGAGACAAAGCCATAGCAGTTTTATCGGTAAACTACTGGATTATCTTGGTTCTGATCATCTTGCAGAAGACCTAGTCTTCCAGCAACTCTGGTTTAAGCCTACACGTAGCGATTGTGTGTCGGGGTTGAGCCCATTGTAAATGTAATAGGACAGGATTATGATCCAATATGGTGCAGGAGAGATACTCCACAGTGTGTACTAGGCTATGAAGACTTGGGGTACAGAGAAATAGATCTAATCGGACATGAACATCATGAACCCCATAGAAGAGGGAGTAGTCCCCCCCATCGCTTACAGCCATCCCTATGAGTCAATGAGCCCCCAATGCTGTTGCCAGTCTTTAAACGCATAGGCTGTGCGAACAGTTTGGAAGTCATGTAGTGGAGGGTGCAATCTACCCAACTGAATATCAATAATTTCCCACCTTTGGGGGTCGGTGGAATCCAGATCTCTTATAATAGCTGTTCTACATTACTTTATGTCTCTATCCAGGAACTCTCTCTGTGTTGGTTGCAGTATCTGACAGTGGCATACCAGATGAACCGAATTCTCCTTTTTATAGCCACAATGCCTCCAATTTTTGTTTTCCTTATGCATCCAATGCGGGGCGTCTGCAAGAGTAGGGAACTGTCCAAAACGCAGGGTTATTTATTTTCTTTTAACACACATAGAAAAAGTGGACTCCAAATAGGCTGCTTGTTTCAATGTTTTATAAGTATTGATCACTGTCCACGAGTGAGTTCTTTTAGAAAAAATACTTTTATCAACCAGCCGCGAATGGAACTTTGCAGCCTTGTTTAATGTTAATTTGAAGGTTTGGTAGGGCATATATTTATTCCAAAGATCTTCAGTGCAGGTAATCTTTAGCGCATGTTCCAAAAATGTATAGGCTGGCAAATGTTTATCCTGTTCCATTTCCTGCCATAATGATTCGTTAAGACTATTTTCCTCTACAGTCTGTTTTGTCTGATACCAAACGTTTATGTATGTGTAAAGTCTGCCCAGTACCTCGTTCAGTAGCCCAAACTCTAAGCACATCTGTGCTGGTGAAGCAGTCTTTGGAAGCTGAAGAACCTTTTTGTAGATACTCGTTATTAGTTTGTTTACAATTTCTGAGTCCTTCCCGTACATTGCAGCACTGGCGTATGATAGTGTTGGCAGTGCTTTAGCAGAGATTGCCATCAATAATGGTCTTAAGGAAGGACCCTCCAGTTTCTTTGCAAGAGCTTTTAGGGCAAATGTTAGGGCCCCTGCTCTCTGCGTCATGTATTTTTTCTGGTCTCTAAATAATAATTTGTTGTCAACATAAAATCCCAAATATTTGTAGCATGATACATTCTCCAGCAAATTACGTTTTAGTCTAATCTTGTGATTCAAGGCTATACGGTTTGTAATGAGCATCATTTTTGCTTTTGAAAGATTTAATTCCAGTTTATTAACAGACAGAAAATCAGAAAGTTCATTTAGTAGTCTTGCTAAGCCTACCTTAGTTAAGCTTAACAGAACAATATCATCTGCATAAGGTAGATGCGACAGTTGTAATTTGCCCAACTTTGGTGAAAGTGAGTTAATTCCATCAAGCTTTCTCAAGAGGTCTGAGATGAATAAATTAAATAGGTGCGGAGCCAGCACGCACCCCTGTTTCAGTCCCGTGTTGGTATACACTTTTCTGGATATTCTAGCTCCATTTCCGAGCTTCACGCCTACCCAGGATGCTGTATAAAACAGCAATAGACCCTTCAATAGTCTCTCTGGTATATTCCAGGATTTTAATTTAGACCACATGAGTTTCCGGTCTACGCTGGCAAAGGCAGCTTTTAAGTCTATATAATACAGGTGAAGATCCTGTTTTCAGCTTTTGCATCTTTCAGCAATCAGTGAAATGGACAGGATATTTGTGATAGTTCCGATGTCCTTTCTAAATCCTGTTAGATTTTTTGGTATCAAGTTACATTCTCTTGACTAGTCAGCTGGATCTTTAAGGAGCAATGAGGCAGGGTTCCTGTAGGGCTATTATATCGCAATCTGCCTCTCGTTAAGTGGAAGGCCTTCATTAAGTAGTCGCCTGGCTCCAGCTATATTCCAAGATAGCATGTGTATTGCATGTGTTTCAGAGGTAATATCTGAGACATTTTTAAAGGTAACCAGTTCCTCTTTTATAGTACATTAGGCATATACGTGCACGTTAACACGGCATGCCTGACACTTTAAGTCGTCACGAGCACAGCGGTGCCACGGCCCCCGCACCACAGGGGAATTACCCCCGCTGGGAAGGGGTTAATATACACCTCTCCTGTTCAAGTAAGAGAACAATTTATAACGAAAAGCATTTATATGTCATTTGCCCTGCAGTAGATGCCATGTAAGGAAAAGTCATTATGCAAGTCCTCTTTATATCTCCTGTCCCGCAACCCCAATAAGCACAGTATGGGCACAATATACAATGTTTTACGACTCATCAATCCCCAAGATTTTAAAACAATAACTAGTGTCCCAACTCCGCATCCCCAGGACAAGCCGAGGAACACCACCCATCCAAACAGTAAAATAAAACAGAGCCAGTAATGTAAGTTCTTCCATGCTATGTATGAGTAAGAGGGTTAGCCAGTGAGTTGCCCAAGCTATTGAACTTACGTTCAGCTTATTTCAATAGCATTGTAAATTCAGCCCATTGTTTAGTGTTAGACTTGGGGGTCTCTAGTTGGCACAGGTATGCACTTGTGACAAATAGGGACCCTCGCCTCTAGTCAGGGTAAGGGGCTACACTCCTAAAATAACCCCTGCTCACCCCCTTGGTAGCTTGGCACAAGCATACAGGCTTATCTCAGAGGCAGTGTGTAAAGCATTAGTGAACACATACAGTAATCAAGTGACAACACTACAGATGGACACCACACAGGTTTTATATCAAAAATAAGTATTCTTTATATATATTTACCACAAGACCTTTAAAGGACAAAAACACACAATACTGTTACTTTAGATGGTAGAATTTAACTTAGTTCTCTTAAGTTCTTAGATGCGACACTTTAAGTCAATGTACCTTTTAGATGCGACACGCAGCGAAAGTGTTGCAACGATGTTGATGCGATGAAGTTTTTGGTGCAAAGAAATAAAGATGTGAAGATCTTTCAGATGCGGCACGCTTCTCCGATGTTGCGAGAAGACTCGACTCGATGCTTCAGCTGCAGCGGCGACACACTTTACGCGATGCGACGACATCGGGCTTGGCAGCAACACTCTTCTCCGACGTTGCGCGATGCTTCCGCTCAATGCGATGTTGCAGCGGTGACACCCCTATACGCGATGTGATGACAGCAGCTCCGACGGCAGCACGCTTCTCCGTGGATGCGAGGCACTTCTCTTGATGCGGTGCAATGCGACAACTATGATGGCTGCGATGGCGACACGCTTCTTCCTCGATGCGAGACTCTTCTCTTGATGCGGTTCAATACGTCAGCTACAATCTCTGCGATGGCGGCATGCTTCTTCGGTGTTGCCAGACACTTCTTCGATGATGCGAGACGCTTCCGCTTGATGCGATCCTGCAGTGGCGACACACTTTACGCGATGCGACGACAACAGTTTCGACGGCGTCACGCTTCTCATTCTTGAGTTGCGCTTCCAGCTCCTTGCGACGCGCAGTCCCTCATAAGGCCCAAGAGCAGCAGGCACTTCCAAAGGACTCTGGGGAGCTGGGGGGTGAAGTCTGTTGTTCCTGAGACTTCAGCAGGAGGCAAGCTCTTTTCCAAGCCCTTGGAGATCCTTCACAAGTTGAGCAAAAGTACACACAAAGTTCCTTTCTCCTTTCTTTGGCAGTAGGCAACCCCTGCAGGCCAATCCCCAAGTTTCAGGGATAGTCTCTCCTCAGTTTCTTCTTGATTCCTCTCCTCAGCAGAGGTTCTTCTTGTTTCCCAAAGTGATCTAAATTCTTGGGATCAGGGTCTCAATACTTATACCCCAAAATCCTTTGTCCTCTGAAGGCAGAGGGGCCTTTGCCTTGTTCAAGCCAGTTCTGGTCAGTCCTGGAGAACTTTGTTTATCTGACTCCTTCTTTCCTTTCAGAGTGCAGGGCAGAGACCTCAGACGAACCACATGAGGTGGAGCCAGCATTGTGGAGGGAAGGCACAGCCCTATTCAGGTCCCAGGTGCAACTCCTCCAACCCATCTAGATGCAGATCTCTCTATTCACCACTGGGACACCTCAGCCTGTCTCCTGGAATTCCTCAGCCCTGTCACTCAAACTCCAGGCAGGGAATAGACAGCCTAGCAGAGGCAGGTTTGAATGGTTAGACAAGAAAATACCTAATTTCTAAAAGTGACATTTTCAAACACAGAATGTTAAAACCAACTTTACTAAATGATGTATTTTATCATTCTTTGTTCAGGCATACTAAATTCAAATTTCTACCATGTTCCCTCAGTCAGTTAGGATTATAAGATGTAATAACCAAACTGCCCATGCTGGTCTATGGAGAACAGGTAGCCTTCCAATAGTGAAAAATGAAAATGGCTGTAATTCACTATTAGAACATGCCACACACACCAGGCCATGCCCTACCGTATCCTTACAATGCACCCTGCCCTTGGGCCTACCATAGGGGTGTCTGATATGAAAAGGGAAGATTTAGGGACTGGCAAGTGGGTGCACTTGCCCAGTCTGCATGACAGTACCAGACTGCACGCAGGTTCTGCAATGGCAGACCTTAGACACATTTTTACAGGCTGCTTCTGTGGGTGGCACAACCAGTGCTGCAAGCCCACCAGCAGCATTTGGATTTACAAGCCCTGGTCACTCCTGGTGCACTGTACTAGGGTCTGACAAGTAAACCAAAGCAACCAATCGGAATCACAAATCATACATCAATTTACAATAGGGAGCACTTGCACTGTGGCACTGGACAGCAGTGGCACAGTGCCCTGAGCAACTAACAGCAGCAAAAACATATGAGGCAACAGCAAGAAATGGAAGGGAGACCCACGCCAATGTGCCAGGTCTAACATTCAGCTATCAGTATCTTTCGCAGGTGTCCCACGTGAGTGACAACCATGCTATTCTTTTGTAGTATTCCCCCAACATGTTACCAGTTTGTCGTATAGCTCAGGTAATGTCATCCAATGATTTTGGTGATACCTTGTGCATCTCCAGGCTTGAGCCCTCTGAAGCATTAGAGCCATGTCCAGAATCTGAGTCGCGAGTAGGAGAACTCGGCTCCGGCGTCATAGATACCATCATTCTCCCACTTGTCTTGTCTACGACTTCCATTGCGCTCTGCCACCCAAGTTAAACTATGGCCTGTGAAGGGGCAGTAATACCTCGCTGCAATTGTGTCAAAATCAGGTAACTCACTGTTGTTTAGGGCTCTTGTCAGCTCTCGGTGCCTGTTGGCAGTCCAGCCAATCCCAGGCTTCCTGTGGGGAGTGGGAGAACTGTGTCCCGTCTGAGGTCGCCACCATCAGCCTTGCAGGGAAAAACCTTGCATACTTAGGGTCCAGTTATCATAGTTTTTTCTTAGCATCATTAAACAATGCTTTGTCTTTCGATGTCTCTGGAGAAGTCAGGGAACATTTGCATAACTGTATTATCAATTTGGAGCTCCTTCTTTCGACTGGCCTTAATCAAAATATGATTGCGATGGGACTTGGTGTGCCCTCTCAACTGCAAAGAATGTAGAGAGGTCCTCAAGCACAACCTTTGTATATAACCAATTCTCAAGATAGTTCATCATGTTGGCGCCCTCCACAATCTCAAGTAGTCTGACCACTCGGATATTATTGTCAGGGGAACAATTTTATACATTTCCACTTTTCCGAACATTAGATTTCACCGCTGTCAATTGAGCCTTCATTGTAGAATTGGTAGGGGGTATTTCCCTCAGAATCTGTTAGTTTATAGTGACTTTCTCCACAAGGTGCTTATGATCATCTCATAAGAGGCCCAAGTCTATGCTAATAGTATCTATTTTGGATTCCAGTCTCTCACAGGAAGCTATCATAGCTTGAAGTATGTCCTGTAACATCAGATTTCTAGGAGACCCCGCATGCTGGGACTTGCCTTCAGCCCGTTCTGGCAGGTAAGCATTGCTCTCAGGACCCTGGTCCCTTCTGTGAGTAATCTTGCCCATAATTCCCAATATTAGACTAATGCTAGCGGACATACTCTCTTCCTGCACCTGCACCTGATAAATTACAGTGCCATCAATCTGGCAGGGGCCATACATACCACCCCCTTAGTAGTGCAGACTGATAGTCAGAAAGAGCTTCAAGCAGGGGGGTGATAACCCATTCACGATAATATTCTGCTTAAGGACAACAAGGGCCCAAACACATCTTGTCAGCCAAAGACTCCCCAGACACAGGCCTCGCAGTATTCTCTGAAATGATATAGGTTGTAAATCACCTCCTGGTCATATTACTTACCCCCTTTTCCAAGGAGATGCTGGTAGAAAAGTGCTAGCAATTCTTTAGTCTGTTTCCTTTGTCGTACTTATATCGGTTATCTCTGAGACAGGGCCTCTTCTTTACAGCCTCTTCTAGCCGTCACTGGAATGGCAATGCGCTGCTCAGATCCAAGCCACTCCTTCAGACCCGGGTCAAAGTCAATCTTGCGGTCCTCAACCGATGCAGCCATATGGCCCAGGGGTAGGAAGAGCACCCAGCAATCTCCCAGGTCTCCTTGCAATGCTCAGCAAGATGTCCCTTGAACTCAAAGGACTAGGGCCAATATGTCTGAAAGGAGAATTCGGTGCCTCCATCTACACAGGGGGGCCCAGCAGCCTCTAGTACTGGCATACCTCACATCTCTCACATTGCTTTTCAGTTGGTATGCCTCTGTGCTCCAGCACTCACATCTGGCCTACACTGTGTGACACAGGCCCCACTATTTTTCTTCCTTGCAGGTTCCTCTGAGTACCTCCTCATCTTCAGCAGTCTCCAGCTGGCAATACAGCAGATATAGAACCCTCAGTAGCATGCCAATATGGAGGGGGGAGTTGGGGCTCTTGAGCTGGTCTCAGTTTATCAATTTGGAGCTGGATGCAGGTCAGCCAGACAGAGCTCTGAGCAATGCTGTTCACTCCATTGGCACCAGGCCACACTCCACATGCATACTTGATGCTGCTAAGATGGGACAATATCAAATTCCATGGGTGTTCAGAGATAAAACCAACATCAACACCTGTGGAAGGCCTCTTTCGTGCAGAGTAAGGCAAGGCAGCAACATGCACCGATTTGCCTTACTCCATATCTACATGGCCATGAAAAGTCACACAGGGTGGTTTTATGTGGCCTTGTAGATATAGCTAAGCCCTGTACACCAGCTGAATGTTACCAAAGTGATATCTGGAGGTACACATGGCTTTTAAATAAGTCCCTCAGTATGGCAATTGGTGTTATTCTGCTCCCAATCTGTATCATCATGATAAGATCTGATGTACATAGCCTCTCCATCACCTGTGGCAAGTTCCAATGCACCCAGAGTGCTCAAGGGCTAGAAGCAGCAATCTTCGATTATAGCCGAATGCGCACCAATGTAATTATCAATTGGCTCACTCTTGAAAACATACCCATAACATCACCACTTTCCTATAACCTTTTAGGTCTTTTGTTTAAAGTCTAATGTTTAAAAATATTGAATTTCAGTAAGTGCCAAGGAATGAAGGAAAATAAACTACCCTCCTAATTTTCAAAATAAATATCAAGAAATCATGAGTGCATGGTCAACCTTCCCAAGTGTCATTTCATTTTCAGAGATGAAGTGGAATTAGTGGTCGACTTCTGTACAACTGATGAATTGATCCTGAAAACCGGGCACTAGTACTGTCAGGCTTCTGGGTTATGAATATAATTGCCTGAAAGAGGATCCAGGTCCTTGGGGTTTACAATTAAAAAGAAAACACCAGAAATTAGAAGCTCTTGAAAAGAAAGCCATGTCCAGGAGTTAGGATGACATCATTGTTTATTGATTGTATTTATGAACCAACTACTCACTAATGGTTTCACTCACCATGGTTACTCAACATTGCCCAGCTTTGTGGACTACTTTTATGTTCTATCAACAGCTCTCTATAATATTAAAGAAATAATTATAATTTTAAAGTATAGATATAATGAGAAAATGTAAATGAAAGAAATTTGATGCTCAGGTGAGCTTAATTTTTCATAATTTTACCTCCAGAAAGTTTACTCTTTAGCTACTGAAAGATTACAGTTCTCTTTCTTTGCGTGCTTTTATAACAGCAAAATATTTAAAATCTGCTACATTGTACAAACTTTCTGTTTTTCGAGGATAAATGTAATCTTCCTCAATGACATAACCAGCCCCCTTGAGAGCATCCTTCACAAAATCTGCATCCAAGCAGAAAACAGGCATCTTGACGTCACCGCACATGAAAAATGTCGCACAGAATTTTGTAATCATTATCAGATGTCCTCCAGTCTTTAACAGTGACGAGACATTTTTCAGAGCTTCGCAGTAGGACTTCTCGTCTGAGACAAAGTGCTCCAGACAGTGCACCAGGAGCAGACAGTCAGCTTGGGAGTGGATGACGGGAGGCAAAGGGTTACTGCTCATGACGTCATATTTCAGAGCTCTTTTAATTTTTTTTCGCAACATCTGTTTCTTCTCAGTCAATGTTTCACTGGAATAAAGAAATACAAGGTGATTAATATGCTTTTAATTGTTGACTGACAATTGTTATGCAATGGGACCATCTTCATAGCTGCAATGGAAAAATGTATAAACCTTTTCAAGATGGCCGCTCCACTGCCTGTGCAGTTCACTTTCTGTCTTGCACTTTGCTACAGCTATCAGTATGTTATGTTATGTTATGTTAACAGGTATTTATTAAGCGCACGGCTACTCCCGGGAGTGTCCTGGCGCACTGGGTCACTGGGTTATTAACTACAGCACATTCACATACACATATCATTGCATTTCTGCCTTCCCTGGACTCCTATTAGACATGCTGGTGTCAGTTCATCTTTTTGGAATTATTGTTTTCCTTGATGTAAAAGAGCATTCTGTTCCTAGGCAATGGGAAAAGATCGATGATTTCTAAAATATGGTCACTGCCACATACGTTTACGGTGATCCTTCCATCTACATCACACATTATTAAAACCACTGTGTGGGATCAATCATCTTAATCGGCATCAATAAACCTTCCCATCAACTCAAATCCCACACCAGCGCATGAAACAGCAAAATGTAAAACCCTCACTTCCAGAAAATCCACTGAGTGAATATATATACTTCTACCTGGGTTTTAAGACACAACTCACAGTAGTCCCCAGAGAGATTTTTTCTAGATACTGATATATTGGAAGACTGGTGTCCTCAGACCCTGGCAATGAAACACATCACCTTAACCTCATTCAAACCCCATTCTCTTCCACTGATTTCCAAAGCAATCCTTCTCAAATGTCTTCCACACAAATGCTGCTGGCCCCAAGACAAGACCTTAACTAAAACCTCAACATTTTATTTTATTCCTAAAAGAAACCTGGTTAGATGTCTCCTCGGTTTACTGATAGATTATAATATTGTGTCCATAAAAATAAGGCCAAAAATATTGAGATTGTAAGTGCAATTCAGTATATCCATCCAGTGGGGGTAAGAAAGTGAGTTACCAATTGTAATTCCCTTAGGGTTTATAGACATGAATACAGCTTGAACAGCTGGACAGAATTACACCACATTTGGTAGAAATGTAGCTCTTGGTCCAGTAAGCGACATTTTTTGTAATTTGATGAAATTCAGTTATGTAGTTTTCAAGATATTAACTGAAATTTAAATGTGTATCTATAGGGTTTGTCCCTCTGCGGATCCTCCTCGTATTCCTGAATCAACATGCCAACTGGAATGTAGTGATTATCTGGCCACACCTGAAAGGAAAGTTGGTGCTGCCATTTTGTTCATTCATATACGGTCCTAGTGGGGAAAATAAAGTTAAAAGGTGATAGAAGGGGTCACGGTAAAGGTACCCTAACCACATGGGACTAAGGGAGGGGTCTGTGAGGGATCCCTCATGGGCCACAAATGTCCAACATTTTTTTGATTTCAGCATCAGAGAAGCCGCAGATCCTCCCCAGATACTCATGGATTAAGGTGGATCCACCAATCCAAAACACAGCAAAAAACATACACTCACTCAGAGATCCATACCCCTACTCATACCTCACTCACATACTCCAACACCACCTTACTCACCCATGAAGTCACTCACACACCACTCACACACCTATGCAGACACTCTCACACCTACTCACAAACCCGCAAACCCACTCACACACACACACACAACCAATGACATACCTACTGACACACCCACACAGCCAGTCCCATACCCACTCACAGCCACACACAGACAGTCACATAGACACTCATATAGCCACCACACACTCACACACCCACACAACCACTTACACACACACTCACATTCCCTCAGACACCCAAATGCAGGAACATTATTGTTAGGAAACAGCAATGAAAAAACATAGAAATTCACTGAATAAAAACAAAGGTTACAGGGACATTTTAGTTAGGTTCAGATTTTACACACACAAAACCACTGAATCAAAAGTTATAGTTATAGTTATCTCAAGTAACTATAATATGTGCCCCAAGGTAACTATAACTCAAGCCCTCATCATGCACTGCTAATTACCCCACATATTAAATTGCTCATCAGATCTTCTATGACATCATTGATAATATTATTGCAACATTTGAAGTGAAAATATTTATGAGAAAACTGTGCATGGGGGTGTGAGTTATAGTTACCTTAGGGCCAATTTGGGACCCGGGGAGGAGGTCGATTGTGGACTAGGGGACCACATCCCCCAGGGCACAGCCGTTAATTATTTTTTTTAATAGGGGGGTGGGCGTGGAGCTCCCCTCTCCTCTCCTAACCGATTTTGGCACTGGGCTCCCATCCCCCAGGTCCTGGCTTTTTTACAATCGGGTGAGGGGATGAATGACCCCTCTACACCGGCTGATTTTGGCCCTGGGATCTATCGCCTGGCCTTTTTGCGATGGAGAAGGGGAGCAGCGAGGTGTTCCTCCTTGGGAGGATTTTGGCCCAGGGACTCCATCCCCCTGGGCCCGGCCATTATAGTACAGGGTGGTGGTCTGCATGGCCCTCTCCCCGGCCAATTTCTCCCCTAAGAACCTCATCCCCAGTGTTCCGGCCATTATACTATCATGGAGATTGACTATGTGGCGCTCTCCCAGAGTCAATTTCTGCCCCGGAACGCCAATCCCTGGGGCGCAGCCATGTTTTCCTGGGGGTCCCCAGGAACACAGTCTGCACCTGGACTGCAGGAGTATCCTGAAGGCACATGCAGTGCCTGTCGGCACCTCACCTCCTGCATGAACTAGCATTGCTTCCACACATAGGGAGGTGCTGAAAATACATCTCCCTGTATGGGAAAGTAATTTGTCTGTTTCCCTTCTTGCTTGAAAGTGGGCAAGGAAACAGACAAATGCTCTGCTTCCAGCAAGTGAGAGAATTTGTTGTGGCTTGGTGGGAGCTTTTTAATCTCCTGCCAAGCAACAGTAATCACCAATATCCTAGGGTGAGCACCCCAGTACATAGCAGGAGCTGGCCCTGGGAGGTAGCTATCACCAGACAATCTATGGCTTCAGGAGGGAGGTGGCACAGCCTTCCTCCACTGTGGTATATTGCCCCAGGTGGTGGTCCCTGGGGCTGTGGAGATTCCCTGCAGGCCCCCCATTGATTTGATGTTTAGCCTTGGGCAAGTGGCATCCATTGGGCAATATACATGTATATATATATAATGTTATAGTGGGCATTCATATTCAGGTGCCTATATCTTTGGCAACAGTTGATACATCTTCATGAAATGCTGGTACTTCACATGGGGTCTGGAAAGTTTTGCGGTGCTTTTGTGTAGCAGGGACAGAGAAAAAGGTAGGATCCCAAAATGTGTTTTCCCTATGTTAATTCCCATAGGACCATTAGACACGACTACAGCCAGAACTGCAGGACGGAATTACATCAAATTTGGCAGAAAGCTAAATCTTGGTTCACAGATCATGTATTTTGTGATTTGGCGTAAATCTGTTCAGTAGTTTGGAAGATATTAACTGGAAAAAACATTTTTATATCAGGGGATGTGGATTCAAATTCACTGATGAACTCCTGATTGGCTGGCTGCCCCTTGACAGAAAAGGCCATTTTGTTTGCCATGGAACGGTTGTAGTTGTTGAAATCATAGAGTGAATATTAAGTGAAGGGGACAGGTGAGAGGTTTATTGACCCCTTGTGAATGCTTACAATTAGGAGTTAGGGTGTATTAAGGCCATAAATATGACTCCAAATTTTTTGGGGATCATTCGTTTAATCAGTGGATTCCTCATGAGGCGATGCTGGGGATCCGCTAAATTAAAGTAGCTGAAAAAATATATACATATTTGTATCCTATTCTTCCCACAGCTACTCACATACCCATACAGATAATGTTACATCCACTCTTATACCCATAAAATCATTCACACATCCAGTGTTACACCCATACAGGCACTGTCACACTGATTGACAACCCCATAATGACACTGTCACTCCTATTCCTAAACCCATACAGACACTGTCACACCCATTAATAAAGTCATATAGACACTGTCACATCCATTCACGTACCTAACCAGGCACTGTCACATCCATTGACAAACTTGTACAGACACTGTCACACCTATTCACAATCCCTTAGAGACTGTCATACCCATTCAAATCCCCATAGAGAGACTTTTATACCCTTCCACACACCCATAGAAACTAAATTACATCCATTCACAAATCCATAAAGTCACTGTTATACCTCCTAACAAATCCGGACAGACATTGTCACAGCCATTCACAACTCTGTCGATACTCTGTCACACCCATTTACAACTCCATAGAAATGCCTTCATATACATTCATAACCCCATACAGACTCTATGACGCCTATTGGAAAACCTATAGAGACAGTGACACAACCATTCACAAACCCTTACAGTCACTGTCACACCTATTGATAAACCTATACAGAGACTGTCACACTCATTGACAACCTCATATAACCTTTGTTATACCCATTTATACACCCATACAGACACTGTCACACCCATTTATCTCCAATACAGTCACTGTCACACCCATTGACAAACCAATACACACAATGTTACAGCCATTCACAAACCCATATAGTTTCTGTCATGCCCATGCATATACCCATACAGACAATGTCTCACTCTTTCACAAGCACATACAGACATGTTCATACTCATTCACAAAGCCATACAGACACTGTTACACCAATTCATGTACCTAACCAAACAGTGTCAGAGCTATTCACATACAGACTCTATGAAACCCAAAACCCATACAGTCACTGTCACAGCCTTTCAGAACCCCATACAGACTGACACATCAATTAATATACCCAAACATAGACTTTCATATATACTGACAACCCCATACAGACTTTGTGATACCTATTCACAAACCTTTTGGGACACTGTCACACCCATTTACAAACCCATACAACATTTATACACCCATTGGCAAACCCACTTTTGCACCTAAAATAACACCAATTTAGACTATGTTATACCCACTGTGAAAAATCATTCCGAAGCTTTTTCTCGAATTATTAAATGTGCTCTTTTTCATTGAATGACTGCTTTTGGTTTATGGATTTGCGGAGTCAAATACTGTTTGGGACATAACGTGCCTCTTAGAAGAGCTATTGTGTTAATTGTGAGTATATGATAACTACATATACAAGTGAATGCAGAGTTTCAAGTTGTTCAGAAACACTCTGTTGCGTTCATCTGGGAAGAGGAAACCATCTCTCCTGTATATTCCATGAATGTTGAAATGCAGGTTATTATTTTTGCCAGAGTCCATGTTACAACAGTTTTATGAAGATGTTTCCTGGCTTTCTCTGTCTGTGGACAGAATTCAGAAAACAACTTCCATTTCTGCCTCTGGCATATCTTAGAAAACACCAAGGCAGTGTAAGGGAAAAGTTTCATTAAATGTTCAAAGGTACTCTTCATTGGGATTTCCAGTCCTTTCTCAGTCAATGTGTCCAGGCAATTCCCACCACTGTGTACAAACTTGAGGTCAGGATGTTGGTTCTCCATAAAACTTTCAACCAATGGAAGCAGGTGATGCCACTTTAACTGGCCGAAGATGAGAGTGGTTTACCATTCTTCTGTTTGGTTTTTGCATGCTTTCTTGAAACAAGTTTGAAAACCTGATAGTGAGTACCAAACATGATCAACACCAATCACATTTAACAGGCATGTGTATCCATCTATAGCAAAAGAAAATGAAACAGAGGGTCTGAGTATTATTAAGATGGATGAAACTGAGCAGGATGTCAAAGGACATTTTGAAAGTGAGTAGATCATGAAAATAGAGTGAAGTGAACTGATAAGTAACTATGAATAAAAAGAGGTGAAGGAAAACAAAACAGAGGCATACATCAATGTATGAAGTAACACAAGGAGTGAAATGCTAATGTATGCTGTGAGATATTAAGGATTTTATTATGTATACAGTTATACAATGAGATATACACAGATATGTAGATTAAGATAAGCTGGTTCACACTGATGCTGTTGCAAAGAGAGCAGGGTATAATTAAAGATATTTACTTTTTACAGATATTGATATAGATATGCATAGACTAACAGAGAAAGGTTTACAGTAATGCATACATTACAGAGTCAGAATGAAACTGATGTGTGCATCATTTCTTATACTCATTCAGACCTCTTTTATTCTCCTTTATATACCTATACAGACACTGTTATACCCATTCACATACTGAACCAGAGACTCTGACATCCACTTATACACCCAATGAGAGACTCTCATGTACCCATACATACCCATACATACACTGTCATATCCTGTCACATACCCATTTAGACCACCTTTAACCCTATCCACAGAGCCATACAATCTGACCCCCATTCATATACCTATGCAGATAGTTGCATCCTGTCACATACCCATACATACACTGGCATCCCCTCCTACATACCCATACATACACTGTCATCCCCTCCTACATACCCATACATACAATGTCATATCCTCTCATCTACCCATTTAGACCTCCTTAACCCTAACCACATACCCATACAGTCTGACCCCATTCAGATACCCATACAGATAGTCACATCCTCTCACATACACATACATATACCATCAACCCCTATCGCATACTCATACAGTGTGTGTCATAACCATTCACATATGCGTACAGAGACTCTCACATATCCATACAGACACCCTTATACCAATTCACATAGCAATACACAACTTTAACACCCTTTCCCATGCTCATTAAGACCTCCTTTATTCCCATTCTTATAATCATAGAGACAGTCTGACACCCATTTTCATACTCAGACACTGTTAAACCCACAGGCACTATTATACTGATTCACAAACTGAAACAGAGACTCTGACATCCTCTTATATACCCAAAGACTCGAACAGCCTCTCACATACATATACACATCCTGTCATTTATCAATTAAGACCTGTGACATCTTCCCACATGCCAATGTATATTTTATTCACTATTGACAACACGCTCGACTTCATTTCTGAATTTCAACCTACCATGGTGCAAATCAGTAACTGGATGAACAGCAACCATGTAAAGTTAAATCCAGATAAAACTGAACTGATTCTGATAGTCAGTGCCCAGAATATTTGGAGCTCACACTTTTGGCCAACTGAGCTGGGCTCCCCCCCCCCCCCAGCTCCATCTACTATCTACTTCAGCTAAGAGCCTCGGGGCCAAATCAATTGTGACCTGTCTATGAAATCCCAGATTAGAACAGTAGCACTGGTCCAGGTTGTCTTAGCCCAGGTCGTTTTCCATACAAATTAGGCTAACTCACTGTATTTTGGTCTGCCAATGACTCTAGTCAAAAGAATGCAGCTGGTGCAGAATCAGGCAGCTAGACTGATTTTCCATCACCTGACATGGCAACATGCCTCCCCTCTTATCAGAAAGCTACGTTGGCTTCCCATAATACAAAGTTGAGCCTTCAAAACCGGGTGTCTCATCTTCAGATCTTTGCACAGTGCCCACCCAACATTTGTTTCCAATCTTATAGAGAGACATAAACCCACCCGCAAATTGCAGTTTGCCACAGGAATCTTTTGGTCATTTTACCTATCAACCAGAAGAGACTAAGCATCAGCAGGTTTGCAGTGTTGGACCCCCAATTTTAGAATACCCTCTCCCTAGGCATCAGATCCTGCACAGACCTGCTGAAATTAAGGAGACTCCTTAAGACATGGCTTTTTATTCAGGCGTACTAATAACTCAACAGGGCTCGGATACTCCTACTTTCAGTGCCAAGAAACCGACCAGTGCACGTGCGCACTAAAATGTTTTTTAGCATAACATAACATATATTGTCACAGCCTCTCACATACCAATACACACACAGTAATACCATTTACATACTGATACAGTGATTCTCACATGCTCACACATACCCATGCAGAGCCTCACACCCTCTCAGGTACCCATATATAGTCAAGTCAAGTGTATTGTTTTTATGAAACACAGTATATTCTATACATTTGTAAAATGACATGATTGTGTGCGATGTCTCATACTTCTGTCAGCAGGTGAGGGGTGTTGTTGGGAAGTTTCAACAGGCTATGTCTAACAATGTCATGAATTTACAGTTTAACTGAGGTGCTACAAGCTAAAAACAGGCAATTACAGCTTCCCTGCAGGTGCATGTGTTTCTCTTACTAAACAGCTTGTTAGGTATTGTCGTCTGGTTGTTTGCAGACCTGAGCAGGTACAGATTATCTCTCTTATTATTACAGTATGTGCATGCTGTAGGGCCCTTATATTTCCATGTTGGCAAGGCTGCAAATCCTGGTATGTGTCCCATGCATGGGGAAAGAAATCATTGTTTGATATGTGCCAAAAAAGGGATGGTCATATACAAGGCAGCAAAGAACTCTGTATAGTATTTCATTACCCTCCATGCATGTGGTACTGGGTACTAAAGTTGATTTTGTCTCCGAACGTGGAGATCATTTTTGTGGTTTTGTTTGTTACCCTTCTAAAGGTGTCATAGGTCATGTCTGATGTCCATTGCTGCGTGAGATCTAACTGTTTGATGGAGGCATGTAGGTATTTATGGTGCTCTGATAACTGATTATGTTGATGTGCTGACCATAAGCCCTCATTTAAACAGTTGGTTGAACAGCTGGTTTTTACTGCTGTCAATCTTCTTGATAGATCTTGCTTAACAAGGCCAAATGGATTTGTGTCAGGGACGAACCCCGCTGTAAATTAAATACTCTCCTAAATGCACTTATCTATATCCTGTCCAGTATTTCGTCACCTCGGTCTTACATCGCCATACTTGGAAAAGTGCTTGTTGGAATAGTTAATTGGGAGGCCATTACCCTTAAGAGTGACTGAAGAGATGGCCCGTTCAGTTTCCTTGCCAAGAGATAAAGTGTAAATTAGGGGTGTCTCCTTCAGATTGATATACTATTTTTGCAGTGTAAAATTCCCTCTCTAGTCTAAGTATACGTCTAGATGTTTATATTGCACTACTGATTCAAGGCACGATTCATTCAAAAAGAATCTGGGGCAGGGCTCAGAGGAATATTCAGTGACATTGTTTTTGTTTTTGCTATATTTATCTCCATTATAAAGAACGGGGTAACCCAAAGTAATCAAGGACCTGGGTATTATGTGGTACAAAAAACAATGGTCCTGAACCAATATTTCAATTGAATCAATCAAGGATTTTTATTTAACATATTATTGAGTAAAGCAATCAACATAAAAAGTCAACATAAAAAGTGCAACAAACGACCATAATCTGGATCACCATATATTTATTTAAAGCAATTAGGTGAAGACCAGACAGTACATAATACAAAATAGCAATTTGAGGCTGCTCCAGAGGGAGACGTGCAGTGAAACAGAGTGCTCAAGAGTGACGTGGTGAAGAGAGAAACTTCAACAGAAATATATAAAAGGTTCAATATGTCAAGGCAAAAAACAGGGGGACCAGTTGTGAATCACCGTCCTTAGGTAACCTGGCCCAATTATATTCACACACGATTGTTATATCAGTTCACACTAGAAATCAATTTTAGGGTAGCACGTGAAAGAAGCAGAGGGTCCAGGTTAGGTTAATTGGGCGTCGACGTTTCGATCCGACTTATGGCCAAAAGGGCATTTGGTTACTTGGCCTGGCGGATCTTCATCAGGACTAAACTGGGCAACCTGAAAAGGGGACCAAAGGTCAGGTCGTTGCGCTAAGATTAAAAACTGAAATCATCACACAATTAGTGTACATGACAAAGTAGTCTCACCCATCAATTACAAGTGAGAACAGGAGTCCATGGTTTCCTTTATTGATCCAATATGGGGGTATTCGTCTCCAAACGTAATCTTAAAGGAAAATAATCATACTTGAAAAAATGTGCTAACTAAGACACATGAGTTACTTAATAAACACTAGAATTAGTGAGGTCAATACCTTCACACTTGGTTTCAATAAATGCACCCCAGTGAGCCAAAGGCGATGATTGCGATTCCCAGTCACCCACAGGGAAACAAAGGGATTCTAAAATCACGATTACCAATTATCTCTCCTAATAGTAAAATAACGCAAAAAACAGCGCTCAATTATTGTTCATGACCATCGTGAAAATATACGATGTCCACTTAAATTATGTTACTTCTCCGATGGGACCTTTTCCACATGTTCAAGGCTAAGCTAAATATCTGTTTAGGCTAGGAAAGTAATTCACACGGCTAAATACAGGTTAGTGATGCTTGCGTTAGCGTTCCCGGGAGAATAATGCACTTTTAAATTGGACATGTCAATTATTAAATAATCGTCCACACGTTCGAGGTTAAGCTAACCCCCCCTTTTCAGGTTGCACACTTTAGTCCTGATGAAGATCCGCCAGGCCGAGGAACCAAATGCCCTTTTGGCCATAAGTCGGATCGAAACGTCAACGCCCAATGCACCTAACCTGGACCCTCTGGTTCTTTCACGTGCTACCCTAGAATTGATTTCTAGTGTGAACTGATATAACAATCGTGTGTGAATATAATTGGGCCAGGTTACCTAAGGACGGTGATTCACAACCGGTCCCCCTGTTTTTTGCCTTGACATATTGAACCTTTTATATATTTCTCACTCTTGAGCACTCTGTTTCACTGCACGTCTCCCTCTGGAGTAGCCTCAAATTACTATTTTGTATTATGTACTGTCTGGTCTTCACCTAATTGCTTTAAATAAATATATGGTGATCCAGATTATGGTCGTTTGTTGCACTTTTTATGTTGACTTTTTATGTTGATTGCTTTACTCAATAATATGTTAAATGAAAATCCTTGATATTTATCTCCAGGTCATTGTCTCATGCATGGTGTGTGCACTGATGTTGTAATCCCACTCTGGTTTGACTAAATGAGGCGTATAATAAAAGGGTGGGTTGAAGCAGACACAGATGGGAGGGGGATTTAATTTGGTCAAGCACAGGTGTAAAATCTGACAGGAAGATATTGATATAGCTACGCAAACAGTAACAGAGAAACAGATGGGTTTTTGGCTCTCAAAAAAGTACTAGTGTTAGTGGGTTCGTCCACGTTGTTTTTCATGTACTTTATCCCTGGGATATGGACATACCTCCTTAGAATCCTCGCTCCCTCCTTTGTTTACATATAGTACTGACAGACCCATACAGAGAGTGATATACCCTCTGAAATATACATATAGTGACTTTTACATCCTCTCAAATACCCATATAGACACTCTTATACCCATTTAAATATCCATACAGAGATTCACACACCCTGTCACATAATAATAATTCACATTTGTAAAGCACGAACAATCATCCGTTAGGGTCTCTAGGCGCTGGGGGCCGTCGGGAAGATTAAGCAAGCTATTGCCCAGAGTCACATGGTGCTGGGCTAATCTGCCGCCGGTGCTGGGGATCGAACCGTGATCCCCAGATTCCGGAGTCAGTCGCCCTGGCCACGGCGCCACACCTCTTCCACATACTTATAAATAGAATATAATACACTCTCACATAGCCATAAAAGGAGTGTCATAATCATTAACACAACCATAAAGAGACTCTTATTCTCTGACATACCCATTTAGTGACACCTAAGTCTGTTTACATACATACCACTACACATACCCATTCATATACCCTTATACAGGCGCTCTCCTCTTCTCTTGATATGTGACATTGTTTCATTGATAAAGTTGTTATTTAGTGAATTAATAATTAGATGTTTAAATCTGGAGCTTAATGTATTGGTTAATACTTTTCCAGATATACAGTTTTGAAAAAGAAGAAGAACTACAATGCCTAACAAACACAAAAAAGAAAGAAACAGTATTACCCATTTCAAAGTGAAACAGAAAAGCAAAATACGGTGGAGATTCTGGAAAAAAGTATATTGTAAAATGCCGAATGAGAGTACAGTTTTATCTAAAAGTGTTTCACAAAGTACTAAATGTTCTAAGAAATCATAGAATTTCTCCTGGAGACAAAAACAGTTTAAGGAGTTAAGAGCTAAAATGTTTCGCAAAAAGGTAATACAAAAATTGCAGGAAAGAATAAAGAAATATAATAGGAGAAGTGATGCATTTCAGCAAAAGTAGTATACTGAAAGTGTTGTCGAAAAAGCTTTTTATTTAAAGAGGGAAGTATTTATTTTGATATTGAATAGAATGAGTATATTAAACAAAACAATGTTGTGTATGAAGAAGTGCTAGAAAAAGGCATGTTAATAAAACTAATTTTTGGAAACTTATTAAAGGCGTATGGGTGCATACGTCTAGTATAAATACTTATTTCAAGGAGGAAAGCTATTTCCAAGAGAATACATTAGAACAAACTGTTGATTTAAGTGGTCGTTGTAATCAAGTAAATTATGATTCTCCTATTGAGGAGATGGGTTCTAAGAATGTAGAGGAAGTGATAGATAAAGTGGTGCAGGAAAGGTGTAGACAAGCCTTAGTATACAAATTGAATTGTAGTAGTATTTACCGTATTTGACAGAAATCAATTGATTTATTAAAGATTTTAAACATGACTTTCTATGCAGAAGTCTGAGAAAGAAAAGTACAATTTTGCAAGGTTTAGATCCATGCAAAGTTAGAAAATATAGTAATTGACAGCGACATTCACTAGCAGGCATTTTAAGGAAAGTTTGCACAAGCATGTTTCATCATTTATTATGTTAGCAGTTCATCACCCAAAAAAATGAACTTTGGTTAGTTACTATGTAAAATTACTGCTTTATGCTTAGGATTGATGAATAGAGCTTTATTGTGTGGTACACTAGCAGCGGTAGAAAACGTTAAAGAAGATACTCAGTTTTAGTTGTTTGGTCTAGAAAAGGAGTATTGGGAAAATGTTGGTTACTGATGATGTAGAAGATACAGAAATTTCAACTCAAATCAATGCAAAGTGTAACACAGTTTCCTTTGAAAAACCACACAGAGTTTATATTTGTTGTTGACTCACTCACTACAAAACAAAAACTCTAAATGTAGTGTACTCTAAAATTAGAATAGAGGACAATGATAAATGGCAAGAATATGGTGCACACTTATTTGGTGATTAACAATTATCTGTAGGAACTGCTATGACAAGTTAGAGAATAAAAAAATGCCAGCTAGAGATATACATAAAAAAATAGAATTGGTATCCATTCCACAAGAGCTTAAATCATTGAATGTTTATGAATTAATTCTTGTACAACACATACGTACTTCAGGAATCATTCGTATGGATCCAAAGACAGGGGAATCACCTCAAACTGAGCTATCCAGGTGACTAAAGAAGAGTGTTGTGTATTTGTCTTTAGATTTTAAGAAGAATATTTAACTGTAGGAGTAGTTACTGAAATAGAATAATCACTTACCATTTTGGTAAATGGTGTTCCATCAAAGAATAGAAAAATCTGGCAAAAGTTAGTAGATGTGAATAAAGTAAAAAAAAACAACATTATACCTTGTGAAATATATCTACTATAGAGATGTTGTTGATGCTGAAATTTGAATTTGCATACACAGTGCTACCTTATCATCATGCGTACAGATCGAAAAAGTGGATCAATCTAGACAAGAAGAATTATTTTAACACTACATTACCCATCCAATGAATTCAAAATAAGTTATTGGTGATGCTATTGAACTCTTTCAAATGCAGCAAGCAAAACTAAGTCCCTTAAGCGTCTGGTAAATTACTTGTTGTTTTGCGCAACTGTTTCCCACTGGAATAGGTGGACACTGTGATAACCTCCCTGTACAGATACCTGCAGCTGAATACTGCTCACCACAATTAGACTCAGAGAACCCAAGATGTTGTCTGTGCATTACAGACATATTTCATTTCTTTTTTAAAGCGTCTAGCACTCCTGAGGCTTGAGCCGGGAGCACTTCTGTGTAACGAGTGAGATTAGCGTTTACACTGTATATTTGCACTTTAACTGTACTCCGTTTTTATTCACCTGCTGCTACTGTTTTTAACATTCTACTTGCTGCTACTGTTTTTTACATTGCATTGAATGATACCGGTAGAGTTACTTCCTGGCAAGGGGCACGTCTGATTTACGAGGCGGATCCCGATAGCAGCCGCCATTTTAGGTGTACGCAGGTCAGCGGGCTAGTCCCCTGACTGTGTATAAAGCGACGCCCTGGCGCAAACGCGCAGCGGACGCGCGCGACGGGCGCGCCGCTGGCGCGCCGAAGGCGCGCCTAAGGCAAGCCCGTCTGCGCCCGTCCGCGCCTGCTCAGCGCCCCTTGCCAGAAATTCTGGCCTGATCCACCCGGGCACTCAAACTATCCTCAGTTACGACACTCGTACATTGCTGACTCTGAGGAAAAAGATTAGCCCGGCCTGCCACCGCCTGGTGCCGCATGAGTTCCCCCTCTCTCCTCCTAATTACTGTGCTGCTTGCAACTCGCCTATCCCGAAAATCTTCGATTCCCCCATCCACATCAAGCGTGGGATTGTGGGGAATATAAGTAATAAAAAGGATAACTACCTAGCATGTATTTTGCTAAATGCTAGATCTCTAGTCAAGCACAGTCTGGAGTGTGCTAGACTTTTGGATGAACTGGAGATCAAAATAGCTTTCATCACTGAATCTTGGACCGACCCGGCTACTGGACCGGATATGGTGAAAGCCACCCCCCCAGATGTTCTCTCCTATAATATGGATAGACCTCTAAGAAGAGGTGGGGGTCTGGCGATGATATATCACCATTCCATTAAAGGATCCTTCCAACCCTGCCTCTTACAGTCATGCGAAGCACTATTTTTTAACTTTACGCTCTCCCATCATGAATCCTTTAAGGGCTGTTTGGTGTATAGACCACCGGGGAATCGGAATCTGTTCCTGGCCTCGGTTGGTACGTTATTGGAGGAGGGGATGCTCTCTCCAGCCTTCACAGTCCTGGGTGATTTTAACTTTCATCTTGAGTTAAGAGGAGACGCGGATTCCATTGCTCTACACGATCTCATGATGTTAGGAGATCTCAGGCAACATGTGATAGGGCCTACGCATAAGGGAGGACATACACTGGATGGGATATTCTCCAACTTCAGTAACCTCCACTTTAGGGGCCTTCTCCCATTAACCTGGTCCGATCATTGCGCAGTTAACTTCGATATACGGCTAGATTTTCCTGGCAAGGAAGCCGCTAATCGAAAGAACTATATAAAAATCCGAGCCTGGAATAAGCTGAAGGAAGGTCCATTTAACAAAATGCTATCGTCTCCAACAGATTGTCTGCTGGACGACGTGGACAGCGCTTGCCAACACTATACGGGTTGGTTGCAGCGGGCCTGTGACAGTTTAGCTCCGACCAAAGAACTGCGACCGAAGAGAGCACAGCCTTCGGCCCCCTGGTACTCACAGGAATTGAGAACTCAAAAGGCAATCTGCAAGAAACTTGAACGTGCTTGGAGGAGCAATTATAACGAGGCTGAGCGGAAAGTGTATAGATCCAGCCTTCATACCTACAAACAGACAATCGCTTCTGCTAAACAAATATATTTTGCTGCACAGATCTCAGAATCTAAAAATTCAGCAAAAGAACTGTTCAAGACTGTCAAACTTTTGGCCTCACCTAAGTCAAGCCCTGTCCAACCTAGTCAACAACTCTGTGAGGAGCTGGCCAACTTTTTCCTGACTAAGGTTGAACGCATTTTTGAGCCCTTTAACAAGGGATCTAATGACACTTTGGAGTTGTGGATGGAATGCCCAGGGTCTGAGCTTGCTGCTAGCCCAATTTTCGATAAATTTCGGACCATCCCCATTTCAGACATTCAAACTGGCATGAGGGAAATCAACTCTGGCTCCCCTTTTGATCCCTGTCCCAGTAGAGTGGCAAAACGTGCGTCAGGTCCGATTGGAGTGAAGCTTACGAGCATAATTAACCTCATGTTCGAAACCGGCCGATTTCCGAAGCAATGGAAGCTTGCTTCCATCCTACCTCTTCAAAAAAAACCTAACCTGCCTTCAGATGACTCCAATAGCTTCCGCCCAATTGCCAGACTCCCCTTTCCGGCTAAATTGGTTGAAAAATCCATGAATTAGCAACTTAGTCTCTTCCTAGCCGAAACTCAAGCATTCGACCCCACACAATACGGATTTAGGCCAGGTCATAGTACTGAATCTGCCTTGATCAAAGCAACGGAAGAAATTAGAGAGGCGGTGGACCAGGGAGGGAAAGCAGCGCTGATTCTGCTTGACCTGTCGGCAGCGTTCGACACCGTCCACCACTCTATTCTTCTGAATTGCCTAAAAATGTGCGGAATTGGTGGAAAAGCATGGGACCTCATTAGATCTTTTCTCACAGATAGGAAACAAGTGGTCACCTTGGGGGAATTCCATTCTAAACCTTTTTCCACTCCTTGTGGCGTCCCTCCGGGGTCATCACTTAGCCCCACGCTATTCAATATTTATGTGAGCGCTCTGGCCCCTGTGATCAGCGCTTATGGATTTGGGATCACTTCCTACGCAGATGACACCCAAATCGGGGTCTCTCTGACACCTGAGGGCGAGCTAGACACGGTAAAGCGCCTACAGGACTGTATGCTAGCAGTGGGGAGCTGGATGACGACGAATTGCCTCAAACTACACTCAGATAAAACAGAGGTTATTCTGTTCGGAAATGTTACTAATTTCTGGACCCTGCCTGCTGGCCGGACTCTCTTGGCACGCTTCCAGTCCCGGTCATCAAAGCAAAAAACCTCGGCATAATCCTGGATGACAAATTGACCTTTGACTCTCATATTAAAGAGGTGACGTCCAAAACCATGTATACCATTAGGATGCTGAGGAAAATGCTACCTCTACTTCCCTCGGACAGTAGACACACAGTTGTCAGGGGGCTGGTACTTGCCAAATTGGATTATTGTAACGGTCTGTATTTAAATGCGCAAAGTAGAGCACTGAGTAAACTTCAGATTTTACAGAATGCTGCTGTCCGCCTCCTCACGGGCGCCTCACAATTTGCCTCTGCATCCGCAGGAAGAAAAACCCTGCATTGGTTACCAGTCAATAGCCGCATTCAGTTCAAGGCCCTGACCCTGACCTTTAAGGCTCTGCATGGCTTAGGCCCAGATTTCTTAAAGAATAGATTACACTGGTATGTGCCAGGCAGAAACCTACGCTCTAAAGAAGCCAATTTGGCGCAGGTACCGCGAACTAGGAAAGCTCGCTGGGGAGGCAGAAGTTTTGTCTGCGGGGCCGCCAAGGCCTGGAACGAACTTCCTTTGTACCTTAGGTCGGCAACGGATTTGCTGTCTTTTAGAAGGGAACTCAAGACTTGGCTGTTCCGTAATGAATAATTCTGATCTCCTCTTCCATCTGACTTTGACGCAGCCTCCTCAGGATCTTGCTAGACAGCGCCAGGATGCCTCCGGGTAATTGTCGCGCTATATAAAAACCAATAACATAACATAACATAACATTTGTCTGGACTTTCTTCTACTTTGAATCATTTTGATGACAGGAGCAAATCTTCAAAATGTACTTCCAAGGGAATTTGTAGATAAAGTTCAAGAAAAACATGTGAACTGGGAATATAACTTAATGAATTTGATTGCATGCCAAAGGGGAAAAATAGTAGTTGTATTGTCCTCATGGAGAGCTCAAATGCATGTTGAGAAACCTAGGAGCACCTACTTGGTTTGTTACATTTAGTTGTGCTGAGTATACATGAACTTTTCATAGAGGCAAATTCAAATATTGAGGACATAAATGTAAAGACAGCAGGAGAACTTTGCTCTCTGGATCCTGGTAATGTATGCATACATTATTGCCTATGGTACATAATTATGCATAGAAGTGATATATTTATCGAGCTTTGTAAAATTGTATCTCTGAAGGTGCTTACCTTAGAACTGTGCTCTTGGTCTTAAAAAATTATATAACAATCAATGTATTTCTATAAATTGGTCTCAGATGTATTCTTGACTGTGTGTCTCATGTATTTCATCTGTGATTACAACATATGCTTAACACTACCCTCTGATAAGCCTAACTGCTTGCCCACACTACCACAAAAAGAGAGTTAGTATTATCTACTTGTATCTCTATCTGTGCTTTTTGGGATTTGTTGCACTCTATTTCATTTTAGTACACTGTACAGAGAGGCTGTTTCCTAGTGTATTACTCCTTAACATCTCCACACCAAGAGATGGAGCAGAAACCAAACAACTTGTGATGCACCATCAAAGCAAGGAGGCATTTCAAGTAAAAAAAACAATAAAGCATTGTTTGACGAAAATGGCACTGTAACTGTTTGAATTCTTCCTATCTAACTGAGTGCTGAGAAAAAAAGAACAGAGATGTATAAGACTTACAAAATGGGCCATATATATGAAACTCACACACTCTGTAACGGACCCACTCAGACACTCACACCCATTCCCAGACCCATTTTGACACTCACACATCCACTCACAGACCCACTCAGATACTCACACACCCAGCCACAGACCCACTCAGACATTCACACAGCTACTCACACAACTCTTCAGACACTCACACACCAACTTACACACCCACACAGCCAAGGTTACAGGGATTGTTGCAGGGATTCTGCTCATGCACATAACTATGCGCAGGAAACCAGGACCTCAGTGAATTGCGGTGTACAAAAAACTCACCTCAGTATCCAGAATCCCTATCTGACTAGCATCAGTGTCTCATTCGTTCTCCGTATCATCTCGAAGCTACCAATGATTAGGCAACCCAGAACAAGCAACTTAGAGTACTCTCAGGAATGGTGGGAATCAGAAACACCTTTTCGTTATTATTCTCATATCAGTCCACAACAATAGTAATCAGAGACACGGTAATGTTTAAAATGTTTATTTTTAACTACGTGCCCTAAGATGCAGTACTTTGGCTAACATAAGCAGACAAATGATTAAAAAGGAAACCATCAGCATTGTTACAATACCATAGAAAATGAAGGGAGAAATCATATTACAAATGATAGTGGAAAGCAACCACCTTCCCTTCGCTAGTAAACTAGTTTTATGAAACTAATAGAAGGTCTCTAGGCTTGAATGGAGAACCCCATACCTTAAATATCCGCTTAGGTGAATACCATCACAGGATCAGCTCTGCTCTGTGTCTGGAAAAGGTCTTCTCCAAAGTGTTCTAATCATGCATGCAAAATGCAATATTAAAGGCACTTGAGTTTCAGATATTTGCAGCTGTGTGTGTGTTATGACTAGAGCGTGGGCCGATCAACATGAATTCAAAAGCATACATTGTTATTTGACCTTGATGGCTTCTGTACACAGTGTTCAGACTAAGGTCGCGGTGCACGTCTAGGGATGTGAACAACAGACTGTTCTCATGTGAAGAAAAAGCAAGCAAGCAGTTTTTCTTATAATAACAGCTACCTGCAGTGTCGTGTGCAAAAGCAGCAAAAGTGACAAGATGGCGTTTTACATCTAAAACGCTTATGCTAACATACCAATGTGTGTACATGGAACTCCGTCTCTACTACATGACATTATAGTAAGGAAATAACATTAACGAACTTTAGTAATTCACTGAAAAAAACAAAGGTTACAGAGACATTATTGCCAGGAAATAGAATTAAAAACCTTAGAAATTCACTGAAATGAAAGGGACGTTGTGTTAGGATGCGATTTCACTTCTACACAACCATAGAAATTCTGCAGCTATAGTTATCCGGGCTAACTATAACTTATGCCCCCTGTGATGCACTGCTTATGGCTGTGCATATTACATCATTCAAAGACATCACTGATGACATATCAAATGACACTTCTTAGGACATCACAGATGACACCATCCACAGAAAACACACACACTCACACAACCACTCACACATCCACTCATACTCCCATGTCCATGTCTCCAAATACCTGGTGTGCATTTCAGCAATGAGATTATTATTCATACATCTTTATCCTAAAGCCTGTGAAAACATGAATTTCCCTAAAGAGAGGACAACATGAGCACAAAAAGGTATATTGTCAACAAACAAGGGTACATCATCTCAACTACATAAACTAAGTGAATCTTTGTTTGGTGGAGACATATTGTCCGGCATCAAATACACAATAAAAAATAACCAAAATGTACTGAGTAGCCGTTTGGTTAGCAGTGGGAAGAACTCTCTGTACTTCTAAGGTGGATTGGGTAGGGCCAAAAGGGCAAGGCCTTTTTGTGATTTTCCATGATTATAAAGGGAGAACCATATATTCTCTTCTCACCAGAAGATGATAAGAAAGAAGCTACTGATCACAGTCACTACATTTTGCACTATGATACATCAATGATGTTTTCACACCCGTCCTAATATTTGTGAACATTTTTAATGTTGAATTTGGCAGAAAACACTCTTACTTTTCCTTTACCAAGCCCAAGAAGTTAGAATCATTTGAATGTCACAGATATATTCTATCTTGGATGAAACACATGTGGCCAGAAGGTTTTATTTTCTATTTACAAATTTGTTGCAAAAAGATATGATACGTATATTCTAGTACTGCGCTTGCTTGAGAAATCGGTGTAAATAATATATATAGATACATATTGTAATTCATGGTTGTTTTTCAGCTATTTACTAAATTAAAATGTACAGTGAGGTTTTTATTAGTAATTTTATTATATTTCCTGTATTCTGGAATACTTTGGAGTTTGCGAATATCACATGACTACAGAAAAGAGGGATTTTATTGGACTCTTTTGATTATTGTGGAAAGGAAGCCCCCACCCAGTCTTTCTTTCTTTACACTTGTGGTGCTCAGATTGGAGGTGCATATTCCAGTACCTGCCAGTTTTTGGCTTTCTTCTTTAAAATGGTATCTGGTGGCAGTGGAGAACAGAAGCCTCACCCTGTGGACGAGAATTTGTCAGAGGAGGAACTCCCGATGAAACACCAAACCCATCCAATGGAAAGATTTCATCAGCCCCGCCGCAGAAAAGAAAACAGTGCCAAAGTATGTGAAGTGCTCTTTGTGTGAGAAGAACCTCTCCACGGGTATGTCAAAGAAATATTTGTGTGGCACAACAAGTATGCTGACATACCATTCCAAGCAGTTGACCAGAGCCGAGATGGAGTACAATAATCCCCATCCCCCACGGCCTGATGTATTCTTTAAGGGCCCCCCTCCTTGAGCCCATACATGGTTTTGGGTACCCCATCAATGGGCTTGGCTTACTAGCTAGGTCCCAGAGAGCCTACCACCAGGACATAGTGGTTTCCCTGCGTGCACCGGAAAGTGGTTTATTGTGTTTAGTGCCTTGTGGCCAACCCCCCTACAAATAGGGTCTATGCATCATAGGGTGTTAGATTTATGGATGGTAATTAAATACTACTTCACTGAAAGAAAAATAGAATTTCACTGAAAAAAATGAAGATTAAAGTAACTTTATAGTTATAATAAAAGTTCGATTACATCATATTGGGGGTTTTTTGCACTCTAAGAACTTCTGCAATTCACCAGTCATAGATATAGTTATGTCAAGTAAACATAATCTCTTCCCTAAGGTAACAATGACTCGTGCCCTCACCATGCACTGCAAATGACCCCACATTTTGCATCACTCATAACATCTTCTATTACATCATTGATAACATCACTGCAACATTTCAGTACAATTTCTGATGAGAAAACTGTGCATTAAGAGAAAACTGCAGTTTGGGAACAGAAAGAGAAATGCTTCTTCCACTCATTTAATTGCAATTTAAAATCCTCTCTAATGGCAAAGGTGATTTTTAAGTTACTGTTCTGAAGAAGGCATTTTTAGAAAGTTTGCATTTGTCTGCCTAAAGCAAATATGCGTTCCTGCCAGTGTCTAGAAAAATATGACTGTGAATTGTGTACTTCTTCTGTGTATTTTATTTGTACAGATATTGAATTAAGAGAGTATGTTTTCCTGATAGGATGGATGGGATGAAGTTAGTCCCTACCCTGAATAGACTTCAAAGGACCCGACCTGCAGTACACACAAAGGAACTTAACAACAGGCCTTCCCCTGCCTTTGTCCCCCTATACAGATTGGAACCAAACAAAATGATAGGGAGAAAAACTGGATAAAGGCTTGTTTGGGAATTCACAAGGACTGATCCCTACACAAAGGCTGACACTGGGTATACGAATAGCACCATTAAAACCCCTCATTAGAATACTCCTGGGCCTGTGGAAGTTTCAGAAGAAGGACTGCTTTGAACCTAGCATCCCAAAGGTAAATTGACTGACTTCCTGTGTGAGCTACAGATGTACAACACACTTCCAAAGGCCTGTCTGCAACTGTCCAATTGACCAGCACTAACTAGACCTGCCTGAGTGTTGATTATGGCATCTACTGCAGTGAGCCGACATCCCAAAAAGATGTCCCAATTCCTGGACCCTTGGCCGGCATCAGTATGAACTTCTCTTGCCAAAAACTGAAGTCCAGGTGAAAATCAAAACCATAAGTGAGCTTCTTGCGTCAGCAGCAATCAATGTATTTTCAACAGTGAGCTGTTCTTAACGCCACACGAAGACTGATCATGTATCGCGGCTTGAGAAGATCCAGCTATAACCTGGTCCTAGTAACAACAATGATCTCCTCGCAGCCCCGGCTCAAGCTAAGGTTCATTCGAGTGGACTTGGACTCAGAAGAGGTAAACTCTTCACTGGCATAAGTACGTAGCATATAGAAGACAATTGAAATGTATTGGAACATTCAATTGGGAATCCAAGGTAAACAGGCGTCCTCTCTCAGACTTGAGGGCAATAATCGTAAGTGAGTAAAAATGCTGAAACCCCCGAAATGCAGCAGTCCAATGTTGTAATGATGCTTCAGTATGCTCATGTGGTGTTGTGACCCTAGTCGCTTGGGTCAATATGTGAAATAAGTCATAAACCCACGAGTGGCGCTGTGGTCTTTTTGTCATAACTACAGTCCTACTATTGGAATTTAGTCATTTTAAGTGTAACATTTAACTCTATTTTTCTAAATTGATTTGGGATTTTTCTAGTCTTATCTTTTCACGTATTGCTGTTAGAATGCTACATACATACTTTACACATTGCCTCTAAGGTAAGCCTGATGCTTTTGTGTCGAGGTACCAGAAAGTTAAGCACATGTTTATTTAGTGGCTTCTGTAGTTCACATTGAGAACGATTGTGTTTATAACTACACAACACCAATTTCTTACAAGTTGCAGAACACTCTTCAAGAAAATTGAGCTTTTTACCAACCCCAAGAATGACCCTCTAGGACCTTACTCCATGGGCAATTGCAAACTCACTTCTTCTTCAATGGAAAAATGCAGATGATATGACAACACATTCCTATGCCACCCATCCCTCTGTGCTGTATTCCATGATGCTTTCCTTTGAAGCCCTGTCAATCGTAGACCTCACTGATATCCTCAAATCCATCAATACCATAGCCTATAAAGATGATGCTTTCTACTGGTGTTTTAACGGCACTCTCACTGGAAAGACGTTCTCAAATCTTCTTACCCTTGTCAATATCTTCCTCAATCAGTGTATGTTCCCAGAATCTCTGAAAGCAAAAGATACAAAATTGATGGACGGAATGCAGAACAAATCACAACATCCACCACCAGTCAAGAGATCTGGGTTAAATACATCATTCTTTTGCTCACCATGCCACCCCACTTTAGCCCTGGATATATGCAAATCTGTCTTGACCCTGTGCCTCATGGGAACAGTCCAGCCCTAACTGCCAAACCAGGTCCTCCCTGGCCCAGAAACAAGCATCCTAAGACCCATTTCGGGGTTTCATCCCTCTTCAGCCAGGAAAGCATGATTCCAGTGGCACAGTGAGCCCAGGACTCATGTCTGAGAATGGATTTAGGCCCAGATCTCTGTACTGGGGTGAATGTATGACATTGTTCTGCATTCTGTCCATCAACTGTTGTTTTTGCATTTGTCACCCTGAGTGGGACATGTATGCTCAGAAGTGAGTCCCGTGCTCTCCATGCCACTGGAATCAAGCTATCGAGGCTGAAAAGGGGTGAAACCCCGAAACCGATCCTAGGGTGCTTGTTTCCAGTCCAGGGAGGACCTGGCTTGGCAGTTCGGACTTGACTGTTCCCATGAGGCACAGGGTCAAGACTGATTTGCATATGGCTGGGTTCAAACTGGAATGGCATGGTGACAAAAAAAAATGGATTTAGGCTCAGATTTCTGTACTGGGGTGAATGTATGACATTGTTCTGCATTCTGTCCATCAACTGTTGTTTTTGCATTTGTCACCCCGAATGGGACGGGTACGCTCAGACATGAGTCCGGTGCTCCCCATGCCACTGGCATCAAGCTATCCCGGCTGAAGAGGGGTGAAACCCCAAATCTGGTCCTAGGATGCTTGTTTCCAGTCCAGGGAGGACCTGGCTTGCCAGTTTGGACTGGAGTGTTCCCATGAGGCACAGGGTCAATACTGATTTACATATGGCTAGTTTCCAACTGGAATGGCATGGTGAGCAAAAAAACAATGGATTTAGACCCAGATCAGCATGATTCCAGTGGCACAGTGAGCCCAGGACTCATGTCTGAGAATGGATTTAGGCCCAGATCTCTGTACTGGGGTGAATGTATGACATTGTTCTGCATTCTGTCCATCAACTGTTGTTTTTGCATTTGTCACCCTGAGTGGGACATGTATGCTCAGAAGTGAGTCCCGTGCTCTCCTTGCCACTGGAATCAAGCTATCCTGGCTGAAAAGAGGTGACACCACGAAACCGGTCATAGGATGCTTCTTTCCAGGACAGGGAGGACATGGCTTGGCAGTTTGGACTGGACTGTTCCCATGAGTCACAGGGTCAAGACAGATTTGCATATGGCTGGGTTCAAACATGAATGGCATGGTGAGCAAAAAAAGGATGGATTTAGGTCCAGATCTCTCTACTGGGGTGAATGTAGGACATTGTTCTGCATTCTGTCCATCATCTGTTGTTTTTACATGTGTCCCCCGGAGTGGGACGGGTATGCTCAGATGTGAGTCACGTGCTCTCCTTGCCACTGGACTCAAGCTATCCTGGCTGAAGAGAGATGAAACCCAGAAGCCGGTCCTAGGATGTTTGTTTCCAGTTCAGAGAGGACCTGGCTTGGCAGTTCGGACTGGACTGTGCCCATGAGGCACAGCATCAAGACTGATTTGCATATGACTGGGTTCAAACTGGAATGGCATGGTGGACAAAACAACAATGGATTTAGGCCTAGATCTCTGTGTTGGGGTGAATGTATGACATTATTCTGCATTCTGTCCATCAACTGTTGTTTTTGCATTTGTCACACCGAGTGGGACGGGGATGCTCAGACGTGACTCCCGTGCTCTCCGTGCCAGTGGAATCAAGCTATCCTGGATGAAGAGGGGCAAAAACCCCAAAACCGGTCGTAGGATGCTTGTTTCCAGTCCAGGGAGGAACTGACTTGGCAGTTTGGACTGGACTGTTCCCATGAGGCACAGGGTCAAGACTGATTTGCATATGGCTGGGTTCTAACAGGAATGGCATGGTGATCAAAAAAACGATGGATTTAGGCCCAAATGTCTGTACTGGGGTGAATGTATGACATTGTTCTGCATGCTGTCCATCAACTGTTGTTTTGAATTTGTCACCCCGACTGGGCAGGGTATGCTCAGACGTGAGACCTGTGCTCTCCATGCCACTGGTATCAAGCTATCCTGGCTGAAGAGGGGTAAAGCCCGAAACAGGTCCTAGAATGCTTGTTTCCAGTCCAGGGACGACCTGGCTTGGCAGTTCGAACTGGACTGTTCCCATGAGTCACAGGGTCAAGACTGCTTTGCATATGGCTGGGTTCATACTCGAAGGTCATAGTGAGCAAAAAAATGATGGATTTAGGCCCAGATCTATGTACTGGGATGAATGTATGATATTGATCTGCATTCTGTCCATCAACTGTTGTTTTTGCATTTCTTACCCCGAGTGGGACGGGTATGCTCATACGTGAGTCCTGTGCTCTCCTTGCCACTGGAATCAAACTATCCTGGCTGAAGAGAGGTGAAACCCCGAAAACGGTCCTCGCATGCTTGTTTCAAGTATAGGGAGGACATGGCTTGGTGGATTGGACTGGACTATTCCCATAAGGCACAGGGTTAAGACTGATTTGCATATGGCTGGGTTCACACTGGAATGGAATGGTGAGCAAACAAAAGATGGATTTAGACCCAGATCTCTGTACTGGGGAGAATGTATGACATTTTTTTGTATTCTATCCATCAACTGTTGTTTTGCATTTGTCACCCAGAGTGGGACGGGTAAGCTCAGACATGAGTCCCGTGCTCTCCATGCCACTGGAATCAAGCTACGAGGCTGAAAAGGGGTGAAACCCCGAAACCGGTCCAAGGATGCTTGTTTCCAGTCCAGGGAGGACCTGACTTGGCAGTTCGGAGTTGACTGTTCCCATGAGGCACAGGGTCAAGACTGATTTGCATATGGCTGGGTTCAAACATGATTGGCATGGTGAGCAAAAAAACGATGGATTTATGCCCAGATCTCTGTACAGGGGTGAATGTATGACATTTTTTTGCATTCTGTTCATCAACTGTTGTTTTTGCATTTGTCACCCCGAGTGGGACAAGTATGCTCAGACGTGAGTCCAGTGATCTCCATGCCACTCTAATCAAGCTATCCTGGATGAAGAGGGGTCAAACCCTGAAACCGGTCCTAGGATTCTAGTTTACAGTTCACGGAGGACAAAGCTTGGCAGTTCGGACTGGCCTGTTCCCATGAGGCACAGGGTCAAGACTGATTTGCATATGGCTGGGTTCAAACTGGAATGGCATGGTGAGCAAAAAAATTATGGATTTAGGCCCAGATCTCTGTATTGGGGAGAATGTATGACATTGTTCTGCATTCTGTCCATCAACTGTTGTTTTTGAATGTGTCACCCCGAGTGGGACGGGTATGCTCAGACGTGAGTCTCGTGCTCTCCATGCCACTTGAATCAAGCTATCCCGGCTGAAGAGAGGTGAAACCCCGAAACTGGTCCTATGATGCTTGTTTCCAGTAGAGGGAGGACATGGCTTGGTGGTTTGGACTAGACTGTTCCCATGAGGCACAGGGTTAAGACTGATTTACATATGGCTGGGTTCAAACTGGAATGAAATGGTGAGCAAACAAAAGATGGATTTAGACCCAGATCTCTGTACTGGGGTGAATGTATGACATTGTTCTGCATTCTATCCATCAACTGCTGTTTTGCATTTGTCACCCTGAGTGGGACGGGTATGATCAGACGTGAGTCTTGTGCTCTCCATACCACTGGAACCAAGCTATCGAGGCTGAAAAGGGATGAAACCCCGAAACCGGTCCTAGGATGCTTGTTTCTAGTCCAGGGAGGACCTGGCTTGGCAGTTCGGACTTGACTGTTCCCATGTGGCAAAGGGTCAAGACTGATTTGCATATGGCTGGGTTCAAACTGGAATGGCATGGTGAGGAAAAAAGATGGATTTAGGAGAGATCTCTGTACTGGGGTGAATGTATGACATTGTTCTGCATTCTGTTCATTAACTGTTGTTTTTGCATTTGTCACCCCGAGTGGGCCAAATATGCTAAGACGTGAGTCCTGTGCTCTCCATGCCACTGGAATCAAGCTATCCTGGCTGAAGAGGGGTAAAACTCTGAAACCAGTCCTAGGATGCTTGTTTCCAGTTCAGGGAGGACCTGGCTTGGCAGTTTGGACTGGACTGTTCCCATGAGGCCCAGGGTCAAGACTGATTTACATATGGCTGGATTCAAACTTAAATTGCATGGTGAGCAAAACAACAATGTATTTAGGCCCAGATCTCTGTACTGGGGTCAATGTATGACATTGTTCTGCATTCTGTCCTTCAACTGTTGTTTTTGCGTGTGTCACCCTGAGTGGGACGGGTATGCTCAGATGTGAATCCAGTGCTCTCCGTGCCACTGGAATCAAGCTATCCTGGCTGAAGAGGGGTGAAACCCTGAAACCGGTCCTAGGAATGCGTGTTTCCAGTCCAGGGAGGACCTGTCTTGGCAGTTCTGACTGGACTGTTCCCATGAGTAACAGGGTCAAGACTGATTTGCATATGGCTGGGTTCAAACTGGAATGGTATGGTGAGCAAAAAAACGATGGATTTAGGCCCGGATCTCTGTACTGGGGTGAATGTATGACATTGTTCTGCATTCTGTCCATCAACTGTTGTTTTTGCATTTGTCACCCCGAGTGGGACGGGTATGCTCGGACGTGAGTCCCGTGCACTCCATGTCACTGGAATCAAGCTATCCTGGCTGAAGGGGGGTGAAACCCTGAAACCAGTCCTAGGATGCTTATTTCCAGTCCAGGGAGGACCTCATTTGGCAGTTCGGACTGAACAGTTCCCATGAGGTACAGGGTCAATACTCATTTGCATATGGCTGGGTTCAAACTGGAAGGGCATAGTGAGCAAAAAAAACATCAATTTAGGCCCAGATCTCTGTACTGGGGTGAATTTATGACATTCTTTTGCATTCTATCAATAAACTGTTGCTTTTCCATTTTGTCAACCCGAGTGGGACGGGTATGCTCAGACTTGAGTCCCGTGCTGTTCATGCCACTGGAATCAAGCTATCCTGGCTGAAGAGGGGTGAATCCCCGATACCGGTCCTAGGATGCTTGTTTCCAGTCCAGGGAGGACCTGACTTTGCAGTTAGGACTTGACTGTTCCCATGAAGCTCAGGGTCAAGACTGATTTCCACATGACTGGGATCAAACTTGAATGGCATGGCGAGCAAAAAAACAAAGGATTTAGGCCCAGATCTCTGTACTGGGGTGAATGTATGACATTGTTCTGCATTCTGACCATCAACTGTTGTTTTTGCATTTGTCACCCCGTGTGGTACGGGTATGCTCAGACATGAGTCCCGTGTTCTCCATGCCACTGGAATCATGCTATGATGCTTGTTTCCAGTTCAGGGAGGACCTGGCTTGGCAGTTCGGACGGGACTGTTCCCATGAGGCACAGGGTCAAGACTGATTTCCATATGGCTGGGTTCAAACTGGAATGGCTGGTGAGCAAAACAACGATGGATTTAGGTCGAGATCTCTGTACTGGGGTGAATGTATGACATTGTTCTGCATTCTGTCCATCAAATGTTGTTTTTCCCAGTATCTCTGAAAGCATGAGAGAAAATCCCAATTTTTTTTTAAAAACCCACACTAGACCCCGAGGCCCAACAATTATTATTTTTGAACCAATCTAGCTTAAGACACAGTGCAGAAAGTCACCTATCTTATAAATAATCAACAATGCCCTCATGATCGCAGATAAAGATTATCACGCCCTCGCGACCATCCCACGCATCCGAAGAGCGACCTCCGGCAGAAGATCGTTTTCCTATCTCGCCGCCAAAACCTGGAACTGCCTCCCCATCCTCCTACGGCAGACCAAAGACCTACTAACCTTTAGGAGGCTACTCAATACCTGGCTGTTCGAGGAGTAGCAGCACCCCCCAGCGCCTTGAGACCCTCACGATTAAGTAGCGCGCTCTGCAAATTCCTCGATTGATTGATACCTGTCTCCTCATATGACTGGACCTTACAGCCAACCTCTCTACTAACTACCATTTCACCCTCATCCACACTTTTAAATCTCAAATAAGAATCCCTGGAAGCATCCTACACTAGTTCTTTTCCTACCTACCTAAACCACCCCAATTGGGCATCACACCTTTAGAGAACTCCATGCATCTACATTATCCACATGTATTGGTACCAGAAAATTGTTGCCAAAATATCTCCTGGTAAAAAATTATTTTCCTAAAGCTTGTTAGGTTGCCTGTTTTCAGTGCTTATATTTTGTCGATATCAAGAGTGTTTTATCTGTGTTTTTCAAACCTTTTGATATCTGTTTTTATTCCGCTGCATAGCCCCCAAAATAGACAAAACTGTCTTGTTTATGTTTACAAAATGTGTTGTTTGCAATTTTATAAAGCAAATATTTAATGTAAATGAGAAGTAATGTGGGGGTGTGCAATAAACATATTAATCTGTTTTATGAAGAGAAGCTGCTTGCATTGCCCTCCCACCTACAATTACACTCACATCCTGTTACCCTTTCTCACATCTTGTTATTTTCTGCACTCACTATCAGGACTCTATCTGATTTGCAGAACTATTGATGGATTAAAGATTAAGATCATTATATTAAAATGTTTTAATAACAATTCCTCAACACAGTTGGGAGTAATTCACCTACTAATTTTTCAACACTGTCAACATCATAGTTCCTTCTGAAACTTTTAAAATTAATTTGGAACTAAATCAGATTAATCTGTAAACTTTCAGTCTAGGTATGCCAGACCATATTTTGACAACAACATTCTGACATTCAACCATAACAGTTTTCTTCAACTTCTAACTGGAAGCACTTAGAAGCTTACTTCCAGATGCATGCAACAACACATAATTCTACTTGGTGTTCTTTTCCACATCAAGCATCCATTATCTCCCTGTGTTCTTTATCCATACCTGGATGTCTAACTCCTATCTTAAGCTCATCAGAGCCAAAACAGAATTACTTTTATTCTCTAGTAACAACAAGCTACAACTACTCCAAACTTGGCTCTAAGTCATGAAAGTAGACATATTGGATCCCTCATGTTGACCCAATGCTAAGTCACCCGGATTCAAGAAGGACAACAACCTCCCACACAAAGAACACATCGCCCAAATTTTTTTTACCTTGGTATCAACTCTCTTTACTATAAGGAGACTTTTCCAGGTACCACACACTTCTTTGTGTGTGGATGAATTTGGATGACACCCTCTCTCCGCAAGTGAAAAATCATGCAGATAGGTACTGTTCCTCTACCAGTAAAGTGGAGCCATTCTCGCAGGAGGCAGACTCAGTTCAAAGGCAGAACACACATAGGTGACAAGGGTGAAGCTTAGAGACAGATGAAAGAATGCATCATAAAAAGTTGGAATCATACTGAGGGATAACACAGCCTCAGCCATTTAAAAAAATCATTGGTTGATATACTTGAGATATGTTACGTATGAGTCTAAACTCCCCCTATGCCTTTTTGGGGAATAAAATTGTGTAGCAAAATTATGAAGTTTCTCCAGACAGTTTAAACATTGATGAAGAATTTCCATCCCACCTGGAGTTTTGCAGACCTTCATGTGAAATCCTAGACCAGCATTTATAAACATTTTTCAGTAATTTTAAAACTGTTCTGTCTTATGCGCAGTCCTCCAGTTTGAGTGTGTTAGTTTTGCCAATAAATCTACCCATCCTTGAGGCTGTTCGACTGAAAGTGGAGGATAAATGTGAGAATAGATGAAGCACAGGCATTATTTTTCATAGGAAGTGTTACTTTTAAAGCCATCCACTACTGCCAAAAGTCAATATCTAACTTGGTTCTAGTTAAAGAGTTATCCTCCTCCTTCCTTGAACAAAACTCTGTGTCATAGCGCAACCAAGCCAACCCAATGAAGGTGTATGTGCTTACCCTCTAATTTAAATATACTTGAGAGGAGAAATAGTTCCCTTGGAGCCCTTCTTGTATATGACATTTGCATAAATTGCTTATGCTAATGTCTAGAATTTAACACAAACTGGCTCTATGAGACTTGTAGCCAGTTCTTTCTTCCCTGTATTGGCTCTACGTTGGATCTTTTTTTTCTGTGTGGTAGCTTTAAAAGGGCCATATTATCACAAATCCATATTTTTACCTTTATTGTGCCTTTATAGAAACCATACGGTGAGATCTGAGTGGCCTTAACACTGACAAATAGAGCTTAGTTGCACCAGATGTGCTTATGTACGATGGTCTCTCCATCAGCCAGTCTGACCATTGGTATGTTATTAGAGAGATAGGATTGGGAGATTTTAGACTGCCAGGTTTCATATTTAACACATTTACCTCTAAACTAAGATTGTTTGTGGAGTGGCCCTAAAAGATTTTATTGGTGTGATTTCCATGTCATGCATTTAAAATACATTTGAAAATGCCGATGATAAAAAAAAACTGCACTCAACGGGACCCTCATATTCCAAAATGATGGACAGGTAGGTTGTAAGACAGAAGAATGTTTAGATGCTTCCAAGTTCTAGATGTCTACCCAATGATGAAGCATGCCATCAACCAATGAGATGAGAGTCATGAGATGGTAATCCACTAAAGATTTGGTAACCACTAGCGAAGGTGCATTTGTTGCATGTTCTTTATAAAGTAATGAGGGCGACAACAATCTACAACATCCTCTCACTTTCCTACTTGTGTTCAACATTCATTAAACAGTCTGAGGACATGAAGTGCATAAACAGGTACATGTCAGAGTGAGGAACTAAGTCAACACTTATTAAAATCATGACCTGAAATTAAATTGGTATGGCATTAAAGCTTTTCTACAAAAAAGGTGTGACTAAAAGAATCCAGGGTAGCTTGGTGAGCCTTTGGTTTATTTGTGATTCTGGGTAACTGAGTCAGTGATCTTGGAAGCCCAAGAATAAAGTACAGAAGATTATTCCTTCTTTTACACTTCTAATCGGGGTATCTAACCCTTACTTTCATAAACTCCCCCCTTGGTGCATTTGCTCCTCTCTATGAGCACTCACATTCTTTATAGGAGTAATGCAAAGAGAAGATGGATAGGAAAACAAAGTAGGACAGTGTTAATACAGAGCCAAATACATACCCTCTGCCCTGAAGCTCACAAATCATCTCCATGGCGTGACTATAATCCAGGGCATCAGGTTCATTCTTCAACCATTTCTGCATCTCTTGGAGGGAATTGTCATCAGCGCAGGCAAAGGTGATCTCGTTGAAATTGTCACAAAGTGGGAGAGTGTAATGTAAATAGGGCCCAAGGCAAAGTCCAATTAGGGAGTCTCCTTTAACATCACCTGTTTACAAAAACATTCATACTTGAGTGAAATAAGAATCTATAACACGTAAATGTCTCTTTTTCATCAGCAAACTAGAATGAATAAATATGTTCAGTAGGCTCATCATTATCATTTATATGTTACATATTGTGGTCATCTTGCATCATATGAGTCTGTCATATATCCTCTCAGTCTCTCTTTTGACCCTCATAACCACCCCAGATCTAATTTGAAGTCTGCAGTGTCTAATTTGGGACTCAGCTTCTGTGACTGGGTGGTAGAGGAAGTTGGAAGGTTATCCCTTTCTTTCATTTGTTTTAGAGGTGTTATTCAGTGGGGGGGTGTGGGTTTTGATTCTTTCGTCAAAGGTACTTGCACCTCTTGTAGACTATAGATTTTCTGCAGTGTGTTTTTGCCTTGGATTTATATAAATCTAGGCTATATAAACATTTCCTTTCAAGTGCTTAGGACTAGAAATCAAGATGTCTCTTGCATCTGCCCATCACACTGCTTGTGCCAAAGTCAGGTCACTTAGGGCCATATTCTTTACATGGTTGTGTCACTTTTTTTTTTTTACCACACAACAGGGTGCATGTAAGACATAACCTTTTAGCGTGTATTCAATGCCAGACCTGTAAAAACCTCTGCGTGTGAATCAACCAGGGAACATTTTATTGATTTGTTATTTAATCTTAGTAAGGGTTGATGTGCATGACCCAGGGAGTAAGAAACAGGAAATTGGTCAGACCAGTGCATTATAGTATAGGTGGCACTCCATAAGATGTTTTCTGCTAATGAAGCAGTCGAGGAAAAACCCTTTTCTAATGAGTTAGGTTTGGAACAGAATTGTATGAGGTCATTGTTGATCAGAAAGATGGTTAGTTGTAACACAGTGGAATCAGAATTATCTCCTCTGTTTAAATTGAAGTCACACAGAAAAAAGCTAATGGAGTTGTATTTTATCCATGAGATGTTCAACGAACAGAATAATATAATCAGGAGGGTGGTTGATTATGTTAATATTCAAGGCTCTGGTTTGAAGATCTTAATTTCAACAGAGAGACGTTTGAGATACCCTAAGGGTTTTGCCCGGCAAAGAACAACAGTAAATACATGCAACCCATCTAACTTGTTATTGTCCCATTTATGGAGAATAGTACAGGATGGGAAGAGTCGGAGAGTCAAGTTTCCATCAAGAAAATGCGTCTAGTTGTGGGACTGGATCAAATCCACAAATTCAATGTAGTGTCTGCTTCTGATCTGCAGTGGAGCAAAATATTTAAAATGGATCTTCTAAGTTAGGAATTATTCACAATTTCCAAGGTAGTTTAGGTGTTAGTTTGAGTTCTCTTAGACAGAAAAGCAAACTATGTATCTCTCTTGATACCTAGATTATAAGTATGAGCACCAGCTGTACTTTGGGAGGTAGGATTGATGTATGAAGGTAGATGGCTGTCATGTAAGAAATTATGAAGAGTACTATGTAGACCGGTAATTTGGGAAGATGGAATGATATCAGAAGGAGTATTGCTGCTATCTTCAAGAGAATTAGTTGTGAACAGCATACAGTAAGACTTGGAGGTTTCTGAATGAATAGGAGATTGGGAGGTGAGAGAACTGGATGAGATAGTCAAAGCATTGAATGTCACTCTTTAAGATAATTTGTTGGACTATTCTGAGACAGGGAGACTTATTGGATTGGAGAGATGTTTTGAGATGGCCATTAGAGGTACTAGAGGACCACTAAGAGAACAGGAGAAGGTTGAACGTAGATTCAAGGGTGGACAGGACAATTTTCAATAATAAAATGGGTGAGATAAATTTCGGCATTTCAGAGAGAAAACCGTGCAGATTGTCGATAAGAGTTTTCTGATTATAGGTGATCAGCGGTGTCCTCATGTCATAGGGGCAAATGGGGGACAGTTTAGTAAGTTTTCAAATCCAGAGACCTGTGAATAGGGCCATGGGACTCTAAAAGGGGTTCCACTTCAGAAATATTACGACATATTTTTCAGTTAAAGCTTGATGATGGACTCTTTTCATGTATTTGCTCTGTAGGGGAATTTGCCAAGGAAGGAAATAAATTAGGTGGAGAAAGCTATCAACTGGGGGGGGGGGGGCAGAAGAGGAATGTGTGTCCTGTTCTGGTTGAACTTACTAACCAGCAGGTATGTAGCAGATGTGGGACAAACATTTTAACTGTCTAGATGCCCTTAGAGTTGTATGGGGAAGCTGAGGAGCAGGGGATGAGGAGGAGGACGAGGATGAGGAGAGGAACTACGAAAGAGTCACAAGGAAAGTAATGTGACCTAGGCAGGGATGAGTTTAGTAAAGGGAGGGAGTAGGGAAACTCATTCTAGGGATAATTTGAATTTATTTTTTAAATGTGCACATCTCTCATCTGTTTAATGAATTATTATCTTGCCATTATTGAAAATGGAGATTAACAGCTCTCCACCAAATTGAGTCAAGTTTACCTACATGTGGTGTTTGTCTAGACTTCTCCAATTCAGTTTTACACCTGAAAACTGCATTTGAGTCTAGTGTATGAACCGCAAACATTTACCTAGTACTACAGCATTTTGAACATGGCCTTTTAGTGCACTATTCAAGACCCACCAAGGTCCTTGCATGTTGAATAAATTCTATCTGCACTGCTTCTCTTTTTTAGTGATTTTAGATCTCAGGTGTTTATCTCGACGCATGACAAAAAATGTGTGAATGCAAAGAAAATTACAATGCCTTTCACCATTAGTGTGTGCTAGTAAAGGTGGAGATTTCCTAATCACATTTAACTCGCCTATGTCATCCTTGTTTTTATTATATTGATAGTACCAATAAATATAGACAGCTTGCACTGCTCACCATGCTTTACAGAGAGAGCAGAACCAGCCTCAAGAGCAGTATATGATCAGCTGGAGACTTCCAAGATGATTTTATAAATGCAGGCTAATCTTTCATTAACCTTAATTGCTAAATTATCTGCTGTCTTTTCCACTTTAGCAATCTCACACTGAATACATCACATCCAATACAGCTGTTTACAAATATATTGCTCCGTTAGGTATAATTTTCTTTTATCACCCCATATGAAACAAGATCTTAGAATAGGATATTGTGGACATTTTATTTATGTAAGATTACATTTACACAACAATATTCTGGTGCCATGTTATTTAGTGTACAAGGCATGGACCAAGTTATGGGTGCATACCAGCAAAATGTCTGTGAATTAAAGCAGAAGAGGCATGTTTTTTCTCCGCCTTTCTCACTCCACTTTTCCTTGCTCACATGTTGTTAACCCCACGATACCTTGTGTTGGCACTTTCAAGAGAAGGAGTGACTCATTGTGAGGGACCAAAACCTGCACTGCATGTTGTTCCCTGACCTGTGTGATAATGAGTGCTTTTGATTCGCTCCTTCTTATGCACCTAAAATGATACCTTGATCGACTAGACTGCTATATGCAACAACGTTGGAGTATATAGACATGCCAAAGTAAGTGGCAGAACCTCTTTCAGAGGGCCACAGGGCATGCAGGGGTTAATAGATGCAATATAGGGGGTTGAGGCCTCTTACTCCTGATGTACTAGTCCCGAACTACTATAGAACTTGAGCAACGTGGCCAAGTCCACCTTCTGCACTTGACTCTCAATGGTAGCTGTAGCTGAGCAGTCCAAAGCTACCTTGCACGTCAAGTCTGAATACAGGTTAGTGAACACAAGTCACAACTAAAAGAGCATGCAGCAGTGTCAACAAATTGATGTCCAGTCAAAAACCTATTTTATCTGTAACTCTACACATTCAAATAGAATTGTGACATGCAGGAAAAATGAGGTGGGGGTCTAGTGTTTCGATGAAAAATCCCTGTCCAACCACTCTTCATAATGTGGTAGGTGTTATTCCCTATTCACTGGAGCCACATCCAGGGATTGCTTAATTGAAGGCATTAACTCAAGAGTCCACTCTGACTCTAAATAAAGTAGTCCTTAGCAGCAAGTCCAATGATAGGCCCCTAACCAGTCTTACCTGTTCCAGCAGCAAGGAAGCTTGCAGGATCTCAGCTATTGCCCTGACCATGGATACTCACACTGATCTGGTCCTGGTGAAGGTGTCAGCTGCATGCATGCTCTGTGTCCAGAGCTTATGCCGCTGGATCTATTAGTAACCATAGGTGATCTAGTGCTCCTCCTGAACGGTTTGATGCTCTCCAATGGGGGGCTGAACTGGATTTCATTAATCCCAGAGTCCTCCTCATCTCACAGGGAACTCTGGCACAATCCTAATGCTTGGTAGTGACTCGCGGGTTGAGCAATTCACAATTGTCAGACGAATGCCCGATCCTCAGCAATCCCTGATAGCAGCAGCCCCTCCTGGCAAACTGATTTGCTGTTATCACTACCTGCCAAGGCGCTGTCCTTCACCACATGGTAGTCCATACCACAGCAGTTCCTCCTGGCATACTGGGTTACTACTAGACTCCACACAGGTGTTGGCAACTTACTCTAGCAATATTTTCACATCTGCTCATCCTGGCCTATAGGGTCATCAGGGCATTGTGGAGACTTCACTCACCGTACAAGGCACTCTCCTCATGGCAATCATTGTGAAGACCTCTGGGATACAGTAGTTGCCGCAAGAATCTGCACCTGGGCAATGGCCAACTAATGCAACTGCAGACTCCACACACCTTGCACTGGGAGTCCACTCGCTTGGGCTCCCCACATGATTTTACCCCATCCAATGCATTACTCTCCCTCAGTGGACACGCTTATCTTGACAAGCAGACTGGGAATGGTGATTCGAGCTCCAAAGAGTGTCTTCTTGGTTTCCTTGCACGATGTCCCATTCACTAGCAGGGAGACTAGCAGTCCTTGCCCCCAGTATCGGTCAGAAGCAGAAATCTTGCACAGTTTCTCCTCCTCACACAGCCTATCTGTGCTCCCTAGGTCACCATCCGGAGGCCTTGAACCCATGGAGGCCCTGCTGGGGACCCCCAAAATCAGATTCCCAAAGCCTTTCTGTGTCAGAAAGGCTGGCACAGAAAGGCTGTGAGAATCTGCCATTGTAATCCCTCGGGCGGAAAGGGATTACTGGAGGCTTTCCGAAGGGGTCGGTTGGAAAGCAATCCAAACAGCTGATTATGATCAGGTACTTAGAAGGGGCCTACAGCACTCTGCTCACCAATTTTGTCGATAGCTTAAGGGAAAATTCCTATTCCATATTGGTTGTCCGCCCCCACACATTAGCAGCCTGTGTAACATCGACTTCTAAAGCTATCTTTTTGGGTAGAATTGCCTCAACTGATAAGCTGATTAGGTAATGTAACTGTTTTGATGTTCTTCCTCAAAAGAATGATGAGTACTGTTGGGGAGGATTGATGTAATGAATTTATAAATGTGATTGAATTGTTACATGACAAATTATTCTATTCATTTTTTAATTGCAATTTTAGGGTGCAGGATTTTAAAATGTATTGTATGATTCTTGCACTTATTATGCTTTTTTGTTTTTGTAGTGGATTTCATTAATTATATCTATATTGATATCTAGTCAGATTACTGCAATTAATACTAGGCTTTACTTTAACTACTGCACAAGATACTTTACAAGCCCAAAAGTAATTCAGGACAAACAGGCCTTTTGAGGAATTGGCAGAGTTATGAAATGCAAAAATAGTGGGCATATTGACAACCGGCATTTAACGGTACAGGTAGAAGTACTGCAATAGGAATACTAAAGTACAAAAAAGCTATTTAAAAATGTATAAGCGTAAATCTCCAGCTCTACTGTCCTGTATCTGCTTTTGGGAGATTCTTACATGTGCTTTCGCTACATTGTAGGGCGGAATGAGTAGTGATTTAAGGAGGGTTACAGAGGGGCATGTGCCTATCCTCAAAAGGGTGAGCCCTTTTCTATATAGCCACAGAGGTACCCAAAACTAATTACTTCAACTTTTAGCTGAATTAAGACCACTGGACCAACCACTGATACAACAATACCCTCCCACAGAAAATAATGGCATAGGTATTGCAAATAAAATCTCATAGGAAATAGTGCTATAATAAATAAACTATTTAAAATGGTTACAAATGAAAATAAATACATCTCATAAAACCTTGTCCGACAATAAGATCAGGGAAGAAAAAAATAAATGAGAATTGCAATAGTGTGTAAAGGGGTGATTTCAAAGCAGAGGGAGCTTCATCTAGGGCATAATCACAGTTCTATGGGATTCTAGTTGGTCCATTGACCACAGCAAATGCCAGTATAAGATAGGGTGACACTGCATAAGTTTAGTTATAGGAATAATTCCCAGGTCCAGCAGTTGGGGAGGTGGGAGGGTCTCTGAGGAAGGTTGAGAATGCTCCTCATGAACCTTTCTTTGGTTTTACTGAGAACATTCCATTGACATGTCCCCATAATTTTACCGCGTTCATGGCTAAGCTTTTTGCTTTGATGTTGTAGAGCTCCCCAACTCGTTCTAGAGAATGCATAGGCCCATTTGCACAGTTTGACTACTGAATCAGCTTCTTGCTAAAGTTTTAGTGAATATCTCTTGATATGAGAGGACCAGCTCAGCGCCCTGCACCCGATTTATGTGGATTAAAAGCCATACATTTTATTTTGTTGATGTTTAGTTCCAGAACATGCTCACAACAGAAGATTAAAAAGTGGTAAAGATGTGCCTGCAGACCACGTGGGATATTGGAAATTAAGAGCGTGTCTTCTGCGAAAAGTAGCGTTGCAGTTTTATAAGGGCCAAGTTTGTGTCTTTTCCAGGGAAATCAAACGCGTGCACAAAGTCATTAATATAAAGTGTGAACAATGCCGGGGCCAGCACACAGCCCTGCCAAACACCAGTTTTAATCTTTAAATGGTCTGTGAATACTCCGCAGTTGCCATGCCTGACTCTGGCAGTATTGAGTCCATGCAACCTGATAAAGACAGAAAAAATTTACTGGGCGACACCCATCTTTTCCAGAACTTCCTGCAGCTTGCTCCTAGGCACAGAATTGAAAGCTGTCTTTAGGTCAACAAAGACCGCATAATGAGGGCCTGTTTTCCAATATAGGGCACTGAAACAGAGTATTTGATCCACCGTGCTGATCCTATTTCTGAAATTCACCTGGAGCTCTGAGAAAACAGAGTTGCTGTTTGCCAATTAAGCAGTTGGTCAAATATAAGGTGGCAAAATAGTTTCTGTGAGGATTTCAATAGGGCTGATATGCCTATAGTTCCCCAGGTCATCTTCAAGCCCTTTTTTGTAAATAGGGACATTCTCTGCAGTAAGCCAGGGACTGGGGTCAGACTGCCTGCAAGTATAGAATGCAACGGTGCCTGGAAGTATGTGGCCCAGATCAAAGGTTCTGAACGGAAGAGGACCCCGGGGAGGGAATCGAGGCCTGGAGCTTTAGCTGCTGGGAGTGACATTATTGCTGCCATTACATCATTAGATGGAAGGATAAGGGGGGGCCTTCATCTGGGAGCAGGCCTGTAGCATTTTCTGAATAGGCATACTCCAGGTTGGGTTTGGCTATGTACATTTTTTGGAAATGGTCCACCCAGGTCTGAGGCTGTAAATTATATTCTAGACTGGCAGTGGCATTCTGCCTGTCATGAGCCACAAATCCACAGAAATCTGTAATATCCCCTGCCTTTACTGCAGCTACTAGGTCCTCCCAAATCTCCTGTTCCACATTAATTTTGGCCTGGTTGAGAATGTCTTTATATTCTTTCCTAGCATAAATAAGTTCTTGCCTATTTCCGTTTTTCATACTTTGTATTACGTTACCACTTGATTTGTTACAACTGGAATTGAACCAGGTACAGCGGGATTAAACGTTTAGGTTTTGCAGACATCTTTGCTAATCATGACTTAAATGGAGCTAAAATAACTTTCATGTGATTTAGCAATAAAATTATGACCATGCTAGATGGTTCCACAGTGTTCAGTGCATCCATCATATCAGTCACACGTTGGAATATCTGGGTCACCATTTTTTGGCCCTTACAAACAGCTCCCCATTTTAGAGGCCTCTTATTGTTTCAAATTGACAGAGCAATCCCAGAGTCCAAGGCAGCACATTGATAAACACTCAATTTTTCCCTCACTTAGAGGTAAGTAGAGAGCATTATAGTAACTTTCATAGCGCTCAACAACTACCAGGCCCAGGAGCGATGGCCATAGCGGAAGAGACAGGAATATGTGATCAATACGGCTCTTTTACAATACACACTTGAAGGTGAGGGACCACTAAATTCTGAACGGGACCAACCATTACAAGCTCTAACACCAAAATGAAGGGTTAGGCTCATCACTTGGTCAGCAATGAGAGAGCATCTTGTAGGCTGGCCTAGGTCTAGATGAGGGACCCCCCAAACTGCAGTTTCAGCTTCAGTAAATTTAGAGGGCTCAGGGCTCAAGGGAACAAAGGTAACTTTGAAGTCTCCGACAATTGTTACCCTATTATTCTGTGGGAGGGAATTTAAGGCTTTTTACAAGACGCCCAGAGTATCGGATATTCTGTTTACCCAACTGGGTCTGTTTTAAATGTTAACAACATACCAGTTGGTGGACCCCCAGCGAGGAATTGCCCCATAACATCTGTGGAAATTATATTTTGTCTTGTGATGTGGAGATCTAAAGAATGTTTTAACCACATAATTAATCCTCCAGCAGGTTGACCACTTCCACCTGAAGATGCTGGACAGAAAAAGGTAGTAAACCCGGACCTGACATTCAAATATCATACTTGTCAATGAAAATCCCCCAGTCTGGATCTATCACCTTAGATTGAAGTCCAGCTAAGTTCTATGAAAACATGTTCCAAATCCTTTGCTGGTCCCCTTGAATTAGATGGCAAAACAGAGAGAGGTGTTGCAGTGGAATTGTGGTAACCAAAGTTGTCCTTCTAGGGGAAGAACCATGTGTAAAAGCTGGAACCTCTGCAAATAGACCACAGGTGACAAGGTTCCAAACAAAACAGGTTTCTGAACAATGATGGTGCAATTTAAAGGGCACTGGTGATCAGTGGTCACTATCTAGTTTCAGAGCTGATGGGTGTGACATCAGAGTTCCAATTGAAATGTATGGCCACTAGAGGGAAGGATTCCCCAGTTACCTGCAACTGTAGTCGTCAGTTCTGAGCATCTAGAAGGGAAACAGTTAGAGGGGGATTTTTATTATAGGAATTGACACATGTAGAGCTGAAATAGTCATACCTAATGTATGATCTCGCCTCAACGGTCATGGAGAAAAAATGATGGCAGGGCCTATAAAAGTACTCCAGCAGTAGTGTTTTAATATGACTTGCTCAGGGTGCCAGCAGATCAAGCTGGCTAAATAAAGATTCAACAGTTAAAGGGGACTTAAAATTCACTAACACACAATTCCCATGACAAGCTTTAGGGTGGATGCCAAACCATAGTGAACGTCTGACAGAGAGGATCTCATGAGTCAAGTCACAGTGCCACCTCGTATTGGTTTGTAGCCAATGTGCTGACTTATTCCTCAACAACACAGGAATTTCACCCAGGGGTGCACTCAGAAGGAAGTTGTGAATAAACTAGGGGTGTGTTGTCATGTCAGGGGGATGGAAACGTTTTCCTGCTTTTACTTGCTCCACCCTGACCCTCCCAAATACCCGTTATTTTCTGGTCACTAGAGATCTTTAACTGGAGAAGTACGTGTGGTTGAGTTTGGCCAACAGAGCTTGAATCACATGTTACAGACTGGGAGTGGCCTGGTAGGGAAGAGCACTTGGCTAGATGGCGGGCCCTCTCTTCCAGTGGTCGTAGGAAGGTTTTTCAGAACCAACAGTTTCCCTTATAGATGATAGAAATGGGCCAGCACAGGGTCAGCCCGGCTGCCAGGATAGCTCAAAACTTCTCTAGTGAGACCTCGAAGAACCAATCCAGATGTTTTTCAAGGAGTAACCCAGGGGCCTCAAGAGTCATACAGGTGATACAAGTGAATTAGGGTCACCAGCATGGGTCAATTTATTTGCTTTATTTTTATTTGATCGGGGAACAATAGGGATTGTGTAGTATGACTGGATAGTTGCTCTACAGGTGGATCACTCATGAGAGCACAGCAATTACAACTGGAAGGTATGTCATCAAGTGGAGCTAGAGTAGGGAAAACAGAAGAGTATGGTAAGGGTGGATCTACACTAGGGTTATCAAATGGGTTCCTGGCCTGAATTACCCCGGTTTCCTGGTTTGCTTGCTCTACCCAACCTGGTAAACATCCCAGGAACTCTCCTGTGGTTGTGGGGGACAATGCTAGGGGCAGCATTAGGTCTAGGACCTCCTGGGTGAACACCTGAACATGATGCAGAGGGGGAAGGAACAAGAAACTGCTCACATTCTGATAAAAGGTTATCTGTTCTGTTGATAGCACAGTTGTCTCCAGCAGGTTTCTGTGTTTTTTTTTATTTGTTCCGCTTTGGTGAACTCAGCCCACCCTCCAAGGCCTTTCTCCTCCCCATAGTAAGCAAAGGGGCAGGGGACTCAGACAGACTTCACAATTTCTACTACAGCAGGGCACAACACACTTGAGGGGGGAGACCAGTCCCATACCAGAATCAGACCCAGTACAACAAAAGCAAGCAGGAGCAGCAGGAAGCAGCAGACAACCCCAAGCATATATAACAAAACCGGGCCTTCTTTGGTGTTTGAAGACAAATGGAGGGTTCAGGTTCCAGCATTGTGGGTGAGAAGTGCTCTTCCAACAATACTGGCTTACTTTTGGGATAAATTAGGGCAGGGAATAGACCCCCTGAGGTCAATATGGTCCTCAGATGACAGTCCCCGCTCTCTTGAGGGTCTGTACGAGAAGTATGGTATGATAGTTGGTAGTAATATTGAAGGGATGAAAAGCAGCACAAAGTCTGTGCGAGAGGTATGATAGCAGGTAGTATTAATGAAGTGATGAAAAGCAATACAAAGTCCACTCCCCTCCTCCCCTGTTCTTCCAGGTCACCACCTCCACCCTCACACTAGGCTGAGCTGTTGGTCAAGTGAAGACAGAAGCTCTCTTTTCCTTTTTTGCCACCTATTGCCGCAGCACTCAGTAGCGGCCCAGTTGAAGGCCTCTGGTCTTTAAATAATGTGATTCAATTATAGCCAGGCTTTTTCCAGAAATAACATAAATAGAAGCACCGTTTTCAGTGGAGGGGTTTGTGCGAAGAGAGCTCAACCCCTCCCAGGAACTCTCACCTCTCAGTACTGGTCTCAGCCCAGGTCGTCCGTGATAAGCTGCCACCCCAGCCACCACAAAACGTGCAGTACCCTGCACAAGCACTCAGCCCACAGCATTTTTGCATTAATACATTAATGTAAAATTTACTTTTATTAAAATATATGTTTTAATTACTTTTAGTTAATTCTCTATACCACTTTAATAATTATTAATGCATATTCAGAAAATAAATATATTTTCATTTCAGGTTGGAATTTTGTATTTAAACTTCAGAAAATGTATTTGTTTTTATTCAATTGACTAAAATAAACGGTATTATTTTGTTTCACATTTAAAATAAATATTTTACTATAGATAGAATCGACTGTCAAGTTGGAAAGCTCCCTTTGGTGAAGTGTAAGCAAATTTAAAAAAAAATATTTTAACCTTAATAAAGTAATTTAAATATACAAAAACATTTTAAAAAAATCCACAACACAAGTTGAATTAAAATTAATGTAAATATATTAAATATTATAAAAAATCTTTAACTGAAGTTTAAATTAAATAAAGTGAATTCCCTCCTTAAGAAAACAACATGAAGTAGTAATTTTTTTTCAATGATGTACTGACGTATTTCAAATGAATTTCAGGGAGTGGAGATTTGCACGTATAAAATTTTGATGAACGTTATACTCAGAATGTCAAAAAGAGTAAAATTACCATTTTTTATTTAATAGCATTAAATTCTGAAAGAATTGCATAACAAGATCATTAAACAAATAGCTTATGTGTATATTTGAATAAAACAATGAGAATACAAAGACTGAGTACTTAATATGAATGCCGAATAATGTTGTGAATACAACAGTATCAAAAACGGTGCACAGTTTGTAGGACACATTCAATAGGTTTCTTTGCCATGATCTGTAAGACATTGTTTAATTCTGACTGATCCTCTTCTGTATTTAGCAAGTCCCATGTGTATTTCAATGTGCATACAATATCCTGGAAAATAATTGGATATGTGCTTGACATTTTATAAAGTGACGAACTGTAATACAATTATTCAAAAGAGAAAATCCTGTAAATTTTTAAACAATAAACATTGAACCCTTTGTCCTGTAATTTTGAGCATGTGACAGATCTTTTCACCTATAATTCCCCAAATTGATGCATTGTTCTCATTTTCTCAAAATGAAAAAATGAGAAAAATTCTCTACCTCTGTAAAATTATTGGATGACCCATGAATATTGCAATAAAGATAAACATTGGTAATTTTCCAGCTGTTCGTCGAATAAGAAATATCAAAGCAGAGTAGGAATTGAGTATCTGAGGAATTGTACAAAAAGTTGCTTCTAAAGATGTTGCAGAATAGCGTTCAGAAAATATTTAATCAATCAGAATTCCATATAGAAGGGGATCAGTTATCTGTGTCTATTGAGTCAAAGTTAAAACTATTAGTACAGATTTTTCAACCATTTGTAATAAAATTGCTTTCTGTAAACTTTCATACTCCTGAGACCTGACAACAGTAAGTTGATTCACTTTTCTCCAGATCTGAAGCAAAGTTACTTAAAAGTGTAACGCTAAATTTCACATAAACTACTACTTTAGTGTTGATATAAATGCATTTTGAATTCTTGAGCAATTAAAAAAGCTATTTTAAACAATCTTCTTACATTTCTGTGCACAATACACCTGATATCAATAAATGATCTCCTTATGCAGGCTGTATACCGTGTTTCAGTTTTTAAGGCAAGAGTTATTTAACATGGCGGAGAGGAGAAGAGCACAAATTCATGTAGCTTCAGACTTCATGGATTCTATTTTAAACACATGGTCCATGGGTGACCTGGCCAGACCCCCCAGCTGACGGATGTTAATTATATTGCATCATTGTATTGTTGTTGACGCATTTACTGTTTTCCCTGTTCTATTATAGAGGCCACAGCACAAGTTCTTAAAAAAGAGACAATAGTATCAACAATTTAGAGATTTTGTTTCTTAATACCATTATTGTTGCATAACATTTATACTCAATCCTCTACTGCAAATGGTTTGAGCTCATTTTTTATGTTAGACGTTATTCTGGTACCACTCTGTGAGTTTATCTGCTGCAAGCAGAAATCAAAAAATAAGTAAGACCATGAATAGAACATACCTGACGAGGAGCATTTGAGGAATTTAGAAAAAACCAGAGTAACGTGATCATCAAAAAAGTCAGAATCTCGGATGAAATATGCCTCCAGGAACTTTCTTGGATTAAAATACTTCGCAAAGAGTTCTTTCAGGTTCATAGTAGAAGCCATTTCTCTGGTGAAACCTTTACCAACTTTAAAGCTGTGCTACTTGCTCCTATGCTATATATGGCTTGAAATTTAACTTTTAAATTATCTTCAAATAGATAGAACTCTTCATGCATGTGCAACTTATGTTAGTTCCCATAAAATTTCACTTTTACCCTCAGGAACAATGATCCTCAACCGTCATAACATTATTAGCTTGTGGCTGTTTGTGAGTTTTGACTGTTTGCAAGTATTGCACTTTGAAGCATGATGCAACTCCATATTCAACATTAATATATGTCCACAAACTTATGAGGTTATGAAGATGGGCTCAAATGAGGGCCTTGGGAAAAACTCTACTCTTTGCCTGGACCAAATAGAAAAGCATCCAATGGCTCTAATTTTTACAAGGCTTAAACAGGTACAGTTAGCAATTCAGTGCAGACTGGCAAATGCTTCACAGTCCCAAGAAAATTGCCCTTCATTATGAGTGGGCACTCAATTTCAGTGGGACTTGTAACTGTAAGTTCTTGCCCCATTAGACTTGTGAGATCCTACACGACACTGCAGATCGGTTTACTTTACTTTGGAGATTTCCGGTTGACGTGGAAATCTAAAATGTCTGATCGAAACTCTACTGAAAAATGAGGAACTACCAGGGTTATTGGATCAAGAATTCCTTCAGGACAGCTGCTAGACAGTGTCCGGGGTACATTTATTATTCTAATTCTGCTGGGGGCATACCTCAGGGCAGGTGCTAGTAAGTGACTGGAGGCACATTTAATAATCTAACTCTGCTGGGGGCGTCCCTCAGGGCAGGTGCTGGTAAGTGACTGGAGGCAAATTTAATAATCTAACTCTGCTGGGTATGTCCCTCAGGGCAAGTATTGGACAGAAACTGGGGGCCAAAATTAACTTGAGAAATAGAGAAATAGATTATTTTTGTCTATTGTGGCAGTGTCAAACAATATACTGCAAGTAATGTGAAGTCTCCAAAAGTATTCACCTTTCAACCCCATACCAACAGGAGACATTGCATACATATTTAAGTGAGCCAACCTTTACAATGAAGTCATCCACAAACCAAAACATAACAATGGTACAGCATTCAAAGCTAATAACATGTTCTATCTATTTTACTCCACAACAAGAAAACAAACAACATTGTACGGTGAAAAGCACAAAGATAATCTAGATTTTGACCATCACAGACTGTCTAATAAAACAAAGCACAATAAACTTCAGGCAAACAAATGCCATCTTTCCATTTATCCAACAGTAGCAAGCAACATTTTTTCTATGGTGTGCTGGACACATTTTCAATGCTATTTCACAATTTTAACAGGGTTTTAAACTGTTCTTTTTCTCTCTTGGTAGGCAAAATTAACCAAATAATTTGTCTTTTCTTCCAAACAAGTACAACAAACAGTTTGGAAAACATAAAAAAGAATGATAAAAACACAATACTTAATCCTACTGAATGTTTATCTCCCCAACTAGAACATCAAGAACATTGCAAGGCACAAACATAAAGCCAAAATGGAATTTTGAACATCACATAATATTTTTCTGGTAAGGAAATCTCACCTTCCCATTTATCCATCTCTAATATTTAATTATAAAAAATGTGTTTATTTATAAAAATGTATAAAATATCAAATGGAGCTAGTTGAATAATACAAAAAAGAGAAACTAAAATAGATTGAAAAGCCCTAAAAAGAAAAATTAGAGGATCACCTAGGAATAAATGAGAAATGAGAGTCGGCCAAATACGTTGGGAAGGGCCAGGTCTTAAGCATCCTCCTAAATTGTAACAAGTCGGTTATGGATCTCAATGAAAGAGGAGGTGAGTTCCTAAGATTGGCAGTGCTGACCATAAAGGTCCGCCCTCCTTGCCTGGATTTCCTAAACTTGGTTGTGCATAGAAGATAGGCTGATGTAGAACAGAGAGCTCTGTTAGAAGTATATCTTTTTAGCCTCTCAAGCAAAGGGGCAGGACAACCCCCTGAAATAGTTTGAATACAATGCAGAGAGATTTAAACAAGATTCCTTGCTTGAGTGGTAGCCTATGTAGCTCCTTTCGAGCTGGGGTGGTAGATGCTCTCCAAGGTCTATTGAGGGCTAGTTTAGCTGTTGCTGCCTGAACCCGTGACAAGCGATGTAATAGGTGCTCCGCTGTAGCCAACAGAAGGGCATTACAATAGTCCAGGCAACTAAGAATGGCACTATTGACTACTAAAACACTAGAGGAATAAAGAAGTACTGGGAAGATCTTCTCAAGGATCTCATGAGCACGAGGCATGTGCCTGCAACTTTATTCACGTGAGTCTCCAGACTAAGTTTGTCATCAAACATGACTTCAGGATTTCAGACCAATTTTATGAGAACTGCTGGCCCCCCAAATTGTCTAGGCCCCAAATATGACAGAAGTACAACCTGGAATTTTTTGGGTGGAGGAGCAGAACAGCTCAGTCTTATCACCATTACATTTTGAGGAGTTCAGATTGAGCCACTGTATGATATCCTTCATACTGTCATGAAAAATGGAAAGTTGCTTATTGTTTGCCAAATAAATAATGAGTCACGTAACGTAAACATAGTTGACCAATATCACCTTGTAGGACGTAATGATCCTAATCAGGAGAGCCATGTAGATGTTAAACAAAATCGGGCTTATGGAGGAGCCTTGTGGCACTCCATGTTTGACAGATCTGACCTGGGAGCGGAATGGAGGGAGAGTGCTCGCTTGACATCTGGCCAAATGACAGGAAAGGAACAAATTCAAGACTGTCCACCTCTACCCAACGGACTCCAGATGATCTAAAAGCCTGGTATGATGGACAGTATTGATTGTGCCCGAGAGGTCATGTAAGATCAGCATCGCTGATTGCGCCTCATCGACTCACATCCTTAGTTCACCCATAGCTGTAATCAGAGTTGATTCCTTCTTGTGCCGGGGCCTAAACCCAAATTGCTCTTCTTCCAGGTAATTGATGTTTTCCAGGTATTAGACTTGTTTGTCCTGGTACGGTAAGAGTGAAATTGTTCTGTATGTTCCCCCTTTGGGAGCATCATGCCTGATGGTAAAGTTTGACAACAAATTAGCTTGAACAGGGGAAACAGAACTTCTGCATGATCCTTACAGATTTTAACTGGTAGAATATCTAGGTGAGGGTACCGGATGGAGTGGCCATGACCAAGGAATGGAAGCCTTCCACCGAGAGGGGTTCAAAGTTAAACATTATTATTCTAGGATTATTTTTCTAGGATGTTATGTGCATATTAACAAAGCAATTTTATATTTTCAAACAATCTGTCTACCCTGGTATTTTCGCTTTTGGAAGCCAGAATTCATCAAACAATTAGCAAAAACTAAAAACATTGTAAAAACACATTATCTTAACTTTTTTCTCTTACTTCTTTGTCAAAGAATCCGCAAACATGGCTGCAACTAGACAAGGTTTGTATGTAAAGTCAAGAAGGGGCAATTAACTGTTGACACATAGTGGCTACCTTTATTGAAAGGATAGATTGACTGAGTCAGGAGTCACTGACGGTATGTGCAATATTTTACTACCAGTATGTCTGCAATACCTAATCTTAGAAGGTTGATACAGAGGCGAAAACAGGCAAGTAGTTCCCAACAGGTCACCCCACAGACCTTTTCTGATATTAACATTCCTCAAATGTTATAATTATGTAATGAAACGTTTCTACTGCATGATACCGAAAACCCTAAAAGAAAGACAAAAAATCTTGTTTACCACACGTAACCTGGTAAGTCGTGAGAATAGTGCTATTTGGATGATGGATGGTACTTTTAAATCCACTCTCCAATTTATCCGCACAAATGTACACTATTTATGCAAACATTAATAACACAACCATACCTTTGGTATACAGGCTGGTGATGCACAGACTGGCTATGAGATGGCCAGAATTTGGCTGGTGTGGAAAGTTGCTGTAGATGCTTGGGATTTTGTTGTGGAATCAGTTTGATAGGTCATTGCCGTGTTTTTGAGGGGGGTGATACTGTTAACAAAGGCTGGGGGTGTAGTGAAGTCCTTGATGATTGAGAACATTTCTTTTCAGCTGTTGGCATTCCCTTTAATGCATTAACCTGGTGTTCTTTTCTTGGTGTCTCTCAGTTGCTTATGGTAGTACTGTCAGTGATTGTGCAGCTGGTTCTCCACTTTCCGTCTAGCTGTTTGCACCATTATTCAAATGTGCTTGTTCCTAAAAGCTTGGAAAGTGAAGGTATGAGTACAGCAAACATTTTCCTAATGCAATTTTGGAAAATTAAACTTTTGCTTCCTTGTTCAGCGCCTTTTTTTTACCATTTCCGCAAAGAAAATGTAGCTATATTTAGCTATTTCCAAGGTCCCCTCCAGGGAAAGCACAAACCGTTGGTATCTTTAGAATCCCCAAAATGGTAGAAAAGAGCATACTCATTTGGTGAGGATACTTTATGTCAAAACTAAAAAGTTATGAAAGAGTAAACAAAAGTGAACTAAATAGCAAAAAAAGGCTCAGCATTCTAGTGGGAAAGCTTCAGCGGTGAAGGGGACATCAGTATAATCTCCACTATCTATTGTTGGAATGCAATTTACTTCAATAGTGGATCATGAGATAAATTGCTTATTGATATTGTCCCCCCTGACTCCAAGGGGTTAGATTGCTGATGTGTAACAGGGAGCTGCTTTTGGTGATGTAGTGACACACTTACAAAGTCAGTCAGTCTTCCTTATTGATAATGGCTCCCCTATTTTTCTGATTTTACATCTGTTATAGTTGTGGGTATTGTGATTATCAGTTGTAGGACTCACTAGGCATTTAATGTGGTATGAGGTTGTCACCAAAGGTATTTTTCTCTGCCTGATGTGCATATTTGTAATTTAATGTGCAGTATTTAGTTGTGTATCTAATAACGGTACATTTTCTTTTCAAAAGAAAAACACTTACTGTCCAATGAATTAGTTAGTGTTGTTTTTGAGTAACAGTGAGCTCAGGTTACTATCCCTCAACGCCTCCTTTCAGTAGCTCTTCCTTGCTATCCTGAGAGATCCAAGTGCTACACTGAATTATTTGGTGCCCAGTAAGAAATCAATTACAGACCCATTGCTTATGAAGCAATCACAGGCGTCACAACTAATAACAATATTTATCACAGCAGGCTTCCCAAGAAGATTACCATTCCACTCAGAATGAGGGTCTCACTAAGTTGCGATGCTGTATGAATCATCATGAGGTTGTGGTTTACAGCTGCTGCCAGATTTACAGTTGTCTGCCTGTGCTGGTGTGTCCAAAAACGACAGCCTCTCGACAGCCCCCTCTTCTGTCACACACTTGCATTTGTATCCCTAAACAGGCATCACCAGGTCATGTGACCAAAATAATTAAAGGGAGTCGGTCTCTTGCATCCTCACTTCAATTGCCCAATTATCTGATTATGTGTGGTGTTCCTGTGGAATGATATGTACCACATAATACTTCATTTGTGATTAGGGGAATTGTATCATATTTAATGTGCTGAGCATGATGATGCACCATCTTCGTTATGGTGCTGTTGGGATGTATGGCACACAGCCCCTGACTTACATCAAGTCAAATGAAGGCCTAGATTTCTGGGCAAATCACCAACACAAAGCTTTGCACCAGTGCATGACCTTTTCTGTGTGTGACTATGGCAGCTGCATATTGCCGAGCAGACATGGGCCCAGTGAACTAGCCAAGCAATGACATATCTAATTCTATACCACCTATGTTGACAATAAAGATGCTCATTGTTAGGCCTATTAGCCTAAGGATGTTCTTCCCTCAAACGTTTTTCCTACTTACCTTGATTTCTCTGCTAAAACTTGTTTTTGTTGGCATTCGGACTCTACCACTGCTAACCGGTGCTAGCCTAATGTGCTTGTGCTCACTGCCCTAAAACAAGGTTTAATTGGTTTACACCTGATTGGCATCCTTAATTTACTTATACAACCCTTGTAGGGTGATAAAAAATATACCCAGGGCATGTAAATTAAATGGTACCAGTATTCCTGCAGCATGTATTGTGCCACCCACTTAAAAAAGACTTTAAAACATGTCCCAGGCCTGAAATTGCATCCTGAATGCAGTTCTAGACTGATAATTTGACTTGGCAATATAAGCTCTTTTTTTTTAATATGTCACCCATAAGGCAAATCATAGGTAGCCCCTAGGGCATGGTGCATTGTAGTTTAAAGGTTAGGCATGTACCTTTAAGTTTTTAACATTGATTTGCCTTATTGCAGATATTAAGTGCTAACTTTTGATTGGGGACAAGTAAGCATTTAATATTTGGTATCTACAAAATAGTGATTAATAATTCTCTTCAATGGTAAAGTTGAATTTTAAATTACAATTTTGAAAATGCTAGTTTTAAAAAGTTGGCATTTTCCTGCCATCAGATATTTAGTGCCTGCAGCCTCCTGGGTTACATGACTGAGCTTAACTGACAGTAAGACTTTGTAAATTCCTTTCAGACAGTCACACAATAGAGGAATTAGGCGTGCCTGATTGGGAAATTTGCTGGCAGAATGGGGGCAGAGCTGGGCCCGGCCCCCCTTACAACGGAATAAGGCTGTGCTCTGTCTTCACACAAAGGACTTGTCACCTCCAATCTGTCTGTGCTGCCAGTTTTGAGCAAGGGAAGGTGGATTTGGGAAGTTTCAAGCCCCCAGAAACATCTCCCAACTTTAAAGGAAGCACCAGATAAAACAATAGGGCCCTTAGACCCACTCTTCAGTTCAGTTTCCAGACCTACAGAAGGACTCTCAGAGAACTGCCTCCTATTGTGGCCTGGTGTGTCCACTACAAGACTGCTTTGCTGCACCTGAAAGGACTGCTTTACTGCCTGGAGCCTGCCTTAATAATCATAGACCAGCCCTGCTTTTTAAACCCTGCATCTTCACCTAAACCAAAGTGAACCCAAGGCCTAGTTTGCTTGCCTCCTGGTAAGAGGCACAAGGGCATAAGCTTCAGCGATTCTAAACCTGTACCTAAACCTAGTCTGAGTGAGCTCCGAACCCCAAGTGGTGTACCACCAGTCCTGAACCCTTACTTTTTGTGTTACAAAAATCATTGAACCATTAAAAATGTTGGGGTAAAATCTACTCTAAGAACTGAGGGAAGATCCGGATCCACTTGATCATCCATCTAGCCATGGCACATAACCGGTCGGTCTGACGTTGCTGCTACTCACTCTATGTTCTTCTCCTCAGCAGCCAATCCTTTACAGCGAGTCTTCATCAAAATGGCATCCGAGCTTCTGGAACTATCTTCGACTACATCCTCATGCCCCATCCCACTGGAGATTTTTGACTTCCATAAAAATGACTTAGGGCCTGATTTAGATTTTCGGTGGATGGGGTATCTATCGAAATATACATCCCATAGGATATAAATGTATTTATATATCGGTGCTTGGGGTATCTGTCATCCTTGTTATGGTGTAACCTGTCAGCTGTTATCTAAATTAGGCCCTGAGTGTGAATGAAGAATATCCTCACCATGGCGTCGACCGAAGGCTTCTGGACAATGACTCTCCCTTCCCAGATTCCTCTTCCAACCTTTCCCCACTGGACTGCACCGCCTCATTTTTCTCCCCTTCTTGCATTCGAACCGTGGTCCATCATGGTTTGCCATATTTTCTTACTTTGATCCGGTCTAGCACGACTTGATGACTTCATTAGGTACTTTGCTCTTTAAGGTGCTAGTTTGTACTAAAACATTTTAAATTCATAACTCTGTCTCTACTGATTGGATTTTGTTTCGTGACAAATAATTCATTAAAATGAAGTCTATTTTTTTAAATTGGTGTCAGCTTTTTCTAGTGCTGTGTTTTCACTTTATTACTGCTTGCGTGCTGCATAAATACTTTACACATTACATTTGTATTAACTCTGACTGCATTTTTGCAAAGTCAACCAGCAACGCAATTTCTCACACCCATAATCAGAGGGTAAGGTGCTGGAGAAATTGACTCACTGTTCAAATCTCTGACACCCTCACAAAGCTCAGCTAACCAAGGCTTCTGGGCAGGTATCTGCTGCTGCCACAACCTCAATTCTGGCATCATCTTGAAGTGAAAGCACCATGCTTCATAAATACAGCACCAGCTGTCTATCCCTGCACTCAACCCCTCAGGGAGACAGGCCCACGTTGTCACCCAGGTCTGCAACTACTGATTCAGGGCACTCCAGGCTACTCAGCTGCCATCTCTTAACTCTCCTCATGCATGCAGCTACACTGGCGAGAGGAGAACAGTTCATCCTCAAGCTTGAATATAAAATGTTACGGTTCAAAGAAGAAAACTAGCTGTTAAACACAGTATCATGTGCTAACATTGTTTTCCAATCATCACCATTATCAAAGTTCTCCTAAAAGAAATGTTGGTAAAAATATTGCTTTTCCATAACATCTGAGACAAATTTAGCCATTGAAATCTGTTATTCTATTTTCTATCTTTAATGTCCCTGTAACCTTTGGTTTTCAAGTGTTTTTTTTTTAACTAGTAATCATGCTTGCAGAGTGGTAAAGAAAGGGAGTGGGGCCCCCGACCAGCTCTCAGATATCCCCCTTCTATAAGACGTACTGGAGGTAAAAGGAGGGCTTCTTGGTCCCCACGGTCCCTCAGCATTCAAAAGGACTTCAAGTTCCAACCAGTAGTGCACCAAGGGGTGCGTTTGCAAAGTGGTGGGGCAAGGGGGTGTGCACTCTAAAGACCTCACTGCAATCCCACTACATGGGACTTACTGGCGATTACTGGAGGGGTAATTCACACACAACTGCCAAAAAGAGTTTATCCCCCAATCGGTTTTGAGCCAGGAGGTACATTTGCAAAGTGGTGGAGAAAGGAGGCGAGGCCACTGGCAAACTCTCACCAATCTAGCTGCATGGGACTTACTGGAATAACAGGAGGGGTAATTGGCCCCCACACACCCACAGAGCCACAGGTAATTCATCCTGTAACAAGTTGTGTGCCAGGAGGCATGTTTGCAGAGTGGTGGAGTAAGGGGGAATGGCCTTTGACAACCACTCTCATTCCCTCATATCCTTCCCTAATAACAGGAGGAGTATTTGTCCCCAATGACCATCAGGAGTAAAGTGGACTTCATTCCCAAACCAGTAGTGTGCCAGGAGGTGAGTTTGCAGAGTGGAGGAGAAAGGAGGTGTGGCTTCCAAAGACCTTTCAGCAATCCTGCTGTGTTGGACTTACTGGAGATAACAGAAGGGGTTCCTAGACCACAAGGACCATCCACATCCAAAGGGACCTCATCCCCAACCAGTAATGAACTAGGAGGTACATTTATAAAGTTATTGAGAAAGGGAGTGGGGCCTCTGACCAACTCTCAGCAATTCCCCTGTGTGGGACTTACTGGATGTAACAGGAGGGGGTGTTGGCCCCCAAGGACCCTCTGCAGCTAAGGGGACTTCATCCCCCAACTAGTCGTGCACTAGGAGGCACAGTTGCAGAGTGGTGGTGAAAGGGGGCGGGACCATTGGCAACTTGCCAGTCATTTTTATTACATATGGGGAGGGTGCCACGTGGCACTCCTTCTCTGGGCTGATTTGAACGGAGGGGACCCCATACCCTGGGGCCAGGCCTTTTTTGTGGATTTTTTTAGAACATTGAATGGCGATTGCCAAGCAACCTCCCTCGAGGGCTGCTTTTGGCCCTGGGGACCATATCACCCATGTCTAGCCTCAATTGTGGGAGCCCTGGTCCCACCAAGCACACCCACTTACATTTGTTGGGGACTGAGGGGGAAGCCTGAAGGCCCCTGTTGTCCCTGCTAGCTCCCACACTCCTGAGGGAGTCAACATTGATTTTATGGAGACGGAGCTGCTGAACATGCAGCTCCCTCTCTGTGAAAGTACATTTGTTCTGCTTCAAGCAAGCAGGAGCATTTTTTATTCTATTGCTTGCTAGAAGTGGATCATTTGCTATGGCTGAGCAGGTGCAGTAAATCTCCTGACAACCCATAGCAAACAGCAATTTCCCAGGCTAGGCCACCCTGGAACATAGCAGGAGCTGGCACTGAGGGGTGGTGGTTCCAAAGTCCATCTATGGCTCCAGGAGCTGCATGGCCCCCTCATTTGAAAGATTTTGCACTAGGGAGGTGGTGGTCCCCAGGGCTGTGAGGGGGTCTGTGCGGAACCCCCACATTTAATTTATAAAAGCTCCTCTCAGTGTCACCACATTCATTATACTTAAAAACCCAGAGAGGGTCAGCTCCTGGGGCTACAGGGGGGATTATGTGTGGCCCACCACATTGATTTAAGATAAAGCCCCAGGGAGGTGGCATCTTTTGGGCTGAGTGGATCTGAGAGGCACCCCCATTTATAAATCAATAAGCCTGGGGAGGTGGTTGTCCCTGAGGCAGTAAGGGAGGCTGTACAGGCCTCCCTCACATTCATTTCTAAATGAGTGCGGGGGAGGCCCAGGGAGGTGGCTGTCTCCCGGGGCATTAATGAGCTCTGCAGGGGGCATGTGCCCCCTTCTTTATTTTTAAAATGCCCACCTGGTGCTGATTACTAAAGATGCAAGGGAGCCTGTGCTCTATTTTCTGTATTTTCTTCTGTTGCATCCTCAGATCCTGCAGAAAATGTAAAAATAAAATGTTTTTTGGCACTGCAGAGTCCCTGTGGGAGCCCCCCAAGAGGCCTAGGGGGTTAGAGTATTTCTACCTTGTCACCTTTTTAAAAAATGTTTTTTAAGGGACTCAGCTGAAGCCATGTCCCAAGATGTCTGCCAACACTTCCTGGTTTGAACTGTTGGCAACCAATCACATTTGCAGACTGGACTGTCAGATCGTGGGAAGATCCTCGTCTCTATGTATCCAAATTTGTTTTTGGTTAATATCTAAAAAAGTACTTTACAGCAAATCACAAAAGGGCCCTTTCCTGGCCCAACATCTACCTTCTTGCCAAATTTGGTGTAATTTCGTTCAGCAGTTCAAACTGTAGCCTTATCTAAGAGGTTCCTATGGGAATTAACATAGGAAACGCACATTTTTTGCCCCACCCGTTTTTTGGGCCCCCACTTTAAAACCTTCCATTCCCTAAAAGAATCACAGCACAATTTTTTGGGGGGAAACTTTGTGAAGATTCACCAAGTGGTGGCAAAGATATAAGACCTAACTGTAACTACCTATTACCTATATACATACATGTACAATCTATTGACAGTCGCCAGTAGGTAGTTAGAGTTAGGATGTAGTTTACATAGGAAGAGCAGGGGTGTGCAAAAGGGGGTCCCAAAATTATTTTGCCCATTGTTAATTTCCATAGGAACTTTAGATAAGTCTAGAGACCGAACTGCTGAACAGAATTACACCAAATTTGCAGAAAGGTGGCTGTTAAAGGGTGTAAATCCATTCAGCAGGTTTGGAGTTATTATATTTTTTTCCAGTTGTATATAGGGATGTGGTGGATCCACGACCCTTCATGATCTCATGCTGAGATCTCATTTTCTGCCAATACTTCAAACCAGGAAGTATTGACAGTCATCTTGTGACTTGGGTCACAGAAAAAAGGTTAAAATAAAAGGAAAGAGGGCAGAGTAGATACACTAGGTGCCTTGGGGGTCAAAAAAGCATTTTTTTTATTTCAGCGGGAGTGGTGAGGGATCTGTGAATCACTCTGCATTTTTTTTTAAAACTATGCGCACGCTCCCAAACTAGGTTGATTTTAGGCCCACGGGTGAGCCAGGTCCCAGGGCATTTGTAATTATAGGAGGGGGGCATGGGTTTCCCTCCTGTTGCTTACTAATGCCACCAGGACCACCACCTCTCCAGGGCTTCTTTTTTTTAAATGTACAACCTCCCCACTGCCCTGGGGACCACCACCTCCTTGGGGCTTATTGTTTTATAAATAGTGGGACTCTGACCCCCTTGCCCCAGGGACCACCATCTGCCTCGGGCTCTGTGTTTATATAATGCGGGGGCCTTGAGGTCTGCCACTTTCCAGGGACTTTTGTAGCTTTAAATGCCCCCTCCACAGCCCCAGGGACCAACACATCTTCAGCGTTAAACTAGCATTGGAGGGGAACAACAAGGACCCCCTAATAGAGCCCTAGATGGCCATTGGGACCACCACCCCGAGGGCTGTCTCCTGCAATGTCTCGGGGTGCCCATCCACTGGACATTACAGTTTCCTATGGCTTGCTGGGAGACCCGCTCTTACCAAGCAGCCATAGCAAACAGTGCTCTGCTTTTAGTAAGCAATAATATTTTGCTCTTGCTTGCTCAAAGCAGAGCACAATTTGCTTTAACACACAGGGAGCTGCATGTTGTTTAAAAGCAATGCCACCTCCTGCAGGAGGCAGGGAGCCAACAGGGACCAAGGGGCCTTCAGGCTCCTCCACGGTCCCAGTGGAGAGTGAGTGCCCACCGTAAAAAGCCAGGCCACAGGGGATGGGGTACCCGGGGGACTGCGCCACCCCACCACACCCATTGAAAAAAGACCTGCCCCAGGAGAAATAGTCCCCAGGGACAAAAATAACACCACTCTGCAAATGTGCCTCCTGGTACTGTGGTGGTTAGGGGGTGAAGTCCCCTTAGATGCGGAGGGTCCCTGGGGTCCTTGAATCCCTACTGTTACCTTCAGTAAGTCCCAGATAATGGGATTGCCAAGAGGAGTTGGAGGCCATGCCCCCTTTCTCCACCACTCTACAAACATGCCTCCTGGCATTCTGTTGTTTGGGGAAGGACTAAAGTAAACTTCTCCTCCAACCAGTAGTATGGCTGCCTAGCCAGACAACAATATGCAGACACAGAACAGGATCTAATTGAGAGAACAAGCTTAGTTATCTATTTTTATGATGGACTGTGATGAGACCTCATTGGGGGGCACAGCTCAAGTATGAGCTACTGGGTCACAATCAAGGAGGCTTAAGACATTGGTTTCTGATGTCCCAAGGTCCATCATACTTTCGCACTTCAAACTTGACTCCATACAGCTCCTTCAGCAAATAATGGTCAATAATAGTGGTGTCAAGTAAGTTTGAGGGTACAAGAGGATCAGCACAAAAAACTTCCAGGTTTGTAATAATATGTTGTCCAGCCCATTGCATATTTCTGGAAAACAGAAGTATGTTAATACAGAGAACAATGAATGCTATACACTACACAAAAATAGAGGGTACTCAAATTCTCTGGTGCGTGACTGTTGCCTCCCAGTGTGGTTGCTCCCTCTACCCGTATGCACTTCCTTTGGAATAAGTATTCCAGTGCAGGTTTCAGAATACAATCAGTATTCAGTATTTGGTTTCTCAATGTTTCTCTCACTAGCAGGGACCCACATAGCTCACACACCATCCATGCTTCCACTAAACAATCATGGGCCTCGGGTTTGCATCGCTTGCACTCACCACCACCCCAAACGTCATCTGAGAAAAACAGGCAGTAGGGTGGCCCCTTACATTGCAGGTAACTCCTATGAAAACCTGACCCATCACATCATGACTACTGCGTGCAATGTGGATATGTGTTAGTTACAGTGCACCTGGCTCTTCAAGTTATCCTACTTGGAGCACATGCTCAGCACCTGGATACCCTCAGAGGTGACATGTTGACTCTCTGCTAAGCAACATTAAATTCCACTTTTGGCTGCCTAGCCCCAAGACAAGCTCCCTTGCATCATGGTGCGAGGGGACATGCTTTGGTACTAGTATTTCTGCCAAGTTTACAAGGTCCATGCATGATGCATTGCTCCAGTCTAGGTTTTCCTCTGTGTTGTGGGAGTTGTAGTCTAGTCAATAATGTACATCACACTGCAAATCTCAGGATTCAAAGCACAACCTGAACTGGAGCAGCACATCAAACATGGACCTGAGAACCTTGGCAGGGCTTGACTGGACTTCATAAATTGTGACTGACTAATAACATTACATTTATGTGATGAATGCATTAATATTGAGACTTTGATACTCTTTCCTTTGCACACACCACAGTGCAGTGCAACAGAGGGTCATATTTACAACGGAATTGTGTCACTCTTCTACTACACAATGCGGTGCAAGTGCGACACAAGCAAAACATGTGATGTATAAAGCCATGCAAGGCCACCTTGTGTGGCTTTGAGTAGCTTCATAAATCTGGGGTAACGCATCATAAATCACTGCTTGCATTACACTGCGCTGTAAACTTATTCCATGGCCTTTGCATGAACTTTCCACTAATCAGTAGGAACTGCAAGTGTGATGGCAACATAAATTTAGGATGGTGCCAGACTGATTCCATGCACTCCGATGAATATGTTGTGCTTTGGACCAGCTAGCGCACTGTGCCACTGTTAGCCCCACTAACCTGGACAGGGAACAAACAGTTGTGACAACAACTGCACATGACAACTCTGTTCCCACAGGAAACATGGAGATAGACAGAACTTTTTGCCCAGTCACTCATGCTCTCTTTTGCTCGGAGAAATATACAAAGCATACACAATCAATCAATCAATCAATACATTTATAAAGCGTGCTACTCAGCCGCGAGGGTCTCAAGGCGCTGAAGGGAGGGGGGGCCGCTACTGCTTGAATAGCCAGGTCTTGAGGTGTTTCCTGAAGGTGAGATGTTCCTGGGTCAGTCGTAGGTGTGCGGGGAGGGAGTTCCATGTCTTGGCGGCCAGGTAGGAGAATGATCTTCCTCCCGTGGTGGTTCTGCGAATCCGTGGGATGGCGGCGAGGGCGAGGCTGGCGGAGCGGAGCTGGCGGGTAGGAGTGTAGAATGAGAGGCGGTTGTTGAGGTATTCGGGGCCCATGTCGTGGAGTGCTTTGTGTGCGTGGGTGAGGAGCCTGAACGTGATCCTCTTGCTGACGGGGAGCCAGTGCAGGTTTCTCAGGTGGGCAGATTTGTGGCTGTGGCGAGGGATGTCGAGGATGAGTCGTGTGGAGGCATTCTGTATGCGCTGAAGACGCTTCTGAAGTTTGGCTGTGGTTCCTGCGTAAAGGGTGTTCCCGTAGTCCAGTCGGCTGGTGACGAGGGCCTGGGTGACCGTCTTTCTGGTTTCGGTGGGATCCACCGGAAGATCTTTCGGAGCAGGCGCAGGATGTTGAAGCATGAGGATGAGATGGTGTTGACTTGTTTGGTCATCGTGAGGGAGGAGTCCAGGATGAATCCCAGGTTGCATGCGTGGTCCGTGGGTGTCCGTGCGGTGCACAGCGCTGTGGGCCACCAGGAGTCGTCCCAGGCGGATGGGGTTTGTCCGAGGATGAGGACCTCCATCTTGTCTGAGTTCAGTTTCAGCCGACTGAGCTTCATCCATTCTGCGACGTCTTTCATTCCTTCCTGGAGGTTGGTTTTGGCGGTGGCTGGGTCTTTGGTGAGGGAGAGTATCAGCTGGGTGTCGTCGGCGTAGGAGATGATGTTGAGGTTGTGTTTGCGTGGAATGGAGGCGAGGGGGCTCATGTAGATATTGAAGAGGGTTGGGCTGAGCGAGGAGCCTTGGGGTACGCCGCAGATGATCTTGGTGGCCACGGAGCGGAACGGCGGGAGGCGGACTCTCTGGGTTCTGTTGGAGAGGAACGAGGTGATCCAGTCCAGGGCTTTTCCTTTGATCCCAGTGTTGTAGAGGCGGGTTGTTAGGGTGCGGTGGCAGACGGTATCAAAGGCTGCTGAGAGGTCTAGGAGGATGAGGGTGGTTGTCTCCCCGTTGTCCATCAGGGTCCTGATGTCGTTGGTGGCTGCGATGAGGGCGGTCTCGGTGCTGTGGTTGGCTCGAAATCCGGACTGGGACGTTTTTAAATATTTATTGAACCATAGTGATTCTAGCATAAAAAATATGAGCAGCGATGATCAATAGAACGAAGCAGACAAAGGATATAATGAGTGTCAAAATAGTGAATAAAATGAAGAGTTCCACCATCTTGTTAAGACATCTTATACATGCGTACAAATTAAATTTTAAAACAGTCTAGCGTACTCCTATAATGATAACCCTAACCTGTGTGTCTAGGGTGTGAATGTATGGTCTACCAAGAAACCACCTTGATCTACCAACTTTAACTGGTGGGTATGAGTGTTTGACCCTGTTATTGTTTCAGACATGGGGATGTGAGTTAACTGCTAGGCAGAAGCTTCAGCATGCAGGGAACCCTCGGAGTCAGCAGAAGTGTCTTCTCCGATTATGCCTGAAAAAAAGGCTATATATATATATATATTCACTTAAAAAACCATAGGTTTCACACATGTTATAGTTAGCTGGAAATTTTACTGGTAAAAAAACAATGAAATTCCCACGTTATAGTTACTGTAGGCAACTATAACTCACGCGACCGCAATCCTCTGCTGATGCTAATACTGTATTTAGACAATTATTTGCCCATGTCTTCTTCCATTAAATTTTAGCTATACATATATTACAAATATTTTTTTTTCATAAAGACACATATGTTATCAGCAGAGGATTACGGTCGCGTGAGTTATAGTTGCCTACAGTAACTATAACGGGGGAATTTCATTGTTTTTTTATCAGTAAAATTTCCAGCTAACTATAACATGTGTGAAACCTATGGTTTTTTCAGTGAATTTGCAAGGTTTTTTAAATTCTAACTCCTAACTATAACGTGTGTGAAACCCATGGTTTTTTCAGTGAATTTGTACGGTTTTTTAAATGCAAATTTTTTTTTGACATTTTTTGTAAACCTTTGTATAAAATAATATATGTACTATATCCTGCATTATGGAAAGGTTTTTTTTTTTTATGCATTTTTTTCCGTACGAAGCTGACGGTACGCGCTTCGTACGTCATAAGTACGGTGCGCATACGTAATAGGATACGCGTACGCTAAGCTGACGCTACGCGCTCTGCACGTCATAAGTACAGCGCGCCTACGTGATACGTGCGTGACGTACGCGTACACCTGGAAGCAACGTCGCGGTTACGCAGGGGGGTGTAATGCGCATGCGCGAGTGCATCTGACGTACGCGGTCCGTAAGCGCTCCGTAAGCGTCAAGTTTGCGCATGCGCACTTGTTTACGAGCCCGTACAGTGAGCTCACGGAGCGCGCACAGTAGGTCATGTGATCCACAAAGAACACTTTTCATTTGTTGAAATTACTTTCACTTCCAGAAACTTCCCACACCACACCCATTCCCCTCATTACTGCTTGAAAGAACACTTTTCATTGGTTGAAACTACTTTCACTTCCAGAATCTTCCCACACCACACCCATTCCCCTCATTACTGCTTGTGATTCTCTAGGAGCAGGAGCTGAATTGTCTTTGGGATACAATGGCAGAACAGCAGACCTCTTCTGAAAGTGAGTCCAGCAGCACCACCATCATACAGAGAAGGAGGAAACAGAAGACTTCTTTTGTATGTGAGTATTTCACTTTTCCAGAGGGGGAGAGAAAGGTCAATGCTCCACTGGTCACTTGCACACTTTGTGGCCGTGTTTTATCTAGAGGAAATCCAAGGAAGAAATAATCCTTTGGAAATCACTCTATGAAAAGACACCTGCAGGATAGACATCCCAGGACCTTTGCTCGACATACTGGAGAAAACTCTTCAGTAAGTCACCAGAGCCCAGCCTCAGAAGCTCAGCCGAGTACATCATCGGCAGCTTAGTTGAGCCCTTCCTCTGAGGTGGGAGCATCACCTTCTTCTGCTCCTCTGGACGTCAACCCTCGATTTGGGAGGGTTGCAATGAGGTGTACAACGTGTTGTGGTCTTATTGTTTTTGGGGAGCCCAGTGTTTCCCTTATTAACAATAAGATAGACCAGCACGTTTGTAGACGCTCATAATACTCCCATTCTTTCTTTCCTCCATCCCTCTATGAACCCAACGGCTCTTTTAAGAGCCAACCTTACCTCACAATTTTTTTTTTTTTTTAAGCTTTCCTTTTCGAAAAAAATGTTTTACCGTGCGCGTGCGGTACGCGGAATTTCGCGGAATTTCGCGGAATTTCTCCGTTTACGCCGTGCGCGTACGCTGCGCGCATTCGGCTATTTTTAAAAAAAAAATCATTTTTTGCCCTTGGGGGTCCTTCTGAGACCCCCTGACAAAGGATAGGGGGTCAGGAACTGTCCAGCCTGCCCCCTTTTCACGTTATCCACCTTTGTTTTCCACCCCCTCAGACTGCGAGAGAGAAAATGGCGGCCGCCACTTCCTGGTTTCGACCGATTCGAATGTTTACTAAGATCTAACAGCCAATCAGAATCGCGCACGGCAACGTGCGCGTACGGTAAGCGCACCGTAAGCGCACCGTAAGCGCACCGTAAGCTGCCACAGATATATATATTGATTTAAAGGCTATTTTCTCAGGAACTACTGAACAGATTTACACCAGACCTACAAAAGGCACTTCCTTGACCTCAGGACTACCTCTCTGCCAAATTTCTAGTAACTCTGTTCAGCCGTTCGGGCTGTAGCTGTGTCTAAAGGTCTTATGGAAAAATGCATGGGAAAAACGCGTTTTGGGACCCCCCTTTTATCTCAGCCCCCGCTTGACGAATCCCCCCGAGACTTTTAGGGTAGGAGCGGAGCGTAGCGCCCCACCTATTTTGAAAAATTCGCGAGGATTCGTCGACCGGCGCCAAAGTTATTCAAAATAGAATGTTGCGGATTTCCTATGGAAAAGGGGTCCTAACTATAACTACCTACTGGCGACCGCCAGTAGGTAATATATATATATATATATATATACATCAGTGATGTCATGAGTGATGTCACTGACCATGTCATGAGTGATGTAATATGTGACGTCATCAGCAGTGCATTGCGGGCGCGCGAGTTATAGTTAGCTGAACTAACTATAACGGGGGAATTTCATTGGTTTTTTACGAGTAAAATGTCCAGCTAACTATAACATGTGTGAAACCTATGGTTTTTTCACTGAATTTCTAAGGTTTTTTAAATGCTAATTCCTAACTATAACGTGTGTGAAACCCATGGTTTTTTCAGTGAATTTGCAAGGTTTTTTAAATGCTAATTTTTTTTTTTTTCTTCTATTTTTTTTAACATATTTTTATTTTAATTTTCTTACCTTTTATAAAGACTATGGTTAAATTTTTAAAATTCTTTAATATGTTTTTTTTTATATATTTTTTAAATTAAACATGTAAAATTTATTTGCAGGACATTTTTTCTATTTTTTTTATTATTTTTTTAGTACGCGTACCGTAAGCTTACAGTAAGCGTACGGTTTACGCAACGCCCGTAATTTTTCTACGCTGCTTGCGTATAGTTACGCAATTTGCGTAGCCGCGCGTACTCCGCGTGGGACGCGTGCGCGCGTACGCTACACGCGCACGTCACGCGGAAGTGTCGGGTAGTGACTGTTATGCGCATGCGCGCAAGCGCGTGTCTTTTTTACGCGCATGCGCACTTTTGCCGTAAGCGTACCGTAAGCGTACCGTAAGCGTACGGTAGGTCATGTGATCATGAAACACAACTTTTGATTGGTTGAAACTACTTTCAGTTCTAGAACTCTCCTACACCACACCCATTCCTCTCATTTCTGCTTGTGATCCCTTAGGAGAAGGAGCTGGGTTGTCTTTGTGATACGATGGCAGAACAGCAGAGCTCTTCTGAGAGTGAGGCTAGCACTAGCAGCACTACCTTGAGGCAGAGAGCGAGGAAACAAAAGCCCTCTTATGTATGGGATTATTTTACTTTTCCTGAAGGCCAGCAAAAGGTAAATGCACCCTTAGTAACTTGTAGGCTGTGTCAGCGTGTACTTTCAAGAGGTAATCCTGACAGGAAGTATTCCTTTGGGAATCATACCATGAAGAGACACCTCAAGGATGTACACAGAAGGACACATGGTCATCTTTTTGGAGGTAACTCTTCAGAAAGACAACCAAGTACATCCACAGCAGCTCAGCCTGGACCATCATCTGCAGGGCTGACTCCTTCTTCTGCAGGTCAGGTGAGCCCTTCATCTGTGGGGGGAGCATCTCCTTTTGCTGGCCCTCTGGAAATTAACCCTCGATTTCGGAGGGTTGATATTCGATGCGCCTCTTGTCATGATCTAATTTGTCATAGGGAGACCAGTGTTTCCCTAGTGAACAACATAATAGATCAGCACACTTGTCGCTTTGACTAATTTTCCCATTCTTTCTTTCCTCTGTCCCTGCATGAACACAACGGTTCTTTTAAGAGCCAACCTTATCTTTCATCTTTTTTTTACATATGTTTTTAAAAACTTTTTTTATTTATTTTTTTTACCGTACGCGTACGGTACGCATAATTTTTTTTTTTTTTTTTTAAAAAACACTTAAAATCAATTATCACATTACAAGGTCCAAGAGAGACTACAATTATTATTATTGACTTACCATACCCACTCAAAAAAATATTTATTCATTTGTTTTAAACAAAAATTGCTTTAAAAATGGTTCTAGTTTTCGAAATTTTTCTATATCAATCTGAAAAAAAAGAAAAAAGTATTAATATTTTTAAAACATTTTATAATACAGTACACATATTTACATATTTTTCAAAAAATATTTTTGCCTTATTTTTGCTGGGTGGCTGCCTACATTCCAGCAAGGGCAACCAGCCTTAGTGATGCTGAATGTATTTGCATTATAGACTGAAACCTGAAAACCCCACTCACTTGTAAATACTGTGCATGATTATACATGGCAAGCAGCTGGGTGTGTGCTAAGAGTCTGCTTCTGCACCAAAAAATCGCTCCCCCTTTTTCCTACTAATGCAACTGTGAAATCATCAGAGCAAAACGCAATAAATCTCTGCCTGTAATTCCTATTTCCACACAGAGTCATGTTTTCACATTAGTCCCAAAATGAAATTTCTTTGCCAATTTGAAAGCACACTTACTGCTCTTTTTTTTGGCAAGTGAAAATCACTTTTACAGACTGACACATTATGAATCCACTTTTTTGATTTTTTTAAATGCACATGTCCAAACTGCTTTTTCAGACCACCACCATGTGTAACCTGGGTGGCTGCCTACATTCCAGCAAGGGCAACCAGCCTTAGTGATGCTGAATGTATTTGCATTACTGAGTCCAACCTCAAACCCTTAAACTATTCTTTTTTTTTCCAGTACACCTTAATTTATCGTGAAAACATAGTCCATATTATTTTACATGTTCCTCACATTTAAATTTCTCCCAAAACAGAAAATGATAAACGCAACTTCAACAAAAGGATTTCCATTTCTATTATTCATTTCTTAATTTACCATATACATCTCCTCTCAAACTCTAACCTCACCTTTAAAATTAGTTAGTTGTGAAAGAAATGTGGCACTCAAACAGCAGATTATCAGAGCCAGGATCTCTGTTCTGTTCACCTCTCTCCTCTCAGCAGAACCAGATAATGGCAAACTTTCCCTCTATTTTTCCACACATATACATGTAAGTTTCAAATCTCAGTGCTTCCCCCTTTTTTTCAAATGTAATCACACATTTCTATTGGTTGAAAACCAACCCTTTTCCAAAAGTACCCTTCCCCAACTTGACTTCTGCCTAGTACCCTTCCCCCAACTTGACTTCTGCCTGCTACCATAGCAACAGCTCATGGAACACTGCTGTGTGGAGTTAGGTCAGAAGTTCGCCACACAATGTTTCAATTCCACAGAGCAAGAGTGCTTGACTTTTCAAACCTAACAGCAAATCCATAGTACTGTTCTTTGGTAACACATTTTTTTGTACCAATACAAAACATGCTTCTATTAATTTACACATACAGCCTAGTTTTTATTCTAGAATGGTATGAAACAGCCAATCAGTTCTTTTTGTTTTGAAAAAAATATGTATGCCTCCATTTCCAAACTGTCTTTCTTTTCATATTGCCATTCTACTGAAAGACACCTCCTGAGTGCATCCAGTTCTCCTTTGAAGATGTTCACAGTGTGGATTGTAGGGCACAGCTATGTCTTCTGGAGTGAAAAGTTTGCAGAGAAAACAGATATGGTGAGAGACCTTGCTTTGCCAAATGTAGACATTAAATGGATTGGTCAGAGAGGGTTAAAGTGGCACCAATTGATGCCATTGGTGAAATCCTTCATGCAAATCCAACACCCTGACCTCATAATAGTGCACTGTGGTGGCAATGACCTAGGCACTTTGACTGGGGTAGGTCTGGAAATGCTTATGAAGGACACCTTTGCACAACTGTTTTCACTTTTCCCTAAAACTGCCTTTGTGTTTTCCAACATATGCCAAAGGCAAAAATGGAACTGGTCCAATCATTTCTGTCCGCAGATTGACAAAGCAAGAAAGCACGTCAACAAATCTGTTTCTGCTTTCCTCCGTGACTATGGTATGGGTGCCATTTACCACAACAACTTGCGTTATGACATGCAAGACATTTATAGAGGAGATGGTGTGCACTTCAATGATGAAGGGAACAGAGTCTTCCTCTTGAACCTTAGACTCTGCATCGGTACTTACTTGTAGGTACCACTAAAAAAATGACTTCATAAACACAACAGCTCTTTTTAGAGCTCCCTAATATTTAAACTCTTAAATCTGCATTTCATTTCTTTTTTAATTTCTTTTTTCTTCCGTACGCTTACCGTAAGCTTACCGTACGCGTACCCCGTGATTTTTTTAAAAATCAATAAATGTTTTCTTTGTACTTTACAGTCCTTCTTTGACCCCCTCACAAATGTAAGGGGGTCTGTAACTCTCCTCCTTGCCCCCTTTTCTTGTTTTCACTCTTTTTTTTTCTGAGTGAAACACACAAAATGGCGGCCGCCGCTTCCTGGTTTCGGCCGATTCGAATGTTTACTAAGATCTAACAGCCAATCAGAATCGCGCTCGCGCACGCCACCGTACGCGTACGGTAAGCGTACCGTAAGCGTACCGTTAGCGGGCTCAGATATATATATTGATTTAAAGGCTATTTTCTCAGAATCTACTGAACAGATTTACACCAAACCTACAAAAGGCACTTCCTTGACCTAGGGACTACCTCTCTGCCAAATTTCTAGTAATTCTGTTCAGCCGTTCGGGCTGTAGCTCTGTCTAAAGGTCCTATGGAAAAATGCATGGGAAAAACGCGTTTTGGGACCCCCTTTTATCTCAGCCCCCGCTTGACGAATCCCCCCGAGACTTTCAGGGTAGGAGCGGAGCGTAGCGCCCCACCTATTTTGAGAAATTTGCGAGGATTCATCGACCGGCGCCAAAGTTATTCAAAATAGAATGTTGCGGATTTCCTATGGAAAAGGGGTCCTAACTATAACTACCTACTGGCGACCGCCAGTAGGTAATATATATATATATATTATCTACTGGCGGTCGCCAGTAGATAGTTATAGTTAGGACCGTGTTTCCATAGGAAATCCGCAACATTCTATTTGGAATAACTTTGGCGCCTGTTGACGAATACTCGCAAAATTTTCAAAATAGGTGGGGCGCTCCGCTCCACTCCTACCCTGAAAGTCCCGGGGGGATTCGTCAAGCGGGAGTTGAGATAAAAGGGGGGTCCCAAAACGCGTTTTCCCCATGCAATTTTCCATAGGGACCTTTAGTCCATGGTACAGCCCGAACAGCTGAACAGAATTACTTGAAATTTGGCAGAGAGGTAGTCCTCAGGACAGGGATGTGCCTTTTGCAGGTCTGGTGTCAATCTGTTCAGTAGTTCCTGAGAATCATATATATATGTGGGCAGAGCCTAACCACACATCTCATCCTGAGATCTGATTGGCTGTCAGCACTTCATCCAAGAAGAGTTGGCAGCCATCTTGGGACCAATATACATGATAGCACCTCATTAAAAAGCATTGCAGTTAATAGAAGGTTTTAAGACTTTAGTTACATTAAAAATCATTTGTTGATGGTACCATACTCATTTTAGGAATTGTGGTATGTTCTAAGGTGATTTCATCATGTGAAAAAGCCTTCTGCTGGGATATCATGATTGAGAGAAAAATATTTTCTCATGCTTTTCCCACAGAGGTTTGGAAGGTGATCTATAAGCTAAACTGAGAGCTTATTTTCTGTAAATTCACATTATCTTTCTCAGTCATGTGAGAATGAAGTCTGCCATTCTCAGTAAAACATGTACATCCAACAAGGGCAGAGACTGTCAGTTGATTCCTTTGTGTTCTACTGCAGCTTCCCAGAGTGTTCCAAAGAACAACTAGAGCGCTAACAGTCCTACTTATGATAAACGTATGGCACACCTGAAGCCATCTTGCTTGGATTAAAGTGGTAACTCTTAAAACATTTAATTTAAAAAGGAACAAAATGAGGGGGTTCATTTTTCCATAAAAAGTATGATTAGTGCTGCAGAAAGAAAAATGAGGGCACATTTTGAGTGACTTCTCAAATCCTCTTCTATTTCATTAAAAAATTCTGACATGCAGAGTGAAACATGCACTTTCAATACCAGCAGCAGTTTTCCCTGGTGAGCAGTAGCTTTACTACAGTGATCTAATGAGCAAAAAGAGTGCTAACATTCTGAATTTATGGCAAATGTGTGACACATCTGAATGCCTTTGGAATCAAAGTAAAAAACTGAAAGTATTTCCTACTGAGGAGACTGCAGTAAATGAGGAAATTAGGAAACTTCATAACAAATAAGTCTCCCAAGATGGCCACCAGAGACAAAAGAGCCCAAATATCACCCAGATGTAGCCCAAGTATAGCCCAATGACAGAATGTCCCAGAGTGTTCTTAAAAACAACTAGAGCGCTTACTGTCTTCATTATGACAAAAGTATGGCACACCTGAAGCCATCTTGATTGGAATAAACTGATAACACTTAAAACATTTAATTTAAAAAGGAACACAATGAGGGGGTTCATTTTGCCATAGAAATTATGATTAATGCTGAAGAAAATGAGGGCACATTTTGAGTGACTTCTCAAATCCTCTTCTATTTCATTAAAAATCTGACATGCAGACTGAAACATGCACTTTTAATACCAGGAGCAGACCTCCATGGTGAACAGTAGTTTTACTACAGTGATCTAATGAGCAACTAGAGTGCTAACTTTCAGAATTTATGGCAAATGTGTGACATATCTGAATACCTTCATGATGGAATCAAAGTAAAAAACTGAATGCATTTCCTACTGAGGAGACTGCAGTACATGAGGAAATTAGGAAACTTCATAACAAATAAATCTCCCATGATGGCCACCGGAGACAAAAGAGCCCAAATGTAGCCCAAAATCACCCAGATGTAGCCCAAATATAGCCCAATGACAGAAGTGTGCAAAACACTTATTATTTTGTGTTTTTGCAGTGTTATATAGTGCAGACTTGTCAGGTATTGGAGTGCTTTACATGAGCATTGGTTACATCAGACAAGAACAAATTCATTTTGGTTGTAGACATGGGGAGACTAAGTGATTTGACCAGAATCACAGAATGTCGAGCTGAAGCAGAAACTCCAACCTGGTTCCCCAGTTGCAAAGTCTACAGTTCTGGAAGTAACATAACATCCTCTCCCCTAAGTGCAACATTTAATCAAGTGGTCAACTGGATAAAAAAACATAAAGGTAACAAATAATTTAAAAGTGCTTTCTCGCTATTTGAAAACTCAGAAAATATGTCCTTATTTTAGTCATTTAGAGCACTAACCATAATTTTGATGCCAATAAGACCCTCTCATATATGTAATTTCTAAAGGAAATGCTCTAGGTATTACAGTTTTGATTACATCAAGATGACGTCAGGCGTTCCACACTTTTGTAATAAATATAGAATGTTAGCAATCTAGTTGTTCATTAGGATACTGTTGAGAGGCAGAGGCCAGGGGCACGGACTCTGAAAATTGAAGGCAGGTAGGAGGGTGCAAAGGCAACAATTTAACCACACTGAGCAGGCAGGGAGGGCCGTGGCAGCACAACAGACTATGGAGGGCAGTGGAAAGGGGGGCAGGGGCAACAAAGCAACAATACAGGACTTGCAAGAGAGGCTGTGGCAATGTAATAGACCATTGTGGGCAGAAGGAAGAGGCAATGGTAGTACAACCATACATGCCAACAGACCAGATTCAGCCAGGAAACTTCCAATGTTTTTAAGCTCAAATGGGCTTTATTTTATCTGTCTCCTGTCTACAATCTCCTCTTTTTCAATGTAACTCAAAGGGGAAAATCAATACCCCAGTTTTTTTTTCAAAATCTCCCTCTTACCAAGTTCAAAATGTTCGCAAGTATGGTACATTGGATCATGAAGGAAATGGGGTAGGGACATGGACTTGGATAACAGAGGACAGGAGGGACAAGGAGAGGTGCATCAAACTGACCCTACAGGGCAGGCATCAGGGTTTGCAGCAGCACAATACACCACACAGGGCATGCGGGACGGGAGTGCAGCACAACAATCCATAGAAAGCAAGAGGGAGGGGACAGGACCATGCACATGGACAACAGAGAACAGAGGGGCAAGAGGCAGGACCATAATGGACAGACAGGAGAGAAAGCTGCAGCATAACAGACCATAAAGGGCAGGAGGGATTGATCAGGGGCATTACAATGGAACAGACAAGCCAGGAGGGAGGGAGTAGGGGTCTGCACATGTACACAGAGGGCTGGGGGCAAGGGGGCAGGGCAGGAGCAGCAAGATAGCCATCGAGGTCAGGCAGGATGGGCACTAGAAGCAAGACACACCATGAAGAGCAACAGTAAGACTGTGATGGCATACACACAGACCATGGAGGGAAGGTGGGAGGGGTTCAGGGGCAGCTAACTGACCACACAGGGAAGGTGGGAGGGGCCATGGCAGCACAGAAGACCATGCATGGCAAGTGGGAGGGTTTGTGGTAGCACAATGGCTATGATGGGCAAGAAGGAGGGTGCAGGGGCATGCACAAAGGACGATGGAGGATAGAAGGGAGGGTCAGGACCTGTGCACAGACAAGAAAGTTCAGGGGAAGGGGCCTCACAACAGACTGCATGGGGCAGGCAGGAGGAGCAGTTGCAGCACAACAGACCAGGGAGGGCAGAAGGGTGTGGCAGTACAATGGACCATGTAGGACAGGAGGAAGAGGATAGGGGCATGGCATGTGGACAGGCAGGGTGGAGGTGGCAGGGACAGGTTACAGTCATCTGACAATGCTAGGCAGGTGGGAGGGGAGTGGCAGCTCAACAGAACACTCAGAGTAGATAGGAGTTTCAGGTCCATGGAACATGGTGGGCAAAAAGGATGGAGCAGGGGCATACACAAAGACATCGGAGGGCAGTCGGAAGGAGAATAGGGGCAGCAAGCTAAGCACAGAGTTTAAGCAGGAGGTCAATGATGGGGCATAGAATTGGGCAATGGAGGGCAGGAGGATTGGACTGGTACATCATACTAAATTGAGGGCAATGGCAGCACATCAGACCATGCATGGCAGGAGGGAGGAGGCTAGTCCATGGATTCACACAACAGAGGATAGGGAGGAGGGGGATGGGGCAGCAAGCTAACTGTTCAGAGAAGGCGGGTATTAGGAACTTTATTGTTTTTAAAATGTGTGTCTGTGCGAACTACTTAAAATATGAACAAGTATGCAGCATAATCTCACTTTTATTCAGGAAGAAGAGGACGTTTGTGACTGTGACTCCGGGCTCACTTGGCAGAAACACCGCCTGACCCTCCACCCCCTATCGCAAAATGTAATGCCCGTGAAAAGGGTAGGTGAACACAGTGTTATATAGAACATAGTCCTGAGAGCACAATTGAAAATGAAAACTAGATATAGTGTATGGTATAAACTATGCACCAAAAAGTGTGATATAAGATGAACCGGGCGTGAAATATAATATGCAATACATTGTGCGCAATGACAGATTCATTGGAGAGCGCGAGATAGCACAGGCACTAGCGCGTGCTATGCGATATGCGCCTTGGAGTGTAATATGCACAGGGCAGTGTTGTTTAGCCTAACTAGTCTCTAAAGTTGTAATATAAAATATGTGCTGGGGAGTGTAACGTTGCATATGCACTGTGACAAAGATATGGATCCCAGATTGTAATATGTATGGCATAGCACTGTGCGTTATAACATAGGCATCGAGGAAGGCACATTAGATGGGGCAATATAACCTGTGCGAAGACAAGTGTGGCATGACATATTCACGGGGTGGTGTTACAGTGCACATGGGCTAGAGAGAGTCATAGCATATGCACTAGCTAGTGGAATACAACACAGAGGTGTGTGGCACTCAGCAGGCAATGGTGGGTGTAACGCAGCATTGGGCTCTGCCAGGAGCGCGCTGTGACTCTCAAGTGATGTTCGTCCCCTTTCCAGAGATTAAAATAAAAAGTATTACACATCCGGCAGTGGATGTGAATCCCCTTTGAATGGCTTGGTGTGCATGTGTATTAAATGTGCCCGTCAATAGCTACCCATGTTTGTATAAATAAACGACAAGGGTGTCTACCGGGATTAGGCACGGTAGGGCATCAGACATGTCAGAGCTTCACTAGTGGTGTAAATACATTCCACGTGGATTCATTGTATGCATAGTCACCTTTTAATGAATATCACGCAAATCGTCATGGTGATAGGTACGTACGGTTTGTCCAGCATGTCCTAGGTGTGTCTATAAATATATATTTTTTAAAAATAATAAAAAACAGTGGCCGGCCCTGGGGATTGGGGTCAAAAAAATATAATTAGGAGACAGGCCCTGGGGGATGGGGTCATCAGGGCCAATAAATTAGAATAAGAAGGGGAACCACACAGCCCCCCTTCTTAAAAAGTTAAAATAAATAAAAGACTGGCATCGTGCCGGAGGCCACGCCCCCTCCTTGCAGCACTCTGCAAACGCGCCCCCTGGCGAGTTGTAAGTTGGGGAATTAATTCCTCTTCAATACTGAGGGTCCCTGAGGGCCAAGTAGCCCAACAGGCATCTCCAGTATGCACCAGGGAGCTGCGCTGCAGACAGGTGTTCTGAGGCCAAGCCCCTTTTTACACCTCTCTGCAATGCAGCTCTGTGGCGCTTACTGGAGGTACCTAGTGGTCTAGTTTGACCCTAGGGACCCTCAGGATTCAAATAAACTTAATCTCCCAACTAAAAACGGACACAGGGCGTGTTTACACAGTGGTGAAGGGAGGGGACGGGGCCTGAGTTAACGTGTGCAAAAACGCCCTGTGGCCTGTTTTAAGAGGTAGTTTTAATCCCCCTGCCCTATTATATACTAGGGGCTTACAGAGGAGGTCATGCTAATCACAGGGGGACCCCAACGCATAATGTTCCCTAGTGTATGTAGGTGTTATCACTGTATTCTAAGTGTCTTTTAACATAGCACTGGCTCTAGGACTGGTTAGTCAGACTCAGTTACCACCAGTATCCGTCTGAAAAAGTTGAGGGTACAGGATGATTTTGCAACAAGGCTTCTTTCTGCTCTTCTTTTTGTTCTTTCTGCACGTTATCCTTCTTCCTGCACTTTTCTTCGTCTTTGAGGACTTCTGTTGCTTCTTTCTGCACTTCTTTTTTTTCTTTCTGTGCATTTTTTCTTCTTTCTTCACATGTCCTATCTCTGTAGGCATAGTTAGAAATTAGCATTTAAAAAACCTTTGAAATTCACAGAAAAAAACATAGGTTTCAGGCACGTTATAGTTAGGAATTAGCATTTAAAAAACTTCAGAAATTCACTGAAAAAACCATAGGTTTCAGGGGTGTTATAGTTAGCTGGACTTTTCACTTGTATAAAACCATTGAAATTCCCCCGTTATAGTTAGTTCAGCTAACTATAACTCGCGCGCCCGCAATGCACTGCTGATGACGTCACATATTACATCACTCATGACATGGTCAGTGACATCACTCATGACATCACTGATGACCTCTCAAATGACATCACTGATGACATCACTGATGACATCATCCTTGTGATAGAGTGGCAGACCTCCTCTCACCCTAATATAACCTTTGATACACACATTCAAAAATAGAGACTAAACTTTTCAAAACAATGGACATACCAATACCAGTTACAACAACCTCTTCAGTAATTCTAAGATCCACATACACATCCACTCATTCACCAACAGTCCTATACAGTCACTCATACATGTATTCACTCATCATATGTACTCATACACCTATACATCCTGTTACACAATGCCACTCATCCATAGAGTTACTCACACACATAGTCACTCATGCTAATAAAGAATCAAACATACATTTATTTGCATATACAGTTATACACACACCACCACACTTACTTCTACGGAAACTTACACATACTTAGTCTTTTAAACAATCACTTATAGAAACACATACTTATTCATACAGGAACTCTTTCAATCTCTCACTCTCACATATACTCACTTATATACACCAATAGTCACATATACTAGTTTAAAACATATGTAGTTACTCATGAAGACACTATTGAGACAGTCATTCACTCACTAACACATCCATACACACACTCATCCACCCATACAGTCCTGCACACATGCTGTCTTCAACATATACAAAGAGTGAGTCACTCATTCATGCACCTATGCACTGCGTAATACCCCCCACCGAACCATGCAGACACTCAGACTGATACTCAAAAAACCAACTAATAACCTATATAGACACCCATGTAGCTACTCACCAACCCATGCAGCCACTTATACACAAAGTGAGAGACTGATACAGATATTTACATATTTAAACATTATTCACTAAGCCATGTATTCACTATGATACACTTAATCAGTCAGTTACACAATCAATTTTTCAAAAACAAATCATCCATTTAGACACTTATATACCCATTTATTCTTCCATCGACCTTGAGATATACATATATAAAACATATTTAATTTTCAGAAAAACACACATTCACTGGATGATGTCATCAGTGATGTCATTTGAGATGTCATCAGTGATGTCATGAGTGATGTCACTGACCATGTCATGAGTGATGTAATATGTGACGTCATCAGCAGTGCATTGCGGGCGCGCGAGTTATAGTTAGCTGAACTAACTATAACGGGGGAATTTCAATGGTTTTGTACAAGTGAAAAGTCCAGCTAACTATAACACCCCTGAAACCTATGGTTTTTTCAGTGAATATATATATATTTATATTTTATCTACTGGCAGTCGCCAGTAGGTAGTTATAGTTAGGACCTAATATCCATAGGAAAATCGTAACATTCTTTTTCCAATAACTTTGACGTCGGTTGACAAACCTTCGCGAATTTTTCAAAACTCGTGGGGCGCTCCAGTCTGCTCCTATCTTAAAAGTTTCAGGGTGATTCAGCAAGCAGGAGCCGAGGAAAAAGGGCTTTCCCAAAACGTGTTTTAATCATGTTAATTTCCATGGGAAACTTTAGACACTACTACAGCCCGAACTGCTGAACGGAATTACATCTAAGGTGATTTTACCCTGTGGAAAATCATGTTTGAGAGAAAACTGAAGCTAAAATGAGAGCATATTTTCTGTAAATTCACATTATCTTTCTCAGTCATGTGAGAATGAAGTCTGTCGTTCTCAGTACAACATGTACAGCCAACAAGGGCAGAGACGGTCAGTTGATTCCTTTGTCTTCTACTGAAGCTTCCCAGCGTGTTCTAAAGAACAAATATCGCGAAGTCCCTTCCGCTTCCTCTTTCTTCACTGCTCGTCAGTTAAGTGCATTACTTACATTCTTGGCTTAGTCTGACTTTCTTGCTGTTTGTATAGCGGTTTCTTGTGCACATTATCAGCATTATTGCCTTGGTTTTGTTTCATATTCCATGCGCAACAGGCTCTTGCCCGAGAGCGTTTTCCCCCTCACAGTTTCTCCCACTGTACGCTCTGCGCACTATGAGATCCTGTCAGGCGCGTCTGGTCCGAGCGAGGCAGCTCCGTTGAGCACTCCCACTGGTCTTTACTTGCGTTTGGGAATCCAGTCACTCCTTTAGTGTCTGCTTGATTCCTGACCAACCGTCGTCTAATTTTGACACCGCTATGCGGTGATTTCCCCACATGGCCACATTATTGACCAGCACCACTTGGTGGTGGTAATTGGTATTGTGCCTCAGTCTATTCTTATAACAGCTTCAGGGAAAGTCAAGCTGTTGGAGCACCGGCGAGGGAGCTGCCTTAAGGATTTTAAGGGCATTTGTTCTGTGCCCGTACCCTCTGCTATCATGTCTTCTCTAGAAGATCATTTTTACTCCTCCTACCAGGAAGTGGAGGAGGAATGGCCCCCCCAACTTATCCCTCCAGCAGTCGACCAAGCACTCTCTCCGGCTATTTCTAGGGCACTGGCTCCTCTTAGGGATCAGGTTGATAAGCTGGCGAAAAGCATCCCTGGGGTGTTCAGTGACCCAGATCTGGTGGTAGCAGGTCCCAGATGGGGAAAAAAAGGGCTGTTAAGTATAACGTTGGGCACTTGGAAGGATTTGATTAACTTACAGAGAACTTCCTCAAGAGTGCGCGAATGCTAAAACATGCACCCTGCCGGGATGCTGTCACCACTATTGCAGATCCCGACGACGGGTTTCCCATAGAGGGAGAGGGTGTATCGGAGCACTATTTCTCCTCCGATAAGGATAAGGACTCGGGGTGTCCCTGGCATCCAGAGTCCCACTCCTCTCAGTCCAGGGTTGGGGACGGAGTTCACTCGGACATGTTCGAGCCTACCCAAATTTTCCATCCTAGGTTGGCGGAGTGGACCTCTGACACCAAAGTGTCAGAGTATGTGGTGGGGAAAATCCATCAACCCCTTGAATGGGAGGTCAGGAACAGGATGAAGGGAGAAGGCCCCAGGCCCTCACTGAAGGGGAAGGTGGCACACACGCCTGAAACTGATGAGAAACTATGTACTTTTTCTCCAAGTATATGAGGGATCCCAAGAAAGGAATTGATAGGTCTTGGACGTTGTAGGGCCCTTGACCCAAATTATTCAATTGGCGGAGCATTCAAAAGAGTCAGGATCCCCTTTGTCCATGGATATTGTGGCTGGTTGGGCGAACTACCCTAAACCATAAAACACTACCCCCTCCACTACCCAAACACCACTGCACTACCCCAAACCCTAAAACACTAACACCAGCACGACTCCCTACACCACCCAAACACCACTGCACTACCCTAAACCCTAAATCTACCCCAGCACAACCCCCTACACTACACAAACACCACTGCACTACCCTAAACCCTAAAACACGATCCCCAGCACGACCCTTTTCACTACTCAAACATTACTGCACTGCCTTAAACCCTAAAACACTAACCCAGCATGACCCCCTACAGTACGCAAACACCACTGCACTACCCTAAACCCTAAAACACTACCCCCTACACTACACAAACACAACTGCACTACCCTAAACCCTAAAACACTATCCCAGCACTACCCCTACACTACACAAACACCACTGCACTACCCTAAACACTAAAACACTACCCCCAGCACGACTCCCTACACTACCCAAACACCACTGCACTACCCTAAACCCTAAATCTACCCCAGCACGACCCCCTACACTACCCAAAGACCACTGCACTACCCTAAACCATAAAACACTAACCCCAACACGACCCCCTACACTACACGAACATCACTGCACTACCCTAAACACTAAATCTACCCCATCATGACCCCTACACTACACAAACACCACTGCACTACACTAAACCCTAAAACACTAACACAGCACAACCCCTTCACTACCTAAACACAATTGCACTACCCTAAACCCTAAAACACTACCCCCAGCACGACCCCCTTCACTACCCAAACACCACTGCATGACCCTAAACCCTAAAACACGACACACTACACAAACACCACTGCACTACCCTAAACCCTGAAACACGAACCCAGCACGACCCCCTACAGTACGCAAACACCACTGCACTACCCTAAACCCTAAAACACTACCCCCTACACTACACAAACACAACTGCATTACCCTAAACCCTAAAACACTATCCCAGCACTACCCCTACACTACACAAACACCACTGCACTACCCTAAACACTAAAACACTACCCCCAGCACGACTCCCTACACTACCCAAACACCACTGCACTACCCTAAACCCTAAATCTACCCCAGCACGACCCCCTACACTACCCAAAGACCATTGCACTACCCTAAACCATAAAACACTAACCCCAACACGACCCCCTACACAACCCAAACACCACTGCACTACCCTAAACCCCAAATCTATCCCCAGCATGACCCCCTACACTACCCATACACCACTGCACTACCCTAAACCCTAAAACACTACCCCCAGCATAACCCCCTACACTACTGCACTACCCTAAACCCTAAAACACTACCCCAGCATGACCCCCTACACTACCCAAACACCACTGTACTACCCTAAACCATAAAACACTACCCCCAGCACGACCCCCTACACTACCCAAACACCACTGCACTACCCTAAACCCTAGAGAAAAAAAACCACCCCATGCCCAATCCCCCTTACCTCTCACTCCTCGTGGGTCCTCTTTCCTCTTGGTTCCTTCTTCATGTCGTCTCTGAGGGCCGGTGCATGTCGTTGTGAGGAAACGGAACAGCCTCTGTTTCCTTACAACAACGTGGATCGTCTACATGTTTTTTAGAATGCTTGTTCATTTACCATACAGACCTTTACAAAAAAAATTGTGTTGTAATGGTATCGCAAAGTAAAAAAGTCGTTGTAACGGCCATTTACCGATCAAAGCTGGCCCCTGTTCTTCAGTGAGATGTTTATTTGATTAATTAGGAGGAAGGAATGTGTTTTTTTTTTACCGAAAAGTGCATTCCCAGCTGTTGTATTGTGAAAGTGTCCGCGTGGCCTTGTTTCACTTCCGGTGGGAAAGTGGAAGAGTCTGTTTGGATCTAAAGGAGTTCTGTTGTTAGACGGGGCCGGCACGACATGTCATCGGAAAACATAGCTAATCGAAAGCGTCCTCCCTGAAGTGTGGAGCATTGCCATGAGAGGTCAACGAGTGTGCGTCCCACCGCAATATGAGCATACCGCGTGACCCATGTGCTGCCTCCAGGGTAAGGGAGGCAGAAGCGGCATCGCAGGTCCTCTTGAAGACCGTTGTAGCACTAATTCTATATTTTGGTACTAGGGCATTTTAACTTTGCCAGATACAAAGATAAGATCCTGGGTTATTCAGTGCCCTCATTACCTTTTTGTTGGTTGTGGTGCTTGTCACTTCGCTGCCCCTCTGGTGCACTCGACTGGGCACCCCACCTCGTGTGCCATCTGCAGGGCGTCTGCCCTCGGATCACTGCTTTCAGTTTCTGGAGTGGCAACATAAACAGTTGCTCCCAAAGAACTAGCCTGAACACTTAGGTGAATATCCCCTGGACCAGCCTTCCACGGAAATTCTTTCCTAGCTCTCCCACATCGACGAGGACGTCAAAATAGCACGGCTCCGCTTGTGACAACGTATGAAATCATCGGAGCCATAAGAGGACCCCGTCGGCCTGAAAAAAACATAGATTTTAGGCATGTTATAGTTAGAAATTAGCATTTAAAAACCTTAGAAATTTACTGAAAAACCATATGTTTCAGGGGCGTTATAGTTAGTTGGACATTTCACTCGTACAAAACCATAGAAATTCCCCAGTTATAGTTATTTCAGCTAAATGCACTGCTGATGACATCTCATACTACATCACTCATGACATGGTCAGTGACATCACTCATAACATCACAGATGACATCTCAAATGATATCACTCATGACATCATCTAGTGAATGTGTGTTTTTCTGAAAATGTAATATGTTTTATATATGTATGTCTCAAGGTCGATGGAAGAATAAATGGGTATATAAGTGTCTAAATTGATGATTTGCTTTGTAAAATTGATTGTATAACTGGCTGATTAAGTGTATCTTAGTGAATACATGGGTTAGTGAGTAATGTTTGAATATGTAAATATCTGTATCAGTCTCTCACTTTGTGTATAAGTGGCTGCAAGGGTTGGTGAGTTGCTACAGGAGTGTCTATATGGGTTATTAGTTGTTTTTTTGAGTATCAGTATGAGTGTCTGAGTGTCGCAGTCTTAGTTAAAGGGGGCACGAGGAAGGTCACGCCCTCAATTATCCTGAAGGCTCACCTGTGACCAAGACTCTACATGAGTTGAAACGCGTAAGGATACCATGCTGCCATGACGAGGTTTTGTGAAATAAAAGCACATGTTTGCAGAGTCTGGTGTTGGCGCTCTTCTTTTGGGCACAAAGGAGGTATTTGTGGATATATAACACAAGACAAAGTAGAATCCGTTTTTTGCTGTAGGTAGCTTCTGATTACTTTTATTAGGAAGCTTTTTCCAGTTCCAGCTTGTCCGCTTACATACATCCTGATTGGATTTTGCCAGGACCCCCGGGAGGACCTGGGGCACGTCGCCTTTGCAGCGCGCCAAGAGGCGTTTAAAAGTGAACCTGGTGCAGAGTCCCCTCGTGTGCTGCTGACCTGCGGGAGGTGGCTGCTGACATTTGTTTCACTCGGGCCAGGTTTGGCTCCGCCCCCATTACTCTGTCTTCGTTGTCATCGGGGTTTGCGTGACTGTTCGGACGGCCGGGCTTGGCTCCGCCGCCCGGAACTACAACCCCCGGGAGGACCTGGGGCACGTCGCCTTTGCAGCGCGCCAAGAGGCGTTTAAAAGTGAACCTGGTGCAGAGTCCCCTCGTGTGCTGCTGACCTGCGGGAGGTGCCTGCTGACATTTGTTTCACTCGGGCCGGGTTTGGCTCCGCCCCCATTACTCTGTCTTCGTTGTCATCGGAGTTTGCGTGACTGTTCGGATGGCCGGGCTTGGCTCCGCCGCCTGGAACTACAACCCCCAGGAGGACCCGGGGCACGTCGCCTTTGCAGCGCTCCAAGAGGCGTTTAAAAGTGAACCTGGTCCTTCGTCCCGCGAGGACGCGCGCGGGGCTCGCCGGGCTAAGCCCGGGCAAAGGGCGGGCCCGCTGTGGCCCTCAGAGGCCGGAGGAGGCTGGGCTGGGCCACGGACTTTGGCTCTGTTGGTAAAGTTTAGATAAATGAAGTGAGTGTTACTAACTGTAAGTAGAGTCCAATTGCCTGTGTTGATGCATGTTGGTTATTCGTTGTGCTCTGTGATACATAGGCAAGCTGGATTATGGCCAAGTCTAAAATCGATAAATCTGTATCTGGGCTAGGAACCATGGACAACTACTTGGTTAAAAAGGTGAATCAAATTAATAATGAGCGTAGGGCCTCACTAGGTAGAGGAGATTATCCTGCCGTACTTGAAGATGTGTCCTCCCCACCGCCAGCTCAAGCCGCAACTGACATTTTGGGGGAAGGTAATAGGAGCACCCTCATGGCAGTAGTACAGGTCCATGCTGAGTTTAATGATGTCCTACTTGACACAAGTAACTATATAGTTGTAGAGGAGATACCACCCTCCCCTAGGCCAGTGCGTCTATGTAGAAAGGTACAAATCAAACGTGGGGGGAAGAACAGCAAAAAAAGAGCAGAAAAAAGTCATTCTGCCACAAATAGCGCTGGGGCTATAATAGCTGGTCAGGAAAGTATAAATATGGTAGGCACAAATCCTAATCCAAATATGGAGCAATTTGCGCTTCTAATTCGTTCCATAGAAGCTAAGATAGAGGCAAAAGTTACAGAGTTGATGAAACCCTTGATTTCTAAACTAGATACAGTGGCATCAGAAGTGGAGAGGTTGGGTGGGCTTCTAGCAACACATCTGGCCTCAGCAGCAGCACAAAGATCTAAGGTGGTGGATAAGAGCTTAGCTGCTGAGGGGCAGGGTTCTGGTAGAGTAAACTTACAGCAAACTATTCAACCAATACCTGTAATCGAGCTAGTCCCACCAGAGTCTATCTCTCCAACCATTCAGCATAATAAGGCCACAGTGGCTTCTGAGGGTCCGCCAGCTCTTATGTATGTTAAGAAAAATCGCCATGTTAATCTTCCCCCTGACTGTGCACCTTATGTGGTTGTTCTCACAAATGTTCCCCCTATTGAGTGCCCTCCTTACCGGGCAATTGAGGAATCCCACGACTCTTTAAAAAATAGAACTGTATCTTGGCTGAACAAAAATTGTGGGTTCCCAGTCATATTTGCTGACCAAATATTGTCAACTAGGAGGGTGAACTGGATTGGAACATCCAGGAAACCAACAGAGGGTGACTGTATCATAGTCAATTTTAGGCACCTGCAACATGTTGCTACAGTTTTATTAAAAGCGGCTTCCCTAACTCATAATGTGAATGGCATAAGTGTACGTCCACTTGGTTATTTTTATACCCACTTGATTAAAGTTCCGCCGATTTCTGGGTCATTTCGATCCCCTACTTCTATACAGCCACCGACCTTTAACGGCACATATCTGTACAGTGTTGATAATCAGTGTGGGTTAGGGTCCAACACTGTAACGCAGAACAGATTTGATATTCTCTCAGGTTTAGAATCATGTGATTGACGCGAGGAACCTGTGGGTCAGGCAAATGGGACCATGGGTCGTACTGAGCCATTTTGTACGAAAACAAGCCGAAATAATGTCATTTCATGGAATATTGCGGGCTTGGGAGCTAAGATGGAGGATTGCAACTGGATTAGGTTCATTAAGCAGTACCAAATCATTTGCTTGCAGGAGACTTGGTCTACTGATTGTAATCATTTTCTAGAAGGGTACAAGGCTTATTATGTCCCCGCTATAGCAACAGCAAAGGGCAGGCCCAAAGGGGGTATGGTTACATTTATCTCGGTTGCATTATCCTGTAAAGTACGTAGAGTCTCAACAAGTAGAACTGGTATTATTGGTCTAGTTTTAATGGGGGGAAACTGTCTGGCCGGTCTGGTTAATTTTTATAATGCTTTTAATCTCTGATCAGCTCATAGTCAGATAGCTGCATTGAATGTCTTCGTTAGTAATTCTATGAAGGATTGTGTCCACAACCTTTTGATTATGGGGGATTTTAATGTTCATCCCTGCAGGGACTCTCTTTTCAAAAGTATTACAGACCTGACTTGCCCACGATCCGCGGATTTTCATTTTGAACATACAAATGAGGGGGAATGTTTAAATGTTATGCTCAATGACCTGGACCTAATGGCGACAATGGCACTGACTGATCCAACTATGTGTTTTGAGATACCGACCTTTAAGGGTCATGGGAGGGGAACCTTCATTGATTTTGTATTGATATCAACACTAATGCAGTCATATGTGGGCTCCTTTACCATTGAAGCCAGTGAGTTCAGTGATCATAACCCCCTGTCTGTACATATGAGGGGTCCGTGGTTAGTGAAAGAAGGATCGAACATGTCTTCGGGTAGGGTGAATACGAAAGATGGGAGACGCCGCTTAAAATGGGCTAAGATTACTCCGGATCTCCTGTCCAAAGAGATTAAAGCTGCTTGTGCAGATGAGATCATGGTTTGTATGCAAGATGGTGCACAGCCATACAATGTTCTTACTGCCTTCCAAAGTTTAGCGGATAAGGTCTCAAAGCTGCTGTCAGCCCCAGCAAAGAAGTTGGAGATCAAGGGTCCCAAATGGTTCAATCACGATTGTTCAAAAGCTGCAAGAAATGTAAAAATAGCACTGGCAGCCTCACCTAGGATAAAGGCAGAAGTTCAGGTTTGTCGCAAGATATACAAAACCGTCATTGCCCGACACAAGGACCTTCTTAGGGAAGAGGCTTGGAGCGAGATACTTGATCCCTCTACTCTGCAGTGTAGCTCCAGATTCTGGGCAGTGATGAGGAAACCTTTTTTGGCTCAGGAGCCGGGTGACGGCCTGGAGTGTCATATTCCTAAGGAGGTTTGGGAGGCACACTTTGAGAAATTGTACTGTTGTTCGGCAGATGAGCCCCTCAGCTCTGCCTCTCTTGTTAGTGGTGAAATAATTAGTTTCAATCGAGGTGAAGTTATTGAGGGCATTGTGGGCCTAATTTCTGGTAAAGCACCAGGGCCTGATGGGATTCCCCCGGACTTGTATAAGTCTGAGCCTAACTTTTGGGCACCCATACTTGAATCCGTTTTTAATGCTGCTGTGAAAGATGGATGTCCACAATCATGGGGTGTTTCTACAATTATCCCGGTATTTAAGAAGGGGGACAAAGGCAGCCCACACTGCTATAGACCTATTTCATTAATAGATTCTACGGTCAAAATTGTAGGTAGAATTCTATTGCAGAGACTTTCGGATTGGGCAGAGGGAAATAATATTATGTCCATTTCACAGTATGGATTTTGCAGAGGTCGCTCTACTATAACTCAGTGTCTTAACCTCTTTCTAATATTAAGCAAGTATACTGTAGCACAGAAGGGCACTGTCCACCTCGCCTTCATGGATTTGTCCTCAGCTTTCAACTGTGTAAACAGGGGAAAGCTGTGGCAATCCATGAGGGAGAAGGGGGTGGATAGTGGTGTGGTTGATTTTTTGGCTGACCTACATAACAATACCAGAGCTAATGTGAGATATTCCCAAGAGCTGTGTGTAACAAATAATTTTAAAATTAGAAAAGGGGTTCGCCAGGGTTGTATTATGGCCCCCTTTCTTTTTAATTTTTATATTAATGAGCTGGATAGCGTATTACAGAATGTTAAGGCAGACTGTCCTAGAGTCGGCAGACGGGGAATTCCTATTTTACTGTATGCAGATGATGCGGTTTTAATTTCAAGAACGGAGAAGGGCCTTCAAGCTCTCTTGGATGTTTTCAAATCATTTATGACAGATAGAGATCTTCTGTTTAATAACTCTAAATCATATGTCATGCAAGTTGGCCAGCAACCAAGGAAGACCTTCATATTTAAAATTGATAAAGCTATAATCCCGTTAACAAAAACTTTCTCCTATCTTGGGGTTCTTTTTGACACTAAACTTAATTGGGCCCCTCACCTTGAAAAAAAGAAAGGAGAATTTGCGAGGGTTAATGCCTCTATTTTTAATTTTGCTGCCAAAATAGGGAAAAAACTTATTTGCGCCATGCTAAAATTGAATAATGCAAAGTCAGTGGCAACTGCAATCTATGGTAGCGAAATTTGGGGGTATGTTGGTGGGGAGCATTTGCAGATTGCTGACAACTCTTTTCTGAAGCGTCTGTTATGTGTCCCTACAGGTACATCTAACTTTGCTGTGCATGAAGAGTTAGGGTCACAATACTTAAGTGACATGTTCTCTTTACGTCCTTTGACCTGTTGGCTTAAATTATGGTTAAATCAGGATATACCACTAACACACTTGATTGTGAGGGATTTTCTGGGTCAGGATAAGGTAATGTGTACTCCTTGGATTAAATATTTGAAATCCAATTTTTCTAGGCTAGGGCGTCCAGAACTGTTTGAACACCCGAGCAGAATTGTACAAGGGGATCTGGAGCTCATCAAACGGACCTTCCTTATGGATAGGAGGTCCCGGAGGGAAGGGGTTGAGCTCCAGAAACAAAGCGTGAGGAAATTTGCCATGCTGAAAACCTGTGTAACAATAGAACCGTACCTGACTGGCTCATTATCCTCCCACGAAAAAATTTTGCTGACAAGGTTCAGGCTAAACATTTTCCATCGCCTGCTGATTAGACCAAAAACAGATATTTTTAACAAACTGGCAACACCCTGCGGCTGCGACGGAAAGTCTCCGCAGGATATGCTACATTTTATATTTTTATGCAAGTTTTATGAGTTCCCCCGTAAGCGCTATCTGGTATCTCTTTTAAAAAAACTTGATTTTGTACAAATCAGACCAGCTCTAATGTACTTACAACTTTTGCATAGTGATTGTATCCTCCAAATGAAGGAGTTTTTAAAATTAAATGTCAAATTGAGAATTTGTCTGGACCAGTAATGACTCATTGCGTATTTTGCACTATTTATGTCCTCATCTTTTGTAATGTCTTATTTTGTAGAAAAAATGTATAGTTACTCACTACTTGGCACTTTACTTGAATTGTGTTTATATGTGTGACATGCATTTTATATTGTATATGTACTTTTATGGTCTTTAAAAGAACCGAAATAAAGTATTTATTGATTGATTGATACAGAGGAAGGCAAGAGAGTTGCAGAAACAGGCAAACGAGGTGCAGAAAGAGGGAAGAGGGGTGCAAGAAAGAATCAAGAGGGATACCGAAAGAAGAAAGAGAAGTGCCAAAAGAAGCAACAGAGGTGCAAAAACAAGAAAGATAACTGCAGAAAGAGGCAAGAGAGTTGTAGAAACAGGCAAGACGTGCAGAAAAAGATAACAGGGGTGCAGAAAGAGGGAAAAGTGGTGCATAAAGATGGAAGAGAGGTGCAAAAATAGGCAAGAGGGTGCAGAAAGAAGCAAGCGAGGTGCAGAAAGAAGCAAGCGAAGTGCAGAAAGAAGCAACAGTGGTGCAGAAAAAGGCAACAAGGTTACAGAAAGAGGCAAGAGTAATGCAGAAAGAAGCACAAGAGTTACAGAAGTGGGCAAACGTGGTATGGGAAGAAGCAAAAGCAGTGCAGAAAGAACCAACAGAGGTACATAAACATACAAGAGGGGTGCAGAAAGAAGCAAGAGCAGTGCGGAAAGAACCAAGAGAGGTGCAGAAACAGAAAAGAGGGGTGCAGAAATAGGCAAGAGAACTTCAGAAAGAGGCAAGAGAGATGCAGAAACAGGTAAAAGAGGTGCAGAATAAATGAACATGGATGCAAAAAGAGGCAAGAGAGGTGCAGAAATAGGGAAGAAGAGTGCAGAAAGAGGCAAGGGGCTGCAGAAAGAAGCAAGAGAGGTGCATAAAGAAGCAAGCGAAGTGCAGAAAGAAGCAACAGAAGTGCATAAAGATGCAAGAGGGGTTAAAAAAAGAAGCAAGAGAAATGCCGATAGAAGCAACAGAGGTGCAGAAGGAGGCAAGATAATTGCATAAGGAAACAAGAGAGTTGGAGGAACAGGAAAAAGAGGTGCTGAAAGAAGCAAGAGCAATGCAGAAAGAACCAACAGAAGTGCACAAGAGGGGTGCAGAAGAAGGCACAACAAATTGCAGAAAGAAGTACAATAGGTGCAGAAAGAGCAAAGGGGTCACAGAAAGAGGCTAAAGAGGTGTAGAAAGAGGCAAGAGAGGTCATAAAATAGGGAAGAAGGGTGCACCTATGGGAGGGTTTGGAAAGAGGTGTGGCTACACCCATTTCCTTTGTACAGTTTCATGCCAGAGCAGGGTCTGGAAGCCCCTGAACAGGTTTGAGCTGGGCTATGCACAGGGACAGCAAATGTGACCCCAGTGCAGGACTTCAAATCACTCTGAGAGTGCTCCCACCCAGCCCCAGTACACATCAGCATGTCTGGGAGGTGGTTACACCTCCCTGTGACAGGAAACCTATTGTCCAGGCCTCCCCTGCTGGAGTTTCAGTCAGCAGTAGGAGGCCAGACCCGTGTCTGTGGCTGCAGCATCCATTTTGTGATGCCAAGGCTCATTTAAGTTGGTACCGGGTATAACGGTGCTGTAATGTCCCTCCCTCTAGAAAGGATGGATCATATTCTCAAATCAAGAATTGATGTGGGGGTATGGTTCCAAGGTGTTTGACACCAAACATGACATGTTTCAGTGCAAACAAGTCCAAAGTTAGCATTAACCATTTGGTTATGATGGACTTAAGAGTATATGGTCAGGCTGCACCTCTGACAACCCTGGAGAAGAGATTCCAAAGGCTGCAGAGGGGCTCAGCTCATGCCTGGGAACCCTCTCACATACACCCAAGCACTCTGCCTTCAGGATTGATAAGGCCTGCCATAGGGGTGACTATGTGCAGTGAAAGGTGAGGTATAGTGTGTGATAAGTTGGCCTGGTATATTCTGTCCACTAGTTATAGTGGGCACCCTGTACCAGTCCAAACAACTCCTTATTGATGATAGGTTAAAGACAACTTTTATTGAAAGCTATCTTAGTGCCAGCTTTAGAGAGCAGTCTTCAGACTAAGTCTTGAAGGAATGTAAAGCAGCTTGTTTTACCAGTCTACAATCTCTTTAATGGATAAATTAAAGACAACCACACCAGGTATATATATAAAATATATGTATTTATTTCTAAAATACACTACTAGTCTCTTTATGAGACTAGAGATCAAAACACATAAGTTGCACTTCAAATATTACAGTAAAATAGCACAAATACACGTCAGGCCCTAGGGGCGAGCCAAACCATATACTAAAATAGTGGTATAAGAACCACGACTTAGCTAGACACAAGGCCTAGAGCCTGTAGAATCGCTGGGACCCCAAGGAACCACCCAAGGTAGTGACACAGGGGACCCACGGGAGCAGTGTTCAGTGTGAGAACACAGCCGCGAGCTCCCATTAGCTTCTATGGAGAAAGTCGCGGTTAGATTTTTAAAGATTAGGGACTCTTAGAAATGTGTCAGGACCAAACACTTTAGTTCTAGGGTCAACAGCACCCATGGGAGCAATGGAGTACTTGTGTTACCTCACCCAGGGAAGCCAGGTGCATAGTTGTCAAATCGTGTCGGGTCGCGTCATCGATTTCAATGGGAGCAAGTAAAGAAGTGCTGCTGCCGGGAAGATGCGTAGTGTCCGAAGAGATCCAAGCCTGGATTGAAGTCGAGAAGAACCTGAAAGCAGAGGGATAGAGTCAGGGTCACTTGCCAGTGACCAGTAGGATGATAGGCGAATGCCCACCGAAGTCAGGTGATTTCAGGTGAAGAAGGTTAAGCTTGACTCTTCGGCCACGCGGAACAGGAGGCATTGAGGATGACCAGGAGCTGGATTCCAGCTGACCCACAAAGGGATCACAAAGGAGCATCGAGAGGAAACACAAAATGGCGATCCACGGGTCACTCGGGGTGACTAGGCCAACAATCTTTGGTGGATTCTTTGCTTGAGGTGGGGTCTACAAGTGACCCCAAGCATGACTTCAAGATACATCGAGAAGTCAATGCACTTGCAAAAGTGCACGGTGACCAGGAGTTCCAGTTCCACACTACTCACGAGGGCTGCAGGTCTCAGTTTTGCTGGGGACTCGGGTCGGCCTCTGAGATGTCGGAAATAATCTTCCTGGGCTGCAAATACTTCAGAGTCCGGCAGGAGATTTGGAAATGCAGACAGGCAAAATGCTTCACTGGTGCCTACAAAGCAGGGGAGTCTCTCCTAGACCCCAAGGGAGATTTCTTCAGTCCTCCAGTCTTTAGTAGGGCGTTGAAGTTCCAAGATTCAGCTTCAGAGTTTCATCCAGGGATATCTAAAGTTCTGGTTACAGGGGTTCCTTACTTATACCTAAGGAAGGGGTTGGACTAGCTCTGGGGACCCACCTATGGAAGGGTTTGGAAAGAGGGGCGGCTACACCAATTTCCTTTGTCCAGTTTCATGCCAAAGCAAGGGCTGGAAGCCCCAGAGCTGGTTTGAGCTGGACTATGCCTAGGGACACCACGTTTGCAGGACTTCAAAGTACTCAGAAAGTGCTCACACCCAGCCCCAATTCACATAAGCCTGTCTGGGAGGTGGTTACACCTCCCTGTGACTGGAAACCTATTGTCCTGGCCTCCCCTGCTGGAGTTTCGGTCAGCAGCAGGAGGCCAGACCAATGTTTGTGGCTGCAGAATCCGTTTTGTGATTCCAGGGCTCTGTTAAGTTTCTACCGGGTATACCAGTACTACCATGTCTCTCCCTCAAGAAGGGTGGAGTCATATTCTCAAAACACGAATTGATGTGGGGGTATGATTGCAAGGTGTTTGACACCAAATACGACATGTTTCCATGCAGCCAGTCCACAGTTAGCATTAACCGTTTTAGATGTAATGCACTTAAGAGTATATGGTCAGGCTGCACTACTGACAACCTCGGAGAAGAGATTCCGAAGGCTGAAGAGGGTTTCAGCTCATACCTGGGCACCCTCTCACATATAGCCAAGCACCCTGCCTTCAGGATTGATAAGGTGTGCCATAGGGCTGACTGATAGGTATCTTTGTGAAGTAGTAAGTGAGATATAGTGAACATGTACCTCAGTAAGGGGTGCATGCACCACCTTACCCAGGCTGCAGTAGCAGACCTGTGGTGTCATTTTGGAGGACTTCCCAGGGGTTGCACAATAAATGCTTCAGCCCCTGGTAGGCCTCTGCAGTACCTATGCCCTGGGTACATAGTTTACCATATACTATGGACTCACAAGGGTACCCCAGAATCCAATCTGGAGTGTACCTACAGTATATGCAATCAATTTAGAGATGAAGCAGCTAGGCTGGGGCCCTGAATAGCAGGGTCCCAGCTTGACTGAAGTCGAAAAACAGTGGAACACCAGCAAAAAGTGGCGGTAACCATGTGAAGCAGATCCTACTGTCCTACACATTAACTTATATTAGCAGGGGAACTTGGGAAGCCTACTACTCTTCTTACTTCTGGTGTTGTTTGTCTAGTTGAGATGAGAAGATTTCACTTAGCTTGTTTATTTTCTTTTACTGTTTCAGGATCCTGTTTTGTGGCTATGATGCAAGAAAGATTGTGGTAAGAGCTTTCTTATTTATTCACTTTTGAGTTGATTATATTTATTCTCCCCTTTATCTATTGTACTCACGGTGTATGGACCGCTCTTTTGATCTTTTCAGTTTCATTTTTAATGTGCTGCTTTAAACCTTCTTTTCACTGATTTACCGATTCAGCTCTTAACAAGTTGTAGCATTGAGGAAACAATAGGATTCTCCTGAACTCTATTTCTGTAGTTTTTATTTTAAATGAAGTTACTCGATGACAGTTCTAATTTTATTTTGTCTCCGCTAGTTTGTGCTGTCGCCCTGGGTACATAGTTTACCATATGCAAGGGACGCGCAAGTCTTCCCCAGAATCCAATCTGGAGTGTACCTAAAGTACATGCAATCAATTTAGAGAGAAAGCAGCTAGGCTGGGACCGTGAATAGCAGGGTCCCAGCCAGACTAAAGTCGAAAAACAGTGAAACACCAGCAAAAAGTGGGGGTAACCATGTGAAGCAGAACCTACTCTCTTACACAAACCCCCCAAACACAGGGACATTAAACTAACCTTGACCAGTTGAGTCTTCATGTTCTAAGTGGAAATATCTGGAGAGTCCATCTGCATTGGCATGGTTATTCCCAGGTCTATGTCCCACTGTATAGTCCATCCCCTGCAGGGAAATGGACCACCTGAGCAGTTGGGGGTTTTCACCCTTCATCTGTTTTAGCCATGAGAGGGGCTTATGGTTTGTTTGAACAATGAAGTGAGTATCAAACAATTATGACCTCAGCTTCTTGAGAGCCCAAACCACAGCAAAGGCCTCCCTCTCAATGGCTGACCAACGTTTCTTTCTGGCGGTCAACCGTCTGCTTATGAAAGCTACTGGTTGATCCTGACCTTCATCATTCAACTGTGACAGTACAGCCCCTACCCCCAACTCAGATGCATCTCTTTGGACAATGAACTTTTTGGAGTAATCAGGACTTTGCAGAATGGGAGCAGTGCACATGGCCTGCTTCAGGTCATCAAATGCCTTTTGACAGCTAGCTGTCCACTGAACCTTTTCGGGCATTTTCTTAGAGGTTAAATCATTCAGGGCTGTCACTATTGACAAATCTTCTGTAGTACCCAGTCAGGCCTAAGATGGCTCTCACCTGAGTATGGGTAGTTGGAGCAACCCAGTCCATTATGGTCTGGATTTTGTTCTGCAATGGTTGAACCTGGCCTTCACTTACAAGGTGGCCCAGGTGCACAACCTGACTTTGCCCTTTCCGACACTTAGTAGCCTTGATAGTTATGCCTGCTTTTTGCTGGGCCTCCAAAACATTCCTCAGGTGGACCAGGTGATCCTTGCAGGTGGGTCTAGAGACAGCAATATCATCTAGATATGCTGCACTATAGTCTTCCAGGCATGTAAGGACTTGATTCACCAACCTTTGAAAAGTGGCAGGTGCATTCTTCAAACCAAAGGGCATCACCACAAATTGATAGTGCCCACTAGGGCTAGAAAATGCTGTCTTTGGCTTTGCATCATCAGCTAGTCTGATCTGCCAGTAACCAGCTGTCAAGTCAAATGTGCTTAGAAACTTGGCTGAGGCCAAAGTATCTATTAGCTCAGCTGCCCATGAGATGGGATGGGCATCAGTCTAAGTGACTGCATTGAGACCCCTGTAGTCCACACAAAACATCATCTCTATCTTGCCATCTTTGGTGTGAGCTTTAGGTACCAGGACTACTGGACTAGCCCAAGGGCTACCTGAGGGTTCAATGACTCCCACATACAACATCTTCTGAACTTCTGTCCTTATATATATATTCATCAGTAGCCATGAACAAGATGATGTCTGCCCTATCAAAATATGTTTTAAGTCTTTTGACATGAAGTACCCTGTGGGGATTACTAAGGGTTCCAAGGTCTACCAAGTAGGTGACCTCCCCTTGCTGTTCAACAATTGTATGGAGGCGACTCCATTTTTACTGGAGGGCTGCTGGGGCCACAGGCTCCAACACCCACACTTTCTGTCCTGGCTGGAAAACAGTCAGTACAGCCTTTTGGTCATGCCAGGCCTTTTGTAATTCCTGGCTTGCCTCGAGGTTTTTAGTTGCCTTTTTCATGTATTCAGCCATCCTGGAGCGGAGACCAAGTACGTAGAACACTATGTCCTGTTTAGGTGGTTTGAGAGGTAACTACCATCCCTCCTTCACCAGACGCAAAGGACGACCCCTAACAGGATTGCCAAACACAAGTTCAAAAGGGCTGGAACCAACCCCCTTTTGTGGCACCTCCCTGTAGGCAAACAAGAGGCAGGGCAAAAGGATGTCCCATCTACGCCTAAGCTTTTCTGGGAGACCATTGATCATGCCCTTTAAGGTTTTGTTGAATCTTTCAACTAAACCATTGCATTGTGGGTGACAAAAGAGGTCCTATATAGGATAGAGAGAGACTATGATGAGATTAGGGAGTATAGAACATCCTATAACTTAGCAAGAAAAAATCGAAAGAAAGAATTAAAAAAACAGATATGGACGGCTCTCCATGATGCATCACTTAGTAAAGATTGTACCCTGTTTTGGCGGGCAGTGAATGCGCCATTTTTTTCAAACCTAAAGATGTTGCGTCGATCGCAATTGACATAGATGAACAGGCATGGGTACTCTATTTTTCAAAGGTCTATAGCACACAGGGACATGATGAAATCACCTCTGATTTTTAAACTCCACGGGTTGAAAACCCCATTACTTTTACCCCAATTGAACTAGAAATCTTCCTTGATGAGGTAACCAAGGCAATAATTTCCAGTAGTGGTGGCAAGGACCCTGGACCAGACGGCCTTCCCATCGACTTATTTAAAACCGCCCCTTTACAATGGTCACCTCTGATAACCAGGGTATTCCAAGCAAGTTGTGCTAAGGGTTTTCTGAAAACAAGGGCAGAGACTGTTACCGGCATGCTATTACCCAATATCTCTACTCGATTCCTTGATGAAAGTTGTCCTGAACAAATTACAAACCTGGGCGGATGATAATAACATAATAAGTGATGTGCAATATGGTTTTAGACAAGGGCTAGGGACAATTGAACAAACTCTGAATTTAAATATTTTAATTGGGAAGTACACACAGGCAAAGGGTGGGAGACTCTATGTGGCATTTGTAGATTTAACAGCCACCTTTGATTGTGTGATACACAATAACCTGTGGAGCGTACTCACAAATTTAAAAGTTGACCCGGTACTGATACAGTGTTTAAAACAATTGTATTCTGGGGCCACTGCTAAGGTGCGCAATGGTACGAACGGGGAATGTACTGCACCATTCTCCGTGGATAGGGGGTGCGGCAAGGATGTGTTCTTGCGCCATTCCTTTTTAATCTTTATACTAATGCCTTGGAGCAGGAGATCGAAGGAACGGCACAGAATCATCTGTATGTCAATAAACGGCCTATGGTCGCCGTCCTGTTCGCTGATGACGCTTTCCTAATGGCCCGTACGCAATTAGGTTTGCAGAAAGCACTCTCAACCTAATCTTGCTTCGTGGATAATCTAGGCCTGAAACAAAACGCTAAAAAAACATTTGTGATGACCTGCGGGCGAGGGAGAATTAAATGTAACAGCCTCCCCTTGGGGTTAAAAGAGTAGATTCCACCAACTCTTTTACTTACCTTGGAGTACTATTCACTAATACGGGCTCTTGGAGCCCAGCGGTGAAAAGCAGGAGCTTCTTATTTATGAAGGCGACTGCCGCCCTTGTTAATTTCTCCAAGAAAATGGGAAAAAGGCCCCCCGGTATACTCCTTAAAATCTTTCAGGCCAAATGTTTAAGCATTGCAATATACAGGGCTGGAGTGTGGGGCTTCTATGATGTGTCTATGATTCAACGTGTAGAAAATGCATTCTTAAGATTGTACCAGCGAGCTCCCTGGTTTTTAACTGTCATAGCGAGTTAGGCATCCCCTACGTCTCTGATATTATAAAAATGCAACCCGTGCTGCTATGGCACCGTTTATGGACATCAAGCAGCACGTGCCTAAATAGAGAGATAATTAAGGATTCTGTGAACCTGGACCAGGCTAACAAGATCACATGGCTGAATTATGTTATTATGAGTGACATTTAACCCTGAGAAAATGAATTCTATCTCCAGGAAGGAGCTCAAAGTAAATTGTTCCACTCACTTGGAATCACTCAGACTCACCCTGGAGGCAAACAAGGGGATGGTGGTTCAGCATCAAATGACTTTGATCACATACGGTATCCAACTGTATCTCCTATGCTGCGAGGGGGGATATGATAGATATCTTTTAACTCGTTTTAGGTTTAATAGTGTTCACCGGCTGGTCAGTTATCCAGGAATAAATTACTGGTCCAGAGTGCTTTCTCTTTGCCCCTGTGATGATGTGTCCTCACAATCCACCATTCATGTGATATTGTTTTGTAAATTCTATGAAAAGGAACAAAGAAGATGGATTCTCCCCTTGTTAAAACAGGCAGGCTGGAGACAATGTAGACCAGCGTTTTTATACCTACAATTTCTAGATAGTACATTACTAGTATGTGCGATGACTGTTTTTTTGAAAAACATTATGAGAATCAGAAAAAGTGTCAACGCATAATGTCTATTTGTGACTAAAGTCTGGAATGCACCATCTTGTAGGCTAATTTACCTCCACCTGAAGGCACTTTTACACCTTGGGATAGACAATGTTATTTAACTAATGTACATATCAAACTTATTTTTCTTTTATCAGTTTTTATCTATGTTTGTGCTTTCATGATTTTAAATGTCTAAAATCGAATAAAGCTAATTTTAAATTGAATTGAATTTGGGTGATATGGTGTGGTGAATTTGTAATTCACTCCATACTCCTTCCATATTGCAGTTAAGTAACTTGACATAAAGTTTGACCCTCTGTCAGATACTCCCTCCTTCGGAAAGCCTACTCTTGAGAATACACCCAAGAGAGCTCTTGCCACCACTGGTGCAGTAGTGGTCCTAAGTGGGATTGCCTCTGGATACCTAGTGGCATGGTCCACCAAAAGTAAGATAAATATGTGCCCAGATGCATTTTGAGGATCCATGGGACCAACAATGTCAATTCCAACCCTCTCAAAGAGAACCCCCACCACAGGTAGTGGTATCAGTGGGGCCTTTTTGGTTCCACCTGCCTTGCAACTGGCCTGGCAGGTCACACAGGAGCAACAAAACTCCTTAGTGTCTTCAAACATGTGGGGCCAGTGAAAGTGAGGGACAATGCTGTCCTAAGTCTTGTTCTGGCCCAGGTGTCCTGCTAAGGGAATATCATGGGCTAGTGTCAATAGGAAGCACCTAAACTTCATAGGTATAACCAACCTCCTGGATGCACCAAGCTTGGGGTCTCTACACTCTGAATAAAGGAGTCCATCATCCCAATACATTTTATGGGTGCCACTAGCATTCCCAGCAGCCTCATCAGCAGCTTGCTTTCTGAGGGGTTCAAGTGAGGGGCAGGTTTTCTGCTCCTGGCTCAGATCTGACCTGGAAGGGCACCCTGTCCCCAAGAATTCAAGCTGGTCAGGTTCAATCTCCTCTGGGGCAGTTCCTTCTTCAGGCTCAAGATCATCTCCCTCATGAGACTCATCTGCATTCTGAGTCAGGTGGGAAGACACTGCCTTAACCCTACTGCTCCTCCTCTTGGGAGGCACCTGGTCCATTCTTCCAGAATCCAGGGCCTGTCCAGTGTTAGACATTTTGGCCTGTGACCTAGTCACAGAAAACACATGAGCAGTGATCCCTAACATTTCTGCATGTGTCCTGAGCTCCACTTCAGCCCAAGCTGAAGTTTCCAGATCATTGCCAAGCAAGCATTGGACTGGTAGATCTGCACTTACCACAGCCTTCTTAGGGCCAGTTACCCCTCTCCAGGAGAAGTTAACAACTGCCAGAGAATGGTCTGTTCTGACATTGCTAGCATTGGTCACTTGGTACATTTCACCAACTATAATCTGCCCAGGATCCACAAGATCTTATGTCACCATTGTGACACTTGCTCCTGTGTCCCTGAATGCCAAAAGCCTCTTTTCCATTTATCAAAGGTTGCTGTCTGTATTTGCCCAAGTTACCGGGACTCACAAAGGGGGACATAACCATGCCGCCGTCACAGATCAGGACAGCGTGAGTTGGAACTCTGACTAGGCCAGAGTCTATCTCAGAACCCAGGGTCAACCCTACTACACCCTTATTCTGAACATTACCACCACCAATTGTAGATGTACTAGGGGGAACGGTTGCCTTAGGGGCAATGGTGGCTGGAGTTGAGTCTTTGAACTTGGTGCAATCACTTGTCCAGTGGGTCTTCTGCTTCCAGATTTTGCACCATGGATTCTTTTGGTCTTTTACCTTGTCAGACTGTGAAATCCCACCTGAAGAAGATTTTTGGAGACCTCATGTAGACTTCTGGTCTTTATCCTCCTCCTCACCCTTGTCAGAGTTTTTAGGATCTTGCTTCTTGGTTCACCACCTTGGTTCTGTACCTTCTGCCTCACCCTGGTTCTGACCCACTTGTCTGCCTTCTTTCCCAATTCTTGGGGAGAGGTCAGATCTGAGTCCACCAGGTACTGGTGCAACAGCTGATTTTGACAGTTATTGAGGATCTGCTCCCCCATAATTAAATTGTACAATCCTTGGAAGCCATGCACTTTGCTCCCAAGTAACCAACTCTCCAGATCCTTAGTAGCACAATCTGCAAAGTCTACCCAGTCTTGATTCTGTGCCTTTTGGGTATCTCTGAACTTCAACCTGTATTGTTCAGTGGTTAGGCCAAACCCTTCAATCAATGTACTTTTCAGACTGTTATAATCATCTGCCTCCTCCTCTCTAACAGTGAGGAGCTTATCTCTACCTTTGTCTGCAAGGGAGAGCCATAAGATTGCTGCCCACTGTTCCTGGGGGACTGTTTGAACTTTACTGGCCCTTTTCACTGCAGTTATCCATTTGAGGATGTCATCCACACTCCGGTAGGGAGGGACAATCTTATTGAGATTTCTATGGTCATGAGACCTCTCCCTATCTCTAGGGAAGATGCTGCCACCATGGGACTCTAGTCCCATCTTTTTTCTAGCTCTGTAGTGCTCTGGGCCTCCTTATCTAGGGCTACCTGCCACTTTCTGATTTTGAGCTGTGCTTCTATATACTTCTGCAGTCTCTCCCTCCTCTCCTGAGAGGTTTCCCACCTATGAGAAGAGATAGAGGTCTCTATAGATGAACTAGAATGGTTAGACTCCACTGAGGGAGATCTAGACCTTGTAGGCCCACCACCAACTCTCCCAGGAGGGACAAAGAGGGGGCCTTTGTGGCCCTCCCCCTCATCTTCATCTGGTGAGCTGGATTTCTAAGGTCAAGATCATTGTCATCATCCTGGGCAGCATCAGAGGTCAGGCCATGGTGAATTTCACCTCTAGGCCATTCCTCATTTGCTGCACCACCCACTCTGCCTGCCCCTTCAGACCCTATAGGTCTTCTGAGATCATCTATCCTGAGAACCTCTATGAGATGCTGCGTGGTTGGACTTTTGCCTGTCTTTAGTTTCCTAGTAGTGCATAATGCTCTCAATGCCATGAATGGGAGGTTATCATTCTTGGAGATGAGAATCACATTGGCTTTTGGCAGGGACCCACTGGCTCCTTGCCTTGAAGACATTACTAGTGAGGTGTGGCATATTGCAATACCTACTCTAGTGTGGCCTACTAAACTCTCTTGAGTTGTAGAAAGGGTGTGCTAAGCCCTTAACACACAACTCTAAGTTCAGTAGAACTTACTGTATTCTAAAGCTTGTTTTATATGTACCTAGGGTACCTTTAGTGTTTTTCAGTTAATCACTCAATTAAGATTATCTGGTAAAACAGTAGCAAGCTGGAATCCCACACGCTGCACACCAATGTGAGAAGTTGGCTTGGTATATCCTGTCCAAAAGTTATAGTGGGCACCCTGTACCAGTCCAAACAACCCCTAGGTTAAAGACAACTTTTATTGAAAGCTATCCTAGTGGTAGCTTTGGAGAGCAGTCTTCAGGCTAAGTCTTGAAGGAATGTAAAGCAGCTTGTTTTACCAGTCTATAATCTCTTGAATGGCTACATGAAAGACAACCACACCAGGTATATATATAAAACATATGTATGTATTTCTAAACACACCCTCCTAGACTCTTTATGAGGCTAGAGGTCAAAATACATAGGTACATCTTCAAATATGACATTAAAAAGCACAAATACATATCAGGCCTGAGGAAATATGAATTTTATGATCAGTTATGTCCCCTATCTTAGACCCTAACGGCTCCATGTACATGCTACAAGTACATGTATGTTCCCTCCAGTTCCAGTTATGAAGACGCAAATACATGTGCGTCCACCGTTAACATGTCCTCTTTCAGATCCGCCATGAATGGGTTGGATATTCCGTTCCTAAGTATGAAAGGCCACCGACTTTATGTGGTTCACTTTCCCCATTTTACAGTTCAGGCGAGTAGGCCCTGAATTCTGCCATCAAGCCTTTTCCTGCCTTCTACCTCTGAAAGCTCCAGTCTGAGCTCGCATCTGTATCCATGAACTTTGTCCTACTCCCTGCGCGGCTAACGGTGCCTGACTCGGCCTGTTGCCTGCCAAAAAACTGTATTTCACCTTCAAGATTATCTGCTCCGCTCCTCATCCAATGCATTCCTGTCTAGTAGTTTAGGTAAACATTCTTCCAGCTACCGAGCAAAGGGCCCGGCCTCACTGTCCTCATGCAAGTAATTCATAGGCCCTGTTACCATGGAAGATTCCTGCCCCCTCGCATCTCATGTAGACACTTAGACGCTTGTACACGCACTAACAGTCAGTATAGAATAGATTCCGTTCGAGAGACCTTTCCTTTTGGATAACACAGTTCTTTAAACATAAGATATTAGATATGATTTGGGATTTAGGTTGACTTGACCCCCCAGACTTCTGTCTCCACATGTAGAGCTAAATGTCAAGTCCCCTTCACCCTCTAGTTGCACGTCAATCACACGTCATGCGGCTGCGCGCGCATCTCTGCCAAGTATTTCTGCTGACATTGCAGAAATTCTCTTATGGATCCACCCACTTGTGACATCATGTTTAATGACGTTTCTAGTTTACGTCTACATGTACGCCTTTTTCATTACGTATGTGTATTCTTATCTGTCTTATCAGCTGTTACGCCTCCTGCATCTGTCTTACTGTAATGCATTTCATATATATATGATTACTTGTCAATAATGTATTGCCTTCCCTTCCTGAACCTTCGTGGTGATGGAATTTGATGCCTATGGTTCGAACCATAATTCCTTTGTAGAGGAATAAAGCCTTTCAGAACCTCTAATACCACGGATTCTGCCTCTTATTTTACTGAGTTATTCTTACTAGATTTTACCGCATCAAAAATAGTACAGGTAATTAAATATTTACCACAGGCCCTAAGGACGAGTCAAACCATATACTAAAATAGTGGTATAAGAACCACAACTTAATTAGACACAAGGCCTTGAGCCTGTAGAGTCTCTGGGACCCCAAGGAACCACCCAAGGTAGGGACACAGGGGACCCACGGGGGTCTATGTGCAGTGTTTGAACACAGCCGCGAGCACCCGTAAGCTTCTATGGGGAAAGTCGCGGTTAGATTTTAAAAGATTAGGGACACTTAGAAATGAGTCAGGACCAAACTCTTTGGGACTTAGGAAGTTCTAGGGCCAACACCCATGCAAGCACTGGAGTACTCGTGTTACCTCACCGGGGAAGCCGGGTGCATAGATGTCAAATGGTGTCGGGTCGCATCGTCGAATTCAATGGGAGCTGGTAAAGAAGTGATGCTGCTGGGAAGATGCAAAGTGTCTGAAGAGATCCAAGCCTGGGTCAAAGTTGAAAAAACCTGCAAGCAGAGGGGACAGAGTCTGGGTCACTTGCCAGTGACCAGGAGGACGATGGGGGAATGCCCACCGAAGTCGGGTGATTTCAGGTGAAGAAGGTGAAGCTTGACTCTTCAGCCATGAGGACCAGGAAGCATTGAGGATGACCAGGAGCTCGATTCAAGCAGTCCCATGAAGGGTGTCGAGTGCTGCAGCGTTGGTGCCCGGATTGGACACAACAAGCCTTGGCAACAGCAACCCACGCAGAAAGATGCTTTGGTGCAGACCAGCAAGGTCTGCAGGACTCACCACTAGGTTGGGAGTCAGGGCATGTATGGAGCAACCAGGGAAGCCCAAGGAAAATCAAAGTTGCCTTCACAGGGACCCACCAGTCTATAGACCAGGCATCTCAAAGAAGCCTTGAGAGGAAACACAAAATTGCAACCTATGGGTCACTCTTGGTGACTAGGCTGACAATCTTCGGTGGATTCTCTGCTTGAGGAGGGGGCTACAAGTAACCCCAAGCATGACTTCAAGAGACATCGAGAAGTTAATGCACTTGCAAAAGTACATGGTACCCAGGAGTTCCAGTTCCATGCTACTCACGAGGGCTGCGGGTTTCAGCTTTGCTGGAAACTTGGGTCGGCCTCTGGGAAGTCTGGAAATCCACCTTTGGCATTGCAAAGTCTTAGGCATCCAGCGGAGATGCAGACCGGATAGATGCGTCTTTGATGCCTGCAAAGCAAGGGAGTAACTCCTTAACCCCAAGGGAGATTCTTCAGTCATCTGGTGTTGAACAGATCGTCAAAGGTCCATGATTCAGTTTCGGAGTTTCGTCCAGGAATATCTAAAGTTCTGGTTACAGAGATTCCTTCTTTATACCCAAGGAAGGGGTTGGACTAAATCAGGGGACCCACATATGGGAGGGTTTGGAAAGAGGGGTGGCAACACCCATTTCCTTTGTCCAGTTTCACACCAGAGCAGGGGTTTGTAGCCCCTGCAACCCAACCAGTTTGAGCTGGATTATACACATATGCACAGGGACACCAACTGTGCCCCAAGTGCAGGACTTCAAAGCACTCTCAGAGTGCACCCACCCAGCCCCAATACACTAAAGACTGTCTGGGAGGTGGTAACACCTCCCTGTGACAGGAAACCTATTGTCCAGGCCTCCCCTGCCGGAGTTTTGGTCAGCAGCAAGAGGCAAGACTCGTGTTATTCTTCCTGGGCTGCAAATACTTCTGAAATACAGACCGGCAAAATGCTTTGTTGGTGCCTGCCAAGCAGGTCAGTCACTCTGTTAGACGGACCGGGCGGGTCGGCCGAGGACAAGGGGAGAGGTCTCCGGGGAGAGCCGTCTCCAGCGATCGTACAGACAAATAACTTCCCCCCCACAGACAGATACCACACAAGGAGATGAGTTAGCGTTCTTTATAAGCACTTCTTAAGGTACGATGTCAAGGTACAAGGAGGTCTGGACTCAGGGGTCCCCTCGATTCAAGTCTCTCAAGATGGGGAAAGGGGGTAGCGGGACAGTCTGGTTACCAGTCTGGTAGTTGAGGTGGTGTGGTGGGTAGCTCACAATCCTCGAGCTTAGGTGGTCTCGCTGGTACGGGCCGCGGCAGCGCCAGCAGGTCCCAGTGAAGATGGTCGATACACGGGCCGCGGCAGCGCCAGCAGGTCCCAGAGAAGATGGTCGATGTACGGTCCGCGGCAGCGCCAGCAGGTCCCGGTGAAGATGGTCGATACACGGGCCGCGGCAGCGCCAGCAGGTCCCGACGAGGATGGATGTTGCAGAAGGCCGCGGCAGCGCCAGCAGGCAGGACGATAGATCACAAGATAGGGCTACGGCAGCGCCAGTAGTCCGTCAAGGCTGAGTTCTCTCGGTGTCTCTCGACTCCAGGATACAACTGCCTTCCTGCTCCGCAGCGGCCCCAGTTATAGGGCAGGTGCCCTTTGATGTCCGGACCCTCGCACTTGGGGGTCGGAGGGTCCGGGATGAAGGTGTCCACACACCCAGCGGGGGGTGGAGCCGGTGCCTGGGGGGAGCTGGAGGCGATCGTCACCTGGCGGGGGAGAGTCCTTGGCACTTCGTCCTCCCATTGACCTGCCAAGTGATCCGCTCACCTCCTGGGTGGATGGTGGTGCCGGGATGTCGGGGCCGGCCAGGCCCAGGGTTAGGGTCGGGGGGGGGCCACGCGGCCTCGTGGCGCAGGGCCCAAGATGGCGGCGTGACCCGGCCGAGGGAGCCGGTGGTGGCTTGGGCCCGTGCTATAGGGAGATCCAAGGGCAGGAGTTCCGTCGGGCGACGGGGTGCGAGTGAGTCTCGTGGGCCGCGCCTGGGGGGCCGGGGCCTGGGCCCTGTCATGCGGGGAGGGCGCAAGCCCCTCGTGTGGCCTGTCCAACACACTCCTTGACCCCAAGGCAGTCCTCTAGTCTTTAGTAGAGCGAGAAAGTTCCAGGATTCAGCTTCAGAGTTTCATCCAGGGATATCTAAAGTTCTGGTTACAGGGGTTCCTTACTAAGGAAGGGGTTGGACTAGCTCTGGGGACCCACCCATCGGAGGGTTTGGAAAGAAGGGTGACTACACCCTTTTCCTTTGTCAAGTTTCACGCCAGAGCAGGGGCTGGAAGCTCCTGAGCCGGTTAGAGCTGGACGATGCACAGGGACACCAAATTTGTCCCCAGTTCAGGACTTCAAAGCACTCAGAGAATGCTTCCACCCAGCCCTAATACACATAAGCCTGTCTGGGAAGTGGTTACACCTCCCTGTGACAGGAAACCTATTGTCCAGGCCTCCCCTGCCAGAGTTTCAGTCAGCAGCAGGAGGCCAGACCCGTCTCTGTTGCAGCAGCATCCATTTTGTGATGCCAGGGCTCTATAAGTTTCTACCGGATATACCAGGACATGTCTCTCCCTCTAAAAGGGTGGGATCATATTCTCACATCAGGAATTGATGTGAGGGTATGATTCCAAGGTGTTTGACACCAAACACGACATGTTTCCGTGCAGCCAGTCCAAAGTTAGCATTAACCGTTTTAGATATAATGCACTTAAGAGTATATGGTCAGGCTGCACTATCGACAACCCCGGAGAAGAGATTCCGAAGACTGCAGAGGACCTCAGCTCATGCCTGGGCACCCTCTCACATATAACCAAGCACCCTGCCTTCAGGATTGATAAGGCCTGCAATAGGGGTGACTGATAGGTTTCTATGTACAGTATGAAGTGAGATATAGTGAACATGTACCTCAGTAAGGGGTGCATGCACCACCTTACCCAGGCTGCAGTAGCAGACCTGTGGTGTCATTTTGGAGGGCTTCCCAGGGGTTGCACAACACATGCTTCAGCCCCTGGTAGGCCTCTGCAGTACCTATGCCCTGGGTACATAGTTTACCATATACTAGGGACTCACAAGGGTACCCCAGAATCCAATCTGGAGTGTACCTAAAGTACATGCAATCAATTTAGAGATGAAGCAGCTAGGCTGGGGCCCTGAATAACAGGGTCCCAGCCTGACTGAAGTCGAAAAACAGTGGAACACCAGCAAAAAGTGGTGGTAACCATGTGAAGCAGATCCTACACATTAACTTATATTAGCAGGGGAACTTGGGAAGCCTACTACTCTTCTTACTTCCGGTGTTGTTTGTCTAGTTGAGATGAGAAGATTTCACTTAGCTTGTTTATTTTCTTTTACTGTTTCAGGATCCTGTTTTGTGGCTATGATGCAAGAAAGATTGTGGTAAGAGCTTTCTTATTTATTCACTTTTGAGTTGATTATATTTATTCTCCCCTTTATCTATTGTACTCACGGTGTATGGACCGCTCTTTTGATCTTTTCAGTTTCATTTTAATGTGCTGCTTTAAACCTTCTTTTCACTGAATTACCGATTGAGCTCTTCACAAGTTGTAGCATTGAGGAAACAATAGGATTCTCCTGAACTCTATTTCTTTCTGTCGTTTTTATTTTAAATGGAGTTACTCTGTGACAGTTCTAATTTTATTTTGTCTCTGCTAGTTTGTGCTGTCACCCTATTTTGAATTAACTGGCGCTTGAAATTTCTTTTACCAAGCGAATTCCAACTACGCGGCGCGTTGACAGGTAGCGCCCGCGTTAGTTGGCTTCTCTAACCTTGCTGACAAAAAACAGATGGTTAAGCCTCTTTCACACGCGTTAAAGCATTCAAGGTGAAAAGAACATTTCCGGGCTAACTTCCATTAATCAAGCGTATTAACTTCCTTGATTATAGCGCGAGTTTACAACAATAAAAGCACTTGGGAATTCTTTGAGGAGTGCTATTATTTTAACGTTCAATTTCTGCAGTGACATACATTTGATTATTTTTAAATACACTGACCTTATTTCACAATGTATATGTATTCCGACTAAACTAAACCCGATTTTTAAAAGCAACTACCCTAACTGACTTTTGTGACGCCTCAGGAACAGGTGTTCTCTCAGTAATTTCTTCAGTGAAGTGCGCTGTGGAATGTTGAAGCACACTTCACCTGACTTTATTTCAAAAGACTAGACTGCTAAACAGCAATATTCTGTAGCAGTGTTAGGCAGCCATGTTACAGTTTCTGTGGTGCCAACTAGCGTTCCAGCTAAGGGGATAAACAGTCTTCAGCTGAGTTTGTGAGGGGGAAATAGTGGCCAGAGTGAGATGGTATGGAGGAAACCTCCCGTGAACCCTGATAAACACACAGACTCCTTGTCCTCCAGTGCCCCAGAGGAGACTAGCACATAGGTGACTCCACCTGAAAAGTTTGAGTTAACAGGTACTTCTGCCCCTGTGCCAGCAGTTTATTTGGCCTGAAGGATGTGCACCTCTCTGTCTGAGAACTCCAAAACATACTCCTGGAAGGTAGATTATCTTGCCCAAATTTGTTCTGATCTCTTTAACAGGGATATGTCGAATTTTCCCAGCAATGTGCCAATATGCGCTCTATCCAACCTTCTTGTCACTGGGAATCGCTTGGTGTGACTGCCGGACATCTGCTACGCTGGTTTCCATTTGGTCACTCCTGGGATTGGCTTACCAAGATAGTGAAACCCAAGGTTAATAATCCACTGTCCATTGTTGACAGGACTCTTGAAAGCCTCCATTATCTTTAATCAACCCTTCAAATTCACTCTACACAGTATGACAAGGTGCTTAAGGCTATCATGGACACCAAAACCTCCCCGGAGTCCAGCATTTTTATGGTCTCTCTAGATTTAAATTTGAGCTGAGAACCGCAAATTAGCAGACAGAGTGGGTGAAAAGAGTCAGGCCTGACTACATTGAGACCAACAGTGCAGTACCTACAGGAATGGTGAACACAGAAATAAGAGGGGCGCATATACAGAGACATCTAAAACATAATCCTAGCATTAATCCAAGTAAAAAAGAGAAGAAGCACGATGACAGAGGAACATTTTTCAAATATTGTCTTCAATCCTTTTATTCATAGTATGAGTTTGTGCAGGCAAATAATGCAATTCAGCCAACACTTCCACCCTTCCAGGCTTCTTCAGGGCTGTAGACATAACAAAATAACAAAATCACCACAATGTACAAAATCAAAAAAGTAAAAGAGAAGTAATGCCATACAATAACACATGTACAAAAGATGTAAAACAAAAGTCTGTTTTCTCGAATAGATCTCAAATCACAAAATTATTGACAAATACAAGGACAAGAGATGATAATTCTCTACACTAGACACGACTAACTCTCAACCATAAATATATATAAATATTTATTACATAAAACATGTCAAGCTACAAGCCTATATTAAAAACCCCATTGTAAAACCATTAATAAAGATCAGCAGAAAGAATAAGAAAGGAGACAAAAGAAATAACTTACAAAAATAAAAGTAAAATAATAGAACAGAGGAGCAAGAGTAAAGGAAAGACCAATCAGTGAAAAGAGAAAGACAAGACAAATACTCAACCAAAAAGGAGAAGAGAAAAGAATAAGAGGAAATACCCTGCTAACATTTACGGCAAGCATATGAATGCACCATCCATATATAGTGCCCCGAGTAAATGATGCCTCGTGGTTTAACAAGTCAAGTAAAGCAACTATCGCAAGTATGTAAAACCTCACACAGGATATTAATTTATCAAACCATAATGTTACTGCTCACACATATTATGGCAGCACAAAACCCGTAATCAAAGAAAGGTGGTCAACCAAAATGGCAATCAGTCTTGTGATATAAAAACAAGCGTTCTAATTTGCAGCTAATAAAGTACATCTTAGGATTTATACCTATCTCATCATAGTCCAGAGAGTGTGATCTAGTACCTAGTAACTAACCAGTCAATCCCAGTCAAACTAGGACAGTCGAACATCGCGATTAAAGTCTGAAAAAACAGCATTGAAATTGATACCCAACTAGTAATAGTCCAATGAGTGCTACAGGGTATTAACCCAAGCATTAGAACTAAGGCTTCATGTGGAATTTTCATGTGTTTCTAAAAAAATATAAACACACCAAACAGATTTTGACTACAGTAAGTAAATGCTAAGAAGCACCAAAAGGTATGCATGCCTCAAAAACCGCCACACCTACAGATCTAGTGCAACTAATCTTCAAAGTAAGGAACACGTAGATGAAGTCCCAAATATACCGCAATCATTCCATTTTATCTACAGAAGGGAAGGGGGTGCAACCTCTACCATTCATCTGTGATACAAACATTTAAAATACAGCCACACAGAGACACAGACAAGCTACTGTCCACCATCGCATGTGTTTAGACGAGAAAGATGGGACAAAGTCCCTGCTCGATAACAAATGAAGAACCTTCAAACCCATGTGCATCAAGCAGAGACAGATACATATACCTGGTGCACCCTATCTCATACGGTCAGGTAGAAAAGTAGCATCGTCGAGGTTTAGGATTTAATAAAATCAAAAACCAAAGCGCATACTGTTTTGTGCTAGAAAACAGGGCTGTAATGTAAACACAAGTAAGAAGAACACGCGCGCTTAGTATTGTTACCCAACATTAACCATGTTTGAAAAATACTTTTGTGATACTTAACAGAACACGTACACTTGGTACTGTTCCCCAACCTTTACCACTTTCGGATATTAATATTGTGGTGCTAAACCGAGCCTCTACATGAGCCTGTATCGCAAGTTGAGTAAAAAGCGCACACTTATAACAGGTTACTGTTCCTTATTCACCCCATTTGTACTAACCTAAACGTAGCAGACAAAGTTTAACTGCCGTGTTCTTTTCAAAGTAAAGTAAACTGCCATGCCGGATGGGGAGGACTTTAAATAACGAGTAACCAGCGACGTCAGGCGATGTACGTACCCAGCATCGCGCAATAACAACAATCCACACGCACTGTTATTGACTTAGCAGAAAAGGTCACTTTATTAAGACAGGTAAACAGAAATACGCTTCCTCAAAGCAAACATAGATATATCAAAATTCTACATTGTCATTATGCTTTAAAAACATTTATCATAAATGTAACCAAAAATAATTCCAACAAGACTTTTCAGAAATACCCCATGTGCTGCACAAACACATCATTTCCTTTACCTCCTCTTATTTTTCCCAACAAGGTTCCCTTCCCCCCTCCCCCACCCCAGAGGGAAGGATAAGCCCGCTCCAGACTATCCAAATCGCCACAAAAAGCACTGAATTAAAAGAACGACTTAGTGAGTGGAAGAACTGCTACCTGTCCTAACATGACGTATAAAAATGTTTTTTTTTTTTAAATACATATGCATACTACAGGAAACAACTCTAAAAAGGAGTGGGTCACATACAAACTACGCTTACACAAATCCCCTCAGCGATGAAAAAAACACCAAAAGACCCTCTATAAATAACCTACCCTCAAGCCCTGCCCCTTACCTACCTACCCCTATTGCGCTGCGTGGATTGTTCCACTGCGTGAAAAACCCCAGGGGAACACCGACTTGAAGGTCCCCCTGGGTCCCCATCACGCAATAACAACAATCCACACACACTGTTATTGACTTAGCAGAAAAGGTCACTTTATTAAGACAGGTAAATAGAAATACTCTTTCTCAAAGCAAACATAGATATATCAAAATTCTACATTGGCATTATGCTTTAAAAACATTTTTCATAAATGTAACCAAAAATAATCACAACAGGACTTTTCAGAAATACCCCATGTACTGCACAAACCCATCATTCTTTACCCCCTCTTATTTTTCCCAACAAGGTTCCCGTCCCCCCTCCCCCACCCCAGAGGGAAGGATAAGCCCACTTCAGACAATCCAAATCCCCCCAAAAAGCGCCACCCAGGAAAACCAAAGAGTTTTCCTGGCCCCACCCCCAGAGCTTATGCCAAAAAAAAAAATTACTGTGGATTATTAGCGCACCAAAGATTTTCATTCCAAAAACTCGCCAACAAATCCCTCAATTCCATTATATAATAAGGGTGACCCATTTGGGATAAATGAACCCCATCCTCCCTGAACAGGTGATCCTCAAGATTAGTGATGTTATCATGAGTCAAAACCTTAATGCCGATTGCATGGCAAAAAAATGGCATCGCACGATTTAACTTCCTGCGAGCCTTCTCCATCGCAGCATGATTGCGAGCCCCCCCTCCAATGGTGCCTGTAGATAAATTCAGACCATACCAAAGCCATACCCACCCAATTGTTCTTTAACACCGCTAAGTCCAATTTCATTTGTTTCAAAAGGGATAAACCCGGCAATGGCACTAGATCATTTTCGCCTAAGTGAATGATTAATAAATCTGGGAATCCTCTTTCAGACGACAGCTCTGATAACATGGGAAACAACGCCTCCCACCTCATACCACCTTTCCCCTTCCATAAAACTTCATGACCTTTGCTGGGAAGTCCAACTACTCTGCCATAAATGTGCTGTTCTGCAAAGATGGCTGACTATTTAAAGAAGGAGTGGCCTACAATCCATGTACGCATTTTCATTGACAAGGAACTTTTTACAGAACCTAGGCAGAAAGAACAAAAATTAGACTGCAGTAAAGTGATGAACAAAAGCTATTATTTCCAGACATAGCGAGTGCAGCAAGCAGATTTCCACCTACCAATCCTGTTAATGTCTTCCCAACCCCAACCCAATCTGCCCGCTCTAGTAGCTGCCCCTGTACGAAAAGAGTGAGTCCCAAATAGTAGAGGGTTTTTCCCAAGCAAGATCAAAGCTTTACGTAAAACAGCTAATAAATGAGCACCAGTAAACTGAGTCTCACTGCGATGAAAGAATATAATCCCCTGCTGAAACTCCACGGAACTTATGAAGGACTCCCACTCCCCCAAAGGACAGCATTCCTGTACACCACTTCTGTTTAAAAGAATCCATGTGTCTTTCCCTAGTTGATCAGTTTTTGACCTTCTCAACAAAATCCTCAATTTCCCTCCCAGAACATGAACATCACTGAACTGATTACCCAACTGATCCCTTAACCCCAACAATTCTGAAACCCTAAAAGCGCAAAAATAGCCATATCATGCAAAGCCTGAAGCGAGAGACCTCCCACATATAATAACAGCAAACTGGCAATTTAACTAACAGCTTCTGCAAAAGAACAGAAGTGATAGGCTCCCGCAAAGGCAAAGAAGAAGAAAGTTCTCTACTAAAACCTTTCAACATTCGACGTAAAAGAACATCCCCTCCTAAATCTTGACCCCACAATAACTGGCCATAGAAAGAAATCCCAGCCAATTTCCCAGAAATAGTTGTGGGTGACAAACCCCTGTTAATCAAATATAAAACAAACTGTAATATGAAACATTTGTTACCAACTGAAACCCCAAAAGAGCCATGAGATTTTGCATTACTTAAAAATTCAGACCAAGCCTGTTGAGAACTGCGTCGGGTGGAAGGAGCTACAGACTTTTCAACCAGCACCCAGGTGTCTTGCAGGATCGCAGTTTTAAAGTTGTCCGCCCCTGGCTCCAAAGTGCAGAATTTCTGTCATTTAAAGCGAGACAATGCATCTGCAATTGAATTGTTAATACCCGGAATGTGCCTAGCCCTGAAAACAATATTCAATGTTAGGCTCTGTAGTATGAACACCCGCAAAAGGCATAGCACCCAGAGATCTCTTGCTTTTTGGTGATTCATAAGCTCAACCACAGACATATTATCAATATGAAACAGTACGCACCTGTCCCGGAACTCCTCACCCCAGAATAGCAAAGCCACAATGAGGGGAAACAATTCCAAAAAGGCAATACGGCGTCCCTGTTGAAGCCAATGGTGAGGCCACTTCTCTGCACACCATCGACCCCCCAAAACAGGCCAAAACCATGGGCCCCTGAAGCATCTGAAAAGACCTGAAACTGCCAGATGGTGTTATCTTCCACAAAAAAGAGAGAAACTCCATTAAACTCTTCCAAATATTTTAGCCAAATCAAAAGATCTTCCCTGATGGCTTTAGTAATTCTGATCCTGTGATGAGGGAGGTATGCTCCTGACATAGCCATCCCCAACCATCTGTAAAAAGGTCTGCCGGCCCTGACAACCCGACAAGCAAAGTTGAGATGGCCCAGCAAGCGCTGTACCTGTCTGAGCTCAATTTTATCTTTGTCAATAACCTCCAAAAGAAAAGAACTGATTTCTCCCACCTTTGCAACCGGCAAACGAGCCATCATAACTTCAGTGTCGATCTCAATACCCAAAAAAGTGAGTTTGGTACACGGACCTTCAGTTTTCTCTGGAGCCAGCGGAACACCAAACTCTTCCGCCATGTCCTGAAAAACACAGAAAACTTTGTGACACTGATCTAAATGGGCCTTTTCAATGAACATAAAGTCATCTAGATAGTGACAGACGTGTTTGTGCCCACTTCTCTTTGAAAACACCATTGTATGAAAGTGCTGAACATTTCAAACAAAGCACAAGACACCAAACATCCCATACGTAAGACTCTGTCTACATAAACAGCTCCATTAAAAAACATGCCCAAAAGCTCAAAATCTGATGGCTGTATAGGTAATAAACAAAAGGCTGACTGAATATCGCATTTAGCTAGTTCAGCACCAGTTCCAACCATCCGCACCAAACGTAGAGCATCGTCAACAGAAGCATAGGAGATATTAGAGACAAAAGGAGAAATATAATCATTAATAAATTGACCCTCTGGCCACAAAAGATGGTGAATTAACCGAAATTCACCAGCCAATTTCTTGGGAACTAAGCCCAAAGGGGATATCATCAGATTCTGCAAAGCACATGGACTAAAAAGACCAGCAATCCTGCCAGCTTCTAACTCAACATCCAGTTTCTTTTGAACAATTGTCCGCCCATCTATTACAACGTGGCCCTTGGTAGCCTATCTTGAAACCATCTTTAAATCCCCAATACAGTTTAGAAGCACTCTCTGAGTCAGGATACTGCCCAACCATGGTATCAGTAACGGCAGTCTAATTGGAGTAGGAGCCCTTTGGCATAAATTGAGGAACTGCACCCCTACCTTTTTGGAATCGCCCTTGATCCCCAAACCTCTGGTTAGTGAAACATTAGGTAATGGCATGCTTTCCTCCACATTGGGAACATTCATGCTTGAACCTGCAAAATTGTCTGGTGCATGCTCCCCGGTTGAAGTTCCAACAGGAGCCAGGTGTAGGCAGCTGTTCTCTACCAAAACCACCCTCCCCAACTTGGGCGAAGCGAAGCAGAAAGGGCCGATAAATAATAGGCAGACCACTTGCAGTATGGGTCGTCGCAGGCGGTAGAGTAGAGGCCATCCACTGAAGCCAAAGCTCCTGATCCACCTCACCCCAAGGTTTATCATTGAAAATACTGACTCTAGCCCTGAATTCTTCATCATAGTTGAGTCATTCAAATCCACCAAAGTGTAACTGTGCTTTACGGATGGTATCCATGTATTTAAACAATGCTACAGCCCTGTCCTGATGTCTCTCACAATATACAATCCCATAAATTAAAAAAGCAGCCGTCCAATTCTCAATATTCTTAGGGACTCTGGGACGTTTAGAAAGCTCCCATTCCTCCTCCTTGGACCCCCCCTTAGCTTGAATGTCCCTATGAAGGAGTTTGAAAACATCAACAAATTCCTGTTGCCAAATTCTTTTCTTTGTTTTTTCCCCAAGATGCATGCCCAATGGCATGGCTAAACCCATATAAAGTAGTTTCTTATGAACGTTAACATTGATGACCGATTCCTGCTCCAAATTGGATTTATCAACACCTGAAACCTGCGTGACTTGAGTGGAAGCTGTATTTGTCCACGCTACACTGCTACTTACTGAGGATTGATCCGTTCCTTTCACCACTCCCTCCCCTGCCCCCAAAACCTCATTCACAGGTGAATCACCAACCCCCACAAAACATGTACTATGCTTGCCCGCCATAGGTTGTGACCAAGAAGCCCACCAATGAGGCTTACCTGTCGTTAACTCAGCAGCACGCTTTTGAAATTCCTGTGGATCATCACGACAAAGATGACCGTGATCCCGTACTTGATCAGTCGCACTGTCCGCTCTTGACTTCTGCAACAAACTAGAAGTATTGTTTGCCCCCGAACCCTCTTTTGACAACAAATGTTCATGTTCCAAAGTTCCTGCATTAACATCAAAACCTTCAGCAAAAAACCCTTCATTCATATTACCCACCGCAAACCCATGATCAAAATGCACCTAAGACATTTCAAACTGAGCAGTGCAATTACCTGGCATTTCCTCATCCCCTACTCCACCGTCGTAAAAATCCCAATTGGTCACAGGCCGCCGCTCAGAGAGCCCGGCCATAACACAAGAAACACCAGACGCTGGCTGAGAAATTGTAGAGGCTGAAAACTTCCAGCCACCCTTGCAAGAAGCCGCCGACAACTTACCAACTCCAGCAGCCTGTACTGAGAAGCCAACTGCGGACGATTAAGGAGCAGAATGTTCAACCCACACCCACTGTCCACATTGTAGACCAAAGGAAAAGTCAAAAGCAAGCTGAGAGTGACAGGGGGGGAGGGAGTCAGGAAAAATAGACTCAATGCCTGACGAAATCCCCAAATGTTTGCTCTGCAAAGAGTCATGATCAATGTGAGGCCATACCACCACTTCATTTAGAAATTCAGGAACATCTCCACCCAGAACTGATTCTGCTACCTCCCCAGAAACTGATTTTTGAATGACAAAACCGGATTTTTCAACTGGGGGGCCTCTAGGAACAGGAGACAATATAACATCTGCAACGGTTCCTCCCAAAGACGACCCAACAACCTGTATATTCATAGGTAGGTTAATTTCTTTCATAGCAGGTGACAATGTTTGAATACCAGTCTCCTCATCCCCACTGTCACTAGAATAATCAACTAGTACTGCAGAGTGTCCATCTGGAAACACAGGAGGCGCTATATGAATTAATGTAACTCATTCAGTTCAATGTGCACTCTTCCTGTGCACCTTGGCTCCCAACTTAGCCCTTTTTGCAGGAGAAGGACATGCTGTCAAAACCAAAGAATTAACCTCCCTCTCACCAGTGCCCATTCCCCTCCGAATGTTTGCCTGAGTAAATGCAGCAGACAGGCTCCTAGAGGCAGCACCGCCCCTGCTGACGTCGCGCCTCCCTGGACGGCCCACCCGTGGGGCGGAAACCGCTCCCAACTGACCTGCCTCCTAGGAGCAGCGTGAAGAAAGAAGCCTGCCAGCAACACCCCTTCGAAGCAGACGAGCGTGGCTCTGCAGCTGGGTAGATATCCTGCCGGCAGCAGCGAACTGCGAATGGCCCCTCGGTGGCAGGCATGCAGCCACAGCTTCATTTACCCCTAGGGCAGCCACGCACTTCGGGCAGTTTGAGCCAGCCGCCAAAGCCACAGACACTCCAGGCGGCAAGAGGTCTTCACGGCCAGCCTCGCATAGAATGCGGAGCGCATCATTCACTGCAGCGTTGGCTGCATTAGCACCAACAACGAAAACACAATGCCTCATGCTGATAGGAAACAGCTCAAATACAAACTATGCTTACATAAATCCCCTCAGCGATGAAAAAAACACCAAAAGACCCTCTATAAATAACCTACCCTCAAGCCCCGCGCCTTACCTACCTACACCTATTGCGCTGCGTGGATTGTTCCACTTTGTGAAAAACCCCAGGGGAACACCAGCTCGCGCTGAGGTCCCCCTGGGTAACCATTGAGCCAAACAGACATGACATTCGGCGCAACAAGACTGCACCACCAATCTATCTCATAGCGTACATTGTAGGAAGTGCCCTTCAGTAAAAAGAAACATTTAAGTCACAGCAATGTGCCAATAAATTAAATGAAATAGCAACAGTACACGCAAAAGAGGATTACATAGTTATTCCTGTGTCTGTAGTGGCTAAGCGTCTACAGAATTTCTGCAGACACGTCAAAAATAAATCATTATATGTCGAACATAAAAACCATATCATTGTTCTGAACTCCTTTTTGGCATGTCATCATCAATTTCTCATTAGGCAGAACATCAAGCATACCATCACTCTTATACAGTATGTGGCAGTGGTGCAAAGGATAACAACCTACTGTTTATTCAAACTGGTGATAATGCCAGGGCAATGAATAAGTAAGAACAAAATCATCAAGGGGGCAGATAATAGATAGAGCAAGAGCAAGAGGGCTCAAAGCCGCACCAATATCGAGAGTGTTCAAAATTGCTTCCCATTTGTTGATGTCACCACAATAAAATATCTGACCTCACATTTTGTTCCATTTAACATTGCCATAATATAGGCAATAAGATTTAACTAACTGCTATCCTTGGTCCAGAAAGTAAACAGCAGACATAGTTTTAAAGCTGTCATTATAAAACACGGTAAAAAATCATAGGAAGTGATTTGTGTCCAAAATGAGTACATCTCAATCTACAGATCCATTTAGCTTCCAGTTGGTGTAGAAGGCGTTCCCTGTCACCTCCCCTCTAAATGTTTGGTAGGTGGCCAATTGCATGGAACTTAAAATTGGACCTATTCTTAGCTGAATCACACACATGGCACACTAACGCATATGAGGTATCCTCGTTAACGCATGCTTTACTGTGTTCCTGAATGCGCGTTTTAAGGAGACGAGCAGTACTACCCACATAGATTTTCCTACATACACAGACGAACTCATAAATTACATATTGTGTTAAGCAGTTGATGTAATGTCTCATAGAATAAGTCCTCCTTATGTTATATTCAAACGTCTTTGTGATCTTTCCTAAGTGACAAATGTTACACCCGCCACATGGGAAAAAACCTAAAGGACGGGCATGCCAGGTGTCTTGCACCATCTTTTTGGGCCGTGTATAGCTTGCGCACACTACCTCTCTAATAGTTCTGCACCTTCTGTACACAATGCTAGGGTTATTCTGGAGAAGATTACCTACTCCAGGTACCCCCTTGAGCAATACCACTGTTTTTTTAAGAATCATAAACACCTCTTGATTCAGAGTGTAGTTTGTGGTAATGAATGATAAACGTTCCTTGTTAGATCCCTTTTTTGGTAGTAATATTTCAGGACGTTTTAAGATATTTGCTCTATCCACTGCTTGTGAAGGCACAGAATCTTTGTATCCACGGTGTTTGAGGCATTGTATTAGCTGATGACTATGATCTATATACTCTGTGTCTTCACTGCAGATTCACTTAATGCAAACCAATTACCCATAGGAGATTGCTTTCTTAGTACTAGGGGATGCAAAATTTGGAAATGCAGCAGGCTATTGACAGCTGTCTCTTTCCTGAATAAAGTACTCTGTGAGGTGTTTTTCTGATTATATAGCAGCAGATCCAAAAACTGAATCGTGACTTGGGACATTGTCATGGTGAACCTCACATTAAATGGATTACTGTTCAGGTAAAAATATGATTTCAAGGTAATTTCTGTTCCTGACCATATGATGAAAATATCATCAATGAAACGCCCCAACAATTGATGGACTTAGTCCAGGGTGCAGCTGCTGGGGCCCAGGCGTCTACTAGTTCCACCCACCCCATAAATAATTTAGCATATGCTGGGACAAATTTAGACCCTATCATGGTCCCTTGGAGTTGTCGGAACCAAGTGTCATCATAGAGAAAAAAGTTGTTATTGAGGATTAAAGAGATCATATCCAGTAACATCTTACAATGATCATATTGGCTTGCTCTACGTGATGATAGAAAGTGTTCTGTTGCTCTACAGCCATATTCTTTTCTTATGCAAGTATAAAGAGACTACATGTCTAATGTAACGAGCCACAATGACTCGTCCCGTTTGAGATCATCTAGTTTGTTAAGCAGATCAGTGGTATCTCTAATGTAAGTCAGAAGATTGCATACCATAGATTGAAGAAAAGAGTCTACAAACTGAGCCATCGGTTTTGTAAGGAAACCTATACCGGAGATGATTGGCCGACCGGGTGGAAATTTCTGTGAAAACTTATAATTATGGATACCTTTGATGTTCCACTTGTAAGAATCTAAATTATGCCTCAGACAGGAGACAAATCTCCTTCCAATGATTGAGATTATGGGGGTAAGGATTCACAATCCGTTTTTTGTAGCAGACTGTGATAAAAGTTACCAGTGTACCTCTGACGCATAATCTTTTCTGTTTGTCAGGACAATGTTGCCCCTTTTGTCTGCTTCTTGTAGTACAAGTTCATTGTTGTTGCTAATCTTAGCCAGGGAGAGAATGGCTAAAACCTAATGAAGAGGAGGCTGCTAACCTACATCGCACAGTGGCAGACGCAGAGGGCTAGCCAAGACACAAATGCTTAGAAGGTCCTAGCATGAAATTATTCCGTGAAGAATGCCTGGTGAAGTAAGTTCTCAAAGATAAGGCACCATAATTCTGCATTGAGTGGGCACATCATACACTGGGCTGCCCACTCGGCACCCCACCACAGCCAATCATAGCTCATTTCCTGAATTATCGTGATAGTGACCTGCTGCTGAAATGGTTATGCATTATGGGCCCTTGGCGCTGTGAAAACTTAAAAATCATGGGATTTCCTGATTTTACTAAGGAGGTATAGCACCACCAGAGCTCTTTCTCTAAAATTAAGCAAAATCTCCAAAAATGTAAATATGCCCTTTTGTTTCCAGCAAAACTCAGTGTGATAGATGGCAAAATGATCAACATATTCCACTCATCAGAAGATCCATGGACCTGGCTTTATGCTAAGGATCTGGTTTGCACTCCACCTGAGGACTAGAGTGCTGCAGACTGTCTGGTGCCCAAATCCAGGAGTCACAAATGCAGATCCCTCAAGACAAAAGCAACAACGTACCAGTCAGCGGTGGTATTGAAGGCCTCTTTCCATAGCATGAACTCCTATGCACCTCTGGGCTCTGAGCACCAATTGGAGTCGGGATCAGACTCAGGTGGCTCGCTTTCATCAACATCTGGGGTGTATCAGGGCCTGAAGGTCACCCAATGATCAGCAGTTGCCATATACGCTGTCCTCTGTCCCCTGGGATGACCTACCAGGTGTGGTAGGATTTCTCTTGGATTTGATACCCTTAAAGGTAAGCAGTACTGTCTGGGGGGTTGGATGGCCTACCACTCAACATGGGCCTATAGCATGGACACAAGGTGATGTTGAGACTGGACCTGCACCGCAGTGACACGTTCCACCAGTGTTCCTACCTAAAGTTTAATAGCTGCTTTTTTTCTCACACTGTGTTTGCTTCACAGTTATGGTTTCTTGGATGGGCTCTGACTTAGCATCTGGTTTTTTGTTGATATTGTTTTAAAAATGCTCTGGTTATGCCTACCAATACATTTATTATTCATATGCATGCCTCTCGGGAGCACCTGACTACACATGGGGGGTCTTACCAGGAGCAACTAAATGCCAGTCGGATGAACATGGAGTTCTCACATCCATCACAGCTGACCTTGCTACTGAAATCCATGGCTGGGGTGTCACTTGACATTCATATCCGGCAATATCATGTCATTACCTGAAATATGCGTGGTATGGGCACTCCAACCAAGAGGTATCGCATCAATGCACACCTTAAATTTTGCCGCGTACACATTGCAATGCTTTAGGAAACGTATCTCACCACCAAAATTTAAGGGACAGGTGTACGGCACATCCACTTTTATTTTCATCCGTGGGGCTCTTATCTGGATCAGACTTGGGTGTCACCCTTGCCAGGGGCAAGCAGGGGGTTGACACTGAGGGACACTACATGATCCGAGAAGGATACCTAAATGGAGGTCCCCTCACACTGGTAGCGATCTATGCCCACAATACAAACCAAGCAGGATTCCTCAATACACTCAAACTGGTGCTCTTTAAGGACTCAGGCCCCCGAGGCTGCGGGGAGGTGATTTTAAGTGTGTGCCAGATGTGAGCCTTGACCGGTTCACTCCCTGTGCACAGCTGCCTGCAATCGCACCACACAGCACTTTTATCACATGCTCACATGGATGCACAAGAATTATGTATGGAGAGTATCACTCACATTGGAGCACAAATACTCCTACTATTCCCAGGTCCATGATGTACACACTAGGATAGACCTCTTCCTATGTACTGATCGGCTCTGCGGCCAGCTCGCCTGGGTAGAAAACTCAAGGTACACCCTATCAGTTCATTGTCCCCTGTTGCTCACATGGCACTCTGGCTGACTGCGTCCTGTCATACCACCTTGACGATTGCAGGTGGAAACTCTTTCTGACCCTCTGTTTCACGCATCTCTGGTGCAATGCAGTGAGCACTACTTTGAGCTCAATGTTGACTATGCCTCATTCCGAGCCATCAAATGCGATGTGCATAAGGTGGTAATACGTGGCCACTGCTTGATGTCCTCCAGGGGGATGAAATGGCATTTGCTTGAGGAACTGTCTACTATTGAACTTCAACTCTGATCCTTGGAAGTACGGGTCACCTGTCGAGAGGCCCTGTCTGAACAACTTTAACACTTATGAAGCAGTAAAATGAGGCTGAGGTACTCTTGAGCAGACACAAATATAGGCATCAGACAATGCTGCAGCAGGCTTGCTGAGGGGATCACTTGGTTAGGACTCTAGCATGGCTCACGTGTGAGGACAAGCAGAACACCCCTATTCATGCAATCTGTCAGACTGATGATGAGCTGGTCACCATGCAATTGGCCATCATTGTGGCCTTACGGGATTTCAGGGAGTTATATATTGCACCCAACATTCTAGCCCCTGACGGCACATATCAGTGAACCACCTGCAGAAAAATGAAATGGACAAACCCATATAATTGGAGGAGATATGAGAAACTATCTCCCAGATTCCCCATAACAAGACCCTGGGAACTGATGGACTCCCAGTTGAGTATTACACCGCTTTCAATACTGAAACCAGCCAATGCTTGCTTGACATGTTCAAAGAAGCCAAGGTATGGGGCTGCCTCCCAGACTCGCGGATGAAGCCCTGATCATGGTTCTTTCCAAGCCAGGGAGAGATCTGCTTCAAATTCCCTCCTACTGCCCCCTCACCTTGCGCAATTTAGACTGCAAGATTCTGGACAAAGTATTTGCGAACTGCCTATTATTTATTTTCTCATCCACGCTGATGAATCCAGATTGATACCTGGTCACAGCATGTTTCTTAAATCCTCTGGCTCCTATGCCTTCTGCACAACACCCCAGCAGAAGCTTTGCTCCTGCAGAGGTGTCACTGGACATTGAGGAGGCATCTGATACCCTTAGCTGGGATTTCCTTCTTTTAACCCTCACCAAAATGGGGTTTGGACAAGGGTTCCTGGGTTGGGTCCGCACCCTTTACACTGACCAATTGGCAGGAGTGAAGAATAGTCAGCTTATCTCCAACAGCTTCAGCATTAGAAGGGGCACTAGAAAGGGCTGACCCCTGTCTCCCCTCATCTTCGCTTTGTCTATGGAGCTTCTGACTGGCCAGCTTCACCAGAGAGCAACAGAACAAGGCACAAATCACATTATCTCATTGTATGCTGACAACTTTGGAGAAAATAAGCCCTACATGTGAATTGGCCTAACTTCGGACTCTATTATGCAGCCGCACAAGTGCAGTGGCCGATGGCATAGTTATGGGAACTGAATTGTCCTGAATCACTGCTCATTTGTGAGGTGCTAAATGGTGTCAGGACATAAACATGGCACTCCAATGCCACTGTCTGCCCTCAGGGGGAGACAAGGCAGTTGGAAGTGTCCCTCTCCTGCTGGTACAGATACATGAACACCAGAGGCCCTCACTTTGCATACTCTCCATTGATTGCCACCTGGGAACAACCACGCTTACAAACTGTGGTACAACACACTGACATAACTCCATGGAGAAATGTGGAGATCGAACGGAGAAGTGGCCTTTATAGTGAACAGACAGCCCTGTCTTTCCAGGATGGCATGGAGAGTTACAGACTGGGCACAGGTCAGTTTCTAAGATTTCATGCCATACTACATGTGCAGTGTGAAACGTTCAGTACTGCTCCTCTTGACCATGCAAATGGGGCAAGTACTAAATGGGATGGAATGCTACAACAGCCTTTGTCGTATGCAGCCGGGCCTAGGCATGTCAGGTGGTGAAACGGATATCTTGTAACCCCAGGTTCAGCTTCACACAATTCATTTATGAACACCACACCTATCGCTCCCCACAAGGCATTATGCGCATGTTTTTAGAATATTCGCTTGAGTGTCCACACTGTAAATGATTGAATGCTGTGTTTTTTCCCATGGTGTTGGACTGCACGGTGTTGCATCTAGTCTAGCTAGAGGAAGCTACCAGAGTGACTGCATTATCAGAACATAATCTTACTCCTATACCTAAATCCTGCCTTTTGAGATTACAACCCAGAGCCAAAACGGACAAACATCTTCGCCGTTTCATTGATCTGTCCTTTGTAGTGCTTAAATGCCAAATAGCCATAGCCAGGACGCTTGAACCTCTAGAACTTCAGAGCTGACATGGACCAGAGTGGAAGCTGATCTGTATGGGAGGGGATTCCCGCACGGGTGGTGAATGTTGGGAGACCTTCTTACTCAATGTGGAGTCCAAAACTGAGCAGCATCCACCACAACTGATGCATATAACCAGCATACATTATGTATCAACAGACCCACGGCCATGATTTCACCCTCCCACCAGTTTGTGAAACACATATGGACCCACAAACACAAAGCCAACACAACCTATGCCCTACCTGGGACACGTATTACATATTGACCCTTCCGAATCTATCACATAGTTATTGTTACTAGTATAGTAGAACCCTCCCTTTGGGTTGGATTAGGATAACTGCTGTAGGGCGCCCCTAGTGGCCCTTGCCCATGGCTGCCCCCTCTCCGGTCAGAGGAGTAACCTTTTTATTTGTTGATGTTCCTCGCCTTCCTCTTTTTTCTTCCTTTCCTCTTTTTTTATCTATCACTTAATGGAGAACATTTTTTCATGTGTTTTTTTCAATGTACAATCCTGTGCCAGAATTGTGGTGCCATATTGATAACACTTGTCTAAAGTAAAAGTTCATGTTTTAACATGACACACCTGCAGATCATGTAATGCTATGGGTAAAACTTTAATAAACACATTTAAAAAATAAAAGTCGTGTCAACACTGCCACACATGTAGTTTGTCATGTGGAATGTTACTCTATATACTTCAAACCTGTTGAGAAGCACAAGTAAGGGTTTATTTCCCATGAGACTGATTGACAATATGTTCTCCATAGCTAACATTTTGCAGTGTCTCTGTCCTATGCTCCCCATTACCAGCTTGTGCACATGAGCTAGTAGGTTACAATGGCTTGCAATTTTCCTGCCAGATTTGCTCCCCAAGCTCACTATGGACTCAATATTAGTTACTGCTTCACTTGCTGCAGTCTCAGATATTTGGATTTGTTTTCTAATATCTAATATCTATGGTTTATTAGCTGAAGAGTCAACACAATGAAGTAGCATCACAAGAAAGTCAGAACAGAGACAGAACAGCACTGAGAGTTTGTTTTATATTTTTTATGATAAATGTAGATATTCTTCTTTGTAGGCAAGATGAAGGGCGTTATGGATACGCCCAGGGCACAGTGGGTGTTTGAGATTCTATCCAGAGTTTGAATTTCAATGATGCCTCGGAGGCAGATTCGGCAAAACAAACTCAACATGGAGTGTACCATATTTTTATTATTGCAGTACACACATATGCCTCAGGTTGTGCACAGAAGCGCCTCTTTTCTTCATGCAGTCCTCAAACAATGCTAAACAATGCTTTCAAAGATATAGATGAAAATAGGTCAGAAATGGGCATTTGTTCTTCTGACCCGAAGACATGTAGCCCAAGGAATGCACAGCAGAAGTCTCCATGGAACACATGTTCCTTCTGGCCTAAATAGATTGACTAAATCTTACATTGTGTATGTGATGCTTGGGCAGGTGACAGCACTAGATGTGTAAACTTGTTGTGGAAGGCTGCTGCTGTGATATGGTCTTTCAGATATCCGTGGAGTGAGATCATCCCCCCCCCTGCGGGTTCACTCACCACCGGTGGCTATGTCAAGGTCTGTGAAGAGGACCTGAATCTAAGGGAAAAATAGGGAAAGGTGAGGGGGAAAGACAAAAATCTCCTACAGGTGGGTTCTTGTAAATCCAGGAATGCAAGGATATAGTACAGCATCTGTGACTGTGGTTCAAGGGCTTAAGAATTCTTCACCTAGGGGAGGGCTGGCACTGTTAGTTGAGGGGAAACCCATTAAGGGATACAAAATATAGCTAACATAGTGATAGGATTGAGGCTTGCAGGCAGACTATAGGACTAGCTCCAAAGCTTGTCTGGATTTCCGCTCAAAACACAAAGTAATAGGTAACCCACTGCATCATCAACAAGGGGGATATCTGGAAGCAGGGAGACAAAAGCAACAAACATATAATACCGGTAAGTCACAGAAACAGTAATGAGTAAGGAATTGAGAGCCCAAGCAGAGGAACTGATCTGCTTGATTACTATAAGTGGTGGCCCTTAACATGAATTTCTGTATATTCCATTGGCCTGCTCGCCATCTTTAACAAGTGTGCAGTCTTCATTCTCTTTTATGGTGGCCTGAGAGTACCGCCCTCAAATGGCCACCCTCCCTATTTGGTTTGGGCTGACTGTCTATATAAAGCAGGAACCAGCTGGGTAGCATGAACAAGTGTCTGTCTCCTATGAGTCATCTGTCATGCTATACCCTGTCCATTCAACCAAATATTGTGACTGGTTCTTTCTTCACCAGAGGCCTGGGGAAACCACTGTTTCATATTCCAATGTTTAGTCTTCTAATGTAATTGTTGATGCAATATTGACAGGTGGCCTAAGAGACATGTCTATCTGGAAAGGTTTTGAATCTGGCATTGGCAGGTCTTAAATTAAGTATACATTCTTAAATGACGGTCATCCCTTGAAGGACACTGTGGACAGAAGGAACGATAGAAAGTGAAGATGCTGGCTAATGTGAGGATGGAAAACTGAGAAACAGATTAAAGATGAATGTCCTAAAGAAGAGTGTAGGATTTCATTGAAGGAGAACTCTGGTAAGATGATCCCCTGTGCCCAATCATTAAAATGATTCATAGGAAACCACCACAAATATTGTTCCAAATTCTGTTGCTTATCCCAGTTTATCCATCTGTCAGTGTATAACCGATGGCAGTGTGTTACTCCTAGCCTTGGCAACACAGCCCTCCTAATCTTTGCAACAAACCAATAACATCTGCACATTATAATTATGTATGGTAGCCAGGGCAAGGCCACACAAAGTCATGCATAGTGACGCAAACTCTGGGGCAAAAGGGACTTTATGCTGGAATGCTGCCCTTTTCTCAGAGCAAATAATGGGAGGGTCAGCAAAAGCCCCCATGCGTTTCAATGCAAAATCTGATCTATTAACAGAGCCAGACAGGGCTTGACGTAAAAATGAATGCTTCCTAAGGTGAGAGCTAAAAAGAAATAATGCTTTCATTTCTCCAAACATACTGCACACTGCATGTGTGCTGCACTGGATAGCATATATACAATGTGTGTGATGTGTAAGAATTTGTTTAGGGATAAGACTTGGCACTGCAAGGGGATGCTTCCAGTACAAATCCTATGCTAGACTGCATGTGCACACCTATGCATCAGGGTACAAAAGGTGAATGTAGCGCTAGGCAACCTTTTTCTATTCCTGTGTAGTGTTTGTGAGCATCGATAGGCTAGTCAGAGGAGAAACTGACTTCCATGCAGACACACTGATGTGAGATTCTGAGGTTCCTGCACGCAGACACTCCAGCTCGCAGTGGTCTGACATCCCTTGCGGGGTGTCCATCTCGAGACCAAGATGGGGTCCCACAGTCTCTCTTACTTCAGGTAATGGGGTTGACTTTATCCTAGAGGGATTCTTGACTTTACACCCACATACATGCTAGGTACACTAAGGTACATCTAGTTAGGGTCGCATCGCAGGAGTACACATTTATTACTGTCATATATTTGATATACTTGCCTGTATTCATTGTATTAGCACTGTGGTAGAAATCTAGCATCTTCTTACTCTGTTAGTTCTTCTAATCATTTATATCTGTTTCTGTCTAATGGTTGTTTCAACACACCTAATTTACACTAGAATGACGCTGTTTCAATAAATGCTTATTGAAACATGTTCCCACCGTTTATTCTGTGTACCTCTCTGAGAAGAAGTGAGCATGAGTGACTGAACTAAAAGCAATCCAGTTTCCATGATCCTAACGGATCAGGGTTGTCATGTTCGATAGTTGTCAAGAACTATTCTCTCCTTGGTAAGAGGGGTTTCTATTGGCACTGTGAGCTAGCTGATGTACAGGCCAACACATCCAGTAGCGGTGTCTAGAATCAGTCTGGACTGCAATCCTCCAGTGTATGTTGTCTAATTGTCTAAATGTGCAGATCCTGTATATGTTTATAGGAACTACACAATGTGGCTGAAATGGGTACAGATTCTTCTGCAGGTGGTCCGTATGTTGCTGACTATGTCTTCCTATTTGAGGAAGTCTTGCACCACCAGGTTGATGCAGTGGACCAAACACATGACCCTGAAATAGCCTCTGTCTGACATGGCCTTAACTATGTTACTGCCATTGTCCGTGGCAGCACATCCAATTCTAAGACCACTGGGTCACAGCCATTCATACAACGTGCTGTTAACCCCTTCGCTGCTAGGCCTTTTCCCCTCCTGTGCTAAGCCTTTTTTTGGCTATTTGGGGTAGTGCGCGCTTAGGCCCCTGTAACTTTTTGACCACATTAGGTATCCACGCCAAATTTGCGTCCTTTTCTTCCAACATCATGGGGATTCTAAAGGTACCCAGGGTTTGTGGATTCTCTTAGAGGGTTCCCAGAAATTAGTCAAAATACAGCAAAATGTTGTTTTTTTTGTGAAAAATGGGGAAAAGTGGCTGCAAATGAAAGCGTCTGGGTTTTTCTCTGCAAATGATATCAAAAAAGGGTTTGTGGGGCGGAAATCACAATTTCTCCAGCTTTTAGGGAATGACAGATTTTTGGCAGAAATCCAACATTTTTTACACAGTTTTTACATTTTTCTGGGACATACCCTATTTTTGCTATTTTTTGTGCTTTCAACCTCCTTCCAGATAATGGTACAAATGGCTAGAAAAGCAATATTGGATCCTAGAGAGCTATACATTTTTGAAAAGTAGACAAAATTCTGAATTCAGCAAGGGGTCATTTGTGTAGATCCATCAAGGTTTCTTTATAGAAACTAACAGGTAAATATAGGAAAAATTAAAAATTTGTTGAAAAAAAGCAGCCTTTTGAGTCAACGTTTTCACCTGTAACTTCTTCGAATTATGACATCTCTTTGAAAGCAATGTACCGTTACATCCGGTGGACCTTCCTGGTTGTGGGGATATATAGGACTTGTAGGTTCCCCAAGAGCCCAACGAACCCAGAGTAAAAAACTGAGCAGCATTTTGTAATGGTTTTTTTTTTGTTCCGGGTATATAGCAATTATTGTGGGAAAATGTATACATGGAAAAATCGGTATGAAAGACACCTATGTATCTCTGAAATGGGAACAAATTACAGAGTTTAGAAACAGTGCATATTTGCACATTTTCGAAATTGGGAATACTCATACTTGCATGACAATTATTGGTCATTTTTCAAAATGACTTTTTTTACACAATGTCTTTCATTTGGAAGGGAGAAATGCATCAAAAATCAATAGGTAATAACAGTTGCTTTACAAATCTGAACTACCCTAAGTCTCCCGATAAAAATGGTACCTCACTTGTGGGGGTAGGCATAGTGCCCACGACAGGAAGTGGCTCAAAACCTAAGGTGAACACACCCTATTTTCACACTGAAAATTTACACTTTTTTTGCGAAGAGTCAGGCTGTAGTTTTTGAACCCTAGCCCTGCCGGCACCTAGGGAAACCTAGCAAACCTATACATTTTTGAAAACTAGACACCCAGGGGAATCCAGGTTGGGGTGACTTGACTGCCTCCCACCATGGTCTGTTACCCAGAATCCCTTGCAAACGTAAAAAATTGACAAAAAAACACATTTTCCCCACATTACTCCAAGATGTTTACAGCTGTATGTGATTTCTCCATTGGCAAACATGGCCAATGTTGCATGCCGCCAAATGCTCTTAATACTTTCTTCTGCACCAAGACCTGAAGATACCTTTTGCTTTACCCCTGTAAAAGAGATCCAAAGTGCAGTGATGCACATGTAATCAGTTGCCTGACAACTGGTCCACATGTCTGTCATCAGGTGGATTGTGTGAACAACACTTTGCTGCAAAGCTTGCCCAACCAACTGCAGCACATCATTATGCAGTGCAGGAACAGACACTCTGGCAAAATAGGTCCTACTTGGTACCTTCTATTTTGGGCAGATGGCTGATACAAATTCTACGAATCCCGCTCCTCCCACAAAATAAAAAGGAGGAGGTCCAGCGCTAACATTTTTGCCAGCATCCCATTGTACAAATGTGGGGTTGGGTGGTTTTGCTCCTAGTGTCCTTCCTGTCTAAACAAGCCCGTAATAGCACCCTGGATTTTCTTCTCTTCTTGTGGCCCTGACACAGATGTCTTTTGAAAAGTACATGTTATTGGTATACGCAATGAGCTTTATGGTGGTGGGGCAATCATTGTATGCCGCGGTGTCTCCATCATCTCACTCTGAGTCTTCTTGTGCCATTGTGAAAAAGCTGAGGTGCGTGAATCTGCTGGCACAATGCTACGTAGAAGGCTGGCTTGTGTTAAGAACCTATCACCCTTTCTTATCATCATCACCTTCCCCTGTGATTGGACTTGTAGGTGATATTCCCTGGTCGCCCCACCACCACCACCACCACGTTTAGCAATTATTTTATATGGGTCATCTGGCCTCCAGTACCATAATGTGTGCCAGGCTTATCTCGACAAACACTTGTGTGGAATTGGTGCATACTGTAATGTGCTCCCCCTCTTTGCTAAGTGTAAAAAAAGTCCCAAACTGGGGAGGAGTACTTTTTTACTGGGCCACTGCCAATGCCTGAAGATGAACTTGTAGGTGGGCATATATAATAGATTGCCTCCCTGCTTCTCCTGAGGCAGGGGTTGGTGAAGGTCTCAGCTAGGGCTTTGCAAATATGGGAGCTCATGGCAGTGCTACCTGTGCCACATCCCTCAGAGCTGGTTGAATAGCAAAGTCAGAATTCTGTGTGTCACCTTCCCCCACAACTACCTCTCGTCATCATCCTCCTCTTCATCCCCCTCCATAAGTCTAAGCCTTTCTCAAATTTGTATTTTCCCTTGCCTCTTCTGTTTTTTCCTGGTCTCCGCCGGCATCCACTCCTTGTCCCTATCATTATCATCAGAAGTGGTGCTTGGAGAAGATGGTGCTGTAGTACCCTTCCATTTTCTTGCTGGAGATGGGGGAGCCAATGATTCTAACAGAGGAGGTTCATCTTCTGTCCCTGAAGAAAGCTCAACCTCCTGTTCTACTCCAACAGCAGACAAATCCATTGCTGGCTGTGTCTGCTGTCTACTTTGAGGTTTCCTGAAATGATTGTGTACTACTTTGTGAAAGGGACAAATCCAATTCAACATCACTACTCGTCGGCGTCGACATGATTGCACTGGCTGCCTCTCTGACAGACATGGTACTGGGCTTAGTTTGGGGTGGTGGTGCTGATGCTGCTCTCAGCTTGCTTGTGGGAGGCCAGTGAGGCAGGCACACCTTTCCTGAAAAAGGTCCTGGTCGGCACGCCAGTGGTGGAAATCTGGTACTTCTGCTCCCTACAAGCCACTTTTGTAGCAGCACCTTTCTTTGGGGCCATCTTGAAGCTGTCAGTTGGTAGTGGCACTGTTGTAATTTCTCCCACTTGGTATAGGCCATGCACCCCTACCCCTATGACGCCTTTGGTACAGTCGTGGAACGTTGGTAGGAAGGCCACCTTAGAATGTTGGTGTGGTTGCCTTCATTACTATGACATGCCGTTATGACTTACAAGCTGAGGATGCTGTTATGTTTTGACTCAATAAAGAGTTTGACAACTTCACCTGCGTGGCTCTTCAGTACAGATTTGGCGACGAGTGACAAGGGATACCGTGACAGGGACGGTGCAGCATCCTCCCCTGTGGATTTTGAGCTTGTGAAGGACTTGATGAAACCGTAATTGAACACTATGAAAAGGCAATGTCTGATCTTCAGCGGTGACGAGACGAGTGGTTCGCAGTTTTGGTAGTCTCGAACCGGCCTGTCTGCTGGAGGGTGTCTTTTGGAGGTTCCTGATTGTTCAAAGCATCACCGCCATCTGAGCTTGGAGGGTGCTACCAGTGAAACTGTCTACACTACACGCAGTTCTACATATTTAGGCGTTGGTCTACCGAAGCACTTTTAAGCGGGCAGCAGCGGACCATCGGAGTCACGGAGTGTACGATAGGAAGCTTGAAGGAGGCCTTGTATCACGGGTGGCTGAGCATGCTACAAGATACGGAGTGTACGGAGGATCGCCTGACGTGAGTAGTGTGGGCACTCACGGGGAGCTTCGGTGGCGGTGGTCTGTTTGGCGTTGCTGTGGGTCGGCGCATAGACTTTCTGTGAGGAAACGCGACGTTTGTGAGGGAAGAGAGCACGATATAGGGACGCTTCACTGGCACCGGCGAATAACGGACTTTGTGCACGACGGGGGAAGATCAACAGGCTGGGTGCACTTACTTTTCGTCGAGCGGCGCTGGGGTCTCTGGAGGCTGAGAAAGTTCAGCGCGACGTGAGGAAAATCCTGTCAGCGTTTCGGAAGACGTCTTCCAAGCAAGAAACTCCTCTTCCTGGAGTAGGCGGGGCTAAATTAACATTCACTGGTATAGAAATAGGACTGGAAGCAAAGAATTAACAGCCAACGTGTAGTTAAGTCAAGGTCCTATGTAAAGCAGTGACACTGTTAAGGGAGTCTGGGTCCCACAGCTCAGGGTTCAGTGGGACAGTTCTTTGCTTTCTTTGGTGGTGTTGTGCACCGTAAGTAGCTGTGGGAAGCCCACACTTAGCGCTTAGTTTCCGTTCACATGCTTGTTTGAGCATTTCCACATCCCTCCTATACGCATTGCTCAGGGCTTTATGGAAGTTGCATAAGTTGGTAAGAATTAAATAATTAATTAGTTTAGGAACACTTTTAGACCTAGGTAAAACACTGTATAAGCGGTACACGCACTTTTGAACATGGCAGGTGCAGGAATGAGTCAACCACCCCCATTTCTCAATGAATTAGGGGAGCCCGACATACCCCGGAGGAGATGGGTAGGAATTTTCAAGACATATTTAATCGCAATAGGTGGAGGGAACTTTTCTAATATAAGAAAGCAGCATATTTTATTACACAACTTAGGAGTGCAAGGAAGGAAAGTGTACGAGGATGTCACAGGGAGGTTGGTTGAGGATGAACCCTTGGAGGAGGATGAAGGGGTGGATGTGTATGAGTACACTTTAAGGAAGTTGGGTGAGCACTTCAAAGTGAAACTAAATGTGGTCTTAGAGAGACACAAATTTTTCAAACGTAGTCAGAAAAAGGAAGAAAAGGTCTCATCGTACATAGCTGTGTTAAGAGGCATGTCAGCTACATGTGAGTTTGGGGCTCTTACTGATTCGCTTATAAGGGACCAATTAGTGAGGTGTACAAATGATGGGAAAGTGCAAGAGGAGCTGCTCACTAGAAACCCCGATCTGGAGGAGGCCATAAGTATAGCTAAGGGGTTAGAACACACGGCACAGTGCATGAAAGAGATGAAAATTGGAGAGGCAGGGAAGGAAAGAGCTGAGCACAAGGAGGGGTTGGCTACCGAAGCTGTGTGTGTGGTGGACCAAAAAACATAAGGAGGTGGTAAACAAGAAGACGAATAGCTTACAATGCTTTAGATGTGGTAGCCATAACCGTTTGGCGAACAATTGGAAGTGTCCTGCAAGAAATATCGTATGTAGGAAATGCAACAAGAGAGGTCATTTCTCAAAAGTTTGTAATGTGTTTACACCCAAAGTGCATATGGTCGATAGCAATGAGTTGGGTGATGTCACAGATAAGAGTTATATTTTCCAAATTGAAGAGGAGAGCACGGAAAATAATACTGCATATCCCACATGTGAGATCAAACTGGATGATGTGGGGGTTAAAGTGTATGCGGATTCTTGCTCTCCATTTACACTAGTAGAAAAGAGAGTGTTTGATGAAAAATTTGGAAAGCATGGCATTAAGTTAGAAAGGGCAGATATTTCCCCTTCAGGTTACAACAAGATCTCTATACCCCTAGAGGGCATGGTGAGGATGAAGATCTCATTCAAGGACAGGCACACAGTGGGGAAGGTATACATTACAAAGGAGGGGTCAAGCTTGCTGGGATGGAAACACCAGAAAGAGCTTGGCATTAAGCTAGATCCCAACAATAGTGAACAGGTATTACTCATGGAAACATCTGGGGATAGTGCAGGACTCATCAAAGACTACCCTGAAGTTTTCAGCGAGGAGCTGGGGTTGCTCAAGAACTATATGCACAAAATTGTACTGAAAGAAGGGGCAAAGCCAGTAGTGCACAGAACAAGATCAGTCCCTTTGTTAATGAGAGAACCTTTAAGGATGGAGTTGGAGAAATTGGTCAGACAAGGTGTCATCCAGGAGATTGAGAGCTCAGCATGGTTGGCGCCCATTGTCATCACAACTAAGGACAGTGGTAAGAGCATTAGGCTCTGCGTGGACTTGAGAACCCTTAATAGCAGCATAGTGGTGGACAGACACCCCTTGCCTAGAATTCATGAAATGTTAAGCACTTTGCAGGGAGCGAAAGTGTTTAGTGTCTTGGGTCTATCATCTGCTTACTATCAAATAAGATTGCACCCAGAATCACAGCCGTTAACGGCTTTCACGACCCCATTTGGTAACTTCAAGTTCCTAAGAATGCCATTTGGTCTGGCATCGGCAGCTTCGGCGTTTCAAAGAGCCATGCAGCATGTAGTAAAGGATTGCCAGAAGTGCATGTGCTTCCAGGACGATATACTGATTTATGGCACAAGTGAAAGGGAGCATAAGATGAATGCCGAAAGGGTCCTAGGAAGATTGAAGGAGGTAGGATTTACCACAAAAGAGAGCAAATGCAAGGTGGGGGTCACATCAGTAGAGTATTTGGGACACGTAATATCGGAGGAAGGAATCAAACCCAAGTATAGTCTGGTGGATGCAGTGAGGAGCGCGCCCACACCTACGAACAAGGAGGAAGTACTTTCATTTCTCGGTCTCGCGGAATACATGGCGAAGTTCATCAAGAATTTTGCCATGATGGCCCAACCCTTGAGAGAAATGCTTAAAAAAAATTGTGAGTTCACTTGGGCGAAGGAACAGGAGGAGGCAGTAAGAAACATAAAGGAAGCCATTGCCACGGCGCCGTACATTGGAAATTTTGATGTAAAGAAAGACACTATGATTACCACGGATGCCAGCAGCAAAGGGATTGGAGCAATGCTGACACAGAGAACAGAAGAGGGTGTGAAGGTGGTGGCGTTTGCTTCAAGAACCTTGACAGCTGCAGAGTCAAATTATTCGACCATTGAGAAGGAAGCACTGGCGGTGTATTGGTCTATCAAGCACTTCAATTTTTATGTGTGGGGTATGCCATTTGAGGTATTCACGGACCACAAACCGCTGGTGGGGTTGTTTGAAAAAAAAGATTTGGAGAATGTTACGCCGAGGATTGCAAAATGGATCCTGGGATTGCAAGGATTCAACTACAAAGTAGGATTTGTCCCAGGACAACAAAATAAAGTGGCAGACTTTCTTTCAAGGTCACCTGTGGAAAAACCCATAGAAAAAGAAAAGGAGATGGTGATGGAGGTAAAGATCCCTGCGGTTGCGAGAGAAGAATGGGATCAGCATATGGACCAGGACACGATCCTAGGCGATGTGAAGGAGCTGGTGACGAAAGGGTGGCCTAACAGGTGCAGGGACCTGCCAGAAAACATACAACCATTTTGGAACTTAAAAAATGACTTGTCAATTGAGGGGAGACAACTGCTCAAGTCAGGTAAAATTGTACCTCCAGAGGGTTTAAGGTCAAAAATAATTGATCTTACTCATGAGAGACATATGGGCAGGAGCATGTGCAAGGCACGTCTGAGAGCGGACTATTGGTTCCCTGGAATGGATCAGTTAATGGAGGACAAGGTGAAAGACTGTTTCGCTTGTAGCATGAGTGACAAGTCAAGAAGCATAAGACACGCCCCACTCATTCCGGTGGAAATCCCAATGGTACCATGGGACAAACTGGGATTTGACATTACGGGGCCCGTTCGGGCCAAAGGACTACAGGAGTGGTACCTCTTGGTAATCATTGACTACTATTCGAACTGGATAACCTGTAAATTCGTGAACGCCATCAACACCAAGACACTGATAGAGTTCATGAGCGAAATATTCTCTAAAGAAGGGATTCCCTCCACCCTCGTCACAGATAATGGGGTACAGTTTGTGTCGGAGGAGATGAGAGAGTTCCTGGAGGACATGTCCATAACACATGTGCGCACTCCCCTTTATTGCCCCAAAGCCAATGGGAAGGTGGAGAGAGCAAGGAGAGCAAGGATGTTAAAAGAATGCATACAGCTAGGGAACAATTCAGGGTTGGTCATTGAACCTGCCATTAGAAACATGCTCTGGGCCTACCACACTACACCCAGCCTCTCTACGGGTCATACACCCTTTGAACTGTTGAGGGGAAGGAAGGCAGGATCGAAATTGTCCCCTAATTGGTTGTGCCCAAAAGAGACGGGGAAGGTTGACAAGGAGGAATTCAGGGAAAGAACGGTTGCCCGACAGGGAAAGTACCAGGAGTGGTATGACAGGAAATGGGGGGTCAATGAGAGATCCTTTCTTCCAGGGCAAATTGTGCACATCAGGAAACCAGAGATCATGAGGGGAAAAGGGGGAAAGTATTACCCTCAGGGAAGAATAAAGGAGGTCAAGAGAAATGTGGTAATCCTGGAGGATGGGAAGAAATGGAGTATGGACAGGGTGGCAGTGGATGTGAGGGATAGGCCCAGCGGAGAAGGCACCAGGGGACGAGGTAACGATGAGAGGGCGGAAATGGCACAACCGAGGAGAGGGGGCCGGCAAAAGAATGCTCCAAGCTGGCACCAGCACTATAGCATGAGGTGGTAGATTTAACTCCAGTTCCTCACGGAGTACTCCAGGGGGTCAGGTACACTCGGTATGCTCGTCCAAAATTTAGGAATCCCAGTAACGATTGTAAATTTTTCAGTGATTTTGGAGGTTGGAGCAGTGCACATTTTTCTGAAATAATGGCTGCCAGGCTTTTTCCTTTACTTGAAAGCTTGTAGCCTAAAAACAGGACACTGAGGTGGGCTATTTTAGATTTTTTTAAGTTCAATTTGTAGCCCACAGATGCAAATCCCCAAATTATGGTACTCATCCTGTTCAAGTGTTCCTCTAGGTCATTGTGCATCAGATAAATATCATCCGCATAGGACAATGCCTCTTCATCCAATTTCTGAAGTATCTTGGTTACTCTGGCTGAAAACAACCCCGGGCTGATCTTATAGCTCTGGTGGACTCGCCAAAATTGCCCCTGGGACCCTAGCGCTGAGAATGCTGTTAAATACCTGCTTTCAGGCACAAAATTCCATTTGAGATATCTAGTGTTGTTTTGTATTTTTTTGCACAATGTTATTCATTAATGCAGCACTGTGCATTTTGGACTGCAACTGCCTTAGTGCAAGTGTTTAAATGTCTGTAATCTAAAACTAGACAATATGTATTGTCGGGTTTCATGACTGGAAACAAAGGATTGTTCATTTGAGAGGTGCATGTTTCAATCACCCCTTGGTATTCAAGCTGATCTAAGATCTCCCTGACCTGTTTTTTAGCTTCTTGCTTTATTGGATACTGCCTCTGTGCAGTTGGAGTATTTTTTAAAGGAATTATGTGGTGGGTTGAATCCTTATTCCATCCAATATGGTTTTTGTATAATGTTGGATATTGGGCTACCCCCACTCCCACGCATATGTGTGTTGCAAATGCCTGGGAATATTGCCTTAGAATGCCAGTAGACTTGCGGTTTCTCCTTTAGGGCAATCCTTGACGAATACTGGCGGACAATCTCGTTCTGCTAACAAGATGTCATAGCCAAACATAAGGTTCTCCCAAAAGAGACCTCTAACTTTTCTATACTTGTCCCCCTCCATTTGGAACGTTATTTCATACACTTTATGTGGGACACTCACCCTAGTATCAGGTGTTTCCACCGTGATACAATCATTCAAGTACGCTATCACCAGAAATTCCTTCAGCTTCTGGTGAGCTATTGTTACTTTTGCAAGCAATGTCTAGCATCGTCAGAGCCTGTTAGAAATGGGATTTCTGGTTGGCTAAGACTTGCGCCAAAGTCAGGCAGCAACCACCACTCTAGTCAGGGCAAGGAAGTTACACGGCAAAGATAACCCCTGCTCACCCCCTTGGTAGCTTGGCACGAGCAGTCAGGCTTATCTCTGAGGCAATGTGTAAAGCGTTTGCGCGTGCACCCTGCAACATCACCCAAGGCCCACCACAAAGGAAACTCCACACAAGGTATTCTATAAAAATAGCCTTTGTATTATAGTAAAACACATTAGATAAAAACACACACTTTACAATGTGCCAACAGGCACGGGCAGAATTTACAAGGGATTATATGTACAGGGGACAGGGCCACCTGGACCACTGTCAGGAATTAGCACTTTTAGAACTTAGCACAAAAATATAAAATTACTGTAGCACAAAATAACACATAGCACACAACCAGTAACTACTGGTAACAGGTAAGTACCACCTACGCAACCCTAACCACTTTAGGAAACTATCGCGCAGGGACTCAGAACCTCCCTGGTACCACCGGTACCAGGGGAACACAACCACCTACGTATCACAATACCTGTAGGGGTAAACACACATTACACATAATGCATAAAACATTCAGAGGTGTAGAACATGGCACATGACGCGTAAACTCATTCAGAGGTGCCGGGCAGGTAAACACATGATGCATAAAACATTCAGCGGTGTTAGGAAGAAAAACACATGATGTATAAACTACATTCAGAGGTGTCATGAAAGAAAACACATGATGCATAAAACATTCAGAGGTGCAGGTTAGGAAACTCACATAAGCCACCACCTGTGGCAGTCCCTAGGCCAACTGGCCTTGTCGGGGCTAGGACGCTCTGTCCCAGTCAGGCTGCGCCAGCTGCGCAAAACAAGCGTAGAGTACCCAACCTAAACGTTGCAGCTGCCCACTAAGTGCTGGGCAGCTGGAGGAATGAGCGGGGGCACCACTGTGCCCTTCGACACAAATCTGCCGCCCTCGTGGAGCCTCTCCTGGCTCTAGCCACGCAAAATGCCCCCTTCGGCGGAGTCCCTTTGGACTCTGAAAATAATGGTGCCCATAACGCTGGAGCGGCCCACTGCCTTCCGGGGCCGCTCTGATTGCCACCACTATGCCAGGCAACGTTGGAGCCTTCACGGGGCTCTGAACAACTGGCCCCAACCACGTGGGGGCAGCCCACTGCCTTCCGGGGCCGCCCGGTACCTTTAGCGCCTCGGTGCCAATGCCCCTGCCGTTGGAGACCCACGCGGGGGACTCGTGAGCCTCGCAGGCTCTTTGACCAAGTCGTGGCCCCGGTGTCCCTCTGGACTCTAACTAAATCTCACCCCCAACGTTGGAGCGTCAGCGCTCTAAATACTCAGGCCCCCTTTGAGCCTCACCTGGCTCGAGGAGCACTGTGCCCGCCCTTTGAGGGAGCGTCTGCCGCGTTGAGGCCCATAATGCGGCCCCCACTCACCGGGACTCTGGCGGCTGTGCTTGCGAGGCTCCTCAATGGATCCTCTGCGTGTCTCCTCCGGCTGGGCTCAGCTTCGCCCGCGAGCCAGACGACGGACTTCCTCACTCCAAGCCAGGCCCCGCCCACGTCTCGGTGCGGGTTGCCTGGCTTCCTGGATGTCCCGGGCGGCGGCGGTGAATTTCTCGGGGTGATGCGGGGTGGGCACCCGCCTTCGTGGATGAAACCTACAGCGGCAAGGTCCCCGGCGGGGTGGGCACCCGCTGGGGGTGTTAAGTTTCCAATAAAGCGGGGTAGGCTCCCGCTCGAGCGCCACAATGCGGGGTGGGCTCCCGCTCGATCTGGCAGAAGCGGGGGAATCCCTACGTCGGGGTTCCCTCGCAGATCGTCGTAGCGCCGCGCTGCCGGTCCCACGGCAGGCGCTACTCAGCAAAATAGGCACAGCGCTCCCCAGGCGTTTTAGGGACACCAACAAGCGCAAAGTCCAGCAAAGTCCCTAGGAGGGTAGGCAGGGGGCCAGGCTGGGCCAGGGGCCAGCTCACTGGGCCCTCCAAGGCAGGGAGGCAATCCCAAGTGGCGGTTCCTCCTGGCCTTCAGCAGCAGCAGCAGCCCCCTCCTGTCAGGATCCAAAAGAGAACACCAAATGTAAGGGGACACAGCCCCTTTTTATACAGTAAAACCCTTTGTCTTTAGGGTGCAGGGAAGGGGCGAACCAGTTACAACTGGTTCCTGAGCACTTTGTTTTGCTCAGCCCCTCTCCCTATTCAGTGGACAGGCCAGGGTCATCAGACGCACCACAGGGGCCAGAGCCAGCATTGTGTGGGGAAAGCCCTGCCCTATTCAGGACCCAGGTGCACCCCTCCCCAGCCATCAGTATTCTAAACTCCCTATTCACCACTGGGTGAATCCTCCTGACTCTGGGGATTTCCCTAGCCTGCCACATGACCTCAGCCAGCCAATCGCCAGACAAGCCACACTTTTCATACTGCACACAGAAGTGCCCACTTCTAGAAGTGGCACTTCCACACAGGTACATGCACGCCGCACACATCATCGCGCAGCATTCAATCACACGAGTCCGCACATACCAAACTTGAGCCTGCACACCCCACGCATCAGGAACTACCAGGACACATACATTCCCCCATGCATTCCTATGGGAGGGCAGGCCAACCTCAACACACGCATGCACTTTACCCTGGGACACAGTGGTAAAGTGCGCAGAAGTCAAAAAATCACTAAACCAAGTCACCAACAAAAAGAAAAAAGTTTCGGGGTGAACCTGCCAGAAGGGCCGGGTCCAACACAACCCCCTTCCAGCCAAAACGCAGGGTAGACCAATCACCACCGTGAAGGTCTTCCCTGCTTTGGGCGATAAAACACGGATGCAGGCCCGCAACGGCAAGGACACTCTCCGGTTTTACGCCACTCTGAACCCACGTGGTTCCCTCTGGAAAAGCCCGGCGGACCAACTGGGCTACCCCACTGGTACTCCTCAGCTGTCCGCGGCCAGGACCAGGCCCTAGGCCATCCAGGCGCCACTGGTCCTTGCCTAACCACAGAGTGGGGGGTAGTAACCCCTGGCACGTAGTGACCATTTTCCACTCTTCTTCTCATCAGGGCGGTTCTAAACATCCACTGATCTTCCAGCCCAGGGTCTGAACCCTCAAGCTGACCAACAGTCACGGGCGAGGCTCTCCTCCCCTACCTCTCCTTCTAGGGTTTCGTCCTCTCCTCCTCTGAGAGGCACCCTCAGAAATCAACTTTCCCACCAGCTCAGGACCTCTCCCTGAGAACTGGTCTCCCAACCTAGGGTTTAACCCCTCAGGTTGCACCGGGGTCAGAGGCGGGCTCTCCCACCCTCTGCACCCCCTTCCAGAGTCCTTCTCCCTACCAACTGGGGTGGTACCTCTGGAAGAAGAACCGGTCAGGACACTGGTTACAGTCGTCCTACCCTGCAGGTCAGGCTGATCCTGAACCTGGCCTCCCAACCTCTGGTCTAGAACCTTCGGCGGAATGATTGTCTGGCACTCCAGGACTTCTGGGGACTTACACACCATCCCCCCTAGAGTAACATATGCCTCATATGTTGCATGACAGTCTGCCTGGCGCAGATCTCCCGTCCCCTGTCCACCTGACAGTGCGCGATGATCCCCCAGGACAGACGTGTGGTCGCCATGGTCACTTCTAGGAGACTCAGCCCTACCGGCTGGTCCCTGACCCACTGGCTCCTCCACTGGGGAACACAGCCCCATGCCACTCCTCTCGCTGGACTTCCGCACCCTCCCTACCGGAGCGGTACTGCCTGACACCAGAACCACTGGAGCTCTATTTACAGAGACTCCAGGTTCTCCATACTCTGGGCGATCCTCCTCAAGTGGCCTAACAGGACAGCCTAGGCCCCCTACCTGGTGTTCCCTGAAGAAACCATCCAGGCGCTGAGACTGGGTTTCGGGCCTCTGGGGACTCAAAGTCACCCACTCACTCCTACTCCGCTGAGATAGGCCGTGAGCCCCTACACCCCTCTCACTACTCTGGGACCTAGCTGGGCTACTCTGAACCTCTACACCCATCCAAGACAGGAAGATCCCTGAGCCACTGCTGTTGGAAGCACTCTCCCATACCTCATCAGAACCTTGGGCCCTTTCCCAACGGTCCGCTTCTTTTGCAAGGTCCCCTGGACTAGCAAACCCACACTCCAACAGGTGTTGGCGCAACTCAGGACAACAACTCCTGAGCACCTGCTCTTTGAGAACCAGATTAAACAGATTCCTACAATCACGTTTCCTGTTAACCCACTCACATTCGCACAGTGCATCATCACATACATCCACAAAATCCCCCCAATCCTGGTGAGGCAGCTTCCTACTGCCCCTGAACTTCAACCTATACTCCTCTTCTTGGGAAACAGGTACCATACTCGGGGAATCGGGAATGGGACTCTCTGCACTGGCCTCTCTATCGCTGCCACCACTGGACTCTACCCACACTGGTGAATCCAGAAAACTAACACTGTGCTCTGGGGACAACTTACCCTCCAGAGCTAATCTCTCCCTGGCGAAGGCCCTCTCAGCCTCCGCCATCCTCTCTTCCGCCAAGACCCTCTCAGTCTCACTCTTATTCTCCTCCACCCCCAGCTGCGCCATCGCCTTGGCATGCTCTAACCTGAGCTTCTCTATGGCCAGCTGATGCTCCCTCTCTTCCCTCCTATCTATCCACTCCTCTGGGGACAGGGAAAGGGATGGGGTGCTGCTCCTGACACTGGACCCAGCAAGGGACTCCCTATCTATGGGGTCTTCACTGTCTACTGGCGTCCCTGTCAGGTAACCTTCCTCCTCTTCTGAATCTTCAGGGCTCCCCACAGACCCACCACCCTCTCGGCGTGCGGCCCGGGCCCTATCTTCCTCGCTGCGCTCTCGCTCCCACTCATCCTTTTGCCATAGGATCAGGTTGTCCCTCAGTCTGGACTGGGTATCTAACTCACCCACCTCTATGCCTCTCTCTTCACAGAACCTTACCAACTCCAACCTACTGTATCTAAACAGACCACAGAAATTAAAAGCAGGCTCCATTTTGGCGCACGTTCCTGAGAAGAGTGTAACACAAGGAACCTGGGTGTCTGAGCTAACACAGGAGTACATGATTCACAAAGGACACCTTTAGGAGAAGAATGATGGAACTTCAAAAAAAAAATAATCCCCAAAAATGTGATTATCTGAGTGCAGAGTTTTGTAGTGCAGCCAGTTGCTGCTGCGGTACAGCGCAAACGCAAGTCCAAATCCCACCGCTGATCACCAATGTTAGAAATGGGATTTCTGGTTGGCTAAGACTTGCGCCAAAGTCAGGCAGAAACCACCACTCTAGTCAGGGCAAGGAAGTTACACGCCAAAGATAACCCATGCTCACCCCCTTGGTAGCTTGGCACGAGCAGTCAGGCTTATCTCTGAGACAATGTGTAAAGCGTTTGCGCGCGCACCCAGCAACAACACCCAAGGCCCACCACAAAGGAAACTCCACACAAGGTATTCTATAAAAATAGCCTTTGTATTATAGTAAAACACATTAGATAAAAACACACACTTTACAATGTGCCAACAGGCACGGGCAGAATTTACAAGGGATTATATGTACAGGGGACAGGGCCACCTAGACCACTGTCAGGAATTAGCACTTTTAGAACTTAGCACGAAAATATAAAATTACTGTAGCACAAAATAACACATAGCACACAACCAGTAACTACTGGTAACAGGTAAGTACCACCTACGCAACCCTAACCACTTTAGGAAACTATCGCGCAGGGACTCAGAACCTCCCTGGTACCACCGGTACCAGGGGAACACAACCACCTACGTATCACAATACCTGTAGGGGTAAACACACATTACACATAATGCATAAAACATTCAGAGGTGTAGAACATGGCACATGACGCGTAAACTCATTCAGAGGTGCCGGGCAGGTAAACACATGATGCATAAAACATTCAGCGGTGTTAGGAAGAAAAACACATGATGTATAAACTACATTCAGCGGTGTCATGAAAGAAAACACATGATGCATAAAACATTCAGAGGTGCAGGTTAGGAAACTCACATAAGGCACCTCCTGTGGCAGTCCCTAGGCCAACTGGCCTTGTCGGGGCTAGGACGCTCTGTCCCAGTCAGGCTGCGCCAGCTGCGCAAAACAAGCGTAGAGTACCCAACCTAAACGTTGCAGCTGCCCACTAAGTGCTGGGCAGCTGGAGGAATGAGCGGGGGCACCACTGTGCCCTTCGACACAAATCTGCCGCCCTCGTGGAGCCTCTCCTGGCTCTAGCCACGCAAAATGCCCCCTTCGGCGGAGTCCCTTTGGACTCTGAAAATAATGGTGCCCCTAACGCTGGAGCGGCCCACTGCCTTCCGGGGCCACTCTGATTGCCACCACTATGCCAGGCAACGTTGGAGCCTTCACGGGGCTCTGAACAACTGGCCCCAACCACGTGGGGGCGGCCCACTGCCTTCCGGGGCCGCCCGGTTCCTTTAGCGCCACGGTGCCAATGCCCCTGCCATTGGAGACCCACGCAGGGGACTCGTGAGCCTCGCAGGCTCTTTGACCAAGTCGTGGCCCCGGAGTCCCTCTGGACTCTAACTAAATCTCACCCCCAACATTGGAGCGTCAGCGCTCTAAATACTCAGGCCCCCTTTGAGCCTCACGTGGCTCGAGGAGCACTGTGCCCGCCCTTTGAGGGAGCGTCCGGCGCGCTGAGGCCCATAATGCAGCCCCCACTCACCGGGACTCTGGCGGCTGCGCTTGCGAGGCTCCTCAATGGATCCTCTGCGTGTCTCCCCCGGCTGGGCTCAGCTTCCGCCCGCGAGCCAGACGACGGACTTCCTCACTCCAAGCCAGGCCCCGCCCACGTCTCGGTGCGGGTTGCCTGGCTTCCTGGATGTCCCGGGCGGCGGCGGTGAATTTCTCGCTGTGATGCGGGGTGGGCACCCGCCTTCGTGGATGAAACCTACAGCGGCAAGGTCCCCGGCGGGGTGGGCACCCGCTGGGGGTGTTAAGTTTCCAATAAAGCGGGGTAGGCTCCCGCTCGAGCGCCACAATGCGGGGTGGGCTCCCGCTCGATCTGGCAGAAGCGGGGGAATCCCTACGTCGGGGTTCCCTCACAGATCGTCGTAGCGCCGCGCTGCCGGTCCCACGGCAGGCGCTACTCAGCAAAATAGGCACAGCGCTCCCCAGGCATTTTAGGGACACCAACAAGCGCAAAGTCCAGCAAAGTCCCTAGGAGGGTAGGCAGGGGGCCAGGCTGGGCCAGGGGCCAGCTCACTGGGCCCTCCAAGGCAGGGAGGCAATCCCGAGTGGCGGTTCCTCCTGGCCTCCAGCAGCAGCAGCAGCCCCCTCCTGTCAGGATCCAAAAGAGAACACCAAATGTAAGGGGACACAGCCCCTTTTTATACAGTAAAACCCTTTGTCTTCAGGGTGCAGGGAAGGGGCGAACCATTTACAAGTGGTTCCTGAGCACTTTGTTTTGCTCAGCCCCTCTCCCTATTCAGTGGACAGGCCAGGGTCATCAGACACACCACAGGGGCCGGAGTCAGCATTGTGTGGGGAAAGCCCTGCCCTATTCAGGACCCAGGTGCACTCCTCCCCAGCCATCAGTATTCTAAACTCCCTATTCACCACTGGGTGAATCCTCCTGACTCTGGGGATTTCCCTAGCCCGCCACATGACCTCAGCCAGCCAATCGCCAGACAAGCCACACATTTCATACTGCACACAGAAGTGCCCACTTCTAGAAGTGGCACTTCCTCACTAGGTACATGCACGCCGCACACATCATCGCGCAGCATTCAATCACACGAGTCCGCACATACCAAACTTGAGCCTGCACACCCCACGCATCAGGAACTACCAGGACACATACATTCCCCTATGCATTCCTATGGAAGGGCAGGCCAACCTCAACACACGCATGCACTTTACCCTGGGACACAGTGGTAAAGTGCGCAAAAGTCAAAAAATCACTAAACCAAGCCACCAACAAAAAGCAAAAAGTTTCGGGGTGAACCTGCCAGAAGGGCCGGGTCCAACAGAGCCCATTCCCCATTGTTAGAACCGGCGGTCTCTAGTTGGCAGAGGTATAGACTTCTGACAAATAGGGACCCACCAACTCTAGTTAGGGCAAGGGGATTACACACTCAGATAATCCCTGCTACCCCCTTGGTAGCTTGGCAGAGCAGACAGGCTTATCTCAGAGGCAGTGTGTTAAGCATTTATGACCACATACAGTAATAAAGTGAATACACTACAGATGGACACGACACAGAAGTTATTATAAAAATAGTATTTTTATATAAGGCTTAGCACAAGACCAAATAACGACAAAAATATACCACAGTCTTAATAAATACTCTTTGGAAGGAAAAATAATAGTTCAAGTAAGGTTTCTTCTTGGCAAATAGTTCTTTAGCAACAAAATTAAGTATTCTTCTGAACCACGGTTCTTTGGCAACAATGTGACCCCCACAGGAGTCACACGACATCGAGTCTACGATATTCCCAAGGTTCGGCGTCGACCGCGAGGAGCGCTACGTCGAGCCTGGAGTTGCAACAGACCCCACAAGTACAGTACCTTGAGAAATGAAGAAAACGATGATCCACGGCGTCAAGATGTCGGCGTCGAGGTCGGCGTCGATCGTGCCTCGGAGTCGGGTCGATCTGCAGCGGCGTCGAGAGATGTCAGGCCGGAGCAGCGCTCACGGCGTCGAGAAGGGCGTCGAGTCGATGCGATCAGCAGCGGCGTCAAGACGGGGTCGCTTGGAGCTGGAGCTGATACTCACTACTCACTGGCGTCGATACCGGCGTCAAGACGGGGTCACTTGGAGCTGGGGCCGATACCCACTGCTCACTGGCGTTGCTGCTGGCGTCGATCGGGCCCGGCGGCCGGCGTCGAAGGCTCGGAACACTGGAGCCGTTACTCACGATGTCGAGCTGGATTCGGTGGTGTCGGCGGCGTCGAGACTGCAGATTTTCCCTTGTGTACTGGAGACAACACTTTCCAGCAACCAGAAGTTCAGTAGATGATGAAGTCCTTTGGCCCTGTGACTTCAACAGGAGACTGGCACTCTTCCAGCCCTTGGAGATTTTCTAGCAAGCTTTAGAGAGTACACACCAAGTTCCTCTCTCCTTGTTCCTTGGCAAAAATAAAGAAGCAGCTTTCAGGTTCCCCACAGCAAACAGCACACTGGAAGAAGGGGGAGGCAAGTCCTTAGATCAGCAGGCTTCTTGTCCTTGGTACAGGTTTCCTTGTCAGAAGTGATCTGAGCTCTTGGTTCAGGGATCCTTCTCTTATACCCCTTTTCTCCTTTGTTCCCTTTGTCCAAGCAGGGAAATTCCCCCCATCTCAGGTTCGTTGTGGGTGTTGCCAGGCAGAGGCACCTGGCCTATTCACTGAGCAGGGCAGAGTCCTCAGCCGCCCAGCAGGAGGCGGAGCCAGTATTGTGTCAGGCAGGGCAGGCTACTCTTCCCTCACTCTATGTGCAAATGCCTCATTCACCCCACACTGGCTCATTCAGACCTCTGGAGCCACCCAGCCCCTGACACTCACACCAAACCAGCAGAGACAGGTGGATAGTTGGACAAGAAACTAGCCACTTTCTAAAAGGGCTATTTTCAAACACAAAATTTAAAAACCATCCATCCTAAAGGGTGTGTTATTAAATTCTGAGTTCAGGGATACTAAACTCGACCTGCTACCATGCTCCCTGAGTCAGATAGATTATAATGGAGTTAATAATCAGTCTGCCCAGTCTGGCCTATTGGAGGCAGGTAGCCCTTCAATAGTGAAAAACGAAAATGGCTGTAATTCACTATTAGGTCATGCCACACGCATCAGGGCATGACCTACCTTTTACCAACAATGCACTCTGCCCTAGGGCCTACCATAGAGGTGTCTGAAATGTGGCAAAGTGAAGGTTTAGAGACTGGCAAGTAGGTTTCCTTGCCAAGTCGACATGGCAGTCAGGGACTGCACGCAGGCGCTGCGGTGGCAAGCCTGAGACACATTTTACAATCTGCTTCTGTGGGTGGCACAACCAGTGCTGCAAGCCCACCAGCAGCAGTTAACTTACATGCCCTTGGCACACGCAGTGCACTAGACTAGGGTCTGAACAGTAAGTCAACCAAGCCAATCATGGTGACACCAATCAATGTAACAATTTAACATAGGGAGCACTTGCACTGTGGCACTGGTCAGCAGTGGCACAGTGCCCAAAGCAATATTCCAGCAAAAACATCGTAAACAGAGGAGGCAAAAAGAAAAAAAATGGAGGAGAGACTCATGCCAATGATGCCAGGTCTAACACGTGTCCCCTCCAGCTGAAATTTGGGGAGAACTACCCTTCACCCAGGGAGTCCTCATCACTAAGGCGGAAAAATCTGGACAGACCATCAGCATTGGCGTGATCTGTACCAGGGCGGTGTTCCACCGTAAAGTCCATCCCCTGTAGGGAAATGGACCACCTCAACAGCTTTGGGTTCTCACCCCTCATCTGCATTAACCATCTGAGGGGCCTGTGGTCTGTCTGAACCCGGAAGTGAGTCCCAAACAGGTAGGGTCTTAGCTTCTTCAGCACCCAGACCACAGCAAATGCCACACGCTCTATCGCACTCCACCTTTGTTCCCTGGGAAGTAACCTCCGGCTGATGAAGGCTACAGGTAAGTCTCGGCCCTCCTCATTCATCTGTGCTAGAACAGCCCCCACACCATGCTCTGAAGCGTCTGTCTGGACAATGAATTATTTTGAAAAGTCGGGTGCCTGGAGGACCGGTGCTGTACACATTGCAGTTTTCAGGGTGTCAAAGGCGTTCTGACAGGCGTCAGTCCAGATCACAAGTCTCGGCTGCTTCCTGGAAGTCAGCGAGGTCAAGGGGTGCACAATGTTGCCATTCCCCTTGACAAACCTCCTGTAGTAACCCGTGAGACCCAAGAAGGCTCTCACCTGAGTCTGGGTTTTGGGCGGTTCCCATGCCAGGATGGTATCTATCTTGGGTTGCAGGGGGGCCACCTTGCCGCTCCCTACTTGGTGCCCCAAGTACACCACTGAACCCTGCCCAATCTGGCACTTACTGGCCTTGATTGTGAGGCCTGCTATGCGCAGGGCCAACAACACTTTCTGGAGGTGGCGCAAGTGTTCCTCCCAGCTGGCGCTGAACACTGCTATATCGTCCAGGTAGGCGGTGCTGAAATCTTCCAGCCCGGCCAATACCTGGTTAACCAACCTCTGGAATGTGGCAGGGGCATTCTTCATCCCAAAAAGCATCACCCGGAACTGGTAGTGCCCATCTGGTGTGGAGAATGCAGACCTCTCTTTTGCCCCATCAGTCAAGGCGATCTGCCAGTACCCAGACGTTAGATCAAACGTACTAAGGTACCAGGCAGCCCCCAACCGATCGATGAGCTCATCAGCTCTGGGGATGGGGTGCGCGTCAGTCTTGGTGACCGAATTGAGTCCTCGGTAATCCACACAGAACCGAAGTTCTGGTGAAGCACCAGGCGCTGCAGCCTTTGGGACCAAGACCACTGGGCTGGCCCAAGGACTGCTAGAGGACTCAACCACCCCTAAGGCAATCATCTTGGAGACCTCCTCCTTGATATATGCTCTGACCTTTTCAGTCACCCGGTAGGCCTTGTGCCTCACAGGAGTGCTGTCCCCAGTGTCCACATCATGGACACACCACTGAGTGACACCAGGGATTAAGGAAAACAGATCAGGGAATTGTACCAACAGATGGCGACAATCTTGCTGCTGCTCAGGGGTCAGTGTGTCAGAGGGGACAACACCATCCACTGACCCATCTTTTTCTTTTGCACACAGGAGGTCAGGAAGAGGCTCACTCTCCTCCTCCATCCCAGCATCTGTGACAAGGAGCATGCCCACTTCGGACCTTTCTAAGTGGGGCTTTAACCGGTTGACATGTAGGACCCTTAAGGGGTTCCTGGGAGATTTCAAGTTCACCAAGTAGGTGACATCGCTCTTTTTCTCCACAACCTCAAATGGTTCAGTCCACCTGTCCTTGAGCGCACAAGGTTCCACAGGGGCCATGACCCAAACTTTCTGACCAGGTTGAAGCTCCACCAGAGTGGCATTCTGATCGTACCACCGCTTCATCTCTTCCTGGCTGGCCTCCAGATTTGCCTGAGCAAGATCTCTGAAGCGCCGAGTCTGGTTTCTAAAGGCCAGCATGTAACTATATACATCCTGGGGAGGTTTCCTGGGAGATTGCTCTGAGCCTTATTTAACCAGACTCAAAGGTCCTCCTACCGGGTGACCATTCAAAAGCTCAAATGGGCTGAACCCTAGAGACTTCTGTGGCACCTCATGGTAAGCAAACAGCAGGCATGGCAAGAGGACGTCCCATTTACGCCTCATTGGTTCTTCAAGACCCATGATCATGCCTTTGAGGGTCCGGTTGAATCTCTCAACCAGCCCATTACCTTGGGGGTGGTAAGGAGTGGTAAACTTGTAGGTTACCCCACACTCCTTCCACAGAGACTTCATATAATTAGAAATGAAGTTGGTGCCCCGGTCTGACACCACCTCTCTGGGGAACCCCATGCGGGAGAAAACACCCATCAGTGCCCGTCTCACCACGGGGGCCGTCACTGTGCGGAGAGGGATGGCTTCCGGGTACCGGGTGGCATGGTCCACCAAGACCAGGATAAACCTGTTGCCCATGGCTGTCTTGGGGTCCAGTGGCCCCACAATGTCAATTCCCACTCGCTCAAAGGGGGTACTGATGACGGGAAAAGTTTGGAGGGGAGCCTTCTGCTTCCGCCCACTTTTCCCACTTGCCTGGCAAGTTTGACAGGTCCTACAATGGATATCTGAATCCCTTCTCATCTGGGGCCAATAAAAATAGGTGACAAGCCTGTCATAGGTCTTGTCCTGCCCCAGATGTCCAGCTAACGGAACGTCATGAGCCAACCCCAGTAGGAAGGCTCTGAAGCGCTGGGGTACCACCAGCACACGGGCTGACCCAGGCTCAGCAGCCTTAGGCTCGCTATACAGGAGGTCGTTCTCCCAGTAGATCCAATGTGATCCTGACTGATCACCTGTCGTTTGGGCTGAGGCCTGCTGCCTCATACCCACAAGAGAAGGGCACACTTTCTGCTCAGCACAAAATTCCTCCCTGGAGGGACCACCATCCTGCTGCCAATGGGTCAGCTCGGGCAGGTCTCCCAGTTCGGCCACTTGTTCTCCTGTCGGTTCCAGGGCATCCCCCTCAGGGTCTGCTCCCTCCTGGACCGCGGGAACGATGGGGGACGGTTTCCCGCGCCCCCTGCCTCTTCTCTTCACGGTTGGGACCTGGGCCATACTTTCAGGCTCCAGGGCCCCATCAACACCCTTACTAACTGACATGGACCAGGTGGTCGCACACACCCACTCAGGCAGACCCAACATTTCCAGATGCGATTTTCTCTCCACCTTAGCCCAAGGGGAGTCCTCCAAATCATTGCCCAGGAGACAATCAACAGGCATGGCGGGCCTCACAGCAACCTGAAGAGTACCTGAGACCCCCCCCCACTCAAAAGGAACTTGAGCTACCTCACATCGACTCTGTGAGTTGTCAGCAGCTACCACAGGGTAGAATGCATGAGGGACCACCTGCTCTCTGGACACTAAGTGACACTTGACAGCTGTCACACTCGCTCCGGTGTCTCTGAGAGCTTCCACCCTATGGCCAATAATGGTCACCCACTGCCTATATTTCTTAGTGTTACTAGGCAGAGGGGTTGGAGGGACCATTTCCACGTCTCCTAAAGAGACCAGGGACATTTCTGCGGGACCCCACCCACCGGGGGCACCCATCTCATTCCCTCCCAGGGCTACACTCGCTACCTGACGGGGGGTGCACGCGGCGGTGCATTCGAATCCTTCATGGGACACTGGGGATCATAATAATGGTGTCCCACCTGCTTACAAACATAGCAGGTCATGGGGCCCCTGTGAACAGGTTTACCTGTCGGGGCCTCTGGCTTCTTTACAGGGGGAGGCTGGGAACCCTTCCCTTGGGTCCCTTGGGGATTACTTTGGGGCCCTTTCTGGAACTCCCTCTGTTTACCCCTGTCCCCCCCACTCTTCTGCTGGGGACCCTGCCCACCCTTGGCTGAGTCTCCCACTGGACCCTTGTGGACCCTGGTACTGACCCAGCGGTCCGCCTCCTCAGCAAGTTTTCTAGGGTTAGATATCTTGCTATCAACAAGGTGCTGGCTTAGCTCTGGAAAACAGTTATTAGACAAGTGCTCCCAAGCAAACAAATCATAAAGAGCATCATAACTATCAACCTTGCTACCCTTTATCCAACCATCCATGGCGCTGCAAAAAAAAGACACATATTCAACCCACGTAGTACCAGGCAGCTTCTTACATTCTCTAAAGGTTTGTCTGTACTTTTCTGGAGTTAAGCCATATCTCAGCATTAAAGCATCTTTCATATGAGTATAAGACATCCTATCCTCAGCAGGAAGGCTCAACAAGGTATCTCTCCCTTCATTTGTAAAGCGGCTCCACAACCCCGTTCCCCAATCTTTCTCAGGGACCCGGTGGGCCAACAATGCTAACTCATATGCTTTAAACCATTGGCTAATATCTTCATTCTTACTGTAATCTTTGATCACATCTTTAGGAAAATGAAACCTACTTTCTGCAGGCACAGATGGAGCGCTGCCACCAGAGGGGTTCAACTCTAAACTCTTTTCTTTAAGTTCCATCTCCCTCAACATCTTCTCACGTTCAAACGCTAATTTCTCTCTCTCAAAATCTAATCTTTTGCTCTCTATTTCAGCCTCTCTCAGGCTTTTGGCTTTTTCTAATTCCAACTGCCCTCCTAATTTAAGTTTTGCCATTTCTAACTTGTGCCCCCTCTCCCTCTCCCTGTCTTCTAACTCTTCAGGGGAAAGGTTCCTAGAGGACACACTACTGCCGGGAGATGACACTGGCCCATTTGTGGGTTCTTCCACTTCCTCTTCCTCCTCTTCTTCCTCTTCCGGTACCACCCCCGGATCAGAGGGATTTCTGGCCTCTAACCAGGCCTTCAGCGCTTTGAGGAAGCCGTATTTCTTTGTGACACCTGTGGTAGAAACTTTAAACTGCTTGCAAAATCCTTTTAGATCTTTTAGCGTGTAGGAATCTATCTTCTCCTTATCAAATTCCCCCAAAACAATCTCCACAGGTGTAGCAGCTCCGGCATTCTCCATGGTCCAAACTGGCAGTGTTTAAAAAAGTAAGCTCCAGGAAAGCGGAGAACAAAAATAGAATATCCTACCAAAACAGATTGTGGCTGCGTTATGGTCTGCTTTCACTATGTAGCGTATACTAATCACTGCACATGAGTCATAAATGCAAAGTTCAAATCCTCACCGCTGACCACCAATGTTAGAACCGGCGGTCTCTAGTTGGCAGAGGTATACACTTCTGAAAAATAGGGACCCACCAACTCTAGTCAGGGCAAGGGGATTACACACTCAGATAACCCCTGCTACCCCCTTGGTAGCTTGGCTGAGCAGACAGGCTTATCTCAGAGGCAGTGTGTTAAGCATTTATGACCACATACAGTAATAAAGTGAATAAACTACTGATGGACACGACACAGAAGTTATTATAAAAATAGTATTTTTATATAAGGCTTAGCACAAGACCAAATAACGACAAAAATATACCACAGTCTTAATAAATACTCTTTGGAAGGAAAAATAATAGTTCGAGTAAGGTTTCTTCTTGGCAAATAGTTCTTTAGCAACAAAATTAAGTATTCTTCTGAACCACGGTTCTGTGGCAACAATGTGACTCCCACAGGAGTCACACGACGTCGAGTCTACGATATTCCCAAGGTTCGGCGTCGACCGCGAGGAGCGCTACGTCGAGCCTGGAGTTGCAACAGACCCCACAAGTACAGTACCTTGAGAAATGAAGAAAACGATGATCCATGGCGTCAAGATGTCGGCGTCGAGGTCGGCGTCGATCGTGCCTCGGAGTCGGGTCGATCTGCAGCAGCGTCGAGAGATGTCGGGCCGGAGCAGCGCTCACGGCGTCGAGAAGGGCGTCGAGTCGATGCGATCAGCAGTGGCGTGGAGACGGGGTCACTTGGAGCTGGAGCCGATACTCACTACTCACTGGCGTCGATACCGGCATCAAGACGGGGTCACTTGGAGCTGGGGCCGATACCCACTGCTCACTGGCGTTGCTGCTGGCGTCGATCGGGCCCGGCGGCCGGCGTCGAAGGCTCGGAACACTGGAGCCGTTACTCACGATGTCGAGCTGGATTCGGCGGCGGCGGCGGCATCGGCGGCGTCGAGACTGCAGATTTTCCCTTGTGTACTGGAGACAACACTTTCCAGCAACCAGAAGTTCAGTAGATGATGAAGTCCTTTGGCCCTTTGGCTTCAACAGGAGACTGGCACTCTTCCAGCCCTTGGAGATTTTCTAGCAAGCTTTAGAGAGTACACACCAACTTCCTCTCTCCTTGTTCCTTGGCAAAAATAAAGAAGCAGCTTTCAGGTTCCCCACAGCAAACAGCACACTGGCAGAAGGGGGAGGAAAGTCCTTAGATCAGCAGGCTTCTTGTCCTTGGTACCGGTTTCCTTGTCAGAAGTGATCTGAGTTCTTGGTTCAGGGGTCCTTCTCTTATAACCCTTTTCTCCTTTGTTCCCTTTGTCCAAGCAGGGAAATTCCCCCCATCTCAGGTTCGTTGTGGGTGTTGCCAGGCAGAGGCACCTGGCCTATTCACTGAGCAGGGCAGAGTCCTCAGCCACCCAGCAGGAGGCAGAGCCAGTATTGTGTCAGGCAGGGCAGGCTACTCTTCCCTCACTCTATGTGTAAATGCCTCATTCACCCCACACTGACTCATTCAGACCTCTGGAGCCACCCAGCCCCTGACACACACACCAAACCAGCAGAGACCGGTGGATAGTTGGACAAGAAACTAGCCGCTTTCTAAAAGGGCTATTTTTAAACACAGAATTTAAAAACCATCCATCCTAAGGGGTGTGTTATTAAATTCTGAGTTCAGGGATACTAAACTCGACCTGCTACCATGCACCCTGAGTCAGATAGATTATAATGGAGTTAATAATCAGTCTGCCCAGTCTGGCCTATTGGAGGCAGGTAGCCCTTCAATAGTGAAAAACGAAAATGGCTGTAATTCACTATTAGGTCATGCCACACACATCAGGGCATGACCTACCTTTTACCAACAATGCACCCTGCCCTAGGGCCTACCATAGAGGTGTCTGAAATGTGGCAAAGTGAAGGTTTAGAGACCGGCAAGTAGGTTTCCTTGCCAAGTCGACATGGCAGTCAGGGACTGCACGCAGGTGCTGCGGTGGCAGGCCTGAGACACATTTTACAAGCTGCTTCTGTGGGTGGCACAACCAGTGCTGCAAGCCCACCAGCAGCAGTTAACTTACATGCCCTTGGCACACGCAGTGCACTAGACTAGGGTCTGAACAGTAAGTCAACCAAGCCAATCATGGTAACACCAATCAATGTAACAATTTAACATAGGGAGCACTTGCACTGTGGCACTGGTCAGCAGTGGCACAGTGCCCAAAGCAATATTCCAGCAAAAACATCGTAAACAGAGGAGGCAAAAAGAAAAAAAATGGAGGAGAGACTCATGCCAATGATGCCAGGTCTAACACCCATTCAGTAGTTGAGTCCTCAGAATTCTGGGCATTTCTGATCTTTAGACCTGCAACTTTCATCTTTTTGAACTGTGGCTTTTGATTTGGCTGTTCTTCGTTTTTGGAAGTGTAATCTTGAGCGTGCTGCTTGTCTTTGGACTTTGTACGCTCTTCTTATCTCTCTGACCGTCCTTCCCTCTCACAGTTTTTTGATGGACCCTGAAAGGAACGAGAGGAACATGTATCAGTATTCTGATACCTGTCAGGTTCCCTAATATTATCCCTATTCCTGACATTATACCTATTTAACAGGACTCCGGTGGAGGAGATCTACCTTGGGATTGAGATCTATATCCCTTAATGTTTGTTGTTTTTTATTTTACCACTTCTTTTTAGAAGAAGCAGGCATCTGCTTTAAAGTGTCCTTTTCAGGACTACCCATTAGCTGTGGTTTTAAAGCTTTTCCACCCAAACTATGTCTGCCTAATTCTGCAAACGCAGTTTCAATTATTTTCAGTAGTTCATGTTCCTGTTCTAAAGGACTGAACTTCCTTAGATGTTGGCGGATAGACACTGACGCTGCCTTCCCTTCAATATTTGCTAAAATTATGGCTGATACCAGGGCATAGTTACCTAGTAACTTCATCCCTAAATTCAGAGCAGGCTCTGGTCCGTACTACTTGTGTATTTGTCTTAATACATCGGGTATCACCGCTAATGAAGGAATACCATGAGTAATGGTATAAATGGCAGCAAAGACTGTACCCAAAGTGGTACAATACTCTTCTTGTGGTGTTATTCCCATGGGCAAGCAGATTGTTAGCATCCTGTGTTTTTCATATGGAGTAGTATTCAGGAATACCACTTTTAACTGTGTTATTTTCTGAGCTACCCAGATGGCATTTGTTCACGTTTTGTGGGCATTTTGCCCATCACTGTGTGTAATGTTTGTGGTTTGATTTTAGTTGCTGTACCCTGAGAATGAGTACCATTTGCTGCAACTGTTGCTGGTTGAACTGTGAAAAGCCTCATGATGAATTGCGTCATGAGGGGGAACTGTGACCTTGCACCAGCACGGACGCCACTCACCTGCCTGAACCAGAACGGGGCATTCTTCTTGACGGGGCACCCACGCTGTTTGTCTCCCCCGCTGCCCTGACGACATCGAGGGCCGCGGTGGGGGGAGACTACAGCTCCCGTGAGCCTCCACTGCCACGCCCCCTCCCAGGAGATTGCGCGCCCGGAGGCGCTTTAAAAATCGGCGGCTCCCTCGGTGGAGCGGGGGAACTGTGACCTTGCACCAGCACGGACGCCACTCACCTGCCTGAACCAGAACGGGGCATTCTTCTTGACGGGGCACCCACGCTGTTTGTCTCCCCCGCTGCCCTGACGACATCGAGGGCCGCGGTGGGGGGAGACTACAGCTCCCGTGAGCCTCCACTGCCACGCCCCCTCCCAGGAGATTGCGCGCCCGGAGGCGCTTTAAAAATCGGCGGCTCCCTCGGTGGAGCGGGGGAACTGTGACCTTGCACCAGCACGGACGCCACTCACCTGCCTGAACCAGAACGGGGCATTCTTCTTGACGGGGCACCCACGCTGTTTGTCTCCCCCGCTGCCCTGACGACATCGAGGGCCGCGGTGGGGGGAGACTACAGCTCCCGTGAGCCTCCACTGCCACGCCCCCTCCCAGGAGATTGCGCACCCGGAGGCGCTTTAAAAATCGGCGGCTCCCTCCGCGTCGCGGGACGCGCGCGGGCGGCGCCGGGCTGAGCCCGGGCAGAGGGCGGGCCGTCTGTGGCCGTCAGGGGCCAAAGGAGGCCGGGCCGGGCCATATCCCTTTCGTCCGAAACATAACTTGTCCAGGAGGATGTCCTCTCCAGGACTTTGCAAACCGACTGCCAGGGAAGGGGGCTGTAATGCGGGGACATTGGACAAGTACTTTAAACCTACTAAAGATGATGTAGGTAAGGAAAAATCACTGGAGAAACGCAGGGTTGAGCGGCGGCGCTCCATTGATTCCTTGAAGAATACGCCCCTGCCAGAGATCATCCCGTATCCTATTACCCAAGAGGATGATACGCCCCCACCTAGCTTAAAATCTCTGACCCCTGAGGATTTTCCTCTCTTATTGCGGGACATTCCCACTTCCCCTGAGTTGGCCTGTGGAAAACCCCCAGATACAACCCCTTCTGGGACTTGTCCTACTTTTGTTAATCTGGTCACCCAAATCCCACCCTCGCACGCAGCCAAGAAATGCAAGCCTAAACAAAGAGTTGAGGTAGAGCTGCACAAGCCCCCACCGAGTAAACGGAGTAAAAAGTCAGGGGGCAGGGGGAAAATCAAACCGACGCATTTAGATTTCGGTAAAAAACTTACACTTGTACCCCAACCTGGGAGGGATAATAAGAACGCTCCCACTGCTCTTCTCTCAAAGGTCTCTAGTCTAACTAGAGCCCCTATTCTAAGCACCCCAGTGGCTGATACATCTAACCCTCATAGGGAGCTTAGAATCGCTATTGCGTTCTCTTTTACAGCCCATTAGCGATAGTCTGATAAAAGTGGAGAGTAGGCTCACCTTATTGGAAACAGCTTTTACTAATTTGAACATTATAATTAGCAAGCAATCAAATAATATGGGACCCTATCCCCCCGCAGGAAACCTTACCAAAAAGAGAGGTACGAAGGGTAACAATAAAGTCTCCCCCCAGAGAGTGACTACTGCCCCTCCTCTACAACCATTAATGGCTGTTTCAGACCATGTACCGCGCTGCAACGCACCCAATAGGCCCAGAGAGACATCAAACCCTGCCTCTCAAAGTTCCCACTTGGGGATTATTGACGGCAACTTAGAAGCTGGTGGTACCTCTCTACCATCCCCGGGTCGGCTGGCCCCAAGTCCACGGAGACCAGACTTGCCACCAGAGGCTAATAGTCTAACGGTGGTTTTAGCAGGTGCCCCCCGCTTAAGACTAGGGGAGAACGAGGATTACCAATCACTAAAACATAAGGTCATTAAATGGCTGAATTGGAATCGACCCCTACCGTCCCATTTTAATAATGAGATTATTATGGTAAGAAGGGTCTCCTGGCTAGGTAAAACTAGGAAATCTATAATAGGGGACTGCATCCTGACAAGTTTTAAGGATCCGGGCACTGTGCGGCATATTTGTAAAGGAACAAACAGGTCATTGGATTCCACTATCCAGACCATGCCAGTATCCTTTTTCTTCCCCCCAACCCATATGCATCATACTCCGACATCAGATGAGTGGGTGAGGGTGGAACATAGACATAGATATAGGGATCATGCACAACGTCCAAACTTTCAGGTGCAAGACAGGCCCTACTTCCATTTTAATCATTTTAATCGTTTTAATTGCCTGAATGGCTTGGATGGGGTCGATTGACTCTCTAGTGATAAATCAATGGCTGTGGATTGTGGTGCCTGCAGTTCTCTTAAGCTACCTACCTTGACTGCTGTTGTATTGGATGGGCCACTGAATAATCGGGCTGTTTTGGATAATTTATCGGCCCATAATGTTACCAACGCTCTTGGAAGTTCGATCAACACATCATTGGTGGAGAATGTCTGTAGCAGGCCCTTTGACTCACCAGCCCCTAGTGTTAGCATTACATTAGTATCTCCGACATTAGTGGGGCCTGAAACTACATTTTTCAATACTATCCCATTTCAACCTATGGCCACACAGCCTACTACTGACAGATCGCGAGCTGTATGTGAGGACGCAACATTAACGCCACAACCTAATTACAAGCAGACCACTAGTGTCAAACACCTAGGCAGGCAAAGTGGTTACGATCTGTCCATCGTTAGCTGGAATGTTGCAGGCATCGGATCAAGACTGTCTGACCCCCAGTGGGTCCAGCTATTGGATGGCAAAGATGTTATCATGTTTCAAGAGACTTGGGCTACAGGGAATGTGTACCTAGAGGGCTATCACTGTTTTAGTGTACCCGCCTCTAAGCCCGCCCATGGTCGAGCAATGGGAGGACTCTTTATAGGGATCAGAATATTGGCTGGCGGCACTTTTAAGGACCTATCATTGGGGAACCCAAATATTCAGGTCCTCGAATATAAACGAAAGACCTTGATTTATTTAATTAATTTTTATAATAATGATTTTAATTCGACACCAAATAGGAATTATGCAGCACTTTCTAATCTATTGGTACACCTTGATGCAAATATGAATATAGGCCCAGGCGAGAAGTCAGGGATCCTTATTGGGGGTGATTTTAATGCAAAAATCTCAAGTAAATACCAAGCAGAGGACAAAAGCTGTCCCGATCTAGCAGATCGCAGAGGCATTGAGCTTGTTAAGATTTTAAACGACCACATTCTTAGTAATGTTATGGAAACAAGCCAATCCCCAGGACTGACCCACGCCCCCACGTTTAGAGGGAGAGATTCAAAATCAACGATTGATTTTATCTTTACATCCCCCCACTTAACAGACTGTGTGACTGACTCAAATGTGGTAGAGACCCTATATGGAGATCATAACCCTCTTACAGTCACCTTGTATTTGGGCCCCAGCCCAATATATGCTAAATTCAATGGCGCAAGAGATATCACGCCATCGGGTGACGGTCTCCGTCTTAAATGGAGGAGAATTGACTGTGAAGCCTTACTTGACCGCGTAAAGAATGATCACCCAGCATTGGTAAACTCTTGTCTATCAATGGATGAAGATTGTCACAGAATAGTCGCCGATTTTGGGAAATTATGCGTGGCAATTAAAAATTATCTGTTAGTCCCTATACCCCCTGAGACGAAGGACCCTAGATGGTTCGATTCGGCCTGCTCTATGGCAAATAGGGAATTACGTAGGGCACTAACCACCAAACCAAGGAACACAGCGGAGGTACAAACAGCTAGGAAATTTTACAAACAAAAAATAGCTGAAAGGAAGGCGGCACTTCTGATGGAACAGTGGGAGTCCCTGGTTGATAGCGCCAATTTAAAGAGCAGCAGGCAATTCTGGCCCGCTGTTAGGAAAATGCGCGATATGGGTAAAAATGTATCCCCTATTGGCTGTAATATAACTGGCCCTACCTGGGAAGCCCACTTCTCCAACATTTATGCTGCTCCCGCTGAAGAAATAATCACCTTGGATCTGAAACAGTTGGGAGACTTACGGTTTGATCTCCCTGAGGTGACGACAGCCATTAGAGAGAGTCTAGGTAATAAGGCCCCTGGACCAGATGGGCTACCTATAGATTTTATAAAATACAGCACAGACCTATGGGCACCAATTTTATATAATGTTTTTAATAGTATGACACGAGCGTCCATCCCCGAGACATGGTCCCTTAGTATTATTGTTCCAATCTATAAAAAGGGCGATAGGTCAGATCCAGCAAACTACCGACCAATTTCGCTTTTGGATAATACTCTAAAAATACTTGGGCGAGTAATTTACAATAGGGTGGTAGAGTGGGCTGAAGATTCTGACCTACTGGACCCATGTCAGATGGGATTCAGGAGTGGGGTGGGCACGGTTGAACAATGCTTGAATTTAAAATTAATAATTGATAAGTATACCGTTGCCCGATCCTCTCCTATATATCTCGCTTTCATGGATCTCTCATCCGCATTTGATCTGGTAAACAGATCAAAACTGTGGTCAATGCTTCTCGGTTATGGACTGGACAAGCCCTTAGTATACTTCCTGGCATATCTCCATACCGATCTTAGGGCACAAGTCAGGATTGGGTCAGGAGGAGAAGTTTCTGGTGCTATAAAAATTGGCAGGGGGGTCAGACAGGGGTGCGTTTTAGCACCCCTGTTGTTCATCATTTATATTAATGGCATAGCAAAGGCCCTAAAACAAGTAACCAGAGATGTCCCAATTATCCAGGGGCACCCCTTGCCAGTTCTATTATACGCAGATGATGCGGTCCTTATGGGCCGCACCCCTAATGCCCTCCGTGTGCTTGTGGAAAATTTTGTACATTATATGGAGGGCTTGGACCTGCGTGTGAACTTTAAAAAATCCTTTGTTATGTCATGCGGACCTGGTAAACGGAAACTTAATACCATCCATATCGGGTCTGACAAACTTGACTCCGTAAACTCTTTTATATATCTAGGGGTGGCCTTCGCTGCGAACAACTCGTGGAGTGGGCATTCTGCCCACGCCACGAGCAAGTTCTCGAAGGCCATCAACTCAATACTGAGTCTCCCACGCCCTAAGAAATTAGGTGCAACCAGTGCTATTTTAAAAATTTTTAAATTACAGTGTGTTCCTGTTGCCACCTATGGGGCCGAAGTTTGGGCCACTGCTAAAAATCCCGGCATCCAACGAGAAGAGACACGTTTCTGTAGAAAAGTTTTGGGTGCCCCAATTTCGTCCTCTGAATTTATCTGCCATAAAGAGCTAAACCTCACTTACGTTGGTGATTTCATTAGAAGCAGACCAGTTCTATTCTGGTTGAGAATTTGGAGGAATAACGCAGCCTCGCTAACACAAGACATAATCAAAGACTGTCTTAAATGTGATCATGGGCTTTTAATCCCATGGTTAGCGGGAGTTTCAAAATCATTAAGCGCCGTGAATAAAGGTGATCTCTTTGTAGATCCCTCCAGTATTGGATGCCAAGACAAGGTAGAGGTCAGACAAGCACTATATGCACTTTATGAGGCAGAACGGTTGGAAAGGGAAACATTGAAAGCTACGGTTATTAGATATATCGAGAATGACCTGCCCAGGCAACCTCTCCCACTTTATCTCACTCTACCTATGACTAGTTGGGAGAGGTCTCTGTTATTTCGATTAAGGGCCGGCACCATAAAATTCATGCTGGGTTTCCCTTTGGGTTACAATTTAATTATTGACCGCAACCCGTGCCCCTGTGATAGCACCAGTAAGCAGAATGAGTTACACTTTTTATTCTTTTGCAAATTTTACTTAAAATATATCAACTGGTTTTTAACACCCTATTTTAGGAAACACAGACCCCTTTCTCTTATGGAGTCTTGTCAAATGTTACTCTCCCTGGACTCTGAGGAACTGATTTTTCGTACTAGCACCTTTCTAAGACTAATAATCCGTGTACGCAATATGATGGAAAATCCCTGAAAGATTGTTGTTTTAATTCCTTATAAAATTTTTTAGAGATATTGTATTGTATATTGTAATGATGAATTGTTTTTATGTCTGTACTTTTATGAATTCAAGTAATTCGAATAAAGGTCTTTTGAATTTGAATTGAATTTGAATTGCGTCATGTTTCTGTAGATTTTAATTAAATCTTTGTGTTGGATGAGTAAGTCTCCTTGTGGCACTGTTTCATTGTCAGGATGTGGTTTGTAGGTCGCTAATATCGGCCATGTTGCCCCTTCTCCTCCGAGTGAGCCTAATCTTACTCTACCTCTTATATGGGGTAGGGCGCCTTTAAACCAGTATAAATGTTCCTGGTACGTGAGAGGAACCTCTATGTCCTCGAACAGACAATATTCCGCGGATGCAGCTCCTTCTGTATAGTACTGAAATGTCTGTGTTCTGGCATCTCATGCACAAATAAAATACCTCTGTTTTGTTAGATTTGTGTGCCTCAATCACGAAAACAACTAAGCCACCACTGGCTTATAAACTATTTTCTAACAATTTTAGGGTGATTGTATGTCTGAATTTTTCTGCAATTGCGTCTGCATCTTCTTCTCTGGCTGAGAGGTGCAGATTTACTACTGGGTTATCCCCAATCTCAGTCATTTTTGTTAAGAAGAAGTTTGTTCAAGGGAACTCAGATAAGGTTTTAATGCATGATTTTAGGAACACTGGGTCCTTCAAGCTTGATTAACCTACAGCTAATAAATAGGATATTTAGCCTATTCAGCTGTGGCGGATTTTTATGCCCCCCATGCCAGTCGTCTCTGGTGTTTTTGAGTAGGGATCTCTGAGAATGGCATGACTCAACTACTCAGATTCTACTGTTAAGTACCCAACCAACGTGTGTGGTGCCATGCCGTGCAGTTTCTATATATCCTATACAGGATCTGCGTGTTCGGATAACATAAACTGTGGGTTTGGTAGCACACTGGTTCCGAGCAGCCCCACCGGATATGTTAACCTGTTTGCATTAGCTAGCTCACAGTGCCACCAGAATCTCCTCTTAACGGGGAGAGAATCGATTCTGGCAACCTCAGAACATGACAACCTTGATCCCTCAGGATCATGGAAACAATATATTACTTTTCGCTCAGTCAGTCGTGCTTACTTTGTTTGTCACAGTGATACACAGAATAAACGGTCTGGATGTTTCAATAATGATATATTGAACAGCTGTTATTCTAGTGTAGAATAGAGTTGCTATAACAACCATTAGACAGTAGCAGAGATATATGATTAGCAGTACTACGAAAGCGAAGGGATGGTATAGTTTTATAATCATGCTGTAACCATGAATATATACAAGTATATGAGACACATGATAATAAAGTGTGTCTCCCTAACTAGATGTACCTAAATGTACCTAGCATTGGTGTAGGTGTTATGAGCTATGCGCTATACCAAGAATCCCTCTAAGGTCTAGTCAACCCCATTACCTGAGTAAGGAGAGAATATGCGACCCCATCCTGGTCTCAAGTTGGACACCCCACGAGGGATGTTAGACCACTGCTAGCTGGAGCATCTCCATGCAGGAACCTCAGCATCTCTGGTCAGGTCTCCCAGGGGTCCTACCTTGCTGTGCTACTTTGTCAGCCTAAAGGATGACATCGGGCTTGAACTTTAACATAGATATTATATAGGAGATGTTAGTCCTGCTGTGAGTCCTGCTGTGCTTTGAAAAAGCCTCATGCATAATGTATGCATATCGAACCAGAGAGAAACCTGCGTTCTGAATGCAGTGTTGTATCTAGGTATAAGGTCAACCCCTTTAAATTGTGAGAAGTGTAATGTAGTGGGAGAACCGGTATGTATAAAATGTAGGGAAGGGAGGGAACAGAAGGGTAGTGCCTGAGTGATCTGATGTGTGCATGGGTGGTGCTTGGGTGAATAGATGAGTGCATGGATAGTGCCTGGGTGATTGGAAGAATGTATGAGGATTGTCCGTGTGATTAGATGAGTGCTTGGGTACTGCCTGGGTGAGTCGATGAATGCATGGGTAATGCCTCAGTAAATGGATGAGGGCATGTATAGTGGAAGAGTGATTGGATGAGGGCATGGATAGTTCCTAGTTGATTGAGAGAGTGCATAGATAGTGCCTGAGTGAATGGATGAGTGCATGGGTAATGCTTGGGTGATTAGATGTTTAGTGCCTGAGTGAATGGATGAGCACATATGTAGTGCCTGAGTGAGTGGATGAGTGCAAGGGTAATGACTGGGTGATTTATATGTACATGGGTAGTGCATGGGTGATTGCATGAGTGCATGGATAGTGCCTGGGTGATTGGATGAGCAGAAGGTTAGTGCCTGAGTGATTGGATGAGTGCATGGGTAGTGTTTGGGTGATTGGATGAGTGGAAGATTAGCACCTTGGTAATTTGATAAGTACATGGATAGCACCTCATTGAATGGGTTAGTGCATTGGTAGTGCCTGGTTGGTTAAATGAGTGTGTCGGTAGCACTTGGGTGACTGGATGGGTGCAGAAATAGCACCGCTTTGAATTGCATGCAGTTTTGTGTAGCTGATTGTATTAGTGCAAGAATGATGCTTGGTTAATTAGATAAGTGCATAGAAACTGGTTGTGTGAATGAATGAGTGCATGGGTAGTGGCTGTTTGAATGAACAAGAGCAAGGATAGTGCCTGGGTGATTGAATATGTGCATGGTTAGTACCTGGGTAAATAGATGAGTGCATGAGTGAATGGATCAGTGCAAGGGTACTGCCTGAGTAAATCAATGAGTATAAGGGTAATGTGTGACTGATTGGATGAGTCCAAGCTGGTGCCTGGGTAATTACCTGAGTATAAGGATAGTGCCTGGGTGATTGGGTAAATGAATGCATAGTGCCTGTGTGATTGGGTGAGTGCATGGATAGTGCCTGGGTGATTGGATGAGTGCATGGGTTGTGCCTCAGTGAATGGATTAGTGCATGGGTAGTGACTAAGTGAATGAACAAGCACATGCATAGTGTTGCAGTGAATGGATGAGTGCTGGGGTAGTGCCGGGGTGAATGGATGAGTGCATGGATGATGCCTGAGTCAATTGATGGGTGCATGGTAACTGCTGGGTGAATTAATGTGTGCATGGTGAATGGTGCCTGGGTGAATGGATTAATGCATGGGTAGTACCTGATTGATTGGATGAGTTCATGGGTAGGGTCTAGGTAAATAGATGAGTGCATGGGTAGTTCCTGGGTGAATGGATGAGTAGAAGGTTAGTGCCTTGGTAATTGGATGTGTGCATGCATAGTGCCTGGGTGAATGGATGAGTGCATGGGTAGTACCTGAGTAAATAGATGAGTAAACAGGTAGTGTGTGAGCGAATGGATGAGTGCAAGGGAAGAATAGTGGTCATTGGATGAGGGCATGGGTAGGGACTGAGTGAATTAATGAGAACATACATAGTGCCTGAGTGAATAGATGAATGCATAAGTAGTGCCTGGTTAAATTGATTCATACATCAGTAGGGCCTGAGTCAATGGAAGAGTGCATGGGTAGTGCCTGAATGAGAGGACATGTGCATAGTTAGTGTCTGGGTGATTGCATAGTGCATGAGTAGTGCTGAGTGAACAAATGAGTGCAAGAGTAGTACTTGGGTGATTGTATGAGTGCTTGGGCAGTGTCTGAGTGATTTCATACGTGCACAATAAGTGCCTGGGTGAATGGATGAGTACATGTGTAGTGCGTGATTGAATAGATGAGTACAAGTGTAGTGCCTGGATCATTGGATGAGTGTATTGGTAGTACCTAAGTTAATGGATGAGTGCAAGTGTAGTGCCCAAGTGCAAAGATGAGTGCAAGGGTGGTGTCTGGGTAATTGGATGTAGGCATGGGAAGTGCCCATTTGAATTTTTGAGTGCATGCATAATTTCTAAGCAATGGATTAGTTCAAGGGTAGTGCCTGGGTGAAAGTGTAAGTGCATGGATAGTGCCGGGGTGATTGGAAGAAAGTATGAGTAGTGCCTGAGTGATTGGATAAGTACTTGTGTACTGCCTGGGTGATTGGATGAGTGCAAGAGTAGTGTCAAGGTGATTGTGAGAGTGCATGGATAATGAATGCATAAGTGCATGGGTACTGCTTGGGTGATTGGATTAGTGCATGGGCAGTGTCTGGTTGATTGTATGGGTGTGTGGGTAGCACATAGGTGATTGCATGAGGGAAGTGATGAATACAGGCCCCAGCTAGGCCCGCAATACACAAGGGTTTGCTCTCCTGTAATGGAATCTATAAGGAAGTTGGCACGGAAACTGCAAAGTACAAAAACAGCATTTATTAACCCTTAAGGGTGGTCCTACAATCCACACAACACTCTTCAGTATTGCATAGAGTAGCACAAAGAACCTTCGTACATGGTCCCCTTTTATACACAATAGAGGGGCTCATAAGTGGGTGTATACAACATAAAGACGAAGAACATTACCATTTATGGTCATTTTCGATACTGAATCAATATGTGGGCGGAGCTAACGCACTCCTTGAGCCCGCGAAAACATGGTCAAGCAAGGCTAACTGATAACAGATGTGGTCAAGTCTGGGCATGCGCCAGATGGACAAAGGAGCTATTTATAGACTGTTACTGGGCAGATTACAAGAGCAACTAACACAGAGGTTGGACTCTTCTCGTGGGGAACACGTGGAAGCATGACAATACAAAATGGAGTCCAAGCTTCGGTCAACATAACAGAGAAAACACAATCTATAACAGGGGAATTAATGTCTTTAGTAAATGCTTAATCACATCATTGTCTCAATTTACAACAGACGACCCTTTCAGCATTTACTGAAGACATCCGGCTTGTTAGGATAATCGTCATATATGTCAATTGTCATCATTCCTTCAACTTCTTTAGCTAAACGTTTTTGGTGAGCAACATCAGCAATAGCTTTCTTATCAGGGATACAGAATGATACACATAATGAGCAGAGTAAGGGACCACATTGAATACAAATACAGCATGAGAACAGAACCGCTACAATAATACAGAGACCAGTTAGAACCTTCCATCCCCAGGCAGTAATTAACGCCCAAAACCATCCAGAAAAAGACCAAGTGCCGTTTTCTGTATGGATCTCAGCTGCAATTTTATGCAGTTTATTGATGGCATTATAAACTGATGGCGTATGATCAGGGATAAACACACAACAGCTACTTCCAATAATTTTACATGCTCCTCCTCTGTCAGCTAGCATAACGTCTAATACCATACGATTCTGCAATGCAACAATTCTAGTGATCTGTAATTCCTCCGTAAGATTCCCAAGAGCAGCAGCAGTCTGATTTGTCACAGCTTCTACCACTCTTGTTAATCTTCGGATCTTCCTACTGTTCAGGGCAGCTCCAACAAAGAAAAACAGTCCTAGGTTAATATCAATGTACTGTTGCAGACTGGTGTCAGTCTGATCTACATCATCAATTGATAAAGTACGTTTATACCTATTTACAGTCACATTATTCAATAATTTCAGATCCTTATGATATGATGCGGGTGCTAGGAATACAGGAGGTAATAGAAATGATACATAGCATACCCCAGACCACCCAGCCGGCAGACGGTAATAACCTTTATTTCCACACACAAAGTACGTATTATGGGAGGCTAAGAAGGTACTATTGTTCAACCCATCAATATTCAAAACAGAAATGCAATCACTGACACCAACAGGGATGAAACCCACACTCTGGACACACAGGTCCGCTTGAGCTTGTGCTACTTGAATCACAAATTTATCTTTTCCCACAGTGTCTCTTGTGTTCGTAAAGATGTAGGGAATGGATTCATTGTCTGGTCGGTACTCTTCCCACTCCCAAATTGTCCCATTCGCTTGTGGATACCCATTCTTGTCTTGATGGCATTCTTTATTAAGTCTAAAAAGCAATCGTCCCACTGTCGGTTTCCGAGTGGCAAAAAGCAAAGTATACCATGCTCTACAAGAGCCATTATGAGAGAAAGGAAGGGGTATAAATGGCGTTCCTCCTTTCTTCTGATGAGCTGGCATCATCCCACATATCCAACAGTTCGTAGCATTCGTGGCAACGTGGGTATGATGCAGCATCTGGATGAAAGTGTTATTCAAGTAAGATTGTCGATGCTTCAACTCTTGATACGGTAATGTATAAAAATAGTGCTCCTCAGGCACCGGAGTTGTCAACACAAGAATCTTCCGAGCGGGAGTTACATCCTCCACGAACCATGTGGTTATCCCAACAATGGCTACTGTCAACATGAACCCTAACGCACAAAGGATTTTCTTTTTCTCCATATCAAGGTAAAAATAAAACCCAATATCTTCCTGAAACTAAAAGTCTGTCAGAACTCTTCCCCTTGGGCAGCGGTTGATTTCTTCACCAGCGGGCCAAGACGGGTGTCGCTACACTAATGCAGGGCTGATCCCCCCCCCTTGCCTCATCGGCTCTCCGTTTCACTAACCCAAGGGCCGTTCTGACAGTATGTCCCGCTACTGGAAAACTCACTTCCTTGGTCGAAGATGATATCGCCTTCCTCCAGAAGTCGCGTGGTCCGGAAAGAGCTCCTCAGTGGCGTTTGGCTCCGCAGCACGGCCTGTCTCTGCAGCCAAAATTTCTCGTTGATCGGTCAGCACGGCGGGTTCCACCAATCCGGGCGGCACCTTCCTACAATGCAGGGAGTGGATCCAATTCTTTCTGTTGGAGACTCGCACAGCCGTCCTCGTTGCGAGGAGGACCTGCTCAGGGCCCACCCATCTCGGCTCCAAGCTGTTCGTTCTGTCGAAGACTTTCACCATGACATGGTCACCAGGCCGGAGACCATGTCCTTCGCCGGTAGACCGATCAGGGAGCGCCTCTCGGACCTGTTGATGGATAGAAACCAAGTTATCCGTTAACTGTGCCAAATAATCGCTCATCATTACACAAGGTACATCATACACAGCCTTAGGTCTTGGTGGACCCCAAATATTCATTGGGCGTCCAAAGACGATCTCATATGGCGTAAGGCCAGTTCGAGAGTGCGGTACTGATCTAATTGACAATAACGCCAGTGGCAGAGCGTCTGGCCAAGTCAAAGACGTCGAAGCTTGAATTTTGGCGATCTTAAGCTTCAGTGTACCATTATACTTCTCAACTAGGCCTGCAGACTGAGGGTGAAACACGGCATGGAACTTCTGAGTGATGCCTAGACCCTTCAAGACATACTTTATAACATCCGCTACAAAGTGAGGGCCATTATCACTCCACAGAAGTCTACAAACGCCATATCGGGGGAAAAACTCCTTCAGCAGCAGCTTCGCAGTAGTCATCGCAGTATTGTCTTTCGTAGGGTACGCTTCAACCCATTTGCTGAAAGCGCAGACCACTACTAGAACATACTTCAGATTATTACAGCGCTCAAGCTGGATGTAATCCATCTGCAGAACCTCAAAGGGTGCAGTGGGTGTCACAAATCCTCCCGCTGGAGTTCGAGTACCCTTTCCTGGGTTATACCTCAGGCAGATCATACAGGTCTGCACCACCCTCTTTGCCGAGCTAGCAATCTCTGGATGCTCCCAGACTTGGGTAAGCAATTTCACAATTGCGGAAGCTCCAACATGTGCTAGCCCATGTGCCATCTGAACCATAGGTTGTACAAAGGCCGTGGGTAATTTCCATTTATCCATCTGCTTATTTCTCCAGCAACCCTCGTCATCCAGTTCTCCCTCGCTAGCCCATTGTTCCCGCTCTTTGTCAGAAGCGGTCCTTTGCATTTCTCGCACTTCCTCCTTCGCATCATGCCATCTCTCCACCTGTGACTTCACTACATACATGGCAGTAGTACCGGGCTGCATCGCAGTCTCCCGTGCTACTCGATCCGCTAACGCATTCCCTTCTCCGACTTTATCAACCACTTTCCTATGGGCGCTACACTTAACTATGGCAATTTTCTTTGGGTATGTCAATGCAGTTAAAAGATTATGAACTAACTCTCCATGCATTATCTGTACTCCATGTGACGTTAAAAACCCTCTCTCCTTCCAGAGTAGGCCGAAGTCATGCGCTACTTCGAAGGCATAGCGGCTATCTGTATAAACATTCACACACAGTCCTGTACTGAGCTCACATGCTCGTGTTAATGCTATCAGTTCCGCTGCTTGAGCTGATTTCTGTGGTATGCGTGCTGTCTCCACTATCGTTTGTAATGTGGTAATTGCATATGCTGCTGAAGCCGTACCATCTGGTAGCTTCAGACAGGATCCATCCACCCACAGTTCTCCATCTACATCTGGAAAGGGCGTATCCTGAAGATCAATACGACCCTTTGTTTGTTCCTCAGTCACGAGAATACAATCATGCGCTTTCCGCGCCTCAGGCTGGGTTTCGGGGTATGGCAGCAATGTTGCCGGGTTTAGCGTTACGCACCTTTTCAACGTAATATGAGGAGCCAAAAGCGTCAACTCATATCCCGTTAAACGGGCACTGGTCAAATGCTGCGTCTTTGTTTGATTAAGCAGGGCATCAACAGCATGGGGAACTAATACCAACAGCTTATGAGATAACACAATTCCCTCGCTTTGGCGTATTGACACAGCTGTCGCCGCAACCGAGCGAAAACACCCTGGTAATGCTCGGGCGACAGGATCAAGTACAGCCGAAAAATATGCACAAGGGCGCTGCTTATCACCGTGCATTTGCACTAAAACTGACAATGCACATCCATCTTTCTCATGCACATACAACGAAAAGGGTTTTGCATAATCAGGGGTCCCTAACACTGGTGCTGAACAAAGGGCCTGTCGTAGTTGCTGAAAAGCAGTATCACACTCATCTGACCAAGGGATTGGGATAGGCGTGTCCTTTGTCAAGAGGGCTAACAATGGCTTAGCTATGTGCGATAACCCCAATATCCACTGTCTACAAAAAGAAACAAGGCCCAAAAATGCACGCACATCCTTCTGTGTGGATGGTCTCGGTGTATCCAAAATTACTTGGATACGATCCGGTGTGAGTGCACGTCCCTCCTTAGACAAAAGGTGACCCAGATAAGTCACCTTTGGTCTACAGAATTGCAATTTCTTCCTAGATACCTTATGATTGCGGGACGCTAGAAAGGAAAGTAAGGACAACGTACTTTTTTCACATAACTCCAGGGTGTCAGCCGCCAGCAAGATGTCATCAACATATTGAATGAGGGCGACCCCCTCGAGCAGAACAAAAGAATCCAATTGTCGTTTCAAAGCCTGACTGTAAATGCTAGGGCTTTCTGTATAGCCCTGGGGAATCCTACAGAAACGATAAGATCTATTATTCAGTGTAAACCCAAAAAGATATCGGCTATCAGGGTGAATGGGAATGGAAAAGAAGGCATTTTTCAAATCAATCACTGAGAACATGGTCGCCGTAGGCGGGACCAAGGTAAGCAACATCGTGATATCGGAAACCACTGGGTATTGAGGTATCACGATCTTGTTCACTTCCCTCAAATCAATTATAAACCGATAAACTCTGGCATCCGTATCCTTTTTCAGTATGGGAAGAATCGGACTGTTACAAATGTTGTAGGGGACTTCCTCGACTACCCCAACCGTTATCAAATCCTGCACTATCTGTATGAGAGCCTCCTCGCCCTCCTGGGAAATACGGTACTGTGGGAGGCGTGGTAACACCGCCCCCTCCTGGACGCTAATGTGGACCGGCGGAATCACCATTTGTCCCACATCAGTATCCGAAGTTGCCCACAAAGCATGAGGGAGGGTAGCTAACAGCGCATCCTCTGACATCGTACACATCCGTTCAGATCGGGGGTAATTGTCATTCAATATTACCCGCACACCAGCAGGGGAGCAGTGGATAGTAGCCCTAAAGTGCTTTAACATATCAAGACCCATAATATTGTCCGGTGTGTACGGGGCAAGCAAAAACGGACAGGGTGCAGAAAAAGAATCAACCTTAAACATGAGGGGCTGTGAAAGAGGGCTTCGGGAGAGTGTACCATCAAACCCTACCGATGTGACCATTAAGCCGGATGGGGGAGCCCCCGGAACCAATTGCTTAGATAGCGCACTACGTGTCGCTCCTGTATCCACTAGGAACTGATCAGTAGAGCCCAAAACCTCAGCCGATACATAAGGGCCCTTCTGATCGACCGGCACCTCAACTGATTCTAACCCCCATCCAACGCTTTCCTATGCATGCTGAGAGTCATGGTACCCCGACCTGTCAATCCCTGACGCTTGATACTGATGCTGGCGATCGAAAACATTTGATCTATCTCGGTGCTGCCCAGCAGACTCAAGACGAGCCTGTTCGTTAGAATTCCCTCGAAAGTTCGAGAAACCCCCTCTACCTCGCGGGCCACCGTGGGTGTGCCCCTGGCGCGATGCATGCAACACCGGGCAGTCCCTAGCCCAATGACCCGATTGCTTACAATACGCACATTGATTCCTATTCAAATCAGACCGGCCCGAGGGAGGACCATAAGATCCTCCCCTACCTCTATTACTACCCCGTCGAGGCGGGCCATAGACTTGCGCCAACATCACCTTTGTTTTCAAATCTTTCGATTTCTTTTCCTCCTGGCCCTTTGCTTCTTGCTCCTGACGCTCATAATACTGAGCGATAGTCAGGAGGGCCGTCGGCGTAGAGGAGGACCAAGAACTTTCACTCGCTTTCAGACGGGCCGCAACTGCCGGCAGCAGATTAGCTACATATTTATCCGCAAAAAGGTGGCGTCCCGTATCGTCGGTAAGCGACTGGCCACTAAAATCATGAAACGTCTCCTCAAAGCGCGTAAAGAAGTCCGCAACTGACTCATCAACTTTCTGTTTACATGCAGCTAACATATTCCAGTCAATTTTTTTAGGGGGGATAATTGTCTTCAACTTAGCCACAATAGCAGCAGGGAGATCTAAAATATTCTGGGGCGGTTTCTGCGCAGGCTTCCTCTCCCTATCCTCATCCTCCAGTTCAGACCATCGAGCCTTAAAAGTGGCAACATCATCTACCTTCCGCACAGATCGCCACATGTCTGGTGGTAGAATAAGCCCAAAGAACAAATCTATGTCTGCTAAAGTCATGACGCAAGAATTCAAGGCCCCCTCGACTTCTTCATAGAAGGCCGCTGGATTCTTGCGGGGGTCGGGCAGCGCATTCTTCAATGCCATAACATCAGCCCTATGCCATGGAGTGTAAACCCAATTATACATGAAATATCCCTTAGCATCGGCGGAGGTGATGTCCGAGCTAGTCCCCGCTCCTTTAGGAGGAACATACAAAGGCGCTGCCTCTCGCATTGGTTTAACATGCACTATGTCATCCTTATCTGACTGGGAGGTGGATGAGTGGCCCTCTGTTGTGCACGAATCCGACTGCTTCTCCTTCCCTGCTCGCTGGCGCGCTTTCTCTTTATAGACCAGCACCTCGTCCCGCAAGGCGAACAGCCGCCGAACCGTATCTGGAGCCTTAGAAAAAGAGAAAACACCATTACGCAATGCTTTAGCATCCGATGATACTTCGTCGGGCTCAAAAACACCAGAACGTTTCCGGAAAGCATCAATCACTTCATCCGCGAAATGACCCAGAAAATACAATTTATCTCTCTCCTGCCACGCCCCCCAAGTATGGAATAATTCCTCTATAGATATCTTGCCGTTAAGTGCACGGAAGGAAATTTGCCGAAGCTCAGCCATTCGGTCGGCTGATAACATAGACCGGTATCTACCTTACCTGTACCCGGGACAGAATCTTGCGGCCTCGGAGCAGATGCGCCGACATATGGGGGCGGAGGGCGATCTAGTAAAGAAAAATCATCATCGAGATTATTAAGGACAGGATAAAGTGGCTGCCGAACAACGTATTGACCCGAAACTTGCAGCCTACGCTCTTTCTCTTGTCTCTCTGTCTGTTCTCTGTCCTCCCGACGCTTCGCTTCCTGTGCTCGCACATGATCATTCTTCCGTTGTTCTTTATCAAACAGCGCTTTCTCACGCTTCTCTCGCTCACGCACCTCCTTCACCCACAACCGCACACACTCAAACATATCCTGACGAGCATGCCGCTTACACATACACTGTTCCACATACTCAATCTTACGTATATCAAACGATCCATACAAAGGCCATCGCAACTCAGGATCTTTTTTTGTATATTTCCTCCATACTGTGCTGTACATTATGGAAGAAAGACCATGCTTCACATACATATCCCTATTAGGAGTCCCCTCTGGGGGAGCTGGAGCAGATTCCTCGAGGTTCAACCGGTTTCCGAAACAGCAGCACCACTTACGGAGTGCGCTGAAAGCAGGCATGCTCAGAAATAATGCAAAATATGCAATATTATAGAAAAATGGCACTTAATCGTTGCGCCGTTCAAAGTTACACAGCTCTGGAGAAATCTCTCCACATTACCTGCCTATATGTGTTGCAACGCATATATATTCACAAAGACAAATCCAAAATATGACTAGTCATCACAAATCAAACTCAAATAGCCAGATCAGGCTTCAAAAACTCGGAGCAAGTACCGTACACCGGTTCTTACCAATCAAGAGTCCAGATTCCAACTGCCAAGCTCCACAATCACCCAAACGGCTTTCACGGCAAGACCGACAGAAGAGGTCTCAGTCGAGGACCGGCGCCACCCAGACGGTCAGCTCGGAAGGGAAGGAAGAAAAACCTTGGGATGCCAGGGCTAAGACGCCGCTGGCAGTGATCACGTCCCCGGCCCAATTCCTCACCTTCGTCGCGACCAATCCTTCGAGCATCCGAGTCGCCGATGAGCCCCACGTGACGGGCGCCAATTGATGAATACAGGCCCCAGCTAGGCCCGCAGGACACAAGGGTTCGCTCTCCTGTAATGGAATCTATAAGGAAGTTGGCACGGAAACTGCAAAGTACAAAAACAGCATTTATTAACCCTTAAGGGTGGTCCTACAATCCACACAACACTCTTCAGTATTGCATAGAGTAGCACAAAGAACCTTCGTACATGGTCCCCTTTTATACACAATAGAGGGGCTCATAAGTGGGTGGATACAACATAAAGACGAAGAACATTACCATTTATGGTCATTTTCGATACTGAATCAATATGTGGGCGGAGCTAACGCACTCCTTGAGCCCGCGAAAACATGGTCAAGCAAGGCTAACTGATAACAGATGTGGTCAAGTCTGGGCATGCGCCAGATGGACAAAGGAGCTATTTATAGACTGTTACTGGGCAGATTACAAGAGCAACTAACACAGAGGTTGGACTCTTCTCGTGGGGAACACGTGGAAGCATGACAATACAAAATGGAGTCCAAGCTTCGGTCAACATAACAGAGAAAACACAATCTATAACAGGGGAATTAATGTCTTTAGTAAATGCTTAATCACATCATTGTCTCAATTTACAACAGAAGAGTAATGCCTGGGTGATTGGAAGAGTGTAAGGTTATAGCCTAGGTCAAGAGTAGTAGTAGTAGTACAAGAGTAGTAGCTTTGTGATTGACTGAGTACATGAATAGAGCCTGATAGATTTAGTGAATGCATGTATACTGACTGCATGATTGGATGAGCCCATGAGTAGAGCCTGGGTGAGTTGATGAGTGAATGGGTTGTCACTCAGTGAATGGATTAGTGCATACATCATTTCTGGGTGATTGCATAGTGCATAGGTAGCGCCTGGGGGAATGGGGATTCTCTGAGTGGTTAGATTTATTCAAGTGCAGTACCTGAGTGATTGTATAACTTCTTAGGTAGTGGCTGGCTGATAGTACAAATGCAACTGCTGTCCCTGGGAGATGGGATAAGTTCATAAGTAGTAACTCAATAAATGCATCACTAGATTAGTGATTTGACACAAGTAATATATCTGGATTTCAAACCACTGTGAAAAAACAAAAACAGACACAAATGTGTTAGAATTTCATTTTGAACATTAGGCAACCAAACAACATAAAATATTTTGTAACCAAAACTTTAATTCAATATAGACAAATGTTTTACTGTTTTTTCCTGTTTACAGCGCTCATACTTGTTCACTTTCAACAGTGCTTGGTAAAAAGACTCATCATGAAACAGTGGGAAAAAGCAATCAATGGATTGTAACAAAACAAAAAACAAATGTGCACAGTAGATCATTGCAACTAGGTCATACTGTTCACTGCACTCACTACATGTGTTTTTAATACTGGCATGCTGATAGGTTACTACCTAAATCAAAGCAATTATACCATAAAACTGTTTCTGATATTTTTATATCTGATACAAAATGTCCCACAATTATGAAACAGTTGTCATTTTTTTATTGGTAAAGAGACTTTTCACATGCAACTTAAGGCTACTGGTATTATAGTACCTCCATTTATTTTTTATCTGTAGTAACACAATGTAGTCCTTAAATATGTATAAATACATTTCTTGCAGTTAAAAATAGTCCTTAATTTCTAACAGCTTGCTGTTGACAATATCCCCCAATAGGCTGAATCATGTCTCAGAAACACATAAACCATATATAAATTTGAACCCAAGAACAAATTTTATTATCCTAGATTCTCCTTAGAACTTCAGTTCTAGAATTAGTGAATATGAGTTTAGTACATTTTTGGGTACTTTTGATTTGAATGTTACTTGGATATCATTGCACTCTGTCCACCCCGTTTGACATCTTAAAGATATTGTGTAGTGTCCAAAGGTTATAGTAACTCCTTCATGAAATATGATTGCAAAAGTTGTAAAAGATCTTTTTGAGATAGAAATTTGAGCAGCTTTAAAGTTTGTAATTTCAGTTCCTAATTTAGTACCATCCACTCTGCTTCGTTGTTGCATGACTATGGCATATTTTCTATACAATTGTAGAAAAAGGATTTCTCTGCAGTTTGGACAGGTCTCGATGGGTGTTTGCAGTTAAATCTTCAAATCGCACAGCTTCAAAATTTAGTAATGTCAAGTACAGGAATCATTCTTAATTGATTTAAGTGCTAGATATACATTCACAATCTTCACAGTTATTGGACCATTTATAAGATAAACCAAATAATATGGATATTCACATCTTCTTCATCGAATTGTCCTGGCATTACCATAAGAAATCATTGATCATCCACCTGAAGATTCTGGGAGAATACTACTGATCCAGAACAGTCATCAGTGAGTTTTCGTATTCCAGAAGAAGACTTTATAATAATCCTATCACTTCTTAATTCTTCAAGTAAACCACACAGTTTTGAAGACATTCTTGTATCTACCTTTTAATATAATTGGTAAAATAAGGCAAATGACATGATCCATTTAACACTACATTTGCATTACAGTTCACTCCATATTTATAATCAAAGTGATAGCTTTGTATTTAGTCAGTGTGCTCTAGTTTTCTTTTCTTTCCTCCTTGTTGATTTTCTTTTTGTTCATCTTTGTGTTCAACTCTGATAGGCTCTTGTGATATTTTCTGCTCTTGGCACAGTATTGCTTTGGAAACAATAGGATACTGGCCCAAATGAGGAGCATATTGAGGTCCTAAATGATTATACTCTGTTGCACATCTCATTTCAGCACTTACTTTCGTCTCATCAAAATCAATCAGAAATAAACCAGACAATGTTTGATTTTACAACAAAGCAACATATGACATTCCTTCTTTGAATACACTACAGCTGATTCAGTGCAAGACCGGGTAACATGCACCAATATCCTCCCTGCGTCGCAGACCCGTCGTCACGCACACTCATTCATACATGCATTCATTGGTGGGGCCCATAACACCAACTCACACACATCACCATACACAATTCTACACACAGGAGGAATGAGTAATTCAAGCGCTGGACATGTGGGGGAACACCTTATAACCTATAGGGAGGAAAAGTTATTTACAAATATACATAAACGCTCTTCTCCTACAGGTCCTTAATCCTAAACATCAAGGCACTCCTCCCACTTGGTCAATGGACCAATTAGTTGGATTGGTTGATGGTGATTTAGAACCAGCTAAAACACATTTTAAGATTCAGATCTTACCTTCCATAAAAGAAATCACAGACTTGTTTTCTTTGTTAATCAATATCTTATTTATCTAAATATTTGCATTTGTCTCATTAAGTTTAGATTTATTATCAAATTTTCAATAAATCACAGAACATCATATTTACCTATTCTGTCTATTTGGAGTCCTCTAATTCATTGGCTCTGCATAATCAAAGTTGCAGTCAATCGTCCGGAAGGAGGCCAAGCTTAAAGTTCTCTGCTCGGCACGCTAGAGTCCCAGAGATCGGCAAGGGACCAAAGGCGTGCAAGCATCTACGACTGCCCATAAATTCAGGAAAAGTTTGCAGTCATCAGATAATTGGGCAGCATCCGGACCCTCAGAGCAATGTGGCAAGGCAAAGCAACGTAGACCCAAAGCGCCGTGTTAACGAGCAGTCGCAGTGTCCGTGGCAGTGGTTGTGGTATTCCTCTCTATTCTACCATTGTTTTTATAATAAAAATGAGGTGAAGAAGTTACAAATTATTACTTTAGGACAGTCGTGATTGGTTGGTTGGGATCGTTCGACGATAATGTTATACTTTTCAGTACAGTTTGAGGGGTGAGATCATTGGAAGGGTCAAGAGTTGAATTTTTCCGTTTTTTACTGTACAGTCCATTGTTTGGTTTTCTTGGCCGTCTTCCATGTTTGACCTTGTTCTGGTACACTATGGGTGAGAGTTTGTGACGAGGTTCAGAAGCTTTTGTCGCAAATGCGCACTTCACTCCACACCTTGTGGGACAGTGGCCACTTCATTGTGTGCTGACAGTGGCCATCTTGGATTTTAGGCCCAAATGTTAACTTAAGCAAAACAAACACAAAAGAGTAATTAATACATAGAAATAATGAATCTAATCTAATGTTAACCCCTTACTAATCCCTCTATGTGATTGTATTTATCTAGCGTAAAGCGACATTTAAAGCAATTATATTAACCTTTTGGTCCTCCTCTCGGGCAACATTACAAAAGCAACATATATCATGCAGTATTCTATAACCACATATTCTATTGTTAATATGCGTACGGATTTTAGTAGTGGTTATTTAGCCATGCAAATTGCAAATCCCACGTGTAATTCGAATATTAGTAATATTGAATATTTATTCATGCATCACCCTTTAATAATATTACTGTTAATAGGTTATATAATTAGTATTTTATGCAAAATGGAGGGGTATATAAAATGTTGTACTACCGGCTTCATCACAACCAATATTAAACGATATTCACAAGACTTGTATCTACACTTAAACCTTGTGATTTGTGAACAGTTACTGCATATGCTAAAGACATTGGTCACTGCTTTTGATGGACATACAAGACTTTCACAAGTAGAAAACGTACAACGTATCTACCAATCTGCTTAACTTCAGCAATATCATCACATTTTATGGCTAAGTATTCCACATCAATTCTTTTTTCACCAATTGCCAATTTTCAAAACTTTACCCATTGCACCATTAACTAGGCCTTCTTAAACATTTAAATTATGATGTAAGATTACACGAAAATGTTTACAGATGAGTAACTGTTTTTTTACTCCTACAGTTTTTGACACAGACTTTTCTAAACTATTACATTTTGATTGCAGCTTTTCTGTTAGTAGCACTGTAAACTCTTTGATGTTCCATTTTATCATTTGCTCTAATTTTTACGGTCTCTTATTTTTTCATATGGAATAATTGTTCATTGAATTTACTACACTCCTCAAGAGTTGGATTCAAACAAACCATATACTTTTCTTCCTTAACAAAATTGTACATGACTTCAGCAGCTGATACATTACTTGGAAACATAATTTTGATGAGATGGGTTTGTAATACTGTCTTTCCCTCTATATTGAGAACTCCCACTCCTATGTCCTTTAATATTTTTTGCATAATGCATATCTAATGCATGGTGCATATTTTGGACTAACTCTTTGTATTGAAAGTTTCCAACATATTTAAATTTCCAATACTTCCTAGTGAATTCCTTGTTTCAGTAAGTAGTAATTCTTGAATACAGGTTGTCATTTTACAGGAGGTAGTTGTAGCAGGTCTCCAAAGACATTTAAGTGTTTTCCTCCTAAAAGTACATTGTAGTCTATTTTTTAAATTTGAGGCATTTTTAAATGTATCCAATTGCAGCGCATCATTGGGACCCAAGACGTAGGATTCCAGGTGGATTAACATTAATGCCAGTAACTCATCGGAACCTTCCAAATTAGCAATAAATGTCATGCAATTGAGTAAGGCAAAAAAGAAAATATGCTCCTCGATTCCATTCATCAACAGATCCATCCACGGAGAACCTGTGTTAACTTTGATGAATCTGAGAAACAAGAGCCTCTGTGCATTTGCAAAGTGACTACCTCCAGCCAGTGGCTCCAAAGCTGGGTTGTATCTAATCCCCACACCCATGGAACAGTCTTGGTAAGTAGCCACCAAGGGACCCATTAAGAATTTGAAATCCAGGGCAGGTTGAGATGCGATGGCCAGGCAGATATCCAGGGTTCACCGGACGGGTTACTGGATACAATGAAAAACAGGTTGCACACAGGTGAATTAAGCATATTGGAAGATCAGAAAAAATTTGGCATCCAGAGCATCCTGAGCTACCAATCGAAAAATTGTAGCATCTGTTCATGGTACAGCTGCAGAGTTGCATGCCTGGGCAGGACCACTTACAGAGCAGACATTGCGTAACAAAAGGAACAGCACAACAATGCCACAGATCAAGAAAAGCAGCAATGGCAACCGACCAAATACGCTAGAAAAGAATGGAGGGGCAGATTTATGTTGGGCTTGCGCCACTTTTACACCGCCGTTGCGTCACTTATGTGACGCTGCGGCGGTTTTTTTTTACGCAAAATTTATATTGTGACGCATCTACGGATATGCGTCACGTAATCCAAGATGCGACGGAATTAATTTGCGTCAGAAACGGCTGCGTCGCGTCACTTTTAATATATGCAAGGTAGGCGTTCCCAAGCAAAAAGCAACGCATTACTGACGCAGGCATATTTATGTCATTTCCCTGCGTCGACGCATCTACGTAATGCGTCACGCAAATGCGTGAATGCGTCAGAAAACCTGCGCCCCATAAACCCACGCGCAAATAACGACGCAAGTTCACCAGAACTTGATTTAAAGTGCCACATAGCAATTTGGAAGCGTAGCAAGCAAAATGGACCTGCTAATCCTTCAGCTGGGAGTTGCACAAAGACCACCACCACCAATCCCACTACCGCAGCCTCCACCATTACCACAAAGGCAGCGCAGGAGAAAGGAGCGCATCTTCCGTCCAAGGACCACCCTCATTGGACTCCGGGACGAACAAGTCATCAAACTGTATCGGATCAGGAAAGCGTCCATACTAAATCTGTTGCAGCAGATCTCACCACAGCTACAGGCACCAACTGAAAGGGGTAACAACATCCCACCCCTGACAAAGCTACTGGCGGTATTGCATATGTTGGCCTCTGGATCGTTCCAAACAACAGCTGCACAAGTGGCTGGAGTGTCGCAGTCATCTTACTCCGGCTTCCTCCCTACGGTCCTGGATGCCATTCTCCAGCTCTCCCCACAGTATATACATTTTCCCAACACACAGCAGCTGCAGATGGACATCAAAGAAGGATTTTATGCTATTGCTGGATTCCCTCATGTGCTTGGAGCAATGGACTGCACCTTTACCTCAACCGAAAACACACACACTCAATCAATGTCCAGGCCATTGTGGACCATCGGGGACAATTTCTCAATGTCCTGGCGAAATACCCTGGCAGTGTGCATGACTCCTACATTTTCAGAAACAGCATAATCAATCAACGTTTTGAAAATGGGCAATATGGCAACGGACTTCTTGTACGTAAGCACCAATAAATGTATATCAAAATATATTATGCAACAGCTGCTTCTACAATGCCACATTACATCCACATGACATGCCCTTAGGTCCAAATGATGCAATGCATCAATGTGGAAATGCATTGCCACATATACACTATAACCACACAACATACTGGACAAACCTGCAGACCCAAATAGCAGCATAACGTAAAGGGCCAAGGGACACCTGATAGGAATGCATGGAAATATCACACATCAAACTTTGTTGATCACCAAGTCACACTGACAACATATGCACACATGGGGCCTCATTTATGAGGCCCCTAGCACCATCGGAACGCAACTTTTTGTGACGTTCTGTGGTGCAGAAGCCAGCGTGATATTAATCAGGCAGCACTGAGCCACTTTTTTTGGCTTAATGTTGCATCATAAATAGCAGTCCCTTCAACGCAATGTTCAGCGTAAAAGGGGCGTCCAATGGGTGTTGCTGGGGACGTTACCAGCAACATCCATGCCCTTTTGACACTGCCTCTGATATTCGAGAAATCGGAAATCTGAGGCAGCGCCAAAAGCTTACGCCTCCCCAGGGGAGGCAGAAGGGAGGCGCAACGGGGAGAAATATCTTGATACTGGGATAGGATAATGCACGTATTAAATATAATTACTGAACGCCCCTCCTGGGACACAGCAGAAGCTTGCCCATTGTGACTGCTGCCGCTCCCCCTGAAGGCAAAACAGTTGCGTCGCTTTGCCAATCTGCCATTAATGCTGGCAATGCGCCTGATAACCCAGCGGTGGAAGTCTTGAGCCCTGCCGCGGGTGGAGGTCTGGGGGGAGGAGGTATTGAGGGGGTCAGTGGTGGAGTGAGAAGCATTGCACCGTGAAGAGAGTCGAGGGCTGCGAAAGTGTCCAATATCTCTAGAATGGGCACATCTGACTGAGCTATTTAAGGGTGAGGTGGAGGAATGTGAGGAGGCTGCGGGGCACAGTCCACGGAGGACCCCAGCGTGAAACAGGGTGTATGCCAACGGTTGAGTCTGGTAGTAGCTGGAGCCAGTCCAGTGGGGCTGAGGGTTGTAATCTCCTGTCTGACTGAGGCCATATCCTGGTGGGTGATGATACAAGCCTTCCCCCCCTCTGTTATGCCTGTCCGGAACCATCACAGTCCCCACTCTGGCCGATGTATTCGGCCTCTATCCTTCCCCGACTCCGCACTTGAAGTCTGGGTCCGCCCACTCCCATTCCCCTCCCGAGGTCAAGGATCTGTGACCCTCAGACTGAAATTCGTGGCAAGTGTTGGGTTAATTGGGAGGGTTGGGGTGGGTAGGGAGTTGGAGGGTTGTTTGGGAGGCAGAGCCCCCATAGAAATCGAATCTTGAATATTGGGAACGTAGCGCAGGGGCATGGTTGGATACAAAGTAATGTGCTTGACTGAGGTACTATCAAGCTCTCGTATGTTTTATTTGGTCGGCATTGACAACTATGTGGCACGACGTGTAAGGTTGCATCGGATATATATGCTATATCGTTAGTTCATATGTAAAAGTATTGTGTTTCATGCATACTGTACTGCAATGGTCCTGTATATGCAAAAACAGAATAATAATTTGTTCAAAAAAAAAAAACACGGGGAGAAATATCTTTATTTCTCCTCGTTTGTCCTTTTCTATGTGTGCTGCCTTCTGCAGCACAGATAGAAAGTGAAAAAACCTCATGTGATTATTGTTGTACAGAAAGGTTACCCTTCCTGTACAACAATATTCATCCCCGCAACGCAGCCACCCTAGCACCATGGTGCAGAGGTGCCTGCGTTGGTGCAGGCAGCCCATTGTGCGCCTGCGCAGGGAAAAAGGACAGGAATTCGCCTCATGTCATAGATACGGTGCATCCCTGCCATTTTAAATTGCCGTAGGGAAGCGCAGCAGGAAGGCCTGCTGCGCTTCCCTACGGCAAAACCTCATGAATGTGCCCCATGGCATCTAACTCAAATTAACCATTGAAAGGTGCAGTACGAAATGCATGTAAATAGCTAAGTAATACCATTAGAATGTGCAACAATGTGTATACACGTGCACATAGCAATTACACACCGTAAGCATGTATTGGTGCACCATCTGATAAACTGACCTGTTCAGGGGCCACATTGCTCAGGTAGGTCAGCAAAGGGAAGGAGCACGCCATCCTCATACCAATCCACAATATCAGTCATACCCTTTGTCTGCCAAACAGACAGTCGCCCCTGGTCCCACAGTGAACTAATACCTCACACATGGATACTGCGATGTCACGTGCATATGGGACATCAAGGTTTGGCCCTGTCAAGCCCCCCATCCAACCACGGCATGCTGTTTTGAGTACCCCTGGGAGGATGCCTGTTGGAATATGAAGGTACAGCACAATTTGCCAGAGTCCTTGAAGGGCAGGGCCCTCTGCCCCTGTTTCACAGTGTCCGGCAAACAATCACCCATTTTCTGCATGAGCCCTGTAAAATTGTCTGCTACATGATATGAGTTGCAAAAAGCAACTGCCCATCCCCCCGCGTAGCGTGCACACATCAGAGCAGTCAAGGCCACACACCGTCTACCCACCACACACTTGAACACCATAAACATGGACTTGAGTAGTTTCAAAGTTTGCGCAGGTAGACATAGGACACATGCCATGTATACTGATGTCAGCCTAAAGTAACACGTATCTATTACCTCCCAATTACAGCTGATCAAGGATATGGAGTCCAGAGTTGGGTTATGACACCATTTGGAAATCCAAGCACTGACCAACAGAAGGCATACAACCATGCCCATTGCCGGACAAGGAACATTATTGAACGCAGCTTCGGAATCCTGAAGTCAAGGTTCCGTTGCCTTGACGTATCAGGTGGAAGGCTACTTTATGCACCAGAAACTGTTTGCAAAATAATACTTACATGTGCGATACTCCACAACATTTGTGTCAAAACTAATGTGCCCTGGGAGGAGGAGGACCAGCAGCCTGGACAGGTGGATGATGATGAACATGTGCAACCCCAAGTGCAAGACATCCACCACACAGCAGCAGGGATACGACGTCGATCACACATAGTGACTCAATTTTTCTCATGATGTAGAAAATTGAAGTCAGTAAAATGTACAATAAAGAACATCACACAATTTCAAGTTGCATCCTCAACTTTGTGTCCATTAACGTTCAAGTTCAAATCATAGATATATACATGTGCAGATGTACATCAAACTGCTGCTGCATGGCAGTGGAAGGACCTTGGTTGTGACAAGCTGTGGCACTGCCATAGCACAGGAAAGCAACATCCTATCAAAAACATGTTTCATAGTCGTGTGCAACCTTCTTTTGCATGAATAGATGGCATGCAGTGAATCATGCATACCTGCACCCTGAGTAAGCTATGTGTGTGTGGTGGCCCTGACAAGCATAGCTGCTGAAAGTGGCCACAAATATCACGCATGGAAAAACTTGTGCAAAAGCTCCTTGGGATGCTGATGTCTCACATATGGACATGTGAAAAGTGATGCAGCATTTCCGCCGTGGATAAGAAAAATACATACATGTCTGTGCAGAGTCACAGCTCAAGCAATGACATGCAGGCACTGGCAACAATGTGTGATGTAATGTCAGTCAGCTGCTGTGCAAGTTGGAAGTACCACTCACAGATCAATCGTTATTCACTCCGAATATACACACATATCATTTTACAGAAGGAAACGTTGGTGAGAAGAAGCCACACAAGTCAACATGCAATAAGGCAACATGTCGACACAGGTTACACACATGTACCATATGTGAAACATCCCTTGAACAACAACATGGGGTACAATGACAAGCCCCCTGTGCCACCAGAACATCACTTTGTCTGACGGACTGGTGGTGCATGGGGACCATCCATATGTACAGGGAGCGGGAAACCCACCCTGTGTGACTTCACATCTCCTTCCAAATACATAGGGGCAGATTTACAAGACAGTGACGCATCTGTAGAGATGCGTCACTTTCCCTGCACCTACTTGCCAAATCCTTGCCTCGCCATCGATGCACGGCGAACCATGGCGCAAGGATTGACAGATGCGTCAGAAATTCTGACGCATCTGTTGACGGAAAAATCACGTATTGCTGGAGTCGTGTCGCAAGCACAACGCAACTCCAGCAATGCCCAGGGCCGCCATATGCCTAACATGCTGCATCAATACTAACGGTTGCTTCAAGCAGGCGCAGGGTGTTGACGCAGCATGGATGTAAAAGTGACTCATTGAAATCTTGTAGATTTCACTGGGTCACTTATACGGGGCTTCCTGCGACAGAACCCCCACCCTGTACACATTAAACCTGACGCAGGTGTAATGTGGCGCAGGGCTTCACAACGTGACGCATCTCCCTAGATGCGTCACGTTGTTAATGGGCAGCAACTTTTACGCAGCCGCTGCATCACAAAAGTGATGCAAGGACGGTGCGAAAGTGACGCAAGGGGCTTGTAATTCTGCCCCAAACACTTTACACACAGCACTTAGCGGAGATTATGAGTGCCATGTACATTGCGGTGGTAGTTGACACACAACACACATCGAACAAGATACATATCCAGATTGACCAAATGAGTGAAAGCATGGAGATGCAACTGAATACTAAACAACCCTGGAGGTGGCGTAATCATTTTCAAAAAAGGAGACATTCCGTGCAAGATTACGGACTTCCTGTGCATCTCTGTCAATCAACAGGGATGCACCAGAAGTATCGAGCCATCTGCCCACCCGTGCGCAAACACAGATGTGCCGCATGTACAATGTGGTGCACCGTTGCGCATGGATGTGCAGATGCGTGTCGCATCCCCCTGTGCAAATGCGGTGCATTGCTGGAGTTGCGTTGCAAATGAAACGTAGGTCCAGCAAGTATGATCTTGGCCCTATCGCAAACATGCTGCATTAATACTTATACATGCTTCAAGAAGGCGCAGGCTTTTGATGCTGCATGGACGTCAAAGTGACTGAGTGTAATATTGTACATGTCACTCAGCCACTTGTCTGAGGCGTTCCTGCACTGGAAGGCCACCCCCCCCCCCCCCTGCCAGGATCACCAACATCTTACGCAGGGCTCAACAACGTGACACATCTCACTAGATGTGTCACATTGTAAATAGCCAAAAGCATGGCACTGTCTTCGCCCCGCCACTCATCACAAAAGTGATGTAACGGTGCGCTAAATATGGCGTAATGGGATTGTACTTTTACCACTTTGTATGTACGCCGTGCCTTATCCCGCTCCATATCTGTGCTGCAGTCCACAACACTAATTTCAAGGGGATAATGCATGCACACAGATAATATCTGGTGACGTACGCATCCATGCACCAGGCTCCAAGGGTCCTGGCCCACTACATGCCTCAAGTTGTTGCACCAGTGCAGGGTGAAGCATGGATATGCAACATATTTCTGTGAATACGTGGCACACCTGCGCATTCAGGAGTGCAAAATGCAAATGCTGCTACAATGCTACACTTCCTGGTAGTTCTGCCCTCACACATACACATCTATACCGTGGCAAATCATGATTGAGTCACTCACACAATATAAGAGTGTTGCATCTCAATGTAAAGTGTCGCAAGTAGCAAAGCGTGGATAATTTTTACATTCTGCAGCAATAACAACATGAAAAGTGACGCTTTTACACGTAAAGTATCGCATCTACAGGAAAGTCTCGCAAATGCACACAAACCAGTAGCATCCCAATAATGCGCGACGCACTGTGACTTATGTCACGCTTCGTAATTATTAATTCATGATGCAACACGCAAAACAAATAAGCGTCACGCATGCATACCTGAGCCTAACTGCAATAAGTGATAATCTACGCATCAACGGAAGCGTGACGCAAAACGTCAAAACGTGTCGCATCGAAGCAGGAAATGATGCAATGATTCCAGAACCTCCCAAACCAGGAAGTGCACAGTTACTTTCACTTTCCCTTACTTGCTTTCGGTGTGTGCTTGCTGGTGGAGTTGTTTGGAGTCTGTGGTGTCCTGATTTGCCTTTCAAAGTGTCTTTTGTCTGTCCCCTGTGTCTTTTGAGGTGTGTTTTTATGTCTTTAGTGATTTGTGAGTCTTGTGTGTGTCTGTAACATTAGTATTGTGGGGTGTTTGTCGATTGGGGTAGTTAGTTTTAAGGCTTCATATAGGGGTGGGTTATTTTATTGTACATCTTAGGTCAATCTTAAATAAGTTTCCTTTGTCGATTTTATTAAGTTTCCTTTACGTCATCATAAATCATGTCGGGAAGGTCTCGAAATTTGACGGATCGACAGTTTGGCGGGATGATATGGCTAATATTCCACTACCTGCCCCGGATGATCAGCATGGGGGGCAGGGTCAGTCAGGGGTATGACACAGCAGGGCGCAAGCGCCGGTGGACCACTGTGCAGCAACATCTGGGGCGTCTATTCCAGATCCAGCGGACAACCCACCAGATAAAGCACCGCTGGCAGGACGTCATCAGCAGGGAGGCTGACCTGCTCGATCATCTTGGCCTGGAAGTTGGTGGTCCAGTTGGTAAGTCAATGTTTCTTGTCACTCATATATTCTCTTCAGAGGTGCTAATCTATGCCATATCTCCCTCTGCACAAATCGTATGACCAATCAATTGGCATTGCAATGGTCTGTTTGGATTTACATATGAGCGCATGCAATACAAAAGACTGTTCTGTGGCCACAGACACATATGTTGGAAACCATGGGGCAGATTTATGAGGGACTTGTGCCCCTTTGATGCCGCCGTAGCGTCACTTTTGTGACGCAGCGGTGGTGTAAACCCTGCGCCAGTTTGCGCCCTATTCACATCGTGACGCATCAATGGAGATGTGTCACGCTGTAAAGCTCTGTGCTACATTAAACCTGCGTCAGGTTTAATGTATGCAGGGTGGGTGTAACGGCGGAAATAACCCTCGGAAAAGTGACTCAGTCAAATCTATAATATGTGACTGACTCACTTTTCCGACAATGAGGCATCAAAACCCTGCACCTGCTTGAAGCAGGCGTAAGGCTTGACAGACCATGTTAGGGATGGGCAGGTTGGAACAGTGCTGGAGTTGCGTTGCGCTTGCAACACAACTTAAGCACTGCGGCAACCTTACGCCATCGAATGCGTCACGCATCTGTTTATTCCTGCGCCATGATGCGCCGCATTGCAAATGCTGCGCATCATGGGTGGCGCAAGGGTAAACTTGTGTGACCCATCTCTCCTGGCGCATCCTTGCTGATTTGCAGGGATGCGCCAGGAAACCTCAATCGGCCCCAATATATATGATGTTGACATAGAAATTTTCTCTATTCACACAGACACATGCACCAGTTAAATAAATTGATTTTTCATAGTCATGCTGTGAAAAAGGGGGAGGATGATTTGGATACAAAGGGGCAGATTCATGACGTCTGGCGCATCTCTGCTAATCAGCAGAGATGCGCCAGAGGAGTTGCCACGCATCTGCCCACTCGTGCGCCACCATTGATGCGCCGCATTCATGATGCGGCGCACCGTGGCACTCGGATGGGCAGATGCGTGACGCATCTGCCGTCGTATGGATGGTGCATTGCTGGAGTTGCTTTGCAACCGCGACGCAGCTCCAGCAAGGCTCTGGGTGCCCCTATCCCTAAAATGCTGCGTCAATCCCTACGCCTGCTTCAAGCAGGCGCAGGGATGTGACGCAGCATGGCTGGAAAAGTGACTGAGTGAAATCTTGTCGATTTCACTCAGCCACTTTTAGGAGGCGTTCCTGCGCCGGAACGCCCACACCTGCCCTGGAACGCCTACATGTGGCGCAGGGCTTTACAACGTGACGCATCTCCCAGATGCGTCACGTTGTAAATACCCCGCACCATGGCGCAGGATTTGCGCCGCTGCTGCGTCACAAAAGTGACGCAACTGAGGAAATATGAATTTTTATGGTCAATTGTGTCCCCTATCTTAGACCCCAACTGCTCCATGTACATGCTACAAGTACATGTATGTTCCCTCCAGTTCCAGCTATGAAGACGCAAATACATGTGCGTCCAACGTCAACATGTCCTCTTTCAGATCCGCCATGAATGGGTCAAATATTTCATTCCTAAGTATGATTGGCCACCGACTTTATATGGTTCACTTTTCTAGTTTTCCAGTTCAGGCGAGTAGGCCCTGAATTCTGTCATCAAGCCATTTCCTGCTTCTGCCTCTGAAATGCTCCAGCCTGGACCTGCATCCGTATCCATGAACTTTGTCCTACTCCCTGCGCGGCTAACGGTGCCTGACGTGGCCTGTTGCCTGCCAAAAACTGTATTCAGCCTTCAAGTTATCTGCTCCGCTCCTCATCCAATGCATTCCTGTCTAGTAGTTTAGGTAAACATCCTTCCAGCTACCGAGCAAAGAGCTTGGCCTCGCTGTCTTTTTGCAAGTAATTCATAGCCCCTGTTACCATGGAAGATTCCTGCCCCCTCGCATCTCATGTAGACACATAGACGCTTGTACATGCACTAACAGTCAGTATAGAATAGATTCCGTCCGAGAAACCTTTCCTTTTGGATAACACAGTTCCTTAAACAAAGATATTAGATACGATTTGGGATTAGGTTGACCTGACCCCCCAGACTTTTGTCTCCACATGTAGAGCTAAATGTCAATTCCCCTTCACCCTCTAGTTGCACGTCAATCACACGTCATGCGGCTGCGCGCGCATCTCTGCCAAATATTTCTGCTGACACTGCAGGATTCTCTTATGGATCCACCCACTTGTGACATCATTTTAAATGACGTTTCTAGTATACGCCTGTATTTACGCCTACTTTTCATTACGTATGTGTATTCTTATCTGTATTATCAGCTGTTACGCCTCCTGCATCTGTCTTAATGCAATGCTTTTCATATATATATTATTACTTGTCAATAATGTATTGCCTATCCCTTCCTGAACCTTCGTGGTGATGGAATAAGATTGCCTAGTTCGAACTATGATTCCTTTGTAAGGAATAAAGCCCTTTTCAGAACCTCTAATACCACGGATTCTGCCTCTTATTTTGACTGAGTTATTCTTACTAGACTTTACCGCATAAAAATAGTACAGGTAATTTAAATATTTACCACATAAATTGGCGCCCGAACAGGGACACTTTCTCATCTCACGCGCCGGAGGTGCGTTGCAGGCCCGGTCCTCTGCCACAGCTGGACGGACAAAAACGCGTACCCGCAGGATTTCCTGTATCTCCCTCCGGCCAAGCGGGGGTGACTGAGGCTGCGATCAACACCCAGACGAGGCGGTGAGAAGTGCGAAGTATCCCGACCAGAGCCTAGCTGAGAGAGCAAGATCCGAGGTATACAGAGGCCCACCAGGTTCCGAAGTTTCCGAGTCAAGTCGAGTCCAGTCCGGTCCAGTTCAGTTCAGTTCCGAGGCCTTCCGTTCCGTGCTACCCGGTGAGTACCATTGCTGGGGAGGCAGTTAGACGTGCACATTGGTTTGTGCCGGTCCTGACGGGTTTGGGTACACAGATCCGGTCTGCACTGTTTTAGCAGTGTATCTGTACTGTTTAGCAGTATATCCAGTATGTTCATGTTTATAATATAGTATTATCTAGTATTAGTATTATGTCAGTAGTTAGTTTTCTCTTAATTATCATTGTTCGTTAAATGTTAAATGTTAAATGTTTTACTGTGTTCAAAAATTGTGGTATGAATGAATGTTCATTATTGTGTTCTTCGTATTAATTGTGTTCAAGTTCAGTTCAAGTAAGAATCAAGTGGCAAGGTTTAAAAATGCCGTTCTTTTCAAAATTAAGACAGATCAAAACTAGAAAAGGAGTACTCGAAGAAGCTGTTCCCATTCCACCTAGGGATACTCCAGGGTATTTTATGTACCATAAGCATGGCCTAGATGCCGTATTATATCTTGATTTATGGGTGGACTACACCAAGGATTTAGCAGAGAGTCAGAGATGGCCCGTTGCTGGGACATGGGATGCAGATTGCATCATGAGAGTAGAAGAAGAATTATGGAAAAAGAAAGCCAGACAGTCACAGAAAGATGCCATTGAACTATGGCGTAAAGAATCGCATAGGCGCACAGAGAAAGCGCTCAGACTGGAAGAGAAAAGTAGGGAGAACTCAAATAAAGCCCGAGAAAATATGCTAATTGAGGAAGGTACCCGAGTAAAAACAGAACAAGTAGACAGGCAACGAAACACTCTTATGAATGGTATGTATCCTCTCTTGGCCGAAGGTTTACCTAAGGCCACCCCGGAAATACCGAAAGATTTGCCACCCCCATTACTCCCGATTAAAACACATCCTAAGACGGCAAAAGATATTTTCCTTTCCTCCTATTTAGACGATGCAGCTCCCGAATATGTTAATGTTCCGCCACACCCACCACCTGTCGATGGTGCTCAACGCCGAGATCATCCGCCCCCAACTCCGCAACCACAAACTCCTGCGCACAATCCAACTGTTCCTGCATCCACAGTTTCTACCTTACATCCCACAAATCCTTTTATGCCTAGCACCTCAGAAGGTGCGACAGGAGGTGCGGCAGCAATTTTCGCCACGCCACCATTACGAAGCAAATCGTCTCTTAGAGATTTAGCAAACCAACGTACACCACAAATAGCAACGTCCGACATGTTTAAGGAACATCTTATAGATTGTAGATATGACCCAGTGCCCGGTAAAAATGACAGAATGCTGCTATCATCACTACGTATACGACGAGCTTCAACGTATTTAACGACATTACCAGGAATGATTAAACATTTAGACAATATATATCGCTTTGTCCAAACAGGGCAAGGCCCTGAAAGTATTGACGAAGCCATGGAATACCAGAAAGTGGATGTACAGAGACTACTGTTACGTTTCTTCATAAACTGCTTGATCAGAGACAGAGATAGGTCCGAGGTAGATCAGGATGAAATGCAAGTCCTTACCAGATGGGGTCAGAATATATCAGAGGGAAAACACGATAAACAGACATGTATAGTAGCTATGTGCCGAAAGATCCGCAAGGAAGTAGAACGAACACGTAAAGCCAGATCGGAGGCAGACAAAACTGAATCAGAGGGAGAGGAGGAGGAAGAATCAGAAATGCCCACAGGACAATTAGAAACGATTGCTTACGTAGGTAGGGGAAGACCTTGTAACAATACCAGATACTTTAATGACCCGATACGCCCGATACGTCCAGAATGTAACAGACATTTTCAAGCCCCTATGCTAAATGCGAAGTCCCCTGAACACTTATTCCAGGCTGCTGATAAATTACTCCGAGACCGAAGGGGGTATCATATGCTCGACTCTATGGATGAACAAGAATTAGCCAGGTCAGCAGTACAATGGGCTGACAGTTCTGAAAAATACAGTGATGATACTTTAGCACACACGTTTTTGAATCTTACTCCAGACGAACAGCGTTTAGCTGGTATATACATGATACAGCACCTCGTTATATTGTATAGAAGCCAACGTTCCGATCCTGGTCCCCTACCTGATATATTGGTAGAATTACTCACGAATAAATGGAGAGGTTCGGGTACTGATTTAATTAAAGAAATTCTAGAATATCGACACCAGTACATTGTCTTCGTATGCCCAGAACATGTTTCAGTTCCCCCCAAATTGGAAAGAAAAACGTATCACATAGACAGACAGAATCCCTTACGCGAAGTACACCCAATCAGAGGTGAAGACAATACTTTTAAACGCGTGTTTGTGTACACGCCCATAACAAAAATTGAATTATTAGAAATGAAGAAAGTAGTACCTAGCCATGACAAAGACCCAGCAGGTTTCCACCGTGAGATAAAAGACATGTTACTCATGGGAGAGTATACTTATCCGGACATTATGAAAATATTAAAAGTTTTATTGCCTGCCGGTATTTACGAGAAACTCAAAGAAAAGGAATGGGAGGTGGGAGGCCAAAAGATAGAGTGGACAGCATTAGAAAACGAAGAAAAAGCCCGAGCTGCAGGTTCAGGGCTTGGGGAAAAGACTACAGCATTACCAGGATTATTAGTACAGGTACTACCACGTTTATTAACTACGAAAAAGGAAGACTGGGGTGCAATTTCAGCCTGTAAACAAAAACAAGATGAAGACACTAGTGATTTCTATTCCCGATTTGAAAAATGTTTTGGTATTAATAGTGGCATAAAAGCAAGTAGTGAGTCGTATCCACATCTGTTTGTGACAAAATTAGTTGAGAATTCCCTGCCGCAAGTTAAAGGTAGAGTATTAAAATTCGAGAGTACCTGGCAAGGTAACACACCGTCACAGATGTTACAAATGTTACAATATCATCACAATAGAATTAGAGAAGAACAAGAAAATGAACAAAGACGTATGAAAGGCACGAAAATGAAAATGCTTGTTGCACAGTCAGTTCCAGCTGATGGTCATAAAAAGGGTACAACACAGTCCAATGATTCAGTAGGTCCTGTTAGAGGGACATGCAACTACTGTAAACAGCCAGGTCATTATATACACGATTGCGCAGTTCTAAAACATAATATCTCTACGGGTATAACGAAAGAGAGACCACGTCCGCCTAGACAGGATCAGATCCAACAACAAGTACCTCAGAATACACAGCCTATGCCAGTTCCACAACAGACCGCACCACAACAACAACAACAACCACAACAACAGCCACAGCCTATTGCTGCAACACAAAACACGACACAACAGATGTACCAGTATGCACAAAATGACTATCCAGAGTATCAGCGCTACACATGAAATAGCCTAGAGAGGGAAGTTGGCCCACCCCTTATTGAAGTTCCCGTAGATCAAGAGGGTCCTTACGTACAGAGTCAAGTATTAGGGAAAGACAGAAAGTTTCTACTCGATACAGGGGCAAGCAGAACCACTATCCGTCACAGCGAAGTCCCAGGGGTACCCCTCTCAGGCTCACAAAATATTTCCCTTGGTTTTTCAGGAAAGCCCACTATTAATGAAGTATCGCAACCGCTTGCTTTATCGGTCGGTCCATTAACACGGACTACAGATCTATTGCTCACAAAATCATGCCCAGAAAACTTGTTAGGTATAAAAACATTGAAAGCTCTAGGAGCTGTAATATGTTGTTCTCCGGAAGGAGTACGACTATTTTTGCGTGACTTTAAAGGTCACTATGTGTCTAGAGACATGGATCATCGGTTACAGAATCTACGTGCACATTTATGGGCACAAGGCCCCACTGATGTAGGTTGTATGCACATTACACCATATCGAGTTACACTCAAAACAGGAGTAGTATTACCACGAATACGACAATACAAGTTACCGCCAGATGCTGTTGTGGCTTTACTGCAAATCATTGACGAGCTCATTGCACAAGGAGTGGTTGTAGAAACGGACTCCAATATATGTAATTCCCCGATAATTCCGATTCTTAAACGAACTGATCCAAAAGCACCACCAGTATATCGATTGGTTATTGATCTGCGAGAATTAAATAAATGCATTGTACCACAATACCCTGTGGTCCCAGATATCTCTTCATTGCTAACAGCCATAGATTCAGAAGCAACGTTCTTTACTGTAATTGATCTCAAGAACGCTTTCTTTAGCGTCCCAATTGATCCGGAAAGCCAATATTTGTTCGGATTCAGTTTAAATGGACGAAGTTTTAAATTCACACGCGCACCTCAAGGATTCACAGAAAGCCCCAGCATCTATAGCCAAGCACTGAAAAGAGAACTCGACAGTATCCACATGCCAGCTAACACTGCCTTGCTTCAATACGTCGATGATCTGCTGATCACCGCCCGAAGCGAACCTGAATGTGAAAAAGCATCACTGACGGTTTTACATTTCCTAGCCGACAAGGGGCACAAGGTGTCCCCTTCAAAGCTGCAATTCTGTGTCCAGCAAGTTGTGTACCTTGGGCACTTGCTGTCCAAGGGGGGAAGACAGCTTACACCCGACCGTATTCAGTTAATTGTTAACATGCCGACACCCAAGACACAAAAGGAGGTACGGGCATTCATAGGCCTCACTTCGTACTGTAGGCAGTGGATCCCTCAATATGCATTTCTAGCAAAACCACTCATTCAGTTGACAACACAGGAGGCAGCGACATCAACTGTCCTCCCTTGGACTCAGGAACATACGCAAGCTTTTGAAAGCTTAAAGAAAGCTTTATGTCAAGCACCTGTTTTAGCAACACCATGTTACAGCAAACGTTTTACACTTTTTGTTACAGAACGAGAAGGTACTGCTTTGTCAGTACTCACGCAGGAACAAGCAGGATCACATAAGCCATGTGCTTATTTTTCCAGTACATTAGATCCCGTAGCTCAGGCTCTTCCTGCGTGCCTGAAATCAGTCGCAGCAACAGCTTTAGCAATCCGACAAAGTGATGCCATAGTGTTAGGACATCAATTGACAGTACAAGTACCACATGCAGTAGAGGTTCTCTTGAACCGGACCCAAACACAACACTTGACCATAGCAAGACTGACGGGTTATGAATTAACATTGTTCCAGCCACACATAGAAATCAGACGTTGTAGTACATTAAATCCTGCCACACTTTTGCCAGTAAGTGGAACAGACCCATTGGCACATGATTGTATTGAAGTCATTACTATTACGACGAAACCCAGACAAGACTTGACCGATATTCCATTATCAGATCCAGACCTGACATTGTATGTAGATGGTTCATGCATGAGAACAAGTACAGGAGAGTTAGTGGCCGCTTATGCAGTCACAACAGACACTGAAGTTATTGAAACAAATTGTATAGACACCCTGTCTGCTCAAGCAGCAGAGCTCATCGCTCTGACACAAGCCTGTATTCAAGCCAAAAATAAGAAAGTCAATATATACACAGATTCACGTTATGCATTCGGAGTCGTCCATGACTTCGGCGTACTTTGGCGAGAGAGAGGTTATTTAACTTCTCACGGTGCCCACATCCAGCACGGTCCCCTTATTCAAGCTCTGTTAGATGCAATACATCTGCCGACTGCAATATCGATTATGAAGTGTAAAGCCCATACAAAAGTGACTGACATTATTTCTCAGGGTAACGACCTAGCTGACAGAACAGCTAAACAGACTGCTCAGAATCAGACTCATACAACTGACACGACAAAGACAATAGTTCCGACAACAACACGCTGCATGACAGTTAAGGATCCTGCCCTTGATGTAATTGACATACAGACACATGCTACACCAGAAGAAATAAAGAAATGGACTGAATTAGGAGGGATCCAAACGGATCAAGGATGGATGACAAAGGGAAAATCTATATGGTTTCTCCCCGACTCAATGGTTCAAGTCATCATTAACACAATACATAGTCCAGCGCACCTAGGAGAGAAAGCTATGCTAGACAGTATTCAACACATTTGGTTCAATAAACACTTGCGAGCAGCAGCTAAACAGAAAGTACGTACCTGTATGATTTGCTTTCAGTTCAATCCAGGAAAAGGCGTACCTGTAGAACAGGGTGGATTTCAAACCCCCGATCACCCTTTTGAAGTCCTCCAGATGGATTATATCCAGATAGAACGATGTCGAGGATTCAAATATGTCCTCGTAGTTGCATGTGCTCTTTCCCGATGGACAGAGGCGTATCCCGTCTCAGATTACACTGCCCCGACTACTGCCAAACAGTTAGTTCGAGAATTCTTCCCACGGTATGGTTTGCCCCGTGTCGTGTACTCAGATAATGGCCAACCGTTCTCATCCGAGCTAATGAAACATGTTTCACTTTTGTTAGGCTATCAATGGAAATTCCACTGTGTCCGACATCCCGAGGCAGCAGGTCTCGTGGAGCGGCATAATCAAACTTTGAAAATTAGACTGTCCAAAGTATGTAGAGAAAAAGTTGTCGACTGGATAGTAGCCTTACCAGTTGCGCTCTTTTACATGAGAATGGTAGCACACTCTCGAACAGGGCTATCCCCGTATGAGGTGATCTTCGGTAGACCACCAAATATGTGGGGGACGCCTATACCCCGTAAAATAACTGATGTTGATTGTAATATGCTGACAGATTACCTGGCTTCCTTGATGTCTGCACTACAATCTTGTCGTTCACAGGTAGCTGCAGCTTTTCCCGATAACACTGAGGTGAAGCCCCATGACGTGGTTCCGGGAGATCTGGTACTGATAAGGAACTTCGACAGAAGGAACCCGCTGGAGACTCGCTGGCAGTCGCCTAAACTCGTCTTATTGACCACAAGGACAGCTGTGAAGATTGAGGGACGTAAAGGGTGGTTGCACTCGAGCCATATCAAAACATTTCATGGACTATCATCCGACTTGAATTATCCGCCCTGCATTCCCTCACAGACTGACTCGAAACTCCCCCTGGTTGAAAAAACTGAAAAAGAAAACTATAAACTGAAACTAAGGTCTAGCAAGTCAGACAATTTGATTGTTTAAGTCCTCTTCAAGGTGAATCGGTTGAATTTGTCTCTGACATGTATCCTCTAGACCGAAATAGACAGAAACAGCTAAAAAAATATGCGTACTGTAAATCACTTCGTAGTCATTGCATAGTGACATTGTTAATTATGTTTTTTCTAAGTCTTCTGATTATCATCACCAGTATGTTATTACACATGTATTACCCTATTTCCAAGCGTGCTTTCAATGTTACTGCCGAACATTCTTTTAGCGAACTACCCCCGCATGAGTTGTCCTATAGATTTGCGCTGCGCAACAACACATTCATTAGTATGTTACATCATTCCCATCAGACCAGCAATGCTACAAATTGTTGGATATGTGGCCGACTCCCTCCCTATCAGAAATACAAGGGAGTTCTGCCTCTCTTTCTGTATCCATTCACCCACAATGGCTCCTGTGGAGCATGGTTTAGTTTGATTAATTCCCTAGATTCAAATTCAGTAGTTTATCAAGACAACTGGGTTTGGGGAAACCTGAACCTAGTTTTACTTAAAGTCTGATACCCTAACAAGGAGGGACTTCCCAAAAGAACAGGAACTGATCTAGAAAATGAAGTATATGGATTAGGTAACTTTACACTTAATCTCATGATCCTGAATGTTGAATCCGAAGCTACACCAATCTTGCCCGCTATGTCAGTATTTCCAGTTAGAGGCGAATTATGTGTAAGAAAGAATGGTTCAATTCACATGGGCCATAGTAAATGTACCACTGTAATAGAATTCAGTGATAAAGGCAAATCTACGTTTAGAGCTTCTCGTCACTCCTACTTCATCTGTGGTCACACCGCATACATATGCCTACCCCTAGATTGGGATGGTACCTGTTACATTGCATTCCTTCTGCCACCTGTTTTCCTAGCCCCGCCTGATTACCATAGGAATACCCATTTAGTACACAATAGACAGCAGAGAGATCTCCCGATTGTCGACTACACCGAAACAGCATGGGAGCAATACACAGATTTCAATAAAGGTTTCTTTCCCTACATAGGTACAGTCACTAATAGTAAGTTGATACGTAGATTAACTAGAACCCTTGAAGCAGTAGTGAATGAAACTACTTCCGCCTTAGGCAACTTAACAGAGGAGCAGTCTGCGATGCGGATTGTTGTTCTTCAAAATCGTCTTGTCCTTGACGTCATCCTGGCCGATAGGGGCGGAGCTTGTAGGGTCATCGGATCAAGTTGCTGTGTTTTCATACCAGAAAACGCGCCGTCAGTATATAAAGCTATAACTCGACTTCATAAGATCGTAAGCCAGATACACCAGAATCCAGGCACCTGGACTTGGTCCGGTTGGTTCTGGAGCGTGTTGTCAGCCTGGGGATGGAGGATCCTATCCTTCCTAGGTATTGGCTTACTCATTCTATTCAGTTGCTGCTTGTGTCTACAATGTGGGCCAGCGATTTGTGGTCTGTGTGCCACATCGTGTATCCCGCCTTCGAATTTTCACTCAAGATCCCGGAAGAAGAAAGAAGAACAAATGATGCTATATGAACAGATTGATGGATTGATGAAGATGGATATTTCATAAGGGTCCGTAGGGGACAAGGAGGGAATGAGGAAATATGAATTTTTATGGTCAATTGTGTCCCCTATCTTAGACCCCAACGGCTCCATGTACATGCTACAAGTACATGTATGTTCCCTCCAGTTCCAGCTATGAAGACGCAAATACATGTGCGTCCAACGTCAACATGTCCTCTTTCAGATCCGCCATGAATGGGTCAAATATTTCATTCCTAAGTATGATTGGCCACCGACTTTATATGGTTCACTTTTCTAGTTTTCCAGTTCAGGCGAGTAGGCCCTGAATTCTGTCATCAAGCCATTTCCTGCTTCTGCCTCTGAAATGCTCCAGCCTGGACCTGCATCCGTATCCATGAACTTTGTCCTACTCCCTGCGCGGCTAACGGTGCCTGACGCGGCCTGTTGCCTGCCAAAAACTGTATTCAGCCTTCAAGTTATCTGCTCCGCTCCTCATCCAATGCATTCCTGTCTAGTAGTTTAGGTAAACATCCTTCCAGCTACCGAGCAAAGAGCTTGGCCTCGCTGTCTTTTTGCAAGTAATTCATAGCCCCTGTTACCATGGAAGATACCTGCCCCCTCACATCTCATGTAGACACATAGACGCTTGTACATGCACTAACAGTCAGTATAGAATAGATTCCGTCCGAGAAACCTTTCCTTTTGGATAACACAGTTCCTTAAACAAAGATATTAGATACGATTTGGGATTAGGTTGACCTGACCCCCCAGACTTTTGTCTCCACATGTAGAGCTAAATGTCAATTCCCCTTCACCCTCTAGTTGCACGTCAATCACACGTCATGCGGCTGCGCGCGCATCTCTGCCAAATATTTCTGCTGACACTGCAGGATTCTCTTATGGATCCACCCACTTGTGACATCATTTTAAATGACGTTTCTAGTATACGCCTGTATTTACGCCTACTTTTCATTACGTATGTGTATTCTTATCTGTATTATCAGCTGTTACGCCTCCTGCATCTGTCTTAATGCAATGCTTTTCATATATATATTATTACTTGTCAATAATGTATTGCCTATCCCTTCCTGAACCTTCGTGGTGATGGAATAAGATTGCCTAGTTCGAACTATGATTCCTTTGTAAGGAATAAAGCACTTTTCAGAACCTCTAATACCACGGATTCTGCCTCTTATTTTGACTGAGTTATTCTTACTAGACTTTACCGCATAAAAATAGTAAAGGTAATTTAAATATTTACCACACAACGGCGGCGTAAATGAGGCGCAAGTCAAACATAAATCTGCCCCATGATGTGTAATCACGGTGCCAAGCCCTGTGCTGGTACACAAACTGCCACCATGTGCAGGTGCAGGCAAACTTGCTAACATGTACATGGCTGCCTGCGTCGTGGGGCAGTAGTGTCTGTTCATGAAGGGACACCTTCATGCACCCTGTAGGAAACCGGGGTCTCCAGTCCCTAAGGGCGGTAACGTGACATGAGCGGCTGGGCACCCAAAGGCCTGTGTGTAAAGCAACCATACAACACGCACCTCGCATGGAATGGGGAACACACACAATAAGGTACGCCACACTGTAAAGGTTCATGCAAATAATTCAAGTTTATCCAAGTAGTTCGAGATAAATGCAGTTCATGTGATATAAATGCAATTCATGAGATGTAAATGCAGTTCATGCGATATAAATGCAATTCATGAGATGTAAATGCAGTTCCTCAGATATCAATGCAAGCTTCACTTAGATTAGCAGTGGATTCACCCGCCCCATATTCACCAGCACGTCATGCACCAGTAGGTTTCTAAAGGCTCTAGGCCACCCTAGTGTATCTCACTTCTCAGGGTAGGGTTTGGGGACTGTAGCGCCACTCCTAGGGCGTGCAGGGACCCAGGGCAGAACTCGTGGGCACACCGCTACTTTGGTTATCTGTAGCACCTCAGTGGCGATTCCCGCGCTTTACGCGCTGAGCGGTGAATACCTCAGAACAGCGCCTATTTCCACAGAGTGCTACTCGTGATTAACTGGCAATGACTACTTCAGAACGGGGCATCTAGACCAGAGCGCTGCTCGTAGTTGCCAACAGGGAACACTTTGGAACGGAGCATTTAACACAGAGCGCTGCTCGTAATCAATAGCCATGCATTTGTCATAACGGAGAATTTGAAACTGAGCCCTATCGTCATCATTCGCAAGGAATACTTCAGACTGGAGCATTTCAAACCGAGCGCCATTCGGAATCATTAGCAAGGAATACTTCAGAACGGAACATGAATAACAGAGTGCAACTCGTAAGCAATGACATTCAGCACTTCAGAACGGAACATGAAGAGCATAGTGCTACTCGTAATCAGTAACAGTGAATCTCTACACACAGAGCTAGTAGCAGGGAGCGCACCGGACTTGCGGAGCGAGTCTCTCGGGCTCCGGTGCAGTTTGTAGGGCACCACGCTTCAGTACAGTCACGGGGGGCACAAGGAAAGGATCCCTTGGCGGGGTCTCTCAGTCGTGGTGACCAGGGGGACTCCCAAGGAGAGGAAACCCGGGCTCAGGGTGTGGTGCGGCTCCCAAACATCAGGGGGCGCACCGGCGTCAATCACAGCATCCGGGCTTACCTTGCTCTTGACATCGGATGGCGTCCGCTCCATTGGCGATGTGGGAACTGGTCCTCGGCCTGGCGCACCTTCTTGCACAGCTGCGACGGCAGCAACGGGTCCCCGGGCTTCTCCACGGGCCTCGTGACACTGAAGGGCACTTCTTCCGGCCTTCCGCCCGCTGCGGTGAGCGCGCTTGCTTCCACGCCACAGGGGGGGCTGAAATTAAGGAGGGGAGATCCGCGCTCAGTGGAGCACGCTGCCGAGGCACCCAGGCCAGGTCAGGGAGCGCAGGGGTCACAGTGCTAGTACCTGGTCGATCCCCGGTGGTTCTTCAATCTGCTTTGCATAGGGTTTCGGGGGTCAGTCAGGACACGCAGTCTCAGCATTCAGTTACTGTTCTCAGGTGTTAGATGAAGTCTTGTTGGCGCAGATGGCTCTGGCGCCCTTAAGGGGGTTCTGTTACAGGGGGGTAGGGATGGAGTTAACGACTAGGTCCTTCCTAGTCAGGCTGGGCAGAGGTTCTTTTGGTCCTCCTACTGCTGTGCAAGATCAGAGGGTTTCACAGGGTCCCTCACTCACTTAAGAGGCAGCACCTAAATCCTGTCACTCTCAGAGGCATAAGTCCCTGGCTAGGCCCAACCGCCTACACTCCTGCGTGGATTCTCCAGCTCTGCTGTACCCCACTGGCCAACTCACCACAAAAATTACCCTTCCTCACTTAAGTAGCCCTAGGTCAGGTGACCTCTAGCCAAGGCGGCTAAAGTAAAACGCCACCTCCCTCCTAGAAGGTTCCAGCACATTCCAGGAGCTTCCCCATTCTACCCATGGGACAAAAGGCGGGCTGGTGTCGCAACATTGTTGTGGGGTCCCAGCCAGCTCCTGGCAGCTAGGGTGCTACTATGAAAGACCACTCTGCAGTAGCAGGGGTCTGTGGCAGCCATCTTGGGAGAAGGGAGCACCTGCACCTTAACACTGATTGGCAATGAAAAGGCGCCCGGAGACCTAGTCCAACACAAAAATGATGGTGGACAAAAATTAGGCACGATCACAAATAGAAGGGGGGACCACCCTAGGGCTGACAGGTCCAACACACCCCAAGGTCACAAATGTCATGATTCTCTCCTCCAATGTGTGTAATCAAATGCAGCATGCATTGAGCAATGACAAATGAAATGATTAAATAGTCCCTTTTTCGAGACACAGTAGGCCGGCCTTAGGGTGGAGTGCCATCCTGATGGTTTCCCAGTTAATTGCCTCTCTGTAAGTCTGGCCATGCATCAGTGGCTATGGGTGTTGTGTGTGAACATCCACATCTAACAACATGCAACATAGCAAACCTTTAAAAAAATGAGTGCAAATGTTGCATATTCACAAGTGCATGGTAAAACATGCTTGCTGGATTTGCAGTTCATTGTCAATGTTGAGCATGAATCAGCACCACCAGGATGTAGAATATAGTGAAGTACTGTTGGAACAAGGAATATTTAAAATGTCAATGTTGTATTCCATTGCTTGGAATTTCAAACAGTGTGGTGCAGACAAAGGTCTGGGGTTGCATCATTCCTGCACTATCTTGTATTTCAGTCCATACCCTGTGCATATGTCACGATATACATGACTCTGGTTGCGTATGTAAGCATGCGGCATCAATAGATGAATCAAGCAGGCATCATCATCAGGATTAGCCTACTCACATGTGAGGGTCGCAATCCAGCTGCAGTTGCAGAGTCTGTTACATACATTTGAAAAGGAGAGGTGCACGGTGTGGTCTGCGCAGGATGTTTGTTGTCAGCTCATTGCATGTGGGTCGTAAGCATGCGCTAGTCCACTTAAGGTGCATAAGCTCACTATTACACACCCTGCTTCATTGTAAACGCTGAATGCTGGAGTGACGTGTGTGCCAGATTGGTAGGAGAGGTTGGTGACAGGGGTACATTTGTGATCATCAAAGGATGAGTATCAAGGTAGATGCGCTGTCTGTGGTGCTCAATGTTGTCAAAGATGAGATGGAGGGGTAGCAGGTTTTGCATGAAGATATATGTTTACATTGACCTGTGTCTGAAAATGTCAATGATCCTGGAGGCACATGACATCTGTGTGGAAATATGAGCAGCGCTTGTTGTAGTGATCCTGTGAGGGGGACATGTCCACATGCACAATGCTAGCTCTGCCAATGTAACTCGTGAAGTGGATTCTTAGTGTAGCATTTCTGGAGTTGCTGAGGATTGATTGGGTGAGTCATTTGCCCTTGTAAAATCTTGATGTGTGTGTGGATTGTTGAGATGGTGTCCTTGCTTTGGATCCTTATCAAGGGGATTTATGGTGTCTTAGCGTCCCCGTCCTTCATCGTTGCAAAATGGTGTCTGCATGTGTCTCACTAATGATGTGGTCTGTATGCGATCCGTGTTGACTTCCTGTGCTGCTGTGTGTCTGTGTTGGAGACTGTAGCAAAATCATCTAGACATTACGATAACCATCTGTGTGGTCCATTGAGAACCAAGCTTGTGTAGTGCAAGGTGTTGTTGGCATTTTGGTTTGTGGCTCATTAGAGTTGTTACTTTTCAAGAATCTGTAATTTCTGTGTGGGGTGCTAATTGTTTCATATGGATGCAGCTGTATGGTTGACAGGAGGTGTACGTCAGAACGGTCAGGCCATGGGGGTATGAGGTCTTGGTGTGGTGGATGTGTTGATGTTGCCACCGTCCTTGTGGCTGTGCCTTATGGCCAGTTGCTACTGTGTGATGTCTACAAGCTTGTCAATGCATTTTGCTAACCTGTTGGCACGTCTGTAGTCAAGATGTGAGTTGAGCTATGTCACAAGTCTGTGGAACATGTATGCGAATGCATGTTGGGCAATGATGTATGTGATGTGGGTTGTGTACACACCTCAGGGGCATGTAGGTATTTGGACGAGGTTCCCACAGGGGTGTTGTCCTTGTTCTGACCTGGATCTGTGCACTTAGTCGTTTGATGTTGAGCGTGCAATGGCTTGTGCTTCACTTTGTGATATAGATGTACCTATTGAGTGCAATTGCATGTGCACACACCAGACAGTTGTAGACTAATCATGAAATGGGATGATTGATTGGTGAGTCATCTGCTAACTTGGGATGGAAAGGTAGCGTTTACCATGATTCCTGTGAGTAACGCTCCATCTGTTGCTAGTCTTTTTGCGGATGATACAGATCTCCATGGCTAGTCTTCAAAGGGTGGATACTTTGATGGCGATGCATGTCATGATCCAGAGTTGGTGTAGTTTTGTGTGTACGTAGTGTGCGTGTACTTGGTGGTGTACGCCAGGGTGCATTGTAGTCTGGATTAATGTCCATGGGTGTTGCTGGCTGTGTAATTTGCGTAGCGTGTAGATTTGCCACTGGTACAGTCCATACAAAGTGATCCAAGTTTGAGCTGATGGATTGTGTATATGCATGTCCAATGATTGAGTTTGGGCTTGTTGCTGGGTAAAGATGGATTTGGCTGATGGTCCGATACTGTGCATCTGCAGTGTGTACATGCATCAAACTACATGTTCGCTTGAATGTATCATGGATGTACACCTTGAATGCTGTATACGTCAGGGTGGATGCACTCCAGGTGAATCAGCATCCCGAACGGAGTGTAAAGCAGGCAGCCAAATGTAACCCTAGTCATGTGTGAGCCACTATGCAACAGTCATCTGCAAGATCATATCAGTGTGCAATCAGTGAACATGATAGAGCTTTACATGCTGTGGGAATGTTGAGAGTCGAAGAAGCGTTGTCAGTGTCTGTGGCTAATAAATGCTTACACATGTGCATGTGCATAAACACGTTTTTAAAACAGCAATCCTTACAGCAGTCAGCAACAGTGTCTGCATAAGGGCATGTGTGTTGAATCTGTTGATGCATGTGCGAAATCACAGGGATGGCACACATGTGTGTTCCACACTCAGTGAACATTGATGTGGAAGCAATCCAGTGTTTCCACTGTCCATGTGTGTTAGGAAAAATATGGCTGCACTCAATGTAAAAGGAGTGACACGTCCTGTTATTTCCATGCATGTGTCACGCTAAATAATGTTTTGGTCTAAATTTGCATGTACATATGATGTGATTCTATACCAATTTGTACTTCTGTTACTCTTCTTGTAGGTGGCCCACGGCCATATACACAGGGGGAGGTCGACAGCTTTGAAGACCCAAATGCCACCAGTGAGTATCCATGTTCATATAATTTGATGTGTATCAAGTGCGAGGATGGAAGCAAAACTGTGTATGAGTGCAACTATGGTACATTCACAACTTCCTGCTGCAGTCAGAACTTATCTTTTGCATCCAAATTCCAAACAACATTGTTGGAAGGCGGACCCCGAGGAGTCGGTGAGACCACCAAGGGGGGGCCCTCTCACTGCACGAAGTAGCCGAGCGCTGCCGAGAAGTCTCCTGAGAGATCCTTCTCCTATCACGTACTAGCACAGTAACACCACCACACCGGACTCAAGGAGGTTGTCTCAAGACAAGCAATTCTTTATCATCAATAAAAGGTTACGAGTTCAATATTTACACGAAGGGATCGAGGGATCCACCAAAAGTCTCAATGTCTCTTTGGAAGGGTAGGGGTAGCGGGACAGTCTTTGGCAGGAATGTGGTACGAGGGTACCTGGGGCCCAGTTCTTATCCTCAAGCTGGAGGACCTCCGATGTCGGAGGGGTCGAGCCGCGACGGCGTCAGCAGGGCTCTGGCGTACAGTTCGTGGAGAGCCGCGATTCAATCAGCAGGGCTCTCAAGATGGTTTCTGCTCAGCTCGAGCCGCGACGTCGTCAGCAGGGCTCCGAGGAAGGTTTCAGCGAGGTTGGGCCGCGACAGCGTCTGCAGGGCTCCGATGTTCCAGGTGGTTCAGAAAGGGTTCACAAGAGGGAGCCGCGACGCAGTCAGCAGGGCTCGTGATGGTTCCGGCAAGAGTTCTTCTCCGTAGGGTCAGCCGCGATTCGATCAGCAGGGCTCTCGACTCCGGGATACAACTGCCGAGCTGTGGTGGGGTCGCCCCAGATATAGGGCTGGAGCCCTTTGATGTCCGGACCTATGCGCCCGAGGGGGCGGAGTGGCCGGGTGGAGGTGGCCAGACGCCCAGCAGGAGAGGCGCCAGGCCCATGGGAGTTGCAGGGCGATCACACCTCGAGAGGGGAGGACAGTTGGGGGTCCCATCGATACTGTCCTCCGCCGGGGGCGATGAATGGTTCCTGCGGCACCCCCTGGCCAGTTCGTGGTGCCTCGATGTCGGGGCTTCGCTGGGGTCAAGGCCGGGTTGAGCGGGGTCGCGCCGGCTGGTGCACGGTGTGACGTGGATGCCAACAAGATGGAGGAGCCACGAGGAGTATGCGACCACGTGCAGCTCCGGGTGAAGGGCCTTGGTGCAGTCCAGACGGGTGGCCCGTGACGGCCGGGGCGGGGAACGGCCACAATCCAGGGGGTTAAGGACCACGCCACGAGGCCGGGTCCAACAGGCGTCCCCCCCAGCCGAAGGCATGGAGAGTCACCCATCTCCTTGGGGATTCTCCTCGTCAAGGCGGAAGAAGCGGGACAGGCCGTCGGCGTTGGCGTGGTCATTGCCGGGCCGGTGTTCGACGTCAAAGTCCATCCCTTGTAGCGAGATGGACCATCGCAGCAGCTTGGGGTTCTCGCCCCGCATTCGCATTAACCATTGCAAGGGCCGGTGGTCGGTCTGGACCCGGAAGTGGGCGCCAAAGAGGTAGGGCCGGAGCTTCTTGAGGGCCCACACCACAGCGAAGGCCTCGCGCTCAATAGTGCTCCAGCGTTGCTCCCGGGGCAGTAGTCGCCGGCTGATGAAGGCCATTGGTCGGTCGAGCCCCTTTTCGTCAGTTTGGGAGAGGACGGCCCCGATCCCATACTCGGAGGCGTCCGTCTGTACCACGAACTCCTTCTGGTAGTCCGGGGCCTGCAGCACCGGAGCAGTACACATGGCCGTTTTGAGGGTGTCGAAGGCTGTTTGGCAGCGGGGTGTCCAGTGTACCTTCTTGGGCTGTTTTTTGGACGTTAACTCTGTGAGGGGGCCAACAATGCTCCCATAGTCCCGGATAAACCGCCGGTAGTATCCGGTGAGGCCCAGGAAGGCCCGGACAGCGGTCTGGGTAGTGGGGGGTTCCCAGGTCTGGATGGCATCTATCTTCGCTTGGAGGGGGGCCACCTGCCCGCTCCCCACTTGATGGCCCAGGTAGGTCACGGATCCGTGGCCGATTTGGCATTTGCTGGCCTTGATTGTGAGCCCGGCCCGCTGGAGGGCGGCCAGGACGGCCTTCAGGTGGAGGAGGTGCTCGGCGCAGTGGTTGCTGTACACGGCAATGTCATCTAAGTAGGCCGCGCTGAAGGCCTCAAGCCCGGCCAAAACCTTGTTCACCAGTCTTTGGAAGGTGGCCGGGGCGTTCTTCATTCCGAAGGGCATCACCCGAAAGTGGTAATGCCCATCCGGAGTCGAAAAGGCGGATCTTTCTTGGGCGCCGGGGGTGAGCTGGATTTGCCAGTACCCGGCGGTGAGGTCCAGCGTGCTCAAGTTGCGAGCGGCCCCTAGGCGGTCGATGAGTTCGTCGGCCCGGGGTATCGGGTATGCGTCCGTCTTGGTTACTACATTCAGGGCTCGGTAGTCCACGCAGAATCGCAACTCCGGGGGGTGACCGGGAGCTGCGGCCTTGGGCACCAGGACGACAGGGCTGGCCCACGGGCTGTCGGAAGGCTCGATGACCCCCAGGGCCAGCATCTTCGCTACTTCGGCCTGGATGCAGGCCCGCACTCGGTCAGGCACCCGGTAGGCTCTATGTCGTATGGGGGGGTTCTCCCCGGTGTCGACGTCGTGGACGCACCAGTGGGTCACCCCCGGGGTGAGAGAGAAGAGGGCTGCGTAGTCCTGCAGTAATCGCTGGCAGTCGTTGCGCTTTTCCGGGGTCAGGGACGAGGCGAGTTGGACCCCTTCGATCGATCCATCGTGAATGTCGGATTGCAAGAGGTCGGGCAAGGGCTCGGAGTCGTCCTCGCCCCCCTCGTCGGTCGCCAGCAGCAGGCTCAGTTCGGTCCGGGCGAAGTGGGGTTTTAGCCGGTTACCATGTAGGACCCGGAGGGGGTTCCGGGGGGACTCCAGATCGACCAGGTAGGTGACGGGACTTTTCTTCTCCACCACCTTGAAGGGCCCGGTCCACTTGTCCTGGAGGGCGCCGGGTTCGACCGGGGCCATGACCCATACTTTCTGACCTGGCTCAAATTCTACAGTAGAAGTGTTGCGATCGTACCACCGCTTCATGTCCTCCTGGCTGGCCTCGAGGTTGGCTTCGGCTATGGCTCGGAACTTGCGGGTCTGGTTTCGGAGGGTCAGGAGGTATCGGTAGACGTCAGGAGGGGCGCCTCGGGGCTTCATCTCCCAGCCCTCCTTGACCAGGCTGAGCGGTCCGCGGACCGGGTGTCCATACAATAGTTCAAACGGGCTGAACCCCAGGGACTTCTGCGGGACCTCCCGATAGGCAAACAGGAGGCAGGGCAGCAGGACATCCCATTTCCGCCTGAGGGGTTCTTCCAGGCCCTGGATCATCCCTTTCAATGTTCGGTTGAACCGCTCAACCAGTCCGTTCCCCTGAGGGTGATATGGGGTCGTGAACTTGTATGTGACCCCGCACTGTTGCCACAGGGACCGCATGTACCTGGAGATAAAGTTCGTGCCGCGGTCGCTCACCACTTCGCTGGGGAATCCCACTCGGGAGAAGATCCCCATCAAGGCCCGGCCTACCACAGGGGCCGTTATAGTTCTGAGCGGGACCGCCTCCGGGTACCTGGTGGCGTGGTCCAAGAGGACCAGGATGAAGCGGTGGCCCAGGGCGGTTTGGGGGTCCAGGGGTCCCACAATGTCGATTCCGACTCGTTCAAACGGGGTGCTGACGGCGGGAAAGGGCTGGAGGGGGGCCTTGACCCGACCCCCCGTCTTTCCGCTGGCTTGGCAGGTCTGGCAGGACCGGCAGTGGTTGTCCACATCTCTCCGCATCCGGGGCCAGTAGAAGTGGGTCACCAGACGACTGTACGTTTTGTCTTGCCCCAAGTGTCCGGCGAGGGGCACATCATGGGCCAGGTTGAGAAGGAACTCCCGGAAGCGGAGGGGGACCACCAACACGCGGCTGGCCCCGAGTTCTGCTACTTTCTGTTCACTGTACAACAGGCCCTCGGCCCAGTAGATCCAGTGGGTGCCGTTCTGGTCACCGTTGGCTTGCGCGGTCGCCTGCTGTCGGACCCCTTTGAGAGAGGGACAGGACTGTTGCTCTTGCTGGAACTGCTCTCGGGTGGGGCCCCCTTCGTGTTGCCATTGCGTCAGCTCTGGTAGGGCGCTCGGAGAAGCCATCTCTTCGGGGGAGGATTCGCTGGGCCCAGGGTCGGTGTCCGCCTCCTCCTCGCTGCTGGCGGGAGGGGGTGTGAGCCCCTCGGGTCGGGCGGTCCCGGAGGTCGAGGATAAGCAGGGGGCTTGGGCGGTCATGGACCGGGTGATGGCGCAGGCCCAATCAGCCAGTCCCAACATTCGGAGGTGCTCTCGTCGTTCTACTTGAGCCCAGGGGGAACTCTCCAAGTCGTTCCCCAGGAGGCAGTCGACCGGGGCGTCGTCGCGCACTGTCACCTTCAGCAGGCCCGTCACCCCTCCCCACTCGAAGGGGACCAGGGCCATCTGGCATAGGCTTTCACTGTTGTCGGCCGTCTGTACAGGGCACAGCACATTCGGTAGAATCTGTTCAGGGGTCACCAGGTGGCAGCGGACAGCGGTGATACTGGCGCCGGTGACGCGAAGGGCTTCGGCCCGTTGTCCGTTGACCGTGACCTGCTGCCGGTACTTCTGGGTGTTGGTTGGGATGGGGGTGCAGGGTACCATCTCTCGGCTACCCAGGCAGACCAGGGACATGGCTGCCGGCTCCCACTCAGTGTTTTCTCGGTCGAGGGCCTCTTCTTCCTCTTCTCCTCCCCCCAAGGCGGCGGCTGTCAGCTGCCGGGGCGGGGGCCCGCCGGCCCCGTTTCTTCGGTTCAGAGGGCAGGCCGGGTCGCTGGCAAAGTGTCCGGTTTGTTGGCAGCCATAGCAGGTCACTGGTGGCCGTGGTCCGGGTTGGGCCGGGCCCACCCTTCGCGCTAGGCTCGGGGAGAGATGTGGTTGCAGTGGCCCTCGAGGGGGGCTCCTGGGGGCCCCAGCGGGAGGGTCTCGGTTCCTGTTCGGCCCTCCCCCCCACCGCGCTGGCGTGGGGGTCCGTTGGGGTTCCTCTGGTACTCCCCCATTGAGCTCCGGGGGACCCGGGAGTTGACCCATCGATCGGCCTCGACGGCAAGTTTTCGCGGGTCGGTCATTTTGCTGTCGAGGAGGTGCTGTCTCAGTTCCACGAAGCAATTGTTGGAAAGATGTTCCCACACGATGAGGTCGACCAGTTGCCCGTAGGTGGTTACTTTGCTGCCTTTGATCCACCCTTCTAGGGCCCGACTGAAAAAGTCCACATATTCCACCCATGTGGTACCCGGGATTTTCTTGCAGTCTCGGAACCGCTGGCGGTACATCTCCGCTGTTAGCCCGTAGCGGGTGAGCAGGGCCTCCTTCATGTGATCGTAGGAGGTCATCACCTCCTCCGGTAGCTGGAGCAGCGTGTCCCGCCCTTCACTCAGGAATCACCCCCACAGGCCTGCGCCCCAGTCTTTTCGGGGCACTCGATGGGAGGTCATGGCCACCTCGTAGGCCTTGAACCATTGTTGGATATCGTCATTCTTGTAATACTCCTTGACGACCTCCTTCGGAATATGTACCTTGGCCTCGGGAGGCGGTAGAGTGTCTCTAGTACTGGGGGTGTTGGTCCCTCCGTTCTTGGCCTTGATCTCGAGCTCCTTGAGACTGCGCTCGTGCTCAAGAGTTAGTTTCTTTTCCTCCAACTCCCGGTGTCGTCTCTTCTCTTCTATTTCTTCTTGAAGGCGTAGCTGCTCGAAGGCCAGTTTCTTTTCTGCCAGCTGGAGTTCGCCGTCGGGCGAGCTCTAGTTCGTGGCTCCGGACCTTCTCCCGCTCTCGTATTTCTTCTTCGGAGAGGCCGGTTTCTAGGCTCTTTCTTCCTCCGGTTGCCGGGGTCAGTGCGGTTGCTGTGGTCTCCGTCAGGGGCAAGGGCCCATCTTCCTGGGAGGGGCCTGCCCCGGCCTCCAACCATGCCCTCAAAGCTTTCTGCATCTCTTCCTTGGTACCGAGGCTGGTGGTTGCAATGCCTTTGTCTCTGCAGAACTGTTTTAATTCTTTGTGCGTATATTCTTCCAGCCGTTCGGGCTGGAACTCCATTGTCGCGTTGTTTTCCTGGCTGCTCATGATGCTATTCGTTTGGATGGGTAGCTAGTGGGTACTGGCTGGTACGTACTGCGTTCGGCTCGGATCCCGTCGCTGGCCACCAAATGTTGGAAGGCGGACCCCGAGGAGTCGGTGAGACCACCAAGGGGGGGCCCTCTCACTGCACGAAGTAGCCGAGCGCTGCCGAGAAGTCTCCTGAGAGATCCTTCTCCTATCACGTACTAGCACAGTAACACCACCACACCGGACTCAAGGAGGTTGTCTCAAGACAAGCAATTCTTGATCATCAATAAAAGGTTACGAGTTCAATATTTACACGAAGGGATTGAGGGATCCACCAAAAGTCTCAATGTCTCTTTGGAAGGGTAGGGGTAGCAGGACAGTCTTTGGCAGGAATGTGGTACGAGGGTACCTGGGGCCCAGTTCTTATCCTCAAGCTGGAGGACCTCCGATCTCGGAGGGGTCGAGCCGCGACGGCGTCAGCAGGGCTCTGGCGTACAGTTCGTGGAGAGCTGCGATTCAATCAGCAGGGCTCTCAAGATGGTTTCTGCTCAGCTCGAGCCGCGACGTCATCAGCAGGGCTCCGAGGAAGGTTTCAGCGAGGTTGGGCCGCGACAGCGTCTGCAGGGCTCCGATGTTCCAGGTGGTTCAGAAAGGGTTCACAAGAGGGAGCCGCGACGCAGTCAGCAGGGCTCGTGATGGTTCCGGCAAGAGTTCTTCTCCGTAGGGTCAGCCGCGATTCGATCAGCAGGGCTCTCGACTCCGGGATACAACTGCCGAGCTGTGGTGGGGTCGCCCCAGATATAGGTCTGGAGCCCTTTGATGTCCGGACCTATGCGCCCGAGGGGGCGGAGTGGCCAGGTGGAGGTGGCCAGACGCCCAGCAGGAGAGGCGCCAGGCCCATGGGAGTTGCAGGGCGATCACACCTCGAGAGGGGAGGACAGTTGGGGGTCCCATCGATACTGTCCTCCGCCGGGGGCGATGAATGGTTCCTGCGGCACCCCCTGGCCAGTTCGTGGTGCCTCGATGTCGGGGCTTCGCTGGGGTCGAGGCCGGGTTGAGCGGGGTCGTGCCGGCTGGTGCACGGTGTGACGTGGATGCCAACAAGATGGCGGAGCCACGAGGAGTATGCGACCACGTGCAGCTCCGGGTGAAGGGCCTTGGTGCAGTCCAGACGGGTGGCCCGTGACGGCCGGGGCGGGGAACGGCCACAATCCAGGGGGTTAAGGACCACGCCATGAGGCCGGGTCCAACAAACATGATGTAACATGTTGTGACCGTTGTACTACGTGTGGACATGTGTGGACAGATCAGAAGCCACAACACTGTCCGACACTCCTTGCCACTATCCACAAGGCAAAATGGAGTGGCCATTGCCACTGGGACTGGAGTAGCCGAAGCCAAGTTGATAAAACAGCATCTGAACCCTGCCAGATGGAGAGGAGTGCATGCTGGGCACAGTGCTCACTACATGTTGGGGATGTAGCATTCACCAATTGTTGTACAGGGCGTGATTTCAGGGTTGCAGTGGGGGTGCAAGGTCAGAGTCAGCTGGTCTATGGATGTACATGGCTTGACATGCCTCTCAATATTGATTCAATGTGGTGACACAGAGAACAACCAGCCAATAAGTGGCCATGCTCAGTGTCCATGCTTGTCACATGGCTCTTCACGTTTGTGCACTGATTGCCCTAGAGCATGAAAGGTGACTAGGACTCAGACCTGCACAGAAAATGAATGCGCCTACATGTTAAAAATATTTTTTATTACAAAAATTTGCAAGGCCAGATAGACAACAGATTATGTTCAGTATGCATGCAAGGTCGTGCTGTACGATTGTTACCATGAACAAGCCAAGCTGATCCACATTTCATATTTCATGTGAGAAAAGAGATCACTGTGACACCCAATGCAAATTTGTGAGGCTGTGTCCCTTCATCAGGGGTATACTGTGTTGAGAAAAGAATAACGAATAAAAAGGTAGCACACCTGTGATCAGATATGTAGATGAACACTAGTATGGCATGTGAATACACCGTGCTCCCCTCACCACTGGTGAATGTAACAAATGAAATAGAAAAAAACCCATGACTATCACGAGGATTACAATCTACATTCCAATAGTTCCAAGCACTATGGAAATGGACATGACGCTATGGAAGCAAGCTGTAGCACACCAGAACTTCTGAGTGATCAAAATGAGTTGCACAAGAACAATAACAAGAGTGTGACAATTTATGTAGATGATATAATCGATGTCTCATGAAGCCTGAAGACAGTCAATGATGAATTTAGTTGAAGTTTAATTTTGGGCACCATTGATGTGTGGCAATTTTGACATACATACCACATGGCAATGGAGTTGAAGCATGGAATGGTCTTACAATTTGAATTGCACATTTGAATGCATCTAAATGTTGAATTCCATGACAATTTAAAATCTGTGTACACAATAGCAATTGTAACTGGAATGAGAATCTGTACATACAGTTAAACACAACTTCCATGGGTTTCCTGGGTGCACCATCTTATGCTAACACATACATGGACAAATGTCCAAAGTTCATATTCTTGAACACACTACGTGGCAAGAAGTTTTGCTATGTTCACCTCGATTCTTTGATATCATCTCCTTCCTTTCAACATTTGCGACGCCAGCCATGATTCTTAAAATACGCACACGTAACCAAATAGGTCCAAGGATACAATTCACACATCCTATCATCAGGTTGCACTCCTAGTCAACCTTCACGGTCTCGGCCACTCCATACTTACTACATATATGGCCTGCTGGTACATTAGCAACAGTGCACGCGTACCGCAAATCAATGATTCATGTGTAATATAAGTGTGCGCTCATCCCAAAAAATGACATTTGATCCTTCACGTCCGTGAACAATTTGGAGAAGTTCAAGTATATTGTAGTGACAGTTTAATGTCATCCTTGCATTAATTAGCCAATGTATCATGCTGTGGAAACATTGTCAGTGCAATTACCATCAACATCCCTAGCCCCAAAACATTTGTATATGGATGAGCCATAGGAATGGCAGTCAGACTTATTAATCAATCAATCAATCATTACTTTTGTAAATTGCTCTACTCACACGTGAGGGTCTCTATGCGCGGGGGGAGGTGTGCTGCTATTGTTCGAACAGCCTGTTCCTGAGTGCCCTCATGAAGGCAAGGAGGACCGGCTCAGCTGTAGGAGGGTGTTCCAGGTCTTTGCGGCATGTTGGCAGTACAAACTCCTGCCGCTGGTAGGTCTTTGGATGTGGGGGACAGTGGCAAGGGCAAGGTCACTGAAAGGGCACTGGCAATTCTGGTAGTAGACGGTGATTATCCTGTTGAGGTATGTTTGACCGGTGTGGGGGAGTGCTCTGTGTGCATGGGTGAGAAGCTTGCAGGCGATCCTCTTGTTGACGGTGAGCCAATGCAGGGATCCCAGATGGGGTGTGATGTGGCTGTGGCAAGAGAAGTTGTGCACAAGGTGTGCAGAAGCGTTCTGTATGTGTTGCGGACGTTTACGGAGTTTGGCAGTGGCTCCCACATTGTCTGCATGTCAATGGTGCAGCCTGATGCAGACGAGGCCAAGGGTGAAGCTTCTACTGGTTGCAGTGGGGATCCACTTGTACATCTTGCTGAGCATGCGGAAGGTGTTGTAGCTGGCGGATGAGACGACGTTGACCTGCCTGGTCATGGTGAGTGTTGATTCGAGGTTGACCCCCAGGTTGCTTGCATGGTTGGTGTCTGCCGGTGCTGCTCTCAGTGTAGTTGTCCACCAGGAGTTGTCCCTGGCTGAGGGGGTGGATCCAAAGAAGAGGACCCCCGTCTTGGGTGAGTTTGGCTTCAGTCATTTGTTCGTCATCCACTCGTCAACGGCAGTCATTCCTTTGTGGATGTTGGTTTTGGTGTTGAGGTTGTCCTTGGTGAGGGAAAGGATCAGCTGTGTGTTGTCAGCGTAGGAGATGATGTGGAGGTGGTGCAGTTGTGCAACGTGTGCAAGCGTGCCCATGGAGATGATGAACAATGTTGTGCAGAGGGATGATCTTTGTGTCCTGCCGCTGATGATCTTTGAGGCTTAGGAGCAGAATGAGGGTAGGCAGAGGCTCTGGCTGCTGCCAGAGAGGAAGGAGGTGGTCCACTCCAGAGCCTTGCTTTGGATTCCTGCGTGTTTGAGGCATGTGCGTAGGGTGCGTTGACAGACATTGTTGAAGGCGGCTGAGAGGTCATGGCGGATGTGTGGCGCCCTTTCATCATTGTACATCAGGGGCCAGATGCCATTGGTGTCGGCAATGAGGCCATTGTCAATACTGGGATTCCTGCAGATGTCGGAGTGTGACAGGTCCAGGATGGTGTACTCCTCAAGGTAGCCGGTCAGTTGTTTGTTTGCAATCTTGTGCATGCCCTTTAGCAGGAATGGGAGCAGGGAAATTGTCTGGAAGTTCTTGAGGCCTCTTGCATCCACCTTGGATTCCTGGAGTGAGGCGTTGATCTCGGCGTGCATCAAAATTTGCTGGGAAGCTCGCACTCTCGAAGGAGATGTTGATGGCCTTGAGGAGATGGGTTGCGATGGTGGGGCTAGCTTTGCTGCACATGTGGTGCGCAAATGTGTCAGATGGTGAGATGGAGTGGATGGTGTACCTCATTTTGATGTTGTCCTTCACATTGCTCCAGGTGAGCAGGGGGGTCAGTGTGGATGGTGGCCGGGGTGTCTGAGGTGTTGGTGCCTGTCAAGGTGTACGGGTTGTGGTAGCTGTTGTGGATGTCTGCAATATTGCAATGGAAGAGTGTGGCAAGGGTGTATCACAGGTCTTGCAGTTGTGGGATGTCATTGGTCTTGGAGCCAGGGTTGGAGGGTACCTTAATGATGTTGAATATCTCATTGTTATTGGGGGCGCTGTTGTCTATGCAGTCCTTGGTGGTGGCCCTTGTAGCAGTTCAGATGAGGTGATGGTGTCTGAGGATGCCGTTCTTGTGGGCCACATACTGTCTGGTGTCTGTTTGGGGTGCAATGTTTTATATACTTTCTGGCATGTGTGTATGGAGGGCCGTATGTCCACAGTGAACCAGGCAGCCTTCTTGTCAATGTGTCTGTTGGAGGGTTCTGTGATCGGGGTGACAGTGTTGTGGCAGTCATTGATCAATTGCCTGCATTTGCATGTGGCGCAGTCAGTGTAGTTTGGGTTGGCGTGTGGGCTCTGGGCAAGGGTGTTGTCAAGCTGTTCATTGTTGTCTTTGATCTGGCTGCTGCATGTGATGTGTTGAATGTGTTGTGGTGTGGTGATTTGTCTTGAAGGTGTAGTGGATGCACCAATGGCCAGTCCAGTTTGGTGGTGTGGCTGAAAGGGACATGGGAGGTAGCCGAGGATCTTGGTCAAGCGTGCGTCTGGCGGAGTGGGTGTGCGTTTTGACGAGCTGACTGAGTCCGAGGTTGCCTACCAGGGTGGAGGAGTTGTTGTGTTTGTGGTTCTTGAGGTGGAGGTTCAGGTGTACCAGGAGGATGTAGTCATGCGTGCAGAACCAATTGGCAATGGTGTCACAGAATTGAGGCCAGGGTCCAGGGGTTCTGTAGACGAGGGTTCCTCTGAGAATGGGGTTGTGGTATGTGTGGCTCTTCAAGTGCATGAGTTTGGCGGTGCTGAGGGTGTGGTCATTGATGTGTGAGGCCCAGAGGGTTTTGTGGTTGACCATGACAATGCCAAGTCCACCTCCTACTCCATTGTTGCGGTCCCTGCCAGTGTTCTTGTAGCCGTCCAGAATGGCTATGGCAACGTCGGGCATGGAGGAGGCCTTCAGACATGTCTCCCCCAGGAAGGCAACATCCGTGGAAGATGTATGGATTGTGTCCACGAGTTGGATGGGGTGTTTGCGTACTGTGTATAGCATATGCTGTATTTGAATGCGTTTCGCCTTGTGCTGGGTCAATGAAAAGGTCAATTTGTAATGTATGGAAAATTCCTGTGGATATGCCTTGCAAGCTGCACATCAATATGTCTGTGAGTCATGTAGTTGGCATTCAATCTGTCGGTCATCACATTTCTCATGTGGTTCCATTGTGCTCGTGGACCCACCCACCTTGGATAGGTATGCAATATTCCTACAACAGAGTATAGATGACACTATGTACCATATGCACAGAATAAGAGCAAAGCTATGTGTCAAGTATGCATGTCTTCCATAATGTAGTGAAAATGCTTATTCAATCCAATCAGTTTCCAGGATGATGTCAATATATGTGTACCAAAGCGGGTGTAGTGTCCATGCATTGACTTTTCCTACGTGTAACACAACAGATGGGAGCCCATGCGTGGTTCGTCCTCATTGAATTCCACACGGAATATTTCAAGCCTAGGGTGGCTTTTAGAAATTTGTAGTCCACAGCCATTTGTTTGTGGGACAGGAATCAGCCTCCTATTTGATTATTTTGCTGACAGCCTCATCTCATGTCTAGACGTATCACAGACCCACTTTCACAATTAATGTTGGTACAGGACTTACAATGTGTGTCCCACAGATGATTGGATGTGTATGGCACAATCAATGAGATGGCCGATGGCCAGGATGACCCGGCCCAGCATGGTTGCATTAGCAGTTAATGCATGGACTGCAGGTGAGCATTTCTGCAGTCCACACACTTCAACAGCTAGTCATGTGTCCTTCTGATGTGACCCTTGGAAATGTAGTACTTGATTGTCCCTTTTTTCCCATGGAACAGATAAGGGATGATGTTGACATTGCTGTGACGTGCTTTAGTGCACAGGGTAGGTGACACTACGAACGTATTTCAACACACAAGTGTGGCACATCCTGTCTGATAGTGTTGTATTCACATTCATGACAACATAAGACTTATGTCATGATGCTGTGACGCATCCTTGATCCTTTGTCATGATGACTGAGTTGCTGCAAGATATGGTAGATTTGTTACTGTGTTTTGGAGATTGGACAATACCCACAAAAACCATGGGCTACATGTAAGTGCTTGTAGCATGTATGCTGTGAACGCCAAGCTGACGTTATTTGCACCCTGCTAGTACTACATGGCATGCTGGATGCCATCCAATTTTAGTATTGTTATGAATTATGAGTCTCCTTGGTGTGTAGACAGCAAGCACATCTCTGTGTTCCAATATGCAATTGCCACTTCAGTGCATTCCTCTGTTGGAGTGTGAAATGAACGGGCTAGTGGTAAATATGCAAGGGAAGGAGTTCTTCTTCCATGACAAACTGTGACACTGTCAGAACCTAGCGTCCATTGCAGATTCATGTCCACATGACTCCATGACTGATACAAGGCGAGCCAGATGTCATTTTTGTGGGGAAATGATCACATGTCGTGATGCCTGTTGACTGGTTCTTACATTCATATGGCTCATCATTAATTAGTTACTATGTCAAGTGTGCCAAGGATTACCATGCAACCATGACATTCAGTTGACTGCACAGTATGTGCCGAGCTAAATCAGTACTTATGTATTGGTGTGTGTGGGCAACAAATGGAAAAGATGATTTGCCCAAATGTGTTTTACATTACACCTGACAGCATGCATTTCCTATGATTTAATGTCCGGCATGTTCTGGTGAACTGACACATGTCCACCTTTTCATACAGATAACATGAATGCAGAGGATGAGCGGGCTTTCCGCATAAGGAAGGCCCGATATCTACACATCCTCTCCGTGGCAAAGGGCTTCCGCTGGACCTCCCGCCAGTATGAGAAGCAGCGGGCTACCGACACGTGGACCACCGACCCCGCCTCAAGGGATGGCATGCAGCCACAACAGCATCCTCCCCCTCCCGTGGCCCCATCGACCTCATCAGCCGCTGTTGTCCCCAGTGGAGCAGCCTCTGGATAGTCTGCTCCACAGGCCATACCGGAGCAGGCAATGGACACCCTGATGTCCAGACTTGATTCCATGGACAGGAAAATCGAGAAGTTGGAGGAGAAATTGGACACGGTCCACCAGAGACTGGAATATTTGATTAGCCAAATCTAGGGGCTAACAGAAATATGGTTTACAGTTATTGTGTTTGTTAATATTATTATTTTGTAAGTATCATTTTGTTAGTGATTGTAGATTTTGTAGTATATGTAGGCATAGTTAGTTGAGATAGGTTTTTAGATGTAGATGTAGTTTTAAGGTTTTTATCATAGGGGTTTTTTAAATACTTTTAGGGGTGGGGGGTAATGTTATGTGTGTTAATGTTTATGGAAAAAAAAAAAAAAATTTGAAAAAAATATATATATTTGTTTTAGTATGGTGTTATAGTTAGTAAATGTGTAGTTCAAGTATGTGTATGTCTATTGTGCATTGATGTCTTAAGGGGGGGGTGGGGGGATGATGTCTACTTGTCTGCGTGATCATAGTTTAGCTTAGGTTAATAGAGTTAAGTTCGTTAGTGTAAGATTAGTTAGTTTAGATAGGTTTTGCTTTTTAGATTAGTTGTTTAGATAAGTTAGTGTGTTATGTAATGTAAATCTTGATCACCATTCTTATTTTATAAACCTTTCTTAACATACATTGGACTATATTCTATGTCATTCCGCATTTCATATGTGGTATGTGTGAGTTGGTGGGCACATGGACTGTGATCACCGGTTCCTGTTTGAGTGCATCATATTAGTACATTCAGGTCGGTTTGTGCTACATGTCTGACTAGATGTGCATGTTCATGGGACACCTGTGCTTTGCTTTTGTTGGTAGCCAATATTGGTCTGACACATACATACGTTTTGGATTCTAATCATGAGTTTTCTGCCAACCTCTGCATGAAAATTTAGCAATATTCTGTCTCTGCTGGGTACCATGTTGACATATGTATGTGAAATACAGCTTTTATCTTACACAGATGTACTGAATGTACTCACCACACATCTGATCCCTCCGTGTTGTAATAGCTACACCATGTTCATGTGCAAGTGGTCATTGTGTTACAAGTGGCTAGCTCATATGACTGTACAACACACTGTCTGTATACAGACGTATTTACGACTTATGGATGTTGTATGAAGTAACGTGGTAAAAATTTCTGGCCATTTAGTTGGGGCAGGACAACAATATTGTTAGACACAACGTCATCAATGGTGATGTGCTGTCTCGAAATCATAGTTTGCAGCCAGGAAGTGTGTTTTTGTGACACACTGGCAGGGCTTTTCTCAGCCCCATTTTGACAGAGATTCAACCATCCACTGTGTGGAGACTTGCTTAAGTTTTGTACTGTGTAGACGTCTCATGTTGCACACACCTTCCCCAGCAAAGGTCCCTCCCCGCACTTGTAGGAAACACAACTGGTGGCCGGTGACAGTAGGAGTCCCGGATGTAAGTGAAGAGGTGAATCTTGAAAACCTCACAACAGCCCAGAGTATACTCCATGATGTTAATGTGTGTAGTGAATAAGTTCAAGACTTGAGCTGCTATTGTGAAGGAGTTGCACACTAAAGCTCACACCCTCCTTACCCATGCGACAACCACTAGCTGTTGACCTTTTGCTCTGATTTTGCAAGTGGTGGTGTATTGTGACAGCATGTGGGGCAAGATGCCAGGAGGGGATGATTTGAATATGTTATACGCAAATCTGAGAGCCTTGTACTCACTACTCTGGCTGACGCAAGCCAATGATGGCAAGAACTGGGGCTGACATTGGAGCTGGTTCTATAGGGATCTATTTGAGTCCTGGCAGCTGTGTTTGTGACCCTGGCCAGTCTCACAATCTCAGAATTGTTGGTCCCCAGCTACAGAAAGGTGCAGTAATATGTTTTGTTGGAAAATAGATTCATGGACAATAACCTGAGTGATGTATGGCTTGACAACAATGACTACCAACAGCAGTCTGAACCCCCTTAATATACCAAGGCACATTCCTGCCACTTTGTTAGTCTAAGCCTGGAGGATGCCAGCAGAGTCTCCACTGACACACATGTCTTTCAGCACCTGCTTATGTGTGAGTGCACACACAAATTTAGAAGGCCACCAGCATTCACTCCACAGCTTATGATCTTTCATCACCAGCAACACCTCTGACTTGCTGGCATGGAGCTAGAGGCACTTTGCAGTCATCCACCCTGCAACATCTGCTGATTTAATCACGAAATTGGGTACATCCGGCACACAGTTATTGCAAAGTGTAACTTGCAAGTGCATATCATCGGCATGTGCCACTACTGTGAACTCTCACCACATGGACAGCGCAGGTGACAGTTGGAGAACTGCATCAAGATGTGTTGGGGTCAGAGCTGACCCCTGTGGCACACCCTCTTCATTAGTGTGAGGCATGGAGATGATAGGGGGATTCTTAACATGGAAGCTCCTCTCCAAAGGTGAACCAGTCCATTGCAATGGCCACTTTGTCTGCCTACTCGAACCTTAGCAGTGAGATCTGTTTGGACACCCTGTCGAAAGCAGCACAAAGATCACATGGGACCAGGGTCAAAATACGTACCTCATCCAATCCTGCAGTTTACTATCCATACTTTTGTAGATAAGCTGTATTTGTGAAAGTTGTGTACCATGTGGGTTACTGTTGGTGTTCACAACTCTAAACAGTGTAAGGAGACAGCATTCAAGCGTTCCAAGGATTCCTATTCCTGCTAATGCATCCACATGCTATGCCTCACTAGGTGTGGCAGTTAGTGGCACATTGATGACCATGCTTTGACAGAATCCAAGTTTTTGTGATGTTGAATTTTTGCTGCAGTGTACAGCATGCAGTCATTTCAGATGTAAGCCTTCAGGGATAATTTGTGTGTGTAGAGGTGTACATTTGTGCCCAAAATATTCACCCACCATGACGCAGGCATGCTGCTAGGGTGCATACACCGGAACATGGCAGAGGGCTCAGCACCAGCACAGGGGAGAGCACAGGTATGCAGATGGTACTTTGACTATGTGTGGGGTTTCTGTGTTAGGGAGGGGACTGTGGTGATGTGGTGCAGCACATTGATGAGTGACATTCAATAATTGCTACATGTGACAGCATGTCTTTTCCCATCTAATTACTCATGCTTACAAACCTTTAGCTTGTACTTATGCACTATTCCACGTGTGTCTGGATTAGCAATCATACATTAAACACACTGGTAATGTTGAGTGGTACCAACCGGACACAAGGGCCCATTGTCCTTGACAATCAAGTGTGGAAACAACAGTAGTTGACATGTTTGAGGGTGTTGTGAACAAGATATCTTATTTTTGAAGTTGGTTTTATTTTCATACATTGTTATAGTCACAATGTTTCTTAATTCATATTTTTTAATACAAAAACATGTTGTATGACACAGTTTTAATATTTATCTGGAGACTTTTGTGTGGCGGACATTGTTCTCATAGCAGTGAGTGGTTGGTGGTTGTCATCCGACAACTGTGAGTTACAGTAATTTATTGGGATGTCTTCCTCTGTACATGTGTTGCAAATTCATCCTCGGAGTCTTCAGTGTGTGTGTTGGTTTCTGGGTTTAGTGCTGGGCATGTTGTCCCACTGCTACCACCAGCTGTGGCAGTGGATGTGTGTGGGAACACATGTTCAGGTGACATAAATCTCACCGTTAGAGCATTCAGCATCAGTTGCTGATTTTTAATCACCGTCAGCAACTCTGCATGAAATGCTGTGAGTGTTGACATGTATTTTTCCTGACGTTGGTGCATCTCTCTCATTTGGTTATCAATACTTTGGAGGTGCTGGGCTACATCCCTGGTGGCACTTTGTGTTGTTATTTGCACATGCCTCTGGCTCATAATGTTCGAAATGTTTGCCAGCGATTGTGCAATCCCCGGTGTTTGGTTTGAGCTGCCTTGCTCAGGGCTGATGTTCACCAACTCTGGATTTAGGCTTTGTAGGATTGCTTGCAGTGTGCCACCCATGGTCAACACACCAACGTGTACCTCATTGAGGAGGTCACGCTGTAGAGAGACAGCAGTTTGTTGAAATTCACGCTGGGTGTCCTCCCACTCTGTGCTTATGTTTGTGGGTGCAGGATCTGGTGGGGCTGGGTTTTCCACTTGATCAGCAAGCCCACGGTTGTCAGGCTCTGGAGGTGGTGTAGGTGAGCGCAGAGTTTCAATGGTCTCCTCAAGTGTGCCATTGTCTACGGAGAGAGGGTTGTCTTCAATGTCGTCCAACAGATTGCTGTCATCCACCTGTTGTGATGTGGAAGCAGCATTATCTGTAAAAGTAAGATGCAAATCTGTTAGTGGTGTTTGCATGTTGTATTGTCTAGCTGTTTTGTGTGAGGCATCACATGTGTCTTTTCCAAGGTGATCTTTGTGGCACATTCTAGCGATCTCTGTCCTTAGGCACACATATTCTTCATACTCAGAGCCACTTGAATGGACTAAGCACCACTTATCATTACATTAGTCTGGCTGTTGATCGATATGCATTGATGCTGACCTGTGTACTTACACCACAATTGTAATCTTACTATTAGTGGTAGCTGACATTTCACGCCAACACTGCAAGTGTAAATTTGTATGTGATTCAAGTGTGTTGTCCTCCTTTCAAAACACAAACAAATGAGATGTGTCCCTGCACATTCCTGTTACATTACGGACCATGTGTGCCATCTACGACACACACTAGTTAGCATGAGTTGTGTTTGTGTCAGCCTATCACCCACTAAGGACACACTGTTCCTCCAGCTCTTACAATACAGTGTGACGTGGCAAGATTTGCTGTTGTCCTCAATAAAGACTGCCAGGAATACTGCAACGATATCATTACTAATCACACCATTGGCAAGCAATGAGTGTAGTAGTAAAAAGATTATAGGCAAATGATAAATATATTCAGCGAGAATTAATCTTGCATCAACTGTGTGTAACTTGGCCTGTGAGTCAACCTACAATGTGGGATATTAAGCTCACATTGGTTATAATGCTACATGTATTAGCCTGTGCCCAGTACCTCACAGGGCATCAAATCTGCAAGGTTCCCCGGTGAGACGGTGGCCTGATATATGCTGTCCACTAGTTGAACTGTGCAGCTTGTACCATTCCGAAAGACACCTTCTGATGATAGTATGAAGACAGCCTTTGTTGAAAGCTATCCTAGTGGTAGGTATGGAGAGAAGACTTAATGGGAATTTTAGAAGGACTGTGAAGCAGGAATTTTTAACCAGTGTATGATGTCTGGAATTTCCACATGGAAGGAATAACGCACCAGGTATATGTTTCTAATATATGTCTTTAGGTTTACGCACACCCCTCTAGTCTATTTATGGGCCTAGAGTTGAAAATACTTAAGTTACAGGATAACAATCACCAGCGATATCAGTATTACACGTTTTGGCCCTAGGGGAGTTCCAATACATATACCAATACATTGATATTTCAAACACACCTGCACTAGACACAACCTGTATGATCTCTGGGAGCCCAAGGGACCACCCAACAGAGTGACATATGGGACACATGGGGACTGTATGCAGTGTGAGACCACACCCACAGGTTCACATAATCTTCAATGTGCAATGTCGTGTTTGTAAATTTGAAGATTAGGGGGTATTCTGGTCAAGTCCGGAACAAAGCCTTTTTGAGTTCAGATATTCTGGGACTCGCACACACATGGCCACCAGGGTACTTGAGTTTGCCCACCCAGGGAATCAGGGTGCACAGGTGTCTTTTGGTGTTGGCTTGTTGCATCCATTTCAATGTGAGGCTGCTAAGTACTTCATCTGCCGTGAAGAGGAGACATGTCTTGCGAGATCCAAACCTGGTTCTATGATGTAAGGAACCAGAAAGCATAGTGGACAGAGTTTTGGTCACTTGCCCGTGACCTAGGACAAGATGGAACACTGACCACTTATGTGTTGTGCTTCATGTGAGTTGATGTGTGTCTTGACTCTTCATCCGCGATGTCCTTAAGGCATTGAAGGAGTCCACGTGCGCAATTCGAGATGTGCTCCGAAGTCTGTTGGTTGCTGCATTTTTTGTGGCGAGTGAGAACCAAACAAGCCTTGTCACCGGCAAGTCAATGAAATTTAGAGGAGGGACTGCAGTGCAGACCTGCAAGATCTGAGGGACTCACCCAGCAAGGGTAAGTCAGGGCACATCTGGGGCAACCAGGAAAGGCCAAGTAGAAGAGGATTTGCCTTTGTGGCCACCTGCTGACCAACAGGCTAGTGTTTGCAAAGGTGCATGGAGCAGGCGCACTTTCAGCTGGCACACGGGTCCCTCGTGGAGTGGAGGCCAGCAACTTTTGTTGCAGGTGGTGCTCACGGCTGGGGCTAGTGGAAGCCCAAACCACATCTTCGGGGAGGATCAGGAAGTTGCTGTTGCTGCAAAAGAAGACGGGGTCCAAGGGTCACTGCTTCACATCACCCACGGGCCTCAGCTTTGCTGTGGACTCAGGGTAGCCTTGGGGAAGTCTGGAATTCCACCTCTGGTGATGCACTGACTTTTGCATCTGGCAGGAGCTTCAGCAAAGCAGACAGTTAATTTCTTTTTGGGGTGGCAGACGAGCTGGGGAGTCACTCCTTGACCACAAGGGGTCTTTATTCTGAATTCTAGTTGTGATAGAAATTCCAAGGTACAGGAGATATATGGAACCTATTTTCATCAAGGGTAATCTCAAGTCCTAGGGACAGGATTCCTATACTTATAGTGGTTTTAGGGGATGGACTTACTGTAATGACCCACCTATATGTGGTGTTTGAGTGAGGGGTGGTTACAACCATTTCCTTTGTCCTGTTTCATGCAAGTGCAGGGGGAGTTAAACCCTGCAAGCGTTCAAAAGTGGCCTATGCACATGGTCAGCAAACGCGCACCCACACCAGGACTTCAATGCACCCGAGAGTGGTCCCGCTCAGATACAATACACACCTGCCTGTCTGGCGATGTGGACACTCCTCCCCTCAAAATGAAGCTATTGTCCAGCCATCCCCTGCAGGACTTTTGGTCAGCAGGAGTAGGGCAGACCCGTGTCTGTGTCTGGGAATTACTTTTTATGATGCCAGGGCTCAGGGAGGTCCGACCAGGTTTACCCAGTGTGACCATGTCTCTCCCTCTCGAATGGTGGAATGCTACCCCCACCGACAGTACTTGAGGGGGAGAAGAATTCCAATGCGGTTGACAACACCCAACATGATTTGAGGCACACATTCCAAAGTTGGCATTTACCACAAGGTAATAATGCACTTAAGTGTATATGGTATGGCTGTATCACATGACAGCCGTACGGATGTATTCCCACAAGCTGCATGAAGGCTCATCTCACGCTTGGGCACCCTCTCACATTACACCACGCACTCTACCTTCAGGATTGTCAAGTCCTGCCAAAGGAGTGGCGTATAGGTTATATGCGTCAGTCAAATAGTAGTTATATAGGTAGACTATACCACAGTGAGAGGTGCAAGCACACCCTTAGCCAGACTGGAGTAGCCTACATGTGTGGCCATTTGTCAATGGTTCCCAGGGGTGGGATCATACATGCTTCAGACCTTGGTATGCCTGTGAGGTACCTATGCCCTAGGTACATAGTATTGCATATCGTGGGGGCGAGAGGACGCAGCTAGGCATTGGTCCTGATTATCAGGGACACAGCCAGACTAAGGTTGGGGAGACAGTGTGACACCAGCAAAAAGTGGGGGTACCCATGTGAACCAGATCCTACTCTCACACACCCCGCCAAATGCCTTGCAAATCCAGGAAGCAAGGGAAACTGCTTAAGTATGAGGATACACCACTGAGTACATGCAGTTGGATGGGCACGACCATTGTGCATCACATTTAATTGGGCAATCGTACTACACAATGGCATACAAACCCATGTAGGCAACAATGGCTTCATGGCTCATGGTGCCATTGCTGGCCTGCTATTAGTGAGTCAACCTGGGCTACGGAGGTGCTGTCTATTTGGTGGGCTCTGTTGTTGGTAATTGAGGCATTGGTGGTCACCTGTACCTGTTGTTGGAGCCAGCATGGTTGCATGGTGGCATGCTTCAGACTTGTGTGTGAAGACACCCTGTAACCCCATGCATTTGTGAATGTTACCTGTTCTCAGGGGTAACTACCGATGGTGTGAGACATTGCATACCATGGCCCAACAGTGCACTGAGCTGTGGAGGGTTTTGACCCTGAGCTGAATCTCACGTATGAATCATTGGCACTCAAGTTACAAACATGAGGGATGCATGTAGCATCCCCGTCATTGTGTCCTTGGCCAGCTGTCTTTGCAGGACATGCTCAACCCAGGCCTGGGTAAGTCCACCTAGCAGAGGATCCTGCTGTCTGATTAACCGACATTATCAATGTGCATCAGGTATCACCACTGTGTGGATGTCCAAGTGAGTGCAAGGTGTGATGTGTAGTGTAGGATGGCCATGACATGGTAGTGAGCAGGGGTAATGCCTGTGGGTGCAGGACACCCAATGGGGGAATATCCTTTATGGATATTGAGATTTTGGTCCATGATTTTGAGTGGTGCTAAACAGTGAAGCAACTACCATGATGGTCAAATATCTATGTACTGTTGCTACATTTCCTTTCTGTGTGTGAGGGAGATTGGGTCTGCTTGAGTCAGATTTCGGCCCATGACTCAGTAGTATGCCTAATGAAGTGCACAATGTCTGGCCATTTGTCCTCTCAGTCTGGCACAGACATTCATGTGCACTTCCATGTTCACAATGCAGACAGCATTAAAGCTTACATTGAGTACATGGCCACCCATCAAGCCCCTGTCAGAACGCACTGTCCCTGCGCGCATGAGCAATCACAAGACCACATTGCAGCCCTGTGATTGACTTAGGTGAGGGAGCAAGGCTGGTTCCTGTCCCTTGAGGCAGACTCATAGTCCCAGGTGCACAGTTTACACATGGCCAGGCCTTGTCACACATTTTCATTTGTGATGGGATGTAAGGCACACACTTACAACCACCCCCACATCCATGCCCCCTCCAGTGTATTTTCTGCATTAGTTCTCTAGACAGCTGTCCAGTGCCCCCTACATAATTTGTCAGTGCCAGATGCTGTGCAGCCCTGTGCATCATGCAGACCTGTTATGAACTTACACAAGATGTCTTTTGTTGCATGGCATACTATTCAATTTCTTACAGTTATGATGCATACCAATGGGTCTCATGTTACAACAGTGTGGTGGGAGCTGGCTAGGATAGCGTTGTGAATTACTGTATCTACTGAAGTGATTGCAACCCTCAAAGGGACACTTGTTACACATGACGCAAGCTAACTGTGATCCATCTCAGACCCACCCAACTAACAGTAGATAGCACATTTGGTGCATACAATACACTATTGTTATGGATTGCCCCCGACAGACACAATTTTGTCATGAATTGCCCCCATATGTCGGCCTGTGGTATATTTGTCGCCACAAATAATACAATGTGTAACAATTAATTTCTTGCCCCCAAGTGGCACCCTATGTCTATTTTCTGTCCACCATAGCCCCCTATTTTCAATTGGACCCCACACTCGACGCACAGATAGCAATGTTTGACCCCAGAAAACACACGATTTACAATTTTACTGGCCAGTGACGGCATCCTGTTTAGCTTGTGACCACATAGAGAAGCGACTATTGTCCCTTTTTTCTCTCAACATGAATCACAATATTGATAATTCTTTCTCAAGAATACTATGCTTACATTGCTATGTCAGGAAGGAAATATTTACATATGCTTTGATGGATGGAACTCCCATTTGTTGCATCACAATGCACTGATTTCACATGTCATGTGAAGGCAAATGCAAGGCTCTGGTTACTTGGAATTGACATTGAAATGTGATGACTGTGTTGTAATGTACATCTAGCATGAGGGAGGGTAGCTATGGCTAAAATCATATGCAGTCATTTGGCCCAGGACCACACACACCAGCTCGGACAATTCCTCATCTACACTCCTCTGCTGGAACATGGCCACCCACCTCGACATCCACCCTGTACGCAACCACCCCTGCCATCTTGCATTACAATATGCTTATCTTGGCCCCTGCACAAGTGTAATCTCAGGACGGACCTTGTTACACATCAGGACACCAGTGTCGTGTGCCACCCAGCAAAACACCACTACACACAACCAGATCACATACATCCTCAAAACACTGCTGCCAGTACACATGCCCACTACAGAGATGTCACCCAACCTTGCTGTTGACTCTTCATATGTCACCTGCTTCACATACACATACACCAACGTTCATTGTGGACCTGTAATCACCATCAACATAATTGACAGCTACTTCATTCCCACAGGGTCCACCACATCCATCAAGGATGAGGCATTGCCATATCCTACAAGGAAGGTGAACACTTACAATGGACATGCACTTAAATGACCCAGCATTAACCATGGTGCTAATCACGTTAACACGGCCAGACCCGGCAAGGCAACATTCACTTTGCCCCCTTCATTTGCAGGCCACCCGGGACATGTGCACCCTTTCAACAATGCCATTGTAGACGTCCTTGCACACCAGGCTCCCCCCCACACTTTCCTACTTCAGGGACTCTGGTTCCACATTCACAACACCCGTGACCAGGACACCATTGGCTACTTGGTGAAATATCTGGCATCAGACTGAGAGAGCTATTGCCAACACCAAGCAACATTGCTCAAGACGTTGACAGGCACATCTCCTCCACAGTAGACGTATTGAACTTCAGCCACACCACCATATTGACGTGGACCAACCCTCATTGTGTGTGTCACTTGTTCAACATGCCCAGCATACAGCACCACCATCATTGATATACATCCCAAAGGTGTTGTGGCCATCTATTCGGTTATCATGGACTCCCTGGGCCACAGCACTACGCCTACACTTTCACTGTATGACCCCGCTGCACACGTCCTCCACCCACAGTTCAAAACCTGCCCACACCTCCTGGCACACCTCAAGGCCATACAGGCAAGATGTAGCACATGTTTGCACCTTATTGGCTACATAACGCAAGTATGCATATGCATGACCTTGTGCACATCTTTTATGTACTCCTTGCACTGCAAGATCTTCACTTTGGATATTCATAAAGGTGAGATGCCGGTGGTGCAAGTCCCTACATAAATGATGTCCAGTATGTGTGCTCAATCAGATATGGACATGGTGGTGCATTTCTGACATTAGAAATGTGTGATTGACATATGTGTGGGACTGACATTGTGGAGGTTTGTACTTGTGGAGTAATATGTGGTCAACAATATGCAGACGTCAGACTACGGCACGGTGAAATTTCTATCTGCTATGCCCAACATGACCCCTTCATTACTATTGTGAATTTTTTGTTACTTACCAGTTGTCTGCTGTTCTGTTTCTCTTGCGGCACTGTCCTGTCCAGAGATTCCACTCACTATCTCTTCTGGGATGACTCGTGCCACCCGCTCCTCCAAGTCATCAAGTGACTCCTGATGTGCTGGGCTGCCTCCTCCGGTTTGTAGTGCGGCCTTGCGGTTTGCAGCACGTTTTTCTTTGGTGCGCCGCTTGTAATCATGCCACCTTTTTTGCAGTCCAGCACGGTCCGCTTCGCCTGTCCCAAACAGTTGATTTTTGTGACTATTCGCTGCCAGATTGCCTCTTTTTTTGAAATGGGCAGCTTGGAGTTGACAAACAGCTGGTGCTGGTGGTTGGTGACCTCCGTCACCAGGATTTCGTTCTCTTCATGGCTGAAGTTTGACTTCCGCTTGCGTTTGGCCACTGGTTCAGCCTGGCCATCAGGACTTCTGCTGCCAGGGTTTGCGTGTGGGTCCTGGGTGCTGGTGTCACCTTCAGCTTCCATTTTTGGCTCCTCTGTTCTGAGTTATGTGTTTCAGCAGATTTGCGTCGCTTTCCGGGTCGATTATTCTCGCTTCACGCAGTGTGCGTCCACGCAGTCTCTTCAGAATGGCGTTGCGTGTCGTAAGGCATCCTTGCGTGACTTTTCACGTGGTTGCGTCGGATTGACTTGCGGCACCTTTGCGACACCTGCGTCATTTTTTCTGACGCAGGTTACCACGTTGCGCCACGCTCCGACGCCTTGTTGATATGGCGCATGTCTTTTGACTTGCGTTGTCGCAGTGGTGCCGCAAGTTTTTTGACGCATCGCTGCGGTGTGGCAGCGATGCGTCACTCTTCATAAATCTGCCCCGGAATGTATAAAATCTGGAATAACTCCAAAAATAGTTTGGAAAGTCATAAGGCCAGAGCCCACAAGTATAAAAAGTGTGCTAGGCTAATGGTAACAGATGCATTAAATATTTAATGTATCAATTCTCCGAAATGCAGGGGGGAAATGTATATTCAGTAATGATTGTTTTTCACTTCTTGTAATTTAGAGGTCTTGCATGCTGGAGTGAGAGACACTTCTTGTAGAAACAATAGAGCTTTGAGTCTGCTTAGCTTATTGAAATCATGTGGAAGGGGAAACAGAAAGTTGTTGCAACTGGGAAACAGACACCACATACTTGATTCCCACCCACAGACTGCAGCAGTCATGATTTTTAAGAACAAGATTACTGCCATTTGAAAGAAATTTGAGGGTGGGAATAATAGTGGGAACTGGAGATCCTTTCAAATAACAAGCCAGATTAGGGGCAGAAACATTACAGTCTCCATGGATGTTCACTTGTTGACAGACAAGGGAATAGCCAGCAGAGGAATTGCACGGTTCCCCTGTTAGAAAAACCTCTCTCTCAGCCCACTGACACCGATTTGTAAACGGCAGGACCATAACTCATAAATGTAACTGCTCCCAATGAGTTCATATCTACCAACAGGTTAATGTTTTATGCAGGCAGTAAATGGAAACATCAAGATAGGCCATGAAATAACCCTGTATATCAACCAAACCGCTGAAATAATTTCCACTAGAGTGAAGGGAAGCTGTGCAAGATTTATTGTATGTATCATGGTATAACTCACATTTTTGCTGTTTACTTATCAATTTGAAGGGTAGGAACGAAGTGCTATTATTTAGGAAATGCCAAGGTGCACACCCATATTTAAATGTCTCCAGTGTCCAACAAAACTGCATAACTGATCTAAGTTGATGTTGACCTTGATGCAAGGAAGATGCTTCATTTTTTACAATATCGGTGACAGATGATATAGTGTTATCCAACTTGTAAATAAAAGATGACAACATATTAATGCTGTTGTCAACAATGGCAAACACCTTATCTATATTGCCTTGCTCAATTTAACGTAAACACACAGCAGCGTCCATTTGCAACTATTTTCTAAATTCATTTTATGCAGCATAAACAATTTGCTTGCTATCAAGGGATTTGGGACCTGAAAGGAAATCATAGAGGTTTATGTAATCCGATAGGAGAGAAAGATGCTGTTTAACAACAGACAATGTAGAATATTCAAACCATCGTTGACACAATTTACCCTCCACTGTTGGAATGGGGATAACATGACTCAGGTCTATTCAATGTTAACCCCAAAGCAGCATTCACAAAACAAGAATGAGGAACATTTGTGTTCTGAAGCCATAATGCCTATCCAGACAAAGATAAAGTAGTCAAATTCAATTTACCATTTTGTATCATGCTATTTAGTTGGTCTGCAGTATAAGTAGTACAAGATTGCCAATTGGTCAAAGAGGAGGAATATTCAATTCTTTAATTTTAGCCAACCCCAAACAAGTTGTCTGTTGGACAGTGTCATTAAAAAAAATTGAGCAGGTATCAAACAAGAACAGAATAAGGATTAAAAACCTTGGACCCGCCAGGACCTAGTACCCCATACCGACTTTAAATTGATATTTTTTTTCCAATAATCATACCGATTTAATACTGAGCTCTCAATTAAACAAGAAGCATAAATTAACATGGTCTTAGTAAGGATGTCTTTTTTTTAAATATTGGAAGTCAATCTAAAATATTATGATACCAGATTCAAAAGATTATAACTGGTAAAATAGGTGTACTTCAGTTTTTGGGTGTCAGAACTACCCTGAGATGGAATCGGGTAATGTACCAATTGAGTATAGTTGAAGTGCTGACGCTGTCCATTTGACCTAGGCAGAAAATAATTACCATATTGCTGATAACAGAATAAATTGGCATAGTTTGCAGAATTTGAATATAAGGCTTCAGTAACATAAACAGTGTAAAATTGTAATTCTGAAAATAAGGAATTAACAACTTTTAAATCCCAATCATCTGATTGTGCCCAGGTATTATCACATCACTCATAGACGCAAGGAATACATATGGAATTTGTAAGGTCTCCGTTGGGCCAAACACATCAAATGGTACATTTTCCTTACAGTTCCATCAGTGATGGGGACCACTGAAATTTTCACAAGGGGCTGATCTGTTTCCATGTTATGCAAAGATGAATGCACAGCCAACAGTGCATTGACAAGTTCTGCAGCACAATGATCCAGGAGGTAGTTGCCATTTTTCTAAAAAAAAAATCGGTCATAAACCCAATCCACATGAACAGAATTATCATGGTAAACACAGTCTAGACATACTTCCATTGCGGAACCAGATACGTGCATTTTAACCAGGATATGAACAACACCCTTGCTGGTGGAGTAGATAAAATGGCAATCTGTGAAGAAATGTCCAAACATAAAATTGTTCTGATCAATATAGTAATCAGTGGAACTCAGCTGAAACAACGCAGGTTCCGATTCTGGATTTAAATTTGAGGCTGTCATTCCCTTAGAGGACTCAAGGGGTGGATCAGAAAAAATTATTCCTGTGAGAAGGTGGCCTGATATATGCTGTTCACAACTTATAGTGGGCACCCTGTATCAGTCCAAACAACCCCTTATTGGTTATAGGTTAAAGGCAACCTTTAATGAAAGCTATCCTATTGGTAGCTATGGAGAACAGCCTTCAGGCTAAGTCTTGAAGGAATGTAAAGCAGCTTGTTTTACCAGTCTATAATCTGTTGAGTTCCTCAATGAAAGATATCCACACCAGGTATATATATAAAATATATGTATGTATTACTAAACACAACCTCCTAGTCTCTTTATGAGACAAGAGGTCAAAACGCATAATTTACACTTCAATAATCACAGTAAAATAGCACAAATACACGTCAGGCCCTAGGGGCGAGCCAAACCATATACTAAAATAGTGGTATAGGAACCACAACTTAACTAGATACAAGGCTTAGAGCCTGTAGAATTGCTGGGACCCCAAGGAACCACCCAAGGTAGTGACACAGGGGACCCACGGGGGCCGTGTGCAGTGTGTGAACACAGCTGCGAGCTGCCGTTAGCTTCCATGGGGAAAGTCGCGGTTAGAAATGAGTCAGGACCAAACCCTTTTGGACTTAGGATAGGATAGGGTATTACTTTTCGCTCAGTCAGTCGTGCTTACTTTGTTTGTCACAGTGATACACAGAATAAACAGTCTGAACATTTCAATAAGGATTTATTGAACAGCTGTTATTCTAGTGTAGGATAGATTTGCTATAACAACCATTCAACAGTAGCAGAGATATATGATTATCAGTACTACGAAAGTGAAGGCATAGTATAGTTCTATAATCATGCTGTAACCATGAATATATACAAGTATATGAGACACATGATAATAAAGTGTGTATCCCTAACTAGATGTACCTAAATGTACCTAGCATTGGTGTAGGTGTTATGCGCTATGCGCTATGCCAAGAATCCCTCTAAGGTCAAGTCAACCCCATTACCTGAGTAAGGAGAGAATATGCAAACCCATCCTGGTCTCAAGTTGGACACCCCACGAGGGATGTTAGACCACTGCTAGCTGGAGCATCTCCATGCAGGAACCTCAGCATCTCTGGTCAGGTCTCCCCAGGGGTCCTACCTTGCTTTGTTACTGTGTCGGCCTAAAGGATGACATCGGGCTTGAACTTTAACAAAGATATTATATAGGAGATGTTAGTCCTGCTGTGAGTCCTGCTGTGCTTTGAAAAACCCTCATGCATAATGCATGCGTATCGAACCAGGAAAAAACCTGTGTTCTGAATGCAGTGTTGTATCTAGGTAAAAGGTCAGCCCCTGTAAATTGTGACAAGTGTAATGTAGGGGGACAACTGGTATTTGTAAAATGTTGGGAAGGGAGGGAACAGAAGGGTAGTGCCTGAGTGATTTGATGTGTGCTCGGGTGGTGCTTGGGTGAATAAATGAGTGCATGGATAGTGCCTGGGTGATTGGAAGAATGTATGAGGATTGTCCGTGTGATTGGATGAGTGGTTGGGTACTGGCTGGGTGAGTGGATGAATGCATGGGTAATGCCTCAGTAAATGGATGAGGGCAAGTGTAGTGGAAGGGTGATTGGATGAGGGCATGGATAGTTCCTAGTTGATTGAGAGAGTGCATAGATATTGCCTGAGTGAATGGATGAGTGCATGGGTAATGCTTGGGTGATTAGATGTTTAGTGCCTGAGTGAATGGATGAGCACATGCGTAGTGCCTGAGTGAGTGGATGAGTGCAAGGGTAATAACTGGGTGATTGATATGTACATGGGTAGTGCATGGGTGATTGCATGAGTGCATGGATAGTACCTGGGTGATTGGATGAGTGTATAGATAGTGCCTGAGTGATTGGATGAGTAGAAGATTAGCACCTGGGTAATTTGATAAGTACATGGATAGCACCTCATTGAGTGGGTTAGTGCATTTGTAGTGCCTGGTTGGTTGAATGAGTGTGTCGGTAGCACTTGGGTGACTGGATGAGTGCAGAAATAGCATCTCTTTGAATGAGTGAGTGCAAGCATAGTGCTTGGGTGATTGAAAGAGTGCATGCAGTTTTTTGTTGCTGATTGTATTAGTGCATGAATGATGCTTGGTTAATTAGATAAGTGCATAGAAACTGGTTGTGCGAATAAAAGAGTGCATGGGTAGTGGCTGTGTGAATGAACAAGAGCAAGGATAGTGCCTGAGTGATTGAATATGTGCATGGTTAGTACCTGGGTAAATAGATGAGTGCATGAGTGAATGGATCAGTGCAAGGGTACTGCCTGAGTAAATGAATGAGTATAAGGGTAATGTCTGACTGATTGGGTGAGTGCAAGGTAGTGCCTGGGTAATTGCCTGAGTACAAGGATAGTAAATTAATGCATAGTGCCTGTGTGATTGGGTGAGTGCATGGATAGTGCCTGGGTGATTGGATGAGTGTATGGGTCATGCCTCAGTGAATGGATTAGTGCATGGGTGATGCCTGAGTCAATTGATGGGTGCATGGTAACTGCTGGGTGAATTAATGTGTGCATGGTGAACTGTGCCTGGGTGATTGGATTAATGCATGGGTAGTATCTGATTGATAGATGAGTTCATGGGTAGGGTATAGGTAAATAGATGTGTGCATGGGTAGTTCCTGGGTGAATGTATGAGTAGAAGGTTAGTGCCTTGGTAATTGGATGTGTGCATACATAGTGCCTGGGTGAATGGATGAGTGCATGGGTAGTACCTGAGTAAATAGATGAGTGAACGGGTAGTGTGTGAGCGAATGGATGAGTGCAAGGGAAGTATAATTGTCATTGGATGAGTGCATGGGTAGGGACTGAGTGAAGTAATGAGAACATGCATAGTGCCTGAGTGAATAGATGAATGCATATGTAGTGCCTGGTTAAATGGATACATACATCAGTAGGGCCTGAGTCAATGGAAGAGTGCATGGGTAGTGCCTGAATGAGAGGACATGTGCATAGTTAGTGATTGTATGAGTGCATGGGCAGTGTCTGAGTGATTTCATACGTGCACAATTAGTGCCTGGGTGAATGGATGAGTACATGTGTAGTGCGTGAGTGAATAGATGAGTACAAGTGTAGTGCCTGGAAAATTGGATGGGTGTATTGGTAGTGCCTACGTTAATGGATGTGTGCAAGTATAGTGCCCAAGTGTATAGATGAGTGCAAGGGTGGTGTCTGGGTTATTGGATATAGGTATGGGTAGTGCCTGTTTGAATTTATGAGTGCATGCATAATTTCTGAGCAAATGGATTAGTGCAAGGGTAGTGCCTGGGTGAAAGTGTAAGTGCATGGATATTGCCCGGGTGATTGGAAGAAAGTATGAGTAGTGCCTGAGTGATTCGATAAGTACTTGCATACTGCCTGGGTGATTGGATGAGCGCAAGAGTAGTATCTGTGTGATTGGATGAGTGCATGGACAGTGCCAAGGTGATTGTGAGAGTGCATGGATAATGAATGCATAAGTGCATGGGTACTGCTTGGGTGATTGGATTAGTGCATGGGCAGTGCCTGGTTGATTGTATGGGTGTGTGGGTAGCACATAGGTGAATGCATGAGGGAAGAGTAATACCTGGGTGATTGGAAGATCCAACCTGGTTCCCCAGTACTGAAGTCGGAAACTCTGACCACTACACAACATCTTCTCCCCACTTTCATGGATAGTAGTTGGTTCTGTTTTAAGCGGCGCGAACAGGAAAAAAGGGGCTTCTGACGTGATCATCGGCACTTATATTTTTTTACAAATTAACCACTGCTTGGCGATCAAAATAACAATGGACTAAACCCGGATATGTGAGTGGGGGTGAGTGTTTGGACTGGGAATGATTCAAGCTGGACACACCTTGATTCTGTCTTAGTTCACCTGACCACGCTGGGAATCTCGTGGATACTCCATGCTTTCTCCGTCTCCTGGCTCTGGGATTGTGAAGACTCGCCACTGTTTGCTTTGGTTACAAGATCGTTTGCCCTCGGAAAACACCCGCAGACTATACCCCCCTTCTGAGGTGACTTGTCGCAATATCCGTAGAGCCAATACATTCAGTGCATTGAAGATTCTCCATTGGCGCGCTGCGCCTTTAAATTTCAACAGCGGAACGAAGTTACTGGCACCAGGATTTTTTTACTTTATTGAATTTACCGACGGAGGACAAGACTTCGCTGTTGTGGCCAATTAGTCTGCACCTGCTCCTCGCATGCTCAGTGAGGGTTGACTGAGACAGAGTTCGTCCTCTGAAGCCGCCGTGTATTCATTCCAAGGTGGAGAGCTTCCCCTACTGAGACTCATCGAACTGGCACTACCAAGCTCGCAGGCAGAGACTGTAAGTGGAATTAACTTTCTGTCAAGAGCGAGCATCCGTGCCTCTGTGAGTACAAAGCAGATATCTTTTCATGCCTTATAGTTCCAATTGGATTTCTACTCTCCCTCTGCGAACGTTGTTCTCAGACATTATTGGGGAGTTGTTTGATTCTAGCCTTCACTCCTTCGTGGCTGCCTGTCTCCACTGCCGCCTTCGTCACCTGAGGCCGCAGCAGGGGGAAACTACAGGCCCCAGCATCCTCCCTGGCTCCGCCCATTTCTGCCGGAGAACGCGCCCGGAGGCGCTACTTTTACCGAGGCTCCCTCCGCGTCACGGGACGCGTGCGGGCTGAGCCGGGCTGAGCCCGGGCAGAGGGCGGGCCGTCTGTGGCCGTCCGAGGTCGAACAAGGTCGGGTTGGGCCACCCTCTTTGCATCTAGCTGCAGTCCTGTGGATAAGTACATTATTATTCCATTTTCTGTTGGCGATTGTGGGACTGTGCTGTGTGCCTTGGGACCTGATCTGGACAGAGTACTTGATTGCAAATGTCAACTCGCTCCGTTAAAAGTTTGAGGGGGGGAGGGGAGGGTGATGGGGGGAGTATGATTGGCACCATGGATCGTTTTATTACACGTGTGGCCAACGTAATTGACAAGGAAATTGGCATGGCCGAGCGCCGCTTGTCGTGAGGGCCTCATAGTAGTCGACGCTCATCGCTGGGTTCATTAGCATTGGTGCCTTCACCTGACCGTGGCCAGGAACCCCCTTCCCTTGTCCCCTTTCCCCTGGACCATCCCCGGGTGGCTGCCCTGAGTGCCAATATAGATGATCTTGAAGTGCTGACAGATTCAGTGCTCCAAGCTGAATCTAACTTGGTCATAGATACAGCTATTAATGAGGCGGACACCTTGCTTCTGCCCTTGGCCAGTCTTCCCACCCACGCAAAAACAAATGTTGTTCCAGCCTTAGTGGTACAGACGGAAATTCACCCTGCCCCTATTAAAAGGAAAAGGCTGCTCACCCCGCAGAAAGGCAATCTGGCTAAAGTTTTTAAGCGGCCCCGGCGGATTGGCACCAGGTCGGGTGGGGCGAAAGTGGGGCGAGATTCCTGCCCACCGCAAGGAGCTTTAGAGATGGGTATTTCAGGTGGGATATTGAATACTGGTTGTGGAGTACCACTCGGAAACTCTTTAACACAACCACCTTCTGATTCCCTACTTGTTAACAATTTAGAGAAAATGATGAAATCCTTACTTCTCCCTGTGCTGGACGAAATCGAGGGCCTCTCACAGCGGGTGGACAAAATGGAGAAGGTAACCCTGGACAATTTTTTCTCGCTAAAATCATTTATTAAACTACAGCTGAGAAATAGGGAGGATGGCCAAGGGAGAGGGAATACTAGTAGGGAGTCATCTTTAGTGCCTCAAAGCTTAGTCTCTCCAATAGACACCACAGCAGTTGTACTCGAGGCGCCTGCTTGTGCCCCACAGCCTACTTTTACAACTGCAAGGGTGGGAAGGAAGCCTGGCCTGTCGGCAACTGAATCTGCAGTTAAAACCAAGCCTACTAAAACCACCAATATTACGTCAGGCAAAATGAAGACTTGCTCCATAGCCTCTGGTATTGCTCCCCAAGATAATTCCACTACCCCTGCTATTAGGCCTGTGGCTTCAAGCCCACCTAAGATCCTAATCCCTGAAGAATTAAATCCTGCAAAAGCTGGTTCACATTCGTTAAGCGAAGGATTAAGCGAGGGAAGGGCGACTAATGTCAACCTCCCCCCTGCCTGCCAGCCTTATGTAGCTGTCTTGACCGGGGTGCCAGTGCTTGGTCCGGGCAAGCGGGAGACCTTTGAGGACCTATACAATAAGACTCTTTTTTGGCTCAAAGAAAATAGGCCTTTGCCTAAACCCTTGGGGGGTCGGATTATACATGTTAGGAGAGTTGGTTGGATTGGTCCTCAGCAAAAAACCATAAACGGCGACTGTATTATCGTAAATTTCGACGACCCAAGAGTGGCTAGTTACGTTTGCAGTAGGCCTCAGAGGGTGTATAGTGCACCCGTCGGTGGGGGCCAAATTGATACATACGATCTTAGTTATTTTTATTCCCCAAACTTGTCTGGGAAGACAGCTGGTTTCTATGGGCGGGAGGAGAGAGGTGGCAGACAGTTCTATGGACCCCTCCATTGACCCCTCCTCCACCCTAGCTTCTCTGTCAAGCCTCCATACCAGTCACGAGATTGGCCTCTCCAACATTATTGACTTACCACCAGCCCAACAAGGGAAATATATACTGAGGGAATAGAGGAGCTACTAAGCATTAGTCAATTGACTGGTGCGGAATTGGCGAGGCCATCCGTTTATACTCTAGCTAATATAAATCCCCCTAGGGAGCAATTGCATTCACCTCTGCTATATTCAAAAACGCTAGTCCCATCCTCCCAAACCAAGGCTGCTCTGAAGGAGGTTATCACAACTGTAGAGACCTTGTCGCTGCCGGTCATTGAGACAACTCCAACTACTGCTAGCCCCCCCCTTGTTAGTAATATGGAGTTAGGGCGGGAAGAGGGAGGCAGTGTCTCATTGAAGGTTGTTAGCTGGAATATAGCAGGTCTTGGACGGAATTTGGGTATACCAGATTGGAATGCCTTGATCGAATCGTTTGGGATCTGTCTATTCCAGGAGACCTGGTCTCTGGAACCTCAACACAAGATGGGTTATACCACCTATTCTGTCCCTGCCATACGCCCTAAGGGAGGGAAAGGCCGTCCTTCGGGAGGGCTGGCAATGTGGGTGAATATTTCCTTGCGTTACTCTATCAAATCTATTACCACTAAGTCTCCTGATCTCCAAAGGCTAATAGTTAGAGGCCCTTGCGGAGGGAAAGTACTTGAAATTCTTAATATCTATATTAGAGGAGCACGGGGGGGTTCTTCTATGTTATCCTCAACTGGCATTGACGAGGAACTCAGAAATATCAAATCTGATGCCTATATCTTGCTAGCGGGGGATTTTAATTGCACGTATGAACCCCTTGCTGCAGATGATGTGCTGGGCAATGGAGAAGACGACACTAGGAGAGGCATTCCAATATTGCAACTTCCACCTATTAGGAGATGGAATCAAGGTGCTATTGATCTCAATGCACTTTGTATGGAGTATAACGTTAGAGCCACCAATGGCAGATCCAACACAGATGGGGGCCCACACGTTCAAAAGAGTAGGGCATTCCTCACGGCTTGACTACATTCTGCTGAACTACTGTTTGTGGCCCTATTTGTTGGATATGGTGGTCTTGCCGTCTACTGACAGTGACCATAATCCATTGTCACTATCCCTGTGCCCCTTCTGGTTGGGCCACTCCCCTCCTCGAATCCCGCATATGTGGAGAGCTACCCATGAAGTATGCCCCTCAAATTGTGGTAGGCGCCTAAAATGGAATAATTTTTCTGCCAGAGAGTGCAAGTATCAGGAGGTAAAGTTAATAATGTCCAATATTCCCCATCGCCTAGATTCTCCCCCTGCTAGTGCACAGGAGATCTCATTATTGTTCGACCAAATCACGCAAGCACTAGGCGATTTATTCTTAGTCCCCAATGTGGGAAAGAGACGTTATTCAAGAGGCGCCACAAAGGGCAACGTCGGGTGGTCTACTCCTGTTTGCCGAGAGGCCAAAAGGGAACTAATCAAGGCGGTTAAATCTAAGGACAGAGCCTTGATAAGTGCTGCGAGGGATAACCAAAGTAGAATTATAAAGGAGGCTAAAATTGCATGGGAGGACCAAATTTGGCACGATCTAAAAGCCGCTAGCATAAGGAAGGACTCCAAGGGTTTCTGGGACTTACTAAGAGCAAGGGACAAGCCTGTGGACTCCTTAATTACATGCAATATAACAGAGGATGCATGGTTTCACCACTTTTCCCTGCTTTACTCTGTGGCCCTGAGTGCGGGAACATGTCAGACAGAATGCTTTTCTGTAGAACCCTGTGAACTTACTGAGGAGCATATGTTCACAGTTAAGGAAGTGGTGGGGGCAATTACATGTCTTGTCCCCAATAAAGCGGCAGGCCCGGATGGTTTGCCAGGGGACTTATTACGTATCAACCCAGTAGAGTGGGGAAACTTATTGCTGCCCTACTGAATGCTAGTTTCAGTGGGGTAACTTTTCCAGGGTCATGGAAGGGTGCCGAAGTTGTTCCCATTTTTAAAAAAGGGAGTCGGGTCGACCCCGCTAATTATCGCCCCATAAGTCTTTTAGACTCCTCACAGAAAGTGGCAGGCAAAGTGATCTTAGGTAGGATACTACAATGGATGGAGGAAAAAAGCATTCTCTCTGATTTCCAGGCTGGTTTTAGATCAGGTATGGGGACGATAGAGCAATCTTTTCGGCTTTTGATGCTCTATTGGAAAGTGGTTGTACTGGGCAAAGGCAGTCTGTATCTCGCTTTTATAGATTTGCGGACTGCCTTTGACTTGGTCCCGCGTAACCAACTTTGGGGTGTGCTGAATGATTTGGGCATTCCCCCGTACCTTCTAAGCCTATTGATAAAGTTGCATGCCGGCAACTTTGCCCAGATCAGGTGGGGTAATCAGGGCCAAAAAACAAATCGAATACCTGTAAATAGAGGAGTACGCCAGGGGTGTGTTCTAGCCCCCACTCTGTTTTCCTTGTGTGTAAATGGAGTGGTGGAATTTTTATCGGAAGTTCCATCAGATGCACCATCCCTGGCCGGCAGAAAAATACCTACTCTTCTATTTGCAGATGATACCCTCCTGATCTCCAAGACCCCTGTAGGCCTGCAGAGCCTGTTATCTAGGTTCAAATCCTTGCATGCCGATGCAAGGGGGCTAGTTATCAATACTGGGAAAACTAAGTATTTCGTTCTCAATCCCCCGAAAAAGACAGTCAAACCACCAATTTTAGATGCTGTTCCTCTAGAGAGGGTTACTGAGTTCGACTATCTTGGCATCCGCCTCTGTGACTCGATGAGTTGGGAATGTCATTTACAAAAGATGTTGTTGACTCATAAAAGGGTCTTGGGTGTCCTTCTCAAGGAACAACGTGCCTCAACCCTAAAACCTATTGTAACAATTCTTGACATCTACAGGGCAAGGGGCGTTAATGCAGTTTTATATGGGGCAGAACTTTGGGGGACATATAAGGCGGACCAGCTAACTCGCTCGGAAAATAAGTTTCTGAAAGATTTAATGGGACTTCCTTATAGTACCCCAACCCTCCCACTGCTTTTGGATATGGGGTTAAGTTCAATTGGTGATCAGGCTCGACTCCGCCCTCTCCTTCTATGGGCAAGAATCTGGAGAGTCCCAGAGTTGTCTTGCTTTGCGGAAGGCCTAACTGATGTGTTGGAGTCACCGGGCTGGTCTAAGATACAATGGTTGAGGGAAGTCAAGCGTCTTCTCTTCAACATGGGCCTTGGTAATGCCTGGGTTAATAGAACTGCCCCCCCTAAACCTGTGCTAAAGAAATTATATTGGAATTGGGTAGCCGATAGCAGATCGGGTAACTCCAATTTGTGCAGGACCTCCCTGGACTTCCTACTAGTAAAAGATATGACCCTTTGCGAACCCTACTTGGACATCATTATAAAGCGCAGTGATAGAGCATTGTACTTTCAATTCAGGATTCGCTACTAGGGGGAGCAAATTACCATGAAGATGAACTGCATGGTAATTTGCAAAAACTTTGTAAAATGCACTTTTGTGCATTTTTCAAAGTTTCATGTTGCGCACACACATGCCCTTAGAGCATGTGTGTGTGCAATATATGTGCACATATCATTTTCAGGGGTGCAACAGTGTGTCCTTTTGACACCCTGGCACCCTTGAAAGTGCTCCCGCTATTAGCGATTCGGTAATACCGAATCGCTAATACAGAATGGCTTTACATTCATTCCTATGGGCTTGGAGGCCCATAGGAATGAATGTAAAGCCATTCTGTATTAGCGATTCGGTATTACCGAATCGGTAATAAGGAATATTAAGGAATCGCTATGTGAATAGCGATTCCTACATGCATAGCCTTTTGCTATTCCTTATTAGCGATTCCTTATTTTTCGCTAATAAGGAATCGCAAATGGCATTGTTGATGCATAGGCCCCATTGTTTATATCGAAATAAAGCCTATGATGATGATGATGATGGAAGAGTGCCAGGTTACAGCCTGCGTCAAGAGTAGTAGTAGTAGTACAAGAGTAGTAGCTTTGTGATTGAGTGAGTACATGAATAGAGCCTGAGAGATTTAGTGAATGCATGTATACTGACTGCATGATTGGATGAGCCCATGAGTAGAGCCTGGGTGAGTGGATGAGTGAATGGGTTGTCACTCAGTGAATGGATTAGTGCATACATCATGTCTGGGTGATTGCATAGTGCATAGGTAGCGTCTGGGGGATTGGGGATTGTCTGAGTGGTTAGATTTATTCAAGTGCAGTGATTGTATGACTGCTAAGGTAGTGGCTGGAAGATAGTACAAATGCAACTGCTGTCCCTGGGTGATGGGATAAGTTCATAAGTAGTAACTCAATAAATGCATCACTAGATTAGTGATTTGACACAAGTAATATATCTGAACTTCAAACCACTGTGAAAAAACAAAAACAGACAAAAATGTGTTAGAATTTTATTTTGAACACTAGGCAACCAAACAACATAAAATATTTTGTAAACAAAACTTGAATTCATTATATAGACACATGTTTTACTGTTCTTTCCTGTTTTCAACTCTCATACTTGTTCACTTTCAACAGTGCTTGGTAAAAAGACTCATCATGAAACAGTGGGAAAAGCAATCAATGGATTGTAACAAAACAAAAAACAAATGTGCACCGTAGATCATTGCAACTATGTCATACTGTTCACTGCACTCACTACATGTGTTTTTAATACTGGCATGCTGATAGGTTACTACCTAAATCAAAGCAATTATATCATAAAACTGTTTCTGATATTTTTATATCTGATACAAAATGTCCCACAATTATGAAACAATTGTCATTTTTTTATTGGTGAAGAGACTTTTCACATGCAACTTAAGGCTACTGGTATTATAGTACCTCCATTTAGTTTTTTATCTGTAGTAACACAACATAGTCCTTAAATATGTATAAATAAATTTCTTGCAGTTAGAAATAGTCCTTAATTTCTAACAGCTTGCTGTTGACGATATCCCCCAATAGGCTGAATCATGTATCAGAAACACATAATCCTTATATCAATTTGAACCCAAGAACACATTTTATTTTCCTAGATTCTCCTTAGAACTTCGGTTCTAGAATTAGTGAATATGAGTTTAGTGCATTTTTGGGTACTCTTGATTTGAATGTCACTTGGATATCATGCACTCTGTCCATCCCGTTTGACATCTTAAAGATATTGTGTAGTGTCCAGAGGTTATAGTAACTCCTTCATGAAATATGATTGCTATAGTTGTAAAAGATCTTTTTGAGATAGAAATTTGAGCAGCTTTAAAGTTTCTAATTTCCGTTCCTAATTTAGTACCACCCACTCTGCTTCGTTGTTGCATGACTATGGCATATTTTCTATACAATTGTAGAAAAAGCATTTCTCTGCAGTTTGGACAGGTCTCGATGGGGGTTTGCAGTTAAATCTTCAAATCGCACAGCTTCAAAATTTGGTAATGTCAAGTACAGGAATCATTCTTAATTGATTTAAGAGCTAGATATACATTCACAATCTTCACAGTTATGGGATCATTTATAAGATAAACCAAATAATATGGATATTCACATCTTCTTCATCTAATTGTCCTAGCATTACCATAAGAAATCATCGATCATCCAGCTGAAGATTTTGAGAGAAAACTACTGATCCAGAACAGTCATCAGTGAGTTTTCTTATTCCAGAAGAACACTGTATAATAATTCTATCACTTCTTAATTCTTCAAGTAAACCATACAGTTTTGAAGACATTCTTGTATCTACCTTTTAATATAATTGGTAAAATAAGGCAAATGACATGGTCCATTTAACACTACATTTGCATTACAGTTCACTCCATATTTATAATCAGAGTGAAAGCTTTGTATTTAGTCAGTGTGCTCTAGTTTTCTTTTCTTTCCTCCTTGTTGATTTTCTTTTTGTTCATCTTTGTGTTCAACTCTGATAGGCTCTTGTGATATTTGCTGCTCTTGGCGCAGTATTGCTTTGGAAACAATAGGATACTGGCCCAAATGAGGAGCATATTGAGGTCTTAAATGATTATACTCTTTTGCACATCTCATTTCAGCACTTACTTTCGTCTCATCAAAATCAATCAGAAATAAACCAGACAATGTTTGATTTTACAACAAAGCAACATATGACATTCCTTCTTTGAATACACTACAACTGATTCAGTGCAAGACCGGGTAACATGCACCAATATCCTCCCTGCATCGCAGACCCGTCGTCACGCACACTCATTCATACATGCATTCATTGGTGGGGCCCATAACACCAACTCACACACATCACCATACACGAGTCTACACACAGGAGGGATGAGTAATTCAAGCGCTGGACATGTTGGGGAGCACCTTATAACCTAAAGGGAGGAAAAGTTATTTACAAATATACATTAACGCTCTTCTCCTACAGGTCCTTAATCCTAAACATCAAGGCACTCCTCCCACTTGGTCAATGATATAGTGTTATCCAACTTGTAAATAAAAGATGACAACATATTAATGCTGTTGTCAACATGGCAAGCACCTTATCTAAATTGCCTTGCTAAATTTAACGTAAACACACAGCAGCGTCCATTTGCAACTATTTCCTAAATTCATTTTATGCAGCATAAACAATTTGCTTGCTATGAAGGGATTTGGGACCTAAAAGGAAATCATAGAGGTTTATGTAATCCGATAGGAGAGAAAGATGCTGTTTAACAACAGACAATGTAGAATATTCAAACCATCGTTGACACAATTTACCCACCACTGTTGGAATGGGGATAACATGGCTCAGGTCTATTCAATGTTAACCCCAAAGCAGCATTCACAAAACAAGAATGAGAAACATTTGTGTTCTGAAGCCATAATGCCTATCCAGACAAAGATAAAGTAGTCAAATTAAATTTACCATTTTGTATCATGCTATTTAGTTGGTCTGCAGTATAGTTGGTACAAGATTGCCAATTGGTCAAAGAGGAGGAATATTCAATTCTTTAATTTTGGCCAACCCCAAACAAGTTGTCTGTTGGACAGTGTCATTAAAAAAAATTGAGCAGGTATCAAACAAGAACGGAATAAGGATTAAATACCTTGGACCCGCCAGGACCTAGTACCTCATACCGACTTTAAATTGATGTTATCTTTCCAATAATCATATCGATTTAATGCTGAGCTCTCACTTAAACAAGAAGCACTGATTAGCATGGTCTTAGTAAGGATGTCTTTTTTTTAAATATTGGAAGTCAATCTAAAATATTATGATACCAGATCCAAAAGATTATAACTGGTAAAATAGGTGTACTTCAGTTTTTGGGTGTCAGAACTACCCTGAGATGGAATCGGGTAATGTACCAATTAAGTATAGTTGAAGTGCTGACGCTGTCCATTTGACCTAGGCAGAAAATAACTACCATAATGCTGATAACAGAATAAATTGGCATAGTTTGCAGAATTCGAATATAAGGCTTTAGTAACATAAACAGTGTAATATTGTAATTCTCAAAATAAGGAATTAACAGCTTTTGAATCCCAATCATCTGATTGTGTCCAGGTATTATCACATCACTCATAGACGCAAGGAATACATATGGAATTTGTAAGGTCTCCGTTGGGCCAAACACATCAAATGGTACATTTTCCTTACAGTTCCATCAGTGATGGGGACCACTGAAATGTTCACAAGGGGCTGGTCTGTTTCCATGTTGTGCAAAGATGAATGCACAGCCAACACTGCATTGACAAGTTCTGCAGCAGAACGATCCAGGAGGTAGTTGCCATTTTTCTAAAAGAAAAAACCGTCATAAACCCAATCCACATGAACAAAATTATCATGGTAAACACAGTCCAGACATACTTCATTGCGGAACCAGATAAGTGCATTTTAACCAGGATTTGAACAACACCCTTGCTGGTGGAGTAGATAAAATGGCAATCTGTGAAGAAATGTCCAAACATAAAATTGTTCTTATCAATATAGTAATCAGTGGAACTCAGCTGAAACAATGCAGGTTCAGATTCTGGATTTAAATTTGAGGCAGTCATTCCCTGACTCAAGGGGTGGATCAGAAAAAATTATTCCTGTAAGAAGGTTGCCTGATATATGATGTTCACTACTTATAGTGGACACCCTGTATCAATCCAAACAACCCCTTATTGGTTATAGGTTAAAGACAACCTTTATTGAAAGCTTTAATGATGCTTGGTTAATTAGATAAGTGCATAGAAACTGGTTGTGCGATTGAAAGAGTGCATGGGTAGTAACTGTGTGAATGAACAAGAGCAAGGATAGTGCCTGGGTGATTGAATATGTGCATGGTTAGTACCTGGGTAAATAGATGAGTGCATGAGTGAATGGATCAGTGCAAGGGTACTGCCTGAGTAAATGAATGAGTATAAGGGTAATGTCTGACTGATTGGATGAGTGCAAGGTAGTGCCTGGCTAATTGCCTGAGTACAAGGATAGTGCCTGGGTGATTGGGTAAATGAATGCATAGTGCCTGTGTGATTGGGTGAGTGCATGGATAGTGCCTGGGTGATTGGATGAGTGTATGGGTAGTGCCTCAGTGAATGGATTAGTGCATGGGTGATGCCTGAGTAAATTGATGGGTGCATGGTAACTGCTGGGTGAATTAATGTGTGCATGGTGAACTGTGCCTGGGTGATTGGATTAATGCATGGGTAGTACCTGATTGATTGGATGAGTTCATGGGTAGGGTCTAGGTAAATAGATGCGTGCATGGGTAGTTCCTGGGTGAATGGCTGAGTAGAAGGTTAGTGCCTTGGTAATTGGATGTGTACATACATAGTGTCTGGGTGAATGGATGAGTGCATGGATAGTACCTGAGTAAATAGATGAGTGAACGGATAGTGTGTGAGCGAATGGATGAGTGCAAGGGAAGTATAATTTTCATTGGATGAGTGCATGGGTAGGGACTGAGTGAAGTAATGAGAACATGGATAGTGCCTGAGTGAATAGATGAATGCATAAGTAGTGCCTGGTTAAATAGATACATACATCAGTAGTGCCTGAGTTAATGGAAGAGTGCATGGGTAGTGCCTGAATGAGAGGACATGTGCATAGTTAGTGATTGTATGAGTGCATGGGCAGTGTCTGAGTGATTTCATACGTGCACAATTAGTGCCTGGGTGAATGGATGAGTACATGTGTAGTGCGTGAGTGAATAGATGAGTACAAGTGTAGTGCCTGGAAAATTGCATGGGTGTATTGGTAGTGCCTATGTTAATGGATGAGTGCAAGTGTAGTGCCCAAGTGTATAGATGAGTGCAAGGGTGGTGTCTGGGTGATTGGATATAAGCATGGGTAGTGCCTCTTTGAATTTATGAGTGCATGCATAATTTCTGAGCAAATGGATTAGTGCAAGGGTAGTGCCTGGGTGAAAGTGTAAGTGCATGGATAGTGCCGGGGTGATTGGAAGAAAGTATGAGTAGTGCCTGAGTGATTGGATAAGTACTTGCGTACTGCCTCAGTGATTAGATGAGTGCAAGAGTAGTGTCTGGGTGATTGGATGAGTGCATGGACAGTGCCAAGGTGATTGTGAGAGTGCATGAATAATGAATGCATAAGTGCATGGGTACTGCTTGGGTGATTGGATTAGTGCATGGGCAGTGCCTGGTTGATTGTATGGGTGTGTGGGTAGCACATAGGTGAATGCATGAGGGAAGAGTAATGCCTGGGTGATTGGAAGAGTGCCAGGTTACAGCCTGGGTCAAGAGTAGTAGTAGTAGTACAAGAGTAGTAGCTTTGTGATTGAGTGAGTACATGAATAGAGCCTGCGAGATTTAGTGAATGCATGTATACTGACTGCATGATTGGATGAGCCCATGAGTAGAGCCTGGGTGAGTGGATGAGTGAATGGGTTGTCACTCAGTGAATGGATTAGTGCATACATCATGTCTGGGTGATTGCATAGTGCATAGGTAGCGTCTGGGGGATTGGGGATTGTCTGAGTGGTTAGATTTATTCAAGTGCAGTACCTGTGTGATTGTATAACTTCTTAGGTAGTGGCTGGCTGATAGTACAAATGCAACTGCTGTCCCTGGGAGATGGGATAAGTTCATAAGTAGTAACTCAATAAATACATCACTAGATTAGTGATTTGACACAAGTAATATATCTGAACTTCAAACCACTGTGAAGAAACAAAAACAGACAAAAATGTGTTAGAATTTTATTTTGAACACTAGGCAACCAAACAACATAAAATATTTTGTAAACAAAACTTGAATTCATTATATAGACACATGTTTTACTGTTCTTTCCTGTTTTCAACTCTCATACTTGTTCACTTTCAACAGTGCTTGGTAAAAAGACTCATCATGAAACAGTGGGAAAAGCAAACAATGGATTGTAACAAAACAAAAAACAAATGTGCACCGTAGATCATTGCAACTATGTCATACTGTTCACTGCACTCACTACATGTGTTTTTAATACTGGCATGCTGATAGGTTACTACCTAAATCAAAGCAATTATATCATAAAACTGTTTCTGATATTTTTATATCTGATACAAAATGTCCCACAATTATGAAACAATTGTCATTTTTTTATTGGTGAAGAGACTTTTCACATGCAACTTAAGGCTACTGGTATTATAGTACCTCCATTTAGTTTTTTATCTGTAGTAACACAACGTAGTCCTTAAATATGTATAAATAAATTTCTTGCAGTTAGAAATAGTCCTTAATTTCTAACAGCTTGCTGTTGACGATATCCCCCAATAGGCTGAATCATGTATCAGAAACACATAATCCTTATATCAATTTGAACCCAAGAACACATTTTATTTTCCTAGATTCTCCTTAGAACTTCGGTTCTAGAATTAGTGAATATGAGTTTAGTGCATTTTTGGGTACTCTTGATTTGAATGTCACTTGGATATCATTGCACTCTGTCCATCCCGTTTGACATCTTAAAGATATTGTGTAGTGTCCAGAGGTTATAGTAACTCCTTCATGAAATATGATTGCTATAGTTGTAAAAGATCTTTTTGAGATAGAAATTTGAGCAGCTTTAAAGTTTCTAATTTCCGTTCCTAATTTAGTACCACCCACTCTGCTTCGTTGTTGTATGACTATGGCATATTTTCTATACAATTGTAGAAAAAGCATTTCTCTGCAGTTTGGACAGGTCTCGATGGGGGTTTGCAGTTAAATCTTCAAATCGCACAGCTTCAAAATTTGGTAATGTCAAGTACAGGAATCATTCTTAATTGATTTAAGAGCTAGATATACATTCACAATCTTCACAGTTATGGGATCATTTATAAGATAAACCAAATAATATGGATATTCACATCTTCTTCATCTAATTGTCCTGGCATTACCATAAGAAATCATCGATCATCCAGCTGAAGATTTTGGGAGAACACTACTGATCCAGAACAGTCATCAGTGAGTTTTCTTATTCCAGAAGAACACTGTATAATAATTCTATCACTTCTTAATTCTTCAAGTAAACCATAGAGTTTTGAAGACATTCTTGTATCTACCTTTTAATATAATTGGTAAAATAAGGCAAATGACATGGTCCATTTAACACTACATTTGCATTACAGTTCACTCCATATTTATAATCAGAGTGAAAGCTTTGTATTTAGTCAGTGTGCTCTAGTTTTCTTTTCTTTCCTCCTTGTTGATTTTCTTTTTGTTCATCTTTGTGTTCAACTCTGATAGGCTCTTGTGATATTTGCTGCTCTTGGCGCAGTATTGCTTTGGAAACAATAGGATACTGGCCCAAATGAGGAGCATATTGAGGTCTTAAATGATTATACTCTTTTGCACATCTCATTTCAGCACTTACTTTCGTCTCATCAAAATCAATCAGAAATAAACCAGACAATGTTTGATTTTACAACAAAGCAACATATGACATTCCTTCTTTGAATACACTACAACTGATTCAGTGCAAGACCAGGTAACATGCACCAATATCCTCCCTGCATCGCAGACTCGTCGTCACGCACAATCATTCATACATGCATTCATTGGTGGGGCCCATAACACCAACTCACACACATCACCATACACGAGTCTACACACAGGAGGGATGAGTAATTCAAGCGCTGGACATGTGGGGGAACACCTTATAACCTAAAGGGAGGAAAAGTTATTTACAAATATACATTAACGCTCTTCCCCTACAGGTCCTTAATCCTAAACATCAAGGCACTCCTCCCACTTGGTCAATGGCCCAATTAGTTGGATTGGTTGATGGTGATTTAGAACCAGCAAAAACACATTTTAAGATTCAGATCTTACCTTCCTTAAAAGAAATCACAGTCTCGTTTTCTTTGTTAATCAATATCCTATTTATCTCAATATTTGCATTTGTCTCGTTAAGTTTAGATTTATTATCACATTTTCAATAAATCACAGAACATCATATTTACCTATTCTGTCTATTTGAAGTCCTCTAATTCATTGGCTTTGCATAATCAAATTTGCAGTCAATCGTCCGGAAGCAGGCCAAGCTTTAAGTTCTCTGCTCTGCACGCTACAGTCCCAGTTATCATATTATGAACATATATTTACCTCTGAACCCATAAATTGCAAGAAATATTTGATCATCAGTCCTTTTTATTTGGCTGAGAGAACCAATATCATTTTGCTTATTTTCACAATTTTCTATATACAGGGTAAACTCTACAACAATAGGCTCCTATATTTTTTTGCTATTCACACAAGTATCCTGTACATAATATTTACATTTATTTACACAGACATATACAAAAAACAAATAATAAGACGTTATGTAGCTAAGTTGTACACCGTTAGTTTTTCATAAGAGAAAAGTCCAATATTCTATAACCTTGGGACCTTAAGCTGATTATTCCTCAAGATATTTTGATTTTGTTGGTCCTGAGCAGAGTCAGTAACAAAGTTTGCGATGTTCAGGCAAGGGGTAACCTTATCTTAATTAGGTTCCTATTATTTAGGGGAGGGAAAACAAAAAGGGAGTTGTTTCCACTGTTCCTGTTTTTCAGGATCTCTGCTAGGCTGGTTTTTATATATAGCCTACGCGTTTCGACCTTTAAATGGACCTACAAAGTCGTGGAAAGGTCTTCTTCAGGGCTTGCTTTGTTGTGATATGGACATGTGATCTTGCCGGTCTCCTGCAAAAATAACAGTGAACCTTATTTAGGGTGTGCAATCGTGTAATTTATGCTAGATCTGATGGATCATGATCAAAGTTACGTACCTATAATCAAATTTAGCTCATGTGGCTCAAACCGGTGTTGTTTTCTTGGCCTGTAATAGCATAAATGTGTCTGTATTAGTGCTTCATTTGGCAAAAAGCTAGTATGGTTTATGCTCTATTTGCCTCGATGTTAGTGGGCACCTACCAGGCTGTTTTCCAGATCGATGGAGGATGCCTGTGCGTTTCTTTGTTGTTATTTCTTATGTTGTTATAAGGATTCCAAAAAGCCGTTTGAAGTTTTCTGAAAAAAGATCGTCATGTTTAGGATGTTTTTCTTACAGTCCTCTGTTCCTTTATTTGCATGCTTTAGCACCCGTGTTCAAGGGGAGAGGGGTTTTTTTGAGGTTGTGTAGTGGCTGTACAACGTGCTTCCTAGCTCCTGGTTTTAACTTTTATATTGCTCCATGCGTTAGTATTACTTGGTGTAGGCTCTGGGTCAGTACTCATTTACACCATGTTGGACACCGCCGTGAAGTTAAAGTGAACGGTAGTTTCCGTTATTTTGAAAGCAACTTACGATTTCTTCGAGGGAGAAGGCTTAAAGTTCCTTTTTCTCTCTTCGTGATCCTCGCGGTCTCGTTCTTCGTAGTCCTCGCGTTCTCGCTGCTGTGGAGCCGTCAGCGCTTCCTGGGTTGGTTCGTCCTCGTAACTTGACTGGTGCGTGACGTCGCAACGTCATTGCGTGGTTTGTTACTTGAGATTTCATTGGTCTATCGTCATTTGACAGCGGGAGTTTTTAGCGTCCGTGTAACCATGGTAGAGTATGTTTTCCTTTAATGAAACAATAAAGCATCGTGTAAAATGGCTCCGTTGTTTAGCCAAGTATATTCGCAAAGCGACCCATCATTTATACGTGTCTTCTGTCGACTTTGCTTCTTATCAATTTCTTTTGTTAATCGGTATGTTGAACTGACAGCGGCGTAAGTCTTATTTGAATTTAGTTTAGAGGGAACAATAAAGTTATCCGGACAGCAGTGGATGGATGCTGATGTTGTTATCCGACCTCACTGTCGTCATGGTTACATCTCCCAAGTGGTTCTTGAAAAATCCAAGCATATGTGTTGCTGGCTTGTGATCTTATAATAATTGGTTCTCCTTTTGAAGAGTATTTGGACTCTTATCCCCTTTTTTTTCAATAACGTGAGTTGTGATAGGGTATAATCTTAGAAGTGGGTGGAGGCAAAGCTTGCGTTTAAGGTGGTTATATTATATTCCCGAGTTCTGTCATCTCGTTAAGGCCATTGTCCATTGTGTTCAGTAACATAATCATTCTGGCTTCTGTCCTAGACAGGCGTGAATCTGTGTTACTTCCTTTTATGTGTCGTAATACTGTCCATTTAATTTCATCTGGTCCATGATTTTTTTCGGTACAGTGTGACACCATGGGTGCATTGGGTGTCCTGCATCTGATGCGTGACCTGTGTTGGGAGATCCTGTTTTTTATGGCTTGTGATGTTTTTCCGACATATGCTAAAGAGCATGGGCACACAACGCAGTATACAACATTATGGGTGTTGCAGTTTGTGAAGTTTTCGTGGTTCACGAATTTCATCCCATATATGAATTTAGTACCCTCAATGGTACTTTCACATGAAGTACAGTTCCCGCATTTTCTGTGGCCTTTTATCGGTGGCATAGACCACAGAGTACGTAGGGTTGTTACAGGTTTTGGCAGGTTGGTATTTGCTCGTACTAGTTTTTCTTTTATGCTTGTGTTTTTTTTCAAGGCAAAGATTGGAGTTTGGTTAAACGGGTGCAAGTCTTTTACTGTATTCCAGTTTTTTCGGATGATTTTTTGTATTTCGTTGGTGCGTCCTGAAAAAGTAGTAACACAGACCAATGGAGTGTCGTCCTGCTTGTCCTTTGGGATGAGAAGAGACTCTCGTGGAGTGTACCAGGCTCTTTTCATCGCTTTCTTTAGAAGTTTTTTGGGATAGCTACGGGTTTTTAATTTTTCAAGAGTTCTGTTGCATTTTTGAAATAGTCTTCCTTTTTTGAGCAATTGCGTCTTATCCTTAAGAATTGACTGAATGGTAGATTTTCTCGTAGATTTCGTTGATGGAAGCTTGAAAATTCTAAGAAGGTGTTTCTATCAGTATTCTTCGTGAATAGTGTGGTATATAGACGGCCTTCTTCGTGTTTCACCATAATGTCTAGAAAGTTCATCTCTGTTTTGTTTGAATTCATGGTGAATTGGATGTTTTGGTTTCTGTCATTTAGCCATGTCAAGAAAGAATGTAGTTGATCTATATTTCCTCTCCAGAGCATGAACACATCGTCTATATACCGACGCCACATTTTGATGTGTCCGTCATGGGGATTGTTGTTGTATATCCACTTTTCTTCAAATAATGCCATGAACATTATAGCCATTTCCGGCGCAAATGGACAACCCATAGCAGTACCCATGGTTTGCAGGTATTGAATATCATTAAATTTGAAAAAATTGTGTTTTAAACAAATTTCCGCAAATTTTAGTATTGCCAGAGTTGGTACAATGTGAGGTCTTGGTCTTTTTTCTAGAAAGACTTCAAGGGCTTCCAAACCGTCTTGTTGTGGGATATTGGAGTAAAGACTCACGATATCCAATGTGACTAGAAACTCATTTTCTTCATCAAAGGGTTGATCTTCAAGCATGTTGATGGCTTGCATAGTGTCCTTGATGTAGCTTGGGGTCTCCAAAATAAGGGGTTTGAGAAACGTATCCACGTATTTTGCTGGACGCTCTAAGATGGAATTGACACCCGAGATTATTGGTCTTCCTGGAGGTTTCTTTGGGTCCTTGTGTATTTTGGGAAGGACATACATGATCGGGGTCCTGGGGTTCTCGTTAATCAGGAATTGTGATTCCTTTTTGGAGAGCCAGCCTTCTTCTATTCCATTACTTATAACGGACATGATTTTGGTCTTTATTATCTGGTTCCAGTCTTCATTTGTTTTCCGATAGTATTTTTCATCGGATAGTTGGCGTAATACTTCCTGTTCATAGCTGTCTCTGGTCCAGATCACAATCCCGCCACCCTTGTCTGCGGGCTTGATTATCAAGTTCTTATTTTGGGCGAGATCGTCCAGTGCCTGTTGTTGTACCTTTGTGAGATTCCACTTTGTGAACACTTTTTTCTTGTTTAGTTTATCTATGTCTCTAAGGACGTTCTTTTCAAAGGACAGCAATTCGACTGGCATGTTGGTTGTATTCGGAAAGAAGGTAGAGGGATTTTTTAAGCCTGAGGTATTTCGTGCAGTCAACTCAATTCTGCCCTGGAAAAAGATTTTGAGCCGCATTTTACGGAACAGCTGTATTATTTCCAGTTTAGTCTGGTTCAAGTCCGGTCTTACTGTAGGGATGAAAGAAAGGCCCTTCTGTAGAACTGTTTTTTCGTTTCTTGATAGCTCATAGTCCGTTAAATTGTAAATACAGTCGTTTACTTCTTCTGTGTTTTTATTTTTCATGGTTACCAACGGTAAACATTCCTTCTTGTTGTAATTTCTCCTTGGTATTGGTTGGAGCGAGCATTGTGCCATCTGTTCGCTCGAGGGCGTCCTCTGGGTCGATTGGTGCCCCTGCCTAAAAAAGGAGCCGGTTGGTAATTTGTTCTTTGTTGATTACTTGCTTCGTTAGAGCTAGCTTCGTTATCACTTGAGCTTCCGGAAGACGATGGATCTGAGAATGTTAGAAACCGTCTCCTGCTTCTACCTCCGTATGTTTTTAACGCTCCTGTGTTGTACGGGGTTTTGTAATATTCCTTATCCAGGTAAGGATATGTCTTTTTTTCGGAGAAATTCGATATGTCCTTTGAAAGTTTTTGGCGTTTTTGATCTTCAGTGTTTTTTTTGAAGGTTTCGTTTTCTTTTTCCAATTTTGCTAGTAGTGACTGTGCATTCTCGATCGCCGAATTATTCAATAAAGCGTCTTCCAGTTCTTTAATTAATTCCAGTTCTAGGAGGCTGAGACGTTCAGCAGTTTTAATAGAGTGGAACATCTAAAACGTCTGGAACTGCTGAACGTCTCAGCCTCCTAGAACTGGAATTAATTAAAGAACTGGAAGATGCTTTATTGAATAATTCGGCGATCGAGAATGCACAGTCACTACTAGCAAAATTGGAAAAAGAAAACGAAACCTTCAAAAAAAACACTGAAGATCAAAAACGCCAAAAACTTTCAAAGGACATATCGAATTTCTCCGAAAAAAAGACATATCCTTACCTGGATAAGGAATATTACAAAACCCCGTACAACACAGGAGCGTTAAAAACATACGGAGGTAGAAGCAGGAGACGGTTTCTAACATTCTCAGATCCATCGTCTTCCGGAAGCTCAAGTGATAACGAAGCTAGCTCTAACGAAGCAAGTAATCAACAAAGAACAAATTACCAACCGGCTCCTTTTTTAGGCAGGGGCACCAATCGACCCAGAGGACGCCCTCGAGCGAACAGATGGCACAATGCTCGCTCCAACCAATACCAAGGAGAAATTACAACAAGAAGGAATGTTTACCGTTGGTAACCATGAAAAATAAAAACACAGAAGAAGTAAACGACTGTATTTACAATTTAACGGACTATGAGCTATCAAGAAACGAAAAAACAGTTCTACAGAAGGGCCTTTCTTTCATCCCTACAGTAAGACCGGACTTGAACCAGACTAAACTGGAAATAATACAGCTGTTCCGTAAAATGCGGCTCAAAATCTTTTTCCAGGGCAGAATTGAGTTGACTGCACGAAATACCTCAGGCTTAAAAAATCCCTCTACCTTCTTTCCGAATACAACCAACATGCCAGTCGAATTGCTGTCCTTTGAAAAGAACGTCCTTAGAGACATAGATAAACTAAACAAGAAAAAAGTGTTCACAAAGTGGAATCTCACAAAGGTACAACAACAGGCACTGGACGATCTCGCCCAAAATAAGAACTTGATAATCAAGCCCGCAGACAAGGGTGGCGGGATTGTGATCTGGACCAGAGACAGCTATGAACAGGAAGTATTACGCCAACTATCCGATGAAAAATACTATCGGAAAACAAATGAAGACTGGAACCAGATAATAAAGACCAAAATCATGTCCGTTATAAGTAATGGAATAGAAGAAGGCTGGCTCTCCAAAAAGGAATCACAATTCCTGATTAACGAGAACCCCAGGACCCCGATCATGTATGTCCTTCCCAAAATACACAAGGACCCAAAGAAACCTCCAGGAAGACCAATAATCTCGGGTGTCAATTCCATCTTAGAGCGTCCAGCAAAATACGTGGATACGTTTCTCAAACCCCTTATTTTGGAGACCCCAAGCTACATCAAGGACACTATGCAAGCCATCAACATGCTTGAAGATCAACCCTTTGATGAAGAAAATGAGTTTCTAGTCACATTGGATATCGTGAGTCTTTACTCCAATATCCCACAACAAGACGGTTTGGAAGCCCTTGAAGTCTTTCTAGAAAAAAGACCAAGACCTCACATTGTACCAACTCTGGCAATACTAAAATTTGCGGAAATTTGTTTAAAACACAATTTTTTCAAATTTAATGATATTCAATACCTGCAAACCATGGGTACTGCTATGGGTTGTCCATTTGCGCCGGAAATGGCTATAATGTTCATGGCATTATTTGAAGAAAAGTGGATATACAACAACAATCCCCATGACGGACACATCAAAATGTGGCGTCGGTATATAGACGATGTGTTCATGCTCTGGAGAGGAAATATAGATCAACTACATTCTTTCTTGACATGGCTAAATGACAGAAACCAAAACATCCAATTCACCATGAATTCAAACAAAACAGAGATGAACTTTCTAGACATTATGGTGAAACACGAAGAAGGCCGTCTATATACCACACTATTCACGAAGAATACTGATAGAAACACCTTCTTAGAATTTTCAAGCTTCCATCAACGAAATCTACGAGAAAATCTACCATTCAGTCAATTCTTAAGGATAAGACGCAATTGCTCAAAAAAGGAAGACTATTTCAAAAATGCAACAGAACTCTTGGAAAAATTAAAAACCCGTAGCTATCCCAAAAAACTTCTAAAGAAAGCGATGAAAAGAGCCTGGTACACTCCACGAGAGTCTCTTCTCATCCCAAAGGACAAGCAGGACGACACTCCATTGGTCTGTGTTACTACTTTTTCAGGACGCACCAACGAAATACAAAAAATCATCCGAAAAAACTGGAATACAGTAAAAGACTTGCACCCGTTTAACCAAACTCCAATCTTTGCCTTGAAAAAAAACACAAGCATAAAAGAAAAACTAGTACGAGCAAATACCAACCTGCCAAAACCTGAAACAACCCTACGTACTCTGTGGTCTATGCCACCGATAAAAGGCCACAGAAAATGCGGGAACTGTACTTCATGTGAAAGTACCATTGAGGGTACTAAATTCATATATGGGATGAAATTCGTGAACCACGAAAACTTCACAAACTGCAACACCCATAATGTTGTATACTGCGTTGTGTGCCCATGCTCTTTAGCATATGTCGGAAAAACATCACAAGCCATAAAAAACAGGATCTCCCAACACAGGTCACGCATCAGATGCAGGACACCCAATGCACCCATGGTGTCACACTGTACCGAAAAAAATCATGGACCAGATGAAATTAAATGGACAGTATTACGACACATAAAAGGAAGTAACACAGATTCACGCCTGTCTAGGACAGAAGCCAGAATGATTATGTTACTGAACACAATGGACAATGGCCTTAACGAGATGACAGAACTCGGGAATATAATATAACCACCTTAAACGCAAGCTTTGCCTCCACCCACTTCTAAGATTATACCCTATCACAACTCACGTTATTGAAAAAAAAGGGGATAAGAGTCCAAATACTCTTCAAAAGGAGAACCAATTATTATAAGATCACAAGCCAGCAACACATATGCTTGGATTTTTCAAGAACCACTTGGGAGATGTAACCATGACGACAGTGAGGTCGGATAACAACATCAGCATCCATCCACTGCTGTCCGGATAACTTTATTGTTCCCTCTAAACTAAATTCAAATAAGACTTACGCCGCTGTCAGTTCAACATACCGATTAACAAAAGAAATTGATAAGAAGCAAAGTCGACAGAAGACACGTATAAATGATGGGTCGCTTTGCGAATATACTTGGCTAAACAACGGAGCCATTTTACACGATGCTTTATTGTTTCATTAAAGGAAAACATACTCTACCATGGTTACACGGACGCTAAAAACTCCCGCTGTCAAATGACGATAGACCAATGAAATCTCAAGTAACAAACCACGCAATGACGTTGCGACGTCACGCACCAGTCAAGTTACGAGGACGAACCAACCCAGGAAGCGCTGACGGCTCCACAGCAGCGAGAACGCGAGGACTACGAAGAACGAGACCGCGAGGATCACGAAGAGAGAAAAAGGAACTTTAAGCCTTCTCCCTCGAAGAAATCGTAAGTTGCTTTCAAAATAACGGAAACTACCGTTCACTTTAACTTCACGGCGGTGTCCAACATGGTGTAAATGAGTACTGACCCAGAGCCTACACCAAGTAATACTAACGCATGGAGCAATATAAAAGTTAAAACCAGGAGCTAGGAAGCACGTTGTACAGCCACTACACAACCTCAAAAAAACCCCTCTCCCCTTGAACACGGGTGCTAAAGCATGCAAATAAAGGAACAGAGGACTGTAAGAAAAACATCCTAAACATGACGATCTTTTTTCAGAAAACTTCAAACGGCTTTTTGGAATCCTTATAACAACATAAGAAATAACAACAAAGAAACGCACAGGCATCCTCCATCGATCTGGAAAACAGCCTGGTAGGTGCCCACTAACATCGAGGCAAATAGAGCATAAACCATACTAGCTTTTTGCCAAATGAAGCACTAATACAGACACATTTATGCTATTACAGGCCAAGAAAACAACACCGGTTTGAGCCACATGAGCTAAATTTGATTATAGGTACGTAACTTTGATCATGATCCATCAGATCTAGCATAAATTACACGATTGCACACCCTAAATAAGGTTCACTGTTATTTTTGCAGGAGACCGGCAAGATCACATGTCCATATCACAACAAAGCAAGCCCTGAAGAAGACCTTTCCACGACTTTGTAGGTCCATTTAAAGGTCGAAACGCGTAGGCTATATATAAAAACCAGCCTAGCAGAGATCCTGAAAAACAGGAACAGTGGAAACAACTCCCTTTTTGTTTTCCCTCCCCTAAATAATAGGAACCTAATTAAGATAAGGTTACCCCTTGCCTGAACATCGCAAACTTTGTTACTGACTCTGCTCAGGACCAACAAAATCAAAATATCTTGAGGAATAATCAGCTTAAGGTCCCAAGGTTATAGAATATTGGACTTTTCTCTTATGAAAAACTAACGGTGTACAACTTAGCTACATAACGTCTTATTATTTGTTTTTTGTATATGTCTGTGTAAATAAATGTAAATATTATGTACAGGATACTTGTGTGAATAGCAAAAAAATATAGGAGCCTATTGTTGTAGAGTTTACCCTGTATATAGAAAATTGTGAAAATAAGCAAAATGATATTGGTTCTCTCAGCCAAATAAAAAGGACTGATGATCAAATATTTCTTGCAATTTATGGGTTCAGAGGTAAATATATGTTCATAATAGTCTATCGATTCTGGCCTCTGATACCCTTATTGAATCAATCCCCTATTTTTCATACTCTACAGTCCCAGTTATCGGCAAGGGACCAAAGGCGTGCAAGCATCTACCACTGCCCATAAATTCAGGAAAAGTTTTCAGTCATCAGATAATTGGGCAGCATCCGGACTCTTAGAGCAATGTGGCAAGGCAAAGCAATGTAGACCCAAAGCGCCGTGTTAACGAGCAGTCGCAGTGTCCGTGGCAGTGGTTGTGGTATTCCTCTCTATTCTACCATTGTTTTTATAATAAAAATGAGGTGAAGAGGTTACAAATTATTACTTTAGAACAGTCGTGATTGGTTGGTTGGGATCGTTCGACGATAATGTTATACTTTTCAGTACAGTTTGAGGGGTGAGATCATTGGAAGGGTCAAGAGTTGAATTTTTCAGTTTTTTACTGTACAGTCCATTATTTGGTTTTCTTGCCCGTCTTCCATGTTTGACCTTGTTCTGGTACACTACGGGTAAGAGGTCGTGACGAGGTTCAGAAGCTTTTGTCGCAAATGTGCACTTCACTCCGCACCTTGTGGGACAGTGGCCACTTCATTGTGTGCTGACAGTGGCCATCTTGGATTTTAGGCCCAAATGTTAACTTAAGCAAAACAAACACAAAAGAGTAATTAATACATAGAAATAATGAATCTAATCTAATGTTAACCCCTTACTAATCCCTCTATGTGATTGTATTTATCTAGCGTAAAGCGACATTTAAAGCAATTATATTCACCTTTTGGTCCTCCTCTCGGGCAACATTACAAAAGCAACATATATCATGCAGTATTCTTTTACCACATATTCTATTGTTAATATGCGTACGGATTTTAGTAATGGTTATTTAGCCATGCAAATTGCAAATCCCACGTGTAATTTGAATATTAGTAATATTGAATATTTATTCATGCATCACCCTTTAATAATATTACTGTTAATAGGTTATATAATTAGTATTTTATGCAAAATGAGTATTTTATGCAAAATGGAGGGGTATACAAAATGTTGTACTACCGGCTTCATCACAACCAATATTAACCGATATTAACAAGACTTGTATCTACACTTAAACCTTGTGATTTGTGAACAGTTACTGCATATGCTAAAGACATTGGTCACTGCTTTTGATGGACATACAAGACTTTCACAAGTAGAAAACGTACAACGTATCTACCAATCTGCTTAACTTCAGCAATATCATCACATTTTATGGCTAAGTATTCCACATCAATTCTTTTTTCGCCAATTGCCAATTTTCAAAACTTTACCCATTGCACCATTAACTAGGCCTTCTTAAACATTTAAATTATGATGTAAGATTACACGAAAATGTTTACAGATGAGTAACTGTTTTTTTACTCCTACAGTTTTTGACACAGACTTTTCTAAACTATTACATTTAGATTGCAGCTTTTCTGTTAGTAGCACTGTAAACTCGTTGATGTTCCATTTTATCATTTGCTCTAATTTTAACGGTCTCTTATTTTTTCATATGCAATAATTGTTTATTGAATTTACTACACTCCTCAAGAGTTGGATTCAAACAAACCATATACTTTTCTTCCTTAACAAAATTGTACATTACTTCAGCAGCTGATACATTACTTGGAAACATAATTTTGATGAGATGGGTTTGTAATACTGTTTTTCCCTCTTTTTTGAGAACTCCCACTCCTATGTCCTTTATTATATTTGCATAATGCATATCTAATGCATGGTGCATATTTTGGACTAACTCTTTGTATTGAAAGTTTCCAAAATATTTAAATTTCCAATACTTCCTAGTGAATTCATTGTTTCATTAAGCAGTAATTCTTGAATACAGGTTGTCCTTTTACAGGAGGTAGTTGTAGCAGGTCTCCAAAGACAGGTAAGTGTTTTCCTCCTAAAAGTACATCGTAGTCTATTTTTTAAATTTGAGGCATTTTAAAATGTATAAACTCTGGCATTAGGTTACACACCATGCTAACTCCATCAACAATCTTTAGCTTTCATTTATTTAATACAATTTATGACAAGCATCACCAAATAATTTGTTATATTGAAATTTGTGGTCATGTTCAACAGGCAGCATTAATAATCGATGAAGGGTGACTCCTTTAACATTATGAGCATCTAAATCTGTTGGTGCAGTGACTACACATGACAAATTGGAATCTGTTGTCTTCTGCAGGTAACTTGTTGGTTCTTTAATCAAGAAGCTTTTCTCCAGTTCCAGCTTGCCCCCCTGTGGACAATAGACCTGGTTTATATGTAGAACATGCACATTTAATCTCATGGAGAAATCCATGTGCTACTTTACCTTTTACTTTGTCTTCAAAAAGAAAATCTGGTCTGCATTAACCCTGGGCGTAGTTCGCGTAGTCGCGCTTCGCGAAGCTACGCGAAGATGTCATTGCACTACGCGACCTTCGCAAAGCTTCGCGAGCTTGCGTAGTTGCTTGTGGCAACCTGTTCGCGATGGCTTTTTCTTGTTCGCGAGCGCGGTAAGCATGTTTGGGGAACTGTTTGCATGCTCGGGGGATATATCTCGCGATCTTACCCATGCGGTCGCCAATGGGCACGGCCATCTTGTTTTTCTATAGTCCCGCCCGCTCGCGATGCCTTATTTCCTGTTCCGGGTCGCGGATAGCGTGTTCGCGATGTGCATTGACGTGTTCGGGAGCGCATTTTACTTGTTCGCGATAAATAGTACATGTTCGCGAGAAATATCACGCAAACTTACCCACGTGGTCGCGAATGGGCGCGGCCATCTTGTTTTTCACTCTTTGCCATGTTTCTGGGCCTACTTTTGTATCCTCCCTTTATCTTAGCAATCCTTTTTCTTTAAAGCCTTTTTCCTGACTTTTTTTAGATATTATCTATCTCAATGTTTGCCTCAGTTTATATTTTGCATTTTATTTCTACTTTTACTGTGTTTTTATTACTTTTATAAAGTTCTTTCTATCTTCTTCCCCCTAACTTTTTTTCCCCTTCGGACTTTTCTTTTCCGCCTCCCACCCACCCCAGAACCATGGCCAAGGGCACACCAAGTCCCAAGGGCAAGGGACCTGCAGGCGCAGAGAAGCGCCGCCTGCCTTGCGGCAGAATGCGTCCTGCAGGGGTGCAGGTCCGGCAACTGATTGGGGAGGAGGAGGTGGCGGCTCTTGTTTTCTTCATCCAGCGCCTCCTCCCCTTGACCTTGGCAGCAGGCGGCAGGCCCGGCTCCGGGTACGCTACCCAGGAGCGGCACCGTCGGTGGGCGAAGGTGAGCCGGGCCGTGTTCCGGTGCACTGGTATCTGGCGCACCCACAACCAGCTAGCCCACCGGTGGTCCGACATCCTGGACCGGGAGCAGGACCTGTTGGACCTGCTAGGTGTCGAGGTCATCGGGCTTGGTGAGTAACTGATTGTGTATATTAAATTAGATGAACAACAAGATTACTGCTGCGTGCCAAGCGTTGCTGGTAAATTACGTTCCAAAAAGCAAAATGTTCTTTGATTTAAGGACCCAGGTGCACGGTGGTACTCTTACTTGTTTGCAACGTAGTTTGCGCTAGCTTGTGCTGATGCTGATTATGTAAGAGTTTACTTTACAGAACTGAAGTTAGGTAATGCGATTTGCTAGAGAGACTCTAGTCCTTCCATTGTCCTACTGTGAAATAGTGGTGGATGGATATTGGAAACTAGGTTTAGTTTGTTAATAGTAGTTACTAATTGTTTTATGCGGTCTGCGTAACGCATCCTCTGTCACTGAGTGCTGCTTACCCCAGTCCTCCGTAGAACCTTTTGTACTTTGTTTAGTGAGTGGTAGGCTTAGCATGGTCAGTCAGTAGCAGAACTAGATCAGCATTATGCAACCAACCCACAATTTGTTGTATGTATGCACTAATGTATGCAACTATGCATGTGTCCTCCATATCATCTATGCATTTGATGGCTGAAAAAAATTGAAGTGCAGACTTAGTGAACAATTGGCCCGTCTGGAATAGGTGGTGTAGGTCAGGTGGTACTTACTAGGCTTTGTTAGTATTTGGAATCAGAATGATCAAGGAACACTGGAGTGTTCATAAATAAGTAGACGATCCGTAAATGCACTAGGAAGCAGCCAGTAGTCGATCCATCTGATTAGATAGGTCAATTTTATTGCACTTGTTGTTTCCTAAAATGTTCTTTGACTTATTGTTTTTCCAAATGATTTATTATTTTTCTCACAGCACTCCTTAATGTTGGTCTCTTTCTTTATTATATTTTACATGATCATCAGCACCACCCAGGGGCAAGAAGACGGGGTCGGAGTTGGCGGGGGAACCCCAGGACCTCTCCTCTACTGAGGCTCCTGCAGCTGGGACCAGTAAGTCCTCCATTGGTTAGATTGACATTTATATATCCCTAAATGTTATGTTACTGCATCTTTTTTTTCCCAAACTCTAAATTATGGTTCCACTTTCTGAATCTCTTTTTTACAAAAGCTTACTTCTTTGACCTTGACTATCTGTTTACTAATTCTGTTTATCCCTGCCTCGAAGTTGCTTCTAACTCCCTCTGCTATGACTCTCTGTGCTACTAATACTACTACTACTATTACTATTATTACTTTGTGTGTAGCGAAGCTTGCACAGTTGCCCACTCTTTAATAGAAGGTTTTCTTTGCAACAATAAAACTCTGATTGACCAACAGCTCTAGCCACTGGGTCCTGTCCTTTGGGTTGTCCTCTTCAAGTCTTCTCAATGTTGAGGCTTTGACAATTACCACAAACAAAATGCCCAACCAGATATTTGACTAGTATTTTTGATCGGATAGTACATGATACTACTATTGTCTAGGATTCTGCAGAGCCACATACAGAACTATGCACAACAAAATAGGATGTTGCTGATGGGAGGTTGGATCTTACTGATCACACCTCAGTCCGAAGAACCCAGGATCCCCTAACGACTAGCTATAGTGTCTCACATTAGGGTCCCACTCCCGACCCCCCCACGAAGACGATACACAATGTTGATGATGACTGAGACAGAGACAACCCAGAACATAATAACAAACACCATTTTGCTCACACACTTGTGTAAGTCCACTCCACCACACCAAATACCACAGAGTCTATGTGTAAGTTCAAAAGGTTTATTTGAAACAAGTATCAAACTCTGTACATCGTTAATATGAAATTTAATTTACGACAGCCATAGTCAATAAGCCAGCAAAAAGCCTAACATTAAAACAGTAAACATTTACAAGTGCATTATTGGCAACAAGAACAAGAGCCAAGATCTTTTGAATTCTGGAAGACCCCTCACCGTAGAACGTAGAAATACTGGTTACATCATCTTGCATCCAATATGCTCTGTAAATCTCTGGTTTGTAGAAGGGAATCTTCCGCCTATGATATATGAGAAAAACGCTGCGAGTTAGCCGTTAGATAGTATACTGGTGAATGCTAGCATTTTGCAGTCATGCCAAAAAGTGTAACATGTATGTGTGATGGCTAAGCAATATAAACTAAACAAAGTCAATAAGTTGGTTTTTTTTCGACCTCTTCACTTGTACACAACAGTCAAGCGACCTTAAAGGCATCTACTGCACATGTCAATAAGCTGGCAGGTATAATATGCACCAAAAGTGTAGTAGTCGACATGATGAATCTAAAAGGGTTACTCATGGCTCAGGCTAACTTTCAAAAGAGTAGAGTAGGACTAGATGACCCTAGGAAGTGGAACCATATCCTACTAGTGTCTGTCTACTGACTGTACTTACTGTCTAGTGCTGATGTATGTTGCATCGCATTAACTTTGTTTTCAATGTTCCAAGTGAACACTTAAAATAGGGGGAGGTTTACAGGCATCTAAAATATTTGTGATGCTTTTTTCTAGGCACACTACCATCCACCAGTGCCGTCGGGGCCAACGATGTGGCCATTCCGGAGGGGGCAGGCGAACTGGCGGCACCTGCAGGAGACACAGGGCCCAGGGGGGATCCAGCAGCAGTGGCCGGCGGAGGTAAGTTATATTCATTACTTCTTGACATTACAGCTAGATGGAACTGTGTTCACTATTTCACTGTACTGTGCGACTTATTATACAACGGTTGAAGAAGACACCCTTTACATAGCATTACCAGCGTGAGTAGAGTAACCAATGGCCTCTTCTATTTGACTCCAAAATCAGCTGTGAATGTTTTATGGAGAAGACAAACTCAGATCAGATGACCTTCATGGATGTGTTGAACAAAGAGGGAAAGCACTAAGGGTGGAAGGACGGGCGAGATAACCACTATGACTGACCGGCAGAGAAGGATATGTTGTTGGAAGCATGCATAGGTGGCTGATAGTAATAAGATCAGATGCATGGGTTGTTGAAGGATTGGTGGAAGGTGAAAGAATGCCTGCCTGGGTTGGCGACACAGTATGGGTGGATAGTACTAGATAGCAAGAATCAGCAAGGAAGGAAGGAGCAGAAGCATGGGTGTTTGTTGATGAAACCAACTAAGGTTTGTTAAGAGATATATACAAAAAGATAGACGTTTACTTTAATGGATGTATGCCTGGATGTACTATCACCAAGAGACAGTATAGGTGGAAAGTGTCACTGGAGAATCTTACTTTGAAGAAAATGTAAAAGAAACTGCGCGACAGTAGCAAAGCCTAGGGGAATCAAGGTAGTATTATGAGCATACAGTACACTTGCAGTAGTTTGCAAGCACGTCATATATTATCAAGCGGAAACCCCTTCCTCCTGGGGACCACTCCCTACCTTTTATTATTAATGTATTTTCGATTGGGGCAGCCAGCCAGCAAAGGGTGGCCTATCTGTTGTTTAATGTTTATGTATATTGGTTACACAATCAATGAAAGCAAAGTACCCTCTGCAGTAGCGGTTGGTGGTGGGATTGTTGGCGGGCGGTGACATGGGGAGGGGACGGGTGGGTGGCACTGGCGAGTAAACGGTGTATTACTGTTACGGCCAAATACAGGTAATCAACAAAAAAATAAATAAAACTATTTTCAAGGTGCGCACTGCACCGCCGAATGCGATGCAGTGTGTGCTACTGTGTGCAGCAATGTTTTTTTTTTTAAGTATTCTTTAATTACCTGTGAATGTCCTTAATCCATCGTTTACTATCCCCACCCTGCACCTTCCCACGTCACCGACTGGCAGCGCTCCCACCACCGACCGCTACCGACCTGATGTCGTATATCGTATTAGCACTAGCAGCATCTATAATATGAATATAAGCAATGATCGTTGGATCCAATAAATATTCAGCCTTTTTGTAGTACCCATGGCAGGGTGTAAGTGAAATTGTGCATGCCATTTGCCCTCATGTAACAGAGTATGACCAGTGCCAACGGCCGTAAGGCGTCAGACAAAAATATGAGCTTCCCCACCTGCAGACAGTAGTAGTAAATAAAACTAACGTGAGTCTGCATCATGTGGCTCATATCTGTTTCTCTTGGGTGCAAGCTTAGCTGATGGACCTGGCATGCCGCCTACAACAAGTTTATGTAATTGGGCTAAACTACAGATAAGAACAGCACGACTGGTGTACCGGAGTACATACATAGTACGATTATATTTATAAATAATGTCTGAAACGCTCACAAATGTTAGAGTCTAAGGAAGTAGGATTAGAGATACTTACCCCACCACCAAATCCCAAATGTTATGAACTGTGCTTGCTAGTGATACTGTGACACTATGTGTTGAATGATTTTAGTGTTCCTGTTTTGCTAAGAGTATTGGCTCCAACATGTTCTTTTTCTTTCTTGATATAGATGATACTCCTTCCACTAAACCATCAAGGAAGGAGTTGGCCGCTAGGGCCCGGCGCCGGAAACTGGAGGCCATCTGCGAGCATTATCGCCGGCTGGTGGCTCAGGAGGAGGAGGAGGAGGAGGCGGCTGCAGCTGCAGCCTCCTCCAATGCCCCGGGCCCCAGTCAGGCCCGGCCTCCACTTTCACGGCGCCGTGGTCCGGCATCCGCCCGCCGCCGCGCCTCTATTTCCAGCACTGCTGCCCCCCACCCTGGATGTAACTGTAGGGGATTTCGCCGCCAGCTGCTCCGCCGGATGGCCCGCTTGGAGGAGAACATGGAGGAGCGGGTAAAGATCCTGGTGGACAAACACCTTAATGCTCGCCGACAATAGAGGACCTCGTCGTTTGCCCCTTTTTTAATTCCTTTTGTTGGTGGGTGGGTTTGTGGGCGTTGGGGATTTCTAAGGACATTGGGACTTTGGACTTTCGTTTCGTTTCGTTGGTGTTAGGGAGGGGGGTGGGTTAGGTCAGAGCGGGACAGTTTATTTTTGTTAGGGGACATTAAAAATATACTTACTATTTATTTATACGATGTTAATGTTTTGTGGTGGGTTACAGTTTTCCGAATTCAATGTAAGTTACATGGTTGTTTACTTTGTTTCCGTGCTGCTGCATGCCCACAGCCAGTGTTTGATTTAAAAGATCTGCCGATTTTGTAACACACAAACCGATAGATGCAGTACCCCTCACTGAGTTATTTTTAATTGTCATAATAGTACTGTCAGTCTCTCCTCCTAGTCCATACCTCCCACCAAACTTATCTTACCTGTGATTGATGATGAAGTTCGACACACTGATGGCTGCATGGTTGGTTTCCCAAATTGACGGAGTAGATGCCATTATTGTGGTGGTAGTAGTAGACACTGGCAATAGCGTTTGAAAAAAAAAAGAGAAAGTCACTTGACTGAGACTCTGGGAGGAGGAGTGGAACAGAACACAAAGTAAACTACAGCATGGGTGGTCAAGCAGAAGAAGATCCTTGCCCTGCCTTAGTTGAAATTCAATTAGTGTTGCTTTCACCACATCTGCCCCAGCAAGCGTGTGATCAATTGGTGTACATAGTCATCACATCACACCTCAATATAAATCACACAGCCCGGGGGAAGAGGGTTAGGGATTGATGATTGGATGGGAAGTGGGGTTTTGGGAAAGGTTTGAGAAAGAAAAACAGACAATATGCATGGACACAACAAAAGTAAAACACAATCTTGTAAGACGACCATGATCCATTATCAAAGAAATCAAAGTCTGAAGTGAGAGAAAGCAAATGCATGCATGCTGAGGAGGATAACTTGATGGTTAATGATAATGAGTTGTACTATAACTACTATGACCCAATGAGACAGTACAGTCAGGGACGAAATTGAAATTTGCCTTGCCTGTCTGACGCCCTCAGAGCTCAGACCGAACCCAATTACATGCTGTACCGGGCTTACTTTTATTTTTCAAGCTAGCTAAGGAAATTAAAAAAAAGTTGGATAAATTAACAAACAAACCACAACACACAGTCGTAATGATTAAAGAGAAAAAAGCAAGCAAATAAATGTAAAGACGAATGATGATACTAAAGTTACTGTATTATCCTGGTCCAAATGTGGAGTTGCATCATTCTCGTCATTCTTCTTGGTCCTCCCTTCCATGGACACTCCGCACATCAATCTTGGGTACCACTGCCTGCCTGATGCGGATTGGTAAGGTACGTGTGAGTCGTTTCTCCCACTGTATCACAGGGTAAAGGCCAGCCTGTAAGTCTAGATGGAAAAACAAACGGGGTATTGAAAAATTACAGCATTTACAACAATAAACTCAATTACAGTGGAGTGCAAGACAACACTCTGGAGAGAACACTTTCAGACTGAGGCAGCTTGGATAGGCTACATAGTGTGTCTACTCTACAGCATTAAGGTACAACAACAACGGGACAGGATTCAGGAGCCAGCACAGCCACAGAACAGGAGAACCGCGGCACAGGCCAGGCACCCTACCCCTTACTTACATTTTGACCGAGCCAGAGAAATGTCATATGCACTGCAGCAACCTAGAATTTTCCCATTGAAGTGACTAAATCAATGTGCCACTGTCCGTCATACCACTACACTCTACTCCAGTCCACACCACTACACGGACATCTAGCCTAGGTCTGCTGTGGTTCTTGTTCAAACTTTTTACCTTTTATGTCAGCCCATGAAACGCCTGATGCGGATTGGTAAGGTACGTGTGAGTCGTTTCTCCCACTGTAGCACAGGGTAAAGGCCGGCCTGTAAGTGTAGATGGAAAAACAAACGGGGTATTGAAAAATTACAGCATTTACAACAATAAACTCAATTACAGTGGAGTGCAAGACAACACTCTGGAGAGAGCACTTTCAGACTGAGGCAGCTTGGATAGGCTACATAGTGTGTCTACTCTACAGCATTAAGGTACAACAACATCGGGACAGGATTCAGGAGCCAGCACAGCCACAGAACAGGAGAACCGCGGCACAGGCCAGGCACCCTACCCCTTACTTATATTTTGACTGAGCCTGAGAAATGTCATATGCACTGCAGTAACCTAGAATTTTCCCAATGAAGTGACTAAATCAATGCGCCACTGTCCGTCATACCACTACACTCTACTCCAGTCCACACCACTACACGGACATCTAGCCTAGGTCTGCTGTGGTTCTTGTTCAAACTTTTTACCTTTAAGTCAGCCCATGAAACGCAGTTATTCCATCAATTTTCTCCAATCCAACTGACTGTGTGCAAAGATAGTATGCTCAGCATCCTCAATGATGGTGACCGTGTGGAACATATTCTCCAACACCAACTCAGTCTGTAGTGACTGATTAAGTTTATAATATATTCCATATTACCAAATTGCAACGGATATTGGCCGGCACCTGCAGTGGTAGGAGTACAATGTGGTCATTATTAAACAACAAGGAAACATTAACTGTCACCACACCTGAGTCAGTTTTACTTTGTCGATAAACTAGTATAGTTCTATTTCATGGCATGCACAATTCTTCGTAGTCAGCCAGCATCCAATGCAATGCATGCCACCATCATTCACAATAATCACTCATTACCTGTCTTGGTGTTCTCTTTGGCTGTCTGATCTGATGCCTGCCTAGCCTTCTGCCAGTCAGTGATGAGTTTCTTTCGGATTGGAAACAAAATGGAATATAGGTGGAGTCACGATTCACTTCTTATGGAGGGACTGTTAGAGGCAACCTATATTGTACTATTCTCCATCTCCATCCAATGTCTGACTTCCTTGAAATGTACTTAGGGAGAGTAAGGAACATGGAGCAGGACCCTGAGGAGTGGAGTGGACAGTTATGCACAGACGTGCAACTCCAATAGGGAAATAAAAAGAGGAGACTGTTGATGGCTTTGTTGTGAATGTAGATTTTGAACCAGAAAAACAGATACACACAGTCACACACAAATAAGGGAAGGGAGAACAATTTGAAAGCCTAGTTGTCAGGGAAGAGGAGCTCGTCCTCAAACTCTGGTGGTTCGGACAGCAGTACGTCTAACAATCCACTACTTATGTCATCAAAGTCGCTCTCCTCTTCCTCCTGTGATTCACGTATTTTGTACTCTGGTGGTATAAAGTGTTGATTCATTTTGATCATGGTTAACCTCTCAGCACTTTTGGGCGAGAGACTGGTCCTTTTGACAGTAACAATGGCACCAGCAGCACTGAAAACACGCTCTGAAGAGACACTTGCAACAGGGCAAGCCACATACTTTATCGCCAGCCTGCTGAGCACTGGCCATTGGCTTTTTTTCCCATACCAATACCCCAATGAGCTTTGCTCCATGTAGACCTCTGTTGTGTCATCTAGATAGGCCTGAACCATCCGCTCAATGTTCAGGGGTGCTCCGATTTCCTGGGCCTCTTTTGCCTTTGCATCAGTCATTGATGTGCAATACCCTTTCCGTAGAAACCAATCACCTGCCGTTTTTGTAAATGTGCCTGATGATCCTGTTGGTGCTGTTGATGTTATTGCTGCTGGCAGTGTTGACTGCTGGGAGGCAAACGCACTGCTCTTGGCCTCTGAAGTAGAACTTCGTTCTGGGTGCCCTGCAGTACTTTTTCTGCCCTGGAGGGGAGGGCCTTTAATGAAGATCCTTTCGTTTTCAAACTCAGTGGCTTCCTCAGCTATCAAAGTTTTGTACTGGGCCACATTCACTTCTGAAAAAGGAATGACTTCATTACTGCGCAGCAATAATTTGTAACGTGGATCCAAAATTGAGGCAGTAATGTAATGTGGATCTGACAGAATGTTATTTTGAATCCTTGTATTGTGAGATAAGCGAGCGGATAAGGTGCCAAATAATGTGCGTCTACTTTGTCATCCACACCTGCGTACATTTCTGCCACCTCCTTCAGCTCTTGCTCTAGCATGTACAACAATGGGATAGCTTGGCCCATAGTACAGTCCTCCCGGCTCACTTCACGGGTGAAGACCTCAAAAGGAAGTAGCATCTCTGTCAGGCTTTTGACAAGGTCCCATTGGGCCATCTCAACTCTCATGCCTTTCACTGTAGGATCCCCTGACCTTTTCATGACATAAGCATTAAGTGGTATGTACTGCTCAAACAGACGCTCAAGCATGTAATACGTTGAGTTCCAACGTGTTGGCACCTCTTGGATGAGTGCTTTGACTGGCATTTTATGCTCACGTTGAATCACCCTCAGCTCCTTCTGGGCTTTAAAAGAATGGTTGAAATGTGTGCATATTCTTCTGCAGGTGGTCAGTAAGCTGCTGACTTTGCTTTCATTTTTCAGAAAGTCTTGCACAACAATGTTAATGCAGTGTGCCAAACATGGCACCCTGAAATAGCCACCATCTTTCATGGCCCGAACTACATAACTGCCATTGTCCGTGGCAACAAAACCAATGGTAAGACCTCTTGGTCGCAGCCACTCAAACACCTTGCTGTTAAACTCATCCAAAATGTTAGCAGCAGTATGAGATTTCTCCATTGCAAACATGGCTACAGTTGCATGTTTGCGAGTGTCTTTAAAAATCTCAGCGGTGTCAACAACGCCGTCAGATATCTTATCTTAAACACCCGAAAAAGAGACCCAGTGTGCAGTGATGCACATGTAATTAGTAAGGGTGGGCGTAGTGGGCGTAGTGGGGCTACGTGAAGCAGCACGTAGTGTGCCCAAATCTACGCACACTACGCGCTTCGCGTAGCCCCACTACGTGCCACCCACCTCCCACCCGCCATTCTTTTAAATATTATAAGCAATGAAAAATAAAGTAAAAGTAAGTCGACTTACCCGTAAGCGCGGCGTCTCCGGGGCTCCCTCTTTCAGTTTCTAATTTCTTCTGGCAAATGCGCATGCGCGGACGCCCGCGCATGCGCATTTCTCGCGAGAAATGCGCATGCGCGGGTGTCCGCGCATGCGCATTTGCCAGAAGAAATTAGAAACTGAAAGAGGGAGCCCCGGAGACGCCGCGCTTACGGGTAAGTCGACTTACTTTACTTTATTTTTCATTGCTCATATATTTAAAAGAAGGGCGGGCGGGAGGTGGGTGGCGGGTGGCAAGCAGCTACGCTTCGCCCTCGGCGTGTGCGTAGCGCTGCCCTGCTTCGCCTACTTCGGAAAGTGCGAAGCAGGCTGCGCTACGTACACTACGTGGGCGAAGCGTAGTGCTACGCCCGGGGTTAGTAATTAGTGGCTTGGCAACTGGTCCACATGTCTGTTGTCAGGTGTATACTCTGAACAGCACTCTTTTTTAAGGCTTTTCCAAGCAATTCCAGCACGTCGTGATGTAGTGCTGGAACAGCAACTCTTGCAAAATAGTAGCGGCTGGGAACTTTCCATTTTGGGCAGATGGTGGTCACAAACTCAAGAAAACCCACCCCTTCAACAAAAGAAAAAGGGAGAAGGTCCAGTGCTAGCTTAGCATTGTACAAACGTGTTATTGGGTGATTGCGCTCGTACTGCCCCTCCGGCCTACTAAACATGCTAAGAATGGTAGGCTGCATGGTATTCCTTCCTGTGGTCGACGTCGCACTTTTTGGGCCAGCAGTACTCCTTGGTGTCTCAGGCTGGCTCTTACTCTTGTGCCAATGAGATGTGGCTGAGGATGTGGGCGTTACCATTGCAGTGCTGGGGACAGGGCTACTTTGTGTACCACTAGCACAGAGAATGTCTCCCTCTTCTTCCTGTTCCACCGTGAGCGGACTTTCTACTCGTTTAAGCCCAACAGCAATGGTTCCAGTTTTGATGAGCCTAAGGTGCTCCTCCCACTGGATTGCGTGGTGTTTTTTCAGATGGGTCATTTGGCCTCCGGTACCATAGTTTGTACCAAGCTTTCCACGGCTAACACAGGAATGACAAACGGAGCATACAGCAATGTTCTCCTCCTTTGGGCTAACCGTAAAGTAGTCCCACACTGGGGAGCTTAACTTTTGTCTCCTGCTGGAGGTGCCACTCCAACTTCCAATGCCGGATGAACTGGAGGGTGTGTGTTGAATTTGACTCTGTGCAGGACCACTACCTACTTCTGCTGAGGTGGTGCTTGTTGTGCTGGATGTAGGACGCTGCCGGCCCTTTGCTAATGTAAATATGGAAGCTGGAGGTCGTGTTGGTGTTACCTGTGTTGGAGGTATGCGTGCTACATCCCTCGCATCCATTTTGGATAATGTAAAAATGTTGCTCTCCATCTCCTCAGGCCCGGGAGTGATGTTTGTGATGACTGGCTCATCATCATCATCATCATCAACCTGCTCTTCTACATCAACATCCATAAGTGTAAGGCTTTGTGGAACCTTCCTTTTCCCATGCCTGCTCTTGTGATGTGTTTCCCTCTCAGACTCAGTTTGTGGCTTCCAAGTGACATCTAGATCATCAGAAGGGGGGCTTGGTGAAGAACTTGATGTACTAACCCTCCTTTTCCTTGCTGGGGATTTAAAAGCCAATGCAACTTCTAAAGGAGTGGCTTCCTCTTCTTCCTCTGCATGAGGCTCAATTTCCTGAACTGCCCCTACTTCGGGAGGAACAACAGCTACTATTGCGGGCGGTGACTGCGGCTGTTGACCACTTATCTGCTGTGTTGATGATGTTCCCTCCTGCGTTGATTGTGTACTACTTTGAGATAGCGATAAGTTTAGTTCAGGCTCAGCCATCCATTGTGTAAAAGAAAATCAACAGACAACACAAACTGTACATTTAAAAAAAGCACCAAAGATTGGAGGCTGACTACCTCTGGGCCTACTGGCAGACTAGGCCACAAGCTTGGAACCGGATGGCAAAAGCAAGCAGACTGCTTGGATGGCTCCACAAAATGGCCGCCACACACCCACAACAACCACAAGAAATGGGAGACAGTCAATGTACGCCTATGGCAAAGGCACAATGAATGCCTTGCTAAAATGGCCGCCACACACATGCTCAGCCCACCCACCACAATAACACACAAAAAGTGATTGCAAAGGACAGGAAGAGGAAGTTGTAGTGTCTGTGGAACTTAATCCCTCTCATAAAAATGTTTTCCAGACAAATAACAGCTTCTCCCTGCTCCAAACCTACAGCTCTATGACAGCCTGAGGAGTTTTTTGTGCAGAAATGCACAAAAAAGCGTTTTCGAGAAGGGTCTATGTTGCTCGCGAGATATTGTTTGCCAGATTGCAAAAGCTGCGTGTTCGGGATCGCGAACTGTACAAAAAGACTTTCTCGCGTGCGCGAACACGCATATTGCGAGCGCAAAAATGACGAAAACTGTAAGTCCGCGTTGTCGCGCTGTGCAGAGTTACCAAAAGGTCGCGAGCTGAATCCCTTGCCTTACATGCTGGCCAAAAAAGCCCAATTTGTTTAGCACACACCCAAAAAATGCTATTCCAACCCAAACACACCTTTTGCAATAAAATCCAAAGCCATCCATGGAGTAAAGGAAAATCACCAGACAACACCAACTGTACATTTAAGTCACGCACCACAGATTGGAGGCTGACTACCTCTGGGCCTACTGGAAGACTACTAGGCCACAAGCTTGGAACCGGATGGCAAAAGCAAGCACACTGCTTGGCTGGCTCCACAAAATGGCCGCCACACACCCACAACAACCACAAGAAATGGGAGACAGTCAATGTACGCCTATGGCAAAGGCACAATGCATGCCTTCCTAAAATGGCCGCCACACACATGCTCAGCCCACCCACCACAATAACAAACAAAAAGTGATTGCAAAGGACAGGAAGAGGAAGTTGTAGTGTCTGTGGAACTTAATCCCTCTCATAAAAATGTTTTCCAGACAAATAACAGCTTCTCCCTGCTCCAAACCTACAGCTCAATGACAGCCTGAGGAGTTTTTTGTGCAGAAATGCACAAAAAAGCGTTTTCGAGAAGGGTCTATGTTGCTCGCGAGATATTGTTTGCCAGATTGCAAAAACTGCGTGTTCGGGATCGCGAACTATACAAAAAGGCTTTCTCGCGTGCGCGAACACGCATATTGCGAGCGCAAAAATGACGAAAACTGTAAGTCCGCGTTGTCGCGCTGTGCAGAGTTACCGAAAGTTCGCGAGCTGAATCCCTTGCCTTACATGCTGGCCAAAAAAGCCCAATTTGTTTAGCACACACCCAAAAAATGCTATTCCACCCCAAACACACCTTTTGCAATAAAATCCAAAGCCATCCATGGAGTAAAGGAAAATCACCAGACAACACCAACTGTACATTTAAGTCATGCACCACAGATTGGAGGCTGACTACCTCTGGGCCTACTGGAAGACTGCTAGGCCACAAGCACTAGCACACACATCCAACAAAGGTAAATCACACACACACACACCAACAGTGAAATACACCACAGCCACGTTTAGCATTTCAATCCTATGCCATCCATGCCCTACATGATGTAGAAATTCTGCAGACACCACAAAACATGGACCCATGGGTACCCTACTGGCTGAAATTGCAGAGAAAAACAACTAGGCCCCTATTGAAAGTAGTACAGGCCACCCACCACAACAATAATTTTTAAAAACAATAAAAATCCCAGAAAAATGTAGGTACAAACGATCCCCAATGAAACAAACACACCAATTCTCCAACTTACTTGTAGTAAATTAAATCTCAAATCAAAAATTCTTCAAATAAATCCAATCCAATGGTATGATGCAGCAGACAGACACAAAAAGTGATCCTTCCAGCTCCAAATCCAAATGAAAGTGAACAACACATGCACAAAGCACGTGGGAGTAGCCTGCTGGACAGGAACAGGAAGTTGTAGACTCAGGGGCACTTCCTTCCTCTTGAAAAAAAAGAGTTAAAAAAATTAAAGGACTCTTTCTTACACAAAAGACTACAGCAAGATCACAATCTGAGGAGTTTTCTGAGCAAAATGATCATTTTAGAGAAGGTTTTATGAAGCTCGCGAGATATTCTTTGCCAGATTGCAGTTTTTCCATATCCGGGATCGCGATATTACCAAAACAGCCGCCGGAAGTCAGCTCGCGCGCACCAATGACGTGTTCGGAGTCGCACACTCTCGCGGGCTTGGGCAGCCATAGTACAAATCTCGTGGCGCTCGCGAACAGACAGAAAAGCAAGTTGGCGATCGCAGAATCAAGGTAAGACGTTACCGCGCGCGCGAGAATGAATATTGAGCGCGCGAGGAAGCAAAACTACTCCGCTACGCGCTAGATTGCGTAGCAATCTGCAACTTCGCGCTCTACGCGAATCGCGAAGTTACCTAAACTTCGCAAGCTCTGCGAACGGAGCGTAGTTCAACGCCCAGGCTTAGTCTGCATTCAATTGCTGTACTAGTAGTTCTAGATCTACAGTTCCCCATCTTACTTGCTGCATTGCATTCTCCAACTCATTCATAGATATTGCAGCTTCATTTTGAATAGTACTGAACTTTGACTACTCTGAGAACGTTCTCTTGCTATCTCAGCTGCATTTGCTTCTTCTTGTTCAATGTCTTCTCTCAACAGTTGAAGATACACTGGAAACACAACAGTCAAATTCTCTAATTAGCTCACTTCCAGTTCGCCATGGTTTAAACAACTGTAACAAGGAATAAATAGAAAAAGTCTCTTTTGTCTGGCGTTTGACAGCTTAGCTTTGATGGTTGATTACAGTTCTTTTGTTATGTTTCAACAAACATCCTTCACATCCGGCCACCCCAATTTTACTTTCATCCATGTTGCTCTTCAGAATATCTGCACAGTGTGCCTCAAATTATGCAAGATACTGAATTTCAGGATATACTTCTGTTACAAGTATTAGCAAGCCCTAAACCCACTCATAGAACTCCTCTAGATTTAGGAAACAAACTAGCTGAGCTTAACCGGCCTACACATTCATAGGAGCCTATCTCTCTGTGAGAGAGTATTTTAAAACTAAAACTGTACAATTTCTATAATAAGACTCTTTTCTGCTGAAGTCCTGCTCTGTCCTTCTTATGTAAGATGTAATGTATCGTGCAACAGCAATGGAGTTGTCTGCAACAAGCTACACATCCTTGTTTGTGTTTCCCATCTTCAGAATCACAGGGTTGTAGTCATTAATGTACTTGGAGGCCTCTGTTCATTTTATGTTGAATGCATTTTTTGGTGCTTTCTTTGTAAGTGTGTGTTCCATTTTTCTCTGTATTTTCATTGACAATGTTTTCTGCATCTATGATTTTGGAATAATAGAGCTTGTTCTCTTTATATGCTGTCACTACTCTCCTTTTGGATGGAACAATTTACTTGCCGCTCAAGGAATGACAACACCAACTCATCACTGTCTGTTCCAAACTTTTGGCATCTTTTACCCTCAAAAGCATGTGAATATGGGGAACACCTCAGGCTTGATACTCTTTACGCCAAAAGAAATCAATCACTTCACAAAGAGGAGGTTTTGTTTTGTTTTGTTCAAGAAGAAAGTCATCATTTCTTCAAATATGTGATTAAAATATCTGAAAACATTTGCAGGGTCTAGTGAACACAGTTCTCCTGGCATCTTCAAATGAATCTGTCAAAAAATTAGGGACAAAGGGGTAGGTTTAATGAGGTCCAGTGTACATACCCCGTCAACTACTAATGCAAAAAGGTACACAGTTCCTCTAGTCGAGAAAGAGAGGAAGGGGGGGGGGGGGGGGAACAAGGAAGAAAACAAAGGGATGTTTTGTCACGTGTCATGGGGAATAAGGCCTGATCACGAGTAGTACAGGTCAAGAAAATAGAAGGGGGGGAACCTTTTTTGGAACTAGGGCTCTCACACACCCAGCAAGCTAGGTGTCATGCTTCATCATTTGAGCCTGCCCCTCGTCAGGTCGGCGCTGCAATTCCTGACGGGCTCCCAATATTGGGGCTCTTTGGCGGGGATCTTTTGTTCCTGCCGAAGGGTGCTGTGGGGGTAAGGGGCACTAGAAGGTGTAGATGTAAATGAATGTATAAAATAGGTACTGTTAGTCCACACGTGAATTTTATTAAAGTGGTAAACAGCCTAATTAGAAACAATGAAAATTGAGGTGGGTATAGGCACTAGTGATTATGTAGCTAGTTATGTTTACCCTACTCTCAAGAAGATCAACATGTTTCGTGCCTTGGTAGCCAAAATGGTCAGGGCACTTCCTCAGGATCAAATAATAAGGACTATCTACAACAAAAGGTAAGTGACTACTCTACATACCTAGCAGGTGCAAAAGTGACCTACAAGGGAAGACAAAAGACAACAACGTGACAATAAACAACACATTGAAATGCACTCACATGATGAGACAGATTTTTGTCAATAGGAGGCTCTTCATGTCAATGGGGATAAACAAGGGTGCAGGGAAGTAGCAGTCACCCAGGTGGAAGATATACAGTTGTTCACAAAAATGTAATAAAAACAATCAATGCAATAAACGGAATAATTCAATCAAAGCAGTGCAGGGACAACCTCACCTAAACTGCTTTCAAGTCAATCTTGCAGCAGTGACCGGCGGTTATAATGGACTCCAATGTGGGTCCTAAGGATTGATGCCGGAAAGGTGAGAGAAAAGGATTAAAATGAATGTAAAAACCCGCGGTACCGGAACCGGTACTGGAAGGAGTATGGCGGGTCAACCATGGCGCCCACGTAGGTGAGGGAGACCAAGGACAGTCAGGGCGGCCCATCGCCTCGTAGTAAACTAGCACGGGCGGTGTGGTGTGCAGCCATGGTAACCCAGCAAAGCAAGGGGCAGCCGGCACGGAACCCAGGTGCATAAAGGGGGTGTGTCACCACACGCCTGTGCTGTCCTCCTGGTGTGAGGGACAAGTGCCGCCACCCCTCGTTGCAAGCGGGCCAGGTCATGGATGGTGACGCCCATGAAGTTACAACAGTGGAGTAGGTACCAAAACCGCTCCGTAATGAAAATCTCACCTCAATGAGGGTCCGGACCATGGTGGAAGAAGCAAGTAGTACTCACCTGCGTCGAAAGGCGCCTGTGCTCCTGAACCTACCCCTACCGCCGGCCCTGGGATGGTTGGAGGTGAGTGAGGGTACGAGCCTGATATGCTGCGTCGGGATGACGTGCATTGTATCATGTGACCACTAACGCGGGACCCCAATGGTGGAGATAGTACGGCCGGGGCAGCCATGATGGAACGGGGAGGAACCTGAGGTGGTTGCATCTTGATGACGTAGAGCACGTCATGTGACCAGAAGTGTCTGGCAGAGGGCCCGGAGCAGCCGCTACGGCCGCGGCGGCCATCTATGACCGGGAGAGTTGTATAAGAAGTCACAAGGCCAGTGCCCACAAGTATAAAAAGTGTGCTAGGCCAGTGGTGACAGATGCATTAAACATTTGATGTATCAATTCTCCAAAATACAGGGGGGAAATTTATATTCAGGAATGCTTGTATTTCAGTATGCGTTGAGAGACACTTCTTGTAGAAACAATAGCGCTTTGAGTCTGCTTAGCTTATTGAAATCAAGTGGAGGGGAAACAGAAAGTTGTTGCAACTGGGAAACAGACACCACACACTTGATTCCCACCCACAGACTGCAGCAGTCATGATTTTTAAGAACAAGATTACTGCCATTTGAAAGTAATTTGAGGGTGGGAATAATAGTGGAAACTGGAGATCCTTTCAAATAACAAGCCAGATTAGGGGCAGAAACATTACAGGTTCCATGGATGTTCACTTGTTGACAGACAAGGGAATAGCCAGCAGCAAAACTGCACAGTTCCCCTGTTAGAAAAACCTCTTTCTCAGCCCACTGACCCCGATTTGTAAACGACAGGACCATAGCTCATGAATGTACCTGCTCCCAATGGGTTCATATCTACCAATAGGTTAATTTTGTATGCAGGCAGTGAATTGAAACATCAAGGTAGGCAATGAAATAACCCTGTATATCAACCAAACTGCTGAAGTAGTTTCCACTAGAGTGAAGGGAAGCTGTTCAAGATTTTCTGTATGTATCATGGTATAACTCACATTTTTGCTGTTTAGGTATCAAATTGAAGGGTAGGAACAAAGCGCTACTATTTAGAAAATGCCAAGGTACACGCCCATTTTTGAGTGTTTGCAGTGTCCAACAAAACTGCATAACTGATCTAAGTTGATGTTGACCATGATGCAAGTAAGATGCCTCATTTTTCACAATATCGGTGACAGATGATATAGTGTTATCCAACTTGTAAATAAAAGATGACAACATATTAATTCTGTTGTCAACAATGGCAATCACCTTATCTAAATTGTCTTGCTCAATTTGACATAAACACACAGTAGCTTCCATTTGCAACTATTTCCTAAATTCATTTTATGCAGCATAAACAATTTGCTTGCTATGAAGGGATTTATGACGTAAAAGGGAATCAGAGATGTTTATGTAATCCGAAAGGAGAGAAAGATGTTGTTTAACAACAGACAATGTGGAATGTTCTAACCGTTGTTGACACAATTTACCCACCACTGATGGAATGGGGGTAACTTGGCTCAGGTCTATTCAATGTTAACCCCAAAGCAGCATTCACAAAACAAGAATGAGAAACATTTGTGTTCAGAAGCCATAATGCCTATCCAGACAAAGATATAGCAGTCAAATTAAATGTACCATTTTGTATCATACTACTTAGTTGGTCTGCAGTATATTTGGTACAAGATTGCCAATTGGTCAAAGAGGAGGAATATTCAATTCTTTAATTTTAGCCAACCCCAAATAAGTCGTCTGTTGGACCGTGTCATTAAAAAAATTTGAGCAGGTATCAAACAAGCACGAAATAAGGATTGGACCCGCCATGACCTAGTACCCCATACCGACTTTAAATTGATGTTATCTTTCCAATAATCATACCCATTTAATGCTGAGTTCTCAATTAAACAAGAAGCATAAATTAACATGGTCTTAGTAAGGATGTCTTTTTTTAAAATATTGTAAGTCAATCTAAAATATTATGATACCAGATCCAAAAGATTATAACTGGTAAAATAGGTGTACTTCAATTTTTGGGTGTCAGAACTACCCAGAGATGGAATCGGGTAATGTACCAATTGAGTATAGTTGAAGTGTTGACACTGTCCATTTGACCTAGGCAGAAAACAATTACCATAATGCTGATAACAGAATAAATTGGCATAGTTGGCAGAATTCGAATATAAGGCTTCAGTATCTAAAACAGTGTAATATTGTAATTCTGAAAATAAGGAATTAACAGCTTTTAAATCCCAATTATCTGATTGTGCCCCAGGTATTATCACATCACTCATAGAAGCAAGAAATACATATGGAATGTGTAAGGTCTCCGTTGGGCCAAACACATCAAATGGTACTTTTTTCCTTACAGTTCCATCAGTGACAGGGACCACTAAAATGTTCACAAGGGGCTGGTCTGTTTTCATTTTATGCAAAGATGAATGCACTTCATTGACAAGTTCTGCAGCAGAACGATCCAGGAGGTAGTTGTCATTTTTCTAAAAGAAAAAACTGTCATGAACCCATTCCACATGAACAGAATTATCATGGTAAACACAGTCCAGACATACTTCCATTGCGGAACCATATAAGTGCATTTTAACCAGGATATGAACAACACATACCCTTGCTGGTGGTGTAGATAAAATGGCAAACTGTGAAGAATTGTCCGAACATAAAATTGTTCTGATCAATATAGTAATCAGTGGAACTCAGCTAAAACAATGGAGGTTCAGATTCTGGATTTACATTTGAGGCTGGCATTTACTTAGAGGACGCAAGGGGTGGATCAGAAAAAATGATTCCTGTGAGAAGTTGGCCTGATATATGCTGTCCACTAGTTATAGTGGGCACCCTGTATCAGTCCAAACAAACCCTTACTGGTTGTAGGTTAAAGACAACCTTTATTGAAAGCTATCATAGTGGTAGCTATGGAGAGCAGCCTTCAGGCTAAGTCTTGAAGGAATGTAAAGCAGCTTGCTTTACCAGTCTATAATCTCTCGAGTTCCTAAATGAAAGATATCCACACCAGTTATATATTAGGCCTGGGCTAAATTTCAGCGCCGGATTTTGCCCGTGTATGACAACACTTTTGTCGGTCATGTAAGAGAGCATTTTAGTTATCTACATCAAATGTTTTGCCACCTGCCACAACGTCTATACCGACAAGATCTGGGACAAATATCTTGATACCAAACAACATTTCTTATGGAGTCCGCCCATCTAGAGATCTTCTTGGGAGATTATTAAGAGCACACTGAACCCCATAGAGATGAGTTAACCAACCACAGCCCTACCCAATTCTCTTGCGGTTAAAGACTGCTTTAAGTCAAGATTCATCCGCTCCATAACAGAATTGCCCCCAGGTCGACATGGAGACGCAAAAAGCACCTGCAGTCCCATTGACTTCATCAAATCATGGTAAACCTTAGAGACAAAAGCTGGACCTTGGTCAGAATGGAAAGTGAGACTGGCATAAGTCCCGCTGAAGACATGCAAATCCTTTATAAAAGTTCCAGCATCAGCAGAGTGCTGTGGTCAAACGCAGAGGAACCTATAGCAAGAATCCACTGCAATCAAAATACACTGAAAGTCAGTATCAGAATACTGAGGACCACAATATTCAAGGTAAATACAGCCAAAATAATGATTAGAAATAAAGAGATGAGTTTGTGATGGACACAATACAGTAGAAGCCTTAATTTGGTGACATACATCACACCAGAGGCGCCACCAATAGTGTTGTTGCAAAAGAGAATCAGTAGCCACAGCACCAGCGTGAGCAGAAGCCATGTCTCTATGAGTGACCACAATCAGAGAATGTCTATGGTCATGGTTTGGGCTCATGCGATCACCAACTGTAGGAATAGAAAAAAAAGGAACTTTGTCAATTTAGAGCCAGCTGGTATAGCGTGAAGGGAAAACTTGTGAAAAGAAATGCCCTCCTTAGTTGTGGCAATAGCCGCCAAAATATAACTTTTAGTCATAGAACGAGTAACAGCCACTACTCTAACCGTGGCTACTGCAGATTTGGCTGCCTCATCAGGCAATAATTTACCAACAGCGTGCACACCTGCACGTTGATGTCCTAATGTATGGACTACATGTTAAAGGGACAAGCATGCCATAAGGGCTGCCACCCGAACCCGAAGCATTTTATGCTTGATTGTGAAACCTTTACAATTTCAGTTAAAAAAAAAATTCCCAGAAAAACTAATTTTCATTAAAAGACTGTACTCAGTAAAACGAGTCACACACAAAAATGGTAGGCAATCCAGGATCAGCATATTCAGGAGTTCAGAGTGGTGCAAGTAACTCGGCCAACTGGGCGGTGCAGTCTGCAAGAGACTGCGTGTGCAACAAAGAAGATTTAAACACCCAACAAGCAGCTAAATAAGCCTGCTTGAAACCAGTGGCAAGTTGAGCCGAACCATCATGTAAATGAGACATTCCTACTCATCCAGAGAAAGAAACAAAGAAGGTAGGAAGTGAACATGTTCATACTGAAGAATTCTTGTGTTTGCAAAGAAGGGTCAAAAGCAAAACTGACATCAGCCGATGTCAATAATGTAGCCCACAGAATCAAACAAGGATGAAGGGCCTTAGAATTAGGTTCACTTGCATTTACAACAGCTTCCAGAGCTGGCACTGTAGAAACAACAAAAATATGTTTACCTTGTTCCAAAGGGCATACTTTTAGGACAGCCATCTGCACAGTGGTGAGAATTTTTCAGTAGAAGAGAAACACAACACTGCAGGAGTATACAGATCTATCACCCTCATTAAAAGTCACATAAGTGAAACTGATTGCTCTGGAGAGAGTCCGGATCTCCAAATTTGTAGTGTGCAAACTATTTTGCAACCACTTTGTCGCATGTAAGTCAGCTTGTAATGCACCCTGCACTGCGGTGTGTTTCAGAAGCCAAGAGGAAACAGAAAAGGAAGGGTGTATCACAGCATATCGAGGTTTGATATGCTGAGCAAGTCAGGAATGTAAGTCCTTCTGAAGTTAAAAAAACAACAACAGATGCATCAATTTCTTGAAGGTAGATGGAGGTTGCAATTGAGCACCCTTCTCCAAAATATGGGGGGGCCTAATCTACCCTCATTGTTCAATTTATAACCAAGAATTAGAACTGCTAAAAACGCAATGTGATTTCGTGAAATTAAACTTGTAGCCCTGAGTTGCAAAGCAAATATTTATTTATTTTATTTTAAGAGTTTTATATAGCGCTGGCTAGACCTGTAGGTATCAGAGCGCTTTACAGAAGGATCAACAATGTTACAACAATGATAACAATTATACATTTCATCAAATATATGTGACACCTTGAAGAACGAGAGGGAGAGACAAAATAGAGCAGAAAGGGGGAGAGGGGGAGTGAGAAGGGAGAGGAGGTGGGTTAGAGGTATGAGAGATGAAAGGAAAGTCTGCTCAATGGCTGACTGGGTAGGAACGGCCGAGGAGGGAATTCACAGCCAATCACCCCTATAGCTCTCAAGTTAGCTCCATCGGACATCAGTCATATAGATAGAGAGATAGATAGACAGGAGACAAGGAAAAAGCAGAGTTACAGAGAAACGATGACAGGGAATGGACAGACAGGGAGACGTGGAGAAAAACTATGTCCAGCTGGGCAGGTGATGGTCAAGGGGGTGAACCAAGGACGATCTCCTCAATAGTTGAACAGTGCAGCTCCACTGGGTGTCGGACATAATGCTCGGACTCCACTGTCATGATAGTGATCAGGTGTACTCAGAGGTTGCCAGATTAGCGTGGGGGGTGGGGGCTGAGAGAGAAACCATGGTCGAATGAAATCCAGACACCATCTTGAGGTCAGGCACAGTCCTGGTAGGGTTATGGAAGGAAAAGTTCAGCTCAGGGAAAAGAAAGTCATCACTGGCGGCCATGTAGGAGTCAGACACCCATCAACGTCAGCTTCGATTAAATAGTGGCTCCAGGGCCTTAGACTGGCGCTTAGAAGGAAGCCCTAGATATACGCAGGCATCCAGCACTATGGGGAGGTTGGAGGGGCTTCTCTCTTTGCTGCAGACCTGTGGAGCGAGAAGGGGTGGGTGGAGGCCAATTTGGTGGTGGTCAATTGCAGGTAGGTCCTCCATATTAAGGTCAGGCACCTGAGGTAGGATGGAAGTTGGTGAGGTGAAAGGGCTTGATAGCATTAGGCAAAGTAAGAAAGCCAGAAAAGGGCTTACTTGGGTCTCTTCGGAGGTAGAATAACTGTAGCTGCCCTCCCTAGAGTCATACCAGTACCATTTCAGGATCAGGCATGGGCCTTCCCCTTCCACAATGCCTAGGTACTCACAGCAGTCAACTCCTACACATGTCTTCTCAAAATGCCTCCTTAACCCTGGATGCTGTCCGTTCAGTTATTATTGTCCAAAGTGGGCACCATGTTGGAATGATGCTCCCCACTCCGGTGAGGTCTCTTACTGTGGGACACGCTGGTGTAGGTGTGCTCCGTTTTCTTGGCTAAAGTCACCCTCTCCTTGCCACTTCTTGTCAGGGACTGTGATGCTGCTCCACGTGGCGCACCCAAGCCCCCGTCGCTCACCTAGGTGAAGGTTGAGGCGTTCGCCGTATCCCATCGAACGGCCACCATCTTAGGGTCAGGGTGCATTGATAATTTCTCTTGCAACTTCAAGCATCATTCAAACTGCCGCAAAGGTGCTTTTACCTTATAAGAGGCAGATTTTAGATAGATTTGACCTTACCATGAAGAACCCAATTTAAATGGGATCCCCCGCCCTGAGATCCCAAGCATTGACTCGGCGTCAGGGATTTGGATGCTCAGAGTGCGGTAGAAGTGGGAGCAGCACTGTAAGGGTCCGGGTCAGGAGTCCGGTTGTAGGATTTTCGTCGCGGCAGTAGAAGGTCAATTGTCACATGGTCAGGAGTAGTTTCCCGGGGGCCCGCACCCGATGTCACGGCCCCCGCTCTACTATGACCAGGCGCGAGTCCGCTCAATATCAGGCGCCATCTTGAGGCGCGATCGCCTGGTGAGAATAAAGCCGATATCACTGCAATGCAGCAGCCAGGTGGAACAGCGGCCACAGCGGCAGACACTCCCAATCTTCCGATGTCGGGAGCTGGCCCTTTCAGCTGGTTTTGTGGGGATTGAAGCACTGCGCTAGGTTGTTGAGCGCTAGGCTTCCACGGAGCATAAGCTCCCATCAGCCATAATGGAATTGGCTCCACCCAGTGTGATCTAATCGTGCAAGATGAGGGTTTAAATCATCATCCATCAGGTATATGTCATCAACATACAAAAACGCATCAGGGTCAATTTTATTCAATAGCGACAAGATATGTGCCGAAAAAACTATGGGGCTATTCTTGTACCCCATAGGCAATCTTGCATAGCACCTCTGAGTGCAGAGGGTGCTGAATGCGGGCAAGTTCTGGCTCTCTGAAGACAGGTTATGACTGAAAAAGCTAGTGGAAATATCCAAAGTAGTTTTAAATATTTTGCGTATGATATCATTGATCAATGCTGTTCAGGTATGACTATTCAATGTCTACAATCCAAAACAAGGGGATATGAACGTCAGGTTTCAAAACCAGAAAAAGAGGTTTATTCATTGCAGAGACACATGGTTCGATTACGCCCTGATACTCTAACTGTGTCAGAATTACATTAATGGATTTTTAATTGGATTTTTAGGCTGTGGCTGAGGAGCAGAATGAACAGGCACAACATGTGAAGGAGAATCCCTACCGCAACTAGCCTGGTTGTGATATAAGGCAGGAGCTAAGGCAAGTTTCCACTCCACAGCATAAGCATGTTAGTCATATCAGGCAAATATTGTGAAAGGGAAGGAATTATCTCATCCTTATCACATGGACAAGGTAAAATAAAGGTGGAGATCAATCAGCTTCCGTTGATTAAATGTCATTTGAAGACATCAAGTTGTCCCAAAAACATCTGTTATTGTGCCCTTAATGTCAACTTCAATCTGAATGTCAACTTGATAAAGTCATTCAGGGGGAGCTACAAGGGTATTTGCCATTTCAACAGTCACAAAAGTGTCAGTTGCTTTTGCCTCCAGAAAACGGTGGAGTGTTTGGCGCATTACAGTAACTTCTGCCAGGCTGATGAGGAGAGTCACTGCCCAAGTCCTGTCTATGAGAAGGGTTCTCACCATCTGGGGCATATTTTTCTGTTAATGGCACACCCATTTACTTCTGGAATGGGGCTCTGTACTGAGGTGGTACCTCCATCTTGACATTCATGTGAAAAAAACACTGCGAGTCCCGCTCTTGTTGCGTGGACTCACTTTGTCTGCGATCTTGTCGTCTTCCCCTGGCTTACTGTTAATCAGACGAGTACTGAAAAGAAGGAGGAGAATGAGGATCAGGAACCTGAAACCACTCAGGAGTTTTAATCTTAGAGTGATCACGTAAATTATTTCTACGTTCCAAAGAGTTAGGTGGTGGCTAACCACCATGGGACCTAGGCTTATTTTTATCCCATGTTTTTTGGGGAAAGAGATGGCATCCCACCTTTGCAGGAGGGCGCTTTCCCTGAGACTTAGAGACTTAGAAGAAGGTCTAACCCAAAAAGTATTGTGTCCCTGTAGGAGAGTAGGATCTGCCTCTTATGATTACCCCCACTTTTTGCTGCGGTAATACTGTTTTTCGACTTAAGTCTGGCTGGGGCCCTGCTATTCAGGACCCCAGCCTAGCTGCTTCCTCTCTAAATTGATTCCATGTACTTTAGGTACACTCCGGATTGGATTCTGGGCTACCCTTGTGAGTCCCTAGTATTTGGCATACTATGTACCCAGGGCATTGTTACCCAAGAGGCCTACCAGGGTCTGAAGCATATATTATGCCATCCCTGGAAAGACCTCCAAAATGACATCACAGGTATGCTACTGCAGCCTGGGTAAGGTGGTGCATGCATCCCTTACTGAGGTATAGGTTCACTATACCTCACCTAACACTGCACATAGAAAACTATCAGTCACCCCTATGGCAGGCCTTATCAATCCTGAAGTCAGGGTGCTTGGTTATATGTGAGAGGTTGCCCAGGCATAAGCTGAGCCCCTGTACAGCCTTCGGAATCTATCCTCTGGGGTTGTCAGTGGCGTAGCCTGACCATATTCTACTGCAGCCTGGGTAAGGTGGTGCATGCACCCCTTACTTTGATATAGTTTACCTATATCACTATATTTATACATGCATATAAATCTATAAGTCACTCCTATGGCAGGCCTTGTCAATCCTGAAGGCAGAGTGCTTGGTTCTTATGGGAGAGCGTGCCCCTGCATGAGCAGAAACCCTCTGCAGCATTCGGAGACCCTTTTTTGATGCTGTTTGTAGTGCAGCCTGACCATATACACTTAAGTGCATTATAATCCAACGGTAAATGCTAATTTATGACTGGCAGCCCAGAAACATGTTGTGTTTGGTGTCCAACACCTTGGAATCATACCCCCACACTAGTAACTGGTGTGGGAGTATGATCCCACCCTTCTAGAGGGAGAGACATGACAGCACCAGTATACCCGGTACCAACTTAACTGAGTCCTGGCTTCACCAAATGGATGCTGCAGCCACAGACACGGGGCTGGCCTCCTGCTGCTGACCAAAACTCCAGCAGGGGAGGCCTGGACAATAATTTTCCTGTCACAGGGAGGTGTAACCACCTCCCAGACAGGCTGATGTGTATTGGTGCTGGGTGGGTGTACTTTGAGAGTGGTTTGAAGTCCTGCACTTCGGGCACATTTGGTGTCCCTGTGCAAAGTCCAGCTCAAACCGGTTCAGGGGCTACCATCCCCTGCTCTGGCACAAAACTGGACAAAAGAAATGGGTGTAGACACCCCTCTATCCGAACCCTCCCGTAGGTGGGTCCCCTTAGTTAGTCCAACCTCTTTCTTAGGTATAAGTAAGGAACCCCTGGCCACAGGAATTTAGATATCCCTGGATGAAACTCTGCAACTGAATCCTGGAACTTCGATGCTCTACTCAAGACTAGAGGACTGAAGAAATCTCCTGTGGGGTCAATGAGTGACTCCCCTGCTTGGCAGGCACCAATGAATCAATTGCTGGTCTGCATCTCTGAAGCTCCCACCAGTCTCCAAAGTATCTGCAGCCCTGGAAAAGGATTTTCAGACTTTTTAGAGGCCTTCCCGAGTTCCCATTAAAGCTGAGACCCGCAGCCCTTGTGAGTAACGTGGAAACAAAATTCCTGGTCACCGTGTACATTTGCAAGTAGATTGACTTCCTGCAATCTCTTGAAGTTGTGCTTTGGGTTACTTGTAGCCCACACCCCGAGCACCATCTGTTCCGAAGATTGTAGGCCTACACTCTACGAGTGTTCTTTGAGCCTGCTTCTGCCATTTCAAATTGAGGCTCCTTTGCGATCCCTGGTCCGTCGACTGGTGGGTCCATGTGAAGGCAACTTTGATTTTACTTGGGCTTCCCTGGTTGCTCCAGATGTGCCCTGACTCCTCACCGCATGGTGAGTCCCTCAGACCTTGCTGGTCTTCACCGAAGCATCTCTCTCCTTTCTGCATGGGTTGCTGTTGCCAAGGCTTGTTGTGTCCAAACCGGGCACCGATGCTGCAGCACTCGACATCCTTCATGGGACAGCTCAACTTCAGCTCCTGTTTGTCCTTGATGCCTCCTGGTCCTCGTAGCTGAAGAGTCAAGCTTCACCTCATTCTCCTGAAATCACCCGACATAGGTGGGCATACGTCTATCGTGCCCGTGGTCACTGGCTAGTGACCTAGACTCTGTCCCCTCTGCTTTCAGGTTCTTCTCATCTTCGATCCAGGCTTGGATCTCTTCGGACACTTTGCATCTTCCTGACAGCAGCACTTCTTCGCCAGCTCCCATAGAAAACGACAATGCAACCCAACACCATTTGAAAGCTATGCACCCGGCTTCCCTGGGTGAGGTAACTCAAGTACTTTGGTGCTCCTGTGGGTGTTGACCCTAGAACTGCTTAAGTCCAAAAGGGATTGGTCACAGCTGATCTCCAAGTGTCCCCTACCTTAAAAAATCTAACCGGGACTTTCCCCATAGAAGCTAACGGGAGCTCGTGGCTGTGTACTCACACTGCACACAGCCCCGTGGATTCCCCGTGTCACTACCTTGGGCGGCTCCTTGGGGTCCCAGTGATTCTACAGGCTCTAGGCCTTGTGTCTAGTTAAGTTGTGGTTCTTATACCACTATTGTAGTATATGGTTTGGTTTGCCCCTGGGGCCTAACCTGTATTTAAGCTATTTTACTGTAATATTTGAGGTGTAAATTGTGTGTTTGGACCTCTAGCCTCATAAAGAGAATAGCAGGGTGTGTTTAGAAATAAATACATATATTTTACATATATACCTGGTGTGGTTGTCTTTCATTTAGCCACTCAGGAGATTATAGACTGGCAAAACAAGCTGCTTTACATTCCTTCAAGACTTAGCCTGAAGGCTGCTCTCCATAGCTACCACCAGGATAGCTTTCAATAAAGGTTGTCTTTAACCTATAACTAATAAGGGGTTGTTTGGACTGATATAAGTTGCCCACCAGAACTAGTGGACAGCATATACCAGGCCAACTTCTCACAGTCCCATGTCTTGTCAGGCAAATATTGTGAAAGTGAAGGAACTGTTCTCATCCTCATCACATGGACAAACTAAAATAAAGGGGGAGGTCAATCAACTTACGCTGATAAAATGTCATATGAAGACACCAATTTGTCCCAGAAAACTGCTGTTATGGTGCGCTTAATGTAACCTTCATTCTGAATGTCAACTTGATAAAGTCAATCAGGGGGAGCTACACAGGTATCTGCTGTTTCAACAGTCACAAATGTGTTAGTTGCTTTCACCTCCAGAAATGGGTGAGTGTCTGGTGCATTACAGTAACTTCTGCCAGGCTGTTGAGGAGAGTCACTGCCCAGCTACTGTCTAGGAGGAGGGTTCTCACCATCTGGGGCATATTTTGCTGTTAATGGTGCAACCATTTTCTTCTGGAAAGGGGCTCTGTACTGAGGTGGTACTTCCATCTTGACATTCATGTGAAAAAAGCACTGCGGGTCCCGCTTTTGTTGCGTGAACTCACTTTGTCTGCGATCTTGTCATCTTCCCCTGTCTTACCGTTGATCGAACGAGTCCTGAAAGGAATGAGGAGAATGAGGATCAGGAAGCTGAAACCACTCAGGAGTTTTAATCTTAGAGTGATCACGTAAATTATTTCTACGTTCAGAAGAGTCAGGTGGTGGCAGACTACCACTAGACCTAGGCTAACTTTTGTCCCACGTTTTTTGGGGGAAAAACAGGGCATCCCACCTTTGCAGGAGGAGGCTTTCCCCGAGACTACGAAAAAATTATTGTGTCCCAAGGATGTATAAACATCAGCAATAATAATCTGCAACTCATCCAGGTCAGCCACCTATGAAAGGCGTTGATGAACCATCAAGGTGATGCTTTACATTCAACATTAGCCATGATATTTCGATACTGCAGTCACTGACGATTCATGTCTGTTTTGATATGAGGCTTGTACAGGCCAATCCAGAGGTGGAATTGAGCCCTGCACTGTGTCAATAACTCACCATCTACCATATTTTTTTGCTCCTTTCATGCACAAGTATACAGAGTGGAGATTGATAGTCCTTGCAAAACTCTTGACTTATGTGTCAGAGCACACCATTGTCGTACACAAGTATGCTTATGTAAGATCAGGTTTTGCTGTGAGCAGCTACTCTGACCTTCAACAGCCAAAATGTCAGCACCATATTTTGTTTGCTGACTAGAAAGAATTGTATAGCCTTTAAAAAGTCTGTAGGATGAAACACGTGATGACTGCCCTTTTGCTTGACTTGTGCAACAAGACTGGATAATAAACACCTCTCATGTTGAGAAGAAAATAAATCTTGGGTTACTGTCTGGACTATTTATGTGTGCTTTGGTACTTCCTTATGTGTATTAGGTTTACATTTAAAATTAGAAAGAATCATACCAGAGACTATTGGAATAATTCCCAGATCTACGGCAGGACATGTCCCATGTTGATCCTGTACTTGTTTAAGAACGCTCAGATGAACGGTCATGGAGGAGGTACGATAGCAAAATATAAACACTGAGGTAAGCAGTATCCTCCAGGTGTTTCAGTTGGCCAAAGGAGGAATTAGACCACTAGGCAAGCATATAGTGAGATCCTATGTTTCTCCACCGGACCAGTAAGCATCAAGCTGTTCAATTTTCGAAGCAATCCAAAACGGCAAGTCCTCGCGATTCTGAGGACGTTTGCCCATCTCCAAATTAATCATAATGGGGATAATCACAAGACCACCACCATGTGCAGCTTGCGCCAGGGGGCAGCCCCAGGTAGAGACATCAGAAAAGCCATTGCAACAACATGGATAAGGAACCTGTGAGAAGCTGGCTTAGTATATGGTGGACACTTATGTAAGTGTACACCCTGTACTATTACAGATAACACTTAGGATGATTTTAGTGGACTTAGACAACCTTAGAATGTGGTAGCAGTAGAAAGAAGCCCACAGGCTCAGTCCAGAAGGACTGTAAAGGAGCTTGTTTTACAAAAGCATAACCGTATTCATTTAGATGAAATAAAACAGAACCACACAGTGTATTTATAAAACTATGTATTTATTATAAGACACTCACTAACATCTACACAATGCACACAATTCTTTGCAATAAAAAACAGGTAAGTGGCACAAATATACAGTGGTTGCCAGGGGGAGACCAAACTATATACTAAAATAGTGGTATGTGAACCATAACTCAAGTCAAGACTATATACAGAAGAATTAGAAGTTCTGGGGATCCAAGGAACCACCCGGGGTAAGTAACCAGGAACACTATGGAGGCTGTGTGCAGAGTGGGAACAAGACTACGGGCTCAATACAAGTCAATGGGTAAGTTGCAGTCGCAATTTTGAAGAAGCAGGACACTTGCCAGTGGACCCTGAAGAAATTCTGTGGAAGTCAAAAGGTTGGAGAGCCACCCCACCCGTGGATACCCAAGGAACCTGGATATATACAGCAGGGAAGCCGGGTGCAAAGGTATGAAGAGGTGTCAGACACCATCCTTGAACTCAAGGAGGACTTTAGAAAGATGCTGCTGCTGGAGAAGGTTAAAGTGTCTGGTGGAATCCAAAAGTGGATTCAAGATGAAAAGTACCTGCAAGCAGAGGGGAGAGAGTCTATGCCATTCAGGAGTGGCCAGGAGGCATGAAAGATGAATGTCCACCGATGTCGGGTGATCAGGTGACACTGTGGAAGACCAGAAGCCATTCATGAGATGTCCCATGTCGTAAGTCGAGAGTTGAGGGCGCCGTGTCCATCAGGAGAACCAACAAGCCCTGGCAACTGCAACTTGCGTGGAAAGCAAAAAAGGTACAGTGTTTGATCAGAAAGATCCAGGTGACTCACCACAAGCAGGGGAGTAAGAGCAGACTCCAAGCAATCAGAGGAACCCACTGAATTCAAAATAGACCCCCAAGCTGACCCACATGATGGAGGAACTTGAGTTGCAAGAGGATTTCAGGAACCTCACCAAATATGCAGGCTCACGGTGCAAGTGATGTGGTGAGGACTAAGATCTTGGTCACAGGAGATGCCTAAGGTTGGGGTTACTTGTAGCTCGAAGATCTTGGTAGAAGAAAGCCAACAAGCCTTAGCAAAAGCAAGTCAACATGTTACACAAGGGTTCTGTTACTGCGACTCTGACGAGGTATAGTGACCTCAAACTTGGTAAGAGGACAGGGTAGTCCTTGTGGGATGTACAGAACCACCACCTGTGTTGCTGAGCCTATTGGAGTCTGTGGGAGCCCAGGGCCCTTAGACAAGTCAGCTTTGTTGAGGTGCCTGCAGATGCAGACAAGTGACTCCTTCACTTCAAGGGAGACTCCTTTAGGTGTCTTGGATGTCCACAGGCTTTTAAAGGTTCCTGTATGGAGCACATGCATGGTCTTTGCAGCAGACGTGCAGGGCAACGAGACCAGGAGCAGCAGGAGTCTTCTCAGATGCAGCCTTGATGCTCAGCGCCAAGTCCAGAGTGTCCAGATGGTTGAAGAAGATGTGGTGTCTTGATATGAATACTGTTCCACAACTAATCTAGGAACCCACTTACAGGTAAGCCCTTAGGTACCCTCAGGAGAGGGTTGGGACGATTAAGGATTCTTCCCCATGGGAAGGGTCGGACAGTCGGGAGAATACCCCCACGTCCCTTGTCTAGTTTCCCACTAGAGAGGGAGCCAATGGCTCCCTGAGTTTGTTTGAAATGTGCCCTTAAAGCAAACTGAGTGACGCTTCAAGCGCTCCCACCTGGCCCCAATACACTAAACCCTGTCTGGAAGGTGGTCACACCTCCCTGTGACAGGATACCTATTGTTCTGCCTTCCCCTGCTTGAGCTTGTCTCAGCAGCAGTAGGGCAGAATTGTGTCTCTGGTTGGCAGCTTCTCAGCGGGATGTGTTGATTACAGGCTACATGAAGGCTAGATTGGGAAGAATTATTCAACTGTCCAAGAGAAGTCTGACCAAGAGGTCACTTTCAGTCATTTGAGGCTTTATGGATTTTTGGAGTGTAACTCAAGGACATTTGGTTTCCTGAAAAGCAAGATGGAGTTTTGCCCCTGACAAAGGGATAGCTCATCCCAAAATGCACTGGGCGCTGCTCTCCACAAGCTCCTGAAGCTAAAATTATTGTATAAATTACTGAAAATTATATTTTCCTTTGCTTTGTTTACATGTTGAAAAGAATAATAAGTGAACATTCTTGAAAGATATAATTAAGAATTGTCACATATGATTTAATTAATGTATATCGCGCATAGCAGTGCAGACTTGAGTCCATGTTGCCCTAGGAACTTGGCCACTTCATACTTTCTGGTTGGCAGCCGTCATGTTGTGCTCTCCGGGTCTAGAATACTGGCACCTGGAGCACTGAGGGCGTCCCGGAGGAGTTTTACAGTGCATGAAATCATACCTCCCACACCATTTACAGTGCTGTCTGCAGTGTTCTTGCTACCTTCTCTCCTGCCCAGCAACAGAATTTTGCTGGGAAGCCATCCTCCCCAGGTACCTTGTGGTAGGGTAATTTGGTTATTGCCAATTCTATCTCTTCTCTGCTGAATTCTCCCTCTAGAACTTCCCTGTCCAGATTTGCCTCTTGTGGAAAAATGGTCACCTTGTCTTCCTCAACAGGCTCTCCTGGAGTGTAGAGGGACTCATACATTGAGGTGAATTCATTCACGATGTCCTGGGGCAAGTGAGGCTTTCACCCCTTGCCAATGTTATGTCTGGTATAGCTATGGCAGCTTCACGCTGACAAAGCTGTGCTTCCAGTGATCTCCCTGTGACGGAGACTCCCTCCCTCAGGTCTTGCCACCCCTACTCACCCTGTCCGGGGTATCCCTTCTGCACAATCCTCCCTGCCCGGGCGCTCAATCCAGGGTTTCAACCACAGCATCCGTGACCACAGGAACCCCGCCCCTCTCTCTATTACAGGAGCCTATCCCGAACGACGACCCACCGGAAGGACAACCTCTTGCTCCCGGAAGTCCCTCCTCCCCGTTCCCCGCCGGACACGTAAAAGCAGGAAGACGGGAGGCAGAATTCGTGGCAGGAGATTTTGGCAGGAGATACGATGAAAGGAGGGGACGAGAGCGGCGAACCAGAAGAGTGGTCCGAAGACTGGTGGAGTCCCCCGGAGGAGGCTGAAGAGCGGCCGAAACTCGGATGAGAGTTACGGCGGAGCCCGTGAGTACCAGCTTTCCTTCGGTATAGCACCCTAAGTGCCCGTATGTACCATAGTCTCTCTGTAGATAGATGTATATAGTCTCTCTCCTTTAGGCACCCCCTGCACCCTGGTAGGACCTATCAGTATCCGTTGTACAGCATCTCACACTTTGTAAATAATTCCCCTTCTACGAACACCCCTCTTTTCTACAGCTTATCCCTCTTCCTCCTCGCCCCTTTTCCTCACGCTCCCTTCCTCCTTTACCACTCCCGGTGACGGTTACGGCAGCGACATAGAGCGCCAGCAGGACTAACGGCTCCTTCTGTGTTTTGTCTTACTGCCCTCCTAGGTGCCCATCCACCCTCCTACCTGTGATCGACGTCGGCGGCCTGGACGGCAGAAGAGCTTCGGCAACGAGAACCGCAACAGACGGGCCCATCATCGACTCTAAGTTATCCTCCTGCTCAGACCTGTGTACTTTCCTATTGCACGACGTGCCTTGGGCACAATAAAGTAGACTATTGCACACTATATACGGCCTCCTTGCCTGCTTTTCCAGCCCGCCGAATCCCCACGCTCACACTCCCTTATTTCTCTTCCTGTTTTTTATGCCTCCCATTCATCCTCTGCAGAGCATACTTGGCTTTGGAGGTGCCTGCTCCAAAGATTTATGATGCTGCACAGTTGGGTGTGGCGAGTACAGAAGGGTATATGTACTAATGTCATTTTCCAACTCCTTCTGCTGAGAAATAATGTGTTTGTTGAGCTGTGCTGTGTCTCTCGTAAGATGGTCCCTGATGGAGGCCTTTGCTGTGGCCCAGAGAGTCCTGCCAGAGTGGTAGTCTTTGAGGGATTTCTGTAAGTGGAATTTACCGGTAGGGGTCTGAAGGTGCTGGATATTCATTCACCAGGGCTTGCATCCCAGCCTGGCCAGCACAATTTCTAGTGAAGGAGAACTGGAAAGTGGTAAGAGAGTGAAACCTTTAGGATTTCAGATTCCTGAGTGAATTGCACCACCCTGTGGCAGATGAGAAAATAGTCCAGGTGGGACAGCATGCTGTGCGTTGGAGAGGTAAAGGTATATTCTGTATCTGTGGGGGTGGCTCAGATGCCAGTGGTCCTCCAAACCATTGTCCACCAGCACATCATCCATCAGGGCCCTGTCTGTTGCATTACTTTTATCAAGGGGTCCTGTTTCTGTCCAGAACCGGGTCCCTCTGAAGATCCCAGTCCCTGCCAATAAGATATTGTGAGATGCCTTTTTCCACCAAAACATGATTTAGCTGTTGAAGAAACAATTTCTTTGCATCAGTTGGAGCATAAACCGACCCTTTACGTATATGCTAGTCACCCAACCTCAGCTTTGCAAACGCATATCACCCGTCAGGGTCTGTCCATGTTTTTATCACTGTAACTGGGAGTGATTTTCGGAGGAGAATCGCCATGCCACATTTTCATGTGGGTCACACGTCCTGGATGTTTCCACCCTGCACATGACTTTCTCCACCCATTCTCTGTGTTAGCTTGTCGGATTCCAGAGGGTCAAAATGCACGTTTTAGGTTATAGCGCGTAAGGGATGAGTGGAGCTCATGATGAGAAGTAGTACCGGGCTGAGAGTGGAAGGATCCCACTAGTGTATGTCAAGGAGTCCTGCAATAACAGAAGTGTGTTGGAATGCCGCCGGGGTGGGCCTCAGTAGCAGGGGGCTAGCATGGAATAGTGTGTCATGGAAGATAGTTGGGTTAAGAGGTATGAAAGGAGGAGATGCGAGGATCTACAGGAGTAGTAGGGGAAAGAAGGTGAGAGACTGATGCGGAGGAGGGGTGAGAGGGAGTAGAATGGCAGGCAAATTATTTAGAGAAAAGATATGCAGGAGTGGGGATAGATAAAGTGAGTGAGGGAGTGGTGTGGGTGTTGGGTGACTCCTTGGCACTTAACGGGCAGGGTAGGGCCCTGTGGGTCAGTCCAGGCCTGTAGTCAAGGGGATCTTGTCTTAGTGGATGCACTGCACAATCCAAATTTAAAGGTGGGAGAGGAAGGAGGGGGAGGCGGGTCAGTGTGGTGGGAGGCTCGATGTAACCAAACAGAAGAGAGTGGGGGAGGAGGAGGGGGAAAAGTAAAACTAATTAGTGGGGAGGAGCTACTGATTACTAGGTAGCCCGGGGAAAACAATTTTTCCTATCGCTGTATGGTAAATTTTCTCTGAGGGGGCGTGAATGAAAGCTATTGAATGTAAGGAGACTAAGCAGTGAGCTTAACGAATACAAGGAACAAGCACAAGACATCTGCACAAAACTCTCTAAACGTGACTATCCCATCAAAATTGTCAATAAATGTAAAAAAAGAGCAAGAAATCAACCAAGAGAGAGCCTTCTTGAGACAACACCTAAAACTCGGCCATCAGACCAACTAACATTTGTAACAACATACAACACAGCAAGTAATGCAGTCAAGAAAATTATCAATAAAAATTGGCACATACTGACATCAGGCAACCTGGACTGGCCTAAACCCCTCTTTGCTAACAGAAGAACAAAAAATTTCAAAGACATGTTAGTCCACACCCGACCTTTGGAACTAAAGACGAACTCCATAACAAACACCTTATGGGGTATGCCACCAGTGACAGGCCATTTTCCTTGTGGACATTGCTCTGTATGCCATCTCACAGAAACTATTAAATCCATCGATTTAACACCAAATCTAAAATGGACGATGAGACAACACACAAACTGCAATACAACCCATGTCATTTACATGATTACTTGTCCCTGTAAACTTAAATACATTGGGATGACTTGCCGTAAAATCAAACAACGAATCTGTGAACACAGAAGCAATGTCAAGTGCAAACGAGGTACCACCAAGATGAGCAACCATTATATTGATCATCCACACACCCTTGATGACCTCAAATGGATTGTCCTAGAGACTCTGATCTCAAAACCATCTAATGCTGAGAAACTATTATTTGAGAAAGAGCAAAGATGGGTGCACCGTTTAAAAACGAACCTCATAGGGCTGAATGACGAAATTCCCTGGCTTAATGTATTATAAATTTATAAATTTATAAAGTGCAAAAATTACAAACTGTGATTAACATACCACCACTTGTCTCCCAAATACGAACTAGACCTCAAATTCTGACTGATTGTACCTAGGGCGCTTTTTAGCATAAACCTAATGTTCTTCCCTCCATACACTTCACCTTTTATAAACACCTAACCGAGTTGCAGCATTCAAACAGGAAGACAGCGTCAGCACAAGTCGTGCATTCTGCGAAAACCCGGTAGGAACAACCTGCAGATGACCGCCTTCAGAGAAGACATGTAACGTTGTCTCACTGCTAATCCTCACTTGTAAACCTTGTGTTGTTGTTTCCCCCCCTCCCTCCTCCCACTATTTACAGCAGCAAACCGCGTCCGTACCTATTTATTGAAGCCTCGAATAGAAGCACCAGAAGGTACACGGACGACACTATTTATTTACTTTTCTGTTTTGTTCGCATCTTACTACTATCACAGTAAAAGTGCGACTTAAGCACCATATTTTGTAAATACGTGTTGGGGCTAAAGACGCCCAGTGTTATCCTGCACAATAAGCGACCTACAAACCGACAATGGCGCATTTCTCCACCACGTATATATCAGTAACGAGAAACATATATCTTTGAGTAAGATTTGTCTTCTACTTATTATCTCTCTGTCGGTTTGCACCTCGTAACTGTTATGATCAGTATAAAAATATATGTGCCTATTGGCTATTGGTCAACAATCACTATCCTCTCAATCTTCAAACACACTCATATTCACACTTCACTATCCACCTCAATGCTGGGTCTGTAAGAAGCACTTGTCGTGAAACGAAATAGGTAAAATAAATCTGTATTTTAATAATCATTGTAAATTCATCCCTAGTATTTTATATGTGACATAATAAATCATACACATAAAGATCCTATACAGTTTAAAATAATAAAAGCACCACACACTTTGTCACAATTGTTTCAAAACATTTTTCATGCCATAAAAAGGAGAACGGTAATCGACAAGCAATGTGTCATACATCTGTCAATTTGGATTTGTCAAAGGCAGTGTCAGACATAAGTTACTGATCCCTGTCTTTCCCTAACTGCACCAAATTTAACACTTTGAAAACAACAGGCGTCGACGCGTTTCGGTGGTGAAACCTTCACATAGAACCACCTTCCTCAGGACTCAAGCTATTTTCTCCTTGTGTGTATAAGTGTTCAATTATGATGTCGAATTCACCTATTGGAAAAGCATATTTGTACACTGTAAAATCCAAACTGGTGATTTAAAATTTTTTTTTTACAATGGTGCATTTACATAGGTTACCCATACAGATGTATAATGTCCTACACGTGTTTAATTTTGTAATCTATCTTTAAATAGACTTTTATTTCCAAATGTGTAAACTAGTTCAAAACCAAAAGTGCTTAATACAGGTCAACAAACCCTTCTATTTGATATACAAATATATATTTCTCGTTGCACGCGTCTTTCAGTAATCATTCAACCATTACGCTTTCACTCAACTCTTTTCATCCAATTGTTCATAGAACTCACCGGTACAATTGTACTGCGGCAAGAATGTCTCCTACAACGGAGTACTTCTAGATATCTTGGCGGAACGTTGGAGGCTTGCAAAAATTGCTGGAATGATAAAAAAACCCACATGTAAATCTCTATTTTCGAGAAAATGAGATTTAAAGATCCCTTGTTACTTCCACCTTTTCAATATCACTAGTTTCGTTCTTATGTCTCCCATACAGGAGTACTTCTAGAATTCTTAACAGGTGGTTGTGCGCTTACATGGATTGCTTCAATGAAAGGGTACATAAGACCAATTGTTATAATTATTGGGCTACTGTGAGAACCCTCATCAATTTATCTCTTTAGGAGAAAAGTTCCCAATTTAAAAATATAATGCCTAGATTACATCTAACCCCATAAAATCTCTATATTGGTATGATGGAGTTCTTTTCCTATCTAGGTCCAAAACCCACCTTAATGTTTATCATAGGACGCAAAGACGGGGTAGACTTCAGTTCAAGTTCATTTTATTTGCCGGAAATAGTCTCGGTCGCTGTAAAAGATACATGTTTGGTATAATATGGTTCAATTAAAAATGGAGCAGTGGTTGTTAATTAATCTCCCTTTCTTTCTACAACTCTTGTTGACGAATGATTTACTCACTTCGCGCTCACCTCTCTTGTCTGGAACTGTGTTTATTCCATGTGGATGTCAATCCCTCTCTTGCGATTTCTTATAGTTCAAAAAGGGGCGAGCATATTATTTGTCATCTCCCTTGGTTGTCTGTAAAGCGGGTGAAAATAACTATATAAATCGTAATGTATCACCACCAATCAGTTATTGTCTATTTATGTTCTTAAGTAAGTTCTCTATCAGTCCTCTTGCTGTTTAATAAATTGGTCTTTAATGCTTTCCTTCAAACCTGCTACCTTTCTGCTGTTAGATTACTTCTATGAAGGTAGGGGTATTCGTTAAACCTTATTGGTTACATTTCCTAAAAGGATCAGCCTGTATATCCATCCTCCTAAATAAGCGTCGTACTATACGTCACTATTTTGTTAGTTATCCACGAACCCTCAATTGTTAGATCAATGTCCACCTAGCTTGCTACGGTTCGCTACACCAAGGGAGATGACAAATAATATGCTCGCCCCTTTTTGAACTATAAGAAATCGCAAGAGAGGGATTGACATCCACATGGAATAAACACAGTTCCAGACAAGAGAGGTGAGCGCGAAGTGAGTAAATCATTCGTCAACAAGAGTTGTAGAAAGAAAGGGAGATTAATTAACAACCACTGCTCCATTTTTAATTGAACCATATTATACCAAACATGTATCTTTTACAGCGACCGAGACTATTTCCGGCAAATAAAATGAACTTGAACTGAAGTCTACCCCGTCTTTGCGTCCTATGATAAACATTAAGGTGGGTTTTGGACCTAGATAGGAAAAGAACTCCATCATACCAATATAGAGATTTTATGGGATTAGATGTAATCTAGGCATTACATTTTTAAATTGGGAACTTTTCTCCTAAAGAGGTAAATTGATGAGGGTTCTCACAGTAGCCCAATAATTATAACAATTGGTCTTATGTACCCTTTCATTGAAGCAATCCATGTAAGCGCACAACCACCTGTTAAGAATTCTAGAAGTACTCCTCTATGGGAGACATAAGAGCGAAACTAGTGATATTGAAAAGGTGGAAGTAACAAGGGATCTTTAAATCTCATTTTCTCGAAAATAGAGATTTACATGTGGGGTTTTTTATCATTCCAGCAATTTTTGCAAGCCTCCAACGTTCCGCCAAGATATCTAGAAGTACTCCGTTGTAGGAGACATTCTTGCCGCAGTACAATTGTACCGGTGAGTTCTATGAACAATTGGATGAAAAGAGTTGAGTGAAAGCGTAATGGTTGAATGATTACTGAAAGACACGTGCAACGAGAAATATATATTTGTATATCAAATAGAAGGGTTTGTTGACCTGTATTAAGCACTTTTGGTTTTGAACTAGTTTACACATTTGGAAATAAAAGTCTATTTAAAGATAGATTACAAAATTAAACACGTGTAGGGCATTATACATCTGTATGGGTAACCTATGTAAATGCACCATTGTAAAAAAAAAATTTTAAATCACCAGTTTGGATTTTACAGTGTACAAATATGCTTTTCCAATAGGTGAATTCGACATCATAATTGAACACTTATACACACAAGGAGAAAATAGCTTGAGTCCTGAGGAAGGTGGTTCTATGTGAAGGTTTCACCACCGAAACGCGTCGACGCCTGTTGTTTTCAAAGTGTTAAATTTGGTGCAGTTAGGGAAAGACAGGGATCAGTAACTTATGTCTGACACTGCCTTTGACAAATCCAAATTGACAGATGTATGACACATTGCTTGTTGATTACCGTTCTCCTTTTTATGGCATGAAAAATGTTTTGAAACAATTGTGACAAAGTGTGTGGTGCTTTTATTATTTTAAACTGTATAGGATCTTTATGTGTATGATTTATTATGTCACATATAAAATACTAGGGATGAATTTACATTGATTATTAAAATACAGATTTATTTTACCTATTTCGTTTCACGACAAGTGCTTCTTACAGACTCAGCATTGAGGTGGATAGTGAAGTGTGAATATGAGTGTGTTTGAAGATTGAGAGGATAGTGATTGTTGACCAATAGCCAATAGGCACATATATTTTTATACTTATATTCCTGGGTACTCCAGCCTTCTGGCTTTAAGAGTCCCCTCTCCTTGTTTTCAAGACTGTTATGATCACACTAACACACTGTTTAAGCACCACATTGTGCCAATTCCTGTTAGGGCTAGGAAACTTTAAGCTTAGCAGTACAAAGGTGCGGCCGCGCACGAAAAACGGCTGTATCAACTAACATATCGACAATGGTCTATTTCAGCTCACTACCACGCAACTGACACCAATGAGCCTAATGAAAAGTGACCATATATACATACAGTTATCTTTTAATAAGAGTTGACATTTTTATACTTGCTTTTGCCTCGAAATGTGTTCTACTACTAGCTACGTGTTCGAACACCACTTGCATTTTATTTAAACTGTATCTAGAAGATTTGCCATTTATTTTGCTTCATTGGTAGATTCACTAATTTAGCATTGCATCACCATTGGTTTTTCGACGTATGTGCTACCAAATATGTAAGGACTTCGATGTCTTTTTACCCATGCACTCTTTCTCTCCCACAGGCAAATAAAATAACCTTCTTTAGGAGTTCTACAGATTGACATTTGAACTCCCTCTTTTCTTGATTCTGGGTATTATCCCTTTATCCCAGCACCCTTTCAACACCTTCAAGGTCCTGACGAAAGCCCCCCCGACCCTTCGGGGCGAATAAAGGGCTGAAACATGTCGACCAATTATTCGGACTGATTGCGCAGTGGACTCACTAAATGCCTATTCTGCACAACCTTCCCCTTTTTATTCTTTCCCCATGCACCAGACAACAATAAAAATATAGTCCAGGTAGCATGAGGGACTAAACCCCCTTTTTTTAAAACGTATTTTTTCAATCAACACAAGCACTTTATCACAATTTTTATTTCTGATCACTACCGTTAATATCCAGTGGTTCCCTCCGGGTGGAGGAAGCATAAACAAAACCCAATGATGATGCTGTCACGTTTCTTAGGTGGAGAATCAAGATATACCGCCCTACGAACCACCTAAACTTGAATGAGGGTTTTTTAATAAATAGAAAAAACATGAATGAAGGCAGCCACGGTTTGGAGGGCGGAGGCCTTGTCCTCATGGTGTGGGTTGTCCTGTCATGTTCTCTTCCATGATTCCGTGATCTGCTGGTAATCCACCATCTGCTGTCTGATGCTTGGGGGCACTAATATGGGACTGTTCAGGGGCCTAATGTTGGTTATCCATTTCCTGTGTTCCTAAGTTATCCAGGACCGGTGTAGGTCTTCTGGATCATAGAAATCCCTTGAGTCACCATCTCATTATACAGAACCGTGAGGGTTCAAAAGGACCATATTTGATATTCATCTGGCGCAACGTATGCCTCAATCAATCAATCAATCAATCACTGCATTTATAAAGCGTGATACATACCCGAGAGGGTCTCAAGGCGCTGGGGAGGGGGGGTGCTACTGGTCAAAGAGCCAGGTCTTGAGGAGTCTTCTGAAGGACAGCAGGTCCTGGGTCTGTCGTAGGATGGTGGGGAGAGTGTTCCAGGTCTTGGCGATGAGGTAGGAGAAGGACCTGCCGCCGGCGGAGGTTTTTCAGATGCGAGGGACTGTGGCGAGGGCGAGGTTGGCTGAGCGGAGGCTTCGGGTGGGGGTGTGGAAGCTGAGTCGGTTGTTGAGGTATGTGGGTCCGGTGTTGTGCAGTGCTTTGTGTGCGTGGATCTGAGGAAATATGAATTCTGTGATCAGTTATGTCCCCTATCGTAGACCCCAACGGCTCCATGTACATGCTATAAGTACATGTATGTTCCCTCCTGCTCCAGTTTTGAAGACGCAAATATATGTGCGTCCACCGTCAACATGTCCTCTTTCAGATCCACCATGAATGGGTCAGATATTCCTTTCCTAAGTATGAAAGGCCACCGACTTTATGTGGTTCACTTTCCACATTTTTACAGATTCAGGCGAGTAGGCCCGAATTCTGTCATCAAGCCTTTTCCTGCCTTCTGCCTCTGAAAGCTCCAGTCTGAGCCTGCATCTGTGACCATGAACTTTGTCTTACTCCCTGCGCGGCTAACGGTGCCTGATCCAGCCCGTCGCCTGCCAAAAACTGTATTTCACCTTCAAGATTATCTCCTCCGCCCCTCATCCGATGCATTCCTGTCTAGCAGTTTAGGTAAACATTCCTCCAGCTACCGTGCAAAGGGCCAGGCCTCGCTGTCCTCATGCAAGTAATTCATAGTCCTGTTACCATGGAATATTCCTACCCCCTCGCATCTAGTGTAGACACTTAGACGCTTGTACACGCACTAACAGTCAGTATAGTCAGTATAGAATAAGATTCTATCCTAAGAGACCTCTCTTTTTGGATAACACAGTTCTTTAAACATAGGATATTAGATATGATTTGGGATTAGGTTGACATAACCCCAGACTTCTGTCTCCACATGTAGAGCTAAATGTCAAGTCCCTTTCTCCCTCTAGTTGCACGTCAATCACACGTCATGCGGCTGCGCACGCATCTCTGCCAAATATTTCTGCTGACATTGCAGGATTCTCTTATGGATCCACCCACTTGTGACATCATGTATAATGACGTTTTCTAGTTACGCCTATTCTAGTTACGCATGCATATTTTATTTTGTCTTATCAGTTGATACGCCTACTGCATCTGTTTCACTGTAATGCCTTTTCTATAAAAATGATTACCTGTCAATAATATATGCCCTTCCTTCCTGAACTTTCGTGGTGATGGAATAGAATGCCTACAATTCGAATTGTATTCCTTTGTATAGGAATAAAGCCTTTTAAAACCTCTAATACCACGGATTCTGCCTCTCATTTTACTGAGTTATTCTTAATAGACTTTACCGCATAAAAAATAGTACCGGTCACGAAATATTTACCACATAAATTGGCGCCCGAATAGGGACACTTTCTCATCTCACGCGCCGGCGGTGCGTTGCAGGCCCGGTCTCCTGCCACAGCTGAACGGACAAAAACGCGTACCTGCAGGATTTCCTGTATCTCCCTCCGGCCAAGCGGGGACGACTGAGGCTGCGATCAACACCCATACGAGGCGGTGAGAAGTGCGAAGTATCCCGACCAGAGCCTAGCTGAGAGAGCAAGATCCGAGGTATACAGAGACCCGCCAGGTTCCGAAGTTCCGAGTCCAGTCGAGTCGAGTCCAGTCCGGTCCAGTTTCAGTTCCGTTCCGAGGCCTTCCGTTCCGAGCTACCCGGTGAGTACCATTACCGGGGAGGCATTTAACGTGCACATAGTCTGTGCCGGTCAAGACGGGTTTGGGTACACAAATCCGGTCTGCACTGTTTCAGCAGTGTATCTGTACTGTTTAGCAGTATATATAGTATGTTTCGCATATAAATTAATATAAATAAGTATTATCTAGTGTCAGTATTATGTCAGTAACTAGTTTTCTATTAGTTATCATTGTTCGTAAAACTGTTAAGTGTCCAATGTTTTGAAATACGTTCTATATACTGTGGTGTGAATGACTGTTCATTATTGTGTTTTTTTGTATAAAGTGTGTTCTAGTAATAAGGTCTAAAAATGCCGCTCTTTTCGAAACTAAGACAGATCAAAACTAGAAAAGGTGTACTCGAAGAAGCTGTTCCCATCCCACCTAGGGACACTCCAGGGTACTTTATGTATCATAAGCATGGCCTAGATGCCGTATTATTTCTTGATTTATGGGTGGACTACACCAAGGATTTACCAGAAAGTCAGAGATGGCCCGCAGCGGGGACCTGGGATGCAGATTGCATCATGAGAGTAGAAGAAGAATTATGGAAAAAGAAAGCCAGACAGTCACAGAAAGATGCCATTGAATTATGGCGTAAAGAATCGTATAGACGTACAGAAAAAGCACTCAGACAGGAAGAGAAAGGTAGAGAGAATTCAAATAACACCCGAGAAAATTTATTACTTGAGGAAGGTACCCGAGTAAAATCAGAACAAGTAGACAGACAAAGAAACGCCCTTATGAATGGTATGTATCCACTTCTGGCCGAAGGGTTACCTAAGGCTACTCCGGAAATACCAAAAGACTTGCCACCTCCATTGTTTCCGATAAAAGCACATCCCAAGGGGCATCCTAGAACCGCAGAAGATGTTTTCCTTTCTTCTTATTTAGATGACGCAGCTCCCGAGTATGCAAATACCGCACCACATAGACCGCTTGCCGATGATGCTCATCGCCAAGATTCTCCGTCTGTACCTCCACAACAACAAGCTCCGACACACATTCCGACAAACACATCTGTTTCTACAGCTTTTCCCGCAACGACGGTTGCTGTCTCACCTTCAACAAATCCTTTCACGTCCAGCACCCCAGACGGTGCTACAGGAGGTACGACAGACATTTTTTCTACGCCACCCAGAGGAAATAAATTTTCCCTTAGAGAATTAGCACACCAACGTACGCCCAAACTAGCAACTCCCGACATGCTTAAGGAACTTCTAGTAGATTGTAGATATGATCCTGTGCCCCGTAAACGGGACGAAATGCTGCTGTCATCATTACGTATTCGACGAGCTGCAATATATTTAATGAAGCTACCAGGAATGGCTACACATTTAGAAAATATATATCACTTTGTCCAGTCAGGACGAGGTCCTGAAAGTATTAGCAGAGCCATGGAGTACCAGAAAGCGGAGGTACAGGGACAACTGTTACGTTTCCTCATAAACTGTGTAATCAGAAATCAAGACCGGCCTGGGGTAAATCCGGAAGAAATGCAAAAACTTGTCACTTGGGGCCAGAATATATCAGAAGGGAGACATGATAAACAGTTATGTATAGTAGCTATGTACCGAAAGATCCGCAAAGAAGTAGAACGAATGCACGAAGAAAGATTAGAGGTAGACGCCACTGACCTAAACAGAGAGGAGGGGGAGCAAGAATCAGACCAAGTAGATACAATAGCTTATGTAGGTAGAGGAAGATCCCATAATAATACCAGAGGTTTTAACGACCCAATACGTCCAATACGTCCAGAATGTAATAGACATCTTCCAAACCCTATGCTAAATACAAAATCCCCTGAACACTTATTCCAAGCCGCTGATAAATTACTCCGAGATCGAAGGGGATACCACGTGCTTGATTCCATGGACGAACAAGAATTAGCCAGGTCAGCAGTACAATGGGCTGACAGTCCCGGCGAATACAATGATGATGTACTTGCACACACGTTTCTGAATCTAGACCCATATGAACAGCGTTTAGCTAGTATATACATGATTCAACACCTCCTTATATTATATAAAGGCCAACATTCCGATCCAGGACCCTTACCTGACATATTAACAGAACTACTCACGAATATATGGAGAGGGTCAGGTACTGATTTGATTAAGGAAATTCTAGAATACCGAAACCAATATTTAAATTTCGTAAGCCCAGAACACGTTCCAGTTCCCATCATGGGAAGAAAAATGTATCACATAGATAGACAGAATCCGTTACGCGAAGTACACCCAATTAGAGGTGCCGGTGATAATTTTACACGCGTGTTTGTGTACACGCCTATAACCAAACTGGAATTATTAGAAATGAAGAAAGTAGTACCCAGCCATGACAAGGACCCAGCAGGTTTCCACCGTGAGATAAAAGACATGTTACTCATGGGAGAGTATACCTACCCCGACATTATGAAAATATTGAAAGTCCTATTACCCGCCGGTGTTTATGAGAAACTCAAAGAAAAAGAATGGGAGGTGGGAGACCAAAAGATAGATTGGACAGCATTAGAAAACGAAGAAAAGGCCCGAGCTGCAGGAGCAGGGCTTGGGGAAAAGACTACAGCACTAGCAGGATTACTAATACAGGTACTGCCACGTTTATTAACTACGAAAAAGGAAGACTGGGGTGCAATCTCAGCCTGTAAACAAAAGCCAGATGAAGACACTAGTGATTTCTATTCCCGATTTGAAAAATGTTTTAGTATAAATAGTGGCATAAAAGCCAGTAGTGAGTCTTATCCACATCTGTTTGTGACAAAATTAGTTGAAAATTCTCTGCTACAAGTCAAGAATGGAGTATTGAAATTCGAAAGTACCTGGCAAGGTAATACCCCATCACAGATGCTACAGATGTTACAATATCACCACAATAGAATTAGAGAAGAACAAGAACACGAACAAAGACGTATGAAAGATACAAAAATGAAAATGCTTGTTGCACAGTCAGTTCCAGCCGATAGTCATCAAAAGGGTGATTCCGCAAGTCCTGCGAAAGGGACATGCAACTATTGTAAACAACCAGGTCATTATATACACGATTGTCCAGTCCTGAAACATAATATTGCCACAGGTAGAACGCATGAGAGACCACGTCCACCTAGACAGGATCAGAATCAACAACTAATGCCTCAGCAGGCACAACATAGGTTAGCTCCGCAACAATTAGCTCCGCAACAGGCAGCTCCACAACAGATCGTAGCTCCACCACAAGCGCAGCCTATTGCTGCAACTCAAGCAACAACACAACAAATGTATCAGTATGCACAAACAGATTATCCCGATTATCAGCGATACTCATGAGATAGCCTAGAGAGGGAAGTTGGCTTACCCCTTATAGAGGTTCCTGTAGACCAAGAGGGACCTTATGTACATAGTGAACTATTAGGGGAAGACAGAAAGTTTTTACTTGATACAGGGGCAAGCAGAACAACTATAAGACGCAGTGAAGTTCCAGGGGCACCCCTCTCAGGCTCACAAAATATTTCCCTTGGATTCTCAGGAAAACCTATAATAAATGACGTAACACAACCTCTTCCACTTACAGTCGGTCCATTAACACGTACTACAGATTTATTGCTTACTAAATCATGTCCAGAAAACCTGTTAGGTATAAAAACATTGTAAGCTCTAGGAGCCATAATATGTTGTTCTCCGGAAGGAGTACGACTATTTTTACGTGACTTTAAAGGTCACTACGTATCCAGAGACATGGATCACCGACTGCAGAATTTACCTACACATTTATGGGCACAAGGCCCCACTGATGTTGGTTGCATGAACATTACACCATATCGAGTCACACTAAAGACAGGAGTGGTACTACCACGAATGCGACAATACAAGTTACCTCCAGATGCTGTAGTGGCTTTACTGCAAATCATTGACGAGCTTATTGCCCAAGGAGTGGTTGTGGAAACTGACTCCAATGTATGTAATTCCCCGATAATTCCGATCCTTAAAAGAACGGATCCAAAAGCACCACCAGTATATCGATTAGTTATTGATCTGCGCGAATTAAATAAATGTATTGTACCACAATACCCTGTGGTCCCAGATATCTCCTCATTACTCACAGCTATTGACTCAGAAGCAACGTTTTTCACTGTAATTGATCTCAAGAATGCTTTCTTTAGTGTCCCAATTGATCCAGAAAGTCAATATCTTTTCGGTTTTAGTTTAAATGGACGAAGTTTTAAGTTCACACGCGCACCTCAAGGATTTACAGAAAGCCCCAGCATCTATAGCCAAGCACTGAAACGAGAACTTGACAGTATACACATGCCAGTTAACACTGCCTTGCTTCAATATGTCGATGATCTGCTGATCACCGCCCGAAGCGAACCTGAATGTGAAAAAGCGTCACTGACGGTTTTGAAATTTCTGGCTGACAAGGGACACAAGGTGTCCCCTTCCAAGCTGCAATTCTGTGTCCAGCGAGTTATTTATCTTGGGCACTCGCTGTCCAAGGAGGGAAGGCAGCTTACACCCGATCGCATCCAGTTAATTGCTAACATGCCACCACCCAAGACACAAAAGGAGGTGCGGGCTTTTATAGGCCTCACTTCATACTGTAGGCAGTGGATCCCTCAATATGCATTTCTAGCAAAACCACTCATCCAGTTGACAACACAGGAGGCAGCCACATCGACTGTCCTCCCTTGGACTCCAGAACATACACATGCCTTTGAAAGCTTAAAGAAAGCTTTATGTCAAGCACCTGTCCTAGCAACACCATGTTACAGTAAACAGTTTACACTCTTTGTTACAGAACGCGAAGGTACTGCTTTGTCAGTACTCACTCAGGAACAAGCAGGATCACAGAAACCATGTGCTTATTTCTCTAGTACATTAGATCCAGTAGCTCAGGCACTTCCAGCGTGCCTGAAATCAGTGGCAGCGACAGCTTTAGCAATCAGGCAAAGCGATGCCATAGTGTTAGGACATCAATTGACAGTACAAGTACCACACGCAGTAGAGGTTCTCTTAAACCGCACACAAACACAACACTTGACTATAGCGAGACTCACCGGTTACGAATTGACATTGTTTCAGCCACACATAGAAATCAGACGTTGTAATACGTTAAATCCTGCCACATTGTTACCAGTAGGCGGAACAGACCCATTGGCACATGATGGTGTCGAAGTTATTACTATCACGACGAAACCCAGACAAGACTTGACAGACATCCCTTTGTCAGATCCAGACTTGACATGATATGTAGATGGGTCATGTATGAGAACAAGTACAGGAGAGTTAGTGGCCGCTTACGCAGTCACAACAGACACTGAAGTCATTGAAACAAATTGTATTAACACTTTGTCAGCTCAAGCAGCAGAGCTCACCGCTCTGACACAAGCCTGTATTCAAGCCACAAATAAAAAAGTTAACATATACACAGATTCACGTTATGCATTCGGAGTCGTCCATGACTTCGGCGTACTGTTGCGAGAGAGAGGTTATTTAACGTCTCACGGTGCCCACATCCAACATGGACCCCTCATTCAAGCCCTATTAGACGCGATTCATCTACCTACTGCAATATCGATTATGAAATGCAAAGCCCATACAAAAGTTACCGATATCATTTCTCAGGGTAATGACCTAGCTGACAGAACAGCTAAACAGACTGCTCAGAATCAGACTCATACAACTGATACGACAAAGACAATAGTCCCGACACCAACACATTGCATGACAGTCAAGGATCCCGCTCTTGATGTAATTGACATACAGACACATGCTACACCAGACGAAATAAAGAAATGGACTGAATTAGGAGGGATCCAAACAGATCAAGGATGGATGACGAAGGAAAAATCTATATGGTTTCTTCCCGACTCAATGGTCCAAGTCATCATTAACACAATACATAGTCCAGCGCACCTAGGAGAAAAAGCTATGCTAGACAGCATTCAACACATCTGGTTCAACAAACACTTGCGAGCCGCAGCTAAAAAAAAAGTTCGTACCTGTATGATATGTTGTCAGTTTAACCCAGGTAAAAGCATTCCCGTAGAACAGGGTGGATTTCAGCCTCCTGACCACCCTTTTGAAGTCCTCCAGATGGATTATATCCAGATGGAACGATGTCGAGGATTCAAATATGTTCTCGTAGTTGTCTGTGCTCTTTCCCGTTGGACCGAAGCCTACCCGGTTTCAGATTACACTGCCCCGACTACTGCCAAACAGTTAGTTCGAGAATTCTTCCCACGGTACGGTTTACCACGTGTTGTCTACTCAGATAACGGCCAGCCGTTCTCGTCCGACCTAATGAAACACGTTTCCCTTCTATTAGGCTACAAATGGAAATTCCATTGTGTCCGACATCCTGAGGCGGCAGGTCTCGTGGAACGTCATAATCAAACTCTGAAAATTAGATTGTCCAAAATATGTAGAGAAAAAGGAGTCGATTGGATAGTAGCCTTACCAGTTGCGCTCTTTTACATGAGAATGGTAGCACATTCTCGAACAGGGCTATCCCCGTATGAGGTGATCTTCGGTAGACCACCAAATATGTGGGGGACGCCTATACCTCGTAAAATCACTGATGTTGACTGTAATATGCTGACAGATTACCTGGCTTCCTTGATGTCTGCACTACAATCTTGTCGTTCACAGGTATCCGCAGCTTTTCCCGACAATACTGAGGTAAAACCCCATGACGTGGTTCCTGGGGACTTGGTGTTGGTCAGGAATTTTGACCGGAAGACCCAACTGGATCCTAGGTGGAAGTCACCGAAGTTGGTTCTACTCACCACAAGGACAGCTGTGAAGATCGAGGGAAGGAAAGGGTGGTTGCACTCGAGTCATATCAAGAAATTTTATGGACTACCATCCAGCGTAGATACTCAACCCTGTATTCCCTCACAGACAGGCTCAAAGCTCCCCTTGGCTGAATTAACAAAACCGGAACTGTATAAACTAAAATTGAGGTCTAGTAAGTCAGACAATTTGATTGTTTAAGTCCTCTCCAAGGTGAATCGGTTGAATTTGTCTCTGACATGTATCCTCTAGACCGGAATAGAGAAACAAATCATCAAATACAGCTCAAGAAGCATGCGTATTGTAAATCATTTCGTAGTCACTGCACAGTAACATTATTAATTTTGTTTTTTCTAAGTCTTCTGATCATCATTGTCAGCATCCTATTGCACATGTATTACCCTATTCCTAAGCGTGCTTACAATATAACTGCAGAACATTCTTTTAGTGAATTACCTCCACATGAATTGTCTTATAGATTTGCGCTGCGCAACAACACATTCATTAGTATGTTACATCATTCCCATCAAACCAGCAATGCCACAAATTGTTGGATATGTGGCCGACTCCCTCCCTATCAGAACTATAAGGGAGTTTTGCCCCTCTTTCCCTATCCGTTCACACACAATGGCTCCTGTGGAGCATGGTTTAGTTTGATTAATTCCCTAGATTCGAATTCCGCAGTTTATCAAGACAACTGGGTATGGGGAAACCTGAACTTAGTTTTGCTTAAAGTCTGCTACCCTAACAAGGAGGGACTTCCCAAAAGAACAGGAACTGATCTAGAAAATGAAGTATATGGATTAGGTAATTTTACACTTAACCTTATGATCCTGAACGTTGAATCAGAGGCTACACCAATCTTGCCCGCCATGTCCGTATTCCCAGTAAAAGGGAAACTATGTATAAGAAAGAATGGCTCCATACACATGGGCCATAGTAAATGCACCACTGTAATAAAATTCAGTGATCAAGGCAAGTCTACATTTAGAGCTTCCCGTCATTCCTACTTTATATGTGGCCAGACCGCATATATACGCCTACCTTTAGATTGGGATGGTACCTGTTACATAGCATTCCTTCTACCACCTGTTTTTCTAGCTCCTCCTGATTATCATAGAAATACCCATTTAGTACACAATAGACAGCAGAGAGATCTCCCAATTGTCGATTACACTGAAACAGCATGGGAAAAATACACAGATTTCAATAAAGGTTTCTTTCCCTATATAGGTACAGTCACTAATAGTAAGCTGATACGTAGATGAACCAGAACCCTTGAAGCAGTAGTGAACGAAACTATTTCCGCCTTGGGCAATTTAACAGAAGAGCAGTCTGCTATGCGGATTGTTGTGCTTCAAAATCGTCTTGTCCTTGACGTCATCCTGGCCGATAGGGGCGGAGCTTGTAGGGTCATCGGATCAAGTTGTTGCATTTTCATACCAGAAAATTCGCCGTCAGTATATAAAGCCATAACCCGCCTTCATAAGATTGTAAGCCAGATACACCAGAGTCCAGGCACCTGGACTTGGTCCGGTTGGTTCTGGGGCGTGTTGTCAGCCTGGGGATGGAGAATGCTCTCCTTCCTAGGTATTGGCTTTCTCATACTATTCAGTTGCTGCTTATGTCTACAATGTGGGCCAGCGATTTGTGGTCTGTGTGCCACCTCGTGTATCCCACATCCAAGTTTTCGCTCAAGATCCCGGAAGAAGAAAGAAGAACAAATGATGTTATATGAACAGATCGACGGATTGATGAAGATCGATATCTCCTAAGGGTCCGAAGGGGACAAGGAGGGAATGAGGAAATATGAATTCTGTGATCAGTTATGTCCCCTATCGTAAACCCCAACGGCTCCATGTACATGCTATAAGTACATGTATGTTCCCTCCTGCTCCAGTTTTGAAGACGCAAATATATGTGCGTCCACCGTCAACATGTCCTCTTTCAGATCCACTATGAATGGGTCAGATATTCCTTTCCTAAGTATGAAAGGCCACCGACTTTATGTGGTTCACTTTCCACATTTTTACAGATTCAGGCGAGTAGGCCCGAATTCTGTCATCAAGCCTTTTCCTGCCTTCTGCCTCTGAAAGCTCCAGTCTGAGCCTGCATCTGTGACCATGAACTTTGTCTTACTCCCTGCGCGGCTAACGGTGCCTGATCCAGCCCGTCGCCTGCCAAAAACTGTATTTCACCTTCAAGATTATCTCCTCCGCCCCTCATCCGATGCATTCCTGTCTAGCAGTTTAGGTAAACATTCCTCCAGCTACCGTGCAAAGGGCCAGGCCTCGCTGTCCTCATGCAAGTAATTCATAGTCCTGTTACCATGGAATATTCCTACCCCCTTGCATCTAGTGTAGACACTTAGACGCTTGTACACGCACTAACAGTCAGTATAGTCAGTATAGAATAAGATTCTATCCTAAGAGACCTCTCTTTTTGGATAACACAGTTCTTTAAACATAGGATATTAGATATGATTTGGGATTAGGTTGACATAACCCCAGACTTCTGTCTCCACATGTAGAGCTAAATGTCAAGTCCCTTTCTCCCTCTAGTTGCACGTCAATCACACGTCATGCGGCTGCGCACGCATCTCTGCCAAATATTTCTGCTGACATTGCAGGATTCTCTTATGGATCCACCCACTTGTGACATCATGTATAATGACGTTTTCTAGTTACGCCTATTCTAGTTACGCATGCATATTTTATTTTGTCTTATCAGTTGATACGCCTACTGCATCTGTTTCACTGTAATGCCTTTTCTATAAAAATGATTACCTGTCAATAATATATGCCCTTCCTTCCTGAACTTTCGTGGTGATGGAATAGAATGCCTACAATTCGAATTGTATTCCTTTGTATAGGAATAAAGCCTTTTAAAACCTCTAATACCACGGATTCTGCCTCTCATTTTACTGAGTTATTCTTAATAGACTTTACCGCATAAAAAATAGTACCGGTAACAAAATATTTACCACAGATCAGGAGCTTGAAGGTGATCCTTTGGTTGACGGGGAGCCAGTGCATGCTTCTCAGGTGGAGTGTGATGTGGCTGCGGCGGGGGACGTCGAGGATGAGTCTGGCCGAGGTGTTCTGGATGCGTTGGAGTCGTCTCAGGAGCTTGTTTGTAGTTCCTGAGTAGAGGGCATTCCCGTAGTCAAGTCTGTTGGTGATGAGGGCCTGGGTAACGGTTTTTCTCGTGTCAAGGGGGATCCATTTGAAGATCCTGCAGAGCATACGGAGGGTGTTGAAGCAGGACGCAGAGACGGCATTGACTTGCCTGGTCATGGAGAGAGTGGAGTCGAGGATGACCCCCAGGTTGCGTGCGTGGTCCGTGGATTCCGGGGCTTTGCCAAGTGACGTGGGCCACCAAGAGTCGTCCCAGGCGGATGGGGTGGGTCCGAGAATGAGGACCTCTGTCTTGTCTGAGTTCAGCTTCAGTCTGCTGTCCTTCATCCAGTCGGCTACGGCATTCACTCCTCTGTGGAGGTTAGCTTTGGCGGTGTGGGGATATTCGGTGAGGGATATGATCAGCTGGGTGTCGTCGGCGTAGGAGATGATGTTGAGGTTGTGTTGTTTTGCGACGTGGGCGAGGGGGGCCATGTAGATATTGAACAGCGTCGGGCTGAGGGAAGATCCCCTGTGGGACGCCGCAGATGATCTCGGTGGTTTTGGAGCGGAAGGGTGGGAGGTGGACGCTCTGGGCTCTGCCGGAGAGGAAGGATGTGGTCCAGGCCAGGGCCTTCACTTGGATACCGGCGTCATGGAGGCGTGCTGATAGGGTGCGGTGGCAGACCGTGTCAAAGGCTGCTGATAGGTCCAGGAGGATGAGAGCGGCTGTTTCTCCTTTGTCCATCAGGGTCCGGATGTCATCAGTGGCGGCGATGAGGGCGGTCTCGGTGCTGTGGTCGCTGCGAAAACCGGATTGGGAAGGGTCCAGGATGTTGTTTACTTCGAGGTAGCGGGTCAGCTGTTTGTTGACAATCTTCTCGGTCACTTTTTCCGGGAAAGGGAGCAGGGAGATGGGCCGGAAGCTCTTGAGGTCCTTGGGGTCCGCCTTGGGCTTCTTCAGAAGGGCGTTGATCTCGGCGTGCTTCCAGCTTTCTGGGAAGGTTGCTGTTTCCGGAGGTGGGGCGCAATGATTGCGCTGGCTTTGTTGAAGATGTGGTGAGGGCAGGGGTCCGATGGGGATCCGGAGTGGATGGAATTCATGGTTTTGATGGTGTCTTCGTCGCTGACGCTGGACCAGACGGTCAGGCGACTGGTGCGAGTGGTAGTCGCAGTGTTGAAAATTGAAACAGCGATGTGATTAAGCATTCACCAAAGACATGAATTCCCCTTCGTTGGGCCAAGTTTCCCTCCTATGTTGACTAATGTTTGGACTCCATTTTGTGTTGTCATGTCTCCACGTGCTTTGCACAAGACGAGTCCTATCTTTCTGCTAGTTGCTCTACAATCTGCCCAGTAACAGTCTATAAATAGCTCCTTTGTCCGTCTGGCGCATGCCCAGACTTGACCACATCTGTTATCAGTTAGTCCTTGTTTGACCATGTTTTCGCGGGCTCAGGAAATTAGTTACTCCGCTCACATATTGATTCTGTATCGAAAATGCCCATAAAAGGTAATGCATTTTGCTCCATGTTGTATCCACCCACTCATGAGCCCCTCTGTTGTGTATAAAAGGGGACTATGTACGCAAGTTCTTTGTGCTACTCTATGCAATACAGAAGAGTGTTGTATAGGTTGTAGGACCACCCTTAAGGGTTAATAAACTTTGTCTTTGTACTTTGCAGTTTCCGTGCCAACTTCCTTCTAGCTTCCGTTACAGGAGAGCGAACCCTTGTATGCTGCGGGCCTAGCTGCGGCCTGTACTCATCAGCAGGGGTGGTGGACTCGGTGGTGGGTGCGGGGGGGGTCGGAGTTGAAGCTGTCGTGGATGTTGGTGATCTTGCGGTGGAAGAAGGTGGCCAGGGAGTCGCACAGGTCTTGAGATGGCGGGATGTCGTTGGTGTTGGAGCTGGGCTTGGAGAGTTCTTTCACGATGCTGAAGAGCTCTTTGGTGTTGTGTGCATTGCTGTCTAGGCGGTCCTTGAAGGCGGTCTTCTTGGCGGTCCTGATGAGTTGGTGGTGTCTGCGGGTGGCGCTCTTGAGGGCTGTGTGGTTGTCTGGTGTTCGGTCGTGGAGCCATTTCTTCTCCAGCTTCCGACAGGTGTGCTTGGAGATCCGGAGGCCCTCGGTGAACCAGGCGGCTTTCTTGTTGGTGTGGTTGGTTGTAGAGGTCTTGAGAGGGGCGAGGGTATTGGCGCAGTCGTTGATCCACTGTGTGAGGTTGGTCGCGGCGGTGTCTGGGTCAGTGGGGTCGGTGGGTGGTCTCAGGGCGAGGGCGGTAGTCAGTTGGTCCTCGGTGACCTTGCCCCAGCAGCGGCGTGGTAGCTGTTGGGTGCGGTGGTGTGTGGTGGGTTTTCTGAAGGTGAAGTGGACGCATCTGTGGGCGGTCCAGTGTGGTTTGGTGGTGTGGTTGAGGGAGACGTGGGTGCTTGCGGAGAAGATGGGGTCGAGCGTGTGTCCAGCGGCGTGAGTAGGTGTCATTACGAGCTGTTTGAGTCCGAGGTTGGCGAGGTTGTCGATCAGGGTGGTGGAGTTGGTGTCGTTGTTGTTCTCGAGGTGGAAGTTCTGGTCCCCGAGGAGGATGTAGTCCGTGGAAGCGAGGGCGTGGGTGCTGATGAGGTCGGCGATGGTGTCACTGAACTGTGGGCGGGGTCCGGGAGGTCTGTAGATGAAAGTTCCTCTGAGAGTGGTGTTGGGGTCGGTGTGGATCTGGAAGTGCATGTGCTCGGCGGTGGTGAGGGTGTCATCGGTGTTTGTTGAGATTTTGATGGAGTCTTTGTGGATGATGGCGATTCCTCCTCCCACTCCGTTGGTGCGGTCTCTGCGGGAGATCTTGTAGCCCTGTGGGATGGCTATGGCGATGTCTGGTGCTGGAGTGGTGTTCAGCCAGGTCTCCGTCAGGAAGGCGACGTCAGGGGCGGTGGAGTCTAGGAGGTCCCAGAGTTCGATGGCGTGCTTGCGAGCGGAGCGGGTGTTGAGGAGGATACAGCGGAGGTGGTTGGGTTCTCTGGCTGGTGGTGTGGAGGGTTGTATGCTGGTAAATCTGCAGTTCTGGCAGGTGAAAGGCCCCGGGGTGCGTTTCGGAGTGGCCTAGTAGCAGGGGTGGTCTCGTCTGTTGTGGAGTGTGTGGAGGGTGATTGCGTCGTAGTGCAGTCTGGCGTTGTGGGGGGTGCGGGGTCCAGGGGTTCTGGTGCTGGGTGCGGTCCAGGCGCGGACGGGCGCAGACAGGCTTGCCTTAGGAGCGCCTTCGGCGCACCAGCAGCGCGCCCGCTGCAAGCGGCCGCTGCGCAGCCGCTTAGCAGCTTAGCAGCCTCCATATGGGGGCAGAGGGAGGGAGGAGCAGCTGGGAGGTGGGAGTGGGGCGGCAAAAGGGAGTGAAGGGGGCGGGGCCGCAGGGGCTCAGCGGCGGGGAAAACCCGGGGAAAACCCGGGAAAAAAAACGGCAGGAAAAGACGGCGGGAGAGGGACAACAGAGCACAGGGGTACAGAAAGCAAAACACAGGGGCACAGAATGAAAAAACAAAGTGGCACAGAAGCCAAGTGCAGGGTACAGAATAAAAAAGGGAGCGAGCAGTCAGGCGGCAAAAGCGGCAACGGAGGTTCAACCCACAGGGGGCTGCGTGGCGGATGGGGGGAGCGACCTGCCTGGTGACAGGGTCAAAGGTCGCTCTCTACCACCGCTTCATGGCCTCCATATGAGGGCAGAGGGAGGGAGGAGCAGCTGGGAGGTGGGAGCGGGGCGGCCAATGGGAGCGAAGGGGGCGGGGCCGCAGGGGCTCAGCGGCGGGGAAAACCTGGGGAAAACCCAGGGAAAAAACGGTGGGAAAAGACGGCGGGAGATGCACAACAGAGCACAGGGGTACAGAAAGCAAAACACAGGGGCACAGAATGAAAAAACAAAGTGGCACAGAAGCCAAGCGCAGGGGTACAGAATAAAAAAGGGAGCGAGCAGTCAGGCGGCAAAAGCGGCAACATAGGTTGAACCCACAGGGGGTGCGTGGCGGATGGGGGGAGCAACCTGCCTGGTGACTGGGTCAAAGGTCGCCTCAGGGAGGGAAAAGTCTTGTGGCGCTCAATAGTCTCTCTGGAGAAATCAGCATGCACCCGAATACCATGGCCTTCTTAAGGGAATAATCCTTGGGCACACGCCGCAGCCAGTATCTGCCTCATCTGCTTGTGGCATAGGAAACAGTAACTGAGCTGACGGGGTCATGTGTTAGAGTCCTTGCGTGGGAGGCCTATGCGATGAGCACAGTGTGTCTCCAATGGAATCAAAGGCAGCATGTGTAACTTTGGGCCTTCAATTGTTTCTGGGAAGCCAAAGAAACAGGCATTGTCCCTTTGACTGCAGTCTTCCAGGTCAATCAGTTTGCTACGGAGGAAGAGAAGTTATTGATCCCTATCCTGCATGGTGTTGAGATGGCCGTCCACTGCCATTAGTCTTTGGTCCGTCCTTTCGCTTGTGTGTGGAACCCTCCGATGACTGCTCCTATTGATTTCACCTCATCAGTAAGCTTAGAGATATTGGAACACATTCCTTCCAGCCATCGGCTGACTCTGGAGATTCCCTCCAGGATGCGGTCCATGGTCTCACCTGTTGCAGAGGCTGTTGGAGGTGTAGAGGAATGGCTTACAGGGAAGGCGTCTCCCTACATGGCCAGGGTGCGAGGTTGTTTGAATGCCTCCGTGAATAGGAGCTGCCTTGAGGGTTTATTCCTGTGTTTATTGGTGGGCTTTCGCTACTGTTCACAGGGTGAGGCTTGGTAATGTCGTGCCAGACTGCCTGGTAGCCAGACAGCAAGACCAGTGGCGTTCCAATGAAGGGCTAGAGAGCGGGAGCAAAGTATCTAGAGTGGTTGCTCCTCAGTGGCCTGTGGTTGAAGGTTAAAGGTAGGTGCCCACCCCACTGCAACACCTCTGTAAGTTGTCCCTTAGTTCACCCCTGAAGGGGCCCAGGAGAGCTTGCCTTATTGCATTTGCTGCCTAGGCTGTGGCATACGGGGCAGCCCCGGAGGTGACAGGCGAAGAGTCCTATGGGCTCGTCTGCAACTCGCTGCATTGTTTGTGATGGATAGCTCCTATCTGGGATGCCAAGAAAAAGTAAATGGGTACAGTTAACACTGTGCACCCTCCAAGGGTTCAATGTCACACAAGGGTCAGCCTCTGCGAGTCCCAGCAAAGTTGAGGTGGGGCCATCTGGGATATATGCGGGCGTCCACTTTGCCCTTGGTAGGGAGAGACACCAGTAGATGAACAGTGGCCAACAGGTCAATGCTCACTTAAGCATGGTGTATGAGGTGACATGGTGGTCTGGAGGACCGTGTTTGGCTCGCTCCCCCTAGGATCTGCTTCCTGGTTACACCCCCATGTGTTCTTTCACTAGTTAGGGAGAAGGAGGATGGGGTTGATCAACCTTGCGTTTTGTTGCCCTTTGGGTAGTTCTCACTGTCTGCTGTGTCCCATGGGACATGGAGTATGTAGTTGTCCAATTAGAGGCCCCAGGAGGCATCACGCTTCGTCACAGCAGCAAGCATGCCCTTGGTCTGCCAGGAGTGCAACCCACTGTGTAGTGTAGTTCCTATATCCCTGATAGGCTCTGTGCATTGGAATAACATACACTATAGCTTTGACATAGGACTAAGGTCAGTATGTCTCTATGGAGTATAATAAACTTAATTACTTGTGTGTGCCAGCTAACTCAGAGGTCACTAGAAACTTCTCGAATATACAAGAAGGGATTAGTCTCTGACAACCACATAAACATGACAACTTTATTTCCCTTTAGAATCTGAACAGTCTCAGAATCGTGGAAACAATAGATAACAGTTTCACTCAGTCAATCATGCATGCTTCGTTTCTACGGAGTTGCACAGAAATAGAGAGACGGGCCTTTCAATAAAAGGGTTTATTGAACAGTCTTATTTCTCATGCAAGATATATGAATTGCTACAATCGTAAGACAGACAATATGTACAAGGTTAGCAGTAAGATAAAATAATACTGCAATAGCATGCTTTGTAGCTATTACATATATTAATCAAAATACATACATAAATAGCATAATGCTAAAATGTGATACTCATGTGATGCTTCTAAATTGTTCTACCTCAGTGTACCTAACCTAAGTGCAGTACGAGGTTTGAAGGATAGCTAGTTATATTTTAGTTTAGCCAAGAGTTGCCAAACGTTTCTCTAAGTTCTAGTCAGCTCCATACCTGAGAATGAGAGAGGTTGGAGTCTCTTTTCTGGACTCGATAGTCTAACCCCCACAAGGGAAGTCAGAGTGCACTGGAGCTGGATTCTCTGCGAGGAGGATGGCAGCGTCAGGTCAGTGCGTCAGGCTGGAACTCGATTTCCTTCCGAACTTGCCGTGGTGAACCGTGTAGTCTGGGTTGGATCGAATCCTCCGGGAACCGCAATTTTCCAGGGCAAGTGCTGGTAAATTTATACCTTGAAGGTGTCCAGGAATGCCAGTATTGACGTAAAAGTCGGCAAGAGGAACGTCATAAATGAACCCCTAAGGAATAGATGTTTATGCATACCTAATGAGTTCTTGGAGAAATCAATATTCAACCTGAGGGAAATTCCTAAAGGCTTAAGGGTCTGATTTTCCAAGAATTTGTTGTGACGTGGATGGGCTGATGTAGGTTGCCATGCCTGTATTTAGTTTGTATGGAAAATGTCTAAATAAGGGCCGGATTTCTATGTCCAAATAAGGGCAATGTGAATTGTACCTATATAAGGGAATACATCGGGAAACCTATATTCGGAATCAAAATCTGCACACAACAGCTGATGTTTCAGGGCTAGTGCACTGCTGCCGTGAAAGAAGGAAGGATGCAAAAAGAACAATTGACAGAATGCAGAACAATGACATACATTCACCCTAGTACAGAGATCTGGGCCTAAATCCAATGACTTTTTGCTCACCATGCCATTCCAGTTTGGACCCAGCCATATGCAAATCAGTCTTGACCCTGCTCCCAATGGAAACAGTTCAGCCCGAACTGCGAGGCCAGGTTCTCCCTGGACTGAAAATAAGCATCCTAGGACCGGTTTTGGATTTACAGCCCTCATCAGCCAGGATAGCTTGAGTCCAGTGGCATGGAGAGCACAGGACCCATGTCTGGGCATACCCATCCCACCTAAAATGATGGATTTAGGCCCATATCTCTGTACTGGGGTGAATGTATGACATTGTTCTGCATTCTGTCCATCAATTGTTCTTTTCATGTGAGAGAAGGAAGGAGCAGGAAGGGATGTTATGCTACTCGGGGGGTGCTGTCCCCTCTGCGCCAGTTTCACAGCTCTTGAGCACTGGCAGGGGAGCCCCTCTGGTCCTCGGACTCAGGCCCTCAGGGTGGAAGTCTGATGGAGAGTAGCCCAGCAGTCCCACATTGAGGTGAGTATGAGGTTGAGAAGGGCTTCCAGGAGGTTTTCATGTTGGGCCCGCTTGTGGGGGACAGCCCCCTTCTCGATAGCGGGATGGTCATAGGTCTGCAGTGCGAAAGGCTGGCGCAGCAGGGCGAGGCAATGCGCAAGGTGCAGAGGGCAGGGTCAGGCTGCAATGGAAGGGCCAAGGCTTCAGTCACGCCTCATGGCCCCACACTCCCACCTCATCACCAGTGTGAGTTCGCTCCAATGGGGCATACAACAGTCGCAGACCATGAACCGGGGTGTCCAGAGGGTTAGGCAGCATGCGGGCGGCAAAAGATTGGCCCCACCCACCACTGGAAGGCTGCTGTCACTACTTGGAAACACCCTCAGAGTAGAGCTCTCCGTTTAGGTCACCATCCTCGTTTGTGGCCAGACCACACCTGTGACGTATAGGTTTTGAGAGCAGTGACATTAGATATAGGGAAACCTAGCACCAGCTTATGCAGCTTGCAATGTCAGGCCTGTAGTTAGAGTTTGAGTAGTTTCCCATGGGTGGCATAATTCATGCTTTTGTCCATGTGCGGCCCTTGGTGTACCTATGCCCTGGGTACCTCAGTACTAACCATGGGCAATAAACATCACTCCGCTAGCAGAGGCTGCGGAGATTTGTTAACTACACATTATATTGAAAACACAGAATTCATGCTATAATTCCGACTCCGCCACGTAGCGGAGTTAGCTTCGGCACCCACAACCCTTTAATAAAATAACCTTACCTTTAGGTGCTAAATAGCATATAACAAATTCAGAAAAGTGAACTCTGAAAAATATTAGGCAATGAGAGAGGTGATGATTTTGGGGTGACCCCTAACCTAGGGGGAGGGCAAGCAGATGCCTTAAACACAAAGAGCATATCATGCTAAATGATTCGGTGGTGGTCCCATCCTCCTAGGACCAACCCACGCAAAGTTATGGGCAAAAATACCATGCCAACAAAAGGCCCAGCAAAGTATTATGGGGCGAGATTCTATAGTGCAGTGAATATTATAGTATTAGCTCTCAGCTGAGCCTGAGAGCCTGCCCCTTGAGTAATGTTTTAATATTGGATACTATAATATTCAAATTCAAATATTGGGCAAAAATACATTGCCAACCGAAAGCATTATGAGACTCTGTCCATTTTATCTGTGAGAAACATTGAAACTTGAATGACTCCTCAAGCGTATCCAAACAACAATAGATGACTATAATACTAATCAGCTCTGAGTTTTCTTGTCAACGTTGGTGCATGAATAGTTGTCACCATTATCTGCTATACACCATCACTCCTTTGAGCATGCAGTGCACCCAAGAAGAATACTTTTTTAAGAACTTGGTCACAGAATGTACCATCATTAGAGGCAGATAAGAATGTCACAGGGAGGTGATTTTTACCCTTTTTCACAAATCACATATTCTGTTTCTATAATCTGTTTTTAACTTCACTCAAATGCACGGTTTTAACCCCTATAGATCCCCTAAACGCAACGGAACCTCTAGCACCCATGTTGATTTTATTGTAAACAGGTTAAACATATATATTACAGGACATTAAGATTGTAATGAAAAATTGACATAGGTGCACGTAACCATTGAAATGTCATTAATTGTGTGTCCAATGCAGTGAAAGTTGAGACGGTGACCTGACGAAGGCAACTTGCTGAAACGCGCGTAGTTCCATCTACCGCCGACCCTCCTTTCTGTGCATATATGATCTGGAGCCTGTTCTAAATATATGAGAAAACATATTGTATCCTTAGAGAACAGTATCATTATGTTCTAATCTCTTATCTATCTGACTATGTCTTATATATCGGAATATGCGTTGCTGCATTGTGATTGTAAAATTTTCTGAAATATATATTTTTGATATTCTGGAAAAAAATGATAAAATATTATGCAAAACAATATAAAAATATATTTTTTGATAATAGGTAAGCACTATGTCGTTTGATTAGGTGTAAGATGTCCTGTCATAATTTTAAACATTCATGCTTGTGATTAGCTTGTCCTTTTCCCCTTGCCCAATCTGGGATGTACCTAAGTACTTACCATAACCAATTTAGGGGAGAAAGAAGAGAGACTGGGGAACTAATTAGCAGGATACCAGTCAGTCAGACTAGTGAGCATAGCACCAGGCAAAGAGTGGGGGTAACCATAAAGGCAGATCCTGCTTTCCTACAGCATTTACAAAAAGCGAACCACCTGTCAATACAATAAACAAACTTCCACCACATTAGCATAAGATAATTAGGATGTTAAGTAAAACCGACTAAAAGAGACCATGTGGCAATATCAATACTTAAGGGCCCAATGAACAAAAGAAAGAGGATGGGGTAGAGTGCCATTAAACCAAATCTGAGTAACTTCAACATCAGCGCCTAAGGGTGTTAAGCAGGCGGACCAGCAGCTGGAGTGTAAAGATGGAAAGAATCATCATTTGCATACACTGTAGGAAACATAACCCAAATGTAAAATACTTTGTTATGGTATGATTCCAGAACATTCCACCACAGAAATGTGAGGAAGATGTGTTTTTTTGGACACATTTTGAGGTTTGCAAGGGATTCTGGGTAACAGAACCTGGTGAGAGCCTGACAAGTCACCCCATCCTGGATTCCCCTGGGTGTCCACTTTTCAAAAATGTGTAGGTTTGCTAGGTTTCCATAGGTGCTGGCAGAGCTAGGGTTTGTCTCGGTCGAAAAACAGGCTCCAAAACCGGATTGGGAGGAGTGTAAGAAATTAGAGGATTCAAAAAACTGTAAATTGTAAAAATTGAAAATGTATGTGCTTTTCCAAAATGTTTGAAATAGATCGGAAGTAAAGAAATTGGTCTGAAATTGGAAGACTGAGCAGGATCTGCATTAGCCTTTTTCAGGAGCGGGAGGACATAGCGTGTTTCCACTCAGATGGAACAATAGCTTCCTTCAAGGAAGCATTAAGTAGCTCCATGATTAACATGAGAGATGATAATTCAAGCTGCTGTAGCACAGTGGTAGGCAGAGTATCTCAGGGAGAGCCTGATTTAATGCTACCTAGGATCTTCTTATAAGAATGAATGTCTAGGAGTGACCAAGATTCCAGTTTATTAGAGGGTTCAGCCATACAAGTAAACCCAGAGGTGAAGGCTAACTCAGTAAAGTCAACTGACAGAGTATTGCATAATGTAAAGTGAATTTGCTTCACTTTGTTCAGGAAAAAATTAGCAAGGTTCTCACATTGCAGCACATCAGTGATTGGGGCGTGGGCTAAGTATCAGAACCAGACAACTTTTTGACCATTGTAAACAGGGTGCGGAAACAATACTGTGCATTGGAAATAGTAGATGAAAGAAAATCCGAGCGAGCTGATTTACAAAGGGCTTGGTAATCTTTTGAGGCCTTTTTTATTTAAGTTTGGAGTCTGCTGCATAATTCCTCCTCCAACTTCTATCCAGGGCTTTACATTTAGTTTTTTCAGTTTTTAATTTCTCTGTAAACCAAGGGGCAGGGAGACAGTGATTATAAGACCTTTTAACTAAAGGTGGAAGACAGTCATTAATAGCTTTAAGAATCCAATTTTGGATTATGCCCTGTGACGTGGTCGACATTTTTATGAATGGTGGGGACACTATTTTACAGGAGTTTATTAAAAAGTTCCATATCTAATTTTCCCCGATTCCTACATTTTTCCTGAGTTCCAGAGACAGCTGTAGGCAAGTTCATCGGAATTGTGCAACAAAATTGACTGCAAAATGATCTGACCAGCAAACGGGAAGAACAGGCAGACACAGAATGTTAGGGAAGCTAGAAAAGATGGGATCCAGTAAGTGGCCTGCCATGTGATTAGCACCGGTTTTGCAGAGCACCAAATTCATCGCTGCAAGATCCAAGATCAGCGTACTGCTGATTGTGCATTCAGGGTTATCAACCTGAAGATTAAGGTCACACAGAATGGTAAAGTTGGCTGCTTAAAGAAGGTAAGGAGTATTTAAGTCAGAGAATGATGAGGCCCAGGGGCCTGATGACCCAGGAGGACGGTAGATAATTATACCCCACAAAAATAAATAGAGGGGTCAAGGCAAGTTTGAAAAATGCTGCCAGGAGATAGTTATAGTTAGGAACTAGTTTAAAAAGTGTTTTGGGGGGGCGTGGCCAAGATGGCGGGGTGAGCGGACGCTTCCTCCCGTAGCTCCTCCGGCCCGGCCAAGCTAGAGCCCTTTTCTTATGCTTTTCTCCCCCCGCTGAGGCTCAGCGCGGGAGAGGAGCGTGGCGGAGCATCAGGGGTGCACATTGGTGCTGTTTTGGTTCGGATCGCCTCGGGGGAACCCCCCCAAAAGTTCGATCGAGACCAAGGAACGACGACGGCGAGCCCGAGGGGCGGAGCGCATTGGAGAGCTGTCCGGGCGCCTCGGCTGGGCCTGGTGCTGAAAGTTGCGATCTGGAGGGGATCTGGCCCGCCGTTCGACGGTGACTGAAGGAGCCTTGCGGGAAGGGACCCGACGGTGTGGAAGGCTTGGGACGGGTGCCCCGGCATTTAGACTGGTGACGGCGACACCTCGCACTGCGGAGGCCCTAACCCCTAGCCGAGGTACAGCGGACTCCCTGATGGGGTTGGACCATCTGGGCCCCTGTGCGTGACAGACGGGGGCCGGTGGTGGAACTTATTTTACTGTGGGGTGCCTCGGGGGCCCCGGTGGTGTCGTCGGGCCTGGTCGTTTTGGCCTGCTCCGCCCGGCCGCCATTTTGTCCCCGAAGGAGCAGTGGTGGCAGCCTTCGCCGGAGTCCTGGCTGCTGGATGCAAGCGACCCCCGCTGCTGCTGGGCTGATTACCGGAGGGATGTGCTGATGAGACCCCTCTGCTGCGGCCCCCTTGGTTGTCTCACACAAGCTCTTGCGGCTGACGGTGACCGGACTGGGCCGCCATTTTGTCACCTGTGACGCAGCGACTTCACTCGTGGGGGATACCCAGGTCGAGTGCTAGCCGGCGGCTGAGCATCCCTGGAGCGCCTGGATCGGTGCCCGACTGCGGAGCTAGCGATGTCTGGAAGAGGAGGCCCGAAGAAAGGGGACCGTACCCTGCCGGAAATGCTTGGCAGGGCCCAGCACTTGCGGGACAGGACGCAGCCCTCACCGGGGCCCTCCCGGGCTCCGGCGGATGTGACTGGAGGGGAGCCACCCGTCACGAGGGCCTTTATGGAGGAACTGTTCAGCTCCCTCAGGGAGGACTTCCAGACACTGAAGCGGGAGGTGGCCAGCGAGGTCCGAGAAGTGCGCAGGGAGGTGGAGGGCCTTGGCGAGCGTGTGGAAGCGGTGGAGACGGAGGGCCAACAGCGAGCGGAGGAGATAGTCCACCTCCAGCAGGACGTTCTTCGCCTCCGGGAACAGTGTGTGGAGCTCCAGGCCCACTCCGAGGACCTTGAGAACAGATCTCGGAGGAACAACATCCGAGTGCGTGGCGTGCCGACTGCGGACGAGGGGTCCGATCTGGGGAGCTACCTGCGGGCCCGGTTCCGAGAGATCCTGGGGGAAGCTGCGGACTTTCCCATCAGCATTGACAGGGCGCATAGGGTTGGCCGGCAGCGCCAGTCATCGGCACCTCCACCGGACATTCTGGCCTTCCTGCCCGACTTTCCACTAAAGGAACGCATCATGGCTGAAGCCCGCAGGAAACAGCCCCTGACTTTCCGGGATCGGCCGGTGGCGCTTTACCAGGACCTCTCCGCCATCACTCTGCAGAAACGCAGGTCCTTTAGGATTGCCACTGACTTTTTGCGCGAGCATGAGACGCCGTACTCTTGGGGTCACCCCTTCCGCCTGATTTTTCGGTGGAACGGAGTGCTACACCAGCTACGCTCCTTGCAAGACATTTGTGGTGTCCTGGGGCTCACGGCGGCGGAGGAGGAGGGAGCTACGCCGTCGTGGAGGTCCTCGGAGAGACGGAACCGGCGGAGGTCAACGAGGCGGCGCTCAGCGACCAGTGTGGGGCGCCCGGACTCCCCTACCATCAGAGCGGACATGGCCGACGCCCTGAGGGCGGCGGCCGGGGACTCGACCGGCTCCTCTAGCGTGGCCTTGACGGCCTAACACACACTCCGGGGGGAGATGTCTTTAGCTTCTTTACATGCTTGGTACGGGGCGGGGGGGTTGGGGGGGAGCGGTTGGAGGTGAGTGGCTGGACGTCCACTTCGCTCTTTTCTACGGACTTGCCCGTTTTGGGGCTTGACTGAGACTATGGGGTGTTTGAGTTTGTGGGTGGCTAGTTGCCAGGGTTGTGTTTTGGGTGGGGGAGGGGGTTGTTTTGGGGTTGGGAAGGTCCCGTCCAATGTTGTCTATGCCCGCTTTGTTTTGGCTTGTCCTGCGCTGCGGCCCCGCGCGCCCCACCCGCTGATTCCCTGCCCATTGCATGGCGCTCCCGACCCCCGCGAGGAATTCCGGGCCTAAAGGTAGTGACCCTTAATGTTCAGGGTCTGAACAACCCGGTGAAGCGCAGAGCGATCCTGTCATTGCTGGAGGGGACGCAGGCGGACATTTGCCTTTTGCAGGAGACACACTTATTGCCCCGAGATTGCCATAGGATGCGCTCTGCTAAGTTCCCTACCCAGTTCTTTTCCTCGGCAGCGAACAAGACGGCGGGGGTAGCCATTCTCCTAGCGAGCTCCTTTCGGGGGGAGGTGTTGCATAAGTGTGCTGAACAGAAGGGGAGGCTCCTTGCGTATCGCATGCGCCTGGGAGGCATAGCATTTACGGTCGGCTCCGTTTATAGCCCAAACGATCACCAAGAGCGCTTCCTAGATTCCGCGCTGGTGGATGTCACTGCTTCCCCCGACCGCCACATTATCTTGGGGGGAGACCTCAACATTGTCTTTGACTCTGTGATGGACAGATCGGCGCAGCGCTTCCCGCAGACGGGGGAACTGTCCCAGGCTGGGAGGGCCCGGATTGCGGAAATGGATCTGCACGACCTCTGGCGCTCCATGCACCCCACGGATAGGGACTACTCTTACTTCTCGCACGCACACCGAACCTACTCACGGCTGGACTACCTCCTGGTGAGTGGACCGATGCGTGCCGCTGCCACGGCGGCGGACATCGGGGTCCTGACCCTGTCTGACCACTCCCCAGTCACCGGCGTTTTCCAGTGGCCGGCGGCCTCCCCCTCTCGGGGGGTGTGGCGCCTCCGGGATACACTTCTACACAAAAAGTCGGTGGTGCAACGCATCGGGGAGGTCATACAGTACTATCTCACCCACAATAGCAACACTGACACCTCGCAGGCGACACAGTGGGCGGCATTGAAGGCCGTCCTCCGGGGGGAATTCATCTCTATCTCTGCAGCTGAGAATAAGGAGCGGCAACTGAAGAGGGATGAGCTGACAGCTCAAGTCCGGGAGCTTGAGCAGGTCCACCGCCGTACGGGGGCGCCGAGGGTGTGGAGGCAGTTGAAGGCAGCGAGGAAGCTCCTGTCGGCTCTGGATCTTGACAGGGCGGAGTACGCCGCCCTACGCTTGAAACATGCCTACTACACTGGGGGGGACAGATGTGGCAAGCTCCTAGCACACCGGCTCCGGGTCGCGCAACAGCGCAGCGTTGTGAAAGAATTGGTGGGCGCGGACGGGGGGGTTGTCTCCGGGGACGCGGAGGTAGCGGAGTCTTTCCGCGGCTTCTACGAGGCGCTGTATGCTGAGGAGCCATCCTCGCCACGGGATGCCGACGGCTATTTGGAGTCGGTGACCCTCCCGGTACTGGATCCGGCTCAGGCTGACCACCTGGAGCGGGACATCCATGTTGAGGAAGTGATTTCAGCTATCGCGCGGCTGAAACATGGCAAGGCCCCGGGCCCGGACGGGTACACGTCGCTATTTTACAAGACTTTTTGCACGGCCGTGGCCCCTGTCCTTACTCGGCTATTTAACTCTTTCTCCGAACCGGGAGCCATCCCTCCGGATCTCCTGAGGGCGACGGTCGCGGTAATCCCGAAACCTGGGAAGGACCGGGCCCTCTGCGGCTCGTACCGACCCATCTCGCTTTTAAATGTCGACCTCAAGTTGTACACGGGGATTCTCTCGTCCAGGCTGAGTCCACACCTCCCCGACCTGGTGGAGGCGGACCAGGCTGGTTTTGTGCCCGGCAGACAGACGGTTGACAACACCAAGAGGGTGACGCATGTTCTGGAGAAGGCCTCAAGGATCTCGGGGGAGCGGATGTTGCTGTCCGTTGATGCGGAGAAGGCCTTCGACAGAGTTCACTGGCCGTATCTTGAGCTGGTCCTCAAGAAACTGGGAATTGGCGATAAGTTCCGCACCATGGTCTTTAACTGCTATAAGCATCCTTCAGCGTCGGTGCGGGTCAACGGGTGTAGCTCCGGTGGCTTTGCCATCGAGCACGGCACGCGGCAGGGCTGCCCTCTTTCGCCGCTCTTGTTTGCCCTCTACATGGAGCCGTTTGCTCAGAGGATTCGTAATAATCCGGATGCTGTCGGGGTCCGGATGGGCCAGTACGTCCACACCGTCAGTCTCTACGCGGATGATGTCCTGCTGACTTTGGACGACCCTAGGAGGTCGCTGCCTGCTTGCCTCCGAGAGCTGGACGCCTTTGCGGGGGTGGCCGGCTTCAAAATGAATATGAGCAAGTCGATGGCATTAGACGTGTCCCTGGCTGCGGAAACCAGGAGGGATCTTCAGCGGCTCTTCCCCATGCAGTGGTCCTCGTCCACGGTGCCGTATCTGGGGATTCTGCTGGCGCCTACATTACCGGAGATGGTTACGGCCAATTATGCCTCCCTCAGCAGGAAGATCAAGGACGAGCTTGGCCGCTGGAACAAAGGCCTGCTGTCCTGGCTGGGGCGAATCGCGGCGGTCAAGATGACGGTGTTGCCCCAGATACTATATCTTTTCCGGGCCCTTCCGCTCCAACCCCCGGTGGGCTGGATACGACAAATGCAGGCTGACATCTCCCGCTTTGTCTGGCAGGGCCGCAGGCCACGCATGAAGAGGGTCCTCTCCACGCTTGCTCCGGAAGCGGGGGGTCTCGGCATTCCGGACCTCCGTAAGTACTTTCAGGCGGCACAGCTCCGCTATCTGGTGGAGTGGAGCAGGTGGGAGTCCGACAAACATTGGCTCTTCCAAGACCAGGCAGTGGCGGGCCGCACCTTACAAGAGGTTCCATTCCTGCGCCGCGCGCATCACCCCCCTAATCTTTACGCTTCCTTTGTTACGCGGGTCCCCCTGCGTGTGTGGGACGCGGTCTGTGAGGCCCGGGGCCTTACCACCTTCCCTTCGCCGCTCACGCCCATTGCGGGCAACCCGGACTTCTCCCCAGGGATGGAGCCGGGGGTTTTCTCCCACTGGGTGCAGGCGGGCTGCAGGGCACTCTTCCAGATCTATGGCCCGGAAGGAGTGGTTCCTTTTCAGCAACTCCGCCAGGAGTTCGGCCTGACGGAGCTGGACAGATTGCGCTACATGCAAGTTCGGCATTGGGCCCTCCAGCCCCAGGTGCGTGCCACCGCCGCCCGTCCAATTACACCGTATGAGAGGTGGTTGGCTACTCGGACCTCCGACGCTAAACTGATCACCGATCTGTACAAATACCTACAACCCCCGCCGTTTCACTATTACAACCCGGGGAGGGAGCGTTGGCACAGGGAATTGGGTAGGACACTCAGCCACAAGGAATGGGACAAAATTGCGTATCGGGCGCGGCACTCTGCATATCACACGGGCCTTACGGAGACCTTTACTAAGGTGTCCACATACTGGTACTACACCCCGGAGAGACTGTATGAAATGCATAAACACACTGACAGGGGGTGCTGGCGGAGCTGCGGGCAGGAAGGTACCCTTACACACATTCTTTGGGATTGCCCAGTGCTGACCGCCTACTGGAAGGAAGTCTTGGACGAGGTGGATAAGCACTTTGGGATAGAGCTGCCGCGACTCCTGGCGTATGTCCTGTTGGGCCTCCCCAATGACCTAATGTACCCACTGAAGTCCCGTAGGGGTAGGCAGATCGCAATCGCGCTGGGGTCTGCGGTCCAGAACATTCTAATCCACTGGCGCACAACCACCGTCCCCTCCATCACCGATTGGTTGCATAGGCTCTGGCATGTGCTGGGGATGGAGAAGCTGTCGCTTACGGTTGCGGGGGAGATAGACCAATTTGAGGAGCTATGGCAACCCTTTCTAGCGCTGCTGTCCACTGAATTCCGGGAGCTCACCTGCCCGAGGTATCTTAGGCTTCTCAGGCTGACGCCGCCGGTGACCCCGGCGGACTAGCTTACATGTGAGACGGGGACCCCCCGGGGAGGGGGGGGGGTGCGGGGCTTCCTGGTTAGGATTACTCTGATGCGGGACCATAGGACGGGGGGGGGGGAGTGTTGTTGTTTCGTTACTGGGAGGATGGGGGATGGGAGGGGGGGGATTGTGTTCTATTGAGGTGTTGATGGGGGGGTTTTTATTGCTTAGATTTGGGGTGTCGGATACGCGTGCGGGGATTCCACAGCTTGTATTTCTAGCTTTCATTTACTGTGTTTTTCCCCCTGACCCACCGCGCTACCTATTGCCAACCCTCTGGAGTTGCACCCTTTTTCTTTGACTGTATTCCATGTATCCTGCCCTCCTATCCCCCTCCCCCATGGTTTGTTTTGTCTCAATAAAAACGTTTTAAACATAAAAAGTGTTTTGGGGGCGTGCCTATAACTTTGGCATGTTTGACCAATCTTCATGATTTTTCCCAAAAAAGTGTCAAAGTAGGTTCTGTGTGATGGAAAGTTTGGGGGTGATCCGTGATGTGGGGACCAAGAAATTGGCCCACAAAAAAAGGGTGCCTTTGTAATGTTCATTTCCATAGAAACCAGTTGTTAAACCTACAACCTGAACCACTGGATAAAATTACACCAAATTTGGCAGAAAGGTGAATGTTGTTATGAAGATTGTGCTTTTTGTTATTTATTGTAAATCCATCCAGTAGTTTTGAGAAATTTAAGCTGCAAATTACAGATATATCTCTGGCTGTGGATATTTTGCAGCGGTTTTGTGATGAATCACAAATGTGCGTGCCAACGGGAATGCTCTGATTGGATGAATGCAACATCAACAGAAAGGTGTGTCCTCCATTTTATGATTTGTGAATGGTTCCCGGGGCTGAACATTTGTTTAAAAACTAAAATGAGGGGTCAGGGTGGAGATATACTGATGCCATTCTTGATTAATGGGTGTGATAGTGACACAAGTAATGTTTTCAGAATTGATTTCTTTAATCGCACGTGCTATATGCAACGATGCTGCTGCCTCCAATGCAGACCTCCTGTGTACCATTGTGGGGACATCACAAAAGCATCATGAATATTAGTAATAATATAATAAAACATATATATATATATATATTTGTGCATACTCACGGGTCACTGTTACACACTCAAGTATGCACTGACAAACCACTCAGACACTTATTAACATACCCACTCAGATACTCATGCACTCACTGACATACCCATCCAGGTACTTTTACGCACCCAATTACAGACTCATGCAGAGAGTGACGTACCCTTGTACAGGCCCACTCAGAGACTCATGCACATATTTAGAGACTAGTCATAGACCCATATATACATTCTCACCCATTCTTAGAGACTCTTACACCCACTCAGAACCATTTAGGGACTAATATACCAATTCACAGAATTACTCACATACTCATGCACCCACTTACAGACTTAATTGGAGAGTCATGCACCTTTGTACACACCCACTCAGAGACGCAAGCACCTACTTAGAGACACACTCATAGACTCATCTGTAAAGTGTGATACCCACTTAAAGACTTTTACACCCACTCACAGAACTACCTGGGTATTCATGTACCCATTCACTGACCCACCCGGGTTCTCAGATACCCACTCACAGACCCACTCAGGTACTCTTGCGCTCACTTTAATACTCACTGAGAGAGTCCCACACCCATGTATAGACCCACTCAGAGACTCAAATCTACTTACAGATCCAATCACACACTCATGTATGCACTCACAGACCCACTCATACACTCACTTACAGATCCACTCAGACACTCATACACCCACCTACTCACCAATACAGTCACTCCCACAATCAGTTACAGAAGCTCTCAGACACTTATGGACTCAACACTTACTCATACACTCAGAAACTCAGACACCCACTCACAAAAATGCTACATGTACCCACTCAAGGCTCATGTATTCACCCACTGACTGACCCAGAAACTCAGATATCAATGTATGTACCCATTCACTCACCCACTGAGAGACTTATGCTCTCACTTACAGACCAATTGAGACACTCATACATCCACTCACGGAGTCACTCAGACACTAATAAACTCATTCACAGGCCCACTAAGGTACCTACATACCCATACATCCACTCATAGACCCACTTAGAGACTTATGCACTCATCAGTTATGCACTCAGTCTCATATACCCACTCACATTTGCATTCTGAGACCCACACACCCACTGACAGAACAACTCAGACGCTGTCAGTCATAGACACACTGGGAGACTCATGCATTCAGTCACAGATCTACTCATGCACCCACTCATTCACTAACTGAGACAGCCACTTAGAGACTCATGTAAGCACTCACAGATCCAGTCAGACAGTAATATATTTACCTATAAATGGACAAAGACACTCATGTACCTACTCACAGATTGAGTGAGAGACTTACACACACAAACACAAGCCCACTGTGACACTGATGTATCCACTCATTGATGTACTGTGGTAATCATGCATTTTGGTACAGAAGTTTTGATAGACTGATGCAACATCTCACAGATCCCCTCAAATGCTTATACAGTGAATGAGAGACTTAGGGGATGATTTCAATGCAGTTAGAAACAGCTCTTACAATTGGCCAGAGCCATTCCATCTGCAACGTAATATGCCAGCTGGATTCCTTTCTGACTGCCTCATTGCTATGGAGGTGGTCCGAAAGGAATCTGAACGGTCATTCTGAAGGTCTCAGAGAGCCCGTTCGCAAATTGGAGTACAGCCAGTAATCCCTAGGGTGGCTCTTTCTGCACTATAGATTATGATGTCAGGTTTCGGCAGCCTTTCTTTGCCATCCTTTCTGACACAGAAAGGCTGTCCAAACTCAACTTTAGGGGCCCCAGCAGGGCCCCCTTGGTTGTACGCTCTCCTGTTTGAGGCCACAGGGGCACCCTATAGATCCTTGCATCCTGTAGCAGGCACCTTGAGTTGCCTGCCACCGGGTGCAGGGATGAACTGCACCTCCTATTTTACAATGGGAGTGTGCATTCCAGCCGGAATCAAGGCATGAAACAAGTCGACCTATAGACTACTTTCACTTTTCAGCCCTCACTTTGAGCTACAGCAGATTTAATTTTCCTTGTCAGCCACAACTCTCATAGTCGGTTATAATCACAGCATCAGTATCAAGAGAATAACGGATCTTCGGACACTCATAGCTATTTTTAGACACACTTTCACTATGCATAACTATATATAACCTACTGGCGGTCACCAGTAGGTAGTTATAGTTAGGACCTAGGGGCATATCAACAAGGGCTTTATCTCTGCTTTTTTGGCTTTAAAAGCCAAAAAAGCAGAGATAAAACTAGCGCCCTATCAACAACAGGGTGCTAACATGCAAATGTGCATGTTAGCACCCTTTTACTCTACGCTTCCCCTTGCATCTTTAATGAGATGCAAAGGGGGCGTTCCAGAGTAAAATAATAGGAGAAATGTCGCTAAGCGACATTTCTCCTATTATCAAGAATGTCGCTAACCCTGTTAGAGACAAAAAAAGCAGCGCTAACCGCGGTTAACGCTGCTTTTTTACGTCTGGTATTTTTCTGACTTAGCCATGATATCCTATGGAAGGTGGATATCATGGCTAAGTTTGTCTGTCCCTATCAACAAGGTAACGTGACATTATCGCTGGGTTTCCAGCGATAATCTCACGTTAGCCTGTTAGCGTGTAGATTTTTATCGCTATTGAGATAAGCGTTGCTAATAGCACGCTATCTCAGCGATAAAAATTCACGCTAGCCGGCGATAATTATCCTCACGCTAAGAGCGCTGAGCGATAATTATCGCCGGTTGTTGTTGATATGCCCCCTAGTTTCCATAGGAAAAGCGTTCTTTCATTTACCAATAGCTTTGATGCCGTTTGACAAATCTTTGCGAAACTTTTAAGACTAATGGGGTACTCCGGTCAGCTCATATCTTGGAAGTTTCCGGGTGATTTGTCAAGTGGGGTCGGAGAAAAAAGGGGGGTCCCAAAACATGTTTTCCCCATGCCAATTTCCATAGAAAACTTTAGACACAGCTACAGTCCGAACGCTGAACGGAATTACACCAAACTGGCAAAGAGGTAGCTCTTGGTTCAGAAAGCTACTTTTTTTAAATGGTGTAAATCTGTTCAGTAGTTTCAGAGAAATTCAAAAATAAAGAAATTATATATCTGATCACCGAGGAGGAGTCACAACTCCTCCTGAGCACGAGCTTCATTCTAATTGGCTGTCAACACTCCAAACCAGGAAGTGATGGCAGTCATCTTGTGACTCGGTAACCGAGTCACAAGAAAACAGAAAAAAGAAGGTGAAAAATAAGAAAAGGGGGCACGGTAGAAATACACTGACCCCCAAGGCCTGCTCAGGGTTTTTTTTACAAACCCTTAGAATAATGCATCTACACAATAAGATAGAAAAGTGATTTTATAAACAAACTCAATCTTCTGAGATGTTAATTACATGTTTTTGAAAGTCACAAAAATTATTACTAAGCAATATAATTTTGTCATATTGAAATAGAACATGTTTTAATATATATTATTATTTAAGCTATATAAATCAAATTGTACGTTTTTGTTATATATCTATTAATAGGTAAGTAAGAAATAGTTTGTCTCACGTTCAGATTAGATGTCTGTCAAGTTAGTTTAGAATGTGTTTCCATTGAAGTCAATCTTGCACTTGTATTGCTTTAATGCATTCTGGAAGTGGTTGGAAAAAAAACTGCACACTAATCGTTAAACCTATATGTTATCTTGTAGTATATTATATCAAGATTTTATATGTGTATATAAGATGTGCTGCTTATGACTAATGTTTGTATTTGAATTCTGGGAGTTATAGTCATATTTGGTCCATTATAAAAGATGAATACAACACTCAGTTTTGAAAGTGGGATTTATGCACTATAACTGTTTATGAATTATGAATCTGAATGGATCTGTGTATGGAGCTTTATTGGTAGGGGTGTCTTAACACATTAAAACTGCTAAAGAACTTATACATATTTCTTAAACCATATATAACTGAACAGCGAGGTAGGCTATAGCTAGGCCATAGAGCAGGGAGCTATTGGCTTAAAAAGTAAAAGATGCATCAGAAAATGTTTCAGTGAGCTATATGCACTCATATAAACCTATGTGCCCAATTATACATCCGGCCTACACCAAGACTCAAATCTGATCTACCTAAGTAGGAAAGCAGTCAGACACTGAAGCATCTAGTGTGATAGTTAGAGAGGCACGGAAAGATTCGCTCACACAGACAGCCACAGCTGATATATATTTTGTGATAAGGAAAGCAGTTACTTACACAGTTAAATAACCCAATATTCAATAGTACACCCAGGAGGCAATCTATGCAGGCCATTACAGACACATTCACATATCACCTAAAGAGAGGCAGAGATGTACTAATACATTTACATACATATGGAATCACAGCACTGGAAGTTAAACACTTATTCAGATGTCTGCTGAACAACTGATACTTTCAAGTTTAGTATGCAGAGAAATATCCCTTGCATTATGTCTCACACATGTTATATCTGAGCTTGGGCAAGTAGATTTTCTGGTAGAGCTGTCTTATCACTTAGAAGTGCTACATAAGATGAAAACTGTCCTTGTACCACATTTGAGTACACAATGAGCTCGTCTGTAGCTAGGCAACAGTGCAGGGAGCTATTACCTTAAAAATGAAGAAGGTGCACTTTGATGTTCCAGCTAAATATATGCATTCATAGAAACCTATGTGGCAAATTTTATATCCAGTGTACACCCACACTTAAATCTGAGATAGCATAGGGTAGAAAAGCAGACAGACACTGAAACACCTAGTGAGGTACTTAGAGAAGCACACAAAGATTGACTCACACAGACTGGCACAACTCGTGTGCATTTTTTATGGTAAGAAAGTCAGTTTCTTACAAACCTAAATAACCCAATATTTACTAGTTCACCCAGGAGCAAATCTATCCAGGCTCTTACAGAGACATTTAGACAATCACATACCACATAAAGAGAGGCAGTGATTTTGTGCATGATTTACATACACATGGAATCACAGTCCCAGATTATTATTATTATAGAGGCTTTTGTAACGCGCTCTGCTACTAAATAGTATAGTATCCTGGCGCGGAGAGAAAAGGAAGGGGGCAGATCACAGTAAATGCAAAAGAGGGACAGCCATTAGGCGTTGGTGTTAAAGAGGTAGGTTTTTAGGCCTTTCCTAAATGCCATGATGGAAGGGGCTGTTCTCAGTTGCAGGGGGAGGGCATTCCAAGCTCTCGCTGCTCTAACAGAAATGGATTGTCCACCAAGCCTACTATATTTGAACTTTGGTACAGTCATTTGATGAAGATTGCTTGATCTGAGAGGGCGGTTGGGGGCATAAAGGGAAAATCTTTTTCTCAAATAGGTAGGGCCTGTTAGGTGGAGTGCACGGTATGCTAACACAAGGATCTTAAATAAGATTTTTGAGCCACTGGAAGCCAGTGAAGGTCTCGGAGAGGTTGGCGGACGCTAGATCTTCTGGGGATGTTGAACAGCAGCCGGACCGCAGCATTTTGGATGACTTGGAGGCGGTGGATCAGATAGGCTGGGAGTCCGCAGTAGAGAGCATTCGCATAATCCAATCTGGATAATATCAGAGCGCGAATGACCGTCTCCTTAGCTGTTCGCGGGAGCAAAGGAAGGAATCTGCGTAGAGTTTTGAGAGTGGAGAAGCAGATTCCGGTGAGTTTTTTCAGGTGATCTTCAAATCTTATATTATTGCTAAACCAGATTCCTAGGTTTTTTGCAGGTCCACCTGTGGATTTGGGGCTGGGAAAATCGGTGGGCCAGAGAGAATCATAGAAATTATCTGGGAAGGAGCCGTACAGCAGAATTTCCGATTTGCTCTCATTACACTTGAGTTGAGCCAAGGCCAGCCAGCGGAAGACCGATGATAAGCAGAATTGGACTCTCGTCGTGTCCAGGTTGTTTTTGGGCCATGTAAACAAGAGCTGGGTATCATCGGCGTAGGCCATAATTTTGGCCCCCAGCTGTTCCGCTAGATAGATAAGGGGGGTCATATAGACATTAAAAAGCAGGGGGCTCAAGGTGGAGCCCTGTGGTACGCCAGTTGAAAGTTTTTTGGGAGAAGAAGAGAAAGGCGGCATCCACACTTGCTGGGACCTGTCATCTAAGAAAGATCTTAACCATCCGAGAGCAGGGCCAGTTATGCCTATGTCTGCTAGTCTGGTAAGTAGGAGGGAGTGAGGAACCGTATCGAAGGCGGCAGAGAGGTCCAATAAAATCAGCGCCGCTCTGCCACCTCCGTCTAAGCACTCACGGATAGCCTCAGAGACCTCAACTAGGGCCGTCTCTGTACTGAAAGCAGCTCTAAAGCCTGATTGCGCAGGGTGGAGAGCTTGAGAGTTTTCTACGAATCGGTCCAGCTGTGAAAATGCAACTTTTTCGCATATCTTTGTTAGAGCTGGCAGTAAAGAAATGGGTCGGAAATTAGCGGGAGTTTTTGGATCTAGGCCATTTTTCTTAAGGAGTGGTAGCAGTTTTGCCTGTTTCCAGCAAGCTGGCACTGTGGCGCTGGAAAAAGAGAGGTTCACAATATGTGTCACCTCTTGGCCGACTGTGTTAGCCAGGCCCGCAAGAACTCTGGCTGGGCAGGGGTCCGCAGGGGAACCCGATTTTAAGGTAGCCAGAATTTTCACGACCTCGGTTGTATTCACTGGAGTGAAGAGGGCAAACTGATCCGTAGAAGCGGGCATAGTGGGGATAGAAGTAGTCATGGAGGATGGAAAATTGTTGCATACGGTAAGTAGATCATCTTGGATTTTATCAATTTTTTCCACAAAAAACACAGAGAGTTCCTCACACCATTTTGCCGATGAGGCTAGAAGAGGGTGAGCGGCGCTAGGAGAGACAAAGCTTTTGACAACAGCAAAGATTTCTGCGCTGTTGTTATTGGCCTTGGAAATACGCTCTTCATAGTATGAGCTTTTTGCCACTCTAATTGCAGCATAATACTTCTTTTGAGCTGTTCTGAGTTCTTTCTTGGCCTCAGGGAGGTATGCTTGTCTCCAACGTCTTTCGAGTTTTTTGCAGCCTGATTTAAGATCGCGGAGGGTGTTGGAGAACCAGGGTTTAGAGGGGGAGGAGCGAACTCTACAGACGCGACCTAATTTGGTGGAAAGAGCAACCCCTTCTTCAATCCATGAATTGAATAAGCTCACTGCTGGTTCAATTTCTGAAGGCAGTGAGGGGCGAGAGGTATCGAGATGATCACAGAGCAAAGCTAAATTAATTTTCTGTGTATGAGCCTCAGCATGGTTGGTCTCAGCAAGGCGGGACAAGGGCCAGGAGAATCTTATTAGCATGTGATCAGACCAGTTTAAAATCTCAGGTTCAGACATATTAATGTTGAAGTTGGTACATACTAAGTCAAGGGCATGACCTCCTGAATGGGTGGGAGCCTTGATCCACTGTTTCAGTTGGGCCATTGCAAACGCCTCGTTTAGCCGAACTGTGTCAGATAGATCAGGCTGGTCCACATGGATATTAAAGTCCCCCAGAAGGAGATATGTGGGGTATTTCAGGGCGCGTGGGACTATCATGTCCTCTAGTGCCTCAAGAAATTTACCTGCGTGGCCAGGTGGTCGGTATACCAGAGATCCACCTAAAGTAAAATGAGCCCCTAAGGTGAGAGAAAAATGGAGTACCTCAGCATCAATGGATGGGCCCATAGGGTCTAGAGAAAAGGTCCATTTATCCCGAAAAATGGCTGCTACGCCGCCTCCTCTGCCTAGGGGGCGGTCTTGTCTGATAATTTTAAAGCCACGTGGGATGGCGAGTTCGATCACTGGGTTACATGTATCATTGAGCCATGTTTCTGTGACAAAGAGAAGGTCAAACTCGTTGTCGCTAAGTAGCTCGAATATTTCATTAGAATGTTTTACCAGAGATCTGGCGTTGATCAAGCCGGCCTGGAGACATGACGGGTCAGTAGCACACTGTGTAGGGGCTGGAAGAGTAGGTTGAAAGCGAAATGTGCATGATTGACAAGTGTACTGAACAGTATCTGCCAGGTCCCATTGACTCGAACAGGAGCATGGTTTAGTATTAAGTGCAATTAGGTACTCACGAGAGTAGGGAACACGTGGTCGATTACAGGGTAGGAGGGCAGCTACAAGGGGGCTGGCGCTGGCTGCGTCCGGGACATGGACGGGCACAGACGGGCCCTCCTTTGGCGCTCCTTCGGCGCGTAGACGGCGCTCCCGCTGCGCTCGTCCGCTGCGCGTCTGGAAGTAACACATAATGTAGCTGAGGAAGGGGGCGTGGCCTGCGATGTGGGCGTGGCCCAGGGACTCGCCTGAATGGCGTTTGCAGCGGTCGTTGCAGCCGGCGCTATGCAGCGCTTCACGGCTGTTTCAAGAGGGCTTGGGTAGGTTGTCAGCAAACAAGTTAAAAAGATAAGAACTGAAACACTCATTGAGATATCTCCTAAACAACTGACACTTTCAAGTTTAACATGCAGACAAGTAGTGCTTACATTATGTCTCACACCTGGCATACTTGAGCTTGGGCATGTAGTTTTACTGGTAGAGCTGTCTTATCACTTAAAAGTGTTACACAAGGTGTAATCTGTTGTTTTGCCAGATATACGTGAACTTTGAGGTCGGCTGTAGCTAGGCATACTGCAGGGAGCTATTTGCTTGAAAAGTAAAAGATGCATTTTGAAGTTTCAGTGAGCTATGTGTACTCATTTAACCCCTTGTGTGCCCCGCCCTTTCCCCGCCCTGTGCCGGGCGTTGAATTAGCGGGCGGGGTTCATGACGAGATAGTCTCGTCATGAGCACAGCGCAACCGCGGCCCATGACGAGACCATCTCGTCATGGGCACTCAAGGGGTTAAATGTATGTGCTGAATTATACATCCAGCCTACACCCAGACTTAAATTTGAGATACCTAAGTACAAAAGCAGACAGACAGTGAAACACATAATGATGTACTACATTTACACATGTAATCACAGCCCGTTAAGTTAATGAATGTGTAAGTGGGTGTATGGATGAGTGATAGGGTATGTTAACTCTATGAGTGAGTAAGTGTTTGCATGAGTTGCTGTATGATCAACCTCTCTTCAAAGTGAACACATGCAGTCTGAATAATGCCTAAGCTATATACATATCCACATCTAAACAAAATGTTTGAGTAGTTAAACATATGTAAAGTGACACTATATAATTAAGTGATGAATGTACTTTTCTATTATTTTGTTTTCAGATATCAATATCTAGTTATCTCCACAGAGTTACCATGCCAACAAAAACTCAGAGAAGAAGCAGCGGCAAAAAGAGCGTATCCCTAGAACTAAGAAACAAAAGGGGTGAAATGCAAAAATGATAGTCAACGAGAAAAAGCTTGCTGGTAAGAGGACCCAGATATTTCTTAAAATCTTTTGTGTAGAAATGGTAATAGTACAAAAATAAGTAAAGAAAATGAAAACTATAACATTGAGTACTAAAGCACAAAAGTCACTGATGTAAAAAGTGAGAAGTCATTGAAAAAAGCAGACTTTAAACAGAAGGCAAGAGTTCAAGGAAATCAGAAATAGGATTTTCCATACTAGAGTAATTCAGAACTTGTTAGCATCTATGAAGAAATATAAAAGAAGAACACAAGAAATCACACAAAAAACTATATTGAAGGTGTAGTTGATAAGGCATTTGCTCTGAAGAGAAAACTATGAATGAATACACTGGACAAAATAGTGCTGTCTATGAGAAGACACAGCCAAAACAAAAGACTAGTTAATAGAAGTAACTTTTCCAAAGTTTTCAGTGGTAAATAGATACATACTTCATGTACTGAGACTTTCTTTAATGAAGAAGGCTATTTCCAAGACAGCACATTAGTGCATGCAGTTGATGAATCTAGATGATGTTATGAGATAAGAAACAAAAATGATATTCCTGTTTCAAAGGTACCTAGAAATGTTGAGGAAGACATTGCTGAAGAGATGCAAGGAAGGTGTAGACAGGACCCTGTGTACAAATGGAATTGTAGTAGTGTTTGTAGTATTCATGAACAATCAATTGATATATTGAGACATTCCCTCTGCATGTTGCAGACGTTTTAAACAGAAAATACATAGGGGCAGATGTACAAGCCCCTTGCGCCTCTTTGCGCCGCCATTGCGTCTCTTTTTTTGACTCAATGGCGCGCAAACAATACACCCTATTTACAACGTGACTCATCTAGGGAGATGCGTCACGCTGTAAAGCCCTGTGTCACATTATACCTGCGCCAGGTATTGTGTATGCAGGGGGCGTTCCTACGCAGGAAAGCCTCGTTAAAGTGACGCAGTCAAATCTACCAGATTTCACTGCGTCACTTTTAGGATGCCACTGGGTCAAAACCTTACGGCTGCTTGAAGCAGGCATAAGGAGTGACGCAGTGTAGTCGGACTAGGCTACAAAATGCATTGCTGGAGTTGCGTCGTGCTTGCAACACGACTCCAGCAATGTGTGACATTTGCCCCAACTGATGCTTCAGAATTTCTGACGCATCTGTCAATCCATCCACCATGGTGCGATGTATTGTAAATACGGCGCATACTTGAGCATACACGGGGGGGTTCGACTCGAGCGTACACGGGGGGGTTCGACTCGAGCGTACACGGGGGGGTTCGACTCGAGCGTACACGGGGGGGTCCGACTCGAGCGTACACGGGGGGGTTCGACTCGAGCGTACACGGGGGGGTACGCACCGTACATACACGGGGGGGGTTTGACTCGAGCGTACACGGGGGGGTTCGACTCGAGCGTACACGGGGGGGTTCGACTCAAGCGTACACGGGGGGGTTCGACTCGAGCGTACACGGGGGGGTACGTACCGTACACGGGTGTACACACAGGGGGGGTCGACGCGTACCTACGGGGGCTGGGGGGTGTCGGCGCGTACCTACGGGGGCTGGGGGGGGTCGGCGCGTACCTACGGGGGCTGGGGGGGGGTCGGCGCGTACCTACGGGGGCTGGGGGGGGGTCGGCGTGTACCTACGGGGGCTGGGGGGGGTCGGCGCGTACCTACGGGGGCTGGGGGGGGGGTCGACGCGTACCTACGGGGGCTGGGGGGGTACGGCACGTACCGGGCACCTGTTTGGACGTCTCCATGGTTGTTATGGGAGTTCGGTGCGGACGGTCTTTTCACCATACGGTTGTACATTCGGACGCCCGGGATGGATCGTGATTCCCCGGTCGGAGTTCACCTTTCACGTTTGTACGGTGAATCGTCCGAGGACGTGTCGGACACATTTTCCGACCCGGGGACGTGTGGGGAAATATTCCCAGTGCGGTTCGTATGGACTTTTTACCATGCGAATCGTGATTGCCAGTTCGTACGGCACTTGTACGATTCGTACGGTAAAAAGACCCGATACGAGTCGTACGGGGACATTTTTTACCGGATCGTGATCGCCACCCTAGTCTTCCAGCAACTCTGGTTTAAGCCTACACGTAGCGATTGTGTGTCGGGGTTGAGCCCATTGTAAATGTAATAGGACAGGATTATGATTAGGGGTGGGCGGAATTCGCGTAATCGCGTTACGCAAATCTCCGCGAAATGGTAAAAAATCTCCGCGAACACGCAGAAGTTCCGGGAACACGCGGAATTGCTTGTTCGCGATACTTTTTTCCTGTTCGCGATCGCTGTTTGCGTGCTCGGGGTGAAATATCTCGCGAACACGCATATTGAGAACGCGAACAAGCAAAAAATTTCGCGAAGTCGCGGAACGCAGATTTTTGGGCAATTTCGCGTTCTCCGCGGAACGCGAAATTACCCAAATTCCGCAAATTCCGCAAACGGAACGGAATTTACCGCCCGGGCCTAATTATGATCCAATATGGTGCAGGAGAGATACTCCACAGTGTGTACTAGGCTATGAAGACTTGGGGTACAGAGAAATAGATCTAATCGGACATGAACATCATGAACCCCAGAGAAGAGGGAGTAGTCCCCCCCCATCGCTTATAGCCATCCCTATGAGTCAATGAGCCCCCAATGCTGTTGCCAGTCTTTAAACGCATAGGCTGTGCGAACAGTTTGGAAGTCATGTAGTGGAGGGTGCAATCTACCCAACTGAATATCAATAATTTCCCACCTTTGTGGGTCGGTGGAATCCAGATCTCTTATAATAGCTGTTCTACATTACTTTATGTCTCTATCCAGGAACTCTCTCTGTGTTGGTTGCAGTATCTGACAGTGGCATACCAGATGAACCGAATTCTCCTTTTTATAGCCACAATGCCTCCAATTTTTGTTTTCCTTATGCATCCAATGCGGGGCGTCTGCAAGAGTAGGGAACTGTCCAAAACGCAGGGTTATTTATTTTCTTTTAACATACATAGAAAAAGTGGACTCCAAATAGGCTGCTTGTTTCAATGTTTTATAAGTATTGATCACTGTCCACGAGTGAGTTCTTTTAGAAAAAATACTTTTATCAACCAGCCGCGAATGGAACTTTGCAGCCTTGTTTAATGTTAATTTGAAGGTTTGGTAGGGCATACATTTATTCCAAAGATCTTCAGTGCAGGTAATCTTTAGCGCATGTTCCAAAAATGTATAGGCTGGCAAATGTTTATCCTGTTCCATTTCCTGCCATAATGATTCGTTAAGACTATTTTCCTCTACAGTCTGTTTTGTCTGATACCAAACGTTTATGTATGTGTAAAGTCTGCCCAGTACCTCGTTCAGTAGCCCAAACTCTGAGCACATCTGTGCTGGTGAAGCAGTCTTTGGAAGCTGAAGAACCTTTTTGTAGATACTCGTTATTAGTTTGTTTACAATTTCTGAGTCCTTCCCGTACATTGCAGCACTGGCGTATGATAGTGTTGGCAGTGCTTTAGCAGAGATTGCCATCAATAATGGTCTTAAGGAAGGACCCTCCAGTTTCTTTGCAAGAGCTTTTAGGGCAAATGTTAGGGCCCCTGCTCTCTGCGTCATGTATTTTTTCTGGTCTCTAAATAATAATTTGTTGTCAACATAAAATCCCAAATATTTGTAGCATGATACATTCTCCAGCAAATTACGTTTTAGTCTAATCTTGTGATTCGAGGCTATACGGTTTGTAATGAGCATCATTTTTGCTTTTGAAAGATTTAATTCCAATTTATTAACAGACAGAAAATCAGAAAGTTCATTTAGTAGTCTTGCTAAGCCTACCTTAGTTAAGCTTAACAGAACAATATCATCTGCATAAGGTAGATGCGACAGTTGTAATTTGCCCAACTTTGGTGAAAGTGAGTTAATTCCATCAAGCTTTCTCGAGAGGTCTGAGATGAATAAATTAAATAGATGCGGAGCCAGCACGCACCCCTGTTTCAGTCTCGTGTTGGTATACACTTTTCTGGATATTCTAGCTCCATTTCCGAGCTTCACGCCTACCCAGGATGCTGTATAAAACAGCAATAGACCCTTCAATAGTCTCTCTGGTATATTCCAGGATTTTAATTTAGACCACATGAGTTTCCGGTCTACGCTGGCAAAGGCAGCTTTTAAGTCTATATAATACAGGTGAAGATCCTGTTTTCAGCTTTTGCATCTTTCAGCAATCAGTGAAATGGACAGGATATTTGTGATAGTTCCGATGTCCTTTCTAAATCCTGTTAGATTTTTTGGTATCAAGTTACATTCTCTTGACTAGTCAGCTGGATCTTTAAGGAGCAATGAGGCAGGGTTCCTGTAGGGCTATTATATCGCAATCTGCCTCTCGTTAAGTGGAAGGCCTTCATTAAGTAGTCGCCTGGCTCCAGCTATATTCCAAGATAGCATGTGTATTGCATGTGTTTCAGAGGTAACATCTGAGGCATTTTTAAAGGTAACCAGTTCCTCTTTTATAGTACATTAGGCATATACGTGCAAGTTAACACGGCATGCCTGACACTTTAAGTCGTCACGAGCACAGCGGTGCCACGGCCCCCGCACCACGGGGGAATTACCCCCGCAGGGAAGGGGTTAATTTACACCTCTCCTGTTCAAGTAAGAGAACAATTTATAACGAAAAGCATTTATATGTCATTTGCCCTACAGTAGATGCCATGTAAGGAAAAGTCATTATGCAAGTCCTCTTTATATCTCCTGTCCCGCAACCCCAATAAGCACAGTATGGGCACAATATACAATGTTTTACGACTCATCAATCCCCAAGATTTTAAAACAATAACTAGTGTCCCAACTCCGCTTCCCCAGGACAAGCCGAGGAACACCACCCATCCAAACAGTAAAATAAAACAGAGCCAGTAATGTAAGTTCTTCCATGCTATGTATGAGTAAGGGGGTTAGCCAGTGAGTTGCCCAAGCTATTGAACTTACGTTCAGCTTATTTCAATAGCATTGTAAATTCAGCCCATTGTTTAGTGTTAGACTTGGGGGTCTCTAGTTGGCACAGGTATGCACTTGTGACAAATAGGGACCCTCGCCTCTAGTCAGGGTAAGGGGCTACACTCCTAAAATAACCCCTGCTCACCCCCTTGGTAGCTTGGCACGAGCAGGCAGGCTTATCTCAGAGGCAGTGTGTAAAGCATTTGTGAACACATACAGTAATCAAGTGACAACACTACAGATGGACACCACACAGGTTTTATATAAAAAATAAGTATTCTTTATATATATTTACCACAAGACCTTTAAAGGACAAAAACACACAATACTGTTACTTTAGATGGTAGAATTTAACTTAGTTCTCTTAAGTTCTTAGATGCGACACTTTAAGTCAATGTACCTTTTAGATGCGACACGCAGGGCAACGAAAGTGTTGCAACGATGTTGATGCGATGAAGTTTTTGGTGCAAAGAAATAAAGATGTGAAGATCTTCCAGATGCGGCACGCTTCTCCGATGTTGCGAGAAGACTCGACTCGATGCTTCAGCTGCAGCGGCGACACACTTTACGCGATGCGACGACATCGGGCTTGGCAGCAACACTCTTCTCCGACGTTGCGCGATGCTTCCGCTCAATGCGATGTTGCAGCGGTGACACCCCTATACGCGATGTGATGACAGCAGCTCCGACGGCAGCACGCTTCTCCGTGGATGCGAGGCACTTCTCTTGATGCGGTGCAATGCGACAACTATGATGGCTGCGATGGCGACACGCTTCTTCCTCGATGCGAGACTCTTCTCTTGATGCGGTTCAATACGTCAGCTACAATCTCTGCGATGGCGGCATGCTTCTTCGGTGTTGCCAGACACTTCTTCGATGATGCGAGACGTTTCCGCTTGATGCGATCCTGCAGTGGCAACACACTTTACGCGATGCGACGACAACAGTTTCGACGGCGTCACGCTTCTCATTCTTGAGTTGCGCTTCCAGCTCCTTGCGACGCGCAGTCCCTCATAAGGCCCAACAGCAGCAGGCAATTCCAAAGGACTCTGGGGAGCTGGGGGGTGAAGTCTGTTGTTCCTGAGACTTCAGCAGGAGGCAAGCTCTTTTCCAAGCCCTTGGAGATCCTTCACAAGTTGAGCAAAAGTACACACAAAGTTCCTTTCTCCTTTCTTTGGCAGTAGGCAACCCCTGCAGGCCAATCCCCAAGTTTCAGGGATAGTCTCTCCTCAGTTTCTTCTTGATTCCTCTCCTCAGCAGAGGTTCTTCTTGTTTCCCAAAGTGATCTAAATTCTTGGGATCAGGGTCTCAATACTTATACCCCAACATCCTTTGTCCTCTGAAGGCAGAGGGGCCTTTGCCTTGTTCAAGCCAGTTCTGGTCAGTCCTGGAGAACTTTGTTTATCTGACTCCTTCTTTCCTTTCAGAGTGCAGGGCAGAGACCTCAGACGAACCACAGGAGGTGGAGCCAGCATTGTGGAGGGAAGGCACAGCCCTATTCAGGTCCCAGGTGCAACTCCTCCAACCCATCTAGATGCAGATCTCTCTATTCACCACTGGGACACCTCAGCCTGTCTCCTGGAATTCCTCAGCCCTGTCAGTCAAACTCCAGGCAGGGAATAGACAGCCTAGCAGAGGCAGGTTTGAATGGTTAGACAAGAAAATACCTAATTTCTAAAAGTGACATTTTCAAACACAGAATGTTAAAACCAACTTTACTAAATGATGTATTTTATCATTCTTTGTTCAGGCATACTAAATTCAAATTTCTACCATGTTCCCTCAGTCAGTTAGGATTATAAGATGTAATAACCAAACTGCCCATGCTGGTCTATGGAGAACAGGTAGCCTTCCAATAGTGAAAAATGAAAATGGCTGTAATTCACTATTAGAACATGCCACACACACCAGGCCATGCCCTACCTTATCCTTACAATGCACCCTGCCCTTGGGCCTACCATAGGGGTGTCTGATATGAAAAGGGAAGATTTAGGGACTGGCAAGTGGGTGCACTTGCCCAGTCTGCATGACAGTACCAGACTGCACGCAGGTTCTGCAATGGCAGACCTTAGACACATTTTTACAGGCTGCTTCTGTGGGTGGCACAACCAGTGCTGCAAGCCCACCAGCAGCATTTGGATTTACAAGCCCTGGTCACTCCTGGTGCACTGTACTAGGGTCTGACAAGTAAACCAAAGCAACCAATCGGAATCACAAATCATACATCAATTTACAATAGGGAGCACTTGCACTGTGGCACTGGACAGCAGTGGCACAGTGCCCTGAGCAACTAACAGCAGCAAAAACATATGAGGCAACAGCAAGAAATGGAAGGGAGACCCACGCCAATGTGCCAGGTCTAACATTCAGCTATCAGTATCTTTCTCAGGTGTCCCACGTGAGTGACAACCATGCTATTCTTTTGTAGTATTCCCCCAACATGTTACCAGTTTGTCGTATAGCTCAGGTAATGTCATCCAATGATTTTGGTGATACCTTGTGCATCTCCAGGCTTGAGCCCTCTGAAGCATTAGAGCCATGTCCAGAATCTGAGTCGCGAGTAGGAGAACTCGGCTCCGGCGTCATAGATACCATCATTCTCCCACTTGTCTTGTCTACGACTTCCATTGCGCTCTGCCACCCAAGTTAAACTATGGCCTGTGAAGGGGCAGTAATACCTCGCTGCAATTGTGTCAAAATCAGGTAACTCACTGTTGTTTAGGGCTCTTGTCAGCTCTCGGTGCCTGTTGGCAGTCCAGCCAATCCCAGGCTTCCTGTGGGGAGTGGGAGAACTGTGTCCCCTCTGAGGTCGCCACCATCAGCCTTGCAGGGAAAAACCTTGCATACTTAGGGTCCAGTTATCATAGTTTTTTCTTAGCATCATTAAACAATGCTTTGTCTTTCGATGTCTCTGGAGAAGTCAGGGAACATTTGTATAACTGTATTATCAATTTGGAGCTCCTTCTTTCGACTGGCCTTAATCAAAATATGATTGCGATGGGACTTGGTGTGCCCTCTCAACTGCAAAGAATGTAGAGAGGTCCTCAAGCACAACCTTTGTATATAACCAATTCTCAAGATAGTTCATCATGTTGGCGCCCTCCACAATCTCAAGTAGTCTGACCACTCGGATATTATTGTCGGGGGAACAATTTTATACATTTCCACTTTTCCGAACATTAGATTTCACCGCTGTCAATTGAGCCTTCATTGTAGAATTGGTAGGGGGTATTTCCCTCAGAATCTGTTAGTTTATAGTGACTTTCTCCACAAGGTGCTTATGATCATCTCATAAGAGGCCCAAGTCTATGCTAATAGTATCTATTTTGGATTCCAGTATCTCACAGGAAGCTATCATAGCTTGAAGTATGTCCTGTAACATCAGATTTCTAGGAGACCCCGCAGGCTGTGACTTGCCTTCAGCCCGTTCTGGCAGGTAAGCATTGCTCTCAGGACCCTAGTCCCTTCTGTGAGTAATCTTGCCCATAATTCCCAATATTAGACTAATGCTAGCGGACATACTCTCTTCCTGCACCTGCACCTGATAAATTACAGTGCCATCAATCTGGCAGGGGCCATACATACCACCCCCTTAGTAGTGCAGACTGAGAGTCAGAAAGAGCTTCAAGCAGGGGGGTGATAACCCATTCACGATAATATTCTGCTTAAGGACAACAAGGGCCCAAACACATCTTGTCAGCCAAAGACTCCCCAGACACAGGCCTCGCAGTATTCTCTGAAATGATATAGGTTGTAAATCACCTCCTGGTCATATTACTTACCCCCTTTTCCAAGGAGATGCTGGTAGAAAAGTGCTAGCAATTCTTTAGTCTGTTTCCTTTGTCGTACTTATATCGGTTATCTCTGAGACAGGGCCTCTTCTTTACAGCCTCTTCTAGCCGTCACTGGAATGGGAATGCGCTGCTCAGATCCAAGCCACTCCTTCAGACCCGGGTCAAAGTCAATCTTGCGGTCCTCAACTGATGCAGCCATATGGCCCAGGGATAGGAAGAGCACCCAGCAATCTCCCAGGTCTCCTTGCAATGCTCAGCAAGATGTCCCTTGAACTCAAAGGACTAGGGCCAATATGTCTGAAAGGAGAATTCGGTGCCTTCATCTACACAGGGGGGCCCAGCAGCCTCTAGTACTGGCATACCTCACATCTCTCACATTGCTTTTCAGTTGGTATGCCTCTGTGCTCCAGCACTCACATCTGGCCTACACTGTGTGACACAGGCCCCACTATTTTTCTTCCTTGCAGGTTCCTCTGAGTACCTCCTCATCTTCAGCAGTCTCCAGCTGGCAATACAGCAGATATAGAACCCTCAGTAGCATGCCAATATGGAGGGGGGAGTTGGGGCTCTTGAGCTGGTCTCAGTTTATCAATTTGGAGCTGGATGCAGGTCAGCCAAACAGAGCTCTGAGCAATGCTGTTCACTCCATTGGCACCAGGCCACACTCCACATGCATACTTGATGCTGCTAAGATGGGACAATATCAAATTCCATGGGTGTTCAGAGATAAAACCAACATCAACACCTGTGGAAGGCCTCATTCATGCAGAGTAAGGCAAGGCAGCAACATGCACCGATTTGCCTTACTCCATATCTACAAGTCAATGAAAAGTCACACAGGGTGGTTTTATGTGGCCTTGTAGATATAGCTAAGCCCTGTATACCAGCTGAATGTTACCAAAGTGATATCTGGAGGTACACATGGCTTTTAAATAAGTCCCTCAGTATGGCAATTGGTGTTATTCATCATGATAAGATCTGATGTACATAGCCTCTCCATCACCTGTGGCAAGTTCCAATGCACCCAGAGTGCTCAAGGGCTAGAAGCAGCAATCTTCGATTATAGCCGAATGCGCACCAATGTAATTATCAATTGGCTCACTCTTGAAAACATACCCATAACATCACCACTTTCCTATAACCTTTTAGGTCTTTTGTTTAAAGTCTAATGTTTAAAAATATTGAATTTCAGTAAGTGCCAAGGAATGAAGGAAAATAAACTACCCTCCTAATTTTCAAAATAAATATCAAGAAATCATGAGTGCATGGTCAACCTTCCCAAGTGTCATTTCATTGTCAGAGATGAAGTGGAATTAGTGGTCGACTTCTGTACAACTGATGAACTGATGCTGGAAACCGGGCACTAGTACTGTCAGGCTTCTGGGTTATGAATATAATTGCCTGAAAGAGAATCCAGGTCCTTGGGGTTTACAATTAAAAAGAAAGCACCAGAAATGAGAAGCTCTTGAAAAGAAAGCCATGTCCAGGAGTTAGGATGACATCATTGTTTATTGATTGTATTTATGAACCAACTACTCACTAATGGTTTCACTCACCATGGTTACTCAACATTGCCCAGCTTTGTGGACTACTTCTGTGTTCTATGAACAGTTCATTATAATATTACAGAAATAATTATAATTTTGAAGAATATATATAATGCGAAAATGGAAATGAAAGAAATTTGATGCTCAGATGAGCTTAATTTTTCATAATTTTGCATCCACTTTTTTATCTACTGAAAGATTACAGTTCTCTTTCTTTGCGTGCTTTTATAACAGCAAAATATTTAAAATCTGCTAGATTGTACAAACCTTCAGTTTTCCAAGGATAAATGTGATCTTCCTCAATGACAAAACCAGCCCCCTTGAGAGCATCCTTCACAAAATCCGCATCCAAGCAGAAAACAGGTAACTTGACGTCACCGCACATGAAAAATGTCGCACAGAATTTTGTAATCATTATCAGATGTCCTCCAGTCTTTAACAGTGACGAGACATTTTTCAGAGCTTCGCAGTAGGACTTCTCGTCTGAGACAAAGTGCTCCACACAGTGCACCAGGAGCAGACAGTCAGCTTGGGAGTGGATGACGGGAGACAAAGGGTTACTGCTCATGACGTCATATTTCAGAACTCTTGTAATTTTTTTTCGTAACATCTGTTCCTTCTCAGTCAATGTTTCACTGGAATAAAGAAATACAAGGTGATTAATATGCTTTTAATTGTTGACTGACACTTGTTATGCAATGGGACCATCTTCATAGCTGCAATGGAAAAATGTATAAACCTTTTCAAGATGGCCGCTCCACTGCCCGTGCTGTTCACTTTCTGTCTTGCACTTCGCTGCAGCTATCAGTATGTTATGTTATGATAACAGGTATTTATTAAGCGCGCGGCTACTCCCGGGAGTGTCCCGGCGCTTTGGGTCACTGGGTTATTAGCTACAGCACATTCACATACACATCTCATTGCATTTCTGCCTTCCCTGGAATCCTATTAGACATGCTGGTGTCAGTTTATATGTTTGGAATTATTGTTTTCCTTGATGTAAAAGAGCATTCTGTTCCTAGGCAATGTGAAAATATCCATAATTTCTTAAATATGGTCATTGCCAGATACGTTTACGGTGATCCTTCCATCTACATCACACATTATTACAACCACTGTGTGGGAGCAGTCATCTCAATCGGCATTAATAAACCTTCCCATCAAATCAAATCCCTCACCAAAGCATGAAACAGCAAAATATAAGACCCTCACTTCCAAAAAATCCATTGAGTGAATATATATTTCTACCTGGGTTTCAAGACAAAATTCACAGTAGTCCCCACAGAGATTCTTTCTAGATACTGATGCATTGGAAGACTGGTGTCCTCAGACCCTGGCAATGAAACACATCACCTTAACCTCATTCAAACCCCATTCTCTTCCACTGATTTCCAAAGCAATCCTCCTCAAATGTCTTCCACTCAAATGCTGCTGGCCTCAAGACAACACCTTAAGTAAAACCTCAACATTTTATTTTATTCCTAACAGAAATCTGGTTAAATGTCTCCTCGGTTTATTGATAGATTAGAATATTGTGTCCATAAAAATAAGCCCAAAAATATTGAGATTGTAAGTGTAATTAAGTATATCCACTAGTGGGGGACGAAAAAAGGGGGGTAAGAAAGTGAGTTTCCTATTCTATTTCCCTTAGGGTTTATAGACATGAATACAGCCTGAACAGCTGGACAGAATTACACCAAATTTGGTAGAAAGGTAGATCTTGGTCCAGTAAGCGACTCTTTTTGTAATTTGGTGAAAATCAGCTATGTAGTTTTCAAGATAGCAACTGTAATTCAAATGTGTATCTATAGGGGTTTGTCCCTCTGCAGATCCTCCTCGTATTCCTGATTCAACATGCCAACAGCAATGTAGTGATTGACTGGCCACACCTGATTGGAAATTTGGTGTTGTCATTGTGTTCATTCATATACGGTCCTAGTGGGGAAAATAAAGTTAAAAGGTGATAGAAGGGGTCAGGGTAAAGGTACCCTAACCCCATGGGACTAATGGAGGGGTCTGTGAGGGATCCCTCATGGACCATAAATGTCCAAAAATGTTTTGATTTAAGCATCAGAGAAGCCACAGATCCTCCCCAGATCCTCATGGATTAGGGTGGATCTACCAATCCAGAACACAACAAATAAGCATACACTCACTCAGAGATCCATAACCCTACTCATTCCTCACTAACATACTCCAACACCACCTTACTCTCCCATGATGTCACTCACACAGCCACTCACGCACCTATGCAGGCACTCTCACACCTACTCACAAATCGTAAAAACCACTCACATACATTTACACACCCACACAACCAATGATATACCTACTGACACACCCACACAGCCAGTCCCATACCCACTCACAGCCCCACACAGACAGTCACATACACACTCATATAGCCACCACACACTCACACACCCACACAACCACTCACACACACACTCACATGCCCTGAGACACCCAGGTTGCAGGGACATTATAGTTAGGAAACAGCAGTGAAAAAACATAGAAATTCACTGAATAAAAACAAAGGTTACAGGGACATTTTAGTTAGGTTCAGATTTTACACACACAAAACCACTGAAAATCAAAAGTTATACTTACAGTTATCTCAAGTAACTATATGTGCCCTAAGGTAACTATAACTCAAGCCCTCATCATGCACTGCTAAGTACCCCACATATTAAATTGCTCATGACATCTTCTATGACATCATTAATAATATTACTGCAACATTTGAAGTGAGCATTTTTATGAGAAACCTGTGCATGGGGGTGTGAGTTATAGTTACCTTAGGGCCAATTTTGGACCCGGGGAGGGGGTCGATTGTGGACTACGGGACCACATTCCCCAGGGCACAGCCTTTAAATTATGTTTTTAATAGGGGAGTGGGCTGTGGAGCTACCCCCTCCTCTCCTATGGGGTCCCGGGGACCCCATCACCCGGCCTTTTTGCCATGGAGGAGGGGAGCAATTTTGGCCAAGGGACCCCAGCCCCCTGGGCCCGGCCATTATATTACTGGGTGGGGGTCTGCACAGCCCTCCCCCGGCCAATTTCTGCCCTGAGGACCCCATCCCCAGAGTTTCAGACATTATACTATCGGGGAGATTGCCTATGTGGCACTCTCCCAGAGTCAATATCTGTCCAGGAACGCCAATCCCTGTGGCCCAGCCATATTTTCCTGCGGGTCCCCAAGGAACACAGTCTGCACCTGGACTGCAGGAGTAGCCTGAAGGCACCTTCAGTTCCTGTCGGTGCCTCACCTCCTGCATGAACTAACATTGCTTCCACACATATGGAGGTGCTGAAAATACAGCTCCCTGTGTGTGAAAGCAATTTGCCTGTTCCCCTGCTCGCTTGAAAGTGGGCAAGGAAACAGATGAATGCTCTGCTTCCAGCAAGTGAGAGAATTTTCCCGCTCTCGCTTGCTGAAAGTGGAGTGTTTGTTATGGCTTGGCAGGAGCAGTTAAAGCTCCTGCCATGGAACAGTAATCCGCAATATACCAGGGTGAACACCCCAGGACAAAGCAGGAGCTGGCCCTGGGAGGTAGCTATCACCAGACAATCTATGGCTCCAAGAGGTGGGTGGCACAGCCCCCCTCCACTGTGATATATAGCCCAAGGGAGGTGGTGGTCCCTGGGGCTGTGGAAATTCCGTGCAGGCCCCCCATTTATTTGATGTTTAGCCTTGGGCAAGTGGCATGCATGGGGCCATATATATATATATAGGGCGGAACATGGATACTTATGAGGAAACTGCCAGCTGCCTCTCTTCATTGCCTTCCCGTGAGCAAGGGCTAGAGGAAGCCCGAAACGCGTTGGGACATTGATGGCCAAAGTTCATGCTGTACTTAACGTGCTGTTGACCGTTGCTGCCTTGCAGAATAAAGATGTAAACACGCTGAGAATGGGCCTCCAAATGTCGGGTTCTTACAATTGAATATATATATATATATATATTCAGGTGCCTATATATTTGGTAACAGTTGATAAATCTTCATGAAATGCTGATACTTCACATGGGGTCTGGAAAGTTTTGGGGTGCTTTTGTGTAAAAGGGGCAGAGAAAAAGGTAGGGTCCCAAAATGTGTTTTCCCTATGTTAATCCTATAGGACCATTAGACACGACTACAGCCAGAACTGCTGGACGGAATTATATCAAATTTGGCAGAAAGCTAAATCTTGGTTCACAGATCATGTATTTTGTGATTTGGCGTAAATCTGTTCGGTAGTTTGGAAGATATTAACTGGAAAACAAATTTTTATATCAGGGGATGTGGATTCAAATTCACTGACGAACTCCTGATTGGCTGGCTGCACCTCGACAGAAAAGATCATTATGTTTGCCATGGAACGGTTGCAGTTGTTGAAATCATAGAGTGAATATTAAGTGAAGGGGACAGGTGAGAGGTTTATTGACCCCATGTGAATGCTTGCAATGAAGAGTGAGGGTGTATTATGGCCATAAATATGGCTCCAATTTTTTTTTGATCATTCGTTTAATCTGCGGATTCCTTGCGAGGCGAGGCTAGAGATCCGCTAAATTAAAGCAGCTGAAAAAATATATACATATAGAACAATATATACATATTTGTATCCTATTCTTCTCACAGCTACTCACATACCCATACAGATAATGTTACACCCCCTCTTATACCCATACAGTCATTTACACATTCAGTGTTCCACCCATATAGACACTGTCACACTGATTAACAACCCCATAATGACACTGTCACTCCTATTCCTAAACCCATACAGACATTGTCACACCCATTCATAAAGTCATATAGACACTGTCACATCCATTCACGTACCTAACCAGGCACTGTCAATCCATTGACAAAGTTGTACAGACACTGTCACACCTATTCACAATCCCTTAGAGACTGTCATACCCATTCAAATCCCCTTAGAGAGCCGTGGGGCTCATCGGCGACTCGGATGCTCGAAGGACTGGTCGCGACGAAGGTGAGGAGTTTGGCCAGGGACGTGATCACTGCCAGCGGCGTCTTAGCCTTGGCATCCCGAGGTTTTTCTTCCTTCCCTTCCGAGCTGACCATCTGGGTGGCGCCGGTCATCGACTGAGACCTCTTCTGTCGGTCCTGCCGTGAGAGCCGTTTGGGCGATTGTGGAGCTTGGCAGTTGGAACCTGGACTCTTGATTGGTAAGAACCGTTGTACGGTACTTGCTCCGAGTTTTGAAGCCTGGTGTGGCTATTTGAGTTTGATTGATGGTGACTAGTCATATTTTGAATTTGTCTTTGTGAACATATATGCGTTGCAACACATATAGGCAGGTAATGTGGAGAAATTTCTCCGGAGCTGTGTAAACTTGGAACGGCGCAACGATTAAGTGCCATTTTTCTTGATAATACTGCATATTTTGCATTATTCCTAACATGCCTGCTTTTAGCGCACTCCGTAAGTGGTGCTGCTGTTTGGGTAACCGGTTGAACCTCGAGGAATCTGCTCCAGCTCCCCCAGAGGGGACTCCTAATAGGGATATGTACGTGAAGCATGGTCTTTCTTCCATAATGTACAGCACATTGTGGAGGAAATATACCAAGAAGGATCCTGAGTTGCGATGGCCTTTGTATGGATCGTTTGATATGCGTAAGATTGAGTATGTGGAACAGTGTATGTGTAAGCGACGTGCTCGTCAGGATATGTTTGAGTGTGTGCGGTTATGGGTGAAGGAAGTGCGTGAGCGAGAGAAACGTGAGAAAGCATTGTTTGATAAAGAGCAACGAAAGAATGATCATGTGCGAGCACAGGAAGCAAAGCGTCGGGAGGACAAAGAACAGACGGATAGACAAGAGAAAGAGCGTAGGCTACAAGTTTCGGGTCAATATGTTGTTCGCCAGCCACTTTATCCTGTCCTTAATAATCCTGATGACGATTTTTATTTACTAGATCGCTCTCCGCCCCCTTATGTTGGCGCATCTGCTCCGCGGACGCAAGATTCTGACCCGGCTTCGGGTAAGGTAGACACGCGGTCCATGTTGCCAGCCGAGCAAATGGCTGAGCTTCGGCAAATTTCCTTCCGTGCGCTGAAAGGCAAGGTATCCCAGGAGGACTTATTTCAAATTTGGGGGCCATGGCAGGAGAGAGATAAAGTGTATTTTCTGGGTCATTTCGCGGATGAAGTGATTAATGCTTTCCGAAAATATTCTCATGTTTTTGAGCCTGACGAAGTGTCTTCGGATGCCAGAGCAATACGTAACGGTGCTTTTTCTCCCTCTAAGGCTCCTGAGGCGGCTCGGCGGCTGTTCGCCTTGCGGGACGAGGTACTGGCCCTTCGAGAGAAAGCACGCCAACGAGCGGAAACGGAGAAGCAGTCGGATTCGGTTGCAGCAGAGGGCCACCCATCCGCCTCCCAGTCAGATAAGGATGACATAGTGCATGCTAAACCAATGCGAGAGGCGGGGACTAGCTCCGATATTAACTCCGTCGATGCTAAGGGATATTTCGTGTATAATTGGGTTTATACTCCATGGCATAGAGCCGATGTTATGGCGTTAAAGAATGCATTGCCTGACCCCCGCAAGAATCCAGCGGCCTTCTATGAAGAAGTCGAGGGGGCCTTGAATTCTTGCATTATGACCTTAGCGGATATAGATCTGTTCTTTGGCCTTATTCTACCACCGGACACGTGGCGATCTGTCCGAAAGGTGGATGATATAGTTGCTTTTAAGGCCCGGTGGTCTGACCTTGAGGATGAGGATAGGGAGCGGAAGCCCGCACAGAAACCTCCCCGGAATATTCTAGATCTCCCTGCTGCTATTGTGGCTAAATTAAAAACAATAATCCCCCCCAAGAAGATTGACTGGAATATGTTGGCGGCATGTAAGCAGAAAGTTGATGAGTCAGTGGCAGATTTCTTCACGCGCTTTGAAGAAACGTTCCATGATTTTAGTGGCCAGTCGCTTACCGACGACACAGGCCGCCACCTTTTCGCGGACAAATATGTGGCTAATCTACTGCCGGCAGTTGCGGCCCGGTTAAAAGCGAGTGAGAGCTCTTGGTCCTCCGCGACACCGACGGCCCTTCTGACCATCGCCCAGTATTATGAGCGTCAGGAGCACGAGGCGAAGGGCCAGGAGGAGAAGAAGTCAAAAGATCTCAAAACGAAAGTTATGTTAGCACAAGTATATGGCCCGCCCCGCCGGGGTAATAACAATAGGGGAAGGAGCGGATCTTATGGTCCCCCTTCGGGCCGACCTGATTTGAATAAGAACCAATGTGCGTACTGTAAGCAGTTGGGCCATTGGGCCAGGGAGTGCCCAGCTTTGCGCGCTTCGCGGCAGGGGCACACTCTAGGTGGCCAGAGGGGGAGAGGGGGCTTCTCGAACTTTAGAGGGACCTCTAATGATAATGTCCGTTTTGATACTGCCGGACAGCACCGAGATAGCTCGAATATTTTTGATCGCCAGCATCAGTACCATGTATCGGACATCGATCACTCGGGATATCACGATTCTCAGCATGCATAGGAATGCGTAGGATGGGGGTCCGAATCAGTTGAGGTGCCGGTCGATCAGACGGGTCCTTATGTATCGGCTGAGGTTTTAGGTTCTACTGATCAGTTCCTAGTGGATACAGGAGCGACACGTAGTGCGTTGTCTAGGTACTTGGTTCCGGGGGCTCCCCCATCCGGCTCAATAGTTACATCGGTAGGGTTTGACGGTACACTTTCCCGAAGCCCTCTTTCACAGCCCCTTGCATTTAAAGTTGATTGTTTTTCTGCGCCTTGTCCGTTTCTGCTTGCTCCGTACACACCGGATAACATTATGGGCCTTGATATGTTAAAGCATTTTAGGGCTACAATTCGCTGTTCCCCTGAGGGTGTGAGGGTGATTTTAAATGACAACTACCCCCGATCTGGGCGGATGTGTACGATTTCAGAGGATGCGTTGTTGGCTACCCTCCCCCGAGCTTTATGGGCCACGTCGGACACGGATGTGGGACAAATGGTGATTCCTCCGGTCCACATTAGTGTCCAGGAGGGGGCGGTGCTACCACGCCTCCCCCAGTATCGTATTTCCCAGGAGGGCGAGGAAGCTCTCATACAGATTGTGCAAGATTTGATCGCGGTAGGAGTAGTGGAAGAAGTTCCCTATAATATCTGTAACAGTCCGATTCTCCCTATTCTGAAAAAGGACACGGATGCAAAGGTTTATCGGTTCATAATTGATTTGAGGGAGGTGAACAAGATCGTGATACCTCAGTACCCGGTGGTTTCCGATATCACGACGTTGCTCACCCTGGTCCCGCCTACGGCGACCGTGTTCTCAGTGATTGATTTGAAAAATGCCTTCTTTTCTATTCCCATTCACCCTGATAGCCGATTCCTTTTTGGGTTTACATTAAACAATAGATCTTATCGCTTTTGTAGAATTCCCCAGGGCTACACAGAAAGCCCTAGTATTTACAGTCAGGCCTTGAAACGACAGTTGGATTCCTTTGCTTTACTCGAGGGGGTCGCCCTCATTCAATATGTCGATGACATCCTGTTGGCGGCTGACACCCTGGAGTTGTGCGAGGAAAGTACGATAGCTTTACTTTCCTTTTTAGCATCCCACAATCACAAGGTCTCTAGGAAGAAATTGCAATTCTGTAGACCAAAGGTGACTTATTTGGGTCACCTTTTGTCTAAGGAGGGGCGTGCACTCACACCAGATCGTATCCAAGTAATTTTGGACACACCAAGGCCATCCACGCAGAAGGATGTGCGTGCATTTTTGGGTCTTGTTTCTTTTTGTAGACAGTGGATATTGGGATTTTCACACATAGCTAAGCCATTACTAGCGCTCTTGACAAAAGACACGCCCATCCCGATCCCCTGGTCAGATGAGTGTGACGCTGCTTTTCAGCAATTAAGACAGGCCCTTTGTTCAGCACCAGTGTTAGGGACCCCTGATTATGCAAAACCCTTTTCGTTGTATGTGCATGAGAAAGATGGATGTGCATTATCAGTCTTAGTGCAGATGCACGGCGATAAGCAGCGCCCTTGTGCATACTTTTCGGCTGTGCTTGATCCTGTCGCCCGAGCATTACCAGGGTGTTTTCGCTCGGTTGCGGCGACAGCTGTGTCAATACGGCAGAGTGAAGGAATTGTATTGTCCCATAAACTGTTGGTGTTAGTTCCCCACGCTGTTGATGCCCTGCTTAATCAAACAAAGACGCAGCATTTGACCAGTGCCCGTTTAACGGGATATGAGTTGACGCTTTTAGCTCCTCACATTACGTTAAAAAGGTGCGTGACGTTAAACCCGGCCACATTGTTGCCATACCCCGAGATCCAGCCTGAGGCGCAGAAAGCGCATGATTGTATTCTTGTGACTGAGGAACAAACAAAGGGTCGTATTGATCTCCAGGATACGCCCTTTTCAGAGGTAGATGGAGAGTTGTGGGTAGACGGATCATGCCTGAAGCTACCAGATGGTACGACTTCAGCAGCGTATGCAATTACCACGTTACAGACGATAGTGGAAACAGCACGCATACCACAGAAATCAGCTCAAGCAGCGGAACTGATAGCGTTAACACGAGCGTGTGAGCTCAGTACAGGATTGTGTGTGAATGTTTACACAGACAGCCGCTATGCCTTCGGAGTAGCGCACGATTTCGGCCTACTCTGGAAGGAGAGAGGGTTTCTAACGTCACATGGGGTACAGATAATGCATGGGGAGTTAGTTCATAACCTTTTAACTGCATTGACATACCCAAAGAAAATCGCCATTGTTAAGTGTAGCGCCCATAGGAAAGTGGTTGATAAGGTTGGAGAAGGGAATGCGTTAGCAGATCGAGTAGCACGGGAGACTGCGATGCAGCCCGGCACTACTGCCATGTATGTAGTGAAGTCACAGGTGGAGAGATGGCATGATGCGAAGGAGCAAGTGCGAGAAATACAAAAGACCGCTTCTGACAAAGAGCGGGAACAATGGGTTAGCGAAGGAGAGCTGGATGACGAGGGTTGCTGGAGAAATAAGCAGATGGATAGATGGAAATTACCCACGGCTTTTGTACAACCTATGGTCCAGATGGCACATGGGCTAGCACATGTTGGAGCTTCCGCAATTGTGAAATTGCTTACTCAAGTCTGGGAGCATCCAGAGATTGCTAGCACGGCAAAGAGGGTGGTGCAGACCTGTATGATCTGTCTGAAGTACAACCCAGGGAAAGGCACGCGAACTCCAGCAGGAGGATTTGCGACACCCACTGCACCCTTTGAGGTTCTGCAGATGGATTATATCCAGCTTGAGCGCTGTAACAATTTGAAGTATGTTCTAGTAGTGGTTTGCGCCTTCAGTAAGTGGGTTGAGGCGTACCCTGCGAAAGACAATACTGCAATGACTACAGCGAAGCTAATGCTGAAAGAGTTTTTCCCCCGATACGGCGTCTGTAGACTTCTGTGGAGTGATAATGGCCCTCACTTTGTAGCGGATGTTATAAAGTATGTCTTGAAGGGCCTAGGCATCACTCAGAAGTTCCATGCCGTGTTCCACCCTCAGTCTGCAGGACTAGTCGAGAAGTATAATGGTACACTGAAGCTTAAGATCGCCAAAATTCAAGCTTCAACATCTTTGACTTGGCCAGACGCCTTGCCACTGGCGTTATTGTCAATTAGGTCGGTGCCACACTCTCGAACCGGCCTTACACCCTATGAGATTGTATTTGGACGCCCAATGAATATCTGGGGTCCACCAAGGCCTAAGGCTGTGTATGATGTACCTTGTGTAATGATGAGCGATTATCTGGCACAGTTAATGGATAACTTGGTTTCTATTCATCAACAGGTCCGAGAGGCGCTCCCTGATCGGTCTACCGGTGAAGGACATGGTCTCCGGCCTGGGGATCATGTCATGCTGAAGGTCTTCGACAGAACGAACAGTTTGGAGCCGAGATGGATCGGACCTGAGCAAGTCCTTCTTGCAACGAGGACGGCAGTGCGAGTCTCGAACAGGAAGAATTGGATCCATTCCTTGCACTGTCGAAAGGTACCGCCCGGATTGGTGGAGTCTGCCGTGCTGACCGATCAACGAGACATCTTAGCAGCAGAGACAGGCCGTGTTGCGAGGCCAAACGACACTGAGGAGCTCTTTTCGGACCACACGACTTCTGGAGGAAGGCGATATCATCTGCGACCAAGGAAGTGAGATCTTCAGTACTGGGACATACTGTCAGAACGGCCCTTGGGTTAGTGAAACGGAGAGCCGCTGAGGCAAGGGGGGGGATCAGCCCTGCATTAGTGTAGCGACACCCGTCTTGGCCCGTTGGTGAAGAAATCAACCGCTGCCCAAGGGGAAGAGTTCTGACAGACTTTTAGTTTCAGGAAGATATTAGGGTATTGTTTCCTTTGACATGGAGAAGAAGAAGATTTTTTGTGCGTTGGGGTTCATGCTAACAGTAGCTATCGTTGGTATAACCACATGGTTTGTGGAGGAGGCAACTCCAGCTCGAGAGACACTTGTGTTGACGACTCCAGTGCCTGCGGAGCACTACTTTTACACATTGCCATATCAAGAGTTGAAGCATCGACAATCCTATTTGAATAACACTTTCATTCAGATGCTGCATCACACCCACGTTGCTACAAATGCTACGAACTGTTGGATATGTGGGATGATGCCAGCCCATCAGAAGAAAGGAGGTACGCCATTCATACCACTTCCTTTCTCTCACAATGGCTCTTGTAGAGCATGGTACACTTTGTTGTTTGCCACTCGGAAACCGACAGTGGGACGACTGCTTTTTAGACTTAATAAAGAATGTCATCAGGACAGAAATGGATATCCACAAGCAAATGGAACGATTTGGGAATGGGAAGAGTACCGACCAGACAATGAATCCATTCCCTATATCTTTACGAACACTAGAGACACTATGGGGAAGGACAAGTTTGTGATCCAAGTGGCACAAGCCCAAGCGGACCTGTGTGTCCAGAGTGTGGGTTTTATCCCTGTTGGTGTCAGTGATTGTTTAACTGTTCTGAATATCGACGGACTGAATAACAGCACCTTCCTAGCATCCCATAATACCTATTTTGTATGTGGAAATAAAGGTTATTACCGTTTGCCGGCTGGGTGGTCCGGGGTATGCTATGTATCATTCCTACTACCCCCTGTATTCCTAGCACCTGCATCGTATCATAAAGACCTGAAATTGTTGAATAATGTGACTGTAAATAGGTATAAACGTACTTTATCGACGGATGATGTGGACCAGACTGATACCAGTTTGCAACAGTATATTGATTTTAACTTAGGATTGTTCTTCTTTGTTGGTGCCGCCTTGAATAGTAGGAAGATCCGAAGATTAACAAGAGTGGTAGAAGCTGTGACAAATCAGACTGCTGCTGCTCTTGGGAATCTTACGGAAGAATTACAGATTACCAGAATTGTTGCATTGCAGAACCGTATGGTATTGGATGTAATGCTAGCTGATCGAGGAGGAGCCTGTAAAATTATTGGAAGTAGCTGCTGTGTGTTCATTCCTGATCATACACCATCCGTTTATAACGCCATTAATAAGCTGCATAAAATAGCAGCTGAAATCCACACGGAAAACGGCACTTGGTCCTTTTCTGGATGGTTTTGGGCATTGGTTACTGCCTGGGGATGGAAGGTCTTAACTGGTCTTTGTATTATCATAGCAATTCTATTCTTTCTCTGTATGTGTATTCAATGTGGACCATTATGTTGTTCTGTATGCATTTCATTCTGCATTCCAGATAAGAAAGCTATTGCCGAAGTTGCCCGCCAGAAGGGTCTAGCTAAAGAGGTTAAAGGAATGATGATAATTGACGTATACGATGATTATTCTTGGAAGCCAGATGTCTTCAGTAAATGCTGAAAGGGTCGTCTGTTGTAAATTAAGGCAGAATGTGATTAAGCATTTACTGAAAACATTAGTGTTTCCCTTTTATCGTGTTTTCCCCATTATGTTGGCAGAAGTCCGGACTCCATTTTGTATTGACATGCTGCCACGTGTTCACCACGAGGAGAGTCCGACCTCTGTGTTAGTTGCTCTTGTAATCTGCCTAGCAACAGTTATAAATAGCTCCCTCTTGTCCATCTGGCGCATGCCCAGACTTGACCACATCTGTTATAATTAGCTTTGCTTGACCATGTGTTTTCGCGGGCTCAAGGAGTGTGTTAGCTCCGCCCATGTATTGATTTAGAATCGAGAATGACCCTAAATGGTAATGTTCTTCGACTTCATGTACTATCCACCCACTCATGAGCCCCTCTGTTGTGTATAAAAGGGGACTGTGTACGAATGTTCTGTGTGCTACTCCTTGCAATACTGAAGAGTGTTGTGTGGATTGTAGGACCACCCTTAAGGGTTAATAAACGTTGTTTTTGTACTTTGCAGTTTCCGTGCCAACTTCCTTATAGATTTCGTTGCAGAAGAGCGAACCCTTGTCTCTTGCGGGCCTAGCTGGGGCTTGTATTCATCAAGCCTGTTATACCCATCCACACACCCATAGAAACTAAATTACATCCATTCACAAATCCATAAAGTCACTGTTACCCCTCCTGACAAATCCGTACAGACATTATCACAGCCATTCAAAACTCCGTCAATACTCTGTCATACCCATTTACAACTCTAAAGAAATACTCTAATATACATTCATAACCCCATACAGACTCTATGACGCCTATTGGAAAACCTATAAAGACAGTGACACAACCATTCACAAACCCTTACAGTCACTGTCAAACCTATTGATAAACCTATAGAGACTGTCACACTCATTGACAACCTCATACAACCTTTGTTATATCCATTCATATACCCATACAGACACTGTCACACCCATTTATATCCAATACAGTCACTGTCACACCCATTGACAAACCAATACACACACCGTTACAGACATTCACAACCCCATATAGCTTCTGTCATGCCAATGCATATACCCATACAAACAATGTCACACTCATTCACAAGCACATACAGCCATGTCCATACTCATTCACAAAGCCATATAGACACTGTTACACCAATTCATGTACCTAAGCAAACAGTGTCAGAGCTATTCACATACAGACTCTATTAAACCCAAAACCCATACAGTCACTGTCACAGCTTTTAAGAACCCCATATAAACTGTCAAACCAATTAATATACCCATACATAGACTTTCATATATACTTACAACCCCATACAGACTCTGTGATACCTATTCACAAACCTTTTGGGACACTGTCACACCCATTTACAAACCCATACAACACTGTTACACCCTTTGGCAAACCCACTTATGCACCTAAAATAACACCAATTTAGACTATGTTATACCCACTGTGAAAAATCATTCAGAAGCTTTTAATCGAATTATTAAATGTGCTCTTTTTCATTGAATGTCTGCTTTTGATTTATTGGGCTGCGGAGTCAAAAACCATTTGGGACATAGCGTGCCTCTTAGAAGAGCTTTTGTGTTAATTGTGAGTCTATGATAACTACATATACGAGTGATTGCAGAGTTTCCAGTTGTTCAGAAACACTCTGTTGCCTTCATCTGGGAAGTGAAAACCATCTCTCCTGTATATTCCATGCATGTTGAAATGCAGGTAAATATTTTTGCCAGAGTCCATGTTACAAGAGATTTATTAAGATATTTCCTGGCTTTCTCTGTCTGTGGACAGAATTCAGAAAACAACTTCCATTTCTGCCTCTGGCATATCTTAGAAAACCCCAAGGCAGTGTAAGGGAAAAGTTTCATTAAATGTTCAAAGGTACTCTTCATTGGGATTTCCAGTCCTTTCTCAGTCACTGTGTCCAGGCCATTCCCACCACTGTGTACAATCTTGAGGGCTGGATGTTGGTTCTCCATAAAACTTTCAACCAATAGAAGCAGGTGATGCCACTTTAACTGGCCAAAGATGAGAGTGGTTTACCATTCTTCTGTTTGGTTTTTGCATGCTTTCTTGAAACAAGTTTGAAAACCTGATAGTGAGTACCAAACATGATCAACACCAATCACATTTAACAGGCATGTGTATCCATCTATAGCAAAAGAAAATGATACAGAGGGTCTGAGTATTATTAAGATGGATGAAACTGAGCAGGATGTCAAAGGACATTTTGAAAGTGAGTAGATCATGAAAATAAAGTGAAGTGAACTGATAAGTAACTATGAATAAAAAGTGGTGAAGGAAAACAAAACAGAGGCATACATCAATGTATGGAGTAACACAAGGAGTGAAATGCTAATGTATGCTGTGAGATATTAAGGCATTTTATTATGTATACAGTTATACAATGAGATATACACATATATGTAGATTAAGATGAGCTGGTTCACACTGATGCTTTTGCAAAGAGAGCAGGGTATAATTAAAGATATTTACTTTTTTCAGATATTGATATAGCTATGCATAGACTAACAGAGAAAGGTTTACAGTAATGCATACATTACATAGTCAGGAGGAAACTGATGTGTGCATCATTTCTTATACTCATTCAGACCTCTTTTATTCTCCTTTATATACCTACAAAGACGCTGTTATACCCATTCACATACTGAACCAGAGACACTGACATCCTCTTATATACCCAATGAGAGACTCTCACGTACCCATACAAACTCATACGTACTGTCATATCCTGTCACATACCCTTTTAGACCACCTTTAACCCTATCCACATTGCCATACAGTCTGCCCCCCATTCACATACATATACAGATAGTCGCATCCTCTCACATACCCATACATATACTGTCATCCCCTGTGAGAAGTTGGCCTGGCACATGGTGTCTCCTAGTTATAAGGGACACCTTGCACCAGTCCAGTTCGACTCCTATTGATGATAGGTTTAAGACAACCTTTAAAGAAAGCTATCCTAGTGGTAGCTGTGGAGAGCAGCCTTCAGGCTAAGTCTTGAAGGAGTGTTAAGCTTATTGTTTTACCATAGATAACCTCTTGAATGACCAAATGAAAGAGTATCCCACACAGGTATATATATAAAATATATGTATTTATTCTAAACAGAATCCCACAAGTCTCTTTATGAGGCTGAGGCAAAGTTACAATTCAAACAAGCATTGATAGATACAATAAAATAGCACTGGAATCATAGGACCCCAGGGGGGGACCAAACCATATATTAAAAAAGTGGTATAAGAACCACAACAATTCTACAGACAATGCCTAGGGCATTTAGGATCACTGGCCCCTTAAGAATCCACCCCAGGTTATGAGGAAGGGGACCCACGGGAGGCGTGTGCAGTGGAAATAGCTGCTATCGAGCTCTCTATTAAAGTCTATAGAGAATGTTGCGGTTTGATTTAAACAGATTAAAGTCACTTCTAGCAGGAGTACAAAGTTAAAACTTTAGAGTTAAGCTTTTGAAGAGCCCACTACCACGAGAGTACCAAGGTACCACTGTTACCTGCCCCAGGGAAGCCGGGTGCATAGGTCGTTTTCGATGTCGGGTCGCGGGCTGATTTTCAATGGGAAAATGTTCAAAAGTGCTGCTAGCCAAAAGCGTTGATGATGCCGTGAAGATTGAAGTTGTAGATCTTGTAGAGAAGAACATGAAAGCAGAGGGGACAGAGTCTGGGTCACGGCACAGTGACCAGGGAGCTCAAAGCAAAGAGCCCTTCAATGTCGGGTGCTTCAAGTGGAAAGAGGTGTAGCTTGGATCTGCAGCCATGGGAGGCTTCAAGGAAGGCCAGCTTCGGGAGGGCAACTGTCCCACATCGCATGAGGGTCGCTGCGGTGTTAGTGGCCGGATTGGATCCACTAAGCCTTGGCAACTGCAACCCACGCAAGATAAACAAATCAGCTACTGGTGCAGATCCACGAGGTCTGTGAGAGGTCTCCTTTGGAGAGACTGTAGAGCAGGCCTGGAGCAAGGGGACCAGGCCCTACCCCTGTCTATGTGGTATTAGCGAACCGCAAATGGTAAATGCGGCATGTACGAGTGCTTTACTCGTCGTTCTGGCCTTGAATGCACTGCGTACACGTTATCTTGCTGCACTACGCGGGTTCCATTTTGGAAACAGTGGCCATCTTGTCATTGCCCCCACACAGGCTATAATGGAGCAAATACGGGCCTCTCAGTACATGTGCTTTCCCGTGACTTCTCGGTGACCTGGGCAGCTGGCTCCGCTGCCCCGGGTCAAACCGGTCTCACGAGCTCCCCTTCCTCCGTCCACCTGTGATTGGCATCAGGGCTCGACCCATCATAAAACCCTTCTCATCCTACACAAACCCCCGGCTAATCTCTTCCACACCTGCTTGTTCCTGCTTTATGACTTGTTTCCCAAAACAGGAGATGCTCATGTTTATTGGGGGGTCTACTGACATCTAACGTGGGATCGCAACCTTATTGTGTAAATCATTGTGAGTTGGCCGAACTGGAATGTGGGATGGTCATCATGACTCTGCCTTTTCTTTGTAATGTACACTGTTATATTGCCGTTTCATAAAACTCAGGAATGTACGCTTGAGGCCGAAAAAGGCCTATTTAAGATGTAGTCCGTTCCTATGATTGGCAGCAGTCTCCTGAGAACATACACGCTGTTGTACTTCTAGGATACCTGTCATTGGTCTGCAGCCAATAAACGATTCTTTGACTTCACCCAGAAGACTCTGGTTTTCTGTAGGTCCGGAACAGGGTGAAACCCCGAAGTCATAGGGTGTGTGCCCCTGCACCGCTGGGTCTAAAATACCCGGTACTTCAGTTTGGCGCCCAACGTGGGGCCGATTTCAGCGGTACCAGTCCAAGCCAGAGGTTCGTGAGGAGCTTTGTGTGGAAATTCCGGAGGAAGGCCGCCACTTCATCGACCCCTGCATGTCGACGTGGTCCGAAAGTCTTTTCTGTGAGGTTCCCCGCGTCCCGACGGCTACGAAGGACTGCTGCCCTGATTAATCGACCTGTTTTGGACCCTTGACGAGTTTGAGAGAGCGAAACAATCGAGAGAGTCTTCTGGTGACGTCATCGATCAGCAATATTCAGTTAAGTATAAGTGGAGCGTCTCCCATTTGTTTTGGTATCCCTCGGGATCGTTTGATTTGATTTGGTAATTGGTGATTTGGTGTTTGCAAACCCCAAAGCCAGAGGATTCGTGTATTCACGAGACTATCGTAATCGATAATCCTTTGACGTTTGGATCTAGACTAGTGAGCGAAGATGCCTGGTTCTAGAATATTTGGTAGATTATTCTGTTTAGGTTGTGGAAAAGATTTCCAGCTGGAAGAATCATGTCCGGTTCCTCCGGTTGGAACTCCAACTTATGAGCTCTATGTAAAACATGGCGTAGGCCCTATTGCATATAACGAAGTGTGGATCCACTACACCAGGAAGGACGGTGTTCTAAAATGGCCCCAAAATGGTAGTTTCGATACCGATATTCTAGATAATTTGGAAATTAAATTGTTTAAGAAGAAAGCCCGGCCGGCGATGTTTGACTCTTTCCGCTTATGGCGGAAGGAAGCCAAACAGAAGGAAATTAAGCTAGCGAAAAAGAATAAAAGAGAGAAAGGTATGTCAGTAATGCAAGCAGCTGTACAATTTAGAGATACTGAGGAGGAGCAGATGAGCGAGCAATTGCACAGGCAGCGTAAGTTAGGGATTGACAAATGTTACCCGGCTTTACCGCACTCTAAGCAAAATGAGTCCGAAGACAAGGAGAAAGATCCCCTAATGTCACACTTGTTGAGTTCGCCACCCCCATATGCGCAAAATGCTACGGCGCCTCCTCAGCTTGTTAATATGCCACCTCCAGTTAATGTATTGCAGGCTTTGCCGCAACCACCAGCTGCCGCACAACCTGTGGAAATATGGATTTTCTGATCAGTTATGTCCCCTATCTTGGACCCCAACGGTTTCATGTATGAATCACAAGTACATGTATGTTCCCTCCAGTTCCAGTTATGAAGACGCAAACACATGTGCGTCCACCGTCAACATGTCCTCTTTCAGATCCGCCATGAATAGGCCGGATATTCCATTCCTAAGTATGAAAGGCCACCGGCTTTATATGGTTCACTTATGCCATTTTTCAGTCCAGGCAAGTAGGCCCTGATTCTGTCGTCAAGCTCTTCTTGCCTTCTGCCTCTGAAAGCTCCAGTCTGAGCCTGCATCTGTGACCATGAACTTTGTCTCATTCCCTGCGCGGCTCTCGATGCCTGACATCAGCCTGTTGCCTGCCAAAAACTGTATTTCACCTTCGAAATTATCTGCTCCGCTCCCTGCCCAATGCATTCCTGTCTAGTAGTTTAAGTAAACATTCTTCCAGCTACCGAGCAAAGGCCAGGCTTCTCTGTCTTTATGCAAGTAATTCATAGCCCTATTATTATGGAAGACTTCTGCCCTCGCATCTAGTGTAGACACTTAGACGCTTGTACACACACTAACAGTCAGTATAGTCAGTATAGAATAAGATTCTACTCTAAGAGACCTCTCTTTTGGATAACATAGTTCTTTAAACATAGGATGTTAGATATGATTTGGGATTAGGTTGACTTGACCCTCCAGACTTCTGTCGCCACATGTAGAGCTAAATGTCAAGTCCCCTTCACCCCCTAGTTGCACGTCAATCATACGTCATGCTGCTGCGCGCGCATTCCTGCCAAGTATTTCTGCTGACATTGCGAAATTCTTTCATGGAACCACCCTATTATGACATCACACCTGATGACGTTCTTTAGTTACACCCAGTTACGCCTACTTTTGCTACGCATGTATGTTTTATCTACATTATGAATTGTTACGCCTCCTGCATTTGCTTCATTGTAATGCCTATTGTATAAAAGTGATTACTTATCAATAAAGTATGTACTTCACTTCCTGAACCTCCGTGGTGATGGAACTTGGAGTCACCGATTCGAATCGTCCACTGGAATAAAGCCCATTCCGAACCTCTAATACCACGGATTCTGCCTCTTATTTACTGAGCTATTTTTGTTATGTTTCTGTATCAAATTAAGTCCCGGTAATTAAATTATTTACCACATGAATGGTGCCCGAATAGGGACACTTTCTCATCTCACGCGCCGGCGGTGCGTTGCAGTCCCGGTCTCCTGCCACAGCTGGACGGACAACAACGCGTACCAGCAGGATTTCCTGTATCTCCCTCCGGTCAAGCGGGGGCGACTGAGGCTGCGATCAACACCCAGACGAGGCGGTGAGAAGTGCGAAGTATCCCGACCAGAGCCTAGCTGAGAGAGCAAGATCCGAGGTATACAGAGGCCCACCAAGTTCCGAAGTTCCGAAGTTCCGAGGTTTCCGATGTTCCGAAGTGTCCGAAGTTTTCGAGTCGAGTCCAGTCCGGTCCAGTTCAGTTCCGTTCCGAGGCCTTCCGTTCCGAGCTACCCGGTGAGTACCATTACTGGGGAGGCGTTCTGACGTGCACATAGGTTGTGCCGGTCAAGACGGGTTTGGGTACACAAATCCGGTCTGCACTGTTTTAGCAGTGTATCTGTACTGTTTAGCAGTATATCTAGTATATCAAGTATATAAATTCAGAATAATTCAGTTAATGCCGAGTATTATGTTTAGTGATTAAGTTTCCTTAGATCGTCATCATCATTGTTGCTCATTTAAATGTTAAATGTTAAATTTGTTAATACGTCCTGCATATTGTGGTATGAATGACTGTTCATTATTGTGTTTATTGTATTAAGTTTGTTCAAGATTAAGTATCAGATCAGTTCTCAATATGCCGCTCTTTTCTAAATTAAGACAGATCACAACTAGAAAAGGGGTACTCGAAGAAGCTGTTCCTATTCCTCCTAGGGACACTCCAGGGTACTTCATGTATCATAAACACGGCTTAGACGCTATATTATTTCTTGATTTATGGGTAGACTACACCAAGGAATTACCAGAAAGTCAGAGGTGGCCCGCAGCTGGGACCTGGGATGCAGAGTGCATCATGAAAGTAGAGGAAGAGTTATGGAAAAGGAAAGCCAGACAGTCACAGAAAGACACCGTTGAGTTATGGCGTAAAGAATCTCATAGACGTACAGAAAAAGCACTCCGACAGGAGGAGAAAAATAAGGAGAATTCAAATAAAGTCCGAGAAAATCTATTAATTGAAGAAGGTACACGAGTGAAATCAGAACAAGTAGACAGACAAAGAAATGCCCTTATGAATGGTATGTATCCCCTCCTGGCCGAGGGATTACCTAAGGCTACTCCGGAGATACCAAAAGACTTGCCACCCCCATTGTTCCCAATAAAAATGCATCCTAAGGGGCATCCTAGAACAGCAGAAGATGTTTTTCTTTCCTCATATTTAGATGACGCAGCTCCCGAGTATGCTAACCCCGCCCCACATAGACCGTCTGCCGGGGTGGTTCAACGCCAAGATCCTGTATCTGTATCTCTACAGCAACAAATCCTGACACAAGTTCCGGCAAGCACATCTGTTTCCACATCTGTTCCTACAGCTACTTCTATAGCCGTGTCCACACCTATAGTTGCTGTATCGCGTTCAACGAATCCTTTCACGCCCGATACCCCAGATGGGGCTACCGGAGGTGCTACCAACATTTTTTCTACGCCACCCAGAATAAATAAACTTACCTTTCAAGAATCAGCACATCCACGTACCCCCAAACTCATAAATTCCCGCACGCTTAAGGAACTTCTTATAGATTGTAGATATGACCCTGTGCCCGGCAAAGAGGACGAAATGATCATGGCATCATTACGTATCAGACGAGCCGCGGTGTATTTAGGGAAGTTACCAGGAATGACTATGCATCTAGATAATATATACCATTTTGTCCAAACAGGGCGAGATTCTGAATGTATTAACAGAGCTATGGAATACCAGAAAGTGGAGATACAGGGGGAACTGTTACGTTTCCTCATAAATTGTGTGATCAGAAATCAAGACCGACCGGGGGTAGATCCGGAAGCAATGCAAACTCTTACCAGATGGAGCCAGAATATATCAGAAGGGAGACATGATAGGCAAAATTGTATAATAGCCATGTGCCGAAAGATCCGTAAAGAAATAGAACGCCTACACGAAGAGAGATTAGCGGTAGACCAGTTTGAACAAAACGAGGAGGAAGAAGGATCAGGACTGCCCACAGGACAGTCAGAAACAATAGCCTATGTAGGTAGAGGAAGATCTTGTAATAGTACTAGATGTTTTTCTGACCCGATACGTCCGATATGTCCAGATAATAACAGGAATTTCCAAACACCTATTATAAATATAAGGTCCCCCGAGCATTCGTTCCAAGCCGCTGACAAATTACTCCGAGAACGAAGGGGTTATCATTTACTCGATTCTATGGATGAACAAGAATTAGCCAGGTCAGCCGTTCATTGGGTTGACAGTCCCGGAAAATATGGTGATGATACAGTAGCACACACATTTTTGAACCTTACCCCAGATGAACAGCGTTTAGCTGGGATTTATATGATTTAACAACTCCTTATACTATATAAAAACCAACATTCAGATCCTGGTCCCTTACCTGATATATTGACTGAATTACTCACGAATAGATGGAGAGGTTCAGGTACTAAGTTAATTAGAGAAATACTAGAATCAAGAAAGCAGTACATTCTTTTTGTATGCCCAGAACATGTCTCACTGCCCATCAAGGAAAGAACGACGTATTACATGGACAGACAGAATCCCTTACGAGAAGTACACCCAATAAAAGGCGAGGACAATCAGTTTAAACGTGTATTTGTATATACGCCCATATCGAAAATAGAATTGTTACAAATGAAGAAAGTGGTACCCAGTCATGACAAAGACCCAGCGGGTTTCCACCGAGAAATTAAAGACATGTTACTCATGGGAGAGTATACCTATCCCGACATTATGACAATATTAAAGGTATTGATGCCTGCTGGCATTTATGAAAAACTCAAGGAAAAAGAGTGGGAGGTGGGAGACCAAAAGATAGACTGGACAGCATTAGAAGCAGAAGAAAAGGCCCGAACTGCAGGAGCAGGGCTTGGGGATAAAACTAAAGCACTACCAGGTTTACTAGTACAGGTACTGCCACGTTTATTAACTACGAAAAAGGAAGACTGGGGTACAATTTCAGCCTGTAAACAAAAGCAAGATGAAGACACTAGTGATTTCTATGCCCGATTTGAAAAATGTTTTGGTATAAATAGTGGCATAAAAGCAAGTAGCGAATCATACCCACATCTGTTTGTGACAAAATTAGTTGAAAATTCCCTGCCCCAAGTGAAGAATAGAGTATTAAAATTCGAGAGTACCTGGCAAGGTAACACCCCATCACAAATGTTACAAATGTTACAGTATCATCACAATAGAATTAGAGAGGAACAAGAACATGAACAAAGACGCATGAAAGACACGAAAATGAAAATGCTAGTCTCCCAGACAGTTCCAGCTGAAGGACATAAAAAGGGTACGACACATTCCGGTGATTCAGCAGGACCTGTAAAAGGGACATGCAACTATTGTAAACAGCCAGGACATTACATACACGATTTCCCAGTCCTAAAGCGTAATATTGCCACAGGTAAAACACAGGAAAGACCACGGCCACCTAGACAGGATCAGAATGAACAAGGAGCCCCGCAGCATGCACAGTCCATGCCAGCTCCACAACAGTCTATACAGTTTGTGCCAGCTGCACCAGCGCTGCCTGTTGCTGCCACACAAACCACGACACGACAGCTGTACCAGACCGCACAGTACGACTATCCTGATTATCAACGATACGCATGAACCAGCCTAGAGAGGGAAGTTGACTTACCCCTTATCGAGGTCCCAGTAGACCAAGAAGGACCTTATGTACATAGTGAATTATTAGGCCAAGATAGAAAATTTTTACTTGATACAGGGGCAAGTCGAACAACCATAAAACGTAGTGAAGTTCCAGGGGCACCCCTCTCAGGCTCACAGAATATTTCCCTTGGTTTTTCAGGAAAACCTATTGTTAATGAAGTATCACAGCCTCTTCCACTTACGATAGGACCTCTGACCCGAACTACAGATTTATTACTTACTAAATCATGTCCAGAAAACTTGTTAGGTATAAAAACACTGAAAGCTCTAGGAGCTATAATATGTTGTTCTCCGGAAGGAGTAAGATTGTTTTTACGTGATTTCAAAGGTCACTATGTGTCTCGAGACATGGATCCCCGACTGCAGACTTTACCTACACATTTATGGGCACAAGGCCCTACTGATGTTGGTTGCATGAATATTACACCATATCGAGTTACACTAAAGGCAGGAGTGGTACTACCACGAATGCGACAATACAAGTTACCCCCAGATGCTGTAGTGGCTTTACTGCAAATCATTGACGAGCTCATTGCCCAAGGAGTGGTTGTGGAAACAGACTCCAATGTATGTAATTCCCCGATAATTCCGATTCTTAAACGAACAGATCCAAAGGCCCCGCCAGTATATCGATTGGTTATTGATCTGCGCGAATTGAACAAATGCATTGTGCCACAATTCCCTGTGGTCCCAGATATCTCGTCATTACTGACAGCTATTGATTCCGAAGCAACATTCTTTACTGTAATTGATCTCAAGAATGCCTTTTTCAGTGTCCCAATAGATCCGGAAAGCCAATACTTGTTCGGATTTAGTTTAAATGGACGTAGCTTTAAATTCACACGCGCACCTCAAGGATTTACAGAAAGCCCCAGCATCTATAGTCAAGCACTGAAAAGAGAACTCGACAGTATCCACTTGCCAGTCAACACTGCCCTGCTTCAATATGTCGATGATCTGCTGATCACCGCTAGAAGCGAACCGGAATGTGAGAAAGCATCACTGACAGTTTTACAATTTCTAGCCGAAAAAGGGCACAAGGTGTCCCCTTCTAAGCTGCAATTCTGTGTCCAGCGAGTTGTTTATCTTGGACACTCGCTGTCCAAGGAGGGAAGGCAGCTTACACCAGATCGCATCCAGCTAATTGCTAATATGCCAATACCCAAGACACAAAAGGAGGTGCGGGCTTTCATAGGCCTCACTTCATATTGTAGGCAGTGGATCCCTCAGTATGCATTTCTAGCAAAACCACTCATTCAATTGACAACACAGGAGGCAGCCACATCGACTGTTCTCCCTTGGACTCAGGAACATGCACAAGCTTTTGAAAGCCTAAAGAAAGCCTTATGCCAAGCACCTGTTTTAGCAACACCATGTTACAATAAACAGTTTACACTCTTTGTTACAGAGCGCGAAGGTACTGCCTTGTCAGTACTCACACAGGAACAAGCAGGATCACACAAACCATGTGCTTATTTTTCTAGTACATTAGATCCCGTAGCTCAGGCTTTGCCTGCATGCCTAAAATCAGTGGCAGCAACAGCTTTAGCAATCAGACAAAGCGATGCCATAGTGTTAGGACATCCATTGACAGTTCAAGTACCACATGCAGTAGAGGTTCTTGTGAATCGAACGCAAACACAACATTTGACTATAGCGCGACTTACAGGGTATGAATTAACATTGTTTCAGCCACATATAGAAATCAGACGTTGTAACACATTGAATCCTGCCACACTTTTACCTGTAATCGGAACAGACCCACTAGCTCATGATTGTATTGAAGTTATTACAATCACGACGAAACCCAGACAAGACTTGACAGATGTCCCATTGTTAGACCCAGACCTGACGTTGTATGTAGATGGTTCATGTATGAGAACAAGTACAGGAGAGTTAGTGGCCGCTTACGCAGTCACAACGGACACTGAAATCATTGAAACAAATTGCATAAATACCTTGTCAGCTCAAGCCGCAGAGCTCATCGCTCTGACACAAGCCTGTATTCAAGCCACAAATAAAAAAGTCAACATATACACTGATTCACGTTATGCATTCGGAGTTGTACATGACTTCGGCGTGCTGTGGCGAGAGAGAGGTTATTTAACTTCTCACGGTGCCCACATTCAGCACGGACCCCTCATTCATGCCTTATTAGATGCAATACATCTACCCACTGCAATATCAATTATGAAATGTAAAGCTCATACGAAAGTTACTGATATTATTTCTCAAGGCAATGATCTAGCTGACAGAACAGCTAAACAGACTGCTCAAACTCAAACATCCGACATGACAAAGACAATAGTCCCGACGCCAACACATTGTATGACGGTTAAAGATCCCACTCTTGACGTAATTGACATACAGACACATGCTACACCAGACGAAATAAGGAAATGGACTGAATTAGGAGGGATCCAAACGGATCAAGGATGGGTGACGAAGGAACAATCTGTGTGGTTCCTTCCTGATTCAATGGTCCAAGTCATTATTAACACTATACATAGTCCAGCGCATCTAGGAGAAAAAGCTATGCTAGACAGCATTCAACACATTTGGTTCAACAAACATTTACGAGCAGCAGCTAAACAAAAAGTTCGTACCTGTATGATCTGTTGTCAGTTTAACCCAGGAAAAAGCATTCCCGTAGAACAGGGTGGATTTCAGCCTCCTGATCACCCTTTTGAAGTCCTCCAGATGGATTATATCCAGATGGAACGATGTCGAGGATTCAAATATGTTCTCGTAGTTGTCTGTGCTCTTTCCCGTTGGACAGAGGCATACCCGGTTTCAGATTACACTGCCCCGACTACTGCCAAACAGTTAGTTCGAGAATTCTTCACACGATACGGTTTACCACGTGTTGTCTACTCAGATAACGGCCAGCCGTTTTCATCCCAACTAATGAAACACGTTTCACTTTTGTTAGGCTATCAGTGGAAATTCCACTGTGTCCGACACCCCGAGGCAGCAGGTCTCGTGGAAAGACATAATCAGACCCTGAAAATTAGATTGTCCAAAATATGCAGAGAGAAAGGTGTCGACTGGGTAGTAGCGTTACCAGTTGCACTCTTTTACATGAGAATGGTAGCACACTCTCGAACAGGGCTATCCCCGTATGAGGTGATCTTTGGCAGACCACCAAATATGTGGGGGACGCCGATACCACGCAAAATAACTGATATTGACTGTAATATGCTGACAGATTACTTGGCTTCCTTGATGTCTGCACTACAATCTTGTCGTTCACAGGTAGCTGCAGCCTTTCCCGACAACACTGAGGTGAAACCCCATGACGTAGTTCCGGGGGACCTGGTCTTAGTGAGGAACTTTGATCGGAAGACTCAGCTGGATCCTAGGTGGAAGTCGCCGCAACTGGTCTTGCTCACCACAAGGACAGCCGTGAAGATCGAAGGCAGAAAAGGCTGGGTACATTCAAGTCATATCAAGAAATTTCATGGACTACCATCGGATGTAAATACCACACCTCGTGTGTCTTCACCCATTGACTCAAAACTTCCTTTGGTTGAAATGAGTAATCACGAACAATACAAACTAAAACTCAGGTCTAACCAGTCAGGCAATTTGATTGTTTAAGTCCTCTCCAAGGTGAAGCGGTTGAATTTGTCTCTGACATGTATCCCTTAGACCTGAATAGAGAAAAAACCTGAAAAATGTTGAAACGACATGCGTACTGTAAATCACTGCGTAGTCATTGCACAGTGACGTTATTAATTTTGTTTTTCTTACGTTTTTTAATAATTACTGCAAGTATATTGTTGCACATATATTTTCCTATTTCTAGACATGTTTATAATGTTACTGCTGAACATTCTTTTAGTGAATTACCTCCGCATGAGTTGTCTTATAGATTTGCGCTGCGCAATAACACGTTTATTAGTATGTTACATCATTCCCATCAGGTTAGCAATGCTACAAATTGTTGGATATGTGGTCGACTCCCTCCCTATCAGAATTATAAAGGAATTCTACCTCTCTTTCCATACCCGTTCACACACAACGGCTCCTGTGGAGCATGGTTTAGTTTAATTAATTCCCTAGATTCGAATTCTGCAGTTTATCAAGACAACTGGGTATGGGGAAATTTGAACTTAGTTTTACTTAAAGTCTGCTACCCTAACAAGGAGGGACTTCCCAAAAGAACAGGAACTGATCTAGAAAATGAAGTGTATGGATTAGGAAATTTTACGCTTAATCTTATGATCCTAAATGTCGAATCCGAAGCTACTCCAATTTTGCCCGCTATGTCAATATTTCCAGTAAAAGGTGAATTATGTGTAAGAAAGAATGGTTCCATACATATGGGCCATAGTAGATGCACCACTGTAATAGAATTTAGTGATCAAGGCAAGTCGACATTTAGAGCTTCCCGCCATTCCTATTTCATATGTGGTCAGACGGCATATGTACGTTTGCCTCTAGATTGGGATGGTACCTGCTACATTGGATTCCTTTTGCCACCTGTTTTCCTAGCTCCTCCTGATTATCACAGAAATACTCATTTAGTACACAATAGAGAAAGGAGAGATCTCCCAATAGTCGATTATACTGAAACAGCATGGGAAAAATACACAGATTTCAATAAAGGTCTCTTTCCCTATATAGGTACCGTTACTAATAGTAAGCTGATACGTAGATTAACTAGAACCCTTGAAGCAGTAGTGAACGAAACTATTTCCGCCTTAGGCAATTTAACAGAAGAGCAGTCTGCTATGCGGATTGTTGTGCTTCAAAATCGTCTTGTCCTTGACGTCATCCTGGCCGATAGGGGCGGAGCTTGTAGGGTCATCGGATCAAGTTGTTGCATTTTCATACCAGAAAATTCGCCATCTGTATATAAAGCCATAACTCGCCTTCATAAGATTGTAAGCCAGATACACCAGAATCCAGGCACCTGGACTTGGTCCGGTTGGTTTTGGAGTGTATTATCTACCTTTGGATGGAAGGTCCTATCCTTCCTAGGTATTGGCCTTCTCATTCTATTCAGTTGCTGTCTATGTCTACAATGTGGACCAGCGATCTGTGGTCTGTGTGCCACATCGTGTATTCCACCACCAAGATTTCATTCATCCCAGAAGAAAAAAGAAGAACAAATGATGCTATATGAACAGATCAACGGATTGATGAAGATTGATATCTCTTAACGGGCAAGTAGGGGACAAGGAGGGAATGTGGAAATATGGATTTTCTGATCAGTTATGTCCCCTATCTTGGACCCCAACGGTTTCATGTATGAATCACAAGTACATGTATGTTCCCTCCAGTTCCAGTTATGAAGACGCAAACACATGTGCGTCCACCGTCAACATGTCCTCTTTCAGATCCGCCATGAATAGGCCGGATATTCCATTCCTAAGTATGAAAGGCCACCGGCTTTATATGGTTCACTTATGCCATTTTTCAGTCCAGGCAAGTAGGCCCTGATTCTGTCGTCAAGCTCTTCTTGCCTTCTGCCTCTGAAAGCTCCAGTCTGAGCCTGCATCTGTGACCATGAACTTTGTCTCATTCCCTGCGCGGCTCTCGATGCCTGACATCAGCCTGTTGCCTGCCAAAAACTGTATTTCACCTTCGAAATTATCTGCTCCGCTCCCTGCCCAATGCATTCCTGTCTAGTAGTTTAAGTAAACATTCTTCCAGCTACCGAGCAAAGGCCAGGCTTCTCTGTCTTTATGCAAGTAATTCATAGCCCTATTATTATGGAAGACTTCTGCCCTCGCATCTAGTGTAGACACTTAGACGCTTGTACACGCACTAACAGTCAGTATAGTCAGTATAGAATAAGATTCTACTCTAAGAGACCTCTCTTTTGGATAACATAGTTCTTTAAACATAGGATGTTAGATATGATTTGGGATTAGGTTGACTTGACCCTCCAGACTTCTGTCGCCACATGTAGAGCTAAATGTCAAGTCCCCTTCACCCCCTAGTTGCACGTCAATCATACGTCATGCTGCTGCGCGCGCATTCCTGCCAAGTATTTCTGCTGACATTGCGAAATTCTTTCATGGAACCACCCTATTATGACATCACACCTGATGACGTTCTTTAGTTACACCCAGTTACGCCTACTTTTGCTACGCATGTATGTTTTATCTACATTATGAATTGTTACGCCTCCTGCATTTGCTTCATTGTAATGCCTATTGTATAAAAGTGATTACTTATCAATAAAGTATGTACTTCACTTCCTGAACCTCCGTGGTGATGGAACTTGGAGTCACCGATTCGAATCGTCCACTGGAATAAAGCCCATTCCGAACCTCTAATACCACGGATTCTGCCTCTTATTTACTGAGCTATTTTTGTTATGTTTCTGTATCAAATTAAGTCCCGGTAATTAAATTATTTACCACAAACCGGCTCTTATTAATGTGACGCAGCCCCCTCAAGGGCCGCCAGTTGTGCTTCCAACTGCCCCCGCGCTTCCTGTAACCTTGCCTAATTCACCAGCGGCCTCTCCCAACACTTTTCCTTGCACCACTTCGGTACCTGTTTCTACGTCCTCTTTTCTTCCCTCTGTTTTCCCCCCTGTTTCTGCCTCAGCTTCTCCTTCAGCGCGACAGCGTTTAGCTAATGTGGTTACTTCATTAATGTCGCCTCTCTTTGAGTTGTCTGGTGCGACTCCTGGTTTGCAGCGTAAGCAATTGCGTAGTCAGTTGCCTACCTCTGACGAGAAGAACGTAATAGACAGCATGGCACGCAGATGGATTGTTTTCCCTTCATTGTATGATGTGGAATCAATTGCTAATGTCTTCCATCAGTGGGATGCCCCGAAGCAGAGATATGTGTTTGAGAAGATGTGCGAAATTCTCTGTGAGGAATTGGAGGATAGTGGTAGAAATCCGAGGCCACGAGAATTGTGTAGAGTAAGGTCCGATATTGGAGCTGGTATGATTATAGACCGCGATATAGATAAAGCCGTTGCGGTTGTACTATCCTTCAGGAATGATGAATGTCAACAGTCATTGTTCGAACAGGATGTCCCTGTGGGGAGAAAGGAGAAAGTGCGACAATACCCCATGAGAGAAGTGCCCCCGGTATGGAAGGAAGCGGTTGCAGCTGTCGGTGCTAACCCCGCTGTGGCAGCACATTTCCAGCGTATTTGGGTGCATGTGCCATGGAAGCGTTCTGAGGTGTTAGCGCTTAAGCAGTCCTTGCCTGATCCCCGTAAAAATCCGGCAGGTTATTATAAAGAATTGTCACAAACGGCAGGATCATGTATTATGAATCTGGCCGACATAGACATGTTGTTTGGTAATGTTGTTCCACAGCCCCTATGGGGGTCAATCCGTAATGCGGATCATGACCAAGAGCTGGGGGATACATGGGCTAACATTATTGCTGCCGATGCAAGACAAACTGGTGGCGCGAAACCTGAGCCTTTAGTGGCTGAACTCCCTGGTAGAATCATCACGTATATGAAGACACTAATGCCAGCAATGCGCGTAAATTGGGACAAGTTATCTGCATGCAAGCAGAAAAAGGATGAGACAGTGTCAGACTTCTTTACTAGGTTTGAGGAAACGTTCATTGATCACAGTGGGCAGGATATGAGTACGGAGGGTGGCCAACGGTTGTTTGTGGATAAGTTTGTGCAGAATTTACTCCCTGACCTGTGTAAAAAGTTGAAAGATTCAGAGAGTTCTTGGGCCGTTTCCTCTTCAGCGCAAATACTGGCTACCGCACAGTATTATGAAAACAGAGATAAAGACGAGAAAGATAGAACAGAGAAGAAAACGAAGGAATTAAAGACAAAGGTCCTTTTACAGCAGGCCTATCCGCCACGTGGAGGTGGTAATAATTATAGGCAACCCCAAGGTGTCTATCACCAACCCCAACAATTTCAGAACAATCAGCAAATGAATGGGTATTATCAACCACGTGTCCCGGTAGGTCCCAACCAATGTTCATACTGCAAAGAGGAAGGTCATTTTAAATATAGTTGCCCTAAGTTAATGCAGCGGAATGGTACTATGTATGGCGCAAGAGGTAGAGGTGGTCAGCCAGCTCCTAGAGGTAGAGGGCGTGGAAGTGTTCCCCAAAATGCGCGTCCTCTGCCGCCTCAGAATACCATTAATAGCTTTGATCAACAAGCTAACGCGATCGGTAATACGGCACAGTATTATAATAATGATTATTATGCAGAAGATGGTGATGTAGAAAATAATGATTACTAGGACAGCCGTAGACAGAGAGAGGGAGTTGTTTCAGTGCCAGTGGATCAGAGTGGACCGTATGTTGAGGTGACTACAGCAAATGTAACGGAGCCTTTTCTGCTAGACACTGGTGCTGCAAAGAGTTCAATTATGCATTCCAAACTCCCTGGCGCACGTTTGTCTGGCGACATAAATGTTTCCGTAGGTTTTTCTGGCGCCCCTGTTAGGAACCCAATTTCTAGTCCCATGTCACTTTCTGTTGGACCTTGTGAGCTGAAAGCACCTCTGATTCTGACGACAGGTTGTGGTGAGAATTTGCTGGGACTGGATTTGTTGAAAAGATTGCATGCCACGTTGTATTGCTCTCCTTCGGGAGTACAACTTACATTAGGCAAGAAAGTAATTTCCCCAATGTACTTGTCCAAAAATACAATGCCGCCTGAATTGACATCCCTTCCGGATGCCCTTTGGGCTACTGGTCCCAATGATGTGGGCCTCTTGGAGATACCGCCATACGTGGTGACTTTAAAGGCTAATGTCAGACTGCCACGTATTCCCCAGTACAAGATCTTTAATGAAGGCCAAAAAGCATTATTAGATATTGTCCACGACTTTATTGATAAGGGTGTGATTGAAGAAACAAGAGGCAACGTTTGCAATAGCCCGATTTTACCTGTCTTAAAGCGAACTGACCCTTCACAGCCACCTGTTTACAGATTCGTGATCGATCTTAGAGAGGTTAATAAGATTGTTGTGCCACAGTTTCCAGTTGTCCCTGATATAACTGCTTTGTTAACGATGATTCCAGCCTCTGCTGAATGGTTTTCAGTGATCGATTTAAAGAATGCTTTCTTTAGCATTCCAATTGCAGAAGAGAGTAGAGACATTTTTGGTTTCAGTCTGGGAGGCCGAAGCTTCCGCTTCAAACGCGCTCCCCAGGGCTACTGTGAGAGTCCATCTATATACAGTCAAGCTTTGAAAGCACAGCTTGATGCACTTGTTTTACCTAGTAGCGCTATCCTGATTCAGTACGTAGACGATTTACTAATCGCTGCGGATACTGAGGAGATCTGTAAAGAAGCCACATTATCATTGTTGCGCCATTTATCCGTTTTTCATCACAAGGTGTCCTTATCTAAGCTGCAATATTGTCGACAAGAAGTGACCTACTTAGGTCATCTCTTATCGAAGGAGGGAAGGAGACTGACCCCAGAGAGAATTCGAGCCATTGCACAGTTGAGTGTGCCAAAGACACAGAGAGAAGTACGTGCTTTCTTGGGCATTACCTCATACTGTAGGCATTGGATCCCTAGTTTCTCCTTGCTGGCAAAACCTTTGTTAGCCTTAACATGCAAAGACACACCGAATCCTATCCCATGGTCTGAAGAGTGCCAGAAAAGTTTTGTGGAATTGCGTAATGCATTATGTTCAGCACCTGTGTTGGGTACTCCTGACTACAGTAAACCTTTTACATTGTATGTGCACGAGAAAGATGGATGTGCGTTGTCAGTGTTAACACAGCCTTTTGGCGATAGACCGCGCCCATGCGCGTATTTCTCATCCACCTTGGACCCTGTAGCGAGGGCATTGCCAAGCTGTCTGAGAGCGACAGCTGCTGCAGCGATGTCTATCCGACAATCTGCTGGTCTGGTAATGGATAACACATTGATCGTTATGGTTCCACATGCTGTAGACACATTATTGAATAGAACCAAGACACAACACTTGACTAGTGCACGCCTATCGGGTTACGAACTTACACTGTTAGCGAATCACATACACATAAAACGATGCAATACACTGAACCCAGCTACGTTGTTGCCGATTCCAGCAGACTCAGATGAGATTGAGCAACATGACTGTTTGTTCAGAACGGAAGAAGAGACGAAAGGAAGAGTGGATCTGAAAGATACTCCCCTGACTGAGTGTGATGGCACTTTATGGGTAGATGGTTCATGTTTTAAGCTCCCTAATGGTGACACGACTGCTGCATATGCTATCACGACTTTACATACGGTTGTGGAAACTGCACGAGTGCCACATAATTCGGCCCAAGCAGCAGAATTAATCGCCCTCACAAGAGCATGTGTGTTATCTGAAGGAATGAGAGTAAATATATATACAGATAGCCAGTACGCCTTTGGCGTGGCTCATAATTTTGGGCGACTGTGGAAAGAGCGTGGGTTCCTGACGTCACATGGAGCTAAAATTCAGAATGGCAAGTTGGTGAATGATCTCCTTGAGTCACTGACCCTACCGTTGCAAGTTGCGATCATGAAATGCAGTGCGCACAGGAAAGTCACAGACGATGTTGGTCGTGGGAATGCGCTTGCTGATGAGACCGCGAGAGAAACCGCACAGAATGTGAAGACTAGAATGTATGTTGCAGGTCCCGCAAGATGGGTTAATGATGTAGGAATGTGTGAGAATACAATAGAGAGTGTGAAGTCGCTTCAAGCTGAAGCCACAGAGGAAGAGTTAAGCAAGTGGAGAGAGAGTATGGGTAAGTTGGATGAGAATGGTTGCTGGACTGATCTGACAGAACATAGGCGATGGTTGTTGCCTGACGCGTATGTGCTTCCAGTGGTTACTATGGCACATGGAATGGCACACATCAGTATGAAAGGTATTTGCAAGTTGTTGGCTCCAGTATAGCAGAATGCTGGGATTCCCAAGTGTGCAGAGAATGTGGTCAAGAATTGTATGGTATGTTTGAAGTACAACCCCGGTAGGGGAACCCCAACTCCGGCCGGTCACTTTGCGCCCCCATCATGTCCATTCGAAGTTTTGCAGCTGGACTTTATTCACATGGAAAGATGCAACAACCTGAAATATGTACTAGTGGTTGTTTGTGCTTTCTCAAAATGGTTAGAGGCTTATCCTCTAAAAGATAACACTGCCCTGTCCACAGCCAAAGTCCTTGTGAAAGAGTTCTTCCCCAGGATTGGAATGCCGAGAGTGGTATGGTGTGATAATGGGAGTGAGTTTGTGGGTAAAGTGATGAAGAATGTATGTGAAGGTTTAGGCATCCAGCAGAAGTTTCACGCTGCAAATCACCCCCAATCAGCTGGATTGGTAGAGCGCTACAATGGAGCCTTAAAGCTCAAGTTGGCTAAAATTCAGGCGAGCACTGGTCTTAAATGGCCTGATGCCCTGCCTCTAGCACTCCTGTCCACCAGAATGACAATACACTCACGAGTGGGACTTAGTCCCTACGAGGTGGTCTTTGGCCGCCCGGCTAATGTATGGGGTGTGCCAAGGCCCACTAAATTCAGTGAGATAGAGCATCCAGTGCTGCTCGATTACCTGTATGATTTGACTGTTAAACTACGTGTTTTGCACCAACAGGTACATGATACTCTTCCCCAAGCTTCCGAAACTCCTGGACACCCTATCAACCCTGGTACGTGGGTGCTCGTCCGGAACTTCCAGTGCAAGAGCAACGACGAGCCCCGCTGGCTTGGCCCTCATCTTGTTCTACTATCGACAAGGTCAGCGGTGCGAGTGAAAGGGAAGAAGCACTGGGTTCATGGTACCCACTGCAAGGTAGTCCCCTTGCCTTTGCCATATGACCGGTGGGTCAAAGAGGGTATTACCGACTCTGAGACAGACACTGTACTCCGTTTCACACCATTCAGTGATGCACGCCTAAGAAACACAGCTTCAGACCAAGAGAGTGACAATATTCTGCAGGAAGCTGTGCCACCATCGAGTCGATTGGACACCACTGAGCCTGAACTTTTGTTCCGAGACCAGACAGCACCTGGCCGTCTACGTTATAATTTAAGACCTAGGCCCATGGACAAATAAAGATTTCCTCACTATTTCCTTTTTGACATTTTTCACTCTCCCATCTGAAAGACTTTCTTGATTTTTTGTTTTTCGAACCACCATCCGGGTTCTGCCGCAGGGTCGCGGTGTCAAGACTTTGGGGTACAGGCCGAAGACGCTAGGTCGACGGTTCTGGTTGGTCTAAGGCGTTTCCCTGGACTGACAGGCGTACTCCTTAGCAGAAGAAACTCACCCGCCGCGAGCGGCCCGAGTAGAGGATGGAGTTTTTCAAGATGGAGAGACCGATCGAGGAAATGAGCTTTAAAACCAGGATGTGTAGAGTTGTAAAAAGTAAATGTTTTGTCTTTTTGTGCCTTTTTATACTGTGTAGTATTATGATGTTTATTGTAGGACTTGTGTTCTTCTCCGCTCAAAAGCCTATTGCACCCACTCAACAGCCTATATTCCTTTCTACTGCCTCCTCTCACTCTTTTCACCCCCTGCCTGAGCACGAACAGACCAGACGATCGGAGTTTGTAAATAACTCATTTATCCAGCTCTTGCACCAGCACCAGCTAGTAGTGAATACGACCAATTGCTGGGTCTGTGGGTTAATGCCACATACCATTAACAAGGGTATTCCCTACCTGGTGTTGCCGTATAGTTCAAATGGATCATCATGGGCATTCCAGACCATGTTTCTCTATGCTCTGGAGACGTACTCCCCTCGCCAACCGCGTTCCATCAGACCCATCACCAATAATAAGGCTTTGATGAAAGGAGTTGCCGATATCAGTAGGGATATTGATGCATACTCGTCCATTCCCAAAGAAGAGTTGAGACCTTATGTAGGATGGAACGCGACGGAGTATAGTATTAGTCTGGGTGAAAGACAGCGACAAATCTCATCTCCAATCTGGGTCGTACCCCACATGGGTCGGTTCTGCTTACAGGGTAATGGTCAGAACCCTAGGGCTCAACTGGGTAGAAGTGACTGTACCGAAACGTACACTTTCCCGTCACAGTTTTCCCCAACGTTTCTAGCTGCCAAGGGTACCTATTTCATCTGTAATGACCGAGCATATACATGGTTGCCCCCTGATTTCTCGGGCACATGTTATATTGCGAATCTGCTACCGCCTACCTTCACTGCTGCCTCTGATTATCACAAGACGAGAGTCGTGAGAGGTGTAATTAGTAAGGAGGACACTGCCGGTCAGGAAGCAGGAGACTTCTTCTTGGGTTTCCTGCCGTTTTGGGGACCTATGGTCAATAGTAGGAACCTAAGACAGCTGACACGTGTGGTTGAATCCACTATCAATGTAACGGCTGGTGCCCTTAGTAATCTGACAGCTGAGCTCCAAGCGGACCGCCTTATGACTCTGCAGAACCGCATGGTCCTAGACGTTATTCTTGCAGACCGCGGTGGGGTATGCAAGGTCATCCAATCCAGTTGCTGCATTTTCATACCAGACAATGCTCCAACGGTGTATCAAGCTATCTCCAAACTCCACAAAATATCTGAATCCGTACACGTGAATAAGGGAGATTGGCCATTGATGGGATGGTTCTGGGAACTGATATCTGCCTGGGGTTGGAAAGTCCTGATGGTCATTGGAGTGATTTTAGCCATTCTCTTCCTGTTCTGTCTGTGCATACAGTGTGCTCCTGCGATGTGTGGCCTCTGTGCTACCTTATGTATAAGGAAGCCTGTATCGAGAGACGAGCTAAGTAATAGGATGATGCTACAGCAACATCTCCATGACTTTGCGGACATTGACCTAGACTCAGATTAAGATGAGTATAGTGATTGCCTATGTAAGGGCAAAAGGAGGGTCTGTCGTACTTTACTCTTTGGAACCGCGTAGGGGACCAGGCCCTACCCCTGTCTATGTGGTATTAGCGAACCGCAAATGGTAAATGCGGCATGTACGAGTGCTTTACTCGTCGTTCTGGCCTTGAATGCACTGCGTACACGTTATCTTGCTGCACTACGCGGGTTCCATTTTGGAAACAGTGGCCATCTTGTCATTGCCCTCACACAGGCTATAATGGAGCAAATACGGGCCTCTCAGTACATGTGCTTTCCCGTGACTTCTCGGTGACCTGGGCAGCTGGCTCCGCTGCCCCGGGTCAAACCGGTCTCACGAGCTCCCCTTCCTCCGTCCACCTGTGATTAGCATCAGGGCTCGACCCATCATAAAACCCTTCTCATCCTACACAAACCCCCGGCTAATCTCTTCCACACCTGCTTGTTCCTGCTTTATGACTTGTTTCCCAAAACAGGAGATGCTCATGATTATTGGGGGGTCTACTGACATCTAACGTGGGATCGCAACCTTATTGTGTAAATCATTGTGAGTTGGCCGAACTGGAATGTGGGATGGTCATCATGACTCTGCCTTTTCTTTGTAATGTACACTGTTATATTGCCGTTTCATAAAACTCAGGAATGTACGCTTGAGGCCGAAAAAGGCCTATTTAAGATGTAGTCCGTTCCTATGATTGGCAGCAGTCTCCTGAGAACATACACGCTGTTGTACTTCTAGGATACCTGTCATTGGTCTGCAGCCAATAAACGATTCTTTGACTTCACCCAGAAGACTCTGTGTTTCTGTAGGTCCGGAACAGGGTGAAACCCCGAAGTCATAGGGTGTGTGCCCCTGCACCGCTGGGTCTAAAATACCCGGTACTTCAGGGGAACTCTTAGATGTCGAGATTGTCCTCTGCTCGGGCCCACAATTTGAGAGAAAAGGGACCGTGGAAGGCAGCTAAATGGAGTGTGTAAAAGGGAGCCCACGGGCCACCGGAGGGGGCTAGGGTGCTGATCTTTGGCACAAATGCTGCTTGGTAGTTGGCTCAAAAATGGGCCAAAGCACAACTTCCCCACTGGTCAGAGTTGTGTGCTACACAAGAGGTGGCTGGTGTCCTGGGGTATTTGGAATCTCGGCACCCACACGGTCCACGGGGCTCAGGTTTGCTGTGCACACTCACTGGCCTCTGGAATGCTTGGGAAACCCACCTCAAGGGTGATGGAAGTCGACGAAGTTTGTGAGAGCAGCGAAGTTCCAACAGGGTCACTTGCAGTGTTTCAGGTGCCTGCCAAGCAGGGGGGTAACTCCTTTACCCCAAGGGAGATTTCTTCAGCCAGCTGGGCAGCAGCTCGTCGAAGGTCAAGTCTGTAAAGTCCAAGATTAATCTGAGGCTCTGGGGCCACGTTATTCACCTTTATCCCCAAGATTAGGGGAGTGTCCAGAGTAGTGTCCACCAATGAGAGGTGAGGCGGGAAAGGGTGGCTACACCCTCTCCCCTTTGGGCGATGGGCAGGATGCCCCTGAACCGGTTCCAGGTGGTGTATGCAGAATGTAGGCGCTGTAGCTGCCTACGTGCAACTCTGAAAGGCAACTTTGGTGCACCCACCCTGTTCCAATCCACATATCCTGTCTGGGGAGATGCTAGCACCTCCCTGCCACAAGAGCCCTATTGTCCAGCTGGCGAGGCTGGGGTTTTCCCCAGCAACAGCCAGCCAGAGTTGTGTGGGTGGCGGGTAGTAGCCATTTTGTACTACATGTGCACTTTTAAATTGGTGTCCGAATTCTGCCGCTTTTCCCATATCGATCCTCTAGCAGGAGGGAATCGTGCCCTCATGCCCATGGCTGGACTGGGGGTAGGATTCTTACATGTTTGACACCAAACACGATATGGTTCAGTGTAACCATTCTCAAGTTATCACGCTATCGCGATAGACTTATAATGCGGTTAAGAGTATATGGTATGGCTACACTACAAACAACCCAGCAATGATTTTACGAGGGTTTGCAGAGAGGCCCTACTCAGGTAGGGGTCTCCCCTCACACATACCTCAGCACCCTGCCCTGTAGGATTAGCAAGGCCTGCTATAGGGGTGACCTATGAGAGTACATGTGTTGTAATGGGGTGGGATATAGGGTACCTATATCCCTGTAAGGGGTGCTAGCACCACCTTACCCAGACTACAGTAGTGGTCTGGTGGTGTCAGTTTGTATGGCTGTCCCAGGGTGGCACAATAAGTGCTGCAGCCCTGGTAGGCCTACTGAGGGACCCATGCCCTGGGTACCTAGGGTACCATCTACAAGGGACTGTCAGGGCATCCTCAGCATCCAATTGGTTGGTACCTAGGGTACTCACATCGTTTAACAGAGGAAGCAGATAGGCTGGGGTCCTGGATAGCAGGGCCACAGCCTGGCTAAAGTCATAAAAACAGTCAAAACATCAGCAAAAAGTTGGGGGCAACTATGCAGTCGATGCCACTCTCCTACATAACCCCCTCCCCAAACGCAGGGACATTAAACTAACCTTGACCAGTTGAGTCTTCATGTTCTAAGTGGAAATATCTGGAGAGGCCATCTGCATTGGCATGGTTGCTCCCAGGTCTATGTTCCACTGTATAGTCCATCCCCTGTAGGGAAATGGACCACCTGAGTAGTTTGGAGTTTTCACCCTTCATCTGTTTTAGCCATAGGAGGGGCTTATGGTCTGTTTGAATAATGAAGTGAGTGCCAAACAAGTATGGCCTCAGCTTCTTCAAGGCCCAGACCACAGCAAAGGCCTCCCTCTCTATAGCTGACCAACATTTCTCTCAGGGGGTCAACCTTCTGCTAATAAAAGCTACTGGTTGATCGTGGCCCTCCTCATTCAGTTGTGATAACACAGCACCTACCCCCACCTCTGAAGCATCAGTTTGAACTATGAATTCTTTGGAGTAGTTGGGGCTTTGGAGCACTGGATTAGAGCACATTGCCTGTTTTAGGTCATCAAAAGCTTTCTGACAGCTGACAGTCCACTGAACCTTTTTGGGCATCCTCTTAGAGGTGAGGTCATTCAAGGCAGTCACAATCGATCCATATCCCTTTACAAACCTCCTATAGTAACCAGTCAGGCCCAAGAAAGTTCGAACCTGAGTCTGGGTGGTTGGAGCAACCCAGTCCATGATGGTCTGGATTTTGCTCTGAAGTGGTTGAACCTGGCCTCCACCTACAAGGTGACCCAGGTACACAACCTGACTCTGCCCTATCTGGCACTTAGTAGCCTTGATAGTGAGCCCAGCCATTTGCATGGCTTCCAAAACTTTCCTCAGGTGGATCAGGTGATCTTCCCAGGTGGAGCTAAAGACAGCAATATCATCTAGATATGCTGCACTAAAGTCTTCCAGGCCTGAGAGGACTTGGTTCACCAACCTTTGAAAAGTGGCAGGTGCATTTTTCAAACCAAAGGGCATCACAATAAATTGATAATGCCAACCAGGGGTAGAAAATGCAGTTTTGGCTTTTGCAGACTCAGCTAACCTTATCTGCCAATAGCCAGCTGTCAGATCAAATGTGCTCAGATATTTGGCTGAGGCCAATCTATCTATGAGCTCATCTGCTCTGGGAATTGGGTGTGCATCAGTCTTAGTGACTGCATTGAGTCCCCTGTAGTCAACACAGAACCTCATCTCTCTCTTACCATCCTGGGTGTGAGGTTTTGGTACAAGGACTACGGGGCTAGCCCAAGGGCTATCTGAGGGCTCAATCACTCCTAATTCCAACATCTTTTGGACTTTTGTCGTTATGCAGTCCCTGACATGGTCAGGTTGCCTGTAGATTTTATTCTTGACAGGCAGACTGTCCCCAGTGTCCACTTCATGAATGCACCAGGGGGTCTGACTTGGAGTCAGAGAAAACATATGACTGTAAGACTGAAGAACTTGTCTATAGCCTGCTTGCTGCTGGTCAGTGAGGCTGCCTGCCAAGGCTACTCCATCAACTGACCCATCGTCAGGGTTCTGAGAGAGCAGGTCTGGGAGAGGGTCACTCTCTTCCTCCTGTCCCTCATCTGTTGCCATGAGCAAGCCCATGTCAGCCCTGTCCACATATGCTTTCAACCTATTGACATGAAGTACCCTGTGGGGACTTCTGGGAGTGCCAAGGTCTACCAAGTAGGTAACCTCTCCCTTTTTCTCCAAAATGGTATGGGGTCCACTCCACTTATCTTGGAGAGCTGCTGGGGCCACTGGCTCCAACACCCATACCTTCTGTCCTGGCTGGTACACCACCAGTACAGCATTTTGGTCATGCCAGGCTTTCTGTAATTCCTGACTTGCCTCCAGGTTTTTAGTTGCCTTCTTCATGTACTCAGCCATCCTGGAGCGGAGACCAAGTACATAGTCAACTATATCCCGTTTAGGGGTTCGAGAGGTTGCTCCCATCCCTCTTTCACTAGACAGAGTGGCCCTCTAACAGGATGGCCAAACAAAAGTTCAAAGGGGCTATAACCAACCCCCTTTTGTGGCACTTCCCTGTATGCAAAGAGAAGGCAGGGCAGAAGAACATCCCATTTTCGCCTAAGCCTTTCTGGGATCCCTTTGATCATATCCTTTAAGGTCTTGTTGAATCTCTCAACAAGGCCATTGCATTGAGGATGGTAAGGGGTGGTGAACTTGTAGTTAACCCCACACTCCTTCCACATTGCCTTGAGGTAGCTACTCATAAAGTTTGTACCTCTGTCAGACATACCTTTTTCGCTGTATGTGCATGAGAAAGATGGATGTGCATTATCAGTTTTAGTGCAGATGCACGGCGACAAGCAGCGCCCTTGTGCATATTTTTCGGCTGTACTTGATCCTGTTGCCCGAGCATTGCCTGGTTGTTTTCGCTCGGTTGCGGCGACAGCTGTGTCAATACGCCAAAGCGAGGGAATTGTGTTATCTCATAAGCTGTTGGTATTAGTCCCCCATGCTGTTGATGCCCTGCTTAATCAGATAAAGACGCAGCATTTGACCAGTGCCCGTTTAACGGGATATGAGCTGACGCTTTTGGCTCCTCATATTACGTTAAAGAGGTGCGTGACGTTAAATCCGGCCACATTGTTGCCATACCCCGAGACTCAGTCTGAAGCACGGAAAGCACATGATTGTATCCTTGTGACTGAGGAACAAACAAAGGGTCGTATTGATCTCCAGGATACGCCCTTTCCAGATGTAGATGGAGAACTGTGGGTGGACGGGTCATTCCTGAAGCTACCAGATGGTACGACTTCAGCAGCGTATGCAATTACCACATTGCGAACAATAGTGGAGACAGCACGCATACCACAGAAATCAGCTCAAGCAGCGGATCTGATAGCATTAACATGAGCATGTGAGCTCAGTACAGGATTGTGTGTGAATGTTTATACAGATAGCCGGTATGCCTTCGGAGTAGCGCACGATTTCGGCCTGCTCTGGAAGGAGAGAGGGTTTTTAACGTCACATGGAGTACAAATAATGCATGGGGAGTTAGTTCATAATCTTTTAACTGCATTGACATATCCGACGAAAATTGCTATCGTTAAATGTAGCGCCCATAGGAAAGTAGTCGATAAAGTTGGAGAAGGGAATGCGTTAGCAGACCGGGTGGCACGGGAGACTGCGATGCAGCCCGGTGCTACTGCCATGTATGTAGTGAAGTCGCAAGTAGGAAGATGGCATGATGCGAAGGAAGAAGTGCGAGAAATACAGAGGACCGCTTCTGATAAAGAACGGGAGCAATGGTCCAGTGAGGGAGAATTGGATGATGAGGGTTGCTGGAGAAATAAGCAGATGGATAGATGGAAATTACCCACGGCTTTTGTACAACCTATGGTTCAGATGGCACATGGGCTAGCACATGTTGGAGCTTCAGCAATTGTAAAATTGCTTACCCAAGTCTGGGAGCATCCAGAGATTGCTAGCATGGCAAAGAGAGTGGTGCAGACCTGTATGATCTGCCTGAGGTACAACCCAGGAAAGGGTACTCGAACTCCAGCAGGAGGATTTGTAACACCTACTGCACCCTTTGAGGTTTTGCAGATGGATTACATCCAGCTTGAGCGCTGTAACAATTTGAAGTATGTTCTAGTAGTGGTTTGTGCCTTTAGCAAATGGGTTGAGGCATACCCTACGAAAGACAATACTGCAATAACTACCGCCAAGATGCTGTTGAAGGAGTTCTTCCCTCGATATGGCGTTTGTAGACTTCTGTGGAGTGATAACGGACCCCACTTTATAGCGGATGTTATAAAGTATGTTTTGAAGGGTCTGGGCATCACCCAGAAGTTCCACGCAGTGTTTCACCCTCAATCTGCGGGACTAGTCGAGAAGTATAATGGTACACTGAAGCTCAAGATCGCTAAAATCCAAGCTTCGATGTCTTTGACTTGGCCAGATGCTTTACCGCTGGCGTTATTGTCAATTAGATCGGTACCGCACTCTCGAACCGGTCTTACACCGTACGAGATTGTCTTTGGACGCCCAATGAATATTTGGGGTCCACCAAAACCTAAGACTGTGTATAATGTACCTTGTGTAATGATGAATGATTATCTGGCGCAGTTAACGGATAACTTGGTTTCTATTCATCAACAGGTCCGGGAGGCGCTCCCTGATCGGTCCACCGGTGAAGGACATAGTCTCCGGCCTGGCGACTATGTTATGGTCAAAATCTTTGACAGGACGAATAGCTTGGAGCCGAGATGGGTTGGTCCTGAGCAGGTCCTACTTGCAACGAGGACGGCTGTGCGAGTTTCCAACAGAAAGAATTGGATCCATTCCCTGCACTGCCGCAAAGTACCGCCCGGATTGGTGGAGTCTGCTGTATTGACTGATCAACGAGAAATTCTGGCTGCAGAGAAAGGCCGTGCTGGGAAACCGAACGACACTGAGGAGCTCTTTCCGGACCACGCGACTCCTGGAGGAAAGCGATATCATCTCAGGCCAAGGAAGTGAATCCTTCAGTATCGGGACATGTTGTCAGAACGGCCCTTGGGTTAGTGAAACGGAGAGCCAATGAGGCAAGGGGGGGGGGGATCAGCCCTGCATTAGTGTAGCGACACCCGTCTTGGCCCGTTGGTGAAGAAATCGACCGCTGCCTAAGGGGAAGAGTTCTGACAAACCTTTTAGTTTCAGGAAGATATTGATTCTTTATTTTGACATGGAGAAAAAGAAGATCCTTTGTGCAACAGGTTTTATGCTCACAGTAGCTATTGTTGGGATAACCACATGGTTTGTGGAGGATGTGAGTCCTGCTCGAGAGTTACTTGTGTTGACCACTCCAGTGCCTGAGGAGCACTACTTCTATACCCTTCCGTATCAAGAATTGAAGCATCGTCAGTCTTATTTGAATAACACTTTCATCCAGATGTTGCATCATACCCACGTTGCCACGAATGCTACGAACTGTTGGATATGTGGTATGATGCCAGCTCAGCAGAAGAAAGGAGGAACGCCATTCATACCTCTTCCTTTCTCTCATAATGGCTCTTGTAGAGCATGGTACACTTTGCTTTTTGCCACTCGGAAACCCACAGTGGGACGATTACTCTTCAGACTCAATAAAGAATGTCATCAGGATAAAGATGGATATCCGCAAGCGAATGGGACAATTTGGGAAAGAGTATCGACCAGACAATGAATCGATTCCTTATATTTTCACGAACACCAGAGACACTGTGAGAAAAGACAGATTTGTGATTCAAGTGGCTCAAGCTCAAGCGGACCTGTGTGTCCAGAGTGTGGGTTATATTCCTGTTGGTGTTAGTGATTGCATTACCATATTAAACATCGACGGGTTGAATAACAGTACTTTCTTAGCATCCCATAATACATACTTCGTATGTGGAAATAAAGGTTATTACCGTTTGCCAGCCGGTTGGTCTGGAGTATGTTATGTAGCATTTCTATTGCCTCCTGTATTTTTGGCACCTGCATCCTATCATAAGGATTTGAAGTTGTTAAATAATGTGACTGTAAATAGGTATAAGCGTACTCTATCAATTGATGATGTGGATCAGACTGACACCAGTCTGCAGCAGTATATTGATTTTAATTTAGGATTGTTTTTCTTCGTTGGAGCTGCCCTAAATAGTAGGAAAGTTCGAAGGTTAACAAGAGTGGTAGAGGCTGTGACAAACCAAACCGCTGCTGCTCTTGGGAATCTTACGGAAGAATTGCAGATTACTAGAATTGTTGCATTGCAGAATCGTATGGTGTTAGATGTTATGTTAGCTGACCGAGGTGGAGCTTGTACAATTATCGGAAGTAGTTGCTGTGTGTTTATCCCTGACCACACACCGTCAGTCTATAATGCTATCAACAGGTTGCATAAAATTGCAGCTGAAATCCATACAGAAAACGGCACTTGGTCCTTTTCTGGATGGTTCTGGGCATTGATCACTGCTTGGGGTTGGAATGTTTTAACTGGTCTCTGTATAATTGTAGCAGTTCTGTTTTCTTGTTGCATCTGTGTCCAATGTGGTCCCTTGCTCTGTTCCTTATGTGTATCATTCTGTATTCCCGATAAGAAAGCTATTGCCAATGTCACTTATCAGAAACGTTTAGCTAAAGAAGTAGAAGAAATGATGACAATTGACATATACGATGATTATCCTAACACACCGGATGTCTTCAGTAAATGCTGAAAGGGTCGTCTGTTGTAAATTGAAACCGCAATGTGATTAAGCATTTACTAAAGACATGAATTCTCCTTCCTTAGAACATGTCTCTTTCGTTATGTTGACTAAAGTCTGGACTCCATTTTGTATTGTCATGTCTCCACGTGCTCAACATGAGAAGAGTCCTATCTTCGTGTTAGTTGCTCTTGTAATCTGCCTAGTAACAGTCTATAAATAGTTCCTTTGTCCGCCTGGCGCATGCCCAGGCTTGACCACATCTGTTATCAGTTAGTCCTTGCTTGACCATGTTTTCGCGGGCTCAAGGAGTATGTCAGCTCCGCCCACATATTGATCTTGTATCGAAAATGTCCATAAAAGGTAACATTCCTTGCCTCATGTTGTATCCACCCACTTATGAGCTCCTCTGTTGTGTATAAAAGGGGACCGTGTACGCAAGTTCTTTGTGCTATTCTATGCAATACTGAAGGGTGTTGTATGGATTGTAGGACCACCCTTAAGGGTTAATAAACTTTGTCTTTGTACTTTGCAGTTTCCGTGCCAACTTCCTTATAGATTCCATTGCAGGAGAGCGAACCCTTGTGTCCTGCGGGCCTAGCTGGGGCCTGTATTCATCATAGGGGACCAACAATGTCAATCCCGACCCGCTCAAAGGGCACCCCAACCACAGGCAATGGTATCAGGGGGGCATTTGTGGATTTACCTGCCTTGCCACTGGCTTGACAGGTAGTGCAAGAGCTGCAAAAGCTCTTACATTCCTCACTCATTTGGGGCCAATGAAAGTGAGGGACAATTCTGTCCCAAGTCTTGTTTTGGCCCAGGTGTCCTGCTAAGGGAATATCATGGGCCAGTGTGAGCAGGAAGCCCCTAAACTTTTGAGGTATGACCAACCTCCTGGCTGCACTAGGCTTGGGGTCTCGCCCCTCAGAGTAAAGGAGCCCTTCATCCCCATATACCTTATGGGACCCACTGGCATTCCCTGCAGCCTCAGCAGCAGCTTGCTGTCTGAGGGGTTCAAGAGTGAGCCAGCTCTGCTGCTCCAGGCTCAAGTCTGCCCTAGAAGGTCCCCCTGCCCCCAAGAACTCAACCTGATAAGGTTCCAGTTCATCTGGGGCAGTTCCTTGTTCAGGAGATAGATCCTCTTCTGCTAAAAGAGTTTCTACAGACTGATCCTGGGGGAAGGCTCCGCCTTACCCCTGCTACTCCTCCTCTTGGAAGGTCCTTGGTCCATTTTTACAGGATCCAAGGCCTGTTCAGTTCCTGTCAGCTTTGCTTTTGACCTTGTCATGGCAAATACTTCTGCTGGTATACCCAACATTGCTGCATGGGTACTTAGCTCCACCTCAGCCCATGCTGAGGTCTCCAAATCATTCCCTAGTAAACTTTCAACAGGTAGGTCTGCACTCACCACAACTTTCTTGAGGCCAGTTACCCCTCCCCAGGAGAAGTTCACAACTGCTAGAGCATAGTTAGTACTGACATTGCTTGCATTGGTCACTTGGTAAGTTTCCCCAAGTATGATTTGCTAAGGGTCCACAAGGTCCTTAGTCACCATGGTGACACTGGCCCCTGTATCCCTGTAAGCTAGTGACTCCCTTCCATTTATTTTTGTCTGTTGTCTGTATTTGCCCAGACCACTGGGGCTCACAAACAGGGACAGGTCCCCATCACAAACTAGAACAGACTGAGTAGGAGTTCTGACTAGGCCAGAGTCCTCTCCAGATCCCAGGGTCAATCCTACTATGCCCTTGTTCTGTGTACCACCACCTATAGCTGGACTAGAGGGAACAGGTGCCTTAGGGGCAGGTGTGGTACTGTTGGAGTCTTTGGCCTTATTACAATCTGAAGTCCAATGGGTTTTCTGTTTACAGAATTTACACCATGGCTTCCTTGGTTGTTTAGCTTTAGTAGCTTGGGTGTTCTCAGATGCAGATTTTTGGGGGCCTGTTGAAGACTGCTGGTCTTTTCCTTTTCCCCACCCTTCTCAGAGTTCTTGGCATCTTCCTTTTTAGTTGCACCCCCCAAGGGCTGGACCTTCTGCTTAATCCTGGTTCTGACCCATTTGTCTGCCTTCTTTCCCAATTCTTGGGGAGAGGTCAGATCTGAGTCCACCAGGTGCTGATGTAAGAGCTGATTCTGACAATTATTAAGGATCTGCTCCCTCATTATGAGATTATACAATCCTTGGTAATCATTTACTGTACTGCCAGTTAACCACCCTTCCAGTGCCTTGGTAGCACAATCAAAAAAGTCTACCCAATCTTGATTCTGTGCTTTTTGGGTGTCTCTGAACTTAAGTCTGTGCTGATCAGTGGCTAAGCCAAACCCATCTATTAAAGCATCTCTCAAGATATAGTAATCATCTGCATCCTCTTCTCTTTCAGAGAGGAGCTTGTCTCTTCCTTTGTCTGCAAAGGAGAGCCACAGGATTGCTGCCCACTGCTCTACGGGGACCCTTTGTACTTTACAGGCCCTCTCAAGAGCAGAGATCCATTTGTGGATGTCATCCCCTGTATGATAGGGGGGAACAATCTTGTGGAGGTTCCTATTGTCAGGGACTTTCTCTCTAACTCTAGGGGTTTCATTACTGCCACCAGGGGTCTCTAGACCCCACTTTCTTGAAGCTTTCTGAAGCTCCAGGGATTCCCTGTCCAATGCTAACTGTTCTCTCCTGAGCTGAAGTTTAGCCTGCTCAAACTGTATCAGTCTGCATTTCCTCTCTTGGGAGGAGTCTCTTCTCTGAGAAGAGGCAGAGGTCCCCTTGGATCTCTCAGAATAGTTGGACCCCTCTGAGGGGGATCTTTTCCTTCTGCTTGGACCCACCATTCTCCCTTTAGGGATGAAGAGAGTGCCTTTTGGGCCATCACCTCCATGTTGTGAATGGTCTTGTTCATCCAGGTTGAGTTCATCTTCCTCTTCCTGGTCCTCATCAGAGTCCACCCCAGGGGTGTCCTCTTCTGGGGGATGCCCACCCAACCTGTCTACCCCATCAGACATTAAAGTCTGCTTAAAGTCTGCTATGAGCAGGATTTCCCTGAGACGTTGGGTATTGGCACCTTTGTTTGTCTTAAGTTGCCTAGAGGTGCACATCTCCCTCAGCTCAGCAAAGGAGAGATGATCATATTTGTCGACTGGGACCCTCTGGGGTCCTTCCAGAGCCTTTTGGGCACCTGAACTTAAAGACTTTTCTAGTGTAGTGGTACTGGTGTATCTACCTACAGTAGGTGTGGCCTACTGAACCCTTTCTTGAGTTGTAGTCAAAGTGTGCTAAACCCTCTACACACAACTCCTAAGTTCAGTAGAACTTATTATATTCTAAGCTTGAATTTATATGTACCTTTGGTACCAAGTGGCTTTCACTTTAGAAATTCAATTTGTTATCTGGTAAAACAATGGCAAGCTTGAATCCCACCGCTGCCACCAATGTGAGAAGTTGGCCTGGCATATGCTGTCTCCTAGTTATAGGGGAAACCTTGCACCAGTCTAACTCGACTCTTATTGATGATAGGTTTAAGACAACCTTTAAAGAAAGCTATCCTAGTGGTAGCTGTGGAGCGCAGCCTTCAGGCTAAGTCTTGAAGGATTGTTAAGCTTATTGTTTTACCATAGATAACCTCTTGAATGACCAAATGAAAGAGTAGCCCACACAGGTATATATATAAAATATATGTATTTATTCTAAACAGAATCCCACAAGTCTCTTTATGAGGCTGAGGCAAAGTTACAATTCAAACAAGCATTGATAGATACAATAAAATAGCACTGGTATCATAGGGCCCCAGGGGGGGACCAAACCATATATTAAAAAAGTGGTATAAGAACCACAACAATTCTACAGACAATGCCTAGGGCATTTAGGATCGCTGGCCCCTTAAGAATCCACCCCAGGTTATGAGGAAGGGGACCCACGGGAGGCTCATGCAGTGGAAATAGCTGCTATCGGGATCTCAATTAAAGCCTATGGAGAATGTTGCGGTTTGATTTAAACAGATTAAAGGAGTACAAGGTTAAAACTTTAGAGTTAAGCTTCTGATGAGCCCACTACCACGAGAGTACCGAGGTACAACTGTTACCTGCCCCAGGGAAGCCGGGTGCATAGGTGGTTTTCGATGTCGGGTCGCGGGCTGATTTTCAATGGGAAAATGTTCAAAAGTGCTGCTAGCCAAAAGCGTCGATGATGCCGTGAAGATTGAAGATGTAGATCTTGTAGAGAAGAACCTGAAAGCAGAGGGGACAGAGTCTGGGTCACGGCACAGTAACCAGGGAGCTCAAAGCAAAGAGCCCTTCAATGTTGGGTGCTTCAAGTGGAAAGAAGTGTAGTTGGATCTGCAGCCACGGGCTCCGGGAGGCTTCAAGGAAGGCCAGCTTCGGAAGGGCAACTTTCCCATGTTGGATGAGGGTCGCTGCCGTGTTAGTGGCCGGATTGGATTCACTAAGCCTTGGCAACTGCAACCCACACAAGATGAACAAATCAGCTACTGGTGCACACCCACGAAGTCTGTGAGAGGTCTCCTTTGGAGAGACTGTAGAGCAGGCCTGGAGCAACCAGGGGAACTCTTAGATGTCAAGATTGTCCTCTTATCGGGCCCACAAGTCGAGAGACAAGGGACCGCGGAAGGCAGCAAAATGAAGTGCGTAAAAGGGAGCCCACGGGCCACCAGAGGGGGCTAGGGTGCTGATCTTTGGCACAAATGCTGCTTTATGATTGGCTAAAAAATGGGCCAAAGCACAACTTCCCCACTGGTCAGGGTCGTGTGCTACGCAAGAGGTGGCTGGTGTCCTGGGGTATTGGGAATCTCGGCACCCACGTGGTCCACGGTGCTCAGGCTTGCTGTGCACACTCACTGGCCTCTGGGATGCTTAGGAAACCCACCTCAAGGGTGATGGAAGTCAACAAAGTTTGTGAGAGCAGCGAAGTTCCAACAGGGTCACTTGCAGTGTTTCAGGTGCCTGCCAAGCAGGGGGGTAACTTCTTTACCCCAAGGGAGATTTCTTCAGCCAGCTAGGCAGCAGCTCGTCGAAGGTCACGTCTGTAAAGTCCAAGATTAATCTGAGGCTCTGGGGCCACGTTATTCACCTTTATCCCCAAGATTAGGGGAGTGTCCAGAGTAGTGTCCACCAATGAGAGGTGAGGCGGGAAAGGATGGCTACACCCTCTCCCCTTTGTGTGTTTCCCACCTGGGCGATGGGCAGGATGCCCCTGAACCGGTTCCAGGTGGTGTATGCAGATTGTAGGCGCTGTAGCTGCCTACGTGCAACTCTGAAAGGCAACTTTGGTGCACCCACCCTGTTCCAATCCACATATCCTGTCTGGGGAGATAGCACCTCCCTTCCACAGGAGCCCTGTTGTCCAGCTGGTGAGGCTGGGGTTTTCCCCAGCAACAGCCAGCCAGAGTCGTGTGGGTGGCGGGTAGTAGCCATTTTGTACTACTTGTGCACTTTTAAATTGGTGTCCGAATTCTGCTGCTTTTCCCATATCGCCCCTCTAGCAGGGGGGAATCGTGCCCTCATGCCCATGGCTGGACTGGGGGTAGGATTCCTACATGTTTGACACCAAACACAATATGGTTCTGTGTAGCCATTCTCAAGTTATCACGCTATCGCGATAGACTTATAATGCGGTTAAGAGTATATGGTATGGCTACACTACAAACAACCCAGCAATGATTTTACGAGGGTTGCAGAGAGGCCCTACTCAGGTAGGGGTCCCCCCTCACACATACCTCAGCACCCTGCCCTGTAGGATTAGCAAAGCCTCCTATAGGGGTGACCTATGAGAGTACATGTGTTGTAATGGGGTGGGATATAGGGTACCTATATCCCTGTAAGGGGTGCTAGCACCACCTTACCCAGACTACAGTAATGGTCTGGTGGTGTCAGTTTGTATGGCTCTCCCAGGGTGGCACAATAAGTGCTGCAGCCCTGGTAGGCCTACTGAGGGACCCATGCCCTGGGTACCTAGGGTACCATCTACAAGGGTCTGTCAGGGCATCCTCAGCATCCAATTGGTTGGTACCTAGGGTACTCACATCGTTTAACAGAGGAAGCAGATAGGCTGGGGTCCTGGATAGCAGGGCCACACCCTGGCTAAAGTCATAAAAACAGTCAAAACATCAGCAAAAAGTTGGGGGCAACTATGCAGTTGATGCCACTCCCCTACATCCCCTCTTACATACCTATACATACAATGTCCTATCCTCTCATATACCCATTTAGACCTCCTTAACCCTATCCACAAACCCATACAGTCTGACCCCGTTCACATACCCATAAAGATAGTCACATCCTCTCACATCACCATACATATACTGTCAACCTCTCTCACATATCCATACAGAGTGTGTCATATCCATTCTAACATGCACTGTCATATCCTGTCATATACCCATTTAGACCTCCTGAACCCTATCCATATACCCATACAGTCTGACCCCCATTCACATACCCATACAGATAGTCACATCCTCTCACATATCCGTACATATACTGTCAACCCCTCTCACATACCCATACAGAGTGTGTCATATCCATTCTAATATGCGTACAGAGACTCTCACATATCCATGCAGACACCCTTATACCCCTTCACATAGCTATAAACAACTTTAACACCCTTTCCCTCACTCATTAAGACCTGCTTTATTCCCATTCTTATACTCATAGAGACAATCTGACACCCATTCTCATACTCAGACACTGTTAAACCCACAGGCACTATTATACTGATTCACAAACTGAAACAGAGACTCTGACATCCTCTTATATACCCAAAGACTCGAACACCCTCTCACATACATATACACATCCTGTCATATACCAATTCAGACCTGTCACATCTTCCCACATACCAATGTTTATTGGCAACACGCCTGACTCCATTTCTGAATTTCAATCTACCATGGTGCACATCAGTTACTGGATGAACAGCAACCATGTAAATTTAAATCCAGATAAAACTGAACTGATTCTGATAGTCAGTGCTCAGAACACTTGGAGCTCACACTTTTGGCCAACTGAGCTGGACTCCCCCCAGCTCCATCTACTTCAGCTAAGAGCCTCGAGGCCACAATCAATTGTGAACTGTGTATGAAGTCCCAGATTAGAACAGGAGTTTGACCAGTTTCTTCCAGTTGCGGCAGATAAGGAAGATCAGCAGACTCCTTACCATGTAGGCACTGGTCCAGGTTACCTTAGCCCAGGTCATTTTCCATATAGATTATGCTAACTCACTGTATTTTGGTCTGCAAATGCATCTAGTCAAAAGAATGCAGCTGGTGCAGAATCAGGCAGCTAGACTGATTTTCTATCAGCTGAGATGGCAACACGCCTCCCCTCTTATCAGGAAGCTACATTAGCTTCCCATAATGCAATGTTGCGCCTTCAAAATTGGGTGTCTCATCTTCAAATCTTTGCACAGTGCCCACCCAACATTTGTTTCGAATCTTATTGAGAGACTTAAACCCACCTGCAAATTGCCGGCTGCCACATAAATCTTCTGGTCATTCCACCTAACAACCAGAAGAGACTAGGCATCAGCAGGTTTGCAGTGTTGGCCCCCCACTGTTGCAGGGATTCTGCTTATACACAGAACTATGCGTAGAACCCCAGGACCTCAGTGAGTTGTGGTGTACCAGAAACTCACCTCAGAACCCAGAACCCAGTATCCGGCTAGCATAAGTGTCCCATTCGTTATCCGAGATTTAGCTCGGCGGTCCCAATGAAAAGACAACCCAGAACACGCGACTCAGTAAATACTCAGGAATGGTGGGAATCGGAAATACCTGTTCGTATATTATTCTCACATCAGTCCACAACAAGAATCAACAGAGACACGGTGAAAATAAAAAGAGTTTATTTTTATAGACCACGTGTCCTAATATGCAGTACTTTGGCTAATACAAGCAGACAAATGATTAAAATCAAAACCATCAACATAGTTACAATTCCATAGAATATAAAAGGGGTGATCATGTTATAATGACAGTGGATACTACCACTTTCCCTTTACTAAGAAGCTAATATTATTATTAGACTAACAGAAGGTCTCTTAGGCTTGAATAGGGGACCCCATACCTCAAAGATCAGCTTAGTGAAATCACATCACAGGAGCATCAGGAGTCTTCTCGCAGGAAGGCTCGTCTTCGGTCTGAATAATAAACATGATGTCCGTGATATTAAAAGCACCAACTTTCAGGTATGTGCAGCTGCTCGTGTGTTATGACTAAATAGTGGGTCGATCAACCTAGAGTGGAAAACATGCATTGTCTAACAACTCAGACTGTTTGTCACATCGTGTGCAGACCAAGGTCGCTTCGCAGAGCTCGGGATGGTAACAACAGATTGCTCTCGTGTGAGGCAAAACTCGAGTCAGCAGTTCGTTGAAGCAATAACATGTGAACACAGTGTCGTGTGCAAAAGCAGCAAGATGGCTTTCTAACTTCTGACGTGGTTATGCTAACTTAACAATGTATGTACGTATTAAGGGAGTCCTTACTACATGCCCCCTTGATCGAAGCACTACTTAGTATGCAAGAAAAGAGAGAACGCAGAGTTCAAGCGCGACAGAGCAGAACAAGGCGTATCCAATTTAAAAACATTGATCAGTTCAGGCAAAGTCCGAACAGGAAAAAAACAAAAATGGAAAGAAAAAACACAAAACCACAAACGTGCCGTGGGGGGTGAAAAAATGAAAAAACGCCTCACCGGGCAGAAGTGCAGACGTACAGGGACAGTTCAAGACACGTGAGGAAAACACAGTGGACGAAAGTTCACTCAATCCATGAAAGTATATGCAGCATATGTGGCCACTGCTTCCAGCAGAAAATCATTGGCACGGCCACTGAAGTTTTCAGCCATCCAGTTAAGTAAAGAAAAGGAACATACGTGTTCTTCTATCAGCGGAGCCTCTAGCACCATCAGAGGGCAACCAGCGTGTACTTCCAAGTAACTCATATCCAAGAAGTCATATGCCGCTTTCACGATGTCCCAATTACCCAGGATACCATGCGCCGCACCGCAGGCCATAATCCGAACACCAGAACAGGCAGACTCGTGAGACACTAAGGGCCTCATCAGTCGATCAAATTCGGGTCCGGAGACACCATGTTGGTCAAGCACAAATCCATAGGCCATTCAAAGGGACAATCTAGGCAGTGGAAGACAGGTTGCACGTAGGTGAAGTAGGAATACCGGAAGGATAATCCATATGCCAGGCTCAAAGTCGCCAATGGCAGGACACCATAGTAATCAAGCATCCTGTCACGAAGAAGCTGCAGACGGGACAGGCTGTCGTGTGGCACAGAAAGAGCAGCCATTCCACAAGATGAAAAGTAAAAGTAGCACACCTGCCACTAGAGCCAGAATTAACGGGACACCTCCAAAGACGCTGGAGAAAATAGAATGAAAAAATGCCGGAATCACACCAAAAATAGTTTGGAAAGAGGTCACGAGGCCCGAGCCCACAAGTTTAAAAAAATGAGCCAGGCCAGTCGTGGATGAGGCATTGAAAATTGTTTGGATCAAAGCTCCAAAATGCAGGGGGAGGTCAGTATTCAAAAGCGCCTGTACCTCGGTGCGCGTATTTGCTACGTGAAGGACAAATGTTTCCCGGGAGGAAGTCAATGGCACCTCCTTTTGGGACAATAGCGCTCTTATTCTGCTCATCTTGTCGAACTCTGCTTTCAAGGTTGGATTTGAAGGCCACATAGAAGTATCCAGCCTCCCATGCGGGGGTGGAAACAGGACGTTATTGCAGCAGACAACCCTCTGTGTTACAGTTACTATATACGGGATCCCTACTAACATCCCGCAGCAAGCTTCATTGTTTAAAATTAAATAACTACCGTTTGCAAGCAGCGTGAAAGATGGCGTAATCACTGGTACCGGGATACCTTTGAGGACGCAGGCCAAATTCGGAGTGTGTACATTACAAGCACCGTGCAATTGAATGTGCCTACACACAACAGAATGATCAGGTGACGTTGTACATTCCTCACCCTTCAGATAAACCTCAGTACCGTCCCTTGTACATCTATACGTAAAAGGGAGGGACCAGACTTCATGTATGAAAGCGGTACCCAGCCGTTCATATCTACCCAGAGCATAGTGTTTCATACAAGAGGTAAACTTAAAAAGCGCAAACGGTAGACTTATCAATCCGTGTAAGAGCCACACAGCGGAGTCGACTTCCGCAACAGAAAAAGGTAACGGCTCCAATTTCTCAATATGGAGCAAGGAATATGTAGCATCCTTCATGGACATGAACTGCTGTTTGTCAGTAAGGTTAAAGGGAAGAAATAACGATGTTGTATTCAGATAGTCCCAAGGGACCTTCCCTGCCTTCAATGTTTGTAATGTCCATGCAAACTGCATAACAGAACGCAACTGGTTTTGACCATGATACAACACAGACATATCATCCTGCACAATATCCACAATTGAAGAAACAATATTATCTAATGTATAAATACGAGAAGAAAGAGTGTTAATGCTGTTATCAATAACTGCTAATACTTTTTCCATATTAGCCTGATCAATAGCTCTCAATCTTGAAGCTGCCTCAATCTGCGACAGTTTCCATACTTCGTTGTAAATAGCATACGCCCACCTTTTGGATCTGCCACCCACAGGACCTTTAACAAAATCATTCAAATCTATTTTGTCATGTAACTTTGATAAATGAACTTTGACAGATGCCAAGGTGGAATGCCGCAGCCAGGACTGACATAATTTCCCTACAGAGTATGTAGTTACTGTATGTGACGACTCAAACCGGGGGTCCACGCGATCTTGAGTATACCCCGGTTTCAGTCCTAGAAAACGACGTTGACAGGTATCAGAACTGCTTTGCCAAATTAACCATCCCTCACTATTAAATTTTGAAATATTGAAAGACGAATTGGAAACCAATAACTGCAAAGCAGGAAGAGACAGATCTGTGTGATTATACCAATTTGGGTAAGCACCCAGATCCGGCACAGAAGGCAAATTTAGTTTTTTAGAAGTGGCCAATCCGAAACAGGTGGTTTGGAAGATGGTTGCATTTAAAAACAACATATGATTTGGTACTAGACAGGCACGGTGTAAAGCTTCAGTTCCCTGAACCTGCCACGGTTTGGAACCCCAAACCGACTTAAGATCAATAGTAGCCTTCCATAGATCATAACCTTTGATTGACAACTCATCCATAAAGGACTTAGAATATAGCAACTTGGTGTGTGTCAGTCTAACCTTGGAGGCAGACTCGGGCTTAACTTTAAAATAAAAGGATGCCGGGGCCGAAACACTGAAATCAGTAAAATAAGTAACCTTATCAACTAATGTATGTGAACTGCCAAACGAGGGGGTGGGACAATGTTCCCACTGGGTAAAATTTACAAAATTTCTAAACGAATTCGATTTATGCAGGAAGTGATTGCCATAATGTTGAAAACAATACTGTTCCGCATAATTAGCCGCATTGTCATACAAATCCTCAGCATCAAAGGCGGCATAATATTTCAAATCTGAAAACAGTGCTTCAATGGCGTGTACATCCCAATCATCAGAACGTATGTTCTGTTTAACTACATCACCCATAGAAACACGAAATACATTAGGCACATTAATGACCTCTGTAGGCCCATGAATTTGAAATTTAACTGCATCCCATGCGATTCCATCCATGACGGGCCAGGCAGTAATATTCACAAAAGTCTGGTCCCTTTTCATGATGTGGGATGAGGAGTGGGGGGCCAAAGTTCCATTGATAAGTCTAATTGTCGATCTCTCTTTGAGATAATGGCCATCCACCAAACGGAAGAAAACTACAACAAATCCAATGGACATAAACAAAAAAATACCAAAAAGCATCAACCAGATGTATGTCCAAGGAGCTATCAAAAAATGTTTCTTAAACCAGCTCACAAAAACAGCAATGTTTGACGGGGGAGTTGAGGGCAAAGAGTTAGTGTCAAATGAAAAACGGGACTGGCCAAGTGCTGTAGATTGTAAAACAGGCGAAGGTCCACGTGTAGGATAAGCGTACTCAGTCTCATCGGGCAAACCACCAGCCGGTGGTATCAGCAAGGGATCAGTAACTGAATGCATCTCGATTGCAACATCAGACAAGGTGGTAGAAGCAGGAACCATCATTGAATTTCTTTGCATTGTCTGGCATGAAACTGCCGGAGTCATACTAAGAAGTATCGGCCACTCGCTGAAGTTTGACATTGCCAATAGAGATGTACCTGTTTTCTTTGCGACCAGGAAGTGGAGGTAAAATGACTGTTCTTGTACCCTGCACTCCAAGCACTGGAACTGGTGCACGATAAGAGGGGCCGAACTCCTTCTTGTTCTCCACCTTCTCATGGACCAGATCACCAACTCGGGGTAGCCAGCCGACTACCGGAATCTGAACCTCAGCTTCAGACGTGGAGGGCAAATGTTCTTTCGAAAGAGAGTCTCTGGCTTCTTGTAGAGTCTGCAAAACAGCACAGTGATCATCTACGTCAAAGGGTGCGGTCGACGCCGCAATGTCTAGACCATCAAGGTCTGGAACAAACATTCTGATTCCGAAGAGCATCATGTACGGGGTCCGCCCACCCAGAGACCTTCTAGGGAGATTATTTAGTGCACGTTGGACGTTATACAAATGGGCTAGCCAGTTCCGGCCCGTGCCTAAAACACGTGCTGTCAATGATTGCTTTAAGTCACGGTTCATTCGCTCCACCACACTATTACCCTCAGGTCGGTAGGGAGACGAAAATTTGACAAGGACCCCCAAATTTTTCATAGCCTCCTTGTAAGCCTTAGAGGCGAACGCAGGGCCCTGATCAGAATGGAAGGTACCACACGCAAAAGTTCCCACAAAGACACGCAAATCCCTGATGACAGTCCGCGAGTCAGCACTCCTTTGTGGCCACACCCATAGAAAACGTGTGCACGAATCCACTGCAACCAAGATGTACTTGTACGCAGTATCAGAAGAAAAAGGACCGCAGTGATCTAAATAAACACAACCAAATGGCTTATTAGAGATGTACAGCTGTGTCTGTGGTGGGTGCGCAACAGTAGAAGGTTTAATCTGTTGGCAAATGTCACAATCAAGAACATAAGCGCGCGCTTGTTTATATAAACCAAACCACCAGTAACGTTGTTGTAGCAGAGATATTGTAGCTGACACACCGGCGTGGGCTGACGCCAACCCCTCGTGCGCAGCCAAGATCAGTGCTAGTCTGCAGTCCGCGTTGGGAATAATTCTATCACCAACGTCGTTAATCCTCACTAATGGGACGTTATCAGGACTTAAATGATAAATATACCGAGAGGGAAAACCCTTTGGGTAATCTCCTCCCTTCTCTGTAGCAGCAATAGCTGCCAAGATGTCATCATCAATCTTACTTTTGGATCTTGTAACTGCTGCCACTAAGTATGTAGCCACTGCTGTTTTCGCTGCCTCGTCAGCTAAGCTGTTGCCGACAGCATGGACACCAAGCCGCTGGTGACCAAGAGTGTGAAGAACACTCACGAGAGGGAGACGTTCTTTAAAGTCTGCCACCCGAACCCAAAGCGTTTTATGCTTAATTGTGCTACCTTTAGTGTTGCGGTAATCATTCTGAGACCAGAAGTGTAAATTGTCATTGTAGGACTGGACACAGTAGAAGGAGTCACTCACTATAAGAGTAGTGACTCGGGGATCAGCGAACTCCAGTGCAAGCACCAGAGCCCGGAGCTCCGCCAATTGCGCGGTACAATCACCCAATGACTGCGTATGCACTGCATCAGATTGGAATTCACCATTTACGAATGTACCTACGACAATTGCGCAAGCCGCAGAATAAGCGTGCTTCGATCCAATTGCGGGTTGCGCAGACCCGTCAGTGTATATGACACAATGGTATTCTTCGAGCGGGCGCAAAGACAGAGGTGCCGAATGAACGAATTCATACTGCAAGTACTCTTGAGTCTGTAATGAGGCATCAAAGATGTAAGTGACGTCTGGCGACGTCAGTGTTGTGGCCCATTGTATCCACCGTGGATGCAAAGCTTTAGAATTTGGTACACTTGCTTTAGTCACTGCTTCTAAAGCAGGATATGGAGTTACAACCAGAATCTGTTTCCCATGCGACAGTGCGCGTTCCTTGAGGATCGCCATCTGCACAGCAGTCAGAACTTTTTCGACCGTGGAAAAACGTAATTCAGCAGAGGTGTACAAGTGGGATTTGTACGCAATGGGGACTGTGTCGCCCTCATTAAACGTCAAATACGTGAACCCCACGGCGCCAGGCACTATTCTTATTACCAGGTTAGTGCGGTTATCACGTGTCAGCAAGTATTGTGAAGCAAGAAGGTCAGCCTGTAAAGACTGTAAAATTGCAGAGTGTTCTAGCTGCCAGCTAGATTTCGAAAACGAAGGCTGTACCAAGGCGTAAAGCGGCTTGATACGCTGGGCATAATCAGGAATGTACGTACGGCCGAAATTCAGAAAACCCAGCAGAGATTGTAATTTCTTCAGTGTCGTAGGAGCACTTAAGCGTGCACACTTTTCCAGAAAGTGGGGGGCTAACCCCTTACCTTCATTGTTGAGCTCATAGCCCAAAAACAACACCGTATATTCTGCGATGTGTGACTTCGCAAAATTGAATTTGTAGCCATAGTCAGCAAAACTCACGATAATATTGTCAACCCGAGACAGATGCGGCATCAGCTCATCATCCGTAAGATAGATATCGTCAACATAGGAGTATGCTTCGGGGTCTATTCTTTCTAAAAGAGAAACCACGCGAGCAGAAAAGACGCCAGGGCTATTTTTGTAACCCATGGCTAATCTTGTAAACTGTTTTTGTTTTCCGCCTGAAGTAAACGCTGTCCACTGGCTACTCAGTGTGGACAGGTTGTGGCTAAAAAAGCCATTGGAAATGTCAAGTGTCGTTTTAAATCTTTTACGCACGAGACTGTCGACCAAAGCCGAGCTATGTGTATTTTGTACCGCGCAGGTCCGGCAATGGGAGTTTAGGTGCCGGTAATCCAAAACTAAACGGTACGAGCCGTCAGGCTTCGTTACAGTGAATAAAGGGTTATTCATAGGGGACACACATGTTTCAATAACACCCTGATATTCCAATTGTTCAAGGATTGCCGCGACGTGGGGTCTCGCTTCACGACGCATAGGATATTGAGGTTGAGGCTGGGGCATAGACCGCAATGGAATCTCATGGCAGGGGGACAATCTGTCCCATCCCACCTGAGTACGATACACCGCCGGCGCAAGCGCAAGCGCCCACTCCTCAGCATACACTTCAGCTTGGTCCTTAGGCACTGTGTGCGCAAAGGACGGGAGGATTACTTCCTCCCCTCTAGGAGCCTCTAAAATGAAAGCTGGGGGCCAATCTGCCTCCGCTAGGAGGATATCATAGGTGGTGGTCAGATTATCCCAAAAAATCCCTTTTATAGTACGTTGTATGTCACCCTCTATTAATAAGACTATTTCATAAAGTCTGTCAGGGGGAGCCACTCTGGTGTCAGCTGTTTCAACAGTAACCGATATATCAGTTGCTGTCACCGCCAGAAATGGACGCAGAGCTTGACGGACTATGGTAATTTCCGCTGTGCTGTCCAGGAGCGTCAGCGCCCATGTCCGGTTCCGAAGCTGTGTCCGCACTATCTGAGGCATACCTTGCCGTCAGAGCCGCCACTTTCTTCTTCTGAAACGGGGGTCTTTGTCGTGCAAATTCGTCCTGCTTGCCTTTACCCTCAGTCTGTCGGGGCTGGTCACGCTGTTGTGGAGCACCCCGACCTTTGCCACCGCCTCCGCCACCGGACTGTGTAGCCGATGTTTCCTGTGAAGAACGAGGAGAGCGCTGTTCAGAAACCTGAAATCTATCAGGAGACTTTATAGCAGCACGATCGCGCAGATCATAAGTGCGTTCACTACTAGACTGTACGGGAGAGGCAGGCCAAGAGCCCTGTTTCTGTTGCTGCTGCTTTCCCTGTTGTTTAACCTGCCATTTTTGTTTAGGAAAAAAGGGCCGTTCGTCCTTACCAGACGTTTCTGCCTTACCCTGCTGTTTTAGATCGGGATTCTTTATTACAGGCTTAACTCCTAAAGAGCTACGACCCAAATCCCGATATGCCTCTGCAATTATTTTTGCAAATTCCTGCGGTTTGTCCTCCTCAGCAACTCGTTTCAGTTCATTACGAACCTGGAAATGCAAAGCATCACCCTTCAGGTTACCAATTATCATGGTAGCCACCAGGTCAAATTGCCCGAGGAGCCGCATCCCTAACTCTATCGCAGACTCCGCACCATGGTTCTCTTGAACTCTTTTGATAACGGAGGGCAGCTGCAACATAGACGGAGTGCCAAAGCACTGCGCGTACGTCGCTGCAAAGACCTTGCCCCAATTTACACAATCATCAATGTGGGGGACCAAGTCTTTAGGCAAACTAATGGTGAGGATCCTGTGTTTCTCCACAGGAGTAGTATTCGGGTAAACCGCTTCTATTTGGTCAAATTTTTCAGCAAGCCAAAAGGGGAAATCATCCCTAGTTTGGGGGCGCTTGCCCATAACAGAATTAACCATAACAGGACTAATGACCACTGCGTGATGATCAGTAGGCTGTTCCGCAACAGCAGGTGCCCCCGCCTGCATATTGCGCGACACATACTGCACTAACGCCCTATATACCGTAATGAGGGCAGTGTGTAGTACACGCAACTCAGCCACCGTCACCGTGAGGTAACGGGGATGAGGCGTAAATCCGGCTAGTACCGGCCAAGTGGCCCCTGCAATTGATAAAGGGCCCATTCTCGGCGGTATAACCACATGGGGAAGGGCGCCATTAAACCAAATATGGTGCTGCCAAGCAGATATTGGTATTTCCTGTGTCCTATACGGCGTATAGTTCGCCGGCACTGCAGCGGCAGTGTAAGAATGAAAGGTGTCATCATCCCCCACCGCTGGAATCGTCACCCAAAAGTAGAACAACTCATAGGGATGAGCCGCATCGGCTCCCACTACAAAGATGACGTTCATACCAGTGTCCGGTACCCCATACTGCGTCAAATGACGTTTCACAGCCGCACGGCTGTGCGCCGCAATCTCCACCGACATTAGGACAACACACACTTGAAACTATCAGTAGCACAAGGGTTCAATAACCTTTTTAATTATCAAGCTTGAAAGAACCTATATCAATAGACCTAGGTAGGTTTTAAATCCGTCAGACTTGTTATCCGGAAACAAGAATGAGGGTGTTGTGGACAAACGCGAGCACTACTAAGGCGTTTCAACTCATAGACCAAACGTTAGGTGCGCCATGTTGCAGGGATTCTGCTTATACACAGAACTATGCGTAGAACCCCAGGACCTCAGTGAGTTGTGGTATACCAGAAACTCACCTCAGAACCCAGTATCCGGCTAGCATAAGTGTCCCATTCGTTATCCGAGATTTAGCTCGGCGGTCCCAATGAAAAGACAACCCAGAACACGCGACTCAGTACATACTCAGGAATGGTGGGAATCGGAAATACCTGTTCGTATATTATTCTCACATCAGTCCACAACAAGAATCAACAGAGACACGGTGAAAATAAAAAGAGTTTATTTTTATAGACCACGTGTCCCAATATGCAGTACTTTGGCTAATACAAGCAGACAAATGATTAAAATCAAAACCATCAACATAGTTACAATTCCATAGAATATAAAAGGGGTGATCATGTTATAATGACAGTGGATACTACCACTTTCCCTTTACTAAGAAGCTAATATTATTATTAGACTAACAGAAGGTCTCTTAGGCTTGAATAGGGGACCCCATACCTCAAAGATCAGCTTAGTGAAATCACATCACAGGAGCATCAGGAGTCTTCTCGCAGGAAGGCTCGTCTTCGGTCTGAATAATAAACATGATGTCCGTGATATTAAAAGCACCAACTTTCAGGTATGTGCAGCTGCTCGTGTGTTATGACTAAATAGTGGGTCGATCAACCTAGAGTGGAAAACATGCATTGTCTAACAACTCAGACTGTTTGTCACATCGTGTGCAGACCAAGGTCGCTTCGCAGAGCTCGGGATGGTAACAACAGATTGCTCTCGTGTGAGGCAAAACTCGAGTCAGCAGTTCGTTGAAGCAATAACATGTGAACGCAGTGTCGTGTGCAAAAGCAGCAAGATGGCTTTCTAACTTCTGACGTGGTTATGCTAACTTAACAATGTATGTACGTATTAAGGGAGTCCTTACTACACCACTTTTGGAATACCCTCTGCCTAGGAATCAGATCCTGTACAGACCTGCTGACATTCATGAGACTCCTTAAGACATGGCTTTTTATTCAGGCATACTAATAACTCACCAGGTCTCAGATTCTCCTATTTTCAGTGCCAAGAAAACGACCGGTGTACGTGAGCTCTAGAAATATTTTTACCATAACATAACATATATTGTCACAGCCTCACAAATACCCATACACACACAGTAATACCATTTACATACTGATACAGTGATTCTCACATGCTCACATATACCCATGCAGAGTCTCACACCCTCTCAGGTACCCATATATAGTCAAGTCAAGTTAAGTTTATTGTTTTTATGAAACACAGTATATTCTATACATTTGTAAAATGACATGATTGTGTGTAATGTATCATACTTCTGTCAGCAGGTGAGGGGTGTTTTTGGGATGTTTCAATAGGCTATGTCTAACAATGTCATGAATGTACAGTTTAACTGAGAAGCTCTGGGCTGAAAACAGGCAATTACAGCTTCCCTGCAGGTGCATTTGTTTCTCTTATTAAACCGCTCTTTAGGTATTGTCGTCTGGTTGTTTGCAGACCCGAGCAGGTACAGATTATCTCTGTTATAATTACAGTATTTGCATGCTGTAGGGCCGTTATATTTCCATGTTGGCAAGGCTGCAAATGCGGGTATGTTTCCCATGCATGTGGAAAGAAATCATTGTTTGATATGTGCCAAAAAAGGGATGGTCATATACAAGGCAGCAAAGAACTCTGTATAATATTTCATTACCCTCCATGCATGTGGTACTGGGTACTAAAGTTGATTGTGTCTCCCAACGTGGAGATCTTTTTTGTGGTTTTGTTTGTTACCCTTCTAAAGGTGTCATAGGTCATGCCTGATGTCCATAGCTACGTAAGATCTAATTGTTTGATGGAGGCATGTAGGTATTTATGATGCTCTGATAACTGATTATGTTGAAGTGCTGATTATAAGCCCTCATTTAAACAGTTGGTTGAACAGCTGGTTTTTACTGCTGTCACTCTTCTTGATAGATCTTGCTTAACAAGGCCAAATGGATTTGTGTCAGGGACAAACCCCGCTGTAAATTAAATACTCTCCTAGATGCACTTATGTGTATCTTGTCCAGTATTTCGGAACCTCGGTCTTACATCGCCATACTTGGAAAAGTGCTTGTTGGTATTAATTGGGAGGCCATTACCATTAAGAGCGACTGAAGAGATGGCCCGTTCAGTTTCCTTGCTAAGAGATAAAAGCTTAATTTAGGGGTGTCTTCTTCAGATTGATATACTATTCTTGCAGTGTAAAATTCCCTCGCTAGTCGAAGTGTACGTCTAGATGTTTATATTGCACTACTGATTCAAGGCACTATTCATCCAAAAAGAATCTGGGGCAGGGCTCAGAGGAATATTAAGGGACATTGTTTTTGTTTTTGCTATATTTATCTCCAGGTCATTGTCTCATGCATGGTGTGTGCACTGATGTTGTAATCCCACTCTGGTTAGACTAAATGAGATGATATCATCGGCGTAACATAAAAGGGTGGGTTGAAGCAGACACAGATGGGAGGGGGATTTAATTTGGTCAAGCACAGGTGTAAGATCTGACAGGAAGATATTGATATAGCTATGCATATAGTAACAGAGAAACAGATGGGTTTTTGGCTCTCAAAGAAGTACTAATGAGTTGACTATATTAGTGGGTTCGTCCATGTTGTTTTTCGTGTACTTTATCCCTGGGATAGGGACGTATCTCCTTAGAATCCTCGCTCACTCCTTTGTTAACATATAGTTCTGACAGACCCATACAGAGAGTGATATACCCTCTGAAATATACATATAGTGACTCTTACATCCTCTCAAATACCCATATAGACATTTAAATATCCATACGGAGAGTCACACACCCTGTCACATACTTATAAATAGAATATAATACATTCTCACATAGCCATAAAGGGAGTGTCATAATCATTAACACAACCATACAGACAATCTAATTCTCTGACAAACCCATGTAGTGACCCCTAAATCTGTTTACATACCAATACACATTCTTTCACACCCTCTCACATATTTACTCTTAGACTATAAGACCCTCTCACATAGATTAACAGACTCCATGGCATCCATTCACATACTCTCATACTCTCTGATATACCTATGCAGATACTGTTTTACCCATTCATATACCCATATACAGGCTCTCACCTCTTCTCCTGATATGTTACATTGTTTCATTGATAAAGTTGTTACTTAGTGACTTAGTAATTAGATGTTTTAATCTGGAGCTTAAAGTATTGATTATTACTTTTCAATATAAACAGTTTTGAAAAAGAAGAAGAACTAAAATGCCTAACAAACACAAAAAAGAAGGAAACAGTATTACCCATTTCAAAGTGAAACAGAAAAGCAGAATACGGTGGAGAATGTCCAGAGAAAACAAAAGAGAAGCTTGTAAGAGTACTTAGCAGTTCCTGGAAAATAATATGTTGTAAAATGCAGAATGAGAGTACAGTATTATCTAAAAGTGCATTTGCACATCAACTGAAGAAAAGTGAGGAGTAAGTGTTTCACAAAGTACGAAATGTTCTAAGAAATCAGAGATTTTCTCCTGGAGACAAAAACAGTTTAAGGAGTTAAGAGCTAAACATTTTCAGAAAAAGTTCATACAAAAATTGCAGGAAAGAATGAAGAAATATAAGAGGAGAAGCGATGCATTTAAGCAAAAGTAGTATATTGAGAGTGTTGTCGAAAAAGCTTTTGATTTAACCCCTTCAGTGCCCATGACGAGCTGGACTCGTCATGGGCCGCGGTTGCGCTGTGCCCATGACGAGTCCAGCTCGTCATAGACCCCGCCCGCTAATGCAACGGCCGGCACAGGGCGGGGAAAGGGGCGGGCACTGAAGGGGTTAAAGAGGGAAGTATTTATTTTGATATTGAATAGAATGAGGATAGTAAACAAAACAATGTTGTGTATGAAGAAGTGCTAGAAAAAGGCATATTAATAAAACGTATTAAAGGTGTATGGATGCATAAGTCTAGTATAAATGATTATTTCAAGGAGGAAAGCTATTTCCAAGAGAATACAGTAGAACATACTGTTGATTTAAGTGGTTGTTGTAATCAAGTAACATATGGTTCTCCTGTTGCAAAAGAGGAGATGGGTTCTAGGAATGTAGAGGAAGTGATAGCTAAAGAGGTGCAAGGAAGGCATAGACAGGCCCTAGTATACAAATTGAATTGTAGTAGTATTTACAGTATTTGTCAAAAATCAATTGATTTATTAAAGATTTTAAACATGATTTTCTATGCAGAAGTCTGAGAAAGCAAAGCATAATTTTGCAAGGTTTAGATCCATGGAAAGTGAGAAAATATAGTAATTGACAGCGACATTCACTGGCAGGCCCTTTAAGGGAAGTTTGCACAAGCATGTTTCATCATTTGTTGTGTTAGCAGTTATATAACATAACACCCAAAAAAATGAACTTTGGTTACTGCTTTATGCTTAGGATTGATGAATAGAGCTTTATTGTGTGGTACACTAGCAGAGGTAGAAAAAGTTTAAGAAGATACTCAGTTTTAGTTTTAGTTTTAGGAGTATAGGGAAAATGTGATGTTGGTTACTGAAGATGTAGAAGATACAGAAATTTCAACTCAAATCAATGCAAAGTGTAGCACAGTTTCCTTTGAAAAAAAAAATGTGTTTATATTTGTTGTTGACTCATTCACTACAAAACACAAACTCTAAATGTAGTGTACTCTAAAATTAGAAAAGAGGACACTGATAAATGGCAAGAATATGGTGCACACTTATTAGTTGAGGAACAATTATCTGTAGAAACTGCTACTACAAGTTAGAGAATAATAAAATGCCAGCTAGGGGTATACATAAAAAAAGTAGAATTGGTCTCCATTCCACTAGAGCTTAAATCATTGAATGTTTATGAATTAATTCTTCTACAACACATACATACTTCAGCAATCATTTGTATGGATCCAAAGACAGGGGAAACACCTCAAACTGAGCAATCCAGATGACAAAACAAGAGTGTTGTGTATTTACCTTTAGATTTTAAGGAGAATATTTAAACTGTAGTAGAAGTTATTGAGGTAGAATGATCACTTACCATTTTAGTAAATGGTGTTGTAACAAAGAATAGAAAAATCTGGCAAGAGTTAGTAGATGTGAATAAAGTTTAAAAAAAAACATTATACCTTATGCAATACGATATCTACTATAGAAATGTTGATGCTGCTGAAATTTGAATTTGCATACACGTTGCTACATTATCGTCATGCGTACAGATTATAAAAGTGGATCAATATAGACAAGAAGAATTATTTGAACACTGCATTACCCATCCACTGAATTCTAAATAAGTTATTGGTGATGCTATTGAACTCTTTCAAATGAAGCAAACAAAACAAAGTCCCTTAAGTGTCTGCTAAATTTCTTTAGAGACTTGTTGTTTTACGCAACCGTTTTCCACTGGAATAGTTGGACGCTGTGATAACCTCTCTGTTCAGATACCAGCAGCTGAATACAGCTCACCACAATTAGACACAGAGAAACCAATATATTGTCTGTGTATTAAATACATATTTCATCTTCTGTTTTAAAGTGATTTCTCTGGACTTTCTTATGCTGTGAATCAATTTGAAGACAGGAGCAAATCTTCAATATTTGTTTGCAAGGGAATTTGTAGATAAAGTTCAAGAAAAACATGTAAACTGGGAGTATAACTCAATGAATTTTATTGTATGCCAAAGGGAAAAAAAATAGTATTAGTATTGTCATCATGGAGAACTCAAATGCATGTTGAGAAACCTAGGAGCACCTACTTGGTTTGTTACACTTAGTTGTGCTGAGTATACATTAATTTTTGATAGAGGCAAATTCAAACATTGAGGACATGAATTTAAAGACTTGGTTCTGTCGGGTACAAATTATCTCTTTAAATTCGATAGTCAAGTCATTTGTTTAGTTTACATGAGAATATCAAAAGAACAACACACATAAGACGACCATCCAGGGTATTCAAAAGTTTTATAAATTACCTCATTTATAAATACCCACATTGATTTGTGTGGCTGTCAGAGACAAAACATACAGGGCATTTATATTCTGTGACAAGGTGAATATAGTGCTCAGTGACGTATTGAGGGTGCAGTATATACAAAGTGAATTCTCCTAAACTGTTATTAAAAAGGCCAGAAAAAGAACAATGTTTGAATAGCTCTGTAGGTTGAATGAATAAGTCTTGAAACAGAGGCTTTCAACTGGTCCAAGGATTTGTCGACGTTTCAACCCAGGGGGCATTAATAAGTCAGTCAATGCGGGTCTTCATCAGGACAAGTGGCGGACAGCCTATGGAAATTGAGGGTAATGGTCAAGTGTGTTGTAAAGGTGATTTAATATGACTAATTTTGGCAGTAGGCGGGAAACTCACCTAGAAAGCCCAGTTTCAAACACAGGGCGTGTGTATCTTCAAGATTTCAAACAGTTTCCAAGTTGTACTGTACTTCCAGGATTTAATCCAGAAGAGGGAGGGGGGTTGGGGCCCTATTAATGAAATGAAGCATGTTTAGGGAACCCAGGCGTTAAAATTAAATAATGAAACGCTCTTTCGTTAGGTGTAAGCAGGATCAAAAGTTGTATAATGTGGGCTTACCCTAGGATGGATCAGTCATCCACGGTTACCACTGGTAAACATTAACCGGCAAATGAAGAGGTAGCCTGTCCTTGCATCTCTAATGCAGTCGAATGCGTGTTTCTAAATTAAAAGTTAAAAACGGAAAATTAGTTCCTGCGCAAAAGGCATCTATTCTCATGGAGTATCTGCCTCGCACGCAAGCATACCTTTTGGTCTAGATTCCTTTCGTAGAACCGGGGGTCAAGTGGAGCGGTACAGGCAAGCGTCCTGTTACGTCCGTGGAAGTCGCAGCAATGCCGCTCGACTGTAGTTAAGGACCTAGACGCGTGTACGTTGCGTGGCGTCTGTGAAACTGGTTGCTAGGAAACGCTAATTATCTTTAGCGTGCTCTGTCATGGAGGGTTCAACTACGTGACGTGGCATTCTTAAGGATAGTTGCTAGGCAACGCCCAGAGACTCCGGAGCGCGTTCTATAGCATTCGAGGGCGCATGGATGTTACGTAGCGTTTTAGTTGCTAAGCGACTGTGTGGCGGGCTACGTGGCATCTTGTAAAGTAACGGGCGTGCGCTCTATAACATTAGAAGGCGCATGTGTGTGCAACTTAAAACCACAATAGCATGAATCTAACCATTCAAATCATCCTTGATTATTAGTTGGGTAGTTTTCACAAAATTCATGGATGTATATCAAAGCAATTTGCATATAGTCTGAACTTTAAAAATTATTGCTAGACCCAAGTGCAGAATAAACAAAATATACATTCTATTGGGTATTGATAGTATCCGAGATGGATTGCAATGAAAAACATGGTACAACATCCGAAACCCGATTGATTACAGTGTAATAAAATCGTGATTAATGTACCGATTACACTAAACATTGGGTTGAGTCATACATATTCTTGTGGATTACAGTGGGTAAAAATAAAACATACATATATTCAGAACACGGAAAAGTCGTAGTCTAATATACGCACAATCAGAATACAGATTATCCAAGACATTAAGTCCTAACTCTCCTAGGTTATTGAAGCTAGTGGGGAGACCAGAGTTGGCTAGGTTAGGTTAGACCCCATCAGACACAGAGATGTGGGTCCCAGATGTGAGAAATTCCTAGCTAGTGCAGGGGCGTGAGAAATTCACAGTTGTCCCATCTGTCTTGTCGTCTCTTCCATCTCGTTCAACCCATTCTGTATTGAGTTAAGGGAATGAATCCATCTGCACTCCTTATAGTTAAGGATCCCAGAGATTGCGCCTCCCCTTGGATTTGGAAAGATCTTTTCAATAATCCACCATTTTATGCTGTCTGGGGGGTGACCGTGTGTCAGAAAATGATCAACCATGGGTGCGCCCTGTACTTTACACCTTATTCTACTCATATGCTGGAGAATCCTGACTTTAGCTTTCTGAGTGGTTTGACCCACATATATCAGGTCACAGGGGCAAAGAATAGCATAAATGACATGGGAACTATTGCAGTTTGTAAAGTGTGTTTGTTTGTATGTTTTGCTGTTATACGTGAAAGTCATTCCTTCTTGGCATAGCTCACAGGCTTTACACTGTCCACATTTGTGATGTCCACTGAGTGCCGGTAGTCCCAAGTAGTTCCTTAGATCAGGTTGTTTAGGTGGTTCAAGAAATGCTCTGACAACAGTGTTCTTGATGTTTTTGCCTCTCTTGAAAGCAAAGATCGGGTCTTGTTTGGTCATGAGTTCACTGGACCCCAGATTCCAATACTTCTTGACGATTCTTTTAATGTCATTGCTCCGGGTGTTGAATGTCGTGACACAGACAATGTTGTCTGATTTGGCATCTTTGGTCTTGACTTCCAACAGTTGGTCGCGCGGGCAATACCAAGCGCGTTTCTTTGCACGTTTTAGAAGTCCTTTTGGATAGCCTCTTTCTCTCAAGCGACTCACGAGGGTATCCGCCTCCTTGAAAAAATCAGTTCGCCTGGTGCAATTCCTTCTGAGCCGCAGGAATTGCCCATATGGCAGGTTATCCCTCAGGTTACGGGGATGGTGTGAATTGTACAACAACAATGTGTTTCGTTCCATTGGTTTCCGGAAAAGGTCACAGTACAGGAGACCATCTTCAACACGGAAAGTGAAATCCAAAAAGTCTATTGATTCATTGTTATTCGTCATTGTAAATTGGATGTCATCAGATCTGGTGTTGAGCTAGGCATGGAACGCATTCAACTCCTGCACATCGCCTGTCCAAACTATTATCACATCATCGATGTATCGTTTCCATACTGTAATCTGGTTCAGATATGGATTATCATTACTGTACAAATGCTCTTCCTCGTAATGATCCATGAAGATATTGGCCAGGCTCGGCGCATAGGTAGCCCCCATCGCCACACCTTTGCATTGATAATAAAATTGTTTCCTGAAGACAAAATAATTCTTCTTCATGGCGATCTCCAAAATAGAAATCAGGAAATCAGTCGGGATCCAATGGGGTCTCTGTCTCCCCTCAAGTGTATTTCTGATCACAGTCAGTGCCTTATCCTGGGGAATTGATGTATACAATGATGATACATCGAGCGTTACAAGCAGTTGTGTCTGTACATTAAACGTCTGTCCCTCCAGAAGCTGTATAATATGCATCGAGTCCCGTACAAAGGATTTAGTTTTTGGGACCCATGGTTGGAGGAAATGGTCAATGAATTGGTTCAATGGCTCAAGTATAGATCCACATCCGGACACAATCGGCCTGCCCGGTGGTTTTGTTATTCGCTTGTGCACTTTAGGTAGTGTATAAATAGTCGGAATCCGAGGTTCTTTTTTATTAAGAAAATCATGTTCAGGTTGGCTGAGGAATCCGGAAGTCAGGCCATCCTTCGTTATGTTTTCTATCAAAGACTTAAGGTTTGGCGTGGGGTCGCGTGGAGTAGGTTGATAACTCTCCCTGTCACTCAATTGGAGGTCTATTTCTTCAACATAATCCGTGGAGTTTTGTAGCACTACGGCCCCTCCCTTGTCCGCTGCTTTGATGACTATACAGTCATTGCTTCTCAGTGAGTTCAATGCAAGTTTTTCCTCTTTGCTGATGTTATATTGTATGTATTTTCTTTCATCCAAGACCTGCATGGCTTCTTGGAGGACAATTTTCTCAAATGCCAGTATTTTCTCACTCATTAAGTATGAGCCAGGTGTAAAAGTGGAAATGGGTCTAAAGCTGGTCGCAGCCGGTTTAGGACTATATGTGTTCTTGCTGAAGTAATATTTTAGTCTGATTTTTCGAAAAAATTGTTGGAGCTCAAGTTTAACTTGAAATGAGTCCGGTACGACCGTTGGCACAAAGGAGAGCCCCTTGGCAAGGACATCCCTCTCAGCAGCGGACAACACATGAGTCGACAGATTAATTATGGGTTCATTCTGATCCAGCATTGCGTCTTTGTTTGGTGGTAATATCTGTCTAGACACGTCAATCAACAACTCTTGTGGTGTAATCATGTTGGCGTTGGGTTGGCTGGAAGTTGTCACATTGATGGGTATGGTCAAAGCATGTTCCAGTTCTGTGGCGTTAGACCCTTCACGGTCTGCCATTCTTGGTGTACACATGGTATTGTTATCAATAACAATGAGATACGGTATACTTGGTAACTCAATGTTATCACAAATAGCCCTCTGAGTTTCTACCATCTGTAGGTTTGCCTTCGGGTTGAAATCTCGCCATGTGTTTCCGGTTGATAGAAGCGCACCCGCGATGCTCCCTGTTGGGTGTTCCTGCCCCTGTTCCATCCCCTTGGTCTTTCCCAGTTCTGTGACCTCCCTCCTCCCCTGTTGGTCTGTCGGTAACCTTCCCCTAAAAAATGGGAACCCTGATTACCTTGATAACTAGTGGAAGGTCTATCGGGGTCGGAATCTGTGCTACTCCCTCCAGTGGAATCTGAGAATGTTTTAAATCTCCTTGGACCCTGTCTGCTTCTATTGGAGAAAAAGCCTTGACTGTCCTGCTGATAGAAGTCATCTGACAAGTAAGGATAAGTTACATTTTTATCATAACTCCTTATGTCCTTTGCAAGTTTATCTAACTTACGGTTAAGTGTAACTGTGTTGAATTCAGCAAGAGTTTTTTCTGCTCGCTCTAGGGCTTCCCTAGCGTTTGAGAGGGCTCTATCTTCGAGAATCTCTTTCTTCAGATCAGTTATTTCTTGCGTGAGTTTTTTGACGTACTCAATCGCAGTTTCGACACCAAGGACCATCCAGTGTCGCGAGCAGTTGTTAGCTACGAAGCTGAACCCTTCTCTGAACTTAGGGACATCTATAAATATAGCTGGTTCATTTCGGACTTGCAGCCCTTTAAGTTAGAAGCACCTTTTTTCTAGGATCAGATAGAGTTTCAGTAGATGTAGGACTAAATGAGAAATTGGCCAAAATTGAGAGGTTGGAAAAGAAACTCATCAGATCCCGCCTTCATGGGCATGTACTAACCAAATACTTACATGCTAATATAATCCCTAAAGGGCTGCAAGTCCGAAATGAACCAGCTATATTTATAGATGTCCCTAAGTTCAGAGAAGGGTTCAGCTTCGTAGCTAACAACTGCTCGCGACACTGGATGGTCCTTGGTGTCGAAACTGCGATTGAGTACGTCAAAAAACTCACGCAAGAAATAACTGATCTGAAGAAAGAGATTCTCGAAGATAGAGCCCTCTCAAACGCTAGGGAAGCCCTAGAGCGAGCAGAAAAAACTCTTGCTGAATTCAACACAGTTACACTTAACCGTAAGTTAGATAAACTTGCAAAGGACATAAGGAGTTATGATAAAAATGTAACTTATCCTTACTTGTCAGATGACTTCTATCAGCAGGACAGTCAAGGCTTTTTCTCCAATAGAAGCAGACAGGGTCCAAGGAGATTTAAAACATTCTCAGATTCCACTGGAGGGAGTAGCACAGATTCCGACCCCGATAGACCTTCCACTAGTTATCAAGGTAATCAGGGTTCCCATTTTTTAGGGGAAGGTTACCGACAGACCAACAGGGGAGGAGGGAGGTCACAGAACTGGGAAAGACCAAGGGGATGGAACAGGGGCAGGAACACCCAACAGGGAGCATCGCGGGTGCGCTTCTATCAACCGGAAACACATGGCGAGATTTCAACCCGAAGGCAAACCTACAGATGGTAGAAACTCAGAGGGCTATTTGTGATAGCATTGAGTTACCAAGTATACCGTATCTCATTGTTATTGATAACAATACCATGTGTACACCAAGAATGGCAGACCGTGAAGGGTCTAACGCCACAGAACTGGAACATGCTTTGACCATACCCATCAATGTGACAACTTCCAGCCAACCCAACGCCAACATGATTACACCACAAGAGTTGTTGATTGACGTGTCTAGACAGATATTACCACCAAACAAAGACGCAATGCTGGATCAGAATGAACCCATAATTAATCTGTCGACTCATGTGTTGTCCGCTGCTGAGAGGGATGTCCTTGCCAAGGGGCTCTCCTTTGTGCCAACGGTCGTACCGGACTCATTTCAAGTTAAACTTGAGCTCCAACAATTTTTTCGAAAAATCAGACTAAAATATTACTTCAGCAAGAACACATATAGTCCTAAACCGGCTGCGACCAGCTTTAGACCCATTTCCACTTTTACACCTGGCTCATATTTAATGAGTGAGAAAATACTGGCATTTGAGAAAATTGTCCTCCAAGAAGCCATGCAGGTCTTGGATGAAAGAAAATACATACAATATAACATCAGCAAAGAGGAAAAACTTGCATTGAACTCACTGAGAAGCAATGACTGTATAGTCATCAAAGCAGCGGACAAGGGAGGGGCCGTAGTGCTACAAAACTCCACGGATTATGTTGAAGAAATAGACCTCCAATTGAGTGACAGGGAGAGTTATCAACCTACTCCACGCGACCCCACGCCAAACCTTAAGTCTTTGATAGAAAACATAACGAAGGATGGCCTGACTTCCGGATTCCTCAGCCAACCTGAACATGATTTTCTTAATAAAAAAGAACCTCGGATTCCGACTATTTATACACTACCTAAAGTGCACAAGCGAATAACAAAACCACCGGGCAGGCCGATTGTGTCCGGATGTGGATCTATACTTGAGCCATTGAACCAATTCATTGACCATTTCCTCCAACCATGGGTCCCAAAAACTAAATCCTTTGTACGGGACTCGATGCATATTATACAGCTTCTGGAGGGACAGACGTTTAATGTACAGACACAACTGCTTGTAACGCTCGATGTATCATCATTGTATACATCAATTCCCCAGGATAAGGCACTGACTGTGATCAGAAATACACTTGAGGGGAGACAGAGACCCCATTGGATCCCGACTGATTTCCTGATTTCTATTTTGGAGATCGCCATGAAGAAGAATTATTTTGTCTTCAGGAAACAATTTTATTATCAATGCAAAGGTGTGGCGATGGGGGCTACCTATGCGCCGAGCCTGGCCAATATCTTCATGGATCATTACGAGGAAGAGCATTTGTACAGTAATGATAATCCATATCTGAACCAGATTACAGTATGGAAACGATACATCGATGATGTGATAATGGTTTGGACAGGCGATGTGCAGGAGTTGAATGCGTTCCATGCCTGGCTCAACACCAGATCTGATGACATCCAATTTACAATGACGAATAACAATGAATCAATAGACTTTTTGGATCTCACTTTCCGTGTTGAAGATGGTCTCCTGTACTGTGACCTTTTCCGGAAACCAATGGAACGAAACACATTGTTGTTGTACAATTCACACCATCCCCGTAACCTGAGGGATAACCTGCCATATGAGCAATTCCTGCGGCTCAGAAGGAATTGCACCAGGCGAACTGATTTTTTCAAGGAGGCGGATACCCTCGTGAGTCGCTTGAGAGAAAGAGGCTATCCAAAAGGACTTCTAAAACGTGCAAAGAAACGCGCTTGGTATTGCCCGCGCGACCAACTGTTGGAAGTCAAGACCAAAGATGCCAAATCAGACAACATTGTCTGTGTCACGACATTCAACACCCGGAGCAATGACATTAAAAGAATCGTCAAGAAGTATTGGAATCTGGTGTCCAGTGAACTCATGACCAAACAAGACCCGATCTTTGCTTTCAAGAGAGGCAAAAACATCAAGAACACTGTTGTCAGAGCATTTCTTGAACCACCTAAACAACCTGATCTAAGGAACTACTTGGGACTACCGGCCCTCAGTGGACATCACAAATGTGGACAGTGTAAAGCCTGTGAGCTATGCCAAGAAGGAATGACTTTCACGTATAACAGCAAAACATACAAACAAACACACTTTACAAACTGCAATAGTTCCCATGTCATTTATGCTATTCTTTGCCCCTGTGACCTGATATATGTGGGTCAAACCACTCAGAAAGCTAAAGTCAGGATTCTCCAGCATATGAGTAGAATAAGGTGTAAAGTACAGGGCGCACCCATGGTTGATCATTTTCTGACACACGGTCACCCCCCAGACAGCATAAAATGGTGGATTATTGAAAAGATCTTTCCAAATCCAAGGGGAGGCGCAATCTCTGGGATCCTTAACTATAAGGAGTGCAGATGGATTCATTCCCTTAACTCAATACAGAATGGGTTGAACGAGATGGAAGAGACGACAAGACAGATGGGACAACTGTGAATTTCTCACGCCCCTGCACTAGCTAGGAATTTCTCACATCTGGGACCCACATCTCTGTGTCTGATGGGGTCTAACCTAACCTAGCCAACTCTGGTCTCCCCACTAGCTTCAATAACCTAGGAGAGTTAGGACTTAATGTCTTGGATAATCTGTATTCTGATTTTGCGTATATTAGACTACGACTTTTCCGTGTTCTGAATATATGTATGTTTTATTTTTACCCACTGTAATCCACAAGAATATGTATGACTCAACCCAATGTTTAGTGTAATCGGTACATTAATCACGATTTTATTACACTGTAATCAATCGGGTTTCGGATGTTGTACCATGTTTTTCATTGCAATCCATATCGGATACTATCAATACCCAATAGAATGTATATTTTGTTTATTCTGCACTTGGGTCTAGCAATAATTTTTAAAGTTCAGACTATATGCAAATTGCTTTGATATACATCCATGAATTTTGTGAAAACTACCCAACTAATAATCAAGGATGATTTGAATGGTTAGATTCATGCTATTGTGGTTTTAAGTTGCACACACATGCGCCTTCTAATGTTATAGAGCGCACGCCCGTTACTTTACAAGATGCCACGTAGCCCGCCACACAGTCGCTTAGCAACTAAAACGCTACGTAACATCCATGCGCCCTCGAATGCTATAGAACGCGCTCCGGAGTCTCTGGGCGTTGCCTAGCAACTATCCTTAAGAATGCCACGTCACGTAGTTGAACCCTCCATGACAGAGCACGCTAAAGATAATTAGCGTTTCCTAGCAACCAGTTTCACAGACGCCACGCAACGTACACGCGTCTAGGTCCTTAACTACAGTCGAGCGGCATTGCTGCGACTTCCACGGACGTAACAGGACGCTTGCCTGTACCGCTCCACTTGACCCCCGGTTCTACGAAAGGAATCTAGACCAAAAGGTATGCTTGCGTGCGAGGCAGATACTCCACGAGAATAGATGCCTTTTGCGCAGGAACTAATTTTCCGTTTTTAACTTTTAATTTAGAAACACGCATTCGACTGCATTAGAGATGCAAGGACAGGCTACCTCTTCATTTGCCGGTTAATGTTTACCAGTGGTAACCGTGGATGACTGATCCATCCTAGGGTAAGCCCACATTATACAACTTTTGATCCTGCTTACACCTAACGAAAGAGCGTTTCATTATTTAATTTTAACGCCTGGGTTCCCTAAACATGCTTCATTTCATTAATAGGGCTCCAACCCCCCTCCCTCTTCTGGATTAAATCCTGGAAGTACAGTACAACTTGGAAACTGTTTGAAATCTTGAAGATACACACGCCCTGTGTTTGAAACTGGGCTTTCTAGGTGAGTTTCCCGCCTACTGCCAAAATTAGTCATATTAAATCACCTTTACAACACATTTGACCATTACCCTCAATTTCCATAGGCTGTCCGCCACTTGTCCTGATGAAGACCCGCATTGACTGACTTAGTAATGCCCCCTGGGTTGAAACGTCGACAAATCCTTGGACCAGTTGAAAGCCTCTGTTTCAAGACTTATTCATTCAACCTACAGAGCTATTCAAACATTGTTCTTTTTCTGGCCTTTTTAATAACAGTTTAGGAGAATTCACTTTGTATATACTGCACCCTCACTACGTCACTGAGCACTATATTCACCTTGTCACAGAATATAAATGCCCTGTATGTTTTGTCTCTGACAGCCACACAAATCAATGTGGGTATTTATAAATGAGGTAATTTATAAAACTTTTGAATACCCTGGATGGTCGTCTTATGTGTGTTGTTCTTTTGATATTCTCATGTAAACTAAACAAATGACTTGACTATCGAATTTAAAGAGATAATTTGTACCCGACAGAACCAATTGTTTATATTATATGTTGTTGCCCAGGTTCTGAGGGATACTGGGTTACCCCATTGTTACTATATCATGAATTTAAAGACAGCAGGAGAACTTTGCTTTCTGGATCCCGTTATTGTATGCAGATATTTTATTCATAAATTCCAGGCCATGCTGTGTTTTATCTGTAACACAAATAATCCTTCACTTGGAAAAGTAGCTGATTTTATTTGGCATAAAATGTACAAATCAAGACATTCTGGATGAAAGATTCTCCAGAATTTGCAACAGAGAGCGATGAGTGTGTGCTCTCCTTCATAGAACAGTATGGGACATGCGCCATCACTAAACACACCACTGACAAAGACCTGAGACAACAAAATATTCACTTTCAAGCACATACTGTAGTATAAGATACAGATATAAAGGACATTTTTAAACAAGATGTTGTTTTGGACCCACAACTTATTATTGCACAAGGATGAGTGAACAGCTTTTTGTCTGCAGTGAGACATACAGCGACAGGAAAGTCACAAAAGCACATACAATTTGAGAAGAGTAGAGACATCCAAAATCATTAATGTTTAAAATGCAGTCATTCTAAAAATATGGAATATAAATATGGACATGCAATTTGTTGCAGACAACTGTATTACTGTTGCTCCAAATATGACTTAGTACATTACACAATCAGAGAATACTGAGATAAAAGCTGTGGCAAGAGATTAGTGAAGAAAAAAGTCTAACAAAAGTTACAGTTTCAGTTTAAAAATGCTGTTGCTTAGGGAGATTGGTTTTTATGAGTGCTTGGAGATGTTGAACTTGGCAAGTTGTATTCTAAGTCTAGGGGAATAGTTTGGTTAGGTTTAGGCCTTACAAGTACTCCAAATAGAGTGTTAAACTCTTTTCCAGAAATGTAGTATTTATCAGCGTTTGACCCGGAAGTACTGACAAAGTAAAAACAAACATGTTGGATATATACTACCCAAAAAGAAGGCTACACTTGGAAAACATGTGCCTATATGAATTCTTCAGTACTACAGATACGGAAATATTGTAAAAGAAAATGTAGAAGTAGGACAATTTCCTGTTCTCCGATAAGATTCTTATTTAGTGAAACATGCAAAAGGCAATCTCATTAAGCACAAGAAAGGTAGTCTTCAACTTTTCAAAACTTGGCATGCAGAATCTGAATTCCTTGAAAGCTGCAAATGCTATGAAGATAATTTTAATGCTGTAAAATACAGTATTCAGTGTTCAGTCTTCCAAAAATATATGCAAAAAGTGCACAATCCCTTCCCTAAGAGATGATTTTAGACATGACTCACTTTTGTCAAATGAATATTTTTTTTAATCTTTGACAATAAATATTATTGGCAACCCCAAGGCACTGTGATATGCCTTGCCCCCAGCTATGCATGTCTCTACATGGGCTGGTGGGAGGAGAGGCTTGTTAGCAACATCCATCTGTTTGATGGCCTGAACAAGAATGATTATAAGTTAAGTTTCACCAGCAGTTTGTTAGACTTTTTAGATCTCAAGATTGGGATTCATGATTCTAAAATAGAGACCAAGCTATTCTGTAAGGAAACAGAATACAGCTTTGTGTTGCACACCACCAGTAATAACCCTAAACATCTGATCTGCAGTATCCCTTACATAAAATTATTACGGACCAGAAGTAATTTCAGCAATAATACTGATTTTGAAGAAGACTAGAAAGTCATGCTTGAGAGATTTCCTAAAAAAGGTTATATGTCCGAGATTCTGAAGGATGCAGTAAATGAAGTTGATAAACTAAAGAGAGATGATTTGCTCATAAAGAGAAGTAGGAATTTGAATGAAACTAAGTCGATTAGATTCATCACTACATATTGTAATAAAGCCATCCAAAAACTTCCTTCAGGAGGAGTAAATCACTGAAGGATATGTTATGTAAGATCAAGATTTCAATTGAACAGGATGTTAGAAAGGGGTGGAAGATCATTGGTTTCATTATCCAGAAAAATGCAAGGCTTGTAAATTTAGTAATGGAGACGTCCGTCTCCACTACGACGCCAACACCCTCCACGCACTCAACACTGGACGAGCGCACACCTGCTTCCTGGCCGCCCGAAGCGCATCAAAGGACCCTTCTCCTGCCGGAGCTGCAGCTTCACCAGTCTCCGAGCCGCCAACTCGCCCACCAGTACAGGACGCAGCCACCTCAGATGCATTCTATTGAACACCTGCTCCACACGCAAACATGCCGTCGAACTCTGGGACCTGCTCGACACATCCTCCCTGGACCTCGCCTTCCTGACAGAGACCTGGATGAACGATTCCTCGGCACTGGACATCGCCATAGCCATCCTGGACGGCGACAAGATCACCCGCAGAGACAGCTCCAATGGAATAGGATGGGGAATCGCCATCATCCACAAGTCCACCCAAAAGGTCTCAACCAACTCTGACTACACCCTCAGCACCGCCAAACACCTGCACTTCCATATCCACACTGATCCCAACACCACCCTCATAGGAATTCTGATCTATAGACCCCCCAGAACCCGGCCTCAGTTCAGTGACTCCATCGCCAATTTTGTCAGCACACACGCCATGACCTCAACAGACTACATCCTCCTCGGATACCTGAAATGCGACCTCGAGAACAACAATGACACCAACTCCACCACCCTGATTGCCAACCTCACCAACCTCACCAACCTCGGACTCTGACAGCTCATCACAAAGCTCACCCACTCTGCCAGCCACACTCTTGATCCCATCTTCTCCGCAAGCTCCCACGTCTCCTTCAGCCACACCACCGAACTCCACTGGACTGACCATCACTGCATCCAGTTCACCTTCCAGAAACCCACCACGCACCACCGCACCCAACAGATCACCCGCCGCTGCTGGAGCAAAATCACCGAAGACCAGCTAAACACCACCCTCGTCCGAAGCCCACCCTCTGATGCCACAGACCCCGACTCTGCCGCCAGCAACTTCAGGCGTTGGATCGACGACTGCGCCAACACCCTCGCTCCAATCAAGAAAACCTCCAACAGACACACCAACAAGAATGCCAGCTAGTTTTCCACAGACCTCCAGACCTCCAAATAAATCTACCGAAGACTAGAGAAGAAATGGCACCGCGAACAGACACTGGAGAACGACGCAGCCCTCAAGAACGCCATGCGCCAACACCAACACCTCATCAGATCCGCTAAAAGGACCTCCTTCAAGGACCGCCTCGACAACAATGCACACAACAGCAAAGAGCTCTTCAAAATCGTGAAGGAACTCTCCAACTCTAGCTCCACCACCAATGACATACCACCATTGCAAGACCTGTGCAACTCCCTGGCCACCTTCTTCCATCGCAATATCCAAGATTTCCACAACACCTTTGACAACCGGATCACCACAACAGCCAACAACACCTCAGACCCCACGACCACTACCCACAACAACCGCCTGCTCACCTGGACTAACATCAATGGCGACAACACCATCAAATCATGAACACCATCCACTCTGGCTCCCCGTCAGACCCGTGCTTACACCACATCTTCAACAAAGCCAGCGCCGCCACCGCACCCCATCTCTGCAAGGCCATCAACATCTCCTTCAAGACTGCGACATTCCCGGAGAGCTGGAAGCACCCCGAGATCAACGACTTGCTCAAGATACCAAAGGCAGATCCGAGGGACCTTAAGAACTTCCGGTCCATCTCCCTGCTCCTGTTCCTGGCAAAGGTCATCGAGAAAGCCGTCAACAAGCAGCTGACCCACTACCTCGAGGAGAACAACATCCTGGACCTGTCCCAGTCTCGGTTCCGCAGAATCCACAGCACCGAAACTGCCCTCATCGCTGCCACCGATGACTTCAGGGCCCTGCTGGACAACGGCAAAACCGCAGCCCTCATCCTCCTGGACCTATCAGCCGCCTTCGACGCGGTCTGCCACCGCAACCTACGCATGTGCCTCCACAACGCAGGGTTCCGAGACAAGGCTCTGGAATGGATCACTTCCCTCTTCTCCGGCAGAACACAGAGCGTCCGCCTCCCCCCTTTCCATTCCAAAGCCTCCAAGATCATCTGCAGCGTACCCCAAGGATCATCCCTCAGCTCGACATTGATCAACATCTACATGGCCCCGCTCGCACACATCACCAGACTGCATGACCTCCACATCATCTCCTATGGCAATGACACACAGCTGATCCTCTCCCTTACCAAGGACCCCCTCACCACCAAGACCAACCTCCATGAAGGAATGAAAGCCGTTGCCGAATGGATGACAAACAGCCGCCTGAAGCTGAATTCAGACAAGACGGAGGTCCTCACCCTAGGCTCCACCCCCTCAGCCTGGGACAACTCCGGGTGGACGACCGCCCTGGGAGCAGCATCAACGCCCACCGACCACACACGCAAACTGGGGTTTGTCCTCGACTCAACACTCTCCATGACCAAGCAAGTCAATGCCATCTAATCCTCCTGCTTCAACACCCTCCGCATGCTCTGCAAGATCTACAGGTAGATCCCCACCGACACAAGAAAAACGGTCACCCAGGCCCTCATCAGCAGCAGACTGGACTATGGAAACACCCTCTATGCGGGAGCCCAGGCCAAACTGCTGAAACGACTGCAACACATACAGAACGCCTCGGCCCGCCTGATCCTCGACATCCCTCGACACAGCCACATCACACCCCACCTGAGAGACCTGCACTGGCTGCCTGTCAACAAGAGGATTACCTTAAGCTCCTCACCCACACACACAAGGCACTCCACGACACCGGACCAGCATACCTCAACAGATGACTCACCTTCTACACCCCAAACTGCCAGCTCCGCTCCTCTGACCGTGCCCTCACCACCATCCCCCGCATCCGAAGAGCAACCTCCGGCGGCAGGTCGTTCTCCTATCTCGCTGCCAAGACCTGGAACACCCTACCCATCCTCCTACGGCAGATCCAAGACCTACTAACCCTCAGGAGGCTACTCAAGACCTGGCTGTTCGAGCAGCAGCAGCGCCCCCTCCCTAGCGCATTGAGACCCTCACGGGTGAGAAGTGAGCTGTACAAATTCCTTGATTGATTGATTTATTCACTGTTATGAACACATATTTTTATTTTGTGATTCAGAAGAATCTATCTTGAAATTCAAACTTTTCATAAGGCAAAAAAAAGAGTATTGGAGCACATTTGTGTTATAAACAGTATCCTGTTGCGAGGCATTTCAAGGAACATCCTTCTTTGTATTTGATTGAATTTTACCAAACATGCAGTAGACTGGAATTTTTTCACAATTTAAATGTTAACACTAAGTACCCCATGAGGTTGAATCAAGATGAAGAAATGACTGTTCTTTTTTGCTAATTGGTAGCATTTACTGATAGGAAAAATATGCTAGAATACTATTACAGTTTTTTGCAGTTCTTTGCAGTCACCCTTATGACTAGGATTGTGGATTATTCTTTATCTTTACACAGGTGATGTTTGTGAGATGAATATGCAGAGACTTAAGCTAAGAAAATAAAACACTCTGATTTCCCCACAGCGTGCCTCTGAGTGATTGAATGCTTGGGAGAGGCAATTGGGCTCGGTGAGCTCTTTCACAATTTTAAACAGGTCTTTTGACAAACTGCTATTCTCCTAATAAAGTAATACATTCTTAGACATTCTTAATGCCTTATGATATTTTTTTAGTTCCTCTTTATAAATTAGGTGATCAGTTATATTTTTTGAGCACCACCTGCTATGTTCACGTGGTTTACGTTTCCTTTTTGCTAGTCTTAAATCTTCAGAACACCATTTTTCTGAGAGAAAACCTCTAGTTGGTTTGCTAGCTGTTGAGGGGGCATATCTATCTAAAGAATTTGAAATGGCTGTATTAGGGTTTTCAATGTAATCTTCTAGAGATTTTGAAGTGCCATTAAGTGGTGGAGTGAAATAATTGTAAAACGTTTTAGCATTAATACAACTAAAAGCTCTTTTGAGTGCTACTGATGAATCTGGAAGTATTTTTTTTCTGCTGGTAGCGTGAGAGAGAAAGTAATCAGGGAGGTGGAGTAGCACCGCCCCACATTTTTGTGGATTCAATATTTGAGAAAAGGAGGTCTAAAGAATGGCCAGATGATTGGGTGGGGCCAGTGATACATTGTTTTACTTGGAACATTTTCTTATCATTACAAAATTGTCTGCAAAGGGGGACTTTGGTGTTATCAACTTGTATATTAATGGTGTATATTAGATTAGAATTAGTAAATGAATGGTGCTTCAGACGTAGCAGTTTTAGCAGTACCAGGAGGTTGGCGGGCATTTGGGGTTTATAACCTCGTGGACTACACCTCTAAGCATCTTTTGTTATTTACAAAACAGCTGGAATACTAAAAGTATGCAGTCTGTTATAGGGGAGCTACGTACCATGTAGCAGGTAAAAGCATCTTTAAAAATTAGCTCTATTATGGCCAGCTCTATCAAACTTCAATATCTTTTAGCCTAATGATATGACTAAAGGAGGGTTAGAGTATTGTAGGGGATTCCATTCCAAAGAAATCCACAGTAAATATATCATTTTAACTAAAATAAGAAGATACAGTGTTAAAGAGGTAGGGAGAGCCATCCTGCTCCTTAATAGTATAGCCAGCAATATGTCTGGTACAGTTAAGTCCTTAAGCCAGTTTTGTCTAAAAAACATGCTGTCCTAGATCTCTAGACAATGTTTAGGTAGGGTCCTCACATTAAAGTACAAGCATTTCAGAGTTAAATCAATATTATTGTTTTTTTTAAATGAGCTAGTGGCTCAAGAAGAAACAAGAAAACTGGCCAGTTGAGTCTTTCCAGCAAGAAGTGTCATTATATGCAGAAGAGTGCTTAGTGCTAGAAGTGTTTTACAGGAGACATGATTATAATTTTTTCCTGGCATTTTATATTGAAATAAGCATTTTTCCTGGCTCCGGGACCCATTCGGGAACAGAGGGGTGTAGACAGACTTTCCTTTTGAATATACATAAATATATGCATGTGAAATGTCATCAGTGATGTCAACAGTGATGTCACTGACCGTGTCATGGGTGATGTAATGTGTGAGGTTATAAGCAGTGCATTGCGAGAGTGTAAATGTTAGTTAGTTAGCTAGCTGCTGAAATTTCAATGGTTTTGCACAAGTGAAATCTGAGCCTATCTATGACGTCCCTGTAACCTCTGTTTCTTTTAATGATTTTCTACATTTTTTCATGTTATTTCCCAACTATTACACTCATGTAACCTATGGTTCATTTAGTCAATTTCAGAGATTTGTATGTTTTCCCTAACTATAACATCACTCTAACTTTTTTTTCAGTGAATTTTGAAAGTTTTTTAATTGGATTTCCTAACTCTAACATCTAAACTTTGTGAGTGGGTGCTTGATTGCCTGTATGGGTCTGTAAATGACTGTATGGGTCTGTGACACTACAAATCAAAGACTTCATTCCAAACTAGTTGCTTTTCTCCAGTATTGTTAATTGCAAGCAGTGTGGCTACAAACTTGAAACCTTCTCGCATTTCCTCAGTTGTTGTCCGTCACTGCTCCACTTTAGGCGAACACTGCTAGAAACACCTTTTTTCCCGTCCCTTATATAACATGGCTTTAATTTTCTTTGAAATGCTCTACATTGATAAGGTTTTAATTAAACACACAATAACATGTTCTACTACATGGTCTGTGAGTGGGTGTATTAGTGGCTGTATAGGTACATAAGCAGGCATGTGAGTAGTTTTCTGGGTCTGTTACTAGCTGAATGGGTCTGTGAATGATTATGTTAGTGTCTGTATCTGGCTATGAGTTCTATGCTGCTATGTTGGATGTGGGGCAAATGGGTGATGCCCCCAGGTGATTTTGCACTTTTTCCTGCTCATAGTAAATTAAAGGGAAAACCACAGACTCTGCTCTCACCATGAGAAGCCAAGAAAGCACACGCTTGTCACAGTCAGTACAGATTGCACTCTGATGCATTCATCTTCACCAATGATTTCAGATCCTTTTTCAATGTACAGTTGCCCAGAAAACACACTTGCTTGTCTTAGCCAAATGCAGGATGTTAGGATAATTTGGCATTTACAGAAGTGGAGCTTCAACTGGGGCACCTGCTATGTTTTTATTCGTAAGTGCTTCCTGTTGACATTTAATTTCTGTGAAATGAGCATCTGGGCCAAAAGGCAATCTCACTTGCCTGTTTATCCAACAAGAGTCAACAATATATAAAATATCTGCTCAACTGGAATAGCCTCTACCGTTTAATTAATAAGTGCTACCTAGTTGCATGTGTCACATTACAGCTGTGTAATGGACCTTCTGTGCATTTTGGCAATGTGACTGTTCCTCTTGTGTCTTCTTCCAGAAATCTATGACAACAAATTCTACCGAAGACGTAAGACTACAAAGAGGTGAATCTCCACCAAACAAGGGTACTTCCTCTTAGCTATATGTAATTTGTTGGAGATGTCCTCATATTCTCTGGGATCAAGAAGACGTCACCAAAATCAGCAGGAATTGTGCTGGGGGCTTTTTGGTACGGTATCCATCATCCTGGTAAAAGGGAGGAAGATATTTTCTTAAGGGTGGAACTTCAGGTGATTTTGTACCTTTAAATACTCACAGTTATTTAGAAGGAGAATCATGTGCTCTGCTTTCACCAGGAGAGGTGAAATAAGAAAGAACCCTCTCATCACAGTCACTACAGAATAGCTCAACAATATATTCACCTACACCAAAGAATTCAGATCGTTTTTCAATGCGGAACTGGAGAGAAAACACACTAGCTTAACCTCCTCCAAGCACAGAAAATTAGAATCATTTGTTCTTAACAGTAGTGGAGCTTCAACTAGATCATCTGCTATGTGGATACTTGTAAGTGCACCCTGTTGAGGTCAAATTTATGTGAAATGAGTATCAGGGCAGATTAGTCTAGATAACACCTAATGGAGGAGGGGGCCTCGTGGCTCCCGTCCCTCGGCCGATTTCGGCCCGGGTATCCCATCATAAAACATACCCAGGGCACTCAGTAGTGCAATGTTTGGAACCACTGGGGGAGCCTCAATGCACACATGGTCCCTGCCAGCTCCCTAGCTCTAGCGTCAGTAGGCATTGCTTCAACACATAGGGAGCAGCAAAAATGCATCTCTCTAAGTGTGGGAGCAATAATTTCATCTGTTTTACTGCCTGCTTCACAGCAGGCAAAAAAAACAAGAAAACGTCAGCTCCCAGCAGATGGGAGCGTTCTTCCGCTTCCCTTCTACTGAGAGCTGACTTACTGTTTACTCTTGCTTGGAGGGAGCTTTGAAAGTAAATGGCTATCTACAGATGGTAGGCACATTAGGAGATAGTAGGAGCTGGCCCTGGGGCTGGCGCTTCCCAGGGCCTTTATTGTCTCAAGGAGGGGGGCCGCACTGCGCCCTCCTTCTAAAATAATAAGAATGCTCCGTGAAGGTGGTGGTACTGTTATTTTCCATATATATATATATACCCTATATAGGCACAGGTAACACTGCAACCTTTCATCATATTCTTCCCTACATTACATATATAACAGTTCTTAGCCACTGACCTTTTACCCAGATATGACACTGCATTCAGAACGCAGGTTTTTCCCTGGTTCATTCTCATACATTATGCATGAGGCTTCTTGGAAGCACAGCAGGGCTAACAGTAGGATTACCATCTCCTGTATAATATCTCTGTATAAAGTTCAGGCCGACAGCCTAGAGGGATTATTGGCATAACACCTACATAGATGCTAGGTACATTAAGGTATATCTAGTTAGGGAGACATCGTAGGAGTACGCCCCTTTAGTGCGCACTTTTAGGATGCACTTTTTATCATGTGTTTTATGTACATGTATATAATCATGATTTCTGCAAGATGCTAATCATATATCTCTGCTACTGTCTAATGGTTGTTGCAGCTCATATATTCTACACTAGAATAACAACTGTTCAATAAGTACTTATTGAAACGCCCAGACTGTTTATTCTGTGTACCTCTGAGACGAACTAAGTGTGCACAAGTGACTAAGTTTCCACGATCCTGGGGGGTCAGGGTTGTCATGTTCTGAGGTTGCCAAGAACTATTCTCTCCCCGATAAGAGCAGACTCAACTGGCACTGTGAGCTAGCTAATTCAAACAGGCTAACATATCCGGTGGGGGTGCACAGAATTAGTCTGCCACCAAACCCACAGTTTATGCTATCCAAAACACGCAGATCGTGTATAGGTAATATAGGAACTAAACATCAGTACCCAGGGCTGAGAATGGAGCGGGAGGGGGCTGCACAGCCCCAATGCTTCTAAAAAAAATAGGAATACTTTGGGGGAGGTGGTGATGCCCAGGGGCTGTGAAGGGTACAGTAAGGGGGGTGCTTGGCTCCCCTGCCTCTGTTATTTGAATTCATGGCCCCAGATAGGTTTTTGCATAGATAGATAGATAGATAGATAGATAGATAGATAGATAAATAGATAGATAGATAGATAGATAGATAGATAGATAGATAGATAGATAGATAGATAGATAGATAGATAGATAGATAGATAGATAGATAGATAGATAGATAGATAGATAGATAGATAGATAGATAGATAGATAGATAGATAGATAGATAGATAGATAGATAGATAGATAGATAGATAGATAGATAGATAGATAGATAGATAGATAGATAGATAGATAGATAGATAGATAGATAGATAGATAGATAGATAGAGAGATAGAGAAATCAGGACCCAAATATTTGCACTCATTTTGACTTCTAAATGCTGGACTTGGATGGTACCCTGGCGTCTGATAACCAGACCCGGGCCCTATGCTCTGATTGAAAGTAAATGGTAATTAGGTATAATTACAATTGGTACAGACAACCTATTTGTAAGTCTCTAGCATATGGTAGGAGATGTGAGTTTAGAGTCCCAGACGTTTTAATACAATTAAGTGTGCACTACTGTGGTGTCATTACAGGCTGCCTTTAAATAGAAATGCTATGCAAATTCAACTTTGGAATTAAAGGTACTTCCAAAGTCTCAATATACCTAATTTTGTTAGATAACTCACCCCTAAGGTCCACACTAGTTGCCCCAGGAGTAGGCATAAGTGTATATGTTATGTGCACTGGTGAGGGAAAAACTGCCAATTTCATTTTCCCCTTTATAATGCATTGGCTTCATAGGCTGAGGTGGGAATACTTTAATCAAGTATAAATATCAATAGGAAGAAGCTAAAAATAAAATTCAAGACTAAAAGAATAGTTATAATAAATCCTAAAACTTGCCAGTTTGAATTGTTGTAACTATAACAGAAAATAGGTTATAGAACTTTCTTTCCTGTGAGCTAAAATCCAGCACTCCAGCTGACCATCTCCGATTGGCCAACCTCTGCTAGCCTGACCAAACTGGCTGTACAGAGGATTTCCTCTGGAAGGAGAACTGCAAGCTGCAGAGGACAAGACAATAAAGGGGTGGTGGGGCCAAATTTGTCATTGAACAGGAAACAACAGTTTAATCAGCCCCACATGCTGTAACCCCAGCCAAAACAGGAGTCCCAGTAATTAGATTAGTGAGGGGGCAGTTAGAGCAGTGTTATTAGGTTGGCTTAGCCACATCTTACTCTTCAGGAGAAATTTCTCCAATTTGTATTTTGGAAGTATACTGCTTTCTGGGGCAAGACTAGGCAACACTTTGGAGGAAGTGGTCATACACATAGGTGTACCAATTGGTCAGTGGTGCCCCCCCCCTCCTTGATACCCAGGAACTCTCAATACATATGGGAGAGCTGCCAAGTTACTCATATCCCTGCCTCAAAAAATCAAAATCAAGAAAAGGACTGCATTGCTGGAACCACTAGTCTGCACCCCAAGACAACTTATCCCATACTGAGGCACCTGCTGCACACTTTGGAACTAGAGCCTTAGTAACTTTGCCTTACTTCAAAAGGATTGACATTGGTCTCCATGAAAGCAGTAGGTAAAAAAGAGTGACAATATATATACTGCGTGAAACAACTAGGAGAAGGAGAATGCTCTGCTGGAACCATGATCTGCATCCAAAGGATTGCACTCTGAAGGCTGCATCTGCTGCATAATCTGGGACTATAGCCCTAAGGTCTTTGGCTGACTTCACTGATTAGCAGAGATCAACTACATCATCTCCTCCAAGACGTCCCCAGCCTGGAGTTTGTCCAGTGGACATTCCAGGATTTGGCCAGGCGCATTTTGGGAGTTGTAGTCCCAAGACCCCAAGGACGATTTCAGATCTCGTAGACCCTTGGACTGGTGTTTTGGTTACTTTTAACCCACAAAAAGATGTCCAGGAAGAAGTTCCAGAAGTTTGGAGCAACTTTTGTAAAATGCTCCATAGGTTGACCAGGCGCATTGTAGGAGTTGTAGTCCCAGACCCCAAGAGACAAACCAGAGCATCTGAACTCTTGGCTTGTACTGTGGTCCAATTTCCTGCCCCAAGAAATACTCCTGGAAGTAAATGTGAAGAACTTTTGACTTTGTCCCAGTCCAGCGCAACCTTTTGTAACCATTTCGAGTTATATTTGCTTCTAATCGCTAGTTTTACTTTTGCTCTTTAAAAATCCATATCTCTGCTTCTTTATATTGGATTTTTTGTTGTTTTGGTGTCTGTTTATTCTTCAAAGTCTAACCTATGTATATACATTGATGCTGTATTTTTATTGTGTATTTTGTCTTACTTATTTGATGTACTGATGTTTTTAAATGCTTTACAAACCTGTCTCCAAAGTTAAGCCTGTCTGCTCGTTGCCAGCTACCAAGGGTTGAGCAAGGGAATCATTTATTGAGACCCTAACTTAACCTTTTTTTATTGTGTGTGTGCACTTATTTATAGTGGTAGGTCCCTACGTATCACTACCAATTTAAACCATTTTACAACATTTGGTGTTCAGAGGTGAGGATATGTACTTGTGTTTGAACTACACAATACAATATATTAAGTTAAGATCTTTAAAAATCCTAGTTATTGACTTAGAACAATATTTTTGATTTTGTGAAATGCAGAATTAACTGATTTGTTATCCATCTTTTTGATTTTCCTAAATTTGCTCCATATCTGATTTGTAAAGTATGTGTGACCAAAAACTATGGATACCATGGAAGTATATCTGATTAACCTTAACAAACTCACAGTGGCTGAGCTAGGGTTCAATGCAGGAATGAAAGGGAGGCGGAAGATGGTTCCTCAACCAATCTCCAGGTGGAGGATGAGGATACCTCATCTAGTACCAGCTTCATACTTCCAACTAGTGGAGGGAGGGGAGGCTCCCCCACAGAGGAGGCAGAGATGGCCCTCAGAAAGCAGGAGCTTTAGGATTAGCTGTCAAACATGGCCACGGAAAAAGAAGAAGTAGCACTAGAGAAGAAGAAGTGGATAAGGGGGAAAGCAGGAATAAATGGTGATTGAAACAAAGATGAAGATGTTGAGATGTCCAGGGGTGGTGGGTTTTCCACCAGGTTTCCCAAAGGAATAGTTTGCATGTGTGTTGAGGGGATCAACATTGACAAATGGCTGACTGCATTTGAAATGGCCCTTGATATGAGGGGGGTCCATTACAAGAATTGGGGTTCACTCTTATGGGTACAGATCCCAGTAGCTGGGATGAATAGGCTCCTGACCCTACAGGGGGATGAGGGAAAACCCTACCCACACATGAGGAAATGTTTAATTAAGAAATTTGGAATGACCCCAGAGCAGAAGAGGGTAAAGTTCAGGGACACCAAATAAATCAACACCCAATGCTGGCTGGACTTTGGAGACATCTCAGCGAAGATGCTTGAGGGCTGGATCAATGGTAACCTAGTGAGTACCTATGAGAGACCCTAATATTCGTTCGTAAAGGAGCACATATTGGCTAGTTTACTCTCAGATGATTTACAACAACATCTAGTGCACTCAAAGCTGTCTAGTCCCAGAGAGCTGGCTCTGAAAGCTGATGAGTGGATGCAAACCAATATAAACAAACAGCACCAGGTAAGAGACACCAAGAAGGGGAGGTTAGGTTCACAAAAGCCAAAGGAGGGAGGTGGTAAGACCACCACAGAGACTCCCTCTGTACCCAGAACCATCAAAAGGAGGAGGGCAGATCCCACCCTAACCCTAAGTATTTAAACAATAGATTGTGCTTTGACTGTCAGCAGTCAGTTACTTCGGTGGTGACCACTCCTATTCCAAGAAAGAGCTTAGCACTGGGCTGTCCAGTGCAGTCATAGAAGAGGACTCCTCAGACGAGGGGGTCCTCTAAACATTGTGTTGGGAGTCAGGTCCAGGTGGTAAGCTGGTGATTTGTGAGGGTTGGAGTGGACATTTCCATTCCATTCAGGTGAATGGGAACCATGTCATTAGCCTGCAAGACACATGTGCCAATCACACTATAGTGAGTGACAGATTGGTGTCCCCAGACAAGTATGTGCAGGTGATACAAAAAGAGTCAGGGTATCCACATGTGCGGTCATACCAAAACTGTAGTCTTAGTCCCCCTAGAGTGGAAGGGTACAAGGTGATAGCCATTGCCAACCTCCCCTTAGATTGTCTCCTGCAATGACCTCCAAGAGGTTTGTCTGATCCCAAGTGGGGCAGTCATCAAGGGAGGCCCCCCAACCTAGAGAGCCAGTCCCTACAGTTAAGAAACTGGGGTCCCAAAAGAAAAAGAAGATGAAAGGTAAGCCACTCTGAAAGAGAATTTCAGTAAGCATGGAGGGAGAAACCCGAAGTTGAGACTAATTATGCTTCACCTGACTGCAAGAAAATTTTGAGCAGTCAGACTGCTATAAAACAGCAGGGTACTGCCCCGCACTGACAGAAGAGAGACGGGAAGAAGGATGTCTGCCACAGGATGTTTTAGCCCACCAAACAATCACAGAGGTCCCAGGAACCCACAGTTGCCCCTAAAAAAGCTAATCCACCTGTCAGTCGAGAGCCTATGGTGTGGTTTTGGATTCCAGACAGCTGTCAGTATTCTTTGCTGGGTGTTGGCATTCATGGCAGCACTGTACCTGGCATGATCATAGTGGGGTTGCTCAAGTGTTGGGTAGCCTCTGTGGGTAGGCTAAGAGTTGCTTGTGCAAAATTAGGGACTGATGAGGGGGTCACTTCACTACCCAAACTAAAGAGGGAGAAATACGACAAAACTGCTATGATGAAGTTTCAGATTAGAATGGGTCATGTTATTGTAGAGATGGGTCAGCTCCCGAGAGGAAGTGACCTTGGCAGGAGGATGTAAGGCAGAGTAGCTCCTGCAGTCCTACAGCCTGATTTCTGTATTTTCTTCTATGCGTGACAGACCAGGGAAACTCTCTGGGGTGATGGATGGAGAGGAGGGATTGTGTGAGAAATCATGACTTGTTTGCTGTGTCTTCCAACATTTTGCTCCCATTTTGAATGAATGAATGCATGAAATTAAATTTATAACGCGCTAAACTCAGCCCAAAGGGCATCAAGGCGCCTAACTACTAGATGCTGCTTTTCTGACTCTGCTTGCAGGTTAGGCCACTCCCCATGCTGCACAGCTCTGTCTGTGTGTGCCTGCCATCTGCGCCCACTGCTGCCGCTCATTGCGTTTGCCGCTTCCCCCTTCGCTGTGTATAGTTTGTCTTTACTGTGCTGTTTCTTTTCCTCAACTATTTTGTGCCATTTTTACTACTTGGTTGCCCCTTGTGTTAACTGTTCTGTGCTGCAATTACTTGGTTGCTCCTTTTTGCCTACTGTTTTGTGCCCCTATCCCCCTTTGCTTTTAGTGTCCCCGTCTCTTCCAGACGCTGCCTCCCTGCGGCCCTGTCCCCTAGCTCATCCATTCGCCGCCCCGCTCCCACCTCCCAGCTGTTCCTCCCTCCCTCCCTTATAAGGCAGCCGCTGTGCAGCACGCCTCTGGTGCCGAAGAACCCCTGGCCCCCGCGAACGCCACCACGCCCGTCTCCGCTACGACTCCAGCACCATCCACGCACTCAACGCCAGACGATCGCGCACCTGCTGCCTGGCTGCCCCAAAGCGCACCCAAGGACCCTTCTCCTGCCGGAACTGCAGCTTCACCAGCATCTGGCCCGCCACCACACCTACCAAAGAACCCAACTACCTCCGATGCATCCTCTTCAAAACCCGCACCGCACGCAAACACACAGTTGAATTCTGGGACCTACTCGACTCCAGCACCCCAGATGTTGCCTTCCTGACGGAGACCTGGCTGAAGCCCTCCTCGGCACCCGACATCGCCATAGCCATCCCGCAAGGACCGCATCAACGGAGTAGGAGATGGAATCGCCATTGTCCACAGGAACAATCTCAAAGTCTCGACAAACACCGACAACACCCTCAGCACTGCCGAACACCTGCACTTCCAGATCCACACCGACCCCAACACCACCCTCAGAGGAACCCTCATCTACAGACCCCCCCGGACCCCGACCACAGTTCAGTGACTCCATCGCAGACTTTGTCAGCACACACGCCCTCGCATCCACGGACTACATCCTCGGGGACCTGAACTTCCACCCCGAGAACAACAACAACACCAACTCCACCACCCTGATTGACAACCTCGCCAACCTCAGACTCAGGTAACTCATCACAACACCCCCCACTCCGCCTGCCACACTCTTGACTCCATCTTCTCCGCAAGCTCCCACGTCTCCTTCAACCACACCACCGAACTCCACTGGACCGACCACCGTTGCATCCACTTCACCTTCCGGAAATCCACCAAGCACCACCTCACCCAACAGATGCTGCGCCACTGCTGGAGCAAAGTCACCGAAGTACAGCTATCCACCACCCTCGCATGGAGCCCACCCGCAGACCCAACTGACCCCGAAACCACCGCTCGCAACCTCAGACAGTGGATCAACGACTGCGCCAACACCCTCACCCCGCTCAAGAAGCTCTCCAACAGCCACACCAGCAAAAAAGCCAGCTGGTTCACAAAAGACCTCCAGGCCTCCAAGCAAACCTGCCGAAAACTGGAGAAGAACTGGATCCGCGAACGAACACCGGAAAGCTAGGCAGCCCACAAGAACACCACCCGCAGACACCACCACCTCATCAGATCCGCCAAAAGGACCTTCTTCGAAGACCGCCTAGACAACAACACACACAACAGCAAAGAGCTCTTCAACATCATGAAGGAACTCTCCAACCCCAGCTCCAACACCAACGACACCCCACCTTTGCTAGCCACCTTCTTCCACCGCAAGATCGCAGACATCTACGACAGATTCAACACCGCAACTGCCCTGGCACCCACTGAGACCCCTACCCCCACCACCCACACCAACCACCTGCTCTCCTGGACCAACATCAACAACGACAACACCATCAGGATCATGAACACCTTCCATTCCGGATCCCCGTCAGACCCTTGCCCACACCACATCTTCAACAAAGCGGGCACCACCATTGCACCCCATCTCCGGAAAGCCATCAACATCTCCTTTGAGAAAGCGACCTTCCTGGAGAGCTGGAAGCATGCCGAGATCAACGCCTTACTCAAAAAACCCAAGGCGGACCCCAAGGGCCTCAAGAACGTCCGACCCATCTCTCTGCTCCCATTCCCGGCAAAGGTCATCGAGAAGGCCGCCAACAAACAACTGACCAGCTTCCTCGACCCTTCCCAGTCCGGGTTCTGCAGCAACCACACCACCGAAACAGCCCTCATCGCTGCTACCGATGACATCAGGGCACTTTTGGACAACAGTGAAACCGCTGTCCTCATCCTCCTGGACCTGTCAGCCGCCTTTGACACGGTCTGCCACTGCACACTACGAGCACGCCTCTACAACGCCAGAATCCAAGAGAAGGCCCTGGACTGGACCACCTCCTTCCTCTCTGGAAGAACACAGAGCGTCTGCTTCCCCCCTTCCGCTCCGAAGCCACGGAGATCATCTGCGGCATGACCCCAAGGCTCATCCCTCAGCCCAACTCTGTTAAACATCTACATGGCACTCCTCGTCCACGTCGCCCGACTGCACAACCTCAACATCATCTCCTATGCCGACGACACCCAGCTGATCCTCTACCTCACCCAGGACCCCCACACCACCAAAACCAACCTCCACAAAGGAATGAAGGTTGTCGCCGATGAGGAACAGCCGACTGAAGCTGAACTCGGACAAGATGAAGGTCCTCATCCTCGGATCCACACCCTCAGTCTGGTGGCCGACTGTGCTAGGAATAGCCCCAACACCCACTGGTCACGCACACAACCTAGGGGTCATCCTCGACTCCACCCTCTCCATGATGAAGCAGGTCAACACCGTCTCTTCCTCCTGCTTCAACACCCTCTGCATGCTCCGCAGGATCTACAAGTGGATCCCCACTGAATCAAGAAGGACGGTCACCAAGGCCCTCGTCAGCAGCAGACTGAACTACGGAAATGCCCTCTACGCAGGAGCCTCGGCCAAACTCCTGAAACGGCTCCAAAACATCCAGAACGCCTCCGCACGCCTGATCCTTGACATCCCTCACCGCAGCCACATCACACCCCACCTAAGAGACCTACACTGGCTCCCTGTCAACAAATTGATAACCTTCAAGCTCCTCACCCACCCACACAAGGCACTCCACAACACCGGACCAGCATACCTCAACAGCCGACTCAGCTTCTACACCCCCACCCGCCAGCTCCGCTCTGCAGACTGCGCCCTTACCACTGTCCCCCGCATCCAAAGAGTGACCGCTGGCAGCAGATCATTCTCCCATCTCGCCGCCAAGACATGGAACACCCTACCCATTCACCTACAGCAGACCCAAGACCTACTGACCTTCAGAAGACTCCTCAAGACCTGGCTCTTCAAACAGTAGCAGAATTCCCACCCTTAGCGCCTTGAGACCCTCATGGGTATGTAGTGTACTTTACAAATGCTCTGATCGATTGATTGATTGATTGATGGTATGGTACCTTAGAATATGCTATCTAGGGACTGTGCTCTGATTAAAAGTACATGGTAAGTAGGTATAATTGGAATTGGTACTAACAACCTATATCCCTATTTTATAGTGGGGCATGTAGCTTTTGAGGCCCAGTGGATTTAATGCACTTAAGTTAAAAGTACTGTTGAGCCTGCTGTCGTTTTAAAAACCAGCCCTGCCTTGCAGGCTGCTCTTAAATTGAAATTCGTCTTTGGAATTAAAGGTATTTCCAAAGTTTCAAAGTACCTTATTTCTACACAAGTGTCACCCTTTAAATCTCCCCTGGGTGCCCCAGGGATAGGGTGCCTTGTAACTATCATAAGGGACATTCTAAAAGATGCTTTACATGGCCTGGTAAGGGAAAAACTGCCTATTTCATTTTTTCCAGTTATAATGCATTGGCTTTATAGTCTAACATAGGAATACTTTAATAAAAATATATCGATTGAAAAAAATAGTTGAAACATATAATTCCAGTTATGATAAATTCAACAACTTGACATTGTTGCATTTGTTATAAGCATAACAGAAAAAAATTCATATAACTTTCTTTTTAGTGAGCCATAATCTAGCCTTCCAGCAGACCTTCTTTGATTTGCCAGTCTCTGTCAGGCTAAGGGAAGCTGGCTTAATGTGGTGTCAAGTGGCCTGCCTTGAGACAAAGGATTACCTGTAAGAGGAGAACTGCCAGCTGCAGAGCACAAGGCAGGAAGGGGTTGGAAGGGCCAAACTGGTTTTCAAAGAGGGAATTAATGTTTTTACAGGACACAGCCTCACCCCCACATCCTGCACCCCCAGCCAAACAGGAGCCCCTGTAATTAGAATAGTAAGGGGGCAGGAAGGGGAGTGTCAGACAATCTTAGCCATGCCAGTGGGTTGGTTTTGCCACATCTAGCTCTAAAGGAGAGGCTGTCGCCATTTTGGATTTTGGAGGAATAGTGATTTCCGTGGCAAAAATATTCCACTCTTTGGAGGGAGTGGTCATTCAACTGGATGTCACCCTGTACCCTATTGACCAGGGGTACCCCCTGCTTGACACCCAGGAACTCAGATCCCTGCCTGGAAAAATCAAGAGAAGAAGGACTGTCCTGCTGCAACCCATGGTCTGCACCCCAAGTTGACTGCACTCATAAGGACTGTGTCTACTGCATACTTTGGAACTACAAGTGTATTGCCTCGCTTCAAAAAAATTGAGGAGGGTCTCCCTGAAAGAAACAGGTACACAAGAGCTACACAAGATCTTCTTCCTGAAGCAAGAAGGAGAAGAAGGACTGCCCTCCTGGAACCCCATGTCTGCACCCCAAGATGATTAAACTCATAAGGACTGTACCTGCAGCACAAATTTGGGAGTTCCGCTAAGCCAGTCTGCTGACCACTGCAGGGAGACTGAATTCCGCAGCTGTCTCAGCCCATAGCTGGAGAGCTGCAATGTATGCAAGGTGCCAGAGCACCATATAATCACAGGAGGTGTCCTGCAGAGGGGGAGCCTCACCACACCAGTCTGCTGACCACCGCAGGAGGACTTAATTCCCCAGCTGCCTAATCCCATAGGAGGAGTTCCGCAACTTGTGCAAGGTTCCTGAGTGTCATATAATCGCAGGACATGTCCCTCAGCGTGGGTGTAGCTAGGGTGAAGACTGGGCCTCGAGAAGGCTGATCTGCACCCATTGGCACAAGGCAGAGCCAGGGCAGGGCTACCCGCCTTAAATCTGCAATTAAAAGGTGCTGATTTTAATGTTGTTACCACCAGCCTATTGATCTGTTTGACCCCTGTGATATAGCACCCTGATTTGCATCACAAGCTTTTTCTTGAGCGTAAACGGGGAAACAGATGGCTGTTCCTGACCCTGCAAAACCTACCCCAGGTTACACTTTGGATGGCTTTTTGCAATGTGCTGTGTGGGTTATTAGTAGGGAAATTGAATTGGCGGAACAGCGTTTGTCTTTGACATCTTTGCCTGAGATGTTCCCAAGGTATCACAATCACTTCCTGAGCCTCATGTGTCCACCAGCATGTCCCCCCGCACTGAACCTTCTCTAGAAGCCTTAGGCCCTGATCAATTTGCCAATTCCACCAGCATCAAAACTGTAGCTACTACTGGGAAGTGTGATGATATTATGATACAAGACCAACCATCTGCATGTCAGACTAATTTGACTAATTATGAGGTGACTAACAACAGAGGAGTCAAGAGGAAGAAACTGAACAGAAATGCCAAATCAAAAAGTTTATATCCAGAACCACCTATTGCGCCATCTACCCCAGCCCTAGCTTCAAACTGTGAAATCAGACCTCTATTAATGACCTCTATGGAGGATTCCCTATTGGTTCTTGCCAGAAAATGTGTTAAAATGTAATATTCACTTACTGCGTCTCTGGGCATTATTGATACATTAAGCAAGGTTGAGGAAGCTTTGGCTAAGTTGAGACTCTTTGCTGGTGCAACATTCTATAAGATCCTCTCTACCTGCTCCACCAGGCTGCACTACTGATGTGGCCCTTACAAAACACCCTTCACTACACCCCTAAGGCTCCATTCTTCCCAAGCTATAAGGGGTACTGTCTGTAGTTTTAGTCCAGTCATGCCAATTCAGGGACCACGGGCTTCAAAATTCATTTGAAGGGACTTGTGGGGACCGGGTTCAGCAAGTTATACTGTGTGGTTCTACTCAGCCCACTCGTCTTTCTAGGGGTCATACATTACAGCTGCCCCCTGAGGCTACCCCTTTTGTCATGATTTTAAGAAACGTACCTCCATTAAGTAAGAGATCAAGTTAAGATCATAAGAAACTGCTCAATAAGGTTGTCCAATGGGCTAACACTCAACTTGGTGGCTTTATGCCTGGTCATAAACAGATACATCTTGTGAATAGAGTTCCTTTGGGGGTAATACTCTGAAACCAGATGACACTGTATTGTTATTAACTTCAAAGATAGAAGAGTGGCTAACGACATCTTGTCCAAGTTAAGTTTTACTCATCTTGTGCCAATTGCTATTGAGGCCCTCCCACTTGGCTATTTTATAAACCTCAGGGTCGTATCCCATCCTTTACCATATGAGCCTACTTTTCCAAATTCAAACAGGTTAACTATCCATTCACAACTGGATCAACAGGATTGACTTCCTGGTGAAGTTACTAGTAGAATGTGTGAAACCTGGGATGATATTGGTTCAGAGCATTCTGCCCCTTCCAGCTGTAATCCTATTACCATTGAGGTCAGGAAGAGTCATACAAAACAAGCACCATCTATAGCCTCTTGGGATATTGCTGGTTTAGCCAGAGAATGGGATAGGTATGATTGGCTTAGGTTTTTTGGAAGCCATGCTAATATATGTCTCCAAAACGTTTTTTTTTTCTTTCTTTTTTACAGAGTTTTATATAGCGCAAACTTGACCCAGTATCGGGTATCAGAGCGCTTTACATAGCACCAGTTGCGTTACATGAGGACACATTCATTTTTGTTATGTACAGAGAGATTAAGTGATTTGCCCAGAATCACAGGATGTTCAGCATCATTGCGTAGACTCGAACGACGGTTCCCAAGATTCGAGGTCGACTGCCCTAGCTGTTAGGCCAACTCCTCTCCCCTTGACTTGGCTTACTGACCCTATTTATGTGGACGGGAATGCTACCTTTCATATCCAACAGCCGGTAGTAACATTGGCAGGGCCAGGGGTGGTCTGATCATGTTTAATTCTCTTACATTTAGGGTTAAGGTGTCAAATTGTAATTCAGCATGCTATCAGATGATCTTCTTTCAGTTTTCTGCAACAAGATTGTTGCTGATAATTCTATACAATAACATATTTGATAACACAAAGGTTGATATAGCGTGCTCTCTGCTTAAGGACATTGAGAAATGTTCTAGTAACATTCAAGGTGGCTGTGCTGTGGTATTGTTGGATGACTTTAACCTAAATGCATGTCAGTTCTATGAGGAAAACATCTGTGGGCTAGAGGACGAGTCTGGGGTTCTTTTTATCCACTTTGTACATTGTCCTCTTGGTGAGGAACTGCATCTACTGCTGGCTAAATGTAATCTCTTATTTTCCTTTGATGCTTTAATGCCAAATCCCATTTGTGGGGTGAGCACGTCAAGCCATATTGATTTTTTTTTTTTCTAAATCAGTGAGAAATTTGTTTCTAGATTACAATCTTGCTGATTCCCCCTCAGTGACTATAGACTTTTGTCTCGCTACATGGTTCACTGAATTTGAGAATGTCTGTTGTGTTCCATCCTTAATGCTTATTATTTTCTAAGAATGTGGGGTGATAAAAGCTTGGTCTAAGGTCAATGAACCATCTTTCCTAGCACATTTAGTGGCTTTTTCATATCCTAGTTTTCTGCTCTGTTTATAAGACGAAGACATTCAGGGTTGGGGTTTTGCACTTCTCAATAAGTTTGATAAGATCTGCAGAGCAGCATTAGACTTCATTTTGGTTCCAAAAAACATGGGCCGTAAGCCACCTGCAAAGTGGTTTGATGCTAACTGCACCCATGCACATAACCACTTACTTGTGGCTTTGAGAACAGGATATGGTGCAGAGGTGTAAAACGCTAGATTAAGTTGCCCTTAGAACCAGGAAGAACACTATCAGAGAGGTAGCTTTTTTCATCACTGGTACAGGCTATTGAACTAAGGGACTGCACAACTGAGACCGTGAATCACAGAATTTTTAAGCCCAAACAAGATCCTGCCATCAATACTGTCATTCCTTCTGATATCTGGGTCACCCACTTCACCAAGCTTTATGCTGCTCTTGCTGAGGGCATTCAGATATCTCCAACCATATCCCTTTAATTTCACTGCAACAACAGATCGACCCTTTTCCAGTGTGCCAGCCTTCTGCTAGGTTTCTTGCTTTCCCAACTATTGAAATGGAACAGGTTGTGCGGGTGGTGGCTAGCTGTCCAGTTGGGTGCGCTACTGGTCCAGATGGACTTCTCTCTGATATGTTTAAAGCTGATATCCCTTTGTGGGCCCCTATATACTGACATATTTATTTAATGATGCCTTAGTTGCTGGCCCTCCCAAGAACTGTTCCCATGCAACTATTGTTCTGATTCTTAAAAAGGACTCAACAAATTATCCCCACTGCCATCACCCCTCTCTGATTAATTCTACTGCAAACATCATCTGTCTAATTCTGTTGGATTGTTTGCAGTTATGGGCTATACTTGATAATTGACAAAAGTACTGTTGCCAAGTGTGGCAAGTTGTATTTGACTTTTATTGATTTAAGTTCTGCCTTTGACTATATCATTAGGTCCAAACTGTGGGGCATCATATTTGATATCAGTATGATTTGTACATTGTTCATGTTCTTAGAGAACTACATAATTATGTCACTGATAGAGTAAGGCATGGCCTTGTGGGGAAACTATGCCAGCCTTTAGCCTGGCAAGGGGCACAGACCAGGGATGTTTTGGCCCCCTTCCTTTATTTTATTTATATAAACAGCCTGGAGGATAAATTGGTGGAACTTAGGGCAGATTGTCCTTGTTCAGGTGACAGTAGTATTCCCACATTAATTTATGCTGACAACACTGTCCTAATTGAGAGGGCTGCGAACGGCTTCCATCTTCTGCTTAACAGTTTTTGTAAGTTTATGGCCAGTTTAGACATTATGTTCAACGAAAATAAGACCCACATAATGATCTTTGGGGGAAGGTAGAACGACACAGTATCCTTTTTAGTAAATAAGAAGAAAATTGGTTCAGTTCCCCTTTTTTCCTATTGTGGAAATGTGGATTTTCCTGATCAGTTATGTCCCCTATCTTGGACCCCAACGGTTCTATATGCATGTTACAAGTACATGTATGTTCCCTCCAGTTCCAGTTTCTAAGACGCAAACATATGTGTGTCTACCGTCAACATGTTCTCTGTCAGATCCGCCATCAATGGGCTGGATATTCGATTCCTAAGTATGAAAGGCCACCGACTTTATATGGCTAAGTTACTCAATTTTTACAGTTCAGGCGAGTAGGCCCGATTCTGTCCTCAAAGCCTTTCCCTGCTCTCTGTCTCTGACAGCTTCAGCTTGAGCTCGCATCTGTATCCATGAACTTTGTCCTACTCCCTGTGCAGCTAACGGTGCCTGCCTCGGCCAGTTTTCGCCTGTCTGCCAAGAAGTTGTATTTCACCTTCGAATTATCTATTTTGCTCTTCAGCCGATGCATTCCTGTCCAGTGATTTAGGTAAACATTTCCTTTAGCTCACAAGCAAAGGACTCAGCCTTTCCGTCCTCCTGCAAGTGATTCATAGCCCTGTTGCCATGGAAAGTTTTCTGCCCCTCGCATCTCATATAGACACTTAGACGCTTGTACACGCACACAGTCAGTATAGAATAGATTCTGTCCGAGAGTCTCTTCCTTGTGGATAACATAGTTCTTTAAACATAGGATGTTAGATATGATTTGGGATTAGGATGACTTGACCCCAGACTTCTCGTCTCCACATGTAGAGCTAAATGTCAAGTCCCCTTCACCCCCTAGTTACACGTCAATTACACGTCATGCTGCTGCGCGCGCATCTATGCCAAGTATTATCTTATAGATCCACCTATGTCTGATAATCCTAACCAATCATGTTTCTTTTATTCCTTATTACGCCTAGTTTCGATTATGTCACTGTCACGTCATTTTTCTTATCAAATGTTACGCCTTCTACATTCGTTTCATTGTAATGTACTTATTATAAAAATACATGTCTGTTAATAAATTATTGTACTTCACTTCCTGAACCTTCGTGGTGACGGAACCTGAGGGCCGCGACTCGAGTCGGCCATTTTGAATGGAATAAAGCCCATTAGAAACCTCTTATACCACGGATTCTGCCTCTTGTTATTTTGAGCTATTTTACTTTATTTTAAGACTCCGTACGAAATTCAGTCAGGTAATATTTATTTTATTTACCACATAATGGCGCCCGAACAGGGACACTTTCTCATCTCACGCGCCGGCGGTGCGTTGCAGGCCCGGTCTCCTGCCACAGCTGGACGGACCATAAACGCGTACCAGCAGGATTTCCTGTAAGCTCCCTCCGGTCAAGCGGGGGCGACTGAGGCTGCGATCAACCCAGACGAGGCGGTGAGAAGTGCGAAGTATCCCGACCAGAGCCTAGCTGAGAGAGCAAGATCCGAGGTATACAGAGGCCCACCAGGTTTTCCGAAATTCCGACGTCCAGAGGGTCCGATGTCCGCAGTTATCGAGTCCTGTCCATTCTCTGAGGCCTTCCGTTTCAAGGAGCTACTCGGTGAGTACCATCGCCGGGGAGGCGTGTTGACGCGCACATAGGTTGTGCCGGTCAAGACGGATTTGGGTACACAAATCCGGTCTGCACTGTTTAGCAGTGTATATGTACTGTTTAGCAGTATATCAAGTATTCCGAAGTATTCAGTTATTGTCAAGAATTCAGCGTGGTGATTAGTTAGGGAGACTGTCATCATTGTCGATCATTGTTATAATGTTTAATGTTTAATGTTTAAAGTATTCAGAAAATGTCTTGCATATTGTGGTATGAATGACTGTTCATAGTTCACTGTTCATTATTGTGTTTCTCGTATTAAGTAAGTTCAAGAGTAAGTATCAGGTCAGTTGTCAATATGCCGCTCTTCTCGAAGTTAAGACAGATTACTACCAGAAAAGGGGTGCTTGAAGAAGCAGTTCCTCTTCCTCCTAGAGACACTCCAGGACATTTCATGTACCATAAACATGGCTTAGATGCCATATTGTTTCTTGATCTATGGGTAGATTATACCAAAGGATTACCGGAAAGTCAAAGGTGGCCCATAGCGGGAACCTGGGATGCAGAGTGCATCATGAAAGTGGAGGAAGAGTTATGGAAAAGAAAGGTCAGACAGTCACAGAAAGACGCTATCGAGTTATGGCGTAAAGAATCTCATAGACGAACAGAAAAAGCACGTAGACAAGAAGAGAGGAGTAAAGAAAGTTCAAATAAAGTTCAAGAAAATCTATTAATTGAGGAAGGTATCCGAGTGAAATCAGAACAAGTAAATAGACAAAGAAATGCTCTTATGAATGGTATGTATCCCCTTCTAGCCGAAGGACTACCTAAGGCTGTTACGGAGGTGCCAAAAGACTTGCCACCCCCGTTATTTCCAATTAAGGTACATCCAAAGGGGCATCCCAGAACCGCAGAAGATGTTTTCCTTTCCTCATATCTAGACGATGCAGCCCCCGAGTATGCTAACGCCACACCACATAGACCGTCTGGCGGAGGGGTTCAACGTCAGGATCAGGTATCTGTCCCCGTGCAACAGCAAGTCCCGATACAAGCATCGGCAAGCACATCTGTTTCCGCATCTGTTTCCGCAGTCGACTCTACAGGGGTATCGACACCCATAGTTGCTGTATCACGTTCGACGAACCCTTTCACACCCGACGCCCCAGATGGGGCCACGGGAGGTGCTAGCAGTATTTTTACACCACCTAGAATAAATAAACTTGTTTTTCAAGAGTCAGCACATTCACGTACACCTAAGTTCGTAAATGAACGTACGCTTAAGGAACTTCTTGTAAATTGTAGATATGACCCGGTGGTTGGTAAAGAGGACGAAATGGTCCTGGCATCATTACGTATCAGACGAGCCGCAGAGTATTTAGCAAGGTTACCAGGGATGGCTACGCATCTAGATAACATATATCATTTTGTTCAAACAGGACGAGATCCAGGATGTATTAACAGAGCTATGGAATTCCAGAAAGTAGAGATACAAGGGGAACTGTTACGTTTCCTCATAAACTGTGTGATCAGAAATCAAGATCGTCCGGGGGTAGACCGGAATGCAATGCTTATTCTTACAAGATGGAGTCAGAATATATCAGAAGGGAGACACGATAAGCAAAATTGTATAATAGCCATGTGCCGAAAAATACGTAAAGAAATAGAGCGTATTCATGAAGAAAGATTGGGAACAGACGAGTTTGAGCAAGATGAAGTGTCCGAATCAGGGGACTCTGCAAGACAGTCAGAGACCATAGCCTATGTAGGCAGAGGAAGATCTTGTGAAAATACTAGATGTTTTTCTGATCCAATACACTCTGTATGTCCAAATAATAGCAGAACGTATCCGACGCCTGTAATAAATCTGAAATCTCCTGAACATTCGTTTCAAGCCGCAGATAAAATACTACGAGAACGAAGGGGTTATCACCTCCTCGATTCCATGGATGAGCAAGAATTAGCCAGATCAGCCGTTCACTGGATTGTTAGTCCTGAAAAATACGGTGATGAGACCGTAGCACACACGTTTCTCAACCTCAGTACAGATGAACAACGTTTAGCTGGAATCTATATGATTCAGCAACTCCTCATATTATATAAGAGCCAACATGCTGACCCTGGTCCTTTACCTGATATATTAACGGAACTACTTACGTACAGATGGAGAGGTTCTAGTAACAAGCTAATTAAAGAGATATTAGTGTCACGTAAGCAGTACGTCCTTTTTGTAAATCCAGATTCTCTCTCCCTGCCCCCCAGAGAAAGAGCACCGTACTACATGGATAGACAAAATCCTCTACGAGAAGTGCACCCAATAAAAGGCGAAGACAATGAGTTTCACCGTGTATTTGTTTACACACCCATATCAAAAATGGAATTATTAGAAATGAAAAAAGTAGTACCTAGTCATGACAAAGACCCAGCGGGTTTCCACCGAGAAATTAAAGACATGTTACTGATGGGAGAGTACACCTTTCCTGATATTATGACGATTTTAAAAGTGCTTTTGCCTGCTGGCATATATGAAAAACTGAAAGAAAAAGAGTGGGAAGTGGGAGACCAAAAGATAGACTGGACAGCATTAGCAGAGGAAGAAAGGGGCCGAGCCGCAGGTTCAGGGCTCGGGGATAAAGTTAAACTATTACCAGGTTTACTAGTACAGGTACTGCCACGTTTATTAACTACAAAAAAGGAAGATTGGGGTGCAATCACAGCCTGCAAACAAAAGCAAGATGAAGACACAAGCGATTATTATGCTCGATTTGAAAAATGTTTTGGTATAAATAGTGGTATAAAAGCAAGTAGTGACTCATATCCACATTTATTTGTGACAAAATTAGTGGAAAATGCATTGCCTCCAGTGAAGAATAGAATATTGAAATTCGAGAGTACCTGGCAAAGTAACACTCCGTCGCAAATGCTACAAATGTTACAGTATCATCACAATAGAATTAGGGATGAACAAGAACACGAGCATAGACGCATGAAGGATACAAAAATGAAAATGCTAGTTTCTCAGACAGTACCAGCAGATGGTCACAAAAAGGGTGTGACACATTCTGGTGATTCTGCAGTTCCTGTAAAGGGAACCTGCAATTACTGTAAACAACTAGGCCATTATGTACATGATTGTCAAGTCCTGAAACGAAATATAGCTACAGGTATTGCAAAAGAGAGACCACGATTAGTTAGACAAGATCAGAATGAAAAAGGAGCTATGCAGCATGGACAGTCCGTGCCAGTTCAGCAACAGTCTATGCCAGCCTCGCAGCAACCCATACAGTTTGTGCCAGCTGCACCACCGTTGCCTGCTACTGCCACACAAACCACAACACAACAAATGTATCAGACTGCACAGTATGAATACCCTGAGTATCAGCGTTACGCATGAACCCGCCTAGAGAGGGAAGTTGACTTACCACTTATCGAGATTCCTGTAGATCAAGAAGGACCTTATGTACATAGTGAATTATTAGGTCAAGATAGAAAATTCTTACTCGATACAGGGGCAAGTCGAACAACTATAAAACGTAGCGAAGTTCCAGGGGCACCCCTCTCAGGCTCTCAAAATGTTTCCCTTGGTTTTTCAGGAAAACCTATTGTTAATGAAGTATCAAAGCCTCTACCACTTACGATAGGACCTTTGACACGAACTACAGATTTATTGCTTACTAAATCATGCCCAGAAAATTTGTTAGGAATTAAAACTCTGAAAGCACTAGGAGCCATAATATGTTGTTCTCCGGAAGGAGTAAGGTTGTTTTTACGTGATTTTAAAGGTCACTATGTGTCTAGAGACATGGATCCCCGACTACAGATTTTACCAGTACATCTATGGGCACAAGGCCCTACGGATGTTGGCTGCATGAACATTACACCCTATCGAGTCACACTGAAAGCAGGAGTGGTACTACCACGAATGCGACAATACAAGTTACCGCATGATGCTGTAGTGGCTTTGTTGAAAATCATTGATGAACTAATTGCCCAGGGAGTAGTTGTAGAAACAGACTCCAATGTATGTAATTCACCGATAATTCCGATTCTTAAACGAACTGATCCTACTGCTCCGCCAGTATACCGATTGGTTATTGATTTGCGTGAACTAAACAAGTGTATTGTACCACAATTCCCTGTGGTCCCTGATATATCATCATTATTGACAGCAATTGATTCCGAAGCAACATTCTTTACTGTAATTGATCTCAAGAATGCCTTTTTCAGCGTCCCAATAGATCCGGAAAGCCAATACTTGTTCGGATTCAGTTTAAATGGGCGCAGCTTTAAATTCTCACGCGCTCCTCAAGGATTTACAGAAAGCCCCAGCATCTACAGCCAAGCACTGAAACGAGAACTTGACAGTATCCACATGCCAGTCAATACTGCACTGCTTCAATATGTCGATGATCTGCTGATCACCGCGAGAAGCGAGCCAGAATGTGAAAAAGCTTCTCTGACAGTTTTACATTTCCTAGCCGACAAGGGGCACAAGGTGTCCCCTTCTAAGCTGCAATTCTGTGTTCAGCGAGTTATTTATCTTGGTCACTCGCTGTCCAAGGAGGGAAGGCAGCTTACACCAGATCGCATCCAGTTAATTGCTAACATGTCAATACCCCAGACACAAAAGGAGGTGCGGGCTTTCATAGGCCTCACTTCATATTGTAGGCAGTGGATCCCTCAGTACGCATTTCTAGCAAAACCACTCATTCAGTTAACCACACAGGAGGCAGCCACATCGACTGTTCTCCCTTGGACTCAGGAACATACACAAGCTTTTGAAAGCCTAAAGGAAGCTTTATGTCAAGCACCTGTTTTAGCAACACCATGTTATAGCAAACATTTTACACTCTTTGTTACAGAACGCGAAGGTACTGCCTTATCAGTACTCACTCAGGATCAAGCAGGATCACGCAAGCCATGTGCTTATTTTTCCAGTACATTAGATCCCGTAGCTCAGGCTTTGCCTGCATGCCTGAAATCAGTGGCAGCGACAGCTTTAGCAATCAGACAAAGCGATGCCATAGTATTAGGACACCCATTGACAGTACAAGTACCACATGCAGTAGAGATTCTTGTGAACCGAACACAAACACAACACTTGACCATAGCAAGACTTACCGGTTATGAACTGACATTGTTTCAACCACACATAGAGATCCGACGGTGTAATACATTGAATCCTGCTACACTATTACCTGTAATTGGAACAGACCCACTAGCTCATGATTGTGTTGAAATCATTGAAATAAAGACGAAACCTAGACAAGACTTGACAGACGTTCCATTGTTAGATCCAGACCTGACGTTGTATGTAGACGGATCATGCATGAGAGCAAGTACAGGAGATTTAGTGGCCGCGTATGCAGTCACAACAGACACTGAAGTTATTGAGACAAATTGTATAGATACTTTGTCAGCCCAAGCAGCAGAACTTATTGCTCTAACACAAGCCTGTATTCAAGCCACAAATAAGAAAGTTAATGTATACACTGACTCACGTTATGCATTCGGAGTTGTACACGACTTCGGCGTGCTGTGGCGAGAGAGAGGTTATTTAACGTCCCATGGTGCCCACATTCAGCACGGACCCCTCATTCATGCCTTGTTAGACGCAATACATCTACCCACTGCTATATCAATTATGAAATGTAAAGCACACACGAAGGTTACTGATACCATTTCTCAAGGCAATGACTTAGCTGACAGAACAGCTAAACAGACTGCTCAGAATCGCACATTAGACATGACAAAGCCAATAGTTCAGACACCAACACAGTGTATGACAATTAAGGATCCCGCACTTGACGTAATTGACATACAGACACATGCCACAGCAGAAGAAATAAAGAAGTGGACTGAACTAGGAGGGATCCAGACAGATCAAGGATGGATGACGAAGGAGAAATCTGTATGGTTTCTCCCTGATTCCATGGTTCAAGCCATTATAGCTACAGTTCACAGTCCAGCACATTTAGGAGAGAAGGCTATGCTAGACAGCATTCAGCACATTTGGTTCAACAAACATTTACGAGCAGCAGCTAAACAAAAAGTTCGTACCTGTATGATATGTTGTCAGTTTAATCCAGGAAAGAGTGTTCCCGTAGAGCAGGGTGGATTTCAGCCTCCTGACCATCCTTTTGAAGTCCTCCAGATGGATTATATTCAGATGGAACGTTGTCGAGGATTCAAATATGTCCTCGTAGTTGTCTGCGCTCTCTCCCGTTGGACAGAGGCGTATCCCGTATCAGATTACACTGCCTCGACTACTGCCAAGCAGCTAGTTCGAGAATTCTTCCCACGGTACGGTTTACCACGTGTTGTATATTCAGACAACGGTCAGCCTTTCTCATCCGAATTAATGAAACATGTCTCACTCTTGTTGGGATATCAGTGGAAATTCCACTGTGTCCGACACCCCGAAGCAGCAGGTCTCGTAGAAAGACATAACCAGACACTGAAAATCAGACTGTCCAAAATATGTAGAGAGAAAGGTGTCGACTGGATAGTAGCATTACCAGTTGCACTCTTTTACATGAGAATGGTAGCACACTCTAGAACAGGGCTATCCCCGTATGAGGTGATCTTTGGTAGACCACCGAATATGTGGGGGACGCCTATACCCCGTAAAATAACTGATGTTGACTGTAATATGCTGACAGATTACCTGGCTTCCTTGATGTCTGCACTACAATCTTCTCGTTCACAGGTAGCTGCAGCCTTTCCCGACAACACTGAGGCGAAACCCCATGACGTTGTTCCGGGTAATCTTGTCTTTGTGAGAAATTTCGACAGGAAGAGTCAATTGGAGCCCAGGTGGAAAGCACCCAAGTTGGTCCTGTTGACCACAAGAACAGCCGTGAAGATCGAGGGACGAAAAGGGTGGATTCATTCCAGTCACGTAAAAAAGAATTTCATGGACTACCTTCAGATATAGACACTGTGCCCTGCACTCCCTCACAGACTGATTCAAAACTTCCTTTTGTTGAACTGAATGACTCTCAGTGCTATAAACAGAAACTCAGGTCCAGATCTAAACTGTCGGACGATTTGATTGTTTAAGTCCTCTCCAAGGTGAAGCGGTTGAATCTGTCCCGACATGTACCCTTTAGGTCTGAATCATGTAGAGTCCAGAATCATAATGAAACGACATGCTTATTGTAAATTACTGCGTAACCACTGTATTGTGACATTATTAATTTTGTTTTTATTGAGTATTTTAGTAATTATTACGAGTATGATTTTGCACATATATCATCCTGTTTCTAAACGTGTTTTCAATATAACTGATGAACATTCTTTTAGTGACCTACCGCCACATGAATTATCTTATAGACTTGCGCTGCGCAATAACACATTCATTAGTATGTTACATCATTCCCATCAGACTAGTAATGCGACCAATTGTTGGGTGTGTGGCCGACTTCCTCCCTATCAGAATAACACGCATTTACACGCAATGGCTCCTGTGGAGCATGGTTTAGTTTATTAAATTCCATAGACCCAGACACAGCAGTTTATCAACAACATTGGATATGGGGAAATCTGAATCTAGTTTTATTCAAAGTCTGTCACCCTAATAAGGAGGGTCACCCCAGTAGAACAGGAACTGATTTAGAAAATGAAGTGTATAAATTAGGTAATTTTACGCCTAATCTTATGATTTTGAATGTCAAATCCGAAGTTGAACTAATTTTGCCCACTATGTCAGTATTTCCAGTTAAGGGTGAATTATGTGTGAGAAAAGTTGGTTCCATACATATGGGCCATAGCCAATGCGTTACTACAGTAGAATATAGTGATCAAGGCAAATCTTCATTTAGAGCTTCTCGCCATTCTTACTTTATATGTGGTCAGACGGCGTATATGCGTCTGCCTCTAGATTGGGATGGTACCTGTTATATAGCATTCCTTTTGCCACCTGTTTTCCTAGCTCCCCCTGATTATTATCGAAATGTTCATTTAGTACACAATAGAGAGCAAAGAGATCTCCCAGTTGTCGATTATACTGAGACATCATGGGACAAGTATGTAGATTTCAATAAAGGTATCTTTCCCTATATAGGTACTATATCAAATAGTAAGCTGATACGCAGACTCACCAAGACTCTTGAAGCTGTAGTAAACGAGACTATAGCCGCCCTAGGCAATCTGACAGAGGAACAATCAGTGATGAGAATTGTTGTTCTCCAGAATCGTCTTATCCTTGACGTCATCCTGGCCGATAGGGGCGGAGCTTGCAGGGTCATCGGATCCAGCTGCTGCATATTCATACCAGAAAATTCGCCATCTGTATATAAAGCTATAACACGCCTTCATAAGATTGTAAGCCAGATACACGAGAATTCAGGCACTTGGACGTGGTCCGGGTGGTTTTGGAGTGTGATATCAGCCTGGGGATGGAGAGTTCTATCCTTCCTAGGTATTGGCCTTCTTATGCTCTTCAGTTGTTGTCTATGCCTGCAATGTGGACCAGCGATTTGTGGTCTGTGTGCCACATCGTGTATTCCACATCAAAGTTTTCGCTCAAGATCCCGGAAGAAGAAAGAAGAAGAAATGATGCTCCATGAGCAAATCAATGGAATGATGAAGATTGATGTCTCGTGAAGGGCAAGAAGGGGACAAGGAGGGAATGTGGAAATGTGGATTTTCCTGATCAGTTATGTCCCCTATCTTGGACCCCAACGGTTCTATATGCATGTTACAAGTACATGTATGTTCCCTCCAGTTCCAGTTTCTAAGACGCAAACATATGTGTGTCTACCGTCAACATGTTCTCTGTCAGATCCGCCATCAATGGGCTGGATATTCGATTCCTAAGTATGAAAGGCCACCGACTTTATATGGCTAAGTTACTCCATTTTTACAGTTCAGGCGAGTAGGCCCGATTCTGTCCTCAAAGCCTTTCCCTGCTCTCTGTCTCTGACAGCTTCAGCTTGAGCTCGCATCTGTATCCATGAACTTTGTCCTACTCCCTGTGCAGCTAACGGTGCCTGCCTCGGCCAGTTTTCGCCTGTCTGCCAAGAAGTTGTATTTCACCTTCGAATTATCTATTTTGCTCTTCAGCCGATGCATTCCTGTCCAGTGATTTAGGTAAACATTTCCTTTAGCTCACAAGCAAAGGACTCAGCCTTTCCGTCCTCCTGCAAGTGATTCATAGCCCTGTTGCCATGGAAAGTTTTCTGCCCCTCGCATCTCATATAGACACTTAGACGCTTGTACACGCACACAGTCAGTATAGAATAGATTCTGTCCGAGAGTCTCTTCCTTGTGGATAACATAGTTCTTTAAACATAGGATGTTAGATATGATTTGGGATTAGGATGACTTGACCCCAGACTTCTCGTCTCCACATGTAGAGCTAAATGTCAAGTCCCCTTCACCCCCTAGTTACACGTCAATTACACGTCATGCTGCTGCGCGCGCATCTATGCCAAGTATTATCTTATAGATCCACCTATGTCTGATAATCCTAACCAATCATGTTTCTTTTATTCCTTATTACGCCTAGTTTCGATTATGTCACTGTCACGTCATTTTTCTTATCAAATGTTACGCCTTCTACATTCGTTTCATTGTAATGTACTTATTATAAAAATACATGTCTGTTAATAAATTATTGTACTTCACTTCCTGAACCTTCGTGGTGACGGAACCTGAGGGCCGCGACTCGAGTCGGCCATTTTGAATGGAATAAAGCCCATTAGAAACCTCTTATACCACGGATTCTGCCTCTTGTTATTTTGAGCTATTTTACTTTATTTTAAGACTCCGTACGAAATTCAGTCAGGTAATATTTATTTTATTTACCACACTATTTAGGTATCCCCTTTGATACACGTCTCTCATGGGGACCCCTGAAGACCAGTAAAGCCACGGCCTTCTCTAAATCAGTGGAGACCATTCTTAATTTTGCCCACAGCCTTGGCCAGAAGACCATTAAGGAACTCTTGACTGTTTATAAAGCCAAATGCTGTGCTTGTGCTTTGTTTGGTGCAGGGTTTTGGGGAACTAAAGGTCAGGGGGTCCTCAAAACAAATTAGAATGGCTTTATTAAAAGGCTCCTAGCTGTCCACCAAAGTACTATCTCCTTTAGTTGCAGAAAAGAGGCAGGTATTGGGTACATTAGCGACTTCATCAAAATTCAACCCCTCCTTTTGTGACTTAGAATTTGAACCAAAAGCCAGACTTTCTTTAAAAAGGCTGGGCTTGCAGATTGCTCAAAACACGATCACTGTCTAAGTATTTCTTGTATAATGTATATCCAGAATGTCTGTCACAGTTTGGGGCAGGAGGAATCGTCGCCTCTCTCAGCAATGCTCTAACTAGGTCAATTGTGACTTTGAAGAATGCATTTTTAGAGAGTTGCCTGGAGGGGAGAAAGTGGAGGGATGTAGACAAGCCAATGGTCCAGATTTTTGTGGGGATTTGTATTGACTAGACTCAGGTTATTCACTGTGCACTTACTGGCTGCTTCTCTGTTCCATGGCTTTTATTTTTCTCAACTACTGCTATTCTGTAAATTTTACTCATTGTTGAGGAAACGCTATTTGCTGCCTATTCTTAGGGTGCCAAATATTTGCTAATTTACCAACTATTGAGCTCTCTATTTTTGCTGCTGTAAACATTGAAGAGGTTATTAAACAGACGGCCACTGTTTTTATGTGATGTTTTATTAATTTTATATGGATAGTTAGTAGATCTTTGTTTACTTTTTGATGTGTTTTTATTTATGCTTCTATTGTTCTTATACTTTTATGGTCTAATTAGACTGAATAAAGATATTTGATGATGATGATGACTGCACTCATGAGGACTGCACCTGCTGCACACATTTGGGACTAAACCCCTTAGGGCTTTGCCAGACTTCACAAGTATTAAGGAGCGGACTCCCTTATACCATTTCCCCCAAAAATTCCCCAGCCTGGAGTGTTTCCAGTGGACCTTTAACGAAAAGGCCAGGTGCATTGTAGGAATTAAAGTCCAAACCTCTTAAGGACTATATCAGAGAATCTACACCCTTGGCTTGGTGTTTGATACACGTTGAACCCAAGAAAGTAACCTCTGGAAAAGTCACAGACGTTTGGAGAAGTTTAGAGCAACTTTTGTAAAAAAAAAACTTCACAAGTTGATCAGGAGCTTTTTGGGCATTGTAGTCCAAGACCCCAGTAGGCAAACAAGAGGATCTGAACCATTGGCTGGTGCTGTGGACCACCGTCCTTCATCAAGAAACACTTCTGGAAGTAAGTGGAAGTAACTCTTGACGTTCTCCCAGTCCTGCACAACTCTTTTTAACCCTTAGAGCACTATCTGCTTCTAAGAGCTAGTTTGACTTGTATTTTCTTAAAAATGCATATCTTTGGTTCACTACATTGTATTTCTGTCATTTTGGTGTCTATTTGTTCATAAAAATATAATTTGTTCCTGTGAATTGGTGTTGGGTTTTTTATTGTATTTTACTTATTTAATGTATTGCTTTTTTAAACTGCTTTACACATGTGTCTCCTAAGCTAAAACGGTCTACTTGCTGCTGGCTACCAAGCGTTGAGCAAGGGAATAATTTATTGAGACCTTGACTGAATCTTTTATTATGTTTATGGACTTATTACTAGTGGTAGGTCCCTATCAATAGTAATATGTCACTACTAATTAGCCATTTTCCGATAGATAGATAGATAGATAGATAGATAGATAGATAGATAGATAGATAGATAGATAGATAGATAGATAGATAGATAGATAGATAGATAGATAGATAGATAGATAGATAGATAGATAGATAGATAGATAGATAGATAGATAGATAGATAGATAGATAGATAGATAGATATTTCCTACTTGTGATCACCAGAAGATAGTTAGAGTAGGATATAGTTTCCATAAAAGAGACATTTTTTAGTTTTGCCAATAACTTTTGGTACCATTTCACGATTTGCCAAGCGGGTGCTGGAATAAAGGGAGCATCCAAAAATGCATTTTTATTTTTCCCATGGAATTTCTCATAGGGTGTTTGAACATTACTGAAATCTAATTGGCTGCCAACACTTCAACCAGATTGGCAGCCATTTTGGAAAAATAAAAAAGAAAAATGTGAAAAGGAAAGAACTAGTTATACTCTAATAAGTAGAGCAATTCTGTCAAATATTTTTAAAACCAGCTGGGAAAGAATACGCGATCCCATCTGTTGAGACATACTCTGCTTGCCGTTCTACAACTAAATGTTAGCAAAAGGTATGACTGCTGCTTCACTATAGTTTATTGCCTTTTTAAGAGGAGGAGCAAGCAATAGACCACTAGATTTCTTAGCAGGTAACAAAATTATATATGTTAGCTGTAAGGAAGCCCAGATGTTACTGCTGGTGCCCAACACATTCTATCCAAGCCAGCAGGAACCAAAGCCCTTGACCTTGCTATACATTAAAGTTATCTCTGATTTGCGGATAGAGAAAGCCTGTCAAACAGTGAACTATGCCGCTGGTGACTACTGAGGTTGTGGTATTAGAATAATTTGCTGCCTCACTAGAAGAGCACAGTGGGAGATTCTAAAAAAGATAGGGAGAATGTATTTCCTCCATTTGGCTACTGTTGAAGAAGAGGCCTCTTTAGACAGAGACAGTACAAATTAAGCCATTTTAGCTTCTGCATTAATTGGTTCTATTGGCATGTATGCAGTAATCCGCTCTTCAGAGGCCAGCTGGCCTGGATTTGCAAAGACAGCAACCGACCCTTTGTGATTCATTACGGGCTTCTGATGCTAATAGACAGAATGTTCATAAAAAATGTCTTGCAGAAGGATTACTTACAAGTCACTATGTGGCAACATGCCCCAGGGCTATTGTTAAGAATATATTGCAAAAGTTCTGGGGCCTGTCACTTTGAAGCTCAATTCAACATATCACTTAAAACGTGTTCAGACAAATTCCGTTCATTAGTATTTAGCCCATATACCGTAAATTGGGTTAATGGACATTCCATGGTTACTACGTAGGGGCTGCAGATTTGTAGGACTTGGTCCAAAGCCATAAAATGGCTTTCTGTATCTTGGATAAATGACGGGGGGGTAGCGCACTCCTGTTAAATCGGGCTAAAACATAGATTTTATCACTTATGACTTAGGTGCTGCAGTGGTATGCTCGCTGCCAATCGGGCATAAAGTCTTAATTATCACCACGGTGCATTACTTTTTCTGGTGGCGTTGTTCTTGCTGCCTTCATTCAGCACAATATATTGTTATATGCACACACTCCACAAATAGTGGCTCGCTTCACTATCTATGTAGCGTGACTAATAGCTTGTTGAATCATCAGTAATGGTTTTTATTGAGTACTACCAGTATGTGTTCAATCAGCAGTAATGTCTATTATTATTGTGTTTTTGTCCTTAGATTGCCCTTGACGAAGGGACGTGCCGGTCCCGAAATGCATTGGGCTCATCTTTATTCTTTCATGTACTAAATTGAATGAACCAAAAATGTATTTTATCTGTTAACTTACATAAATGTGTCAGCATTAGGATGCACTATAAATGATGTGTTCTATCCAAAAAAATGAACCATAAGCATATGTGTACAAATAATTTACATATATGAATCAATATATGTCTTCTGAATCCAATTGATTTGTTTGATTACTTTGTATATGCTAAGGTGACTAAAAATCAAGGGTCATAGCTACCCCTAGCACTGTGCGCAGTGGCAACTACCGCATGGTCAGTTTCTTTTTCTTCCTGTATCTTAGGGCATGTACCTTTCAGTTCCAAGCAGGCTTGTCAGTACATGAGGTGACATTTCCTTTAGATCAGTCCTGTTGCCTACAGATGTTGAGTGTGCCTGTTACATGGTTTCTGAAATGAAGAGGTGCTTCAAAGACAACCAGGTAACAGCATGGGTGCAAAAATAAAACATGCCTTTGACATTTTACTGGCTCTGCGTGCTTGTAGTCTGAAAGTGATTAAGGTGTTTGTAGGAAAGTGCCTCTTTTAACATGACTAGCCCCCCTTTTTTGTCTGGTGTCTGATCTGTAAGTTATCTGGATTCCTGCTAACTTGGTCCACAGTGCAAGATCAGTTTCCCAAAACCTGTGCCATGATTGGCACAACTTCAGGTACCCCTGTAAGTCCCTGATAAATGATTCACCTGGTACCCAGGGAAAAGGGACTAAAGAGGGTCCTCTAGGGCAGCAGAATTGGTTGAGCCACCCAAGGTACCCCTCCTCAAGGCTATGAACTGTGCCATGGTAGGCTGCAAGTCATTGTGCATAGAAATCTAAGAGTCGCCATGTGCCACACCACACATACACTGCAAAAGATATAGGTAATTACTGCTACTGGAAGTCATTACCCTAATGCAGAGTGCACCACATCCTATGTACGGGCCATATCAGCATGAGCAGGCATGCCCCCACAATTTCAAGTTTATTCTGGGATGTTGTAAGGGCACAGAAAAGCCACAAAAGAGTACATGGGCCTGATACTTGTCAACACGAGTTTCCTAGCTCCATTATGGCTTCACTGATTCCTAAGTTGTTTGGTACCAAACAACTTGTCTTAATAAATCCTCACAGATGCTGGGGGTAGATATTCTAATAGATTCTAACAGGAGACCCTTTTGGATGTTCCACTGAAGACCTAATAATCACTGATCTGTTTCCTGACCTGTTGCTATCAGCCTGCCAATATCAGACATGTTTCTGAACTCATGGGGTGAGATCCAGTGCTCTCAGAGGACAGAGACAAAGCCTGCTCTGGGCGAAGGTGCTTCAAACCTCCTCCAGGATAGAATGGCCTTCCTGGGCAGGAAGCTTCAAAGGCAATGCTGCCTTTGAAGTCCAACCTAGGAACCTCCGGATAGTGGGGGTAGCCAAGTCTCCTTTTCCTGATCCACATTTGACAGGAGGAAACATGTGAAAAAATAGTTAGATTAGCTGAAGGGTCTCCCCTTAGCCTACATCACCTCTAGGGTGAGGCAGGCAATGTGTTCCACTCTCCCGAAATTCCCCCATCTTGAGATGGTGTGAAAAAACCTCCTTTCAGGGCTATAGTAGTGCCTCTTCCAACAAGAAGTGGGCACTAGAGGATGTAGACACCCTTAAGGCAGGTAGACCATTGGCTACAACCTGTCTCCCTTTTTGACACCCCTAAATTCAGTATATAGGTGGCACCCCAAGACCAAAATATCAGATTCAATGGGCAAGGACATTTCACATTCGCTGCTTGATAACTGAAGCCCTGCTGCAGAAGAAACATTTTCTAAACCCTTCCTGGTGATCCCAGGATTCAACAATCGCTGCTGCTGTGTCATCCTGAAACCTGAAAGGACTCAAAGAACCCCAGATCATCTCCAGTCTTCAAGAAATTGCTGTGTGACTCCCTTCGAGTGATGATATCACTCCCCTGCACACATCAGGCACAAATCCCAGACTCCCAGAGGTAAACAAGAAGAAGAGTCTACTCTGTGCTCTTGAAGCACCAGAAGCCATCGCCCATTGAGGGATGTCAAGACACTCCAGATCCTCTTCCTGAGTGTCCCAGCAGTCCCAAGATCACCCTTCCAAGTTGCCGACTCCTGACCACAATGTCCTTAAGAGACATGAAGCCTGTTTGTCCTGTTTGCTCTGCAAACACCCCCACTGCCCTCAGCACCAACCAACCGGCTCTGCTCCTGTATTTCCCAGGTTCTTGTGACCTCCTCCCTCTAAGGAGACCTTCCGGACTTATTGGTTCCGACATCCACCTCAAACAAAAAGGTAAACTTTGTGAAAGCCTTGCCTGAATCTCTATGCATTTTCCTGCTTTTCCCCCATTGTTGCCTATGGTGCGTAATTATGCATAGAAGTGATATATTTATCGAGCTTTGTAAAATTGTATCTCTGAAGGTACTTACCTTAGAACTGTGTTCTTGGTCTTAAAAAAATATATAAAAATCTATTTATTTTTAAAAATTGGTCTCAGATTTATTCTTGAGTGTGTGTCATTTATTTCATCTGTGATTACGACATATGCTTAACACTACCCTCTGATAAGCCTAACTGTTTGCCCACACTACCTCAAAAAGAGAGTTAGTATTATCTACTTTTATCTCTATCTGTGCTTTTTGGGATTTATTGCACTCTGTGTAGTGTATTTCATTTTAGTACACTGTACAGAGAGGCTATTTCCTACAGTGTATTACTCCTTAATATCTCCACACCAAGAGATGGAACAGCAACCAAACAACTCATGATGCACCATCAAAGCAAGGAGGCATTTCAAGTAAGAAAAACAATAAAACATTGTTTGACAAAAATGGTACTGTAACTGTCTGAATTCTTCCTATCTAACTGAGTGCTAAGAAATAAAAGAACAGAGATGCATAAGCCTTACAAAATGGGCCATATATATGAAACTCACACACTCTCTAATGGACCCACTCAGACACTCATACCCATTCTCAGACCCATTCTGACACTCACACATCCACTCACAGACCCACTCAGATACTCACATACCCAGCCACATACCCACTCAGACACTCAGACGCCCACTCACACAACCCTTCAGACACTCACACACCAACTTACACACCCACACAGCCAAGGTTACAGGCACAGTATAGTAAGGAAAAAATATTAAACAACTTTAGAAATTCACTGACAAAAAGAAAGGTTACAGAGACATTATTGATAGGAAATAGAATTAAAAACCTTAGAAATCCACTGAAATGAAACGGACGTTGTTTTAGGATAAGATTTCACTTGTACAAAACCAAAGAAATCCAGAGGTTATAGTTATCCGGGCTAACTATAACTTATGCCACCTGATGGAGCGGGTAGTACAAAATTTTGCATCAATATACTAATTAGAATAATTATTAATCATAAAATTATTAATTGCGTTTGCATGACATTTAATCAATATTACTAATATACGAAATACACGTGGGATTTGCTATTTGCATGGCTAAATAACTTTTGTAATTAAATATGTACGCATACTAATAACAGAAGATAGAATATTGCTTTGTGATGTTTTTGTAATGTCGCACCAGATGACATTAATTGGTGAATATGAACGTTTTAAATGTCGCTATCTGCTAGATAATTACAAGCACATAGAGGGATTAGTAAGGGGTTAACATTTCATTCATTATTTCTATGTATTAATTACTCTTTTGCATTTGTTTCGCTTAAGCTGTCCTTTAGGCCTAAAGCAAAGATGTCCGCCAGTGTAACACAACGTGATGGCCACCATTCCACGAGGTTTCGGGCGAAGTGCGCCTGCGCCACTGCATGTTCCTGTAGCCTCAGCATGACCCTTGTCTCACTGTACTCAAGCAAGGCCACAGTGGGATGCCCGCCAAGTATCATGACAAAGGACTTTTGCAAAAACCGAGAACCATCATGAACAGTTACATAACCTCTTGAACTGTGTGAAACCTCACAGAACGATCCCAACCGACCAATGGGAAAGGCCCACATTTTGTAAAATGTATCATCTTGACTTTACTTTTATTATAAAAATGACGGTAGAATAGAGAGGGGGTTGCATGCTTTCCTTTTTGCTGACGGAGACGACAGTGACGCTACGTGAAAAGACTTCTGCATTCTTGAATCTTTGACTGACTGAATGCTGCCCAATTTCTTGATGAACCGAGGACTTCATAAACCTTATGGGCACTGATCGATGCTTGCACGTCTCTGGTCCCTGACCCAATCTTTGGGACTGTAGCGTGCTGCATGAAGAACTTTCGAATTCCGACTGATTGACAACTAATTTGATGACTTAGAGGACGATTGATAGCCAGATTAGGTAAGTATGGTGTTCTGTGATTTATGAAAGATTTAATAAACTTATTAGATGGAATTAATTCTTGCAATAAATAGATAAACCAATATTGATTAACAGGCAAATGTGTTTTGTCATTTATTGAGGGAGGATAGATCAAAAATCCTAACTGCGTTTTTAGCTGGTCTAAATCACCTTACCGATCCAACTAAATGATCCATTGATCAAGTGGGAGGAGTATCTTGATGTTTAGGATTAAGATCTATAGGTGTGAGGTTATTTATGTATAGTTATGTAGTATAATATTTTCCTATAGGTTATAAGATATTCCTTTCATGTCAGCGCTTGGAACATTCATCTCTCCTGTAAGTGCAGACCAGTGAGAAGTGAAGCGTGAGTGTTGGTGTTATGGGCCCCACCAATGATTGTATGAGTGAATGTATTAATGTGGTATTTGGTCTGTGACGAAGGGACGATTTTGGTACGGGGTTTTGTCCTGATTCCCGTTACCCAGGTTTCCGAGCTGCAACAGTTTTTTCTGGTAGCAGAGTTATGGTTTTTATTGTTTTGGTTTGGTGATTATTGCTTGTACATTTCTTATTGATTATTGATTATTGATTGGTATCGGTTTATGTATTAACACTCTATGTTGAGTCGCGTCGAGTTCTATGTTGTTTGCATGACTTCTGGGATGTAGGAAGTCGGAAGTTTGTAACGGTTCCGTAGTAGAGCAGAGGTAAGCGCTGCTCTCAGGAAAAACTGAATTGTTGTTGCCCTGTTGGCACACAGGGAAAACGTGTGACGATTGAAGTCGCACGACGCATTGTCTGGGTTCGATTCAGTGACATCATCGTGTGTTGCCATTGGTGATATTTTCTGGTATGAGAGAAGTTCATGGTAGCGAAGGTCACCTATGAAATTTTGGTCTTAGGTACCAGGAGTCCAGAAGGTACTCTGATAACGCTTATCACTGAGTAGGTGTTCCCTTAGCTTGCTAGAAGGATAAAGTAGAGGGAAGTTCTACTTTGTTAATGAGGGTCATAATTCTGTAGTAGGACAGACTGTTCGCTGTTCTCGGGAAAGACAAATTCTGTGTGAATGAACTACATTTTCCGTATGAAAGCGCGTGAATGAAATAGCATTCGGGTTAATTGCGAAACTCTGGTTTTATTTCTCAGGAGCATTGGGTCTCCAACTAGGAGTCTTAATTCTAGAGAAACAGTTAGCTAATGCTTGCTAGAAGGGTATGGTAGAGGAATGTGCTACTTTATCAACGGAAGTAACGATTCCGTAGTAGGGCAGAGGTAAGCGCTGCTCTCGGGAAATCCGGAATTCTTGTGAAAAAGGTCATTAACTATTCTTTGGTTAGCGAAGCGGACAATGGTGGCATTTTTATGTCGTTACTAACAGATTTGTGAATTTGAAGAACGTAAAAAGCTTACCGAGGGAACTTTGTAAAGGAGGGGTCAACAGGAGCAGGAGCTGCGATAGCGAGAAAAGATGACGTTAGAAAAGCCATGCTGGGATTGGCTAATCAGCTAGTAATGTAGACGCTCCTGATTGGCGCGTTAGTGTACGCCGCGCTAGGAGTGGAGAATTACAGGGTGACGTAGACGCTCCGGATTGGTGCGTTAGTGAGAGTCGCGCTGGGATAGGAGAATTGCAGAAGTGACGTAGACGCTCTGGATTGGTGCGTTAGTGTGAGTCGCGCTACGATTGGTTAGAACAACAGAATAGTCGGAAGGAAAAGACTAGCAATTCACAGGAGACAAAATGATGTATTACGATCCACCAGAAAAAGAGAAAAAGTCCTGGTTTGGGAAAATCAAGAAGTGGTTTAAAAAGGACAAACCGATTGTGACTAGGGAAGGACAGTTACTTCCCCTACCGAAAACTCCTGCATCCTTTATGGTTGCAAAATACGGATATCATACTTGTATCTGTTAGATAATTGGGTAAAATACACAAAGAATGACGGAGTCTTGGCATTTCCAGAGCATGGTTCATTTAATTTAGCGGTTTTGAGAAATTTGAGAGAGAAAATGATGAATCTAGAACCACGACCTAGACCAACACAGTTTGGAGCACTGACAGAATGGGAAGATGAGATGCATGACAGAGAGAGACAGAGGAGTGGCGGAAGATATAAGTACATGTTTGGTAGATATAGGCATGACACTCATGATGAGAGAATGAGAAGGTGGCGGAATGCAAGTGTGACTGAAGGTCTGTTTCCTGTGAGAAATGTGGAAGAAGTTGGAGGTAGAAAATGTACAGAAAAGAGACATAATATAGAATCAGGAGGGTATGGAGTGCATGAATCAGAAGATGATGTTCTTGATGACATGTTTTATAAAAATCCACCTCCGTATCAACCAGAATCTGAAATGTTGACACCAAGTGCCCCAATGAGAGAAACTTTGCGAATCATTAAGACTGAACCAGTACCCCAAGAATTAGGGGAAAATAATTCCATAAGAGAGATAGAGAGAAAATCAGATAATAAAATGAGTGGTGAAAAATCAACAGAATTAGCAAAAAAAACTTTAGAATTAACTGAAAAGATAAGAGAATTGACCAAAAATTTAGAAGCTGTAACTGTTCCAGTGACTATAGGCCCTGTGATGCCTATTTTTGATAAACAGAAAGATAGTGAACATTGTTTAACGGTTCCTTATAACAGTAATAAACAGACTGAGAAGTCAAAGCAGAGCCTAAATGAAAATCCATGGAGACAGACAATGAGTACGATCGAGCCAAATGTTTCGAATAACCAGTTTCTAGGTCCAAATATCGCAGAAAGACATACAATGACAATGGAATCAGTATTAGAGACTCAAAAGGACTTAGAATGAAGTTCTGTAGAGAAACCAGTAGGTCCAACTTCAGAGGAATTGAGTGAATGGTTGAGAAGTTTGCAGAGAAAAGACAAAGACTCCCAATCAATAGATGTGGCCAAACTACGAATGGTACTGGAAGAGTTAATAGTAGGGACTATCCCCACAGAGAAGTTAAAAACTTATCAGGATGAGGAGTTACTGTTTCTGTGCAAAAGTGTAACATGGAGAGCAAAAAACCTGCTTGAAAGATTAGAAGAAGTAGCAAATGAAATGGGTATAGATATTGAAAAGGTTAAGGATTTACAAAAACCATATCGAATAGATTTTGCTGAAAAAGATATTGAACATTTGAATACCACAGGACGAATAAGTCAGATTAAGGAGATAATTATTTTGTTGAGAAAATGGGGAGATGTGGATAAATGGAGAAGCAGGTGGTACCGAAAATGAGATGATGCCACAGATAAAACATTTGCAGCGTTCCCTGTTAGAGAAAAAGAAAAGTTAGTAACAGAATGCCCTATGAGAGAAATTCCAGGAGGAGGATATGTACACGTTCCTTGGACTAGACAAGATATTTTGTCATTTACAAATGATTTCCCTTGACTATGCGAAAAGCCTGTCGAGTGGTATAGGCAAGTGGACAGATTTGTAAAATTATCTAAAGTATTATGGATTGATCTGAATAGTTTATTTGACATAATAGTACCAGCAGATTTGTGGACAGAGTGTAAGTTGATGATAAATTGGCCTACACAGGAATACCCTAGGGATCCAAAGACAGGAGCCCCTGACCCTGGGGTAATGAAGAAATACCAACAGGTTATTGCTTTCTAAAAAATAAAGTACCTCCCAAAGAGACTGATTGGGTGAAAATTGACAGAACTCATCAGGAAAGTAAAGAGTCAGTACATGCATATTACGAGAGATTAATCTTAGCCTTTAAACAGTTCAGTGGTGATGAAAATTTGAGTGAAAAGGATTTGAGTCACTTTGTATATAGATTTGTATATGGTCTACGTCCAGAAATTAGTGAGATGATCAAACAACATACTGTAGATTGGCAAAACAAGAAAATAGATGAAGTATTGAAACATGCAAAATATTTCAGCGATGAGATTGAAGCTAAACAGCTTAAATTAAAAGAGAAAGCTATGTGGGCACAAGTAAAAGTGGCAGAGAGACAGGAAGCTCAGTTAGCGGAACAAGCGAATAATACAGGACTCAGACCAAAATTCACTCCTGGGAAAGGTAAGGGAAATTTTAATATAGAAGAAGCTAAAAAGAAATTCCCATGTCATAATTGTGGTAGAGTAGGGCATTGGAAATCCGACTGTAAATTTCCCCCAAGTACGAAAAATAAATAATGAAAGTATTACTTTCTTAGTCGATACTGGTGCTACTCGATCAACTGTTAGGTCAGCTGATGTTAAGAATCTTCCTCTCTCGGATGAAACAATCCAAGTAGTTGGCATATCCAACGGACAGATTAAAACTTATCTTACAGAACCAGTGAAAGTTAGCATAGGGAAATTCTCTGAAATGCACCACTTTATTGTGTGCGATACAAGTCCTGTGATTTTGTTAGGTAGGAATTTGCTGTGCAAGATGAATTGCACCATTTTTGAACCCCTGATGGTATAGCATTTGAGACCCCTGATGAAGATGTGCTGTATAAAATGACTATGGCAAACAGGGAAACTGAGGTTACTGAAGCCTATGCTGTATTTAACCCTGATGAATTACCTAAAGAATTAAAACAGACTGTAAAGGCAGAAGTCTGGAATTTCACAGGAGAAGATATGGGACTAATGAGAAATGTGGACCCAGTAAAAATAACAGTGAAGGAAGGAATAAGCTATCCAAATGTCCCTCAGTATAAATTGACACCTGAGATAATTGAAGGAGTTACTCCAATAATTGAGAAAATGATAAAACAAGGCATTTTGAGAGAAATAATGAGTAGTCCATGTAATTCCCCAATTATGGGACTGAAAAAGCCTAATGGAAATTTCAGGATAGTGCAAGAATTGAGAAAGATACACAAAATTGTTGTGTCGTGTTGTCCCATTGTAACAAATCCATCTGTGGTTTTGTATCAGATTTCCCATGATGCAGGATGGTATACTGTGATTGATTTATGCCATGCTTTCTTTTCCATTCCATTGCACCATGACAGCCAGCAAATTTTTGTGTTTCGTTTTGGCAAACGTATTTTGGCTTGGTGCCGAATTCCACAAGGGTATACAGAAAGCTCCTTATTATTTAATCAGATATTGAAGAAATCCATAGAAAGTCTAGAGATGCCTGAGAATTCAGTGTTAGCACAATATATCGACGACCTTCTTGTGGCGTCGAAAACTCGTGAAGCCTGTGTAATGGACACTATAACCTTGCTGAATCATCTGGCTGATGGAGGACTTAAAGTGTCACCATCAAAATAAAACTTTTGCAAAAATGAAGTACATTATTTAGGCCATAATATTGAAAAGGGACTGAGAAAGATAACAATAGACAAAATCAGGATCATAAAAGGAATGAGAGCTCCCATCGTGCAAAGAGAGGTGAGAATGTTTCTTGGAATGGTTGGATACTGTCGGCATTGGATAAGCGGTTTCTCCCTGATCGCAAAGCCCTTGGTACGCTTGACAAGAAGTGATGTGAGATATCCCATTGATTTGAATAAAGAGGAATCGGCAGCTTTCAAACGACTGAGAGATGGTTTGTATGAAGCGCCTGCATTAGGAATGCCTGATTACGAGAAGGAGTTCGAGTTGTATTGCATTGAGAGGAATTGATGTGCACTTTCTGTTCTAATACAGAAGCATGGAAAACTGAGGAGACCAATTGCATACTTCTCATCAATGCTAGATCCAGTAGCTGTAGCCTTACCTGGGTGCTTGAAAGCAGTGGCTGCTACATGTCGGAGTTTAGAACAGAGTGAAGGAATTGTGATGGGATATCCTGTGAAAGTGTTTTTACCTCATGATGTGGCAATCCTTTTAACAAGGAGTCGCACTCAGTACATGACACATAGTCGGCTGACTAAGTATGAGAAAGTCATATTAGGTGCAACAAATGTAAGTCTTGTGAGATGCCTGAACGTGAATCCTTCAACGTTGTTGCCTGATGCTGAGAATGTGGAAGTCAGAGATGAAGCGGATCACGATTGTCTGGATGTACTTGATTTCTGTACCAAACCATGTCCTGACATAAAAGATGTACCATTACCAGAAAGTGATTTTGTGATGTTTGTAGATGGGTCTTGCCTGAGAACAGATGATGGAATGTTGAGTGCAGCATATGCAGTATGCACGGTTGCAGCAGTAATGGAAGCATCCTACCTGAAAGGAGTAAGATCAGCCCAAGTAGCTGAACTTGTTGCTTTGACTAGAGCATGCAAGATTAGAAAGAGTGTGAGAGTGACTGTGACAACTGACAGTCAGTATGGTTTTGGTGTGGTGCATGACTTTGGCCAAATATGGCTACAGAGAGGATTTTTAACATCAAGTGGAACTCCCATCAAGAATGCTGAAGTGGTTGGGAAATTGCTTGAGGCGATACAGCTGCCTAAGCAATTGGCTGTTGTGAAGTGTGCTGCACATAGTCTGTCTGGCGACTATATTGCCATCTGCAAAAAATACGCAAATGATATGGCCCAGTACTGTGCATGAAATCAGAATTCCATTAATCGGGCGAACGAGAAGGAAGTGAATTCTTGCACCTTAATGTTTACTAACATTGTGGGTACCTGGGAGGAAGTAAGCCAATTGCAGGAAGAAGCAGGAGATGAGGAAAAGAAGCAGTGGATAAAAGCAAGATGTACACCAAGGGAAAGGGACCATGTGTGGGTCTATCGGGATGGAAGACCAGTCATGCCTGATGGCATGATGTCTGCCATGGCATGGATGTATCATGGACAGGGACACATAGGGAGAGACGCCATGATCAGGTCATTTAAGCAGACCTGGCACAATGCAAAATTTAGACTTGTAGCAGAAAGTCTTTGTCAGAGATGCCTTATATGCCAGCAATACAACCCTGGAAGAAATACAGTGGTGAATCTAGGAACAATAGGTCGAGAAGGAGGGCCTTTTACCAGAATGCAAGTAGATTTCATTGAAATACCTCCCTGTAACAGGTTGAGGTATGTTCTAGTTATGGTCTGTTTGTTTTCTAGATGGGTAGAAGCATACCCAACAAGAAGAAATGATGGAATCACAGTGGCAAAATTGCTGTTGAGGGAATTTATTCCCAGATTCGGGCTCCCAGTAACAATTGAATCAGACCGAGGAAGACATTTCCATAATGAGATCATAAAATTTATTTGTGAAGCATTGAATGTATGGCAAAAACTACTTTGTGCCTATCACCCAGAGTCTTCTGGTCTGGTGGAACAAATGAATGGTACTATCAAAAACAGAATAGGAAAAATGTATTTAGCCACAGGTATGAAATGGCCTGATGTCTTGTCTCTAGTACTTATGACTATAAGATCAATTCCAGACAGAACTACAGGGTTGAGCCCCCATGAAATGATCTTGGGTAGAGCAATGTGTCATGTGTTCATACCAGTCAACAAGCCATTGCCTATAACTGATGACATGGTGATGGATTACTGTAAAAGCCTGGCTGACACAGTTCATTCTATGTTTCATCAGGTTGGAGCGGATGCCACCACCCTTGAAAAGAAGCAAGCTCATGATCTGAGCCCAGGGGACTGGGTAAGAAACAAAGTACACAGAAGAAGAAACTGTTTGGTCCCAAGGTGGGGAAAACCATGACAAGTGATTTTGACTATAACAACGGCTGTGAAGTGTGCTGGAATCAAGAACTGGATTCATGCAAGTCACACATTGAGAATTACAAATCCAGTGGATAGCACAGAAAGAGAATATTTATATGAATCAGAATCTAGTACTGAATCAGATGATGAAGAGACAGGAATACAAGAAAACCCTGAAAGGGGGGAATCAGAGTCAGATCTAACTTTTGTCCCAAGAAGTATTTCCCTGAGGAGAAGGTTACAGATTTCTGATACCAGCTCAGACTCAGAGACTGAACAAGGAACTCTACGTTCGAGAAAAGAAAAAGACAGTGAAAAGACAATTAAAGAAATTGTTGATAAAGAAGTTCCAGATGAAAAACTGCGAGAAATTTCACCTGAAATAACAAATTTAGATGGACAGGTGTCAGATACAGAGAGAGAGGGAAAGATTCTTGCGGAAGACCCCTGAGGAGGTGTAGGGAACTCCAACATCCAGTTAGAGGAAGGGACAAGTAGTCAGCAGGAAGATTGTGCGTTGGAAACTCGAGGAGGGACAGAAGTAGGGAAAACAAATAAAGTGGTGGCAAGAAAAGCGGTTGAAAGTAAAAACCAGGTTGAAAGAGAGTCAGAGGAAAGCGAAGACGAAATACCCTAAGGTCGAGTCTTAAGAAAGAGAGCTTGGAGAACTGAAAAGAATGATAAAGGAAGCAAGCTGAAAAGATCAGGAAAAGACTAAGTTTGGCCGAATAAAATAAAGAGACTGAGATATCGACTGACAAGAGTAAATTCACCAAGAGCGGAACAGGTGAATGAAGTAACAAGTCAAGAGAAATCAAAAGATGAAGAAGTAGTTGTAATTGGAGAAAGCAAAAGAACGAGGAAACCTAACCAGAAGAATAAGTCGCCGGAATGAACGTATGTGGCCCTGCCTGAAATAAAAGAAGAGGCGGATAGCCAAGGAAACCCAGAGGTGACTGTACCGGAAGTGGTTGAGGAAGATGAGGAATCAGAAATCCTGAGAGTTATCTTGTCCGATATTGGAGAAGAAGCGGATGTTCAGGACATTCTGTATTCAGATCACAAAGGAAAGGTGAAGGACGATGAGATGCCAAACTGAATGAGACAAGAAAGCTGCTAATGGAAAGACAATAAAATACGGGAAAAAGACAAAAACTGGTAGAACCAAGTAGGTGCTTAGAGCCTTGGGTTAGACAAACTAGTTGTGAAGCAGAAGAGGCTAAGTCAAAGGACACTGCTCATTTTTACAAAAATGGCAAACACAGATAGTAGAAAAAGTAGACATCTGAGGGAAAGGTGGAAAAGACAGTTTGCGATGTTGAAATGGAAAAACACTTGAAAGGAGAAGCTAGTCCAACTATGACTTTAGATTGGCATCAGAAAGGGAAATTGTGTATTAGAAGGAATCAAACTGCATATGATAATTACTTTGTAGGTAACAGTGAGTGCCATGATACATACCGAATCATGGGTGGATGGGGATTTAAAGGAGGAAGAGATCCAGTTTTTCCTGGATTATACTTTATCTGCGGGAGCAGGGCGTATTATCGTTTGCCAGACCATTGGTATGGCACATGTTACGTAGGCCTGGTTTTCCCAAAGATTTTTCACATGGGATGAGGAGAAGATGGTGTACATAAATTAGGTAGTTATTTAGCACGTAGAAAGAGAGAATCTTGGTCAGAAATTGTAGGTGACATCTTTGGAGCATTGATACCAGCAGCGGGAATATCTCTGAATGCAAACAAAATTAGAAGAGTATCAACAGTAGTGGATCGCTTGTCAACAACCACAGCTGGAGGATTCTTATTGGTAAATACTGAATTGGTTGCCATGCATGCCATGGTAATGTAAAATCGACTTGCCCTTGATATATTATTGGCAAAAGAGGGTGGAGTCTGTGGAATGCTGAAAGTTCAACATTGTTGTACTTACATTCCAGACGAAAGTAAAGATTTAAAAATTTATATTAAAAATATAACTGATCTGCATGATGAAATTGCACCACTGGAGGTTGAAAGTGTTTGGGAAAAGATTGGAAAGAAAATATCTTCTATTAAAAACTTCTTAGTAAACCTAGGTAGTACCTTTTTAGGAAACATTTTATTTCCATTAACATGCGTGATTTTTCTAGTATTAATATTAAGATTAGGATGCCTCTGTCATAAAAAGAAGAAAATTCAGAAAAAGTTAAAAAGAGAAAATTTAAGAAGACAGGATAAGAAACAAGAGAGAGAATTTGAAGAAATAAAATTAGAAGATGTAAAAGAAAATATGTTTAAGACAGCCAGAAGAGAAGAAATTGGGGAGACTGAGATGTAAATAAAAGCAAGAACTCATTTCAATTCCATGAAAAGTAATACAAAATTTTAATGATGTGGTGATAAAATCACCAAAGGGAGGATTGATGGAGCAGGTAGTACAACATTTTGTATACCCCCTATTCTGCATGAATATACTAATTAGAATAATTATTAATCATACAATTATTAATTGTGTTTGCATGATATTTAATCAATATTACAATATACGAAATACACATGGGATTTGCTATTTGCATGGCTAAATAACGTTTGTAAATAAATATGTATGCATACTAACAATAGAAGATAGAATATTGCATGATATATGTTGCTTTGTGACGTTTTTGTAATGTCGCACCAGATGACAACAATTGGTGAATATGAATGCTTTAAATGTCGCTATCTGCTAGATAATTACAAGCACATAGAGGGATTAGTCAGGGGTTAACATTTCATTCATTATTTCTATGAATTAATTACTCTTTTGTGTTTGTTTCGCTTAAGTTGTCCTTTGGGCCTAAAGCAAAGATGGCTGCCAGCGTAACACGGCGAATTGGCCACCATTCCACGAGGTTTCGGGCGAAGTGCGCCTGCGCCACTGCATGTTCCTGTAGCCTCAGCATGACCCTTGTCTCACTGTACTCAAGCAAGGCCACAGTGGGATTCCCGCCAAGTATCATGACAAAGGACTTTTACAAAAAACCAGAACCATCATGAACAGTGACATAACCTCTTGAACTGTGTGAAACCTCACCGAACGATCCCAACTGACCAATGGGAAAGGCCCAAATTTTATAAAATGTATCATCTTGACTTTAGTTTTATATTAAAAATGACAGTAGAATAGAGAGAGGGTTGGGTGCTTTCCTTTTTGCTGACAGAGACGACGGTGACGCTCACGACAAGACTGCTGCGTTCCTGAATCTTTGACTGACTGAATGCTGCCCAATTTCTTGATGAACTGAGGACTTCATAAAATGTATGGGCACTGATGATGCTTGCACATCTCTGGTCCCTGACCCAATCTTTGGGACTGTAGCGAGCTGCATGAAGAACTTTCGAATTCCAACTGATTGACAACTAATTTGATGACTTAGAGGACGATCTGAGGAAAATAATTATCTATGAGGCCTATGTGTCCCCATGTGCCCCCCCCGAACGCTTATGTGCACATACATGTAACCTATGTATTTCCCCTCCATGGCCTTTCTATCATGATGCTTATGCTATAACGTGGCCTGCCATCATCCAGTCTCCCATGAGAGAAACGACAAATCTGTATTGAGGCCTACACGTTTTTCATCATGTTTTCCTGCATTTTCATGAAGCCCATGTTTATGGCTCAGCCAGAGCCAAAAAGAGGTTTAATGCCTCAGAACGCTCTGAAAGCTACAGCTACGTATCCTTGGCCTTGCACACTTGGGCCTCAGCCAAAGGGGCCCCGACCGAGGTGTCGAGACAGTATTGAGCACGGTTATCTGCTTACTCTTACTGAAACCACATTCTTGCCTGGTGAAGGAGGAATGAACGCGACCCATCTGCAAGGAGGGAGCCCAGCCCTACTGTCTCTCTTTGTGAGATTGCAAAGCTCACGTCAGTAAAAAGCCCATAGCCCCCATGTAAGGCTTCTGCAGTAAATGAAGTAAATGAAGAAATAGATGCCACATCGGCTCTTGGTGATGAGCAACCTATGTCACAAATCAGTCCCTGCTCCAGACATCGGATATCAGATAATACAAGATGTGCTGGTCGTCTTGACACTGAAGGCCTCACTAACTGAAGGCCTCACTTCCAGACTTGTTCGGTTGCATAGCAACCCTCCTCACGTCAGTTACACGTCATGCTCGAGTTGAGCACAAGTAAGGCAAAGTTCCAGTACAATTCCAGCAGATCACGCAACTCCCTCCAGGTATCCACCCACACATGACAAATTACCCATTATCACCTTCACGCCTACTTACACGCCCTCATGCTCTTATCTCATTCTCTCTTGCTCTTTTGCTTACGTACAATTGAGAAATGTATATATACTGTACTCTGTGAATAATGTTTTGAGAATATTGAGAATACTTTTGAGTCCCCTTCCAGATCCCTTTTTGGTGATGGTAATATTCTCCCTTTGACTCGAGTTATTGGAATAAAGCCCTTTATGAACCTGATACCACAGACTTAGCCTCTTGCTTTATGCATGATCCTATTGATATTCTGAAATACATAGAGCGTAATATTTTATTTACCACATAATGGCGCCCGAACAGTTTAATCTCTTTCCCCACACGCCGGAGATGAAGGTCCAGTTTTGCCCCCTTCCATAGCCGTGGCGGACTTCAAGCGCGCACGTCGCGGGTCTTCCCGCCAACTCCCTCAGGCCAACGAAGGGGACAGACTGCGACCAGGCATCCATACGAGGCGGTGAGGAACGCAGATTGTCCTACCCAGAGCCCACCTGCGAGAGAGCTGTGTCCGAGGTATACAGAGGCCCACCAGATTCCGAAGTTCCGAAGTATCCAAGTCACGAGTCGAGTCCAGCCCAGTCCAGTTTGGTCTAGTCCAGTTCAGTTCCGAGGCCTTCCGTTCCGAGCTACCCGGTGAGTACCATTGCCGGGGAGGCGTTCTGACGTGCACATAGGTTGTGCCGGTCAAGACGGGTTTGGGTACACAAATCCGGTCTGCACTGTTTCAGCAGTGTATCTGTACTGTTTAGCAGTATATCTAGTATGTCTAGTATATAATTCAGAATCACCTAGTTAGTGTCGAGTATTATGCTAAGTGATTAGTTCCCTAATGGCCATTGTTGTTCGTTAAATGTTAAATGTTAAATGTTTTAAATACGTTCTACATGTTGTGGTGTGAATGACTGTTCATTATTGTGTTTATTGTATTAAGTGTGTTCAAGTAATAAGGTCTAAAAATGCCGCTCTTTTCAAAATTAAGACAGATCAAAACAAGAAAAGGGGTACTCAAAGAAGCTGTTCCCATTCCACCTAGGGACACCCCAGGGTACTTTATGTACCATAAGCATGGCCTAGATGCCGTATTATTTCTTGATTTATGGGTGGACTACACCAAGGATTTACCAGAAAGTCAGAGGTGGCCCGCAGCTGGGACCTGGGATGCAGATTGCATCATGAGAGTAGAAGAAGAATTATGGAAAAAGAAAGCCAGACAGTCACAGAAAAATGCCATTGAATTATGGCGTAAAGAATTGCATAGACGCACAGAGAAAGCGCTCAGAAAAGAAGAGAAAAGTAGGGAGGATTCAGACAAAGCCCGAGAAAACGTATTAGTTGAGGAAGGTATCCGAGTAAAAGCAGAACAAGTAGACAGACAACGAAACACTCTTATGAAAGAGAAAATGTAGACCAGCTTGGAAAGATGCCATTGAGTTTTGGCGCAAGGAGTCACATAGGAGGACAGAGTAAGTGTTTCACGAAGCAGAGAGAAGTAGACTGGAGTCTGGAAAAGCCAAGGAAAAGATGTTACAGGAGGAAGTGGAGCAGGTAAAATGAGCGCAGGCTGACAGAGAAAGAAATACTGACGTTGCTGGTATTTATCCCGTCCTTTCAGAGGACCTAGCAAGAGTGGCCCCAGTAGAAAGACCAGTTAGAGTGCCACCGCAAGTACCACAATACATATAATAATGATATAGTAGCCCAAAGGTTCTTGAGCCTCCCACCAAACGAACAGCGCATAGCTGGTGTTTTCATGGTCCAACATTTGATTACGTTGTTAAAAGGGACTTGAGAGGGGTGTAGCTAGGGTAATAGCAACACCTGTGATTTGATGACACCCCTAATGTACAAAGTGTTAATGAAAAATAATTAGTGAAAAGTTTAGCTTGAGAGAAATTGTGGGTATTTCGAATTTGCAAAATTGTTCCAGAATCCAGGTTTGTGTTCTTGGTGGTCCAGTGAGCCAATGTGCTGGGTCAAGACGGTAAGATTATGACCCCCTGAGAGCAAATTGTATATAAAAATAATTTTTCAATTGGGCGAATTATTGCAGTTTTTATGGAATTGAGTAGTCTTTTTGTCTTTGACAGCTTCAGAGTGAGGAGAAGGTGGGGGCTGTGTAGAGCAGTATGTGATACAGAAATCGGAGACAGATTCTGACCTTGTAGCCAGTGTAGGTGGGGGCCGGTGAGAGGAGCAGAACAGAGGCACTGCTTAGAAAGCTTCTCTGACATCGCATCTGTGTAATGCCTGCAGCCGGAACAACAAAAAAGTTGGCTGGCAGCCCAGGCTCAGGCCGCGCTGAGGGGCTATTTTTAGCTTCTCTGATAAGACAGGGCAGCTGAGAAATGTAAGTCGAGAAAGATTCCCTTGGTCTATTCTGTGCTAAACCAGTGCCCCGGGGAAATGTCTATGGAGAAGATTTGTTTTATTTTTTAGCAAATGTTATATTGCTTCTGGCCAGAAAGTAAAATGTTGCTCTTGCTTGGAATTTTAAGGGCTATGTGCCTATATAAAAACGATTTTCAAATTCAGACATTTTTGAATTGTGGCCACAAGCTGCCACCAGTTGCATTGGATAAATGATCCAGTGGTTAAAAGTCTGTGAGGAGAGATGAGAGGTGCGTCTTCGTCTGGGACATTAGGGTACATTGTGTTGACGAAGATGCATAGCTCATTTTTATAAAAGAAAACAAACAGGTTCGTGTGTTCTTCGTTTTTGATTATTATTGCTGATTCTGTTTTTATAAAAGAAAACAAAAAGGTTCGTGTGTTCTTCGTTTTTGATTATTATTGCTGATTCTGTGTGTCAGACTTGACACGGTGATTTCAGATGGGGGTGTATAGGGCAGGTAAATAAGTTATTGATTATAAGCCTGACAAATTAAGCAGGCCAGAGTGTTCGCCTCTGAGCTGTAGGTACTATAATTGCGCATCGCTGCTCATTTATATATGTTAGTGTAATTGTCTATGCTTTCTGTGCTTGGTATACTGATGGCTTGGCATATGTATTTTATATATGTTTTGTTTTTGTGTTGTATTGACCAGTCTGTTTAGCGTTTAATACAAAGTTCTCCTGTGCAGTACCGAGATAGTCATGACGACGGCGATCTTTGCACAGCGCTTGGCTGGAACTTGTTCACAATTACTAAATTTCACAGACATGATATTACCTTTATCATGCTGTCAAAATAGCAGACAACACGTTATCAGTGTATGTCTAATTGGTGTTGGAGATGAATGAAATAAAAGAAAACGTTATGCAAGACTAAAATATTTTTCACATGACTGCCTTTCTCTTATAGACAGGCAGCCTCGGTCATATGTTTCCAGATTGGACATTGAGGAACAATTATGATCTGTGCACTCGCATCTTACCTCTTGAAAGGCCTGTTTTAAATAAGGACTGCCACCCCAGAGTGACAAATGAGGCTCGGTATTTAGGGTAATGAGAAAATATCTGACAGGATTTCCTTTTTAAAGTTTGCTTTAGTAAGCTCATTCTTGTAAGTGGTGGCCCCAAAAGTTGACTTGTTTTTAAATTAGGCTGTTTATTGTATAGGTGGAAATTATTGCAGAATTACTGATTTTTTTTAGCAGATGAATTATTAATTATCAACATTAACAACTGTTCTTAAACTTGGTTTTCCGAATATTTAGGTAATTTAGCATTCCTATTAGGGCCTCCTAGCATTAATATTGACTTCAGGTTGGTGTAGGTTCATGTAATAGGGACATTTGCATATGAGATGTCATTTGGCCAGCTTATGAGCTAACACAATGAGGTTTGTACATTAATTTGAAGGATTTCTCGCCGTTTCAAATACGCTGTGTATCTCCTATAATTTTGATTACGCCCAGTAGCTACACACAGGGATTAATAGTGTTGACAAGACACAGGGTTTGATAGTGTTTGACAGCAGTGAAATCTGTTTCAGATTTCCTCCTGTCAAAAAGGGGGGGAAGGAGGAGAATATTGGCTTTCTGCTGGCCCCTGAGGAGGTTCGCTTCCCGCTAGCCCCTTAAGAAATTAAGCCCCTTAGAAATAAGCCCCCTTAGAAATTAAGCCGAGGAAATAGGTATGGTGCTTTCCCCTTTTTCTCATGTTTTATTACAGTACTAATACAGTTGACGACACAGGAGGCAGTTTCTACTAAAGTCCTCCCTTGGACACAAGAACACACTGTGGCATTTGAAGAATTAAAGAGAGCTTTATGTCAAGCACCAGTTTTAGCAAACCCTGATTACAACAAATCGTTTATGCTTTTTGTGACAGAGCGGGATGGAACAGCACTATCTGTCCTAACACAAGATCATGCAGGAAAACACGAGCCCTGTGCTTATTTTTCTAGTACATTAGACCCAGTAGCACAGGCTTTGCCTGCGTGCCTAAAATCAGTTGCAGCAACGGCCTTAGCCATAAGACAAAGTGACTCGATAGTGCTGGGCCACCCTCTGACAGTACAAGTACCACACGCAGTAGAGGTTCTCTTGAACCGGACAAAAACACAACACCTGACTGTAGCTAGACTGACAGGCTATGAGCCAACGTTATTTCAACCACACATAGAGATCAGACGATGCAACATACTGAATCCTGCTACCCTTTTGCCCTCCAGTACAGAAAGCGTTTCACCACACGACTGTGTTGAAGTAATACATACCGTGACTAAGCCAAGACAAGACTTGACAGACGTTGCACTCCCAGACCCCGACCTAACACTATAAGTTGACGGCTCATGCATGAGGACAGGGGCGGGAGAATTAGTGGCAGCATATGCAGTGACTACTGATACTGTAATAATAGACACTAAAAGAATAGACATATTGTCAGCACAAGCAGCAGAGCTCATCACCCTGACACAAGCGTGCATAAGAGCTAAGCACCTGAGAGTAAACATTTACACCGATTCTGTGGCGAGAAAGAGGTTTCTTGACCTCTCATGGGGCCAAGATACAGCATGGCCCCCTTATTCAAGCCCTACTGGAAGCAATACATTTACCAACAGCCATAGCTATCCTAAAATGTAAAGCACATACTAGAGCCACAGATACCATTTCCCAAGGCAATGATCTGGCAGACCGAACAGCTAAACAGACAGCTCAGACCCCACTAGACATGACAAAATCACAGATACTATCACTGTCCAAAGCCATGACAGTTAGGGATCCTTCCAAGGATATACAAGACATATAGACACATGCTACTATGGACGAATTAAAGAAATGGTCGGAACAAGGAGGGGTACTGACTGATCAGGGTTGGATGAATAAGGGCAAATCCACATGGTTTCTTCCTGATTCGATGGTACAAGTGATTATAAATACCGCACATAGTCCTGCACACTTAGGAGAGAAAGCAATGATAGATAGCTTACAGAATATATGGTTCAACAAGCACCTGCGTGCAGCAGCGAAACAAAAGGTCAGAACATGTATGATCTGTTGCCAATTCAATGCAGGTAAAGGCATTCCGATGGAACAAGGTGGATTCCATCCACCTGACCACCCTTTTGAAGTGCTCCAAATGGATTATATCCAAATAAACAGATGTAGAGGTTACAAATATGTCCTGGTACTAATGAAGCAGGTGTCCCTTCTGTTAGGGTATACCTGGAAATTCCATTGTGTGCGACATCCTGAAGCAGCAGGCCTTGTAGAAAGACATAATCAGACATTAAAAATTTGCGCAGACAAAGGTGTAGATTGGATGGTAGCCCTGCTGGTTGCCCTCTTTTACATGCGAATGGTGGCCCATTCTAGAACAAGCTTATCTCCCTATGAAGTGGTCTTTGGTAGACTACCAAATATGTGGGGCACTCCAATGCCTAAAAGATTACTGATGCTGACAGATTACCTGGCTTCCTTGATGTCTGCACTACTCTCTTGTTGTTCGCAGGTTGCTGCCGCCTTCCCTGACAACACCCAGGTCAAAGAATACTCCATCGCTCCTGGATGGAAGGCGCCAAAGTCAGTGCTCTGGACCACGGGGACGGCCGTTAAAGTCAAAGGGCGGAAAGGATGGTTGCACCTTCACCACTCTTTTACAAAGGAAAAAGACTTTGAACTTGGACTTTGGACTTTGAACACCATTTTCTAAGAGGAGACTCCCCAGCAGTTTCCACAAAGCTAAACTTAGATCTAAAAAGTCAGAACCCGTTTGATCAATTAAGTCCACTAGGTGGTGAAGCGGTTGAACATGTATTCTGGCTTGCATAAGATCTTGGACAATAACATTGATAAAAAAGAGCAAGATGTGCATCACGATAATATGTATCAGCTTAATACTACATGCTATTTTTCCTCCTATTGCCTCACTCTTATACTCCTCCACTAATGATACCATAAAGCACACATTTAGTGATCTGCCATCCTATGAGCTATCATATCGACTTGCCTTACGCAACAATACCTTTATTCAGATACTGCACCATTCACATCAGACTGCTGGGTCTGTGGCCGATTTCCCCCGTATCAGAAGGTAAAGGGAGTGTTGCCTCTTTTTCCTTTTCCGTTCTCCCATAATGGTTCTTGCGGAGCATGGTTTGCCTTAATGACATCCATCAACGGTGATGCCAAAGAATACAAAGCAATAACAAGGCTCCACAAGATTGCCCAAAACATACATCAAGACCCAGGCACGTGGACATGGTCCGGTTGGCTCTGGGGATTAATATCGGCTTGGGGATGGAAAGTGTTGACCGTCTGTGGGTTGATACTATTAATGATATTCAGTTGTTGCCTATGTCTGCAGTGTGGCCCGGCCATTTGTGGCCTGTGTGCTACTGCATGTGTTCCACATCCCTATTTACAAAGCATTGAAAATGGAAAAATAATGCTGCAAGAACAGATCGACTGTCTCATGAAAATAGACCTTACATAGGGGGTTCACTAAGGTACAAGGAGGGAATGAGGAAAATAATTATCTATGAGGCCTATGTGTCCCCATGTGCCCCCCCCGAACGCTTATGTGCACATACATGTAACCTATGTATTTCCCCTCCATGGCCTTTCTATCATGATGCTTATGCTATAACGTGGCCTGCCATCATCCAGTCTCCCATGAGAGAAACGACAAATCTGTATTGAGGCCTACACGTTTTTCATCATGTTTTCCTGCATTTTCATGAAGCCCATGTTTATGGCTCAGCCAGAGCCAAAAAGAGGTTTAATGCCTCAGAACGCTCTGAAAGCTACAGCTACGTATCCTTGGCCTTGCACACTTGGGCCTCAGCCAAAGGGGCCCCGACCGAGGTGTCGAGACAGTATTGAGCACGGTTATCTGCTTACTCTTACTGAAACCACATTCTTGCCTGGTGAAGGAGGAATGAACGCGACCCATCTGCAAGCCCTACTGTCTCTCTTTGTGAGATTGCAAAGCTCACGTCAGTAAAAAGCCCATAGCCCCCATGTAAGGCTTCTGCAGTAAATGAAGTAAATGAAGAAATAGATGCCACATCGGCTCTTGGTGATGAGCAACCTATGTCACAAATCAGTCCCTGCTCCAGACATCGGATATCAGATAATACAAGATGTGCTGGTCGTCTTGACACTGAAGGCCTCACTAACTGAAGGCCTCACTTCCAGACTTGTTCGGTTGCATAGCAACCCTCCTCACGTCAGTTACACGTCATGCTCGAGTTGAGCACAAGTAAGGCAAAGTTCCAGTACGATTCCAGCAGATCACGCAACTCCCTCCAGGTATCCACCCACACATGACAAATTACCCATTATCATCAAGTGGACGCCCACATGGACGCCCACCTTCACGCCTACTTACACGCCCACATGCTCTTATCTCATTCTCTCTTGCTCTTTTGCTTACGTACAATTGAGAAATGTATATATACTGTACTCTGTGAATAATGTTTTGAGAATATTGAGAATACTTTTGAGTCCCCTTCCAGATCCCTTTTTGGTGATGGTAATATTCTCCCTTTGACTCGAGTTATTGGAATAAAGCCCTTTATGAACCTGATACCACAGACTCAGCCTCTTGCTTTATGCATGATGCTATTGATATTCTGAAATACATAGAGCGTAATATTTTATTTACCACAGATCGATAGCCAGATTAGGTAAATATAGTGTTCTGCGATTTACGAAAGATTTAATAAACTTATTAGATGGAACTAAATTCTTGAAATAACTAGATAAACCAATATTGATTAACAGGCAAATGTGTTTTGTCATTTATTGAGGGAGGATAGATCAAAAATCCAAAATGTGTTTTTAACTGGTCGAAATCACCTTACCGATCCAACTAAATGGTCCATTGATCAAGTGGGAGGAGTATCTTGATGTTTAGTATTAGGATCTATAGGTGTGAGTTTATTCATGTATTGTTATGTATTATAATATTTTCCTATAGGTTATAAGATATTCCTTTCATGTCAGCGCTTGGAACCTGTAAGTGCAGACCAGTGTTGGTGTTATAAGCCCCACCAATGCTTGCATGAGTGGATGTGTTAATGTGGTATTTGGTCTGTGACGAAGGGAGGATTTTGGTACGGGGTTTTGTCCTGATTCCCTTTACCCAGGTTTCCGCGCTGCAACACCCCTGTGATGCACTGCTTATGACCGTGCATATTACATCATTCAAGACATCACTGATGACATATAAAATGACACTGCTTAGGACAACACAGATGAGACCATCCACAGAAAACACACACACTCACACAACCACTCACACACCCACTCATACTCCCATCTCCATGTCTCCAAAGACCTGGTGTGCATTTCAGCACTGAGATAATTATTCATATATCTTTATCCTAAAACCTGTGAAAACATGAATTTCCCTAAAGAGAGGACAACATGAGCACAAAAAGGTATATTGCCCAAAAACAAGGGAACATCGTCTCAACTACATAAACTAAGTGAATCTTTCTTTGGTGGAGACATATTGTCCGGCATTAAATACACAATAAAAAATAACCAAAATGGGCCAAAAGGGCAAGGCATTCTTGTGATGTGATTTTCTATGATAAAAAAGGGAGAACCATATATTCTCTTCTCACCAGAAGTTGATAAGAAAGAAGCTACTGATCACAGTCACTACATTTTGCACTATGATGCATCAATGATTTTTTCACACCCATCCTACTATTTGTGAACATTTTTAACGTTGAATTTGGCAGAAAACACTGTTACTTTTCCTTTACCACGCCCAAGAAGTTAGAATCATTTGAATGTCACAGATATATTCTATCTTGGATGAAACACAGGTTGCCAGAATGTTTTCTTTTTCTAGTTTTCTTTTCTATTTACAAATTTGTTGCAAAAAGATGTCATACGTATATTTCAGTACCACGGTTGTTTGAGAAATCGGTGTGATTTTAAGAATGTGTAATTAATATATATATACACATATTGTAATTCATGTTTTTTTCAGCTGTTTACTTATATAAAATGATTTTTATTAGTAATTTTATTATATTTCCTGTTTTCGGGAATACTTTGCAGTTTGCGAATATCACAAGACTACAGAAAATAGTGATTTCATTGGACACTTTTGATTATTGTAGAAAGGAAGCCCCCACCCAGTCTTTCTTTCATTACACTTGTGGTGCTCAGATTGGAGGTACATATTCCAGTACCTGCCAGTTTTTGGCTTTCTTCTTTAAAATGGCATCTGGTGGCAGTGGAGAACAGAAGCCTCACCCTGTGGACGAGAATTTGTCAGAGGAGAAACTCCCGATGAAACACCAAACCCATCCAATGGAAAGATTCCACCAGCCCCGCCACAGAAAAGAAAACAGTGCCAAAGTATGTGAAGTGCTCTTTGTGTGAAAAGAACCTCTCCACGGTCATGTCAAATAAATATTTGTGTGGCACAACACAAATGCTGACATACCATTCCAAGCAGTTGACCAGAGCCGAGATGGAGTGCAATAATCCTCATCCCCCACGGCCTAATGTATTCTTTAAGGGCCCCCCTCCTTGAGCCCATAAATGGTTTTGGGGACCCCATCAATGGGCTTGGCTTACTAGCTAGGTCCCAGAGAGCCCACCACCAGGACATAGTGGTTTCCCTGCATGCACCGGAAAGCGGTTTACTGTGTTTAGTGCCTTGTGGCCAACCCCCCTACAAATAGGGTCTATGCATCATAGGGTGTTAGATTTATGGATGGTAATTAAATATTACTTCCCTGAAAGAAAAATAGAAATTCACTGAAAAAAATGAAGATTAAAGTAACTTTATAGTTATAATAAAAGTTCAATTGCATCATATTGTTTTTTTGCACTCTAAGATCTTCTGCAATTCACCAGTCATAGATATAGTTATGTCAAGTAAACATAATCTCTTCCATAAGGTAACAATGACTCGTGCCCTCACCATGCACTGCAAATTACCCCACATTTTGCATCACTCATGACATCTCCTATTACATCATTGATAACATCACTGCAACATTTCAGTACAATTTCTGATGAGAAAACTGTGCATTAAGAGAAAACTGCAGTTTGGGAATAGAAAGAGAAATGTTTCTTCCACTCATTTAATTCCCATTTTAAATCCTCTCTAATGGCAAAGGTGATTTTTAAGTTACTGTTCTGAAGAAGGCATTTTTAGAAAGTTTGCATTTGTCTGCCTAAAGCAAATATGCCTTCCTGCCAGTGTCTAGAAACATATGACTGTGAATTGCCTACTTATTGTGTGTCTTTTATGCGTGCAAATATGGTATTAGGAGAGTAGGTCTTCCTGATAGGATGGCTGGGATGAAGTTAGTCCCTACCCTGAAAACACTTCAAAGGACCCAACCTGCAGTACACACAAAGGAACTTAACAACAGGCCTTTCCCTGCCTTTGTCCCCCTAGACAGATTGAAACCAAACAAAATGAAAGGGAAAAAAACTGGATAAAAGCTTGTTACACAAGGACTGGCCCCTACACAAAGGCTTATACTGGGTATAGGAATAACACCATTAGAACCCCTCATTAAAATACTCCTGGGCCTGTGGAAGTTTCAGAAGAAGGACTGCTTTGAACCCAGTATCCCAATAATTGAGTCCAAAGGTAAATTGACTGACTTCCTGTGTGAGCTACGGGTGTACAACAAGCTTCCATAGGCCTGTCTGCAACTGTCCAATTGACCAGCACTAACTGGACCTGCCTGAGTGTTAATTATGGCATCTGCTGCAGTGAGCCAACATCCCAAAAAGATGTCCCAATTCCTGGACCCTTGGCCGGCATCAGTATGAACTTCTCTTGCCAAAAACTTAAGTCCAGGTGAAAATCAAAACCATAAGTGTGCTTCTTGCGTCAGCAGCAATCAATGTGTTTTCAACAGTGAGCTGTTCTTCACGCCACACGAAGACTGATCATGTATCGCGGCTTGAGAAGATACAGCTATAACCTGGTCCTAGCAACAACAATGATCTCCACGCAGCCCCGGCTCAAGCTAAGGTTCATTCGAGTGGACTTGGACTCAGTTGAGGTAAACTCTTCACTGGCATAAGTACGTAGTATATAGAAGACAATTGAAATCTATTGGAACATTCAGTTGGGAATCCAAGGTAAACAGGCGCCCTCTCTCAGACTTGAGGGCAATAATCGTAAGTGAGTAAAAATGCTGGAACCCCCGAAATGCAGCAGTCCAATGTTGTAATGATGCTTAAGTATGCTCATGTGGTCTTGTGACCCTAGTCGCTTGGGTCAATACGTGAAATAAGTCATAAACCCACGAGTGGCGCTGTGGTCTTTTTGTCATAACTACAGTCCTGATATTGGAATTTAGTCATTTTAAGTGTTACATTTTACTCTATTTTCTAAATTGATTTGGGATTTTTCTAGTCTTATCTTTTCACGTATTACTGTTTGAATGCTACATACATACTTTACACATTGCCTCTAAGGTAAGCCTGATGCTTTTCGAGGTACCAGACAGTTAAGCACATGTTTATTTAGAGGCTTCTGTAGTTCACTTTGAGAAGGATTGTGTTTATAACTACACAACACCAATTTCTTACAAGTTGCAGAACACTCTTCAAGAAAATAGAGCTTTTCACCAACCCCAAGAATGACCCTCTAGGACCTTACTCCATGGGCAATTGCAAACTCACTTCTTCTTAAATGGAAAAATTCAGATGATATGACAACACATTACTATGCCACCCATCCCTCTGTGCTGTATTCCATGATGCTTTCCTTTGAAGCCCTGTCAATCGTAGACCTCACTGATATCCTCAAATCCATCAATGCCATATCCTATAAAGATGATGCTTTCTACTGGTGTTTTAACGGCACTCTCACTGGACAAACTTTCTAAAATCTACTTACCCTTGTCAATATCTTCCTCAATCAATGTATGTAGTCAGAAAATCCCACTTATTTTTAAAAACCCCACACTAGACCCTGAGGACCACAACTAACCGTTGACAACAAAATTTCTGAAATAGCTAATGCCAACAATAATTATTTCTTGCACCAGTCTAGCTTAGGACACGGTGTAGCACAGGACACCTATCTTACAAATCATAAACAATGCTCTCCTGATCACAGATAAAGATTATCCCTGTTTCCTCATATGACTGGACCTTATAGCCAACCTCTTTACTAACTACCATTTCACCCTCATCCACACTTTGAAATCTCAAATAAGAATCCATGGAAGCATCATACACTAGTTCTTTTCCTACCTATCTAAACCACCCCAATTGGGCATCACATCTTTAAAGAACTCCAGGCATCTACATTATCCCCATGTAATGGTACCAGAAAACTTTTGCCAAAATATCTCCTGGTAAAAATTAATTTTCCTAAAGTGTGTTAGGTTGCCTATTTTCAATGCTTATATTTTGTTGATTTCAGTGTTTTTTCTGTGTTTTTCAAACCTTCTGTTTTTATTGGTGTTTATTCTGCTGCATAGCCCCCAAAATAGACAAAACTGTCTTTTTTATATTTGCAAAATGTGTTGTTTTGCAATGTGTGTTATAAAGCAAATATTTAATTTAAATATGAAGTAATGTGGGGGTTGTGCAATCAACATATTAATCTATTTTTTGAAGACAAGCTGCTTGCATTGCCCTCCTACCTTCAATTACACTCACATCTTGTTACCCTTTCTCACATCTTGCTATTTTCTATACTCACTGTCAGGACTCTATCTGATTTGCGTTGATGGATTAAAAAGTAAGGTCATTATATTAAAAAGTTTTAATAAAAATTCCTCAACACAGTTGGGAGTAATTCACCTACTAATTTGTCAACACTATCAGCAGCATAGTGCCTTTTGAAACATTTAAAATTAATTTGGAACTAAATCAGATTAATCTGTAACCTTTAATTCTAGTTATGCCGGACAATATTTTGATAACAATATTCGGACATTCAACCATAGCATTTTTCTTCAGCTTCTAACTGGAAGCACTTAGGAGCTTACTTCCAGATGCATGCAACAGCACATGATTCTACTTGATGTTTTTTTCCGCATCAAGCATTCAAGCATCCAATACCTCCCAAACTGTATGTTCTTCATCCATACCTGGATGTCTAACTCCTATCTCGAGCTCATCAGAACCAAAACCAAATTACTTTTATTCTCTAGTAACAACAAGCTACAAGTACTCCAAACCAGGCTCTAAGTCATGAAAGTAGACAGATTGGATCCCTCACTTTGACCCAATGCCAAGTCACTTGGATTCGAGAAAGACAACAACCTCCTACACAAAGGACACATGGCAAAAAAAAAGTTGCCTTGGTACCAACTCTCTTTACTATAAGGAGACTTTTCCAGGTACCACACACTTCCTTGTGTGTGGATGAATTTGGATGCCACCCTCTCTCCGCAAGTGAAAATTATTGCAGACAGGTACTGTTCCTCTTCCAGAAAAGTGGAGCAATTCTCACAGGAGGCAGACTCAGTTCAAAGGCAGAACACAGATAGGTGACAAGGGGGAAGCTTAGAGACAGATGAAGGAATGCATTGTAAAAAGTTGCAATGATACTGAGGGATAACACAGCCCCAGCCATTTAAAAATACCATTGGTTGATATACTTGAGATATGTTACGTATGAGTCTAAATCCCCCCGTGTAGCAAAATTATCAAGTTTCTCCAGACAATTTTGTTTGACAACACTATGACACCATGTTTAAACATTGATCAAGAATTACCATCCCACCTGGAGTTTTTCAGACCTTCATGTGAAATCCTAGACAAGCATTTATAAGCCTTTTTCAGTAATTTTAATACTGTTCTGTCTTAAGCGCAGTCCTCCAGTTAGAGAGTGTTAGTTTTGCCAATAAATCTACCCATCCTTGAGTCTGTTCCCCTGAAAGTGGAAGATAAATGTGAGAATAGCTGAAGCACATGCATTATGTTTCATAGGAAGTGTTACCTTTAAAGCCATCCACTACAGCCAAAAGTCAATATCTAACTTTGTTCTAGTTAAAGAGTTATCCTCCTCCTTCCTTGAACAAAACTCTGCGTCATAGCGCAACCAAGCCAACCCAATGGAGGTGTATGTGCTTACCCTCTAATGTAAATGTACTTGAAAGGAGAAATAGTTCCCTTGGAGCCCTTCTTGTATATGACATTTGCATACATGACTTATGCTAATGTCTAGAATTTAACACAAACTGGCTCTATGAGACTTCTAGCTAGTTCTTTCTCCCCTGTATTGGCTCTACGTTGGATCTTTTTTTCTGTGTGGTAGCTTTAAAAGGCCCATAAAGTCACAAATCCATATTTTTACCTTTATTGTGCCTTTATAGAAACCATAAGGTGAGATCTGAGTGGCCTTAGCACTGACAAATAGAGCTTAGTTGCACCAGATGTGCTTATGTGCGATGGTCTCTCCATCAGCCAGTCTGACCATTGGTATGTTATTGGAGAGATAGGATTGGGAGATTTTAGACTGCCAGGTTTTATATTTAACACTTTTAACTCTAAACTAAGATTGTTTGTGGAGTGGCCCTAAAAGATTTTATTGGTGTGATTTCCATGTCATGCATTTAAAACTGTGCAATCCAAACCTCAGAGCCTCTATGTCGTTTAACATTGACTTATTTCAACACATTTGAAAAATCTTGCACTCAACTCGACCCTCATATTCCAAAATGATGGACAGGTTGGTTTTAAGACAGAAGAATTTTTAGATGCTTCCAAGTTCTAGATGTCTATCCCAGTGATGACGCATGCCATCAACCAATGAGATGAGAGTCATGAGATGGTAATCCACTAAAGATTTCGTAACCACTAGCGGAGGTGTATTTGTTTCATGTTCTCTATAAAGTAATGAGGGCGACAACAATCTACAACATCCTCTCACTTTCCTACTTGTTTTCAACATTCATTAAACAGTCTGAGGACATGAAGTGCATAAACAGGTACATGTCAGAGTGAGGAACTAAGTCAACACTTTTAAAATCATGACCTGAAATTAAATTGGTATGGCATTGAAGCTTTTCTACAAAAAAAGGTATGACTAAAAGAATCCAGGGTAGCTTGGTGAGCCTTTGATTTATCTGTGATTCTGGGTAACTGAGTCAGTGATCATGGAAGCCCAAGAATAAAGTACAGAAGATTACTCCTTCTTTTATACTTCTAATCGGGGTATCAAAACCTTAATTTCATAATCTTTACCCTTGGTGTATTTGCTCCTCTCTATGAGTACTCACATTCTATATAGGAGTAATGCATAGAGAAGATGGATAGGAAAACAAAGTAGGACAGTGTTAATACATAGCACAATACATACCCTGTGCCCTGAAGCTCACAAATCATCTCGATTGCGTGACTATAATCCATGACATCAGGTTCATTCTTCAACCATTTCTGCATCTCTTGGAGGGAATTGTCATCAGCGCAGGCAACGGTGATCTCGTTGAAATAGTCGCAAAGTGGGAGAGTGTAATAGGGATAGGGCCCAATGCAAAGTCCAATTAGGGAGTCTCCTTTAACATCACCTGTTTACAAAAACATTCATACTTGAGTGAAATAAGAATCTATAACCTGTAAATGTCTCTTTTTCATCAGCAAACTAGAATGAATAAATATGTTCAGTACGCTCATCATTATCATTTTTATGTTAAATATTGTGGTCTTCTTGCATCATATGAGTCTGTAATATATCCTCAGTCTCTCTTGTGACCCTCATAACCACCCCAGATCTAATTTGGAGTCTGCAGTGTCTAATTTGGGACTCAGCTTCTGTGACTGGGTGGTAAAGGAAGTTGGAAGGTTATCCCTTTCTTTCATTTGTTTTAGAGGTGTTATTCAGTGGGGGTGAGTGGGTTTTGATTCTTTTGTCAAAAGGTACTTGCACCTCTTGTAGACTATAGATTTTCTGCAGTGTTTTTGCCTTGGAAAGATATACATCCAGGCTATAGGAATTCCCTTTCAAGTTCCTAGGACTAGAAATCAAGATATCTCTTGCATCTGCCCATCACAGTGCTTGTGTCAATGTCAGGTCACTTAGGGCCATATTCTTTACATGGTTGTGTCACTTTTGTTGTTTTGTACCACACAACAGGGTGCATGTAAGGCATAACCGTTTAGCGTGTATTCAATGTCAGACCTGTTTGAAAACCTCTGCGTGTGAATCAACCAGAAAAATTGTTATTTAGTTGTTATTTAAACTTAGTAAGGGTTGATGTGCATGACCCAGGGAGTAAGAAACAAGGAAGTGGTCAGACAGTCCATCATGTCATAGGTGGCACTCCATAATATTTTTTCTGCTAATGAAGCAGTCGAGGAAAAACCCTTTTCTAATGAGTTAGGTTTGGAACAGAATTTTATGAGGTCATTGTTGATCAGAAAGAGGGTTAGTTGTAGCACAGAGCGGTATCTTGGGAAAATGGAATGATATCAGGAGTATTGCTGTTATACTCAAGAGAATTAGCTGAGAACAGCGTACAGTAAGATTTGGAGGTTTCTGAATGAATAGGAGATTGGGAGGTGAGAGAACTGGATGAGAAAGTCAAAGCATTGAATGTCACTCTTTAAGATAATTTGTTGGACTATTCTGAGACAGGGAGAATAATTGGATTGGAGAGATGTTTTGAGATGACCATTAGAGGTACAAGAGGATCAATGAGAGAAAAGGAGAGGGTTGAACATAGATTCAAGGGTGGGTAGGATAATTTTCAATATGAAAATGGGTGAGATAAATACGGCATTTCAGAGATAAAACGGTGCAGATTGTCGATAAGAGTATTCTGATTATAGGTGATCAAAGGTGTCCTCGTGTCATAGGGGGAAATGGGTGACAGTTTAGTAAGTTTTCAAATCCAGAGACCTGTGAATAGGGCCATGGGACTCTAAAAGTGGTTCCACTTCAGAAATATTAGGACATATTTTTAAGTTAAAGCTTGATGATGGACTCTTTTCATGTATTTGCTCTGTAGGGGAATGTGCCAAGGAAGGAAAGAAATTAGGTGGAGAAAGTTATCAAATAAGAGGGGAGGGGCAGAAGAGGAATGAAGTGTTCTGGATGACAAAATCAGGACATATTTATGATGAATGTTCTCCAGTTTATTCCTCAATAAGAATCCCATTCAATAGCATCCAAGCATCAACAGTAACTCGTTAGTTTATCTTCAAAGCTCCACTAGAACATCATGAGCCCAGTGGATGACACAGTAAATGACTCATATCAATTCTAATATTCTAACAGTGACATATTACAATTCCATCAATGCCCATGTAATGAAAGAGATACAGAACATCACATACCTCCCTTCTTTACTCTAACAAAACAAATAAACATAACCAATATTTAAATTTATTACAAGACTCCTATACATGATCAGCAAGATATGATGGTGCTTTACGCACCCTCAATGAATTACGACCTCTAACTCTCTCTTCATCTTTAGATGAACTGTTGCTTGGATTACCATTAAGTTTTCCCTTTACAACAACATCCCTATTTAAGTTCCATATCTGATGATCTTCTGTTTTGATGGCATTATTAAACACCTTAATAACTTTAATAGGTTTCATGAATTTTGAAACAGACTTACCCATCAAACCTGGACGTTTTATCATGACAATGTCACCTACCATCACTTTTGTTGTTTTCACTCCTTTCTTCTAATGAAAATAATGTTTTCTTTGCTTAGCTTTCTCCTCATTTTTCATCCGCACCATCTCATTATCACATTTGGCTTCTTTACCTTTACTCAATTCATATCTGTTAACCCATGCAGGTTCTACATCAGTATTAGGAAGTCTACCTCTAAACAATAAAAAAGGAGTTTTCACAGTGGTAGAATGAGGCAACAATCTATACTCCTCAACCATTTTTAACAACTCACACTTCCAATCCATACATTGTGATTTTGCCAAAGCGATAGTTTCCTTAATCACTTTGTTAAATCTCTCTACCATCCCGTTGGTCTCGGGAAGATAGAGAGCACAAGTTTTATGTACTATCCCTTTAGATGAAAGGAAATTTTCCATATGTTCAGAAACTAATTGAACTCCGTTATCCATCAAAATGGAATCTTAAATCCCTTCTCTTGAAAACAGACTTTGAAGACATTGAATAATGTGACTTGAATCAATGTTCGACAAAAAGAAAACCTCTGGCCATCCTGAAAACATATCAATTATGACTAACACATAAATTTGAGAGCCATTGTTATGTACTGGACCCAAGATATCTAGAGAGATATCCTGCCACGGATTTGAAGGGCGTCTCCTTAACACCATAGGTTGCACACGTGTACACTTTGTCTTGTCACTAAGAGAGCAAGTTATACAATCACACACCACCCGTTATATCTCTCTGTCCATACCTGGCCACCAATATGACCCATGTAATCTCTCCTTACACTTTGTAAGACCAGCATGTGATGAATGCACCAACATCAATAAGTTCTTTTCTAAGATTGTCAGGAGGAATTAATTTTGTGCCACGAAATAATAACCCACTATCTATGGATAACTCATTTTGCAATGGCTAAAACTTTTTAGTAAAGTCAGATCCTTCTTTGTCACTGAACCAACCTTTCTCCATAAGACCCATCACTTCTTTCAAAGTAATGTCTTGAGACATTCCATCACTCCACCTTTTCTCAGAAATAACTTCTTGGTCAACTACACAGACCCATTCATCAGGATTCTCAAAATCTTCATCTTCAAAAACAATTTTGGGTGTCAAACGTGATAACACATCAGCAACATTGTTGTCTACCCCAGGAATATACTTGATCTCAAAATGATATTCTTGCAAACCTATTATCCATTTAGTTATCCTCCCTGAAATAGCATCAAGACCTTTTTTAGTGAAAATTTCAATCAGAGGATTGTGATCGGTTCTCACCTCATCGATACCCCATATGAATTTCTTCAATTTCTTAATTGTCCAGAATACTGCTAAAGACTCTCTTTCCACTACCGAATACCTAGTTTCCGGATCTTTGAGACTGTGAGATAGAAACATAATTGTTTCCATTCCTTCTGAACCTTGCTGTTGTAAGACTGCCCCCAATCCCTTTTCACTGGCATCTGTAATTAATATCGGTTTTACTTTAGAATTAAAACTCCTAAGAGAAGGAGCAGCCATGAGCTTCTTTTTAATGTCAGTAAACTCTTTTTCACAACTGTCAGTCCACTCAAAATCCACACCTTTCTTTAGTAGATATCTCATATTGATGGCACAGTCTGCAAAATTTCTTACAAATTTTGCATAATATTCCACAACTCCTAGAAACTTCATAAGCTCATTTTTGTTTGTAGGAGAGCTCATGTCTTGAATAGTATTAATCAAATCAGATTTTGGTCTTACCCCTTCACTAGTATTGTTATGACCTAAATAATCAATGGAATTAGTTTTGAATTTGCATTTTTTGGCTTTGATGGTAAAGTTATGATCACTCAATCTTTCAAACACTCCTTTTAATCGAGCATCATGTTGACAATCATCATCTCCTACTACCAGTATATCATCTTGATACACATGAACACCTGCCAACCCATGAAGGATATTTTCTATGACCCTTTGGAAAACCGATGAGGCTGCAACTAAACCAAAGGGCATGCGTATAAATCTATATGTGCCAAAGGGTGCAATGAATGAAGTAAGATCACACATGATTCATCCAATTATATTTGGGGATATACCGAAGATAAAACCACTGTACTGAAGACCTTAGCTCCCCTCAACAAAAGCAATAGTTCATTAATATTAGGCAAAGGATACCTGTCGACAACCACACATTTGTTTAATTGCCTCAAATCAATGCATAATCTTAGGTCCCCATTCGATTTCCGCGCTGCCACCACCAGAGCCAACCATTCAGTTCCTTCTACTTTTTCTATTATTTCCCAACATTTTAATTTCTCAATTTCTCTCTCCATGTCATCTCTCACTGATATGGGAACATTTCTTACTTTGCAGCACACGAGAATAGCATTCTTCCTAAGTATGATGTTATGTTTATAGCCTTTGAGACAACCTAACTCATTCTTGAATACATTGGGATATTTTAAGATCAGAGATTAAATCTTCATTACCACTTTCAAGAACTGAGTTTACATTACCTTCAATTGAATAGGAGGATCAGCATTGGGATGAAGGAAAACCCCCAATTCACCTTGATGTATCCAGCTTATAATGCTGTCTCCTTTCTTAGAAAAATATATCTTTCCAGAGACAAATCTATTTTTATACTCTATGAGTCCTATAAAATACCCATGTAGATCGATAGGTTCTCCACCATACGCTAATGGTCTTATGTCAGATTTTAAAAGTTTAACTTTGCCTTTTAATCCCTCCATGAAAAATGTATTAGAAACAATGGTAATTTTTGCACCTGAGTCAAATAAGACCTTCGTGCTAGCACCTTCAACCAACATTTCATCACAAGGAGAATTGTTCCTCTTATCTCCACTTACCATCTGTACAATGATTTGAGCACACTCATAATCTTCAGTATATGATTCATCATTATCCTCCTCATATACCTCAGTTTCTTTGACTTTAAAAATTGGTTTGCTCTTGCAAAAAGAGGTCAAATGACCTTTCTTCTTACATTTAAGACATGTTTGATTTAAAGCTGGACACTTCTTATTGTTAGCTAAATGTCCATTTTTCCCACATATAAAACGTTTGCAGACATTAGACTTATCCTTATTAAATGCATTAACTTTTAAATTATTTCCTTTAAACGACTCATTTATCTTACTTTTGTTTCTAACGTCTTGAACTTTGCCCTTTTTCACTGAGTCCTTCTTCAATACCACAACACATTTTATGGAATATTCAATCCTCTTAGCTACACTTAAAACCTCATCCAATGTGGGCTCATCATGCAGCCACAACTCTTCTCGAACTTTCTCCATGTTGCAGCTGAACATGAATTGATCTCTTATTCGCTCATCTTTTAAATTATCAAATCTGCAAGACGATGCAAGTTTTCTTAAATACGGTACATAACTTTCCACAGTTTCTTCTTCACCTTGCATCCTCTTTGCAAACTTATACCATTCCAGAATAGTACTTACTTTAGGTAAGTAGTGTTTGTCTAATTTCTTAATACATATCTCGTAGTCATTAAGACCATTTGCTTACTCTATAGGTAAGTCTGGTAAGTGATCAAACACATCTTGACCTTCTGATCCTAAACAGTGAAAGAGTAAAGAAGAACTTCTCTCAGAGCTGACTGAAGGTCCGCACACTCTCGCGTATCTCTCAAATACCACTTTCCACTTTTTCCACTGTATGGGAGGCATGCCAGAGCTGGTAAGGAAAAACGGCGTGGCAGTAACATTCTGCATGACCAACTATTGTGTTGAATATGTACGTAAATAAATTATATAAGCATAAATTATTTAGTTAAATTAAGAATAAATAAATTGTTAAATTACTCCATAACACATGTTGAAACAATTGTTGTCATTGGAATATTGCCTTTGCAATATTGCTCATACAGCTGTGCACATCAGGGTGTCGTTTCTTGTGTAGATCGATGTGAAAAATAGCGTGCACCAATACAAAATACTTAAATAAAGGCTGTGCGCACCAGCGTTATTAAACATTGAGTGCAATTTAATGAGCACTGCTGAGCGCATCAGCGTAAAGTTCTCCTTGTTTTGAACCACTAGACTATAATGTGCGTAAAGGTAAAACATTTAAGTTGAGATGGGTGCACGTAAATTCAGTTCGACCTCACCTTTAAGTTTATGATGGGCGCATGTAAATTGAGATTTATTGCAAAATTGCCTTGCGTAAATATTAGAGACTTCGCTTTAAGCTGTGCACATCAGCGCACACCGGAAACTTGTTTCCTTGGTTACTGGAGAAATCAAAATGGCCGTCGGTGACGTATCACGTCATCGTGCGTGCATGATCCGACGTTTACAGCAGCTCAGAGATTGCGATCTTCACAGGCAATGGCAAAGAAGGCTCCGTCAATATGGAACGCTGGCTGATCTCAATGGGCACGGGCAATGGCAAGTAAAACGGTTGATGTTTACTTTGAATTAAAACATCATTCAATGTCTCAGCAATAGTAAGTAAGGCGGTTGATGTTTACTTCCAACTGTAACATCGCTTATTGCCCAATGAACCCCTTTACCAACATACTTGTAATGCCAAACTCGCCCGTACTGTAGAACGAACGGAGTTTCAACACAACAATAGGAAAAAAAAGCTTTCAGATCCACACAGTCATGCAATGTTCATGAAATCTTTTTTTTTTCAATTAAAGCAACTGTGACATTATCTTCTACCATGAGTTACATACTGCTAAATCCACCAAGGGAATCGACATACAACGCAGAATGAAGCCACATATTAAATTGTATATTTGAGGATTAGCTGCTGACCATACAATTTGAGAAGAGTTCAAATTCCAATCTAGATGAAACTAACACTCCCGCTGGTGCAATCAAATCACAATCCAATAAGAATACAGCCGCAGGTGCTATCAAGGCACTTAATTTTGAATGTTGATTAGAAAATCTTCATAGCAGCCTCCAGCATTTTCCTAATAATTTAAGAGATTCATTTCTCTTAAATCCACTTTAACAAAAATTTGAAAGTTACTAAGATGATTTAATATTAAAGTTCTTGTAAAGTCACTTGGATGAAAAGGAAGGCTTGAATTGTTCAATATCCATAAGAAAATTCATACATTACTTCACCAATCTTTTGTGTTAGGATCCTCAAAGGCTTATTCTGCCGACTACACCAGTCAAGTGTTCTGGATGACAAAATCAGAACACATTTATGATGAATATTCTCCAGTTTATTCCTCAATAAGGATCCCATCCAACAGCATCCAAGCATCAACAGTAACTCCTTAGTTTATCTTCAAAGCTCCACTAGAACACCATGAGCCCAGTGGATGGCACAGTAAATGACTCATATACATTCTAATATTCTAACAGTGACATATTACAATTCCATCAATGTCCATGTAATGAAAGAGATGCAGAACATCACAAGGAATATGTGTCCTGTTGTTGTAGAACTTACTAACCAGCAGGTATGTAGTAGATGTGGGACAAACATTTTAACTGTCTAGATGCCCTTAGAGTTGTATGGGGGAAGCTGAGGAGTAGGAGATGAGGAGAAGGAGGAGGATAAGGAGAGAAACTATGAAAGAGTCACAGGGAAAGTAATGTGACCTAGGCAGGGATGTGTTTAGTAAAGGGAGGGAGTAGGGAAAGTCCTTCAAGGGGTAATTTGAATTTATTTTTGAAATGTGCAAGTCTCTCATTTGTTTAATGAATTATTATCTTGCCATTCTTGATAATGGAGATTAACAGCTCTCCACCAAATTGAGTCAAGTTTACCTACATGTGGAATTTGTCTAGGCTTCTCCAATTCAGTTGTGCACCTGAAAACTGCATTTGAGTCTAGTGTATCAACCGCAAACATTTACCTAGTATTACAGCATTTTGAACATGGCCTTTTAGTGCACTATTCAAGACTCACCAAGGTCCTTGCATGTTGACTAAATTCTATCTGCACTGCTTCTCTTTTTTAGTGATTTTAGATCTCAGGTGTTTATCTCGACGCATGACAAAAAATGTGTGAATGCAAAGAAAATTACAATGCCTTTCACCATTAGTGTGTGCTAGTAAAGGTGGAGATTTCCTAATCACATTTAACACGCCTATGTCAACCTTGTTTTTATTATGTTGGTAGTACCAATAAATATAGACAGCTTGCGCTGCTCACCATGCTTTACAGAGAGAGCAGAACCAGCCCCATGAGCAGTATATGATCAGATAGAGAATTCCAAGATGATTTTATAAATGCAGGCTAATCTTTCATTAAACTTAATTGCTAAATAATCTGCTGTATTTTCCACCATAGCAATCTCACACTGGATACATCACATCCAATACAGCTGTTTACAAATATATTGCCCCGTTAAGTATTTCTTTTATTACCCATAATGAAGCAAGATCTTAGAATAGGATATTGTGGGCATTTTATGTATGTAAGCTTACATTTACACCACAATATTCTGGTACCATGTTATCCAGTGTACAGGGAGTGACCAGATTGTGGGTGCATTCCAGCAAAATGTCTGTGAATTAAAAGCTGAAGAGGCATGTTTTTTTCTCCGCCTTTCTCATTTCACTTTTCCTTGCTCATATGCTGTTTACCCCATGATACCTTGTGTTGGCGCTTTCAAGAGAAGGAGTGAGTCATTTTGTGGGACCAATACCTGCACTGCATGTTGTTCCCTGACCTGTGTGATAATGAGTGCTTTTGATTCCCTCCTTCTTATACACCTAAAAGGATACCTTGATCGACTAGACTGTTATCTGAAACAACGTTGGAGCATATAGACATGTCAAAGTATGTGGCAGAACCTCTTTCAGAGGGCCACAGGGCATGCAGGGGTTAATAGATGAAATATAGGGGGTTGAGGCCTCTTACTCCTGATGTACTGGTCCCGAACTACTATAGGACTTGAGCAACGTGGCCAAGTCCTCCTTCTGCACTTGACTCTCAATGGTAACCGTAGCTCAGCAGTCCAAAGCTACCTTGCATGTCAAGTCTGAATACAGGTTAGTAAACACAAGTCACAACTAAAAGAGCATGCAACAGTGTCAACAAATTGATGTCCAGTCAAAAACCTATTTTATCTGTAACTCTACCCATTCAAATAGTATTGTGACATGCAGGAAAAATGAGGTGGGGGTCTAGTGTTTCGATGAAAAATCCCTGTCCAATCCCGTAATGTGGTAGGTGTTATTCCCTATTCACTGGAGCCAAATCCAGAGTTGCTTAATTAAAGGCCTTAACTCAAGAGTCCACTCTGACTCTAAATAAAGTAGTCAAACTTGTCTGGGTGATTCAGCATCCTTAGCAGCAAGTCCAATGATTGGCCCCTAACCAGTCTTCCAGCAGCGAGGAAGCTTGCAGGATCTCAGATATTGACCTGACCATGGATACTCACACTGCTCTGGTCCTGGTGAAGGTGTCAGCTGCATGCATGCTCAGTGTCCAGAGCTTATGCAGCTGGCTCCATTTGTACCCATAGGTGAAGCAGTGCTCCTCCTAAATAGCCTGATGCTCGCAAATGGGGGGCTGAACTGGATTTCATTAATCCCAGAGTACTCCTCATGTCACAGGGAACTCTGGCACAATTCTTGATGCTTGGTGGTGACTCACGGGTTGCGCGATTCACAATTGTCAGACGGCGGCCGATCCTCCGCAATCCCTGATAGCAGCAGCCCCTCCTGGCAAACGGAGTTGCTGTATCACTACCTGCCAAGGCACTGTCCTTCACCATATGTTAGTCCATACCACAGCAGTTCCTCCTGGCATACTGGGTCACTACTAGACTCCACACAGGACTTGGCAACTTACTCTAGCAATATTTTCACATCTGCTCCTCCTGGCCTATAGGGTCATCAGGGCGTTGTGGAGACTTAACTCACCCTACAAGGCACTCTCCTCATGGCAATCATTGTGAAGACCCTCTTCTGGGATACAATAGTTGCAGCTAGAATCTGCACCTGGGCAAAGGCCAACTAATGCAACTGCAGACACCACACACCTTGCACTGGGAGTTCACTCGCTTGGGCTCCCCACATGATTTTACCCCATCCAATGCTCTCCTCTCCCTCAGTGGACACTCTTATCTTGACAAGCAGACTGGTAATGGTGATTCGAGCTCCAAAAAAGGTCTTCTTGGTTTCCTTGCATGATGTCCCATTCACTAGCAGGGAGACTAGCAGTCCCTGCCCCCAGTATTGGTCAGAAGCAGAAATCTTGCACAGCGTCCCCTCCTCACACAGCCTATAGGTGCTCCCTTGGCCACCATCCGGCGGCCTTGAACCCATGGAGGCCCTGCTGGGGACCCCCAAAATCAGATTCCTACAGCCTTTCTGTGTCAGAAAGGTTGTGAGAATCTGCCATTGTAATCCGTTGTGCGGAAAGAGCTGCCCGAGGGATTACTGGAGGCTTTCCTTAAATTTGATTGCATTGTTACATGAATAATTAATCTACTTAAAATGTATTGTATGATTCTTGTACTTATTATGCTTTTTTTTAGTGAATGTCATTAATTATATCTATATTGATATCTAGTCAGATTACTGTAAACTAATATTAGGCTTTACTTTAACTACTGTACAAGATACTTTACATGCCCAAAAGTAATTCAGGACAAACAAGCCTTTTGAGGAATTGGCAGAGTTATGAAATGCAAAAATAGTGGGCATATTGACAACCTGCATTTAATAGTACAGCTAGAAGTACTGCAAAAGTAATACTAAAATACAAAAAAGCTATTTAAAAACGTTTAAGCATAAATCTCCAGCTCTACTGTCCTGTATCTTCTATTGGGAGATTCTTACATGTGCTTTCGCTACATAGTAGGGAGGAATTAGGAGTGATTTAAGGAGGGTTACAGAGGGCATGTGCCCACCCTCAAAAGGGTGAGCCATTTTCTCTATCACCACAGAGGTACCAAAAACTATAATTACTTCAACTTTTAGCTGAATTAAGACCACTGGACCAACCACTGATACAACAATACCCTCACACAGAAAATAATGGAATAGGACTATTTAAAATGGTTACAAACAAAAATAAATACATAAATCACCGATCTCATAAAACCTCGTTCGACAATAAGATCAGGAAAGAAAAAAATAAATGAGAAGTGAAATAGTGTGTAAAGGGGTGATTTCAAAGGAGAGGGAGGTGCATCTAGGGTATAATCACAGTTCTATGGGATTCTAGTTCGTCCATGGACCACAGCATATGCCAGTATAAGATAGGGTGACACTGCATAAGTTTTGGTTATAGGAACAATTCCCAGAACCAGCAGTTGGGGGAGGTGGGAGGCACTCTGAGGAAGGTTGAGAATGCTCCTCATGAACCTTTTTTTTGGTTTTCCCGAGAACATTCCCTTTGAAGTGTCCCCAAAATTTGACCACGTTCATGGCTAAGCTTTTTGCTTTGATGTTGTAGAGCTCCACCGCTGGTTCTAGAGAATGCATACGCCCATTTGCACAGTTTGAGTACTGAATCAGCTTCTTGTTAAAGTTTTAATGAATATCTCTTGATATGAGAGGACCAACTCAGTACCCTGCACTCGATTTATATGGATTAAAAGCCATACATTTTATTTTGTTGATGTTTAGTTCCAAACCATGCTCATTACAGAAGATTAAAAAGTGGTAAAGTTGTGCCTGCAGACCACATGGTATATTGGAAATTAAGAGCATGTCATCTGCAAAAAGTAGCATTGCAGTTTTATAAGGGCCAGGTTTGTGTCTTTTCAGGGAAATCAAACATGTGCACAAAGTCATTTATATAAAGTGTGAACAATGTCGGGGCAAGACAAACATCCCTGACAAATACCAGTTTTAATCTATAAGTTGTCTGTGAACACAACGCAGTTGCCATACCTGACTCTGGCAGTATTGAGTCCATGGAACCTGATAAAGACAGAAAAAATGTATCGGGCGACACTCATCTTTTCCAGAACTTCCTGCAGCTTGCTCCTAGGCACAGAATTGAAAGCTGTCTTCAGGTCAACAAAGACCACATAATGAGGGCCTGTTTCCCAATATAGGGCACTGAAACAGAGTATTTGATCCACCGTAAATCTGAAATTCGCCTGGAGCTCTGAGAAAACAGCATTGTTGTTTGCCAATTAAGCAGTTGGTCAAATATAAGGTGGCAAAATTGTTTCTGTGAGGATTTCAATAGGGCTGATAGGCCTATAGGTCCCCAGGTCATCTTTAGGCCCTTTTTTGTAAATAGGGACATTCTCTGCAGTAAGCCAGGGACTGGGGTCGGACTGCCTGCAAGTATAGAATGCAACGGTGCCTGGAACTCTGTGGCCCAGATCAGAGGTTCTGAACGGAAGAGGACCCCGGGGAGGGAATCGGGGCCTGGAGCTTTATCTGCTGGGAGTGACATTATTGCTGCCATTAAATCATTAAGATGGAAGGATAAGGGGAGGCCTTCATCTAGGAGCAGGCCTGTAGAATTGTTTGAATAGGCATGCTCCAGTTGGGTTTGGCTATGGACATTTTTGGGAAATGGTCCACCCAGATCTGAGGCTGTAAATTATATTCTAGACTGGCAGTGGCATTCTGCCTGTCATGAGCCACAAATCCACAGAAATCTGTAATATCCCCTGCCTTTACTGCAGCTACTAGGTCCTCCCAAATCTCTTGTGCCAAATTAAATTTGGCCTGGTTGAGCATTGCTTTATATTCTTTCCTAGTGTAAATCATTTCTTGCCTATTTGCGTTTTTCATACTTTGTATAATGTTACCTCTAGATTGCGTAAACTGGAATTGAACCAGGTACAGCGGGATTAAACGTTTAGGTTTTGCAGACATCTTTGCTAATCATGGCTTAAATGGAGCTAAAATAACTTTAATGCGGTTTAGCAATAAAATTATGACCATGCTAGATGGCCCCACTGTGTTCAGTGCATACATCATATCAGTCACCCGTTTGTATATCTGGGTCACCATTTTGTGGCCCTTACAAACAGCCCCCCATTTTAGAGACCTCTTGTTGTTTCAAATTGTCAGAGCAACCACAGAGTCCAAGGCATCACATTCGATTTTTCCCTCACTTAGAGGTAGGTAGAGAGCATTATAGTAACTTTCATAGCGCTCAACCACTACCATGCCTAGGAGCGATGGCCATAGCGGAAGAGACAGGAATATGTGATCAATATGGCTCTTTTGCAATGCACACTTGAAGGTGAGGGACCACTAAATTCTGAACGGGACCAACCATTACAGGCCCTAACACCAAAATGAAGAGTTCCAAAATGAAGGGTTAGATGCATCAATTGGTCAGCAATGAGAGAGCATCTTGTAGGGTGGCCTAGGGCTAGCTGAGGGACCCCCCAAACTGCAGTTTCAGCTTCAGTGAATTTAGGGAGCTCAGGGCTCAAGGGAACAAAGGTAACATTGAAGTCTCTGACAATTGTTACCCTATTATTCTGTGGGCACTGGTGATCAGCAGTCATAGAGCGGGCTGCAATAGTTTCAGAGCTGACAGGTGTGACATCAGAGTTCCAATAGAAATTTATGGCCACTGCAGGAAAGGATTCCCCAGTTACCTGCAACTGTAGTCATCAGTCCTGAGCATGAAGAAGGTTAACTGTTAGAAGAGGATTTTTATCATAGGAATTGGCACATGAAAAGCTGAAATAGTCATACCTAATGTCTGATCTCGCCTCAACGGTCATGGAGAGCAAATGACGGCAGGGCTGATAAAAGTACCCCAGCAGTAGTGTTTTAATAAGTCTTGCTGAGGGTGCCAGCAGATCAAGCTGGCTAAATAAAGATTCCACAGTTAAAGGGGACTTAAAATTCACTAACACACATTTCCCATGATGAGCTTTAGAGTGGTTGCCCAACCACAGTTAATGTCTGACAGAGCGTATCTCTTGGGTCAAGTCACAGGGCCACCTCGTATTGGTTTGTAGCCAATGTGCTGACTTATTCCTCAACAACACAGGAATTTCACCTGGGGTACACTCAGAAGTAAGGTGTGGATAAACTAGGGGAGTGCTGTCATGTCAAGGGGATGGTAACTTTTTCCTGCTTTTACTGGCTCCACCCTCACCCTCCCGAATACCCGTTGTTTTCTGGTCACTAGAAATCTTCAACCGGAGAAGTACGTGTGGTTGAGTTTGGACAACAGAACTTGAATCACATGTTACAGACTGGGAGTGGTCTGGTAGGGTAGATCACTGGGCTAGATGGTGGTCCCTCTCTTCCAGTGGCCGTAGGAAGGTTTTTCAGAATCAACAGTTTCCCTTCTAGATGATAGAAACTGGCCAGCAGAGGGTGATACCGGCTGCCAGGATAGCTCAAAACTTCTCCAGTGAGACCTCCAAGAATCAATCCAGAAGTTTTTGAAGGAGTAACCCCGTGGGCCTCAAGAGTCATACAGGTGATACAAGTGAATTAGGGTTACTAGCATGGGTCAAATTATTTGCTTTATTTTTATTTGATCGGGGAACAATAGGGATTGTGTAGTATGACTGGATAGTTGCTCTACAGGTGGCTCACTCATGAGAGCACAGCAATTACAACTGGAAGGTATGTCATCAAGTGGAGCTAGACTAGGGAAACAGAAGAGTATGGTAAGGGTGGATCTACACTAGGGTTATCAATGGGTTCCTGGCCTGAATTACCCCAGTTTCCCAGTTTGCCTGCTCTACCCCACCTGGTAAACATCCCGGAACTGTCCTGTAATTCTGCAGGACAGTACTAGGGGCAGCATTAGGTATCGTACTTCCTGTGTGAACACCTGAACGGAGAGGGGGAAGGAACAAGAAACTGTTCACATTCTGATAAAAGGTTATCTATTCTGTTGATAGCACAGATTTCTGTCTTTTTTAAATGTGTTCCCCTTTGGTGAACTCGGCCCTCCTTCCAAGGCCTATCTCTTTCCCATAGTAAGCAAAGGGACAGGGACTCGGACAGACTGCACAACCTCTAATACAGCAGGGCACAATAAAACTTGAGGGGGAAGACCAGTCCCATACCAGTATCAGACCCAGTACAACAAAAGCAAGCAGGAGCAGCAGGAAGCAGCAGACAATCACTGGAGATCGAGGAACCCTATGCATTTATAACAAAACTGGGCCTTCTTTGGAGTTTGAAGACAAATGGACGGTTCAGGTTCTAGCGCTGTGGGTGAGAAGTGCTCTTCCAACAGTGCTGGCTCACTTTTGTGATCAATTAGGGCAGGGAATAGCCCCCCTGAGGTCAATATGGTCCTCAGATGACAGTCCCTCTCCCTAGTTCTCTTGAGGATCTGTGCGAGAAGTATGGTATGATAGTTGGTAGTAATATTGAAGGGATGAAAAGCTGCACAAAGTCTGTGTGAGAGGTATGGTAGCAGGTAATATTAATGAAGTGATAAAAAGCAATAGAAAGTCCACTCACCGCCTCCCCTGTTCTTCCAGGTCACCACATCCACCCTCACACTAGGCTGAGCTGTTGGTCAAGTAAAGACACAAGATCTCTCCTCCTTTTTTGCCACCTTCTGCCGCAGCACTCAGTAGTGGCCCAGTTGAAGGCCTCTGGTATTTAAATAACGTGATTCAATTATAGCCAGACTTTTTCAGAAGCTCTCAGCAGTCTGACATAAATATAAGCACTGTTTTCAGTGGGGGGGCTTGTGTGAAGAGAGCTCAACCCCTCCTAGGAACTCTCACCTCTCAATACAGGTGTCCACCCAGGTCGTCCGTGAGAAGCTGCCACCCCAGCGACCACAAAACATGCAGTACCCTCACAAGCACCCAGCCCACAGCATTTTTGCATTAATAAATTAATGTAAAATTTACTTTTATTCAAACATATTTTTTTAATTACTTTTAGTTAATTTTCTACATCACTTTAATCATTATTAATGCATATTCAGAAAATAAATATATTTTCATTTCAGGTGGGAAATCATTTTTTTATGTTATCTTCTGAAAATGTATTTGTTTTTATTGAATTGACTAAAGTAAACAGTATTATTTTGTTTCACATTTAAAGTAAATTTATTAAGTTAATTATATTGCATCATAAGTTTTCAGTATTTTCTTTTGACTTATATAACCTTTTTTAATGTACTCTATATTTTACTATAGAATCTACAGTCAAGTTGGAAATCACCCTTTGCTGAAGTGAAGCAAATATAAAAACAAAATATTAAACTTAATAAAGTATTTTTCAGTTAAATATGAAGGTAAATATCTTTTATATATTTGTTTTAAATACAATTTAAAGGGACAAAAACATTTTAAAAAATTCACAACCCAAGTTGAGTTATAATTAATGTTAATATATTAAATATTATCAAAAATGTTTAACTGAAGTTTAAATTAAAAAAAGTAATTTCCCTCCTTAAGAGAACAACATGAAGTAGTAATTTTATTTAAATGATGTACTGACTTCTTTTACTTTTTTAATTTCAGGGAGGGAAGATTTGCAAGTCTAAACTTTTGATGAATGTTATACTCAGAATGTCAGTCAAAAATAGTAAAATTACGATTTTTCATTTAATAACATTTAAGTCTGATAGAATTGCATAATAAGAGCATTAAACAAATAGCTTATGTGTATATCTGAATAAAGTAAAGAAAAAGCGGGGGGCGAACAGGGCTTTGGAAAGGAGGTCCAGCTAAGCGAGCCCTAAAATGTACAACCAAAAAAGTGTCGAAGCTGTTCCTTTAACAAACGAGACGGACCAAGTGGTGTGCATGAGAGTTTGTGTAGAGGCAACAATGTTGGATATGGAAGCCCTCACACACCCATCAGGATGTCATGCTTCATCATCGGGCTGCTCCACGTCGAGTCGGCTGGTGCAATACCCGACGGGCTCCTTATTAGGGAACACTCTTATGGAGATCTTTTATCCAACAGCCGTTCGGTGAAGTGGGGGTGAGGGGCTCTAATTTAATGTAGATGAAAGGAGATAGTGATTGTGAATTAAAATAGGGATGGGAGTGCTTCTCAATCAGTTTATTATGAAGCCTCCTTACCTAGTTAACAGCTATGAGGTGAAGTGTTGGTAACGTAGATTTATGTGCTAGGTTGTATACACTGCCTCATCTAGGGTCAACATGTTTGTCGCTCCATCTGAGGATTACTCTAGCGATTCTTCAGGACCTAGTGTGTTCTATCTACATTTAGACTGTTTATCCAGTATTCAGTAAGCATTCATATTGGTAGCTAGTGTTCCACAAGTTTACCTGTAACCCGGTCTACCTATGGAGAGGAAGGAAAGGAAGACCAGGGTGGTTATAGAATGCAAAAATACAACTTCTCATGTTTAAAATGTGCGTCTCGTGAACTAGTTAGTGCAGCTGCAGTGACGGTGCACAATATTCATAGTGGTTCTAAAAACCCAAGCCACGTCATGTGATCACTCCACAATGTGTCAACTATCTAAAAACATTAAAAAGGAAACAGACGTGCTGTGTAAACTTACCCTACCAATTCCATAGGATAGCACACTGCAGTTCCTGGTAGGCTACGCAAGGAGTTCCTTGCGTTCTGTAATTGTATATTGAAAAACAAGGCTAGTAGAAAACATGATAAAAATCGCAGACTCCAGGGCTATATAAGCCCCTTCTCTTTGTTGAACCACATGCAAAAGGACGGCTCTATATATCCCTTCTATTAGTTTAAAGACATAATCTTCAACCGCTCTGTGTGCTCGGGGACCCAAAAGATATGGATAAAGGTTGACCTCCCGATTCTATTGTGAGCAGCATAAAGCCGTGGTAATGCCGCGGGAAATGCCGCGGGAAACAGGTAAAGAGCATACAGATCGCAAATGCCCGAAGGCGTTCGTATACTTACAGACACGCCGAGTCCGTGTCACCGGTCGTCCTACCCCGCTCTACCAGGACTGGGAGGTGAAGTTTCATGTATCGTGGGAGTTTTATCCTGTGGTGGGCGGAAGTGGAAATCGAGGCTCTAATTCAAGTGTGGTACATCACTCGAGGCTCGTTGTGGCAGCCATCTTAGGTGAGGGGCTCGCTGTCGGCAATTGGACTCAATGCGTGTCAATGGCTATCAAGTATTAAGGCTTTGATATGTTAATCTGGGCAAAACATTTTTGCTACAGTATACATGTGGTATATTGCAATGGTGACATTAAATGTAGTTTGAAACAATACCATTAGAGTTGGAAAACCTTATTTTCTTCATCCCATTTGCGTCATGTGATTGTCAAATACTCGATGTATAGATTAGCTGTTGTGGGGGAGTTGACCCCTAGCGCCCATATTCGTAGGTCTTGTGTAGGGATGAAGTGTAAGGGAAGTATGGCATATGGCGCTGTATTATACAGATATTCTGATTTAGAGATTAGGGCTAGAGATTCGTGTTCAGACTGGTCACATTGAAGAGGGGTACACCGTGTTCTCGGTAGCTGAGATGGTGTGGAATTACTCAGGGTGGTTTCAGGGAAGACCATGGTATGGCTTCATTAGGGCCTGTAACGTGGGAGCCTAGTCTGTACACCCACCTTTGTTCTTTCACTAGTAGGGCTTCTTTAGTGATATTGGAAAAGGATTCCAAAACTAGCCAGGTGAGTGAGTTCGGGGTGTGTCCCTTTTCTTGAAAGTGCATGCACATCCTGGTGTTGGTTCTTTTGCAACGAAAGTTGCTGCGGTGCTCAGTGTTGCGTGTTTTTACTGGGCGGGTTGTCATACCAATATATTGCAATTTGCAGGGACATGTAATCAGGTACACACAGTTGGACGTATTGCAATTGGTGTGGCGACGTAACTTCCATTTGAAGCTGTTGTTGAGCTGGACTATCTTGTGTGTTGTAGTTAAAGGGCATACCGAGCATGATCCACATGGGTAGTGCCCGGTCACAGGTGGGAGATCCCATAGTTGTCTTTGGTTGGGGGGCACCTGTGTTCCTGGGCGGGTATGTATCAGTGTGTCCCTCAGGTTTATAGTGCGTTTGAACAAGAATCTTGGCACTTCAAGGTTCATTGTGCCCGTGTTCAAGATGTTCCAGTGTTTTTTCATCACTTTAGTGATCTCATTGGAGACTGGAGTGAATGAGGTGACACAAGTGAGGACATCTGTTGGGTTTTTCGTTTTAGGTTCCAGCAGTGCCTCCCGATGGCTGTTGCGGGCTCTTTTATTGGCTAAAGCAATATGTTTTTCTGGGTATTCACGTGACCTCAGTTGGCTTGCCAATTTTTCTGCTTCTGACCTGTAATCTGATAGGTTACTGCAATTTCGCCTCACCCTCAGAAATTGCCCGACAGGGAGATTATCTTTCAAACTTCGTGGGTGATGGCTGGAGTAAAGTAACAGGCTATTGCGGTCTGTCGGTTTCTTATACAACGATGTTGAGAGTGTACCTCTGTTCAGGTTTATATTTAGGTCTAGGAAAGGGATGTTGTGCTCTGACACAGTGTGGGTGAACTTGAGATGTGGATCGAGGGTGTTGATCCATCCACAGAACTCAATACAAGCTGACATCTCTCCTTTCCATAATATCAAGATGTCATCAATGAACCTTTTCCAAAGGTATATATCAGCATTGTATGGGTTAGAGTTATGGAAAATATGGCGAGTCTCGAAATCTGCCATATACAGGCATGCTAGACTCAGCGCGAAAGTGCTGCCCATACAAGTGCCTTGTGTTTGTTGGTAAATTTGACCTTTGTATTCAAAGAAGTTTTCTGTCAGGGCTAGTGTTGCACAGTCCATAAAAAACTGATAGGGGTATTGTGATCCCAGGGTTCATGATTTAGAACACTTTCCACTACGTCAAGTGTAGCCCTCTGGGGTATATTGGTGTATAGAGCCTGTACGTCTAGGGTCACTAGGAGTTTGATCTCATCCGTTATTGTTAACCCTGCTAGGAGGCGAAGCAAATCTGTGGTGTCTTGTATGTAAGATTCAGTCTTTTTGACAAATGGTTGGAAAAAATGGTCGCAAAATTGCGCGAGAGGTTCGAGGACTGAATCAATTCCCGACACTATTGGCCTGCCAGGTACAGGACGGATCCCCTTATGAATTTTAGGAAGGGTGTAGAAATATGGGGTCCGAGGGTTCTTCTTGATCAGGAAAGCGGCTTCTTTCTTACTTATCCAGCCTTGACTCTCAGCCGAGAAGACTAAGGCTGTGATAGTGGTCAGAAGCCGCTGTGTGGGATTATTGGTGACTGGAGTATAGTAGTCCCGGTCACTAAGTTGTCGTGTACATTCCAATTCGTAGTCAACGGTGGCCATAATTACTGTGGCCCCACCTTTGTCTGCCTGTTTGATGGTAATGGATGTGTCATTGGACAAGTTCTTAATTGCCTCAGTCTCAGCATTAGACATATTGTTGTATTGTCTAGGTATTGTCATATGTAACAAGTCTTTGAGTACGGCCTGGTCAAAGGTGATTACCTCAGGTGGAATCATGGTTGTATTTGGAGTGAAAGTGGACGTGTTGTGTAATCCACTATCTGTCCTTTGTACAGTTTCCGTGTCTTGAAAGAACGATTTCAATCTGACCTTACGGAAAAACTGTTGGATTTCACATTGTTGTTTAAAAAGGTCTACCTTCGGAGTTGGTACAAAGCCCAGGCCTCTCTGTAATACCTTGTATTCGATGTCTGTGAGGTTTCTTTGGGAAAGGTTGACTACTAGGTCTTCTTTTTGTTGTTGGTGTAGCTCCGAGTTTCCATGGTTCTCGGGGTGTCCTCCCACTGGACTCTCGTTCCTTGTGGGGTTGGTTGATTGTTTTTTCTTCTTAGCCCGCGCCCTCTGCCCCAGCCTCTGACTAAAAAAGGCTGATTGTACACCGGGGGGTAGAATTGGGGCGGGCCTTGTGGTGGCATAGGATATTGGGGCGGGCCTTGGGGGTGCATTGGGTATTGCCAAAATGCAGGGTTTTGGAAAGGGGCCATCTGGAAGTTTTGATAGGCTTGGCGATTTCCTCTACGGGATGTGCCGTAGTTTACTGATTCAGAACTGGAATTGCTGTTGCTCGAGGATCCTCGTCTGGAGGAATTGGAGCCAGAGTCTCCTTCTTAGCCTGGCAGAGGGCGCGGGCTAAGAAGAAAAAAGAATCAACCAACCCCACAAGGAACGAGAGTCCAGTGGGAGGACACCCCGAGAACCATGGAAACTCGGAGCTACACCAACAACAAAAAGAAGACCTAGTAGTCAACCTTTCCCAAAGAAACCTCACAGACATCGAATACAAGGTATTACAGAGAGGCCTGGGCTTTGTACCAACTCCGAAGGTAGACCTTTTTAAACAACAATGTGAAATCCAACAGTTTTTCCGTAAGGTCAGATTGAAATCGTTCTTTCAAGACACGGAAACTGTACAAAGGACAGATAGTGGATTACACAACACGTCCACTTTCACTCCAAATACAACCATGATTCCACCTGAGGTAATCACCTTTGAACAGGCCGTACTCAAAGACTTGTCACATATGACAATACCTAGACAATACAACAATATGTCTAATGCTGAGACTGAGGCAATTAAGAACTTGTCCAATGACACATCCATCACCATCAAACAGGCAGACAAAGGTGGGGCCACAGTAATTATGGCCACCGTTGACTACGAATTGGAATGTACACAACAACTTAGTGACCGGGACTACTATACTCCAGTCACCAATAATCCCACACAGCGGCTTCTGACCACTATCACAGCCTTAGTCTTCTCGGCTGAGAGTCAAGGCTGGATAAGTAAGAAAGAAGCCGCTTTCCTGATCAAGAAGAACCCTCAGACCCCATATTTCTACACCCTTCCTAAAATTCATAAGGGGATCCCTCCTGTACCTGGCAGGCCAATAGTGTCGGGAATTGATTCAGTCCTCGAACCTCTCTCGCAATTTTGCGACCATTTTTTCCAACCATTTGTCAAAAAGACTGAATCTTACATACAAGACACCTCAGATTTGCTTCGCCTCCTAGCAGGGTTAACAATAATGGATGAGATCAAACTCCTAGTGACCCTAGACGTACAGGCTCTATACACCAATATACCCCAGAGGGCTACACTTGACGTAGTGGAAAGTGTTCTAAATCATGAACCCTGGGATCACAATACCCCTATCAGTTTTGTTATGGACTGTGCAACACTAGCCCTGACAGAAAACTTCTTTGAATACAAAGGTCAAATTTACCAACAAACACAAGGCACTTGTATGGGCAGCACTTTCGCGCTGAGTCTAGCATGCCTGTATATGGCAGATTTCGAGACTCGCCATATTTTCCATAACTCTAACCCATACAATGCTGATATATACCTTTGGAAAAGGTTCATTGATGACATCTTGATATTATGGAAAGGAGAGATGTCAGCTTGTATTGAGTTCTGTGGATGGATCAACACCCTCGATCCACATCTCAAGTTCACCCACACTGTGTCAGAGCACAACATCCCTTTCCTAGACCTAAATATAAACCTGAACAGAGGTACACTCTCAACATCGTTGTATAAGAAACCGACAGACCGCAATAGCCTGTTACTTTACTCCAGCCATCACCCACGAAGTTTGAAAGATAATCTCCCTGTCGGGCAATTTCTGAGGGTGAGGCGAAATTGCAGTAACCTATCAGATTACAGGTCAGAAGCAGAAGAATTGGCAAGCCAACTGAGGTCACGTGAATATCCAGAAAAACATATTGCTTTAGCCAATAAAAGAGCCCGCAACAACCATCGGGAGGCACTGCTGGAACCTAAAACAAAAAACCCAACAGATGTCCTCACTTGTGTCACCTCATTCACTCCAGTCTCCAATGAGATCACTAAAGTGATAAAAAAACACTGGAACATCTTGAACACGGGCACAATGAACCTTGAAGTGCCAAGATTCTCGTTCAAATGCACTAAAAACCTGAGGGACACACTGATACATACCCGCCCACGAACACAGGGGCCCCCCAACCAAAGACAACTATGGGATCTCCCACCTGTGACTGGGCACTACCCATGTGGATCATGCTCGGTATGCCCTTTAACTACAACACACAAGATAGTCCAGCTCAACAACAGCTTCAAATGGGAGTTACGTCGCCACACCAATTGCAATACGTCCAACTGTGTGTACCTGATTACATGTCCCTGCAAATTGCAATATATTGGTATGACAACCCGCCCAGTAAAAACACGCATCACTGAGCACAGCAGCAACTTTCGTTGCAAAATAACCAACACCAGGATGTGCATGCACTTTCAAGAAAAGGGACACACCCCGGACTCACTCACCTGGCTAGTTTTGGAATCCTTTTCCAATATCACTAAAGAAGCCCTACTAGTGAAAGAACAAAGGTGGGTGTACAGACTAGGCTCCCACATTACAGGCCTTAATGAAGCCATACCATGGTCTTCCCTGAAACCACCCTGAGTAATTCCACACCATCTCAGCTACCGAGAACACGGTGTACCCCTCTTCAATGTGACCAGTCTGAACACGAATCTCTAGCCCTAATCTCTAAATCAGAATATCTGTATAATACAGCGCCATATGCCATACTTCCCTTACACTTCATCCCTACACAAGACCTACGAATATGGGCGCTAGGGGTAAACTCCCCCACAACAGCTAATCTATACATCGATTATTTGACAATCACATGACGCAAATGGGATGAAGAAAATAAGGTTTTCCAACTCTAATGGTATTGCTTCAAACTACATTTAATGTCACCATTGCAATATACCACATGTATACTGTAGCAAAAATGTTTTGCCCAGATTAACATATCAAAGCCTTAATACTTGATAGCCATTGACACGCATTGAGTCCAATTGCCGACAGCGAGCCCCTCACCTAAGATGGCTGCCACAACGAGCCTCGAGTGATGTACCAAACTTGAATTAGAGCCTCAATTTCCACTTCCGCCCACCACAGGATAAAACTCCCACGATACATGAAACTTCACCTCCCAGTCCTGGTAGAGCGTGGTAGGACGACCGGTGACACGGACTCGGCGTGTCTGTATACGAACGCCTTTGGGCATTTGCGATCTGTATGCTCTTTACCTGTTTCCTGTGGCATTTCCCGCGGCATTACCACGGCTTTATGCTGCTCAAAAGAGAATCGGGAGGTCAACCTTTATCCATATCTTATGGGTCCCCGAGCACACAGAGCGGTTGACGATTATGTCTTTAAACTAATAGAAGGGATATATAGAGCCGTCCTTTTGCATGTGGTTCAACAAAGAGAAGGGGCTTATATAGCCCTGGAGTCTGCGATTTTTATCATGTTTGTCTACTAGCCTTGTTTTTCAATATACAATTACAGAATGCAATGAACTCCTTGCGTAGCCTACCAGGAACTGCAGTGTGCTATCCTATGGAATTGGTAGGGTAAGTTTACACAGCACGTCTGTTTCCTTTTTAATGTTTTTAGATAGTTGACACATTGTGGAGTGATCACATGACGTGGCTTGGGTTTTTAGAACCACTATGAATATTGTGCACCGTCACTGCAGCTGCACTAACTAGTTCACGAGACGCACATTTTAAACATGAGAAGTTGTATTTTTGCATTCTATAACCACCCTGGTCTTCCTTTCCTTCCTCTCCATAGGTAGACCGGGTTACAGGTAAACTTGTGGAACACTAGCTACCAATATGAATGCTTACTGAATACTGGATAAACAGTCTAAATGTAGATAGAACACACTAGGTCCTGAAGAATCGCTAGAGTAATCCTCAGATAGAGCGAGAAACATGTTGACCCCAGATGAGGCAGTGTATACAACCTAGCACATAAATCTACGTTACCAACACTTCACCTCATAGCTTTTAACTCGGTAAGGAGGCTTCATAATAAACTGATTGAGAAGCACTCCCATCCCTATTTTAATTCACAATCACTATCTCCTTTCATCTACATTAAATTAGAGCCCCTCACCCCCACTTCACCGGACGGCTGTTGGATAAAAGATCTCCATAAGAGTGTTCCCTAATAAGGAGCCCGTCGGGTATTGCACCAGCCGACTCGACGTGGAGCAGCCCGATGATGAAGCATGACATCCTGATGGGTGTGTGAGGGCTTCCATATCCAACATTGTTGCCTCTACACAAACTCTCATGCACACCACTTGGTCCGTCTCGTTTGTTGAAGGAACAGCTTCGACACTTTTTTGGTTGTATATCTGAATAAAACAATGAGAATACAAAGATTGAGTACTTAATATGAATGCTGAAAAATGTTGTGAAAACAACAGTATCAAAAACTTTGCAGTTTGTAGGACACATTCAATGGGTTCCTTTGCCATGATCTGTAAGACATTGTTTTATTCTGACTGAGCCTCTTCTGTATTTAGCAAATCCCATTTGCATTTCAATGTGTATACAATGTCCTGAAAAATAATTGGACGTGTGCTTGACATTTTATAAAGTGACCAATTGTGATAAAATTATTCAAAAGAGAAAATCCTGTACATTTTTAAACAATAAACATTGAGCCCTTTGTCCTGGAATTTTGAACGTGACAGATCTTTCACATATAATTCCCCAAGTTGATACATTTTACTCATTTTCTCAAAATGAAAAAATGAGAAAAATTCTCTACCTCAGTAAAATTGGATGACCCACGAACATTTGAATAAATATAAACGTTTGTAATTTTCCAGCTGTTCAGTGGAATAATAAATATCAAAGCAGTGCAAGAATTGAGTATCTGAATTGTACAAAAAGTAGCTTCTAAAGATGTTGCAGAATAGCGTTCAGAAAATATTTAATCGATCACAATTCCATATAGAATGGGATCAGTTGTCTGTGTCTATTGAGTCAAAGATAAAAATATTACAGATCTATCAACCATTTGTAATACAATTGCATTGTGCATACTTTCGTACTCCTGAAACCTGACAACAGCAAGCAAAGTTACTTAAAAGTGTAACACTAAATTACACATACACTGCTCACAAGGTAATTTACCTTTGAGAATAGCCTTTAGTGTTGATATAAATGCATTTTGAATTCTTCAGCAATTAAAAAAGCAATTTTAAACAATCTTATTACATTTCTTACATTTCTGTGCAAAACACTCCTGATCTCAATAAATGATATCCTAATGCAGGCTGTATACCGTTTGTCAGTATTTAGGGCAAGGGTTATTTAACAGGAAGGAGAGGGGAAGAGCACAAATTCATGTAGCTTGAGACTTCATGGATTCTGTTTTAAACACATGGTCCATGGGTGACCTGGCCAGATCCCCCAGCTGACAGGTGTTAATTATATTGCATCATTGTATTGGTGTTGATTTATTTACCGTATTACCTGTTGCATTGTAGTGGCCACAGCACAAGTTCTTAAAAAGAGACATTCTTATCAATAGTTTAGAGATTTTGTTTCTTAATACCATTATTGTTGCATAACATCTACTCAATCCTCTACTGAAAATGGTTTGAGCTCATTGTTTATGTTAGACGTTATTCTGGTACCACACTTTGGGGCAGATTTATGAGCCCCTTGCGCCACTTTTGCGTCACTTTTCCCATGTTACAAGTGACGCAAAAGTGGCGCAAGGGGCTCATAAATCTGCCCCTTTGAGTTTATCTGCTGCAAGCAGAAATCATAAAATAACTAAGACCATGAATAGAACATACCTGATGAGGTGCATTTGAGGAATTTAGAAAAAACCTGAGTAGTGATATCATCAAAAAAGTCAGCATCTCGCATGCAATATCTCTCCAGGACCTGTCTTGGATTGAAATACTTCTCAAAGAGTTCTTTCACGCTCTTAGTAGAAGCCATTTTTCTGGTGAAGCCTTTACCTACTTTGAAGCTGTGCTACTTGCTCCTCTGCTATATATGGCTTGAAATTTAACTTTTAAATTATCTTCAAATAGATAGGACTCTTCATGCATGTGTAATTTATATTAGTTCCCACATAATTTCACTTTCACCCTCAGGAACAATGATGCTCAACTGTCATAGCATTATTAGCTTGTGGCTGTTTGTGAGTTTTTACTGTTTGCAAGTCATGCACTTTGAAGCATGATGCAACTCCCTACTCAACATTAATATATGTCCAGAAACTTATGAGGTTATGAAGATGGTCTCCAATGATGGCCTTGGGAAAAACTCTACTCTTTGCCTGTACCAAGTGGAAAAGCATCCAATGGCTCTTATTTTTACAAGGCGTAAACAGGTACAGTTAGCAATTCAGTGCAGACTGGCAAATGCTTCACAAGCCCTAGAAAATTACCCTTCATTATGAATGGGCACTGAATTTCGGTGGGACTTGTTGTAACTGTAAGTTCTAGCCCCAATAGACTTGTGAGATCCAACACAAAACTGCAGATCTGTTTACTTTTCTTTGGAGATTTCCAGTTGATGTGGGCATCAAAAATGTCTGACCGAAACTCTACTGAAAAATGAGGAACTACCAGGGATAGTGGACCTAGAATTCCTGGGTAATCTTCCTCAGCAGTGATTACATTTGTGACTAGTCGTACACTGACACTGTTTGTTACCACCTGTTTGTTCACCTCTGTGAGACCTTTGAAAGTTAGATGTGAAGACAGTACCACGTACCAGATAAAGTGAGTACAAACATTTCACAAAACAGATCCACAATATAAGCAAATTGTTCTGAAATTAAAATATTAATATTTTTTGTCTTAATTTCACAGATTTTGACATCTCATCCAAAAACGTTACTCATATTGCACTCAATTCAATAACAGTAATGTGAGTAAATTTCAACTAGACATTCCCTGTAACTAATTTAAACATTTGCCTTAAATTTATAAAAATTCTGTCAGTTTAATTTTAATTTAATAGTCTACCTTTAGTCCAGATTGTCCCTCATGGTAGGTGGTGGACATTGACTGGGGACACATTTATTATTAGAACTCCACTGGGGACATCCCTCAGAGTATGTTTTGGACAGTGACTGGGGCAAAATTATTAATCTAACCTCACTGGGGCATCCCTCAGGACAGCTGCTAGACAGTGTCCAGGGTACATTTAATAATCTAACTCTGCTGGGGGCATCCCTCAGGGCAGGTGCTGGTAAGTGACCAGATGCACATTTAATAATCTAACTCTGCTGGGGGCGTCCTTCAGGGCAGGTGCTGGTAAGTGACAGGAGGCAAATGTATTAATCTAACTCTGCTGGGTGTGTCCCTCAGGGCAAGTATTGGACAGAAACTGGGGGCCAAAATGAACTTGAGAAATAGAGAAATACATTATTTTTGTCTATTGTGGCAGTGTCAAACAATATACTGCAAGTAATGTGAAGTCTCCAGAAGTATTCACCTTTCAACCCCATGCCAACAGGAGACATTGCATACATATTTAAGTGAGCCAACCTTTACAATGAAGTCATCCACAAACCAAAACATAACAATGGTAAAGCATTCAAAGCTAATGACATGCTCTATCTATTTTACTCCACAACAAGAAAACAAACAACATTGTGCGGTGAAAAGCACAAAGATAATCTAGATTTTGACCATCACAGTCTGTCTAATAAAACAAAGCACAATAAACTTCGTGCAAACAAATGCCGTCTTTCCATTTCTCCAACACTAGCAAGCAAAAAATTTTCTATGGTGTGCTGGACAAATTGTCAATGCTGTTTCACATTTTTTAACAGAGTTTGAAACTGTTCTTTTTCTCTCTTGGTAGGCAAAATTAACCAAATAATTTGTCTTTTCTTCTAAACAGGTACAACAAACAGTGTGGAAAACATAAAAAAGAATGATAAAAACACAATACTTAATCCTACTGAATGTTTATCTCCCCAACTAGAACATCAAGAACATTGCAAGGCACAAACATAAAGCCAAAATGGAATTTTGAACATAATAAAATATGTTTCTGGTAAAGAAATCTCACCTTCCCATTTATCCATCTCTAATATTTAATTATAAAAAATGTGTTTATTTATAAAATTTATAAAATATCAAACGGAGCTAGTTGCATAACACAAAAAAGAGAGCCCTAAAAAGAAAAACAAGAGGATCACCTAGGAATAAATGAGAACTGAAAGAGGGAGTTGAGTTCCTAAGCTTGGCTGCGCAAACCATAAAGGTACGGCCACCTTGCCTGGATTTCCTAAACTAGGTTGTGCATAGCATATAGTCTGATGTAGAACAGAGAGCTCTGTTAGAAGTATATATTTTTAGCCTCTTGCGCAAAGGGGCAGGACAACCCCCTGAAATACTTTGAATACAATGCAGAGAGATTTAAACAAGATTCCTTGCTTGAGTGGTAGCCAATGTAGCCCTTTCGAGCTGGGGTGGAAGACGCTCTCCAAAGTCTATTGAGGACTAGTTTAGATGCTGCTGCCTGAACCCTTCGCAAGCGATGTAATAGGTGCTCCGGTATATACAACAGAAGGGCATTACAATAGTCAAGGCAACTAAGAATGGCACTATTGACTACTAAAACTCTAGAGGAATAAAGAAGTACTGGGAGGATCTTCTCAAGGATCTCATGTGCTCGAAGCATGTGCCTGCAACTTTATTCACGTGATTCTCCACACTAAGTTTGTCATCAAACATGACTTCAGGATTTCAGACCAATTTTATGGGAACCGCTGGCCCCCCGAAGTGCCTAGGCCATAAATATCACAGAAGTACAACCTGGAACTTTTTGGGTGGAGCAGCAGAGCAGCTCAGTCTTATCACCATTGCATTTTGAGGAGTTCAGATTGAGCCACTGTATGATATCCTTCATACTGTCATGAATAAAAAATGGAAAGTTGCTTATTGCTTGCCAAATAAACAATGAGTCGCGTAACGTAAACATAGCTGCCAAATGTCACCTTATAGGTCATAATGAGCCAAATCAGGAGAGCCATGTAGATGTTAAACAAAATCAGGCTTATGGAGGACTGTTCACCTCTATCCAATAGACTCCAGATGATCTAAAAGCGTGGTATGACGGACAGTATTGATTGTGCCCGAGAGGTCATGTAGGATCAGCATCGCTGATCGCGCCTCATCGACTCACATCCTTAGTTCATCCATAGCTGTAATCAGAGCTGATTCCTTCTGGTGCCCGGGCCTAAACCCAAATTGCTCTTCTTCCAGGTAATTGCTGTTTTCTAGGTATTAGACTTGTTTGACCGGGTACGGTAGGCGAGAAATTGGTTTGTATGTGCCCCATTGGGGAGCATCATGACTGAGAGAAAAGTTTGATTACAAATTAGCTTGAACAGGGGAAACAGAACTTCTGCATGATCCTTACAGATTTTAACTGGGAGAATATGTAGGTGAGGGTAGCCGGAGGGAGTGGCCATGACCAAGGTATGGAAGACTTCCACTGAGAGGGGTTCAAAGTTAAACATTATTATTCTAGGATTATGTTTCTAGGATGTTATGTGCATAATAACAAAGCAATTGTATATTTTCAAACAATCTGTCTACCCTGGTATTTTCTCTTTTAGAAGCCAGAATTCACCAAAAAATTAGCAAAAAATAAAAACATTGTAAAAACACATTATCTTTTTTCTCTTTCTTTTTTGTCAACAGAATCTGCAAACATGTATGCAACTAGACAAGCTTTGTAAGCATCCCAGCATGGCTTTTGTCCAAAACACTCCACTGAGTCTGCCCTAATCACCTCAGCTGAGGGGATTCGGTCTGTAGTCGATGGGGGGGGGGGGGCAATCCTTGTTCTCCTTAATCTGTCATCCTCATTCGACACCGTTAACCATACGGTGTTGGTGCGGTGACTACAGGAGATAGGGATTAGTGAGCTGGCTCTAGCCCTCTTCTCTTCGTTTCGAGACAACAGGAAACAAAGTCTGAATTGGAAGGGCCTTATATCGGACAGTTGTAATCTGCCCTGCGGTGTTCCACAAGGTTCAGCTCTGTCCCCAACACTGTTTAATGTTTATGTGAAGCCGCTGGCCAGGGTGGTGAGGAAACACGGCTTCACCTTCGTGTCGTACGCGGACGACTCGCAATTGGTGATATCTGTCTCGGACATGCCAGAGTTAACAGCGTGTTTGAAGCATGTTATGGAGTGGATGGGCCTGAGTTTCCTGAAGATCAATAGGAAAAAAACAGAAGTGATTGAATTTGGTAACGGATCACCAATTTGGAGCAATCTGTGGTGGCCACTAGAGGCGGGAGAGTGTCCTCTACCAGTAAGAAAGGTCAGGAATCTTGGGGTAATTTTTGATGACAAATTTAACATGTCAGCTCAGGTGAACAGTCTAACCTCAGCTTGCTGTTTTTAATTTAGGACCCTGCGGAAAATCTTCCCCTTCATTCCCCGGGCACTTCAGAAGAAGGTAATGGCCGCTCACCTTATGTCCAGATTAGATTATTGTAATGCGATGTTTCTGGGCATTGATAAGCATCAGGTCAGTAAAATTCAATCACTACAGAATGCTGCAGTTCGTGTTATTCTAAAGCTTCCCACCTCTCAGGGAAGAAGGTCATTACATTGGCTCCCTGTCCAGCAGAGAATCGAGTTTAAGGCACTCTGCTTGGTACACAAGGCACAATATGGTGGTGGCTCTGTGGAATGTCAGGATAGGTTCAGGCTCTATATCCCACCACGAGTCCTACGTTCGGCCAATCTTGGCCTGATCTGCACCTCTAGATATAGACGGGCCAGATGGGGCGGCAGCTCATTTTCCAGTTGCGCAGTCCAACTTTGGAACAAATAACCGGTGGCCTTGCGACTCCAGACAAATCTTTCTTCCTTCAGGAAAGACCTGAAATCTTGCTGTTTAACCCTGAGTAGCTATCAGTTTATCATTCCGCTTCACTTACACACACCAGCGCCTCGGCGCCTCGGCATTCGAGCGCTTAATAAGCATTTTTATACTTATACTTATGTATAGTCAAGAAGGGGCAATTAACTGTTGAAATATAGTGGGTACGTTTATTGAAAGGATAGATTGACTGAGCCAGGAGTCATTAAAGGTATGTGCAATATTTTGTACCAGTGTGCCTTCAATACCTTATCTTAGAAGGTTGATTCCGAGGGACAACAGACAAGTAATTCCAAACAGGTCACCCCACAGACCTTTTCTGATATTAATATTCCTCAAACGTTTTCATTATTTTTACTAATGAAACTTTTCTACTGCATGATACCAAAAACCCTAAAAAAAAGACTAAAAATCTTTTTAATACACGTAACCTGGTAAGTCTTGAGAATAGTGCTATTTGGATGATGGATGGTACTTTTAAATCCACTCTCCAATTTATCCGCACAAATGTACACTATTTATACACATATTATTAACACAACCATACCTTTGGTATACAGGCTGGTGATGCACAGACTGGCTATGAGATGGGCAGAATTTGGCTGGTGTGGAAAGTTGCTGTAGATGCTTGGGAGTTTGTTGTGGAATCAGTTTGATAGGTCATTGTTGTGTTTTTGGGAGGGGTGCCACTGTTAACAAAGGATGGGGGTCTAGTGAAGTCCTTGATGACTGAGAAAAATTATTTTCAGCTGTTGGCATCCCCTTTAATGCATTCACCTGGTGTTCTTTTCTTGGTGTCTCTCAGTTGCTTATGGTAGTACTGTCAATGATTGTACAGCTGGTTCTCCACTTTCCGTCTAGCTGTTTGCACCATAAACTGCAAGTAGATTTAAAACTTTGGTAATTCTTTTTTTTTAATTCAAATGTACTTGTTCCTAAAAGCTTGTAAGGTGAAGGTATGAGTACAGCAAACATTTTCCTAATGCAATTTTGGAAAATGAAACTTATGCTTTCTTGTTCAGTGCCTTTTTTTTACCATTTCGGCAAAAAAAAGTAACTATATTTAGCTATTTCCAAGGCCCCCTTCAGGGAAAGCACAAACCCTTGGTATCTTTAGAATCCCTGGGATGGTAGAAAAAAGCATGCACGCTGGTGAGGATACTTTATGTCAAAAGAAAAAACTTATGAAAGAGCAAACAAAAGTGAACCAAATAGCAAAAAAAGGCTCAGCATTCTAGTGGGAAAGCTTTAGCAGTGAAGGGGACATCAGTATAATCTCCACTATCTATTGTTGGAATGCAATTTACTTCAATAGTGGATCATGAGATCAATTGCATATTGATATTGTCCCCCCTGACTCCAAGGGGGTTAGATTGCTGAATTGTAACCTGTAGCTGCTTTTGGTGATGCTGTGATACACTTACAAAGCCAGTCAGTCTTCCTAATTGATAATGGCTCCCCTATTTTTCTGATTTTACATCTGGTATAGTTGTGGGTATTGTGATTATCAGTTGCAGGACTCACTCGCATTTGTATCCCTACACATGCATCACCTGGTCATGTGACCAAAATAATAAAAGGGAGTCGGTCTCTTGCATCCTCACTTCATTTGCCCAACTATCTGATGATGTGTGGTGTTCCTGTGGATTGATATGTACCACATATTACTTCATTTGTGATTAGGGGAATTGTATCATGTTTAATGTGCTGAGCATGATGATGCCCCATCTTCGCTATGGTGCTGTTGGGATGTATTGCACACAGCCCCTGACTTACACCAAGTCAAACGAAGGCCTAGATTGCTGGGCACATCAGCAACACAAAGCTTTGCACCAGGCCGTGATCTTTTCTCTGTGTGACGATCACAGCTGCATATTGCCGAGCAGACATGGGCCCAGTGAACTAGCCGAGCAATGACATATCTAATTCTGTACCACCTATGTTGACAATAAAGATGCTCATTGTTAGGTCTATTAGCCTAAGGATGTTCTTCCCTCAAACGTTTTGCCTACTTACCTTGATTTCTCTGCTAAAACTTGTTTTTGTTCGCATTCGGTGCTAGCCTAATGTGCTTGTGCTCACTGCCCTAAACATGGTTAAATTGGTTTACACCTGATTGGCATCCTTAATTTACTTATACAACCCTTGTAGGGTGATAAAAAATATACCAAGGGCATGTAAATTAAATGGTACCAGTATTCCTGCAGCATGTATTGTGCCACCCACTTAAAAAGCACTTTAAAACATGTCCCAGGCCTGAAATGGCATCCTGAATGCAGTTCTAGACTCATAATTTGACTTGGCAATATAAGCTCTTTTCCCAAGCTCTTTTTTTTAATATGTCACCCATAAGGCAAATCATAGGTAGCCCATAGGGCATGGTGCATTGTAGTTTAAAGGTTAGGCATGTACCTTTAAGTTTTTAACATTGATTTGCCTTATTGCAGTTATTAAATGCTAACTTTTGATTGAGGACAAGTAAGCATTTCATATTTGGTATCTACAAAATAGTGATTAATAATTCTCTTCAATGGTAAAGTTCAATTTTAAATTACAATTTTGAAAATGTTATTTTTAAAAAGTTGGCATTTTCCTGCCATCAGACATTTAGTGCCTGCAGCCTCCTGGGTTACATGACTGAGCTTAACTAACAGTAAGACTTTGTAAATTCCTCTCATACAGTCACACAATAGAGGAATTAGGCGTGCCTGATTGGGAAATTTGCTGGCAGAATGGGGGCAGAGCTGGGTCCGGCCCCCCTTGCAACTGAATAAGGCTGTGCTCTGTCTTCACACAAAGGACTTGTCACCTCCAAACTGTCTGTGCTGACAGTTTTGAGCCAGGGAAGGTGGATTTGGGAAGTTTCAAGCCCCCAGAAACACCTCCCAACTTTAAAGGAAGCACCAGATAAAACAATAGGGCCCTTAGACCCACTCTTCAGTTCAGTTTCCAGACCTACAGAAGGACTCTCAGAGAACTGCCTCCTATTGTGGCCTGGTGTGTCCACTACAAGACTGCTTTGCTGCACCTGAAAGGACTGCTTTACTGCCTGGAGCCTGCCTTAATAATCAGAGACCAGCCCTGCTGTTTCCACCCTGCATCTTTACCTAAGCCAAAGTGAACCCAAGGCCTAGTTTGCTTGCCTTCTGGTAAGAGGCACAAGGGCATAAGCTTCAGCGATTCTAAACCTATACCTAAACCTAGTCTGAGTGAGCTCTGAACCCCAAGTGGTGTCCCACCAGTCCTGAACCCTTACTTTTTATGTTACAAAAATCATTGAACCATTAAAAATGTTGGAGTAAGATCTACTCTAAGAACTGAGGGAAGATCCGTATCTACCTGATCATCTATCTAGCCATGGCACATAACCGGTCGGTGTAGGAGAGTGGCATCGACTGCATAGTTGCCCCCAACTTTTTGCTGATGTTTTGACTGTTTTATGACTATAGCCAGGGTGTGGCCCTGCTATCCAGGACCCCAGCCTATCTGCTTCCTTTCTAAACTGATGTGAGTACCCTAGGTACAACCCAATTGGATACTGAGGATACCCTATCAGCCCTTGTAAATGGTACCCTAGGTACCCAGGGCATGGGTCCCTCAGAGGCCTACCAGGGCTGCAGCACTTATTGTGCCACCCTGGGACAGGCATATCAAATGACACCACCAGACCGCTACTGTAGTATGGGTAAGGTGGTGCTTGCACCCCCTTACAGGGATACAGGTACCCTGTATCCCACCTATGTACAACACATCAACCAGGCCGATCAATCCATGGAGAATCTAGCCACCTGCCTGCATAACATATCCAAATGGATGGGCGACTCCAGATTAAAACTCAATGGCGAAAAATCTGAGATTATGCTCCTAGGCGACCCAAACAAACTCCCCAAAACCCTTGCCTGGCCACCCAGCATGGGTACCACCCCCCACACCAAAAAACGAAATCAAGAGCCTATGCTTTTGGCTCGACCAGGACCTCAGCTTCAGAGCCCAAGCGAGAAAGACAGCCGGCACATGCTTTGGGCTCATGCGAGCAGCCCGGAAGATCCTCCCCCTTATCCCTCCCCAGTCTAGAAAAATTCTTGTCCAGGGCCTTATTTTATCTAGACTGGATTATGGAAACGCCCTGTACTTAGGCGCTCCAGTAGCTGTCATTAAAAAACTTCAGCACGCCCAGAATTCCGCAGCAAGACTGCTCACGGGGATGAAATCAAGGTGCTCGGCTAAACCCTCTCTCAAGGCTCTCCACTGGCTCCCCATCCAGGAGCGCATCGCATTTAAATTAAACCTTATGTATCTCTCATAAAATCTTACAAGGTAAAGGCCCACCTATACTAAAACCACTCATCATACCCCATAAATCTACCAGACAGCTCAGGAGGGACTCCCTTTTTCTTGCTAGCGTCCCCAGAATAAGAAGAGCACGCATGGGTGGGCGCCGCTTTGCATACAACGCCCCCAAGCTCTGGAACAGCCTCCCCCTCAGCATTCGCACAGAAAACAATCTGCTTTCATTCCGCAGATTACTGAAATCATGGCTCTTCCCCCAATAATCCTATACCAGGAGTACTTTCAGGCCGACACTATAGCGCTGGGACGCCCGAGGGTAGCTACGCGCTCTATAAAACCCAAATCAAATCAAAATCAAAATCACATGTATTCTCATTGGTCACCCCTCAAGCAGGCCTTGCTAATCCTACAAGGCAGGTTGCTGAGATATGTGTGAGAGGGGACCCCTACCTGAGTAGGGCTCCTCTGCAACCCTCGTAAAACCATTGCTGGGTTGTTTGTAGTGTAGCCATACCATATACTCTTAACCGCATTATAAGTATATCGCGATAGCGTGATAACTTGAGAATGGCTACACAGAACAATATTGTGTTTGTTGTCAAACATGTAGGAATCATACCCCCAGTCCAGTCATGGGCATGAGGGCATGATTCCCCCCTGCTAGAGGGGCGATATGGGAAAAGCGGCAGAATTTAGACACCAATTTAAAAGTGCACACGTATCACAAAATGGATGCTACTCGCCACCCACACGACTCTGGCTGCCTGTTGCTGGGGAAAACCCCAGCCTCGGCAGCTGAATAATAGGGATCCTGTTGCAGGGAGGTGCCAGCACCTTCCCAGACAGGCTATGTGGATTGGAACTGGGTGGGTGCACCATAGGATACCTTTCAGAGTTGCACGTAGGCTGCTACAGCGCCTACATTCTGCATACACCGCCTGGAACCGGTTCAGGGGCATCCTGCCCCTCGCCCAGGTGGGAAACACACAAAGGGGAGAGGGTGTAGCCACCCTTTCCCGCCTCAACTACCATTGGTGGACACTGATCTGGACACTCCCCTAATCTTGTGGATAAAGGTGAATAATGTGTCCCCGGAGAATCAGATTAATCTTGGACTTCACAGACTTGACCTTCGACGAGCTGCTGCCCAGCTGACTGAAGAAATCTCCCTTGGGGTAAAGGAGTTACCCCCCTGCTTGGCAGGCACCTGAAACACTGCAAGTGACCCAGTTGGAACTTCGCTGCTCCTTCGGACATCGACGACTCCTCTCAACCTTGAGGTGGGTTTCCTAGCATCCCAGAGGCCAGTGAGGGTGCCCAGCAAGTCTGAGCACCATGGACCGCGTGGGTGCCAAGATCCCTGATACCCCAGGACACCAGCCACCTCTTGCAGAGCACACGACCCTGACCAGTGGGGAAGTTTTGCCTTTGGCCCAATATTGAGCCAAACTCTCAGCAGCAACTGTGCCAAAGATTAGCACCCTAGCTCACTCCGGTGGCCCGTGGGCACCCTTTTACGCACTCCAAATTAATGCCTTCTGCAGTCCTGTGTCTCTCAAATTGTGGGCCCTGGCGGAGGACAATCCTTACTTTTAAGAGTTCCCCTGGTTGCTTCAGGCCTGCTCTACAGACTCCTTGAAGAAGACCTCTCACAGACCTCGTGGGTTGGCACCAGTAGCTGAGTTGTTAATCTTGCGTGGGTTGCGGTTGCCAAGGCTTAGTGTATCCAATCCGGACACTAATACCGCAGCGACCCTCATCCAACATCGGACAGTTGCCCTCCAGAAGCTGGTCTTCCTTGATGCCTCCCGGATCCCGTGACTGCAGATTCAAGCTACACCTTTTCCACTTGAAGCACCCGACATTGAAGGGCTCTTTTCCTTGAGCTCCCTGGTCACTGTGCCGTGACCCAGACTCTGTCCCCTCTGCTTTCAGGTTCTTCTCTAGAAGATCTACAACTTCAATCTTCACGGCATCATCAACGCTTTTGACTAGCAGCGGTTTTGTACATTTTCCCATTAAAAATCAGCCCGCGACCCGACATCGAGAACAACCTATGCACCCGGCTTCCCTGGGGCAGGTAACAGTGGTACCTCGGTACTCCCGTGGTAGTGGGCTCCTCAAAAGCTTAACTCTAAGTTTTTAACTTTGAACTCCTGCTAGAAGTGTCTTTAATCTGTTTAAATCAAACCACGACATTCTCCATAGGCTTTAATAGAGATCCCGATAGCAGATATTTCCACTGCAAGCGCCTCCCGTGGGTCCCCTTCCTCATAACCTGGGGTGGATTCTTAAGGGGCCAGCGATCCTAAATGCCCTAGGCATTGTCTGTAGAATTGTCGTGGTTCTTATACCACTTTTTTAATATATGGTCTGGTCCCCCCCTGGGGCCCTGTGATTCCAGTGCTATTTATTGTATCTATAAATGCTTGTTTGAATTGTAACTTTACCTCTAGCCTCATAAAGAGACTTGTGGGATTCTGTTTAGAATAAATACATATATTTTATATATATACCTGTTGCTCTATTAAACAAAAACAATCCAACTCACAAGATATATTATGGATCGCACTTAAAGGCCTCAATGGGGGTAAATCCCATGATATATTTAATATATATGCAAGGGGGACTAAAGGTGGTTCCCCTTCCCCGACAGTCGCATCACTAGAAGGTGTACTTAGAAGTTGTTATGCTGACACGCAAGTCTTGGTCGCAGGGGACTTTAACTGTACGTTCGAGCCCCTTGCGGCCGAGGATATTTTAGATCTTAATGTGGATGATGCTAGGAGGGTTATACCATTACTAACAGTACATCCAATAAAAAGATGGACCCAAAGGGCGATCCAAATGAATGGATTAACTGTGGAGTTTGGGTTGCGAGCAGCTAATTGCCGCACCGCTTCAGATCCTCTCGGGGCTCATACATACAATAGGGTGAACCATTCGTCGAGGATTGATTATATTCTCCTCGACTTCGAATTGTGGCATAACGTGCTAGATATGGTTAAATTGCCAACTGTAGACAGTGACCATAATCTTCTTTCCTTAAGCCTAAAGCAATTATGGCTGAATAGGATTGGTTTAACACTACCAATTGAAACAATGTCCACCACGAAAGTCACTGTATCCAATTGTGGCAGGCGCCTAAAGTGGTGCAAAGTCGTTCTGGATCAAGAGAAAATCCAATCTATTGGAGCCTTGCTGGTAGCCTCGCAAAATGAGTTGGATGTGATTGGTTCAGACTGTTATGATCCCTCAAGAATAATGGCTGTATTCCAGAATACCGTTAAGATGATAGGAAATTGTTTTTTGGTTCAAACACGAAGTGGGGTTGGGAGTGGTATTGAGAGGTTTATGGGTGAGCAAAGATGGTACACCCCCGAATGCACGAAAATGAAAAATGCTCTAATTAAAGCAGTAAAAACAAAGTCACAACCCTTAATTCAACAAGCAAGGAAAGTGTATAAACTGGTGATAGTAAATGCTAAAAGGGAGTGGGAGGACCAGTACTGGCAATCATTAAAGGAAGCCAGTGCAGGGAGAAACCCGGGTCTTTTTTGGAAGACTATCAAAGATAAGAACAACCCTGATAGCAATCTCATCACATGTAACATCACCGCCCAGTCATGGGTCGAACTCTTTTCCAAATTGTATGTGGCCCACCAGGGAGTTGCTGGTGATCTAGATACGCCCAGCTTTTATTTGCCCCAGGTGGTAATAAATCGTGCTCCTTTTCTGTTAAGGAAGTGGAAAATGCGATTAGTCGCATTGTACCCCAAAGGCAGCAGGCCCAGATGGTATACCTGGAGATTTGTTCCGTTCTGACACGTCCAAATGGGGGAAACTCATTCATATGCTACTTGTAGCTATTGACAATGGTGCCGCTATTCCTGAATCTTGGAAGGGGGCTGAGGTCGTCCCTATTTTTAAAAAGGGGTGTAGAGACTACCCCTCCAATTATCGTCCAATCAGTTTATTGGACTCTTCCCAGAAGGTCATTGGTAAAGTGGTTCTTGAGAGAATCCTACAATGGGTTGAAGATCATGGGATTCTCTCTGGGTACCAAGCAGGATTTCGGGCTGGAACGGGGACCATAGAGCAAGCCTTTAGATTGCTGTTCCTCTATTGGAAAGTTGTTGTTATAGGCAAAGGCAGCCTCTATCTTGCGTTTATAGATTTAAGGACTGCCTTTGACCTTGTACCTCGGGAATGTCTTTGGAGAGTGCTAATGGATATGGGGATCCCATCAAATATTTTATCAATCCTAGTGAGACTCCACATTGGCAATTTTGCACAAGTGAGGTCGGCTACCGAGGGCCAAAAACCACAAGAATTCCAGTGGAAAGAGGGGTCCGCCAGGGATGCGTCCTTGCTCCCACACTTTTTTCACTATATGTTAATGGAGGGTAGACCATCTGTTGTCAATGCCAGCTGACGCGCCCTCATTGGCGGGGAAACTAATCCCTACCCTCTTATTCGCTGATGATACGCTCTTAATATCTAAGACCCCGGTGGGTCTCCGAAGCCTCTTGGATAATTTCCAGGCCTTTTGTACTAAGCGAGGGCTCGTAATAAATACAGACAAGACCACATTTTTGGTGCTGAATCCCCCCAAAAAACTTGGACGCCCTCCAGTACTCAACCATGTGCCGTTAGAAAGGGTCACTGTTTTTGATTATCTAGGTATACGTCTGTCAGACAACATGCACTGGTTCCCGCATCTTGCTAAAATGTTGTTATCTCATAAGAGGGTTACTGGGGCGCTTCTTAAAGAACAGCGCTCCTCTTTAATTAGACCAATTGCTCCTGTTATCGACATTTATAAAGCAAAGGGCGTAAGCTCTGCCCTTTATGGGGCCGAGCTGTGGGGTTTGTCGAATACCAATCACTTGGTTAAGTCGGAAAATAAATTTTTAAGGGAGCTTATGCTACTCCCCCAGAGCACACCAATGGTACCCTTATTGCTTGATCTAGGTTGTCATTCTTTAAAAGACCTGGTGAAATTATGACCATTGCTCCTGTGGGCTCGTCTTTGGCGTGTCCCGGAACTTGCTTCCTATGCCAAGGGCTTATCAGAAGTTTTGTCGCTTGCAGGATGGCATAAAATAAAGTGGTTAAAAGATGTTAAATTTCTACTTGGGGAATTGGGCTTGAATGAAGCCTGGCTAAGTAGGTCCTCCCCCCCAAAGGCAACACTCAAAACATTGTACTGGAGATGGGTTGCATCGCGAGCTACCTCTGAATCTAATCCTGGCAGGCTAACGGAAGAATTTTTAAAAATAAAAGATGTGGCATTTCGAGAACCTTATCTAGACTTTGTCTGGAAACCTGCAGATAGGGCTTTGTATTTTAAATTTAGGGTGGGGATTCTTCCAGTGTGTGCATTTACTGCCCGCTGGAAACCACCTTTCCAAACAACACCGTACTGTCCTATCTGTAAAAATAAAGTAGAAACTTCTGTCCGGCATATGCAATTCCACGGAAAAGTTGGCTGAAACCAATTTGCAGACTGTTAGGCACTAGGCATTGTAATGAGGCACTCCGCATCTTAATGTCAGATACACAACCTTTGTTTGTTTGCGGTGTTTCAAAGTTTTTATCATGGACTTGGTCCATTAGATCAAAAAGGCTAGATCAATATGTTTGATATGTATTTTAAAACTTATGGTTGATCTTTGTCCAAACTTGAGCAAATGTTTTAAATTCTTATTGATGTATTATGGTTTTTTTTTTTTTTTTCTTAAATGTTATGCTTTTAAGACATTGTCTGTCGAATAAAGCCTTATTGACTTGACTTGATATATACCTGTGTGGACTACTCTTTCATTTGGTCATTCAAGAGGTTATCTATGGTAAAACAATAAGCTTAACACTCCTTCAAGACTTAGCCTGAAGGCTGCTCTCCACAGCTACCACTAGGATAGCTTTCTTTAAAGGTTGTCTTTTAAACCTATCACCTTAAGAGTCGAATTGGACTGGTGCAAGGAGACCACTATAACTAGTGACCAGCATATGCCAGCCCAACTTCTCACATTGGTGGCAGCGGTGGGATTCAAGCTTGCCATTGTTTTACCAGATAACAAATTGAATTTCTAAAGTGAAAGCCACTTGGTACTAAAGGTACATATAAATTCAAGCTTAGAATATAATACGTTCTACTGAACTTAGGAGTTGTGTGTAGATGGTTTAGCACATCTTGACTACAACTCAAGAATGGGTTTAGTAGGCCACACCTAGGGTAGATAGATACACCAGTGCCACTACACTAGAAATGTCTTTAAGTTCAGGTGCCCATAAGGCTCTGGAAGGACCCCATAGGGTCCCAGTCGACAAATATGATCATCTCTCCTTTGCTGAGCTTAGGGAGATGTGCACCACTAGGCAACTTAAGACAAACAAAGGTGCCAATACTCAACGTCTCAGGGAAATCCTGCTCATAGCAGACTTTAAGCAGACTTTAATGTCTGATGGGGTAGACGGGTTGGGTGGGCATCCCCCAGAAGAGGACACCCCTGGGGTGGACTCAGATGAGGACCAGGAAGAGGAAGATGAACTTGACATGGAAGGACAAAACCATTCACAACATGAAGGTGATGGCCCAAGAGGCACTCTCTCCATCCCTAAAGGGAGATTGGTGGATCTAAACAGAAGGAACAAATCCCCCTCAGTGGGGTCCAACCATTCTGAGAGATCAAAAGGGACCTCTGCCTCTTCTCAGAGAAGAGAATCCTCCCAGGAGAGGAAATGCACACTGATCCAGTTTGAGCAGGCTAAGCTACAGCTCAGGAGAGAACAGTTAGCATTGGACAGGGAATCCCTGGAGCTTCAGAAAGCTTCAAGAAAGTGGGGTCTAGAGCCCCCTGGTGGCCGTAATACCCCTAGCGTTAGAGAGAAAGCTCCTGATAATAGAAACCTACATAAGATTGTGCCCCCCTATCAGTCAGGGGATGATATCCACAAATGGATCACTGCACTTGAGAGGGCCTGTAAAGTTCAGAGGGTCCCAGTAGAGCAGTGGGCAGCAATCTTATGGCTATCCTTTGCAGACAAAGGTAGAGACAAGCTCCTCTCTGTCAGAGAAGAGGATGCAGATGATTATTTTATCTTGAGAGATGTTTTGATAGATGGGTTTGGCTTAACCACTGATCAGTATAGACTAAAGTTCAGAGACACCCAGAAAGCACAGAATCAAGATTGGGTAGACTTTGTGGATTGTGCTACCAAGGCACAGGAAGGTTGGTTAACTGGCAGTAAAGTAAATGATTACCAAGGATTGTATAATCTCATAATGAGGGAGCGGATCCTTAATAATTGTCAGAATCAGCTCTCACATCAGCACCTGGTGGACTCAGATCTGACCTCTCCCCAAAAATTGGGAAAGAAGGCAGACAAATGGGTCAGAACCAGGATTAAGCAGAAGGTCCAGCCCTTGGGGGGTGCAACTAAAAAGGAAGATGCCAAGAACTCTGAGAAGGGTGGGGAAAAGGGAAAAGACCAGCAGTCTTCAACAGGCCCCCACAAATCTGCATCTGATAATACCCAAGCTACTAAAGCTAAACAACCAAGGAAGCCATGGTGTAAAGTCTGTAAACAGAAAACCCATTGGACTTCATATTGTAATAAAGCCAAAGACTCCACAAGTACCACACCTGCCCCTAAGGCACCTGTTCCCCCTAGTCCAGCTATAGGTGGTGGTACACAGAACAAGGGCATAGTAGGGTTGACCCTGGGATCTGGAGAGGATTCTGGCCTAGTCAGAACTCCTACTCAGGCTGTCTTAGTTTGTGATGGGGACTTGTCCCTATTTGTGATCCCCAGTGGTCTGGGCAAATACAAGCAACAGCCTAAAATAAATGGAAGGGAGTCATTAGCTTACAGGGACACAGGAGTCAGTGTCACCATGGTGACTAAGGACCTTGTGGACCCTAGCCAGATTATACTTGGGGAAACTTACCAAGTCACCAATGCAAGCAACTTTAGTACTAACCATGCTCTAGCAGTTGTAAACTTCTCCTGGGTAGAGGTAACTGGCCTCAAGAAGGTTGTGGTGAGTGCAGACCTACCTGTTGAATGTTTGCTAGGGAATGATTTGGAGTCCTCAGCATGGGTTGAGGTGGAGCTAAGTACCCATGCAGCAATGTTGGGTATACCAGCAGAAGTATTTGCCATGACAAGGTCAAAAGCAAAGCTGACAGGAACTGAACAGGCCTTGGATCCTGGTAGAATGGACCAAGGACCTTCCAAGAGGAGGAGTAGCAGGGGCAAGGCAGAGCCTTCCCCCCGGAACAGTCTGTAGAGACTCTTTTAGCAGAAGAGGATCTATCCCCTGAAGAAGGAACTGCCCCAGATGAACTGGAACCTGATCAGGTTGAGTTCTTGGGGGCAGGGGGACCTTCTAGGGCAGACTTGAGCCTGGAGCAGCAGAGCTGCCCCACTCTTGAACCCCTCAGACCGCAAGCTGCTGCTGAGGCTGCAGGGAATGCCAGTGGGACCCATAACATTTATTGGGATGATGGGCTCCTATACTCTGAGGGTCGAGAGCCCAAGCCTGGTGCAGCCAGGAGGTTGGTCATACCTCAGAAGTTTAGGGGCTTCCTACTCACACTGGCCCATGATATTCCCTTAGCAGGACACCTAGGCTAAAACAAGACTTGGGACAGAATTGTCCCTCACTTTCATTGGCCACAGATGAGTGAGGACTGTAAGAGCTTTTGCAGCTCTTGCATTACCTGTCAAGCCAGTGGCAAGGCAGGCAAGTCCATAAAGGCCCCCCTGATACCATTGCCTGTGGTGGGGGTGCCCTTTGAACGGGTGGGGATTGATATAGTTGGTCCCCTAGACCCACCAACAGCATCTGGGCACAGGTTCATTCTGGTGGTAGTGGATCATGCCACCAGATACCCAGAAGCTATTCCACTTATGACCATCACAGCACCTGTGGTGGCAAGGGCCCTCCTGGGAATCTTTTCCAGGGTGGGTTTTCCTAAGGAGGTATTGTCTGACAGAGATACAAACTTTATGAGTAGCTACCTCAAGGCAATGTGGAAGGAGTGTGGTGTCAACTATAGGTTCACCACCCCTTACCACCCACAATGCAATGGTCTTGTTGAGAGATTCAACAAGACCTTAAAGGGTATGATTAAAGGGCTCCCAGAAAAGCTTAGGCGAAAATAGGATGTTGTTCTGCCCTGCCTTCTCTTTGCATACAGGGAGGTGCCACAAAAGGGGGTTGGTTATAGCCCCTTTGAACTTTTGTTTGGCCATCCTGTTAGAGGGCCACTCGGTCTAGTGAAGGAGGGATGGGAGCAACCTCTCAAACCCCCTAAACAGGATATTGTGGACTATGTACTTGGTCTCCGCTCCCGGATGGCTGAGTACATGAAGAAGGCAACTAAAAACCTGGAGGCAAGTCAGGAATTACAGAAAGCCTGGCATGATGATGATGATGATAGAGGATTTATATTGCGCAGAACAATAACCCGCAGGTATCAAGGCGCCTAACAAAACAGAGATAAAAAGAAGGGAAAACCTTACACATAGGCTTGCAAGAAGAGGCGAGTTTTAAGGGCCCTTCGGAATATCTGTAGGGAGGGTAGGGACCTAAGATCCAAAGGAAGACCTTGGCCAAGGCATGACCAAAAGGCTGTATTGGTGGTGTACCAGCCAGGACAGAAGGTATGGGTGCTGGAGCCAATGGCCCCAGCAGCTCTCCAAGATAAATGGAGTGGACCCCATACCATTTTGGAAAAGCAGGGAGAGGTCACCTATTTGGTGGACCTTGGCACTCCCAGAAGTCCCCGCAGGGTACTTCATGTTAATAGACTGAAAGCATATGTGGACAGGGCTGACATGGGCTTGCTCATGGCAACAGATAAGGGACAGGAGGAAGAGAGCGACCCTCTCCCAGGCCTGCTCTCTCACAACCCTGACGATGGGTCAGTTGATGGAGTAGCCTTGGCAGGCAGCCTCACTGACCAGCAGCAAGCAGACTGTAGACAAGTTCTTCAGTCTTACAGACATATGTTTTCTCTGACTCCAAGTCAGACCACCTGGTGCACTCATGAAGTGGACACTGGGGACAGTCTGCCTGTCAAGAATACAATCTACAGGCAACCTGACCATGTCAGGGACTGCATAAGGACAGAAGTCCAAAAGATGTTGGAATTAGGAGTGATTGAGCCCTCAGAGAGCCCTTGGGCTAGCCCAGTAGTCCTTGTACCAAAACCTCACACCCAGGATGGTAAGAAAGAGATGAGGTTCTGTGTTGACTACAGGGGACTCAATGCAGTCACTAAGACTGATGCACACCCAATTCCCAGAGCAGATGAGATCATAGATAGATTGGCCTCAGCCAAGTATCTGAGCACATTTGATCTGACAGCTGGCTACTGGCAGATAAGGTTAGCAGAGTCTGCACAAGCCAAAACTGCATTTTCTACCCCTGGTGGGCATTATCAATTTATTTGGTTTGAAAAATGCACCTGCCACTTTTCAAAGGTTGGTGAACCAAGTCCTCTCAGGCCTGGAAGACTTTAGTGCAGCATTTCTAGATGATATTGCTGTCTTCAGCTCCACCTGGGAGGATCACCTGATCCACCTGAGGAAAGTTTTGGAAGCCCTGCAAAAAGGCTGGGCTCACTATCAAGGCTACTAAGTGCCAGATAGGGCAGAGTCAGGTTGTGTATAACCCTGGGCGTAGTTCGCGAAGTAGCACTTCGTGAAGCTACGCAAAGTGCAGTTCGCACTACGCGAGCTACGCGTAGCACTTCGCAAACTGCGTAGTACCTTGTTGGCACTGTGCCAGATGTTGTTTTCCATGATTGCACAGTGCGGACAAGCAACCGGCACTGTGCAATCATTGAAAATTGCATCTTGCACAGTGCGAGCTGTAGTTTTCTGCTGCTCGAGTAGATTTTTACTCGAGCGGCAGCTTTCTCAACGCGAACTGGTAGTTTCTCATTGCGAGCGGTAGCGAGCATACGCGACCACTCGCAATGAGAAACCTGACCTCCTCGCGTTGGGAATCTCGCAGGAGGTTTATTTTCCATGCTCGCGATCGCCAACTTGATGTTGCTGATTGCGAACAAGGAAAAAGTCTCGCCGGAATGTCATTTTGCTTGCTCGCGGTCGCCAACTTGACGCTGAGGACCGCGAGCAAGCAAAAAATGACCGCAGCACTACGCAACACTACGCTACGCGTGTTCGCACTGTGCTACGTGCAATTCGCGTAGTGCGAAGTAGCGCAAACTTCGCAAACTATGTGAGCGTAGCGTAGTGCTTTTCCCAGGCTTAGTTGTGTACCTGGGTCACCTTGTAGGTGGAGGCCAGGTTCAACCACTTCAGAGCAAAATCCAGACCATCATGGACTGGGTTGCTCCAACCACCCAGACTCAGGTTCGAGCTTTCTTGGGCCTGACTGGTTATTATAGAAGGTTTGTAAAGGGATATGGATCCATTGTGACCCCCTTGAATGACCTAACCTCAAAGAGGATGCCCAAAAAGGTTCAGTGGACTGTCAGTTGTCAGAAAGCTTTTGATGGCCTAAAACAGGCTATGTGCTCTGCTCCAGTGCTCCAAAGCCCCAACTACTCCAAAACATTCATAGTCCAAACTGATGCTTCTGAGGTGGGGGTAGGTGCTGTATTATCACAACTGAATGAAGAGGGCCAGGATCAACCAGTAGCTTGTATTAGCAGAAAGTTGAACCCCAGAGAGAAACGTTGGTCAGCCATAGAGAGGGAGGCCTTTGCTGTGGTCTGGGCCTTGAAGAAGCTGAGGCCATACTTGTTTGGCACTCACTTCCTTGTTCAAACAGACCATAAGCCCCTCCTATTGCTAAAAAAGATGAAGGGTGAAAACCCCAAACTACTCAGGTGGTCCAATTCCCTACAGGGGAAGGACTTTACAGTGGAACATAGACCTGGGAGCAACCATGCCAATGCAGATGGCCTCTCCAGATATTTCCACTTAGAACATGAAGACTCAACTGGTCAAGGTTAGTTTAATGTCCCTGTGTTTGGGGGGGGGGGTTATGTAGGAGAGTGGCATCAACTGCATAGTTGCCCCCAACTTTTTGCTGATGTTTTGACTGTTTTATGACTCTAGCCAGGCTGTGGCCCTGCTATCCAGGACCCCAGCCTATCTGCTTCCTCTCTAAACTGATGTGAGTACCCTAGGTACAACCCAGTTGGATACTGAGGATACCCTGTCAGCCCTTGTAGATGGTACCCTAGGTACCCAGGGCATGGGTCCCTCAGATGCCTACCAGGGCTGCAGCACTTATTGTGCCACCCTGGGACAGCCATATAAAATGACACCACCAGACCACTACTGTAGTCTGGGTAAGGTGGTGCTTGCACCCCCTTACAGGGATACAGGTACCCTGTATCCCACCTATGCACAACACATGTATTCTCATTGGTCACCCCTCAAGCAGGCCTTGCTAATCCTACAAGGCAGGGTGCTGAGATATGTGTGAGGGGGGGCCCCTACCTGAGTAGGGCCCCTCAGCAACCCTCGTAAAACCATTGCTGGGTTGTTTGTAGTGTAGCCATACCACATACTCTTAACCGCATTATAAGTATATTGCGATAGCGTGATAACTTGAGAATGGCTACACAGAACCATATCGTGTTTGGTGTCAAACATGTAGGAATCATACCCCCAGTCCAGTCATGGGCATGAGGGCATGATTCCCCCCTGCTAGAGGGGCGATATGGGAAAAGCAGCAGAATTTAGACACCAATTTAAAAGTGCACACGTATCACAAAATGGATGCTACTCGCCACCCACATGACTCTGGCTGCCTGTTGCTGGAGAAAACCCCAGCCTCGGCAGCTGGATAATAGGGATCCTGTTGCAGGGAGGTGCCAGCACCTTCCCAGACAGGCTATGTGGATTGGAACTGGGTGGGTGCACCATAGGATACCTTTCAGAGTTGCACGTAGGCTGCTACAGCGCCTACATTCTGCATACACCACCTGGAACCGGTTCAGGGGCATCCTGCCCCTCGCCCAGGTGGGAAACACACAAAGGGGAGAGGGTGTAGCCACCCTTTTCCGCCTCAACTACCATTGGTGGACACTGATCTGGACACTCCCCTAATCTTGTGGATAAAGGTGAATAATGTCTCCCCGGAGAATCAGATTAATCTTGGACTTCACAGACTTGACCTTCGACGAGCTGCTGCCCAGCTGACTGAAGAAATCTCCCTTGGGGTAAAGGAGTTACCCCCCTGCTTGGCAGGCACCTGAAACACTGCAAGTGACCCGGTTGGAACTTCGCAGCTCCTTTGGACATCGACGACTCCTCTCAACCTTGAGGTGGGTTTCCTAGCATCCCAGAGGCCAGTGAGCGTGCCCAGCAAGTCTGAGCACCGTGGACCACGTGGGTGCCGAGATCCCCGATACCCCAGGACACCGGCCACCTCTTGCATAGCACACGACCCTGACCAGTGGCGAAGTTGTGCTTTTGCCCAATATTGAGCCAACCTCTCAGCAGCAACTGTGCCAAAGATCCGTGCCCTAGCTGACTCCGGTGGCCCGTGGGCACCCTTTTATGCACTCCAAATTGCTGCCTTCCGCAGTCCCGTGTCTCTCGACTTGTGGGCCCTGGCGGAGAACAATCCTTACTTTTAAGAGTTCCTCTGGTTTCTCCAGGCCTGCTCTACAGTCTCCTTGAAGGAGACCACTCACAGACCTCGTGGGTCTGCACCAGTAGCTGATTTGTTCATCTTGCGTGGGTTGCGGTTGCCAAGGCGTAGTGGATCCAATCTGGACACTAACACCGCAGCGACCCTCATCCGACATGGTCCAGTTGCCCTCCAGAAGTTGGCCTTCCTTGAAGCCTCCCGGAGCCCGTGACTGCAGATCCAAGCTCCACCTTTTCCACTTGAAGCACCCAACATTGAAAGGCTCTTTTCCTTGAGCTCCCTGGTCACTGTGCCGTGACCTAGACTCTGTCCCCTCTGCTTTCAGGTTCTTCTCTACAAGATCTACAACTTCAATCTTCACGGCATCATCGACGCTTTTGGCTAGCAGCAGTTTTGTACATTTTCCCATTGAAAATCAGCCCGTGACCCGACATCGAAAACAACCTATGCACCCGGCTTACCTGGGGCAGGTAACAGTGGTACCACGGTACTCCCGTGGTAGTGGGCTCCTCAAAAGCTTAACTCTAAGTTTTTAACTTTGAACTCCTGCTAGAAGTGTCTTTAATCTGTTTAAATCAAACCGCGCATTCTCCATAGGCTTTAATAGAGATCCCGATAGCAGATATTTCCACTGCACGCGCCTCCCGTGGGTCCCCTTCCTAATAACCTGGGGTGGATTCTTAAGGGACCAGCGATCCTAAATGCCCTAGGCATTGTCTGTAGAATTGTCGTGGTTCTTATACCACTTTTTTAATATATGGTTTGGTCCCCCCCTTGGGCCCCGTGATTCCAGTGCTATTTATTGTATCTATAAATGCTTGTTTGAATTGTAACTTTACCTCTAGCCTCATAAAGAGACTTGTGGGATATTGTTTAGAATAAATACATATATTTTATATATATACCTGTGTGGGCTACTCTTTCATTTGGTCATTCAAGAGGTTATCTATGGTAAAACAATAAGCTTAACACTCCTTCAAGACTTAGCCTGAAGGCTGCTCTCCACAGCTACCACTAGGATAGCTTTCTTTAAAGGTTGTCTTTAACCTATCATCCATAAGAGTCGATTTGGACTGGTGCAAGGTTTCCCCTATAACTAGGAGACAGCATATGCCAGGCCAACTTCTCACATTGGTGGCAGCGGTGGGATTCAAGCTTGCCATTGTTTTACCAGATAAACGTCATCACTAGAGAATACAGTCTTTGTTATTTGGGGTTTGCTGAGTAGGCTGTCCACATCTTTCTCAGGTAAGGTACCTCTCACAGGCATGTGGGTGCTTCATCCATGAGCTCTTCAGGAGTAATATTAAACAGGAACATTGGTGGGAGCACACTGCTTCACCTCCCAGCAAGGTTCGCCCCTGGCATTGTGGTAAATGCAGTTTCAGTTACTTGCTTGCTTCAAGAGTGTTCGAGTGTTTCACCACAGTTGGCGCAGATAGTGCTGATCTCTAGACACATGTTTCTGGTTCTTTAACTGTAATCAGAAGAGACTACAGTCTTTCAACTGTGGGGTTTGCTGAGTAGGCTGCCGACATCTTTCTCAGGTAAGGTACCTCTCACAGGCATGCGGGTGCTTCATCCATGAGCTCTTCAGCTCAATGACTCACGGGAGTACTATTAAACAGAAACAGGGGTGGGAGCACACCGCTTCACCTCCCAGCAAGGTTCGCCCCTGAAATTGTGGTAATTGCAGTTTCAGTTACTTGCTTGCTTCAAGAGTGTTCGAGTGTTTCGCCTCATTTGGCACAGATAGTGCTGATCTCTAGACACGTGTTTCCGGTTCTTTAACCGTCACCAGTAGAGATTACAGTCTTTCAAATGTGAAGTTTGCTGAGTAGGCTGCCAACATCTTTCTCAGGTCAGGTACCTCTCACAGGCATGCGGGTGCTTCATCCACGAGCTCGTCAGCTCAATGACTCACGGGAGTACTATTAAACAGGAACAGAGGTGGAAGCACACCGCTTCACCTCCCAGCAAGGTTCGCCCCTGACATTGTGGTAATTGCAGTTTCAGTTACTTGCTTGCTTCAAGAGTGTTCGAGTGTTTTGCCACAGTTGGCGCAGATAGTGCTGATCTCTAGACACATGTTTCTGGTTCTTTAACTGTCATCAGAAGAGACTACAGTCTTTCAACTGTGGGGTTTCCTGAGTAGGCTGCCGACATCTTTCTCAGGTAAGGTACCTCTCACAGGCATGCGGGTGCTTCATCCATGAGCTCTTCAGCTCAATGACTCACGGGAGTACTATTAAACAGGGACAGGGGTGGGAGCACACCGCTTCACCTCCCAGCAAGGTTTGGCCCTGAAATTGTGGTAATTGCAGTTTCAGTTACTTGCTTGCTTCAAGAGTGTTCGAGTGTTTCGCCTCATTTGGCACAGATAGTGCTGATCTCTAGACACGTGTTTCTGGTTCTTTAACCGTCACCAGTAGAGATTACAGTCTTTCAAATGTGAAGTTTGCTGAGTAGGCTGCCAACATCTTTCTCAGGTCAGGTACCTCTCACAGGCATGCGGGTGCTTCATCCACGAGCTCGTCAGCTCAATGACTCACGGGAGTACTATTAAACAGGAACAGGGGTGGGAGCACACCGCTTCACCTCCCAGCAAGGATCCCCCTGGCATTGTGGTAAATGTAGTTTCGGTTACTTGCTTGCTTCAAGACTGTTCGAGTGTTTTGCCAGAGTTGGCGCAGATAGTGCTGATCTCTAGACACGTGGTTTTGGTTCCTTAACCGTCATCAGTAGAGATTACAGTCTTTCAAATGTGGAGTTTGCTGAGTAGGCTGCCAACATCTTTCTCAGGTCAGGTATCTCTCACCGGCATGCGGGTGCTTCATCCACGAGCTTGTCAGCTAAATGACTCATGGGAGTACTATTAAACAGAAACAGGGGTGGGAGCACACCGCCTCACCTCCCAGCAAGGTTTGCCCCTGGCATTGTGGTAAATGCAGTTTCAGTTGCTTGTTTCAAGACTGTTCGAGTGTTTCGCCACAGTTGCCGCAGATAGTGCTGAACTCTAGACACATGGTTCTGGTTCTTTAACTGTCATAGGTAGAGATTACAGTCTTTCAAAGTGGGGTTTGCTGAGTAGGCTGCCAACATCTTTCTCAGGTCAGGATCCTCTCACAGGCATGCGGGTGCTTCATACACGAGCTTGTCAGCTCAATGACTCATGGGAGTACTATTAAACAGGAACAGGGGTGGGAGCACACCGCTTCACCTCCCAGCAAGGTTCGCCCCTGGCATTGTGGTAAATGCAGTTTCAGTTACTTGCTTGCTTCAAGAGTGTTCGAGTGTTTTGGCACAGTTGGCGCAGATAGTACTGATCTCTAGACACGTGTTTCTGGTTCTTTAACCGTCATCAGAAGAGATTACAGTCTTTCAAATGTGGGGTTTGCTGAGTAGGCTGTCAACATCTTTCTCAGGTCCGGGACCTCTCACAGGCATGAGGGTGCTTCATTCACGAACTCGTTATCTTAATGACTCCCGGCAGTACTATTAAACAGGAACAGGGGTGGGAGCTCACTGATTCACCACCCAGCAAGGTTTGCACACTGGCATTGTGGTAAATGCAGTTTCAGTTACTTACTTGCTTCAAGAGTGTTCAAGTGTTTCGTCACAGTTGGCGCAGATAGTGCTTATCTCTAGACACGTGTTTCTGGTTCTTTAACTGTCATCAGTAGAGATTACAGTCTTTCAAATGTGGGGTTTGCTGACTAGGCTGCCAACATGTTTCTCAGGTCAGGTACCTCTCACAGGCATGCGGGTGCTTCATCCACGAGCTCGTCAGATCAATGGCTCACGGGAGTACTATTAAAAAGGTACAGGGGTGGGAGCACACCGCTTCACCTCCCAGCAAGGTTAGCCCCTGACATTGTTGTAATTGCACTTTAAGTTACTTGCTTGCTTCAAGAGTGTTCGATTGTTACGCCACAGTTGGCGCAGATAGTGCTGATCTCTAGACACGTTTTTCTGGTTCTTTAACCGTCATCAGTAGATATTACTGTCTTTCAAATGTGGGGTTTGCTGAGACGGCTGCCAACATCTTTCTCAGTTAAGGTACCTCTCACAGGCATGCGGGTGCTTCATCCATGAGCTCATCAGCTCAATGACTCATGGGAGTACTATTAAACAGGAACATGGGTGGGAGCACACAGCTTCACCTCCCAGCAAGGTTCGCCCCTGGCATTGTGGTAAATGCAGTTTCAGTTACTTGCTTACTTCAAGTGTGTTCGAGTGTATCGCCACAGTTAGCGCAGATAGTGCTGATCTCTAGACACGTGTTTCTGGTTCTTTAACCATCATCAGTAGAGATTACAGTCTTTGAAATTTGGGGTTTCCTGAGTAGGCTGCCAACATCTTTCTCAGGTCAGGTACCTCTCACAGTCATGCGGGTGCTTCATCCACGATCTCGCCAGCTCAATGACTCACTGGAGAACTATTAAACAGGAATAGGGGTGGGAGCACACCACTTCACCTCCCAAGAAGGATCACCCCTGGCATTGTGGTAAAAGCAGTTTCGGTTACTTGCTTGCTTCAAGAGTGTTCGACTGTTTTGCCACAGTTGGCGCAGATAGCGCTGATCTTTAGACACATGTTTCTGGTTCTTTAAACGTCATCAGTAGAGATTACAGTCTTTGAAATTTGGAGTTTGCTGAGTAGGCTGCCAACATCTTTCTCAGATCAGGTACCTCTCACAGGCATGCGGGTGCTTCATCCACCAGCTCGTCAGCTCAATGACTCACAGGAGTACTATTAAACAGGAACACGGGTGGGAGCATACCGCTTCACCTCCCAGCAAGGTTCGCCCCTGGCATTGTGGTAAATGCAGTTTCGGTTACTTGCTTGCTTCAAGAGTGTGCGAGTATTTCACCACAGTTGGCGCAGATATTGCAGATCTCTAGACATGTATTTCTGGTTCTTTAACCGTCATCAGTAGAGATTACAGTCTTTGAAATTTGGGGTTTGCTGAGTAGCTGCCAACATCTTTCTCATGTCAGGTACCTCTCACAGGCATGTGGGTGCTTCATCCACGAGCTCGTCAGCTTAATGACTCACAGGAGTACTATTAAAGAGGAACAGGTGTGGGAGCACACCGCTTCACCTCCCAGCAAGGTTCACCCCTGGCATTGTGGTAAATGCAGGTTTGGTTACTTGCTTGCTTCAAGAGTATTTGAGTGTTTCGCCACAGTTGGCGCAGATAGGGCAGAACTCTAGACACGTGTTTCTGGTTCTTTAACCGTCATCAGTAGTGATTACAGTATTTGAAATTTGGGGTTTGCTGAGTAGGCTGCCAACATCTTTCTCAGGTCAGGTACCTCTCACAGGCATGCGGTTGCTTCATTCATGAGCTCGTCAGCTCAATGACTCATGGAAGTACTATTAAACAGGAACAGGGGTGGGAGGCAATGATATCCTTAGGAAGGAAATTCAAGTTACTGGTAAGTACGGTTAGAATTACTTTTCTGGATCAGTACTGGGCTTAAAGATGCAGCACTGAGGTCTCTCCTGATAACAGGTGAGTAAATCGGAATTCGTAGTTCGGCTGATTTTATAGGAATTTTTGTACGTTCCAAAAATCGACACTTAGAAACTTTTATTCTGAAAACCACACAATAGATTCCTATGGAAGAAAATACAAGTTACTGGTAAGTACGCTTAGAATTACTTTTCAGGATCAGTGCTGGGCTAAAAGATGCAGCACTGGGTTCTCTCCTTATAACAGGTGAGTAAATCGGAATTCGTAGTTCGGCTGATTTTAGAGGAATATTTGTAATTTCCAAAACTCCACACTTAGAGGAATTTTCAAGTGAAACCAGTCAATGTTAGCCTATGAAATGAAATTCAAGTTACTGGTAAGTACGGTTAGAATTACTTTTCAGGATCAGAACTGGACTTAAAGATTCAGCACTGAGGTCTCTCCTGATAACAGGTGAGTAAATCGGAATTCGTAGTTCGGCTAATTTTAGAGGAATATTTGTAAGTTCCAAAACTCCACACTTAGAAACTTTTCTGCTGAAAGCCACACAATGGATTCCTATGGAAGGAAATACAAGTTACTGTTAAGTACGCTTAGAATTACTTTTCAGGGTCAGTGCTGGGCTAAAATATGCAGCACTGGGTTCTCTCCTGATAAGTTACAGGTTAGTAAATCGGAATTCGTAGTTCGACTGATTTTAGAGGAATATTTGTAAGTTCCAAAACTCCACACTTAGAAACTTTTCTGCTGAAAACCACACAATGGATTCCTATGGAAGGAAATTGAAGTAACTGGAAAGTACGGTTAGAATTACTTTTCAGGATCAGTACTGGGCTCAAACATGCAGCACTGAGGTCTCTCCTGATTACAGGTGAGTAAATCGGAATGCATAGTTCGGCTGATATTACTTCGGTCCAGTAAATATAGAGCCACTTTCCTACACCATACCCTTCCTTCACCACTGTGCAAACACGTCCTGTGGCACATTTTAATTTGGGGAAAAAATTCCCCTTCAATCTTGAGGGTCCCTAGAGTCCAACTAGCCCACTAGGTACATCCAGTAAGCGCCACAGAGCTGCGTAGCAGAGAGATGTAAAAAGGCACACGGCCTGCACCACCTCTCTGCAACGCAGCGCAGAGGCACTTCCTGGAAGCACCTGGTGGCCTACTTAGCCCCCAGGGTCCCTCAGGATTGAAGAGGAATTTTTTCCCCAACTAAAAAACGAACCACAGGGCGTGTTTGCACACGTCACCTCATGCCCCATCCCCTCCCTTCACCAGTGTGTAAATGCACCCCATGGCGCATTTTAAGTTGGGAGATGAAGTCCCCTTGAATCCTGAGGGTCCCTAGGGTCAAACTAGCCCACTAGGTAACTCCAGTAAGCGCCACAGATCTGCGTTGCAGAGAGGTGTAAAAAGGGGCGTGGCATCAGAACACCTCTCTGGTGCATACTGGAGGTTCCTGGTGGGCTAGTTGGCCCCCAGGGACCCCAGTATTGAAGGGGAATTCGTTCCCACTCTGTAACCGCGCCAGGGGGCGCGTTTGAAGAATGATGAAAGGATGGGGCGTGGCCTCCTTCCCGATCCCGTTTTTTTAAAACATTTTTCTTTTTAAGAAGGGGGGCTGTGTAGCCCCCCTTATTTTTCTTATTTTTTGGCCCTGTGGACCCTATCTCCCAGGGCCTGCCCCCTAATTTTTATTTTTTATTTTAAAACTGTGGAGGGGGGACATTTGGCCCCCCTCCCGAGGCCTTAATCTGCCCCGGGGACCCCATCCCCCGGGGCATGGGCCTTTTAAAAAACAAAAATAAATTTTTAAGGACGGGGGCTGCTTAGCCCCCCTCCTGTGGCCACTTAAGGCCCCGGGGACCCCGTATCCCAGGGCCGGCCATTGTATTTTTCTTTTATTTTTTATATTGGGGGAGGGGGCCGCATGGCCCCCCTCCCAGGCCACTACTGGCCCCAGGGACCCCAGCCCCCGGGGCCTAGCCTCCGTTGGGGCCGTGGGGGGTCCCAATCCCCCCACGGTCCCAGCCGGCTCCCGCTTTCTGCGGGAGTCGGCATTGCTTTTCCACATGGGGAGCAGCTAACATGCTGCTCCCCATGTTGAAAAGCAATCTGCTTTGCTTCATTGAAGTGAGAGCAGGTTTCCCTGCTCTCGCTTCAATGAAGCAAAGCAATTTGCAATGGCAGGGCAGGAGCCACGAGGCTCCCGCCCTGCCATTGCAAGCAGCAGTGTCCCGGGGGTGGGCACCACGGGACACTGCAGGAGCTGGCCCTGGGGGGTGGTGGTCCCCAGGGCCATCATTGGCTCCAGGGGGGGCCACGCGAACCCTCCACACTTAATTTAAAGCCCCAGGGGGTGGTGGTCCCCGGGGCTTGGGGGTCCATAACGGGCCCCCTGGTTGCGGTCCCCAGGGCTGGGGAGCTGAGAGCCCCCCCACGTATTTCACAAAAGCCCGGGGGGTGGCGGTCGCCGGGGCTGGGGGGCCCCTCTGGGCCCCCATTACTATAAAATATTGTCCCCGGGACTTGGCCCGCATGGGGGCTTATTGTTAACGAAGCGCGGGAGACTGCCCTTCCTTTTTTTTTCGGGAGCGGGATGCGCGGACTTACGATTTAAAAAGATAAATAAATAAAGCCCCAGGGGGTGGCAGTCCCTGGAGCTTGGGGGGGCCTTTGAGCCCCCCCACTCATTTACTGCAAAGCCCCGGAGGTTGCGGTCCCCAGGGCTGGGTGGGACTGAGAGCCCCCCCACATATTTCACAAAAGCCCCGGGGGGTGGCGGTCCCCAGGGCTAGGGGGCCCCTCTGGGCCCCCATTACTATAAAATATTGTCCCCGGGACTTGGTCCCCCCCGGGGGATTATTGTAAACGAAGCGCGGGAGACCGCGCTTCGTTTTTTTTTTCGGGAGCGGGATGCGCGGACTCGCGATTTCTACCCTACCACCTTTTTGTGTTTTTTGCAGTTTTTTGGTGCTTTCTTGTGCCTCGGTTATACTGAGGCACAAGATGGCTGCCAACACTTCCCGATTCAGAGTGTTGGCAGCTAATTAGCATAAAGCTCGTGCTCGGGAGTGTCCGCGGCCCTAGATATATCTATCTTTTTACTTTTGAATACCTCAGGAACTACTGAACGGATTTACACCATTTAAGCAAAAGGCATGTGTCTGAACTGAGGACTACCTCTTTGCCAAATATGGTGTAATTCCGTTCAGCAGTTCGGGCTGTAGCTGCGTCAACAGGTCCTATGGGAAAATGCATGGGGAAAATGTGTTTTAAGACCCCCCTTTTTTCTCGGCCCCCGCTTGACGAATCACCGTGAAATTTCCAGGACAGGAGCGGACTGGAGCTGGCTAAAAGGTTGGAAAATTTCGCGAAGATTCGTCAACTGGCGTCAAAGTTATTCCCAATTGAATGTTGCGGATTTCCTATGGAAAAAAGGTCCTAACTATAACTATCTACTGGCGACCGCCAGTCGATAAAATATATATATATATATATTACCTACTGGCGGTCGTCAGTAGGTAGTTATAGTTAGGACCTAACATCCATAGGAAAATCGTAACATTCTTTTTCTAATAACTTTGGCGTCGGTTGACGAATCTTCGCGAAATTTTCAAAACTCGTGAGCGCTCCGGCCTGCTCCTATCTTAAAAGATTCATGGTGATTCAGTAAGCAGGAGCCGAGAAAAAATAAGGGTCCCAAAACGTGTTTTATCTATGTTAATTTCCATGGGAAACTTTAGACACGGCTACAGCCCGAACTGCTGAACGGAATTACATCTAATTTGGCGAAAAGGTAGCCCTTGTTTCATAAAGATCCCTTTTTGTTAAATGGTGTAAATCCGTTCAGTAGTTCATGAGAAATTAGAAAAATAAAAAGTTTCAATATCTGTGCAGAGCCTAACGACACATGTCATCGTGAGATCTGATTGGCTGTCAGCACTTCATCCTGGAATTGCTGCCTGCCATCTTGGGACCAATATACATGATAGTACCCTATTGAAATGCATTCTAGTGAATCGAAGGTTTTAAGGGTTGCCAAAAGGAGAACTATAAAGGGTGGTAACAGACTTTAGTTACATTAGAATTCATTTGTTGATGGTGCTATACTAATTTCATGAATTGTGTTGTGTTCTAAGGTGATTTTACCCTGTGGAAAACCTTCTGATGGGATATCATGAATCATGTTTGAGAGAAAACTGAAGCTAAAATGAGAGCATATTTTCTGTAAATTCATATTATCTTTCTCAGTCATGTGAGAATGAAGTCTGTCATTATCAGTAAAACATGTACATCCAACAAGGGCAGAGACTGTCAGTTGATTCCTTTGTGTTCTACTGCAGCTTCCCAGAGTGTTCTAAATAACAACTAGAGCGCTAACCGTCTTACTTATGACAAAATTATGGCACACTTGAAGCCATCTTGATTGGAATAAACTGGTAACACTTAAAACATTTAATTTAAAAAGGAACAAAAGGATGGGGTTCATTTTGCCATAGAAATTGTGGTTAGTGCTGTAGGAAGAAAAATTAGGACTTGTTTCAAGTGTGATCTCAAATATCTTCCTGTTATATTTCAACAGAAGCAGCCTGTCAGTTGATGGCTTTGTGTTCTACTGCAGATTCCCAGATTGTTCTAAAGAACAACTAGAGCGCTAACAGTCTTACTTATCACAACATTTTGGCACACCTGAAGCCATCTTGATTGGAATAAACTGGTAACTCTTAAAACATTTAATTTAAAAAGGAACAAAATGATGGGGTTCATTTTGTCATGGAAATTATGGTTAGTGCTGTAGGGCTTTCCGGTCTGCTCCTATCTTAAAAGTTTCATGGTGATTTGGCAAGCGGGGGCGAGAAAAAGTGGGGCTCCCAAAACGTGTTTTCTCTATGTTAATTCCCATGGGAAACTTTAGACACGGCTACAGCCCGAACTGCTGAACGTAATTACACCAAATTTGGCCAAAAAGGTAGCCCTTGGTTCAGAAAAATCCCTTTTTGTTAAATGGTGTCAATCAGTTCAGTAGTTCATGAGAAATTAGAAAAAGAAAAAGTTTCAATATCTGTGCGGAGCCAAACAACACATCTCATCGTGAGATCTGATTGGCTGTCAGCACTTCATCCTGGAATTGCTGGCAGTCATCTTGGGACCAATATACATGATAGTTCCCCATTGAAATGCATTGTAGTGAATCAAAGATTTTGAGGGTTACCAAAAGGAGAACTATAAAGGGTGATAACAGACTTTAGTTACATTAGAATTCATTTGTTGATGGTACCATACTAATTTCAGGAATTGTGGTGTGTTCTAAGGTGATTTTACCCTGTGAAAAAACCCCTGCTGGGATATCATGAATCATGTTTGAGAAAAAACTGAAGCTAAAAAGAGAGCATATTTTCTGTAAATTCACATTATATTTCTCAGTCATGTGAGAATGAAGTCTGACATTCTCAGTAAAACATGTACATCCAACAAGGGCAGAGACTGTCAGTCGATTCCTTTGTGCTCTACTGCAGCTTCCCAGAGTGTTCTAAAGAACAACTAGAGCGTTAACAGTCCTACTTATGACAAAGATATTGCACACCTGAAGCCATCTTGATTGGGATAAAGTGGTAACTCTAAAAACATTTAATTTAAAAAGGAACAAAATGAGGGGGTTCATTTTGCCATAGAAAGTATGATTAGTGCTGCAGAAAGAAAAATTAGGGCACATTTTGAGTGACTTCTCAAATCCTCTTCTATTTCATAAAAACATTCTGACATGCAGACTGAAACATGCACTTTGAATACCAGCAGCAGACTTCCCTGGTGAGCAGTAGCTTTACTACAGTGATCTAATGAGCAACTAGGGCACTAACATTCTGAATTTATGGCAAATGTGTGACGCATCTGAATGCCTTCTTGATTGAACCAAAGTAAAAAACTGAAAGTATTTCCTACTGAGGAGACTGCAGTAAATGAGGAAATTAGGAAACTTTATAACAAATAAATCTCCCAAGATGGCCACCAGAGACAAAAGAGCCCAAATGTAGCCCAAATATCACCCAGATGTATCCCAAGTATAGCCCAATGACAGAAGTGTGCAAAACACTTATTTTTTGTGTATTTGTAGTTGTATATAGTACAGACTTGTCAGGTATTGGAGTGCTTTACATGAGCATTGGTTACATCACACAAGATAAAATTAATTTTGGTTGTAGACATGGGGAGATTAAGTGATTTGACCAGAATCACAGATTGTTGAGCTGAAGCAGAAACTCCAACCTGGTTCCCCAGTTGCAAAGTCTGCAGCTCTGAAAGTAACACCACATCCTCTCCGCTAAGTGCAACATTTAATCAAGTGGTCAACTGAATAAAAAAACATAAAGATTACAAATAATTTAAACGTTCTTTGTCGCTATTTGAAAACTCAGAAAATATGTCCTCATTTTAGTTTTTTAGAGCACTAACCATAATTTTGATGCAAATAAGACCCTCTCATATATGTAATTTCTAAAGGAAATGCTCTAGGTATTACAGTTTTGATTACATCAAGAGGACTTCAGCCGTTCCACACTTTTTTAATAAATATAGAATGTTAGCAATCTAGTTGTTCATTGGGATACTGTTGAGAGGCAGAGGCCAGGGGCACAGACTGTGAAAATTGAAGGCAGGTAGTAGAGTGCAGAGGCAACAATTTGACCACACTGGGCAGGCAGAAAGGGCTGTTGCAGCACAACAGACTATGGAGGGCAATGGAAAGGGGGGCAGGGGCAACAAACCAACAATACATGACTGGCAAGAGATGCTGTGTCAATATAATAGACCATTGTGGGCAGAAGGAAGAGGCAGTGGTAGTACAACCATACATGCCAACAGACCCGTTTCAGCCAGGAAACGTCCAATGTTTTTAAGCTCAAATAGGCTTTATTTGATCTGTCTCCTGTCTACAATCTCCTCTTTTTCAATGTAACACAAAGGGGAAAATCAATACCCCAGTTTTTTTTCAAAATCTCCGTCTTACCAAGTTCAAAATGTTTGCAAGTATGGTACATTGGATCATGGTAGGCAAGAGGAATTGGGGTATGGACATGGACTCGGATAACAGAGGACAGGAGGGACATGGAGAGGTGCACCAAACTGATCCTACAGGGCAGGCATCAGGGCTTTCAGCAGCACAATACACCACACAGGGCATGCGGGACGGGAGTGCAGCACAACAATCCATAGAAAGCAAAAGGAAGGGGACAGGACCATGCACATGGACAACAGAGAACAGAGAGGAAAGAGGCAATGGTAGCTAGGTGACCATGATGGACAGACAGGAGAGAAAGCTGCAGCATAACAGACAATAAAGGGCAGGAGGGACGGATCAGGGGCATTACAATGGAACAGACAAGCCAGGAGGGAGGGAAAAGGGATCTGCACATGGAAACAGAGGGCTGGGAGCAAGGGGGCAGGGCAGGAGCAGCAAGATGACCATGGAGGTCAGGCAGGATGTGCACTAGAAACAAGACACACCATGGAGAGCAACAGTGAGACTATGATGGCATACACACAGACCATGGAGGGAAGGTGGGAGGGGGTCAGGTGCAGCTAGCTGACCACACAGGGAAGGTGGGAGTGGCCATGGCAGCACAGAAGACCATGCATGGCAAGCGGGAGGGTTAGTGGCAGCACAATGGCTATGATGGGTAAGAAGGAGGGTGCAGGGGCATGCACAAAGGACCATGGAGGATAGAAGGAAGGGTCAGGACCTGGGCACAGACAAGAGAGTTTAGGGGAAGGGGCCTCACAACAGACCACGCGGGGCAGGCAGGAGGAGCAGTTGCTGCACAACAGACCAGGGAGGGCAGAAGGGTGTGGCAGTAAAATGGACCATGGAGGACAGGAGGAAAGGGATAGGGGCATGGCATGTGGACAGGCAGGGTGGAGGTGGAAGGGACAGGTTACAGTCATCTGACAATGCTAGGCAGGTGGGAGGGGAGTGGCAGCTCAACAGAACACTCAGAGTAGATAGGAGTGGCAGGTCCATTGAACATGGCGGGCAAAAAGGATGGAGCAGGGGCATGCACAAAGACATCGGAGGGCAGGGGGAAGGAGAATAGGGGCAGCAAGCTAAGCACTGAGGCTAAGCAGGAGGTCAATGATGGCCCATAGAATTGGACAATGGAGGGCAGGAGGGGTGGACTGGTACATCATGCTAAATGGAGGGCAGTGGTAGCACATCAGACCATGCATGGCAGGAGGGAGGAGGCTAGTCCATGGATTCAGACAACAGATTATAGGGAGGAGGTAGATGGGGCAGCAAGCTAACTGTTCAAAGAAGGTGGGTATTAGGAACTTTATTGTTTTTAAAATGTGTGTCTGTGCTAACTAATTAAAATATGAACAAGTATGCAGCATAATCTCACTTTTATTCAGGAAGAAGAGGACGTTTGTGACTCCGGGCCCACTTGGCAGAAACACCCCCTGACCCTCCACCCCCATAGCAAAATGTAATGTCTGTGAAAAGGGTAGGTGGACGCAGTGTTATATAGAACATAGTCCTGAGAGCATGATTGAAAGTGAAAACTAGATAGTATATGGTATAAACTATGCACCAAAAAGTGTGATATAAGATGAACCGGGGCGTGTAATATAATATGCAATACATGGTGCACAATGACAGATTCATTGGAGAGCTCAAGATAGCACAGGCACTAGCGCGTGCTATGCGATATGATCCTTGGAGTGTAATATGCACAGGGCAGTGTTGTGTAACCTAACTAGTCTCTAAAGTTGAAATATAAAATATGTGCTGGAGAGTGTAACGTAGCATATGCACTGTGACAAAGATATGGATCCCAGATTGTAATATGTATGGCATAGCGCTGTGCGTTATAACATAGGCATCGAGGAAGGCACGTTAGATGGGGCAATATAACCCATGCGAAGGCAAGTGTGGCATGACATATTCATGGGGTGGTGCTACAGTGCACATGGGTTAGAGAGTGTCATAGCATACGCACTAGCTGGTGGAATACAACACAGAGGTGTGTGGCACTCGGCGGGCACTGGTGGGTGTAACACAGCATTGGGCTCAGCCAGGAGCACGCTGTGACTCTCAAGTGAGGTTCGTCTTCTTTCCAGAGAGTAAAATAAAAAGTATTACACATCCGGCGGTGGATGTGTGTTTTATTAACCGTGAGGGGGGTTTCTTGCATAGTTTGGTCGAATTTTTGTCGAATCCCCTTTGAATGGCTTGGTGTGCATGTGTATCAAATGTGCCCATCAATAGCTACCCATGTTTGTCTAAATTAACGACAAGGGTGTCTACTTGGAGAGTACCCACCGGCGGGGGCACCGGGATTAGGCACGGTAGGGCGTCAGACACGTCAGAGTTTCACTAGCGGTGTAAATACATTCCATGTGGATTCATTGTATGCATAGTCGCCTTTTAATGAATATCAAGCAAATCGTCATGGTGATAGGTACATACGGTTTGTCCATCATGTCCTAGGTGTTTCTATAAATATATATATATTTTTAAAATAATAAAAAACAAAGGCCAGCCCCGGGAGATGGGGTCCCCGGGGCCATAAGTGGCCTGAGGAGGGGGGCAACGCAGCCCCCCTCCTAAAGAATTGTAAAAAGAAGGCCATGACCCGGGGGTTGGGGTCCCCGGGGCCAATTAAGGCCTTGGGAGGGGGGCCACGCTGCCCCCTTCCAAATGTATTTTTTTCAACCAAAAAATTAGGGTGCAGGTCCTGGGGGATGGGGTCCCCAGGGTCAATAAATTAGAAAAAGAAGGGGGGCAACACTGCCCTCCTTCTTGAAAAAATAAAATAAATAAAAGACCGGCATCGCGCCGGAGGCCACGCCCCCTTCTTGCAGCACTCTGCAAACGAGCCCCCTGGCCAGTTGTAAGTTGGGGAATTAATTCCCCTTCAATACTAAGGGTCCCTGAGGGCCAACTAGCCCAACAGGTATCTCCAGCATGCGCCAGGGAGCTGCGTTGCAGACAGGTTTTCTTAGCCACGCCCCTATTTGCACCTCTATGTAACGCAGCTCTGTGGCGCTTACTGGAGGTACCTAGTTGGCTAGTTTGACCCTAGGGACCCTTTGGATTCAAGGGGACTTAATCTCTCAACTTAGAACGGCCACAGGGTGCGTTTACACAGTGGTGAAGGGAGGGGACGGGCCTGAGGTGACGTGTGCAAACAGGCCCTGTGGCACGTTTTAAGTTGGGGAAATAATTCCCTTTCAATCCTGAGGGACCCTGGGGGCCAACTAGCCCACCAGGTGCTTCCAGTAAGCGCCACTGCTCTGCGTTGCAGAGAGGTGGTGCAGGCCGTGCCCCTTTTTACACCTCTCTGCAATGGCGCATACTGGACATACCTAGTGGGCTATTTTGCCCCTAGGGACCCTCAGGATTCAAGGGGACTTAATCTCCCAACTTAAAATGGCCACAGGGCATGTTTACACAGTGGGGAAGGGAGGGGACGGGGCCTGAGGTGACGTGTGCAATCACGCCCTATGGCGCGTTTTAAGTTGGGGAAATAATTCCCCTTCAATCCTGAGGGCCCCTGGGGGCTAACTAGCCAACCAGGTGCTTCCAGTAAATGCCATTGAGCTGCGTTGCAGAGAGGTGGTCCAGGCCATGCCACTTTTTACACTTCTCTGCAGCGCAGCTCTGTGGCGCTTACTGGAGGTACCTAGTGGGCTAGTTGGACCCTAGGGACCCTCAGGATTCAAATGAACTTATTCTATCAACTAAAAACACCCACAGGGCATGTTTACACAGTGGGGAAGTGAGGGGACGGGGCCTGAGGTGACGTGTGCAAACACGCCCTGTGGCGCGTTTTAAGAGGTAGTTTTAATCCCCTGCCCTATTATATACTAGGGGCTGACAGAGGAGGTCATGCTAATCACAGGGGGACCCCAACACATAGTGTTCCCTTGTATATGTAGGTGTTTTCACTGTGTTCTGAGTGTCTTTTAACATAGCACTGGCTCTAGGACTGGTCAGTCAGACTCAGTTACCACCAGTATCCATCTGAAAAAGTTGAGGGTACAGGATGATTTTGCAATAAGGCTTCTTTCTACTCTTCTGTTTGTTCTTTCTGCACGTTATCCTTCTTCCTGCACTTTTCTTCGTCTTTGAAGACTTCTGTTGCTTCTTTCTGCATTTCTTTTTTTTCTTCTTTCTTCACATGTCCTATCTCTGTAGGCACAGTTAGAAATTAGCATTTAAAAAACCTTTGAAATTCACTAAAAAAAACATAGGTTTCAGGGGTGTTATAGTTAGCTGGACTTTTCACTAGTACAAAAACATTGGAATTCCCCCGTTATAGTTAGTTCAGCTAAGTCTAACTCGCGCGCCCGCAATGCACTGCTGATGACGTCACATATTACATCACTCATGACATGGTCAGTGACATCACTCATGACATCACTGATGACATCTCAAATGACATCACTGATGACATCACTGATGACATCATCCAGTGTATGTGGTTTAGTTTGAAATCAAATATGTATTAGATATATACTAATCTGTATTGAAGATTGAGTGGATATATAACTGTCTGGATGGAGGATTCAGTAGCTGTCTGACTGTCTGTTTAAGTGAGTAATTAAAAGTGTCTCACTTAATACATGGATTAGTAACTACATTTTGTGAATGTGTGCATCACTGTCTCTGTTGTTGTATAACATGCTCCATCAGTTGGTCACTAACTACATGAGTGTGTATATTAGTTATTGATTAGTTTGGTGAGTATTTGTATGGGACACTGAGTTTGTGTGTAGTTGGATGGGGTATGTGTAACTCTATGCACAGATGTGTGAATGGTTGATTGACTAGGTGTATAGGTTTAAGAGTGCATGTGGAAACAGTTGTTTGGGTGACTGAGTGCATTTTCTTGTGTGTTGGTGAGCGAATATATGTTTTAGTTGTACATCTTCAACAAAGTAAAATAATTAAAGGAATTGTATGTGAGAGTTGGTGTATATAAATAAGTATGAATAAGAGTCAGTGATTGTGAGAGTAACTATATGAATGAGTGTATAATTGTAATGGTTATTTTTTAACATATTAACTATGAGTTACTATGTTTTTGAATACATGAGTTGTTGTGTGTATAATTGTGTAAGTGAGTAAATGTAAGTATGATTATTTTTTTTCATGAGTGAGTAGGATGACTGCATAACCGACTAAGATGACTGCTGATGTGTCAATGTCTATATATGTGTATAAGTGCATTTGATAGTGTTCTATTAATTAGTGACTGCATGTATAAGTGATTCTGCTGTTGAATGGGTAGTTGTGTGTGTAGACTTAGGACTCAGTGAGTGGTTACATAGTAACTGGTATTGGTGTATCAACGGTTTCAAATACGGTACTCTGTATTTTACAGTGAGTGATGAAAGATTATACTAGTGTATGATAAGGAGAATCAGATTGTCACGGGGATGATGTCATCAGTGATGTCATCAGTGATGTAATTTGAGATGTCATCAGTGATATCATCAGTGATGTCACTGACCATGTCATGAATGATGTAACATGTGATATCATCAGCAGTGCATTGCAGGCGCGTGAGTTATAGTTAGCAGAACTAACTATAACAGGGGAATTTGTATGGTTTTGTATGAATAAAATGTCCAGCTCACTATAACACCCCTAAAACCTATGTTTTTTTCAGTGAATTTCTAAGGTTTTTTAAATGCTAATTTCTAACTATAACATCTCTGAAACCTATGGTTTTTTTCATCGAATTTCAAAGCTTTTTAAATGCTAATTTCTAACTATAACGTCTCTGAAACCTATGGTTAATATATAATGTTGTGCTCAGTCTACCATTGTTTGTGTCACCATATGGTTGTAATAATGCACACATTTGTATCACACATGTGAGGGCCTTACAACTAATGCCAAGCAGTGTTATAGTGTTTTCACAAAGTTTTCAAAAAGTGTTTTGTGTCAGCAAGGATGATGCTTCCAAGAAACTAGTCCAAGTGTTACAATTGCGAATGCGTTTCAAAAGTCGATGTGGCAAAGATAAGGCAACTTTAGTAAAGGATTGTGTACTTGCAAGAATGGCACTAATTCCTACTGGGCCTAACCCGGGCACATGACAGTGTTCCCATGTGAATCCCCTGTATATTGACGCATTCCCAGATTTGCCATCTCTGGTAGACCTGAGAATGTGCCATAAAGATACACCTTCTCAAGGGAGGCATAACAAGGAGAAATATCTTTATTGCTCCATGTTGCTTCCTCTTTGTATGTGTGCTGCATTCTACCGTACACATAGAAAGAATAATAGACGTCTCAGGATTGCTTTTGTGCAGGAAGGTGACCCTGTCTGCACAAAAACATTCCTGCATGCAAAGCAGGCACCCTTGCACCCTGGTGCATTGGAGTCTGCATTGGCACTAGGCAGCCCATTGTGCTCCAGCACTAGGCAAAAGACATAAATGCACTAGATTGTAATAAATACAGTGCATCACGTCCCTTTCCCGGTAACACAGTACAGCAAGGTGGCTTCCTGTGCTGCGTTGCATTACAACTTCATAAAAATGCCTCGAAGTGTTTTGCTGTACTATGCTACATAATATTATGATCCAAATGATCTCTTCTTTCCACTTACCATGTAGTTCTTGCTGGTACTCGACAGCAGCACTGTCCTGTCCTTCCACTCCTGCTTCCAACCCTCAGATGTGTTTTCTAGAAATTGATGGACACTGGGTTTACAGTGCAGAAAAATAAGTGTCAGATTAAAGTAAAGTCTGTAGATTACTTAGGGCACACTATTTCAGAAGATGGTTTCAGACCTAAACATAGCTTACTGTGTGCAGTGAGGGAGGCCACTTATCAACAGAGTAGAGATGAGCTCAAATCCTTCCCTAGGGTTATTAGAGTATATGGCAAAAACATTATGAATTTTTCAGGCAAATACAAACGTTTGCGTGATCTTTAAAAAAAGAGTAAGGATTTCATGTGGCTGGATGAACACAAAAGCATAGTTGAATCTTTGTAGGAAGAAATAGTCTATTCACCGGCTTTAGGTACTTTCAACCCCAGGTAAAAAACATCCTCATGACTGATTCTTCACACAAAGGCCTAGGTGCCACACTTTTGCAAAAAGATGGTGAGGAGGAAATAATTATTGCTTTTGCATCCAGGTGCTCTACTAAAGCAGAGAGTAATCCCTTTGTTGTTGAGAAAGAGGCCCTGGTATGGTTTTGGCCAGTTAAACATTTTAACTTCTTCCTCTGGGGCTTAAATGTTACTATCCGTACAGATCACAGGCCAATTGCGTTCATGTTTACAGCCAAAGGAATGGAACACAGCACTCCCTTTATATGCAAATGGATACTGTATCTGGAAAATTTCTGCTTCAAAGTTGAGTATTTTCCAAGGTGGTGAGAACAAAATTGCAAATGTTTATCTAGGTCCCCTTTACATGTAGTAACACCAGAAGAAGTATTAGACAGTCCTATTTCGTTGATAATTGAACCTGCATTAACTGAAGAAGAATGTGAAAAATGTATGGCGAGAGATAGGAGTTTGAATATGATCAAGGAGTTGATAGTCAATGGGTGGCCAAACAGGTGCAGTGAAGTCAAAGAGGGAATCAGGAACTTCTGAGAAGTAAGATTTGAACTGTGTATCAAGGGAGGTAAAGTTTGTTATAATAATAAGTTGTACCTCCAGAGGATTTAAGAAAGAAAATTGTGGAATGGGCACACAAAGGACACCTAGGCCGAAGCATGACTAAAAATAGAGTTAGAATTAATTTTTGGTTCCCTAGAATGGATTCATTAGTGGAACTAATTGTGAAGGATTGTTACAGCTGTGCTAAAAGTGACAAATGTAAATGCACACACAAGTCCCCTTTAAGTTGCTGTACCTCAGGAACCATGGAGTAAGCTTGCTAAGGATATAATTAGACCAATGGATAAACTAGGAATGTACAAGAAATATGTGCTAGTCTTGATTGATTACAATTCACACTGGATTATGCTTCGGTTTGTTCAAAGCACTAGTACCAAAATTGTCTTAGAATTCCTCAAGGATGCAATCGGCAAGGAAGGAATATCAAAGTCAAAGCTTTATTTCGATAAAAAGTCATTATCATAAAAGCAGCTCAGTGTATAAAAAGTTACAGTTAAGAATAACAGTAATAAATTTAAAAAGATTTTATATCTCTGTTCCAACATTTAGGAAGGGCAATAGTTTCAAAAAATGTTTGTTCAGTTAAACTAGCCAACTAGTTGGTTAAATTTTAGAGGTTAAACAATTATAGCAGCATTTTCAGTTTAAGAAATTTTTCTAACAAAGAATTAGACAGATTGTTTTAGCTTTTTGGCTCGGATAGCCCATGCCCAGGATAGAAACTTGGCTAGGGCGCAAGCATAGGGTACGCTACTGTCCGAAGTAAGTATCCTGATTGCCACATCATGACTCCTAGTCCCCAGCTGACGGCATAGGTTTTTGAGCCAGACCCTCCTTGGAGTAGCATATTCGCCGCACACAAACATAAAATGTGCTAATGTTTCCGGTTTAACAAGACACGATGGGCATAGCTCAGACATTTCCATACAGGATTTCCATCTTTTAGTAAAGGTATTAAGTGGTAAGGTTCCCATTCTAAATCTAAAATACAAGGCCCTATCAAAGGGTTTTCCAATCGTATCCAGGTACAGTTCCCGCCTGGGGCAGTCTTTGAACCTCAGAAAGTCCTCTGTTAGCCTGCCCAGGGAGGTGCTAGAGTTTCTTTGAGAACAAATCCAGTCCCAATAAAGCTTTTTAAGTGTTTGCTTTGGGGGTGAAGTTCTACTTAGCCATGATTCAAGTTGACCCAACTTAATTAATAAGTTTTTCATGTCTTTTAGCCATTTGATTTTATACCAGCTTGGTGATGACATGATTTCCTTGAGGCCTCTGGCATATCCGCTTAGTTCTTCTACCCGCCAAATACGGGCCCATAATAATAAAGGGCGAAATTTCGCGATTTCGCCAATCTGGGTACAGCCAAGGTCCATGAATAAAGGAAGTGTCGGGGTGCCTTGTGGAAGGGACATTATTTCTCTGCAGAATTTGTTCTCAGTTCTCTGCAGAGCGTCAGTGGACGAAAAGCCCCAGAGTTCCGCCCCATAAAGGGCAGGGCTAACTCCTTTAGATGTGTAAATCTCAAGGACTGTTCCTATAGGCCTTGTTGTACTGGAACGTTGCTCTCTTAATAGGGCACCTGTAGTCCTTTTGTGGCTCAACAGCATTTTATCTAGGTGTGGCGTCCAGTCCATTTTATCCAAAAGGCGTATCCCAAGGTAATCAAAGACCTTTACCCTTTCCAGAAGCTCAGCGTTTAGGGTGGGGGAACGCACATGTTGTTTCGGTGGATTGAGGACAAGGTACTTCGTTTTGTTAGTATTTATTACCAGACCTCGTTTGGTACAAAATGATTGGAAATTGTCCAAAAGTCTCTGGAGTCCCATTGGGGTTTTGGAGATTAAAAGCGTATCATCCGCGAAGAGGAGGGTCGGTATGCGTTCGCCAGCCAGGGATGGCTCGTCAGATGGATGTTTGAGGAGATGCTCAACCACCCCATTGATGTAGAGAGAGAAAAGGGTGGGAGCCAGAACACATCCCTGGCGGACTCCTCTCTCGACCGGAATACTGCCTGTTTTCTCCCCTCCAGGGCCCCACCTGACCTGGGCAAAGCTGTCCTGGTGTAGTCTGACTAATAGGGATAGTAGATAATGTGGCAGCCCCATCCATGTCAGCAAGTACTTTCCATAATAGGTCCCTAGGTACAAGGTCAAAGGCAGTCTTTAAATCGATAAACGCGAGATAAAGACTGCCCTTGCCTATAACCACAACCTTCCAATATACCATCATGAGCCTGAATGCCTGCTCAATCGTTCCAGTACCCACTCTAAAACCTGCCTGGAAGTCGGAAAGGATTTTATTTTCTTCTACCCAATTTAGGATTCTAAGTAACAGGACTTTGCCGACAACTTTTTGGCTGGTATCTAACAAGCTGATTGGCCTATAGTTAGATGGGTCATCCCTCGAACCTTTCTTATGGATGGGGACCACCTCCGCCCCTTTCCACGATGAGGGAATAGGGGCACCCCTACAGATGGCAACAAGAAGGGAGTGGATCAATTTGCCCCATTTGGTGCTATCGGATTTTAGCAGGTCCCCGGGAATCCCATCAGGTCCGGCCGCTTTTTGTGGAATGATAGAGCTTATTGCGTATTCCACTTCCTTTAGCGTAAAATCAAAGTCAGTGGGGCAGAGTGCATAGTTTGTGGTAGGCAGGGATATAGCAGACCCTCTCCCGTTGGAGCCGTCATGGCAGGAGTAGAGTTTGGAGAAGTGGTCCTCCCACACCTGGCTTGAGATGTTACAGGTTAGCAGATCACTGTCTGGTCTGTTACGTGCCCTTATAGTGTCCCAAAAATATTTAGAGTCTTTTTTCAGGCTGGCTTCTTTAAGGGATAACCAGTAGGCATCTTCCCACTCCCTTTTGGCCAACCACAAGACCTTTTTATATTCCCTTCTAGCTATTTGAATTGATAAGGGGGACTTCCCTTTAACTGCCTCAATTAGACATGTCTTGGCCTTTCTGCATGGTGCAGAATACCAGTCGTGTCTGCCTTTGGGTTTGGTTAGAGGTTTGGTTTTCCCTATAATCCCTTTTACCCAGAAAAGGTCCCCTATAGTTTTTATGGCTACTTCGTAGACAGTTGTTACCTTATCTGCTGCCATAAATAAATCTATGGAGCTGATTACATCTTGTGTGCCATTAATCACCTCTTCAATAGTGGACAATTTATTAGTATTACACAAGATCTTATTCCACTTAAGGCGTCTTCCACAAGAGGAGACAGTAATCTCCTGTGGACAGCTTGGTGGTGCTAGCGGCGCTCTGGTAGACCAAGAATTCATTAGGGTTAGGGAAAGTGAGTTATGATCACTCTCTATGGTAGGAATAACAACCATATCGATGACCGAACTCCAGAGCCCCCGGTCCAGCAGAATATAGTCTATCCTTGTGGAGTGACCAACTCTGTTGAACGTTGGGGCACCCATCTGATCAGAACGTGTGCGGCCATTGGCTGCTCTTAATCCAAACTCTAATGTAAGTGCGTTAAGCTGTATTGCACTGCGAGTCCAGCGCTTAATGGGTGGGATAGAGAGGATGGGAATACCCCACCTACTGTCCTCTTCTCCTAAATCGGGTATTCCTTCTAGGGGGAGTGGCTCATATGTGCAGTTGAAATCTCCTGCTATTATGATATGGCCAGGTTCGTTATGGTCCCCTAATTGGGCCTCAAGTTCCGCTACTGTTGGTGAGATGCACCCATTTTTGGAGCCTCTAACGTAGACATCGTAGAGATCTACAAGTAGTCCCCCACGTTGGCCCGATAGAGAGATACCAAGGATGTCTGGGTTTCCTGCCTTTTTTATGGTTATCCGACAGTTGAGCGAAATGCTTACCCAGATGATAAGCCCCCCTGATGGCCGCCCCTTCCCTGCCTTAGGTTTTACAGCTGGTGTATAAAATGTGACAAACCCGACACGGTGCAGTGGCTCAGTGATCCAGGTCTCTTGGAATACACAAATCTTGTGGGCGTCAATCAGGACGTTCCACTCCGGGAGGCCTAATTTCCTAGAGATCCCCGCAAGGTTCCAACTAAGAATTTTTATCTCGCCATGTGTTGGATCACCGTCGGGGATGGTAATAATTTTAGAATTTGGTGGGTCTACACTGTCCCTAGTAAATATGTGGGCAAGTGGTATTAGGGGTGCCTCTGTTGGGGATTCGGAACATATAGGGAGAGATGTGGCTGGCGGAACATCCTCCATATCGTTATCGGTGATAGTGAGATTTATATCTGGACCTTCCATGAAGTTGAGTCAGTCTACCTCATCTAGCACACAGTATCTATTTGGATGAGCGAATTGTGAATACGAGGGGTCAAAAGAAGGGGGCAAGTCCTGCCATGGCTGTTGCCAATGATGGTTAGCGAATTGTGGAGGCTGAAGGGGTTGCTGCCACTGCTGAGCAGCCTGATATAGGGGTGGTAGATGTTGAAAAGGTTGTTGCCACTGAAGACTAGCATGATGTGGGAATAAAGATGAGAATTGTGGTGGTTGTTGCCAGTGTTTAGTGGTATGTTGCGGGGGATACACTGACCCTCTGTTAGTTGGAAAAGTAGGCCGATGGGGATTTAGTCTTGGCGGCATGGGAAGGAAATAAGACAAAGGGAGTGGATTGATTTGGGTAGCAGGACCACTATTGGGTGTATTGCATATGTAGCTGGCTGCCCCTATATCCCTAAAGTTAACTGTAATTACATCCCCTGCTATTGTTTTCTTACTCCTGCCCACCCAGTCCCCTCTACGCACTGTAAGAATTTCACCACTCATATTGCTAGGTAAAGGTTTGTGTAGTTGAAGCCACTGAGCACATTTGTTTTTTAGCTCTACAAAGGTTTCTTTTACTCCCTCCTTCAGTGGGGGAACGGCTGTCAGCACAACCACAAAAGGAGAGACTTCCGGTGGCAGGCTAATTGACTTAAAGCGCGCCTGCTTTGGCTTAGAGCCTTTGGGCTTGTTTGTAGAATGAGGAGCTGCAGTGTTAGTAGACTTTCCTGTGAGATCTTTTGCTTGTAAGTTGGTAGTTTTATTTCCACCAGCAGATTGTTGCAAAGCCGAAGTAGGACCCACCGCCTTCGGAGTAGATAGGGGTGGGGATTGAGCAGAAGTATTCCCTGTTTGGGACAGGTGTAATACAGCTGAATCCTTGGTAGCTGATGGTATTTTTGCCTTGTTAGATGCATCTTTAGGGGGCTTGACGCAAGGTGAAGGTTTGGGAAGCGTTTCTTTAATCCCTTGTGACTGAATAGACCCAGGCCCATTCATCTTATTAGGCCATTTCGAAGTTATTAGCGACGTGAGTCTGTCAAGTTTGGAGATTAAAGGCTTTATTTGCGCTGCTATTGTGGCCTCAAGGTCCAGTTTAAGATCTGTTACCATATTTTCAACCCAGCAGGGTATGCCTGACGCCAGGTGCGGGGTAGGCGATATCAAGTTGTGATTCCTTGCTTTAGCTTTAGGTTTTTCCTTAGACTTGGTCTTGGACGCCACCTTTGTAGGAATAGTAACCCTGCCCCCAGTGTCGATAGGTACAGAAAGTGTTCCTTTGTCCATTTGCCCATCTAGGCTTGGCTTCGTCTTTTCAGATGTCTGGCAGACTTCTAGATCTGGGGCAACCTCAAGATCAACATAAGACGGATCCGAGTCAGATTGGGTGACTGACAAATCGACAACGTTCGGAACTGTGAATTCGCCAGCGATGGTCAAGGGTAGGGGTAAGGAACAATTAATCAAAGCTTGCTGGGAGGGTGAATTTGCGTTTGCAAGAGAGCCCAAGGAAGAGCGCTTAGCGTTCATGAGGTCCAGGGAAACTCTTTTTTCCAGCAATATAATACTTTTATCGATGGTCTCATTCACCCGTGAAATAAAAAGATCTATAGGTCCAGTCACTTGTGCTACCGCCATGGCTTTTTTAGTACAGCTTCTAGTTCTATTGCGCATAGTTGACATCTGTGGTGCTGGGTCAGATGCAAGAAGGGGCCTCTCAAAAGCGGTAGATGATAGGGCTAGGAGGCGGGCACTATGTGTTTATAAAAGAGATGGAAATCACAGTTCCGCCTACCTTGCCAACGGATGAAGGGCGAGGATACAGGGGTTCAGGGCCAGGGCCGTCCTCTGCCTTCCTTGAACGGCCTTAAAGGCCCCGGCCTTTGCCCCGCGCGCGTCCCGCGTGCGCGTTGCTGCCACAGCTTATCTAAGGAGAGGTCAAGTGGAGGGGGCGGGAAGAGGACCAGCTGTGACCGATCCGCGCCGCTAGGCACGCTGGTCCTCGCAGTCCCGCCTCTGACCTTGGTGACCAGCTGTTGGTTTCCAGGAAGCGCGTTGGTGTTCATGCACGTCGAGGGACAGGAGGCTAAGTCCACAGTAACCAAAATCTTTGCCTACGAGCGGCTCCCGCGAAGCGGGGGCCGCGAGGCGTGGCGAAGTGGCGAAGTGGCCGGAGAGCAACAGGAATCAAGAGCAGCGCTCCAAACAGTAAGGGACCCTGGATGGCCAGCTGGAGGTGTCTGGGGATGATGCGGGTCTTCTTGTTGTCATGGGCAGCGTTGCCGGCCAGCTCCAGGATCTCAGCGGTCAGCGTAAATACCTATCCAACTCGCTGTTCGAGCGTCTGCTAGGTGCAACCTTCAACGCTGTAAACTGAGCAGCTCAGCCGAGCAGAAATATGGCTTTCAAGCGTGGTCTGGCCGCGGACAAAGATGACCTTTCCTCACTCGATCGCCGGCTCCCACTGAAGCGGCTTCACCGGATTCGGAGTTGCTGCCAGGAGGTGGCGCTCACGTGCAAGTTCCTTGGGCTATCTGGCTGCTTGGACCAAGGAATATCATCCACCATGGTCACCGACCATGGTGTCCAGTTCACATCTCTAAAGATGAAAGAATGTTTGCAAAACTTCAACTTTAAACATGTAAGAACTGCGTTGTATTGCCCCAAAGCAAATGGACTGGTTGAGAGGGTCAATAGGTTGATTAAAAAGCATATTTAACTAGCTGTTGTAAATGGTCGTGAGGTAGAAACATCCCTGTGTGACTGTCTTTGGGCATACCATACCTCACCCAATCTCATCACATGTGTTTCAGCTTTTGTTTCCCTCAGAGGGAGAGACCCTTGTACTACGATGCACCCTATGTCTTTGGGTAGAGGTATGGGGGTTTGTTCTGATAAAGCTAAAGTCAGTGAGAAGGTGGATCCACATAAGAGCAAGTACAAGAAATGGTATGATGGGAAGAATGGAGTGAAAAATCCCACTTGGAAGAGGGTGACTGGGTACAGGTTAGAAGGAACATTAAGATCCTCAAAGTCATAGTAAGTTCTACCCTCCATGATGGGTGACCAAAGCATATAACAATGTGGTTTTGCTTGAGAACGGTCAGTTATGGAGTTCTGATAGAATTGTCAAAAGCAGAAATGTTTAATTTGTTATTTTCACTATATGCAATGGAGGTGTCTTGTAATTTCCTCTTCTACTTTACTCCCTTTGTTTTCCCTTTGGTGTGCATTGTTCCCACCCCTTGTAATGTTCCCCAGTTGTACATTCCAAGAGAGCTTGCCATGGATTGTTGGAACCGTTGAACTGACAGTCGAGTCGGAGAGTGGATGGCTGAATAAAGAATGCTTCACACCTAACTTTCTGGTCTTCTTCATTTCTACTTTGCTACATTTACCTTTGTGAATCAGGTCCCAGGTCTATAGTTCTGTTGTGGTATGAATTTCTAGTCTGTGTTAGAAGGGAATTTCCAAATATTGAGATGTCTATTTACTGCAGCGTTCCAGTTGTTTTTACCTAACACCATAAAATGAAGGCGCGGTCGAGCTGCTAATGCAACAAGTTGACACTTTCCTCTTGAAGGGGGCATTATTTCTTTTTTAAGTTTTCAAAAACCTGTAACATTTAAAAAAATACATATTGTACATTGTTTGTATACTTCTTTGGCACTTTATTTGAGAAAATGAGTCTATAGTATTGTTGTGATCTGTATTGCTAGTTTGTGTTATGAGATCATATGCACATTGAGAGATGCCAGTTTGGTTAGCGCTCCTGTTGTTTTTTACCATAAAATGAAGTCTGGGTGTGTTTGAGATGGTTATGCAACATGCTGACACTCCACTATTCAAAGGGGCATTATGTTTTTCCAAAAACTTTAAAAACAGCAAAAACCGAGAAAAGTCTAAAAAAAATACATATTGCACATTGCTTTTATTCTTTGTGCATTCTTTGTTTCAGACATCAGGTCTATAGTACTGTTGTCATCTCTATTACTATTCTGTAATAGCCAATTTGGTTGACACTTCACCATACAATGAAGGCTGGGACGCAGGCACACAACTGGCACGTAATTGATACGCCAAAGGCAAGCTGGTCTACTCCTGTCAACGTTCAAATGAGACGAAAGGGCAGGAACCCTCTTCCATTGATTCCAAGTATGTGCACATATTCAACCTTACAGTTGGGTGAGCTAATCGGAACTATCTGGGAGGAGTGCCTCCATCCAATTAATTTATTTATGCTGGAACTTCAATGTAAAAGTTGCTCTATTCCCCCAGTGGTCCTCTTTTCAGTGGCTGGTATATTTATATGATCAATTGCAGGATGTCAGCCATGCCCTATATCTGAATTACTCACTTGTCTGGAGGAGGAAAGACTAACTGGCACATGCATCAACAATGCCATTTGCGATTCCTTAATAGCGAAAAATAAGGATTCGCTAATAAGGAATAGCAAAAGGCTATGCATGTAGAATTTGCTTACAAAATAGCGAATCCTAAACATTCCTTAATTGCTACTCGCAAATTGCGAGTCGCAATTAAGGAATACCTCCCCATTGATTCCTGTGGGCCTAGAGGCCCATAGGAATGAATGGGAGGACGTTCTCAATTTGCTAATCTCAATTAGAGAATCGCAAATTGCTCATGCTATTTCAAGGGTGCCAGGGCATCAAAAAGGACACCCCAAGGGCATGTGTGTGTGTAAAATGGAACTTTGAAAAATGCTCCCCCTATTAGCGAAATCGCTAATTTTTAAACTTTCATGCATTGCATTTAAGGAATCTCAATTTGGGATTCCTTAAATGCAATCGCAATTTAAGGAATCGCTATTTAGAGATTCCTTAAATAGCGATTTTTGCATTTGGGATGATGCATCCCAAATGCAAAAATACCGGTCGCAAAGGGGCAGATTCTGCTAATCTGCCCGTTTGCGAGCAGGTTTCTCGTTGATGCATGTGGCCCAGTATATGTTATTCCTCACAGAAGCCTGGTTATGCTCTGAGTCGGTCCCAACATCATCCAAGCCTTGGCTTCAGGATACTTTATCTGCCAGAGAGAACGGGTGGATTAAAAAAAGGAGGGATTGCTATAATATTCAAGGATACATTTTGATGCTCTAATGAACCGCTGCAGCCACTGCATCATCCTGACTGAGAAAGCTTGGCTTGTTCATCTCCTTGACAACAGCTTTCTCCATTGCAGGTGTGCTCCTGTATCGACCACGTGCTCCAATTGGTTCAGTGACTAAATATCGAGGGACATAATATAGAATGCCCAAAATATCGAGGCCAAAATATAGAAGGACAGAATATTGAATCCCTATCTACAAACAGGTAAGTACTAAAATATCGATTCCAAAATGTTAAAATATAGTTAGCTAAAATATCGAATTTTTTAAATGTATTAAAAATAATATAAAAGTAATTAAATATTAAAAACAATTAAATAAAACATATATAATATAATATAAAGAAGATTAAAATGTAAACATAATAAAAGTAGCGTAGGGGTAAAAATTACTATTCCCACTCTAAAGAGTGCAACAGTAGGGAAAGCGTTGGATAGCGGGAGGATACAATTTACTATTACCACTCCAGAGAGTTCAACAGTAGGGAAAGCGTTGGATAGCGGGAGGGGAAAAATTACTATTCCTACTCCAGTGTGTGCAACAGTAGGGAAAGCGTTGGATAGCGTAGGGGTACAAATTACTATTCCCACTCCAGTGAATGCAACAGGAGGGAAAACGCTGTATAGTGTAGGGGTAAAAATTACTATTCCCACTCCAAAGAGTGTAACAGTAGGGAAAGCGTTGGATAGCAGGAGGGTAAAAATTGCTATTCCCACTCCAGTGAGTGCAACAGTAGGGAAAGAGTTGGATAGCGGAGGGTAAAAAATACTTTTCCCACTCCTGAGAGTGCAAAAGTAGGGAAAGTAATGATTTAAATTTAAAATAAGATTACATTAATTATCAATACCAATAAAAAGTTAATTACAAATAATTACCAATTAATAACAATTAATTACCATTGAAAAATATTAATTAGCAATTAATAACAATTAATTACCAATTAATACAAATTAATGACCAATTAATAATTAATTATCAATTATCAATACACATAAATTAAAACATTTATATTTACTTTATTACAATTAGGTGCCGATTCCGATCCGTTAAAAAAAAATTGCGTACGACTCGTATCCGTATATTTTTCCGTACGATTCGTACAAGTGCCCTACAACCGGTGAAGTACGATTCGCACGTTAAATATACATACGAATAGCGTCGGGAAAAGTGTACGAGAGGGAGCCGGACATTTTTACGTGCAAATCATAAAACAGAAGTCCGAGCGCGCAAGTACGATCCGTACCGCCCGTCCGAATACACAACCGCATGTAAAAGGCCCCGTACAGAGCAAACACAGTAGCACACATGTACACGGGTAAACTTGTGCCCGGATACGAGTCGTACAGCCCCCCCTCCCCCCGCATATGTCAGCACCGTACCCCCGTATGTCAGCACTGTACCCCCCGTCCGCACTGTACCCCAGCCTCGTACCTGTACGCACCGTACCCCAGGCCCGTACCCCAGCCTCGCACCTGTACGCGCCGCACCCCAGGTGCATACCCCAGCCATGTACCTGTACGCACCGTACCCCAGGACCGTACCCCAGCCCCGCACCTGTACGCGCCGCACCCCAGGCCCGTCTCCCAGCCCCGTACCTGTACGCACCGTACCCCAGGCCCGTAACCCAGCCCCCCCACCTGAACGCGCCGCAACCCAGGCGCGTACCCCAGCCCCGTACCTGTACGCACCGTACCCCAGGACCGTACCCCAGCCCCGCACCTGTATGCGCCGCACCCCAGGCCTGTCTCCCAGCCCCGTATCTGTACGCACCGTACCCCAGGCCCGTACCCCAGCCCCGCAGCTGTACACCCTGCACCCCAGGCACGTACCCCAGCCCCGTACCTGTACGCACCGTACCCCAGGCCCGTACCCCAGCCCCTTACCTGTACACGCCGCACCCCAGGTGCATACCCCAGCCCCTTACCTGTACGCACCGTACCCCAGGACTGTACCCCAGCCCCGCACCTGTATGTGCCGCACCCCAGGCGCGTACCCCAGCCCCGTACCTGTACGCACCGTACCCCAGGCCCGTACCCCAGCCCCGCACCTGTACGCGCCGCATCCCAGGCATGTACCCCAGCCCTGTACCTGTACGCACCGTACCCCAGGACCGTACCCCATCCCTGCACCTGTACGCGCCGCACCCCAGGCCCATATCCCAGCCCTGTACCTGTACGCACCGTACCCCAGGCCCGTAGTGCCTGTACGCGCCGCACCCCAGGCCCGTACCCCAGCCCTGTACCTGTACGCACCGTACCCCAACACCGTACCCCAGCACCCTCACTCAGCATCGCATATGTACGGACCTTACCTACGTGAAAAAGACTCGTACAGAACCAGGACACTGTAAAACAGCACAAGGAGGGTCAATTTGACTCGCACAACAACACAAAACACGTCTAGATGACAAAATACATCTCAATGACTGACCTGGCACATCCAAACAGGCAAACAGAGGCCCAAAATCACAACCACCTCTTATAACACACCCACCAAAAATTCAAACCCAGCCACACCCACAAATTGACCAATTAAAAGGGCCCACACACACAACCCATGAGACTTTGCAACAGACCCACTGCAGCCAGACCCCACAGACAAACAACTGCACCTTACTTACACCTTAACTACACCTTAACTTACACACCTTCACACAACCTCCTTCACAAACACCCCCTCTTCACAGTCACACATACACCGTCACATTCACACCCACACACCCAAAACCATCCACACCCACACCCCATGCCCACAGACAAGAATCCAAAGTTCACAAGGGTGGAGCTGGACCTCCTTGTCAACGAAGTCATCAGAGTCGAGCCACAGCTGTTTGGAACATTGGTCAGACAGACCAGCATAGCCCAAAAAACTAGCCTGTGGCAGAGGATCGTCGATAAGGTGAATGCTGTTGCGCCCATCCGAAGGACCAGGCATGAATGCCAAGCCAGGTGGTACGATCTGCGCAGGGCAGTCAAGCCGAAAATGAACGAGGAATACGCCCAGAGCAACATCACTGGAGGTGGGCTGCCCCGCAGACCCGTACATTACCATCCCTGGGAGAAGGTGATGGCCCTGCTTCCGCCGGTGGGAGTACACTGAGTCGAAGGAGTCACAGAGCCTGGTGAGTACACAAACTACTTACGTAACATGGGGGCAATGGCATCCACACCCCAAATACACCAAATGCACGCAACTAACCCCAAGCCCTTACCGGACACAACCACACTCAAAAAGCACGCTCATGCCACTAACATGTCCATGCCATGTCCCAGGCTACACGAACCACAAACCCAAGACTGGATGTCCGGGAAGCTGGGAGGGTGGGCCTCACAAAACACATTGTGACACTCAGAAGCAGACACCAATGCCCTCAGCCCATATGGCCTAGGTACATACCCATGCACCATGCCCAAGGCACAGGGACTGGCAAAGTACTGACAAGGTAGCTGACACTTGGCCCTGCTGTATGCAGCACAAGGCCCTCCTGTGACCACTGTACACTCAAACACCAACTCCACTAGCTCAGATATCTAGCACAGGAACTCACACTCACTGTCATGCCAGCATGCACCATGAGGGGACAGACACATCACCTGGGAGACTACACACAACAGCAGGCCCGGTCACAACCCCCCCTTACACAAGCACACACCCCTGGGGCAGGCAATCACCAAAGATGACTGACACCGGATCAGGAAACTGAAGGCTGAGCTGCGCACAGGAAACACACCCTCAGCAGGTGTTGAGGGCCCGTTGTGGGGACCAACATGCCCAAATACATACGCAACCATGGACTTCATGCACAATAGAGATTCTAATCCATGAAGAACAGCATGCATGTTGCTAATCTACACATAGGCTCATATGCACAATCGTTGACAACTATGCCAGAGATGCCGCATGCACAGACCTGCATTGACAGAGATGAGGCACCTTGGAGGGTGAGGAACACCTTTATTACTCAGGCTCACACCTAGGGAAATGCATCAATATGAACAGACTCACAGGTCATTTAGCTGAACATGTGGGACCTACACTGGACACCCCCTTCACACCACAAATGCTGTAAATCCATTGAACTGGCACACAAGTGAAGGGGGTGAGCCAAACAACCCCTGCTGCACACAGAGAGGCTGCAATTCTCTATTGAGCCTCTTATGGGGATGTCCCACACTATGTCCACCCGTAGCCTCCCGTATGTTTCAGAGGGAAGTTTTACACACATTGATGCCTTCATCACAATCCACAATCCCATTACAGATGACTGTCACGTAGGGTGACTATCAATTCATGGGAGTCATGCTACATGTCATGTGCCCCATGGTGAGTCGACATGTATGCTTAGTAACACAACCTGCACAGGAGCAGTGCCCACACATTCCAAACAACTACCACACCCAAAATGCCTTGCTGCAATCCTTACCCAAAGGAGACTTTTCACCATGTCCGTGCATGTAACGCTGATTCAGCACACATTGCAATACTCATGAGGAATAGCAGAAGCCCAACGATGCCACGAGCAGACAACATGCGCAACTACCTGGGGATGACAGACACATAAGAAGTCACCAAAAAGATAGTCAACCGCATGCATGGTCATTTACTCTACAGGAATAAGGTTGTCACCATGCTAGTTTTAAATTTACTGTCTCAGCTACAATGTGTGGAATGACATCATCACTCGAGTGACACATCAGAACACACCTCTAAGTCACTTAGCATACAGTCAGCTGGACACACACATTGCAACACATGCCACACAAGGCTCAAAGCGTGCACACTCAGACCCAGGGACTCACCATTATGAGAAGAAGTTGCGTATGAGCTGATTCCGGATTTCCTCCTCCTCCTCCTCCTCACTTGCCTTGTGACCAAGCCCTTCATCCTCCACAGGTGGATATTCCTGCTCATCCGGATCCAGGATGAGTGGCACAGCTTTCTCCACTGCCATGTTGTGCAGCATGCAGCACACGATGAAGATTTTGCAGACCTTCACCGGTGCATATGGGAGGGATCCGCCTGTCTTGTGAAGGCACCGGAATCGGCTCTTCAGGAGGCCAAACGTCCTCTCAATCACTCGCCTGGTCTGCCCATGGGTGTTGTTGTAACGGTGATCTGCAGCTGTTCTGGGGTTGCGGAGAGGCGTCATCAGCCATGGCATGTTGGGATAGCCAGAGTCCCCTACATGGAAACATCATATAAAGAAGTGGGTCAGGAGATGCAGTAAGATACAAAGATACCGCTAAATACAGGACAAACAGAGTATACCCACCAACAAGACATGCTCGTTCGTTGTGCAGCCGCAGCATCACTTGTGGCATCCTGCTATGCCTCAAGATGTAGGCATTGTGTGCTGACCCTGGAAAACGTGCACAGACATGGGAAATCAGCATTTTAGGTAGACACACCACATGGGCATTAATGGAGTGATAATGTTTTCGGTTTCGATAGGCTACCTCCTGTGCCTGTGGTGGTACCAAAGCCACATGTGTCCCATCAATGGACCCAATTACATGGGGCATCCCTCCCAGGGCATAGAACTCACCCTTGACACCTGTCAACTGCTCACAAGTCGGAAAATGGATGAATTCATCCAGGTGCTCCAACATGGCTTCTAAAACATCATGCAGGACACGGCTGAACATGGTCTGGGACATGCCACCAACATCAGCTATGGTGAATTGAAACGTACCGGTGGCAAAAAAATGTAGGGCTGCCATCACCTTCATCTTGGAGGTCAGTGCAGTAGGATACCTGTGTAGCGGTTGGAGGTGTGGTTCTAGTCGGGCGGTCAAGTGCTCAATCAACTCTTGCGAGAAGCGGTAGCGTCTTATGCAGTCACGTTCCCTCATGGCACCCAAGTCTGGCATTGGTCGGGGGACAGGCGGTGCCCTGCAGAAATTTGGAAGGAATAACGAAGAGTGAGTACATTACAACACCAATGTCAATAAACTGAGCACATGTTCAACAGCTAATACACATCTGAGAAATACAGAGTCTGGTCTGTGCAATACATCCAGGACACGTATGCCAGCCAGATGAGACTCCTACGAAGAGCCAGCTACAACCGTTGATTGTCAAGTTCTCCATTACATGCCCTGAAACAAGCTGTGGGCCAGTGTAAGTGAACAGCCAGATACATCACAGGAGTGACATACATCCACATATCTGCATTTGAAGGATGTCATCTCATACAGACAGCTGGCGGCAAGCTAGACGCACAGGGCACATGTCATTAAAAATTAGCAGCTCACACACATTGCGATGAAGGGGTACACGTGAAAAAAGAAAACACAGACACGGAGATGATGCAGATATGCCCTCATGTCAAAAGAACATATTCGAAGCAACCAGACACACGTAACGTGTGAATCCACATGTGGCATGGTGTGCGTATATGTGTGCCATGGCCATCTACGCACAGACACATGTTGGATGCAGCAACAGCAGATGCAGTTGATGGAACACAAACAGCAAGCTCATGGGAACACATGACACACACGACATAGTCACATCGAGCCACACTGGTAGTGAGATGTCAGGTGTTAGTGTCCCTGTCCCTGGCATCAGGGGACAGTTGCGGGTGTTGGTGACTGTGCCATACCAGTGATGCAGTGCTTGACACGTTTGTACTACATGCACACATGTGCAAAATGTGAAGGGGAAGTGTGCCACATAGTGCCCCATCACACATGGCATGTGTACACAGGTCATCTCACATCTATTGTGCAAAAACATGAGGAGACATGTGCCATATCACTGTCTGACACACATAGGCCCTGCACAAGAAGGACTGCACTGACAATGACTTGATGTACAGCCTTGTGCGAGTCTGAGACCTCCATTCCTTTCCTGTGCACCTCCTATCACCAGTGGAAGATGTGAAACGCACCGTACACACGCTCTGAGGGCGTGTGTACGGTACGTATCACTATATTGGTGTTGGCGTAGGAGTACGCGTGTGTGTACGGACCGTACACATGTACGTGTACGACCAGTGTGTACACGTACATGTACAACGGTAGTACACGGATGTGTACTATGGTAGTACACGTATGTGTACACACTGGTGGTACACGTACGTGTACACACTGGTCGTTCACGTACATGTACGACCAGTGTGTACACGTACGTGTACGACCAGTGTGTACACGTACGTGTACTACAGTAGTACACGTACATGTACACACTGGTCGTACACGTACGTGTACACACTGGTGGTACACGTACGTGTACGACCAGTGTGTACACGTACATGTCAAACGCACTGTGCAACTGGTGCCGCAGGGGTACGTGTGAAACGCACCGTACCTGTGTGTGGATTGTAAAATTACATAGGGGACACATGAGGGACAAGTATTATGGCCTAAATGCATGCTGGTTGTCATGGAGACTGAGTTTCCAGCTCAAATTTTTCCATAAGGTGGCCAGCAAAAGTTGGTTGGAGACAATATACAATGTTGCAAAGTGGTTGACACTGTGGCCATTCTCGGTGTGTTCAGCATAGGTTGGCCTCTGTGGCATTGTTCCCTGGCCTCATTTGTATTTACGTAAAGTGTGCTACATGTGTCCACTGTACAGGGTGACCCCATTTGGCTTGTGCATACTCACACTGGCCAGTGCCTGTGTGTCTATGTACAACTATCTGATGATGGTTGTTTGTCACTAATATGTGTGGTCAGCCTCACGAGGTGATGTTGAGTACATTTAGGAGTTCTTGGTGCACATTTTAGTAAACCCAGATTAAGAGGTGTAAGTACTTGCTCTGTCTCAATCACATTGTCTCAGGTAGGGGGGGGTTTGTGCGGGCAAGGCCTACATGTCCAAAACGTATGTCTCCTTGCCAGGTCTGACCTGTGTGTGATAATTGTCTGGACAGACACTCAACATGCAGTGACCCAGTCATGTTGTGCAGGGTTTAATGTTTGTGCTTTGCAGCATGTGTCAAAAGTTAAAAGACATGGTTCCTGCTCATCCATTTTTGGCATCAGTGTGTGGTACAGATGCTACGTAGTTTGGTCTGTGTGTGCTGACATCTGTGTGGACAATCTTGGTTCCCATGAGGGTGTCTCCTCAGTGCAGGTGCTCCTTATTCCGACACAATTGCAGGGCCATTAGCTAATGCATTGTCCTGTGTTTGGACATGTGTGCCACTCCACATGACAGGTAGTGGGTCAGATGCGTTGCCAAATGTGTCATCATGGTACGGATGGCCATGTGACAGGTGGCATGATTCAAGTTGTTAGTCAAGAAGTCTTGTACGTTGGCACTCACTACACTTGTCAACATGTCTCAATAGTTGATATGCATGACTTTGATGTTTTGTGGTGAATGACAATAATGTGCCTGCATGACAGATGTCTCCCAAGGAAGTGCACAAGACATCACCGTTACACTTTTCTGGGACACGCTGGCACATTTAAAGCAAAGGCACAGTTAGGAAAAAATGTGTTTAGAGATTATACATATACATGTTCCCACAGTGTGGTTGCATTTGGGTAAGTCCTTGGTTGTTGCTGATACCAACTTACGAGTGTCAAGTCATCCAGACCACCGTGGTGCCATGTATATGTACTTACTGATACCCCATTTCTTCTTTATAGTGGCTTATTTGATTTAGGCTGCCAGCTCATACAATGACTGTGTAAATGTAGTTTTGTGTGCACCTCCTTGTGTGACTTCTGTTATACAGGCACATGTGTGTTCTGATCAAAAAGTGGCACATTCACACATTCCAAACACGTCGATTGTGTAAAGTGTTGTGATTCCCAAGAGTTCACAGTGTATTTCTTTTGGCTTTCCAAATTACTCACAGGTCTCTGAGTGTGGGGACACCTTCAGCATTGGCGTCTGTTATTTGCCCTTGGGTGCACCAATACTGTTTCTTTCACAGTGAACAAGAGGTGGCATGCCTTCATAGTCTGGCTGTGCTTAACAATTCCCAGACACCATATCCTCTGTATAATTGGATATCGAGTTATTTGCTGTTGTGTCCTAATTTTCATTGTTTCCAAGTGGCATGATGGGTCAATCAACAGGGGAGTGCAGGGCTTACATATGTGCGGAGTATTCTAGATGTTACTCATGATGCATTTCCTGATATGCACTGTGACCTATTTTGTTTGGAAGCATGTGTCATATGTATACAGGTGTCTGATTATTTTCTGTCTCTTCACCTTGCCCACAGCATCATCGGGGGACACCGAGGGAGACACCTGCACGGATGTGGAAGAGGGATCCAGCACCGGTGCCACCAGTGCTGGCGAGTCTGGCGCAGCAAGTGGCACGGAGGGCGAGGGGAGTCAGGCGGAGGACCTGTCTAGTACCAACACCGACTACGACGCTGACGGGTCCGAGGCTGAACTCCCAGAGGGGGCAGAGGCTGCTCCAACAGCTGGCAGCAGCACTACATCTGTCACCGCCCCCTCAATTCCCATCACCGCCCTCCATGTTGCTCCGGTCCCTTCTGTCCGTGTAGGGCAACAACTTGTCTCCTTCGTGCCAGGCACCGCACCCCCTGCCCTGTCTCCCCTGCTGCCCTCACTGCCGAGTCTGTGGACATTCAGTGGCAGTTGCAGGTTGGCCAGACATCGCTGCTGAGTGTCCTCCATGGCCACACCAGACTGCTGACACAGATGGTGTCGTACATGGAGGGCATGTCATCAGCGATGTCTGACCAACGGATGTTGCTGACGTCCATGGACTTGTCACTGACGGCAGCAGTGAGTCTCCTGCAGCGCTTCGTCCCCCCCACCCCTGCACCATCCACACTTCCCACTCCCATGCCTGTCCCAAGCACACCCAGACATTCCCAGGCACGCACCTCACCAGACACAGGCAGCACACCAACACGGAAGGGCAAGCGCACACCTCCTGTCACGCACACTCAGGGGGAAGAAGGCACACCCACTGGGTCTGGGGCACACAGGCAGACACGCAGCTACAGTCGGAGTCCGCATTCCTCACTCCCCAGTCCCTCCAATGTCACTCTCCTCGGCTCCCCTGCCCCACAATCTGAGAAGGAGACCTACTTGGCTGTGCTGGGCCTCAGCCCCACTGGTTCACCAGCCCGCAAACGGGCAAGGCACTCCACGGGTAGGGGAGTTGAGTCCCCCCCCTGTCCACCACCTCCCCCAGTAGCGCTGCAACCCATCCCTCCGACCCCCCCCTCCATTGGGCCTGTGGGTTCTTCGGGTGCAGGGGAGACGCTGGACGAGCTTGCGGATGTGTGCAGCGCCCTGCTAACCACCACCTTTGGCACTGCCCCACCCCCTGTGGTGGAGTCGTCCGTCCCTGCACCCACAACACCTACCCTTTCCCCCTCCTGTCCCTGCAGTGCCTGGTCCTTCCCCACATGATGCCCCCCCGTCGATGAACATGAAGTGTCTAATGTGCAGGCAAGCTAGGGGAGACGCGTGGTCATGTGTCCCCCCCAGGACTTCGCATCTAGACTGGCCTATGGCCTTTGTAAATAGTGCCCTTTTATACCTTTTAATTTAATGCTGAATAACGCATTTTGTTTTTCCTTTGAACACTGTTGCTTTTCTGGTATTGATGTTGGTGCTGATGCTCCATGAGTTGGGGTGGTGATAATGTGTCTGGGAAATGTTGTAGTCTGCTGCTCATGGGGTGGACCCTGGTATCTGCGTGCCATCACAAGGTCTCTGCAAAGATCCTTTGTTCGTGTATGCTCTTTGTGTTTGGAGACATTGTCCCAAGGAGTGTTCCTTCCTCTGTGGGACCTGACATCTTCCCTGCAGGGAGTTGCACAATTGTTGTGCTGACCTGTGTCTACATTTCCTTGGTGGGTGACGGATCCCTTCAACTATGGCCATGCCTGCTGAGCAATGTCTCCGCCTGCATCGTCTGTGCCATCCTTGGTAGTCACTGTACTTGTGTATAGATTATGTTGCCATGCCTTCATGTAGAAATTGTTCCTTTTACGTACTATGCATGTGTGTACTCCCAGCCTAGCACACATATGTTACTTGTACTGCAGGGTATTTGGGCACCTGACTCACAATTGTGGGCATTGTATCTGTGGGAACTCCACCCTATTCCTTCCATGGGAGACAACAACTTGGTGGCTGTCCCAGCACCTGTACATACCTATCAGTCCTGGAATGTGCGTGACAGTGTGTGTTCCCTTTTGCTCTCTTAGTTTAGTAGACTTTAACATGACTATACAGTCTTGTGGCATGATCTCATTGTGTATTGTGCTGCATCCGCCAGGGGTGGGTATGCATGTGTCATTTGTCATCACACACACATGTGGTGTGTCATGCAGTGGGGGGAGGACATCCATCCTCATGGGAGTGGGACACTGCTGTCAGTGAAGTGTTGTTATGGCACTCTCAACATTTTCGCACATTGGGGATGCGTTCATACACCCATGGAGTTGTGGTCATCTGAGGATGATGTACACACCCCCATGTCTCTGTCCACTGCGGGTATTCCTCTGCACCCACCCCCATGTCTCTGTCCACTGCTGGGAGTGATAGGCACCCACCCCTCACATGTCTCTGTCCACTGCTGGGAGTGATAGGCACCCACCGCTCACATGTCTCTGTCTACTGCTGGGAGTCCTCTGCACCCACCCCCATGTCTCTTTCCACTGCTGGGGGTGATAGGCACCCACCCCTCACATGTCTCTGTCCACTGCTGGGAGTGATAGGCACCCACCCCTCACATGTCTCTGTCCACTGCTGGGAGTGATGGGCACACACCCCCATGTCTCCGTCCACTGCTAGGAGTCCTCTGCACCCCCCCCCATGTCTCTGTCCACTGCTGGAAGTCCTCTGCACCCACCCCCATGTCTCTGTCCACTGCTGGGAGTGATAGGCACCCACCCCTCACATTTCTCTGTCCACTGCTGGGAGTGATGGGTGCCCACCCCCATGTCTCTGTCTACTGCTGGGAGTCCTCTGCACCCACCCCCATGTCTCTGTCTACTGCTGGGAGTCCTCTGCACCCAACCCCATGTCTCTGTTCACTGCTGGGAGTGATAGGCACCCACCCCTCACATGTCTATGTCCACTGCTGAGAGTCCTCTGCACCCACCCCCATGTCTCTGTCCACTGCTGGGAGTGATAGGCACCCACCCCTCACATGTCTCTGTCCACTGCTGGGAGTGATAGGCACCCACCCCTCACATGTTTATGTCCACTGCTGGGAGTGATAGGCACCCACCCCTCACATGTCTCTGTCCACTGCTGGGAGTGATGGGCACCCACCCCCATGTCTCTGTCCACTGCTGGGAGTCCTCTGAACCCACCCCATGTCTCTGTCCACTGCTGGGAGTACTCTGCACCCACCCCCATGTCTCTATCCACTGCTGGGAGTGATGGGCACCCATCCCCATGTCTCTGTCCACTGCTGGGAGTCCTCTGCACCCACCCCCATGTCTCTGTCCACTGCTGGGAGTGATAGGCCCCCACCCCTCACATGTCTCTTTCCACTGCTGGGAGTGATAGGCACCCACATCTCACATGTCTCTGTCCACTGCTGGGAGTGATAGGCACCCACCCCCATGTCTCTGTCCACTGCTGGGAGTCCTCTGCACCCACCCCAACTGTCTCTGTCCACTGCTGGGAGTGATAGGCACCCACCCCTCACATGTTTATGTCCACTGCTGGGAGTGATAGGCACCCACCCCTCACATGTCTCTGTCCACTGATGTGAATCCTAGGCAGACACCCACCCACCCGTCTGCACCCTTGGTGCAGTACACTGCTCTCCTGGGCATACACCCCCCCAATATACTGGTTAGATGCTGCACCAGGCCCTATGACAACATTTGTGGCGTGTGTATGCCTTGTATCACTAATGTACTGGTGCCCTAGGGGTACGCGTGATGCAGTCCGTACCCACACTCTCAGAGTGTGGGTACGGTCCGTACCCCTACATCACCACAACTATGGTGGTACGGACCGTACACACGCTCTGAGGGCGTGGGTACAGGCCGTAACCCTACGTCACCACAACAATGGTGGTTCGGCCCGTACCCACGCCCTCAGAGCGTGGGTACGGGCCGTACCGCTACATCACCACAACAATGGTGGTACAGCCCGTACCCATGCCCTCAGAGCGTGGGTAAGGGCCGTACCCCTACGTCACCACAACAATGGTGGTAGGGCCCGTACCCACACCCTCAGAGCGTGGGTACAGGTTGTACCATGCATACCCCTATGTCACCCCAACAATGGTGGTACAGCCCGTACCCACGCTCTGGGGGCATGGGTACGGGCCGTACCACCATTGTTGTGGTGACGTAGGGGTACGGCCCGTACCTACACTCTGAGGGCGTGGGTACGGCCCATACCACCATTGTTGTGGTGATGTAGGGGTACGGCCCGTACCTACGCTCTGAGGGCATGGGTATGGGCCGTACCACCATTGTTGTGGAGACGTAGGGGTACGGCCCGTACCCACCCTCTGAGGGCGTGGGTACGGGCCGTACCACCATTGTTGGGGTGACGTAGGGGTACGGCCCGTACCCACGCTCTGAGGGCGTGGGTACGGGCTGTACCACCATTGTTGGGGTGACGTAGGGGTACGCGTGGTACAACCCGTACCCACGCCCTCAGAGCGTGTGTACGGGCCGTACCCCTACATCACCACAACAATGGTGGTACACCACGCATACCCCTACATCACCCCAACAATGGTGGTACGGCCCGTACCCACACCCTCAGAGCGTGTGTACGGGACGTACCACCATTGTTGTGGTGATGTAGGGGTACGCGTGGTACGGCCCGTACCCATGTTCTGAGGGCATGGGTACGGGCCGTACCACCATTGATGTGGTGACGGGACGTCTCCACGTCCATTTCGGTTGTGGCGGGATGCAGAGATCGGTGGACACGCCCCCCGAAGTGACCATACCCTGGAGGCACTGTATGTACATGATATATGTGGTATAATTTGGGTAGGGGTTAAGTTTCATGCCCCTCGCCCCCTCTTTGACCATGGGTGTTGTTCTGACCTTCTGCGGCATCTGCGTCGGTTTCTGTGCACCAGGTCGTACGCTAGGAGGGCCGGGATTACACGTAGGATGGGGTCCATGGCTGTCCGTCGCGTACAGGTGCTCCTTCTTCGCATCGTCCTCAATTTCCCAGGAGTTTTTGGCTGCCGTAAAAAATGAGCCGTGCGGAGTGACGCAGGCACGAATCGTACTTACCGGTCCATAAAACGCTGTCTGACTCTGTCCGAACGTCACGTACGCGATGTCCCGGATCGGAATTGTGGGTATTTTTTAGCCGCATGTAGTTTTGTACGAATCGTATGGAAATTCTATTTCTGTACGAATCGTACTTGCTGGTTTGTAAGGAGGATTTCCCGGGTACGAGTCGTACGGAGAATACGCTCCGTACGGCCATTCGTACCCATGTTTTACAGGATCGGAATCGGCACCTTAATTTACTTCCCACCCAATTCCCCTATGAACCCACAACCCACTCCCAATAATAAAAAATACAATTAACATTATTATCAATTAATCAATTAATAAAAATAATTTTGCAATTAATAAAAATGAATTAGCAATTCATACAAATTATTTACCCATTAATACAAATTAATTACCAATTAATAATTAATTATCAATTAATTATAAATACACATAAATAAATAAATAATTATTTACTTTATTTCAATTAAATTACTTCCCACCCAATTCCCCTACTAACCCACAACCCGCGCCTAATAATAAAAAATACAATTAACATAATTATCAATTAATCAATTAATATAAATTAATTACCAATTAATACAAATTAATTACCAATTAATAATTAATTATCAATCAATTAATTATCAAAACATATAAATATAATTATTATTTAATTAACCATAATTAAATTACTTCCCACCCTATTCCCCTATAAACCCACAACCCGCTACGGAATTAAATTACGCAAAAATTAAATTACATAACATTCATTAGTTTAAATAAATTAAACATACATTACAAAAATAATACATAATTTTAACACATATACTACCATACATAACACCCAAAAAAAATTGATATTATAGATATCTATATTTTTAAATTCGATATTATGGTAATCTATATTTTAAAATTCGGTATTATGGAATTCTATATTTTTAAATTCTATATTATGGAAATCGATATTTCGTACCCCAATTTCAATATTCTGACCTATTTATATTTTGATAATTCGATATTCTGTCCACTCTATATTATGACTTCGATATTCTGGGCAGTCGATATTTTAGAAACGATATTTAGGGTGTTCACCGCTCCAATTTGCTGAGGCTCTTCCGGATGCCATTGCTAATCTGGCAATTAACAAACATACTTTACTGTAGTCGGCAATTTTAATGTTCATACTGAAGATCCTAAATGCTCCCAATCCACTAAGTCACTACAAGATCCATTTAATTACTAGAAAAATTATCCAACCCAAAACATGTAAAAGGGCATTGGATCGATCCCATTTTTGGTAATGACCTACACCTGAAAGTTTTGGATCAAGTACCTGTGAAGTGCTTAGACAATTTCATGAGTCCCATGGTGCTGGGCTCCCCATATCCCAACCTGTCCTCATGTCCAGTCATTTGGAGGGATCATAGCTGGACGAAACTGAACAGTGAGAAATGGAAATCTGCCCTGAGCGCTTCTATAAGGGATCTGAGTGTTGGCTAATGAAAAGGTCACCCGGTGGGTTAAACACACTGTTGCTCAACTTATCCCTGTGAAGACACTTAATCGATGTGCCAAGGGCAAATCTGCTCCGTAGTACTCTCCCCACCTTCTGACACTTAGTAAAGAATGCAAAAGATGTGAGAGGAACTGAAGGAAATATTATGATGAGCTAGGTAAATTGAAGTATTGTGAGGCTACAAGGAGCTACCATACAGAAATTAAAATCGCCCAAGTTGGCTACTATGAATGAAAAATGTAATAATGCTTCTAATTCCTTTGAAGGAATGTTTCAAAATGTCAAAACATTGACAGAGTCAAACTCGGAAAGTCCCATGGCTTTGCCCGCTATAGCTTGCTGCAAAGACTTTGCAAATATTTTCCTAAAAAAGAATCACAAACATTTACTCTACTTTTCAAGACATTGACAGACACATAGAGTTAAATGGAAATTATGGCAAACAGGAGGAGGGGAAGGCTTGCCTTTAGGACTTTCATAACATAACCCTGATAGTTTGCAGTACTATTTGACAATCATGGAAATCCGGATCGCCTCTTGATGAGACCCACCTCATATCCTTTATCATGTGGCAGATCTAATTTTTCTGGCCGTGCTAGAAATGGTAAATCTTTCCAAGCTATATGTGACAGTACCACCTGAGTGGAAATATGAAGTGATGAAAGCCTTATTGAAAATGCATAATCTCGACCACCTCTGCCTAGGGAGCTAGTATAGTCATTTTGCTGCTCCCTGGAATGAGCAGGGTGAGGGAGAAGCATGTTAATCAGCAACTATCTGGGTTCTTAAGTGCAAACAGTGTCTTGTCCTTGAACACGGGCCACAACCCTCATTTCTGGGGCCTAATAAGGAAAAGGTAGTAAGCTGTATGGCTAGCTCTAGATTCAAGTTAAACAGAGAAATGACAGAACTGATTATACTAGGCATTGACCCCAACTTCCATCCAATGTTAGGATGACCTGACTGCTTTGGTATGTCCCCTACTCCCGAGACAGTTATAACAAGTCTGGAGTATGGTTGGATAAATCCGTCAATAGATGAACAGGCAACAAAACTATCAGCTGCTGTGCTCTTTTGAAAATGCTGCAGAAAAATATATTACTGAACCATCTTTTATCCAGAAGGCTCGTGGACTAAGCATTAATTCTCTCTTTTCTCGATTACTGGAACTCTCTTTACCTGGGTGCACCCAAACTTATAACAAAGAGGCTTCAAGTTGTGCAGAACACAGCATCCCACCTTCTGTTCAATTAACTAAGACATCAATCAGCTAGTCAGGTCTTAGTCACTCTCCTTTGGCTTCCAGTAGACCAGAGGGTGAAATTTAAAGCCCTATATGTATCACAGAAGGCACTCCAAGGAAAAGCTTACAACCTTTAATTTCTCCCCAGGCAGAACCCTTGAATCAACCAATGCTCAACTGTTTAAGGTTCTCTATATCCGGGTAGCGAGAAGTGGAGGGTGCCCCTTTGCCAACCCTGCAGCCAAATCATGGAACTCTCTGCCCATACAGTGTTGTTCATCGATAATGAACTGATATTTAGAAAGCACCTTGAATCTGTCTATTTGGCAACTAGCGTCTTTACTGTTTCTTTTGATGTCACTTAATTTCAATGTGTGTAGCAGATGTTAATACTACAATGCCATAGAATAGAATGGCATGTTATCTACCATGGTTTGCCAAATCACATCCTTCTTTGCATTTGGCATTTGGCAATTTTTGAGGTGACAAAGTGAAGGTGTTCATTATTTGTCAACCTACTGATAAGGATTTGATTCTCCTTTTCAATTAAATTAGACTTCCTTTTCCCGTAGGCTGCTGTATGGTCATCATGGTTGGGGTTGTAGTCCTCCTGGCTTGTAGTTGTTTCCTCTATTTTGTTTATATTGAAAAGATATGTGGTTTGGCACACTGCTGATTAGCAGCACCTTAAAGGGTTTTACGGAATTCAAATCAGTATTGCACCATAATTTATACCATTGTGTCGAAATGTTTGACCAGTCCTTGCACCATGGTGCTCCGTACCATAAATACGCCCATCCAAAGGGCAAGAAAATGCTGCAACACAGTGCAAAATGTCCTGATGCTACACTGCCACAATGCAGAATTGCATCAGAACTCATAATTATGCCCATTAGAGAATAATGGAGATGTCTAAGGGCACTCCAAGAGTATGTGAGAGCAGAGTTATTTGGGGGACTTTTACTTACATCTGTAGTGAATGCACAGGAAAATGGGATGGTAGAAGGGAACATCACTTTTCACTTAAGCTGGGGGAGCATTTTCTGGTCCCCACTTTGCTCCAGTTTGCAGGATTTTGAGGGAAGAGAGTAGCATTTTCTGGTAGCCCCTACTGCATAGCACAAGGCTAAGAATCCAGCATCTCTGATCACAGAATTATCAGGCTCAGAGCATTGAGACCCAATTATTCTGGACATGCCATAGACACCACTAATCTCATAGCTACCCAGAGGATTATGCCACAGGATGTTTATCTAGGCAACTAGAGCCTTGGTGAGTGTCCTCCAGCTGACCAAGGATGATTCTATGTACCTCATTGAGGTCAGACTAAGGCAGTATGAAAGCTGCTTGAAGGCTTCTCGGACACACCTAGATGATTTGAAGTGGATGTAGTGTCTTCAGACAAATCTGATTGATGTGTCTATAGACCAAATGAGGATCTCCAAGGTTCCATCTGTAGATGAGCAAGGGCAGAATGAGGGTCTCTAAGGGCATGCTTCTCTTCCATTTTCATTTCGCACAATTTCATCAAACAGTTTGTACTTATACTCATTTGTGGAGCCTTGCTTAGTTCTACTATGCGTCTTGAAACTGGACCAAGTACGACCCCTTTAGCAAGTGACTATCAGTTGTAGCTGTTTCAAACTGTTACATTCTTCTCAAGGAAGTAAATTTGGAGGTACAAGAGGCTGAGAAATTATCAGACATGCAGGAATGTAATAACATGTTGTCCAATCATTGCATATCTCTATAAAAATAGAAGAATGATGATGCATGTAAACTTCAAATCTTTACACTGCACAAATGTATAATGTACACAGATTCTCTGAAGCAGGACTATTGTCTCTCAGTGTGGTTTCTCCCTCCATCTGAATTCACCATCTTTACAATAAATATTCTGGTGTGCGTTTCAAAATACATTCAGTACTGCCCCTGGTAGGCACTAGCAATCATTTGGTTTCTAAATGTTTGTCTCATCAGTAGTTCAGGTCAATGGGAATCCTTAGTCTGGTCTATGGTTCTTCAATCCTGGTGCTCCAATGTCATAAAAAATATACCAGCCAGAAGTTTGTCATGTGACTGTTCCTCTTCCTATAAACAGATGTGTGGTGTGCAACAGTGTTCAGAGGCAGTGGCTGGAAGTTAGCTGTCTTCAGTCAACGGGCCTCTCTGGGCAATTGGATTTACTGGCTGATTGACTTACAGATTTTTCAAGATCCTCTTGCCTCCTGGAGTATGCCAGTCATATATTTAATGGCTTCATCCTCCCTCAAATGGGCAGGGTTGTGGTTTGATTGTAGTTGCAGGTCCATGGTGAGCAGCTGAGTCTTTTCACAGCACTTTAGTGCAGCAGTTCCAGTCAGGTGCACTTCAGTCAGAGTCTTTCCAGTTTCACACTCACCTGGGCACATCTGTAACAGAAAAGTATATTTTAGGGGAATGAGGGCGCACCTTTCCTGCGTGCACGACCATCAGCGCTCCAGCACTCTCTCTCCTCCCACTTACCATGCTATAGGAGGCTCCCCAGGATGGAAAGCGAAATCGCAGAGGACAGAAGCGGAGCTGACATTCTACAGACTTCCTCAAGACCTCGTGAGGTGAGTCCATGCCACAACAAAGAGTCAAGGTGGTAGGGACTCTTTTTCCATGGTGGTGGTGGAGGAAGTTTTCACACATTAATGATGACCTGGTAAAATTAAAAAAATGTACTTATTTAAAACACAGAGGTTGTGCGTCTCAGCCCACTGATATTTCGGCCCACCCTCCTGCTAGAGGTCAAGATAACTGGAGATAAAGAAAAAGAAAAGATTAAAAGGAGAAAAGTAAGATTAAACGGAATAAGAAGAAGCACTGTGGACATTCATTATAGAATGGTCCAGTGAGGGTTTGATATAAGCAGAAAAAGGCTGTGTACAACAAGCACAAAATGCCAAATCAATCCACCTCCATGCCGGCACCTAAAGTGAGATGCAAGGTGCAGATAAACATGCATTACAGAATGGAATTTAAAACAAAGGCAGGCCAATATGGAGAGTATCCTGGACAATAGAAAATGTTAGAGCCAGAAAGTACTGAGGACATGTCGGGCTTCATACGCTCGATACATCTTTAAGTACAGAACAGAAAGCAGATTCTCAAGATGCCCAAGAGATTAGAAAAAAAAGATACAGACCCTGCTCAAAGTAGTCATTTGGACTGCCTTAAACAATGTCCGCTATTTCGAAAGCAGCAGCAGCCGTCTTATGACCCCTCAGCGCCACTACATATTACTATACCTATGGAAAAGCAGGCCTGCCTTCTACCTCCAGTTCAAGTCCCATCCAAAAGCCAAAATGGGATATCAGAGATTTTAAGCAGCAAAATCCAGTCCCTGGTGATCCACTCAACAGCTCCTTTATCATCAGGCCTTTTCTTATCAAGGAAAAATAATAGAAATAATACAGAAGAAGCATCATTAGGTGAGGGTTGGCATCTGAACCAGCGACCGAGAGCCGACGCAGCAAAGGTTGGAAGATGGGAAAAAGAGGATAGCTCGGTTAAGGATAGGTTAATTACAATACTAGGTGAGATCAGTGATCTGAAAACATCTCAAGCGCATGAGATTGCCATGCTGCACAAGCACCTTACTAAACTGGAGGTGAGCATGTCCAATACGCCAAAAAGACTAGATGAACCTGAGAATCGCATCTCAGAATTAGAAGATACATTGATTGTAATACAACAAGAATTAACTACAATGGATAAGAGTAAAAAGGAGATGGATCTCAAGATGCAGAACATAGAGAATTATAACAGACGCTGCAATCTTCGACTGGTCGGCATACCGGAAGGAGTGGAAGGCACCCAGATCCCCATATGGACTGAGACACTTTTAAAGAAAGCAATATCAGAACTCAAGGGGAATCTAACAATCACTAGGGCTCATAGAGTCCCAGCCCATAGATAGATGAATTCAAAATATCCTGCATGATCTTAATAAACTTCACTGACTATCGGGTTCAGGGAACAGATATTAATCACTGCAGTAGGCAGGAGAACTTATTCCACTGCAGAATTCTCACATTTCAAGATTTTTTCGGATATGTCAGCAGCAACAGCACGCCAAAGGAAGGAGTTTGTTAGAATGATAGATCAGTTTAAGGAGAAGGGGGTTCAAGCTTTAATAGCCCAACAATCCAAGCTCAAAGTTCTTAATAAGGGTAAATTTTTTTTTATACTTGGACGTTCAAGAAGCATTAATGAAACTGCCTAATATTTCAAAATGACCACTGGCTGAAATGAAATGAACATAGGAAATAGAGAGAATTGTAATGGTTGGGCATAACAAAGGTCATCTGGGGATGGGAGGGGAGAGGTGGAGTGCAAGAAGGATGCAATACCATGGCAACCAGGGTCAACTAGGGGGAAGAGGGAAATGTGGACAATCCGTCTTCTGGAGTGTGCATGGGGTAAAAAGGGTGGTGGATGTAATAGGGGGTTGCAAAATAAAAAGGACAGTTTTTAGTTAATTGTTGAGGTAAGATAAAGTCAGATCAAATATGGAAAAAGAAGGTCAAACCAATGATAGATGACAAGGGGTTTAATCTCAAGGATTCGGAAAAAACGTAAAAAGGAAGACAGCAACTTATTAAGAATAGCAAAGAAAAAAGGGGAAATATCTTCAAATCACAATCAAGGTCACTTTATGAAGTGTAGATTACATTCTCATAGGACTTCCTCTATGCAAGCCATGCAGGATTCAATATTGCACAAAGCACAAGACACTTTTCGATAAAATGCACCTTTGTATTGGGTCTTGGATAAGGATAAAAGGGGAAAAAATGCTGAAAAGCAAGGGAACATTTTAGTTTGTATATATTGTCATCTGATGCTCTTTAAATAATATAATGACACATATGCCTTTGATGGATATTATGGAGTCTCAAAGAAACATAATGGACAGGACACTTTTTGAGATTGTTTATTATTACAGTAAAAGCACTAGACACTTTAGTTCGCTAAACTACCTAAGTAAGCATGTCAGGTAAAGAAATGCTATGAGAACTATCATTGAATATTAATGGACTTAATAATAGGCGTAAAACTAGGGTAGTAGAAAGCTGGCTAAAAGGATATAATACAGATGTTATATTACTGCAGGAAACTCATTTAAAGAACACAAATAACCCATATAAAGACCTCCAAAAATGGCCCGGATTTCAATGCCAATCGATTGATAATTTTGCATAGAAAGGGGTAGGGATATGCATTGGTAAGCATACACCTTTTCAAATAACGGCTATGCAGACGGACTCTGGGGTGAAGGTGGGCATTTATGAATGGGCAACTGAATGAATCACACATAACTATTGCAGCAATTTATGCCCCAATCTTTGATCACCCTCTCCCATTATTAGAACTGAAGCAGGTCTTGACCGCTATTCTGGGCCAAGTTATTTTAGGGAGTGATTTTAATTTTCTTCAAGACCCACTAATAGATTCATCGGCCATAGCCCGATGGCAAAATAAGCCACAAATAGCCTTAGCCTTAGCAAACTATAAAAGAGATGAAGGAAGTGACCCGATTTGGGTAACCCGAGTCACTTGAAACCACCTCTCAGCCTTCCATACAAATTAAAAGTCAAACAGACAGTAGGGAATACAAACCAACATATTTATTCAGATACACTTCAGTGGAGCCCAGTTTGCCCCGTCTCTTCGGATTGCTGCAGAGGGACTTACATCAGCAAACATGGAGATACAATATGTACAATTCAGAACCAATGAAGGCACACCCAGAATGGAAATTTCTAGGCAGGAGCAGCTACACAAAGAAGTGCAGAAGGATATGTTTTGATCCTGAGATCAGAAAAAAACTATCTCTTACTCAAGGTCGTTCCGTTCGTGCCCACTGCTAGACTAGTGGGAGAAGGCCTCTATCTAGTGGGAAAGATATGCGCTAATGAGAACAGTGCATTCATAGGAAAAAAGCAAGGCCCAACCTTGGAGAAACGAGAGCTACCAAAAGCTGAGTTTTACTGAAGAAAAGGTTAGTTTCAATCATGGTTCCAAGTAGTAGCCAAACATAAAATGTTGCTGCAAATGCTAACTTACATAGAACAATATATGAGCAACACAGTGAAAACATTTTTAATTCTAACAGAGATCTAGACTTGATTGATCCATGGTGCACACTACTCCCCAAGAAGCAGGAATTTTCATGTGTCTCAGCAAAGTACAATACTGCTACCCGAATATATAATTTTCTAGTTACACAGGGATGAGATTGATCAATCATGAATATATTCCAAACGCTTACTCAGATCATGCACTGGTTAAGATGGAAGTTTCCAGAATTGGTGCTAAGAGAATGCCTAGACATTGTATTTCAATAATATTAATTTGGAGAGCACAGAATGGTATGCAGAAGTATTGGAAGAGATTATAAATTTCTCTTAAATTAATACTGATACCACTAGTATAGTGATTGCCTGGGAAGCTTTTGAGGCCTGCCTCAGAGGTTATATTACATCTAAAGAGATTCAACAGGAGAAAAAGGATTTAGAAGCTAGACAAGAGCAAGTGAATAGGAAATATCTGAAACTTAGAAATAATGTTAAAAACATGCATTCAAGCAAGCAGAATTACATAAACAGGATTTTTACTACGCACAGGGCAGTATTCCTAATACTGTCTAGCGACAGCTGCTGTATGAAGAAAGTGAATACACTGGAAGACTTTTAGCGTGGACAGCTAAAGATTGACAGGTGTGAAATAGAATTTCATCTTTAGCAAATATTGAATCGAAAGAGCAGATAACTAACCCTACTTAGATTGGAAAGGCATTTTTAAAACATTATTAGAAAATATACCAAACAGATCAGTAAAGTGTGGCTAATCATCTTAATGTGTTCTTAGACAAACTCCATATTCCAACTCTATTAAATGAATAAAGTCAAATTCTACCATCTGAATTTTACCTAGAGGAAATAGATAGGGTTGTAAACTCAGCCGCTAATGGTAAATCGGCTCGGGAAGATGGCCCACCAAGTGAGTTATGTAAGAAATTCGCCCCAATAATAAATACATAAATATTAAAGCTACTAATTATATTTTAAAGGGTGGAGAACCTCCGCCGTCCTTTAGCACCGCTCTTATAGTTAGTCTTGTAACGAAAAATAAGGATCCAGAAATAATAATTCTTATAAGCCTATACGTGTACTAAATGTAGATTATAGCATTTTTACAAAACTTTTAGCAAATAGACATAAGAGTGTCATAGGCTCACTTATTTATAGAGATCCATGTGGTTTAGTAGCAGGCTGACAGCTTTTTACAAATACATATTTTTTAATAGAAGCTTTCGATTATATGACCCAGAACAAAATCTCGGCTCAGGTCAAGTTTTTGGATGCCAAGAAGAGATCTAGTGTCCTGGGAAAGCCACTTTTTAATACTCAAAAGATTCGGATTTCCCAAAAATTTTGTACAAATATTAGCTTATCTACATGTGGATGCTGAGGCACAAATAAATATCAATTCCAACAATGTTAGCCGATGAAAAGTGAATAGAGGCACTCGTCAGGGATGTCCCATCTCCCAGATAATTTTCCCTTCGTTTATAGAACCGCTGGCCATACCCATTAGGCAAAAAGAAATAACATCGGCCCCGCTGCCAGGCAAGACAAATATAAAATTATATGCAGACGTAATTTTGTTTTTTCTTAAACCGGGAGAGTACATTCAGAGGATATAGAATAAATAACGCCAAGACTGAAATTTTGCTCTGCAACTGCTCGCAGGATACCTTAATATCAGAATTTAAACTTTTCATCAGCAAAAAAACAAAACGGTATTTAGGTATATTTCTTTCTGAAATTGGGATTGATCTATATACCCTAAATTATGTTCCAATAATACAAAAGATTAAGCGCCTATTTATAAATTGGAACCAACTACCCATTTGAATAGTAGGACGTGTTAGTTTAACTCGCTTGTCAATTTTACCTTAGTTTAACTTTTTATTTTAGGCAATCGCTTACGTATTGCAAGCGTCCGTCTTCAAGAAATAGATACGTTATTTCCATCCTTTATGTGGGCAAACAAGATTTGAGATTAGCACTAGCCACTTTATGTATATCAATTAAGGAAGGTGGCTTGGCCCTCTACAATATAAGAGAATATTATTATGCAAATTGTGCACATTATTGACACAGAATTGTTGCATGATTGTTGCAAGTCCGACCAAGTTTGTGAAGCTATGCATGCGTGTCTCTGTTTTACCTAGTGACATGTTATACAAAAATAAACATACCCATTTTTGAACACCTGTGTTTCAAACAGCATACTCTGTAAATATGTGTACAAAAAGGTGTATGCTAATAATATAGGCCACATGAATATTCAATAGTATATTTGAGGGGCTCCGTAACACCTATATGTATAAGACATGTCTGCTTGTGCAACCAAATGTCAGAGCAGTGCTAAGAAGATTTGACCGATTATAGGGGAAGTTACCCCTCTTTTTAAGCTACCATCTTCAGATACATAATAAATGTGAGAATACATACACAAGAAGACATATACCTCAGGTTAAGGCTGCTCATTTCTAAGTGCTGCGCTGTGTCATTTAGGTGCGGTACTCATTTTAAATATTACCCTTTTTCTGTCTCTGTGTTAAAATTATTTTAGATATTCTCCCCTGTTTTTAATAGGTCACCCTTACCCGCATTGTAAATTGTGCCCTCACCGCTGCTTTTAGCGGATCCTCCATAGCGCGTTTTGCGCCCTTTTCGTGAATTCTCGGCGCCATCTTGGGTGGGGGACGCTGTTAGGACGCCCGGCGACGTAGCGCTACAGCTGTCAGGGGTCAGGTGGATTAGCTAGAGCCCTATTTAGTTCTCACATGCAGGCGCGCAGCGCTTGCGCGTGGCGTGTGTGCCGTAGTAACGCCGGAGTCACGCCAGAGTCCAGCCCGTCTGCGCCCGTCCGCGCTAAGGACGGGCTGGATGGCGGGGAGACAATATATATTGATCATGCAACTACTGGGACCGGTTACACGAGGCAGGAATTTATTACTCTGAAGCTGCCTATGCTCCCCTGTCACCATGGGTATGCTCCGGAAGGGTGTTTGACCTCCCCTAACTGCCATTGTTTCCGGTCTTCTACCTCGGAGTTGACTCCTGTTGCTGTAACTTCATCCATAGCTTTGAGTCCCAAGCCAGGAACTAGCCTGAGGAGCGATAAGGGGTTCCTCGTAAATGCGAGGTCATTTATTAAGAATAATCTTGCCTTCAAGGATTTTGTATTGGCCAGAGAACCCGCCTGGGTCTTCATAACAGAAACCTGGGCAAAGGATTCCTCGGGCCCTGACCTGGTTGAGGCAGTACCAGATGGCTACACCTTAGTGAGGATGGACAGAGTGGGTCGTAAGGGAGGAGGGCTTGGTATCCTTTATAGGGACCACCTTTCCTGCCATATCACTCCCCTAGAGGACTTTCAAGACTCATTTGAGGCCCTTCAGTTCTCCATTAATGGACCTTATGTAGTGGCGTTTATGGGCTTTCTCATCTATAGACCCCCGGGGACCAAAACTGATTTTGGTGATCAAGTGCTCAATATTCTAGAGTCACATTTTGGCTGCGAGCACCTTACGGTTCTTGGGGATGTAAACTTCCATTTGGAGAACTTGGAGTCAACCGAAACTTCATCTTTATTGGATATTTTCTCCGGTTGTGGGCTGAGACAGTTAGTTAAAGGCCCTACCCATCAGGCCGGACATACGCTTGATGGGGTATTCTCCAATGACATTCGGCTGGTTACTGAGATTCCCTTCCCTCTCTCCTGGTCTGACCATTATGCGATCCCTTTGGTCTTAACAACTGTCCTGATCAGCAGTAAGGGAAATGGGCCTAGCAAGATGGAATCGAGACGTAACCTAAAAAATCTAACTAACAATGTGCTAGCTCCTAGACTGTCGAGTCTAACGATCTCTCCAGAGGAGGATGTAAGTTCTGCAGTTGAGAGGATGGAGAATGTGATTAAAACAGCTCTTGATGAATTGGCACCGGCCACCTCGCGCTACTCTGCTAGAAAAAGTCCCTCGGCCCCGTGGTTCTCTGTATCACTAAGACTTCTCAGGCAGGGACTACGGAGACAGGAACGTCTCTGGAGGACCAGCTGGGACTTGTGTGAGAGGGATGGTCATAAAATCATCCTAAAGAAATATAAGATGGAGGTAATAAGAACTAAACAAGAGTATTTCACCTCTCTTACTACCTCTCTTTCCTCACCGAAAGATCTTTTCAAGATTGTTGACACGCTTATTTCATTGAAGACGCCTGATCCTGTGGTTTTTTTAACTCTAAGATCGTGGATATACATTCAGCATTAGAGCTTCAAAAGTTAACCTTATCTACCTCCCTATGCACTCCTGTCACTCTGTCAACATTACCTGAGGAGGGGCTTTTAGGGGGTCTGTCTAGTTTTCCACCCATCTCCTTACAGGAACTTGAAGTTCTCTTGACTAAGGTTAGGTCGGGGTCTCCATTAGACCCTTGCCCTTTGAAACGTCTCAAACAATGTAAGGAGTGCTTTCTGCCTCCCTTACTGGATATTATGAACAGGGCAATGAAGGATGGGATTTTCCCCTCTCAATGGAAGAAAGCGGTGGTAAAACCTCTGTTAAAGAAAGCTACGTTAGACCCTGGGGTTCTTAAAAACTTCCGCCATATTTCGCTGCTCCCAGCCCCTGCAAAGATGTTGGAAACTCATCTCAACCATCATCTTGCAGTCTTTCTGGAAACCTCTGGTCGGTTAGATCACTCGCAGCATGGATTTAGGAGAGAACACAGTACGGAGTCCGCCCTTACTATTGTGCTTGACAACATTCGCACCAGAGTAGATAAGGGTCAGACTACTCTCCTTATCCTGTTGGATCTTTCGGCTGCGTTTGATACCCTGTCTCCCTCAGTTTTAACATCCAGGCTGAGAGAGATAGGGGTGGAGGGGCCCGCACTTAGTTTGCTGGCCTCCTTCCTCAACCAGAGGGAACAGAGAGTAAAGCTGGGGGTGTTTTTGTCTCCATCCCTTCCTGTGCTTTGTGGGGTCCCCCAGGGGTCGGCATTAAGTCCGACCCTTTTCAACATCTATGTGACCCCACTTGCCAGGCTTATTAGATCTTATGGGATGGAGGTAATCTCCTATGCTGATGACACACAGATATTGCTGTCTTTCGCCCAACCTGCCATCTCGGCTGCTTCCAACTTTAGAAATTGTATGGAAGCAGTTGCTCAATGGATGATCTGCAATTCATTGAAGCTTAATGGCGAAAAGACAGAGATTCTTGTGTTTGGAGGAAAGGAGGATTTCTGTTCGGCCCACTGGTGGCCTACTTCATTGGGTGCGTGTCCGACTCCAACGACCCTGGCTAGAAATTTAGGAGTCATGATTGACCCTACCCTGGGGATGGACCAACAGGTAAAGAGGACCATTTCCACTTGTTGGGGCCTAATAAACATCTTCCGGAGGATTAGACATTATTTGTCTCTTCAAGCCACAAAACAAATCGTCTTGACACTGATAGGCTCCAGACTGGATTACTGTAATGCCCTCTATTTAGGCATTAACAAGGGCCTGTTAACACGACTACAAATGGTGCAGAATGCTGCGGCTAAGTTTGTACTGGACTTGCCCAAACGGGCCTCTGCTCAGGCTGCCAGAAGGTCGTTGCATTGGCTCCCTATTGAGGCCAGAATCTCTTTTAAGTCTTTGAGTCTGATCTACGGGGCTCTGGCCACTAATAGGTCTGGAGGCTTAAGGGACTTGTTGGCCCCCTATACACCTTCCAGAACCCTTCGTTCGGCCAACAAATCTTTGCTATCAGTCCCCCGAGTTCGTAAAGCTAAGTGGGGTGGCAGAGCTTTTTCAACTTTGGCCCCTAAGCTGTGGAACACTCTGCCAGTGGAAATTACATCTCTTCCCTCCATGCAAGCCTTCAGGAAGGCCCTTAAGACATGGCTATTTGCCATTGCCTACCCTTAGTTTTGATCAGTCTTTTTATGAATTTTCTTTGGTTAGGCGCCTTGATGCCTTCGGGCTTAGTTGCGCGATTACAAGTTTTCTTTCATTCATTCATTCATTCATTCATTCATTCATTCATTCATTCATTCACAAGAGCATGCAGACCTTTAAATGTGACAGCTTGCACTTAACATTTGAGTACAGAAAGAGGAGAGAGAAGTACAGAAAGAAGCAAGAAAGTTGCAGAAACAGGCAAATGAGGTGCTGAAAGAGGGACCAGTGGTGCAGACAGAAGCAAGAGAGGTCCAGAATGAGGGAAGAAGATTAGAGAAAGAGGACAGAGGGTGCAGAAAATTGCAAAAGAGGAGCAGAAAGAAGCAAGAGCAGTGCAGAAAGAACTAACAGAGATGCAGAAAGAGGCAAGAAGTGTGCAGAAAGAGGCAAGAAGGGTGCAGAACATAGCAAAAGAGGTGGAGAAAGAAGCAAGAGGGTACAGACAGAAGCAAGAAAGGTGCAGAAAGAAGAAATAGGGGTGCAGAAAAACACAAGAGGGGTGCACACTTTAAAAGAGAGGGGCAGAATGAAACAACAGAGGTGCAGAAAGAGGCAATAGAGTTGCAGAAACAGGCAAAAGTGGTGCAGGAAGTAGCAAGAGTAGTACAAAAAGAACAAACTGAGGCGCAGAAAGAGGCAAGACGGGTGCAGAAAGAGGAAAGAGGGGTACAGAAATTAGAAAGAAAGGTGCAGAAAAAAGCAAGAGCAATGCAGAAAGAAACAATAGAGGGACAGAAAGACAATAGGGATACAGAAAGATGCAAGTGAAGTGCAGAAAGAAGCAACAGTAGTAAAAAAGGAGGCAAGAGAATTGCAGAAAGAGGCACAAGAGTTGCAGAAGTGGGCAAAAGAGGTGCGGGAAGAAGCAAGAGCAGTGCAGAAAGAACCAACAGAGGTACATAAACATACAAGAGGGGTGCAGAGAGAGGCAAGTGATGTGCAGAAAGAAGCAAGAGCAGTGCGGAAAGAACCAAGAGAGGTGCAGAAACAGAAAAGAGGGGTGCAGAAATAGATAAGAGAACTGCAGAAAGAGGCAAGAGAGTTGCAGAAACAAGTAAAAGAGGTGCAGAATAAATGAACATGGATGCACAAAGAGGCAAGAGAGGTGCAGAAATAGGGTAGAAGAGTGCAGAAAGAGGTAAGGGGGTGCAGAAAGAAGCAAGAGAGGTGCATAAAGAAGCAAGTGAAGTGCAGAAAGAAGCAACAGAAGTGCATAAAGATGCAAGAGGGGTTACAAAAAGAAGATAGAGAAATGCCGATAGAAGCAACAGAGGTGCAGAAGGAGGCAAGATAATTGCATAAGGAAACAAGAGAGTTGGAGGAACAGGAAAAAGAGGTGCTGAAAGAAGCAAGAGCAGTGCGAAAGAACCAACAGAAGTGCAGAAGAGGGGTGCAGAAGGAGGCACAAACAATTGCAGACAGAAGTACAATAGGTGCAGAAAGAGCAAATGGGTCACAGAAAGAGGCTAAAGAGGTGTAGAAAGAGGCAAGAGAGGTCATAAAATAGGGAAGAAGGGTGCAGAAAGAGGAAAGGAAGGGGTTGGACTAGCTCTGGGGACCCACCTATGGGAGGGTGTGGCTACACCCATTTCCTTTGTCCAGTTTCATGCCAGAGCAGGGTCTGGAAGCCCCTGAACCGGTTTGAGCTGGACTGTGCACAGGGACACCAAATGTGACCCCAGTGCAGGACTTCAAATCACTCTGAGAGTGCTCCCACCCAGCCCCAGTAGACATCAGCCTGCCTGGGAGGTGGTTACACCTCCCTGTGACAGGAAACCTATTGTCCAGGCCTCCCCTGCTGGAGTTTCGGCCAGCAGTTGGAGGCCAGACCCGTGTCTGTGGCTGCAGCATCCATTTTGTGATGACAGGGCTCAGTTAAGTTGGTACCGGGTATACCGGTGCTGTAATGTCCCTCCCTCTAGAAGGGTGGGATCATATTCTCACATCAGGAATTGATATGGGGTATGGTTCCAAGGTGTTTGACAACAAACATGACATGTTTCCGTGCAACCAGTCCAAAGTTAGCATTAACCATTTGGTTATGATGGACTTAAGAGTATATGGTCAGGCTGCACCACTGACAACCCCGGAGAAGAGATTCCAAAGGCTGCAGAGGGGCTCAGCTCATACCTGGGAACCCTCTCACATATAACCAAGCACCCTCGCTTCAGGATTGATAAGGCCTGCCATAGGGGTGACTGATAGGTTTCTATGTGCAGTGAAAGGTGAGGTATGGTGTGTGAGAAGTTGGCCTGGTATATGCTGTCCACGAGTTATAGTGGGCACCCTGTACCAGTCCAAACAACCATGTTACATCCTGCTTTTCCTTATTCTCTGTCCTTCTTCTGTGTTTGTTCTAAGCCCCTCAGCCTGTATCTGTGATGTCACCTAAGAGTTCCTTTTGTGTATGTTTGATTCTACTGCCAGTTAGATCTGAGGCTGAGCAGCAGGGCAGCTGCTCCCGGTGGGGCTTAACTGGGTTTTAAACTGGGCCTTAACTGAGCTTTAACTGGATCTTAACTGTGGCCTGTATCCTGTACAATGATTCCTGATTATTGAAAATAAACCTACATCTGGATGCAGCAACACAAGGACTCATCTGTATTTTATGAAATGTTACACTGGCGACGATGTGACGGAAGAAACCACGCGTGATCAAAGAAATTTAGAAGAGAAACTAGAAGAAATTAAATGAACCTCATGTCCAACCCTTTGAGTGCCCCACCGGTGTCTACAACAACTTACCGCCTGAAGTAAGTTGGGTTGGGGACATGTTAAAGTACGCCTAAACATTAGATGTCACCTGCTTTTTGAAATCTACTTTTACATGGAATTTGCACCTTGATTTTGAGACTCACACATCTTAAAAAAGGAGGAGATTTGATTTGATTAACCTTGGATCTTACTGCCACGTGTTTAAAAGGGTGTGTGTTACCTGAAGTCTGTGCACTCTACTTTAAGTGTTTGTACTTTAGTCGACTTTCTGGAGACTTTTACATATCTGGAAAAAGAAAACTGTGCCTCCAGCTGGAAAGTCAGTCCTAACTCAACTTTAAATTAAAAGAAAAGGAGAAGACAAACTGCCGGTTTTACACAGGACGTGCGATATTTGTTTGGACGTGTTTGTGCAGTGTTTTCACTATGAATAACTGATAGAAAGTGAACAGTGCTTGATTCACACAGTGGAGGTAATTTTCTAGCACCGGTAAGCTAAAACAGGTGAGACATTATTATTAGTTGAGCAACCTTCAAATTCTACAAACTTTTACTTATCTGGGAACGAGATCGCTCATTTTTATTAAGTGTTCGCAGACAGCATGAAAGAAAGCTTTATTTGGTTTTGAGAACTGTTTGCTATTTCGCTGGTGAGCATTTCAGCTGAACTTCCTCAGCACATTTTGGGCGGATTTTGCAACATTTAAAATAAGAAAAAAAGAGCATCGCTTACAGTATATTGAATTAACGATGCTCTTACCTCATGTAGTGACGGTTGTTACATCCGGAGAGAAGATGCATTTTTTGAGTAGTTCCAGCGTTCTGAAAGTTGTCCTGCTCGAGCTCTTCCATGACGTCTTTATTCTTCCTGGAATGCAATTACATGACTGCACTGGAAGGACTCATCATCGCGCAAGGTCACGCAGCGTGAACTTGCGTAGCAGCCATCTTCTTTTCACTTTTTGTAGTGTTGTTGCCTGGTACCATAGCAACATGATAATTTCGCCCACATTTACTCAAAGAGTGTCTGCCTTTCTCCCGACGTTGGAGGTATTCATTTTGCTTTCGCCAAGGCGGACAGAGCTGTGCATATCATTATGACTTCTTCAAGTATGACTTTACTTTTTGTCTTCCTGGTGCCACGTATCAGAGGAGTAGCTCTCTCCAAAATTCAGACTACGGTGACTACCTTTATTATTTTAGTTTATTATGTTTTAAATGTTGTGGATTTAATTATGCATATTTGTTAAGTTATGCAGTGTATTGTTTGCGCTGTAATTTATGCTTGTGTACATTTTCCAATTATTTTGTGTGATGAGTTTTGAAGGAATAGATTCTATTATTGCGTAGTTTTTTTTTGGTGCCACAATTGTGCTCAACCTTCGTTGAGGTGCTCATTTGCTTTCATTTTGTGATGCGTTTTGAGATATTTATTTAACGTGCATGTATGCGGAGCCAGTTTCACGCTCATTACCTAGTGAGGTGCTCCATTGGTAATGGGCCATTTAGGGCTCAGTGTTCATTTTGAGCCATAGGGACGCCAGTTTATTTCTGAAAATTGGTTGTTCTTGTGGATTTATTTAACGTGCATTTATGCGGAATCACATTAGTGCTCAAAGTGTTTTTGAGGTGTTCATGGTTATGGAGATTGGTTGCTCCAGTGTTTGGACGTTTAGATATGTATTGTCGCTGAGCCACATCGGTGCTCATTTTTGAGGTGCTCCATTATTTTCAAGTTTAAGGGTAAAGAGCCATAGTGTGCTCAGTTATATTCGTGCTCGCTTTCATGTTTGGAGTCTTAGTGCTTCTCTGTTTATATGAACCACGTATGTGCTCTAATGTTTTAGAGGAGTTCATATTCATTTATTAATTGATGATGAGGTTTTGGGAGAAGTGTTCTCCATTTCAATTTTTAAGAAGTTTGGGAGAAGTGTTCTCTATTTCAATTTTTAAGAAGTTTGGGAGAAGTGTTCTCCATTTCAATTTTTAAGACGTTTGAGAGAAGTGTTCTCCATTTCAATTTTAAGAAGTTTTGGGACTTGAGTGTCCCAGTTCAGAAATGCTTAATTGGATTTTCCCCAAGGGAGGGGGATGGTGATCAATTCATCTAAATGGCCTTATATTTGAAAATTCATCTAAATGGCCTTATATTTGAAAATGTTGTTGTACTTATGAATATATTATAAATGTTTTCTATTTGATCTTTATCCTTTTCTATTTACCTTGCGAAGAGGGTTTACTTTGTAGGTGCTGTATGTCCTATCACTTGCTTTCCTTCTTTCCGTTGTTTCCGTACGTCTCTTATTTCTGTCAAGGAGGGAGATGTGTTACATCCTGCTTTTCCTTCTTCTCTGTCCTTCTGTGTTTGTTCTAAGCCCCTCAGCCTGTATCTGTGATGTCACCTAAGAATTCCTTTTGTGTATGTTTGATTCTACTGCCAGTTAGATCTGAGGCTGAGCAGCAGGGCAGCTGCTCCCGGTGGGGCTTAACTGGGTTTTAAACTGGGCCTTAACTGAGCTTTAACTGGATCTTAACTGGGGCCTGTATCCTGTACATTGATTCCTGATTATTGAAAATAAACCTACATCTTGATGCAGCAACCCAAGGACTCATCTTTATTTTATGGAATGTTACAAACCACTTATTGGTTATAGGTAAAAGATAACCTTTATTGAAAGCTATCCTAGTGGTAGCTATGGAGAGCAGCCTTCGGGCTAGGCCTTGAAGGAATGATAAGCAGGTTGGTTTACCAGTCTACAATCTCTTGAATGGCTAAATGAAAGACAACAACACCAGGTATATATATATAAAATATATGTATTTATTTCTAAAATACACTACTTGTCTTTTTATGAGACTAGAGATCAAAACACATAAGTTACACTTCAAATATTACAGTAAAATAGCACAAATACACGTCAGGCCCTAGGGGCGAGCCAAACCATATACTAAAATAGTGGTATAAGAACCACGACTTAGCTAGACACAAGGCCTAGAGCCTGTGCAATCACTGGGACCCCATGGAACCACCCAGGGTAGTGACACAGGGGACCCACTGGGGCTGTGTTCAGTGTGAGAACACAGCCGCAAGCTCCCATTAGCTTCTATGGGGAAAGTCGCGGTTAGACTTTTAAAGATTAGGGACACTTAGAAATGTGTCAGGACCAAACCCTTTAGTTCTAGGGTCAACACCCATGGGAGCAATGGAGTACTTGTGTTACCTCACCCAGGGAAGCCAGGTGCATAGTTGTCAAATTGTGTCGGGTCGCGTTGTCGATTTCCATGGGAGCAAGTAAAGAAGTGCTGCTGCCGGGAAGATGCGAAGTGTCCAAAGAGATCCAAGCCTGGATCGAAGTCGAGAAGAACCTGAAAGCAGAGGGGATAGAGTCGGGGTCACTTGCCAGTGAGCAGGAGGATGATAGGCAAATGCCCACTGAAGTCGGGTGATTTCAGGTGAAGAAGGTTAAGCTTGACACTTCAGCCATGAGGAACAGGAGGCATCGAGGATGACCAGGAGCTGGATTCAAGCAGACCCACGAAGGAAGTCGAGTGCTGCAGCATTGGTGCCCGGATTGGACACAACAAGCATTGGCAACAGCAACCCATGCAGAACGGAGAAATATGCTTTGGTACAGACCAACAAGGTCTGGGGGACTCACCACTTGGTTGGCAGTAAGGCACATCTGGAGCAACCAGAGAAGCCCAAGGAAAATCAAAATTGCCTTCACAGAGACCCAACAGTTGACAGACCAGGGATCGCGAAGGAGCCTCGAGAGGAAAAACAAAATGGCGATCCACGGGTCACTCTTGGTGACTAGGCCAACAATCTTTAGTGGATTGTTTGCTTGAGGTGGGGGCTACAAGTGACCCCACGCATGACTTCAAGAGACATCAAGAAGTCAATGCACTTGCAAAAGTGCACGGTGACCAGGAGTTCCAGTTCGACACTACTCACGAGGGCTGAGGGTCTCAGTTTTGCTGGGGACTCGGGTCGGCCTCTGAGATGTCTAGAAATAATCTTCCTGGCCTGCAAATACTTTGGAGTCTGGCAGGAGATTTGGAAATGCAGACAGGCAAAATGCTTCATTGGTACCTACAAAGCAGGGGAGTCACTCCTTGACCCCAAGGGAGATTTCTTCAGTCCTCTAGTCTTTAGTAGGGCATTGAAGTTCCAGGATTCAGCTTCAGAGTTTTATCCAGGGATATCAAAAGTTCTAGTTACAGGGGTTTCTTACTTATACCTAAGGAAGGGGTTGGACTAGCTCTGGGGACCCACCTATGGGAGGGTTTGGAAAGAAGGGTGGCTACACCAATTTCCTTTGTCCAGTTTCATGACAGAGCAGGGGCTGGAAGCCCCTGAGCTGGTTTGAGCTGGACTATGCACAGGGACACCAAATTTGCCCCCTTGCAGGACTTCAAAGTACTCAGAAAGTGCTCCCACCCAGCCCCAATACACATAATCCTGTCTGGGAGGTGGTTACACCTCCCTGTGACAGGAAACCTATTGTCCTGGCCTCCCCTGATGGAGTTTCAGTCAGCAGCAGGAGGCCAGACCAATGTCTGTGGCTGCTGCATCCATTTTGTGATGCCATGGCTCTGTTAAGTTTCTACCGGGTATACCAGTACTACCATGTCTCTCCCTCAAGAAGGGTGGGGTCATATTCTCAAAACAAGAATTGATGTGGGGGTATGATTCCAAGGTGTTTGACACCAAATACGACATATTTCCGTGCAGCCAGTCCAGAGTTAGCATTAACCGTTTTAGATATAATGCACTTAAGAGTATATGGTCAGGCTGCACTACTGACAACCCCAGAGAAGAGATTCTGAAGGCTGCAGAGGGGCTCAGCTCATGCCTGGGCACCCTCTCACATATAGCCAAGCACCCTGCCTTCATGATTGATAAGGCGTGTCATAGGGGTGACTGATAGTTTTCTTTGTGCAGTATGAAGTGAGATATAGTGAACATGTACCTCAGTAAGGGGAGCATGCACCACCTTACCCAGGCTGCAGTAGCAGACCTGTGGTGTCATTTTGGAGGTTTTCCCAGGGGTTGCACAACACATGCTTCAGACCCTGGTAGGCCCCTGCAGTACCAATGCCCTGGGTACATAGTATACCATATACTAGGGACTCACAAGGGTACCCCAGAATCCAGTCTGGAGTGTACCTAAAGTACATGCAATCAATTTAGAGAGGAAGCAGCTAGGCTGGGACCCTGAATAGCAGGGTCCCAGCCAGACTGAAGTCGAAAAACAGTGAAACACCAGCAAAAAGTTGGGGTAACCATGTGAAGCGGATCTTCTGTCCTACACATTAGATAACTTATATTAGCAGGGGAACTTGGGAAGCCTACTACTCTTCTGACTTCTGGTGTTGTTTGTCTAGTTGAGATGAGAAGATTTCACTTAGCTTGTTTATTTTCTTTTACTGTTTCAGGATCCTGTTTTGTGGCTATGATGCAAGAAAGATTGTGGTAAGTGTTTTCTTATTTATTCAATTTTGAGTTGGTTATATTTATTCTCCCCTTTATCTATTGTACTCACGGTGTAAGGACCGCTCTTTTGATCTTTACAGTTTCATTTTTAATGTGCTGCTTTAAACCTTCTTTTCACTGAACTACCGATTGAGCTCTTCACAAGTTGTAGCATTGAGGAAACAATAGGATTCTCCTGAACTCTATTTCTGTAGTTTTTATTTTAAATGAAGTTACTCGATGACAGTTCTAATTTTATTTTGTCTCTGCTAGTTTGTGCTGTCACCCTATTTTGAATTAACTGGAGCTTGAAATTTCTTTTACTAAGCGAATTCCAACTACGCGGCGCGTTGACAGGTAGCACCCGAGTTAGATGGCTTCTTTAACCTTGCTGACAAAAAACAGATGGTTAAGCCTCTTTCACACGCGGTAAAGCATTCACGGTGAAAAGAACATTTCCGGGCTAACTTCCATTAATCAAGCGTATTAACTTTCTTGCTTATACCGCGAGTTTACAAAAATAAAAGCACTTGGGAATTCTTTGAGGAGTGCTATTATTTTAACGTTCAATTTCTGCAGTGACATACATTTGATTATTTTTAAATACACTGACCTTATTTCACAATGCATGTGTATTCCGACTAAACTAAACCCGATTTTTAAAAGCAACTACCCTAACTGACTTTTGTGACGCCTCAGGAACAGGTGTTCTCTCAGTAATTTCTTCAGTGAAGTGCGCTGTGGAATGTTGAGGCACACTTCACCTGACTTTATTTCAAAAGACTAGACTGCTAAACAGCAATATTCTGTAGCAGTGTTAGGCAGCCATGTTACAGTTTCTGTGGTGCCAACTAGCGCTCCAGCTAAGGGGATAAACTGTCTTCAGCTGAGTTTGTGAGGGGGAAATAGTGGCCAGAGTGAGATGGTATGGAGGAAACCAACCGCGAATCCTGATAAACACACAGACTCCTTGTCCTCCAGTGCCCCAGAGGAGACTAGCACATAGGTGACTCCACCTGAAAAGTTTGAGTTAACAGGTACTTCTGCCCCTGTGCCAGCAGTTTATTTGGTCTGAAGGATGCACACCCTCTGTCTGAGAACTCCAAAACATACTCCTGGAAGGTAGATTATCTTGCCCAAATTTGTTCTGATCTCTTTAACAGGGATATGTCGGATTTTCCCCTGCAATGTGCCAATATGCGCTCTATCCAACCTGCTTGTCACTGAGAATCGCTTGGTGTGACTGCCGCACATCTGCTATGCTGGTTTCCACTTGGTCACTCCTGGGATTGGTTTACCATGATGGTGAAACCCAAGGTTAATAATCCACTGTCCATTGTTGACAGGACTCTTGAAAGCGTCCATTATCTTGAATCAACCCTTCAAATTCACTCTACATGGTATGACAAGGTGCTTGAGGCTATCATGGACACCAGAACCTCCCCGGAGTCCAGCCTTTTTATGGTCTCTCTAGATTTAAATTTGCTATGAGCTGAGAACCGCAAATTAGCAGACAGAGTGGGTGAAAAGAGTCAGGCCTGACTACATTGAGACCAACAGTGCAGTACCTACAGGAATGGTGAACACAGAAGTAAGAGGGGCGCATATACAGAGACATCTAAAAGATAGTATGAGTTTGTGCAGGCAAATAATGCAACTCAGCCAACACTTCCACAATTCCAGGCTTCTTCAGAGCTGTAGACATAACAAAATAACAAAATCACCACAATGTACAAAATCAAAAAATGAAAAGAGAAGTAATGCCATACAATAACACATGTACAAAACATGTAAAACAAAAGGCTGTATTCTCGAATAGATCTTAGATCTCCAAAATATTGACAAATACAAGGACAATAGATGATAATTCTCTACACTAGACACGACTAACACTCAACCATAAATATATATAAATAGTTATTACATAAAAAATGGCAAGCTACAAGCCTATGTTAAAAACCCCATCGTAAAACCATTAATAAAGATCAGCAGAAAGAATAAGAAAGGAGACAAAAGAAACAAACTTACAAAAATAATAGTAAATTAATAGAACAGAAGACCAATCAGTGAAAAGAGAAAGACAAGACAAATACTCAACCAAAAACGAGAAGAGAAAATAAGAGAGGAAACTCCCTGCTAACTTTTACGGCAAGCATATGAATGCACCATAACCACATAGTGCCCTGAGTTAATGATGCCTCGTGGTTTAACAATTCAAGTAAAGCAACTATCGCAAGTATGTAAAACCTCACACGGGATATTAATTTATCAAATCATAATGTTACTGCTCATACATATTATGGCAGCACAAAACCCCTAACCAAAGAAAGGCGGTCAATCTTGTGATATAAAAACAAGCGTACTAATTTGCAGCTAATAAAGTACATTTTAGGATTTATACCTATCTAATCATAGTCCAGAGAGTGTTATCTAGTACCTAGTAACTAACCAGTCAATCGCAGTCAAACTAGGACAGTCGGACATCGCGACTAAAGGCTGAAAATACAGAATTGAAATTGATACCCAACTAGTAATAGTCCAATGAGTGCTACTGGGTATTAACCCAAGCATTAGAATTAAGGCTTCATGTGGAATTTTCATGTGTTTCTAAAAAAATATAAACACACCAAACAGATATTGACTACAGTAAGTAAATGCTAAGAAGCACCAAAAGGTATGCGTGTCTCAAAAACCGCCACACCTACAGATCTAGTGCAACTAATCTTTAAAGTAAGGAATATGGGAAGCCGTTCATGTCAAAATTACAGATCTCCATATAAGGCACCTCCTGAAATGCATAGAGTGCTCCAAAATAAATTTCACACACACCAGGATGAATGTAAATTGTGTCAAAACAAATATGAAACCTGGCAGAGTGAATGTGCTACTTAGTGATTAATATGAATAATACACACTCAGAATTGAATAAGAGATATAATGAAATATATATCAGTCAAACTAAAATGAATATGGCCCTCACTGTAAATAATATAGCTATCACTGAAGCGAATGCAATATGCATCAAGAAGAATTGTACATTTCTTGAATTAACGTACATATGCCAAGATGAATATGACGTACATTGAAATGTATATTACAGATTGAAATGGATATAAGTTACTGAAATGAATATGTTATATTATGAAAATAATATTATGCACATTGAAAATAATATAACATACACTGAGATGAACATTACACATGTTGCAATGAATATGAATTGCTTTGAAATTAATGTTACTCAGATTGCAATGAATATGAGAGATACAGAAATTAATAGGAGATGATTTAAAATAAATATGGCTTGTGTTGTAATTAATATAAGCCCTATTGAATCGAAATTGGTAAGCTTTAAAATGAGTATGACCAAAGCTGAAATTCTCATGACATCCATCAAAATTAATATGGCATGCCTTGAAAATAATATGATATATATTCAAATAAATATAATATATATTAAAAAGGGTCAGTTGCATCTTAAAATGAACATGACAAATGTTAATATGAATATGACATCCATTGAAATAAATATAACATTGATTGAAAGAAATAGGACACATTACAATGAATATGGCATGTGTTGATATAAATATAAGCTTTATTAAAACAAATTTGACATGATTTAAAATGAATATGAGTAATGTTGCAATTAACATGACATTTATCACAATGAATATGGCTTGCACTAAAAAAAGTATGATTCACATTAAATTGAATATGATATGTGTTGAAATGGATATGACTCATGTTAACATTAAAAAAAGAAGTATTCATATGAATGTGATATTCAGTGAAAGGAATATGTCACATGCTAAGATGAATGTGACATGTGTTGAAATGAATATGAGTCTCATTTGAATAAATGTAACTTGCTTGAAAATGAATATGACCAATGCTGAAATAAACTGGCCTCTGGCAAAATAAATATGACATGCTTTGAAATGTTTATGATAAGCATTGAAATGAATATCACATATTTTGAAATGGATATGACTCATGTTAAAATTAATATGACACGTTGTATTATTAATATTACATCCACTGAATTGAATATGACATGATTTAAAAGGAATATAACACATATTAAAATGAATATAATATATGTTGAAATGAATACAAACTTTATTGAAATGAATTTGACATGTTTTAAAATGAATATAAGTAAAGTTAAAATAAACATGACATTGATCAAAATGAATACGGCTTGCATTGAAAGTAATATGATACGCATTGACACGATCATAATATGTGTTGAAATGGTTATAATTCATGTTAAAATCAATCTAAGATATGTTAATATCAATGAAACATCAATTGAAAGGAATATGACACATGCTAAGATGAATATGACACGCATTGAAATAAATATGAGCCCCTTTGAAATTAATTCAGCATGCCTTAAAATGAATATGACCCATGCTGAAATTATAATGAAACTTGCAAAATGAATATGGTATGCTTTAAAATGAATATGATACACATCAAAATTAATATTGCCTCCATTGAAATGAATATGGCTTATTTTGAAATATAACACATGTTAAAATTATTATTGCAGATACTCCGGAGCTCTGCATCGTCAATGAGACCTCCAGGAGTTTACTGAGGGGCCCCGCTGGACAAAGCCACCGTCATTGACACCAAACATTGCCTGCTGACGAAACCCGCATGACATTGAGAGAAAAAGAACCAAAAAAGTGACTACGTCCAAGGGTAAAGTTTTGACCGGCCCAAACCCCCAAGTGCATCTGATCCGCTTTTCATCATGGTGGGCCTGAATTTTGAATTGGTCCTGGTCTGGTGCATCCAGATAGCTGCAATTAGCACTTTTAACTTTTTGCCGCTAGAAAGCACAGTTTTACATTTAATCTTTGAAAATGTATGTCTCCAGTTCCCTACATTGGATCTTTGTCTTTTTGGTGTCATTTTAATCATAAAAATATTTCCTATTTTAATAAATTGGTGTTGGACTTTTATTGTCTGTAGTGTCTTTTTTATTTAGTGTATTGGTGCTTTACACACCTGTCTCCTAAGATAACTTTGCCTGCTCGTAACCAGCTATCAAGGGTTGAGCAGGGGAATAACTTATCAAGACCTTGACTGGGCCTTATATTGTTATTGTGGCGTTAATACTAGCAGTAGATACCTACTTTCACCTACTACCAAACCACCATCCAACAATCGCACACCCCAATCCATTGCTGGCCTTGCTCGGCAGTCCCCACGCTGCAGCCAAGGAGGGAGAGAGTCTGTGGCATGCACACAGTTGGCATGGGAGGAGATCCGTAGAAGGCTGGGTTGCCCAATACTCTATTCCACTGAACAATCCTTGCATCACTTCACTTTAATACTGCTGACTAAAGACAAAGTTGTCCTGTAGAGGTTGACTAAATGGGGGATCCACTGACTAAGTAAGCTATTCCATACCATCCAATTTTTAGGTTTCCCAAAAGCTGATTTGCCCCTGATGGGCACAATCACCTACTTTTGCTTTCGTGCATTGAGTGGAGAGCACTATCATCTGTTTCCTGAGGAGCTGCTGAATCCAAGATATTAACCATGTTCTGAAATCAGGCGTGCAATGTCTGTAGGGCTAAAAGGGCTTTAGGTCCCTTCTTTCGTGTGTCTCAGCCCGGGCTGCTGCAGCTCCAGCTGCTGGGGCAGATAAGTGCTAGAAGTACTGGCTTTAGGTGATTCCACTTATTTCTGTACAGTTTGGGACATCAAAATACTGGTGCTGCCGGTAGACATCCTGTCAGCTGGCAACCCGAATCAGGAGACTGAAAGTTTGTTGCAGGATCAGCACTTCATTTATTTACTCCATTCTCAATCCCTGATTGATACCATAATAGCAATAGTTTAGCTTATATCTGAAACCCTACGGCAGCCGTCAATTCAAAGGTGAGTTACTCCAGGTGCCTGGGATTACATCCTGCATTCAGACAACTCCCTCCTCATTCTCACCCTTCACTTTTACGATCACCCTGCACTCACAGCAGTCCCACAGCACTCACACTGCTCACCAGGCACTCAAACTCCTTCACCCTCCTCCTACCCTGCACTCACACTTGCACACCGCTCACCCTGCACGTACATGACACTCCACTCACTTGTAACTTTCACTGCTCACCCTACACTCACAGTGATCACACTGCACTCATGCTGTTACCCTGCACTCATACCATTCACCCTGCTCCTAACCTGCACTCATACTTGCACACCACTCACCCTGCACGCATATAACACTCCACTCACCTGTAACTTTCACTGCTCACCCTACACTCATAGCAATCACACTGCACTCACGATGTTACCCTGCACTCATACTGTTCATCCTTCTCTTACCCTTCAATCACACAAGCACACTGCTCACCCTGCACTCACAGCGACCACACTGCACTCATTCTCCTTGCTTTGAACTCAAGCCGTCCTCCCTCACCTTACCCTGCAGTCACATGAGCACACTGCTCACCCTGCACTCATAGTGAATACACTGCACTCATGCCACTCACCAATTACTCACGCTTTTCAGCCTGCACTTACACGATCACACTACTCACCTTGCACTCATTTGATGCTTCACTCACCTGTCACTCTCATGGCTCACTCTGCAATCTTACTCAAACAAGCACATCAATCACTATGCATTAATTCCTCTCACTCTGTTCTTTCACCTGCACCTAAACTCATCTGTCACATCACTCACCCTGCAGTCACTCCTCTCACCCTCTTCTCACACTGTCACATCGCTCACTGTGCACTGATAGGTACTCCTTTCATTCAGGCAGCTCACCATTCACTCACATGGGCACAGCCGTCACCCTACACTCACACCATGCAAATAAGCACAGCACTCACTCTGCACTCACACCACTCACCTGCACTTCCTCTTCTCATCCTGCACTCACACAGAAAAACCTCTCAGCCTGCATTCCATATAGGCAATCTGTTCATCCTGCCTGCACACACCACTCACTCTGCAGTAACTCCTCTCACCATGCACTCACCCGTCACTCTCACAGACCACCCTTCATTTTCACCGCTCACCCTGAACCACACACAGGTACACCACTCACCCTGCATTTAAACTGCTCATACCACCCTGCATTCACTTCTCTCACTCTGCACGCACTCCTCTCACCCGACACTCACATGGGCCCTCCTCTAACATTGCATTTAGCTCACCCAACCCTCACATTGGCACATTTCTTACCCTACACTCGCACCACTCACGCTGCACTCCTTCATACTATTCACCATCACCAAGCACTTAAATGATCATACCTCTTATCCTGCACATATGAAAATGACACAACTCTCAAGAATATAAACATATTTCTATAAAGGCACCCACAGAATACCTGCTCTTTCCAAAGTAGTAAATGCCTACTAAATTCCATCTGCAACAACGGGGCTGGTGCAAGAGGGGAGAGCGGACTGAGAATGTGGGAGGCACAAGGTTTGGCACACAATCCTCAATCCAGCACCATATCCAAAGCCTCAGCCCTACAATGGGAGGCTTTGAGGTGTGATTAAGGATTGTGAGACATCTTCAGCCATTCCTAGTTTTCCATTCACCACAATGCTTCATTCTGGGACATGTGGTGTTTCTTTACATTGTAAGTTGGGTCTCAAAAACCCAAAATGCAAAGTGTTACATTATAAAATCCATGGTTGCTGAAGAATTCAAGCATTTTATTAGATCAGTTGGATGCCGTGATATTACATGTTGTATGTAGATTAGTTATTTTCCAATACTGTAACTGTTTGATCCACACGTGAAACCAAATATAAGTCCTGTACAGCTATTTTAAGGAAGTGCACTTTTCATTCACATCATACTTGTACCAAAAATTGACAAGGCAATATATTATCATTTTTGGATAGCGTGTAGAGAATATGTTTTTATTAAGCTTCACTTAAAGGAAAGGCAGGTATAGCAGAAGCAGCCGAGCAAGCTAATCTAACACAATAAAAGCAGATTGACTAATGGAAGTGTGAGTGGCAGTGTGTCTGTGTGTGAGTGTGACAGAGTACATATGTAGGAGAGAGTGCAAGACATATAATGAGAATGTGTGTGTGAGAGAGTCTGTGAGTGTATATGTCTTATGTGTGCAAGTGTGCTTCTGGAGATTATTCTTGCCTTATTGACAAGGGCACTAACAGCATATGGATGGGATGTGTTACCTATGGCAAACTGCAGGCCCTGATATGCTTCTATGAGGACACCATCATTGGCTGAGGGGACTTGAACTGTCTAACTGAGAAAGCCAATTGCCCAGTCATACCCAGCGGCTGGGACACAGAAAACACGCCGCCACACCTGGCTGAAGACCTTGACATGATGCATGTGATTCTTAGCATATGGGGTACCCCTGACATGACATGAAATTCTGTCACTGTCATATTGAAAGTACTCCTTGGCATAAGGGGTTCACCCATGAAATAATGATGACCTTGGTATAGTGGAAGTAATTTCTGACTTAAGACATTTGAAAAAAATGTGATCTGCTATGAGGAAAGGCCAGGTTTCCCTGGTGCACCATGAAAGTACTGGAATATTTCATGAATGCCCTATAAGGGTCTGTGGTGTTTTAGCTAATTTTATCCCAAACCTTTCAAAAACATTCTCAGACCAGAGATCTACTCTCCCTTAAATCATCTACAAGAAATCTGTTAACTTGTTTTTGCTTGCTGGAGTTTGGGGGAAGTATCACACCTCACCAGTAACATAGATCTTTTCCCTCATATAATGGCTAAGAGGTTAGCTCTGACCCCATTTCTGGAAATGCTTGTCCTGCCCAATTGCTGGGGTCAGGACTGGTGTTAGGGCGAACGGACTAATGCAGCTGCACCTGGCGTTGACTCTGGTGGGGGTGCTGAATTTTTTGTCTAGTGGCTGTTTTGACTCACTGCAAAGTAGCGCAGAGGGTTAATGTGCCTGTTGCAAAGAATGTGTACCATGCAGATCACACAACTGAGTGTGAGTGAACTGTGAGTTACACTATAAAAAAATGAAATGTACATCAGAGAAAGGCTAATGAAAGATGTAGTGCAGTATTGGAGAGTGGTAGTGAGGGAATACTTTGAGAAGGATGTTATAGGAGCGGAGATCACCAAAAAAGCCTGTGGTAACTGGTGCCACCAGTTCTCGAGCTGGCCCTGGCTGGGAGTCTTAGCTCCCCCACAGTTTGGGTCTAGTTGCGCCCCTGTCTTAAATGCACAGACGGCTAGACAACTGGTAACCAAGCTCTACTCCTCCATACAGGCCGAGCTCTCAACACTAAGGCCTAGTACCAAGGTGCTGTGGGATGTGGACCTGGCAGATCTAATTACGGATAAGGAGTGGCCTTAATGTTGTAGCAAAATTGAGGAGCTATCTCCGTCGGCATATTTACACCGGACATACCATACTCTCCTCAAACTGATTACTCACAAATTACAGGCCACTCCAGGTGTGTAAGGTGTAACGCACTATAAGTGGGCTTCCTGCACCTGAACTGAGCATGCCCACTGCTTGCTAGCTACTGGGGCAAAGTATTTCATGTTCTAGGAGCTATACTAAGGTCACGCCGTGTGACGGTTCACATTGATGGCACTACTGTTGGCAAAGAGGCGTGTGTCATGTATGATGGGTAGGGATCACATACCTACTTTGAGGACCTGGTAGCATGATATGATATACTACAATGACCAACTGGAACTCTACTCTTCCACTATTCTCCATTGTGTCCAACCCAACAACATCTGGGGCTCATTGCAAGCTTACTTGTTAACTCACGAAATCAATGTCATCGAAATCCATTAAAAATGTGGCCCAACATGCAGAATGGGGGAGGGATGGATGCGTGACGGGAATGTACATACACATTGATTCCTGGACAAAAGCTCTAAATGTAATAGTACCCGAAGCGCCATCTTGGCCCCATTACAGCTTTGATTAATGCCACTGTGCTTTGGAGGTGCCATCCTTATGTGTGAAAAAGATGTTCTGGGAAAAGAAGGATCCTGATGGACTGTTAATGTATTAAATGACATGCTGTCCCATGTGTTAAGGTGCTGTCATTTACTACAGGAAAGTGTGCTGTTTTGCATACAGTTGATATAACACAAAAGCTAATTTAAAAATGAATTGAAACATTTTCGTTACAAATGGTTTAAATATGTCAAATCTTGAAATTTATATAACTAACAATGAAGCAAATAATACTGTTGTTAAAATTAATATGGGCATCACTGAAATTGGATATGAATCACATTGAGTTGCATAGAGTACTGAATGAACTGGATAAGGACGTGAATGAATTGGATATGGTGAGCTGTGTGTATAACATGTACTGAAAAGCCCATGACACTGACAGCCAATCACAGTGGACTTCAATGCAAGTTGCAGAGCTCACTTGTGGTCCTGCCCCCACCCTTGCACTCCTTCCCATAATTCTTTGCAGGCCTTCTCTGTGCACGCAGCACGTGTTTCCTTTGGTAGGCCTCCCTAATTGTGCAGAGGCTTTTGCTCGAAATTGGCACTGGCACTGATCAACTGCGTGCCAGTGCCCAACAGCCACTCCAGTCAACAAACCCAGCCCCTCCCAGACTTCAGAGCCCTGCAGCCCCGGTGCTCCGTCACAGCAGCAAGAACAGAAATTCGGACTGCTATGTAGACACAGAGCAGAGGTGCAACTAGAGCCAAATTTTAGGGTGGGAAAGCTAAGAAAATTTTTCGAGGGGGGCTGAAACTTTAAGCAATAGGCAGAGTGGAGCTGATTTACAGGGGAGGGGGGAGCTGAATCTTTAAGCAATAGGCAGAGTGGAGCTGCTGGGGCTCTTGGAAGGGCTGAAACAACAGCGAGGCCTCATTAACATGCAAATGGTCTTTTTAAAGACCTGTGAAGTGCTCGGGCGCGGCTGTGTGTGCCCCGGAAGCTGCCTCATCCCGGGCTGCCACATACGACGGGGGGGACTGAAGCCCTATGAGTCCAATGGGTGTTGCGCGCCTGGTCCTCATAGCACAAACTCAGAATATCGTCAACATTCAACAACTGCACTTTCGACAGACTCCCAACGGCAATTTCCACGCACTAATGTAGTTGTGAGTCATCATTTCAGAGAAAGGCGCACAGTACTTGTCATCCTCGGGCAGCAGCACCTGCGTGACAGAACCCTTCTATCAGCAGGTGCACAATGTCATCTATTTGGCATAAACACTGCAGTCGGCAAAGTAATAGCGCTGTAATTTACCACAGAAACACGCACCATGGAAACCCTCTGATAAATATAACAGCAACACACCGTTCTCTCAAGAGGGCGATGCTGCGTCATAATGACCTACCTGGATTGTGATGGAGAGATAGAGAACATTTACTTCGGACAAGTAAAGGAAAACCAACCACTCGAGGAAAAAAAAGGAACATAAGAGTCTCTCGGACCACCCACCCATCCCCATTACACACTACAAAGATCTCCCAGGACAAAACGTGTTCGCGCTTTGCATTATTGCCCAGAAAACAGTTCCATTCTAAGCATTCAAGATGCTCTCTACTAAAATCACGGGATCAAACACCAAAAACCGACAGGCGCAAACCACTGATGTTTTTCACGTTTCACTCAAGGAACTTTCGCAAGATAGAAAGGGCGCTACGACTCCCTGAAAAACGGAGGATGGCGCTAGCACAGGCGTAACAATAGTCCAAGCAGCGCCTGCGGTGCGAGGGGCCCGAGCTCCCGTCCCCCTTCTGGCACTGTACATGGTTGGTGTGCCCCTGGATTGAGAGCTCCTGACTTGGTCTGGAGGGTGGGTGTCCCTCCTCCATGTTTGGTGGGGGGGGGACACCTAAGCTCCCTTACGCCGCTGGGCGCTAGTCAAATGCGAATAATGAACTCTCCAGCATCTGTGTACTTTCACTTTCAGATCTGGCGGCTAGAGCGTGCCATTTTAGGGAGTATAGCTGTAAACACGTGCATAGGGGTTCAGTTATCCAGGCCTGCACAGCCCGTTGATGGAAGGCCTCGGGGAAAGGCGATTTTGCCTATTTCAAGATGATAATTATTTACACTGCAAATCATATGAATAGGTAGTTAAATGTGATTGGCGTGGCATGATAACATCTATCATGTTTTTAAACAGACATTTATGAAAAACAGTAATTTAATTTCTATGATCCGTGGAAGGCAGTTGCCACAACACGCTGTGAGTAAATGTTAATTGCCTTCTCAGTTGCTTAATAATGCATGAAACGCATACATCACTTACAGACGCACAGACCCACCTCTGCCACACACACGGGGGGGGGGGGCTGAAGCCCTTTGACTCCAATGGGTGTTGTGCGAATGCTGACAGGTGTAAAAACAAACGGCAAATTCAGTTGTAAACTAACGCTTACGACTGGATTTCGATTAGGGACCTCTTTCAGTGTTTTTAGTCGTAAGGGATGAGAACATTCCCTTTGTGATGAAGGACACCCTTCGTTAGCCTTTTCTGGCATGTGCGTCGGATAGCATAGATATCATTATCATTAAAGTACCTGAAAAGAAAAAATATATTTTGAAAGTGTGCAGACGGAGACATGCTTGGAGCAGGAAGTGACGAATGAATGATGGAGTTCTGGCATACATGGCGTCCTGCAGGTCTGTACTCGGATGCCACCGCAACACAGCATGCTTTTCTCAGCGCTTGGAAAAAAAAGTCGGCGACTTCTTTTTGGCCTATATCATACATACCAACATTTCAGAAGAGCTAAGTGGGAGATTTAAAAAAAAAAATCAGGAGAATGGGGCCTTGAATCGGGTTACTGTCGTGCATGGGCTTTGGAAGTGTCCTGCAGCAGCATCGGACATTTGAAACGCAAAATGCACGTTTTTTTTCTTACCTTACAGAAGCATGGAGCGCAATGGCAGGTAGAGAGAGGGTGATCGATGCAAGAGTTGTGTACTGGCCTGGCAGGTTGCTGGCAGTGCATACACCCCCCCCCCCCCCCACCTGTGCCCTTCCCCAGGCACACACACAGCCGACCCAGAGTACTTCACAGGTCTTTTAAATACCATTCGTATGTTAATGAGGCTTTGTTTTGCTTTTTCACCCCTTCTAGAGCCCCTGCATCACCACTCAAACTATTGCTGGAAGAATGCAGGCCTAGACCCAGGAGCCCTGGCAGATGCAGAGCAGTGTGTGTGTTATCAGCACTGGAATAGCAAGGGGTGCTGCAGCCCTGTAGTGGGGGTGCACTGACACAGCTGTGCATGAGAACTCAGTGCTGGAACAGCAGTTGATGATGCAAGCCTGCAGTGGGGTGCTTTAGCAGAATTTGGGGTGACAGACGTCCCAGATTTGCAGTCACTCCCAGTTGGAGAGGGCACATTAATTACAATGTAGTACAAGTTCACGATCTCACCAGCCCTCTCCTCTGGGACCTACGGGCAATTCTTTAAAGAGCCGTGTGTGCTCCCTCGCCCCATTCACACAGCAGGATTTAAAGAGGGGTGAATCTGGGTCTCAGGAGCCCATCTGCCAAGGTCAAGCCTGGCCCTGGCACGCATCACCCTATTGGAAAGGGTGCATTTCATTGGATGGGTGTCAGAGGTTTGCACAATTCAATATTTCCACTTTTTAAAAAATTCCCAATTGAGGAATGCAAATCATTCCTATCACAGGCCCATGGGCGCCTCCCCGCAACCTTCTACTCCCCATCATAAGATATCATTCCTTTTTTCTCATTTCCTTTCTGATACTTGTAGTATACCTTTGTCATTACAAACTCAGGACTAGAGCTCCCAGAATGCAAAAAAAAAACTGGGATGCATGTGTGCTGTTAGACAACTTTAAATTTCAGTTCTCTTCTTATGGCTAGCCAACACCTTTTTTTAATGGGAAAAAGTTTGCAGCCCCTAAAATGCAGGCCTTTTTTGTCTTTCTTATGTATGTAATATTGCTTATGGGGCTTCCAGAGGGTGAAGTGTAATCTTTCATTTTCGGTGCCAACAGTAGTCCTACTCTAAATTGGTGACTCTACACTCATTTACAATTATATATACCACTCCTCATCCGAACTTGTTATACAGACTCAGGCAGGCAACTAGAGCCAAATTTCGGTGAGCCCAATGGGTGTTGCGCGCCTGAATGTGATTTTTATGATTTCAGTAATCTATAGCAAACAGATAACAACACTGACACAAGGCAGGTTCTATGCCAATCCCGGGAGCCTGGAATTATAAAAATGTAAGCCCCGGTTTATTTTCTCCCTGCTCAATAATCCAGTGCTTCTAATCATTCTCTTTCAAATGCTCTTTCCTCCTTACTCGCTCTATTCTCTTCTTCGTTTTTTTCTCTCTCTTTTTCACTCCAATTTTCTGCCTCGGTTCTTTTCAGTGCACGGCTGTTCCTTTCATGCCTTTCCCTCCTGCTTTCAGTTTGTCCTTCCTGCCTCTCTGACGCATTCACTTCCCGCACTTCTCCTTTGTCTTCCCATCTCTTCTAACTTTGTCTCTGGTTTATATTCCATCTACCCACCTCTCCTCCTTTTCTCTTCCCTCCTCTTTGCCCCCCTCCCCCACTTCAGCTCTCAAGCTCTCACCGCCCCCTCTATTTCCGCTCGGGAACCTTTTACTCATTCTCCTCGCATCTCTATTCTCCTTTCCCACCGCTCTCTACATCTTGTACTCTTTCTCCCTTCTTCTCCCATCTCTTCTGCTCCTCTTTTCCCCATCTTAACCTCGTTCTGCCCCCCTCAAGGCCTCTCCCTTCCCTCCCCTCTTTAGCCTTGGCCTCCTTTCGCACACCTAATTCTTCTCTCCCATCTCTCTTTTGCCATCTCTATCTTCCTTCCCACCCTCTCCATCTCACACCTTCCATTTCTTTCTGACCTTTCCCTTTCTAGCTCCTTCACTCTTCCTTCACATCTCACACTTCTCACCCCTTCTTGTCTCTTCACCATTCCTCTTCCTCCAATCTATCTTCCCCTCACCTCTACATCATCCAGCCCTCCCCCGTTCGCGCCCCCTCACTCTTTGTCCCTTTCCCTCTCCATCGCTTCCAATCCTCATCCTCACGTCTCATTCGCAGCTCCCCCTCTCCACGCTGCACATCTTTCCGTCCCTCGCAGTTTTTTCTTCATTCAAATGCTCGCAGTTTCCGCTGGTCACATCAGACCCCCTCCCCCCACACCTCCTTCTCCTGCTCCCCCACAGGATGCGCAGGCTGGACGAAATCTCGCTTTTCCGGCATCTACCAGAGATTCACCATGGGTGGGTGGGGGGGCGGGGGTTACTTTTATGAGTGAAGCCGTGCCCTGTTCCCCACGAGGGTGATGTGCAGGAATACACATGTGGGGCCAACATTCCAGCAGGTTGGGCGAGATCTGCTAAAAAGAGACCTCCCCCCCAGCTCCTGAAACATTAGACATTGTTGTAACGTGTATCTGCTGATGCCTGCAAAGGCCTAACAAATATGCCACACATATTGACATTGCAGACAGCTGTCCTGTCAGCACAGACACCTAAAAGGGGCCTCCGTCCAAGAGCTGCCTAACGGTCCAAATTTCGCGGGCAGTTTTGTAAAAATCGCGGCATTTTTACAAAACTGCAGATTTCGCGATTTTTTTGCAAATCGTTAAATCCTGGAGGTTCTGAACAATGAAAAGTAATAGCGGTACTATTTACCAACCAATGACATTCATTTGATAGAATCTAGGAGGATGAAAGGCTGAGTGAGCCCTGCTGGGATTCTAAAGGGTGGCCCAAAGACTTTTGTGGCATTTCTACAGGTGCGTACACTAGCCCAGCACTGATGATAGCCCTTGGCGCTAGGTGACAACTCTCTGTACTTCTAGCCAGGGTGGAATATTCCAGAGTTCATAACTTTATCAAGCCTCCCAAAAAGTTTACACTGCCCCACTACCAGAAACAATAAAGGCGCATATATATATGTCTCGCGCACCAGCTATCTTCCAAGCGCCTTCTGCATCATGGGCTCTCCCCTCCTGCCATATCTCTTGTGTGCTCTGTACCACACCACCTTCGGCCCTCCCTGTCCTTTCATGTCATGCTTCCTCACCCTTCTACGGTCTTTGACACCCTCCTCCGTACCCCTTGACATGCTCTCTACCCCCTACCATGCTTCTTCCGTGTTATGCTTCCTCTTTTCTGCCAAGCGCTCCCTCAATAAAATCCTCTTGACTCCCTCCCTAAAATGTTTTTTTCCTGCCTCATTCTCCTTCACTCCCTTTACCTCGGACCTCAGTGCGTGCCTCACCCCGCTCCAGCTTCTTGCCAAGCTCCAGCTGCCCTCCCACCCCATAACCCACCAGGATCATGATTCCCCCGCCAGACCCCACCGCTGTACTTCATCCATTCCTGATCCTGCCTCATCAGGTTTCTTCTATAAGGACAATGTTCCACCCTCCTTCATGCCCTCCCTGTTCATTCCCCCCTCATTCTCCTTTACCGTATCTCCACTCGCTCCTCTCTCCACCATACTTTCTCCTTCATTCATTTCCATGCTGTCACCATTGCTCCCCCTATCACCGCTCTCAGCCTTTCTTCCTCACAAGCCCCCCTTGTGCCCCTTCTCTGGCAATTCCTGTCACCTCGCCGTCCCTGAGTGCTTAATTGGTGCCGGTGCTTAGCACCGGCATTTATTTTTCAGGGCCGGGTCTACACTCTACACAAAATATTGATAATTGGTTGAACTGCACGTTGCTTACTAAGTTCTGATATGGGTCCCAGTCTCCCCGGGGAAGAGCTCATATCTCATGTGACTGCGTGTGTTTAAAATATTTCAAATTGGAGGCCGCTGCTTGCCGCGGCCCAGTTGGCCGCCTTATTGTGAGCCATACAGTACTGCCAGAAGCTGCCTGAGCCCCTGCCTCGGCGTAATTTAGGTCACACCCCATTTTGCAATTGTTCAATCAATGGTGAAGGGTTGCATGTTCCCCCCTGCTTGGCGAATCGTCAAATGAGTACCCGGAGTGGCCCAATGAGCAGTGTTTTAGCTCACGGCCCGCCCAGCATACTGTGCAGCCGCAGGCCTATTCAGCCGACGACAGAAGTAATCATCGTGTCGAGCAGCAGGCCTCCTTCGGAGATCACTTAAAACTAAAAAGGCTGTCCCAGTAAGTAATTAATTTAACTTTGTAACATGATGGTAGTGGTAGTGTATACGTAACAGAGCAGCCAGAGAGTCTGTTTTTAGACAAACTGTGGCATCTACAGTTTATCACTCTCATAGTCATTCTTTGAAGCTAGGTTTTATTTTATCCTGTTATTTGCTTGCACTGTGTAAATGAAAATCAATATGACACTTCTGAGCTGCAGAGATAGCACATGTGCTGGAGTCAGCTTTTGCGCATCTGTGCAGAGCCATGGTTACGTGAAATACATTTGCAATCTAGGATATTTCACCATTCATGTTTGATCTGCTCTTGTGGAAAAGGGCAAGAGAAGGTCTGATGACAGAGACACCATGGCTCGGAGACGGCTAGCTTGTGATTCCACCTTTGAGCGTATGTGGGACATTCTGTGATTGGGAATGTATCCTACTTTGTGAATGTATTTGGATGTCAATAACTCATATTAAACCTTTAATAAACATATCCATCCATTGGTTGGATTAAATAATGTAATAAACTGTAACTGGACAGTGAAATACCAAACAAATACTAAAAATTGGATAGTTTGCTCTTTCTGACCACACCTCTGACTCCGTCCACTGGCCCAATCCTTGGGTTATTACCGCCCTCTGATTCTCTGCCTACAGTTCCCCTACTTTTTTTTCCCACTTCGACCACGGGTTGAGTTCAGTTATGTTCTCTCTTCAGTTCTCTGCAGTGGGGGCTGCTTTTATTCAGGGACCTGTGCCCCGGGTTTGCTTGCATGCCATTTGCAAGACTCTATCCACCACAAGCCATACACCCATCATAAAATAAGCCTTTCTTTCGCAACATTTTGCAGATGTCAGCCTGTGGCCCTACAAGGATATTTGATTTATTAATGCTTCTTTATTGGAGGGTCCGGTGCCGCCGGATGGGGTGTAACACATGAAAAACTTGACAGATGGCTTTTGCAACAGATATTCTCCATTACAGCCTGCTGGGAACTATGAAAGCGGACAAACAGCAAGTCCCAAATGTCTTGAACCCCATGCTTCCTCTGGAGGAGCAGTGTTCTGTTAATATGACAATGTTAATTTTTCACTTTGTTGAAAATACCCAATCGTGCTTCGCAGCCACACATTCAGAGTAAATTGTGCATGCCCCTATTTCTTTTTTCTGCAGCGTTTGTATGTATATTAGGCAATACTTCAGTGATTATTTTTCCTCAGCATTAAAATAGCATAAGCCTCCCCCGAGTGCAGAGCTCCAGGGGACCCCCTCAGCAAAAGTGGTAGGTGTTGGAGAGGGGGCCCCCTCCCTGTATTTTGCAGGGGGCCCCCCTCTTGTTTCGTTACGCCACTGTAGGAACCTCGACTCGTGGCATTGAAATATTTGTTGACAGGGAGCCAGGAGGTCTTCCCTTCCTCTTGTGGGAGGAAGCATCAAACCACGGAGCCCTCACAGGGAACAAACCCTGCTTTTCACCTGTTTTTATCAAAAAATGCATTTGGTGGCAGTCCACCTCAGGCGGAGGTGTGAATCGTTTTCTTTTAAATGTTTTAACGTGAGACTACTGGGGTGAAACAGGTCGATGAGAAAGACAGCCCTGGGTGCCATCTGTGTTTGAATAAACGCCGATTATTCCTAAAGGGAGAGTATTTCGGTACCTGGAACTAGAGAATGCAAGACAACGTACATTTTGAAATAACATTACACGTATACTTGCATCAAAAGCTGTGTTTTCTTTATGCACTATTACCTGAACCACGATTATATATTTCGAAGTCACTGTATCGTACTCTGGATATACATATTTCAAAACAAACGGGCACCCGGGCTTGACAAAGAACTTTTATTCCCGGAGGCAAGCAAATATTACCTCCTGAAACTCAGCACAAAGGCCAAGAGCGTGGTTTCTGTGCTGTGTGGGGGATGGGTCGAAGAAACAAAGATGATTCAGCACTAAGAGAAATACTATTTTACAAAGAAATATTAACACTTGGGCAGTGAATGCTGGTGAACGTTTGTCTTTACCCCCTCTGATTTCATGTTCTGTTACTTGGGAAAATATGTGTATTATATGTAAAGATGACCCCCAGGGAAGTGACCATTTCTTATCACCTTTAATACCTACCTGTGTTGGGGAAATTATGTAATAATTGCGACCCACTCAGCTCATGATACGTCCTTAAGACAAAGGCATCTACAACTTCAATATTAATTAGTGACACATTTATTAAAAAACTTAAATTGCCATTTACAAATGTGAATCTTTAACTGCATTTGTGCGCAACACATATACATCCTATATGCTACTCAGTAAAATTAATGGGGTTTAGAAATAAGGTTAAGGAACTTGTACAATTGCAATGCATTTTAAATGTGTAAGGATCTATTAAGTTTCCAGCTCAAACTCCAATGTTATGTTTTGAAGGAGGGGGGAGGGCCAAAAGCCCAGTAAGAACTGGATCCACGTGTGACGCCCACTCTGCCCGGTAGCGTGATGACGTGAGCATTGGTCCCTAACATAAGCAATGCCATTTGGAAATTCAAGAAACAATGGTAGGAATAAGCTGTTGCACCCGGGTGGCCAAGCTCATATCAATCCCTCTACTGTACAGTGTATGGGACTGAGAAGTCCCTATTTAGCTCTCTGATTGATTAGAACAACCCAGGGCTGTTTGGGAGTGCGAAACTCCTTGTTATTGCCATCTCTATGCCGGCCAAACTGAAAAGCTCTTCACTTGCCCCTGAGCTAATCTAAGAGGACTGGACCTAGGCTGGATTCTAACACGGGCGGATGACACTGAAAACGAAAGAGCCCCAGCGGTTCAATAAATCGTATACATCATGGATCTTCTCAATGCAGAGAAATTCCAAACTCGGACTATAAATTATCCGCTGGAGCCCGCACCTCCCTTATGTCATTGGGTAAATAACCCCAGGGTACCCCAAACTCAGCGCAGGCCGGGCGCTCCCCTGCGGGTGAAAAAACAACAATTGATGGACAGAATGCAGAACAATGTCATACATTCACCCCAGTACAGAGATCTGGGCCTAAATCCATCGTTTTTTTGCTCACCATGCCTTTCCAGTTTGAACCCAGCCATATGCATATCAGTCTTGACCCTGTGCCCCATGGGAACAGTCCAGCCCGAACGGCCAAGCCAGGTCCTCCCTGGACTGGAAACAGCATCCTAGGACCGGTTTCGGGCTTTCAGCCCTCGTCAGCCAGGATAGCTTGATTCCAGTGGCATGGAGAGCACGGGACTCACGTCTGAGCATACCCGTCCCACTCGGGGTGACAAATGCAAAAACAACAATTGATGGACAGAATGCAGAACAATGTCATACATTCACCCCAGGACAGAGATCTGGGCCTAAATCCATCTTTTTTTTGCTCACCATGCCTTTCCAGTTTGAACCCAGCCATATGCATATCAGTCTTGACCCTGTGCCCCATGGGAACAGTCCAGCCCGAACTGCCAAGCCAGGTGGCCAGGGATGCTTAGGTTTGGCAGCAGAACCGACTTTCATGCGTGTAGCAGGTCACCGGCGTCGTTAGGTAGCCCACCCTGTGGGTGTTGGGATCAAGACCGTCACAAGTCGGTATTACTTGCTCCCATAACTGATGACGCATGTACACCTCATGGCTGTATGTGATATGGGCTACCAAGCGGTGTGGGCCGGGTCTGAGCACCGGCAGTTACTTTCAGGGGGCCTCGAAACGGGTCTCTATGGGGCTCTCTTTTCTGGCCTCACAAAGGTAGTCCGGTTTCTTTTTTTAAAAAATTGGAGTGTAGTGAGAGCTTGCACGTCGCTCACTACTGAGAAGTGGAGACGTCATGCCAGGTGAGCTGCGTTGTAGGGGAAGGGAAATCCTTTAAAGAGAGCCATTTTCTCTCAGGATTTCCCTTCCCTTCTCTTTTTGCAGCGCATTAGCAACATCATTGTGGGGTGCTTAGGAGAGAGACGACCAGGCGCGCAACGCCCATTGCCCCGGGCTGAGACAGCTTCCCGGGCACACACACAGCCGCACGGGAGTACTTCACAGGTCTTTAAAAGACCATTTGCTTGTAAATGAGGCTCTGTTGTTTTTCACCCCTTTTTAGAGCCCCTGCATCCCCACTCTGACTATTGCTGAGAGAATTAGCCTCCCCCGAAATTTGGCTCTAGTTGCGCCTCTGGAGACAACCACAGGCAGCCGACCCTGCTCTGACCTTTCACAGTGTCTTGTTTTAGTGCTATGAAAACACACGCTTTGCCTGGCTCATTTAGTTCTCACACCCCTCTTTAATATGAAGATAGTAGTGTTGGAATTACCTTTATATTCCTTTACTGTGCTTCACATGGAAATCTAGAAGGGCAGGTTCCCACCACCCCAAATTAGCTGTTTGGTATGCTCTCTAAAATGTAAGAACTACAGGTATTCAGTATCTGTCAGTTACGGCCAATTAAAATCAGTGTTCCTATATAGAAATGGACAAAAGTTTATGTTTCTGAATTAGCGTCTTACACTGAAAAGCTGGTTTACATTTCTTTCGCTGGATCAACCTTTGTTTAAAACAAAACCAGAGAAGGGGGTGTACTATGGTCCACAAAGAGCAACTGAACGCTTTCTTGTTCTTTATCAGAAACATCTGCCTGTCAATGGTTATCACCAGCCTTTTCGGCCCATTAAGAGGCTGGGTGGATGAGTATAATACGGGGTGTTTAGGATCGGGGGAGGAGGGTGCACGGAAAGAAGGACAGATAGGTGAATTAAGGACGAGTGGATGGATGGCCAGATGGATGAATGGTTAGCTAGATGGATGGAAGGATGAATGGAGGCATGGACCAGTACTTAGGATAGTAGGGTGGGATTATAGATGCTTAGGATAAGTTCTGGGACAGATGTATGAATGGATGTATGGGCGTATGGATGGCACAGTGCTTAGGATAGGCGGGTGGGCTGATAGATGCTTAGGATAGGTCCAGGGACACATTTATGTATGTATGGATGGATGGCTGGATGGATGGATGAATTAATGAATGGATTGCTGGCTCGATGAATGGATGGATGGAAGGATGAATGGACCAGTACTTAGGATAGGCGGGTGGGCTGATAGATGCTTAGGACAGTTGCAGAGACAGATGTATGTATGTATGTAGGTAGGAATGTATGGATGGATTCAAAGATGTTTGGATGGCGCAGTGCTTAGGATGGATGTATGCAGGGCTTTAAGTGGACCGGGTCTGAGCACCGGCAGTTATTTTCAGCGGGCCTCGAAACAGGTCTCTATCGGGCTCTATTTTCGAGCCTCGCAAAGGTAGTCCTTTTTCTTTTTTTTATTGGACTGCAGCTAGAGCATGCTCATTTTGTGGAGACCTCATGCTAGGTGAGCCACATTGTAGGAGGAAGATAAATCCTTTAAAGAGAGTGTTTTCCGTAGGTAGGATAATTGGAGGGGATTTTCTTAAGCACACAATGCTAGTTATCTTGATTTAGACCACACCCTACTTGGATAGGCCACACTCCTTTAAGAGGTTTGCCCCGCCCCTTTTAGAGCACCCCCAGTTTTTTTCCTCACTTAAAGCCCTGGGTATGGGGCTATAGACGCGTTGGTCCCCCTTTAGAAGGGGTCAGTAATTAAATATATAGACAAAAAAGAGAGACAGATAGACAGACAGACAGACAGACAGACAGATAGACAGATAGATAGACAGATAGACAGACAGATAGACAGACAGATAGATAGATAGATAGATAGATAGATAGATAGATAGATAGATAGATAGATAGATAGCTAGATAGATAGATAGATAGATAGATAGATAGATAGATAGATAGATAGATAGATAGATAGATAGATAGATAGATAGATAGATAGATAGATAGATAGATAGATAGATAGATAGATAGATAGATAGATAGATAGATAGATAGATAGATAGACAGACAGATAGATAGATAGATAGATAGATAGATAGATAGATGATAGATAGATAGATAGATAGATAGATAGATAGATAGATAGATAGATAGATAGATAGATAGATAGATAGATAGATAGATAGATAGATAGATAGATAGATAGATAGATAACTGACTTGTGAGGAGTCTGTAGAATGCTGCCCTGGGCCACTCTCTGGATTCCTCACACTTCCAGTGTTCCTATGCGGAGCTGTTCATAACATCACATTGCTGATAGCCCGTTGGTGTGAGAACTCAAATGACGTTAATGGGATAATAATTGTGAAAAGAATATTTAAGTTGTAAAGGAACCACACATTTCTCTAAATAAATGATAATCTAAATACCAAACCTGAAGAAAGAAACAGTTTTTAGATGGGTTACACATCTTGTAAAGTTTGCTTGGCTGAAAGTAAGTACGTTTTGGTCCAGACTCAGGGACAGGTCGTTGTCTGTGCTGAGGAGTGATGGTGATTTGCTATATCTGTGGTATGTTTTTTAGTAGTTATTAGTCGTAGCATACCTACGTATGAAATGGTACCTGCCATACTGGCCAAGGGACAGCCCTTACCTGAAGCTCCAGCAGAAAGCAGCGTTTCTCCTGCAAAGCTCGGCGTCAGTTTTACTTAATTCTGGAACAATAACACCTCATATAAAGTGCTGAGAGATCACTCAGTTTGTGTTGGGGAACTGGGGATGGTATGAACGTTCACCATTATCATTCCGTGGTTTGCACAGCTGGCCGGTGTGCTGCACATCTGTGCTGGCGGTGCACCACCCCTTGTCCGGGCCTTAGACGCCCACCTTTGAAGCTGCGTCATGCCTGAGCCCCCACCAGGCAGGTGGGGGTTCAGAAGTGCATCGACGCTCCAAGCTGAGGGCGGCCCCTCTATTCATCGTGTGGGGGTGCTGTCCGGGGAGACAGGGCCTGTCAGCGCCTAGAAGAGAAAGCGCTTGTGCATGTTAGAAATGAGGTGTCGGTGAGATTCATGAGGGGGCCAGGAAGGAGGAAGGGAAGGGATGGAGGAGGCAGAGGGCAGGGCGGTTGGTCTTCTGCACCCACATGGCAGGAGTGGCCTGCTGCTAAAATAATTCACACTTGAGATTGCTTATTCGGTGCTGGTGCGGGTGAGTTGCATCCTTGGTACTATTTTGGTGGATGTTGTTTCCCTGTGTTGCCTTCATAGTGATTTCATGTTTTTTTGTCGCCTAGGTGCTGCCTTGGGTGGGTTGCTTAGTTGGTGCTGTCCTGTGTGGATTACTTCCTTGGTTCTGCCCTGGGGGGGGTTGCATTATTGGTGTTGCTGTGGGTGGGTTGCTTCCTTGGTGCTACCCTGGGTGTGTTGCTTCCTTGGTTCTGCTCTGGGTGGGTTGCTTCCTTGGTGCTACCCTTGGTGGGTTGCATCCTTGGTTATGCCCTGGGTGGGTTGCTTCCTTGGTTCTGCCCTGGGTGGGTTGCTTCTTTGGTTCTTTACTGGGTGGTTGTCGGTCGTGGTTCTGCCCTGGGTGGGTTGCTTCCTTGGTGCTGCCCTGGGTGGGTTGCTTCCTTGGTGCTCCACATGGTGGGTTGCTTCCTTGGTTCTGCCATGGGTGGGTTGCTTCCTTGGTTCTGCCCTGAGTGGATTGTGGCCTTCGTTCTGCCCTGGGTGGGTTGCTTCCATGGTTCTGCCCTGGGTGCCTTGCTTTAATGCTTCTGCCCTGGGTGTGTTGCTTCCTTGGTTCTGCCATGGGTGGATTGCTTCCTTGGTTCTGCCCTGGGTGGGTTGCAGTGCTTAATTTGAGCCGGTGTTTTCCGGTGCTCGGCACCAGCACTTAATTGTCAGCCCCGCTGCTTGTGACAGCCTGCCACAAGGTGGCGCTGTCTAGCCAATTTAGAGATAACCATAACAACTGTTAATTATCAATGCTGTATTCATTCAAAATGACTACTACCTGCCACCCAAGCCGTTCTTCTAGCTTTGGGGGCATCAAATAGTCCGAATTGTTACACTTGTAGGAGTGTGACTGTTAGTAGTTTTGTTGTTACTATCATTTGCAGCATAGCAGGACAATGTGTGGTGGAATCTGCGGTCCCCTCCTGACGAGAGCCCGGCACTTCTTATTTTACAAATTAAGCACTGTGTAGATGGGATACAGCCCTTGCACAGGGGCCGCAGTGCTAAGTGTGTGTGTGGGGTTGTGGGGGGTCCCCTAACCAATAAATTCCAGCTCTGACTTTAATAACTGTCTTTGTGGTCAAACAATTTGTTTATATCCAATGATCCGTCCTTAGGCCCTGAGGGATACAGAAGCGATGCTGCGGGGGGCAGCAAGCAGCGCAGTTGGCCCAATCGCTAGGGGTAGACCCGCAACTGGAGGTCGGTCTCAGCTGCCATGCGGTGAGCCAGCGCGGCTTTACACGGGTGGCGTGGCTCCCTGCTCTCCGCGATGTGCGGGAGTGGGCCAGCCATTGGTGTGCCGGCTTCCTTGCCGGAGTCCCTGGGTTCTTGCTTGCGAGTGCACATGATCACTGATCGTGATCCCAGTGGTGCCAGGGTTACAGTTCCTCCAACCGCAAGGGACACAGTTCGGCGGATCAGCTGTTTGCCAGGGGCCTCGCGGTGCAGTCCTGTGGGGTGGCCAGTTGGAGGGCCGCGGGCCTGCTGCCTAAGAGCCCTTACCCCTGTCGCTCGGGGAAGGTCAGTTGTGTAGCCCTCCCCGGGTGGCCTGCTGTGCTCCTCATTCGGGCGGGCAACACTGGGGGGCTGTGCACCACCGCTCAGGACTCGACGGTGAGTCGCTGGGGTGACTCCATGTGCAGATCCCCTCCCCACCTCGGCCTTCTCCATCCCGGAAGGCCCCATCGTTCAACTAAGGGGCAATGCAGCCTGGTCCTTTCGTGGGGGTGGAGCGGTACCACATGCGGCAGGGTGTGTGGTGCGCAAGTGTCCGAAACCCTTGGGTGAGTTATTGGGACATGGCAGGGAGCTATTGGTGGGCCTTTGAACTCTGGTGTAGTCTGCACGGGGACTCGGGTGAGTTGTGAGCATTGGGACATGTCGGGCAGGGGCCAGCCGGGCCGCATTGCTGAGATGAGTGCTGCCTCCCGGCCAGAGATGTGGCCACAGCGCGTGCTCCCTGCCTCCCCCACGCAGGGTGTACATCGTGAGCCCCTGTCACCCCCTCCTCCATCGCGGTGAGTTACGGCATTGTGCTAGTGCCTTGCGGTGTTCGCGGCATCCCTGGACACGTGGTGAAGGGAGGCCGGCGTCCATGGGCACATCTACAGGGAGGCCCCGGTTCCGGCCTGTCACTGTGGTGTCCAGGGGCTGCATAGCTGCCAAAGTTTCAGATTGCTCTGTGTGACATTTTCATAATTTCCGTGTTATTATAAGTGACATTTCAATGACTATGAGTGAGACTTTCTTGCTAGGAAAATCCAGCAATGAAGATGAGGGAAACATATAAATATCAGGAATTGACACCGATTTGAGCAACAAGAAACTCTAAGAAGATCTTAAAGCTGCAGTGCATTAGAGTGACACTGTGGACTCCAGGGCCTCTGTCCCACGTGGGACCTAGCCCAAACAGGATGTGAGGCCCCAACAACATTCTCTTCTCAGCCTCCTGGTAGTGTCACTGGGCGGGCCGGCTGAAAAACAATTAAATTAATTCCTGCCTTAGCTAGCCTTTGCCCACTAGGCCCCTGGATCCTTCCAGTCATACACTAACTTCAAAACCTTACTAGAGAACTCACACAATATGTCCAGGCCACACAGAAATTAAAGAAACTGCCATTCAGCAAGAACTTCTTGGCCCTCAATCTGTGTAGAAGTACTTGTTTGCTGCTGACAAGTGCCAGTAGTCACCCATTAAAAGCATTGTAGCAGTGATGAGAAGTGCCGGTGCAATCTCTTCCAAATGAAAGAATGAAAGAAGTGCAGGTACACTTAGTACCAGCTATGCCTGTCTATTTAAAGCGATGCTTTCAATTGAATCCAGACTTGTGGGAGAGTTAAAGGGGGATCCTACTGTTGATAGTAGGTCTGTAGGCACTGCTTTTCACTGCTGTGGGAAATGTTTTTTATTCCGCCAAACCCTTGAATTTGAGCAGCCTAGACCGGTATTTCCAGGGGCTGTTGTAGGCAGGGGTGGGACAGATAACAGGTATTATTTCAGGCCAATCGTAATAAAGGTCAGAATGTTTTGTGGCCTATTTAGGCTGCCATGGGTCCTACTACAAGCCAAGAAAATGCTGTCCCCATGAGCATTTATAGTCTCCAACCCGGTCACATGGATAGATGCTGCAGAGAGGACACGGCTGACAGACACTTTAATTTCTTTTGACATTCATTGATTTAGGATACAGACCCACCAGCAATCCCGTATCTACTCCCGTCCTACTCCAGCCATTCCCCACTATCCTTCAAAAGGTTACTCCCTGCTTGCCATTCTAGATTATGCCTAATCCTGCAATGTCCTTTCAAAAAGTTTCTTGTTTGCAAAACCCAGTGTGCTGAGAACTCGTAAGGCCGAAAAGTAGAGTCCGCCACGCCCCCTCCACCCTCTCAGTTTACATGCATACACCATTGCTAGTGCAGAGCGCTCATGTTTCTCAGGTCCACATATGAGGCGCTCATCTAGTCCCGGTCTTGGTTCTGCATTCTGGAATCGTGGTTCCGATTTTATAGAGGATAAAACAGGGTTACAGATCTGGTGATAAAAACTCCTGGTCTCTGTGAGTTTCTCGCGAAACTTGAGAGATGTGGAACTGGCACTTCTGTTGTCTTTTTTATCAGACAAGCCTTCAGCGGAGAGGCCAATAACTAAGGGAAGGAAGTCTCAGCGCCCCTTTAAGCAGCCTAGTCAAGTGTCATTCATGTCACAAATATTTTTGTACGTTTTTTGCACTATATAATGATTAGATGGCTCACTCTTTCTCTCTGGCCATCACCTTTCCACATCGAAAGTTAAATCTGTTTCATTTGTGTACAAAATCTAAACCTAAATGCTTCTTTTATTAAAATAAGCACGATAACCTCTAGGTTCCTTTTACACTAACATAAGTATTGCTGTGAAATATAGATCTAAATCACGTTATACAAGCAGCATTACACACGTACACATGTATTGTTTAAACTGAGAGATTAAGTGATTTGCTTAGAATTACAGGATGTTGAGCTGACGCCGAGACTTGAACCCGAGTCCCCCAGCTTTGAAACAACGGATGTAGCTGTAATGCCATATCCTCTCTCCTTTGCTTAAAATATGAAGGAGGTGTTGTCTATATGCAAATAAAAGTAATTGTTCTCAAACGCAATTATGAAGGAAAAAAGAGTTTTAGTGGAATTAAATATTTCCCTAAGATTACAGAGTTTAAGCGTGGAATCCGCGGTTTATCCAGGTTTTCTGGATTTACTTTATGCAAATCAGCCAGTAAATGGAAATCTATTTGTTGTTTGTTATTTCAAAGCTTTGTGTTTACCTCAGTGCATTTTTAGCATTTTTTATATAGCGCAAACTTAGAGCTCTATTCATTAGTACCAGTTAAAGTGCACACTTTTTATAGGCAAAGGGATGATTAAGTGATTTACCCAAAATCATAGCATTTTGAGCAGATGCAGAGGGTTGACCATTGCTCCCCAGTTTCAAATTCAGGACCCTGTGGGACCCCCCACCATTTCCCGGAGGTCAGGATATTCCTAACCCTTTTCATTATTTTTTACTTTTTTTGTGGAACCCAGCTTCAAGCCTGTCCCAAGATGGCTGCCAACATTTCCTGGTTGAAGGGTTGGTAGCCAATCAAATTTTAGTAGGCTCTGCGAGTCCACTGCATGGACTTGGGTCCCCAGATATCTAGATTTTTTTAACTTAAATTTCTCTTGAAATATTGAACGGATTTAGACCAAATCAGAAAAAGCACACTTTCTGCACCAACATCTAGCTTTTTGCTAAATTTGGTGTAATTCGGTTCGGCGTTTTGGGCTGTAGTCGTGTTCATAAAATGAAAAATCCCTATTGACAGAACATTGGGAAAATGCATTTTGGACCCCTGTTTTTCTCGGCACCCGCTTGACAGATCACCACGAAACTTTCAACACGCCAGCTGAACCAAAATGTGAATTTTTCTAAACATTTTGCGAAAATTTGTCAAGGTGCGCCAAAGTTATTGGTAAAACAAAATACGCTTTTCCTGTAGAAAGTTTGGTCCTAACTATAACTACCTACTGGCTATCGCCAGTAGATTATATATATGTATATGTGTGTGTGTGTATTATATGTGCAAAATGAGAATTCTGGGTAATTCCAAAGTGCAGCCTCTATATAGTGTACCTGACAATACCAGCTCCTCAGAAAGGTATAGCTTTGTCCAGATTCAAGGGAACACCCAGTATAAGGCAAAAAAATAGCCTTTCAGGCTTAGAGTGCCAGATAATTTATGCCAAAAAAGGAAGCAAGGAACTCTGGGTAGTTCCCAAGCAACCCCACTCCACGTTTCTATGAAATAGATGCTAACTTGATATGTTACTTTGTCATTATGTAAGCTCATTTAAATGTGTGTATATTACATATTATATCAAATGCCAAACGTAAAACAACACATTGACAAAGGCAATGCTTGCTTTCTGCCAGGGCCAAACTAATGAAAAAACCTGATGACAGTTAAACAATATGGTGGAGAGGGTAAATAGCCTTAATTTTGGAACCATGACACTTATGATACAGCCAATTGAAAAGCCAGTAGTTACAATTCTTCACATTGTAATTCCTCTTTCTTATTTTTCAAAGCAAGTGATTGTCTACTACCTACATTTCCAGTAATATGCAGCGTACCTAAGTCACAATAATATAAAAGAAAAAAATAAATGGAAGCAACTGCTTACTTAGACTTTTTTCAAATAACATCAAAAGTTGTTTGACAATTCAAAATGTGCAGTACAGCACAGTTCTCCACAGAGTATTGTTAGCAGACATCAGAGGTTCAATATTTATTTCAGGTTTATTTACAGCGATTCTGAATTGCTTTGCTAGGAAACAAGATGTGAACAAAGTGGATTCCTTAAAGGTGTCCCTACCGTATTTTTTGACAGATGGAGGGCTGCATTTTCATTCTTGTATTAAATGTATACATTTCAACTACACATGGAATTCTGAGAATGCAGTGTTTATTTTATGAAGGGTGAAGTTTAACTGCATCTTTCTAAGTCCCACGCCTCTGAATGGTGAATCAAGGAGGGCAATACCATTTGTTTTACCACATTACATGTTCAAACCTCGAAATATGTGTACTTATCTCTTGCTCAAATTTTGCCAGGTTATTATACTTGGCAAAAATCGTGCAGGGAAAATCCTTTTGGGTGGGGTAATTTCCATACCTTATCTAGCTTGTTATTTGTCAGATGATATGAGTTTTTTACAGTGTTATTACATACTGATATGTTCTTTTTTCCAGATCTCACTAAAAAGATGGCTGCAGAGTCAAAGGTAGTGTGTGACCTTGTCGATAGCCTTTTAGCTCAGCCATCAATTTTGGAGGCAATAAGCCAAACTCTAGATGTACCAAGGAATCCTCAGACCCATGTTAGGTCCAATCAAACCTTTTCAGGAAGTAGTAATGCCAATACTAACAGTCTAAGCATATCTAGATCAAACTACAATACACGATACAGAAACAGAGGACAAGACGTGGACGAAGAAGTAAGACATGTTTTTTCGAGAGGAAGGTGTTCTTCAAACCCAATGGAATCTGCTAAGTCAGCCCAAGAACAGTCAGAAACACGTGTGCAAAGTTCTGTGATGCAATCGCCAATATTTCACTTTACACGCAACTTTGGAAGACAGAATGGTGAAAGGATGCAACAGCCAAAATATACTCGGAGGTTAGATTACATATGATATACTATTTCATTGCCTTCATTGTCTCCCAAATAATTTTGTTCAAATAAATTTCACTATGAGTTTCACTTTAAATTGGGTGTGTGGCCTACAAACCACCGGGGTGGTGGATGCTCTCCTTCCTCAGACCCAGAATCTCTCACTTGCCAAATGTAGAGTTTCTTGTTGTGTCAGTGATAATTTACCAAAAGAGCTTACTTGAGAGGAGCACATTTGGCAAAAATGCAATGGGGTGCTATGCAATAGTTACCGTACAGCATGTTTTTGTTTTAATTGAAATAAACACTTGAATTTGTGGATTCTTATTCATTTGTTTTAAATATATATACTCATATGTACACACACACACAAATAGTGTATATATATTATATATATTAGTGTATATATCTATATATATATATCTCTCTCTATATATATATCTCCCTCTCTCTCTCTATATATATATATATATCTCGACATATCTCTCTCTCTCTCTCTCTCTATATATATATATATATATATATATATATATATACTCACACACAGGGTGTCCTCAAGGAGTTGCCTCTTATGAAGGGGTTACAGCACAAAACACCGCTGGCAGTTCAGTTCCCAGCCTAGCACAAGCTCCCCGTGTGGCGTGCCATACGCGTTTCGAGCAGAGTTGCTGCTCTTCCTCAGTGGCTGCACGACAAATGAAGCAGATTGATTTCAAACTAAATTTATTCAAAGTAGATAAGTCCCGCCCAAATGGGCGTCAACCACAGCATTCTGGTCTTAGTAGTTCAAAAGGACTAGTAGTTTGTCACCATGTGGACTCACTGCCTCCGTTCGTTTAAAATGTCAAACCCGTTTGGGTGAGAAGTCTTGAAATCTGTGCTGGAACCCTCGCCAATATATTCCAGCGGCTGAGGCTCCCTCCGTTCATAAACGTGCCCGTGAATCCAAGCACGCAAGACCCGCTAAAGAAGCGGTAGGGCTTCTCCGCGGACGGACGAGCCGCTTTATTATTCACACACAGGTTGTCCTCAAGGAGTTGCCTCTTACGAAGGGGTTACAGCACAATACACCGCTGGCAGTTCAGTTCCCAGCCTAGCACAAGCTCCCCATGTGGCGTGCCATACGCGTTTCGAGCAGAATTGCTGCTCTTCCTCAGTGGCTGCACTATATATATACAGGAACTTCGTCACACCATTCAAGCTTGCAGAAAGGACGAAGCGGACCCAGTCGAATCAGTGCATATATATTTAATCAAAAAGTGTGTCGTGCACCGCCATGACGCGTATCGGCCTCAGAAAGGCCTTGATCACATGACCAAGATATATATCCAAGCACAGTTCTCCACTTTGGTAGGAGCCCCCGTCCCTGCAGGGCGGCCTCGTTTGAACAGGCAAGGAGTCTCCTGTCCTTTAAAACCACAACACAGGAAGAGATAACCTTTCAAAGGAAATGCTGCCTCTGTGTACTTGAATAAAGCTGCTGTTTTACGGACTTGAATCCTCGATATCTCTTCCTGTGTTGTGATATTTATATATATATGTCTATATATATATCCCCACAGATTTCTCCGATTTGAGGCCGCACTCCACATCAGGTTAGTCACAGACTATTTATTTTAAAAACACACAGTTTTTCATCCCGGTTATCGAGTCCTTGGCCTTACGTATGTTTCGAAGCATTTGCACTTCTCGTCAGAGGCCCGTAGCAGAGAATCATTTTCCTGCAGCTACTTCTCCATTCCGCATGTCTTCATTCTTCAATTGTCCTCCGGTGTGCCTGTATTGATCTTCTCCATGCATGCTGGGAGGTGTAGTTAACTTATGCACTTTTTCGCCCTTTGGTGGGTTGATTTCTGCTGTTTGTTCCAGGACACATTGTTTTACAGCCCTCCGGTGAGCCCCAGCACACACCCCTGTATGTTTAAAACTACAGTCCTGATGTTCCCATCCAGAGAGGATTCTTTACCTCCCTCGCGGGCCCTTCTTTGGTCTTTGAGCGGTGCGTCAATGCATGGCGAAGATCTATATATATATATATATATTCCCAGTCAACTCGCAAAATCTCCTTCTGGTGCGAGAAAAGAGCCACACGAATCCAGTTTCCTGAAATCCTTGTTTATTTCACAGGGCAAAGACGCGTTTCGAGCAAACAAGCTCTTGGTCACATGACCTTAGGTTCAGAGTTCAGTCATTATATCGAGCCTCCGAAGACATAAACAAAAGACTTTCACACGAAAGAATTACTCCATGTCATAATTTCACAAAAATATATAAGCTTGTTTTAAACGCATAGATCAAAATCATTTCACAATTCATTCTTTACATTTCTTAATACATATAACAAACGATCAGGTCGTAGTTTTACAAGGCAAAGAAGATGTGTGTACCCAAAGTGTAAACATACTCAAAAAAGAAAGAAAAGAAAGATTATGGTATAGTACCATTATTGTCTCCATAACTAGTCTCTAATTGCTCTACTAGTGTCAATCTTGGAGTGCACTTAATTTCAATTTCTTATTGAAATGGCCCAGTGATCTATATAAACCAAAGAGAGAAGGAGAAGGTGGTAAGAACAACCCTCTGAATCTCCGTGCTCGTATTATTTATGAATAACAGTGCTGCATGTCGGTTTCATGGGTCCGTTCTAAGAGGGAGAGACAAAAATAGAGACATAAGGTAAAAAATAGGGTACAGATCAAATAATTCAGTTCTTTATCATTGGTTCTGCATGTTGATATTGTGACTATAATCACCATCAATAAAAAGAAAAAGTTCTACTATAGTTAATTTATACATGGTTTCAATCACTATGCATACAAGCAACATCAAGGCTAAACTCAAAAAATCAGAAGGAAAAAACTGGAGTTCCTAAAGGCAGAAAGGACAGTGCTGCACCGATCTCAGCCAATTTCAGATTGGGGGATTAAAGGTGTACATGCATTTCTTCATCATTATTCATCCCAAACGGAGCTACACAACCGGCTTGTAAAATAAATTTTGATTCCAACCTACGTAAAGCTTGGTTTCTGTCCCCTCCTCTAGGATTCTTAATGACGGTGTCAAGGGCAAAGAATTTAGCCTTTGTCCAATCGCCATCATGTTCTTTGCAGAAATGTCTGGCTGTGCTATAACTAAAATCCTTATTAGTAATAGCCCGCCAGTGTTCTAGAATCCTCTTTTTCACTGGGAAGATAGTTGACCCTATGTACCACTTGCCACAAGGGCAAGTGATTACATAAACAACATAGTCTGTAGTGCACTGAATATTCTTGCGAATATACCATTTTCTTTGAGTTCTCTCAAGGATCACATGTTTCACACTCTCGCTGTGGCTGCATGCTTTGCACTTTCCACAACGATTGAAACCTCCTATTTTCTCCAGCCAAGTAGGTTGCTGGTTACAAAAATGACTCTTGACAATCATGTCTTTAATTGAGGTTCCTTTTCTATACGTGATTGCAGGGTGTGGGCCAAGTTTTTCTTTTAAAACCTTATCTTGGATCAAAACATCCCATCTCTTCTTGACTATTTGGTGAAATTGATGCGACTGGGAATTAAAAGTAGTGATGAGTCTGATTGGAGAATCAGTCTCCGTTTGTTTGATCTTAGGTGCTTTATACAGCGCCTCTTCTCTCTTAATGTCATCTGCTTTTTTCTCTGCTCTTTTAATCATTCCCTGTGGGTACCCTCTAGCAAGAAACCTTTCTGACATTTCTTTTTTGTTCCTTTCATATGCTTCCTCTGTGCTGCAGTTCCTCTTAGCCCGGAGGAATTCACCAAATGGTATACTCCATCTAAAATTAGGAGGGTGGCAACTGCTTGAATGTAAGACTGAGTTCCCTGCGGTGGTTTTTCTGAAGACTTCTGTTTCTAATTTGTTATGTTTTGCTGTTACTCTAATATCCAGAAAATCAACTGTTTCTTGGCTGTATTGCATAGTGAATTTTAAATTTACGGCATTTTCATTCAATACATTAACAACAGCCAACAGTATATATATATAAATATATATATATATATATAGAGAGAGAGAGAGAGAGAGAGAGAGGGAGAGATAATGAGCACAGTCCCAAGAACTCCCCAAAAATGGTTTACTCAATAAACACGCACCCTGATTAGGCTAGAGGTGGTGCAACAGTTCTAAAAATAAGATCTTAAACTTGTTATTTTATGCTTTTATGAACGCTTTGCTCTTTCAGGACCATTGTGCCAATCAAATGTTCTTTTTTTCTGATCTACAGAAACTGGTTCTTGAATTGTGATATAGTACAAAGTGTAGAATTATATTCAATTTCTAAATATATAATTGACATCTGGACATGGCTTTGCATTTAAGGCATTTTCGTGGGCCTCCTACATTCACAAAGGAAGTAATTCTTTTATCTGGTCCTCAAGATGAGAGTGTGGTGAAGCAAGGAACAAAGCAATTTCTTTATGAGAGTGGACATATCATCACAACATTTGAGTTTAACAAATTATGGACTAACTATGAGGTGCAGGACCAACTCCGTGTGGCTTTTAGCCCCAAAATTGACAATATTGAGTAAGACAATTTTCATTTCGCATATTTTTATGCAATACTATTTTGAAAATATCAGCAAGTTGTATATGGAATTGTTATCTATTTCCACTTAATTAGGTAACAGTCTTGCATTTAATCTATTTTGTAAATCAAAGCCATATACTTTCAATGTATTAAGAGATTTTTGGTTATGTGTATGGCAAATAACATATGGATACAAAGAAATTTAAGAAGTAATGAGTGTCAATGGTCAGATAGACAGGAGGAAGAAACTCACTGCAGGTGTCAATTAATAATTACTCCTTTTTTACACGGATCACAATAGTTAATGGAGTGATATTCTTAAAAGGAGGAGTACAAATAATTTAATACTTGTGCTAGTGATCTAAAATATAGATGCGTATCTTCACTACATTCAGATCTGGAGGACTCGGGACCACTGACGTGAATGAAAAGCATAGCACATTGTACAATCAATATAGTGACAATTAGAATGCTGAAAGATAAGCAGTTCCATCTGTTCCATTCTTATCCACAGCGCTACCTCCCATCCAATATATGGATGGTGTTTGAAACTGTGGGGCATATTTTTAAAGTTTAGGAGTTGGGTAGTGCCGCAAGTCATTTTGCTGCACTGCCCTACCCCAATTCGAAAGGGCAGGAAATGACCCGTATTTGCAAGAAACAGTGCATTTCATGTCCTTTCAGCCCACGCCGGCACACAATTTACAGCTATAAACCAACGCAGGCACCCTCGCATCATGGTGCAAGGGTGTCTGCGTTATTAGCGTGATTGTTTTTCGTGCAGAAAGGGGCACTTTCCTGGATAAAAACAATCATTAGAGGCATTTTCCTTGTTCTATGTTTGCTGCAGAATGCAGCACACATGGAAAGTGGAAAAAATGAGAAATGTAAACATTTCTCCTCATTACGCATGCTCTAGAGAATGTACTGCCTCTTTGACCCAAAGTAAGGCAAGTCAGCAACTTGCGCTTCTTTGCTTTACTCCATATCTACGAAGCCATGAAAATCCATGTAAAGTGGCTTCTAATGGTCTCATACAACTAGATCTGAACATGGCGCCTCTGTAAGGTCACAAAAGTGATGCTCCGGCAGCGCAGTTGTGCCGCAAGGGACGTATAAATAAGACCCCGTGTCTCTAGTTGGCAAAGACATGCACCATGTCTAAGCAGGAACCACAATCCTATTAAGGGTATCTCAGATACACACTAAAAGATTACCTGTGCTCAACCTCTGGTAGCTTGGCAAATCAAAATAGTTATCGTGTACAGTATTTGTGCTACACAACACACAATAACACTATGAAAACACAACAGAAATACTCCACATAGGTTTAGCAAAACAGGCAATAATATTATAAATTAATCTAGAACAAACCAACATAAATTGAAAGAGTAGAAGTGGAGTTATGAATTTATAAAGAATAAAAAGAGGACTAGTCTTTACAAGCAATATGCACTAATTTGGGTTATCTGGTCACGCTGGACTGGGGCAAAGTCAACAGTTCAGGCCGACGTGATAGATCAGAGACCAGGGACAAGAGCCAAGCAGGTCCAGTGAACATAGTACTTTGATCCTAGGTGCAACAGCGAGATGCGGAGCGCAGGGGAGCGGCATGTTGATTCCCAAAGGGTGGCGATGCGTCGGTTCCGAAGACGAAGTGCCAAAAACTAGATGCGTTGGTTTTGAGTGCGATGTTCCGAACATCAGTTTGCACAGGCGTTGCATTGGTTCTGAAGCAATGTGCCGATTCAACTCCTGTCACAGTTACGATGCATCAGGTTCTGCTTCATACAAGCAATGGATGCATTGTTTCTCTGGAGCAAGTATCTGGGTCCACTTCCAATGGACCAGGCACAGGAGCAAGATTATAGACTTTGATATCGCTGAGTCGCAAGCAACAGGAGGAAATCAAATAAGCACTTGGAGAACACTTTGGTCGCAAGGCAGAGTCCAGCTGTCACTCGGCAGGGCCAGTTAGCAGCAGGCAGAAGGGCAGCACAGCAGAAAAGCAGGTTTTCAAGATCAGTAGTCCAGAATAGTGACAGTCCTTGAAGCCTCACAGCAGTTCTTCTGACAGAGTTTTGTTACAGGTCTATGGGCTACCTAGGACCTATCTTAGGGGTGACATATTTGTAATAAAAGGGAAATTTAAGGCTTTGATTTTAAATGTCAAGTCGGAGTGGCAGGAAACAGCACACACAAGTCCTGCAGTGGCAGGCCTAAGACAGGTCTGATAGGCTACTTGAGTGGGTTGCACAATCAGTGCTATAGGCCCACTAGCAGCATTTAATTTGCAGGCCCTGGGTATATGGAATACCATTTTACAATGCACCTACAAGTACATTAAAAATACCAATTGTGGATAAACCAGGTTTATGGCAGAAGCACAGGCACATTTAAGCACTGGTCAGCAGTGGTCAGAGTCCTAAGTCCAACAAAAACAATAATTAAAAAGTGGATGTAAATAAGCAAAAAGTCTGGGGGAAGACCACTCTAAGGCTGACAGGTATAACAGTTTGTCAGCATTGATAAAAGTTGGTCAGCTTATTGACAAACAGGTTTACTTTTTCCTTCATGGATGATATTCTGAGTGATGCAGATTGAACATTTGTGATATTTTGAGATATGTTGAAATGTATAATTTTAAAGTTCATGTGTAGTTAAACTAACACGCCACTTTATGTTTTTATAGCATAAAACTTCTGATGTCATGCCATAACAAATTAGTGCAGCCATTGCTACTGGACAAACAGAGTCTGTCAGGTCTTATAATCTCAAAACTCTTCAAACAGAAATCAGTCTATTTACAACCATCAAGGCAAATTCTTCAACTTCCTGATTCACAGGTGACTGTAAGTAATACTTGCATAAAGTATGCTCTGTGGTTTCTTTTGAAAGGTATAGGAAACAGGTCTATTAATACATGTGCATGCATTTTCATCTTCCCATAATATTTTTCATATTGCATCTTCTTTCTAGTGCAGTTAGATAAAAAAAAATTTTTATAGCGTAGCAATATCTATCTAAAGCCGGAAGTAAAATACTGTACTAGGGGGCAGATGTAGGTAACTTCAATTTAGCGAGTCCTTAATAGCGATTTCTACCGAATCGCTATTAAGGACTCACTAAATGGAATGTAGGTAGGAATCGCTAAAATATTAGCGATTCCTTAACTTTCCTCAATAACGAATCGGTAATTGAGATTCGTTATTAAGGAATACCTACCCATTCATTCCTATGGGCTAGGAGGCCCATGGGACTGAATAAGAAGATTTTCACTATTAGCGATTCGGTATTACCGAATCTGTAATAGCGGGAGCTATTTCAAGGGTGCCAGTGTGTCCAAATGACACCCTGTTGCACCCCTGAAACTTGCATGTGTGCACATGTGGCGCACATACATTAGCGATTCCTTAAGGCTGAAGTGCACTATTTTTAGTGCTACGTACATTGCATTTAAGGAATCGATATTTCCGATTCCTTAAATGCAAGAGCAAAATAAGGAATCGCTATTATGCGATTCCTTATTTTGCAAGTAGGTTTCAACTTACCTACATTGCACTCAGCCAAATACCAGTCGGTAACGCAGAAATTCTGCGAATTTATGCGTTACCGCTCAGTATTTGGCCACCTACATCTGGCCCTATGTTGTTACCGAAAATAAAAAGGAGGAACATTACTTAATATTTAGATAGGAATATACAACTTTACTTTATAACATAATTCAATATGATCCACTTTGTTTTAATTTGGGCATTAAACTGTATAGTCCAATATCTAACTCTATTCATATTGCTATGTATCACCAGCCTATGCGGTTCTCTCTTACTCTATATGGAGTGACTGCCAACAAATGTGAACAAGTGATTGCCTAGACGGAGTTTGTGAGTGAGTTAATGTCTGTATGTGTGTATAAGATGCAGAGGTGAATTTATTTTTATTTATTTATTTATTTAAAGAGTTTTATATAGCGCGAACGTGACCCTTGGGTATCAGAGCACTTAATTACATGAGGTAGGTTAACGATACAATTTGAATAGCAGGACAATTTACAGTGATATGAGGTAGATTAGGTATGCAGCTATACAGTATTAGCAAATAAATACACAGTGACAAGATTAGGTTACCGTGTGATGTCAGGAATCACATATATATAGTTATTTCCCTAATATGTTTAACTTCAATGTTCCAATTAAAGTTATTGGAGCTGCTTATTGCACAAGGTGTAAATTGCAAATGGTAAGTGCCTTCAGCTGAGAGTTGTATTACACATGTAATGTCAGAATTTATATTTGAAAAATATGGAGTTGTGCTATGGATGATCTTGTAGGCAGTTTAAATCACCTTATAGCAGTAGGATTTGTGTATGGTAAGCTGCCAGTGAACACTGGAAATGCTTGTGTGATGCTGTCCTCAAGGAGTAGTTCTTGCCTGGCTACTACACACTGGCTATTTATAAATTGTTTGATTACTAGCATTTCTTGGATATCTTCATCAAGATTCATTTGATGTGCCATTGATGTTTTTATAGGATAAAGGCATAGATGAAAAAACGGAGATGGTGATGTGGCTGGAAAGTGAAGAACCTTTCAGCAATAATTCTGCTGAAACAGAATACCTGAGTAGTTCAGATCCATTGAAAGTCGACAACATTACAACAAATCCAATTTCTGCGAACACGACAGAAGAACATACAATTCAGATTTCGCCCTCTCCCACTGTCATTAGCGAAGGATTTGATGACCATTATCGGTACTGCTTTTCTCAACCCAGATATTCAATTATAAATTTGCTTGTTTTTTAAATATTGTCATATAATTTCGAAAGTATTTGGCTTTCATAAAAAAAGTTATTCTCTTGCAAGTTTTGTCATGACCAGCCCAGTAATGCAGGACCATGAAGAACTGTTTTCCCTGCTATTTCCCGTGATGTAAGGCTATTGGATCATGCAGTTAATGTACAATGCATCTGAAGTGGTCAAATACTTTAAAGAAAAAAAAATCTGTTTATCAAGGCAGGTAATGGTATGTACAGCAGTCACTTAAATTATGCAGGAATACAACAATGTAAAATGTACAATCCCAAGCAGTAGTTGTGCGGCATAATGTAGTGTGGTGGCCATGGCATCTTAGCATGAGACAGAATTACAAAATTCTCAATTTAAAAGATGTAAAACCAAATGTCTAGGTGCCTAGTAGTCAATATGGAGTACCACAGGTATGTACTTCTGAAGTATAACACCCTTGGTGTGTGGCATGGCGCTAGTAGTTTGTTCTTGTTTTACATATTGTATGAATCTTAACTATATGCTGCCACTAACCCATGTTCTGTCTATTAAAATGCATTGATGGTAAAATTGTAATCTGCACTACTATGCTAAATAAATGTGGAGGGCAAAGACAAGACTGGCAATTTCTACAAGTCTAAAGTAATTGGCTTACACAATTAAGCATAATTAATCATTAAACATTCTCAGGTTGGTTACAAGATCACACCTAGTGTGAACAAATTAGATAATGAGTTCTCTAGTGATGATTGTTGCTTAATTTGGTAAAACGTCAGTAATCCAAACCTAGGAACATGTATATGTAGTCACAAACAACCCAATTCACAGAGTCGGGCCATTTGCGTCCTCCAAAATGCTTTTATAGAATGGCAATTTGGGTTCTGTTATTCTGTATTAGGAAGGGGCATGAGGAGGGCATCCCTTCCTAATACGAAATTGGAATGGTATGTACAAACGTTTTGCGACTGAAATACGGTGGCAAAAACATTAGCACTGGCCTGCTCTTAAAAACTGAAACTTCCAGGTTTCATTTATTTCTTTTTTAAACTCATCATGTTTTCCTTCAAGGAAAATGGGCTGCGTTTAGGCACAAAAAATAGTTTCTTTATTTGAATGCAATCACAGACATGGTTGTCTGCTGACCCCAGCAGGCCACCATCCCTGTGATGGCAACGATTCCTAATGGGCTGCAAATTGCGACCTACCTCAACCCACTACAAACCAGTGATTAAACTCAAAAGACGTCCATTTAGGAATAGCGATTTCCTAATTGTGATTCACAGCGAATCACAATTATAAAATGGCTATTTCTAACTTTCATGCATGTAGCCCTATAAGTCATGTATAAGGTTGACTTGTAACAGGAAGCAATAGGATGATACATTGGTTGTGTTTTTTTAACATAGTAATAGTTGACAATATTCTTCCTGTTTTAGATGTTACACTGAACTGTTGGTTGATAATGTGCACATCCCTGACGATGAAGAGTTTGATACCTCAAATATCAATATTGCTGAACAAAATGAGGCACACGAAAGGTAATTTTATAAGGTTTAATTCCGAATATATACGTTTAATTTTGAACTGATACATTTGATAGCTTAGCTTTATTTCCTGTATTTCAGTGAGAGCGATGACATAACTTTGAAGGATCTACTATTAAACCTTGCTTTACAAATTGACTGTGAAAAGACATCCAAGTTCAACATAAATCGGCGAAATATTTGGGATGGAGCACGTCGTGGCTTCCTTCGCAAAACCTATAAAGCAATCAACCGTATATCTGTTATGTTTACTGATTCCTCTGGTAACTCTGAAGGAGCTGTTGATTTTGGTGGTCCAACACGGGAATTTTTGCGATTGTTAATGCATCATTTACAACACAGCAAACTCTTTGAGGGACCCGAAAACAGCAAGACACTCAGTTGTGATGCCCAAGGTACCGTAAATTTATTATGTTCCAACCTTCCTAAACTGCTCAAATTCTAGAGGAGGGAAAGAATAATTATTTGAAGTGTAAATAATGTTTATATTATATTACTTACTGACTCCTTCAACGTTTGTTTGATACCACTGATCAGACATTCTCAAAGAATTTTAACTAAAAGTGGAATAGTGAAGGGAATACTGCACTATACTATTCATTTATGCAGCAAGAGCAGACTGGTTTCAATTTCACCCACTGAATATATCCCTTGCAGCCTGTAAAACAACCTTGCTAGCATGTACTCCATTATATATTTTATGTTTGCTTTGCATTAAATGAGGGGCTAAGGTTTTCCTGCTGTAGTTACTGTTATCAATTTAGAGAAAATTCCCCTGACAAGTACTTCAAATAATGGCTAACTTTAGAGATTCTGCATTAGGTAATCTTAGTTGATGCTCTGGTGCAGCAGTGTGTATGAAATAATCACCCACACTGTACAGATGCATCCTGCTTAGGCCCGAATATCAAAGGAAATAAACCACTGTGTGGGTTAGTTTGATACATGAGACTTCAGACACTGGTTGGGTTATAACGGTAGGAGTTCTTGTACGTAAAAATTAAAGTCTTCCAGTCCATTGTAGATGCAGATCTTAAAAAAAAAAGTTCTTAAGATAGACTTTTTCCTCCACTGGAGCCCATCAAGACATCTTGTAGGAGTGTTGAGAAAGCAGAACTTTTTGGGTACAGCAACTTAATTATGGTTAAGTTCGGATTATGCTGCCGCTTAAAGAAAGAAACATCTGGAAGGTCCAAAAATGGCATGTAATATTCTATTCCTGGTTAAACACACTGTTGTAAATCTCTTTGGGCAGGAATGAGTTGTACCTTTTAATCAGGTACTACATATATAAGCACGAGGTGGAGACAATTAAACTGGGTTATTAAGACATGTCCCCAACAATCATCCTCCAAGGAATATAACTTTGCCAGCTTTCATCCCTTATTGTGCCTGGTGATGTTGGGTTCCTTGGTGAGGGAGAGCATGGGTTGGGTGTCATCAGCGTAGGAGACGATGTTGAACTCATGGTTTCGGATGATGCTTGCGAGGGGGGCCATGTAGACTTTGAAGATGGTGGGGCTGAGGCAGGATCCTTGGGGTACTCCGCATCTGGTCTTGGTCGGTTCTGAAAGGAAAGAAAGAAGTCTTATTCTCTGTGTTCTGCCCATGAGGAATGAGCGTATCCAGTCTAGGGCCTTTCCTTGGTTGCCGGCGTCGTGGAGTCTGGTAATTAGTGTGCATTGGGAGACAGTGTCGAACGCTGCGGATAGGTCCAGGCAGATGAGGGCTGCAGTTTGGTCTTGGTCAAGGAGTGCGCGGATGTCATCTGTTGCGGTTTAGAGGGTGGTCTTGGTGATGTGGTTGCTGCGGAATCCAGTTTGGGAGATGTCTAGGATGTTGGTGGCTTGAATGAAGTATGTTATCTGGGTGTTGATGGCCTTTCCGATGACCTTGGCTGCGAAAGGGAGCACCAACATGGGCCTGAAGTTCTTCCGGTCTGTCGGGTCTGCGGAGGATTTCATTAGGAGGGGGTTGACTTAGGTGCGCTTCGATTTGTTGGTGAATGTGACAGTCACGATGGAGCAGTTGATGGTTCAACGTAGCTCGGATGCGATGGCTTTGGCAGCCCTGTGTAAGATGTGTGGCAGGCAGGGGTCTGAAGGTGCTCCGGAGTGGATGTTCTTCATGTTGTTTATGGTGTCCTCTGTCGAGAGTGGGGTCAAAGTAAGTAGAATCTGTTGGGTGGCATTGCTGGGGGTGGGGGTTGAGGCAGTGCAGAGGTCTTGGCCGTCCAAGTTGTAATAGAGCGTCTTGATCTTGAGGTGAAAGAAGGAGCTGAGTCTGTTGCAGAGGTCTTGGGAGTGGCGGGCTTCTGTTGTTTCGCTGTTGGGGTTGGCAAATTCCTGTATGATGGAGAAGAGATCCTTGGAGTTGTGGGTGTTGCAGAGAATTCTGTCTTGGAGGAAATTCTTTGTGGATTTAATGAGTTGGCGGTATGCCGTGGTGGCTGTTTTGTAGGTGGTGTGTTTTTCCAGAGTTTTGCTGTTTCTCCATGTCTTTTCCAGTCGTCGGCAGGCGTGCTTAGATTCTTGGAGTGCTGCGGTGAACCACTTTGCTTTCTTGTTGTGTCGTCTTGTAGTCTTCTGGAGGGGAGCGAGTGTGTTTGTTCAGTTGGCGATCCATTGGTGGAGGTTGCTTGCCACAGTGTTGGCATCTGTCATAGTTAGGGATGGAGTGCAGGTGAAAGCGGAGGTGATGTGTTCTTCTGAGACTTTGCTCCAGATTCTGCATGGGAGGCGATGCGTGTGCTTGTGTGTTGTGGGTTTTCTAAAGGAGAAGTGGATGCAATGGTGGTCAGCCCAGAGCAGTTCCGTGATGTGACAGAGGAAGATGCTATTTCCTCCTGCGAAGACAGGGTCAAGTTTGTGTACTGCTGTGTGAGTGGGGGCAGAGACAAGTTGCTTCAGTCCTATGTTGCTGAGGTTCTCAAGGTGGGCGGTGGTGTTGGGGTCGTGGTGGTTATCCAGGTGGAAGTTTAGTTCTCTAAGTAGTATGTAGTCTGTGGAGGCGAGTGCATGGAATGTGATTAGGTCAGCAATGACATTGGTGAATGGAGCCAGGCAGTCTGTAGGCGAGGGTTCCATGGAGCGTTATTCTGGGGTTGGTCTGGAAGTGGATGTGTTACATGGGGGCGAGGCGTCGTCCAAGTCAGTGGTTGTCATGCGGAGGGAGCTTTTGTGGATGCTGGCGAGTGGGGCGGGTGGAGCGGTCTTTCTTCAGGATCTTGCATTTGATCATTATAGGATGTTAAAAAAAACTCAACCTTCGATAAATTTTGGCATGCGAAACCTGTCAAAAGATAATGGTAGAGAAAAACAGGGTATTTACTGTATCATGCAGATTTTGGTGCTTTAAACACCAAGATCTGCATGCTATTCGCCACAAACTAGCAATAAGTGTTATTTTTCACAACCAATATTTAATGTACCCTGTGGTAAAATTATTTATCAGGTGCGTAAAGTAACGGGTAAACTCGTAATCAGGCCATCTGTCTAAATATCTTAGTCTGTCTTAAATATATTGTGGTCCTGATTTATAAAGGTACTGTTAAGAGTGCGGAGTCTTGTACTCGGGCCGAATTTCCGCACTGTGAACTGTGTAGATTCTGCACCGAGTATGGAGACTGTGTCCCAAGTACAGTGATTAAGCCCCGAGTGCAAAGGCTTCTCCACATATGCCGAGACTCTGCATACTTGACTTTACTGCACGTAAGTACCTTTGTGAATCGGGACGTGGATTCTTGGATAATATGTTTTCTAGATTTTATGCAATAAATTTAGTTTGAGATGTATAATAAATGTTTTATAGATAAGCAGAACACTTTACGTTTAATTTCTTTTTTCTTGTTTAAGGTATGCGAAATGATGACTATTACCTTGCTGGCCAAGCCCTGGCTGTTTCCCTAGTTCACGGGGGGCCTGCTCCAAATTTTGTGTCTCCTGTTTTGTATCGATGTTTAGTTTCTGATGAAAAAAATGTGAATTGCAGTTTGGTAGATGTGGTAGATCCAGATACACGAGACATGTTGCAAGAGGTAAGCAATAGATACTAAACATCTGTGCTGAGGAATCTTTATCAATTTTTCTTATTTGGTTTTCACGTAGTTGAGGGTCTATTAGGCAAAAACATGCAAATGATTTGGGTCTAATTTTGTGGTTAATAGTTACTTATGTATCTTGGATTTATGTATAATTGCCACATGTACTATAAATGAATATGAAAAGAAATTACACTCATCTATTTGATATGGAATTGGGTCAATCCTGAATGTCTATTCCCGTGCCTCCACACCTTTTTAAAGTTTCCAAAGCAACCTCTACGTATTTGCTACTCTCTCAACTGACATGCACAAATCCACATTCTTGTATCAGCGATCAATCAAGAACGTCATACTGTTAACAAAATTTTGATCTATATTTCTTAGTGATACTACCAAATCAAAAGTATGTGATATGTTCTTGATATGTCAGAGTCTTCATATTACAAGAAGACAAAGTTTCAGGCACATAACTACAGTCATACCAACTACCACTTGTAGTTGCCCCATTTCAACACTGACTAATAACGTAATAGATGGGGCCTTCCTGACCATGTTTCTGCAAACAATGTGATATAGGAGAGGACCTAAATATCTGTATTCTGGATTAATATACTCAGTGCCAAACACGTTCAGGTACATTAGGCCATTTTGCTAGTCATCTTTGTCTAATTCTCTCCCACTCTTTTACAGTTGGTGTTCCATTCAGGGAGAGAGTGTAGCTAGTGTAAAACTACAGTGGTGTTAACTACAGCAGCAGTTGATACTGTTTTAGTCCATTGACTGTTAAACTTTTATAAACATTAAACTTACTGAACAAATATGTTTATTTAGCAGATGGCCAAGGCAAAATATTCTGCATCATCATGGTTTAATTACAGTTTTTTTTGTTAAGTTAAAATGTTTTTTGTTTCTATTTAATCAGAATATCATAATCTTAATTTTTCCATAGATAGAGGATGCTTCGTCTCTTGAAACTCTTCAAGGATTGATTCAAAAACACAGCACAATTCTCAGCGTAGCAGGTTGCTTGCGTCCATTAAAATCTCTGAATGACAAAAAAAACTATTGGAAGATTTCATCAATTGGTACATTGTGGGGAGGACTGTTCCTTCACTAGTTAGGTACAGTGCTATTTATGTGCATATGCATTATAAAACAATATCATTTTTACTTTGCAATACATGTATGTCCATTTTTAAAAAGTAATTACTGTAAATCACTGTTCACCCTAATGGCATCATACATATTCACACTGTGTGAAATGTCCCAATGACAGAATGTGAAATCAAGCACATCATGGTGCTCAAATATATTTTAAATTTAGTTTGTTTCAGTTTTTTATTGGCATTTTACAATACAACTTGTGCTGTCCTTCCTCCAGGGGGCATAAATAGAAGGCTAACAAAAGTTACAGGAATCCCAACATTCCCATAGGTTCAGCCCATGCAACACAAATCAAAATAGAGAAAACAAACAGGAAGAAATAAAATGGTAAAGGCCTTCCCACCTCCCCAACTTCCCCAAATAGAAATTGCACTAAAATTAAGCAACAGCTACCTTCCCTTCATAGTCACAATGGGCATCAGCATAAACAGCAGAACGTCAGAGGAATTGGACTTCTCATATTCACGTCTTGGCAGCCCAAAAGGAGTTCTAAAAATGTAACAGATTCAGGGCTTGCATATGCGTGGGATAGAAAAGTAATGGCAGCCCGGTGAATAAAAACTTGATCAGCAGGCCACACATTTCCTCAACGTTTTTGAATGTATCCACCAGGACATTTTAAAAATCAACATATAGGTCTGAAATCATAAATGTAATGGTCACAAATTGTGACTATTGTTTTGCTGCCAATGATTTGTGCATTTGCCCTAATAAGTGTTTATTGAGGCCATTCTCTAATGTTTAAAACAGAATTTGCTATCGGTATCGCAGTGCTTGTTTGCCTCAAACATTTGCTTAGCAAACTCTGTAAGGTGTTCTATCAATCTAACGATTTTTTTTTTATCCAACTGCAAAAAAATCAATAATTGGATGTTGTCTAGGTAATTCGATGCATACCTAAGAATAGTAAATTTGCAATTGGCTGTATAGGGTTACCTTGACTATATTTTAGTTTTCATCATTCTATATAATATTTTTACAGTTTGTTGAAAAAAATATTTGGAAAGGCAACCCTTTGTACTCCTCATAAAGTAGATGGTCTATGGAGTACAGATTCACCCAGAATTAAGAGTCAAAATCTATTCTTTGACATCTACTGCCACCTCTAGCCCCCTACCTTCCAGTGAACTTCCACGGTTGATGTGAGCGTGAAGCCTGCAGACATCAAGAGCTACAAATCACCTTGACCAGGTGCTCTTTTAATCCAATGCATAAAATAACAATTTATTATGCAGGGTTGGCTAGGCCTTGCTAAAAGTCCAAGCACAGTCTCTAAGGTCCCATTCACACACTCCACCGGGTCAACAGTTTAAAGTCAAAAATTGGCATCCAAAAAGCTCCGAAAATGAACTGTTTGCCCTCTAATAATGTACTTGCTGGGTTTGGTTACGTTTTTTTAAGAAAAGCTGCAAGTCGTGTGCTACCTTGCTGCTAGGAATTCATCACAAGACCCCAGGAGAAAGAGAATTTGCCTTTGTCAGTGTTTTCCAACAGCTAGCTTCAGATTTTTGTTTTTGGACAGAACTTTTTATGAACAGCTTGAACATAGGGCACTGATGGACCTTTAGATGCATCATAGACATATATTAATTTTATAATAACTTTTACATTATAGTTTGACCAATAGTCTGATTATTTATGGTTAGGTATTCTTTTTTCTTTATTGCAGATTAAAGGAGGGGTTAAAAACTCTGGGAGTACTTCAGGCCATGGAAATTCATAAACAACTTTTTGAAGAGGCATTCATTTGGATGGAGCACGAAATCACCACTGATATCATTAATGCCATGTTTACCATTAAATTCAGTTCATTAGGCAGTAACCATCGGTTACAGGAAGAACACATCATTGCTTACTGGAGAGATTACCTCCAAGATTGTGAAGGCAAGGGAAATTGTTTCATTATGTTATAGCTCAACTATTGATGAGACACATCTGTTGAAAACATAATTTAAACCAGCCTATTATGACAAACATGGTGTCAAAGACTTCCGAATGATACTGTAGAGAAAGAGAGTTAATGAGGGACATACTAACCCGTTTTATTTGCACAGAGTAAAATCTATAATAAGAACAAAAGGACAATGCATCCAAAATTGTGAAGTCTATGCCTGCTTTATTTCAATCTTTATTTTGCACGATATGTATATTATTAATGTTGTTAAAGCTTAATTGTAGTGTCCTGGGAGTAAAATGGTAGCTACCCCATTAGAATGATGCTTCATGTACTGCATCAAGGAAAAGTAATACAAATCGATATAGAGCATGATTGGGTCTGCTGTGTGGGTCTCTAAAAGAGTAAAGCCTTTGCACAGTGGAGATTGCAGCTACCTCCAGCCCCAAGCCTTTAAGATAAGGTTATTGGCTTATCGGCATTGTTTGTATAAACAGTGGTGTGTGTGCGTGAAGACTCAGAGAGAGTGTCAGATGCAGGTCTACCAACATGGAATATCTATGCTTACTCCATGTTGAACAATGGGAAGACTTCTATTAAAGGGAGAGTAAGGCGAGCAGGATTGTGGAAATGGTAAAATAGTCTGACACCAGATCTTGAAATGTTATCTGTTGTTAACAACAGATAATCTCGAATTGATGAGTTTTTGGTGAAATGAAGCACAGCAAATCATCATTGGTTTTATTATTCACATGTCAACCATTACTGAAGTATTCATTTAGCAGATGAAATAAAAAACAATCACAATCTTTGCTGTAATCACAATTTATCTAGTTTGACTCATATATATATATTTAATTTTTTAGAGCTTGCATGTGAAGCCAAATTAAAGGACATTCTGTGTTTTGTGACTGGCGCTAACACAGTTCCACCACTTGGCTTTAATCCTCAACCATCAATAGAGTTTCTACATGCATGCGATGGCCAAGTTGAAATGTCTATGTTTCCAGAGGCAAACACCTGTGGAAATGTGTTGCGCCTCCCCCTTTCAATATCCTATGAGGAATTTAAAATAAACATGGACTTTGGGATACTGAATTCTCCAGGATTTGGACGAGCCTAATGATCATATTGAAATGAGGGGTATAATGTATATATATGACAAAGTAGTTATGGATACAAGGATTGATCATGCTGTTGTCGCGGAAGGTGTGAGTCTTGTGGCAGCTTACGAAATGCAAGGGCTTTAGGCTTCTGTAAAATCACCTGATAGCCAGGTCTCTGTGCCTTGAGAATAGCACATTTCTTTTGTCAATGTTTGTTGTTACAATGATGAATAAAGTTTTTTTCTAAACGATCTTTACCAATAAATATACATTGGTTGTCAATAAATAGAAGTTCTTCAGATTGACGGAGTTCTTGGTTTCATGTTTTTAGTGTGTCTTGTGTCAGACCCTGTTTCGGTGGCCACTGGGCAAGCAGTGGCAATTGGGCCTGAGGCCTGTGGTAATGTACCTCTGATGTAAAGGGGTACAGTGAACCTTTGGCTGTGCAAACTGAGCTATGTACAATCCCTATAACACTTCACTCTCAATTGTAGCAATGGCAAGCAGTTGCAGGCTTCTCAGTGAGGTAGTGTGAGGGTATGTAAACTCAGAAGTCATCTATTGGCCTGCAAAGCAGCAACTGATCGTCTAACCCATACCTTTACTTTGCTTATGAAAAATGCTTAACTGAATGATTCACAGAACAGGCTATAGCTACAATTACTTTACTGAGTAACTGTGCCTTGTGTCCTAGTCCTCCGCTCCAAGGGGTTCCCATCCTTTTGGGTTCAAGCTCTCTAGTGCCAGTAACAAGGGTCAGGGGCTGATTATCATTTTTAATGGTCTCAAGCAGACCCGTGTGACAGTTCCCACCAGAGTGAAATTGGTTCATCCCACAACGAGTGGTCAGATGCAAAAAGAACAGTTGATGGACAGAATGCTGAACAATGTAATACATTCACCCCAGTACAGAGCTCTGGGCCTAACTCCCATCATTTTTTTGCTCACCATGCCATTCCAGTTTGGACCCAGCCATATGCAAATCAGTCTTGACCCTGCGCCCAATGGGAACAATCCAGCTCGAACTGCCAGGTCAGGTCCTCCACGGACTGGAAACAAGCATCAACCCTCATCATCCAGGAAAGCTTCACTCCAGTGGCATGGAGAGCTCGGGACCCATGTAACCCCGAAACCTGTCCTCGGATGCTTGTTTCCGGTCCAGGGAGGACCTGGCTTGGCAGTTTGGGCTGGACTGTTCCCATGAGGCACAAGGTCATGACTGATTTGCATATGGCCAGGTCTAAACTGGGGTGGCATGGTGAGCAAAAGAATGATGGATTTAACCCAGATCTCCTGACTGGGGGTGAATGTTTTGATTTGTTCTGCATTCCATCCATCAATTGTGTGTCTTTTGCACCACGAGTGGTCAGCAGGGACCTACTGCACTGTGTTGTGAACTCCCAAATTGCAGGGCACATCCACAAAGATTCACATAACTCTAAGGGAAACTTTGTTCCTACACTACCTTCAGAGAATAGGAAAAAAGACAGGCGTATCTCACACTTCCCTGCAATGAATCATGCTCATCTTGATCCTGACTTTTATGAGTCAGAGAGTCCTTCCAGAGAAGGTCTTATCTGAAAGGAGTCTTTGTAGATGTGTGAAGCCTCAACCTGAAAGCAGTCAACATCACAACTATTGGTGTTTTTAAATAATAATAATAGAATAGGCAATATGGACAATCTGCACATAAAAACCTTGTGTATCAGAATATGGCAAATATATAATAATAATTCTAGCACTCATACTATCAAATAAAAAGAACATTAGAAAAACCAAAAACATATTTTTTATTGCACTTCCATAATATTGGTAATGAATTAGCTTAAACCATACCTACAGCCTATATTGAAAATATTAGCAGCTTTACAGTTATTATATTGGTGTGTGAGTAGTGTTGTCCCTAATTATTTTACGCCAATTCATATCATGCCACTGAATACATTTGAAGCTTGCAGTTTGACACTAGCATTTCCCACAAGCAATCAGTCCTCTTGTCTTCCTCTCCCAAATTTGTCGATCTGTTTACAACTTTCTCATCAATAATTCTCTTTGGAAATGTTTGTGGAAGTTGTTAAGTCTGACGTATCTCTATCATAGAACAAACCATGCCTCCGTTAGAAGCATGTATGAACGGTAAGCAAATGTGTGGAAAAATGCCTCTAAAGTTGCTCTTTCATGGTTTGAATGACCTTGTAATGCTGCTTCTAACACATTGCTCTATGAACAGCTGAATGGAAGTTTCATGTGCTGCGTTGCTGTTATTTTTGTTGGTGTAAGTAAAACCTAACTGCTTTAAAAATAATATAACCATCTTGCACACTCTGTTAAGTATTATCATCATTCAAAGCATTTGTTTTCTAGACCCTAAGCCTAGCAGGTACACACTCTACCGAGTAACATGCATTCGTCATCTTAAAAGAAAGCCCTGCCGCACACGTCAGTGCCCATGACATGTTGCTCCCTCTTCCGAGAGCTGACATGCTGACAGGGGTTCCAACATTTTGGCTGAGGACACAGCAGGTAGCAGCCGAGGCCTCCGCCGCTGTACTTTGAGGAGTACGGACTCCAGTGAAGACACAGGCCTTCGGCTTTCTATGAACCCGCTTCTGGACTTGAATGATCGATCCCCTGATCAGGCTGTCTCATTGAGAGAACCTTCTTTTGCAGCAACGGGAGGGTCCTACACTCGAACCTGCACACCCTTCACCTTTATGTTTGAAGACCAACCTTTAACAGCTGACAGTTTTCAAACTTCCTCACAAAGTATGTGATGTTATTCTGACAGCCAGGAGTACCTCCACCAAGTGGGTATACGCCAGCACGCGAGGATACATTTGTTGCATGGTGTTTATCTAGGAACATTAGTGCTCTAACTGCTCCCCATTCTCAGTTTCTCCTGTTTGTTTCAATCTTCTTTGTTCAAGGCACCTTTTGTGGCTAGGATCCTCAACGGTTTGCAACATACATTTCCTCCCAGGCCATTCAGCATGCTTTATTGTGTGCACACTTTGAGCCTTTGCATAATTGATCCGGCCACTGATTAACCATCAAGACTGCTTTTTTAGTGCACGTTACATCGGCCAGAATGGTCAGCAAATTGCAGCCACTCTATGTAAACCCTCCCTACACCATCTTCTATCCGGACAATCTCGTACTCCGGACACATGCCTCCTTACTCCGGAAGGTTGTGACTACTTTCCTTGTAGGCCAGTGCATCACATTGCCTAACATTTTTTCTCTACCTCACACTTCAAAGGAGGAGGAGAGACTCCATTGTCTGGACCCAAAAAGAGTTGCTGTTTCTAACTGGACCACACAAAAGAGTTCCGGGTGTACGATCAAATCTTTGTGGTGTACAAAGGGGCTAAGAAAGGGAATGCTGTGCAGAAATGGACCATCTCAAGACGGATACTGCTCAGCATAAATACCTGATACGTATTGGGCAAGAAGCAACCTCCTGAGGGCTTGCTTGCTCATCCACCACAGCCAAGGCTACGACCATTGCGTTAGCGTAAGGAGTCCCTGTCCTGGTTATCTGTTAGGCAGCAACATGGGCATCTCTGCAGATGTCTACCAAACACTATTGCCTGAACAGTTCGGTCCGTTATGATGGGCACTTGGTCCACTCAGTCTTGTAGGACTTCCTGGTTTAAACCAGCTTCGCATACCCACCTCCTGGGAAGCTTTGCTTGGGATTTGTATTCTAAGATAAGGAATATGCAGCTAGAAGTCTCTTATCAGATGACCTTTCTGGTCATTGCATCCTCCATGCTCGCAGAACTGATCACAGTGTAAGGCTCACCATTCTAAGGGCCTTAGAATTTCAGTTCAGTTGTCAGTCCTCATCATGGCTGCGTGCTTGACATGGAAAGTCACAAAAGGAACTAACATCAGCGCTTCAGGGTGGCATTTATTTAGGCACCACGCATTGCATTGCATTGCCAGCGTAGACACCACAACACAGAGCCGGACGAGGCCATCTCAAGCGAACTGCTTGAAAACTTCTGGATCTAGTCTGACTCCTGGGGAATATTCTATGGTTAGGAATCTGCAGCTAGATAGAGTCTCTACTAGATAAAGCATTACCGAATGTAAGAAACTTCTTGTGAGAAACAGACTGAAATGGTTAGAGGGACCAGGTAGGCAATGGCACAAGTAAAAGGGTGTGGCAGGGGAGAGATAGATAGGGAGGTAAGATCTCACTGGGACCAAGTGATGAAAATTGCATTATTGTGCAAAAGGAAGGTAGGAAGCATGAATGTGTCTAGGACTCTAGTCACAAAAACACAGCAAAGTAAGAACAAAGCATGAAGGGAAATAGGGCAGAAAATGGCGCAAAGAATAAAGAAAGGAAAGAAAAAAAAGACTGCATGGGATACTCCGAGTATGTACAGGGGAGTGGAAGAAAGAAGTTACAAAATATTAAGAGAAGGCTAGGAAGAGAAGTCTACTATAGTTCATACCCTGTTGAGGTGGGATGAGGTGGGAACACCAGGATGGAGTACACTCTGGAAGCTAAAGGCCTAAATTCAGGAAATGGATCCAGGTTGGAATGGGATCTAAGGAGAAATGGTACATGGAAGTGTGCAGGAAGGTGGGGAAATAGACAAATAGAAGGGGTCAAGGCTCTGTAGGGAAAAGGACTGAATGGATGATGGAGACCAATCATACAGATACTACATTTTAAATTGAATGCTGGAGGCTAAAGGAACAGGATACTCCCATAGGCACCCCTCGAAACTGTCTGCAAACCCTATTAAATAAATGGCCGTAGGCTAAGCTGTAGGCTGTGTGCCCTTGCAAGTAGATTGCAAACAGAAATGTCATGGGACCCAACACGGATGTAGGTAGTAGGGTGCACCTTGCAAACAGCATCACACCCCAAAATCTAGGGAGAAATTTAGTAAGTACATGAACGCAGTGCAGCAAGGCAAGTTTCTGTGGTGTATTACGTGAATGGGATAGAGCTCACAACAGCCATATTTAAAATATATGGCACTCTCTTCTGGTGCTAGCACCCTTGTTGCTGCTTAGCAACAATGCAGGCACCCTTGCTTCATGCTAAAAGAGTACCTGGATTACAGCCAGTACTGTTATGTGCAGGATCCTACAGAAAAAAACATCAAAGAGGCATTTTTCTTTTTGTATATGTGAAAATGTGGGAAGAATTTGGTCTCGGTTCTGTTTCTATTGTCATTGAAGCACGAGACAAAGACATCTTCCTTTGTCCTCTTTTGGCCTAATCACCTGTGGAAGAAAAGTCTAGCCCTGTTTAAGATGCCAGCATCAGTAAAAACCATGCTCTTATGACCGTACAAGAATTACAGTGCCCCATATTCAGGACAACAGTTTTGCAATCGCTGTCAGAGTCAGCCTATGTGGTGATGGGGACTACCATCTGAAGACTGATGAACCCAACCATGCTAGCTACAGACTCACTGCCTATGTAATATAGGCTTTGTGAGAAATATGTTCGGTTTGAAAGTACTTATGATTAATTGTGACTGTGCTGATGTCTAAATACAAAAGTAAAATATTCAGAAGTATGAATAATAAAGTAGTATTTTCTGTCCCTATCCGACCTGATGCACCAAACATTAACCCAACATAGAGCAGGAAAGATTTACCAACTATTGAAAAACAGAGGCCTTCACAGGAGGGCATTGCCTGAAAAGTGAGTAGGATGTCATCAGATTAATGAGTTTTATTTTTATTTTATAAAGCTTTATATAGCGCAGACAAGATCCTGAAGGATATCAGAGCGCTTTACAAAAAGATGGAAGGAAGGACATAAATGCAATAACGACATCAAGTAAGAATAAAAAAAACAGGAATATTCACATAATTACAAGACAATGAGTCAAGGAGAGTAATACAATAAACAGGTATATAGCGGGCTACAAAGGGGGGCACACTGCGGTGAAGAAGAGCAGCATCAAATGATGGTACAACGGTTGTAGGATCAATGACTTAGAGCAGGTGAACATTGCCCAATTTAGGTAAGAGTTAATTCATTAGGAATCTTTGAGCTTCCACTTTGAAAGCTGTCATTAAGGATATTCTGCATACTTCCAGGGGAAGAGAGTTCCGTATCTTTGGGGCAGCGCTGGAGAAGGCTTGGTGACAAGTTTTTTTTTTGCTATGGATGAGTGGTTTCAAGAGGAAAGTGTTAGCGCTTCTTGAGGCTCTACCACCACAGGATAATTAAAGTTTTTGCGCTAGGTACCTGGGAGTTTTTAAATGCAAGGCTTTGTGCGTCTGAACGGCAATCTTTAACTGAATTCAAGCTGTGTAGGGCAACCATTTAAGGGATTTTAGGACTGGGGATATGTGCTCATTTTGTTTGCTACCTGTAACCAGTCTAGCCGCAGCATTCAGTGATGCCCTTAGTGGAGCCAGGGTGTATTTGGGAAGATCCCAGAGCGTAGCGCTGCTGTAGTCTAGCCCCGGCAAGACAAGCGCTTGGACTACCTGCTTGAAATCAGACTGTGGAAGGAATGGTTTGATATTTTTAAGTGTCCTCATCAAGTGATTAGCTCCCTTACACACATTGCTGATGTGATTTGTCATATTCAAGTGCTTGTCCAGGGTGATTCCAAGAGATTTGGCTGAGTCTATGATGAGAGGGATGCAGTTAAAAGCAGTGAGGTGAATCAGCCAAAGGTCTGGCTTGGAGATTTGGTTCGGAGGAGAGATGAGAAGGTATTCAATTTTGGAGGTGTTGAGCAGGTGATGATTCTCTGTTAGACGTTAGGGTAGTGTTGAGTGAGATGATGTTGTCCGGGGATGAGAGTTTCAGATAAAGTTGCGTATCGTCCGCATACATATGGAAGAGAATGTTTGTGGAATTTAGTAAATTAGCTTGTGGTTCCAAGAAAAGGTTGAAGAGGATAGGAGAAAGGGCTGATCCTTGGAAGTCACCCATGAGTACTAGAGAAGGCTGGGAGAGTGAGTGGTTTGCCTTGATTCTTTGTGATCTGTGGTGGAGGAAGGACGAGAACCATTGTAGCACCCGACCCGTGAAACCCATCCTGTTCTTCAGAATGGATAGGAGGTTGTCATGATTAACCGTTTCGAATGCGGAGGAAAGGTAACGGAGGATTAGGGGGAACAACCTTTACAACGCAACTTTTACAACGCACTACACTTACAACGCATTTTTTACAACGCACAATCCATTACAACGCATGACATTACAACGCATGACACTACAACGCATTTTTAAAAACTACCTTTACAACGCATTCCATTACAACGCATACTACCATTACAACGCATACCATTACAACGCATAATATAGTAATTTTTACCCCTATACTATCCAACACTTACCCTACTGTTGCACCCCCTGGAGTTAGAATAGTAATTTTTACCCCTATACTATCCAACACTTACCCTACTGTTGCACCCCCTGGAGTTAGAATAGTAATTTTTACCCCTATACTATCCAACACTTACCCTACTGTTGCACCCCCTGGAGTTAGAATAGTAATTTTTACCCCTATACTATCCAACACTTACCCTACTGTTGCACCCCCTGGAGTTAGAATAGTAATTTTTACCCCTATACTATCCAACACTTACCCTACTGTTGCACCCCCTGGAGTTAGAATAGTAATTTTTACCCCTATACTATCCAACACTTACCCTACTGTTGCACCCCCTGGAGTTAGAATAGTAATTTTTACTCCTATACTATCCAACACTTACCCTACTGTTGCACCCCCTGGAGTTAGAATAGTAATTTTTACCCCTATACTATCCAACACTTACCCTACTGTTGCACCCCCTGGAGTTAGAATAGTAATTTTTACCCCTATACTATCCAACACTTACTCTACTGTTGCACCCTCTGGAGTTAGAATAGTAATTTTTACCCCTATACTATCCAACACTTATCCTACTGCTGCACCCCCTGGAGTTAGAATAGTAATTTTTACCCCTATACTATCCAACACTTACCCTGCTGTTGCACCCTCCGGATTTTGAAAAGTAATTTTTACCCCTATACTATCTAATACTTACCTTAAATGCAATTTAATATTATGCGTTGTAATGGTATGCGTTGTAATGGTAGTATGCGTTGTAATGGAATGCGTTGTAAAGGTAGTTTTTAAAAATGCGTTGTAGTGTCATGCGTTGTAATGTCATGCGTTGTAATGGATTGTGCGTTGTAAAAAATGCGTTGTAAGTGCATGCGTTGTAAAAGTGTGCGTTGTAACGACATACATCCGAGGATTAGGAGTCAAGAATCATTTTAGTCAAGCATTTTTAAAATGTCATCCATAACATGAGTGAGAGCCGATTCCGTATCCTGCCCCTTTCGAAAACCGGATTGATAATGGTCTAGGAGTTGGAAGTTATCTATGTGAGCACAAAGTTGGGATTGTACGCATTTTACTAGGATGTTGGCTAGGGTTGGGATGTTGGAGATAGGGCGGAGGTTTTTGAGGTCAGCTTTATCTGCGTTTGTTTTTTTTAGTGTAGGTGATACCTGAGCTGCTTTTAGGCAGTCTGGGATGGTGCCTTGTTATAAAAACGCGTTTACAATCCCTGTCCAGCTGAGGATGAGTGCATTCTTGATTTCTTTGAAGATGGCCGGGGGTAACGGGTCACTGAAGTAGTTAGATGGGTTGATATTCTGAAGAATCTTGTTGATGTCTTTTTCACTGAATGGGGTAACGGTGCCCCATTACGAATTGTTCTTAGTGTTCAGGCTGATAGGTTTGCAGGTTTGGCGTTTTCTAAGAGGTCAAGGCATGGTGTGGACCCAGAGGATGACAGGAGAGCCTTCTTGGAGGTGAGTTCAGTGGTGATGGGTCTTGATTTCTCAGTGAAGAAAGCAGCAGGTTTGTCGCATGATGGTGTACTGCTTCCAGAGTCAATGGTTTGGACCTTCCACTGATTGCTGTTTGACCAATACTAAAAGTTTTTTGGGCGGTAGCAGCTTGATCAAGTTGGTGTCTGAAGTAGTCAGCTTTAGCGCTCTTGATTTGTTTGTTGTAGAAGCTCCTAACATCTCTAAGGAGTTTTAGTTGGTAGGGAGGATTTGGATTTACAGGACCGTTCAACAGTCCTGAGGTTGCGGCGTACCGTGTTTAGATTATCATTTTACACCGGTTTGGATATTATTGTTGAGGCATTTTTTTGTTTGGGTGGTGCAATGTCAGCCATGAGGTTGGAGATGGTCGAGTTGTAGGAGTCGGTGAGTCACTGAACCTCAACCAAGTCAGCTTGAGAGGAGAGGGCAGCTTTACAGTAGGCTGCTAGTTCATCTGAGTTTATTGATCTGAGGTCCCTTTTCCAAATCTTTGATTTCGTTGGTTGACACTTCCTCTCCGACGCCTATCTGTTAATATAAAAGAGGATGCAGTGGTAGTTGGACCAGTCGCAAGGGGTAATGGTCTCCAAAGTGATGGTCTCTCCTCTCAAGATAATGAGGTCTAGAGTGTCTCCTTTGTTATGAGTAGGTTGATCACAGTGCTGAATCAGTTCTTGATCAGTTAAGAATGATTTAAGGCACATTACCGCATGTGCATTGGGGTTAGACCGGTGAAGGTTGAAATCACCAAGGAAGATTTGGGACACGGCTGAGTCGACATTGCCAGAGATGTTTTCCATTAGTTGCTCGATGAAGGGGAGATTGTCTCCCGAGGGTTCATAAAAATGGTGAAGTTTGCAATCCGGCAGGTTAGTACTTGAGAGCTGAGACAGAGGTATTCACAGGAGGAAGGCGAAGGGGACTCCATGTGAGAAATCGAGAGTGTGTTCCTATGAATACAAGCTAGGCCACTACCCAGCTTCCGTGCTCTGTTTAGCCTAATTATGTCATGAGTAGGAGGTACTAGGAGGTCTAAGATAAGAGTGGAGGCGGGATTTAGCCACGTTGTACATTTTTACATCAGTGCCGCTCCAGCACGTTGGATATACCAAGTAGATTAGCCCCGCTAGGGACGAGAAGTTTGAAATAATTTCCAAGTTCAAACGTTTTTGAATTTCTGAGGATTTTCAATCTGACTCTGGGAACTGCCAATCAAATACTTTTTGCCATTGGTCCCTTTAAACTTTGGAGCAAAGTTCCCGAACGTCTTGTGGTGCCTGAACCACCACAGGAGGACACTTATAAGGTGTAGTAGTTTAGACTCTAAGAGGCAGATTTACCAACGAGTTGCATTGCCTTTGCGACACAACTACTAAGTCAGATTTATGAAGCAACGCAAGGCCACCTTGCGTAGCCCAGCGTGGCTTGATAAATCTAGAGTAACGAAACACAGTGCAAATTGCTGTGTTGCATTACTCTGTCCAAAGGAGGTATTTCATGGGTGTAGCCTAGGTGTTCCCACGCATTCTACCATGCATTTTGGCACATTTCCAGATATAACATTACTGTCAGATCTGGGAATGGGTAAAAATGCTAAGCCTCTCAGGTGAAGCATAAGGAGGAGAAATGTCTCTATTTCTCCTCTTTTGTTCCACTTTCTATGTGTGCTGCAGCACACATAGCACAAATAGAAAGAGAAAAATGCTTCAGGGGATTTTTTTAATGCAGGAAGGTGTCCTGTAAAAAACACTCCTGTCTGCAAGGCAGCACATGGTGCGCCAGTGCAAGTAAAGGTCAGGAATGCGTGGTTTCATGTTAAATACGGTACAATCGTGACCTTTCTCTTTCACGTAGCATAGTGCAGCAAGGTGGCTTGCTGCACCGCACTGCATAAAATAATGATAAATCTGCCCCTCAGGGTGTCTGTCAGAGGGAAACAGCAAAGTTCAGTCCAGGTCCAGTTGCCACTGGTCAACTGCCATTCTTCACAGGAACATTCTTTTCAGGTTTTTTTTGGTTCCTGGACCCGCACAGGAGATCAGCCTCTTGATCTTTGGAGACCTTTCAGTCCTTGGATTTCAAGAAGGAGGGGGTCCAAACTCTTCAGGTCCTTCTAACAGGTCACAGAAGCCAAGTGCAGCAGCTTCAGACTTTTAGCAAGTCTGCCATTTTTCAGAGAAAGGCTGGATGAGGGTCCAGACTTCTTTGGTTCACCAGCTTGTGGGGGAATGGGTACACACTATGACACTCCCAGTTCCTCTATGACCAATGGAGTAAAGTTTCCCAAGCAGTAAAAAAACTTATGTTTGCAGTAGTTCATGTTTACCTTACTGTAAACTGGCCAAAAATGCAAAGTGTATTAGAGCAAGTTCAGTACGGCAAAGGTCTCTGGCCACAATAAACTCTGGCTCTGTGGCTGGGGGTGTAAATGGGGAGTGTACCCTGGTAGCCCTAGTGACGTTCCACATCTAATAATAAAATTCAGTTTGATGCACTCACTGTACCCACAAGAAACACAGAGACAGATGCCTGGTAGGTCACAAGCAGGGTCTTTCAGTGAAAGGCATTAAGTTCACAAAATTGCCTTGGCATCCTGTCCTCTCCCTTGCAAGTGTTAGATGTGGCTCACAGACCTGTTAAGCCGGATTGACATTACGGTGTCAACAGGATGCCCACAGCCTCCTCTGTAAATATTCTGTGGAATTCTGAGGGTTCATCTACCCATTCAGGTCAGCCTATTGTTTGCTCCTGGGATGCAGTTCACATTTTTTTTAAACCTATAGCCAGGCTTGAGTAGAGGCTGGGAGTTGACAAAGGCTAATGCTATTTAGCTTTCTGAAAGCTCAGGCAGATAAATGCTAACTTTCTATTTATTATTTCTATTTATTAAAAATTTGAAATCACTCTGGTTTTATACATAGAGCAGTAAACTGATAATAGCCTTTAGGCACTTTTAAATACCACCCAACCAAGTGTGTTGGCTACAACACTCACAAAGTGGTGACTTCCTAATATTTCAAAGGGGGGTTTTTACCTATTAAAAAAGGTTATTATAACAGTTTGCTCTGCAAGTATTACACTGCAGCAGTCAGGCAACAATGGTAGCCCCAACGTCATGTTTTATTCCTTTGTCCTACTGAGTGGAGTGTACAATAGGTGCGGCAGTCCGTGCCTTGGGTGCATTTTCTACATCATACACTATGGCCATAGTATGCCAATAAAAGATTGGTCAATGTCTAAAAGTTTTAGGGTTGAGAACACATACACTGGGCGTTGATAGCAGTACCATGTCTAAAAAAGCAATATATTCAGCCAAAAAAGAAGTGGAGCATGTAAAGAGGAGCAATTCCTCATGTCCAACTCATCAGTTTAAATCAGACTTTTTCTTGCAGCAAAATGAGAATTTGAACACTGTAGGTACACTAATGCAATTGTAAACACTTTATGAGGACGTTTCTGAAAGTGTCACCTTATTTGTTGATCACTCGACTACTGCTTCTAATGGTTTTTCTAGTTCATTACCAGTAGAAAGTATTAACAATGCATTCTTTCACTGTATCAGGCAGCAAATATAAGCAATCACCTAAATGATACCAATGAAGATAGTCATGTAAATTACAAATGTGTAACAATGGGCAAAGGAAATGTGTTTTTTCATAGGTAACGGTAAATAGTGTCTTCTTGGCTGATGGGTATTGTGCGCAAAGAGTCTTCTCATTTTGGAGAGGCCAAAACAAGGTATCACCTACACTTAAGAGGGGCATTTCTGACAACAATTAACAAGGAAACAATCAGCAAAAAATCATTTCAAGTATAGTGTAATATGAACATAACATTACGAAAGTAGAGCTCTGAATCTATGCTCCAGTGCTGACAATTTGGAAGTATGAATCTGTATCCGAACAACATAATCTCTGCAACTGAGCCTCCAAACACCAGTTTCTAAAATCAACCATGAGGGAAAGCGAAATAATTCCAACTGTCTATGGGCTCATGTATCCTAGTAGTTTTAATGATTTATGTGACACTAATTTTAATCTATTTAACTTTACCTCTGCAGGGGTAGAATGTGTCATCGCTCATTTTATCATAAAAGTCATATGTTTAAGTTACATCCTCTGCTGACAATATTCTGAAACTGATTTTGCATTCAGAACATATTTAAAATTACTGCATGTTTAGTGGTCATTGAAACACACAATTACAACTAGCACCAACACTTTCAAGCTTAAAACAGTTTTCACTTGCTGTCCAGCTCAGGGTTACCACAGTTTATTATTTTAAATAATGAGACCAACAAAGGCCATGTTTAATAACAATATATTTATTGATCCACTAACTGTAAGTCCACAGTGTGGAATGCAACCACTGACATCACAAATACTTAAAGTGTTGTACAAAAAATGTAATTTTTACATTAGTAAAGAAATTGCTATATACCTTGCTCAATGATGCATAAAAACAAGGAAAGTATTTTTTTTAAGAAAACAAAACATTGGAGCATATCGGAGAGCAAAACGAACTACTTAGAATTTAAGCATTGTCGACATTGTTAATTAGATTTGCAATAAAATTACATGTGCTTCTAAAAATGTCTACTGCATGATTAGAATGATTGGTGTCTGGGTCCATTGAATTCTCTAGTGCCACCCTGTCTTCTTCTCTTAAAATTATAACATTTTCCGGGACCTGTACAGAATCGTTTACTTCAGCAGTAAAAGTGTACCCATAGTTATCAACACCATAATCATCTCCTACACAAAAGGTGTCTAACATGGAGGTGGCACAGAGCATACCACGAGTCCATAACTGTAAAGGAGTTAAGTGCCCTTCTGTACGCAAATGGTGATTATTCCATTGGTTCACAAACCCAGCAACTGCTTTATTTAGTCTTTTTAGGTAAATAAAGTGCAGTGCAAAAAGATGGATTTCATTTTGAATATCTAATATTCCATTTTGTTCCATCCAAAAGAACAAATCCTTGAAGTAACGAACAACAACTCTGTTTAACTCTCCCCACAATCGCTCAATACGTTGATTGTGAACCCTTCGACCACAAATAAAACTGCCTCTGTTTAATCCTCTTCTACATATCATGTAACGTGCAACATCAACATTTTCAACACCCATGTCGCCTCTAACCCTCAATGGCAGTCCAAATCTGGATATTCCATCTCTGAAAAGGTTAAGAACTGTGCCTGCTCGATTGTTGGTGCAACATTTCACATATATAATTGCTCTACTGAAGCCATCGATGCAGCCATGGAAGACAAACCTCCACCGTATCAGCTTGTGATTACTGTCAATATGCCTGATAAATAAAAAAATAAACAAACTTTAAAATGGTGAATAAGTATTTCATACATTAGTGTAAATCAAAAAAACAACACTATGACCTTCATTATGAATTGAACGGATTTAGGTGCATATCTAAGGGTTGGATCCCCTCTTGTGGCCACTATCCCCATACCAAAATCAATGATTATGTGTTTTAGTGCCCATAAATAATTACTGGAAACACTGATTGCTGATTATTAACATTACATGAGTAAAGGTGAAATCAAATCAAACCTTCTCCTTTAATTTAATTAACTTCTCCAATAGGAAGAAATTATTTTGAAGACAGGGAAGGCTCAGAGTTGAAAAAGAAGTTTACGGAAAAGAGGGGAATGAATCCATTCAACAACAAAATACATCTTTATAGGTAGCTTCAGTCACAAGTAGAGAGATACAAATAAAACATTTTAAATCACTCACTTTATTTTACCAAACTTACTCCCCTACCAATTGTAACGGTAGAGAACATTACCATTAAACTAGATTCACCCATATCCTCCTGGCTCATGGAAGCCAGGAACGTATCCCCCCTGAAACAGAAAACAAAACCAATTCACCGCCATGAACCCTCAAAATGGTACACAGAGGAGCTAACAAAAGCTGAACTTGAGCAATGCCAGTTATAGCGAAAATTTCAGAAAACATCTACTCCGGAGAATAAGGACATTTTCATGGTGCGACTAAAAGCCTACAAGAAAACAATGTGGGGGGCTAAATATGCCTATTTATTAAATAAAATCCTACATTCTGGCAACAAAACTGAAGAAATACTTGATACTGTCAGCAAACTTTCTAACCCTGATCGCTCAAGTATGACTACTTAGTCTTCTTTTTCATTGACCAAATGCGGTTGATTATAGACAGTATTCCTCCCAGCCTCCTAAGTAGCACTACTGGCTCGGAAGATGTGAATTTTATAACACTCCATATAACACAAGTTTTACCGGCCATCTCTAAAGCTGATAAGTGGAAATTGATGACTAAGGTCAAATCTGGCTCTCCAAAAGACACCTGTCCCTCACGGATCCTAAAAGAAATCTTCTCATATTTTCCAGATCCTGTGATCTTTCTGCTTAACTTATCCCTAAGTCAAGGCATTGTCACCCATACCTTGAAGGAGGCGGTAGTCATCCCACTTCAAAAAAAAGCTGAGGACGATCCCTCCATATTGAAAAACTACAGCCCATTTCACTCCTCCCTTACTTAGCCAAGTTACTAAAGGCACACATTACCAAACCTTTAAGCACATTCTTAGAGGACTTCTCTTTTCTCAATCACCACCAGTCCGGGTTTTGGCCTGCCCATGCACATGCCCTGCCCATGTCTGAGACTCTATTCTCTCCGTAATTAGTGATATGAAAGAAGAAACAGACACAGGAGTGACCCAGGCACTGGTACTGTTAGACATATCTGCAGCCTTTGACACAGTAGAGCGCACAACATCTTAATCAAATATGTCAGGGTCGCACATGTGAAGGAGTCGGCATTAAACTGGATAAAGTCCTTCCATTCTGGATGTTCAAAATCAGCACATCTCACTCCTTTTTCCTCATCCAAGGTAGAACTTAACTGAGGAGTATTACAGGGGTCCTCTTTGTCCCCCCATCTTTTCAACCTCGGTATCCACCCCCTAGTCCGCACCCTACAGGAACAGATGGTGAACATATACAAGTACACTGATGATATGTAGTTGCTTTTCAACATCGATGACACAACAGAATCTGCATAATGTTTCTGAAGCACCATGTTATACATTTGTGACTGAATGAGTTGTAATGAGTTAAAGTTGAATTCAGATAAGACTGAAATTGTGACGCCTGAAAACAAAATGCATAGCTGAAATCCTTCCATTTGACCGGTGAAGAAAAAAACAGGCAAGAGCCTTGGGGTCATGATAGATGAGAATCTATCTATGAAGCCTCAGGTAAGTGCAGTAACTTTATCTTATCATTCAAGGCTATTACTCAGATTATAATCGCCTTGGTTATGTCCCCGTCAACTATGCAAACTCACTCTATCTGGGACTTCCTAAGGGACAGAGACAGAAGCTGCCGCTGGTTCCAAACCAGGCTCGTATGGCTCCACACTAAACCTCTGATGTCAAAATTACACTGGCCAAAGGTCCTTAATTAAAACTGGGTGCATTATTTTTAAATCGCATAATGGTGAATATCCTACTTTTGTGAACTCCAGAATCCAGGACTATACCCCCAAACGTAACCTTAGATCAGCTCATCAAAATCTGCTTGTGGTTCCCAAGTACAGAAAAAATAGACTGAGTGCCTAAGGTTTGCTGTGACTGCTCCACACATGTGGAATTCTCTTCCCTGACTCATTAGAGTCACAACTTCCCATGGAAGCTTTACAACCTCGCTAAAAATATGGCTCTTTAGACAAGCTTATGGATAAGTTCCGAGTTCCTTGCCTCTTTTGCCCCAACGGCATGAAACCTTTTTGGTGTACGTGCACATTAGAAATACTTGGCAACATAACATACAACTCATTCCTTTTTGCTCAGCACCAACTCATGTGAAAATTTGACAATCAGTTTCCCAATAGTCAAAAACGTCTGCATCAAGAGCAAAAACCAAATGTTGGTTGACCGCTTTCTCCACCTCCCACTATCTTTCACCTTTTTATGTACCAAAACGTATGTCATGGGTCAATTAAACAAACAGACGATCTGAACGAAAAATTGCAGGGACACAAACTGCTCTATCTTGAATAGAAGAGCATTACAAAATTAGCCAACAACATAAATGAACCCAACATTACTTGTTTAACAGCACATTATAATGAAACCATGATTGACATGGCAGATGAAATTGTTTCACTTTAAAAAAAGGCAAAATAATGACTCTTCTTTGTACTAATTTGCTAATAATTATATTAAGAAAGGAAAATTCTTAGCACAACAGACAGAATATGAAGGAGATACACTTCCACTTTAAACGGGAAAAGGTAAGATAAAAATGGAAGGTATAGTATAATCACATATTGGAGATCAACACCTTCTTTATTAATAAGGGATCTATATTGTAAAAAATTAAAGCAAGAAGCTTTTTGAAATTGTTAAAAACAATAGAAAACCCCAACTGTTGTTACATGCCATCAAAAAATCCTGTTGCAGGGATTCTGTTCATGCACAGAACTATGCGCAGGAAACCAGGACCTCAGTAAATTGCGGTGTACCAAAAACTCACCTGAGTACCCAGAACCCTATCTGGTCAGTGTCTCATTCGCTCTTCGTATCATTTCGAAGCTACCAATGATTAGACAACCCAGAACATGCGACTTAGAGTACTCTCAGGAATGGTGGGAATTAGAAATACCTGTTAGTTATTATTCTCATATTAGTCCACAACAAGAGTATTCTGAGACACAGTAAAGTGTAAAATGTTTATTTTATAAACTACGTGTCCCAAGATGCAGTACTTTGGCTAACATAAGCAGACAAATTATTAAAAATAAAAACCATAAGCATTGTTACAATACCATAGAAAATAAAGGGAGAAATCATATTACAAATGATAGTGGAATACAACCACCCTCCCTTCATTAGTAAGCTAGTATTATTAGACTAATAGAAGGTCTCTAGGTTTGAATGGGGAACCCCATACCGTAAATAACAGCTTAGGTGAATCACATCACAGGATCAGCTTTGCTCTGTGTCTGGAAAAAGTCTTCTCCAGAATGTGAGTCTCATGCATGCAAACTGCAATATTAAAGGCACTCGAGTTTCAGATATTTGCAGCTGTGTGCGTGTTATGGCTAGAGCGTGGGCCGATCAACCTGAATTCAAAAGCATACATTGTTTGTTAGCCCCGACTGTTTCTGCACACAATGTTCAGACCAAGGTCGTGGTGCACGTCTAGCAATGTGAACAACAGACCTTTCTCATGTGAAGAAAAAGCAAGCAAGCAGTTTTCATATAATAACATCTATCTACAGTGTCATGTGCAAGAGCAGCAAAAGTGGCAAGATGTGTATATCTCTAGTTCCGCCTCCACTACAATACAAGAGACAGTGTGAAAAAGTATCTACCTTCTTCCAGTACAAAATAAGAGAAGTAGAACTCTCATAGTTGATACTCCTGAGAAACTCCCATTCCTACTAGTCTGCGAGTCCGCACAGATTTGATCTTTGTTTTATAAGATAAACCAGGCAGTATTAACAAAGACTGTTGCTAATCTAAGACCCTCCTGTCACTTCTGCCACTACATGCCAGCGAGGCGAATAAAGCATATAATCCATTCAAGACATAACGATCTTTGCCAATTACTCCCGGAGGCAGCGCATGGTGCCAGGACAATTTGAAAATCCGCTAAGTCATTCTTGTGCTCAGAAAACAGTGATCCGATTACGAAAATCAAGGTAATTTCTGACCATTTTTCAAATTACCTTTCCTATATAAGTTTTGGAAAGCCACATCATGAAATAATCAATGCTTTTTAGCAATGAAACACAAACAAGCTCCTCTATGATCTTCAATCAACATTCCTTGCAGGCTGTAACTCAACAACTGGTATGGTACAAATAGTAGATGATGCTGTCAAAATCCTACTCTAATGATGTTTACTCATTCTTCCCAGTTTATCACAGTCAGAGTTACTTAATATAGTAAATCATGCCATCCTTTTGAAAACATTTGAACAGTGGTTGGGAATCTGTGCCCCAACCCTAAGAAAAACTGATCCCTGAAAATAAAACTAGCAAACTTCCTGTCAAAAAACATAGGGCCTAATTACGAGTTTGGCGGTCCATAGACTGCTGGGCTGGTGGTGGCAGTCTGAGGGCGGCAGTCCATCCGCCGTATTACGAGTTGACAGTGTTGCCTGTGCTGGGACCTTAGTTGAACCGTCGGCACTGCCAGCACAAGGTAAACTTCCGGCATGATGGTCACGGAAAGGCAGCACCCATTGGGGAGTCAAGCGGTGCAAGACCGCTGACCGTATTACAAGTTTGCTCTTCTGCCAGTTAACCTTTGCAGTTTGGAAGTCAGAAAGGAAGGGTTTGGGGTGCATACTTACACCTGTCCTGTTTTTTCTTAGATATTTCGAGGTGGATCTTCACCCTGAGGAAAAGGATACCAAAATACATGTAAGTGCATATCATAACATATACCCATTGCCGGGACTGCACACATATGGCTCGGAGCCCGGCAATGGGTAAATGGTATCTTACCATATATATATCTTGCATATGTATGCATTCAACACATATGCAGTCGAAATGAACACATATGCATCGATATGTATGGGGATATAGTATCTTAATATATAGATGGTATCTTACCATGTATATATTGTGCATATGTAAGCATTTAACACATATGCAGTCGAAATCTACACATACTCATTGATATGTATGGGGATATACTACCCTCCACTGCAGCCACTCCACTGGCCACCCTGGTAACTCGTAATACGGCAGCCGGGAGAGCTCCAGCACAGCAGTGTACTGGCATTCACAGACACCGTCTAACGGCGGTTGGACCGCCAAACTCATAATCGACCCCTAGGCCTCACTACCAAGGAGTACTCTAATAGTCAATTTTTTTCTTGACACTCTTTAGTGCATACACAGAACACATCTTCTCACTTCTGAATCATTCAAACATCTCCTGTTGCTTGTATGTGAACAACTGCAGCTCTGTCTGAGAGTCTCCTCACTAGAAGATATTATTTGAAGTGGGTGAGACCCTAAAATTACTTAAGGTATTTTGTCACCAACAGCAAAAGGTAAACCCCTACAAAGATTTAGCTCCTCTTCTTCTCTACATTGACATGCACCACTCCAGTGAAAACATGGTTAGATGAAACTAAACATGCAGGACTGCAAACAATTATAATGATTGCTTGACCCTTGAAATAAAGGCACTTACAGGATCACATCGATGCCCAAGCTCAAAACGCTAACCATCAAAACAGACTCATAGGAGGCATTAAAGCCATCATTCAACAAAATACCATCAGATCTGTGACGCAAACCTTTGTCCTCTCGAGAGTTTCTTATAATCTTTCCTTGCTTTCTGAATTTTGATAATTCACCTTTCGCTATTAAAAGCAGCCATCAACACTGAAGATTGGTCGATGTCTGATCATACCACATCACTAAAACAGATTTACGTAGAGAACAGAAGTATTTACAAAATAGCCCTCATTATCCATAAATCTATACTCAACACCTCCCCCCAGCTATCTAGCCGACAATTTGGTAATCTCTGGCGATCAAGTATACTACAGAGTGCAGACTCTCTCCTACTATAAACTCTAGCCTTCAAGAAACCAGAAGTCTCACCCAGGCTTTCTCAGAAAGTTGTGCTAGAGTATGAAACGTAATCACCCCTCTATGGGAATTATTACATTCTTTTAATGCCTTAAAAAAAACCTCAAAATCCTAATTTCAAAGTTATATCTAACAGGATAGGTATGTGAGGTGATCCTCTCTCAGAGGGTTTGCAAATAATTATCTAGATTCAGCTATGTTAGACACCCGGAGGCAGAGGCGTAACAAAATTTGAGGGGGGCCCCCTTCAAGGTATGGATGGGCCCACTCTCAGAATTTAACCCAGAGCTCTCAGGCCTGAGCACTGTGCTGGGGGGGGACCCCACGGGGCTGTGGGAGCCTGTGTTAAGCCACTGCCCTGAGGGCTAGTCATTAACTGCATTTCGTAGTACTACAGTAGCACTACTAGCATACTGACAATGGTATTCACAAGCCTCTGTGCATAGTTTCCACCTCTAATGCTCTTAACTTTTCTGAGCATAGATCTCCATCATGAGAGTGAAGTCTCCGCACAGGTAAGTATACCTTTTAGTTGTAAATTTGGAAGGGACAGGGAAGTGGATGGAGAAAACAGCATACTTACTACTAAAGAAGCGGTCTGACACCTTCGGGTAAAGTCAGCGCTATATAAAAATGCATAAAATAAATAAATTAATAAAGAGGAAGGATTAGGGAGGAGTTTAGGGAGGGGCAGTGAGAGGTTTAGGAAGCCCTCTGGGGATGCACCAGGTCTTAAGGGCGGCGGGGGCCCCCACCAAGAACATGTGCATTTGCCGTTGACCCACCCACCCACACCTGAAATACGGGCGTCGCAGCCATAGGCAGATGTAGGGCTCATGCAGGGCGGAGTTGCACAGAGGGAAAGCAGTCAGAGCTGAATAGCCAAAGAGGAGCTGCTCAAACCCGTGTCCTTGGGATGTCTTACGGGTGGGGCACAGGGAGCAGGCGGCAGGCCAGCAGAGGGCGGACATGGCATTTGCAGCCCGGTTCAGGCATGAGGGCCACCCCTCAACACTTGTCAGCAAGGTGTAGCCTAGAGGCCGTAAAAAAATGGCTTTCGCTCAGGGCACTGTCAAAAAAGGGTTGTGCTGTCAAAATTGAAGCAAGGAGGCAGGAATGACATGATTGATTGAAGTGTTATGACGTTTGTATATGGCAATATGTAATACAACTGTGGACTTTTGCACCATCAATGAATTAAGCGATTTGTGGATTAAAGGAAGCTGGGGTGCATAGGTTGCAAGCGGGGCTGGAAGCTCAAGGGGCTTATACTCCATATCTTTGTAAATACAGAGCATTTTTGTTTTCTCCCTTCCGCACAACGCAGTGCAGAAAATTGTCTTTGTGTCAGCGTTCTGTGAACGAAAAGTAAATCTGGGCCCCAGTGTACAGCCAGTCCTCAAAGCCGGTATGCCTACTGGAAATTGCCTTCAACTTTGAACAACCTCACTTTGGTTTGCAGGAGTGGTGCCTTTGACCAGACCCACACATTTGGATAGTCTCAAAATATAAAAACAATTGAACCACACAAGAACACAGTGAAAACCAGCAACACCGCAGAAAACAACAAAAGGTCTAGAGGGCACAAAAACACAAGATGAAAGCAAAACAGCAAACGTAACAACACAGCAACACTACACCAAGCAAAACTACACGAACACAACAGAAAACATTAATACTACACAATTCACTACTGTTAAACAACACTCAACACAGCCATATGCAATAGGTTTGGAGGATTTTAGAAATGACATGGGGCATATGGGCTTAGTGCAAAATCTCTGGAAACAGGGCATGGTCTGAAGCTCAGAGTTGTTGCTGAAGGGCAAAGAGTTTGGATAGCATATTCTAGTTTTGGCCTAAATAAATCACTTATCAAACATTGTTAGAGTGAATCACTGACACTCGTAGAGAGAGAAGTAACCTATACATGATAGATATACAGACAGATAGAAAGATAGATAGATAGATAGATAGATAGATAGATAGATAGATAGATAGATAGATAGATAGATAGATAGATAGATAGATAGATAGATAGATCGATAGATAGATAGATAGATAGATAGATAGATAGATAGATAGATAGATAGATAGATAGATAGATAGATAGATAGATAGATAGATAGATAGATAGATAGATAGATAGATAGATAGATAGATAGATAGATAGATAGATAGATAGATAGATAGATAGATAGATAGATAGATAGATAGATAGATAGATAGATAGATAGATAGATAGATAGATAGATAGATAGATAGATAGATAGATAGATAGATAGATATGCTTTACCATAAATGATTTGGACCTTGCACATGGTACACCCTTCGTCGAATAGCCGTACGTTGTCTAATTGCTCTACCAACAGGGTCAAGAAGATGAAGTCTATTTCTCACTCTCCATCTTTGAATTCTTAGTCCTCTACCTCTCATGCTTCCACTTACATAACTTTCTCCTGAATCAGGCGTTGAACTTAGAATGCTTATGATTTGTTGATCAAGCTCTGCATCACTTATATTGGTAAATCTATTTTCAGAAGATGTGCACAAACCCATTTCAACTCTTCGTCTGTAAAGAGTTGAGGAACTTATGTTCATACATGATGCAATCGATGCCCATGAAAATCCAATCTCCCATAGGTACTCCATATTTTCTTTTGAAACAAGAAACCTGCAGAAAAAGAAGTAAAATAGACTGTAAAAAGCCAGTTGCAAAACAGTGTGACTGAAATAATAAAATTGAACTTACCTTGTCCTTCCTACTCCTTGATTTGCTGCAGGTGTATGGAAAGTACTTGCAGAAACAGCTGACAAACTGGTGATCTTGTTTTCAATGTTTGTAATGGAAACAGAAGTGAGCCTACACAACTCTTCCAAAATGAAGCTCACAGTGATGTTCGCACTTCCAGAAAGATTGTAGGCCGTTAATATGGCGATTAAAATTTCCAAATGGCTCTCCAGTTTTCTCTGCAAGTGTTCCAAACAATTAATATCAACACACAACAAAGCTCTATCTAAAGAAAAAAAGCATGACTTTAAAGAGGTGAGATAGTCTACAAGGTCATCTGATAATGCCTCATTTAAGAAACAAACAACAAAATTAGCAAAAAATTAAATGTAGAGGCATTTGTGAAAGCCATGCTCTCTAAGGGCTAAAAACTCAAGGACTGAGCATTTTCAGAAGTTGGTTTTCCTGTTTGACTTGTCCTGCATTTTGATTGGGCCACAATGTTCTGTGCCTTCCAGTGCTACTGAATTCAGGCACCTCCGTAATATTTATTTATCTAGGCAGTTGTTGGTTAACTGTAGCAGTCCCTTTTATTTTATGTGCATATCATATTCATCATAGGACGTCATAGTTGATTAGGTGAACTACACATTAATTTCAGTCCATGCTATAATCATGTCAGTCCAGATTTTATTTACTTCATTTCACTTTATTATTTGTTTGGTGTGTGATATACTAATTCTAAAAGGTGTCAAACTGATGTTAATGTAGGTCATAATAATTTCAAAATGTGTCATACTCATTTCCAATTAGGTCATATTTATTTCAATGCATCCTATTTAATGTGCATCATGTAAATCTTAAACCAGGCCATATTCATCCAAGCCTAGGTCATATTATTTTAACAGTCATTTGAAAAAGTGTCACATTCAATGTAATATGTGCCATATCGATTCCAATGGATGTGGTATTCAGTTCAAAGATCCTCATATTCATATCAGTGTGGGCCATATTCATTTAAATTGCACACCAAATGTATTTCAACTAGAATCATATTTATATTAACGTGTTGTATTCGGTTCAGTGTTAGTCATATTCATTCTGACACTAGTCATAATTATTTCACCTTATCTTGTATTCATTTTAACATGTGTCTTATTCATTTGAACATGGCTTGTATTCATTGCTGCATGTCTGACATTCATTGTATGTGTGTCATAGTCATTTTTAAGAGTGTCAAAATCAATTTCATTTTATCACCAGTCTATATCATTTCATTAAGGTTTATATTCACTTGAGATCTTGTTGTAGTCTTTTCAGCAACAGTCATATTCCTTTCAGCGTAGTTGCTATATGTCTCGGTTTATCTTATATCCAATTCAATGTGTGTTATTCATATTGTCCAATAGATAGTATGTTTATTCTGCCATGTTTCATTGATTCCATTGCATGTTGTATTCAGTTCGAAGCTTCTCATATTCATTTCAGTGTGGGCCAAATTTATTTTAATTGCACACCAAATGTATTACAAATAGTATCATATTTATATAAATGTGTCATATTCAGTTCAGTGTTAGTCATATTCATTTTGACACTAGTCATAATTATTTCACCTTATCTTGTATTCATTTGAACATGTGTCATATTCATTTGAACATGGCTTGCATACATTGCTGATTGTCTAACATTCCTTTCATGTCTGTCACAGTCATTTGAAAAAGTGTCACATTCAATGTAATATGTGCCATATCGATTCCAATGGATGTTGTATTCAGTTCAAAGCTTCTCATATTCATATCAGTGTGGGCCATATTCCTTTTAATGCACATCAAATTCATTTCAACTGCAATCAGATTAATATTAACATGTGTCATATTCAGTTCAGTGTTAGTGATATTAATTTTGACACTAGTCATATTTATTTCAAATGGTCTTTTATTCATTTGAACATGTGTCATATTCATTTGAACATGGCTTGTATTAATTGATGTACATTTTAAAGAGTGTCAAGTTCAATTTACTATGTGCCATATTTGTTCCAGTGTGGGTCAAATTCATTTCAGCACCGGTGTATATCATTTCAATAAGATTTATATTCACTTTAGTTCTTTTGTTTATTCTGACATGTTTCATTGATTCCAATGCATGGTGTATTCAGTTTAAAGCTTCTCATATTCATTTCAGTGTGGGTCATATTCATTTAAATTGCACACAAAATGTATTTCAACTGGAATCATATTTATATTAACGTGTTATATTCAGTTCAGTGTTAGTCATATTCATTCTGACACTAGTCATAATTATTTCACCTTATCTTGTATTCATTGCTGTATGTCTGACATTCATTTCATGTGTGTCACAGTCATTTTAAAGAGTGTCAAATTCAATTTAATATGTGCCATATTCGTTCTGATGTGGGTCATATTCGTTTCATCACCAGTCTATATAATTTCATTAAGGTTTATATTCACTTCAGATCTTGTTGTATTCTTTTCAGCAACAGTCATATTCATTTCAGCATAGTTGCTATACATCTTGGTATACCTTTTATCCAATTCAGAGTGTGGATTATTCCTATTGTCCACTAAGTAGTATATTCACCATGCCATGTTTCATATTTGTTTAGACACATGTTACATTCATTCTGGTGTGTGTCAAATTTATTTAGGAGCACTCTATGCATTTCAGGAGGTGCCTTAAATGGGGATCTGTAATTTTGACATGAACGGCTTCCCATAAAGGAACATGCAGATGAAGACACAAAACATTAAAACATGCTCACATATACCGCAATCATTCCATTGTATCTACAGAAGGGAAGGGGGGTGCAACCTCTACCATTCATCTGTGATACAAACATTTAAAATACAGCCACACAGAGACACAGACAAGCTACTGTCCACCATTGCATGTGTTTAGACGAGAAAGATGGGACAAAGTCCCTGCTCGATTACAAATGAAGAACCTTCAAACCCATGTGCATCAAGCAGAGACAGATACATATACCTGGTGCAGCCTATCTCATACGGTCAGGTAGAAAAGTAGCATCGTCGAGGTTTAGGATTTAATAAAATCAAAAACCAAAGCGCATAATGTTTCGTGCTAGAAAACAGGGCTGTAATGTAAACACAAGTAAGAAGAACACGCGCGCTTAGTATTGTTACCCAACATTAACCATGTTTGAAAAATACTTTTGTGATACTTAACAGAACACGTACACTTGGTACTGTTCCCCAACCTTTACCACTTTCGGATATTAATTTTGTGCTGCTAATCCAAGCCTCTACATGTGCCTGTATCGCAAGTTGAGTAAAAAGCGCACACTTATAACAGGTTACTGTTCCTTATTCACCCCATTTGTACTAACCTAAACGTAGCAGACAAAGTTTAACTGCTGCGTTCTTTTCAAAGTTAAGTAAACTGCCATGCCGGATGGGGAGGACTTTGAATAATGGGTAACCAGTGACGTCAGGCGATGTACATACGCAGCATCGCGCAATAACAACAATCCACACACACTGTCATTGACTTAGCAGAAAAGGTCACTTTATTAAGACAGGTAAACAGAAATACGCTTCCTCAAAGCAAACATAGATATATCAAAATTCTACATTGTCATTATGCTTTAAAAACATTTATCATAAATGTAACCAAAAATAATCCCAATAAGACTTTTCAGAAATACCCCATGTACTGCACAAACCCATCATTCTTTACCTCCTCTTATTTTTCCGAACAAGGTTCCCGTTCCCCCTCGCCCACCCCAGACGGAAGGATAAACCCACTCCAGGCCATCCAAATCCCCCCAAAAAGCGCCACCCAGGAAAACCAAAGAGTTTTCCTGGCCCCACCCCCAGAGCTCATGCCAAAAAAGAAAAAATTACTGTGGATTATTAGCGCACCAAAGATTTTCATTCCAAAAACCCGCCAACAAATCCCTCAATTCCATTATATAATAAGCTTGACCCATTTGGGATAAATGAACCCCATCCTCCCTGAACAGGTGATCCTCAAGACTAGTGATGTTACCATGAGTCAAAACCTTAATGCCCATTGCATGGCAAAAAAATGTCATCGCACGATTTAACTTCCTGCAAGCCTTCTCCATCGCAGCATGATGGCGAGCCCCCTTCCAATGGTGCCTGTATGTAGATGAAATTCAGACCATACCAAAGCCATACCCACCCAATTGTTCTTTAACAACACGTACCCCTACGGCACCATGAGAATAGTGATACGGACCGTACACACGGAATGAATGCATGGGTATGGTGCGTTGCACACGTACTCCTGCGGCACCAGTAGAACAGCGATATGGACCGTACACACGCAATGAATGCGTGGGTACGGTGCGTTGCACACGTACTCCTACGGCACCAGTAGAACAGCAATACGGACTGTACACACACAATGAATGCGTGGGTACTGTGCGTTGCAAACGTACTCCTACGGCACCAGTAGAACAGTGATACGGACCGTACACACGCAATGAATGCGTGGGTACGGTGCGTTGCACACGTACCACGTTACGGCACCAGTACATTTGGGCTACGAGGCGTACACATGCCAGGAATGTGGGCTTACGGACTGGCCCTGCATGTTACCTTCATATTGGTGTGTGTGTAGGTCCAGGCCAGCAGTGTACTGCTCCAAGGGTGGTGGGTGGGTGGGTGCAGAGGATTCCCAGCAGTAGCCAGCCATATGGGGGTGGCTGCAGATCAATACCAGCAGTGACGACACTTATAGGGGTGGGTGCAGAGGACTCCCAGCAGTGGACAGAGACATGGGGGTGGGTGCAGAGGACTCCCAGCAGTTGACATAGATATGGGGGTGGGTGCAGAGGACTCCCAGCAGTGGACAGAGATATGGGGGTGGGTGGATATGACTACCAGCAGTGGCCTGCAATATGAGGGGTGGGTGCAGAGGACTCCCAGCAGGGGACAGAGACATGGGGTAGGGTGCAGAGGACTCCCAGCAATGGACAGAGATATGGGGGTGGTTGCATATGACTACCAGCAGTGGCCTGCAATATGAGGGGTGATACATATTTAAGCAGCGGTTTCCGGCCCAGCAAGTACGCTTTGTCCCTATGGCACTCTGTACGGCTCTTTTCTTATGGGAGCCGGAAAAGCAGTGTCCTACGCGAACTGCTACGCAACGGAGCCCCGGTACGCAACGTACACGCCATGAACCCCATCGTATGTGTCATCCTGGTCCTCTTAGCCTACGACCTGGTGCACCGGACCCGACGCACACGCCGCAGAAGGTGAGAACAACACCCAGGGGCCAGGGTGGGGGTGAGGGGCAGGAAACATACCCCATACCCAAATCCAAACCTATAATATGGAGCCCATACATTACCACCAGGGTCTGATCACTTGGGGGGGGCATGTCCAGCAACCACTGCGTACCGCAACAATGGAAGTGGGCGTGTACGGTGCGTTGCACATGTACCCCTACGGCACCATGAGAATAGTGATACGGACCGTACACACGCAATGAATGCATGGGTACGGTGCGTTGCACACGTAATCCTGCGGCACCAGTAGAACAGCGATACGGAGCGTACACACGCAATGAATGCGTGGGTACAGTGTGTTGAACACGTACTCCTACGGCACCAGTAGAACAGCGATACGAACCGTACACACACAATGAATGCGTGGGTACGGTGCGTTGCACACGTACTCCTACGGCACCAGTAGAACAGCGATACAGACCGTACACACGCAATAAATGCGTGGGTACGGTGCGTTGCACATGTACTCCTACGGCACCAGTAGAACAGCGATACAGACCGTACACACGCAATGAATGCGTGGGTACGGTGCGTTGCATACGTACTCCTACGGCACCAGTAGAACAGCGATACGGACCGTACAAACGCAATGAATGCGTGGGTACGGTGTGTTGCACACGTACCCCGTTACGGCACCAGTACATTTGGGCTACGAGGCGTACACACACCAGGAATGTGGGCTTACGGACTGGCCCTTCATGTTACCTTCATATTGGTGTGTGTGTAGGTCCAGGCCAGCAGTGTACTGCTCCAAGGGGGTGGGTGGGTGGGTGCAGAGGATTCCCTGCAGTAGCCAGCCATATGGGGTGGCTGCAGATCAATACCAGCAGTGATCACACTTATAGGGGTGGGTGCAGAGGACTCCCAGCAGTGGACAGAGACATGGGGTGGGTGCAGAGGACTCCCAGCAGTGGACAGAGATATGGGGGTGGGTGCAGAGGACTCCCAGCAGTGGAGAGAGATATGGGGGTGGGTGCAGAGGACTCCCAGCAGTGGCCTGCAATATGAGGGGTAGGTGCAGAGGACTCCCAGCAGTGGACAGAGACATGGGGGTGGGTGCAGAGGACTCCCAGCAGTGGACAGAGATATGGGGGCGGGTGCATATGACTACCAGCAGTGGCCTGCAATATGAGGGGTGGGTCCAGAGACTCCCAGCAGTGGACAGAGACATGGGGGTGGGTGCAGAGGACTCCCAGCAGCGGACAGAGACCTGGGGGTGGGTGCAGAGGACTCCCAGCAGTGGACAGAGATATGGAGGTGGGTGCAGAGGACTCCCAGCAGTGGACAGAGATATGGGGGTGGATGCAGTGGACTCCCAGCAGTGGACAGAGACATGGGGGTGGGTGCAGAGGACTCCCAGCAGTGGATAGAAATATGGGGGTGGGTGCAGAGGACTCCCACCAGTGGACAGAGATATGGGGGTGGGGGTGGGTGCAGATGACTCCCAGCAGTGGACAGAGACATGGGGGTGGGTGCAGAGGACTCCCAGCAGTGGACAGAGATGTGGGGGTGGGTGCAGAGGACTCCCAGCAGTGGACAGAGCTATGGGGGTGGGTGCATATGACTCCCAGCAGTGGCCTGCAATATGAGGGGTGGGTGCAGAGGACTCCCAGCAGTGGACAGAGACATGGGGTTGGGTGCAGAGGACTCCCAGCAGTGGGCAGAGATATGGGGGTAGGTGCATATGACTAACAGCAGTGGACAGAGACATGGGGGTGGGTGCAGAGGACTCCCAGCAGTGGACAGAGATATGGGAGGTGTGTACATCATTATCAGATGACTACACCTACATGGTGGTATGGACGCATCCCTAACTTTGGACTATGATGATAGTGCTATAACAAAACATCACTGACAGCAGTGTCCCACTCCCAGTAGGATGGATGTCTTTCACACACTGCATGACAAACCACATGTGGGTGTGAGGACATATAACACATGCATAACCACCCATGGTGGATGCAGCACAATACACACCCTGATATCATGCCACAAGACTGTATAGTCATGTAACTGCCTACAAAACTAAGATAGCCAAAGGGAACACAGACTGTCACGCACATCCCAGGAGTGATAGGAATGTCCAGGTGCTGGTCCAGCCACCAAGATGTTGTCTCTCATGGAAGGAATAGGGTGGAATTCCCCTGGATACAATGCCCACAATTGTGAGTCAGGTGCACAAATACCCTGCATAACAAGTACCATTTGTGTGGTAGGCCGTGATTACACACATGCATAGTGCTGAAAAGGGGGAATTTGTCCTTGAAGGCATTCCTACATACTTAAAACACAAGTACAGTGACTAGCAAGGATGGCTCAGACGATTCAGCAGGAGACATCGGTGAGCAGGCATGGCCATTGTTGAAGGGATCCGTCACCAACAAAGGAAATGTTAACACAGGTCAGCACAACAATAGTGCAACTGTTTGCAGGGACGATGTCAGGTGCCACAGAGGAAGGAACACTCCTTGGGACAATGTCTCAAAACAAAATGAACACACACTACCAATGATTCTTCGCAGACACATTGTGATGGCACACAGATACCATGGTCCACCTCATGACCATCATACAAAAACATTTCTCAGAACCCTAACACATTACCAGAACACCAACTCCAAGAGCCTCATCACCAACATCAAGTACCTGAAATGCAATAGTGTTGCAAGTAAAACAAAAGGCTTTATTCAGCACAAACAAAAAATAAAAAAAAATTGAATATTTACAAAGGCCAATGGCCAGTCTATATTTCAAGTCCAAGGGTGGACGTAGGGGAACCTGTCTACCCCTAGCTTGCCTGCACAAAGGAACTTCAAGGTTTGTCGACCGGGGGGGCATCATCTGTGGCAGGACCAGGCACCGCAGGGACAGGAGGGGGAAGGGTAGGTGTGGTGGGTGCAGGGGTGGACGTCTCCACCACAGGGGGTGGGGCAGCGCCGAAGGTGGAGGCGAGCTTGGCGCTGCACACTGCTGCTAGGACGTCCATCCTAACCCCTGCACCTGAGGATTCCCCAGGGTCAACGGAGGGTGTGGTGGGCGAGGGATGAGGTGCAGCGCTCTTGGGGGAGGGGGTGGACATGGTGGGGAACTCAACTCCCGTGCCCGGGGACTTCCTCGCCCGCTTGTGGGGTGGTGGCTCAGTGGGGGCGAGGTTCAGCTAACCCATAAAGAGCTGCTTGGGTGAGTGTTTGGCAGGGGAGCCAAGGGGAGTGGTTTTGGAGGGACAGGGTTGTGAGGACTGCGGACTGCGACAGTGGCTGCGTGTATGTCGTCTGTCCCCAGACCCTGTGGGTGTGCCTACATCCCCCTGAGTGTGCGTGCCAGGAGGTGTGCGCTTTGCCTTACTTGTGGGCATGCTGGCTGTGTCTGGTGGGGTGTGTGCCCGTGACTGTCTGGGTGTGCGTTGGGCAGGCATGGGAGAGGGAAGTGTGGATGGGTCCGGGGTGGGAGGGACGGAGCGCTGCAGGAGAGTAACTGCTGCCATCAGGGAAGAGTCCATGGACCGCAGAATCCTGCGTTGGTCAGACATCGTTGCTGACATGCCCTCCATGAACGACACCATCTGTGTGAGCAGTTTAGTGTGTCCATGGATGACATTCAGCACCGATGCCTGCCTAACCTGCAAATGCCGCAGGATGTCCACAGACTTTTCACTGAGGGCAGCAGGGGTGACAGGGGCAGGGGGTGCGGTGCCTGGGCCGAAGGAGACATGGTGGGCCTCTGCACGGACAGAAGGGACGTGAGCAACTGGGAGGGTGGAGATGGTAACGGAGGAGGCGGGGACAGATGTGGGGATGCTGCCAGGTGGTGTTGCAGCCTCCGCCTCCTCAAGGAGGTCAGCGTCGGACCCGTCGGCGTCGTAGCTGCTATCGCCTCCAGACAGGTCCTCCGACTGACTCCCCTCGCCCTCTGTGCCACTGGCTCCTTCTGACTCCACAGCACTGGTGGCACTGTCGCTGGGTCCCTTCTCCACGTCCGTGCAGGTGTCTCCCTCTGTTGCGGATGATGATGCTGTGGGCAAGGAGAAGAAACCGAAATGCATCAGTCACCTGTATACATCTGACACATGAGCACAAAAACAATTGGTCACAGTGCATATCAGGCAATGCATCATGAGCAACAGCAAGATTACTCCGCACATATGTAACCCCTGTACTGCCCAGTTGGTAGAACCACTATGCCACTTGGACACCAGGAAAAAAATAACACTCCATGCCACAACTTGAATAAGAAATACACTGAGAAGCTAGTGTCTGTGAACCGGTGAGCACAACAATACAATGAAGTCATGCCACCTCTTGTTTACCCTGAAAGAAACAGTAGAGGTGCACCCAAGGTAAACTAACACACCTCAATACTCATGGTGTCACCACACTCAGAGACCTGTAAGTACTTTGGAACACAAAACGAAAACATTTTGCTACCTTGGACTCACAATACTTTACACAATCGACATGTTTTGAATGTGCCAATTCGCCATTTCGTCAAAACTACATTTACACTGTCATTGAAGAAGCTGGCACCTTTTCTAAGAAGCCACTGTTAGAAATAAATGGTGTTGCCGAAAGTACATATACATGGGCCACGGAGGTATTGATGTTTCGAGACTCGTTAGTTTGTATCACCAACAACAAAGGAGTCTCACAAAATCAAGACCACTGTGGGAACATGTATATGGAGACTCAGCAACACCATTTAATTCTAACAGTGGCTTCTTTGAAAAGGTACAAAACTAGATTATCCCGGTGCACTCAATTATAATTCAAAGTTCAAACATTCAAGTTGGCGCCTCTTGTGTCACACGGAGTCCAACCGTGTCTTCGAAATGTGGGGAATGTTGTGGGGAGTGTCACCTTCCCACTGAACAAGTGCGCACTATATCCAATGAAACATGGCGGTTTCTTCACATAATTCAATTTATTCATGGAAATTAAGGTTACTCCATACATTTGTGCTTCAACAGCTCGTTAAACGCTTGAAAATCGTATACATGATCAACTTTTATAAATCATATTAAGTATTCCACTTTATATGTCCACCCAATGCATTTCGGGTCAATCAAATCTGACCCTTCTTCAGGGGTCTGTAACGAAATGAAACAGGACAATTAAGTTCACTGCACATACTCAATCTGAGCAAGATCAACTGATTAATGTACAAATGCGATGCAAGAACAATTATATAAAATAAAATAACATAAAATGAATGCCAAGAAAAAACGGTTAATACAGATCTCAACTGTGGTGGGTAATAGAAAAACAAATAGAACGACTGCAACGAGACACAATCAATGCAATGTAGTGACCATTAAAAAAGACATGTGTAAGAACGACCTAGTGAAAGTCAACCCGTGTATTGAGTGAGCGTGATGTTCTATTAACTGAATCTAAGTAATACACGCCGACCCGTTTACAACAGGCACGGTGTAGTTGAGCTTCGAAATACCTGGGATTAAACTATTTTATTTCGCTATTGTACGTATCTGTTAAACAACTTACTGGGGACCAGCAGGTCGCTGTGGACGCTCTGGAATCGAAGTTGAAATTTGCGCTGTCTAATGAAACGTGGAATATAATAGGTCGACGGAATTCAAAAGATCGTGATCACCTGGTGCAGAGGGAGGGGCTAAGAGTGACATGTCGATTAAAAACCAATGGAATTGAGGCTCACGTGAACGTGTGCGTCCCGTGATGGGGGAGATAACGGCTTCATAGGAAGTGCGCGTGTTGGGTTGAATAAAGCATTGTAAAAATGCGTGGTGTAAGCATGTTGAGTTAAATAAAGCATTATGACCAATGTATAATGTAAAAATCAAAAGTATGGACTGTGGTGCCAGAGATAACCAAATGACAGGATTGACACGAACAATACGACATAAAGACTGCACAATAAACACAAATCAACGGAAAGTTAAACATGAAATTTGGACCAGAATTTTCCTCTTGCCAATGCGGTGTCTTTCCAACAAATTATAACAAATTATAGAAAACATGCCAATTCTATACGATCGTTCATCCCATAAGGGTGGGTACAGTTCAGTTTTTTGATCCAAAAGTACTCCGTTCTTAATCTTTGTTTGAGGGGATCCAAGTCTCGGCATTGTGTGATCGTTTCTAGTATGGTAAAACGTAATTGAGAAATTTGATGTTTAGCCTCAATCCAATGGTTTGCTAAAGAAGACTTAAGGTTCTTCAACCTGATATTACTCTTGTGTTCTGTAATGCGGATTTTAATTTTCCTTTCAGTTTGACCAACATATACTTTGCCACACGGGCATTTGATGGCGTAAATACAATTGGCCGTATCACAAGTGCTGGTATGTTTGAGATCTATGGGATAACCTTTTGTTGGATGAGTGAATTTATTGCCGATCATAACAATACCGCAATGTGTGCAGTTATGGCATTGAAGCATCCCATGCCATTTCTTCATGATTTTCTGTGGTGTGTTTAATATTTCTTTCAAGTTTTTGGATCGTAGAAATGCAAAGGTTATTCTGTCCTCATATAGACCTTTCAAATCGGGCTCCATTTGTATGATTCGCCAATGCTTATTGACGGCTTTTTTTATCTTTGAAGACTCTGTTGAGAATTTTAGAACGCATACGGTTTTATGCTTTTGGTTGGTCTTTCTTTCTTGGAGTAGATCATCTCGTGATTGTGTTGACACTTTGTATAAAGACGTCTTTAGCACGTTTTCAGGATAGCCTCTTTGGCGATATTTCAATGTTTGTTCATTCAAGGTTGTCTGTAAATCATCATGATTAGATGAAATACGTTTCATTCTGGTGTATTGAGAGGTTGGTAGATGTTTCTTTAAAGCCTCTGGGTGAAAACTTTGGAATAAAAGACAAGAGTTTTTATCCGTCTTTTTGGTGTAAACCTGAGTAATAATTTGATTGTGATCTAGTTTCACTTTGACATCCAGAAAAGCAATGGATTTTTCATCAATGGAATGAGTGAATTTTATGCGATCATTATGAGTGTTAAGGATGGAGATAATATTTTCTAGTTCTTGACGAGATCCTTTCCAGATTATGAAAAGGTCATCAATATACCTTTTATACATGACAATTCCTTTTGTCCATCTAGGGTTCTCGAGAATATAATCCATCTCAAATTTATTCATGAAAATGTTGGCGTACGAGGGAGCTCCCCCGAATCCCATAGATGTTCCGCTAGCTTGGTTGTAAAATTTCCCTTGCCATTCGAAATAACTGTAATATAATGCAAATTGCATGAGTTCCATGATGAATAAGTTATGAGACTCTTCCAAGTTGCTTCTTAGCAAGATCCATTCAAGTGCTTCTAGCCCCTCATTGTGGGGTATCGATGTATATAGAGCTGTTACGTCTATGGTACACAACACATATGAATCATTAGTTTCAAGTTCAATCGATTTCAGAAGATTAAGGAATGAAGTAGTGTCTTTGATGTATGTGGCACTTCTTTGAACAATCGGTTGTAAGAATTTATCCACGAATTTTCCAATGGGTTCAGAGATAGACCCACAGGCCGAGACTATGGGTCTGAACGGAGGGTTGGTGGCATCCTTGTGTATTTTTGGCAGCATATACAGTTGCGGTCTTCTGGGAAATTTAGTATTGAAAAATTGCCTGGTTTTGTCACTGATCCAATTCATTTCAAATGCGTGTTCAATGATCTTGTGAAGAATTGTTTGGTATTCTTGTGTTGGGTCGGATTCCAAAGGAAGATAAATATCCTGGTTCAAAACGTGGTTGTTGACACTCTTTATGTAGAATTCGGTATCCATTACAATGAGAGCACCACCTTTATCGGCTTTTTGAAAAGTCAACTGTTTGTCATGGCTTAGGTTTTTAAGAATATTCCATTCTTTTGAAGTTAAGTTCATTTTCTTCGTTTAGTAAATGGGATTTCCTGGACATCTGCTAGCACTGATCTTTCAAAGGCTTCAATGGTCTTATGGGTAAATGGCGCACAGAAGGTGCTTTTGGGTTTGAAATCTTTGTCCCATGCTTCATCTCGTTGAGATTCTTGAATGTCTTTGAAAATTTTTTTTCATTTCAGAGATCTGAAGAATTTAGAAGGGTCATGCAGGCACATCAGTGTTCTTAACACAAATCATCAAATTACCACATTTAAAACATGAAGAACTGTTGACAAGTGCTGTGAGTGCCAAGGTACAATTTTTTTAGAGTAACAACTTGAATTATGTCAGTTGTCACATGGCCATCCGTCACCTGATTACACAGTTGGCTACACATATGACCTACTGCCTGTCATCTGGAGTGGCACACATGTCCACGCCCAGGACAATGCATAAGCTAATGGGCCTGCAATTGGGTTGTAAAAAAGCATAGCTGTACTGTGGAGACACCCTCATGGCAAGCCAGAATGTACACACAGATGTCAGCACACAAAGTCCAAACTGCGTTGCATCTGAACCACACACAGGTGCCAAAAATGTATGAGAAGGAATCGTGTTTTTAAAAAACTGACACAGGCTGCAAAGCACGAACATGAAGCACTGGCCACCATCACAGGGGCACTGCACAGTGATTCTTTGTACAGCCAATTCTCACACACAGGTCAGACCTGGCAAGGAAAAATCAGGGTTGCCCGTGTAGGCCTCTCCCGCACAACCACCCATACCTGAGTCAATGTGATTGATACAGATCAAGAAGTGACACCTCTTATTCAGGGTTACAAAAACTGTGCAGCAAAAATTGCTACATTTACACAACATCACCTCGTGGGGCTGGCAACACATATTTGTAACAAACAACCATCAACAGATTGTTGTGAATAGCCACACAGGCACTGCCCAGTGTGAGTATGCACAAGCAAAATGGTGTATTCCTGTCCAGTGGACACATGTAGCACACATTTGAAAAATACAAACTAGGCCAGGGAACAATGCCACAGAGGCAGACCTATGCTGAACCCACAGAGAATGTACACAGTGTTGGATGACACACATGATTAGGAGACCAGGGTGTCTCAGGGGACTGTAGTGGGCACACTGCTCCGTGTTCATGAAATGAGCTGACTGTACCATGATCAACCGTCATGGCACTATGCATATCTCCCACTCATGCACATCATGTCTGAGGCCACAACATTGATCATGCAAGGGTGTTCAGTTGAAACCTCACACTCCTATGTTGAGAATCATCATCAGTGCCAACAAATATGGACCCCCAACATATTGAACAGGTCATGGCACAGACAAGGTACCAACACAAGTCACAGACCACCCTCCCACATGATGCAGAAAGCAATGTGCACTTAGAATTACTGGCACCCTAGATGACCATGTGCAAATGTGATTACACACAGACCAGGGGACACATGTCAAGGAGGGTAAGTGATGAAAAAGAGCACCAGGTGACATTGAGGAACAGAAAATGCACTGCACATATAAACTCTGGGAGTGTATCCAGGCTACAGAGCACTTCCAAAAGCTGGTGACACATAACACAACAAACAGCCATATACCTACCCCCTCCTTGGTGCAGTCTCTCCTGTAACTGCCTATCGAGGTCAGGGAAGACCACCGCCAGGACACGGCTCATGTGGGGTGTGAAGCGTCGGCGGTCGCCGTGGGGGCGAGGAGTGTCGAGCCCCAGCTGGAGCCGGGCGATCCGCCAGGTCCAGCACCGGATGTCCTGCCACCTTTTGCGGACCTGTGGCAGCTTCCGACTACACTCCCCAACAGATCTCACAGCCCTGACGATGTTCCGCCAGATCTCCCCCTTCTCGTAGGCAGTTACCTGTCAGGATGACAAAGTGACACAATATCAATACACCTGCTCCATGTCCCAGAGACACACATTTGAACATCTTTGAAATGTTGAACAGGGCATAGGATGCAGACAGGAATTGCATCATACACAATAAGATATTGGCCTGTGTGCAAGCTCCAATGCACTACATGGCATTGAAAGTCAACAGGTGGCATGAGGGGTGCGACACACTCACTGATCATGCCACACACTGTGCAGCACATGCAACAGCAGGCTGATGGCCAGCACATGCCAAGCAGTCACATGTCCCACTCCACTGACGCACGCTCAGCAGACTAGACAGACACACCCAGGCACAGATCACTCGCCTGTCATTGACAACAGCGGATACAACCCTCACTCTGCACATGTGCCACTTGCCAGTGGGGTGTCCAGGTGTCGTGCTATCTCTGCAAGTCAGACACACGGCACGGCTTACTTATCAAATCAGATGGGTAGATCTGTTGCCTCCTCCATGCAGCTGTGGTGCAACACTTCACATAGACACTCACCCACATGTCAAGGAACATACACACACATCAATGTCCATGAGGTCGTACACATCATTTAGACACTCTCACCACAGGTCCACTCAACTCATACACATCTGTGGGTACAGTCACCTGTCACACCGGGGGGACCACTGAATCACCTCAGAACAATAGGAAAAAAAGTCACCAAGGATTTGCCAGGCTGAATGTGTCATGCACTATGCAGTGAAAGTCACAGTAAGCACAATGCAATTGAGGAGTGCACACAGGAACTACATCATGCTCTGCATGAGAGACATCAGCATGTCCCCCCCTGGGACCAACTCTAAACAATATTGCATGTCTGTCACACCTGGGCACAATATTGACAGTCACACAACAGGTGCATAGCCAAAGGTAGTGGAGTCAGCACTCACCTGCTCCCCTGGTCTCCCATACAGCTTGGTGTACTGTGGGAGGAGGCAGTCCAGCAAGGCCTCATTCTCCTCCATGGTGAATGGCTGGGCCCTCTCCACAGTACGTGACATGGTCCAGAGGAAGCAGAGACAGCAGCAGTGTGGTTGACTCAAAAGTTGTGCAGGCAAGTGCCCTCTCATGTGTTCTGGCTGCCTTATATCTGTCTTGCTGTCGGGCATTCATTTTGAGGAGTACATAGTGATTGGTCAGACTCATTAGCATCGTACGTTTACTCCAATCCCTTTAAACATACACAATTGACACACATTCGCATCGTACAAATTTTGAGCATCATGTCAAGTCAACAACCACTTTGCAACATTGTATTTTGTGGCCAACTGACTGTTCCAGGACACCTGATCGACACATTTCAACTAAAAACTCTGTATCCATGACAACCAGCATGCATTTAGGGCCTAATACTTGTCCCTTATGTGTCACCCTATGTAATTTTGAAATCCACACACAGGTACGGTGCGTTTCACACGTACCCCTACGGCACCAGTACAATGGTGAAATGAAGCGTACACGCGCAATGATTGCGGGTGTACGGTGCGTTTCACACGTACCCCTACGGCACCAGTACAATGGTGAAACGAAGCGTACACACGCAATGATTGCAGGTGTACGGTGCGTTTCACACGTACCCCTACGGCACCAGTACAATGGTGAAACAAAGCGTACACACGCAATGATTGCGGGTGTACGGTGCGTTTCACACGTACAGGTATGCACTAGTTGTACAGTGCGTTTCACACGTACAGGTACGCACTAGTTGTACAGTGCGTTTCACACGTACAGGTATGCACTAGTTGTACAGTGCGTTTCACACGTACAGGTATGCACTAGTTGTACAGTGCTTTTCACACGCTTACAATGGTAATACAGGTGTACAAATGCCAGGAATGGAGGGCTACGAGTTGCACAAGGATGTCCATCAAGTACTTGTCATTGCATACTTTCATGTGCAGGCCCTAGGTGTGGCAGCCAGTGATATTGCACAGGTCATCTCATATAGTTGCAAAATTGATGTGTGATGACCTGTGGACACATGTCATGTGTGATGGGGCACTATGTGGCACACATCACCTTGACACTTGCCACATGTGTGTCTGTAGTTCAATTGTGTCATGCACAGCAGCAGTGGGATGGCACAGTCATCAACACCCACACCTGTCTCCTGATGCCAGGGACAGGGACACTCTATCAACTGACATGTCATAATCAGCCTGCCCCTTTGTGACTATGTCAGGTGTGTGTCATGTGTTCCCATGAGCTTGCTGTCAGTGTTCCGTCAACTGCATCTGATGTTGGTGAATCCAACATGGGTCTGTGTGGAGATGGCCATGGCACACATCTACGCACACCATGCCACATGTGGATTCCCACGGCTGTAGGGTCTGTGTGCATCGGACATCATATTTTCACAGGCATACATGTCTGCGTCGTCTCAATGGCTGTGTTTTTTTGTTGTCACGTGTACCCCCTCATCGCAATGTGTTTGATATGTACATTTGACATTCCATGTGACCTGTGTGTGTGCCTTGCAGTCAGCTGTCTGGATGAGATGACATCCTTCCAATGCAGCTATATGGATGTGTGTCACTCCGGTGATATCTCTGGCTGTTCACTCAGACTGGCCCCCAGCTCATTTCATGGCATGTCATGTAGACTTGACAATCAACAGGTATATGTGGCTTTTTGTAGGAGTGCCAGCAAGCTGGCATCTGTGTCCTGGATGTATTGCACACACCCGACTCCATAGTTACCTGATGTGTAGTAGCAGTTTAGCATGTCCTATGTTCATTGACATTGATGTTGGCCGACTCTCAATCTTCATTCTTCCAAACAATGTCTTGCAGGGCACCGCCTGTCTCAAGAACAATGCCAGACTTGGCTGCCATGAGGGAACGTGCCTGCATCCGCCGTTACAGATTCACTCGTCAGTTGATTGAGGACTTGACAAACAGGCTGGCACCACACCTCCAACCACGACACAGGTATCCTACTGCGCTGACCCCCAAGATGAAGGTGATGGCAGCCCTACATTTTTTTGCCACAGGTACGTTTCAATTGACTATAGCTGATGTTGGTGGGATGTCACAGACAATGTTCAGCCGTATCCTGCATGATGTTTTGGCAGCCATGTTGGAGCACCTTGATGAATTCATCAAATTTCCTACTCCTGAGGAGTTGACAGATGTCAAGGGTGATTTCTATGCCCTGGGAGGGATGCCCCATGTCATTGGGTCCATTGATGGGACACATGTGGCTTTGGTACAACCACAGGAGCAAGCCTATCGCAACAGAAAACATTACCACTCAATAAATGCCCTTGTGGTGTGTCTTGCTAACATGCTGATTTCCCATGTCTGTGCACGTTTTCCAGGATCAGCACACGATGCCTACATCATGAGGCGTAGCAGGGTGCCATGGCTGCTGACACCTCTCCGCAACCCAAGAACAGCTGCAGATCACCGGTACAACAATGCACACGGGCAGACCAGGTGAGTGACTGAGAGGACGTTTGGACTCCTGAAGAGCCGATTCCGGTGCCTTGACAAGACAGGCGGGTCCCTCCCATATGCACCGGAGAAGGTCTGCCAAATCTTCCTCGTGTGCTGCATGCTGCACAACATGGCAGTTCAGAACGCATTGCCACTCATCCTGGATCCGGATGAGCAGGAACATCCACCCGTGGAGGATCAAGGGCTTGGTCACGAGGCTAGTGATGGGAGGAGGAGGATGATATCCGGAGTCAGCTCATACGCAACTTCTTCTCATAATGGTGAGTCACTGGGTATGAGTGTGCAAGCTTGTAGCATTGAGTGGCATGTGTTGCAATGTGTGTGTCCAGCTGACTGAATGCAAAGTGACTTTGATATGTGTTCTGAATTCTGATGTGTCACTCGAGTGATGAAGTCATGCCACACAGTTTTGCTGAGAGACTTTTTTTGAAATTTGCATGTGTCCAACATTGTTCATGTTTCGTAAATGACCATGTGTGTGGGTAGAATTGTTTTAGGTGATTTCTTGTGTGTCTGTCATTCCCAGGTTTTTGCGCCTGTTGTCTGCTTGTGTCATCGTTGTCCTCCTGCTATTCCTCATGAGGATTGCAACATGTGCAGAATCAGCATTCCATACACGGACATGTGGAAATGTCAGTTTGGGTAAGGATTGCAGCAAGGCTTTTTGGTGGTGGTACGGGTTGGGAATGTGTGGGGACTGCTTCTGTGCATGTTGTGGTAGCATGCATATATGTCTTCTCAGCATGGAGCATATCGCATGTAGCATCACTCCCATGACATGATAGTCACCCTTCTTGTCAGTCATCTGTAGTGGAGTGTGGAGTCTGATGAAGGCATCAATGTGTGTAAACCTTGCCTCTGAAACATTGCGGATGGTACGGGTGGACCTAGTGTGGGACATCACAACAACAGGCTCTATGTGGAATTGCAGCCTCTCCATGTGCAGCAGGATGTGTTTGGCTCATCCCCTTAACTTGTGTGCCAGTTCATTGGGATTTACATCATCCGTGTTGTGAAGGGGGGTCCAGCGTATGTCCCACATGTTATGTCAACTGACCTGTGAGTCTGTTCATATGGATGCATTTCCCTTTGTGTGAGTTTGTGGAATAAAGGTGTTCAGCATAATCCAAAATGCCTCATCTCTGTCACTGCAGATCTCTTTATTTATTTACTCACTTGTATTGCGCAAAACGAATCATCCCCAAGGGGATCTCTCAGCGCATGAGAGAGGAGCACTCAGTATTAAAAAGACGGGCACTTAAAATAACCAAGTTTTATGAAGCTTCCTAAAGCTACAGTGATTCGTACAAGCACGAAGCTCGTCTGGCAGGGAGTTCCAGTGTGTAGGGGCTAGATAGGAGAAAGCTCTGCCTCCCATCTGACCTTCCTGATTCTCGAAACACAAAGCAGATTTTTGTTGCTTGATCTCAGCAATCGAGTGGGATGGTACCAGTTGAGCTTCTTGGCCAGGTAGGAGGGACCCAGCCCATGAAGAGACTTATGGATCAGGCATAATAATTTAAAAATGGATCTCTTTTTCATAGAAAGCCAGTGAAGTTGGTGCAGAAGAGGTGATGAGGGGGTCCGGGCCGGTTTATTGAGAATAAGGCGAGCCGCCGTGTTCTGGACCACCTGTAATTTGGTGGCCAGATCCTCTCTCAGCCCGACCAGCAATGAGTTCCCATAGTCCAGTCGACTGATAAAAAGTGACTGGACAAGGGTCTGCCTGGCCGTGAGTGGGATCCAGGGGAAAATCTTACTAAGCATTCGCATGGTTCCGAAGCAGGCCCCGGCCACAGATTTTACCTGCTCATCCATAGCAAGATTGTTGTCAATTTTTATGCCCAAATTCTTCGCCCATGCTGTGGAGGAGGGGGCATCTCCCAGTTCAGAGGGCCACCAATCCGGGGTCCATAACTCCTTTGCCTTCCCTTATAGAATAATCTCTGTCTTTGAGGAATTAAGTTGAAGAAAATTCTTCCTCATCCACTCTGCTACGGTGATCATGCATTTACGAAATTTTAACCTGGTTACAGCAGGGCTCTCTTCGATGGGGACTATTACCTGGGTGTCATCTGCATACGATATGCATTCGAACCCAGACTCGCGTATAATGGCGGCCAGGGGGGCTACATATAGGTTAAACAAAGTAGGGCTCAAAACTGAGCCCTGTGGTACCCCCTTGTCAATAATAGTGGTCTGAGAGCTAAAAGGCCCAAGCTGAAAACTTTGAGATCTTTCCACCAGGAAGTTCAGGAGCCATTTAAAGGCCCTGCCTCCGACACCAATCTCTTGCAGCCGGGCTAAAAGTATTTGGTGGGAGATGGTGTCGAAGGCGGCAGACAAATCCAATAAGACCAGTATCATCGGGACGTCCCTGTCCAGGGACATCCGGATGGTGTCTGTTACCTCCAACAATGCAGCCTCAGTGCTGTGCGAGTCACGAAAGCCCGACTGGGAGGAATCCAGTATGTTGTTCTGCTCTAGATATTGGTAGAGGTGCTGGTTTACCCAAGTCTCCAAGATTTTCGCACAGCAAAGCAGGAGCGAGATGGGTCGAAAATTCTGAAGGTTACTAGGGTCGGCCAGCGCCTTCTTCACAAGGGGCTTTATGCGCGCCTCCTTCCACTTGCGCGGGACAGTAGGGGATCTTAACGAGATATTACAGATGGATGCAAGAGACTCGGCAAGAGCTGAGGACAATACTGACATAACGCCGGGAGGCATTAGGTCTGACGGCGATCCAGATTTGGCTTTGGCTATATGAGAACATATTTCTACCCTCGTTATATTGGGGATTAATTCTAAAGAAGGCTTGCTCGGAGACTCTGAGAGCAAGGGTTTGTCATATAGACCCTCTTCGGGATCAAAAGAACTATAGATCTTGTCAATTTTATTTATGAAGTGACTACCTAAGTCGTCACAGAGTTCCTGGGTGGGCGGGGGGAGAGGGTTGTTAGCTCTAGGATTTGTAAACTCCTTTACTATAGTAAAGAGCTCCTGAGAAGAATTCTTAGCATTCATAATGCATGCACCCAGATGCATTCTTCTGGCGGAGTTACAGCTGTTCAAATACGCCCTGTGAGCGCCTCGGTAGAGCAATTCATCCTGTTTCAGCTTGGTTCGTCTCCATCTTCTCTCCTTGGACCTACAAATAGCTTTCTCCTTTCTGAGGTCGTCTGAATACCAGGGAGCGGGAGCTGGACTGGATGTTTACCTTCTTGGAAGGAGCTATAAAATCTAAGGCTTTGGTTATAGCAACTTCAAAGCGGTCCAACGCCGAGTCGCCATCATCCGCCTCATTAAAGATGGGAGAAATAAAGGCCCTGCTGAAGGAGTCCGAAGTCACCTTTTTCCAAGGTCTACGGAGCTCTCTATGAGGGCGCGGGGGGCTAGGTGGTTTTGTGGGGGCCCAAGAGAAACTAAGAGCAGAATGATCGGTCCAACCCATGCTCCGTGGGGGTTCTACCACCACCTCCTGAATGTTGGTGAAGATGGTGTCTAACGTATGACCCGCCACATGGGTGGACCCCATGATTCTAGGAAAAAGATCCAAAGTCTCCATAGCCGCTATCAGGCATGCAGAGTCAGTACTGACTGGTGCCTCCAGGTGGTGGTTAAAATCCCCCACAAGCAGGAACCCAGTAGCGTGAAAAGTGTGTGGGGCAAGCCGTTCCAATAAGACGGAACAAAATTCCTTCTTATTGCTTCCAGGGGGATGGTACACTAAAGCCCCTGTCCATTCAGAAGCCTGGGCCCGGAAAACTTTAAATATCAACAACTCCAAGTATGGGGAGGAGAAGGTGTCTAGAAGCTTAACATGGTATGGGGGGTGCGATGCAATGGCCAGTCCTCCACCCCGTTTGCCCTGTCTGTCCAACCGGACCACCGTGTAGTCTAATGGGAATGCTATAGCCAATGCGGGGGTGGCCTCATGATTAAGCCACGTCTCAGTAAAAAGGGCTATGTCAGGTCTAACTTCATCCAATAGATCCCATATTTCAGCCTCATGTTTGGGAATAGATCTAACATTTAGGTAAAGCCCCTTAGGGGGCACTCCCGGCTTTCCTTCTGGGTCCCCAGTGACCCCCCTTGTGGAATTAGTATGTAAGGTCTTAGGAATCTTAAAGGGGGTATAGGTATGTACATAGTCATTACAGGTCCAGCCACACCCTTTACAGCACCTCGTCAACACGGCAGTCCGTGAAGGACCTGTAGTTAGGCCTCCAACACACGAGCCCAAGTGCCTAAGTTCCACTAACCTGTCGGCTGAATAAATCAGCCTAGGCCTGGGAAGGATCTGCAGGGTCTGCTGAGGGATGGGCAGCATTTCCTGGCAGCCGGCTGCGTCCGGTCGCGGACGGGCGCAGACGTGCTTGCCTTGTGCGCGCCGCGCCCTCTGCGTGCGTCCGCTGCGCGGCCGGGAATGAGTGACTTTTATGCCCGGCTGTGCTAATTCACTAGAGCGCTAACTGCTCCTCTACCCGTCTGCGTGATGGACGAGTTGGAAGACGGACTCTCTCCACATCAATCAATCGGGAACCGATTGTGATGGAACGGAGAGCCGTCTGTACTGTGGAGCCTTCTGCCCCGAATCAGGTAGGAAAGTAGATAAAATAAAAGCCAAGCAGGATTAAAACATTGGTGCCCCTCAACAATAGTGCAGTTCAAATTTTTTCAAAAACAAACACAGTTCCCAATTCAGTCACAGTCTAATGATTTCTTACAATTATCAACAATTGCCTTCAGCAGCGTCTTAGTAAAGAGTGGTGTCTACTCCCTTGTTTGCAGTTTGCATGCGTCATCTATGGCATAGTTGTCAAAGATTGAGCATATGGGTGTATGTGTACTTCGGCAACATGCATGCAGTTCTTCATGGCTAATAATATCTATTGTGCATGAAGTACCTAGTTGTGTATGTATTTGTGCAGGTTGCTCCCCACAACAGGACGTGGAAGCCTGCTGATGGTGTGTCTCCTGTGCGCAGCTCCGCATTTCGTTGCCTGATCCTGTGGCCGTCATTTTTGGTGATTGTTCATACATTTTCTCAGAGTGAGCCATGAGTAACCTGACACTCCTTCCTTTACATACACCTGTTGCACTCTGCCTTTATGACCTCCTTGTTTTTGTGTGCTACTTTTTGCCTAGTTTCTCACCCCTTTCGCCTGCTGCTGCCTCACCTGCAGCACCGCCCCACCGAGTGCCCTGATTCTGCAACCCACACGCCTCTATAATGCTCCTCCCTTCCCCCTCCACCCATTTTAAATGCAGCCAGTAGCTTGTCTGTGCCACTGTTGCGCCAACACCGTGCCAAAGGCAGGACCGTCTGCGCCTGCAACGTGCACAGTGCACAACCCTCTGGTCTTTGCATGACCCACGTCACACAACAGGCTCATGCTGCAGCCACCCCCCAAGCAATGTCCTCCAGACAATCAACCACCTGCTAACAGGCAACGCCTAAGCGCACACACGACACCTTCGCATGCTGAGTGTGCAACTCCAACTGCTTACACAGCGCTGCCCCGCCTACCAATCAATCAATCAATCAATCAAGGAATTTATAACGCGCACTACTCACCCGGAAGGGTCTCAAGGCGCTGGGGGAGGGGGTCTGCTACTGCTCGAACAGCCAGGTCTTAAGCTGTTTCCTGAAGGCGAGGTGGTCCTGGGTCAGCCGCAGGTGGACGGGCAGGGAGTTCCATGTCTTAGCCGCCAGGTAGGAGAAGGATCTTCCTCCGGCGGTGGCTCTCTGGATGCGAGGGACGACGGCGAGGGCGAGGTACGCGGATCGTAGCTGTCGGGTGGGCGTGTAGAAGGTCAGGCGGTCGTTGAGGTACCTTGGGCCCAGGTCGTGGAGGGATTTGTGTGCGTGGGTGAGGAGTCTGAACGTGATCCTCTTGTTGACAGGGAGCCAGTGCAGGTCTCTTAGGTGGTTCGAGATGTGGCTGCGTCGGGGGGCGTCCAGGATGAGACGGGCGGAGGCGTTCTGGATACGCTGAAGTCTTTTCTGAAGCTTGGCTGTTGTACCGGCGTAGAGGGTGTTTCCGTAGTCTAGTCTGCTGGTGACGAGGGCCTGGGTGACAGTCTTCCTGGTCTCAGTCGGGATCCATCTGAAGATCTTGCGGAGCATGCGGAGGTTGTGGAAGCAAGATGAGGAGACGGCGTTGACTTGTCTGGTCATCGACAGGGAGGAGTCCAGGATGACGCCCAAGTTGCGTGCGTGGTCCGTTGGCTTGGGTGCGGTGCCCAGGGCCGGGGGCCACCAGGAGTCGTCCCATGCAGAGGGCGATGGTCCCAGGATGAGGACTTCTGTCTTGTCCGTGTTCAACTTCAGGCGGCTGATGTTCATCCATTCGGCGACATCTTTCATCCCTTCGTGTAGGTCGGCTTTGGCGGTGTCGGGGTCTCTGGTCAGGGAGAGAATCAGCTGGGTGTCATCGGCGTAGGAGATGATGTTGAGGTTGTGTTGGCGTGCGATGGCAGCGAGGGGTTTCATGTAGATGTTGAAGAGAGTGGGGCTGAGCGATGATCCTTGCGGGACGCCGCAGATGACTTCGGTGGCCTCAGAGCGGAACGGAGGGAGGCGTACTCTCTGTGTTCTGCCGGAGAGGTATGAGATGATCCATTCCAGAGCAATCCCCTGGATGCCGGTGTCGTTGAGGCGTTGGACTAGGGTGCGGTGGCAGACAGTGTCAAATGCTGCGGAGAGGTCAAGGAGGATGAGTGCCGCTGTTTCACCTTTGTCGAGCAGGGCTCGGATGTCGTCGGTGGCTGCGATGAGGGCGGTCTCTGTGCTGTGGTTGGCTCTGAATCCGGATTGCGATGGGTCGAGGGATCCGTTCGTCTCGAGGAAGGCGGCCAGCTGCTTGTTGACGACCTTCTCGATGACTTTGGCAGGGAAAGGAAGGAGCGAGATAGGGCGGAAGTTCTTGAGGTCGGTCGGGTCCGCAGTTGGTTTCTTCAGTAGTGCGCTGAGCTCGGCGTGCTTCCAGCTCTCTGGGAAGGTGGCTGTGTCGAAGGAGGCGTTGATGATGTCTCGGAGGTGGGGTGCGATGGTAGAGGCGGCCTTGTTGAAGACATGGTGGGGGCATGGGTCGGTCGGAGATCCGGAGTGGATGGTGTTCATCATGCGTGTCGTGTCTTCGAGGGTCACTTTGGTCCATGTCTGGAGGATAGCGGCGGGGTGCGTAGGTTCGGTCGATGGGTGCGGGGGTGGAGCGCCAAAACTGTTGTGGATGTCGGCGATCTTGCGGTGGAAGTACGAGGCGAGGGAGTCGCAGAGGTCCTGCGAGGGAGTGATGTCGTTGTTGCTGGTGCTGGGGTTGGAGAACTCCTTGACGATGTTGAAGAGCTCCTTGCTGTCATGGGCGTTCTTGTCCAGTCGTTCCTTCAAAGATTTCTTCTTGGTGGTGCGGATGAGCTGGTGATGTCTGCGGGTGGCGAGTTTGAGGGCGGTCATGTTGTCGGTGGTCTTGTCGAGGAGCCAGGCCTTCTCGAGGGTGCGGCAGGCCTTCTTGGAGTCCTTGAGTTCATCGGTGAACCAGGGGGCCTTCTTGCTTCTGGGCCTGGTGAGTGGGTTCTTCAGTGGGGCGAGGTCGTTGGCACAGGAGGTCAGCCATTGCGTGAGGTCGAGGGCTGCTGTGTTAGGGTCCGTTGTCCGGACCGGTGGGTTCTGGCTGAGGGAGGTGGTGAGCTGGTCGACGGTGATCTTGCTCCAGTTTCTGTGGGGAACCTGCTTCGGGTGGTGGTGGACCGTGTTCTTCTTGAAGCTGAAGTGGACGCAGCTGTGGTCAGTCCAGTGGAGTCCGGTGCAGTGGCTGAAGGTGATGTGCTTGCTGGATGAGAAGAGGGGGTCGAGCGTGTGGCCGGCGTAGTGGGTGGGGGTGTTGACCAGTTGCTGGAGTCCGAGGTTGGCGAGGTTGTCCAGCAGGGTGGTCGTGTTGCGGTCGTTGTTGTTCTCCAGGTGGAAGTTGAGGTCTCCGAGGAGGATGTAGTCGGTGGAGGGGAGGGCGTGAGGGCTGATGAAGTCCGTGATGTCTTCGCAGAACTGTGCGCGTGGTCCCGGGGGTCTGTAGATGAGGGTGCCTCTGAGGGTAGTCTTGGGGTCGGTGTGGATCTGGAAGTGCAGGTATTCGGCGGTGTTGAATGCGTCGGTGGAGTCAGTCGAGATGCGAATGGTGCTTTTGTGAACGATGGCGATGCCCCCTCCGGTCTGGTTGTTGCGATCCCTCCTGATGATCTTGTAGCCGTCCGGGATGGCTATGGCGATGTCGGGGGCTGAGGAGTCGTTCATCCAGGTTTCCGTGAGGAAGGCGACGTCTGGAGATGCGGTGTCGAGGAGGTTCCAGAGTTCCACGGCGTGTCTGTGGATGGAACGGGTGTTGATCAGGATGCACTTGAGGTGGTTGCTGTTGTCCGTCTTGGTGGGCGTGGTGCTTGTTCGGAGGCAGGAGAAGTTGCAGGATCGGCAGTCGAAGGGTCCATGGGTGCGTCGCGGGGACGCTCGGTGGCATCCGGGGGCTCGGGCGGGTTTGAGTGCGATGAGCGTAGCGAAGTCGTAGGTCCTGCGGGGGGGCTGGCGGGCGCGGGGGCCAGGGGGTCTGGCGCTGGGCGCGGTCCAGGCGCGGACGGGCGCAGACGGGCTTACCTTTGGCGCACCTTCGGCGCTCAGTCGGCGCTCCCGCTGCGCGCGTCCGCTGCGCGGTCGCTGGGGGGGCGTCATAAGTAAGGAGCCGGGAGGGAGGGTCCGCTGGGAGGCGGGAGGCTGGGTGGCCAATGGGCAGGGAGGAGAGGCGGGACTGCGGGCTCAGCGGCGGGAAACCAGGAAGGCGAGTGACCGGGGCAGCGGCGGCGGCGAGGAGGCGAGGAGAGTGGCCAGCAGCAGCAGGAGGAGAGCGGCGTGAAGCGGAGGTCAGCGCAGGTGAGGAGGGAGCGGCGTGAGCGGGGTCGGTACCAGCAGGTGGGCGACAGGCAACAGGCAGCAGCAGGCGACAGGCAGCAGCAGGCGACGGGCAGCAGCAGTGAGAGGTGAGCGACCGTCTGTGTGGGGCACAGGGGTCACACTGACCAGCCCGCCGCGGTCACCTTAAGTAAGGAGCCGGGAGGGAGGGTCCGCTGGGAGGCGGGAGGCTGGGTGGCCAATGGGCAGGGAGGAGAGGCGGGACTGCGGGCTCAGCGGCGGGAAACCAGGAAGGCGAGTGACCGGGGCAGCGGCGGCGGCGGTTGTTCAGACAATGTCAGAACAACCAGGTCAAGTGCCTCCTACTCCACACCCGCTCCGTCCACCAGCATGCCATTGGACTTTGTTACCTCCTCAACACAACAGCCCCACACATCACCTTAATGTCAGTAACCTGGACAAAAGCATCCTCAGCACAAAACTTCTTCATTGCCATCTGAGACGGATACAAGATCACCTGCAGGGATGGCACCAACAATCACGGAGGATGAATTGCAATTTATTCACAGGTACACACTCAGAGTCACTAATCCGGTTTAGCACCAACCCCCTGGCAACCCTCAGAGTAACACTCACAGATCTCCAGGCCTACATCCACAATTCCGCTAAGCCATCAACACGTACATCTGCACGCATGCCCTCACGTCCACAGGCTACATGTGGCTGGGGGCCAGTAACTTCTTGCTGGAGGAGAACCACACCACCATCCATCATTGGTCCATCAACATTTGCATCCACGTCTCCCACAAGCAATACACTGCCCCACGCCCCGCTACCGATCCCCCAAAGATGCTTGATGTGAGTCACCACAGACAAGCTGTGTGGGACACTCAAAACAACACCACCGCCACACCCTGCAACCTCACACACTGGATCAGCAACTGATCCAACAATCTTGCCACATTGACGGACTTTCCTGTGAAGCACAACAACAGTTAAGCCACCTGTGACAAGGCAGACCTACTGGACTCATACAGATCTAGCCGGACTCTTGTGCAAACCTTGCAACACAAAGAACCATCATTTACCTTACAGCCCTGGAAAACGCCACACACAGCCATCACCATATCATCAGCAAGGACAAGTGGAGATCCTTCAGATAGGGCCGAGGCACCAAAACACACAACATCAAGGAGCTCATCAGCTTGGTGAGTGATGACAGCAGATCTCCATCCAAAAGACACCCCACCCTTGCAGGGCAGATCACATCCCTTGCAACTTTCTACCACTACAAGCTCATGGCCATACACAATAGCCTTGGCACACAGAGGCAGACAGCACTATTATCCGCAGGACAAACCCCCCTCAGGTTCTGGACTCCCTTCAGCAGAAAAATACACCACCTGCCCCATGTGCACCATCCACTCTGGCTCTCCATCAGGCCCCTTCCCACACAACATCTCAGCCACATCATTCCCCATCCTTGAAGCCCACGTCCAATGCATCATGAATGTCTCCTTTGAGTTTGCCACATTCCATGGGAGCTGTAGGCATGCAGAGACCCAGGCCCTTCTTAAACAATGGACGGCAGTACCGCAGGATCTCCTGGAACATCACCCTGCTTCCCTACCCAGCAAATGTCATCAGGAAGACACTCAACGAGCAACTGACAATCTTCGCCCACGCAAACAGCTCCAGGCAACCGGCACCAGACCATCTTCCACAGTAATCACACCACTGCAACCGTCATCATTGCCACCACCATCGACATCTTTGCCCTGCTCAACAATGGTGAGACCACCCCCCTTGACCTCTCAATGGCATTCTACACCATGTGCTACCACACTGTCAGCTCACACATCTCCAACACTAGTATCCAGAGGAGGGCAAGATTAAATCAACAAGTAGCTCACCAGCAAGGCCCAGGGAGTCGGCCTCCACCCTGCAGCATGTAGTACACTGGGGTCATCTGGCCCATGCCCCAGGGCTCATCTCTCAGCATGACGATCTTCAATGTCTCCACGACCCCCCTCTCCACCATCACATGCACAAACAACATCATCATCATCTCGTATGCCATTGACAGCCAGCTGCGCCTCAACCTCACCAAAGACCCAGCCATTGCCAGATCCAACGTTCAGGAAGGCATGAGATCCGTTGACGAATGGCTGAACATCAGCCACCTGAGGCTGGACTTGGACAGGACTGAGGTCATCATCTGAGGATTGTCCCCTTATGGCTGGGTAAACTCCTTGTGTCCCACCGGCCCGGCACCGTACCAGCACCCAGTGGCCACGCACACAAGCTGGTGTTCATCATGGACTCATCGCTCACAATTACCATGCAACTCACCACCATCTGTACCTCATGCTGCAACACCCACCGCATGCTGCAAATGATCCACAGATAGATCCACTCCAAGGCAAGATAGACCGTCCCCCAGGTCCACGACACCAGCCAGGTCAACTACAGCACCGCCCTCTACGGAGAACAACAGCAAAACTACAGGAGAACTTGTCCACATCCAGGGTGCATCCGCACACATCATCTTCAACATCCCCCACCCCAGCCACATCACCATCCACCTGAGATAGCTACAATGGCTCACTGTCTGCTGCAGGATCACCTTCAGACTCCTCAACCACACTCAGGGAGCGGTCCACAACCCCAGACACAAAACCGACCTTGGACGTCTGTCATCCAACACCCCGCTGGCCCAACTCTGTGCAGCCCACCTTGTCCTGGCCACCATTCATCACATCCACAGAAAAACTGCATGCAGGAGATAGTTCTCCCACCTCGCCACACAGACCTGGCACCTCAACATGACCCATGACCACTACACCTTCATGATACTCTTCTAAATTGGTCTGTCTGAGCAGTATTGCAAGCCCCCCCTTAGCAGCTTGAGGCCATCACGGGTGAGTATTGGGCTCCATGTCTGTATTTGGCGATACATTGTGACCCATGTGTGTCCTCGACAGGATTCAGATCCAAGTGTATGGATGGCTGGAGTTAGTTCCACACTCATGCATACTTTGACATATCCCCACATGTATGTTGTGGACTCATGCTAAATGACTGCAACATACAATTTCAATTATTATTTTTTATTATAGGTCTGGGGCTTGATTTTTGCGAAGAAAAAGGAGCAATAACGGGACCATAGAATACAAAGTTCACAGGGGGAGATGGGATCCTTGGCATTTGAAGTCATCAGAGTCCAGACCACAGTGTTTGGCATCATTTGTCAGACTGTGACCAGCAAGTCCATGTGGCAGATGATATCAGTCAATGAGGTGATGCAGTCGCAAATGAAGGCCAGGTGCCAGGCCAGGTGACCTGGGAGATGTGGATGTGCCGCTGCCTCTCACGGTCTTTTCCGTGGACAACCCACCTTCCTCGGGGGACCCTCAGATGCAGGCCTTGATGCTCCGTCGGACGAATCCTTCCCTGTGGCTGGTGGTGGTCTTCGCCTGGTAGCACAGGGAGGGTTGCCCATGTTGTCGGCGATCCGACGGAGTGAATGGCTTATGTCCCTTTGCACTGCCAGGAGCTCAACCAGTCTTGCCTCCATCCGTCCTTGGTGTTCTTGTTGACTGGCGTGTTGCTCAGCCTGCTGGTTCTTCATCTCTGTGAGGGTCACCACTACCTGGCTGACCTCCCTGGTGTCACGCCGGTATGCGTCCATGATGTTGTGTATGTGTGACATACCGGTCCCTTCAGCTGACTGGTCAGGTTCTTGCCTCCGCCTGCCTCCACTCCCACCACCGCTGCCCACACGAGCCTGGCCTGCCGTTGTGGGCACATCGAGTCTACGGGACCCCTGAGGGATGGCAGTGGCGGTGTTGTCTGCCTCCTCTTGGGTGCCCGCCGCACCTTGTCCCTCCTGGTCAGACTGGCTCAGTTGTTCACTGCGGGCAGGACTCCTCGGTGTCTCCTGGGATGTGGCAGGAATGGGGGTGGTGGTTGGCACAGATGTTCCTGAACCAGGTGCTGCAGGGGCTTGGACACCAGAGGGTCCAGGTCGGTCGGGTTCATCCGCGGAGTGTTGAGAGGCATCGCTGCCAGTGGGATCAGGTTCCTCCCGAGCCTGGGACTGTGATTCTTCACCCCCATTGTTGGGGGGAGATTCATCACGTTGCCCTGTGTGTGAAAGACAGACAATGTTAATGCTGTTTCATGCAACATCCCTGTTTCATACACATTCAAGTTGGCACTGTTCCTCCAGGTAGCTGTATGTGCCTAGCATTCTCCTCAATGTTCACTTGTGGATGGGTGTGTTGCGGGGGACAGATTGATATGTTCTCCTGAGTCTTTGACATGTAGATTTTTGGCTTGGATGCTTCTTCGGCTATGTATTGGTCTTGTTGTGTTACATGTCCATTGGGACAGTGGGTAAATCCATTGCCTGTCCCTGGGGTGTCTGCTTGAGTAAGGTGTGTGTGTGGCAGGGCCTGCTGGTGTGTGTAGCGTGATTTGGCACTGGGGCTCCCAGGTGATGTGGCTGTCCCCCCATGGAGCATGCTGCCATGACAGTGAGTGTGAGTTCCTATCCTAGATATCTGACCTTGTTGTCATGGTGTTTGTGTTTGCACTGGTCACAGGAGGGGCTTGTGCTGCCTTCACCCGGGCCAAGTATGAGCTATCTTGTCAGCAGGTGTTTCCCAATCCCTGTGCATTGCACATGGTGCATGGGTATGTACCTAGGCCATATGGGATGAGGGCAATTGTGTCTGATTTGGAGTTCAACAATGTGTTTTGTGACACCCACCCTCCCAGCATACCGGACATCCATTTTTGGGTTGATGCTTCGTGTAGCATGGGACATAGCTTGGCCTTGCTTTCTCAATGGGGCATACACATGTTATTGGCATTAGCATTTTTTTTTTACTGTGGTTCTGGCCGGTGAGGGCTTGGGGGTAGTTGCGTTCATCTGGTGTAGTTGGGGTGTGGATGCCATTACCCCCATGTTACATAAGTTGTTTGTGTACTCACCAGGCTCTGGAAGTCCTTGAAGTCCTTGAAGTCCATGTACTCCCACCGGCGGAAGCAGGGCCATCACCTTCTCCTCCCAGGGATGGAAATGTACTGTTCTGCGGGGCCCACCACCTCCAGTGATGTTGCTCTGGGCGTAGTCACTTGACCGACCTCCGCAGATCATACCACCTGGCTTGGCATTCAGTCCTGGTCCTTTTGATGGGTGCAACAGCATTCACCCTATCGATGATCCTCTGCGACAGGCATGATTTTTCGGCTATGCTGGTCTGTCTGACCAATGTTCCAAACAGCTGTGGCTCGACTCATTGACAAGGATCTCCAGCTCCTCCCTTGTGAACTTTGGATTCTTGTCTGTGGGCATGGTGTGGGGTGAGGGTGTGGATGGTTGTGGGTGTGTGGGTCTGAATGTGAAGGTGTGGGTCGGAATGTGAAGAGGGGGTATGTGTGAAGGAGTTTGTGTGAAGGTGTATATGTTAAGGTGGATGTGTGCAGTTGTTGGTGTGTGCTCTCTAGCTGCAGTGAGTCTGTTGCAAATGCTCATGGTTTGTGTGTGTGGGCCCTTTTAATTGGTCCATTTGTGGGTGGGCCTCAGTTTGGATTTTTGGTGGGTGTGTTATAAGGGGTGGTTGTGAGTTTGCCCCTCTGTTTGCCTGTTTGGATGTGGCCAGGTCAGTCATTTTCATTTTTTGTGCACTGTAGACCTGTCCGAGTCAAATAGACCCTCCTTGTGCTGTTTTACAGTGTCCGTGGTTCAGTACGGTACAGGGGTACGAGTCGTACAGGCACACACCCCCATGCGTTGTGTATGTACGGTACGTACACTGACATTGCTATGTACGGTGCGTACACCGACATTGCGTATTTACGGTGTGTACAACAATATTGGTGCGTACAACAACATTGTGTATGTACGATGCGTACACCGACCTTGCGTATGTACGGTGCGTACACTGACATTGCGTATGCACGGTGCGTGCAACAACATTGGTGCGTACAACAACAATGTATATGTACGATGCGTACACCGACATTGCGTATGTATGGTGCGTGCACGGCCATTGCGTATGTACAGTGCGTACACCGACATTGCTATGTACGGTGCGTACACCGACATTGCGTATGTACGGTGCGTACAACAACATTGGTGCATACAACAACATTGCGTATGTACGGTGCGTACACCGACATTGCGTATGTACAGTGCGTACACCGCCATTGCGTATGTAAAGTGCGTACAATGACATTGCGTATGTACAAGTCATTCCCCGTGTACGGGACGTTTTCCGTACAATTCGTAAATCGGAAAGCCGGTCTGGATCGTACTTGTTCGGTCGGACTGTATTTTTAGGCTTCGTACGGAAAAGTGTCCGGGTCCATCTCGTACAACTTTTCCCGATCAGATTCGTACGGATAGGGTAGATCCGTATGTATTTTTCACATACGAATCGTACTTCGTGGGTCAGACGGGACTTGTACGATTCGTACGGAAACATTTACGGATACAGGTCATACGGTAACAAAAAGTACAGGATCGGAATCGGCCCCTACATGTCTAATGTAACGAGCCACAATGACTCGTCCCATTTGAGATCATCTAGTTTGTTAAGCAGATCAGTGGTATTTCTAATGTAAGTCAGAAGATTGCATACCATAGATTGAAGAAAAGAGTCTACAAACTGAGCCATCGGTTCTGTAAGGGAACCTGTACCGGAGATGATTGGCCGACCGGGTGGAAATTTCTGGAAAAACTTATAAACATGATGTTTCACTTGTAAGAATCTAAATTATGCCTCAGACAGGAGACAAATCTCCTTCCAATGATTGAGATTATCATTGATAACAACGGAGGCAGTGGGGTAATGATTTACATTCCGTTTTTTGTAGCAGACTGTGATATAAAGTTACCTGTGTACCTCTGACGCGTAATCTTTTCTGTTTGTCAGAGCAATGTTGCCCCCTTTGTCTGCTTCTTGTAGTACAAGTTCATTGCTGTTGCTAATCTTATCCAGGGAGAGAATGGCTTAAACCTAATGAAGAGGAGGCTGGTAACCTACATCACACAGTGGCAGACGCAGAGGGCTAGCCAAGACACAAATGCTTAAAAGGTCCTAGCATGAAATTATTCCGTGAAGAATGCCTGGTGAAGTCAGTTCTCAAAAATAAGGCACCATAATTCTGCATTGAGTGGGCACATCATACACTGGGCTGCCCACTCAGCACCACACCACAGTCAATCATAGCTCATTTCCTGAATTATCGTGATAGTGACCTGCTGCTGAAATGGTTTTGCATTATGGGCCCTTGGCACTATGAAAACTTAACAATCATGGGATTTCCTGATTTTACTATGGAGGTATAGCACCACCAGAGCTCTTTCTCTAAAATTAAGCAAAATCTCCAAAAATGTAAATATGCCCTTCTGTTTCCAGTGAAACTCAGTGCGATAGATGGAAAAATGATAAACATATTCCACACATCAGAAGATCCATGGACCTGCCTTTATGCTAAGGATCTGGTTTGCACTCCACCTGAGGACTAGAGTGCTGCAGACTGTCTGGTGCCCAAATCCAGGAGTCACAAATGTAGATCCCTCAAGACAAAAGCAACAACGTACCAGTCAGCGGTAGTATTGAAGGCCTCCTTCCATAGCATGAACTCCTATCCACCTCTGGGCTCTGAGCACCCATTGGAGTCGGGATCAGACTCAGGTGGCTCGCTTTCATCAACAGCTGGGGTTTATCAGGGCCTGAAGGTCACCCAATGATCAGCAGTTGCCATATACGCTGTCCTCTGTTCCCTGGGATGACCTAACAGGTGTGGTAGGATTTCTCTTGGATTTGATACCCTTAAAGGTAAGCAGTACTGTCTGGGGGGTAGGATGGCCTACCACTCAACATGGGCCTATAGCATGGACACAAGGTGATGTTGAGACTGGACCTGCACCGCAGTGACACGTTCCACCAGTGTTCCTACCTATATTTTAATAGCTGCTTTTTTTCTCACACTGTGTTTGCTTCACAGTTATGGTTTTCTGGACAGGCTCTGATGGAGCATCTGGTTTTTTGTTGATATTGTTTTAAAAATGCTCTGGTTATGCCTACCAATAGATTTATTATTCATATGCATGCCTCTCGGGAGAACCCGACTACACATGGGGGGTCTTTCCAGGAGCAACTAAATGCCAGCTGGATGAACATGGAGTTCTCACATCCATCACAGCTGACCTTGCTACTGAAATCCATGGCTGGGGTGTCACTTGACACTCATATCCGGCAATTTTATGTCATTACCTGGAATATGCGTGGTATGGGCACTCCAACCAAGAGGTATCGCACCAATGCACACCTTAAATTTAGCCACGTACACATTGCAATGCTTCAGGAGACGTATCTCACCACCAAAATTGAGGGGACAGGTGTACGGCACATCTACTTTTACTGTCATCCATGGGGCTCTTATCTGGATCAGACTCTGGTGTCACCCTTGCCAGGGGCAAGCAGAGGGTTGACAATGAGGGACACTACATGATCCTAGAAGGATACCTAAATGGAGGTCCCCTCACACTGGTAGCGATCTCTGCCCACAATACAAACCAAGCAGGATTCCTCAATACACTCAAACTAGTGCTCTTTAAGGACTCAGGCCCCCGAGGCTGCGGGGAGGTGATTTTAAGTGTGTGCCAGATGTGAGCCTTGACCGGTTCACTTCCTGTGCACAGCTGCCTGAAATCACACCACACAGCACTTTCATAATTTGCTCACATGCATGCACAAGAATTATGTATGGAGAGTATCACTCACACAGTGATAGGATTGAGGCTTGCAGGCAGACTATATGACTAGCTCAAAAGCTTGTCTGGATTTCCGCTCTAAACACAAAGTAACAGGTAACCCACTGCATCATCAACAAGGGGGATATCCGGAAGCAGGGAGACAAAAGCAACAAACATATAATACCCGTAATTCACAGAAACAGTAATGAGTAAGGAATTGAGAGCCCAAGCAGAGGAACGGATCTGCTTGATTACTATAAGTGGTGGCCCTTAACATGAATTTCTGTATATTCCATTGGCCTGCTCGCCATCTTTAACAAGTGTGCAGTCTTCATTCTCTTTTATGGTGGCCTGAGAGTACCGCCCTCAAATGGCCACCCTCCCTCATTGGTTTGTGCTGAGAGGGATGCTGTCTATATAAAGCAGGAACCAGCTGGGTAGCATCAACAAGTGTCTGTCTCCTATGAGTCGTCTGTCATGCTATACCCTGTCCATGTAACCAAATATTGTGACTGGTTCTTTCTTCATCAGAGGCCTGGGGAAACCACTGTTTCATATTCCAATGTTTAGTCTTCTAATGTAATTGTTGATGCAATATTAACAGGTGGCCTAAGAGACATGTCTATCTGGAAAGGTTTTGAATCTGGCATTGGCAGGTCTTAAGTTAAGTATACATTCTTAAATGACGGTCATCCGTTGAAGGACACTGTAGACAGAAGGAACGATAGAAAGTGAAGATGCTGGCTAATGTGAGGATGGAACACTGAGAAACCGATTAAAGATGAATGTCCTAAAGAAGAGTGTAGGATTTAATTGAAGGAGAACTCTGGCAAGAAGATCCCCTGTGCCCAATCATTAAAATGATTCATAGGAAACCACCACAAATATTGTTCCAAATTCTGTTGTTTATTCCGGTTTATCCATCTGTCAGTGTATAACCGATGGCAGTGTGTTACTCCTAGCCTTGGCAACACAGCCCTCCTAATCTTTGCAACAAACCAATAACATCTGCACATTATAATTATGTATGGTATCCAGGGCAAGGCCACACAGAGTCATGCAAAGTGACACAAACTCTGGGGCAAAAGGGACTTTATGCTGGAATGCTGCCCTTTTCTCAGAGCCAATAATGGGAGGGTCAGCAAAAGCCCCCATGCGTTTCAATGCAACATCTGATCTATTAACAGAGCCAGACAGGGCTTGACGTACAAATGAATGCTTCCTAAGGTGAGAGCTGAAAAGGAATAATGCTTTCATTTCTCCAAACATACTGCACACTGCATGTGTGCTGCACTGGATAGCACATGTGTGTGATGTGTAAGAATTTGTCTAGGGATAAGAATTGTCACTGCAAGGGGATGCTTCCAGTACAAATCCTATGCTAGACTGCATGTGCACACCTGTGCATCAGGGTACAAAAGGTGAATGTAGCGCTAGGAAACCTTTTTCTATTCCAGTGTAGTGTTTGTGAGCATCAATAGGCTAGTCAGAGGAGAAACTGACTTCCATGCAGACACACTGATGCGAGATGCTGAGGTTCCTGCACGCAGACACTCCAGCTCGCAGTTGTCTGACATCCCTTGCGGGGTGTCCATCTCGAGACCAAGATGGGGTCCCACAGTCTCTCTTACTTCAGGTAATAGGGTTGACTTTATCCTAGAGGGATTCTTGACTTTGCACTCACATACATGCTAGGTACACTAAGGTACATCTAGTTAGGGTCGCATCGCAGGAGTACACATTTATTACTGTCATGTATTTGATATACTTGCCTGTATTCATTGTATTAGCACTGTGGTTAAAATCTAGCATCTTTTTACTCTGTTAGTTCTTCTAATCATTTATATCAGTTTCTGTCTAATGGTTGTTTCAACACACCTAATTTACACTAGAATGACGCTGTTTCAATAAATGCTTATTGAAACACATTCCCACCATTTATTCTGTGAATCTCTCTGAGAAGAAGTGATCATGAGTGACTGAACTAAAAGTAATACAGTTTCCACGATCCTGAGGGATCAGGGTGGTCATGTTCGATAGTTGCTAAGAACTATTCTCTCCTTGGTAAGAGGGGTTTCTAATTTCACTCTGAGCTAGCTGATATACAGGCCAACACATCCAGTAGCAGTGTCTAGAATCAGTCTGGACAGCAATCCTCCAGTGTATGTTGTCTAAATGTCTAAATGTGCAGATCCTGTATATGTTTATAGGAACTACACAATGTGTTTGAAATGGGTACAGATTCTTCTGCAGGTGGTCCGTATGTTGCTGACTATGTCTTCCTTTTTGAGGAAGTCTTGCACCACCAGGTTGATGCAGTGGACCGAACACATGACCCTGAAATAGCCTCTGTCTGACATGGCCTTGACTATGTTACTGCCATTGTCCGTGGCAGCACATACAATTCTAAGACCACTGGGTTACAGCCATTCATACAACGTGCTGTTAAATTACTCCACGATGTTTACAGATGTATGTGATTTCTCCATTGGCAAACATGGCCAATGTTGTATGCCGCCAAATGCTCTTAATACTTTCTTCTGCACCAAGACCTGAAGATATCTTTTGCTTTACCCCGTAACAGAGATCCAAAGTGCAGTGATGCACATGACATCAGTTGCCTGACAACTGGTCCACATGTCTGTCATCAGGTGGATTGTGTGAACAACACTTTGCTGCAAAGCTTGCCCAACCAACTGAAGCCCATCATTATGCAGTGCAGGAACAGCCACTCTGGCAAAATAGGTCCTACTTCGTACCTTACATTTTGGGCAGAAGACTGCCACAAATTCTACGAATCCCGCTCCTCATACAAAACAAAAAGGAGGAGGTCCAGCGCTAAAATTTTTGACAGCATCCCATTGTACAAATGTGGGGGTGGGTGGTTTTGTTCCTAGTGTCCTTCCTGTCTAAACATGCCCGTAATAGTACCCTGGATTTTCTTCTTTTCTTGTGGCCCTGAAAAGTACATGTTATTGGTAGACTCAATGAGCTTTGTGGTGGTGGGGCAATCATTGTATGCCGCAGTGTCGCCATCATCACACTCTGAGTCTTCTTGTGCCATTGTGAAAAAGCTGAGGTGGGTGAATCTGCTGGCACACTGCTACGTAGAGGGCTGGCTTGTGTTAAGAACTTATCACCCTTTCTTATCATCATCACCTTCCCCTGTGATTGGACTTGTAGGTGATATTCCCTGGTCGCCCCACCACCACCACCACCAACACGTTTAGCAATTTTTTTATATGGGTCATCTGGCCTCCAGTACCATAATGTGTGCCAGGCTTATCTCAACAAACATTTGTGTGGAAATGGTGCATACTGCAATGTGCTCCCCCTCTTTGCTAAGTGTAGCAAAAGTCCCAAACTGGGGAGGAGTACTTTTTTACTGAGCCACTGCCAATGCCTGAAGATGAACTTGTAGGTGGGCTCATCATAGATTGCCTCCCTGCTTCTCCTGAGGCAGGGGTTGGTGAAGGTCTCAGCCAGGGCTTTGCAAATATGGGAGCTCATGGCAGTGTTACCTGTGCAACATCCCTCGGAGCTGGTTGAATAGCAATGTCAGATTTCTGTGTGTCACCTTCCCCCACAACTAACTCTTTATCATCATCCTCCTCTTCACCCCTTTCCATAAGTCTAAGTCTTTCTAAAATTTGTATTTTCCCTTGCCTCTTCTGTTTTTTCCTGGTCTCCGCCGGCATCCACTCCTTGTACCTATCATTATCATCAGAAGTGGTGCTTGGAGAAGATGGTGCTGTAGTACCCTTCCTTTTTCTTGCTGGAGATGTGGGAGCCAATGATTCTAACAGAGGAGGTTCATCTTCTGTTTCTGAAGAAAGCTCAACCTCCTGTTCTACTCCAACAGCAGACAAATTCATTGCTGGCTGTGGCTGCTGTCTACTTTGAGGTTTCCTAAAATGATTGTGAACTACTTTGTGAAAGGGACAAATCCAATTCAACATCACTACTCGGCGTCAACATGATTGCACTGGCTGCCTCACTGACAGACATGGTACTGGGCTTAGTTTGGGGTGTGGTGCTGATGATGCAGGAGTGCTGTTCTCAGCTTGCTCGTGGGATGCCAGTGAGGCAGGCACACCTTTCCTGAAAAAGGTCCTGGTCGGCACGCCAGTGGTGGAAATCTGGTACTTCTGCTCCCTACAAGCCACTTTTGTGGCATCACCTTTCTGTGGGGCCATCTTGAAGCTGTCAGTTGGCAGTGGCACTTAGTTTTACAACAAGCTGAAGGGATGACCATGTTGAACTCAGTCACACTTCACATCATGACAGGCCTTAAGTCTGGCAGTACTGTGCGTAATATCTCTTTTTTTGGGAACCTAAAAGCAAATAAGCAAGAAAGTTAAGTTGTTATAAATAATTAACAATAGTATACAGTGTTCATTCGTAAAACGGAAAACTACACCAACATAAACTTTCACAGTGACTGTACACTGAGGAAGGATAAGAAAGAGCAACAACAACAACAAAACAATTCAGCCGTAACTGTTTGCTTTATGTGCAATGCATCATGTGGGATGTGGGACTCAGGATGGTGCAGCTGAAAATAGAATTATTCTTACACAATGATTGCTGTTGTGTACATATATCAACAAAAAACACATGCAGTCCTAGTGTTGACACTGACTTTACAAAATGGCACCAGGTCACATGGTGATATGAACAACAAAGTCATATGGTGGCCTAGGCCAAACACACATACAGTAGTCAGACAAAAGAGACTTGGTAACACAGAGAACACAGCATTAATTCAGCAATGCCAAAAACAAAATTAACAGGGCTAAAAAATTTTACAACACACATCCTCCAAAGGCATTACCCTTGAGACATCACAAAAACAAAGTCCTTAAATCTAGTAGCATTTATGCAACAGAAAAAAGAAAGTGATCCATCCAGCTCCAAATCCCAATCAAAAGTGACCAGGAGAGGGACAAAGCACTGGGAGGATCCTGCTAGACTCGAACAGGAATTTGGAGTCTCTGGGCCACCACCTTCTGGTTTGAAAAAAAAGGTTTTAAAAGAATGGCTTTTTGCACACAAAAGCAACTCCAATGGGCAGTTTGAGAAGAAAATCCACTACAAATGCCTCTCAGCTGTATTCTCCATCAGAAAATCTGCTTGATCTCTTTGTTTGGGATAGCAATAGGCTCTGAGAATACTAGATGTTAGTGAGAGTGAAGTCTCATGGGAGCTTGTTATCAGTGTGAGTAGTCTTGTGCGCAAGAGGCTCAAGAGTCTTGGCACTCGCGGTTGAGAACAAAAAGAATACTCAAGCATGCAAATGAAAAACAAAATCTGCTTCAGGCAGGAATGGAGGAATTCAGGAATTCTGCTTCCTCCGCTGAGTGCCCGAATTCCGCAAACTCCGCGAGGGGTGCAAATGAAACAATTGATTGATGCAATGCAGGACAATGCAAACATTCACCCCCAGTCACAAGGATCTGGGTTAAATCCATCATTCTTTTGCTCCACACCAACCCAGTTTGGACCCAGCCATATGCAAACCAGTCTCAACCCTGTTCCTTGTGTGAACAGTCCAGCCCATTTTTTTTTTTAATTAAATTATTTATTGAGAGTTCGTACCGGTAAATACATATTCCTAAATGGATACATAAATACATAAAATAGAAGCATAGCATTATACCGTCATGCGAAACAGAAACAGAAAGAGTGATAAACAGTGATAAACAATACGAGATCAATTGACATGTTAGATATCTACACAGCCAGTAAGTCATTCATTTGTAGTTAATTTTGCTGTCCTCCATGTAGCCACTGGGGCCCAAAGTCGCTTGCCCACATCCCTTAGCTTTGCTCCCTTTAAATCATATAATGCTTCCTCAATATTATGTATGCCCAACATTCTGCACAACCACATTTGAAAAGTTGGGGCTTCTGTATCCTTCCAGGCTGCGCTAATTAGAATCCTAAGGACTGCTGCAGAGATGAAAACTAAAGCTTCAGCCTCGATACTTATATTTCGTTTCACGTCGCAGCCAATTATTATCAGGGTCGGGGATAGGTTAATTTTGACATCAAGTAGCCCCTCTAAAAACCGTATTATTTCAATTTTGATGGATTTTAATTTTTCACAGCCATAGAACATGTGTATAAGATCTGCTGTACCATTTCCACATCTGGGGCAATTGCTATCTGTCGCTTTCCCCCACGAAAATAATTTTTCGGGCGTATAGTATAAATTAAATAAGGTTTTGTAATGTTGGGCTCTGAGATTCGAGGAGCGCAAGAACCTCTTATCCATAGCTAACGCCTTATCAACGTCTATTTCAGGATCTCCCAATTTTTTGGATCATGCAGCTTCAATTTTCCCAATATCATCTATTGATGCATCGTTAAATATTTTATATATATCTCTAATTCTATGGCCCCCTGACTTCAAATACTCAATTAATTCGTATTTCCCTTTCAGAGTGATACGTGGCCTAATTGATTTAATTCTATTTACAATCTGCATGTATTTGAACTCTTGATAGCCTCGTAGTGAATAGTGTTGTGTAAGTTCTTCGAGTGTTCTGCACTGATCACCAATCATTATTTGCCCCAACTCCACTATACCATGACTCTCCCAATGACGCCACGTTCCATCCCTACTAAAATTTGGAAAAAGTGTTGAGTTCCAAAGTGGTGTGCGATGATGGATGGTAGGTATATCTAGAGCTTTTTTAACAGTTTTCCAAATATACCATACACCCTCAAGCGTCTTGTATCCAATTTCCTTGTAATAACTCCTCTGAGATCTCCTTAATAAAAGCCCTACGGCTTCTCCTCCTACCAATAGCTGAAAAATTGATGGTATCGCCGACTGTCTGAGGGTTGGACCCCCCAGATGGAGTAGAATAGCCATGTCTGTGAGGAGACATGCAAGATGGTAGCTCTTAATATCTGGCAGTCCCAACCCACCTCTATCTTGTGGTAATGACATATATCTATTTGACTGCCTTATTTTGCCGTATTGCCATAAAAATTTCATAAAAATGGCCTCAACCTTCCTAATAATTTTCTCATCAATTTTAAATGGGATTGACCTTAATTTGTAAAGCACCTTAGGAAACATTGTCATTTTTATAACGTTAGCCCTCCCTATCAGTGACAGCTGTAATGAGTCCATTCTTTTTAGGTCTGTTTCCATAGATTTCAAAAGAGGGGTGTAATTATCGTCAATTATTTTACCTGGTTCTGCATTTATTGTTATACCCAGGTAAGCTACAGATCCTACATATCTTCCATTCACCTTGGCTATTTTTTTTTAACATAATACCTGAGTTTTATCAGCATTTAGTCGGTAGCCAGACACATCTCCAAACTGACCGGTTATGTTAACTACCTCCCTCATAGCTATCTCTGGATCTTTTGTGATGACTGCTAAATCATCCGCATAAGCGAGAATTTTAGTATGAAACCCATTTGATATTACTGGTTTAATGATCGCACTATTCATTAATTGTGTAATTAAAGGATCTATGTAGAGCGCGAACAAGATTGGAGAGCATGGGCAGCCCTGTCTCGTACCCCTTGTTATATTGATCCTATCTGATCTTTTCCCCATTGATTGAATTCTAGCCGTAGGTGATGAATACATAGCCTGAATAGCTTGACAAAATCTAGGGCCAAATCCCCTTGCCTCCATAACCTTCCATAGAAAACTCCATCTAACGCGATCAAATGCCTTCTCTGCATCGAGGAGGATCATTGCGACCCTCTCCCCCCTAGCAGCACCGATGTCAAATAAGGTAATAGCTCTCCTAATATGGTTTGTGGTTACTCTTCCTGGGATAAATCCATGCTGCCAGGGGGAGACCAAGGACGCAAAAATCCTTCCCATACGAGTGGCCATGATTTTGGCATATAGCTTGTTATCACTGTTAATCAATGATATTGGTCTGTAGGAGCCCGGGTTGGTCTTTGGTTTCCCTTTTTTGTGAAAGATTACTATATTGGTTTCTTGCCAAGACTCAGGTATTATTCCGGTATTCATAACACCATTGAATAGATCTAAGAGGAGTGGTGTTGTTTCCTCCCTTAGACTTTTATATAGCTCTAACGGTATGGCATCTGGGCCCGCCGCCTTTCCGCTTGCAAGATCTTGCAGAGCTTCCAATACCTCCGTCAATGTGATATCTTGTTCCAGTAATTCGATCTGGCCTAATTTTAGCTTACTACCCATGTCTAACCATCTTATATTTGGGTGCCCTCCAACCGCTTCCTCCTGATATAGTTCTTGGTAAAATTTCCTAAACCCCTCCAAAATTTCACCAGGCTTGTCGTATATTTGGCCCTGATATTCAATTTGTGTCACAATGTTTTTACTTGCAACCTGCCTGATTCGCAAGGCAAGAGCTCTACCTGCTTGCTCGCCAGTTTCATAAAGGCATGATCTCTGTGCCTGGTAGTATGCTGCCGCCTTTCTTGCTAATTGTTTCTGGATCTCAGCTTTTAAGGAGTTTACTTTATGTAGGCTCTCAACAGATTGATCACCTGTAATTAAATCTTGTCTATGTTGTGTCTCTGCCTCACTCAATTTTCCCATCAATGCTTCCCTTTCCCTATTAACCTTTTTCCATACGTTGGTGGTATAGCTTATGGTCTCTCCTCTTATTCCTGCCTTGAAGCTATCCCACACCACTCCCCTTGATGCACTATACCTATTAGCGTCAAAAAAGGACTGGGACCATATTTTCATATGAGCGATGTAGTCGACATCCGCTAATAATTTTTTATCAAATGTCCAAGGTCTAGGAACCTTGTATGATCTATTGATGACCATATTTAAGACTAAGGGGTTGTGATCTGACATAATTTTGGGAAGCTTGTTTATTTGAACACTCTTAAGTAAGGTAGTCGAGATCATAAAATAATCCAATTTCGAATATTTATTAAAAGGATGCGAATAATAAGTAAACCCTGGATCTCCGGTCAGTAAATTTCCCCAGACATCGTATAAGCCATGTGACTGCATCATTGACATGATTGCTCTAAACACCCTTGGCTTCCTGCCTATGTATGCACTACCATCCGTAAAATTCGCAGAGATGTTAAAGTCTCCACATAGTACTATGTTGGTATGCCAATAAATTAATTCATTTTCAATGTGGCTAAAATCTTGTGGCTCGTCTGTGTTGGATCCATATACTGTACAAATAGTGAAACCTAAATTCATTTCGCATATTGCCCATCTTCCTAGTGAGTCCGCCTTACACCTTTTGGCCCCCCCTAACCCCACTTTGCCAATTATGGCCACACCTCTTATCATAGAAGTCTGGGATGTACATGACAACAATTCATAGCCTTTAAAATTCAACCAGTGTTTTTTGCTACAAGGTAAGTGGGTCTCTTGTAGACATATTAAATCTAAGTTTATCATATTTAAATATTGTTCAAGCTTCCCCCTCTTTTTCCAATCATTTAATCCTCCTATGTTAAGAGATCCAATCCTTAGCTTCGGCATAGCCAATTTTTAAATACTTCCATAACATCAACCTGTCCGGATACCTGAATTCATAATAAGAACCCATCCTTTGTTTCAAATTTCCTCCTTCATTCGAAATCCCTTTAACAGTACGAACTCTCTTCGGTTTTTTATTTTCTCCCCCCAGATCCACCACCCAACCCCCTTTCCCCCCCTCCCTTCCCCCCCCTCTTACCGCCCCCCCTCCTGCCACCCTTTGAGGCATCCTGGGTTTAGACTCACCCAGCTGTTGATGGCCGTGTGTTCCACACGCCTGGACCTACTACCTGGCCTGATACTATATGATCATACTGAGTGTCAACCTTATATCAAATAATAGTAGTTAATAGTTTGTCGGCACTAAATGTCTTCTTCTGTTCAGTTACCATTGTTTTGTTTCATTCTTGCTTCAACCTCCTTAAGATAGACCTCCGCCTGAATCTCACTTGTGAAGCTCCTCGTTGTGCCTTTATATGTTATTTTTAATCGTGCCGGATTTTGCAGGTAGACCGTTGCTCCAAGCTTTTCAAAAGGGGCAAACAGCTGTCGCATTCGCCATTGTCTTTCAACTGTTGCATGTGCAAAATCTGGTCTTACAAAAAACTTAAAGCCCCTATATTCTCTTTGAGCCGTTGGCCTAGCCAAGTCACATATAGTGTCACGTACCAAAAAGTTTCCAAAGTTGACTAGGCAAGCTCTCGGATATTTTAGAGATTTCTCTGACCGTTTTGGTAATGTTAGTGGAAAGCGATGTGCTCGGCATACTTCTTTATCCATTTCCCAGGAGTTGAGTTCCGGGAAAGAAGATTTTAGTAAGTTGATCATGAAGTTTCTTGGATCACTCCCTTCCGAGCCCTCGGGAATCCCAAGAAATCGAAGATTATTCCTTCTTGTTCTATTTTCTTGGTCTTCAACCTTTGTCATTAGGTCTTTGATTATACCCTCGTGCTCCTTTGCTTGGAGTTGTAATCTGCCAACGTCTGATTCCAGGTTTTCTGCACGAACTTCTACCGAACACATTCTATCAGAGATTTCCTGACATGTATTTCCAACTTTATTGATAGCTCCTTCCAATTTTTGAATAGCGACATGGTTTCTTTGGCTATCTTTCTTTACATCTTGATGAAAATTGATTCGAAGACTTCACTCAGTGTAGGTTCTCTATGCTTCAGCTGCTCATCGTCATCCGGGTTGTCAAAAATATTCTTATTTCTTTCAGATTCTGCGTTTGTTTTACGATGAGGACTTTTTCGTGAGAGTTTGGTTCTCACTGTTGTTTGTTCTGGATTGCTCCCAGGATCTGTCGTTTCATCCTGAATTATATTTGGGTGCCTTTTATGTTTGCTTCTTTTTCTCCCCATTTTCTTTGTTGATATATAATCATATAGTAGAGCATTTTTAGATCCAATTTCTGTCGGTAAAAGTACTTTTTTGTCCAGTTCCTCCTGTCTGGGATTCTCGCCAAGATCAGTCTCTTCACTGGATTTGCTGAATTCACTGGAGATTGATATTCCTGTCTCATAGATCTCCGATTCAGAGCCATCGGAAACTTCTGCTGAAGCGTACCCCTTCGTAGCTCGGTTTATATTCGATAGTTCTACTGAAGTGCTGCCTTTCACTTTCCACATATTTTCTTGTTCTAGATGTTCTACCGGGACTAAAACCTCATCTACAGCAGTTATGGTCCTATTTTGTAATCCTTGTTGATCCATTGTGATTGATGCAGTTTCATTATAAGGGCCGTTCTGCTGTCTTTCGTTAATTGCGGGGCTGAATATATTTGAAATTCTGGGTTGGGAGCCTGTTGAATGCCCAGTTATATTAGCCGCAGCTTTTAAATTTTTGATCGTCTGTAGTCTTTTGGCCTTTTTCTCCAATAGGTCAAGATTCTCTCTACTTGCCAATTCCTTTTCCTTTTCTATTTCTTTTACTCTCTGTTTTTCCTTGGCTTTCTTTTTTAATTTCTCAGCTTCCTTATTCCGTTTCTGTTCAATCTGTCCATTCTCGATGTTTCTATCTCTTCCATCAGACTTGATATCTCTTATTTTGCCATCGTCATTATTTTTGTCGTTATTTTCCATTGCTTTGTAGCCCCTGGTTTCGGGTCGTCTTTGTATTGCTTTTATCTTCTGAGATCCTTGTAAATTAAGGATCTCTTTGGTATTTCCTCTGTCCCGGTCCTCTAAGTTCTCTTCTCTTTCATAATTTTCTTGTATTTCCAGTTTTTCTTGATCAGCCTCACCTCCTTGAACCTGGGCCTGGGCCTTTGCTTTAGCTTTTGTATCGGTTGTTGTATCATTCTTTATCCCAGTCTGATTCTGTTTTTGAGTTTGAGTTTCATCTTGCGAAACAAAGTCACTGGTTCTATCATTGTTTTTCTCTTTATCTATTTCCATGTCTTTCTCCATGATTGTGTTCAAAGTTTGTATGGTAATTTCCGTTATATTTACTAACAGTACTGCGTTACCTCTGGCCCCAGGTCCTCCGCCTTTAAATCTTGTAGTTGATTTAAGTAAACTTGGGAATCCAGCATACGCTCTTTTCCCCCAAAGAATCTTAATGTCTAGACCTGTGTTTTTCCCCAATTGTAGGTCTGAATAGATCAACTGAGAGTTTTGGCCAACCACCAGAGAGCCCATATGTGGTTCAACTCCTTTTACTCCTTTCACTCCTTTCACTCCTGGTATATTATTGCTGTTGTATTGTATATATTTATTTTTGGGTCTCTCTTTTTTTTTTTGAATTTCCTTACTTTCCCTTGTTTTTTCCCATTTTCTGTTCCATTATTATTTGTCCCCAAATTTTTTTTTTTTCAATTTCCAATTTTTCTGCCCCTTTAGTATTATGCTATACTGTGCAGTGTTCTGTGCTCCCCTTTTTTTCCCTCTGTTATTCTTGGCCCCCCCGGGCATTCTGGGTTAAAGGCGTCGTCTCCTTGACGATGACGCGATCTCCCGCCTACATATCCCCCGCAGTCGTGTCTGCGGATGACAGATGATGTCAGCAGCAGCAGCAGCAGCAAGCGGTAAGCAGAGCGGAGCACGGGAGTTGGCGGAGAGGCAGAGAGGCAGAGAGGCAGAGAGGCAGAGAGGCAAAAGCAATTAACACAAATCACGAAGAAGAAGCTTCACTACAGATCAAAATGGAAGGGAGAGCAAATCAACGCTGAGCGGAAGAGCAGGTAGAGATCCCTTATATCATTTGATTTTCTTTTCTAACTATTTCTCCCCCCCAGCTTACATCACATCCTGGCTTCGCATCGCATCTTCGCTTCTCGCTCCTCGCTTTTCCGTTATGGAGCCATGCGTAGCCATGCGTAGCAAGCAAACTCTGCTAGCGCTACGGCACTGTGGCAGTAAATCCAGGGATCCGGGGGTAGCCGGTAAATTATAACCGATAGTAAGAAAGTTAGAAAATTTTTGCCGCACAAGCCGCGTGATCGCGTCTTTTTTTTTTTCCCCTTACGTGGCAGGCCTCAACTTCTTTCCCAGAGCAAAAAGTCTATTGCACAAAGCTCATGTTGCAACAGTTACTGCCGCAATCAAACACGATAGAAGAGTGCCGCAAAAGCAATGGTGTCCGCTTACATTTCACTTTTCACTTTTCTTGCCGCGCCACAGTCCTCCTGGCAAACACTGAGCGTAATCACCATCTGAAGAGTCTTAGGGTCCGGCAGTTGAAGTTAGAGTTGACGATAGAAGATTAAAGACTAAAATTTGAGGTTGACAACCAGCGTAGTACTATATTAGGCATCTTACAAGGTCCCAGGTCTCAGGAGCAGGCTCTGCAGCGACCTCTCACACAGACGGCATCTTGAATCTGAACAGTCCAGCCCATACTGCCAAGCCAGGTCCTTACCAGACTAGAAACAAGCATCCTGGGACCAGTTTCAGGGCATCACCCTTCATCAGCCAGGCTAGCTTGAATCCAGTGGTGTAGTAAGCAAGGGACCCATGTCTGGGCATACCCTTCCCACTTACGGTGACATATGCAAAAGAAACAATTGATGGAATGAATGTTGGACAATGCAAACATTCACTTCCCAGTAACAAGGATCTGGATTTAATCCATCATTCTTTTGCTCACCGCACCACCCCAGTTTGGCACAAGCCATTTGCAATTCAGTCCTGAACCTGTTCCTTGTGGGGACAGTCCAGCCTGAACTGCCAAGCCAGGTCCTCCCTCGACTGGAAACAAGCATCCTGGACAGGTTTCAGGGCATCACCCTTCATCAGCCAGGCTAGCTTGAATCCAGTGATGTAGTGAGCACAGGACCCACGTCTGGGCATTCCCTTCCCACTTACGGTGACATATGCAAAAGAAACAATTGATGGAAAAGAAAACATCAACTCGTAATACGCCTCACGCAAACATCTATGTAGTAATGACAGCATTGCCAATTTCTCCCTCCAAGCAGAATGTATCGCTTCACGTTTCTGCTGATCATAGTGAATACAGGGTATTTCAACTTGGATTGGAAATGAAAAAGGCACACTTTTGTGTTTGAAATTTGTTCATCACTGTTTGTCCCTTGTGGGTGTTCACTGAGCAACATGATGTTTTTTTCAGACATTACATAAGTTAGGCATTTGTGACTAGAAGATTTTGCACTTTACCAATAGAATTACATTTATTATAGTAATGTATCATGATGGAAGTGAGACATGGATAAGGCAGGCTTTCATAAATAGATGTTTAGATGAGGTGCATTATGAAAAGTACACATTTACAGAGAAGGCACAGAAACAACAGAATATTCGTGGTGTACTTATTTTAATGCATTCTTGTCCCAAACCTTTACAGAAGAATTTTTTTTTGGCTAAAATACAGTGCAAAATGACAAACTTGCACTACTCAGACCCCTACTCTGAACAAGAGTCTAATTTTTCCGGTTTCAGCAAAATGAAAAGGATAGAAGAGTGGAAGAGTTGCCCATATTAGACCCATGACTAGCAGGGTGATGCGAGAAGAGTGGGAGGACCGCCCACAGCAGGCCCTTGAGTCACAGGTTTATACTGCTCGGAGGAACAGGAGACTGAAGGAAACAGGTGCAGGTGCAAAGACTAAGCACAGAAATTCTAAGGAAAAAGAAGCACAGCGCTACAGGTGTGTGCGTACACAGGAGAAGCCATCTATGGTGGCCAACCTACATTATGTCAGCTGTCTTTCTCTCAGGGATTAGTGCTGCAACAATGCACAAGCAGTTCACAATTCATTTTTCACATACTTTTTGGATTTTCATATGAGCCCTAAGACAGTTTCAGCTTAAATAAATAGCTAATTAATGCAACTCTGTTGCAAATGTTGCTTTCATTTGTGAGGTACAGAGTAAAATGGTCTTAGAAACTTGAGCTTCACTTCAATTTTTCATTCCCTATCCCATCTCCATGAAATACAATACAAAATCCTGAGATGTTGTTTACAATCCAGGTACTTTGTAACTCTTTTCATGCTCCCTTTTGCACTTTGGGATGAATGCTGTTTGTCTGTCCTTCTTTACAATAGTTTTTTGTATCACAGATGATGTGTTTTAAATCGACAAAACAAGTGCTTTTCTTTCTCCCTTCTTTTTTTATTGATTTCAGATACAGATACAGAGTAGGTGGTAATCATTCAGCGTTAACAGTGGTTACTGAACCAAATGTGTCAATATTAGTAGTCCTAAAATGTATACATTGTTTAGTGTACTAGAGAGAAAGAATGAAAAGAAATCCTATGAAACCAAAAAAATGTGTCTATGTAAATCCCTAAGGCCATATTTATCAAAGGATTGAGCCACGGAGTGCACAAGCGACGCAACCCTTAAGATTCTAATTTTTTGCAGCCTCGAGACTACAGACATACCTTCTGCTCTTGTGCCCTGGCCATCACACCATACTAGCTGCCTTTAAAGACCTCGCATAAGGCTTGCGTATGTTGTTAATTTGCACCCCCCTCTTTAAAATATATACATAATGTTTGCTTATTAGTTCAGCTATCTAATGGTCCTCTGATACAGAAATTTAACATGTCTAATTTTTAATCCAGAAGTGGGATTCATGACCAGGAAATCTATATATTTACAATTGAACCCAGGGGGCATCGGTATCATTATGTCGCATGGTGAAACAAGGGAAGGGAACTCCTGTAGAGAGGAAGACTAAAATCAGAGTCATGAAAATTAAATTACCGGTAAGTAACTGCACGTCTTCCTCTCCACATGACTAAAGTTGTGGGCATACACCAAAGCCAATGTGGCTTCATGGTCACCAAACAACTACAGAAACCAACAGTGATGTCATCAATGATGTCAATGACAAAGTCATCAGTGATGTAACATTTGTGAGGTCAGAAGCAGTGCATTGTGGGGGAGCAAGTTATAGTTAGCTCAGTTAACTATAACTGCAGAATTTCTCTGGTTTTGTATGAGTGAAATATCACCAAAACTATAACATCCCTTAACCCATGTTCTTTTCAGTAAATTTCTAAGGGTTTTTAAAAAAATGCTAATTCATAATTATAACATTCCTGTAACCTTTTCTTTTGTTCAGTTTCTAATGTTTTTCTAAGTGGACCTCTAAGGTTTTAGTACTTTCTTTCTATAATTGGATGTTGTATAATATATTTATATTATACAGCATTCACTTTTTGATTTCATATGTGTTTATCAGAAAATACATTAATAACTGGTTTAATTTGTATCAATTTTGTAAGTCGGCACCACATGCTGCCCCCTCACCTTGCGCAATTTAGACTGCAAGATTCTGGACAAAGTATTGGTGAACTGCCTATTATTTACTTGCTCATCCACGCTGATGAATCCAGATTGATACCTGGTTATAGCATGTTTCTTAACATCCTCTGACTCCTATGCCTTCTGCACAACACCCCAGCAGAAGCTTTGCTCCTGCAGTGATATCACTGGACATTGAGGAGGCATCTGTTACCCTTTTTCTGTGATTTCCTTCTTTTAACCCTCACCAACATGGGGTTTGGACAAGGGTTCTTGGGTTGATTCTGCACCCTTTACACTGACCAATTGGCATGAGTGAAGACTGGTCAGCTGATCTCCAACAGCTTCAGCATTAGAAGGGGCACTAGAAAGGGCTGACCCCTGTCTCCCCTCATCTTTGCTTTGTCCATAAAACTTCTGACTGGCCAGCTTCACCAGAGAGCAACAGAACAAGGCACAAATCACATTATCTCATTGTATGCTAACAACTTTGGAGAAAATAAGCCCTACATGTGAATTGGCCCAAATTCTCCTTATTTCCTCTAGTGCATAGGGCAGTCCCACATGGGCTGAACTCCACGGTGAACCGTCTGCAGTGATTCTACAAGGTTTGGACTATATTAGAGCAATGATGTACCACACTATGGGGGGACCATTGACTAGGGGTGGGCTGAATTTGCATAGTTGCCTTACGCAAATTATCGCGAAATTGCTCTAAATCTCCGCGAGCACGCGGAACTTTCAAGAAGACGCGGAGATTGCTTTTCCTGCCCGTTCGCGATGTGTTTTTGCATGCTCATTGGCTAATATATCTCTAACTTGCCCATGCGGATGCTAATGGGCACGGCCATCTTGCTTGCGATGCTTATTTCCTGTTCTGGGTCGAATTACGTGTTCACGATCGCAAACTCTCGCGGGATAGCGCGACCGGCTACCAACAATCCAACATCTCATGGTGTACGCGAACGGATAGGAAAACGTGTTGGTGAACGCAGGGATCCGGTAAGTCGCTAACGTGTGCACGAGAATGCATTTTTAAAGCGCGAACAAGAAAATACTTCCGCTTTCGCAGCGGATCACGGCAGTTTTGACATCTCCGCGTTGTCTGCGGAATGCGGAAATGCCAAAACTTCGCAACTTCCACAAACAGAATTAGCTTTTTCGCCCAGACCTACCATTGACAATGCAGTCAGTTTCATCTGCCAGTCAATGGCCTTTTGGCGGTCACTGCCTTGATGGGCCATTGCCAGGACACTTGAACCTCTAGAACTTCAGAGCTGACATGGACCAGAGTGGAAGCTGATCTGTATGGGAGCGGTTCCCGCACGGGTGGGGAATGTTGGGAGACCTTCTTACTCAATTTGGAGTCCAAAACTGAGCAGCATCCACCACGACTGATGCACATAACCAGCATACATTATGTATCAACAGAGCCACGGCCATGATTTCACCCTCCCACCAGTTTGTGGGACACACATGGACCCACAAGCACAAAGCCAACACAACCTATGCCCTACCTGGGACACTTATTACGTATTGACCCTTCCCAATCTATCACCTAGTTATTGTTACTAGTATAGTAGAATCCTCCCTTTGGGTTGGATTAGGATAACTGCTTGTAGGGCGCCCCTAGCGGCCTTTGCCCAAGGCTGCCCCCTCTCCGGTCAGAGGAGTAACCTTTTTATTCGTTGATGTTCCTCGCCTTCCTCTTTTTTCTTCCTTTCCTCTTTTTTTTATCTTTCTCTTAATGGAGAACATTTTTTCATGGGTTTTTTTCAATGTATAATCCTGTGCCAGAATTGTGGTGCCATATTGATAACACTTGTCTAAAGTAAAAGTTCATGTTTTAACACAATGCACCTGCAGATGATGTAATGCTATGGGTAAAACTTTAATAAACACATTTAAAAAATAAAAGTCATGCCAACACTGCCACAAATGTAGTTTGTCATTTGGACTTTTACTCTATTTACTTCAAACCTGTTGAGAAGCACAAGTAAGGGTATCCTTCCCACAAGACTGATTGACAATATATTCTCAATAGCTAGAATTGTGCAGTGTCGCTGTCCTATGCTCCCCATTACCAGCTTGTGCACATGAGCTAGTAAGTTACAATGACTTGCAATTTTCCTGCCAGATGTGCTCCCTAAGCTCACTATGGACTCAATATTAGTTACTGCTTCACTTGCTGCAGTCTCAGATATTTTGATTTGTTTTCTAATATCCAATATCTATGGTTTATTAGCTGAAGAGTCAAAATACTGAAGGAGCATCACAAGAAAGTCAGAACAGAGACAGAACAGCACACAGAGAACTGACTTAACAAGTACATTTAGTTTTATATTTTTATGATAAATGTAGATATTCTTCTTTGTAGGTAAGATGAAGGGCGTTTTGGATACGCCCAGGGCACAGTGGGTGCTTGAGATTCTATCCAGAGTTTGAATTTCAATGATGCCTCGGAGGCAGATTCGGCAAAACAAACTCAACATGGAGTGTACCATATTTTTATTATTGCATTACACACATATGCCTCAGGTTGTGCACAGAAGCGCCTCTTTTCTTCATGAAGTCCTCAAACAATGCTAAACAATGCGTTGAAAGATATAGATGAAAATAGGTCAGAAATGGGCATTAGTTCTTCTGACCCGAAGACATGAAGCCCAAGGAGTGCACAGCAGAAGTCTCCATGGAACACATGTTCCTTCTGCCCTAAATAGATTGACTAAATCTTGCATTGTGTATGTGATGCATGGGCAGGTGACAGCACTAGATGTGTAAACTTGTTGTGGAATGCTACTGTTGTAATATGGTCTTTCAGATATCCGTAGAGTGATATCATCCCTCCCCCCTGAGGGTTCACTCACCACAGGTGGCTATGTCAAGGTCTGTGAAGAGGACCTGAATCTAAGGGAAAAAAGAGAAAGGTGAGGGGGAAAGACAAAAAACTCCTACAGGTGGGTTCTTGTAAATCCAGGAATGCAAGGATATAGTACAGCATCTGTGACTGTGGTTCAAGGGCTTAAGAATTCTTCACCTAGGGGAGGGCTGGCACTGTTAGTTGAGGGGAAACCCATTAAGGGATACAAATATAGCTAACACAGTGATAGGATTGAGGCTTGCAGTCAGACTATATGACTAGCTCCAAAGCTTGTCTGGATTTCCGCTCTAAACACAAAGTAACAGGTAACCCACTGCATCATCAACAAGGGGGATATCCGGAAGCAGGGAGACAAAAGCAACAAACATATAATACCCGTAATTCACAGAAACAGTAATGAGTAAGGAATTGAGAGCACAAGCAGAGGAACGGATCTGCTTGATTACTATAAGTGGTGGCCCTTAACATGAATTTCTGTATATTCCATTGGCCTGCTCGCCATCTTTAACAAGTGTGCAGTCTTCATTCTCTTTTATGGTGGCCTGAGAGTACCGCCCTCAAATGGCCACCCTCCCTCATTGGTTTGTGCTGAGAGGGATGTTCTCTATATAAAGCAGGAACCAGCTGGGCAGCATGAACAAGTGTCTGTCTCCTATGAGTCGTCTGTCATGCTATACCCTGTCCATGTAACCAAATATTGTGACTGGGTCTTTCTTCACCAGAGGCCTGGGGAAACCACTGTTTCATATTCCAATGTTTAGTCTTCTAATGTAATTGTTGATGCAATATTGACAGGTGGCCTAAGAGACATGTCTATCTGGAAAGGTTTTGAATCTGGCATTGGCAGGTCTTAAATTAAGTATACATTCTTAAATGACGGTCATCCCTTCAAGGACACTGTGGACAGAAGGAACGATAGAAAGGGAAGATGCTGGCTAATGTGAGGATGGAACACTGAGAAACCGATTAAAGATGAATGTCCTAAAGAAGAGTGTAGGATTTAATTGTAGGAGAACTCTGGCAAGAAGATCCCCTGTGCCCAATCATTAAAATGATTCATAGGAAACCACCACAAATATTGTTCCAAATTCTGTTGCTTATCCAAGTTTATCCATCTGTCAGTGTATAACCGATGGCAGTGTGTTACTCCTAGCCTTGGCAACACAGCCCTCCTAATCTTTGGAACAAACCAATAACATCTGCACATTATAATTATGTATGGTAGCAAGGGCAAGGCCACACAGAGTCATGCAAAGTGACACACACTCTGGGGCAAAAGGGACTTTATGCTGGAATGCTGCGCTTTTTTTTCAGAGCCAATAATGTGAGGGTCAGCAAAAGCCCCCATGCGTTTCAATGCAAAATCTGATCTATTAACAGAGCCAGACAGGGCTTGACGTAAAAATGAATGTTTCCTAAGGTGAGAGCTAAAAAGGAATAATGCTTTCATTTCTCCAAACATACTGTCACTGCATGTGTGCTGCACTGGATAGCACATGTGTGTGATGTGTAAGAATTTGTCTTGGGATAAGACTTGGCACTGCAAGGGGATGCTTCCAGTACAGATCCTATGCTAGACTGCATGTGCATGTGCACACCTGTGCATCAGGGTACAAAAGGTGAATGTAGCGCTAGGCAACCTTTTTCTATTCCTGTGTAGTGTTTGTGAGCATCAATAGGCTAGTCAGAGGAGAAACTGACTTCCATGCAGACACACTGATGCAAGATGCTGAGGTTCCTGCACGCAGACACTCCAGCTCGCAGTTGTCTGACATCCCTTGCGGGGTGTCCATCTCGAGACCAAGATGGGGTCCCACAGTCTCTCTTACTTCAGATAATGGGGTTGACTTTATCCTAGAGGGATTCTTGACTTTACACTCACATACATGCTAGGTACACTTGGGTACATCTAGTTAGGGTTGCATCGCAGGAGTACACATTTATTACTGTCATATATTTGATATACTTGCCTGTATTCATTGTATTAGCACTGTGGTAGAAATCTAGCATCTTTTTACTCTGTTAGTTCTTCTAATCATGTATATCTGTTTCTGTCTAATGTTTGTTTCAACACACCTAATTTACACAAGAATGACGCTGTTTCAATAAATGCTTATTGAAACACGTTCCCACTGTTTATTCTGTGTACCTCTCTGAGAAGAAGTGAGCATGAGTGACTGAACTAAAAGCAATCCAGTTTCCATGATCCTAACGGATCAGAGTTGTCATGTTCGATAGTTGTCAAGAACTATTCTCTCCTTGGTAAGAGGGGTTTCTATTGGCACTGTGAGCTAGCTGATATACAGGCCAACACATCCAGTAGCGGTGTCTAGAATCAGTCTGGACAGCAATCCTCCAGTGTATGTTGTCTAAATGTCTAAATGTGTAGATCCTGTATATGTTTATAGGAACTACACAATGTGGCTGAAATGGGTACAGATTCTTCTGCAGGTGGTCCGTATGTTGCTGACTATGTCTTCCTTTTTGAGGAAGTCTTGCACCACCAGGTTGATGCAGTGGACCGAACACATGACCCTGAAATAGCCTCTGTCTGACATGGCCTTGACTATGTTACTGCCATTGTCCGTGGCAGCACATACAATTCTAAGACCACTGGGTCACAGCCATTCATACAACGTGCTGTTAAATTACTCCAAGATGTTTACAGCTGTATGTGATTTCTCCGTTGGCAAACATGGCCAATGTTTCATGCCGCCACATGCTCTTAATACTTTCTTCTGCACCAAGACCTGAAGATACATTTTGCTTTACCACTGTAAAAGAGATCCAAAGTGCAGTGATGCACATGTAATCAGTTGCCTGATAACTGGTCCACACGTCTGTCATCAGGTGGATTGTGTGAACAACACTTTGCTGCAAAGCTTGCCCAACCAACTGCAGCACATCATTATGCAGTGCAAGAACAGCCACTCTGGCAAAATAGGTCCTACTTGGTACCTTCCATTTTGGGCAGATGGCTGCCACAAATTCTACGAATCCTGCTCCTCATACAAAATAAAACGGAGGAGGTCCAGCGCTAACATTTTTGCCAGCATCCCACTGTACAAATGTGGGGGTGGGTGGTTTTGTTCCTAGTGTCCTTCCTGTCTAGACATGCCCGTAATAGTACCCTGCATTTTCTTATTTTCTTGTACCCCTGAAAAGTACCTGTTATTGGTAGACTCAATGAGCTTTGTTTTGGTGGGGCAATCATTGTATGCCACGGTGTCTCCATCATCTCACTCTGAGTCTTCTTGTGCCATTGTGAAAAATCTGAGGTGGGTGAATCTGCTGGCACACTGCTACGTAGAGGGCTGGCTTGTGTTAAGAACCTATCACCCTTTCTTATCATCATCACCTTTCCTTGTGATTGGACTTGTAGGTGATATTCCCTGGTTGCCCCACCACCACCACCAAATTTAGCAATTTTTTTATATGGGTCATCTGGCCTCCAGTACCATAATGTGTACTAGGCTTATCTCGACAAACATTTGTGTGGAAATGGTGCATACTGCAATGTGCTCCCCCTCTTTGCTAAGTGTAAAAAAAGTCCCAAACTGGGGAGGAGTATTTTTTTACTGAGCCACTGCCAATGCCTGAAGATGAACTTGTAGGTGGGCACATCATAGATTGCCTCCCTGCTTCTCCTGAGGCAGGGGTTGGTGAAGGTCTCAGCCAGGGCTTTGCAAATATGGGAGCTCATGGCAGTGCTACCTGTGCAACATCCCTCGGAGCTGGTTGAATAGCAAAGTCAGAATTCTGTGTGTCACCTTCCCCCACAACTACCTCTTCATCATCATCCTCCTCTTCACCCCTTTCCATAAGTCTAAGTCTTTCTAAAATTAGTATTTTCCCTTGCCTCTTCTGTTGTTTCCTGGTCTCCGGCGGCATCCACTCCTTGTCCCTATCATTATCATCAGAAGTGGTGCTTGGAGAAGATGGTGCTGTAGTACCCTTTCTTTTTCTTGCTGGAGATGTGGGAGCCAATGATTCTAACAGAGGAGGTTCATCTTCTGTCTCTGAAGAAAGCTCAACCTCCTGTTCTACTCCAACAGCAGACAAATTAATTGCTGGCTGTGGCTGCTGTCTACTTTGAGGTTTCCTGAAATGATTGTGAACTACTTTGTGAAAGGGACAAATTCAATTCAACATCACTACTCGTCGGCGTCAACTTGATTGCACTGGCTGCCTCTCTGATAGACATGGTACTTTGGTTAGTTTGGGGGGTGGTGCTGATGATGCTCTCAGCTTGCTCATGGGAGGCCAGTGAGGCAGGCACTCCTTTCCTGAAAAAGGTCCTGGTCGGCACGCCAGTGGTGGAAATCTGGTACTTCTGCTCCCTACAAGCCACTTTTGTGGCAGCACCTTTCTTTGGGGCTATCCTGAAGCTGTCAGTTGGCAGTGGCACTTAGTACTACAACAAGCTGAAGGGATGACCATGTAGAACTCAGTCACACTTCACATCATGCACAGGCCTTCTGTCTGGCAGTACTGTGCATGATATCTCTTTTTTTGGGAACCTAAAAGCAAATAAGCAAGAAAAACACCAGTGAAATGTGGCATTGTTGCATTTCAAGTAGTAACACAAACAAACAATATCATTTAGTGTGGTTGCTTAATTTATTATAAATAATTAACAATAGTATACAGTGTTAATTCGTAAAACGGAAAACTACACCAACATAAACTTTCACGGTGACTGTACACTGAGGAAGGATAAGAAAGAGCAACAACAACAAAACAATTCAGCTGTAACTGTTTGCTTTATGTGCAATGCATCATGTGGGATGCGGGACTCAGGATGGTGCAGCTGAAAATAGAATTATTCTTACACAATGATTGCTGTTGTGTACCTATATCAACAAAGAACACATGCAGTCCTACTGTTGTCACTGACTTTACAAAATGGCACCAGGTCACATGGGGAAATGAACAACAAAGTCATATGGTGGCCTCGGCCAAATACACATACAGTAGTCAGACAACAGAGACTTGGTAACACAGAGAACACAGCATTAATTCAGCAATGCCAAAAACAAAATTAACAGGGCTAAACATGTTTACAACACACATCTTCAAAGGCATTACCCTTGTGACATCACAAAAACAAAGTCCTTAAATCTAGTGGCATTTATGCAACAGAAAAGGAAAGTGATCAACTCAGCTCCAAGTCCCAATCAAAAGTTACTAGGAGAGGGACAAAGCACTGGGAGGATCCTGCTAGACTCGAACAGGATTTGGAGTCTCTGGGCCACCACCTTCTGGTTTGAAAAAAAAGGTTTTAAAAGAATGGCTTTTTGCACAAAAAAACAACTCTAATGGGCAGTTTGAGAAGAAAATCCACTACAAATGCCTATCAGCTTTATTCTCCATTAGTAAATCTGCTTGATCTCTTTGTTTGGGATAGCAATAGGCTCTGAGAATACTAGATGTTAGTGAGAGTGAAGTCTTGTGGGAGTTTATTATCAGTGTGTGTAGTCTTGTGCGCAAGAGGCCCAAGAGTCTTGGCACTCGCGGTTGAGAACAAAAAGAAAACTCAAGCATGCGAATGAAAAACAAAATCTGCTTCAGGCAGGAATGGAGGAATTCAGGAATTCTGCTTCCTCCGCTGAGTGCCCGAATTCCGCAAACTCTGCGAGGGGTGCAAAAGAAACAATTGATTGACGGAATACAGGACAATGCAAACATTCACCGCCAGTCTCAAGGATCTGAGTTGAATCCATCATTCTTTTGCTCCACACCACCCCAGTTTGGATCCAGCCATATGCAAATCAGTCTCAACCCTGTTCCTTGTGTGAACAGTCCAGCCCATACTGCCAAGCCAGGTCCTTCCCAGACTAGAAACAAGCATCCTGGGACCGGTTTCAGGGCATCACCCTTCATCAGCCAGGCTAGCTTGAATCCAGTGGTGTAGTAAGCAAGGGACCCACGTCTGGGCATACCCTTCCCACTTACGGTGACATATGCAAAAGAAACAATTGATGGAAAAGAAAACATCAACTCGTAATACGCCTCACGTAAACATCTATCTAGTAATGACAGCATTGCCAATTTCTCCCTCCAAGCAGAATGTATCGCTTCACGTTTCTGCTGATGATAGTGAATACCAGGTATTTCAACTTGGATTGGGAATGAAAAAGGCACACTGAGCAACATGATGTTTTTTTCAGACATTACATAAGTTAGGCATTTGTGACTAGAAGATTTTGCCCTTTACCTATAGAATGACATGTATTATAGTAATGTATCATGATGGAAGTGAGACATGGATAAGAAGGGCTTTAATAAATAGATGTTTAGATGAGGTGCATTATGAAAAGTACAGATTTACAGAGAAGGCACAGAAACAACAGAATATTTGTGGTGTACTTATTTTAATGCATTCTTGTCCCAAACCTTTACAGAAGAAAACATTTTGTGCTAAAATACAGTGCAAAATGATAAACTTGCACTACTCAGACCCCTACTCTGCACAAGAGTCAAATTTTTCCGGTTTCAGCAAAATGAAAAGGATAGCAGAGTGGAAGAGTTGCCCATATCAGACCCAGGAACATCAGAGTGATGCAAGAAGAGTGGGAGGGCCACCCGTAGCAGACCCATGAGCAGCAGGGTGATGCAAGAAGAGTCAGAGGCCCGACCGTAGCAGACCCATGAGCAGCAGGGTGAAGCAAGAAGAAGGAAAGGGCCAACCATAGCAGACCCTTGAACAGCTGGGTGAAGCAAGATGAGTGGGAGGGCCACCCATAGCAAACCCATGAGCAGCAGGGTGCTGCAAGAAGAGTGGGAGGCCCAACCGTAGCAGACCCATGAGCAGCAGGGTGAATCGAGAAGAGTGGGAGGGCCATCCATAGCAGATCCATGACCAGCTGGTTGATGCGAGAAGAGTGGGAGGACCGCCCACAGCAGACCCTTGAGTCACAGGTTTATACTGCTCGGAGGAACAGGAGACTGAAGGAAACATTTGCAGGTGCAAAGAACAAGCACAGAAATTCTAAGGAAAAAGAAGCACAGCGCTACAGGTGTGTGCGTACACAGGAGAAGCCATCTATGGTGGCCAACCTACATTATGTCAGCTGTCTTTCTCTCAGGGATTAGTGCTGCAACAATGCACAAGCAGTTCAAAATTCATTTTTCACATACTTTTTGGATTTTCATATGAGCCCTAAGACAATTTCAGCTTAAATAAATAGCTAATTAATGCAACTCTGTTGCAAATGTTGCTTTCATTTGTGAGGTACAGTGTAAAATGGTCTTAGAAACTTGAGCTTCACTTTAATTTTTCTGTCCTTCTTTACAATAGTTTTTTGTATCACAGATGATGTTTTTTAATGGACAAAACAAGTGCTTTTCTTTCTCCCTTCTTTTTTTATTGATTTCAGATACTGATACAGAGTAGGTAGTAATCATTGTGCGTTAACAGTGGATATTGAACCACATGTGTTAATATTAGTAGTCCTAAAATGTATACATTGTATAGTGTACTAGAGAGAATGAATGAAAAGAAATTCTATGAAACCAAAAAAATGTGTCTATGTAAATCCCTAAGGCCATATTTATCAAAGGATTGAGCCACGGAGTGCACAAGCAACGCAACCCTTAAGATTCAAATTTTTCAAGCCTCGAGACTACAGACATACCTTCTGCTCTTGTGCCCTGGCCATCACACCATACTGGCTGCCTTTAAAGACCTCGCATAAGGCATGCGTATGTTGTTAATTTGCACCCCCCTCTTTAAAATATATACATAATGTTTGCTTATTAGTTCAGCTATCTAATGGTCCTCTGATACAGAAATTTAACATGTCTAATTTTTAATCCAGAAGTGGGATTCATGACCAGGAAATCTATATATTTACAATTGACCCCAGGGGGCATAGGTATCATTATGTCACATGGTGCAACAAGGGAAGGGAACTCCTGTAGAGAGGAAGACTAAAATCAGAGTCATGAAAATTACCGGTAAGTAACTGCACGTCTTCCTCTCCACATGACTAAAGTTGTGGGCATACACCAAAGCCAATGTGGCTTCATGGTCACCAAACAACTACAGAAACCAACAGTGATGTCATCAATGATGTCAATGACAAAGTCATCAGTGATGAAACATGTGAGGTCATAAGCAGTGCATTGCGGGGGAGCAAGTTATAGTTAGCTCAGCTAACTAAAACTGCAGAATTTCTCTGATTTTGTATGAGTGAAATATCACCAAAACTATAACATCCCTTAACCCATGTTCTTTTCAGTAAATTTCTAAGGGTTTTTAAAAAAATGCTAATTAATAATTATAACATTCCTGTACCCTTTTCTTTTTTTCCAGTTTCTAATGTTTTTCTAAATTCTATTTCTGAATTGTAACGTCAATTTATTTCTAAGTGGACCTCTAAGGTTTTAGTACTTTCTTTTTATAATTGGATGTTTTATAATATATTTATATTATACAGCATTCACTTTTTGATTTCATATGTGTTTATCAGAAAATACATTAATAACTGGTTTAATTTATATCAATTGCGTAAGTCGGCACAACATGCTGCATTTACTGTGGGAAATCTGTCATCATTTAATACATTTCGCATACTGAAAAAGACACAAAAAGACATTTTTAAAATAAAGTTTGCCTAAATATTTAGTAAAATATTGTTTTAACATTTTTTTCCATGATAAATTTGGAAGAAAGCCACCATTACAAAACAAAATTATATTTTTAACTACCATTGTCATCGTGGTGACATCGATAGTCGTGAAAAGCATGTGGTTTTTACAAAGTGTAAAACATATATATATACATATTCTACAGTACATTTAACAGTAGAGGTTTCTTAGTGTAATTTTCAAACTCATATTTTTGGAGTGAGTTTCCAGACAAATTGTTTTCAAACACTATCTTCCGCTTCCACGAAGACAGCGGAAGTGGCGATGACGTCGGTATTCGGGGCTAGCCCTTTTTTTAATCAACTCTGAAACGTATATGTAGAGGTATTGTGAACACGTTTAGTATATCTGTTCACTATTATAGTATTGAAAGTTCTGCTTTTCATTCCATTTTTAAAGAAAACTACATTAAAAGTTTATTTTCAATTTCCGCTTCATCGCAGCAACTGCAAACATATCAGTCACCGTGAATATCACATGACCGGGTAAGCAAGCAATATCATTGGATAATATACTTTTCAGCAAAATCAAATGAGGTAGACACCCACTCCTCCTCCTTGAATCTCCTTTATAGAACTTTATTCTGAGCAGGTGGATCAATCTAGGTGTGTAGGGTTTTTGGTCTTATTTTGCTTCAAAAATGGCAACACAGAAAGGAGAGTGGGGTCAGCAGTACAAACAACAGGACCAGGATGTGGAGGAGGTGGAGACTCAAGATTTAGAGGAAGAGGAGCCTCCACAAAAGAGACCCAGTGTGGCCATCAGGGGAATTGAAAACTGCTGCCAAATTTGTGCAATACACAATCTGCAACAAGACACTCTCTACAGGGTTGAAAAAGAGATATCCATGTGGGACAATTTTGATGTTATACCATCTAAAATCCTATCATAAGAGACGTCCCTAACTGGTGATCACATAGAGGGAAGATGGAGGACCATCTACTTCAGTGGCAGCAGCAACATTTCTTGGCCAGAAAGTCATTTCTGCAGTGGTGACTACTGCTACAGATACGGCTCCAGAGTTCTCAATCATGGCCACGTACTGCATGGACAGTAGTGTTGTTATAAATACTGGTGAGCAGTGTCTTAAAGCTACTTGAAATGCTGCAAAACAGCCTACATGCATTTCTTTCCTCCTTTTATATGTTTTTCACATTTTTCGGTGCACATTTTTTCAATTCCTGCTCTCCCAGTTGCCATTTTTGTTATTATAAAAAAGAAGAAGAAAAATGCTAAACTTTGCAAGAGCCTTAAAAAAAGGTTCCTAATGGAACCCTTTTTTGCATTTAAAAAGATACAGTATGTATATATGTTGGAATGAGTGTATGACTGGTGTATGGATCATTGAATGAGTGCCTAACTGGTGCATGGATGTTACAATGAGTGCAGCAGTGGTGCCTGAGTGAATCTATGAGTGCATAAGTAGTGCCTGAGTGATCAGATGAATGCAAAAGTAGTGATGGGGTGATTTCATTTATGCATGGGTAGTGATTGGGTGAATGGATGAGTGGATGGGTAGTGCCTGAGTGAATGGATGAGTGCAAGGGTAGTGCCTATGTGATTGAACAATCGCATTGGTAGTGCCTGGGTAAATAGATGAGTGCATGACTAATGCCTGCATGAATGAATGAGTGTACAGGTAGTGCCTGCGCGAAAGGATGAGTGCAAGTGTGGTGCCTGGGATATTGTGTGAGTGCATGGATAGTGCCTGGGTGAATGGAATAATGTATGGATACTACCTGGGTGACTGAATGAGAATATGAGTAGTGCCTGCATGAGTGGATGAGTGCATGGGTAGCGCCTCAGTGAATGGATGAGTGCAGGGGTAGAGCCTGGGTGAATTGATAAGTAGAAGGGTTTTGCCTGGGTGATTGGATGTGTGTATGAGTAGTGGCTGGGTGAATGGATGAGTGCATGGGTGGTGTCTGAGTAAACAGATGAGTGCATAGGTACTGCATGAGTGAATGGATGAGTGAAAGGGTGGTACCTGGGTGATTAGATCAGTGCATAGGTAGTTCCTGAGAGAATGAAAGAGCGAATGCATAGTGCCTGATTGAATAGAAGAGTGCATGGATAAGGCTTGAGTGAATGGATGAGTGAATGGGTAGTGCATGAGTGAATGGATGAACGCACACATAGTGCCTGAGTGAATGGATGAGCCAATGCATAGTGCCTGATTGAATAGATGAGTGCTAGGGTAGTACCTGGATGATTGGATGCGTGCATGGGTAGTTCCTGCATGAATGATTGCATGGCTACTGCCTGGGTTACTGAATGAGTGTATGCATAGTGCCTGAGGAAATGGATGAGTGCATGCATACAGCCTGAGTAAATGGTTGCGTACAAGGGTAGTGGCTGGGTGATTGGATGTGTGCATGTATAGTGCCTAGGTGAAGGGATGAGTGCATTTATAATGCCTCCCTTAATGAATGAGTGCATGGGTAGTGTCTAAGTGAATGGATGAGAACAAGCATTGTGCCTGGGGGATTGTTTGAGAGCATGGATAGTGCTTGGGTGATTGGAAGTATATATAAATATTGCCTTGGTGAATGGATGAATGGAAGGATAGTGCCTGGGTGATTGGGTGTGTGTATGAGTAGTGCCTGGGTGAATGGATGAATGCATGGGTAGTGCCTGAGTGAATGCATAAGTGAAAGGGTAGTGCCTGGATGATTGGAAGTATGTATTAGTAGTACCTGGGTGATGGTATAACTGCATGGGAATTTGATGAGTGCATAGATGGTGTCTAGGTGATTAGGAGAGAGCAAATGTAGTGTCTGAGTGAATGGATGAGTGCATGGATCGTGCCTGAGTGAATGGATGAGTGCAAGCATAGTGCCTTGGTGATTGGACATGTGCATGGGTAGTGCCTGGGTGAATGGATGAGTGCATGGATACTGCCTGAGTGAATGGATGAGTGCATGGGTAGCACCTGAATGATTGTATGACTACATGTGTTGTGCCTGAGTGAACAGATGAGAGTTGTGTAGTTCCTATACATCCTGTACAGGATCTGCGTGTTCGGATAGCATAAACTGTGGGTTGGTGGCAGACTGGTTCCGAGCACCCCCTCCGGATATGTTAACATGTTTGCATTAGCTAACTCACAGTGCCACTAGAATCTCCTCTTATAGGGGAGAGAATAGTTTCTGGCAACCTCAGAACATGACAACTCTGATCCCTCGGGATCATGGAAACAATATACTACTTTTCGCTCAGTCACTCGTGCTTACCTTGTTTGTCTCAATAATACACAGAATAAACAGGCTAGGCGTTTCAGTAAGGATTTATTGAACAGTTGTTATTCTAGTGTTGAATTGATTTGTTGTAACAACCATTAGACACTAGCAGAGATATATGATTAGCAGTACTACGAAAGTAAAGGGGTGCAGTAATCATGAATATATACAAGTACATAAGTCACATGATAATAAAGTACATACTCCTACAATGTCTCCCTAACTAGATGTACCTAAATGCATCAAGCATTAGTGTAGGTGGTATGCGATATGCGCTATGCGCTAAGCGCTATGCCAAGAATCCCTCTAAGGTCTTGTCAACACCATTACCTGAGTAAGGAGAGAATTTGGAACCCCATCCTGGTCTTGAGTTGGACACCCTATGAGCGATGTTAGACCACTGGTAGCTGGAGCATCTGCATGCAGGAACCTCAGCATCTCTGGTCAGTGTGTCGGCCGGAAAGTTACGGTCTCCTCTGAGTGTCTAAGCAAGACATGTTGTATATATACTCACAGGTCTCCCCAGGATTCCTAAAATGTTGTGTTACTGTGTCAACCTAAAGGATGACGTCGGGCTTGAACTTTAAAATAGATATTATACAGGAGATATTTGTCTTGCTGTGAGTCCTGCTGTGCTTCCAAGAAGCCTCATGCATAAAGTATGAGTATCGAACCAGGGAAAAACCTGCATTCTGAATGCAGTGTCGTATCTAGGTAAAAGTTCAGTCCCTATGAACCGTTATGTATGAAATATAGGGAAGGATATAGGTGAAAGATTGCAATGTTTACCTGCGCCTATACAGGGTACCTATATGGAATATAACATCCACTCGTCTTCCGACTTGACGACATATGTAACTTATAAGTGTACTACCATTCTAACTAGACATTGGTACGCACTAAAGTGTTAAAAACGGGGAACAACCTTTACAACGCAACTTTTACAACGCACTACCATTACAACGCATTTTTTACAACGCATAATCCATTACAACGCATGATATTACAACGCATGACACTACAACGCATTTTTAAAAACTACCTTTACAACGCATTCCATTACAACGCATACTACCATTACAACGCATACCATTACAACGCATAATATTACACTATACTATCCAACACTTACCCTACTGATGCACCCCCTGGAGTTAGAATAGTAATTTTTACCCCTATACTATCCAACACTTACCCTACTGATGCACCCCCTGGAGTTAGAATAGTAATTTTTACCCCTATACTATCCAACACTTACCCTACTGATGCACCCCCTGGAGTTAGAATAGTAATTTTTACCCCTATACTATCCAACACTTACCCTACTGATGCACCCCCTGGAGTTAGAATAGTAATTTTTACCCCTATACTATCCAACACTTACCCTACTGATGCACCCCCTGGAGTTAGAATAGTAATTTTTACCCCTATACTATCCAACACTTACCCTACTGATGCACCCCCTGGAGTTAGAATAGTAATTTTTACCCCTATACTATCCAACACTTACCCTACTGATGCACCCCCTGGAGTTAGAATAGTAATTTTTACCCCTATACTATCCAACACTTTCCCTACTGATGCACCCCCTGGAGTTAGAATAGTAATTTTTACCCCTATACTATCCAACACTTACCCTACTGTTGCACCCCCTGGAGTTAGAATAGTAATTTTTACCCCTATACTATCCAACACTTTCCCTACTGTTGCACCCCCTGGAGTTAGAATAGTAATTTTTACCCCTACACTATCCAACACTTACCCTACTGTTGCACCCCCTGGAGTTAGAATAGTAATTTTTACCCCTACACTATCCAACACTTACCCTACTGTTGCACCCCCTGGAGTTAGAATAGTAATTTTTACCCCTACACTATCCAACACTTACCCTACTGTTGCACCCCCTGGAGTTAGAATAGTAATTTTTACCCCTATACTATCTAATACTTACCTTAAATGCAATTTAATATTATGCGTTGTAATGGTATGCGTTGTAAAGGTAGTATGCGTTGTAATGGTAGTGCGTTGTAAAGGTATTTTTTAAAAATGCGTTGTAGTGTCATGCGTTGTAATGTCATGCGTTGTAATGGATTATGCGTTGTAAAAAATGCGTTGTAAGTGCATGCGTTGTAATAGTGTGCGTTGTAACGTCATACATCCGTTAAAAACATTTCTTTAGTAAAAAATGTTTAATGTCCGAGCTGTGTTCAAGTCCTTGCTTTCGGCTAGGCCAAGGCAAGATGTCTGTTGCACTGTCTCGTTCAAAAACATGATTTGTTGAGGGATAAGGCACACTCTAAATAGGGAATCTGTTCCCTGAACTTGCCATTCTCTTGTACCCATGACCGATTAGAAAATGCAGCAGATTTTTCTAAATCAGACAACATGTTATTCACAGTTAATGATATCAATCAATTATATTTTAAATTATTGTGGAATTTTAAAAGTTCCGTTGGGCCGAATATGTCAAAATATCAACCTTGTTCCAAACTATACCTTCCGGGACAGGAACTGCTGTAATGTTCACTGACGACAAGTCTCTTTGTTCTAGATGAGATAACTGATGTGGTTTTAAAATTATCTTCACCTATTGGGCAGCAGAGCTTTGATGAATGTATTGTCCACTAATAAGCATGTTAAAAACTATCACTAAGCTTAACCAGTAAAGAAAGAAAAGAATCCCAGAAGATGCCCATGGTGATACCAGGTAAGAATTTCAAAGAAAGTTCAAAAAGTCTTTAACTTGCGGCTTGCATGATTTCTGGGCTGGTGTTATTTCAGGTTCACTTGGATCCAAAGAAAACGTATCAAAGTTTATGAAGAAGCCAGAAGCAGTTTTATCAATTGTTGGAATTGCATCAGGATTTGTTGAAACCGTACTTTGCTCTCGTTGAGACATGTTGACGTAGACGTCTGTATTTGGTCTGATTGCAACTTGAGTGTTATAATGAGTTTCATTTTGAATTTAACTTCAGGTTCAAGAGGAACGAGTTCCAATGCACTGTTGCATAGTCCTTCATTCTGTATAGGTGACTCTTCGAACGTGATGAGTCTTTCAGCATGAACTTTCTGAATAGTAGAGAGAGGAGCGTGTCTGCTATTTTGGAGTCCACGAGGCCTACTGCTTAGTATCAACCACATAGTGTGGTTTGATTAGGTCAATTCAGATAAATCTTTTCTCCTTTTTTCCAGCAAGAGGAAGTAGAAGTACAGATCTTGTTCCTTTAATTGCTAGGACTGGAGCAGGTTTTCTGTAGGATGGCCCACATTCTTTCTTGTCCGCTCTTTTCTTTCTGACCAGACCCCTTACTTTTGGGATCCAGACAGGTCTTGCCGTGACTGAGATTACTTCCCCAGTGGAAGTCTGCTCCAGGTGGACATTACTTAGTTGTGTCCTGGATTACTTTAGATCTTTTAAAACAGCCAAACGATCATGGATGTCAAAAGGCTTTTCATCCGCCACTGCGCCTTCACAATCAGGATCAGGTACCCAAATTCTTCTTCTTTTTTTCCCCCTCATTTGCCTCTATCACACCATTGTACATTACCTCATTTGCTGACATGAGTTACCAGAGGTGGAGTCACTAGGAGGCGCCCTGGAATGATAACTCACACCATCCAAGACCCAATACACACCAATACCAGGTGGAGAAAAACTTACCACAGTGGAAAAAGGTGCTATCAGCTGAGGTGGAGAAGGGCTTAATCATGGAACCCCTGATCTAATAAATTAAATGGAAATACTTCCATCTGCTCAAAAGAGGTGGCCAAGATTCCTGCCTACGACAGCCCATGATTGACATATCTAAATATGCCGCATTCTTTACAGATAATATACAGTCTTCATAATTAGGTGGAGTCTGGGATACCCACAGTTTGCAGATCTCTCTGTGGGCCAATAAAATTGTATAAATTACCAAATTCGCATGATTCTTATTGCTTACATTTTGAGAGTCCAACAGCCCAAAAATAACTAGTAAAGCGCTTACCTTAACTTGAATCTTCAAAGTATCAGATAGCGCTTTACTCACAGCCATCCAAAAGGGCTGGAACTTTGGGCAAAGTAAAAACATGTGGAGATCGTCTTCCTTCATGCATCCACACTTTGAACACGCCACATCTCCTCCTCTCCCAAACTTCGATAAGCTCTGGGGAGACCAGTAGGCCCTGTGAATGGTGAAAGGATGGTTCCTTCTCAAGTATGCAGGTTTTACTATTTTATACAAGGTATGCATAGATACTTGCCATTGATCTTCAAGCGTAGCTGACGACAAGCATCCGTACCATAGTTCGCCTGGGAGACTGAAGTTTCCATCTTCCATTTCCACCATATACCAGTACCAAAGTGTGATTTCCTTAATTGGAGACCGCCTGGAAACCAATTTCTCCTCAAATTTGTTATAGTTTCTAATTTGTGTGCTAGATGCTTGAAACCAGCTTAGAACTTGGAGGTATTTGAATCTTGATATTGTTTGATCCGATTTCTGGTTGCAATCCTCCCAAGAGATCAACTGATCTTCGTATAAAAGATGTTTCCAAACTACTATGCCTGCTTGCCTCAATGGTACAGCCAGCGCATCTTTAGCCCATTCAGGGGAACACGGAGAATCCCAGATAGGAGCAAAATAACTAAAATATGGCAATTTCACAGCTCTTCTCAACTGGACTACAAAAAGTCTACCCACTTCTGAGTTAGAGGGAGTGACCAGAAGCATTTTTCCATTTTTTAACAAAAAAGACCAGGAATACAAAAGCAGATTGGGTAGCGCTAGGCCTCCTGTATCCAGCCTCCTTCTCAACTTTTTCCAAGAGATTCTTGGCCCCTTTTAGGCCCGGATGATGGAGCCAATCTGACTCTGGAGTTTTAAAAACCAAGCTTTACAAAAGGGGAGAGGAATAGCCTCGAAAAGAAAAGTAAACTTCAGTTGGATTACCATTTTTATGAGGTTGACCCGACCAAACAGAGTCAGAGGGAGATGCGCCCAGTTCTTCAACAGGGTAACCACTTCCTTCTTAACTATCTCAAAATGTTCTTCCGTGAGATTAGCGATGTCCTGTGTAATCTTTACCCCTAAGTATCTCATGTCCTTAGTTCATCTTATTCCATCCTCTTCTAAATTCCAAGTCATAACCTCAGTTTTTTGCTTATTAATCTTATAGCCTGAGGTTTTCCCAAAATCAGTACTGATTGTTAAAACGGACTCAAGTGCACTGTGAATATCCCTAGTAAAGACCAAGGTATCATCTGCATATAGTCCAATCTTTTTACTCCAGCCATTATATTGGAATGCTAGAATTTTTGATGAACCCCTGAGCCTTTTAGCTATTGCTCTCTATATACATCAAATAGGAGAGGAGACAAAGGACAACCCTGCCTTGTTCCCCTTGATATCTGAACCAGTTCTGTCAGGGCTCCATTGACTAGAACTCTAGCAATCGGTGAAGCATAGATGCCCTCCAAAGTTCTACATATATTTGTACCAAGGTTAAGAGATTTAACTACTGTTTTTAAAAGGACCCAGTTAACCCAGTCAAACACTTTGGTGGCATCAAGTGCCTTAACCACTAAGGGGAGCTTATAGGTGGTAGCCAAATCTATCGCCCCAATAAGATTAAATGTCAATTCTTTGAGCGTTCTACCGCGGATAAAACCCATTTGATCTTCATGCACAATCAAAGGAATAACCCCATGAAGACTTTCTGTCATGATTTTTGCAAATAGCTTGTAATCACAGTTTAAAAGTGATATTGGCCTATATGAATCACAATTTTTGGGAGATTTACCGGGTTTCAAAATTAAAGCAAAGGTAGCCTCTTTCCATGAGTCTGGAAAACTCACTCTGGTCATAAACATGTCATTAAACATGTGTAGCAGGATCAGTGCCAAAATATCTGCCAGAGCCCTATAATCTTTGTGGGGAAGACCATCAGGTCCCGGAGCCTTCCCTTTCTTACCCTCACTTAGTACTTTCTGTAGTTCCACTCTTCAGCCAAGCGCTGAGTCTTCTCTATTGGTAGTTGTTCAAACGAGTCTTGAGCTAAACCAACTAGCAACTTCTTCTGGGGCGACAACTAAATCCTCCTGATAAACTTCCGCAAAATACTTATGAAATGCCACTTCAATAACCTGGTTGTCCGAGAGTGAAGCCCCCGTTTGTTAACATCTAATTTCTTTAATTATGTTTTTAACTTGATCTCTCTTAACTTTCCAGGCTTGTAACTTACTAGATCCCTCCTCATATTCAAAATGCTCCAAGCGGCTTGTTTACCATCTTTTCCTAAGCTTTCCTTGAATAGTGGCTGACAGAGTTGCCTTTAATAACTCAATTTCAGTCAGCCTGGTATCCTGTTGTCGCTGGTTATCTACAGAGTTCAGACCATTCTCCAGCAACCGGATTTGCTCCTATAAGTTTAAAATCTTTTGATGATATAATCTTCTCCTAGCTGCTGCAAGAGTACCCAGTCTGCCTCTCAAATATGCCTTGTTAGAGTCCCAGACTATTCCCAATGAAGAAGAGCCGATGTTATTATCAAAGAACTCTACTGTCTGATATTTCAATATGTTAAGAGACTGTGGATCCAACAGAATGGAACGATCTAATGTCCATCTTGATTGAGGCATTGCCTGGCCCAAATTTATACAAAGTACCACAGCTGAGTGAGCCAAATTGTCTCATCAAATGATGTACCAGTGCAGACATTTTTGGACTAACTGCTGCTCTACTATTTGATGACCTATCCAACTTATAGTCACTCACAGCATTAATATCCCCTGCATAATAATCGCATCGGGCAAATTTAGTAACTCAGCATATGAGGCTTCAAGGGGACCTGTGTCATCTTGATTTAGGCCACAGTCGCCCACCAAAGTGTACTTACGACCATAGATCTTTAACTTCGCTACCAACCACCTACCCGAGATAGTTGAAACACTGCCTTCCACAGTAATATCCATCCCCTTTTTTATCAAGATTGCAACACCCTTAGTTACCGCCAACTGCATTGTTACAAGTGCACATGAGATCCATTTTTTAGCTTTAAAAAACTCTCGACTCTCAACCTCTGTCAAATGGGTCTCCTGCAGAATAATGATTTGTGCCCGGCAATCCCTCAAGTATTGCAATATTCTCTCTCGTCTAGCTCTGACCCGGAGACCATTCACATTCCAAGAGAATATTTTTATCTCATTAACTACTTTTTTAGGCATAATCTACAAACTCCATGTTGTATCAAACCTTGGCTGAAGATTAAAACATCAATATGGCAGATGAGGATTTTTTTTTTTCCCTTCATGCTGCCCACCCTGTGCCCAACAACAAACCCTCCCACCCCCCAGGAACCCCCCCCAACTTACCAGAATAGGAAGCTCTATGGGTGCCCTTCCCCCAGAGTTACCTCAAAATACACATCCAAAAACTATAACTAAAAAAGAGGAGAAAAAAGAAGGAAAAAGACGTACATCATTCTTTAAAGTTCGTATTTTGGAGCTGATATTTGGTACTCCACAAGATTGATAAGGAATATTCTCCTTACAGAGACCCTGACTGTAAACCCTCCGTAAACCTATCCACTTCTTCAACAAAACGGAAGGAGTGCATCTTATTATTGAACATTACATTTAGCATTGCTGGAAATTTTAATTGCACAGATGCACCAAGCTTCCTAAGAGGGTCAATTCTCTTGCCCAAATCCCATTGCCTATTGGAGATTCGGTCAAAACGTCTGATCTAATTTCCAACTTTACTCCATTTATCTCCATCCCCTTTTTTGATAGGACACGAGATAAAATTTTCTCCTTAAGGGAGTATGTTAAAACATTTACCACGATTCTCCTAGGTTTGGCTCTATTTGGGTTAGGTCTGTAAGGGTCCCTGTATATCCTCTGTATGTCCTTGCTGATCTCCTCCTCCGACTCCTCAATAAGTAGCTCTTTTGTAATCAAATGAACTAAAAAGGATGTAATGTCCTCCCCTTCTCTGCCCTCTGATATTTTCAGAAACTTCAAGTTATTTCTCCTCTGGAAATTTTCTAACCTTTCTAGCCTCTCTTGTTGTTCTCTATCCCTCCTTTTTTAAGACCTCAAATTCTGCTGCGTTACCCTCAATTTTTTCTTTGAGAATCTTTACTTCTTCTTCAAGGATCACAGTTCTTGAACTTATATTGTCAAATTTCTTCTCCAAATTATCGCAGGCACCTCTGATGTCTTTCTGGTTGCACTCAGAGATTTCAAAACTATTTTTTATTTCTATCGTGAGAGTTGTGAGAAGAATAGCTATAGACGTATCTTTCTTAGCAAGAGTTTTGAGGGGGGAATTTAGCTCCTTACTGGTCGCATCATCAATTATTTCATCTTCCACATGACTTAGAGGGCCTAAAGGATCTTTAGCTGAACATAAGTGTGAGAAGTTGGCCTGATATATGCTGTCCACTAGTTATAGTGGGCACCTTGTATCAGTCCAAACAACCCCTTTTGGTGATAGGTTAAAGACAACCTTTATTGAAAGCTATCCTAGTGGTAGCTATGGAGAGCAGTCTTCAGGCTAAGTCTTGAAGGAATGTAAAGCAGCTTGTTTTACCAGTCTATAATCTCTTGAATGACCAAATTAAATGCCAACCACACCAGGTATATATTTAAAATATTTGTATTTAAGATAAAACACATCCCTCTAGTCTCTTTACGAGGCTGGAATTCGAAGTACTTAAGTAACAAGTCAGTATTCAACAGTAAAAGCACAAATACACGTTTGGGCCCTAGGGGGCGTACCAAACCATATACCTATAAAGTGGTATAAGAACCACGACTGAACTAGACACAAGGCCTAGAGCCTGTAGAAGCGCTTGGACCACAAGGAACCACCCAAGGTAGTGACACAGGGGACCCACGGGGAACGCGTGCAGTGTGAGAACACAGCCACGAATCGCTGTTTAAATTCTAAGGGGAAAGTCGCGGTTGGAAATTAAGAGTTTAAGGACACTTAGAGGATGACTACGAGCGAACCCTTTTCGACTTAGAGGTGTCTAGGGACAGCAACCACGGGAACACTGGAGTGCTTGAGTTACCTCACCCAGGGAAGCCGGGTGCATAGGTGTCAAATGGTGTTAGGTCGCGTCGCTGGTTTCAAAGGATGCTGCTCAGGAAGTGCTGCTGCCGTGAAAAGGGGAAGTGTCCGGAGAGATCCAAGCCCGGATCTAGGATGGAAAGAACCTGAAAGCAGAGGGGACAGAGTCTAGGTCACTTACCAGTGACCAAGGGCACGATAGTCCAATGCCCACTGATGTTGGGTGCTTTAGGTGAGTTGATGGGTGTCTTGACTCTTCAGCCACGAGGTCCAGGAGGTGTCGATGAAAACCAGGAGCTGGATTCATGCTGTTCCACAAAGTTTGTCAAGTGCTGTGGTATCAGCGACCAGATTGGACCCAACAAGCCTTGGCAACAGCAAGTCACTTGGAAATAGAAAAAGGACGTCAGTGCAGACCAGCAAGGTCTGGGGGACTCACCCAGTGAAGGTAAGTTGGGGCACGTCTGGCGCAACCAGGAAATCCCAATCAGAAGAGGAGTCACTTTCGTGGGGACCTACTAGCCAATGGGCTAGTGATCACAAAGGAGCCTCAAGCAGTTGCACTGAAAACTGGCCCACGGGTCACTTGTGGAGTGGAGGCCATAGATCTTTAGTGCAGGAGGTGCTTAAGGCTAGGGCTACTCGGAGCCCAAAGCACAACTTCAAGGAGGACCAGGAAGATGATGGATCAGCAAAAGATCACAGTGTCCAGGGGTCATGGTTTCACATCACCCATGGTAGCCATGGGCCTCAGCTTTGCTGTAAACTCAGGGTAGCCTCAGGGAAGTCTGGAAATTGACATCTGGGGATGCAGAGGCTTCAGTGTCCAGCAGCAGCTTCAGAATTGCAGACCTGATAGTTGCTTCTTTGGTGCCTGCCAAGCAGGGGAGTCACTCCTTGACCCCAAGGGAGATTTCTTCAGTCTTCTAGTTAAAGTAGAACGTTGAAGGTCCAGGATATATGTTGCAGAGTTTTGTCAAGGGTAATCTAAAGTCGCAAGGACTGGGTTCCCATACTTATACTAAGTTTGGGGTTGGACATACTCTAGGGACCCACCTATGGGAGGGTTTGGAAAGAGGGGTGGTTACACCCATTTCCTTTCTCCAGTTTTATGCCAAAGCAGGGGCAGGTAGCCCCTGCAACTGGTTTGAACTGGACTATGCACAGGGACACCAAGTGTGCCCCAGTGCAAGACTTCAAAGCACCAGAGAGTGCTCCCGCCCAGCCCCAATACACATCTGCCTGTCTAGGGAGGTGGTTACACCTCCCTGGGACAGTAAACCTATTGTCCTGGCCTCCCCTGTCGGAGTTTTGGTCAGCAGCAGGAGGCCAGACCCGTGTCTCTGGCACTGGCATCCATTTTGTGATGCTAGGGCTGTAGAAAGACTTTACCGGGTAGACCAGTGTGAACATGTCTCTCCCTCTAGAAGTGTGGAATGCTACCCGCCCCACCAGAACTGGTGGGGGGGTAATATTCCAAAGCTTTTGACACCAAACACAACATGTTTCCGTGCATCCGGTCCAAAGTTAGCTTTTACCGTGAGGTTATAATGAACTTAAGAGTATATGGTCAGGCTGCACCACAAACAGCATCAGAGGAGGTACTCCGAACGCTGCAGAGGGGCTCTGCTCATGCAGGGGCACCCTATCACATAAAAAACAATCACTCTGCCTTCAGGATTGTTAAGGCCTGCCATAGGAGTGATTTATAGGTTTTATATGTGTGTGCAATGGTAGTGATATAGGTAGCCTATACCACCGTAAGGGGTGCAAGCACCACCTTACCCAGGCTGCAGTAGCAGACCTGTGTTGTCATTTTGGAGTGCTTCCCAGGAGTGGCATAATACATGCTTCAGCACCTGGAAGGCCTCTGGGGTACCTATGCCCTAGGTACATAGTATACCATATACTAGGGGCTTCTAAGGCACTCCGGAATCCAATTAGAAATGTACCTAATGTACATGGAGAGAGGAAGCAGCTAGGCTGGGGTCCTGATTAGCAGGGCCATAGCCAGACTAAGGTCGAAAACAGTGAAACACCAGCAAAAAGTGGAGGTACCCATGTGATGCAGATCCTACTCTCCTACAATAAGGAAACCTCGGTGGGAACAAATTCTGTGGCCAAAACCTGATAACCATTTGGAGAGAGATCATTTGACCACCCCTATACTTGGGGTCTGTTTAGAGGGAGAGGCAGAGGCAGAAGATGACAGCTTGTCTCTACTCACGAGTGGACACTGTTCAGTCCTTGCATCCATCTTGGCCCTGACCAGTGGAAGGCTATTACTCAGAATGATGGTCTTTGGTAAGATTTTAAAATAGGTCCTAAGGGAGGGAGTGACCTTAATTTTACGTTCGGAAATTGATCTATTTTTAGTTGGTTTATTACATGTCACTGTCCCTGTCACTGTCTCCTTAACCACACGCTCCTTTATTGACCTAGCAGGTTTTTGGCTATCCCTCATCGCCTGTTCCCCTGCTACTTTAATTTCAACTTCAGTTGGGGTTGCCACTGCTGCTACAACCCTCCTCAGGGTACTCAAGGTATGCCTGGACAGTCCTGGACCCGCCTTGGCACCCTCCAGCCCCTTTCTCCTTCCTCTACGTGATTTAACGCTCATAAAATTCAAATCGGGTTGAGGGGAACGAGAGGGTTCAGAGCAAGCATTAGGTAAAATAGAGTCTAAAAACCCCTACCTTATTTGAGAGTTTGTTCTGTTTTGAAATAAGCACCAAAGCAGGAGAAGTGCCCACAGACTTTTCTACACTTTTCTGTTCAGCTTCTGCATATTCTGTTCGAAGGACGAGCTTCAAGGGACTGGTGCTACTCTGCCCATCTCCAACTCCCCTCCCCCAGAAGGGAATCCGAAGGCGGCACGCCTTCCTCTACAGAGCTCCAGCGCCGCACACATCCACGGCTGGCCCCCCGCCATGCTGCCGATCCGAAAACGCCACCAGGAGAAAACGTTCAAGGGGTAATTTTAACTATGTTTGTGGTTTTTCCCTGTAATTCGTTATTTTCTATATCCCGAACTGTGTGCATCCTTCCTCCGTGCACGCTGACCTTAGCGGCGCTCATTACCACGCCGTGCTGCCGATCCAAGAAAACCCGCTAGCTAGGAAGAGGTCTCAAGGAGACTTTTAATTAAATACTGCACATCACCTTCCTGCTTTCTCCCGTTTTCTATTGCATACATTCTCTCTAAGTTGAGAACATTATTCCTCTGGGTTCCGGGCTCCCGCGACCTGCGTGCTAGCCGGCCGCCATGTTTTCCACAGGAAGCAAGAGTGGCAGTCTGCTCCAGGTGGACATTACTTAGTTGTGTCCTGGATTACTTTAGATCCTGTAACACAGCCAAATGATCATGGATGTCAAAAGGCTATTCATCCGCCACTGCGTCTTCACAATCAAAATCAGGTACCCAAATTCTCGTCCCAAATAGAACCTCATATGGAGTGACCCCCCCTACAGAACTTCTTGTCATATTGTTAAAGGCCTGCTTGACTCCATAAAAATATTTTAGCCAGATTTTGCCCGTGCCTAATACTCTAACTGTTAAAAACTGGTTTAAGTCTCAGTTTTTTCTCTCCATTACCAAATTTCCCTCGTGGTGGTACAGAGATGAGTACCACAATGCTACACCCAAACTTCCCATTGCCTCCTTGTTAGCCCTTGTTAGCCCTAGAGCTAAACGCAGGGCCCTGGTCAGAATGTAATTTGCCATTTGCATATGTCCCTATGAAGACTCACAAATCATTATAACAGTTTGAGAGTCAGCCTAGTGCTGGGGCCACACCCACATGAATCTCGAGCAGGAGTCCACTGCTACCCTTACTCTGTATGGGGCCGCAGTAGTTCCGATAAACTCATGCAAATGGACAGTCTGATGCTGTCTAACAATGGGATTTGTGCTGGACGTTCTATGGCGGACCGTCTCTTTTGTTGACAGATATCGCACTTTAAGACAAAGTCTTTGGTCTGCTTAGTTAACCTTGGCCACCAGTAGAGTTGTTTCAGAAAAGAAACAGTCTCTGAAATGCCAGCATCTGTAGAACCTAACCCTTCGTGTTCTGCTAGGATTAAACATAACCTACGATCCATGCTTGGAATTACTCTCTCCCCCACTTCAGGAATCTGAGCAAATGTAATGTTATTGCCATCTAACTTGTAGGAGTACTTAAGTGGAATATTTTTGGTACTACACCATTGATTTTGCTTGAAGCAATAACAGCCACCATTATCTCACCATCTATTCTTGTTTTAGAATGAGTGATTGCAGCTAAGGAAGCCGTACGTACAGCCCGCTTCGTGGCTTCATCAGCCAATCGATTCCCTTCAACATGAACGTCATCAATGTTGATGACTCAGTGTATGTCTCACGTGAGTACTTGGTAGTTCAGATTTCAACTCCACTACCTGTTCCCATAGCATTTTATGCTTAATTGTGCCACCTTTTGTGTCTTTGAACCTGTTTTGAACCCAGTATAGCAAGTATTCATTATATGACTGCACACAGAAAAAGGAATTGCACACAAATAGTGTGGGGAATTCTCGATCCATAGTTACAAGTGCCAGTATCTTTCCTGCATGCGACCTTTAAGGATTGCGCTATTTTTTTGTCTACTTACTATGGCTGGTTGAGCAGATCCGTCAGTGAAAATTATATGTTCATACTGATCTAGAGGCATGATTTCATTAGGTAGAGGATATTCTTGTTCATATTGCAGGAATGCTTGTGTCTTTAAATTTGGGTCAACTCTATATTCAACATCCGTTGCAGTAAGAGAATTAGCCCATTGTATCCATCTCGGATGTAAGGCTTTTGCATTAGGAATGCTAGCCTTCAAAACAGCCTCTAAGGCTGGTACTTGGGTCACAACAATTATGCGTTTTCCCTGAGCTAATGCTCTTTCTTTTGCTATAGGGGTTTCTACTGCTGTTAGAATTTTCTCTGTTGATGTAAAACGCATCTCTGCATTTGTGTACAGGTGTGAATTGTATGCAATTGGTGCTGTTTCACCTTCATTATGTGTGAGATAGGTGTACCCAGATTGACCCGCAAAAATACGTATCACCAGGTGGACTACATTTACGCATGTTTGTAAGTGTTTGGAAGCTATCTTGTCAGCTTGTAAGGAACGTAGTGTATCTGTGTGCTCCTGTGTCCAATTTCTTGCTGAGAAATCTGGTTTAATTAAGTCGTAGAAAAGTTTTACTCTTTCTGAGTAATCCAAAATGTATGCTCGTCCAAAATTTAGGAATCCCAGTAACGATTGTAAATTTTTCAGTGATTTTGGAGGTTGGAGCAGTGCACATTTTTCTGAAATAATGGCTGCCAGGCTTTTTCCTTTACTTGAAAGTTTGTAGCCTAAAAACAGGACACTGAGGTGGGCTATTTTAGATTTTTTTAAGTTCAATTTGTAGCCCACAGATGCAAATCCCCAAAATATGGTACTCATCCTGTTCAAGTGTTCCTCTAGGTCATTGTGCATCAGATAAATATCATCCGCATAGGACAATGCCTCTTCATCCAATTTCTGAAGTATCTTGGTTACTCCGGCTGAAAACAACCCCGGGCTGATCTTATAGCCCTGGTGGACTCGCCAAAATTGCCCCTGGGACCCTAGCGCTGAGAATGCTGTTAAATACCTGCTTTCAGGCACTATATTTTGGCAGAAAATTCCATTTGAGATATCTAGTGTTGTTTTGTATTTTTTTGCACAATGTTATTCATTAATGCAGCACTGTGTATTTTGGACTGCAACTGTCTTAGTGCAAGTGTTTAAATGTCTGTAATCTAAAACTAGACAATATGTATTGTCGGGTTTCATGACTGGAAACAAAGCATTGTTCATTTGAGAGGTGCATGTTTCAATCACCCCTTGGTATTCAAGCTGATCTAAGATCTCCCTGACCTGTTTTTTAGCTTCTTGCTTTATTGGATACTGCCTCTGTGCAGTTGGAGTATTTTTTAAAGGAATTATGTGGTGGGTTTAATCCTTATTCCATCCAATATGGTTTTTGTATAATGTTGGATATTGGGCTACCCCCACTCCCACGCATATGTGTGTTGCAAATGCCTGGGAATATTGTCTTAGAATGCCAGTAGACTTGCGGTTTCTTCTTTAGGGCAATCCTTGACGAATACTGGCGGACAATCTCGTTCAGCTAACAAGATGTCATAGCCAAACATAAGGTTCTCCCAAAAGAGACCTCTAACTTTTCTATACTTGTCCCCCTCCATTTGGAACGTTATTTCATACACTTTATGTGGGACACTCACCCTAGTATCAGGTGTTTCACCGTGATACAATCATTCAAGTCCGCTATCACCAGAAACTCCTTCAGCTTCTGGCGAGCTATTGTTACTTCTGCAAGCAATGTCTAGCATCGTCAGAGCCTGTTAGAAATGGGATTTCTGGTTGGCTAAGACTTGCGCCAAAGTCAGGCAGAAACCACCACTCTAGTCAGGGCAAGGAAGTTACACGCCAAAGATAACCCCTGCTCACCCCCTTGGTAGCTTGGTATGAGCAGTCAGGCTTATCTCTGAGGCAATGTGTAATGTGTTTGCGCGCGCACCCAGCAACAACACCAAAGGCCCACCACAAAGGAAACTCCACACAAGGTATTCTATAAAAATAGCCTTTGTATTATAGTAAAACACATTAGATAAAAACAAACACTTTACAATGTGCCAACAGGCACGGGCAGAATTTACAAGGGATTATATGTACAGGGGACAGGGCCACCTGGACCACTGTCGGGAATTAGCACTTTTAGAACTTAGCACAAAAAAATAAAATTACTGTAGCACAAAATAACACATAGCACACAACCAGTAACTACTGGTAACAGGTAAGTACCACCTACGCAACCCTAACCACTTTAGGAAACTATCGCGCAGGGACTCAGAACCTCCCTGGTACCACCGGTACCAGGGGAACACAACCACCTACGTATCACAATACCTGTAGGGGTAAACACACATTACACATAATGCATTAAACATTCAGAGGTGTAGAACATGGCACATGACGCGTAAACTCATTCAGAGGTGCCGGGCAGGTAAACACATGATGCATAAAACATTCAGCGGTGTTAGGAAGAAAAACACATGATGTATAAACTAAATTCAGCGGTGTCATGAAAGAAAACACATGATGCATAAAACATTCAGAGGTGCAGGTTAGGAAACTCACATAAGCCACCACCTGTGGCAGTCCCTAGGCCAACTGGCCTTGTCGGGGCTAGGACGCTCTGTCCCAGTCAGGCTGCGCCAGCTGCGCAAACCAAGCGTAGAGTACCCAACCTAAACGTTGCAGCTGCCCACTAAGTGCTGGGCAGCTGGAGGAATGAGCGGGGGCACCACTGTGCCCTTCGACACAAATCTGCCGCCCTCGTGGAGCCTCTCCTAGCTCTAGCCATGCAAAATGCCCCCTTCGGCGGAGTCCCTTTGGACTCTGAAAATAATGGTGCCCCTAACGCTGGAGTGGCCCACTGCCTTCCGGGGCCGCTCTGATTGCCACCACTATGCCAGGCAACGTTGGAGCCTTCACGGGGCTCTGAACAACTGGCCCCAACCACGTGGGGGCGGCCCACTGCCTTTCGGGGCCGCCCGGTACCTTTAGCGCCTCGGTGCCAATGCCCCTGCCGTTGGAGACCCACGCGGGGGACTCGTGAGCCTCGCAGGCTCTTTGACCAAGTCGTGGCCCCGGAGTCCCTCTGGACTCTAACTAAATCTCACCCCCAACGTTGGAGCGTCAGCGCTCTAAATACTCAGGCCCCCTTTGAGCCTCACGGGGCTCGAGGAGCACTGTGCCCGCCCTTTGAGGGAGCGTCCGGCGCGCTGAGGCCCATAATGCGGCCCCCACTCACCGGGACACTGGCGGCTGCGCTTGCGAGGCTCCTCGATGGATCCTCTGCGTGTCTCCTCCGGCTGGGCTCAGCTTCCGCCCGCGAGCCAGACGACGGACTTCCTCACTCCATGCCAGGCCCCGCCCACATCTCGGTGCGGGTTGCCTGGCTTCCTGGATGTCCCGGGCGGCGGCGGTGAATTTCTCGGGGTGATGCGGGGTGGGCACCCGCCTTCGTGGATGAAACCTACAGCGGCAAGGTCCCCGGCGGGGTGGGCTCCCGCTGGGGGTGTCAAGTTTCCAATAAAGCGGGGTAGGCTCCCGCTCGAGCGCCACAATGCGGGGTGGGCTCCCGCTCGATCTGGCAGAAGCGGGGGAATCCCTACGTCGGGGTTCCCTCGCAGATCATCGTAGCGCCGCGCTGCCGGTCCCACGGCAGGCGCTACTCAGCAAAATAGGCACAGCGCTCCCCAGGCGTTTTAGGGACACCAACAAGCGAAAAGTCCAGCAAAGTCACTAGGAGAGTAGGCAGGGGGCCAGGCTGGGCCAGGGGCACGCTCACTGGGCCCTCCAAGGCAGGGAGGCAATCCCAAGTGGCGGTTCCTCCTGGCCTCCAGCAGCAGCAGCAGCCCCCTCCTGTCAGGATCCAAAAGAGAACACCAAATGTAAGGGGACACAGCCCCTTTTAATACAGTAAAACCCTTTGTCTTCAGGGTGCAGGGAAGGGGCGAACCAGTTACAACTGGTTCCTGAGCACTTTGTTTTGCTCAGCCCCTCTCCCTATTCAGTGGATAGGCCAGGGTCATCAGACGCACCACAGGGGCTGGAGCCAGCATTGTGTGGGGAAAGCCCTGCCCTATTCAGGACCCAGGTGCACTCCTCCCCAGCCATCAGTATTCTAAACTCCCTATTCACCACTGGGTGACTCCTCCTGACTCTGGGGATTTCCCTAGCCCACCACATGACCTCAGCCAGCCAATCGCCAGACAAGCCACACTTTTCATACTGCACACAGAAGTGCCCACTTCTAGAAGTGGCACTTCCACACTAGGTACATGCACGCCGCACACATCATCGCGCAGCATTCAATCACACGAGTCCGCACATACCAAACTTGAGCCTGCACACCCCACGCATCAGGAACTACCAGGACACATACATTCCCCTATGCATTCCTATGGGAGGGCAGGCCAACCTCAACACACACATGCACTTTACCCTGGGACACAGTGGTAAAGTGCGCAGAAGTCAAAAAATCACTAAACCAAGTCACCAACAAAAAGCAAAAAGTTTCGGGGTGAACCTGCCAGAAGGGCCGGATCCAACACAACCCCCTTCCAGCCAAAACGCAGGGTAGACCAATCACCACCGTGAAGGACTTCCCTGCTTTGGGCGATAAAACACAGACGCAGGCCCGCAACGGCAGGGACACTCTCCGGTTTTACGCAACTCTGAACCCACGTGGTTCCCTCTGGAAAAACCCGGCGGACCAACTGGGCTACCCCACTGGTACTCCTCAGCTGTCCGCGGCCAGGACCAGGCCCTAGGCCATCCAGGCGCCACTGGTCCTTGCCTAACCACAGAGTGGGGGGTAGTAACCCCTGGCACGTAGTGACCATTTTCCACTCTTCCTGTCATCAGGGCAGTTCTAAACATCCACTGATCTTCCAGCCCAGGGTCTGAACCCTCTAGCTGACCAACAGTCACGGGCGAGGCTCTCCTCCCCCTACCTCTCCTTCTAGGGTTTCGTCCTCTCCTCCTCTGAGAGGCACCCTCAGAAATCAACTTTCCCACCAGCTCAGGACCTCTCCCTGAGAACTGGTCTCCCAACCTAGGGTTTAACCCCTCAGGTTGCACCGGGGTCAGAGGCGGGCTCTCCCACCCTCTGCACCCCCTTCCAGAGTCCTGCTCCCTACCAACTGGGGCGGTACCTCTGGAAGAAGAACCGGTCAGGACAGTGGTTACAGTCGTCTTACCCTGCAGGTCAGGCTGATCCTGAACCTGGCCTCCCAACCTCTGGTCTAGAACCTTCGGCGGAATGATTGCCTGGCACTCCAGGACTTCTGGGGACTTACACACCATCCCCCCAAGAGTAACATATGCCTCATATGTTGCATGACAGTCTGCCTGGCGCAGATCTCCCGTCCCCTGTCCACCTGACAGTGCGCGAAGATCCCCCAGGACAGATGTGTGGTCGCCATGGTCACTTCTAGGAGACTCAGCCCTACCGGCTGGTCCCTGACCCACTGGCTCCTCCACTGGGGAACACAGCCCCATGCCACTCCTCTCGCTGGACTTCCGCACCCTCCCTACCGGAGCGGTACTGCCTGACACCAGAACCACTGGAGCTCTATTTACAGAGACTCCAGGTTCTCCATACTCTGGGAGATCCTCCTCAAGTGGCCTAACAGGACAGCCTAGGCCCCCTACCTGGTGTTCCCTGAATAAACCATCCAGGTGCTGAGACTGGGTTTCAGGCCTTTGGGGACTCAAAGTCTCCCACTCACTCCTACTCCGCTGAGATAGGCCGTGAGCCCCTACACCCCTCTCACTACTCTGGGACCTAGCTGGGCTACTCTGAACCTCTACCCCCATCCAAGACGGGAAGACCCCTTATCCACTGCTGTTGGAAGCACTCTCCCATACCTCATCAGAACCTTTGGCCCTTTCCCAACGGTCCGCTTCTTTTGCAAGGTCCCCTGGACTAGCAAACCCACACTCCAACAGGTGTTGGCGCAACTCGGGACAACAACTCCTGAGCACCTGCTCTTTGAGAACCAGATTAAACAGATTCCTACAATCACGTTTCCTGTTAACCCACTCCCATTCGCACAGTGCATCATCACATTCATCCACAAAATCCCCCCAATCCTGGTGAGGCAGCTTCCTACTGCCCCTGAACTTCAACCTAGACTCCTCTTCTTGGGAAACAGGTACCATACTCGGGGAATCGGGAATGGGACTCTCTGCACTGGCCTCTCTATCGCTGCCACCACTGGACTCTACCCTCACTGGTGAATCCAGAAAACTAACACTGTGCTCTGGGGACAACTTACCCTCCAGAGCTAATCTCTCCCTGGCGAAGGCCCTCTCAGCCTCCGCCATCCTCTCTTCCGCCAAGACCCTCTCAGTCTCACTCTTCTTCTCCTCCACCCCCAGCTGCGCCATCGCCTTGGCATGCTCTAACCTGAGCTTCTCTATGGCCAGCTGATGCTCCCTCTCTTCCCTCCTATCTATCCACTCCTCTGGGGACAGGGAAAGGGGTGGGGTGCTGCTCCTGACACTGGACCCAGCAAGGGACTCCCTATCTATGGGGTCTTCACTGTCTACTGGCGTCCCTGTCAGGTAACCTTTCTCCTCTTCTGAATCTTCAGGGCTCCCCACAGACCCACCACCCTCTCGGCGTGCGGCCCGGGCCCTATCTTCCTCGCTGCGCTCTCGCTCCCACTCATCCTTTTGCCATAGGATCAGGTTGTCCCTCAGTCTGGACTGGGTATCTAACTCACCCACCTCTATGCCTCTCTCTTCACAGAACCTTACCAACTCCAACCTACTGTATCTAAACAGACCACAGAAATTAAAAGCAGGCTCCATTTTGGCGCACGTTCCTGAGAAGAGTTTAACACAAGGAACCAGGGTGTCTGAGCTAACACAGGAGTACATGATTCACAAAGGGCACCTTTAGGAGAAGAATGATGGAACTTCAAAAAAAACAATAATCCCCAAAAATGTGATTATCTAAGTGCAGAGTTTTGTAGTGCAGCCAGTTGCTGCTGCGGTACAGCGCAAACGCAAGTCCAAATCCCACCGCTGATCACCAATGTTAGAAATGGGATTTCTGGTTGGCTAAGACTTGCGCCAAAGTCAGGCAGAAACCACCACTCTAGTCAGGGCAAGGAAGTTACACGCCAAAGATAACCCCTGCTCACCCCCTTGGTAGCTTGGCATGAGCAGTCAGGCTTATCTCTGAGGCAATGTGTAAAGCGTTTGCGCGCGCACCCAGCAACAACACCCAAGGCCCACCACAAAGGAAACTCCAAACAAGGTATTCTATAAAAATAGCCTTTGTATTATAGTAAAACACATTAGATAAAAACACACACTTTACAATGTGCCAACAGGCACGGGCAGAATTTACAAGTGATTATATGTACAGGGGACAGGGCCACCTGGACCACTGTCAGGAATTAGCACTTTTAGAACTTAGCATAAAAATATAAAATTACTGTAGCACAAAATAACACATACCACACAACCAGTAACTACTGGTAACAGGTAAGTACCACCTACGCAACCCTAACCACTTTAGGAAACTATCGCGCAGGGACTCAGAACCTCCCTGGTACCACCGGTACCAGGGGAACACAACCACCTACGTAGCACAATACCTGTAGGGGTAAACACACATTACACATAATGCATAAAACATTCAGAGGTGTAGAACATGGCACATGACGCGTAAACTCATTCAGAGGTGCCGGGCAGGTAAACACTTGATGCATAAAACATTCAGCGGTGTTAGGAAGAAAAACACATGATGTATAAACTACATTCAGCGGTGTCATGAAAGAAAACACATGATGCATGAAACATTCAGAGGTGCAGGTTAGGAAACTCACATAAGCCACCACCTGTGGCAGTCCCTAGGCCAACTGGCCTTGTCGGGGCTAGGACGCTCTGTCCCAGTCAGGCTGCGCCAGCTGCGCAAACCAAGCGTAGAGTACCCAACCTAAATGTTGCAGCTGCCCACTAAGTGTTGGGCAGCTGGAGGAATGAGCGGGGGCATCACTGTGCCCTTCGACACAAATCTGCCGCCCTCGTGGAGCCTCTCCTGGCTCTAGCCACGCAAAATGCCCCCTTCGGCAGAGTCCCTTTGGACTCTGAAAATAATGGTGCCCCTAACGCTGGAGCGGCCCACTGCCTTCCGGGGCCGCTCTGATTGCCACCACTATGCCAGGCAACGTTGTAGCCTTCACGGGACTCTGAACAACTGGCCCCAACCACGTGGGGGTGGCCCACTGCCTTCCGGGGCCACCCGGTACCTTTAGCGCCTCGGTGCCAATGCCCCTGCCGTTGGAGACCCACGCGGGGGACTCGTGAGCCTCGCAGGCTCTTTGACCAAGTCGTGGCCCCGGAGTCCCTCTGGACTCTAACTAAATCTCACCCCAACGTTGGAGCGTCAGTGCTCTAAATACTCAGGCCCCCTTTGAGCCTCACGGGGCTCGAGGAGCACTGTGCCCGCCCTTTGAGGGAGCGTCCGGCGCGCTGAGGCCCATAATGCAGCCCCCACTCACCGGGACTCTGGCGGCTGCGCTTGCGAGGCTCCTCGATGGATCTTCTGCGTGTCTCCTCTGGCTGGGCTCAGCTTCCGCTCGCGAGCCAGACGACGGACTTCCTCACTCCAAGCCAGGCCCCGCCCACGTCTCGGTGCGGGTTGCCTGGCTTCCTGGATGTCCCGGGCGGCGGCGGTGAATTTCTCGGGGTGATGCGGGGTGGGCACCCGCCTTCGTGGATGAAACCTACAGCGGCAAGGTCCCCGGCGGGGTGGGCACCCGCTGGGGGTGTTAAGTTTCCAATAAAGCGGGGTAGGCTCCCGCTCGAGCGCCACAATGCGGGGTGGGCTCCCGCTCGATCTGGCAGAAGCGGGGGAATCCCTACGTCGGTGTTCCCTCGCAGATCGTCGTAGCGCCACGCTGCCGGTCCCACGGCAGGCGCTACTCAGCAAAATAGGCACAGCGCTCCCCAGGCGTTTTAGGGACACCAACAAGCGCAAAGTCCAGCAAAGTCCCTAGGAGGGTGGGCAGGGGGCCAGGCTGGGCCAGGGGCCAGCTCACTGGGCCCTCCAAGGCAGGGAGGCAATCCCAAGTGGCGGTTCCTCCTGGCCTCCAGCAGCAGCCCCCTCCTGTCAGGATCCAAAAGAGAACACCAAATGTAAGGGGACACAGCCCCTTTTTATACAGTAAAACCCTTTGTCTTCAGGGTGCAGGGAAGGGGCGAACCAGTTACAACTGGTTCCTGAGCACTTTGTTTTGCTCAGCCCCTCTCCCTATTCAGTGGACAGGCCAGGGTCATCAGACGCACCAAAGGGGATGGAGCCAGCATTGTGTGGGGAAAGCCCTGCCCTATTCAGGACCCAGGTGCACTCCTCCCCAGCCATCAGTATGCTAAACTCCCTATTCACCACTGGGTGACTCCTCCTGACTCTGGGGATTTCCCTAGCCCGCCACATGACATCAGCCAGCCAATCGCCAGACAAGCCACACATTTCATACTGCACACAGAAGTGCCCACTTCTAGAAGTGGCACTTCCACACTAGGTACATGCACGCCGCACACATCATCGCGCAGCATTCAATCACACAAGTCCGCACATACCAAACTTGAGCCTGCACACCCCACGCATCAGGAACTACCAGGACACATACATTCCCCCATGCATTCCTATGGGAGGGCAGGCCAACCTCAACACACGCATGCACTTTACCCTGGGACACAGTGGTAAAGTGCGCAAAAGTCAAAAAATCACTAAACCAAGTCACCAACAAAAAGCAAAAAGTTTCGGGGTGAACCTGCCAGAAGGGCCGGGTCCAACAGAGCCCATTCCCCATTGTTAGAACCGGCGGTCTCTAGTTGGCAGAGGTAAAGACTTCTGACAAATAGGGACCCACCAACTCTAGTCAGGGCAAGGGGATTACACACTCAGATAACCCCTGCTACCCCCTTGAATACACTACAGATGGACACGACACAGAAGTTATTATAAAAATAGTATTTTTATACAAGGCTTAGCACAAGACCAAATAACAACAAAAATATACCACAGTCTTAATAAATACTCTTTGGAAGGAAAAATAATAGTTCAAGTAAGGTTTCTTCTTGGCAAATAGTTCTTTAGCAACAAAATTAAGTATTCTTCTGAACCACGGTTCTTTGGCAACAATGTGACCCCCACAGGAGTCACACGACATCGAGTCTACGATATTCCCAAGGTTCGGCGTCGACCGCGAGGAGCGCTACGTCGAGCCTGGAGTTGCAAAAGACCCCACAAGTACAGTACCTTGAGAAATGAAGAAAACGATGATCCACGGCGTCGAGATGTCGGCGTCGAGGCCGGCGTCGATCGTGCCTCGGAGTCGGGTCGATCTGCAGCGGCGTCGAGAGATGTCGGGCCGGAGCAGCGCTCACGGTGTCGAGAAGGTCGTCGAGTCGATGCGATCAGCAGCGGCGTCGAGACGGGGTCACTTGGAGCTGGGGCCGATACCCACTGCTCACTGGCGTTGCTGCTGGCGTCGATCAGGCCCGGCGGCCGGGCGTCGAAGGCTCGGAACACTGGAGCCGTTACTCACGATGTCGAGCTGGATTCGGCGGCGTCGGCGGCATCGAGACTGCAGATTTTCGATTGTGTACTGGAGACAACACTTTCCAGCAACCAGAAGTTCAGAAGATGATGAAGTCCTTTGGCCCTGTGACTTCAACAGGAGACTGGCACTCTTCCAGCCCTTGGAGATTTTCTAGCAAGCTTTAGAGAGTACACACCAAGTTCCTCTCTCCTTGTTCCTTGGCAAAAATAAAGAAGCAGCTTTCAGGTTCCCCACAGCAAACAGCACACTGGCAGAATGGGGAGGCAAGTCCTTAGATCAGCAGGCTTCTTGTCCTTGGTACAGGTTTCCTTGTCAGAAGTGATCTGAGCTCTTGGTTCAGGGGTCCTTCTCTTATACCCCTTTTCTCCTTTGTTCCCTTTGTCCAAGCAGGGAAATTCCCCCCATCTCAGGTTCGTTGTGGGTGTTGCCAGGCAGAGGCACCTGGCCTATTCACTAAGCAGGGCAGAGTCCTCAGCCGCCCAGCAGGAGGCGGAGCCAGTATTGTGTCAGGCAGGGCAGGCTACTCTTCCCTCACTCTATGTGCAAATGCCTCATTCACCCCACACTGGCTCATTCAGACCTCTGGAGCCACACAGCCCCTGACACTCACACCAAACCAGCAGAGACCGGTGGATAGTTGGACAAGAAACTAGCCACTTTCTAAAAGGGCTATTTTCAAACACAGAATTTAAAAACCATCCATCCTAAAGGGTGTGTAATTAAATTCTGAGTTCAGGGATACTAAACTTGACCTGCTACCATGCTCCCTGAGTCAGATAGATTATAATGGAGTTAATAATCAGTCTGCCCAGTCTGGCCTATTGGAGGCAGGTAGCCCTTCAATAGCGAAAAACGAAAATGGCTGTAATTCACTATTAGGTCATGCACACGTATCAGGGCATGACCTCCCTTTTACCAACAATGCACCCTGCCCTAGGGCCTACCATAGAGGTGTCTGAAATCTGGCAAAGTGAAGGTTTAGAGACTGGCAAGTAGGTTTCCTTGCCAAGTCGACATGGCAGTCAGGGACTGCACGCAGGCGCTGCGGTGGCAGGCCTGAGACACATTTTACAATCTGCTTCTGTGGGTGGCACAACCAATGCTGCAAGCCCACCAATAGCAGTTAACTTACATGCCCTTGGCACACGCAGTGCACTAGACTAGGGTCTGAACAGTAAGTCAACCAAGCCAATCATGGTGACACCAATCAATGTAACAATTTAACATAGGGAGCACTTGCACTGTGGCACTGGCCAGCAGTGGCACAGTACCCAAAGCAATATTCCAGCAAAAACATCATAAACAGAGGAGGCAAAAAGAAAAAAAATGGAGGAGAGACTCATGCCAATGATGCCAGGTCTAACACGTGTCCCCTCCAGCTGAAATTTGGGGAGAACTACCCTTCACCCAGGGAGTCCTCATCACTAAGGCGGAAAAATCTGGACAGACCATCAGCATTGGCGTGATCTGTACCAGGGCGGTGTTCCACCGTAAAGTCCATCCCCTGTAGGGAAATGGACCACCTCAACAGCTTTGGGTTCTCACCCCTCATCTGCATTAACCATCTGAGGGGCCTGTGGTCTGTCTGAACCCGGAAGTGAGTCCCAAACAGGTAGGGTCTTAGCTTCTTCAGCGCCCAGACCACAGCAAATGCCTCAAGCTCTATCGCACTTCACCTTTGTTCCCTGGGAAGTAACCTCCAGCTGATGAAGGCTACAGGTAAGTCTCGGCCCTCCTCATTGATATGTGCTAGAACAGCCCCCACACCATGCTCTGAAGCGTCTGTCTGGACAATGAATTCTTTTGAATAGTCGGGTGCCTGGAGGACCGGTGCTGTACACATTGCAGTTTTCAGGGTGTCAAAGGCGTTCTGACAGGCGTCAGTCCAGATCACAAGTCTCGGCTGCTTCCTGGAAGTCAGCGAGGTCAAGGGGTGCACAATGTTGCCATACCCCTTGACAAACCTCCTGTAGTAACCCGTGAGACCCAAGAAGGCTCTCACCTGAGTCTGGGTTTTGGGCGGTTCCCATGCCAGGATGGTATCTATCTTGGGTTGCAGGGGGGCCACCTTGCCGCTCCCTACTTGGTGCCCCAAGTACACCACTGAACCCTGCCCAATCTGGCACTTACTGGCCTTGATTGTGAGGCCTGCTCTGCGCAGGGCCAACAACACTTCCTGGAGGTGGCGCAAGTGTTCCTCCCAGCTGGCGCTGAACACTGCTATATCGTCCAGGTAGGCGGTGCTGAAATCTTCCAGCCCGGCCAATACCTGGTTAACCAACCTCTGGAATGTGGCAGGGGCATTCTTCATCCCAAAGGGCATCACCCGGAACTGGTAGTGCCCATCTGGTGTGGAGAATGCAGACCTCTCTTTTGCCCCATCAGTCAAGGCGATCTGCCAGTACCCAGACGTTAGATCAAATGTACTAAGGTACCGGGCAGCCCCCAACCCATCGATGAGCTCATCAGCTCTGGGATGGGGTGCGCGTCAGTCTTGGTGACCAAATTGAGTCCTCGGTAATCCACACAGAACCGAAGTTCTGGTGAAGCACCAGGCGCTGCAGCCTTTGGGACCAAGACCACTGGGCTGGCCCAAGGACTGCTTGAGGACTCAACCACCCCTAAGGCAATCATCTTGGAGACATCCTCCTTGATATATGCTCTGACCTTTTTAGTCACCCGGTAGGCCTTGTGCCTCACAGGAGTGCTGTCCCCAGTGTCCACATCATGGACACACCATTGAGTGACACCAGGGATTAAGGAAAACAGATCAGGGAATTGTACCAACAGATGGCGACAATCTTGCTGCTGCTCAGGGGTCAATGTGTCAGAGGGGATAACACCATCCACTGACCCATCTTTTTCTTTTGCACACAGGAGGTCAGGAAGAGGCTCACTCTCCTCCTCCATCCCAGCATCTGTGACAAGGAGCATGCCCACTTCGGACCTTTCTAAGTGGGGCTTTAACCGGTTGACATGCAGGACCCTTAAGGGGTTCCTGGGAGATTTCAAGTCCACCAAGTAGGTGACATCGCTATTTTTCTCCACAACCTCAAATGGTCCAGTCCACCTGTCCTTGAGCGCACAAGGTTCCACAGGGGCCATGACCCAAACTTTCTGACCAGGTTGAAGCTCCACCAGAGTGGCATTCTGATCGTACCACCGCTTCATCTCTTCCTGGCTGGCCTCCAGATTTGCCTGAGCAAGATCTCTGAAGCGCCGAGTCTGGTTCCTAAAGGCCAGCATGTAACTATATACATCCTGGGGAGGTTTCCTGAGAGATTGCTCCCAGCCTTCTTTAACCAGACTCAAAGGTCCTCTTACCTGGTGACCATACAAAAGCACAAATGGGCTGAACCCTAGAGACTTCTGTGGCACCTCACGGTAAGCAAACAGCAGGCATGGCAAGAGGACGTCCCATTTACGCCTCATTGGTTCTTCAAGACCCATGATCATGCCTTTGAGGGTCCGGTTGAATCTCTCAACCAGCCCATTACCTTGGGGGTGGTAAGGAGTGGTAAACTTGTAGGTTAGCCCACACTCCTTCCACAGAGACTTCATATAATTAGAAATGAAGTTGGTGCCCCGGTCTGACACCACCTCTCTGGGGAACCCCATGCGGGAGAAAACACCCATCAGTGCCCGTCCCACCACGGGGGCCGTCACTGTGCGGAGAGGGATGGCTTCCGGGTACCGGGTGGCATGGTCCACCAGGATAAACCTGTTGCCCATGGCTGTCTTGGGGTCCAGTGGCCCCACAATGTCAATTCCCACTCGCTCAAAGGGGGTACTGACGACAGGAAAAGGTTGGAGGGGAGCCTTCTGCTTCTGCCCACTTTTCCCACTTGCCTGGCAAGTTTGACAGGTCCTACAATGGATATCTGAATCCCTTCTCATCTGGGGCCAATAAAAATGGGTGACAAGCCTGTCATAGGTCTTGTCCTGCCCCAGATGTCCAGCTAACGGAACGTCATGAGCCAACCCCAGTAGGAAGGCTCTGAAGCGCTGGGGTACCACCAGCACACGGGCTGACCCTGGCTCAGCAGCCTTAGGCTCGCTATACAGGAGGTCGTTCTCCCAGTAGATCCAATGTGATCCTGACTGATCACCTGTCATTTGGGCTGTGGCCTGCTGCCTCATACCCACAAGAGAAGGGCACACTTTCTGCTCAGCACAAAATTCCTCCCTGGAGGGACCACCATCCTGCTGCCAATCGGTCAGCTCGGGCAGGTCTCCCAGTTCGGCCACTTGTTCTCCTGTCGGTTCCAGGGCATCCCCCTCAGGGTCTGCTCCCTCCTGGACTGCGGGAACGATGGGGAACGGTTTCCCGCGCCCCCTGCCTCTTCTCTTCACAGTTGGGACCTGGGCCATACTTTCAGGCTCCAGGGCCCCATCAACACCCTTACTAACTGACATGGACCAGGTGGTCGCACACACCCACTCAGGCAGACCCAACATTTCCAGATGCGATTTTCTCTCCACCTTAGCCCAAGGGGAGTCCTCCAAATCATTGCCCAGGAGACAATCAACAGGCATGGCGGGCCTCACAGCAACCTGAAGAGTAACTGAGACCCCCCCCACTCAAAAGGAACTTGAGCTACCTCACACTGACTCTGTGAGTTGTCAGCAGCTACCACAGGGTAGAATGCATGAGGGACCACCTGCTCTCTGGACACCAAGTGACACTTGACAGCTGTCACACTCGCTCCGGTGTCTCTGAGAGCTTCCACCCTATGGCCATTAATGGTCACCCACTGCCTATATTTCTTAGTGTTACTAGGCAGAGGGGTTGGAGGGACCATTTCCACGTCTCCTAAAGAGACCAGGGACATTTCTGCGGGACCTCACCCACCGGGGGCACCCATCTCATTCCCTCCCAGGGCTACACTCGCTACCCGACGGGGGGTGCACGCGGCGGTGCATTCGAATCCTTCATGGGACACTGGGGATCATAATAACGGTGTCCCACCTGCTTACAAACATAGCAGGTCATGGGGCCCCTGTGAACAGGTTTACCTGTCGGGGCCTCTGGCTTCTTTACAGGGGGAGGCTGGGAACCCTTCCCTTGGGTCCCTTGGGGATTACTTTGGGGCCCTTTCTGGAACTCCCTCTGTTTACCCCTGTCCCCCCCCACTCTTCTGCTGGGGACCCTGCCCACCCTTGGCTGAGTCTCCCACTGGACCCTTGTGGACCCTGGTACTGACCCAGCGGTCCGCCTCCTCAGCAAGTTTTCTAGGGTTAGATATCTTGCTATCAACAAGGTGCTGGCGTAGCTCTGGAAAACAGTTATTAGACAAGTGCTCCCAAGCAAACAAATCATAAAGAGCATCATAACTATCAACCTTGCTACCCTTTATCCAACCATCCATGGTTCTGCAGAAAAAAGACACATATTCAACCCACGTAGTACCAGGCAACTTCTTACATTCTCTAAAGGTTTGTCTGTACTTTTCTGGAGTTAAGCCATATCTCAGCATTAAAGCATCTTTCATATGAGTATAAGACATCCTATCCTCAGCAGGAAGGCTCAACAAGGTATCTCTCCCTTCATTTGTAAAGTGGCTCCACAACCCCGTTCCCTAATCTTTCTCAGGGACCCGGTGGGCCAACAATGCTAACTCATATGCTTTAAACCATTGGCTAATATCTTCATTCTTACTGTAATCTTTGATCACATCTTTAGGAAAATAAAACCTACTTTCTGCAGGCACAGATGGAGCGCTGCCACCAGAGGGATTCAACTCTAAACTCTTTTCTTTAAGTTTCATCTCCCTCAACATCTTCTCACGTTCAAACGCTAATTTCTCTCTCTCAAAATCTAATCTTTTGCTCTCCATTTCAGCCTCTCTCAGGCTTTTGGCTTTTTCTAATTCCAACTGCCCTCCTAATTTAAGTTTTGCCATTTCTAACTTGTGCCCCCTCTCCCTCTCCCTGTCTTCTAACTCTTCAGGGGAAAGGTTCCTAGAGGACGCACTACTGCCGGGAGATGACACTGGCCCATTTGTGGGTTCTTCCACTTCCTCTTCCTCCTCTTCTTCCTCTTCCGGTACCACCCCCGGATCAGAGGGATTTCTGGCCTCTAACCAGGCCTTCAGCGCTTTGAGGAAGCCGTATTTCTTTGTGACACCTGTGGTAGGAACTTTAAACTGCTTGCAAAATCCTTTTAGATCTTTTAGCGTGTAGGAATCTATCTTCTCCTTATCAAATTCCCCCAAAACAATCTCCACAGGTGTAGCAGCTCCGGCATTCTCCATGGTCCAAACTGGCAGTGTTTAAAAAAATAAGCTCCAGGAATGCGGAGAACAAAAATAGAATATCCTACCAAAACAGATTGTGGCTGCGTTATGGTCTGCTTTCACTATGTAGCGTATACTAATCACTGCACATGAGTCATAAATGCAAAGTTCAAATCCTCACCGCTGACCACCAATGTTAGAACCGGCGGTCTCTAGTTGGCAGAGGTATACACTTCTGAAAAATAGGGACCCACCAACTCTAGTCAGGGCAAGGGGATTACACACTCAGATAACCCCTGCTACCCCCTTGGTAGCTTGGCAGAGCAGAGAGGCTTATCTCAGAGGCAGTGTGTTAAGCATTTATGACCACATACAGTAATAAAGTGAATACACTACAGATGGACACGACACAGAAGTTATTATAAAAATAGTATTTTTATACAAGGCTTAGCACAAGACAAAATAACGACAAAAATATACCACAGTCTTAATAAATACTCTTTGGAAGGAAAAATAATAGTTCGAGTAAGGTTTCTTCTTGGCAAATAGTTCTTTAGCAACAAAATTAAGTATTCTTCTGAAGCACGGTTCTTTGGCAACAATGTGACCCCCACAGGAGTCACACGACGTTGAGTCTACGATATTCCCAAGGTTCGGCGTCGACCGCGAGGAGCGCTACGTCGAGCCTGGAGTTGCAGCAGACCCCAAAAGTACAGTACCTTGAGAAATGAAGAAAACGATGATCCACGGCGTCAAGATGTCGGCGTCGAGGTCGGCGTCGATCGTGCCTCGGAGTCGGGTCGATCTGCAGCGGCGTCGAGAGATGTCGGGCCGGAGCAGCGTTCACGGCGTCGAGAAGGGCGTCGAGTCGATGCGATCAGCAGTGGCGTGGAGACGGGGTCGCTTAGAGCTGGAGCCGATACTCACTACTCACTGGCGTCGATACCGGCGTCAAGACGGGGTCACTTGGAGCTGGGGCCGATACCCACTGCTCACTGGCGTTGCTGCTGGCGTCGATCGGGCCCGGCGTCCGGCGTCGAAGGCTCGGAACACTGGAGCCGTTACTCACGATGTCGAGCTGGATTCGGCGGCGTCGGCGGCGTCGGCGGCGTCGAGACTGCAGATTTTCCCTTGTGTACTGGAGACAACACTTTCCAGCAACCAGAAGTTCAGTAGATGATGAATTCCTTTGGCCCTGTGGCTTTAACAGGAGACTGGCACTCTTCCAGCCCTTGGAGATTTTCTAGCAAGCTTTAGAGAGTACACACCAACTTCCTCTCTCCTTGTTCCTTGGCAAAAATAAAGAAGCAGCTTTCAGGTTCCCCACAGCAAACAGCACACTGGCAGAAGGGGGAGGCAAGTCCTTAGATCAGCAGGCTTCTTGTCCTTGGTACAGGTTTCCTTGTCAGAAGTGATCTGAGTTCTTGGTTCAGGGGTCCTTCTCTTATACCCCTTTTCTCCTTTGTTCCCTTTGTCCAAGCAGGGAAATTCCCCCCATCTCAGGTTCATTGTGGGTGTTGCCAGGCAGAGGCACCTGGCCTATTCACTGAGCAGGGCAGAGTCCTCAGCCGCCCAGCAGGAGGCGGAGCCAGTATTGTGTCAGGCAGGGCAGGCTACTCTTCCCTCACTCTATGTGCAAATGCCTCATTCACCCCACACTGGCTCATTCAGACCTCTGGAGCCACCCAGCCCCTGACACACACACCAAACCAGCAGAGACCGGTGGATAGTTGGACAAGAAACTAGCCGCTTTCTAAAAGGGCTATTTTCAAACACAGAATTTTAAAACCATCCTTCCTAATGGGTGTGTTATTAAATTCTGAGTTCAGGGATACTAAACTCGACCTGCTACCATGCTCCCTGACTCAGATAGATTATAATGGAGTTAATAATCAGTCTGCCCAGTCTGGCCTATTGGAGGCAGGTTGCCCTTCAATAGTGAAAAACGAAAATGGCTGTAATTCACTATTAGGTCATGCCACACGCATCAGGGCATGACCTACCTTTTACCAACAATGCACCCTGCCCTAGGGCCTACCATAGAGGTGTCTGAAATGTGGCAAAGTGAAGGTTTAGAGACTGGCAAGTAGGTTTCCTTGCCAAGTCGACATGGCAGTCAGGGACTGCACGCAGGTGCTGCGGTGGCAGGCCTGAGACACATTTTACAAGCTGCTTCTGTGGGTGGCACAACCAGTGCTGCAAGCCCACCAGCAGCAGTTAACTTACATGCCCTTGGCACACGCAGTGCACTAGACTAGGGTCTGAACAGTAAGTCAACCAAGCCAATCATGGTAACACCAATCAATGTAACAATTTAACATAGGGAGCACTTGCACTGTGGCACTGGTCAGCAGTGGCACAGTGCCCAAAGCAATATTCCAGCAAAAACATCGTAAACAGAGGAGGCAAAAAGAAAAAAAATGGATGAGAGACTCATGCCAATGATGCCAGGTCTAACACCCATTCAGTAGTTGAGTCCTCAGAATTCTGGGCATTTCTGATCTTTAGACCTGCAACTTTCTTCTTTTTGAACTGTGGCTTTTGATTTGGCTGTTCTTCGTTTTTGGAAGTGTAATCTTGAGCGTGCTGCTTGTCTTTGGACTTTGTACGCTCTTCTTGTCTCTCTGACCATCCTTCCCTCTCACCGTTTTTTGATGAACCCTGAAAGGAACGAGAGGAACATGTATCAGTATCCTGATACCTGTCAGGTTCCCTAATATTATCCCTATTCCTGACATTATTCCAATTTAACAGGGCTCAGGTGGAGGAGATCTACCTTGGGATTGAGATCTATATCCCTTAATGTTTGTTGTTTTTTATTTTACCACTTCTTTTTAGAAGAAGCAGGCATCTGCTTTAAAGTGTCCTTTTCAGGACTACCCATTAGCTGTGGTTTTAAAGCTTTTCCACCCAAACTGTGTCTGCCTAATTCTGCAAACGCAGTTACAATTATTTTCAGTAGTTCCTGTTCTAAAGGACTGAACTTCCTTAGATGTTGGCAGATAGCCACTGACGCTGCCTTCCCTTCAATATTTGCTAAAATTATGGCTGATACCAGGGCATAGTTACCTAGTAACTTCATCCCTAAGTTCAGAGCAGGCTCTGGTCTATACTACTTGTGTATTTGTCTTAGTACATCGGGTATCACCGCTAATGAAGGAATACATGAGTAATGGTATAAATGGCAGCAAAGACTGTACCCCAAGTGGTACAATACTCTCCTTGTGGTGGTATTCCCATGGGCAAGCAGATTGTTAGCATCCTGTGTTTTTCATATGGAGTAGTATTCAGGAATACTACTTTTTACTGTGTTATTTTCTGAGCTACCTAGAATGGCATTTGTTCACGTTTTGTGGGCATTTTGCCCATCACTGCGTGTAATGTTTGTGGTTTGATTTTAGTTGCTGTACCCTGAGAAAGAGTACCATTTGCTGCAACTGTTGCTGGTTGAACTGTGAAAAGCCTCATGATGAATTGCGTCATGTTTCTGTAGATTTTAATTAAATCTTTGTGTTGGATGAGTAAGTCTCCTTGTGGTACTGTTTCATTGTCAGGATGTGGTTTGTAGGTCGCTAATATCGGCCATGTTGCCCCTTCTCCTCCAAATGAGCCTAATCTTACTCTACCTCTTATATGGGGTAGGGCGCCTTTAAACCAGTATAAATGTTCCTGGTACGTGAGAGGAACCTCTATGTCCTCGAACAGACAATATTCCGCGGGTGCAGCTCCTTCTGTATAGTACTGAAATGTCTGTGTTCTGGCATCTCATGCACAAATAAAATACCTCTGTTTTGTTAGATTTGTGTGCCTCAATCACGAAAACTACTAAGCCACCACTGGCTGATAAACTATTTTCTAACAATTTTAGGGTGATTGTATGTCTGAATTTTTCTGCAATTGCGTCTGCATCTTCTTCTCTGGCTGAGAGGTGCAGATTTACTACTGGGTTATCCCCAATCTCAGTCATTTTTGTTAAGAAGAAGTTTGTTCAAGGGAACTCAGATAAGATTTTAATGCATGATTTTAGGAACACTGGGTCCTTCAAGCTTGATTAACTTACAGCTAATAAATAGGATATTTAGCCTATTCAGCTGTGGCGGATTTTTATGCCCCCCATGACAGTCGTCTCTGGTGTTTTTGAGTAGGGATCTCTGAGAATGGCATGACTCAACTACTCCGATTCTACTGTTAAGTACCCAACCAACGTGTGTGGTGCCATGCCGTGCAGTTTCTATATATCCTATACAGGATCTGCGTGTTCGGATAACATAAACTGTGGGTTTGGTAGCACACTGGTTCCGAGCAGCCCCACCGGATATGTTAACCTGTTTGCATTAGCTAGCTCACAGTGCCACCAGAATCTCCTCTTAACGGGGAGAGAATCATTTCTGGCAACCTCAGAACATGACAACCTTGATCCCTCAGGATCATGGAAACAATATATTACTTTTCGCTCAGTCAGTCGTGCTTACTTTGTTTGTCACAGTGATACACAGAATAAACGGCCTGGATGTTTCAATAAGGATATATTGAACAGCTGTTATTCTAGTGTAGAATAGAGTTGCTATAACAACCATTAGACAGTAGCAGAGATATATTATTAGCAGTACTACGAAAGCGAAGGGATGGTATAGTTTTATAATCATGCTGTAACCATGAATATATACAAGTATATGAGACACATGATAATAAAGTGTGTCTCCCTAACTAGATGTACCTAAATGTACCTAGCATTGGTGTAGGTGTTATGAGCTATGCGCTATACCAAGAATCCCTCTAAGGTCTAGTCAACCCCATTACCTGAGTAAGGAGAGAATATGCGACCTCATCCTGGTCTCAAGTTGGACACCCCACGAGGGATGTTAGACCACTGCTAGCTGGAGCATCTCCATGCAGGAACCTCAGCATCTCTGGTCAGGTCTCCCAGGGGTCCTACCTTGCTGTGCTACTGTGTCAGCCTAAAGGATGACATCGGGCTTGAACTTTAACATAGATATTATATAGGAGATGTTACTCCTGCTGTGAGTCCTGCTGTGCTTTGAAAAAGCCTCATGCATAATGTATGCGTATCGAACCAGAGAGAAACCTGCGTTCTGAATGCAGTGTTGTATCTAGGTATAAGGTCAACCCCTTTAAATTGTGAGAAGTGTAATGTAGTGGGAGAACCGGTATGTATAAAATGTAGGGAAGGGAGGGAACAGAAGGGTAGTGCCTGAGTGATCTGATGTGTGCATGGGTGGTGCTTGGGTGAATAGATGAGTGCATGGATAGTGCCTGGGTGATTGGAAGAATGTATGAGGATTGTCCGTGTGATTAGATGAGTGCTTGGGTACTGCCTGGGTGAGTCGATGAATGCATGGGTAATGCCTCAGTAAATGGATGAGGGCATGTATAGTGGAAGAGTAATTGGATGAGGGCATGGATAGTTCCTAGTTGATTGAGAGAGTGCATACATAGTGCCTGAGTGAATGGATGAGTGCATGGGTAATGCTTGGGTGATTAGATGTTTAGTGCCTGAGTGAATGGATGAGCACATATGTAGTGCCTGAGTGAGTGGATGAGTGCAAGGGTAATGACTGGGTGATTTATATGTACATGGGTAGTGCATGGGTGATTGCATGAGTGCATGGATAGTGCCTGGGTGATTGGATGAGCAGAAGGTTAGTACCTGAGTGATTGGATGAGTGCATGGGTAGTGTTTGGGTGATTGGATGAGTGGAAGATTAGCACCTTGGTAATTTGATAAGTACATGGATAGCACCTCATTGAATGGGTTAGTGCCTGGTTGGTTGAATGAGTGTGTCGGTAGCACTTGGGTGACTGGATGAGTGCAGAAATATCACCTCTTTGAATTGCATGCAGTTTTGTGTTGCTGATAGTATTAGTGCAAGAATGAAGCGTGGTTAATTAGATAAGTGCATAGAAACTGGTTGTGTGAATGAAAGAGTGCATGGGTAGTGGCTGTTTGAATGAACAAGAGCAAGGATAGTGCCTGGGTGATTGAATATGTGCATGGTTAGTACCTGGGTAAATAGATGAGTGCATGAGTGAATGGATCAGTGCAAGGGTACTGCCTGAGTAAATGAATAAGTATAAGGGTAATGTGTGACTGATTGGATGAGTCGAAGCTGGTGCCTGGGTAATTGCCTGAGTATAAGGATAGTGCCTGGGTGATTGGGTAAATGAATGCATAGTGCCTGTGTGATTAGGTGAGTGCATGGATAGTGCCTGGGTGATTGGATGAGTGCATGGGTTGTGCCTCAGTGAATGGATTAGTGCATGGGTAGTGACTAAGTGAATGAACAAGCACATGCATAGTGTTGCAGTGAATGAATGAGTGCTGGGGTAGTGCCGGGGTGAATGGATGAGTGCATGGATGATGCCTGAGTCAATTGATGGGTGCATGGTAACTGCTGGGTGAATTAATGTGTGCATGGTGAATGGTGCCTGGGTGAATGGATTAATGCCTGGGTAGTACCTGATTGATTGGATGAGTTCATGGGTAGGGTCTAGGTAAATAGATGAGTGCATGGGTAGTTCCTGGGTGAATGGATGAGTAGAAGGTTAGTGCCTTGGTAATTGGATGTGTGCATGCATAGTGCCTGGGTGAATGGATGAGTGAATGGGTAGTACCTGAGTAAATAGATGAGTAAACAGGTAGTGTGTGAGCGAATGGATGAGTGCAAGGGAAGTATAGTGGTCATTGGATGAGTGCATGGGTAGGGACTGAGTGAATTAATGAGAACATACATAGTGCCTGAGTGAATAGATGAATGCATAAGTAGTGCCTGGTTAAATTGATACATACATCAGTAGGGCCTGAGTCAATGTAAGAGTGCATGGGTAGTGCCTGAATGAGAGGACATGTGCATAGTTAGTGTCTGGGTGATTGCATAGTGCATGAGTAGTGCTGAGTGAACAAATGAGTGCAAGAGTAGTACTTGGGTGATTGTATGAGTGCATGGGCAGTGTCTGAGTGATTTCATACGTGCACAATAAGTGCCTGGGTGAATGGATGAGTACATGTGTAGTGCGTGAGTGAATAGATGAGTACAAGTGTAGTGCCTGGATCATTGGATGAGTGTATTGGTAGTACCTAAGTTAATGGATGAGTGCAAGTGTAGTGCCCAAGTGCAAAGATGAGTGCAAGGGTGGTGTCTGGGTAATTGGATGTAGGCATGGGAAGTGCCTATTTGAATTTATGAGTGCATGCATAATTTCTGAGCAATGGATTAGTTCAAGGGTAGTGCCTGGGTGAAAGTGTAAGTGCATGGATAGTGCCGGGGTGATTGGAAGAAAGTATGAGTAGTGCCTGAGTGATTGGATAAGTACTTGTGTACTGCCTGGGTGATTGGATGAGTGCAAGAGTAGTGTCAAGGTGATTGTGAGAGTGCATGGATAATGAATGCATAAGTGCATGGGTACTGCTTGGGTGATTGGATTAGTGCATGGGCAGTGTCTGGTTGATTGTATGGGTGTGTGGGTAGCACATAGGTGATTGCATGAGGGAAGAGTAATGCCTGGGTGATTGGAAGAGTGTAAGGTTATAGCCTAGGTCAAGAGTAGTAGTAGTAGTACAAGAGTAGTAGCTTTGTGATTGACTGAGTACATGAATAGAGCCTGATAGATTTAGTGAATGCATGTATACTGACTGTATGATTGGATGAGCCCATGAGTAGAGCCTGGGTGAGTTGATGAGTGAATGGGTTGTCACTCAGTGAATGGATTAGTGCATACATCATGTCTGGGTGATTGCATAGTGCATAGGTAGCGCCTGGGGGATTGGGGATTGTCTGAGTGGTTAGATTTATTTAAGTGCAGTACCTGAGTGATTTTATGACTGCTTAGGTAGTGGCTGGAAGATAGTACAAATGCAACTGCTGTCCCTGGGAGATGGGATACGTTCATAAGTAGTAACTCAATAAATACATCACTAGATTAGTGATTTGACACAAGTAATATATCTGGACTTCAAACCACTGTGAAAAAACAAAAACAGACACAAATGTGTTAGAATTTCATTTTGAACATTAGGCAACCAAACAACATAAAATATTTTGTAACCAAAACTTTAATTCAATATAGACAAATGTTTTACTGTTTTTTCCTGTTTACAGCGCTCATACATGTTCACTTTCAACAGTGCTTTGTAAAAAGACTCATCGTGAAACAGTGGGAAAAAGCAATCAATGGATTGTAACACAACAAAAAACAAATGTGCACAGTAGATCATTGCAACTAGGTCATACTGTTCACTGCACTCACTACATGTGTTTTTAATACTGGCATGCTGATAGGTTACTACCTAAATCAAAGCAATTATATCATAAAACTGTTTCTGATATGTTTATATCTGATACAAAATGTCCCACAATTATGAAACAGTTGTCATTTTTTTATTGGTAAAGAGACTTTTCACATGCAACTTAAGGCTACTGGTATTATAGTACCTCCATTTATTTTGTATCTGTAGTAACACAATGTAGTCCTTAAATATGTATAAATACATTTCTTGCAGTTAAAAATAGTCCTTAATTTCTAACAGCTTGCTGTTGACAATATCCCCCAATAGGCTGAATCATGTCTCAGAAACACATAAACCATATATAAATTTGAACCCAAGAATACATTTTATTATCCAAGATTCTCCTTAGAACTTCAGTTCTAGAATTAGTGAATATGAGTTTAGTACATTTTTGGGTACTTTTGATTTGAATGTCACTTGGATATCATTGCACTCTGTCCATCCCGTTTTACATCTTAAAGATATTGTGTAGTGTCCAAAGGTTATAGTAACTCCTTCATGAAATATGATTGCAAAAGTTGTAAAAGATCTTTTTGAGATAGAAATTTGAGCAGCTTTAAAGTTTGTAATTTCAGTTCCTAATTTAGTACCATCCACTCTGCTTCGTTGTTGCATGACTATGGCATATTTTCTATACAATTGTAGAAAAAGGATTTCTCTGCAGTTTGGACAGGTCTCAATGGGTGTTTGCAGTTAAATCTTCAAATCGCACAGCTTCAAAATTTAGTAATGTCAAGTACAGGAATCATTCTTAATTGATTTAAGTGCTAGATATACATTAACAATCTTCACAGTTATGGGACCATTTATAAGATAAACCAAATAATATGGATATTCACATCTTCTTCATCTAATTGTCCTGGCATTACCATAAGAAATCATTGATCATCCAGCTGAAGATTTTGAGAGAACACTACTGATCCAGAACAGTCATCAGTGAGTTTTCTTATTCCAGAAGAAGACTGTATAATAATCCTATAACTTCTTAATTCTTCAAGTAAACCACACAGTTTTGAAGACATTCTTGTATCTACCTTTTAATATAATTGGTAAAATAAGGCAAATGACATGATCCATTTACCACTACATTTGCATTACAGTTCACTCCATATTTATAATCAGAGTGATAGCTTTGTATTTAGTCAGTGTTCTCTAGTTTTCTTTTCTTTCCTCCTTGTTGATTTTCTTTTTGTTCATCTTTGTGTTCAACTCTGATAGGCTCTTGTGATATTTTCTGCTCTTGGCACAGTATTGCGTTGGAAACAATAGGATACTGGCCCAAATGAGGAGCATATTGAGGTCTTAAATGATTATACTCTGTTGCACATCTCATTTCAGCACTTACTTTCGTCTCATCAAAATCAATCAGAAATAAACCAGACAATGTTTGATTTTACAACAAAGCAACATATGACATTCCTTCTTTGAATACACTACAGCTGATTCAGTGCAAGACCGAGTAACATGCACCAATATCCTCCCTGCGTCGCAGACCCGTCGTCACGCACACTCATTCATACATGCATTCATTGGTGGGGCCCATAACACCAACTCACACACATCACCATACACAAGTCTACACACAGGAGGAATGAGTAATTCAAGCCCTGGACATGTGGGGGAACACCTTATAACCTATAGGGAGGAAAAGTTATTTACAAATATACATAAATGCTCTTCTCCTACAGGTCCTTAAACCTAAACATCAAGGCACTCCTCCCACTTGGTCAATGGACCAATTAGTTGGATTGGTTGATGGTGATTTAGAACCAGCTAAAACACATTTTAAGATTCAGATCTTACCTTCCTTAAAAGAAATCACAGACTTGTTTTCTTTGTTAATCAATATCTTATTTATCTAAATATTTGCATTTGTCTCATTAAGTTTAGATTTATTATCAAATGTTCAATAAATCACAGAACATCATATTTACCTATTCTGTCTATTTGGAGTCCTCTAATTCATTGGCTCTGCATAATCAAATTTGCAGTCAATCGTCCGGAAGGAGGCCAAGCTTAAAGTTCTCTGCTCGGCACGCTAGAGTCCCAGAGATCGGCAAGGGACCAAAGGCGTGCAAGCATCTACGACTGCCCATAAATTCAGGAAAAGTTTGCAGTCATCAGATAATTGGGCAGCATCCGGAACCTCAGAGCAATGTGGCAAGGCAAAGCAACGTAGACCCAAAGCGCCGTGTTAACGAGCAGTCGCAGTGTCCGTGGCAGTGGTTGTGGTATTCCTCTCTATTCTACCATTGTTTTTATAAAAAAAATGAGGTGAAGAAGTTACAAATTATTACTTTAGGACAGTCGTGATTGGTTGGTTGGGATCGTTCGACGATAATGTTATACTTTTCAGTACAGTTTGAGGGGTGAGATCATTGGAAGGGTCAAGAGTTGAATTTTTCCGGTTTTTACTGTACAGTCCATTGTTTGGTTTTCTTGGCCGTCTTCCATGTTTGACCTTGTTCTGGTACACTATGGGTAAGAGTTTCTGACGAGGTTCAGAAGCTTTTGTCGCAAATGCGCACTTCACTCCACACCTTGTGGGACAGTGGCCACTTCATTGTGTGCTGACAGTGGCCATCTTGGATTTTAGGCCCAAATGTTAACTTAAGCAAAACAAACACAAAAAAGGAATTAATACATAGAAATAATGAATCTAATCTAATGTTAACCCCTTACTAATCCCTCTATGTTGTTGTATTTATCTAGCGTAAAGCGACATTTAAAGCAATTATATTAACCTTTTGGTCCTCCTCTCGGGCAACATTACAAAAGCAACATATATCATGCAGTATTCTATAACCACATATTCTATTGTTAATCTGCGTACGGATTTTAGTAGTGGGTATTTAGCCATGCAAATTGCAAATCCCACGTGTAATTCGAATATTAGTAATATTGAATATTTATTCATGCATCACCCTTTAATAATATTACTGTTAATAGGTTATATAATTAGTATTTTATGCAAAATGAGTATTTTATGCAAAATGGAGGGGTATACAAAATTTTGTACTACCGGCTCCATCACAACCAATATTAACCGATATTAACAAGACTTGTATCTACACTTAAACCTTGTGATTTGTGAACAGTTACTGCATATGCTAAAGACATTGGTCACTGCTTTTGATGGACATACAAGACTTTCACAAGTAGAAAACGTACAACGTATCTACCAATCTGCTTAACTTCAGCAATATCATCTTATTTTATGGCTAAGTGTTCCACATCAATTCTTTTTCCGCCAATTGCCAATTTTCAAAACTTTACCCATTGCACCATTCACTAGGCCTTCTTAAACATTTAAATTATGATGTAAGATTACATGAAAATGTTTACAGATGAGTAACTGTTTTTTATTCCTACAGTTTTTGACACAGACTTTTCTAAACTATTACATATTGATTGCAGCTTTTCTGTTAGTAGCACTGTAAACTCTTTGATGTTATCATTTGCTCTAATTTTTACGGTCTCTTATTTTTTCATATGCAATAATTGTTCATTGAATTTACTACAGTCCTCAAGAGTTGGATTCAAACAAACCATATACTTTTCTTCCTTAACAAAATTGTACATTACTTCAGCAGCTGATACATTACTTGGAAACATAATTTTGATTAGATGGGTTTGTAATACTGTCTTTCCCTCTTTTTTGAGAACTCCCAGTCCTATGTCCTTTAATATGTTTGCATAATGCATATCTAATGCATGGTGCATATTTTGGACTAACTCTTTGTATTGAAAGTTTCCAAAATATTTAAATTTCCAAAACTTCCTAGTGAATTCCTTGTTTCAGTAAGTAGTAATTCTTGAATACAGGTTGTCATTTTACAGGAGGTAGTTGTAGCAGGTCTCCAAAGACAGATAAGTGTTTTCCTCCTAAAAGTACATCGTAGTATATTTTTTAAATTTGAGGCATTTTTAAATGTATAAACTCTGGCATTAGGTTACACACCATGCTAACTCCATCAATAATCATTAGCTTTCATTTATTTAATACTCTTGGTAATTTATGACAAGTATTACCAGATAATTTGTTATATTGAAATTTGTGGTCATGTTCAACAGGCAGCATTAATACCCGATGAAGGGTGACTCCTTTAACATTATGAGCACCTAAACCTGTTGGTGCAGTGACTACACATGACAATTTGGAATCTGTTGTCTTCTGCAGGTAACTTGTTGGTACTTTAATCAAGAAGCTTTTTTCCAGTTCCAGCTTGACCACCTGTGGACAATAGACCTGGTGTATATGCAGAACATGCACATTTTTTTAATCTCATGGAGAACTCCATGTGCTACTTTACCTTTTACTTCTTCTTCAAAAAAGAATCTGACCTGCATTCCATTGCTGTACTAGTAGTTCTAGATCTACAGTTCCCCATCTTACTTGCTGCATTGCATTCTCCAACTCATTCATAGATATTGCAGCTTCATTTTGAATAGTACTGAACTTTGACTACTCTGAGAGCGTTCTCTTGCTATCTCAGCTACATTTGTTTCTTCTTGTTCAATGTCTTCTCTCAACAGTTGAAGATACACTGGAAACACATAGCACTCAATGATGTCTTTGACAGCATTTAATGAGTCTTCACAACAGTCAAATTCTCTAATTAGCTCAATTCCAGTTCACCATGGTTTGAACAACTGTAACAAGGAATGAATAGAAAAAGTCTCTTTTGTCTGGCGTTTGACAACTTAGCTTTGATGGTTGATTACAGTTCTTTTGTTATGTTTCAACAAACATCCTTCACATCCGGCCATCCCAATTTTACCTTCATCCATTATGCTCTTCAGAATATCTGCATAGTGTGGCTCAAATTATGCAAGATACTGAATTTCAGGATATTCTTCTGTTACAAGTATTAGCAAGCCCTAAACCCACTCATAGAACTCCTCTAGATTTAGGAAACAAACTAGCTTAGCTTAACCGGCCTACACATTCATAGGAGCCTATCTCTCTGTGAGAAAGCATTTTAAAACTAAAACTGTACAATTTCTATAATAAGACTCTTTTCTGCAGAAGTCTCCTCCCACATCGCTTTCATATCAGTTTTCTCTGTCTTTGTTATGTAAGATGTAATTTATTGTGCAACAGCAATGGAGTTGTCTGCAACAAGCTACACATCCATGTTTGTGTTTCCCATCTTCAGAATCAGAGGGTTGTAGTCATTCATGTACTTGGAGGCCTCTGTTCTTTTTATGTTGTATGCATTTTTTGGTGCTTTCTTTGTAAGTGTGTGTCTGAATACAGACAAAAAGCTGTTGACTCTTCCTTGTGAAATGACAGGTCGTGGGAATCCGAAACAACATCTTGTAAAACAATTCCATTTTACTTTGTATTTTCATTGACAATGTTTTCTGCATCTATGATTTTGGAATAATAAAGCTTGTTCTCTTAATATGCTGTAACTACTCTCCTTTGGGATAAAACAATGTACATACCGCTCAATGAATGACAACACCAACTCATCACTGTCTGTTCCCAACTTTTGGCATATTTTACCCACAAAAGCATGTGAATATAGGGAACACCTGAGGCTTGGCACTCTTTGCGCCAAAAGAAATCAATCACTTCAAAAAGAGGAGGTTTTGTTTTGTTCAAGAAGAAAGCCATCATTTCTTGAAATATGTGATTAAAATATCTGAAAACATTTGCAGGGTCTAGTGAACACAGTTCTCCTGGCACCTTCACATGAATGTCTTTTATATTTGAATTTGCCTCCTGCAAGAAATTTAGCTGGTTATCCCACACATATTCAGCACAACTCAGCATCAGGAACCAAGTAGGTGTTCCAAGGTTCTTCAACATGCATTTGCGTTCACCATGACGCCGAAACCAATTTTCGTAAGTCTCATGCTAACATGCCATTAGGTTTATTAAATCGTATTCCAAGTGCTCACCTTTTCCTTGAACATTTCCAAAGTTTATTTGTTGATATATTATGCAAACTAGCTCTTGTTTTTAGAATATGATTCACAGCATACACAATGCCAGACTTACCAGTGAATCAAATATGCCAATCATGGAAACACCAATCCATAATACAATTTACATTAGGAACACTTCCACATTAACATTGGACAGCAGTCAAAACCAGGAGGTCAGAAAGCAAAAAGAAAGGGAAAACATGGCAATAAATGCCAGGTCTAATAGTACTGCTATATACTGTCAACAAGCAGCCCATGGAATTCAAGACAGCACAGCCTAATTAGTCACTCAAGTATACACAGGAAAACATTTTTTTACATGATGTTGCCCACCTCCATGGTTTTCTACTTATAGACCACACAATATAACATGCAATAGCAAAAAGAAAGAGGCAACAAGAATAAGTAATCCTCAATAATTCTTCTTTAATAGTCTTAATCCAATCCATGTGCAGCCAACGTGTTTCACCCTAAAGAGGGCTCCATCAGGGCAAGACTAGTATCTCACAATAGGATTTAGAGCGGTGTACAACATCATCCAGAAAAAGCTGAATGTTTGAGTTTGAAATCTTCCTTTATCAAATGCTCTAGTATGTAGTACACGTGCCACAACAAGTAGGAAAATACAAATATGGTTAGCATGGTAAGTAATCCACAAATTATAAATGGAGCTGTCAATATATATGACAATGTAGCCTCACCTTCCTCCTCTTCTACATAAGTGTAATGATTATATATCAGAAGATTTATAGGTGTTAACAGCAGAATCCTTACCTTAGCATAAACAGATTAAAGTTCTACATTTGAGGTGCTTGTCACAATCTTTTCCCTGGAAAGATCTTTCCACACATGTGTGTTACCTAAACCTACATGATAAAAGTACCTGTTCTTGAACAAACGCTGTGATTGCTTTTTTTTTTCTAGGTGCTAGAGCACGAACCGAACAGAATAACAAGGGGCATTGTTGCTTGACCTTGTCCACATGCTTAGACTAAATCCCAGGAAGAGAACCGAGGGCAAAACAGCAGCATTTTTGTGTGAAAGTATACTATGGGACAAAGTTAAATATGCCTATAAAGTGACATGTGCAAAGCAGACGAAAGTCGGCAACATGCTCATGCTAACTTAGGGAAAACAACAATAGGACTGCACAGGACTTATGACACCCTCCCCTTGGTCAGGACAGTAGCACAGAACAATGGCTGGAATCAAACAATAAGCAGAGCCAAAGTGCATAAGAAATTGCAGGGCAAGACTGTCTATGAAAATTGATGCACAAAAATATATCCGATTGCAGCGCATCATTGGGACCCAAGAAGTAGGATTCCAGGTGGATTAACATTAATACCAGTAACTCATCCGAACCTTCCAAATTAGCAATAAATGTCATGCAATTGAGTAAGGCAAAAGAGAAAATGTGCTCCTCGATTCCATTCATCAACAGAACCATCCACGGAGAACCTGTGTTAACTTTGATGAATCTGAGAAACAAGAGTCCCTGTGCATTTGCAAAGTGACTACCTCCAGCCAGTGGCCCCCAAGCTGGGTTGTATCTAATCCGCACACCCATGGAACAGTCTTGGTAAGTAGCCACCAAGGGACCCATTAAGAATTTGAAATCCAGGGCAGGTTGAGATGCGATGGCCAGGAAGATATCCAGGGTCCACTGAAAGGGTTACTGGATACAATGAAAAACAGGTTGCACACAGGTGAAGTAAGCATATCGGAAGATCAGAAAAAATTTGGCATCCAGAGCATCCTGAGCTACCAATCGAAAAATTGTAGCATCTGTTCATGGTACAGCTGCAGAGTTGCATTCCTGGGCAGGACCACTTACAGAGCAGACATTGCGTAACAAAAGGAACAGCATGACAATGCCACAGATCAAGAAAAGCAGCAATGGCAACCGACCAAATACGCTAGAAAAAAATGGAATGTATAAAATCTGGAATAACTCCAAAAATAGTTTGGAAAGTCATAAGGCCAGAGCCCACAAGTATAAAAAGTGTGCTAGGCTAATGGTAACAGATGCATTAAATATTTAATGTATCAATTCTCCGAAATGCAGGGGGGAAATGTATATTCAGTAATGATTGTTTTTCACTTATTGTCATTTAGAGGTCTTGCATGCTGGAGTGAGAGACACTTCTTGTAGAAACAATAGCGCTTTGAGTCTGCTTAGCTTATTGAAATCATGTGGAAGGGGAAACAGAAAGTTGTTGCAACTGGGAAACAGACACCACATATTTGATTCCCACACACAGACTGCAGCAGTCATGATTTTTAAGAACAAGATTACTGCCATTTGAAAGTAATTTGAGGGTGGGAATAATAGTGGGAACTGGAGATCCTTTCAAATAACAAGCCAGATTAGGGGCAGAAACATTACAGGCTCCATGGATGTTCACTTTTTGACAGACAAGGGAATAGCCAGCAGCGGAATTGCACAGTTCCCCTGTTAGAAAAACCTCTCTCTCAGCCCACTGACACCGATTTGTAAACGGCAGGACCATAACTCATAAATGTAACTGCTGCCAATGAGTTCATATCTACCAATAGGGTAATGTTTTATGCAGGCAATGAATGGAAACATCAAGATAGGCCATGAAATAACCCTGTATATCAACCAAACCGCTGAAATAATTTCCACTAGAGTGAAGGGAAGCTGTTCAAGATTTATTGTATGCATCATGGTATAACTCACATTTTTGCTGTTTACTTATCAATTTGAAGGGTAGGAACGAAGTGCTATTAGTTAGGAAATGCCAAGGTGCACACCCATATTTAAGTGTCTCCAGTGTCCAACAAAATTGCAGAACTGATGTAAGTTGATGTTGACCTTGATGCAAGGAAGATGCTTCATTTTTTACAATATCAGTGACAGATGATATAGTGTTATCCAACTTGTAAATAAAAGATGAAAACATATTAATGCTGTTGTCAACAATGGCAAGCACCTTATCTCAATTGCCTTGCTCAATTTAACGTAAACACACAGCAGCGTCCATTTGCAACTATTTCCTACATTCATTTTATGCAGCATAAACAATTTGCTTGCTATGAAAGGATTTGGGACCTGAAAGGAAATCATAGAGGTTTATGTAATCCAATAGGAGAGAAAGATGCTGTTTAACAACAGACAATGTGGAATATTCAAACCATCGTTGACACAATTTACCCATCACTGTTGGAATGGGGATAACATGGCTCAGGTCTATTCAATGTTAACCCCAAAGCAGAATTCACAACACAAGAATGAGAAACATTTGTGTTCTGAAGCCATAATGCCTATCCAGACAAAGATAAAGTAGTCAAATTAAATGTACTATTTTGTATCATGCTATTTAGTTGGTCTGCAGTATAGTTGGTACAAGATTGCCAATTGGTCAAAGAGGAGGAATATTCAATTCTTTAATTTTAGCCAACCCCAAACAAGTTGTCTGTTGGACAGTGTCATTAAAAAAATTGAGCAGGTATCAAACAAGAACGGAATAAGCATTAAATACCTTGGACCCGCCAGGACCTAGTACCCCATACCGACTTTAAATTGATGTTATCTTTCCAATAATCATACAGATTTAATGCTGAGCTCTCAATTAAACAAGAAGCATAAATTAACATGGTCTTAGTAAGGATGTCTTTTTTCTAAATATTGGAAGTCAATCTAAAATATTATGATACCAGATCCGAAAGATTATAACTGGTAAAATAGGTGTACTTCAGTTTTTGGGTGTCAGAACTACCCTGAGATGGAATCGGGTAATATTCCAATTGAGTAGAGTTGAAGTGCTGACACTGTCCATTTGACCTAAGCAGAAAATAATTACCATAATGCTGATAACAAAATAAATTGGCATAGTTTGCAGAATTCGAATATAAGGCTTCAGTAACATAAACAGTGTAATATTGTAATTCTGAAAATAAGGAATTAACAGCTTTTAAATCCCAATCATCTGATTGTGCCCAGGTATTATCACATCACTCATAGACGCAAGGAATACATATGGAATTTGTAAGGTCTCCGTTCGGCCAAACAAATCAAATGGTACATTTTCCTTACAGTTCCATCAGTGATGGGGACCACTGAAATGTTCACAAGGGGCTGGTCTGTTTCCATTTTATGCAAAGATGAATGCACAGCCAACACTGCATTGACAAGTTCTGCAGCAGAACGATCCAGGAGGTAGTTGCCATTTTTCTAAAAGAAAAAACGGTCATAAACCCAATCCACATGAACAGAATAATCATGGTAAACACAAACCAGACATACTTCCATTGCGGAACCAGATAAGTGCATTTTAACCAGGATATGAACAACACCCTTGCTGGTGGAGTAGATAAAATGGCAATCTGTGAAGAAATTTCCAAACATAAAATTGTTCTGATCAATATAGTAATCAGTGGAACTCAGCTGAAACAACGCAGGTTCAGATTCTGGATTTAAATTTGAGGCTGTCATTCCCTTAGAGGGCTCAAGGGGTGGGTCAGAAAAAAATATTCCTGTGACAAAATGGCCTGATATATGCTGTTCACTACTTATAGTGGGCACCCTGTATCAGTCCAAACAACCACTTATTGGTTATAGGTTAAAGACATCCTTTATTTAAAGCTATCCTCCTAGTGGTAGCTATGGAGAACAGCCTTCAGGCTAAGTCTTGAAGGAATGTAAAGCAGCTTGTTTTACCAGTCTATAATCTGTTGAGTTCCTAAATGAAAGATATCCACACCAGGTATATATATATAAAATATATTTATTTATTACTAAACACAACCTACTAGTCTCTTTATGAGACAAGAGGTCAAAACACATAATTTACACTTCAATAATCACAGTAAAATAGCACAAATACACGTCAGGCCCTAGGGGTGAGCCAAACCATATACTAAAATAGTGGTATAGGAACCACAACTTAACTAGACACAAGGCTTAGAGCCTGTAAAATCGCTGGGACCCCAAGGAACCACCCAAGGTAGGGACACAGGGGACCCACGGGGGCCGTATGCAGTGTGTGAACACAGCTACGAGCTCCCGTTAGCTTCCATGGGCAAAGTCGCGGTTAGAAATGAGTCAGGATCAAACCCTTTTGGACTTAGGAAGTTCTAGGGCTAACACCCAAGGGAGCACTGGAGTACTCATGTTACCTAACCCAGGGAAGCTGGGTGCATAGGTGTCTTTTGGTGTCGGGTCGCTTTGTCTATTTCAATGGGAGAAGAAGTGCTGCTGCCGTGAAGATGCAAAGTGTCCAAAGAGATCCAAGCCTGGATCGAAGATGAGAAGAACCTGAAAGCAGTGGGGACAGAGACTGCGTAACTATCCGGTGACCAGGAAGGTGATGGACAGATGCCCACCGATGTCGGGAGATTTCAGGTCAAAGATGTGAAGCTCGACTCATCAGCCACGAGGACCAGGAGGTGTCGAGGACAACCAGGAGCTGGATTCAAGCTGTCCTGCAAAGGATGTTGAGTGCTGCAGCATCGGTGCCCGGATTGGACACAACAAGCCTTTGCAACAGCAATCCACGCAAAAACAAGAAAGATGCTTCATTGCAGACCAGCAAGGTCTGTGAGACTCACCTCTTGGTAGGGAGTTGGGGCACATCTGGAACAACCAGGGAAGCCCAAGGAAATTCAAAGTTACCCCCTCCGGGATCCACCAGTCAACGGACCAGGGATCACGAAGGGACCTCGAGATGGAACACAAAATCGTGACCCAGGGGTCACTCGGAATGACCAGGCCGAGAATCTTTGGTGGATTCAGTGCTCGAGGTGGGGGCTACAAGTCAGCCCAAGCACGACTTCAGGAGATGTCGAGAAGTCAATGCACTTGCAAAAGTGCATGCTGACCAGGAGTTCTGGTTCCACGCTATTCACAAGGGCTGCGGGTCTCAGCTTTGCTAGGGTCTCAGGTCAGCCTCTGTGATGTCTGGAAATCATCTTTCTGGGCTGCAAATAGTTCAGAGTCTGGCGGGAGCTTTGGAAATGCAGGCTATACCCATTCCCTTTCTCCAGTTTTGCACCAGAGCAGGGGCAGGTAGCCCCTGAACCGGTTTGAGCTGAACTATGCACAGGGACACCAAATGTGCCCCCAGTGCAGGACTTCAAAGCACTCAGAGAGTGCTCCCGCCCAGCCCCAATACACATACTCCTGTCTGGAAGGTGGTTACACCTCCCTGTGATAGGAAACCTTTTATCTAGGCCTCCCCTGCCAGAGTTTCGGTCAGCAGTAGGAGGCCAGACTTGTGTCTGTGGCTGCAGCATCCATTTTTTGATGCCGGGGCTCTATTAAGCTTCTACCGGGTATACAAGTGCTGCCATGTCTCTCCCTCTAGAAGGGTGGGATCATACTCCCACACCAGTTACTGGTGTGGGGGAATGATTCCAAGGTATTTGACACCAAACACAATATGTTTCCGTGCAGCCAGTCCAAAGTTAGCATTTACTGCTTGGTTATAAAGCACTTAAGAGAATATGGTCAAGCTGCACTGCAAACAGCATCAGATAAGGGTCTACGAACGCTGCAGAGGGTTTCTGCTCATGCAGGGGCATGCTCTCCCATAAGAACCAAGCACGCTGCCTTCAGAATTGACAGGCCTGCCATAGGAGTGACTTATAGGTTTATATGTGTGTATAGATATATAGTGATATAGGTAACCTATATCAAAGTAAGGGGTGCATGCACCACCTTACCCAGGCTGCAGTAATAGACCTGTGGTGTCATTTTGGGTGGCTTCCCAGGGGTTGGCATAATACATGCTTCAGCCCCTGGTAGGCCTCTGGGGTACCTATGCTCTGGGTCATTAGTATAGCATATACTAGGGACTTATAAGGCCACCTCAGATCCCATCTGTAATGCACTTAAAGTACATTAAATCATTTTAGAGAGGAATCAGCTAGGCTGGGGCCCTGAATAGCAGGGTCCCAGCCAGACTAAAGTCGAAAAACAGTCAAACACCAGCAAAAAGTGGGGGTAAACATGTGAAGCAGATCCTGCACTCCTACAATTCCCATTGCAGGGGGTGTGACACCTGGTCAACTGAAGGTTCAACATCCCCTTCTAGCACCCTGGGTAAAGCAGAGAAATCAGAGACCATAGGCTGCAAAGGAATGTCTTGTATAGGGACACCCCAGGGCTTACTGTTCAGTATCGGTCAGATGGTATAGCTTGACATGGCCAATAGAAATGAAGTGATTACCTTTGCAATCAGGAAGTGGAGGTAAAATTACAGTTTGGGCACCCTGTAGACCATGCACTGGCACGTGATGAATCATCACCTTTTTATGAACAGATCACCAACTTTAGGTAGGCACCCGGAAACAGGAATCAAAACTGCTGCTTCTCCAGGCATAGCCAGGATTTTGCCAGTGTATGACAACACTTTTGTAGGTCCTGTAAGAGAACATTGTAGTTATCTACATCAAATGTGTTGCCACCTGCCACAACGTCTATACCGACAAGGTCTGGGACAAACATCTTGATATCAAACAACATTTCTTATGGGGTCCGCCCACCTAGAGATCTTCTTGGAAGATTATTAAGAGCACACTGAACCCCATAGAGATGAGTTAACCAACCACAGCCCTACCTAATACTCTTGCTGTTAAAGACTGCTTTAAGTCAAGATTAATCCGCTCCGAAACAGAATTGCCCCCAGGTCGACATGGAAACGAAAATAGCACCTGCACTCCCATTGACTTTATCAAATCATGGTAAACCCTAGAGACAAAAGCTGGACCTTGTTCAGAATGGAAAGTAAGACTAGGTTAGGTCCAGCTGAAAACATGCAAATCCTTTATAAAAGTTCCAGCATCAGCAGAGGGCTGTGGTCAAACCCAGAGGAACCTATTGCAAGAATCCACTGCAATCAAGATATACTTAAAGACAGTATCAGATGACATAGGACCGCAATGATCAAGGTAAATACAGCCAAAATGATGATTAGAAATAAAGAGATGGACGCAACAGAGTGGAAGCCTTTATTTGGTGACATACATCCCACCAGAGGACCTATTTGTGAGTCTGCTGGTATAAGCCGCGCCACCAATAGTGTTGTTGCAAAAGAGAAACAGTAGCCACAGCACCAGCATGAGCAGAAGCCATGTCTCTATGAGTGACCACAATCAGAGAATGTCTTCGGTCATGGTTTGGGCTCATGCGATCACCAACTGTAGGGATAGAAACAAAAGGAACTTTGTCAATTGAAAGCCAGCTGGTATATCGTGAATGGAAACCTTGTAAAAAGAATTTCCTCCGTAGTTGTGGCAATAGCCGCCAAAATATTATCATCACTTTTCGTCATAGAACGAGTAACAGCCGCTACTCTAACCGTGGCTACTGCAGATTTGGCTGCCTCATCAGGCAATTATTTACCAACAGCGTGCACTCCTGCACGTTGATGTCCTAATGTGTGGACAACATGTGTAAGGAGAAAGAGTGCCTTAAGGACTTCCACCCGAACCTGAAGCATTTTATTCTTGATTGTGAAACCTTTAGAATTTCCGTTAAAAAAAATTCCCAGAAAAACATATTTTCATTAAAAGACTGTACGCAGTAAAAAGAGTCACACACAACAAGGGTAAGCAATTCGGGATCAGCATATTCAAGAGCTCAGAGGGGTGCACGTAACTCTGCCAACTGGGTGGTGCAGTCTCCAAGACACTGCATGTGCACCAAAGAGGATTTAAAAACTCCATCTTTCATTGAACCTACAACAATTGCAGAAGCAGCTAAATAAGCCTGCTTGGAACCAGTGGCAAGTTCAGCCGAACCATCATGTAAATGAGACATTCCTACTCATCCAGAGAAAGTAACAAAGAAGGTAGGAGGTGAACATGTTCATACTGAATAATTCTTGTGTTTGCAATGAAGGGTCATAAACAAAACTGACATCAGCCGACGTCAATAATGTAGCCCACAGAATCAAACGAGGATGCAGGGCCTTAGAATTAGGTTCACTTGCTTTTACAACAGCTTCCAGAGCTGGCACTGTAGAAACAACAAAAATGTGTTTACCTTGTGCCAAAGGGCATTCTTTTAGTTCAGCCATCTGCACAGTGGTGAGATTTTTTCAGTAGAAGAGAAACACAACACTGCAGGAGTATACAGATGTATCACCCTCATTAAAAGTCAAATAAGTAAAACTGATTGCTCTGGAGAGAATCGAGATCACCAAATTTGTAGTATTCAAATTATTTTGCAAGCACTGTGTCGCACGTACGTCAGCTTGTAAGGCATGCAGCACTGTGGTGTGTTTCAGAAGCCAAGAGGAAACAGAAAAGGAAGGGTGTATCAAAGCATATTGAGGTTTGATATGCTGAGCAAGTAAGGAATGTAAGTCCTTCTGAAGTAAAAAAAAAACAACAGAGACATCAATTTCTTGAAGGTAGATGGAGGTTGCAATTGAGCACCCTTCTCCAAAAATTGGGGGGCCAAACCTCTACCCTCATTGTTCAATTTATAACCAAGAATTAGAACTGCTAAAAACGCAATGTGATTTCGTGAAATTAAACTTGTAGGCCAGAGTTGCAAGCAAATATTTATTTTATTTTAAGAGTTTTATATAGCGCTGGCTAGACCTGTAGGTATCAGACTGCTTTACATAAGGATCAACAATGTTACAACAATGATAACAATAACACATTACATCAAATATATGCAACACCTTGAAGAACGAGAGGGAGAGACAAAATAGAGCAGAAAGGGGGAGAGGGGGAATGAGAAGGGAGAGGAAGAGGGTTAGAGGTATGAGAGATGAAGGGAAAGTCTGCTCAATGGCTGACTGGGTAGGAAAGGCCGAGGAGGTAATCCACAGCCAATCATCCCTATAGCTCTCAAGGTAGCTCCATCGGGCATCAGTCATATAGATAGACAGATAGATAGATAGATAGGAGACAAGGGAAAAGCAGAGTTTCAGAAAACGATGAGGGGGGAATGGGCAGACAGGGAGAAAAACTATGTCCAAAGTACGGCTGGGCAGGTGACGGTCACGGGGATGAACCAAGGCCGATCTCCTCAATAGCTGAACAGAGCAGCTCCACCAGGTGTCGGGCATAGTGATCAGACTCCGCTGATACGATAGGCATCAGTTAGGTAGATAGATAGATAGATAGATAGATAGATAGATAGATAGATAGATAGATAGATAGATATATAGATAGATAGATAGATAGATAGATAGATAGATAGATAGATAGATAGATAGATAGATAGATAGATAGATAGATAGATAGATAGATAGATAGATAGATAGATAGATAGATAGATAGATAGATAGATAGATAGATAGATAGATAGGAAAAAGCAGAGTTACTGAGAAATGATGGGGGGAATGGGCGAGACAGGGAGAAAGGGAGAAACTGTGCCCAAAGTCCGGCTGGGTAGGTGATGGTCAAGGGGATGAACCAAGGCTGATCTCCTCAATAGCTGAACAGAGCAGCTCCACCGGGCGTCTGACATACTGCTCGGACTTCACTGTCATGATAGTGATCAGGTGTACTCAGAAGTTGTCAGATTAGCGCGAGGGGGTGGGGGCTGAGAGAGAAACCATGGTCGAATGAAATCCAGACACCATCTTGAGGTCAGGCACAGTCCTGGTAAGGGTTATGTAAGGAAAAGTTCAGCTCAGGGAAAAGAAAGTCATCACTGGCGGCCATTAAGGAGTCAGACACCCATCAACCTCAGCTTCAATTAAATAGTGGCCCCAGGGACTTAGACTGGGGCTTAGAAGGAAGCTCTATATATATGCGGGCATCCAGCACTATGGGGAGGATGGAGGGGCATCCCTCTTTGCTGCAGACCTGTGGAGCGAGAAGGGGGTGGGTGGAGGCCAATTTGGTGGTGGTCAATTGCAGGTAGGTCCACCAAATTAAGGTCAGGCATCTGAGGTAGGATGGAGGTTGGTGAAGTGAAAGGGCTTGATAGCATTAGGCAAAGTAAGAAATCCAGAAAAGGGCTTACTTGGGTCTTTTTGGAGGTAGAATAACTGTAGATGCCCTCCCTCGAGTCATGCCAGTACCATTTCTGGGTCAGGCATGGGCCCTCCCCTTCACAATGCCTAAGTACTCACAGCAGTCAACTCCTACACATGTCTGCTCAAAATGCCTCCTTAACACCGGATGCTGTCCGTACAGTTATTATTGTCCAAAGCGGGCACCATGTTGGAATCAAGCTACCCACTCCGGTGAGGTCTCTTTCTGTGGGACACGCTGGTGTAGATGTGCCCCATGTTCTTGGCTAAAGTCACCCTCTCCTTGCCCCTTCTTGTCAGGGACTGTGATGCTGCTCCCCGCGGCGCACCCAAGCCCCCGTCGCACACCTAGGTGAAGGTTGAGGCGTTCGCCGTATCCCATCGAACGCCCACAATCTTAGAGTCAAGCTGCATCGATAATTTCTCTCGCAACTTCAAGCATCATTAAAACTGCCGCAAAGGTGCTTTTACCTTATAAGAGGCAGATTTTAGATAGATTTGACCTTACCATGAACAACCCAATATAAATGGGATTGCCTGCCAAGAAAGCCCAAGCATGGACTCGGCGTCAGGGATTTGGGTGTTCAGAGTGCGGTAGAAGCGGGAGCAGCACTGTAAGGGTCCGGGTCAGGAGTCCGGTTGTTGGATTTTCGTCGCGGCAGCAGAAGGTCGATTGTCACATGGTCAGGAGTAGTTTCCCTGAGGCCCGCTCCCAATATCATGGCCCCCACTCTACTATGACCAGGCGCGATTCCGCTCAATCCCAGGCGCCATCTTGAGGCACGATCGCCTGGTCAGAATAAAGCCGATATCACGGCAATGCAGCAGCCAGGTGGAACGGTGGCCACAGTGACAGACACTCCCAATCTTCCGATGTCAGGAGTTGGCCATTTCAGCTGGTTTTGTGGGAATAGAAGCACCGCGCAAGGTTGTTGAGCGCTTGGCTTCCACGGAGCATAAGCTCCGATCAGCCATAATGGAATTGGCTCCACCCAGTGTGATCGATGAGGGTTTAAGTGATCATCCATCAGGTATATGTCGCATCAGGGTCAATTTTATTGAATAGCGACAAGATATGTGCCGTAAAAACTTTGGGGCTATTCTTGAACCCCATAGGCAATCTTGCATAGCACCTCTGAGTGCCGAGGGCGCTGAATGCGGACAAGTTGTGGCTCTCTGAAGCCAGGTTATGACTGAAAAAGCCATTGAAAATATCCAAAGTAGTTTTAAATCTTTTGCGTATGATATAATTAATCAATGCTGTTCAGGTATGACTATTCCATGTCTATAATCAAAAACAAGGCGATTTGAACGTCAGATTTCAAAACCGGATAAAGAGAGTTATTCATGTCAGACACATGGTTCGATTACACCCTGATACTCTAACTGTGTCAGAATTTCTTTAATGCACACCTTCGCATCACGTTTAAATGGATTTTTAGGCTGTGGCTGAGGAGCAGAATGAACAGGCACAACATGTGAAAGAGAATCCCTACCGCAACCAGCATGGTTGTAATATAAGGCAGGAGCTAAGGCAAGTTTCCACACCAAACCATAAGCATGTTAGTCTCATCAGGCAAATATTGTGAAAGGGAAGACATTATCTCATCCTCATCACATGGACAAGGTAAAATAAAGGGGGAGATCAATCAGCTTCCGCTGATTAAATGTCATATGAAGACATTATGTTGTCCCAAAAACAGCTGTTATGGTCCGCTTTATGTCAACTTCAATCTGTATGTCAACTTGATAAGGTCAATGAGGGGGAGCTACAAGGGTATTCGCCGTTTCAACAGTCACAAATGTGCCAGTTGCTTTTGCCTTCAGAAATGGGTGGAGTGTCTGGCGCATGAGGAAGGAAAAATCCAACGCTAATAAGGACGCTTACTCCACCTCCTTATCAGCCTACAAATCTTTGATCGACAAGACAAAAAGTCGATTCTTTCAGGAACGAATCGAAAAAGCAGCCTGTTCAAGCAAAGAAACCTATACCATCCTGAAAGAACTTCTTAAGGTCCCCGACCCCGCACCTAGAAATCCCCCAGATCCAAAGGCAGACCAGGAAAAATGTCACCAGCTAGCCAGCTTCTTTCAAGAAAAAATCCCAAAAATTCTTGACTCCATCCCTCCGACTAATCCGAGCGACACTGATGATCCCCCCGACACTGAGATCGGTCCGCGCCTAACCTCCTGGGGACAAATAACCAACGAAGAAGTGGAGAACACGCTCAAATCCATCAAAAGCGGATCCCCTAGGGACCCCGCACCGCTACGAACCCTCAAAGAAGTCGCTCCCATCATCATTCCCCCCCTCACCCATCTGATTAACGCTTCTTTTCAACAGGGAGTCGTCCCCCCTAGTTGGAAAGCGGCAGTCGTTAAGGCGTTGCTAAAAAAACCCTCCTTGGACCCAGCTGAACTGGCCAACTACCGACCAATATCCCTCCTCCCCGGGACCAGCAAAGTGGTGAATAAGAAACTCTCCCAGTTTCTTGAATCCAATAATCTGCTAAAAAATTCGCAGACAGGCTTCCGCCCAGGACAGGGCACCGACATCGCCCTCCTGGCAGCAGTGGAGGAGGCCAGAGCGCTCTTGGACGAGGGAGGATCAGTGGCAGTGATCCTCCTCGACCTGAGCGCGGCCTTCGACACCGTCAACCACCAACTCCTGGTCAAACGGCTCAAGAAGGTAAGAGTAGAAGGCACCGCTCTATCCTGGCTTTCCTCCTTTCTGGCCCAACGTTCCTTCCAGATATGGGAGAATAACACCCGCTCCTCCGACACACCCCTCCAATGTGGCGTGCCTCAGGGCTCCTCCCTGAGCCCCACATTGTTTAACATCTATATGTCCCCATTGGAGGAGGTTGTCACCCCGTTCGGAGTGAGCATTGTCAGTTATGCGGATGACACACAACTAGTTGTCTCCCTTTCCCACCCTAGTCAACAGCCTGCGGACCTATTTAACTGCTTGACGCAGATCCAAGGGTGGATGAATAACTCAGCCTTAAAGCTGAATGGTTCTAAAACTGACATTCTCCTTTTGGGTCAGAAAGGACTCACCTTCCCTTTGAACATCTGGCCACCCTGTTTGGGACCCCCCCCCCTGCCCCCAAACAGGCAGTAAAAAGCCTGGGAGTATGGATTGAAACAGACCTTTCATTCTCCACGCAGGCCAAAAAAGTAGCAGGCACCTGCTTCGGGCTACTCAAATCGATGAGAAAGATCCTGCCCCTTCTTCCACCCACATCGCAAAGACTTCTCATCCAAGGCCTCATACTGTCCAGGCTTGACTATAGCAACGCTATATACCTGGGCGCACCCGAAGCAACCCTAAACAAACTACAGAAAATCCAAAATGCTGCCGCCCGGATCCTCACGCACACCCCTGCCAGAGCTTCAGCCAAACCTGCTCTGAAGCTCCTTCACTGGCTTCCAGTAAGGGAACGAGTAATATTCAAAGCCTTAAGCCTGGCCCATAGACTACTGCAGAATCAGGGCCCCCCCATTCTGAGGAAATTTATACAACCGTATAAAGCCCCTAGATCCCTCCGATCGGACAAGGAGTCCCTCATCATCTGGCCGAGATTCAGGAAAGCCCGCACGGGTGGAAGGCGCTTCTCGATCCACACAGCTCGCCTATGGAACGCTCTTCCCCGAGACCTGAGGAAAGAACCTAACTACCTGCGATTCAGGAAGCGACTCAAAACACACTTGTTCCCTTAATTTTTTTTTTTAACCACATCTGTTTAAAATTGCTGTCCCCCCCCTTTTTTTTTCTCACCCCCGACCCCACAGGTGTAGGGATCCTTAGCGCTGGGATACCTCAGGGTGACTACGCGCTCTATAAAAATTTCTAATAATAATAATAATAATAATAATGACAGTAACTTCTACAAGGCTGTTGAGGAGAGTCACTGCCTAAGTACTGTCTAGGAGAAGGGTTCTCACCATCTGGGGCATATTTTGCTGTTAATGGCACAACCATTTACTTCTGGAACGGGGCTATGTACTGAGATTCATGTGAAAAAAGCACTGCGAGTCCCGCTGTTGTTGCGTGGACTCACTTTGTCTGCGATCTTGTCATCCTCCCCTGTCTTACTGTTTATCAGACGAGCCCTGAAAAGAATGAGGAGAATGAGGATCAGGAACCTGAAACCACTCTGGAGATTTAATCATAGAGTGATCACGTAAATTATTTCTACATTCAGAAGAGTTAGGTGGTAGCGAACCACCATAAGACCTAGGCTTACTTTTGTCCCATGTTTTTTTGCAGAAAAAGAGGGTATCCCACCTTTGCAGGAGGGTGCTTTCCCTGAGACTTAGAAGAAGGTCTAACCCAAAAAGTATGTGTCTCTGTAGGAGACTAGGATCTGCCTCTTATGGTTACCCCCACTTTTTGCTGCGGTAACACTGTTTTTCGACTTATGGCTGGGGCCCTGCTATTCAGGACCCCAGCCCAGGCATGAGCTGAGCCCCTCTGCAGCGTTCGGAATCTATCTTCTGGAGTTGTCAGTGGCGTACCCTGACCATATTCTCCTAAGTGCATTATAACCCAATGGTAAATGCTAACTTTGGACTGGCAGCACAGAAACATGTTGTGGTTGGTGTCAAATACCTTGGAATCATACCCCACACTAGTAACTGGTATGGGAGTATGATCCCATGACAGCACCAGTATACCCGGTACCAACTTAACTGAGCCCAGGCATCACAAAATGGATGCTGCAGCCACAGACACGAGTCTGGCCTCCTGCTGCTGACCAAAACTCCAGCAGGGAAGGCCTGGACAATAGTTTTTCTGTCACAGAGAGGTGTAACCACCTCTCAGACAGGCTGATGTGTATTGGGCTGGGTGGGTGCACTCTGAGAGTGGTTTGAAGTCCTTTACTGGGGGCACATTTGGTGTCCCTGTGCATTGTCCAGCTCAAACCGGTTCAGGGGCTACCATACCCTGCTCTGGCGCAAAACTGGACAAAAGAAATGGGTGTAACCACCCCTCTTTCAGAACCCTCCCATGGGTGGGTCCCCTGAGTTAGTCCAACCCCTTTCTTAGGTATAAGTAAGGAACTCCTGGCAACAGGAATTTAGATATCCCCGGATAAAACTCTGCAACTGAATCCTGGAACTTCAATGTTGTACTCAAGACTATAGTACTGGGGTCAAGGAGTGACTCCCCTGCTTGGCAGCCACCAATGAAGCAATTGCCGGTCTGCATCTCTGAAGCTCCCACCGGACTCCGAAGTATCTGAAGCCCAGGAAGAGGATTTTCAGACTTCTTAGAGGCCTTCCCGAGTTCCCAGCAAAGCTGAGACCCACAGCCCTCGTCAGTAACGTGGAACCAGAACTCCTGCGAGTCCATTTGCAAGTGCATTGACTTCCTGACATCTCTTGAAGTCGTGCTTTGGGTTACTTGTATCCCACTCCCTGAGCACCATCTGCTCCAAAGATTGTAGGCCTACACTCCACGAGTGTTCTGTGAGCCCGCTTCTGGCATTTCAAATTGAGGCTCCTTTGCGATCCCTGGTCCGTCAACTGGTGGGTCCATGTGAAGGCAACTTTGATTTTACTTGGGCTTCTCTGGTTGCTCCAGATGTGCCCTGACTCCCCACCGCGTGGTGAGACCCTCAGACCTTGCTGGTCTTCACCGAAGCATCTCTCTCCTTTCTGCATGAGTTGCTGTTGCCAAGGCTTGTTGTGTCCAATCCGGGCACCGATGCTGCAGCACTCAATATCCTTCATGGCACAGCTCAACTTTAGCTCCTGGTTGTCCTTGATGCCTCCTGGTCCTTGTGGCTGAAGAGTCAAGCTTCTCCTCCTTCACCTGAAATCACCCGACATCGGTGGGCATTCGTGTATCATGCCCCTGGTCACTGGCTAGTGACCTAGACTCTGTCCCCTCTGATTTCAGGTTCTCTTCATCTTTGATCCAGGCTTGGATCTCTTCGGACACTTCGCATCTTCCCGGCAGCAGCACTTCTTCGCCAGCTCCCATAGAAAACGACGATGCGACCTGACACCATTTGACACCTATGTAACCGGCTTCCCTGGGTGAGGTAACTCGAGTACTTCGGTGCTCCTGTGGGTGTTGACCCTAGAACTGCCTAAGTCCAAAAGGGTTTGGTCCTAGCTCATCTGTAAGTGTCCCCAATCTTAAAAAATCTAACCGCGACTTTCCCATAGAAGCTACCGGGAGCTTCTGTTTCAACAGTCATAAATGTGTCAGTTGCTTTCGCCTCCAGAAATGGGTGAGTGTCTTGTGCATTACAGTAACTTCTGCCAGGCTGTTGAGGAGAGTCACTGCCCAACTACTGTCTAGGAGGAGGGTTCTCACCATCTGGGGCTTATTTTGCTGTTAATAGCGCAACCATTTTCTTATCGAATGGGGCGCTGTACTGAGGTGGTACCTCCATCTTGACATTCATATGAAACAAGCACCGCAGGTCCCGCTTTTGTTGCGTGGACTCACTTTGTCTGCGATCATATCATCTTCACCTGTCTTACCGTGTATCGAACGAGTCCTGAAAGGAATTAGGAGAATGAGGATCAGGAAGCTGAAACCACTCAGGAGTTTTAATCTTAGAATGATCACGTAAATTATTTCTACCTTCAGGTGGTGGCGGACGACAACTAGACCTAGGCTAACTTTTGTCCCAATTTTTTGGGGGAAAAACAGGGCATCACACCTTTGCAGGAGGGGGCTTTCCCCGAGACTACGAAGAAGGTCTAACCACAAAAAGTATTGTGTCCCAAGGATGTATAAACATCAGCAATAATAATCGGCAACTCACATTCTCGATCCAAGTCAGACACCTATGAAAGGTGTTAATGAACCATCAAGGTGATGCTTTACATTCAACATTAGCCATGATATTTCGATACTACAGTCACTGACGATTCATGCCTGTTTTGATATGAGACTTGTACAGGCTAATCCAGAGGTGGAATTGAGCCCTGCACTGTGGCGGTAACTCACCGTCTACCATATTTCTTTGCTCCTTTCATGCACAAGTATACTGAGTGGAGATTGATAGTCCTCGCAAAACTCTTGACTTATGTGTCAGAGCACACCATTGTCGTGCACAAGTACGCTTGTGTAAGATCTGGCTTTGCTGTGAGCAGCTACTCTGACCTTCAATAGCCAAAATGTCAGCACCATCATTTGTGTGCTGCCTAGAAAGAATTGTATAGCCTTGAAAAAGTCTTTAGGATAAAACACGTGATGACTGCCCTTTCGCTTGACTTGTGCATTAAGACTGGATAATAAACACCTCTCATTTTGAGAAGAAAATAAATCTTGGACTATATCTGTATAATTTCCGTCAACTCAGGGTTACTGTCTGGACTATTTATGTGTGCTTTGGTACTTCCTTATGTGTATTAGGTTTCATTTAACATTAGAAAGGATAATACCGGAGACTATTGGAATAATTCCCAGATCTACGGTAGAACCTGTCGCATGTGGATCCTGTGCTTGTTTAAGAACACTCAGAAGAACGGTCATGGAGGAGGTATGATAGCAAAATATAAACACTGAGGTAAGCAGTATCCACCTAGTCTTTCAGTTGGCCAAAGGAGGAATTAGACCACTAGGCAAGCATATAGTGAGATCCTATGTTTCTCCACCGGACCAGTAAGCATCAAGCTGTTCAATTTTAGAAGCAATCCAAAACGGCAAGTCCTCGCGATTCTGAGGATGTTTACCCATCTCCAAATTAATCATAATGGGGATAATCACAAGACCACCACCATGTGCAGCTTGCGCCAGGGGGCAGCCCCAGGTAGAGACATCAGAAAAGCCATTGCAACAACTTGGATAAGGAACCTGTGAGAAGCTGGCTTAGTATATGTGGACACTTATGTAAGTGGACACCCTGCACTATTACAGATAACACTTAGGATGATTTTAGTGGTCTTAGACAACCTTATAAAGTGGTAGCAGTAGAAAGAAGCCTTCAGCCTTAGTCCAGAAGGACTGTAAAAGAGCATAACCTTATTTGTTTAGATTAAATAAAAAAGAACCACACAGTGTATTTATAAAACTATGTATTTATTATAAGACACTCACTAACATCTACAGAAATCTCCTACACGGAGATATACACAATGCACACAATACTTTGCAATAAAAAACAGGTAAGTGGCACAAATATACAGTGGATTCCAGGGGGAGGCCAAACGATATACTAAAATAGTGGTATGTGAACCATAACTCAAGTCAAGACTATATACAGAATAATTAGAAGTGCTGGGGACCCAAGGAACCACCCAAGAAGAAGCAGGACACTTCCCAGTGGACCCTGAAGAAATCCTGTGGAAGACAAAAGGTTGGAGAGCCACCCCACCTGTGGATACCCAAGGAACCTGGATATATACACCAGGGAAGCCGGGTGCAAATGTGTGAAGTGGTGTCAGAAACCGTCGTTGAACTCAAGGATGACTTTAGAAAGATGTCGCAGCTGGAGAAGGTTAAAGTGTCTGGTGGAACCCAAAGGTGGATTCAAGATGAAAATTACCTGCAAGCAGAGGGGAGAGAGTCTACGCCATTCAGGAGTGACCAGGAGGCATGAAAGATGAATGTCCACCGATGTTGGGTGATCAGGTGACACCGTGGAAGACCAGAGGCCATTCATGAGATGTCCCATGTCGTATGTCGAGAGTTGAGGGCTCCGTGTCCATCAGGAGAACCAACAACCCCTGGCAACTGCAAATTAAGTGCAAAGCAAAAAAGGTGTAGTGTTTGATCAGCAAGAACCAGGTGACTCACCACAAGCAGGGGAGTAAGAGCAGACCCCAATCAATCAGAGGAACCCACTGAATTCAAAATAGACCCTCAAGCTGACCCACATGATGGAGGCACTTGAGTTACAAGAGGATTTCAAGAACCTCACCAAATATGCAGGCTCATGGGCAAGTGATATGGTGAGGACTAAGATGTTGGTCTCAGGAGATGGCTAAGGTTGGGGCTACTTTTAGCTCGAAGATCTTGGTGGAAGGAAGCCAACAAGCTTTAGCAACAGCAAGTCAACACGGTGCACAAGGGTTCTGTTACTGCGGCTATGACGAGGTATACTGACCTCAAACTTGGTAAGACGACAGGACAGTCCTTGTGGGATGTACAGACCCACCACCTGTGTTGCTGAGCCTATTGGAGTCTGTAGGAGCCCAGGACCCTTAGACCAGTCAGCTTTGTTGAGGTACCTGCAGATGCAGACAAGTGACTCCTTCACTTCAAGGAAGACTCCTTCAGGTGTCTTGGATGTCCACAGACTTTTAAAGGTTCCTGTATGGAGCACAGGCATGGTCTTTGCAGCAGACAAGCAGGGCAACGAGACCAGGAGCAGCAGGAGTCTTCCCAGATGCAGCCTTGATGCCCAGCGCCAAGTCCAGAGTGTCCAGATGGTTGAAGAAGATGTGGTGTCTTGATATGAATACTGTCCAACTACTAATCTAGGAACCCACCTACAGGTAAGCCCTTAAGTACCCTCAGGAGAGGTTTGGAACGATTAAGGATTCTTCCCCATGGGACGGGTCGGACAGTCGGGAGAATACCCCCACGTCCTTTGTGTAGTTTCCCACTAGTGCGGGAGCCAATGGCTCCCTGAGTTTGTTTTAAATGTGCCCTTAAAGCAAACTGAGTGGCGCTGCAAGTGCTCCCACCCGACCCCAATACACTAAACCCTGTCTGGAAGGTGGTCACACCTCCCTGTGACAGGATACCTATTGTTCTGCCTTCCCCTGCTTGAGCTTGTCTCAGCAACAGGAGGGTAGAAGTGTGTCTCTGGCTGGCAGCTTCTCAGCGGGATGTGTTGATTACAGGTTACATGAAGGCAGAGTATCCAGATTGGGAAGAATTATTGAACTGTAAAGTCTGACCAAGAGGTCACTTTCAGTCATTTGAGGCTTTATGGATTTCTGGAGTGTAACTCAAGGACGTTTGGTCTCTTGAAAAGCAAGATGCCCCTGACAAAGGGACAGCTCATCCCAAATGCACTGGGCGCTGCTCTCCACAAGCTCTTGAAGCTAAAATGATTATATAAATTACTGAAAATTGTATGTTCGTTTGCTTTGTTTACATGTTGAAAAGAATAATAAGTAAACATTCTTGAAAGATATAATTAAGAATTGACACATATGATTTAATTTATGTATATAGCGCATAGCAGTGAAAACTTGAGTCCAAATTGCTCTAGGAACTTGGCCACTTCATACTTTCTGGTTGGCAGCCGCCATGTTGTGCTCTCTGGGTTTAGAAGACTGGCACCTGGAGCACTGAGGGCTACCCGGAGGAGTTTTACAGTGCATGGAATCATACCTCCCACACCGTTTACAGTGCTGTCTGCAATGTTCTTGCTACCTTCTCTCCTGCCCAGCAACAGAATTTTTCTGGGAAGCCATCCTCCCCGGGAACCTTATGGTAGGGTAATTTGGTTATTGCCAATTCTATCTCTTCTCTGCTGAATTCTCCCTCTAGTACTTCCCTGTCCTTGCTCAATAGGCAAGGGATATTTGCCACTTGTAGAAAAATGGTCACCTTGTCTTCCTCAACAGGCTCTCCTGGAGTGTAGAGGGACTCATAAATTGAGGTGAATTCATTCACGATGTCCTGGGGCAAGTGAGGCTTTTCCCCCTTGCCAATGTTATGTCTGGTATAGCTATGGCAGCTTCCTATTTTTAATGCCTCCCCTTCATCCTCTGCAGAGCATACTCGGCTTTGGAGGTGCCTGCTCCAAAGATTTATGATGCTGCACAGTTGGGTGTTCCGAGTACAGGAGGGTATATGTACTAATGTCATTTTCCAACTCCTTCTGCTGAGAAATAGTTTGTTTGCTGGCCTGTGCTGCGTCTCTCATAAGATGGTCCCTGATGGAGGCCTTTGCTGTGGCCCAGAGAGTCCTGCCAGAGAGGCTTCCGCCTCCGGCCCGGAAGCCCCGCCTCCGGCCCGGAAGCTCCGCCTCCGGGCCGGAATTTCCGGCCCGAGTGCGGACGTAAAGTTAGCTCCTATTGACTTCACCTCATCAGAAATCTTAGAGATATTGGAACACATTCCGTCCAGCCATCGGCTAACTCTGGAGACTTCCTCCAGGATGCGGTTCATGGTCTCACATGTTGCAGAGGCTGTTGGAGGTGTAGAGGAATGGCTTGCAGGCGGGGCGTCTGCCTACTTGTCCAAGGTGCAAGGTTGTTTGAATGCCTCCATGAAAAGGAGCTGCCTGGAGGGTTTATTCCTGTGCTTATTGGTGGGCATTCGCTACTGTTCACAGGGTGAGGCTTGGTAATGTCGTACCAGACTGCTTGGTAGCCAGACAGCAAGACCAGTAGCGTTTCAATGAAGGGCTAGCGAGCGGGAGCGGAACATCTAGGGCGGTTGCTCCAGAGTGGATTGTGGTTGAAGGTTAAAGGTAGGTGCCCGCCCCACTGCAACGCCTCTGTAAGTTGTCCCTTAGTTCACCCCTGGAGGGGCCCAGGAGAGCTTGCCTTATTGCATTTGCTGCCTAGGCTGTGGCATGCAGGGGCAGCCCCGGGGGTGACAGGCGAAGGGTCCTATGGGCTGGTCTGCAACTCGCTGCATTGTTCGTGATGGATTGCTCCAATCTGGGATGCCAAGAAAAAGTAATTGGGGGCAGTTAACACTGTGCACCCTCCAACGGTTCAATGTCACACAAGGGTCAGCCTCTGCGAGTCCCAGCAAGGATGGGGTGGGGCCATCTGGGATAGATGCGGGTGTCCACTTCGCCCTTGGTAGGGAGAAACACAAGTAGATGAACAGTGGCCAATAGGTCAACGCTCACTTAAGCGTGGTGTATAAGGTGACACGGTGGTCTGGGGGGCTGTGAATGGCTCACTCCCCCAGGATTCGCTTCCTGGTTACAACCCTATTTGTTCTTGCACTAGTCAGGGAGAAGGAGGATGGGGGTGACCAACTTTGCGCTTTGTTGCCCCCTTGGGTAGTTCCCACTGTCTGCTGTGTCCCATGGGACACGGAGTGTGTAGTTGTCCAATTAGAGGCCCCAGGAGGCATCACGCATCGTCACAGAAGCAAGCATGCCCTTGGTCTGCCAGGAGTGCAGCCCACAGTGTAGTGTAGTTCCTATATCCCTGATAGGCTTTGCACATTGGAATAACATACACTATAGATTTGACATAGGACTAAGGTCAGTATGTCTCTATGGAGTATGATAAACTTAATTACTTGTGTGTGCCAGCTAACTCAGAGGTCACTAGAAACTTCTCGAATATACAAGAATGGATTAGTCTCTGACAACCACATAAACATGACAACTTTATTTCCCTTTAGAATCTGAACAGTCTCAGAATCGTGGAAACAATAGATAACAGTTTCACTCAGTCAATCATGCATGCTTCGTTTCTACGGAGTTGCACAGAAATAGAGAGATGGGCCTTTCAATAAAAGGGTTTATTGAACAGTCTTATTTCTCATGCAAGAGATATGAATTGCTACAATCGTAAGACAGACAATATGTACAAGGTTAGCAGTAAGATAAAATAATACTGCAATAGCATGGTTTGTAGCTATTACATATATTAATCAAAATACATACCTAAATAACATAATGCTAAAATGTGATACTCATGTGATGCTTCTAAATTGTTCTACCCCAGTGAACCTAACCTAAGTGCAGTACGAGGTTTGCAGTATAGCTAGTTATATTTTAGATTAGCCAAGAGTTGCCAAACGTTTCTCTAAGTTCTAGTCAGCTCCATACCTGAGAATGAGAGAGGTTGGAGTCTCTTTTCTGGACTCGATAGTCTAACCACCGCAAGGGAAGTCAGAGAGCACTGGAGCTGGATTCTCTGCAAGGAGGATGGCAGCGTCAGGTCAGTGCGTCAGGCTGGAACTCCAACTGGGTTGGATCGAATCCTCCGGGAACCGCAATTTTCCAGGGCAAGTGCTGGTAAATTTATACCTTGAAGGTGTCCAGGAATGCCAGTATTGACGTAAAAGTCGGCAAGAGGAACGTCATGAATGAACCCCTAAGGAATAGATGTTTAAGCATACCTAATGAGTTCTTGGAGAAATCAATATTCAAGCTGAGGGAAATTCCTAAAGGCTTAAGGGTCTGATTTTCCAAGAATTTGTTGTGACGTGGATGGGCTGATGTAGGTTGCCATGCCTGTATTTAGTTTGTATGGACAATGTCTAAATAAGGGCAGGATTTCTATGTCCAAATAAGGGCAATGTGAATTGTACCTATATAAGGGAATACATCGGGAAACCTATATACGGAATCTAAATCTGCACACAACAGCTGATGTTTCAGGGCTAGTGCACTGCTGCCGTGAAAGAAAGAAGGATGCAAAAAGAACAATTGATTGACAGAATGCAGAACAATGACATACATTCACCCTAGTACAGAGATCTGGGCCTAAATCCAATGTTTTTTTACTCACCATGCCATTCCAGTTTGGACCCAGCCATATTCAAATCAGTCTTGACCCTGCTCCCAATGGGAACAGTTCAGCCCAAACTGCCAGGCCAGGTTCTCCCTGGACTAGAAACAAGCATCCTAGGGCCAGTTTTGGGCTTTCAGCCCTCATCAGCCAGGATAGCTTGAATCCAGAGGCATGGAGAGCACAGGACCCACGTCTTGGCATACCCATCCCACTTAAAATAATGGATTTAGGCCCAGATCTCTGTACTGGGGTGAATGTATGACATTCATCTGCATTCTGTCCATCAATTGTTCTTTTCACGTGAGAGAAGGAAGGAGCAGGAGGGGACGTTATGCTACTCGGGGGCACTATCCCCTCTGCGCCTGTTTCACAGCTCTTGAGCAGCGGCAGGGGGAGCCCCTCTGGTCCTCTGACCCAGGCCCGCCAGCTCAGGGTGGAAGTCTGAAGGAGAGTAGCCCAGCAGTTCCACATTGAGGTGAGTGTGGGGTTGAGAAGGGCTTTCAGGAGGTTATCATGTTGGGCCCGCTTAGGGGGGACAGCCCTCTTCTTGATAGCGGGACGGTCATAGGTCTGCAGTACGAAATGCAGGCCCAGCAGGGTGAGGCAATTCGCAAGGTGCAGAGGTCAGGGTCAGGCTGCAACGGAAGGACCAAGACTTCAGTCACGCCTCATGGCCCCACACTCCCACCTCATCACCAGTGTGAGTTCGCTCCAATGGGGCATACAACAGTCGCAGACTATGAATCTGGGTGTCCGGAGGGTTAGGCAGCATGCGGGCAGCAATAATTGGCCCTCACCCACCTCTGGAAGGCCGCTGTCACTACTCGGAGACACCCTCAGAGTAGAACTCTCCGTTTAATTCACCATCCTCGTTTGCGGCCAGACCACACCTGTGACGTATAGGTTTTGAGAGCAGTGACATTAGATATAGGGAAACCTAGCACCAGCTTATGCAGCTTGCAATTTCAGGCCTGTAGTTACAGTTTGAGTAGGTTCCCATGGGTGGCATAATTCATGCTTTTGTCAATATGTGGCCCTTGGTGTACCTATGCTCTGGGTACCCCAGTACTAACCATGGAAAATGAACGCCTCTCCGCTAGCAGAGGCTACGGAGATTTGTTAACTACGCATTACATTGAAAACACAGAATTCATGCAATAATTCCGACTCTGCCACGTAGCAGAGTTAGCTTTTGCACCCACAACCCTTTAATAAAACAACCTTACCTTTAGGTGCTAAATAGCATATAACAAATTCAGAAAAGTGAACTCTGAAAAATATCAGGCAATGAGAGAGGTGATGATTTTAGGGTCACCCCTAACCTAGTTGGAGGGTAAGCAGATGCCTTAAACACAAAGAACATATCATGCTGAACGATTCGGTGGTGGTCCCATCCTCCTAGGACCACCCCAAGCAATGTTATGGGCAAAAATACCATGCCAACAAAAGGCCCAGCAAAGTATTATGGGGCGAGATTCTAGAGTGCAGTGAATATTATAGTATTAGCTCTTAGCTGAGCCTGATAGCCTGCCCCTTGAGGAATGTTTTGATATTGGATACTATAATATTCAAATTCAAATATTGGGCAAAAATACAATGCCAACCAAAGGCCCGGCAATGCATTAGGAGACTCTGTGCATTTTATCTGTGAGAAACATTGAATCTTGAATGACTCCTCAAGCGTATCCAAACAACAATAGATGACGATAATACTAATCAGCTCTGAGTTTTCTTGTCAACGTTGGTGCATGCATAGTTGTCACCATTCTCTGCTATACACCATCACTCCTTTGAGCATGCAGTGGCCCCAAGAAGAATACTTTTTTAAGAACTTGGGGGCATATGTATCAACCGAATTTTTAATCGCAAACGCTGTGATTCGCAAAAAACAGCGTTTGCGATTAAAAATTCGCAAAACGGGATGTATGAGGCAAATTCTCAGCGCAAATTTAAGGAATCGCTAATTTAGCGATTTCTTAATTTTGCGTAAGCATTTAAGAAATCGCAAATTGCGATTTCTTGAATGACATGTAACACGCACCAAAGCATTGCGAATTATCCTTAAGAAATAGCAAATTACCACCAACTTCTAGTTGGTGGTATTTTGCGATTTCTGTTAAAAATGCACTTTTTGGAATTTTACAAAGTGCCACGTGGCGCACATACATGCCCTTAGGGCATGTATGTGCGCCATATGCACACACATGCTCATTTCAGGGGTGCATCAGGGTGTCATCATGACACCCTTGCACCTTTGAAATTATTCTCAAATTGCGATTAGCAAATTGCGAATCGCAATTTGAGAATTACTTCCCATTCATTCCTATAGGTCTCCTGGCCCATAGAAATGAATGGGAAGGTATTCCTTAATTGCGATTTCGCAATTTGCTAATCGCAATTAAGGAATTTTAAGAAATCGCAAAAGTTTTGCGATTTTTTAAATACATCCCGTTTTGCAATTCTCAAATAGCAATTCTTTAAAAATCGCTATTTGAGAATCGCAAATGGAGATGTTAATACATATGCCCCTTGGTCACAGAATGTACCATCATTAGAGGCAGATAAGAATGTCACAGGGAGGTGCTTGTTACCCTTTTTCACAAATCACATATTCTGTTTCTATAATCTGTTTTTAACTTCACTCAAATGCACGGTTTTAACCCCTATAGATCCCATAACACAACGGAACCTCTAGTACCCTTGTTGATTTTATTGTAAACAGGTTAAACATATATATTACAGGACATGAAGATTGTAATGAAAAATTGACATAAGTGCACGTAACCATTGAAATGTCATTAATTGTGTGTCCAATGCAATGAAAGTTGAGACGGTGACCTGACGAAGACAACTTGCTGAAACGCGCGTAGTTCCATCTACCGCCGACCCTCCTTTCTGTGCATATATGATCTGGAGCCTGTTCTAAATATAAAAGAAAAAATATTGTATCATTAGAGAACAGTATCATTATGTTCTAATCTCTTATCTATCTGACTATGTCTTATATGTCGGAATATGTGTTGATGCATTGTGATTGTAACATTTTCAGAAATATATATTTTTGATATTCTGGAAAAAAATGATAAAATATTATGCAAAACAATATAAAAATATATTTTTTGATAATAGGTAAGCACTATGTCGTTTGATTGGGTGTAAGATGTCCTGTCATAATTTTAAACATTCATGCTTGTGATTAGCTTGTCCTTTTCCCCTTGCCCAATCTGGGATGTACCTAAGTACTTACCATAACCAATTTAGGGGAGAAAGAAGAGAGACTGGGGACCTAACTAGCAGGATACCAGTCAGACTAGTCAGCATAGCACCAGGCAAAGAGTGGGGGTAACCATAAATGCAGATCCTGCAACATTTATAAAGGAGAACCACCTGTCGATACAATAAACAATCTTCCACCACATTAGCATAAGATAATTAAGATGTGGAGTAAAACCGACCAAAAGAGACCATGTGGCAATATCAATACTTAGGGGCCCAATGAACAAAAGAAAGAGGATGGGGTAGAGTGCCATTAAATCAAATCTGAGTAACTTCAACATCAGCGCCTAAGGGTGTTAAGCAGCCGGACCAGCATCTGGAGTGTAAAGATGGAAAGAATCATCATTTGCATCTACTGCAGGAAACATAACCCAAATGTAAAACACTTTGTAATGGTATGCTGGATGCACTTTGACTACAAAGACAATCGGCGGCTCACATTGGGGACTCCATGATGCAACAAATTTTGAGTGAGGGCAGCACGAATATCAACCAGAATTGGAATTGGCTGCACCATCATAAAAAGAGAATGAAAATCGATGGTAGCACAAAACGGGTTGAAAACATTTTACATTTCAAGCATGAAAACCTACAGCAAAAGGTTGACCCTAAAAACTGAGGATGCTAAGCCCTCACACCACAGACGTCTATGGAAAATGGTGCAAGGGTATTGTGGACAAGCACAGGTGCTACTCAGGGGTCCCGCCAATAATTACCAGGTAGTGCCATGTTGCAGGGATTCTACAGAGTCACAGAATTATGCTTGAAGTTATGGGACCTTAGTAGAAAGGGACTGAGTCATCCTACCACCTGAGTACCCATGAGCACATAATCAACTAGTTATAGTGTCTCACTTGCCTTCCTACTCACTCACAGAGGAACAAGTGATTAGATACCCCATAACACAACACTCCCGACCCTCTCAGAAATCAATGTTACAGGACGCACATTTTCACTCTCACACAGGTACTTGTCCACAATAAGATCTGACAGAGACACGATGGTCAGCATAGCAAGTAATCAGTAAATCATAAATGGAGCTGTCCTTATATACAACAAAGTAGCCTAACCTCCCTCCCCTTCTACAGAAGTGAAATTATTACATTTCAGAAGATCTGTAGCTGGTAGCAGCAGACCCTGTTCCCCAGTATACACAGATAAAAGTTCTACAGCCGAGACGCTTGCCAGGATATTTCCCTTGGAAAGGGCCCTCTCCAAATGTGTATTACCTATCTGTGCATAACTATATGACAAAAGTACATGTTCCCAAACAAGAGCTGCATTTGCATTTTGCCTAGGTGCTAGGGACCAACCAGAACAGAATTACAGGGGGCATTGTTGTTCGACCTTATCTACATGTTCAGTCTAAATCCCAGGAAAAGATAATAGGGCAAAATAACGGCATGTTTTCTATGAAGACACTGTGGCACAAAGCAAAATATGCCTCTAATGTAATGTGTGCAAAGCAGAGGACAGTCGACAATGTGCTCATGCTGACATAGGGAAAGCGACAACGGGCCTGCACAGGACTTATGACAATATTACCCTCTTTTAGATTGGGCAAGGGCACTTGTCAGGGATTTCCGGTTGCCCCACTGCTCTTTGCCCTGGCAATGGAGCCGCTGGCCCAACAGCTTTGTCAGGGGTGGGAAGCATGGAGAGTTCCACTAGGCAGTGAGGTACACATAGTGTCCATTGATGCAGATTATATGCTGCTCTATATTCAGTATATTCGCGGGGGAATTCCAGACATTTCTGAGATGCTAGCAGATTTCCAGAGTGTGTTGACTTTTAACCTCCTGTGCTAAGACTATTTTGGGCTATTTGGGGTAGTTTACGCTTAGGCCCCTGTAACTTTTTGTCCACATAGGGTATAAATGCCAAATTTATGTCCTTTTTTCCAACATCATGGGGGTTCTAAAGGTACCCAGAGTTTGTGGAATCCCTTGGAGGAGACCAAGAAATTAGACAAAATACAGCTACATTTTGTTTTTTGGGGGGAAAATTGGAAAAAAGGGCGACAGATGAAAGCATCTGTCTTTTTCCCTGCAAATAGTATCAAAAAAGGGGCTGTGGTGCTGAAATAACCATCTTCCCAGCTTTCAGGCACAAGCAGACTTTTGTCAGAAAACCAAACATTTTTACACAGTTTGGGCATTTTTCTGGGACAGAGCCTAATTTTGCTATTTTTTGTGCTTTCAAACTCTTTCCAGTTAATGGTAGAAATAAGTATGAAAGCAATTATGGATCCTGAGAATCTATACATTTTAGAAAGGTAGACAAAATTCTGAATTCAGTAAGGGGTCATTTGTGTAGATCTTTCAAGGTTTCTTTATAGAAACTAACCGTTGAATATAGAAGAAATAAAAAACCAGTTGGAAAAAACAGCCATTTGTGTCAACATTTTCACCGGTAACTTCTTCTAATTATATCAGCTGTTTGAAAGCAATATACTGTTACATATGCTGGACCTTTCTGGTTGTGGGGATATATAGGACTTGTAGGTTCACCACCCGACGAACCCAGAGCCAATCACTGAGCAGCATCTTGCAATGTTTTTATATACCGGGTATATAGCAATTAATTTGGGAAAATATATACATGGCCTAGTCCCCGTGACAGGAAACGGCCCAAAACACACTGTGGACACACCACATTTTCACAGTGAAAACTGACACTTTTTTTGCAAAGTGCCTAGCTCTAGATTTTGAACCCTAACTCTGCCAGCACCTAAGGAAACCTGGCAAATCAATTCATTTTTGAAAAATAGACACCCAGGGGAATCCAGAATGGGGTGACTTGACTGGCTCTCACCAGGTTATGTTACCCAGAATCCCTTGCAAACCTCAAAATGTTTCCAAAAAAACAAATTTTCCTCACATTTCTGTGGTGGAAAGTTCTAGAATCTGCGTGGATCCACAAAATTCCACCAACCCCACATTCCTCGAAGTCTTTCGAGAGAAATAGTACATCACTTGTGTGGGTAGGCCTAGTGACCGCAACAGGAAACGGCCCGAAAAATAACTTGGACACACCACATTTTAATCGTGAAAACGGACCCTATTTAAGCAAAGTGCCTAGCTGTAGATTTTGAACCCTAGCTCTGCTGGCGTCTAGGGAAACCTAGCAAATGTATACATTTTTTAAAACTAGACTCCCAGGGTAATTCAGGATGGGGTGACTTGACTGGCTCTCATCATGTTCTGTTACCCAGAATCCATTGCAAACCTCAAAAGTTATTAAAAAAAATCACATTTACAAAACATTTCTGTGGTGGAAAGTTCTGGAATCTGTGTGGATCCACACAATTCTATATACCCTCCATTCCCCAAAGTCTTCTGAGAAAAATGCTACCTTACTTGTGTGGGTAGGCATAGTGCTCGTAACAGGCAATGGCCCAAAAAGCTACAGTAAAAACGAAAACTATTTATCAAAGTGCCTAGCTGTAGATTTTGAACTATACCTCTGCCGGCACCCAGGGAAACCTAGCAAACCTATACATTTTTGAAAACTAGACACCCATGGGAATACAGGATGGGTTGAATTGTCTGGCTCTCACTAGGCTCTGTTACCCAGAATCCCTTGCAAACCTCAAAATTAGTCAAAAAACACATTTTCCTCACATTTCTGTGGTGGAAAGTTCTGGAATCTGTGTGGATCCACAAAATTCCACCCACCCGCATTCCCCAAAGTCTTCCGAGAAAAATGGTACCTCACTTCTGTGGGTAGGCTTAGTGCCCGTTGCAGGAAATGGCCCAAAATGCAACATGGACACAACACATTTTCACAGTGAAAACAGACCCTCTCTTTGCAAAGCGTCTAGCTGTAAAGTTTGAACCCCAGCTCTGCCGGCACCTAGGGAAACCTAGAAAACCTATACATTTTTTATACCAGACACCCAGGGGAATCCAGGATGGGGTGACTTGTCTGGCTCTCACCAGGTCTGTTACCCATTTTCCTCACATTTCTGTAGAAGAAAGTTCTGGAATCTGTCTGGATCCTTAAAGTTCCACCCAGCCCACATTCCCCAAAGTCTTCCCAGAAAAATGGTACCTCACTTGTGTGGGTGGGTCAAGTACCCACAACAGGCAAGGGCCCAAAACCTATTGAGGCGACTTAAAAATTACTTATCACAAAACAACCTGGTTTTGCGAGGGAGGGTCCCATGAGTTTTTGACCCCGGGCTTGGCAGCCATCTAGGGAAACCTAACTTGTGTGGGTGGGTCAAGTACCCACGACCAGCCAGGGCCCAAAAGCTATTGAGGCGACTTAAAAATTACCTAGCACAAAACAACCTGGTTTTGCGAGGGAGGGTCCCATGAGTTTTTGACCCCGGGCTTGGCAGCCATCTAGGGAAACCTACCAAACCCACACATTTCTGAAAACAAGACACCCTGGGGAGTCCAGCAAGGTATGGCTTGCGTGAGTCTCCTAGCATTTCCCCACGGAGAATCCCCTGCAAACTTTAAATTTATTTATTTATTTATTTTTATTTTGAAGGTTTTATACAGCGCGGACAAGGCCCTTGCGTGTATCAGAGCGCATTACACCAAATAAAGGAAATAGAGGTAATAGGCAGAGGAAAATAGGCAGAAACATATGAAAATAATATTGCTTATTATAGGTCAAACAAACGGTAACTGATCCAACATAGCACATGTCTACAATCCTGCATCAAATAGATCAAGTGAATTTTGTCAGGAGAATCGATTTAACTTCCTTTTTAAAGGATGCCGCGTGAGGGTTCTGTCTTGTTTTTGGGGCTAAGGCATTCTAAATCCTAGGGGCCATTCCCGAGAAGGAGCGGTTATAAGTTTTCTTTTTTTAAACCGCTGTGGTTGCAGAAGAAGGTTATATGAACTCCTGTTAGTTCTGTTGCCGCCCAATGGTGCCAGTTTCTCTGCAAGGTATTGTGGTGGTTTGTGATGCAATGCTGTTGCAGGGATTCTGCTCATGCACAGAACTATGCACAGGAAACCAGGACCTCAGTAAATTGTGGTGTACCAAAAACTCACCTCAGTACCCAGAACCCCAATCCGACCAGCATCAGTGTCCCATTCGTTATCCGTATTCTCTCGGAGGTCCCAATGTATAGACAACCCAGAACAAGCGACTTAGAGTACTCTCAGGAATGGTGGGAATCGGAAAGACCTGTTCGTTATTATTCTCATATCAGTCCACAACAAGAGTAATCAGTGACACGGTAAAGTTTAAAAGGTTTATTTTATAAACTACGTGTCCTAAGATGGTCGGTATGGAGACGAAAATTTGACATGGACCCCCAAATGTTTCATGGCTTCTTTGTATGCCTTAGAGGCGAACGCAGGGCCCTGATCAGAATGAAAGGTACCACACGCAAAACTTCCCACAAAGACACGCAAATCCCTGATGACAGTACGGGCATCAGCACTCCTTTGTGGCCATACCCACAGAAAACGTGTGCACGAATCCACTGCAACTAAGATATACTTTTTACGCAGTATCAGAGGACAATGGACCGCAGTGATCCAGATAAACACACCCAAGTGGTTTATTGGATATTTACAACTGAGTTTGTGGTGGACACGCAGCAGTTGAAGGTTTAATCTGCTGGCAAATGTCACAATCAAGAACATAAGTGCGAGCCTGTTTATATAACCCGCGCCACCAGTAACGTTGTTATAACAGAGAAACAGTTGCCGCAACGCCGGCATGGGCAGACGCCATACCCTCGTGAGCCGCTGATATAAAAGATGGTCTGCAGTCCGCGTTGGGAATCAACCTGTAACCAACGTCGTTAATTCTCACTAATGGGACGTTATCAGGACTTAAGTGATAATGGTAACGAGAAGGGAAACCTCTAGGGGAATTACTTCCCTTCTCTGTAGCAGCGATAGCTGCCAAAATGTCATCATCGATCCTACTTTTGGATCTTGTAACTGCTGCTACTAAATATGTCGCCACTGCTGTTTTCGCTGCTTCGTCAGCTAAGCTGTTACCGACAGTGTGGACACCAACTCGCTGGTGCCCAAGAGTGTGAATTACATTCACGAGAGGCAGACGGTCTTTAAGTTCTGCCACTCGAACACAAAGCATTTTATGCTTAATTGTGCTACCTTTGGAATCACGATATTCATTTTGAAACCAACAGAATAGATTGTGGTTGAAGGACTGAACACAATAAAACGAGTCACTCACTATAAGAGTAGTGACTCGAGGATCAGCAAACTCCAGTGCAAGCACCAGAACATGGAGCTCCACCAACTGTGCGGTACAATCACCCAATGACTGCGTATGCACGACATCAGATTGGAATTCACCATTTACGAAAGTACCTGCAACAATTGCGCAAGCTGCCGAATAGGCGTGCTTTAATTCCGTCGCCAGTTGCGCCGAACCGTCAGTATAAATGACACAATGGTAATCTTCGAGCGGGCGCAAAGACAGAGGAGCCGGATGAACAAATTCATATTGTATGTACGCCTGCATCTGCAATGAGGCATCAAAGATATAGGTGACATCTGGCGATGTCAGAGAAGTGGCCCATTGTATCCAACGTGGATGCAAAGCTTTAGAATTGGGTACACTGGCTTTCGTCACTGCCTCCAGGGCAGGATACGGTGTGACCACCAACATGCGCTTTCCTTGCGACAGCACTCGTTCTTTAAGAATCGCCATCTGCACTGCAGTCAAAACTTTTTCGACAGAGGAAAAGCGCAGTTCAGCCGAAGTGTACAGGTGTGATTTGTATGCAGTGGGGACGGTGTCGCCCTCATTGAACGTTAAGTACGTGAAACCCACTGCGCCTGGCAAAATTCTTATTACCAGGTTTGTGTGGTTATCACGCGTCAGTAAGTATTTTGAAGCAAGAAGATCAGCCTGCAAAAATTGCAAAATAGCTGAATGTTCTGGCAGCCAGCTCGATTTAGAAAAAGTTGGTTGTACCAAGGCATATAGCGGCTTGATACGCTGGGCATAATCTGGAATGTATGTACGACTGAAATTCAGAAAGCCCAGCAAAGACTGTAACTTTTTCAATGTTGTAGGAGCACGCAGACATGCGCACTTCTCTAGAGAGTGAAGAGCTAATCCACGACCGTCATTGTTGAGCTAGTAGCCCAAAAACAACACTGTATACTCTGCAATGTGAGACTTCGCAAAATTGAATTTGTAACCGAAGTCTGCGAACATAACAATAATGCGATCAATGCGACACAGATGCGGCCACAACCCGTTGTCCGTGAGATAGATATCATCAACATACGAGTATGCATCTGGGTCTATGCTCTGTAACAGAGAGACGACACGTGCTGGAAAGATGCCAGGGCTGTTTTTATAGCCCATGGCCAATCTTCTAAATTGTTTTTGCTTGCCGCCAGAAGTAAACGCTGTCCACTGACTACTAATAGAGGACAGGTTATGGCTGTAAAAGCCATTGGATATGTCAAGTGTGGTTTTAAACCTTTTACACACAAGACTATCAACCAGGACAGAACTGTGGGTATTCTGTACTGCGCACGTCCGACAATGAGAGTTTAAATGCCGGTAATCTAAAACTAGGCGGTACGACCCATCAGGTTTCGTTACAGTGAATAAAGGATTCTTCATTGGTGACACACATGTTTCAATTAAGGGTGGGCGTAGTTCGCGAAGTAGCACTTCGCGAAGCTACGCAAAGTGAAGTTCGCACTACGCGAGCTACGCGTAGCACTTCGCGAACTGCGAAGTAACATGTTCGCACTGTGCAAGATGTTGTTTTCAATGATTGCACAGTGCGGACAAGCAACCGGCACTGTGCAATCATTGAAAATGGCATCTTGCACAGTGCGAGCTGTAGTTTTCTGCTGCTCGAGTAGATTTTTCCTCGAGCTGCAGCTTTCTCAACGCGAACTGGTAGTTTCTCATCGCGAGCGGTCGCGAGCATACGCGACCCCTCGCAATGAGAAACCTGACCTTCTCGCGTTGTGAATCTCGCCGGGAGGTTTATTTTCCATGCTCGCGATCGCGAACAAGGAAAAAGTCTCGCCAGGATGTCATTTTGCTTGCTCGCGGTCGCCAACTTGACGTTGAGGACCGCGAGCAAGCAAAAAATGACCGCAGCACTACGCAACACTACGCTACGCGTGTTCGCACTGTGCTACGTGCAGTTCGCGTAGTGCGAAGTAGCGTGAACTTCGCAAACTACGCGAGCGTAGCGTAGTGCTTCGCCCAGGCCTAGTTTCAATAACTCCCTGATATTCCAATTGCTCAAGGATGTCCGCGACGTGAGATCTAGCTTCGCGACGCATGGGATATTGGGGTTGTGGTTGAGGTATAGACCGCAAGGGAATCTCATGGTTGGGGGACAATTTATCCCAGCCCACCTGAGTACGATACAAAGCCGGTGCAAGCACCTGAGCCCACTCTTCAGCAAACCTTTCAGCATGCTCCTTTGGCACTGTATACGCAAAGGACGGGAGGATTACCTCCTCCCCTCTAGGAGCATCTAAAATGAAAGTCGGGGGCCAGTCTGCCTCTGCCAAGAGAATGTCAGAGGAAGAGGTCAGATTATCCCAAAAAATCCCTTGTATTGTGCGTTGTATGTTACCTTCAATTAAGAGTACTATGTCATATAGTCTGTCAGGGGGAGCCACTCTAGTATCAGCAGTTTTTACAGTAATGAACGTGTCAGTTGCTGTCGCCTCCAGAAATGGACGCAGTGCTTGCCACACTACTGTAACCTCCGCCGCGCTGTCGAGCAGCGTTAGTGCCCATGTCAGGTTCCAAAGCTGCGTCCGCACTATCTGTGGCATACCTCGCTGTTAGTGCAGCAACCTTCTTCTTCTGAAACGGGGGCCGTTGACGTGCAAACTCGTCTTGCTTGCCTTTACCGTCAGCCTGACGAGGTTGCTCACGTCCTTGTTGGGCACCCCGACCCTTGCCACGTTCTCCGCCACCGGACTGTGAGGCCGATGTTTCCTGTGAAGAACGAGGAGAGCGTTGTTCAGTAACCTGAAATCTATTAGGTGACCTAATACTAGTGCGATCGCGCAAATCGTATGTGTGTTCACTAGTCGGCTGGAGATGCAGGACGAGACCCCTGTTTCTGTTGCTGCTTTCCCTATTTCTTTTGTCGCCAATTTTGCTTTGGAAAAGTTGGACGATCGTCATTAACAGACGAGCTCACCTTAGTTTGTTGTATCAGGTCAGGAATGACTATAGTTGGTTTAACCCCTAAACTACTGCGGCCAACTGTTATATACGCCTCCGCAATAATTTTAGGCAACTCTTTGGGCTTATAGAGTTCATCGACGCGGCCTAAGCCATTAGCCACCTGGAATTGTACCGCATCTCCCTTGAGATTACCAAGGACGAGAGAGGCAATTACGTTGAATACTCCGACAAGTCGCATTCCTAACTCTACAGCCGCCTCCGGACCGTGGTTATCTTGAACACGTTTAATAACGGAGGGAAGCACAGCCATAGACGGAGTGCCAAAGCACTCTGAGTAGATCGCAGCAAAAATCTTACCCCAGTTGTCACAATCGGACACTTCTGGGACTAAGTGTTTCGGCAAACTAATGGTGAGTGTTTCTCCACAGGTAGAGTGTGGAAACACTGCTTCCAGTTGGTCAAATTTCTCGGCAAGCCAATAAGGCAAATCATCCTTATTCTGGGGGCGCTTGCCCATCACCGAATTAACTATGACAGGGCTAATAACAACCGCAGGGTGACCAGCTGGTAGTCCTGCAACAGCAGGTGCCCCCACCTGCACATTGCGCGAAACGTATTGCACCAAAGCCCTATATACTATAATGAGGGCTGTATGGAGTGTATGCAATTCATCCACCGCAATAGTCAAATAGCGGGGGTGAGGCGTAAATCTGGCCAGCACCGGCCACGTGGCCCCGGGAATCAACAAAGGGCCGAGTCTAGCCGGTGCAACCGCATGGGGAAGGGCGCCATTAAACCAAATGCTTGCTGCCAGGATGAAAGGGTAATCTCCAGCGTCCAGTATGGCGTATCATTTGCTGGGACCCGTGTGTGAGCATACGAGTGAAACGTCTTATCATTCGCATTCACTTCCGGCAGCGTCACCCAAGAGTAAAAGAACTCGTAAGGGTGAGACGCGTCCGTACTCACAACAAAAATTACGGCCATCCCATTGTCCGGTACCCCATACTGCGTCAAATGACGCCGCAAAGGCATGTGACTAGGTGCTGCAATTTTGACCACCATAAGGACACAGAGAAGAACAACTACAGATTTTACAGTAGCACAAGGGTTCAGAAATATAAAACACCTTTTTTTGTATGAACCTATTAGGTTACTAACAGGTAGGTGAAATCCGTCACTCCCGTTATCCGGAAACAAGAGTGAGGGCGTTGTGGACTAATATAAGCACTACTAAGGCGTTTCAAATCAAAAGACCAAACGTTAGGTGCACCATGTTGCAGGGATTATGCACATGCACAGAACTATGCGAAGGAAACCAGGACCTCAGTGAATTGTGGTGTACCAAAAACTCACCTCAGTACCCAGAACCCCTATCTGACCAGCATCAGTGTCCCATTCGTTATCCGTATTCTCTCGGAGGTCCCAATGTATACACAACCCAGAACAAGCGACTTAGAGTACTCTCAGGAAGTGTGGGAATGGGAAAGACATGTTCGTTATTATTCTCATATCAGTCCACAACAAGAGTAATCAGTGACACGGTAAAGTTTAAAAGGTTTATTTTATAAACTACGTGTCCTAAGATGCAGTACTTTGGCTAACATAAGCTGACAAATGATTATAATTAAAACCATCAGCATTGTCACAATACCATAGAAAATGAAGGGAGAAATCATATTACAAATGACAGTGGAATACAGCCACCTTCCCTTAGCTAGTAGGCTAGTATCATTATACTAATAGAAGGTCTCTAGGCTTGAATAGGGAACCCCATACCGTAAAGATCAGCTTAGGTGAATCACATCACAGGATCAGCTTTGCTCTGCGCCTGGAAATGTTCTTCTCCAGAAGGTGTTTCTAATGCATGCAAACTGCAATATTAAAGGCTTTCGACATTCAGGTATTTGCAGCTGTGTGCATATTATGACTAGAGATCAACCTGAACTCAAAAACATACATTGTCTGGCGGCTCAGAGTGTTTTGCACACAATGTTCAGACCAAGGTCGCAGTGCACGTCTAGGGATGTGAACAACAGACAGTTCTCATGTGAAGAAAAGGCAAGCAAGCAGTTTTCAAATAATAACATGTCTCTGCAGTGTCGTGTGCAAAGGCAGCAAAAGTGGCAAGATGGCGTTTCTAACATCTAACGCGCTTATACTAACATAGCAATGTATGCATCTAAATCGCTGGCTTCACTACAATGCCTTGTGTGTTATACAGGTGATTTTCTAATGGATTCTGGCCTCAAAGGGTAGCCAGTTAATGACACGCAAGTCAGGGGAGATGTGACAGTTTCTTTTGGAACCTGAGATTAGTCTGGCGGCTGCGTTAATTGATGCTCTTAGTGGGGATGTCGGTGTTCTGTGGAGGCCGCAGAGAGCGACACTCCCATATTCCACTCTGGGGATTACTAGAGTTTGCGCTGCCTGCTTAAAGTCCTTTGCGGGTAAGAAGAGTTTCAGTCTTCTAATGGTGTTCATTTGAAATGTTGCTCCTTTTGTTGGTGCACTGATGTGCTTCTGCATATTTGGCTTATTGTCCGGAGTTATACCTAGCGATTTGGCAGAATCGATCATGAGCGGTTGGCCGTATAGTACTGTTAGGTGCTTCATCCATTCCACGATGGTGCTTGTTTGGTTGGGGGGCGCTATTAGGAGGAATTTTGTTTTTAGGGTGTTTAATTTTAAATGGTTATTTGCCAGCCAGGTCTGCGTTTTTTGGAGCACAGAGTTGAGGGACTTGATGTCCTCAAGTGAGTGTACCTTAATGTAGACTTGTGTGTCATCTGTGTACATGTGATATTGGACCTTTGCAGAGTTGAGAAGCTCTGTGAGTGGTTCCATGAACAAGTTGAAGAGTGTCAGGAAGAGAGAGGGACAATGGGGTACTCCTAAAGTGACAGGAGTAGGTTTGGATAAAGATTGATTGGGCTTGAAACTTTGTGTTCTGTTTTGAAGGAAGGAAGTGAAACAGTTGAGAACCGTTCCCGATAGCCCCATTCTATGTTTCAGGAAGTCTAATAGACTGTCATGTTTGATTGTGTTGAAGGCGGAGGATAGGTCCAGTAGGATTAGTAAACATGCTTTGTTTTGGTCCAATTTATTTAAGGCATCATCTATTCTGTGGGTCATGGCGGTTTCGGCACTGTGCCCTGATCGAAAGCCAGATTGGAATTTGTCGAGCAGATTGAAGTGATCAATGTGGTGGGAAAGTTGCGTGTGAACACTTTTTTCTAGGAGTTTGGCTATGGTAGGGATGTTGGATATGGGGCGATAGTTATTTAGGTCAGCTGGGTCCGCTGATGGTTTCTTCAAAATGGGGGCGACCTGACCAGCTTTGGGGATATCTGGGATGGATCCTTGAAGCAGAGAGGTGTTTATAATCCTGGTCCATAGAGGCACTAACGTCGGTATGAAGTCTTTTAGGAGGGAAGCTGGGAGTGGGTCACCGAAGTGATTGGACGAATTTAAGGCCGTAAGCGTTTTTAGAATAGTTTCTTTGCTGTAGAGGTTGAATGAGGACTAATCTGCATTGTTTTGGGTCGAGCTTTGCGGAACAACTAAGCAGGTTCCTGCAGGGGGTTGCTGAGGCAATAATGTGAGGAATGGTGAGGGCTGATAGGTACTTCAATAGGTCTGTCCTTATGTTTTCCGTTTTAGTTGTGAAATAGGACGCGAATGCCTCGCATTTGGGGAGTGTTTCTGAATTAGCTTGAGGTGAGTGGACACCCTTAGATTGTGCTTTGATTATTTCAAAAAGTCTTTTGGGGCGATTTTTAGATTGGTTCAATTGATTGCTGATGAAGTCGATTTTTGAGCGTCTTATATTCCTGTAATAGGCGTTTCTCGTGCTTCTGAGTAATTTGAGGTGAAGGGAGAAGGTGCTGCTCTCCATTGACGTTCAATTGTTCTTAGTGCTTTCTGTCATCATTTTACCTACTGTCATACCATGGGTTTGAGACTTTGTTTGAGATACTTTTCAATTGTAGTGGGGCTAAATTGTCTAATAATATTTTCATAGATTCGAAGTAGTGATTGGTTAGATTGTGTACTTCATGTGAGCTGTCAGATGGGGGCATTAAGATAGGGCAGGCGGTTGCAAGTGGGGAAGGATTTATGATTTGTAGGTTTCTCTTCCAGATTTTCGTTCTCTTGGGTTGGACATAGAGTGGTTTACCTACTTCGTTGATATAGAAAGTGATGATGTGATAGTCAGACCAGTCACAAGGGAAGATAGATTCCAGCTGAATCCTCTGAGAAATTAGAGGATTCAAAAAACTGTAAATTGTAAAAATTGTAAATTTATGTGCTTTTCCCAAATTTTGGAATAGATCGGAAGTAAAGAAATTGGTCTGAAATTGGAAGACTGAGCAGGATCTGCATTAGGCTTTTTTAGGAGCGGGAGGACCATAGTGTGTTTCCACTCAGATGGAACAATAGCTTCCTTCAAGGAAGAAGTAAGTAGCTCCATGATTAACATGAGAGATGGTAATTCAAGCTGCTGTAGCACAGTGGTAGGCAGAAGATCGCAGGGAGAGCCTGATGTAATGCTACCTAGGATCTTCTTAAATAAATGAATGTCTAGGAGTGACCAAGATTCAAGTTTATTAGAGGGCTCAGCCATATAAGTAAACCCAGAGGTGAAGGCTAACTCAGTAAAGTCAACTGACAGAGTATTGCATACTGAAAAGAGAATTTGCTTCAATTTATTCAGGAAAAAATTAGCAAGGTTGTCACATTGCAGCCCATCAATGATGGGGGGCGTGGGCAACTTTTTGACAATTGTAAACAAGGTGCGGCAGCAGTGCATTGGAAATAGTAGCTGAAACAAAATCCGCGTGAGCTGATTTACAAACGGCTTGGTAATCTTTTAAGGCCTTTTTGTATTTAAGTTTCGAGTCTGGCGCATAATTACTCCTCCAACTTCTATCTAGGGCTTTACATTTAGTCTTTTCAGTTTTTAATTTCTCTGTAAACCAAGGGGCAGGGAGACTGTGATTATAAGACCTTTTAACTGAGGGTGGAAGACACTCATTAATAGCTTTAAGAATCCAATTGTGGATTACGCCCTGTGACGTGGTCAACATTTTTATGAATGGCAGGGACACTGTTTGACAGGAGTTTATTAAAAATTTCCATATCTAATTTGCCCCAATTCCTAAATTTTTCCTGAGTTCCAGAGACAGCTGTAGGCGAGTTCACCGGAATTGTGCAACAAAACTTGACTGCAAAATGGTCTCACCAGCAAACGGGAAGAGCAGGCAGACATAGAATGTTAGGTAAGCTGGAAAAGGTGGGATCAAGTAAGTGGCCTGCTGTGTGAGTAGGACCGGTGTTACAGAGTAACAAATTCATCACTGCAAGATCCGAGCTCAGCGTACTGCTGATTGTGCATTCAGGGTTATCAAGATGAAGATTAAGGTCACTCAGAATGGTAAAGTTGGCTGCTTTAAGACGGTAAGGAGTGATTAAGTCAGAGAATGATGAGGCCCAGGGGCCTGATGACCCAGGAGGATGGTAGATACGTATACCCGAAAAAAGTCAATTGAGGGGTCAAGGCAACTTTTAATAATGCTGCCAATAGGTAGTTATAGTTAGGAACTAGTTTAAAGAAAACATTTGGGGATGTGCCTATAACTTTGGCATGTTTGACCAATCTTCATGATTTTTCCCAAAAAAGTGTCAAAGTAGGTTCTGTGTGATGGAAAGTTTGGAGGTGATCCGTGATATTGGGACCGAGAAATTGGGCTACAAAAAAAGGGTGCCTTGGTAATGTTCAATTCTGTAGAAACTAGTTGTTAAACCTACAGCCCGAACCACTGGACGAAAGTACGCCCAATTTGGCAGAAAGATGAATGCTGTTATGCAGATTGAGCTTTTTGTTATTTAGTTTAAATCCATTGAGTAGTTTTTGAGAAATTTAAGCTGAAAATTACAGATATATCTCTGGCTGTAAATATTTCTCAGTGGCAAATGTGCGTGCCAACGGGAATGCTCTGATTGGCTTAATGCAACATCAACAGAAAGGTGTGGCCTCCATTTTATTATTTGGGAATGGTTCCTGGGCTGAACATTTGTTTAAAAACTAAAATGAGGCATCAGGGTTGAGATGTTCTGATGCCATGCTTGATTAAAGGGTGTGATAGTGACACAAGTAATGTTTTCAGAATTTATTTTTTTAATCGCACGAGCTATACGCAACGATGCTGCTCCTGCCAATGCAGCCCTCCCGTGTACCATAGTGGGGACATCACAAAATCATCATGAAAATTAGTAATAATATCTTAATTATCTACTGGCGGTCGCCAGTAGATAGTTATAGTTAGGACCGTGTTTCCATAGGAAATCCGCAACATTCTATTTGGAATAACTTTGGCGCCGGTTGACGAATCCTCGCGAAATTTTCAAAATAGGTGGGGCGCTCCGCTCCGCTCCTATCCTGAAAGTCTCGGGGGGATTCGTCAAGCAGGGGCTGAGAAAAAAGGGGGGTCCCAAAACACGTTTTCCCCATGCAATTTCCCATAGGGACCTTTAGTCCAAGGTACAGCCCGAACGGCTGAACAGAATTACTTGAAATTTGGCAAAGAGGCAGTCCTCAGGTCAGGCATGTGCCTTTTGCATATATGGTGTCAATCTGTTCAGTAGTTCCTGAGAAAATCAAAAGTAAAATCACATACATATCTGGGCGGAGCCTAACCACACATCTCATCGCGAGATCTGATTGGCTGTCAGTACTTCATCCAAGAAGTGTTGGCAGCCATCTTGGGACCAATATACATGAAAGCACCTCATTAAAAAGCATTGCAGTTAATAGAAGGTTTTAAGACTTTAGTTACATTATAAATCATTTGTTGATTGTACCATACTCATTTTAGGAATTGTGGTGTGTTCTAAGGTGATTTTACCATGTGAAAAAGCCTTCTGCTGTGATATCACGAACCATGTGGGAATCATATCGCCCGACGCCCGAACCATGTTGTTTATATTGACGGGCAAGAAGATGTATTGTCTATTTATGTCCGAAGGACATGTAGACATTAATCACGTTTTAATCATGTTAAAACAACAGGCTGTGGGCACTCTGGGGCTCACAGCCAATCCGAAGCTTGCAGAGAGCCTTTGGTGACATCTGATTGGCTAGCAGCCCATGACTGGGCTCTAGCCAGTGATTGGCTGGGGGAGTGAAACGTCACTCAGCCTCTGCAAGCAGTAGTCCGTGGCCCCCACGAGGCTTGCAATAAGCATTCAGGTAAAATAAGCAGTTTTGCCCGCTTGAATTGTGTGATACTGTGACGGAGGTGCTGCGATTTTCTTTTATTTATTTTTTTAGCAACCGTGCGTGGCTAGATTAATTAGTACAAAAGCCTAGGCCTGGCCCGCCTCGGCGCCTCAGATGAGGACGTCAAAAAAGCGTATCGCAAGCGGGCGCGCTGCGCTACCACCGCTTCATGGGGGAAACACCCATTACAACAAATTCAGATTCACACGCTGCCATCGCAACGCGGGTTTAACATCGCGGGTCCGGAGCCTTCATACCACAGATGGAAACAGATCTGCAGATTAATGCTTTCAAAAGAGACATCCGTTGGTGACTTGCAATTTATAACTTAAAGTCCTAATATAGAATAGTGAGCTATTAACTTTCAGCCCAGAACTGCGTAAACACACCGACAAATATACATTACAAAATTGATTAATGTTGCAAAGAGGGTACATTTGGCGAAAAAACGATTCTTTTTATTAAAGGAAGCTCCCAACTTTGCTGTTTCTTTTTCGACTCTGCGTTTGTGCTTCTCCACACCAAGCACTCTTAAACTACTGCCTACCAGTATGGGTGACATGTGACTTCTACACTTTCACTCCTTTGGCTTATGGGCAAAAAAACATTGTCGCACACGGCGCAGCCAGCACTAAAAGCTTTCGAAGCACCTGCTGCAGCGTTTCTTTCCGCCGGCAATTACCAGGCCTCACAGAAATGTATAGGAAACTTGTGTGATGAATTACCATCCTGGAAAGAGATCCGTGTTTTGTATAGTTGAGGTTGTGACCTCGGTAAAGTTAGTGCAGAGGGTTAATATGCCTGCTGCAAAGAACATGTACGAAGCCGATTACAGAGTACGTAGGATGGAAAGAGATCTGCAGATTAATGCTTTCAAAAGAGACATCCGTTGGTGACTTGCAATTTATAACTTAAAGTCCTAATATAGAATAGTGAGCTATTAACTTTCAGCCCAGAACTGCACAAACACACCGACAAATATACATTACAAAATTGATTAATGTTGCAAAGAGGGTACATTTGGCGAAAAGATCTGTGTTTTGTATAGTTGAGGTTGTGACCTCGGTGAAGTTAGTGCAGAGGGTTAATATGCCTGCTGCAAAGAACATGTACGAAGTCGATTACAGAGTGCATAGGATGGGAACAGATCTGCAGATTAATGCTTTCAAAAGAGACATCCGTTGGTGACTTGCAATTTATAACTTAAAGTCCTAATATAGAATAGTAGGCTATTAACTTTCAGCCCATAACTGCGTAAACACACCGACAAATATACATTACACAATTGATTAATGTTGCAAAGAGGGTACATTTGGCGAAAAAACGATTCTTATTATTAAAGGAAGCTCCCAACTTTGCTGTTTCTTTTTCGATACAACTTACCGATTCGCAAGGAACGTAGGGCTCACGTCTGGCCAGCTGCAAAAGTGAGGGGGAAATGGCAGGAGGCACGCTGGCTGACACCTTTTATATCCCACCCATACGTTTTTACAAGGGTGACGGTAAATTAGTACATTACGTATGGTTTGCAATGTACCTATTTTGTGGGAATAAATACACAGCCAAGGGTGACGGTATATTAGTACATTACGTATGGTTTGAAATGTACGTATTTTGTGGGAATAAATACACAGCCAAAAAAAATGGAAAAAAAGGGGAATAGAAATAAAAAAATTGCCGTCAGGGTTAAGGGGAGGGGGCGCAGGGGGGCAGGGACGCAATAATATCGCTTGACAAGTTTTCCTTTAGCATTATTATTGCACAGCATTCAATGGTTTACTTATTTTAATAAAGCAAAAATATATTAATATTTCTCTGTCAGCTGGAGCCCTTAGGTTTGATGTGGAACGGGGGTAGGTGGGACAAGTGGATTTTACAGGACATGTAGATCTCATTGGCATTTTGTCCCTTGGACAACTAGATCATTTGGAAAATTCCACACCCCTGCAGAGGTTTGGAAGGTGATCTATAAGCTAAACTGAGAGCATATTTTCTGTAAATTCACATTATCTTTCTCAGTCATCTAAGAATGAAGTCTGACATTCTCAGTAAAACATGTAAATCCAACAAGGGCAGAGACTGTCAGTTGATTCCTTTGTGTTCTACTGCAGCTTCCCAGAGTGTTCTAAAGAACAACTAGAGTGCTAACAGTCCTACTTATGACAAACGTATGGCACACCTGAAGCCACCCTTGATTGGAATAAAGTGGTAACACTTAAAACATTTAATTTACAAAGGAACAAAATGAGGGGGTTCATTTTACCATATAAATTATGATTAGTGCTGCAGAAAGAAAAACTAGGGCACATTTTGACTTCTGAAATCCGCTTTTATTTCATAAAAACATTCTGACATGCAGACTGAAACATGCACTTTGAATACCAGCAGCAGACTTGCCTGGTGAGCAGTAGCTTCACTACAGTGATCTAATGAGCAACTAGAGTGCTAACATTCAGAATTTATGGAAAATGTTTGACACATCTGAATGCCTTCTTGATGGAATCAAAGTAAAAAACTGAAAGTATTTCCTACTGAGGAGACTGCAGTAAATGAGGAAATTAGGTAACTTCATAACAAATAAATCTCCAAAGATGGCCACCAGAGACAAAAAAGCCCAAATGTAGCCCAAATATCACCCAGATGTAGCCCAAGTATAGCCCAATGACAGAATGTCCCATAGTGTTCTTAAGAACAACTAGAGCGCTTACTGTCTTACTTATGACAAAAGTATGGCACACCTGAAGCCATCTTGATTGGAATAAACTGGTAACACTTAAAACATTTATTTTAAAAAGGAACACAATGAGGGGGTTCATTTTGCCATATAAATTATGATTAGTGCTGAAGAAAGAAAAATTAGGGCACATTTTGAGTGACTTCTCAAATCCTCTTCTATTTCATTAAAAAATTCTGATATGCAGACTGAAACATGCACTTCTAATACTAGCAGCAGACTTCCGTGGTGAGCAGTAGCTTTACTACAGTGATCTAATGAGCAACTAGAGTGCTAACATTCAGAATTTATGGCAAATGTGTGACATATCTGAATACCTTCTTGATGGAATCAAAGTAAAAAACTGAAAGCATTTCCTACTGAGGAGACTGCAGTAAATGAGGAAATTAGGAAACTTCATAACAAATAAATCTCCTAAAATGGCCACCAGAGACAAAAGAGCCCAAATGTAGCCCAAATATCACCCAGATGTAGCCCAAATGTAGCCCAATGACAGAAGTGTGCACTTATTTTTGTGTATTTGCAGTTTTATATAGTGCAGACTTGTGAGGTATTGAAGTGCTTTACATGAACATTGGTTACATCACACAAGATCAAATTCATTTTGGTTGTAGACATTGGGAGATTAAGTGATTTGACCAGAATCACAGAATGTTGAGCTGAAGCAGAAACTCTAACCTGGTTCCCCAGTTGCAAAGTCTGCAGCTCTGGAAGTAACACCACACCCTCTCCCCTTGGATGCAACATTTAATCAAGTGGTCAACTGGATAAAAAAACTAAGATTACAAATAATTTAAAAGTTCTTTGTCGCTATTTGAAAACTCAGAAAATATGTCCTCATTTTAGTTTTTTAGAGCACTAACCATAATTTTGATGCAAATAAGACCCTCTCATATATGTAATTTCTAAAGGAAATGCTCTAGGCATTACAGTTTTGATTAAATCAAGATGACGTCAGGCATTCCACACTTTTGTAATAAATATAGAATGTTAGCAATCTAGTTGTTCATTGGGATACTGTTGAGAGGCAGAGGCCAGGGGCACGGACTCTGAAAATTGAAGGCAGGTAGGAGAGTGCAGAGGCAACAATTTGACCACACTAGGCAGGCAGGAAGGGCAGTGGCAGCACAACAGACTATGGAGGGCAGAGGAAAGGGGGGCAGGGGCAACAAACCAACAATACAGGACTGGCAAGAGAGGCTGTGGCAATATAATAGACCATTGTGGGCAGAAGGAAGAGGCAGTGGTCATACAACCATACATGCCAACATACCCGTTTCAGCCTGGAAACGTCCAATGTTTTTAAGCTCAAATGGGCTTTACTTGATCTGTTTCCTGTCTACAATCTTCTCTTTTTCAATGTAACTCAAAGGGGAAAATCAATACCCCAGTTTTATTTCAAAATCTCCCTCTTACCAAGTTCAAAATGTTCGCAAGTATGGTACATTTGATCATGGTAGGCAGGAGGAATTGGGGTAGGGACATGGACTCGGATAACAGAGGACAGGAGGGACATTGAGAGGTGCACCAAACTGACCCTACAGGGCAGGCATCAGGGTTTGCAGAAGCACAATACACCACACAGGGCATGCGGGACGGGAGTGCAGCACAACAATCCATAGAAAGCAATAGGGAGGGGACAGGACCATGCACATGGACAACAGAGGGGAAAGAGGCAATGGTAGCTAGCTGACCATAATGGACAGACAGGAGAGAAAGCTGCAGCATAACAGACCATAAAGGGCAGGAGGGACGGATCAGGGGCATTACAATGGAACCGACAAGTCAGGAGGGAGGGAATAGGGGTCTGCACATGGAAACAGAGGGCTGGGGGCAAGGGGGCAGGGCAGGAGCATCAAGATGACCATGGAGGTCAGGCAGGATGGGCACTAGAAACAAGACACATCATGGAGAGCAACAGTGAGACTATGATGGCATCCACACAGACCATGGAGGGAAGGTGGGAGGGGGTCAGGAGCAGCTAGCTGACCACACAGGGAAGGTGGGAGGGGCCATGGCAGCACAGAAGACCATGCATGGCAAGCGGGAGGGTTAGTGGCAGCACAATGGCTATGATGGGCAAGAAGGAGGGTGCAGGGGCATGCACAAAGGACCATGGAGGATAGAAGGGAGGGTCAGGACCTGGGCACAGACAAGAGAGTTCAGGGGAAGGGGCCTCACAACAGACCGCGCGGGGCAGGCAGGAGGAGCAGTTGCAGCACAACAGACCAGGGAGGGCAGAAGGGTGTGGCAGTAAAATGGACCATGGAGGACAGGAGGAAGGGGATAGGGGCATGGCATGTGGACAGGCAGGGTGGAGGTGGCAGGGACAGGTTACAGTCATCTGACAATGCTAGGCAGGTGGTAGGGGAGTGGCAGCTCAACAGAACACTCAGAGTAGATAGGAGTGGCAGGTCCATGGAACATGGTGGTCCAAAAGGATGGAGCAGGGGCATGCACAAAGACATCGGAGGGCAGGGGGAAGGAGAATAGGGGCAGCAAGCAAAGCACAGAGGCTAAGCAGGAGGTCAATGATGGGCCATAGAATTGGGCAGTGGAGGGCAGGATGAGTGGACTGGTACATCATGCTAAATGCAGGGCAGTGGCAGCACATCAGACCATGCATGGCAGGAGAGAGGAGGCTAGTCCATGGATTCAGACAACAGAGGATAGGGAGGAGGTGGATGGGGCAGCAAGCTAACTGTTCATAGAAGGTGGGTATTAGGAACTTTATTGTTTTTAAAATGTGTGTCTGTGCGAACTACTTAAAATATGAACAAGTATGCAGCATAATCTCACTTTTATTCAGGAAGAAGAGGACGTTTGGGACTGTGACTCCGGGCTCACTTGGCAGAAACATCCCCTGGCCCTCCACCCCCCATCGCAAAATGTAATGCCTGTGAAAAGGGTAGGTGGTCGCAGTGTTATATAGGACATAGTCCTGAGAGCACGATTGAAAATGAAAACTAGATATAGTATATGGTATAAACTATGCACCAAAAAGTGTGATATAAGATGAACCGGGCGTGAAATATAATATGCAATACATTGTGCGCAATGACAGATTCATTGGATAGCGCGATATAGCACAGGCACCAGCACTTGCTATGTGATATGCGCCTTGGAGTGTAATATGCACAGGGCAGTGTTGTGTAACCTAAGTAGTCTCTAAAGTTGTAATATAAAATATGTGCTGGGTAGTGTAACATTGCATATGCACTGTGACAAAGATATGGATTCCAGATTGTAATATGTATGGCATAGCGCTGTGCTTTATAACATAGATATCGAGGAAGGCACGTTAGATGGGGCGATATAACCCGTGCGAAGGCAAGTGTGACACATGACATATTCACGGGGTGGTGTTACAGTGCACATGGGCTAGAGAGTGTCATAGCATACGCACTAGCTGGTGGAATACAACACAGAGGTGTGTGGCACTCGGCGGGCACGGGTGGGTGTAACACAGCATTGGGCTCAGCCAGCAGCACGCTGTGACTCTCAAGTGAGGTTTGTCTCCTTTCCAGAGAGTAAAATAAAAAGTATTACACATCCGGCGGTGGATGTGTGTTTTATTAACCGTGAGGGGGTTTCTGGCATAGTTTGGTCGAATTTTTGTCGAATCCCCATTTGAATTGCTTGGTGTGCATGTGTATTAAATGTGCCCATCAAAAGCTACCCATGTTTGTATAAATAAACGACAAGGGTGTCTACTTGGAGAGTACCCACCAGCGGGGGCACCGGGATTAGGCACGGTAGGGTGTCAGACATGTCAGAGCTTCATTAGCGGTGTGAATAAATTCTATGTGGATTCATTGTATGCATAGTCGCCTTTTGGGGCAACTTGCTGGTGTGACGAGCAGTGTGCGACCTACTTTTGCACAATTTAAGACGGCTCCCTTGAGCCAACGGGCTGACGAGCCTTGGATCTGCACCTGCGCGCCAGGAGAGGTACTTGACCTGCTTTTAATTACATTTTGGCAGTCCACACGGCACCCCCTTACACTGACCTGCTCCCTGCTGACGAGAGGCAACTACCTCGAAACACGTGTCCAGGGATGGCTAACGCAACACATACTGTTCTATTTACATATCGTGGCATAGGCGTACCCGCCGTCGCCACTACATTTCCCACAGTCCCTTGGGGCAACTTGCTGGTGTGACGAGCAGTGTGCGACCTACTTTTGCACAATTTAAGACGGCTCCCTTGAGCCAACGGGCTGACGAGCCTTGGATCTGCACCTGCGCGCCAGGAGAGGTACTTGACCTGCTTTTAATTACATTTTGGCAGTCCACACGGCACCCCCTTACACTGACCTGCTCCCTGCTGACGAGAGGCAACTACCTCGAAACACGTGTCCAGGGATGGCTAACGCAACACATACTGTTCTATTTACATATCGTGGCATAGGCGTACCCGCCGTCGCCACTACATTTCCCACAGTCCTTTGGGGCAACTTGCTGGTGTGACGAGCAGTGTGCGACCTACTTTTGCACAATTTAAGACGGCTCCCTTGAGCCAACGGGCTGACGAGCCTTGGATCTGCACCTGCGCGCCAGGAGAGGTACTTGACCTGCTTTTAATTACATTTTGGCAGTCCACACGGCACCCCCTTACACTGACCTGCTCCCTGCTGACGAGAGGCAACTACCTCGAAACACGTGTCCAGGGATGGCTAACGCAACACATACTGTTCTATTTACATATCGTGGCATAGGCGTACCCGCCGTCGCCACTACATTTCCCACAGTCCTTTGGGGCAACTTGCTGGTGTGACGAGCAGTGTGCGACCTACTTTTGCACAATTTAAGATGGCTCCCTTGAGCCAACGGGCTGACGAGCCTTGGATCTGCACCTGCGCGCCAGGAGAGGTACTTGACCTGCTTTTAATTACATTTTGGCAGTCCACACGGCACCCCCTTACACTGACCTGCTCCCTGCTGACGAGAGGCAACTACCTCGAAACACGTGTCCAGGGATGGCTAACGCAACACATACTGTTCTATTTACATATCGTGGCATAGGCGTACCCGCCGTCGCCACTACATTTCCCACAGTCCTTGGGGCAACTTGCTGGTGTGACGAGCAGTGTGCGACCTACTTTTGCACAATTTAAGACGGCTCCCTTGAGCCAACGGGCTGACGAGCCTTGGATCTGCACCTGCGCGCCAGGAGAGGTTCTTGACCTGCTTTTAATTACATTTTGGCAGTCCACACGGCACCCCCTTACACTGACCTGCTCCCTGCTGACGAGAGGCAACTACCTCGAAACACGTGTCCAGGGATGGCTAACGCAACACATACTGTTCTATTTACATATCGTGGCATAGGCGTACCCGCCGTCGCCACTACATTTCCCACAGTCCTTTGGGGCAACTTGCTGGTGTGACGAGCAGTGTGCGACCTACTTTTGCACAATTTAAGACGGCTCCCTTGAGCCAACGGGCTGACGAGCCTTGGATCTGCACCTGCGCGCCAGGAGAGGTACTTGACCTGCTTTTAATTACATTTTGGCAGTCCACACGGCACCCCCTTACACTGACCTGCTCCCTGCTGACGAGAGGCAACTACCTCGAAACACGTGTCCAGGGATGGCTAACACAACACATACTGTTCTATTTACATATCGTGGCATAGGCGTACCCGCCGTCGCCACTACATTTCCCACAGTCCTTTGGGGCAACTTGCTGGTGTGACGAGCAGTGTGCGACCTACTTTTGCACAATTTAAGACGGCTCCCTTGAGCCAACGGGCTGACGAGCCTTGGATCTGCACCTGCGCGCCAGGAGAGGTACTTGACCTGCTTTTAATTACATTTTGGCAGTCCACACGGCACCCCCTTACACTGACCTGCTCCCTGCTGACGAGAGGCAACTACCTCGAAACACGTGTCCAGGGATGGCTAACGCAACACATACTGTTCTATTTACATATCGTGGCATAGGCGTACCCGCCGTCGCCACTACATTTCCCACAGTCCTTTGGGGCAACTTGCTGGTGTGACGAGCAGTGTGCGACCTACTTTTGCACAATTTAAGACGGCTCCCTTGAGCCAACGGGCTGACGAGCCTTGGATCTGCACCTGCGCGCCAGGAGAGGTACTTGACCTGCTTTTAATTACATTTTGGCAGTCCACACGGCACCCCCTTACACTGACCTGCTCCCTGCTGACGAGAGGCAACTACCTCGAAACACGTGTCCAGGGATGGCTAACGCAACACATACTGTTCTATTTACATATCGTGGCATAGGCGTACCCGCCGTCGCCACTACATTTCCCACAGTCCTTTGGGGCAACTTGCTGGTGTGACGAGCAGTGTGCGACCTACTTTTGCACAATTTAAGACGGCTCCCTTGAGCCAACGGGCTGACGAGCCTTGGATCTGCACCTGCGCGCCAGGAGAGGTACTTGACCTGCTTTTAATTACATTTTGGCAGTCCACACGGCACCCCCTTACACTGACCTGCTCCCTGCTGACGAGAGGCAACTACCTCGAAACACGTGTCCAGGGATGGCTAACGCAACACATACTGTTCTATTTACATATCGTGGCATAGGCGTACCCGCCGTCGCCACTACATTTCCCACAGTCCTTTGGGGCAACTTGCTGGTGTGACGAGCAGTGTGCGACCTACTTTTGCACAATTTAAGACGGCTCCCTTGAGCCAACGGGCTGACGAGCCTTGGATCTGCACCTGCGCGCCAGGAGAGGTACTTGACCTGCTTTTAATTACATTTTGGCAGTCCACACGGCACCCCCTTACACTGACCTGCTCCCTGCTGACGAGAGGCAACTACCTCGAAACACGTGTCCAGGGATGGCTAACGCAACACATACTGTTCTATTTACATATCGTGGCATAGGCGTACCCGCCGTCGCCACTACATTTCCCACAGTCCTTTGGGGCAACTTGCTGGTGTGACGAGCAGTGTGCGACCTACTTTTGCACAATTTAAGACGGCTCCCTTGAGCCAACGGGCTGACGAGCCTTGGATCTGCACCTGCGCGCCAGGAGAGGTACTTGACCTGCTTTTAATTACATTTTGGCAGTCCACACGGCACCCCCTTACACTGACCTGCTCCCTGCTGACGAGAGGCAACTACCTCGAAACACGTGTCCAGGGATGGCTAACGCAACACATACTGTTCTATTTACATATCGTGGCATAGGCGTACCCGCCGTCGCCACTACATTTCCCACAGTCCTTTGGGGCAACTTGCTGGTGTGACGAGCAGTGTGCGACCTACTTTTGCACAATAGTCGCCTTTTAATGAATATCACTCAAATCGTCATGGTGGTAGGTACATACGGTTTGTCCAGCATGTCCTAGGTGTTTCTATAAATATATTTAAAAAAAAAAAAAAAACAAAGGCCGGCCCCGGGGGATGGGGTCCCCGGGGCCATAAGTGGCCTGAGGAGGGGGGGCAACACAGCCCCCCTCCTAAAGAATAAAAAAATTTAAAAAAGACCATGATCTGGGGGTTGGGGTCCACGGGGCCGATTAAGGCCTTGGGAGGGCCAAATTAATTTTTTTCAACAAAAAAAATTAGGGTGCAGGCCCTGGGGGATTGGGTCCCCAGGGCTAATAAATTAGAAAAAGAAAGGGGGCCACACAGCCCTCCTTCTTAAAAATAAATAAATAAAAGACCGGCATCACGCCGGAGGCCACGTCCCCTCCTTGCAGCACTCTGCAAACGCGAACCCCTGGCCAGTTGTAAGTTGAGGAATTACTGAGGGTCCCTGAGGGCCAACTAGCACAACAGGTATCTCCAGTATGCACCTGGGAGCTGCGTTGCAGACAGGTGTTCTGAGGCCATGCCCCTTTTTACACCTCCATGCAACGCAGCTCTGTGGCGCTTACTGGAGGTACCTAGTGGGCTAGTTTGTCCCTAGCGACCCTTAGGATTCAAGGGGACTTAATCTCATAACTCAGAACGCCCGCAGGCCATGTGGCGCATTTTTAAGTTGGGGAAATAATTCCCTTTCAATCCTGAGGGACCCTGGGGTCCAACTATCCCACCAGGTGCTTCCAGTAATCACCACTGCTCTGCGTTGCAGAGAGGTGGTGCAGGCCGTGCCACTTTTTACCCCTCTCTGCAACGCAGCTCTGTGGCGCTTACTGGAGGTACCTAGTGGTCTAGTTGGACCCTAGGGACCCTCAGGATTCAAGGGAACTTAATCTCAAACTTAAAACGGCTACAGGGCGTGTTTACACAATGGGGAAGGGAGGGGACGGGGCATGAGGTGACGTGTTCAAACACACCCTGTGGTGCGTTTTAAGAGGTAGTTTTAATCCCCTGCCCTATTATATACTAGGGGCTTAGAGAGGAGGTCATGCTGATCACAGGGGGACCCCAACACATTGTGTGCCCTAGTGTATGTAGGTGTTTTCACTGTATTCTGAGTGTCTTTTAACATAGCACTGGCTCTAGGACTGGTTAGTCAGACTCCGTTACCACCAGTATCCGTCTGAAAAAGTTGAGGGTACAGGATGATTTTGCAACAAGGCTTGTTTCTGCTCTTCTGTTTGTTCTTTCTGCACGTCATACTTCTTCCTGCACTTTTCTTCGTCTTTGAGGACTTCTGTTGCTTCTTTCTGCATTTCTTTTTTTTCGTTCTGTGCGTTTTTCCTTCTTTCTTCACATGTCCTATCTCTGTAGGCATAGCTAGAAATTAGCATTTAAAAAACCTTTGAAATTCACTGAAAAAAACATAGGTTTCAGGCATGTTATAGCTAGGAATTAGCATTTAAAAAACCTTAGAAATTCACTGAAAAAACCATAGGTTTCAGGGGCGTTATAGTTAGCTGGACTTTTCACTCGTACAAAACCATAGAAATTCCCCTGTTATAGTTAGTTCAGCTAACTATAACTCGCGCGCCCGCAATGCACTGCTCATGACGTCACATATTACATCACTCATGACATGGTCAGTGACATCACTGATGACATCACTGATGACATCACTGATGACATCAGCCTGGTGATGGAGTGGCAGACCTCCTCTCCCCCTAATATAACCTTTGATACACACATTCAAAAATAGAAATTAAAATTTTCAAAACAATGGACATACCAATACCAGTTACAACAACCTATTCAGTAATTGTAAGATCCACATCCACATCCACTCATTCACCAACAGTCCTATAGAGTCACTCATACATGTACTCACTCATCATATGTACTCATACACCTATACATCCTGTTACACAACGCCACTCATCCATAAAGTTACTCACACACATAGTTGCTCATGCTAATAAAGAATCAAACATCCGTTTACCTGCATATACAGTTATACACACACCACCACACTTACTTCTACAGAAACTTACACATACTTAGTCTTTTTAACAATCACTTATAGAAACACATACTTATTCATACAGGAACTCTTTCAATCTCTCACTCTCACATATACTCACTTATATACACCAATAGTCACATATACTAGTTTAAAACATATGTAGTTACTCATAGAGACACTATTGAGACAGTCATTCACTCACTAACACACCCATGCACACACTCATCCACCCATACAGTCCTGCACACATGCTGTCTTCAACACATACAAACAGTGAGTCACTCATTCATGCACCTATGCACTACGTAATACCCCCCACCGAACCATACAGACATCAGACACTTATACTGATACTCAAAAAACCAACTAATAACCTATATAGACACTCATGTAGCTACTCACCAACCCATGCAGCCACTTATACACAAAGTGAGAGACTGATACAGATATTTACATATTTAAACATTACTCACTAAGCCATGTATTCACTAAGATACACTTAATCAGTCAGTTATACAATCAATTTTTCAAAAACAAATCATCCATTTAGACACTTATATACCCATTTATTCTTCCATCGACCTTGAGATATACACATATAAAACATATGTAATTTTCAGAAAAACACACATTCACTGGATGATGTCATCAGTGATGTCATCAGTGATGTCATTTGAGATGTCATCAGGGATGTCATGAGTGATGTCACTGACCATGTCATGAGTGATGTAATATGTGACGTCATCAGCAGTGCATTGCGGGCGCGCAAGTTATAGTTAGCTGAACTAACTATAACGGGGGAATTTCTATGGTTTTGTACGAGTGAAAAGTCCAGCTAACTATAACGCCCCTGAAACCTATGGTTTTTTCAGTGAATTTCTAAGGTTTTTTAAATGCTAATTCCTAGCTATAACGTGCCTGAAACTTATGTTTTTTTCAGTGAATATATATATACATATATTTGTGCACACTCACGGGTCACTGTTACACACTCATGTATGCACTGACAAACCACTCAGACACTTATTAACATACCCACTCAGATAATCATGCACCCACTCACATACCCATCCAGGTACTTTTACGCACATAATTAAAGACTAACTCAGAGATGACGTACCCATGTACAGACCCCCTCAGAGACTCATGCACATACTTAGAGACTCAGTCATAGACCCATATATACTTTGTCACACCTTGTTAGAGACTCTTACACCCACTCAGAACCATTTAGGCACTAATACACCAACTCACAGAATCACTCACATACTCATGCACCCACTTACAGACTTACTTGGAGTGTCATGCACCTGTGTACACACCCACTCAGAGAGTCATGCACCTACTTAGAGACACACTTATAGACTCATCCGTAAAATGTGATACCCACTTAGAGACTTTTACACCCACTCACAGACCTACCTGAGTACTCATGCACCCACTCACTGACCCACCTAGGCACTCAGGAACCCACTCACAGACCCACTCAGGTACTCATGCTCCCACTTTAGGACTCACTCAGAGAGTCACTCACCCATGTACATACCCACTCAGAGATTCAAATCTACTTGCAGACCCACTCATACACTCATATATGCACTCACAGACCCACAGAGACCATCATACACTCACTTATAGATCCACTCAAACACTCATACACCCACTTACTCACCAATACAGTCACTCCCACAGTCAGTTACAGAGCTCTCAGAGACTTATGGACTCAGTCACTCACTCATACAGTCAGAAACTCCCACACCAACTCACAAAAACACTACATGTACCTACTCAAGGCTCATGTATTCACCCACTGACTGACCCTGACACTCGCCCTCCCAGTCACAGATAAACTCAGATAACAATGTATGTACCCATTCACTCACCCACTCAGAAACTTATGCTCTCACTTACAGACCTATTAAGGTACCTACACATCCATACAGCCACTCATTGACCCACTTGGAGACTTATGCACCCCATCAGTTATGCACTCAGTCTCATATACCCACTCACATTTGCATTCAGAGACCCACACACCCACTGACAGAACAAACTCAGACACTCATGCTGGGAGACTCATGCGTTCAGTCACAGATCTACTCATGCACCCACTCATTCACTAACTGAGACACCTACTTAGAGACTCATGTATTCACTCACAGATCCAGTCAGACAGTATTATATTTACCTACAAATGGACAGACACTCATGCACCTACTCACAGATTGAGTGAGAGACTTACACACCCAAACACAAGCCCATTGTGACACTGATGTATCCACTCATTGATTTACTGCGGCAATCATGCATTTAGGTACAGAAGTTTCAATAGACTGATGCAACATCTCACAGATCCTCTCAAATGCTTATACAGTGAATTAGAGACTTAGGGGACGATTTCAATGCAGTTAGAAACGGCTCTTACCGTTGGCTGGAGCCGTTCCATCTGCATCGTAATATGCCAGCTGGATTCCTTTCTGCCCGCCTCATTGCTATGGAGGCGGTCAGAAAGGAATCTGTACGGTCATTCTGATGAGCTAACAGAGCCCATCCACAAGTTGGGGTACAGCCAGTAATCCCTAGGGCGGCTCTTTCTGCTCCAGGGATTATTGATGTCAGGTTTCGGAAGCCTTTCTTCATGATTTCACTGCGTCACTTTTAGGACGCCACTGCGTCAAAACCTTTCGCCTGCTTGAAGCAGGTGTAAGGAGTGACACAGTGTAGTGGGAATAGGCCACAAAATGCATTGCTTGTGGAATGACTCCAGCAATGCGTGACGTTTGCCCCAACAGATTCATCAGAATTTCTGGCGCATCTGTCAATCCTTCCGCTGTGATGCGCCGTATTGTAAATACGGTGCATCCATCATGGCGCAAGCATTTTTTAGGGTGGCCCAAGGAAAGTGACGCATCTTTATAGATGCGGCACTTTCTTCTAAATCTGCCCCATACTTTGTAAGGATAAAATCCATGCAAAGTAAGAGAACATACTAATTACCAAGGATACTCACTAGCTTGGCTGTCAAAAAAAGTATATGAAAGCAGCTTTCTCATTTTAGAATGTTAGGTGTGCACCATTCAATAATCAGAATGTTTGCTTTATTATGTAAAAACTCCTGCTCAATAAGAATAGTGGTAGCACACTGTTCACCAGCACTAATTACAATACTACAGTCTGTGCAATATATGGCCATTCTTGAAAATTCTGAAGCCATATCTGTTGTAGCAGTCTGCATCTCGTAAGGGACTTTCTGGACCGAAATTGTTGCTGTTGTCACTGATGTAGAGGGTCCTCCAGCTGCCTCTGCTTGATTGCTAGTTAGAAAAGTTTTCTATGATAGGTTTTAGGATGATAGGTCATGCAGATCGCCCCACATGAATATATTTTGTTTGTCCCTCTAAAGAGGATCTTCACACAGTTTGCAGCAGTTTTTGATTCCCCAGATGGGGTTTAAAAACAAACACCATGTCACATTTGCCCTCTTTTGGGGAGGCACCTCATCTTCAATATCTTCTTTGTGGACCACCTCCACATCCTCGGGAAAACGTCTCCAGGGAAAATTAACCAACTGCTCACAATAACGTTCTGGAATAGAAGATTCAAGAAGGAGGAGTGGGAGTGTAATTCCTATTCATTTTGCCAAAAAGTACATTACCCAATGATATTCCTTGCTTTCCCAGTCATGTGATAATCGCAGTGACCAACAGAGTCACTGTTAATGACATCTTCGCAGTTACCGCAAAAAAGTGGAAATTCAAAAGTAGTTTTCTTTAAAAATGGAAAAAAAGTAGAGCTTTTAATACCATAGTAGTGAACAGCTAGACTGAGAATTGTTTATAAAATCTCTATATACATGTTTCATAGATGTTGAAAAACACACTGTATCCACAATTACCAACATGATCGTGACTTTACACTTTGTTCGCGAAAACGGGAACTAAATAAAAAAGATTTTGTTAAAAAATGACTATAGGCAGACACTTTCAGACAAGAGAGCAGTAAACAACAAGTGTCAAATAGCAACTATAGTAGGTGTATATATGTGTTTTTATAGTTTCTGTAAAAACACGCAGTATTCACAATGAATGAGGTCATCAGGACTTCTGCTCTCCAATCAAACACAATGCAAATTAAAAAGTAAAAATAATTTTCTGAATAAATGATTATAGACAGACAACTTTAACAGGAGATCAGTAAAGAACTAGCATCAAACATCAATAAAAATATCTGTAAATATGTTTTAGAGTTTCTGAAAAACACACAATGTCCCCGACTACCGACATCACCGTGATGTTCGACGTCACCTCAACAATGGAAAATAATCTTTGAAGATGAGTTTTCTGGAAACTCACTACAAAAATAAGAGTTTGAAATGTACAATGACAAGGCTCTACTGGTAAATATACTGTAGAATGTGTCTATATATGTGTTTTATACTTTGTACAAACACACGCTCTTTGTGTCTTCCAACGTCATCCCGATGAAGTTGTTAGTCGTGAATATACATTCTTTTTGTACAGGTGGATTCCTCATAAATACATCAGAGAGAGAAACGTTCAAACAATATTTTACTAAATATTTAGACTTAACCTTATTTAAAAATATTCTTTAAGTGTATTTTTCAGTATGTAAAATAACTTTGCTGATCACAGATTCTCCACAGTATATGCGACAATGATGTACCAACTCAAACTATTTTTAAAAATTAAACCAGTTATTAATGTACTTTCTGATAAACACATACCAAATCAAAATATGAGTGGTATATAATATAAAAAATAAGCTTACAGGGATGTTATAGTTAGGAATAGTGTTTAAAAATTCTTAGAAACTCACTGTAAAAAGCAAAGGTTACAGAGATGTTATAGTTAGGAAATATAATTAGAAAATCCTTAGAAATTACTGAAAAAAGCAGTAAGGTTGCAGGGATGTTATGATTAGGCTGACATTTATCTCATACAAAACCTGAGAAATTCAGAAGTTATAATTAGCTGAGCTAACTATAACTTGCGCCCCTGCAATGCACTGCTTATACCATCTTCTACCCCTAACAAAACTGATTGAAAAAATCATGATTACACAACTAAGTACCTTCTTAGCTGAGACACAAGCCTTGGATCCCTCACAATATGGCTTTAGAGAGGGACAGAGTACCGAATCCGCTCTCATTAAGGCCACAGAGGAGATCGGGGAAACTGTTGATCGGGGTGGCAGTGCAGCTCTGTTCATATTGGATCTGTCCGCCGCCTTTGATACAGTCCATCATGACATCCTGATGGATCATCTAAAGGTTTGTGGGATTCAATCAAAAGCTTGAGATCTTTTAAGATCTTTTCTTTCAGACAGAGGACAAATGGTTGCTTCGGGTGAATATCAGTCTAAACCTTTTGAATTTCACTTTTGGGTCCCACAAGGTTCCTCCTTGAGTCCTACGCTTTTTAATGTGTATGTTTAATCATTGGTCCCCATTATCAGTGCATTTGGATTCAGTCTCACCTCGTATGCTGATGACACACAAATTGTACTGTCTCTGCTACCTGGCAAGGAGGTGGGATTGGATAAATGCTTTCAAGACTGTATGGTATCAGTGCGGAGTTGGTTGGCAGAGAATTGTCTAAAACTCAATACAGGCAAAACCAAACTCATACTGTTTGGGAATGATACGAACTTCTGGACACCTGAATGGTGGCCGGACTCGATGGGCACTCTCCCTATGCCTTCAAAAAAGGTTAAAAATATGGGAGTAATAGTGGATGAAAGACTTACCTTTGGTGACCAAGTAAATTCAGTGGCATCAAAAACAGCCAGTTTGATTAGAACAGTAAGGAAAATACTGCCGTTATTGCCCCCAGGTAGCTGGCAAAAAGTGGTCACAGCTCTGGGAATGTCGAGGCTGGACCACTGCAATAGTCTTTACCTAAATGTGCAACAAAGGTTCCAGAATAAGCTTTAACTGCTGCCGAACGAAGCCGCCAGACTACTTACTGGCACGTCCAAGTTCTCTCCCATATCCAAGGAAATAAAAAAGCTGCACTGGCTCCCGGTAAAGAATCGAGTGCTTTTTAAATCCCTCTCTTTGGTTTTTAAAGCACTTCAAGGGATAGGGCCAGACTATCTCAAATGGCAGTTCACTTGGTACATACCGAAAAGGACACTTCACTCACTGAGTGCCAAACTGGTCTCAGTACCACACACAAAAAAAGCTTTTTGGGGTGGTAGAGGTTTTTCCCTTTGTACGGCAAAAGCCTGGAACAACTTGTTGTTTCATTTGAGAAATGCCTCGGATCTCTTAACTTTCAGATAGGGCCTAAAAACCTGGCTATTTGATAAATAAATACTCTTTTCTTCTGTTTCTTGCCCTAAGGAGTTGTAACTAGCGCCAGGACACCCCTGGGTAACCGTTGCACTTAACATAACAAAACATGACATCACATATTACATCATTCGGTACATGGTCAGTGACATCACTGATGACATCTTAAATGGCATCACCGAGAACATCACTGATCACATCATCCAGTGACTGTGAGTATTTTTAAAAAGGTTTATGAGTGTTAAATATGTATACAAAGGTGTACTGATGTATCAGTGGGTATATGGATGCCTGTGTATGGATGATTCAGTGGGTGCGTGAATGACTGTATAAAAGAGAGATTAGGTGTCTCAGTGAATATATGGATGAGTGACTATGTTGTCTGTATCAGTCTGTCAGTGGCTGTATAAGTTGGTGAGTGGGTACATGAATGGCTGTATGGGTGACTCATTGGGTGTCTGAGTACCTGTAAGGGTGTATGAATGTTTGTGTGGGTGGGCAAGGGAGTGTCTGACTGCCTGCATGAATGAGAGAAAAGGTTAGCCTGTGGCTAAATGGGTTTGCGAGTGCATCTGTGAGAAGCTGTAGGGGTGAGTAGCTACAGCTGCTGTCTTGAAAATTTCAGGGAGATCCGTCAAGCAGGGGCTAAGAAAAAGGGGATCCCAAAAACATGTTTCCCCATGTTAATTTACCAGTTGAATTGGTAAACGCAATTACACCAAATTTGTGATTTGGTGCAAATCTGTTCAGTAGTTTTTTAATTATTAAAGAAAATATAACTTAAACAAGGATCTGCGACCCCTCACTATGTCATGCTGAGATGTAAACCAAGAAGTGTTGACAGCCATCTTGGGTCTCAATTTGAGCTCAGTCTCAGAAAAAAACATTAAAAAAAGGAACAGGGGTAAGGGTAGAAATATCCTGACCACTTAGGCCTCTAGGGGGTCTCACAAGGACCCCACAATATGCATTATTTTTAGTGGGATCCATGAATTTAAAAAAATAAAGTGCGGGCTCCCGTGCTTTATTTTTAATCAGCCTCTGGGTGGGCCAGGTCCCGGGGTAATTGGCATAATAAGGGGGGGTGCACAGGAACCCCTCATGGGGCTTAATAATGCCCAGAAGACCACCCCTCCCTGGGGCTTATTTTTTCAAAACATGGGTCCTCTCAGACCCCCCGTGGCCCGTAGGGATAATCACCGTCCTGGCCTCAGATGCCAAAATTAAAATGTGGGATCATCTTGGCCAAGGGGATCACCATCTTCTTAGGCTAATTTGTTGCTATACGGGGCGTTTCTGACCCACTCTGACCTTGGGGACCACTACGTCCCTGGAGACATGATCAAAGTGTATTGGGGGCCTCAGGAAATGCCCTGGGCCCCAGGGACTTCCAGCTTCCTAGGGCCTCCCTCCTTGAGCCATAGATGGCCCTGGGGAAAGCCACCCCAAAGGGCCCTGAGTGGGACCCGGGCACCCAGAAAAGAGGCCATGCCCCAGGGTATTGGGTCCCCAGGGCCAAAATGGGTCCGGGAGGGGAACACGCAGCAGGCCACACCCCCTTTCATCCCCACTCTACAAATATGCATTGTGGCGCACTACTGGTTTGCGGATGATGACTCCTAGACTCCTGAGAGTCCTTGAGTCCAACTACCCCTCCCATTACCTCCAGTGAATCCTAAATAGTAGGCACACAAGCAGGTCATTGGAAGCCATGCACCCTTTCTCCACCACTCTGCAAAAACACCTCTTGGTGCACTATTGGTTGGGAGATGAAGTCCCCTTGGCTACTGATAGTGCTTGTGGTCAACAAGTCTTCCTGTTATGTCCAGTAAGTCCCACACAGTACAATTGCTGATAGAAGGTCAGAGGCTCTGCCCCCTTTCTCTTTCACTCTGCAAATGCCCCTCCTGGTGCACTATTGTTTGTGGGATAAAGTCCTCTTGGATTCTGAGGGTCCCTGGGGGCCAGGAATCCCTCCTGTTACCTCCAGCAAAGCTCATACAGCAGGATTACTGAGAGCTGGTCATCCCTTTTTCCACCACTCTGCAAACAAGACTACTAGTTATAAAAACCATAGACATTCTTAAAAAACAAAGGTTATAGGGATGTTATTGTTAGGAAGTAGCTTTTAACAAACCTTAGAAATTCACTGACAAAAACAAAGGTTATAGTGGTGTTATAGTTAAGCTCAGATTTCACTCATACAAAACCTGTGAAAATCAGCAGTTATAGCTACCTGAGCTAACTTTAACTTGAGCCCCTTCAATGAACTACTTATGACCTCACATATTACAATACAGATGACAGTGTCAGTGACATTACTGATGGCATCACTGACATCTCAAATGACATCACTGATGGCATCATCAACAGACCCACTGACAAACCCACTCATACTACCATTAAACCTCTCGTATACCCCCACACACACACACAACCACTCACAAACACATTCACAGACTTATACCAGTACTCGCATACTGGCTCACTCCTGCATAGAGGTATTCACATACCCACTTACTCACTCATACAGCCACTTACACAACCATTCACGTATCCATACAGCCACTCAAGCAACCAATCACTTATTTGAAGAGCCATTAACTTAGCCACAAACTCACCCATACAGCTACTCACACACCCATGCATTTACCTACTCAGTCACACACACACCTATTCACTCACCCATATAGCCATTCAATACAGTCACTCACTCACCCATGCAAACACACACCCTCTCACTCGGACACTCCCACACAACTACTCACATATCCATGTGCACATCTATACAAACACACATGCATCCACTAACACACCCATATAGTCATTGACACAGCCACTCACTCACATATATATGGAGATAAAAAGATAGATAGATAGATAGATAGATAGATAGATAGATAGATAGATAGATAGATAGATAGATAGATAGATAGATAGATAGATAGATAGATAGATAGATAGATAGATAGATAGATAGATAGATAGATAGATAGATAGATAGATAGATAGATAGATAGATAGATAGATAGATAGATAGATAGATAGATAGATAGATAGATAGATAGATAGATAGAACTACCACTGCACCCAGCTCATGAGCATCTGTGCTTGGCTCAAAAGCTGTAGGAGGAAAGGAAGAATGAAAATAATAATGAAGATGGATGAAAGAATAGAAAGAAGTAGTGAATGAATGATCAATGGATGGATGTATGTGTGAATAGGCTGCTGGATTGATGGTAAAAAGGATATATGGATAGACAAAATGAGGACAGGAAAAAAAAAATATTATGGATGGGTAGAGGGAGCATGGATGATAGGCAGACAGAAAAATGGAATAAAGCAAAGAAGGGAAGACAGGACAAGAGGAAAAATGAAGGCTAGTAAGAAGGAAGGTAAAATAACTGAATTAATGTTAGAAATATACAGAATGAACGATAAAAAGAAAAAGATGAAAAGTAAAAGAAAGGATGAGGAAAATTTAGAAGAATGGATAATGGATAGGGAAAGCAAGGGAATAAAAAAAATAAATTAAGAAGAGAGATAAACGGGATAGAAAGTGAAGGAAATAAAAAAGCAGAAAAAAGCAGAAATAAGAGAAGGACATCAATATGAAAAGACTGAAACAGTGAAAAAAGGTAGAAAAAAAAACTAAGATGAAAAAGTAATTAAATATGACCAGATGTTAAATTAGAGACAAAATTGAAAGTTTGAATGAAGGATAAATATATGGAAGTCAATATTGTGAGAAGGAAATACAGATGGGAGAAAACGAGAAAAAGAAAGATGGTAAGAAAGAAGATATAAGCAAAGGTAGATGCAAAAATGATTGAATAAATAACAATGGAAGAAAGAATGACATGAGAAACACAAGATAAAAATGGAAATAAAGAAGATAAATTGGGGGATTTCACACCATTAAACTTCCTTGGGTTATAGGAACTTTGTTGCTCAGAAGTGCTCTGTCAGTGCTGACTGTAAAAACCTAATGCCTTCTTGGTCAATGTATTTGAAAATGGTTCTGTGAAATGTTGACTTCTTTTTCAATATTCCTTGAAAGGAGAGAGTTCCTAAACATCTCTGACAGAGGACTTTAACACAGCTGCAAGCCCTTGGTAAATAAGAATATTTCATGCGTACCCCACTCAAGCTGTCTAGAAGTTCGCTATTTTTGGGCCAAATTCTTTGAGGTTTAAGGTGGAAAATAGACCAGTTGGTCACATATTTTTCAACATTTCTCTAAATAAAGGAACAGCTCTCCTCAACACACTCACCACTGACCTAATGAGGGTTAGGCTTCCTTCATTTTCATTCACTTTCTTAGTGCCATTTGAGGGATAGCTCAAAATGTGTGTGTCTTTATTTTTCTCGCAAGATATCCATTTTCTGTAATGAATGCGGTGGTTGAACAGAATGATTGTCAATGAATCTAAAGTCATTGAGACAACATAGTGGTAGTGTAGGGGTCTCATCTGTCAGCTTGGACACCAGTTTCTGTATGAAGAAAGGATCTGAAGTATGAGGGATGCCCATTTCCTGTGATGAGTCCTCATACACATCCAGCATTTGATCCATCCTGCAGAGTACAACTGGTGCTCTGTGAGATTTCAGTGCAGGGTATGGCCCCACCCTCGCGGGCTTATCTACATGAAATTTGTGTAGGGCAATGCTTCCTGCTGTGCTGCCCTACACTAGTTTAAAAGGGCAGGAATGCACAGTATTTAAAAGCTATGGTGTATTGCTGTCATTTCAGCCAGTGCACAATTGTCACATTGCACTATGGCTCGTTCCTACACAAAAATAATCACGAAAGACAGCTCCTTGTTCCACGTGTGCTGCAGAATGATGCACATGTGGAAAGAGGACACAATGAGGAGAAATGTAAAAATGTCTTCTTGTACACCTTCTCTAAGGAGGCAAAATTGTTTGCCATTGCCCCAGGCTTACCTAATTATTTTTTTCTTGTAAATAGATTTTATTGGTTTTCATACACACATCATACATCCAACGATATAGTTCTTACCGTTAAAGTTATCACGTATCTACTTGGATCTGCATAATTATAGTACTTATGAAAAATGATGTTAGTAATACGTAATCAATACCTAGCCTTCCCCCCAAGATCCCTCCCATGAGTAAGTAAAGTATTACAGAAATGAAAGTCAGCAGCAGGAATCGCACCACATATAAGGTAAGGAGACATTAGACATTTACAATTAGGCATCCATTCCTAGCAATTACTTAAGGGTGCACAGTACAAGCCAGAGTAGCAGAGACATTCCCCATAGAGAGATAATCATGGTGATCTTCTGGGTGTATCCGGTTCAGGGTTGGATAAGCTATCTACCATGATTCCCCAGGCGCAGGTTACATCAATTTTTCCCTTGTCTCTTTGGGCTTTTTTCTTAAGAGTACTCTCCCCTCACAGCCTGCCCATTTGATTATTTCTCTTCGCCACATGTGCACTCGGAACCCCCAGGTGTCTTCCAATTCCTTGCTATTTCCGGTTTTGCAAGGATAAACACTAGATCTTGGAACTTGCTTGCAACTTTCGTCTTAGATGTGTGGGAAAACCATCCCAGAAAACAATGCCCCTGGGTATGGGGAACCTCTCCTTTGATAACCTTATCAATAGTGTGTAAGGCCTCAGCCCAGAATGTGTTCAGTATGAGGCATGCCCAGAACATGTGAAGGATGTGTGCCCCTCCCTTTCCGCATCTAGGACATGTTGCGTCAGTTACCTGCAAATATATGTCTATGCTCTGCGGGGTCAGACAGGACCTATGTTGGACATAGAATTTAATGAGCTTGAAACATGCGTTGCCATAGACCTTAGGTGTCCCGTCTAAGATATTATACGAGTCCTTTGCTGTAATAGGGAGGCTAATTTTTCTTCCCTCCTAGATCACAGCTTTTTGTAACAGCTGTTGCTGGTCTGTGCATAACTCTCTATATAAGCAGCTTTAATGGTGCCTGCAGAGAGAGCCATATATTTACAGCTCAGCGATATCAGAGGGTCAATCGTTTCTGTGTGACAAGGTTTGCGATTTGCTGTCATGAGAGCTCTGTGAACTAGAATGTGTCCCCGGTGTAGGTCGAATTTTGCATGGAGTTCCTCAAATGGGAGGACTTCCCAATCTCTAAAAAGATCACCCACTTTTGTTGTCCCAGCCTCAACCCAGAGGTCAAGGCCCTGCCAATTGCTGCCATGTGGAATTGCCCCCAATATTTCTAGAGGTAATTCTGATGAGTAAGGAGTTTTAGTACAAACCTCCTGTAAACCTCTGTTCACTCTGGCAACACTCTGAACTCCTGCGACTCATTGTGAGAATTTTCCCACTCAGAGAAAAACTTTAAGGAGGTCAGGCAGTAGTGGCATAAAGGGGCCAGGGGTCTGATCTCGATTCTGTTTCTGTGTCAGCCTTTGCTGATATAATATAATATAATAAGTCTTGCAATCAGGGACTGCCCACCCACCCGCTGCTGTAGTACGTTGTGTGATTGCCAGCACCACTCACCTGTGGCTTGTCCCTCACAAAAACACAGTGACCAATGAGTCCAACTCCTAAAAGAATAAATTCAGCATCCATACAGTAGGTGTGCAAAAAACTTATAGGAGGCGGGGGATAGCCAGCATTTTCAGGAGTGCTATTCTACCTCACAACAAAAGCGGTAGTGTCCTCCAGAAGTTAATGAAAGGCCTTAGTGATCTAATATCTCACCCCAGGTTCCCTTCAACAGGTCGGTCCGGTTGTGCTAGATCCTAACCTCAAGGTAAGCTAATCGTCGGGGTTCCCACTGCAGCTGAGTTAGGCTATCTGGGGGATTCTCACTCTGTTCCACAGGAAAGAGCTTGGACTTCTGTCAACTGACTCACTACCCAGACAATAGACCAAACTCAGCTAGCATAATAAGGAGTAAGTCATCTGTATAGAGCGCAATTCGGTGATGCCATCCTTTACACAGTCCCCTATACATATGCCCATACCTAGCCAAAGCCTCTAGGGGCTCCGTAGCAAGTGCGAACAGCATGGGGAATAGTGGATATCACTTATGTGTTCCCTGTCCTATCAGATAACCAGCAGAAATGGCCCTACATGTATGCCAGCTAGTATTAGGTCTAGTAACATAGTCCATGTTATGAAGTCTTCACCTAGTCATCACTTCATACATATAATGCCATTACGATATCTTGCTTGATCTGAGTGGATCAATTTAGGGATTACGGGTAGAGCCTAGCTTCTACAATCTTACTCAGAAATTTGTAATTGATGATGAGCATCAATAGTGGTAAATAGGTTGATCGATCATAGGCAGGTTTACCCTGCTTTAGGATGGGGGTTATCACTGCTTCTATAATAGTGTCCGGTAAGGATCCGGTAGCCTTGGCTGCCATGTATAGATCAATCTAGGTGTTAACTCAGCAGAGTATGGGCCACAAAATTCCACCAGGAAACCATCTGTGCCCGGAGTCATAGTACACGCCACATGTTTAATGGCAGAGGTTATTTTCTCTGGAGTAATATCCCCACCAAGATTTCTTGCCTCCTCCTCCTTGAGATGTTGGAAGAGCAATGTATTGTTGCTGTGTCTTGTAAGGTAGAGCCTGTATAAAGGTTGGAGTAGTAACAGGTAAATATTTCATTGATAACCTAATACGAGTACATTCTGTTACACCCTTTGTCTTCCAGTTCATTATTACTGGACTATGCTTATCTGGGTTGACTAACAAAGCTAGTAAGAACCAGATTTATCTCACTCAACAATGGATTCTATCCATATACTGCTTTTAGTTGAAGCATCTAAATTGTTATACCTGCACCAAAACCTCCTCTGTAGCTTCCTGGAGTTCAGATTATAGCTGAGGATTGCCGGCCGTTGGGTCTTTTTTCTCTTAGGGCTCTCTCAGCAGCTTGAACTTCACCCAAAAGTTTGTGCCTGATACCTTTCAATCTGGCCAAACAATACCCAGAAGAACCTCCGTAAAAGTGTCCAATTCTACCTGAGGAGACAAAGCCATAGCAGTTTTATCGGTAAACTACTGGATTATCTTGGTTCTGATCATCTTGCAGAAGATCTAGTCCAGCAACTCTGGTTTAAGCCTGCATGTAGCGATTGTGGGTCGGGGTTGAGCCATTTGTAAATGTAATAGGACAGGATTATGATCCAATATGATGCGGGAGAGATACTCCACAGTGTGAACTAAGCTATGAAGACTCTGGGTACAGAGAAATAGATCTAATCAGACATAACCATCATGAACCCCAGAGAAGAGGGAGTAGTCCCGCCCTATCGGTTATAGCCATCCATATGAGTCAATGAGCCCCCAATGCTGTTGCGAGTCTTTAAACGCATAGGCTGTGCGAACAGTTTGGGAGTCATGTAGTGGAGGGTGCAACCTACCCAACAGAGTATGAGTTACACCATTAACTTCCCCACTAATATAGATGAAATGATCAGATGTGGTGCTAATTGTCTCAACAGGTATTCTTAGAATGTGCTTACATGTTCACTTTAGTCACATCACGCCCTTTGAGTCACCGCTTACAACCACAAACCTTCCATCTGGGTCTACTAATTTGTCTACCATGTGGAAGCAGATTTCAGTTCTAATCCAAGTTTGCACCCACCTGGCATAGGCAAAAAATGAGGTATATGACGCCTGGCCTCTCCAGCGATGCTGCAGTACAATTCCCTTTTTTTGTTCAAGTGTTAATTAATTAATTAATTAATTAATTAATTCTATTTTATCGTTCAGTTAGTTAAAATCATAACAATATTACATACACGATTTGAAAAAAGAGAACATTGCATAAAAGTTACATTATTCTAAAAACATCATAAACTATATATAATTGTAAAGGTATTCTGCTCTGCATGTTTTATCATTACTCTGCTTTAGCTTTCAATTTTTGTTCATGAATACATAAAAACGTGTCAATTTACACTTCATTTGGGGGTCGGTGGAATCCAGACCTCTTATAATAGCTGTTCTACATGACTTTATGCCTTTATCAAGGAACGCTCTCCGTAAAAATGTACTTTGTGATGGTTGCAGTATCTTACAGTGGCATACAAGATGAACCAAATTCTCCTTTTTATAGCCACAAAGCCGGCAATTTTTGTTTTCCTTATGCATCCAATGCGGGGCATCTGCACGAGTAGGAAACTGTCCAAACTGCAGTGTTATTAATTTTCTTTTAACATATTGTTCTGCTTGGGTTTTCGGATCAGATAGAACCCACTCATCAGGGCCTCACTAACCCAGCCAGAACGTTACCCCCTCCCTAGAACCTATTTACAATCCTACAACCACATATATCTATCACCTAAGGACAGGGGATTCCTACTATGTATACCAAGATCTCACAATCGGCGGCCTCGCGATCCCCTACGAATCCAGACCTCTCTGCCCATACGACAGTATCACAAGTGGCGGCCTCGCGGTCCCATACGAACCCAGACCTCTCTGCCCAGACGACAGTATCAGCACAATCGGCGGCCTCGCGATCCCCTACGAATCCAGACCTCTCTGCCCATACGACAATATCACAAGTGGCGGCCTCGCGGTCCCATACGAACCCAGACCTCTCTGCCCAGACGACAGTATCAGCACGATCGGCGGCCTCGCGATCCCCTACGAATCCAGACCTCTCTGCCCGTACGACAGTATCACAAGTGGCGGCCTCGCGGTCCCATACGAACCCAGACCTCTCTGCCCAGACGACAGTATCAGCACAATCGGCGGCCTCGCGATCCCCTACGAATCCAGACCTCTCTGCCCATACGACAGTATCACAAGTGGCGGCCTCGCGGTCCCATACGAACCCAGACCTCTCGGCCCAGACGACAGTATCAGCAAAATCGGCAGCCTCGCGGTCCCATACGAACCCAGACCTCTCTGCCCAGACGACAGTATCAGCACAATCGGCGGCCTCGCGATCCCCTATGAATCCAGACCTCTCTGCCCATACGACAGTATCACAAGTGGCGGCCTCACGGTCCCATACGAACCCAGACCTCTCTGCCCAGACGACAGTATCAGCAAAATCGGCGGCCTCGCGGTCCCATACGAACCCAGACCTCTCTGCCCAGACGACAGTATCAGCACAATCGGCGGCCTCGCGATCCCCTACGAATCCAGACCTCTCTGCCCATACGACAGTATCACAAGTGGCGGCCTCGCGGTCCCATACGAACCCAGACCTCTCTGCCCAGACGACAGTATCAGCACGATCGGCGGCCTCGCGATCCCCTACGAATCCAGACCTCTCTGCCCATACGACAGTATCACAAGCGGCGGCCTCGCGGTCCCATACGAACCCAGACCTCTCTACCCAGATGGCAGTCTCATACGACAGTTCATCCTATGGTCACCATAACATACAAAAAGGGCTCACTATTCATCAGATCACACAAGGATTGCCAGTTTGAGTACAGCCTGTTCTCAGGTTCGAGGGGCTCCTCTTTCCCTTATTCAGTTACCACTTACCTGATCAGGGTTAACATCTGTTCATGTAGCCGCAGCTGACTAGAAGAATAGGCTACCCTCTTATACAAGAACACGCAGCACATGTTGGTTCACTACAAACTGGATACTTTATTACTCATTACATACATAATCACATAACATTACGATATAACACATAACCTGCAAAGAAAAGTGAAAGATTAAGTTGTACACTCTAATAAGAAAGGGTCGACATCACCTTAGTAGTATGTAGCCTGCTAGGTTCCCTTCTCGTCTGTATCTCGGCTCGCCTGGAATCACCCTTCTTCGAGTCACTGGGACCTCTTCCTTATCGGCTACTCTCTCCTCTCTGGCTATTCTGCTAGGAAAGCATCTGTCTCTCGGTTCTTCTCCGCCTTCAAGATGGCGTCTGTCTTCCCTGGAATAAGTAGTAGCTTTACTGCTAACGGCCAGATGCCGCCTACGGACTGAACATGTAACTGCCTCAGACTTTCACTAATATAGAGGTGCATTTCCTCATGGAAAATTCCGGCCCGTAACCTGCCGCCCACCAAATTCTTGTACCTCCCCGTACCAAGGACACGTTCCCAGCCGGCCGGCCTGATGTAGTGTCTTCGGCATGAAGAAAAATACAATCCTTCGATAAGGGCCGGCCTGAACCGGTTCTCTCCAAGCGAATAACACCTCATAACTAAAACATAACTTTTGGCCTAGAAGCATCCCAAGCTGCCGAAGCAGAAAGAAAGATGGAGTCTCTCCCGTTTGAGGCCTACCAGGACTGAATTCAGCACAGCTCCATGAAATACCCACACTATAGGACAGGTTATCCCTAATACTAACGAATCTATCCCCTAGGCTATGTGTGCAAGCCCTGATCTATGGGGAAGAGCACAGAATCATATCAAAGTGCCTAGTAAATAGGCTCCATTCACTACTCTAACCCTTAGGCTTGAATGATAAGAGACTGAAGTCACATTCAATCACTTGTTAACACAAGAAGGCCAGGAAAATCGAGCAGAACATTTCACCCTTGACTTCAGTCTATTATACATTCATTAAATGGAACCAACATCTGTGGAAGAATAATATGAAACAAAACTAACTGATCTATGTCTAGTACCAGGTGTGCAGAATTGAAGTAGTGAAGGAACACACTGAATAAAGCAACAGATGGAAATCAAAATGGCGATAGTAATCAGAATAACTCCTAATATTGGACGTAACAAATGCAAATCAGGTAACCAATTAAAGAGCCAGTCAAACCAGCCCTGATCAATGTGTTTTCTAACTTCTTCTGTCAAGTCATGTAGCTTGTTAATGTGAGCTCGAATGGATTGTGTATGATCAGACAAGTTAAAACAACAAAGACCCTCAAAATCAGAACAATCGTGTCCATGTTTAAGCAAAAGATAATCAATGGCCGCTCGATTTTGCAAGATAGCCCTTCGTTCACCCTGGGCGTCTAATAGCATGTCCGACAGGACTGTGGAAGTATTATTAATGGATTTCACCATCCAGCAGGCCATTTTCTCAATAGATTTGGCATTATAAACTGCCAAAGCAGGAACACCAATAATTGAAACAGCCAGGCTAAGATATTCGGACTTAGAATATAAATGCAAAGATGAGTCACAATCCTCCTGTAATCTCACTGTATCTCGAATCACACGAGAGTTGGCATTCGGATGCGAGGAAGTACATATTTTCGGTGTCCTTTGAAGGCACAAAGTTCGTACAAAATATCATTCACTGATCTCATCGGTGTCAGGCAGAAATGAGGGGCGCTAGTCACCCGTTTCGCAAGTGAAATCCAAAAGTTCGATGACAAATCCCACGCAGCGAAGGAACGCGACACTCGGGTTCTCAACTCATCCCGGGTTGATGGGATCCCTCCTCTCTCGTCGCACCAGCCCAAAAACAGTCCGATGCCGACACATCCCGCAGCAACAGTCCAAAGAATGATCTGAAAGAGAATCAAATACAGGCATTATTCATTCTCGTAAGTAACATTTGTCAGCCGGGACTGCTTCCCAGCTATCTTTCCCTGGTCTCATAACTAAAATGGTATTATCTTGACCGGTTGCAATGACCTCTGCCTGTTCAGGGGGATTCTTAGGCGACTGCACCCAAACTCTGGCCCCAGGATTGTCTGTAGAGCCAAAACCTTTCTGACCTCGTACAGTTATCAACGTTGGGGCAGTGCCTTTTACCATCTCACCACTGAAGACAGGCATTATTAGCAATTGAGCCACTCGGTCAGTTTTATGTATCAGTAAGTCAACCTCACTGCCATTCAGCAGGAGCACCTTAATCTCTCCCTGATAATCACTATCAATGATTCCTCCAAGCACCTGAATGCCTTTTACAGCCAGCCCCGATCTAGGGGCAATTAATCCGAAATTTCCAGGTGGTATCTGAACCGCAACACCTGTCTCAATGATGACTCGATCTTTACTTTTTATAATGGTGTCATCCATGGCATGCAAGTCTAAACCTGCCGACCCTGGGGTCGCTCTGCATGGAGCCAAAGCTCCGGGAGTAATCTCCCAGTACATCACAGTCTCTCTGATCTCATTGGGTTTAGCAACAACATTCGGAGGAAACAGACGCATAAGTGGGGATTCAGCATTTAGAAAAGGACGGTTATTCAAAATCAATAGCGCTTGAGGTAAAAAATCTCGCCAATTCTTATACTTGTCATCTGTTAATTTGCGTAGTTGGTCTTTTAGCAGGCCATTCAACCTCTCCACAAGACCCGAGGCCTGTGGATAATAGGGTATATGAAACACCCATTCAATATTGTTTTCCACACAGAATTCCTGTACCAATCTTCCACGAAAATGGGATGCATTGTCAGATTGAATTTGGAATGGCACACCATAATACATCATAATCAATTCCAATGTTTTAATAGTATTCAGTTGGGTAGCTTGCTTACAGGGAAGGGCCACCAACAGGCCACTGTATGTATCAACAATGGTGCAAACATATTGACAATTCCTACTCATAGGGAGTGGACCAATGTAATCAATCTGCCAAATTTGAGCGGGCACTTTCCCGCGATGTAAATGACCTTTAACAATTTGGGGCACTTTGCGCTGCCTGATATGCTGACAAATGGGACAATGTAAAATAACATTTTTAATTAAATCTAGGGGAATATAAATTCCTCGATCAGCAGCCCACCTGCTAGTGGCTTTCTCTCCAAAGTGTCCTGCTTTCTGGTGTGCCCATTTCGCCAATCCCGCAATATCAGAATCTTGCGTGTCCACCACTGCCTCAGCAATTTTAGATTTCTCATCTGCAATATTATGAAAGAATTTGTCAAGAGAGTCTATCGGGGTATGAGCATCCACATGGAAGATTGTAACAGTACTCTGTGGGACCATTTCCCAAATCTCCTGCCATAATTCTTTTCCCCACAATTCCTTGGAATGGATTTTCCAACTATGGGAATGCCAAGTCGGTAACCAAACTGCCAGTCCATTGGCAGTAGACCAAGAATCGGTAAAAATATGACATATGCCAGGTAACTCTTGTTTCAGAACTTGATAAACAGCATAGAGTTCAGCAAATTGACTGCTCTTACCCTCACCAGTTGTACTCAGCAATTTTTGTGTGATCGGATTATAGGACACTGCCTTCCAATGCCGTTTCGTCCCTATGAACCTTGCTGAACCATCCGTAAACCAGACATGGTTTCTGTCCTCTGCGGACAAATCATCAAAAGGTTTACCCCACTTAACAGGAGATTCCTGTACTAAAGGTACGAAACATCACTCTCAGTTTCAGTTGATGGCGCCTGTGCCACCTGCTCATGCAAAGATGCAACTCCTTTTTGTCCCACACGTGCCCTATCTTGTATATACCATTTCCATTTAATCACACTCGCCTCTTGAGCGTGTCCAATTTGGTGAGTTTTCGGCGAACTCATAACCCACTGCATGATAGGAATTTCAGGTCGCAAACCTATATCATGTCCCAAAGTCAACTGCTCGGTATCCACCAGAGCCCAATAACATGCAAGTAGCTGTTTCTCAAAAGGTGTATAACGCTCACCAGCATCAGGTAACTTTTTGGTCCAGAAACCTAACGGTACTCTACTCTTGCCTTGTTTCTGCCACAAACTCCAATTCGCATAAAGGCCTTGTACAGACACATTCAAATCCACATCATCATCACATACAGGCCATAAATCCAGAGCATGCTGAATTGCTTCTTTTGCCAGACTGAACGCATCTTGCTGTGGTTTATCCCATTCAAATGCATTCTTTTTACGAGTGACACGGTACAAAGGGGCCAATATTTGACTCAAATGAGGAATATGCTGGCGCCAAAATCCAAACAAACCAATGAAGCTTTGGGCTTCTTTCCTATTTCTCGGAACTGCGAAATCAAGAATTTTCTGTTTAACCTGAGGGATCACTTCTCGGTGCCCTTCATGCCAATTAATACCCAAAAATTTTACAGCTTGGGACGGACCTTGTAATTTATCCGGGTTGATTTCCCAACCTTTCTCACGCAGGCACTCAATGACTCTGTCCAATTGGGTCTGAACTTCCTCTCGTGATTCGCCTTGGATCAAAATATCATCAATATAGTGACATATCTGAATTTGTGGATGAACCGGTACCTCAGCCAGATGCTCTGCCACCAGCCGGTGACATATCGTAGGACTATGCACATAGCCCTGAGGAAGACTTCTAAACGTCATCTTGTGGTAAATAAAATAAATATTACCGGACTGAATTTCATGCGGAATCTTAAAATAAAGTAAAATAGCTCAAAATAACAAGAGGCAGAATCCGTGGTATAAGAGGTTTTCTAATGGGCTTTATTCCATTCAAAATGGCCGACTCGAGTGGCGGCCTTCAGGTTCCGTCACCACGAGGGTTCAGGAAGTGAAGTACAATATTTTGTTGATAGACATACATTTTTATAATAAGTGCATTACAATGAAACGAATGTAGAAGGCGTAACATTTGATAAGAAAAATGACGTGACAGTGACATAATCGAAACTAGGCGTAATAAGGAATAAAAGAAACATGATTGGTTTGCATTATCAGACATAGGTGGATCTATAAGATAATACTTGGCATAGATGCGCGCGCAGCAGCATGACGTGTAATTGACGTGCAACTAGGGGTTGAAGGGGACTTGACATTTAGCTCTACATGTGGAGACGAGAAGTCTGGGGGTCAAGTCAACCTAATCCCAAATCATATCTAACATCCTATGTTTAAAGAACTATGTTATCCACAAGGAAGGACACTCGGACAGAATCTATTCTATACTGACTATGTGTGTGTACAAGCGTCTAAGTGTCTACACTGAATGCGAGGGGATGGGAATATTCCATGGTGACAGGGCTATGAATTACTTGCATGAGGGCAGAGAAGCCGGGCCTTTTGCTTGGTAACTGGAAGAATGTTTACTTAAACTACTAGGCAGGAATGCATCGGCTGAGGGGGAAAATAGATAATTCGAAGGTGAAATACAGCTTCTTGGCAGACAGGCGAAAACTAGCCGAGGCAGGCACCGTTAGCTGCACAGGGAGTAGGACAAAGTTCATGGATACAGATGCGAGCTCAAGCTGAAGCTGTCAGAGACAGAGAGCAGGGAAAGGCTTTGAGGACAGAATCGGGCCTACTCGCCTGAACTGTAAAAATGGAGTAACTTAGCCATATAAAGTCGGTGGCCTTTTATACTTAGGAATCGAATATCCAGCCCATAGATGGCGGATCTGACAGAGAACATGTTGACGGTAGACACACATATGTTTGCGTCTTAGAAACTGGAACTGGAGGGAACATACATGTACTTGTAACATGCATATAGAACCGTTGGGGTCCAAGATAGGGGACATAACTGATCAGGAAAATCCACATTTCCACATTCCCTCCTTGTCCCCTTCTTGCCCTTCAAGAGACATCAATCTTCATTATTCCATCGATTTGCTCATGGAGCATCATTTCTTCTTCTTTCTTCTTCCGGGATCTTGAGCGAAAACCTTGATGTGGAATACACGATGTGGCACACAGACCACAAATCGCTGGTCCACATTGTAGGCATAAACAACAACTGAAAAGCATAAGAAGGCCAATACCTAGGAAGGATAAAGCTCTCCATCCCCAGGCTGATATCACACTCCAAAACCACCCGGACCACGTCCAAGTGCCTGGATTCTCGTGTATCTGGCTTACAATCTTATGAAGGCGTGTTATGGCTTTATATACAGATGGCGAATTTTCTGGTATGAATATGCAGCAGCTGGATCCGATGACCCTGCAAGCTCCGCCCCTATCGGCCAGGATGACGTCAAGGACAAGACGATTCTGGAGAACAACAATTCTCATCACTGATTGTTCCTCTCTCAGATTGCCTAGGGCGGCTATAGTCTCGTTTACTACGGCTTCAAGAGTCTTGGTGAGTCTGCGTATCAGCTTGCTATTTGATATTGTACCTATATAGGGAAAGATACCTTTATTGAAATCTACATACTTGTCCCATGCCGTCTCAGTATAATCGACAACTGGGAGATCTCTTCGCTCTCTATTGTGTACTAAATGAACATTTCGATAATAATCAGGGGGAGCTAGGAAAACAGGTGGCAGAAGGAATGCTATGTAACAGGTACCATCCCAATCTAGAGGCAGACGCATATATGCCGTCTGACCACATATGAAGTAAGAATGGCGAGAAGCTCTAAATGAAGATTTACCTTGATCACTATATTCTACTGTAGTAACGCATTGGCTATGGCCCATATGTATGGAACCAACTTTTCTTACACATAATTCACCCTTAACTGGAAATACTGACATGGTGGGCAGAATTAGTTCAACTTCGGATTTGACATTCAAAATCATAAGATTAGGCGTAAAATTACCTAATTTATACACTTCATTTTCTAAATCAGTTCCTGTTCTACTGGGGTGACCCTCCTTATTAGGGTGACAGACTTTGAATAAAACTAGATTCAGATTTCCCCATATCCAATGTTGTTGATAAACTGCTGTGTCTGGGTCTATGGAATTTAATAAACTAAACCATGCTCCACAGGAGCCATTGTGTGTGAACGGATGTGGAAAGAAAGGCAGAACTCCTTTGTTATTCTGATAGGGAGGGAGTCTGCCACACACCCAACAATTGGTGGCATTACTAGTCTGATGGGAATGATGTAACATACTAATGAAGGTGTTATTGCGCAGCGCAAGTCTATAGGACAACTCATGTGGCGGTAGGTCACTAAAAGAATGTTCTGCAGCAACATTATAAACATGTCTAGAGATAGGATGATATATGTGCAAAATCACACTCGTAATAATTACTAAAATACTCAACAAAAACAAAATTAATAATGTCCTTATACAGTAGCTACGCAGTGATTTACAATACGCCTGTCGTTTCAACATTTCTCGGGTATTTTCTCTACTCAGGTCCAAGGGATACATGTCGGAGACAATTCAACCGCTTCACCTTGGAGAGGACTTAAACAATCAAATTGCTCGACTGTTTGGGCCTAAGCTTTAATTTATAGCACTGAGAGTCACTCTGTTCAACAAAAGGAAGTTTTGAATCAGTCTGTGAGGGAGTGCAGGGCACAGTGTCTATATCTGAAGGTAGTCCATGAAATTTTTTGACGTGACTTGAATGAATCCACCCTTTGCGTCCCTCGATCTTCACGGCTGTTCTTGTGGTCAACAGGACCAACTTGGGTGCTTTCCACCTGGGCTCCAGTTGACTTTTCCTGTCGAAATTTCTCACAAAGACAAGATTACCCGGAACAACGTCATGGGGTTTCGCCTCAGTGTTGTCGGGAAAGGCTGCAGCTACCTGTGAACGAGAAGATTGTAGTGCAGACATCAAGGAAGCCAAGTAATCTGTCAGCATGTTACAGTCAATGTCAGTTATTTTGCGTGGTATAGGCGTCCCCCACATATTTGGTGGTCTACCAAAGATCACCTCATACGGGGATAGCCCTGTTCTAGAGTGTGCTACCATTCTCATGTAAAAGAGTGCAACTGGTAATGCTACTATCCAGTCGACACCTTTCTCTCTACATATTTTGGACAGTCTGATTTTCAGTGTCTGGTTATGTCTTTCTACGAGACCTGCTGCCTCGGGGTGTCGGACACAGTGGAATTTCCACTGATATCCCAACAAAAGTGAGACATGTTTCATTAATTCGGATGAGAAAGGCTGACCGTTATCTGAATATACAACACGTGGTAAACCGTACCGTGGGAAGAATTCTCGAACTAGCTGCTTGGCAGTAGTCGGGGCAGTGTAATCTGATACGGGATACGCCTCTGTCCAACGGGAGAGAGCGCAGACAACTACGAGAACATATTTGAATCCTCGACAACGTTCCATCTGAATATAATCCATCTGGAGGACTTCAAAAGGATGGTCAGGAGGCTGAAATCCACCCTGCTCTACGGGAACACTCTTTCCTGGATTAAACTGACAACATATCATACAGGTACGAACTTTTTGTTTAGCTGCTGCTCGTAAATGTTTGTTGAACCAAATGTGCTGAATGCTGTCTAGCATAGCCTTCTCTCCTAAATGTGCTGGACTGTGAACTGTAGCTATAATGGCTTGAACCATGGAATCAGGGAGAAACCATACAGATTTCTCCTTCGTCATCCATCCTTGATCTGTCTGGATCCCTCCTAGTTCCGTCCACTTCTTTATTTCTTCTGCTGTGGCATGTGTCTGTATGTCAATTACGTCAAGTGCGGGATCCTTAATTGTCATACACTGTGTTGGTGTCTGAACTATTGGCTTTGTCATGTCTAATGTGCGATTCTGAGCAGTCTGTTTAGCTGTTCTGTCAGCTAAATCATTTCCTTGAGAAATGGTATCAGTAACCTTCGTGTGTGCTTTACATTTCATAATCGATATAGCAGTGGGTAGATGTATTGCGTCTAACAAGGCATGAATGAGGGGTCCGTGCTGAATGTGGGCACCATGGGACGTTAAATAACCTCTCTCTCGCCATAGCACGCCGAAGTCGTGTACAACTCCGAATGCATAACGTGAGTCAGTGTATACATTAACTTTCTTATTTGTGGCTTGAATACAGGCTTGCGTTAGAGCAATAAGTTCTGCTGCTTGGGCTGACAAAGTATCTATACAATTTGTCTCAATAACTTCAGTGTCTGTTGTGACTGCATACGCGGCCACTAAATCTCCTATACTTGTTCTCATGCACGATCCGTCTACATACAACGTCAGGTCTGGATCTAACAATGGAACGTCTGTCAAGTCTTGTCTAGGTTTCGTCTTTATTTCAATGATTTCAACACAATCATGAGCTAGTGGGTCTGTTCCAATTACAGGTAATAGTGTAGCAGGATTCAATGTATTACACCGTCGGATCTCTATGTGTGGTTGAAACAATGTCAGTTCATAACCGGTAAGTCTTGCTATGGTCAAGTGTTGTGTTTGTGTTCGGTTCACAAGAACCTCTACTGCATGTGGCACTTGTACTGTCAATGGGTGTCCTAATACTATGGCATCGCTTTGTCTGATTGCTAAAGCTGTCGCTGCCACTGACTTCAGGCATGCAGGCAAAGCCTGAGCTACGGGATCTAATGTACTGGAAAAATAGGCACATGGCTTGCGTGATCCTGCTTGATCCTGAGTGAGTACTGACAAGGCAGTACCTTCGCGTTCTGTAACAAAGAGTGTAAAATGTTTGCTATAACATGGTGTTGCTAAAACAGGTGCTTGACATAAAGCTTCCTTTAGGCTTTCAAAAGCTTGTGTATGTTCCTGAGTCCAAGGGAGAACAGTCGATGTGGCTGCCTCCTGTGTGGTTAACTGAATGAGTGGTTTTGCTAGAAATGCGTACTGAGGGATCCACTGCCTACAATATGAAGTGAGGCCTATGAAAGCTCGCACCTCCTTCTGTGTCTGGGGTATTGACATGTTAGCAATTAACTGGATGCGATCTGGTGTAAGCTGCCTTCCCTCCTTGGACAGCGAGTGACCAAGATAAATAACTCGCTGAACACAGAATTGCAGCTTAGAAGGGGACACCTTGTGTCCCTTGTCGGCTAGGAAATGTAAAACTGTCAGAGAAGCTTTTTCACATTCTGGCTCGCTTCTCGCGGTGATCAGCAGATCATCGACATATTGAAGCAGTGCTGTATTGACTGGCATGTGGATACTGTCAAGTTCTCGTTTCAGTGCTTGGCTGTAGATGCTGGGGCTTTCTGTGAATCCTTGGGGAGCGCGTGAGAATTTAAAACTGCGCCCATATAAACTGAATCCGAACAAGTATTGGCTTTCCGGATCTATTGGGACGCTGAAAAAAGCATTCTTGAGATCAATTACAGTAAAAAATGTTGCTTCGGAATCAATTGCTGTCAACAATGATGATATATCAGGGACCACAGGGAATTGTGGTACAATACACTTGTTTAGTTCACGCAAATCAATAACCAATCGGTATACTGGTGGGGCAGTAGGATCAGTTCGTTTAAGAATCGGAATTATCGGTGAATTACATACATTGGAGTCTGTTTCTACAACTACTCCTTGGGCAATTAGCTCATCAATGATTTTCAGCAAAGCCACTACAGCATCATGCGGTAACTTGTATTGTCGCATTCGTGGTAGTACCACTCCTGCTTTCAATGTAACTCGATAGGGTGTAATGTTCATGCAGCCAACATCCGTAGGGCCTTGTGCCCATAGATGTACTGGTAAAGTCTGTAGTCGGGGATCCATGTCTCTAGACACATAGTGACCTTTAAAATCACGCAAAAACAACCTTACTCCTTCCGGAGAACAACATATTATGGCTCCTAGTGCTTTCAGAGTTTTAATTCCTAACAGATTTTCTGGGCATGATTTAGTAAGTAATAAATCTGTAGTTCGTGTCAAAGGTCCTATCGTAAGTGGTAGAGGCTGTGATACTTCATTAACAATAGGTTTTCCCGAAAAACCAAGGGAAACATTTTGAGAGCCTGAGAGGGGTGCCCCTGGAACCTCACTTCGTTTTATAGTTGTTCGACTTGCCCCTGTATCGAGTAAGAATTTTCTATCTTGACCTAATAATTCACTATGTACATAAGGTCCTTCTTGATCTACCGGAATCTCGATAAGCGGTAAGTCAACTTCCCTCTCTAGGCTGGTTCATGCGTAACGCTGATACTCAGGGTATTCATACTGTGCAGTCTGATACATTTGTTGTGTTGTAGTTTGGGTGGCAGTAGCAGGCAACGGTGGTGCAGCTGGCACAAACTGTATGGGTTGCTGTGAGGCTGGCATGGACTGTTGCTGAACTGGCATAGACTGTCCATGCTGCATAGCTCCTTGTTCATTCTGATCTTGTCTAACTAATCGTGGTCTCTCTTTTGAAATACCTGTAGCTATATTACGTTTCAGGACTGGACAATCATGTACATAATGGCCTAGTTGTTTACAGTAATTGCAGGTTCCTTTTACAGGAACTGCAGAATCACCAGAATGTGTCACACCCTTTTTGTGACCATCTGCTGGTACTGTCTGAGAAACTAGCATTTTCATTTTTGTATCCTTCATGCGTCTATGCTCGTGTTCTTGTTCATCCCTAATTCTATTGTGATGATACTGTAACATTTGTAGCATTTGCGACGGAGTGTTACTTTGCCAGGTACTCTCGAATTTCAATATTCTATTCTTTACTGGAGGTAATGCATTTTCCACTAATTTTGTCACAAATAAATGTGGATATGAATCACTACTTGCTTTTATACCACTATTTATACCAAAACATTTTTCAAATCGAGCATAATAATCGCTTGTGTCTTCATCTTGCTTTTGTTTACAGGCTGTGATTGCACCCCAATCTTCCTTTTTTGTAGTTAATAAACGTGGCAGTACCTGTACTAGTAAACCTGGTAACAGTTTAACTTTATCCCCGAGCCCTGAACCTGCAGTTCGGCCCCTTTCTTCCTCTGCTAATGCTGTCCAGTCTATCTTTTGGTCTCCCACTTCCCACTCTTTTTCTTTCAGTTTTTCATAAATGCCAGCAGGCAAAAGCACCTTTAATATCGTCATAATATCAGGAAAGGTGTACTCTCCCATCAGTAACATATCTTTAATTTCTCGGTGGAAACCCGCTGGGTCTTTATCATGACTAGGTACTACTTTCTTCATTTCTAATAATTCCATTTTTGATATGGGTGTGTAAACAAATACACGGTGAAACTCATTGTCTTCGCCTTTTATTGGGTGCACTTCCCGTAAAGGATTTTGTCTATCCATATAGTACGGCGTTCTTTCTCTGTGGGGCAGCGAGAGAGAATCCGGACTTACAAAAAGGACATACTGTTTACGAGACACTAATATCTCTTTAATTAGCTTGTTACTAGAACCTCTCCATCTGTTCGTGAGTAGTTCCGTTAATATATCAGGTAAAGGACCAGGGTCAGCATGTTGGCTCTTATATAATATAAGGAGTTGCTGAATCATATAGATTCCAGCTAAACGTTGTTCATCTGTACTAAGATTAAAAAACGTGTGTGCTACGGTCTCATCACCGTATTTTTCAGGACTGTCAATCCAGTGAACGGCTGATCTGGCTAATTCTTGCTCATCCATGGAATCGAGGAGGTGGTAACCTCTTCGTTCTCGTAGTATTTTATCTGCGGCTTGAAACAAATGTTCAGGAGACTTCAAATTTATTATCGGCGTCGGATACGTTCTGCTATTATTTGGACATACAGAGTGTATGGGATCAGAAAAACATCTAGTATTTTCACAGGATCTTCCTCTGCCTACATAGGCTACGGTCTCTGACTGTCTTGCGGAATTCCCTGATTCGGACACTTCATCTTGCTCAAACTCGTCTGTTCCCAATCTTTCTTCATGAATACGCTCTATTTCTTTACGGATTTTTCGGCACATGGCTATTATACAATTTTGTTTATCGTGTCTCCCTTCTGATATATTCTGACTCCATCTTGTAAGAATAAGCATTACATTCGGGTCTACCCCCGGACGATCTTGATTTCTGATCACACAGTTTATGAGGAAACGTAACAGTTCCCCCTGTATCTCTACTTTCTGGAATTCCATAGCTCTGTTAATACATCCTGGATCTCGTCCTGTTTGAACAAAATGATATATGTTATCCAGATGCGTAATCATCCCTGGTAACCTCGCTAAATACTCTGCGGCTCGCCTGATACGTAATGATGCCAGGACCATTTCGTCCTCTTTACCGACCACCGGGTCATATCTACAATTTACAAGGAGTTCCTTAAGCGTACGTTCACTTACGAACTTAGGTGTACGTGAATGTGCTGACCCTTGAAAAACAAGTTTATTTATTCTAGGTGGTGTAAAAGTACTGCTAGCACCTCCCGTGGCCCCATCTGGGGCGTCGGGTGTGAATGGGTTCGTTGAACGTGACACCGCAACTATGGGTGTCGATACCCCTGTAGAGTCGACTGCGGAGACAGATGCGGAAACAGATGTGCTTGCCGAAGCTTGCGTCGGAACTTGCTGTTGCACGGGGACAGATACCTGATCCTGACGTTGAACCCCTCCGCCAGACGGTCTATGTGGTGTGGCGTTAGCATACTCGGGAGCTGCGTCATCTAGATATGAGGAAAGAAAAACATCTTCTGCGGTTCTGGGAAGCCCTTTTGGATGTACCTTAATTGGAAATAATGGGGGTGGCAAGTCTTTTGGTATCTCTGGAGCAGCCTTAGGTAATCCTTCGGCTAGTAGGGGATACATACCATTCATAAGAGCATTTCTTTGTCTATTTACTTGTTCTGATTTCACTCGGATACCTTCCTCAATAAATAGATTTTCTTGAACTTTATTTGAACTTTCTTTACTCCTCTCTTCTTGTCTACGTGCTTTTTCTGTTCGTCTATGAGATTCTTTTCGCCATAACTCAACAGCGTCTTTCTGTGACTGTCTGACCTTTCTTTTCCATAACTCTTCCTCCACTTTCATGATGCACTCTGCATCCCAGGTTCCCCCTGCGGGCCACCTTTGACTTTCCGGTAATCCCTTGGTATAATCTACCCATAGATCAAGAAACAATATGGCATCTAAGCCATGTTTATGGTACATGAAATGTCCTGGAGTGTCTCTAGGAGGAATAGGAACTGCTTCTTCAAGCACCCCTTTTCTGGTAGTAATCTGTCTTAACTTCGAGAAGAGCGGCATATTGACAACTGACCTGATACTTACTCTTGAACTTACTTAATACGAGAAACACAATAATGAACAGTGAACAATGAACAGTCATTCATACCACAATAAGCAAGACATTTTCTGAATACTTTAAACATTAAACATTAGACATTTAATAATGGTCGACAATGATGACAGTCTGCCTAACTAATCACCACGCTGAATTCTTGACAATAACTGAATACTTCGGAATACTTGATATACTGCTAAACAGTACATATACACTGCTAAACAGTGCAGACCGGATTTGTGTACCCAAATCCGTCTTGACCGGCACAACCTATGTGCGCGTCAACACGCCTCCCCGGCGATGGTACTCACCGAGTAGCTCCTTGAAACGGAAGGCCTCAGAGAATGGACTGGACTCGACAACTGCGGACATCGGACCTTCTGCACATCGGGATTTCGGAAAACCTGGTGGGCCTCTGTATACCTCGGATCTTGCTCTCTCAGCTAGGCTCTGGTCGGGATACTTCGCACTTCTCACCGCCTCGTCTGGGTTGATCGCAGCCTCAGTCGCCCCCGCTTGACCGGAGGGAGCTTACAGGAAATCCTGCTGGTACGCGTTTATGGTCCGTCCAGCTGTGGCAGGAGACCGGGCCTGCAACGCACCGCCGGCGCGTGAGATGAGAAAGTGTCCCTGTTCGGGCGCCATTATGTGGTAAATAAAATAAATATTACCGGACTGAATTTCATGCGGAATCTTAAAATAAAGTAAAATAGCTCAAAATAACAAGAGGCAGAATCCGTGGTATAAGAGGTTTTCTAATGGGCTTTATTCCATTCAAAATGGCCGACTCGAGTGGCGGCCTTCAGGTTCCGTCACCACGAGGGTTCAGGAAGTGAAGTACAATATTTTGTTGATAGACATACATTTTTATAATAAGTGCATTACAATGAAACGAATGTAGAAGGCGTAACATTTGATAAGAAAAATGACGTGACAGTGACATAATCGAAACTAGGCGTAATAAGGAATAAAAGAAACATGATTGGTTTGCATTATCAGACATAGGTGGATCTATAAGATAATACTTGGCATAGATGCGCGCGCAGCAGCATGACGTGTAATTGACGTGCAACTAGGGGTTGAAGGGGACTTGACATTTAGCTCTACATGTGGAGACGAGAAGTCTGGGGGTCAAGTCAACCTAATCCCAAATCATATCTAACATCCTATGTTTAAAGAACTATGTTATCCACAAGGAAGGACACTCGGACAGAATCTATTCTATACTGACTATGTGTGTGTACAAGCGTCTAAGTGTCTACACTGAATGCGAGGGGATGGGAATATTCCATGGTGACAGGGCTATGAATTACTTGCATGAGGGCAGAGAAGCCGGGCCTTTTGCTTGGTAACTGGAAGAATGTTTACTTAAACTACTAGGCAGGAATGCATCGGCTGAGGGGGAAAATAGATAATTCGAAGGTGAAATACAGCTTCTTGGCAGACAGGCGAAAACTAGCCGAGGCAGGCACCGTTAGCTGCACAGGGAGTAGGACAAAGTTCATGGATACAGATGCGAGCTCAAGCTGAAGCTGTCAGAGACAGAGAGCAGGGAAAGGCTTTGAGGACAGAATCGGGCCTACTCGCCTGAACTGTAAAAATGGAGTAACTTAGCCATATAAAGTCGGTGGCCTTTTATACTTAGGAATCGAATATCCAGCCCATAGATGGCGGATCTGACAGAGAACATGTTGACGGTAGACACACATATGTTTGCGTCTTAGAAACTGGAACTGGAGGGAACATACATGTACTTGTAACATGCATATAGAACCGTTGGGGTCCAAGATAGGGGACATAACTGATCAGGAAAATCCACATTTCCACAATCTGACGCCCGTTCCACGTAAAACTGAATTGTTCCTGACACTCAGGGGCAATCGGAATCGAAAAGAAAGCATTAGCAATATCAATGGACGCATACCATGTACCTGGATGTTTTTGGATTCTTTCAATTAGGGTAATAACATCCGGTACTGCAACAGTCAAAGAGGGTGTGTGTCTATTCAATTCTCGATAATCAACAGTCATGCGCCAAGAATTATCACTCTTACGTACAGGCCAAACAGGATTATTCCAAGCAGAAGTAACTGGGGTGATAACACCTGCATCCACCAACTCCTGAATAGTGGTACTAATCTCTTCATGACCACCCGGAATACGATACTGCTTCTGACGAACCACTTTTGTCGCCTGGGGAACTTTTATGGGGGGCATTCTTAAACGACCAACCCGTACAGGCCTGGACGATATATAATGTTTAGTTCCAAATTGGTAACATCCATCATCTAAGTGCAAAGTCATTCATTTCAAAATATCAATTCCAATTATGAATTCTAAGAGTGGCACCACTAATACAGAGTATTCTTTTCTAGGAATTCTACCTATTCTCATTTCAAGTAAGGTTTGAACTGCGGGAGTTTCCTTTCCGCCTAATCCGGTAATTGTAAAAGGCTGACCTTTAAACTTCTTTGATTTTCCATGAATAAGAGTGGCCTCCGCTCCTGTATCTACCAATGCTCGGGCCCTTTGGACATTACGATGTCTCCAATAAATATCAATATCTACATAGGGTCTATGATCTCTGTGAGCCCATCTGTGTACTGGAGCTTGACCTATTTCCTAGTCATCTTTACTGCGTTCTGTGTACCAGGATAAATCAGGATAAAGACTCTCACGTTTCCTAGGTATCGATACCTCCTGTTCATATCCATCTCCATTACGAAATGGATTACTGTTCCCTGCATTGTACTGCGGGTTTCGATCGGCCAATATGTGTCGATCCTCTCTCCTTCTCAACTCAGGGGATTGATCCCTATCATCTCTACGTCTGCTGTTAACATAATCATCTCTCCCCCTCTCTCTTTCCCCCTCTCTCTCCCTGTCTCTCTCACGACGGGGGGACAAGTCACGCACATAACGTCGATCATCACGACGATCAGAGCGCCCACGGCGGTCGTCATCACCGCTACCGTCAGAAAAACCACGATCACACTCAGTCGTCCGAACACGCCGAGCACCCTCCTTTCGATCCAAGCCACGTTTGTGAAACATTTCCCACAAACGAGAAGTGGTCTCACCATCAATGTCCTCCTTCCGCACACCATCAGCCATAAGACCAAAAAACATATCACGTCTAGTAAGTTTATTGTCACCAGGAGTACGAGTGTCAGGCCGGGATTGCCGTTCAGGTTTAAACCACTCACCCAACTCACCGAGTTGGCGTACCGATTCCAGCACCACAGATAACATGTTACCAGTCTGATTAATCAATAAAGTCATCATAACCTGCTTATAAGCAACAGGAGAAGAACGAATAATACGATTCCGCACAGAAGATGTCAAGAAACCTGTCAGCAGTATTCAGAAAAATTGCCGTTTTCATCACCTCCTCTTTGAGACGTTGCGTAGCATCGCGCAAAGTATACCACGGTTTGTCATTCACAGGCCAATCAGATTCAGTAGGATATTTTTGATTACAACCCTCAGTCGCCAATTGAAGCAAAGAAATTCGACCACCAACATTAAAGTTACGAAAATGATCCTGTACAGTAGAATCCGAACTCAAGGAACAAAGCTTCAAACAATCGCCAGCATCCAACATAATGCCAGCAGCGCCCAGTTCATAAAGGCGCACCATCCATGTGAGTAAGGACTCACCAGCTCGCTGCCGAAATCTTTGTAAAATATCACTAATTTCTTGTTGAGTAAAATCCTCCAAAGAGTCTAAAGCAATACCATTCGGGGCACCGGGAGCCTGCTGCAACTTCCGCCGAAAAACTGGATGCACCGAGACCGCGGGACGAGCAGCACAAGGAGCTCGACCAGTACACGTAGAGGAACAATCAGTGTAAGAAGCATCGACCCCACTCGAAGGACGAACGCAATCATGGAGTGCACCATCAGAGGCGCAAGAAGCAGACTTACAATCACGGCCGGAGCGAGAGGACTCGCGCTTGGCAGACTCCTCACCCGAGGAAGGAGAATCACTCGAGTTCCAGATATTACCATCCCATTCATCAGGATTCCAATCCAGTCCGGCTTTAGCCACGACCAGACGCACCTTTCGCTTCGAAACCCGACCACGCCGATTTTTGTATTTATAACGAGCAATTCGCACAGCCGCCCTCTCGGCAATAGTTTGGTACGTCTCAAGTTTGTCAGCAAGCAACTTATTTTGACACCGCAACAAAGTATGAGCATTCTGAATCTCAACAAAATTCGCTTCCACATCCTTATGCACATTCTGTAACTTCAACAACCTCTCATGCAGGATCCTGTACGCAGACAGAACAATCCAACCTCTGCGCCCCAAAACGGGAAGTTCATCACCCTTAGATACCGGCGCCTTCTGTAAACAAGTAATCACATCAGCCGGCTCCGCCAGTTCCAAAAAAGAATTCCAATTCTCACTCAAACCAGTAGAATCAGCCCACTCACGGGCTAAGGCTTCATAAGGCGTTGAATCCCAGCCGGGAATATCAACGGGTAACTTAAAAGTAGATTTCGACTTTCTAGAAAACATGTTTGAAAATAAAGAAAAAGAGAAAAAAGAAAAAGAAGAAAGAAGAAAGAGAAAAAAACTACACTCACAATTATATAGAAATAATATACAAACGAAACTACGCACGCGCCGAAAGCAAACACGATACAACCACAACGCACACAGGTTTCGTAAACGGTTCGTGACGCCAAATGTTCTGCTTGGGTTTTCGGATCAGATAGAACCCACTCATCAGGGCCTCACTAACCCAGCCAGAACGTTACCCCCTCCCTAGAACCTATTTACAATCCTACAACCACATATATCTATCACCTAAGGACAGGGGATTCCTACTATGTATACCAAGATCTCACAATCGGCGGCCTCGCGATCCCCTACGAATCCAGACCTCTCTGCCCATACGACAGTATCACAAGTGGCGGCCTCGCGGTCCCATACGAACCCAGACCTCTCTGCCCAGACGACAGTATCAGCACAATCGGCGGCCTCGCGATCCCCTACGAATCCAGACCTCTCTGCCCATACGACAGTATCACAAGTGGCGGCCTCGCGGTCCCATACGAACCCAGACCTCTCTGCCCAGACGACAGTATCAGCACGATCGGCGGCCTCGCGATCCCCTACGAATCCAGACCTCTCTGCCCGTACGACAGTATCACAAGTGGCGGCCTCGCGGTCCCATACGAACCCAGACCTCTCTGCCCAGACGACAGTATCAGCACAATCGGCGGCCTCGCGATCCCCTACGAATCCAGACCTCTCTGCCCATACGACAGTATCACAAGTGGCGGCCTCGCGGTCCCATACGAACCCAGACCTCTCTGCCCAGACGACAGTATCAGCAAAATCGGCGGCCTCGCGGTCCCATACGAACCCAGACCTCTCTGCCCAGACGACAGTATCAGCACAATCGGCGGCCTCGCGATCCCCTACGAATCCAGACCTCTCTGCCCATACGACAGTATCACAAGTGGCGGCCTCGCGGTCCCATACGAACCCAGACCTCTCTGCCCAGACGACAGTATCAGCAAAATCGGCGGCCTCGCGGTCCCATACGAACCCAGACCTCTCTGCCCAGACAACAGTATCAGCACAATCGGCGGCCTCGCGATCCCCTACGAATCCAGACCTCTCTGCCCATACGACAGTATCACAAGCGGCGGCCTCGCGGTCCCATACGAACCCAGACCTCTCTGCCCAGACGACAGTATCAGCACGATCGGCGGCCTCGCGATCCCCTTCGAATCCAGACCTCTCTGCCCATACGACAGTATCACAAGCGGCGGCCTCGCGGTCCCATACGAACCCAGACCTCTCTACCCAGATGGCAGTCTCATACGACAGTTCATCCTATGGTCACCATAACATACAAAAAGGGCTCACTATTCATCAGATCACACAAGGATTGCCAGTTTGAGTACAGCCTGTTCTCAGGTTCGAGGGGCTCCTCTTTCCCTTATTCAGTTACCACTTACCTGATCAGGGTTAACATCTGTTCATGTAGCCGCAGCTGACTAGAAGAATAGGCTACCCTCTTATACAAGAACACGCAGCACATGTTGGTTCACTACAAACTGGATACTTTATTACTCATTACATACATAATCACATAACATTACGATATAACACATAACCTGCAAAGAAAAGTGAAAGATTAAGTTGTACACTCTAATAAGAAAGGGTCGACATCACCTTAGTAGTATGTAGCCTGCACTCAGTGGTCATCTAGGTTCCCTTCTCGTCTGTATCTCAGCTCGCCTGGAATCACCCTTCTTCGAGTCACTGGGACCTCTTCCTTATCGGCTACTCTCTCCTCTCTGGCTATTCTGCTAGGAAAGCATCTGTCTCTCGGTTCTTCTCCGCCTTCAAGATGGCGTCTGTCTTCCCTGGAATAAGTAGTAGCTTTACTGCTAACGGCCAGATGCCGCCTACGGACTGAACATGTAACTGCCTCAGACTTTCACTAATATAGAGGTGCATTTCCTCATGGAAAATTCCGGCCCGTAACCTGCCGCCCACCAAATTCTTGTACCTCCCCGTACCAAGGACACGTTCCCAGCCGGCCGGCCTGATGTAGTGTCTTCGGCATGAAGAAAAATACAATCCTTCGATAAAGGCCGGCCTGAACCGGTTCTCTCCAAGCGAATAACACCTCATAACTAAAACATAACTTTTGGCCTAGAAGCATCCCAAGCTGCCGAAGCAGAAAGAAAGATGGAGGGCCCGATTCACAGAACTAACTTAAGACAAAATCCTAAAATTACTACTTTTGGTATTCACAGAAGTTAGGATTTTGTCCTAAGTTTGACTTAAGACAAACTTAAGACAGACTTAAGACAGACTTAAGACAGACTTAAGACAGACTTAAGACAGACTTAAGACAGACTTAAGACAGACTTAAGACAAACTTAAGACAAAATCCTAACTTAAGTCTGTCTTAAGTCTGTCTTAAGTCTGTCTTAAGTTTGTCTTAAGTCTGTCTTAAGTCTGTCTTAAGTTTGTCTTAAGTTTGTCTCAAGTTTGTCTTAAGTCTGTCTTAAGTTTCTCTTAAGTCAAATTTAGGACAAAATCCTAACTTCTGTGAATACGAAAAGTAGTAAGTTTAGGATTTTGTCTTAAGTTAGTTCTGTGAATCGGGCCCGGAGTCTCTCCCGTTTGAGGCCTACCAGGCCTGAATTCAGCACAGCTCCATGAAATACCCTCACTATAGGACAGGTTATCCCTAATACTAACGAATCTATCCCCTAGGCTATGTGTGCAAGCCCTGATCTATGGGGAAGAGCACAGAATCATATCAAAGTGCCTAGTAAATAGGCTCCATTCACTACTCTAACCCTTAGGCTTGAATGATAAGAGACTGAAGTCACATTCAATCACTTGTTAACACAAGAAGGCCAGGAAAATCGAGCAGAACACATATATAGAAAAAGTGGACTCCAAATAGGCCGCTTGTTTCAATGTTTTATATGTATTGATCACTGTCCAAGAGTGAGTTCTTTTAGAAAAAATACCTTTATCAACCAGCAACGAATGGAACTTTGCAGCCTTGTTTAATGTTCATTTGAAGGTTTGGTGGGGCATATGTTTTTTCCAAAGATCTTCAGTGCAGGTAATCTTTAGCACATATTCCAAAAATGTATAGGCTGGCGAATGTTTATCCTGTTCCATTTCCTGTCATAATGATTCGTTAAGACTATTTTCCTCTACATTCTGTTTTATCTGATACCAAACTTAAATATCAAATTGGAATTGAAATCTCCTGTCATTATTAAGTTCCAGGCTGGCTCGCTGCAGACTAGTCTTTATATTGTTTTAGTTAAAAGAGCATTTTTCTCCTTTTTTATTTGAGCTTTTGGTTGTGTAGAGTAATTAATTAGTAGCATTTTTTTACTTGTACTTGAGTGGTGAACTGAGAATTTTACAATTTGTATGCTAGGATCCGGAGATTTCAACTGTTCCGTTGTCATTTTTATAGCTGTCGATACATATACTATTAATCCTCCTACTGCACAATCATAATGCTTGCATATTTCCGCAGCTACTGTATAGTGGGTATAACCCACTATCGGAATTTCTTCCTGCGACCAGGTTTCCTGTAGGGCTATTATATCGCAATCTGCCCACTCCTTAAGTGGAAGGCCTTCATTAGGTAGTCGCCTGGCTCCAGCTGTATTCCAAGATAGCATGTGTATTGCATGTGTTTGAGAGATAATACCCATAGTTCTCTTATGTCAGACACTGCATTTGTTGTTCAATATGCTGGGTAGCCAGTTCCATTGATCTTGATTTAGTTCAGTCTCCCCCACGTGTTCCTTTTTCTGGTCCTTCTGGGGTCTGGGTTATTTCACCCCTGCCCTTTGAATTATGTAGAATTGAATATACCTGTACAGGAAGAACCTTATTATTTGTTATCCTGTTCGTGTCCTGCTTTTCAATTTCTTTCAGTGGGAATGAATAGCGATGGCTTACTGGTGCTATTAATTGAATTCCCCAGGCAGAAAATTGATCAGAGCTGCTTAGTATTAGCTGTGCTAACTCCAGCGTCTGCCATGTTGTTAATGTTCGGTCTTTTATCGTGTTGTTTTCCCCTGGAAGAAATTGGACAGCTACAAGATCTGATGATTGTATATGTTTTAATTCCCTAATTTCAGCCATGAGTTTCATGATACTGCCTCTATTTAAGATATCACATTATCCCGGCGATTCGTATTCTGGGGTCCATATTAGCTGCTGAACTTTACGGGCACTAGTTGTCATTCCCTTTCTTATATCTTTGTCCTCCGTTCTCTTAGTCTGAGATTTGACTTGGTTGGGAATGCAAATACTTAGTTGACCGTAAGAGGGGCATTGCTGCTTGGTTTGTATAGGATTTGGAGGTAGTGCTAGAGTACATTGAGCGACCTCTTCTTTTACTGGATTACAAGATGAGGAAGTTGTGTTTTCTTTTTCAGCATATGTAATTGCCCCAATCACAGATTTCTAATCGTTAGTTTGAATGGATTCTCTGTTTGCCACTGGATCCGTTCTTAGTTCTTGACTGCTTAACAGAGTATCTTGCTTTCTTACAACTCACCGTTTTGAAGCGGTTAAATTATCCTCTGGCTCGACCCTATCCTTTCCTACTTCCTCCTTGTTTTTTTATATGTAGCTGTGTAGATAAAGGCAGGTCATATTTCCCAGGCTTATCACTATTGGCTGCAGTATTTAGGTGCATATCAGCAAGGCGAGGCGATAGAATTATCGCCGCTTTTGCATCCGTTTTTGGCGGCAAAGCAGCGATAATTTTATCGCCTAATTAGCAAGCTCACGCTAACATGTGAAAACTTGCGTTAGCGTAGGAATTCCTAACGCCCAGCTTTGCATCTCTAATGAGATGCAAAGTGGGCGTTCCTGACCTGACATGACAGGAGAAATGTCGCTAAGCGACATTTCTCCTATCATCAAGCCCCACGCTATGAAGCATAGCGGCAAGAAAAGTAGCGATAACCCCTGTTATCGCTACTTTCCTTACGCCTGCTTCAGGACTGACTTAGCCACGATATCCTATGGAAGGTGGATATCATGGCTAGGTTTGTGAGTCCCTATCATCAAGCTAATGCCACATTGTGTGAGATTATTGCTGGGTTTCCAGCGATAATCTCGCGTTAGGCCGTTAGCATGAGGATTTTTATCGCTTTTGAGATAAGCGTTGCTAATAGCACGCTATCTCAGCGATAAAAATCTACGTTAGCCGGCGATAACTATCCTAGCGCTAAGTGCGCTTAGCAATAATTATCGACGGTTGTTGTTGATATGCCCCTTAATTCTTTATATGATCTATTGCTTTCTTCTAGCTTTGCTGTTGCAACTGCGGGTTTATACTTTAACTTGGTTTCCTTGGGGTTTTCTGGTGATGTTTGCGAGCGATCCTCAGTTTCCTTTGTGATTGTGTTGTTAATACAATCTCTGGGGGCTTCCTCTTCTGTACCTTTGATTTCTTCACTGAGAGTGTTTCCATTACTTGAGGAGTTATCCTGTATTGATTTTGGACAATGTTTTTTTGGTATCCACCTGCTATTTTTTAACAAAGATGGGATATACTCTTTTACCTAGCTGTAGTTTAGGTTCATTCGTCCTGTTTCTTGGTTTCCTTTCCCTCTTCTTTTGCCTTCTAGATTGTGGTCTCAGCTTTTAAGGTTGCTCTGTAATGACGCTCTGGTTAGTTTGAAAAACATCATCTGTCTCAGTAGTAGAATTTTGAAACTCTTTCTTTTGTTCTTTGTTTATTCTTATAGGCGTCTGTACATTATTTCGGATTATAATTTCCTCTAGTTTTATTGTGTTAACGGGTTCTAGGTTCTCAGTCGGTAAAACAAGGAGCCTATTTAAACAAAGTATCTGTTCCATTATCGTTGGTAAGAAGCCTAGTTTATCTATTATAGGTCCACATGTGCAGATTGATTCCTGTGGTGAGTAAACTGATTGTACTCTTTTTATCAACTTTGTTAAATCTTCAAGTTTTGTATTTATTCCAGCTATATATGTTTCAATGATATTCATGAGATCTATCTGTATGTCTAGTTTATCCGACTGCATTATCAGCGCAGCTGTCGACATTTGAAGTGCCTGCAGTATTGATGGACTTAGTTCTGATTGCCCACTTTCGTTATTTTCGATGTTACTTGTCCCATTTTCAGGCAAGTCGCCTGGTTTGTCCGTTGGGTTTGGGTGAGCTTTGGCTCCGAGATCATACTTTTTCTCTTTTCCTTCCTCGTAGTTTGGACTGGGCGTCTGTTTCTTTTCTTCATCCCGTTCTTGTACCTCCACAGTTTTCACATGTGTGTCTTCCACAGGTTTAATCTCCCGTGGGGCGACCAAATCCTCTCCCTCGTTTCCATCTTCGTTTACTTCCACCTTTATCTCCCGTGTAGTTTCCACTTGTGTATCTGCCCTTGAGTCGTCTGGGTTATTTAGTGATAGACCGTGACTTGACCAGAGATGTGCTAGGTCATCTATGTTTGATTGCAAGTCATATTGGCTAACTTCTAGTCCTTGCTCAGCAATGTGTGAGACATAGTTGCTTGATCTAATCGGGTCACCAGGCTTATACGTTGTAACTGCACTGCGTGGTGTGCTTTCCCCATTGATTTTGCTTGAGGCAGTCAATAGATCATGATGTTGATATTCCGAACTGAAACTGATGTCACTTCCTTTAGCATGAACTATTGCTGTTACTAAACTGGTTCTACGTGAAGGAAATTCCACAACTAAATTTTCCTTGTCTTGAGTTTCTAGTGTGTTTGCTCTGGTCCTGCATCTCAATGGAGTTTAGGTTTAAGTGTGATTTTGATCTCTTTAAGGTGGATTCTTGAATTGGATCCTCCCCCCTTTCATGTGTTCATTGCACTATTTTTTGGGGTGCCAAAGGGGTCATAAAACCTGACGTTTCTCCAGGTATAGCACAGAGAGATGATCCAGGATCCCTTAAATATTGACATATTAAGTTTTGCGTTGTTTTTTGTTTAAAATTGATTTTTTGAAGATGGACGCAATAGGTGAGATTAACAGGCTCTTCAATGTGGACATTCCACCTTTTGCTGTTGTGGGTTTGTCACCTTTTTTCCTTTTGGCGAGTCCCTTTAGCGCGACTGCTTTCTCTCACAATGCCTTCCTCACCCTGCATTGCTGTAATATAACTAATGTATATTGAACTGGGTACTCTGGCAAGCCTGCAAGCTACTTCTTAGGTCACCTCCATAAACGTACAGGACTGTACTCTCAGTTCTCTACCACCACTTCAATAGATTTATTGCAGGTTGTCGGGTTGTCAGGCTAACGTTGCCCCTCTCACATATTAAGCTCAATGCGAGGCGGTTGGCAAATCCTATGTCTCTCTTGCGTCCTCCTGTGATCACCCGGAGTTCCCACCAGCCCACCCCCAAGCCAACTGCCACTGTGGTCCTCCTTTGCATGACCCCAGGATGCTCCGGGACACCGTAGACCAGCCTGGAGCAGTACTGGTGCCTCTTCCGCATTGTTCTCCGACTGTAGAAACTACACTTAACCACCTATATGAAAATTCCTTTCAAATGGATTACCAGTCCCACCTGATTCCAGAGAATGAACCCACCGGTCCACAGACGTACCACTGTAATACGACAATGCAGGTTTTCAATAAAGGTTTTCAGTCAATAAAGGTTTTCAGTCATTTTTGCTGCCTAGGAGTCTTGCACTTTAACAGCTGTTTTCAGCAAAAATGAGAATTCAACAACTGTGCTTTGCTCACTTCTGTCTTATTGCTGACATCAGCTATCGACCGCACTTACCACTATTACTGTGCGGGTTTCCAGCTGATTCACAGCTAATTCAGGTGGAGCAGGCTTCTGCTGGAAAGTGCGGCACAGAGGAGCCGGTAATCCATTAGTCCTAAGCCCGTCGGTGTCAGATCCGTTAGGGTCAGGCTCTGGTCCTCATAGGTCCCCTTGCTGATGTTTAATTCCAGCTGAATGGCTGAGCGGCTTAACTGCTCGCTTCTGCACCGCCGCTTCTGCACAGCCGATAGGGCTAGCCGCCATCGCACTGCTCAGCTCTCTCAAGGTCCACGAGCCGGCAATGGCAGCTGCCCGCAAGCAGCAGCGGCAACAGCAAGGCTAGGATCGCGGATACCGCGGGATACTGCCGGAGCTGCGGGAAGCCGCGGGAAGCCTTGGCAAAGTTCAAGCGGCGCTGAGCAGCTCCTTGCGGGGTAAAGCTGAGTGAAGCAGAGAGCAGCGGCACGGCGTCTTCCTGGTGCTTTCGCTCAAACTCGCTCACACACCATCTGGAAATCCTTATCAAATGTGTCTTCTGAAGGAGGACTTTTTTAGCTGTGCTCATGATGAGCTGTGCTCGTCATAACGTCCGTGGCCCGGCCACGTGCGATTAATTCCCCGTCTGTGTGGGAGAACGAATCAGTGGGCGGGGTCGTGACGAGCTCAGCTCGTCATGAGTACAGCTCCACTGTGAGTCATGACGAGCTGAGCTCGTCACGAGCACAGTGGCACCGTGGCCCCCCGCACCGCGGGGGAATTACCTCCACAGGGAAGGGGTTAATGTACACCTCTCCTGTTCAAGTAAGAGAACAATTTATAATGAAAAGCATTTATATGTCATTTGCCCGGCAGTAGATGCCATGTAAGGAAAAGTCATTATGCAAGTCCTCTTTATATCTCCTGTCCCGCAACCCCAATAAGCACAGTATGGGCACAATATACAATGTTTTACGACTCATCAATCCCCAAGATTATAAAACAATAACTAGTGTGCCAACTCCCCTTCCCCAGGACAAGCCGAGGAACACCACCCATCCAAACAGTAAAATAAAACAGAGTCAGTCACGTAAGTTCTTCCATGCTATGTATGAGTAAGGGGGTTAGTCAGTGAGTTGTCCAAGCTATTGAACTTCCGTTCAGCTTATTTCAATAGCATTGCAAATTCAGCCTATTGTCGAGCTATCAATATCTTTCTCAGGTGTCCCACGTGAGTGACAACCATGCTATTCTTTTGTAGTGTTCCCCCAACATGTTACCAGTTTGTCATATATCTCAGGTAATGTCATCCAATGATTTTGGTGTCACCTTGTGCATCTCCAGGCCTGAGCCCTCTGAAGCATTAGAGCCACGTTCAGAATCTGAGTCGCGGGTAGGAGAATTCGGCACCGGCGACATAGATACCATCATTCTCCCACTTATCTTGTCTACGACTTCCATTGCGCTCTGCCACCCAAGTTAAACTTCGGCCTGTGAAGGGGCAGCAATGCTTCGCTGCAATTGTTTCAAAATCCAGTAGCTCACTGTTGTTTAGGGCTCTTGTCAGCTCTCGGTGCCTGTTGGCAGTCCAGCCAATCCAAGGCTTCCTGTGGGGAGTGGGAAAACTGTGTCCCCTCTGAGGTCGCCACCATCAGCCTTGCAGGGAAAAACCTTGCATACTTAGGGTCCAGTTGTCTTAGTTTTTTCTTAGCATCGTTAAACAATGCTTTGTCTTTTGATATCTCTGGAGAAGTCAGGGAACATTTGTATAACTGTATTATCAATTTGGAGCTCCTTCTTTCGACTGGCCTTAATCAAAATATGATTGCGATCTTTGTAGTACAATAGTCGAGTCACCACTGGTCACAGCAGAGCTCTGGGTTGAGGGGGCTGCGATGGGACTTGGTGTGCCCTCTCAACTGCAAAGAATGTAGAGAGGCCCTCTAACACAACCTTTGTATATCACCAATTCTCAAGATAGTCCATCATGTTGGCGCTCTCCACTATCTCATTAGTCTGACAACTCGGATATTATTGTGGGGGGAGCAATTTTATACATTTACACTTTTCCGAACATTAGATTTCACCGCTGTCAATTGAGCCTTCATTGCAGAATTGGTAGGTGGTATTTCCCTCAGAATCTGTTAGTTTGTAGTGACTTTCTCCACAAGGTGCTTATGATCATCTGATAAGAGGCCCAAGTCTGTGCTAATAGTATCTATTTTGGATTCCCGCATCTCACAGGAGGCTATCATCGCTTGAAGTATGTCCTATAACATCGGATGTCAATGAGACCCCGCAGGCTGGGACTTGCCTTCAGCCTGTTCTGGCAGGTAAGCCACACTCTCAGGACCCTGGTCCCTTCTGTGAGTAATCTTGCCCATAATTCTCAATATTGGGCTAATGCTAGCGGGCACACTCTCTCCCTGCACCTGATCAATTACAGTGCAATCAATCTGGCAGGGGCCATACACACCATCCCCTTAGTAGTGCGGACTGATGGTCAGAAAGAGCTTCAAGCAGGGGGGTGATAACCCATTCACGATAATATTCTACTTAAGGACAACAAGGGCCCAAACACATCTTGTCAGCCAAAGACTCCCCAGACACAGGCCTCATCTGCTGTTCTGAGCAAGAGCCTCATAACCACTGCCCAATCAGGGCTCTCTGTATTCTCTGTTATGATATAGGTTGTAAATCACCTCCTGGTCAGATTACTCACCCCCTTTTCCAAGGAGATGCTGGTAGAAAAGTGCTGGCAATGCTTTAGTCTGTTTCCTTTGTGTACTTATATCGGCTATCTCTGAGACGGGGCCTCTTCTTTACAGCCTCTTCTAGCCGTCACTGGCATGGTAATGCACTGCTCAGATCCAAGCCACTCCTACAGACCCGGGTCAAATCCTCTCTTATGGTCCTCAACAGATGCAGACTTAAGGCCCAGGGGCCCTGGGCCACAGCACCCAGCGATCTCCCAGATCTCCTTGCAATGCTCAGCAAGATGTCCCATGAACTCAAAGGCCTAGGGCCAATACGTCTGAAGGGAAAATTTAGTGCCTCCATCTACACAGGGGGCCCAGCAGCCTCTAGTACTGGCATACCTCACATCTCTCACATAGCTTTTCAGTCGATATGGCTCTGTGCTCCAGCACTCCCGTCTGACCTGCACTGTGTGACACAGGCCCCACTATGTTTCTTCCTTGCAAGTTCCTCTGAGTTCCTCCTCATCTGCATAAGTCTGCAGCTGGCAATCCAGCAGGTATGGTACCCTGAGTAGCAGGCCAATGTGGAGGGGGGAGTTGGGGCTCTTGAGCTGGTCTCAGTTCATCAATTTGGAGCTGGATGCAGGTCAGCCAAGCGGAGCTCTGAGCAATGCTGTTCACTCCATTGGCATCAGGCCACACCCCACATGCATACTTGATGCTGCTTAGATGGGACAATATCAAATTCCATGGGTGTTCAGCGGCAAAACCAACATCAACAACTATGGAAGGCCTCTTTCATGCAGAGTAAGGCAAGGCAGCAACATGCACCGATTTGCCTTACTCCATATCCACAAGTCCATGAAAAGCCACACAGGGTGGCTTTATGTGGCCTTGTAGATATAGCTAAGCCCTGTATATCAGCTGAATGTTACCAAAGTGATATCTGGAGGTACACATGGCTTTTAAATAAGTCCCTCAGTATGGCAATTTGTGTTATTCTGCTCCCAATATAGTACTGTCAGGCTTCTCGGTTATGAATATAATTGCCTGCAAGAGGACCCAGTTCCTTGGGGTTTACAATTAAAAACAAAGCACCAGAAATGAGAAGCTCTTGAAAAGAAAGCCATGTCCAGGAGTTAGGATGACATCATTTTTTATTGATTGTATTTATGAACCAACTACTAATGGTTTCACTCACTATGGTTACTTAACATTGCCCAGCTTTGTGGATTACTTCTATGTTCTATCAACAGTTCTCTATAATATTAAAGAAATAAATATAATTTTAAAGAATATATATAATGCGAAAATGGAAATGAAAGAAATTTGATGCTCAGATGACCTTAATTTTTCATCTTTTTGCATCCGATCAGTTTACTCTTTATCTACTGAAAGATTACAGTTCTCTTTCTTTGCGTGCTTTTATAACAGCAAAATATTTAAAATCTGCTTGATTGTACAAACTTTCAGTTTTCCGAGGATAAATGTGATCTTCCTCAATGACATAACCAGCCACCTTAAGAGCATTCTTCACAAAATCTGCATCCAAGCAGAGAATAGGTAACTTGACGTCACCGCACATGAAAAATGTTGCATAGAATTTTGTAATCATTATCAGATGTCCTCCAGTCTTTAATAGTGATGAGACATTTTTCAGAGCTTCGCAGTAGGACTTCTTGTCTGAGACAAAGTGCTCCACACAGTGCGCCAGGAGCAGACAGTCAGCCTGGGGGTGGATGACGGGACACAAAGGGTTACTGTTCATGACGTCATATTTCAGAACTCTTTTAAGTTTTTTTCGTAACATCTGTTCCTTCTCAGTCAATGTTTCACTGGAATAAAGAGATACAAGGTGATTAATATGCTTTTAATTGTTGATTGACACTTGTTTTGCAATGGGACCACCTTCATAGCTGCAATGGAAAAATGTATAAACCTTTTCAAGATGGCCGCTCCACTGCCTGTGCTGTTCACTTTCTGTTTTGAACTTCGCTGCAGCTATCAGTATGTTATGTTATGTTATGTTAACAGGTACTTATTAAGTGCACGGCTACTCCCGGGAGTGTCCTGGCGCTCTGGGTCACTGGGTTATTAACTACAGCACATTCACATACACGTATCATTGCATTCCTGCCTTCCCTGGACTCCTATTAGACATGCTGGTGTCAGTTCATCTTTTTGGAATTATTGTTTCCTTGACGTAAAAGAGCATTCTGTTCCTATGCAATGTGAAAAGATCCATCATTTCTAAAATATGGTCATTGCCAGATACGTTTACGGTGATCCTTCCATCTACATCACACATTATTACAACCACTGTGTGGGAGCAGTCATCTCAATCGGCACCAATAAACTTTCCCATCAACTCAAATCCCTCACCAAAGCATGAAACAGCAAAATCTAAAACGCTCACTCCAAAAAAATCCACTGAGTGCATATATATACTTCTACCTGGGTTTCAAGACACAACTCACAGTAGTCCCCACAGAGATTCTGTCTAGATACTGATACATTGGAAGACTGGTGTCCTCAGACCCTGGCAATGAAACACATCACCTTAACCTCATTCAAACCCCATTCTCTTCCACTGATTTCCAAAGCAATCCTCCTCAAATGTCTTCCACACAAATGCTGCTGGCCTCAAGACAACACCTTAACTAAAACCTCAACATTTTATTTTATTCCTAACAGAAACCTGGTTAAATGTCTCCTTGGTTTATGGATAGATTATAATATTGTGTCCAAAAAAATAAGGCCAAAAATATTGAGATTGTAAGTGCAATTAAGTATATCCATACAGTGGGGGCCAAAAAAAAGGGGGGGTAAGAAAGTGAGTTTCCAATTGTAATTCCCTTAGGGTTTATAGACATGAATAAAGCCTGAACAGCTGGACAGAATTACACCGAATTTGGTAGAAATGTAGCTCTTGGTCCAGTAAGCAACATTTTTTGTAATTTGGTGAAAATCAGTTATGTAGTTTTCAAGATATTAACTGAAATGCAAATGTGTATCTATAGGGTTTGTCCCTCTGCGGATCCTCCACGTATTCCTGAATCAACATGCAAACAGCAATGTAGTGATTGACTGGCCTCACCTGATAGGAAAGTTGGTGCTGCCATTTTGTTCATTCGTATACGGTCCTAGTGGGAAAAATAAAGTTAAAAGGTAATAGAAGGGGTCAGGGTAAAGGTACCCTAACCACATGGGACTAATGGAGGGGTCTGTGAGGGATCCCTCATGGGCCAGAAATGTCCAAAAATGTTTTGATTTTAGCATCAGAGAAGCGGCAGATCCTCCCCAGATCCTCATGCATTAGGGTGGTTCCAACAATCCAGAACATAACAAAAAACATACACTCACTCAGAGATCCATACACCTACTCATACCTCACTCACATACTTCAACACCACCTTACTCACCCATGAAGTCACTCACACAGCCACTCACATACCTATGCAGGCACTCTCACACCTACTCACAAATCCTCAAAACCACTCACACACACACACACCCACACAACCAATGACATACCTACTGACACACCCACACAGCCAGTCCCATACCCACTCACAGCCACACACAGACAGTCACATACACACTCATATAGCCACCACACACTCACACACCCACACAACCACTTGAACACACACTCACATCCCCTCAGACACCCAGGTTGCAGGAACATTATAGTTAGGAAACAGCAATGAAAAAACATAGAAATTCACTGAATAAAAACAAAGGTTACAGGGACATTTTAGTTAGGTTCAGATGTTACACACACAAAACCACTGAAAATCAAACGTTATAGTTACAGTTATCTCAAGTAACTATAATGTGTGCCCTAAGGTAACTATCAATCAAGCCCTCATCATGCACTGCTAATTACCCCACATATTAAATTGTTCATGACATCTTCTATGACATCATTGATAATATTACTGCAACATTTTAAGTGAAAATATTTATGAGAAAACTGTGCGTGGGGGCGTGAGTTATAGTTACCTTAGGGCCAATTTTGGACCCGGGGAGGGGGTCGATTGTATACTGGGGACCACATCCCCCAGGGCACAGCCTTTACATTATTTTTTTTAATAGGGGAGTGGGCCATGGAGCTCCCCTCTCCTAACTGATTTTGGCACTGGGCTCCCATCCGCCAGGTCCTGTCTTTATTACAATAGGGTGAGGGAATGAACTTCCCCTCTACACCGGCCGAGTTTGGCCCTGGGTACCCCATCACCTGGCCTTTTTGCAATGGAGAAGGGGAGCAGCGAGGTGTTCCTCCTTGCGAGGATTTTGGGCCAGGGACCCCATCCCCCTGGGCTCGGCCATTATAGTATGGGGTCGGGGTAGCATGGCCCTCTCTCCTGCCAATTTCTGGCCTGAGAACCCCATCCCCAGAGTTCCGGCCATTATACTATCATGGAGATTGACTATGTGGCGCTCTCCCAGAGTCAATTTCTGCCCCGGAACGCCAATCCCTGGGGTGCAGCCATGTTTTCCTGGGGGTCTCCAAGGAACACAGTCTGCACCTGGACTGCAGGAGTAGCCTGAAGGCACCTACAGTCCCTGTCAGCGCCTCAACTCCTGCATGAACCAGCATTGCTTCCACACATAGGGAGGTGCTGAAAATACAGCTCCCTGTGTGTGAAAGTAATTTGTCTGTTTCCCTTCTCGCTTGAAAGTGGGCAAGGAAACAGACAAATGTTATGCTTCCTGCAAGTGAGAGAATTTGTTGTGTCTTGGTGGGAGCTTTTAAACCTCCTGCCAAGCAACAGTAATCAGCAATATCCCCGGGTGAGCACCCCAGTACATAGCAGGAGCCGGCCCTGGGAGGTAGCTATCACCAGACAATCTATGGCTCCAGGAGGGGGGTGGCACAGCCCTCCTCCACTGTGGTATATAGCCCCAGGTGGTGGTCCCTGGGGCTGTGGAGATTCCGTGCAGGCCCCCCATTTATTTGATGTTTAGCCTTGGGCAACTAGCATGTATGGGGCCATATACATGTATATATATATGTATATATATATATATATATATATATATATATATATATATATATATATATATATATATATATATATATATATATATATATATATAATGTAATAGTGCGGATGGAGTTTCTATCAAAAAATTCATATTCAGGTGCCTATATCTTTGGCAACAGTTGATACATCTTCATGAAATGCTGGTACTTCACATGGGGTCTGGAAAGTTTTGCGGTGCTTTTGTGTAGAAGGGGCAGAGAAAAAGGTAGTGTCCCAAAATGTGTTTTCCCTATGTTAATTCCCATAGGACCATTAGACACGACTACAGCCAGAACTGCTGGACGGAATTACTTCAAATTTGGCAGAAAGCTAAATCTTGGTTCACAGATCATGCATTTTGTGATTTGGCGTAAATCTGTTCGGTAGTTTGGAAGATATTAACTGGAAAAAACATTTTTATATCAGGGGATGTGGATTCAAATTCACTGATGAACTCCTGATTGGCTGGCTGCCCCTTGACAGAAAAGACCATTTTTTTTGCCATGGCACGGTTGCAGTTGTTGAAATCATAGAGTGAATATTAAGTGAAGGGGACAGGTGAGAGGTTTATTGACCCCTTGTGAATGCTTACAATTAGGAGTTAGGATGTATTATGGCCATAAATATGACTCCAAATGTTTTTGGGATCATTCGTTTAATCTGTGGATTCCTCACGAGGCGAGGCTGGGGATCCGCTAAGTTAAAGTAGCTGAAAAAATATATACATATATAACAATATATACATATTTGTATCCTATTCTTCTCACAGCTACTCACATACCCATACAGATAATGGTACATCCACTCTTATACCCATAAAGTCATTCACACATCCAGTGTTACACCCATATAGCCACTGTCACACTGATTGACAACCCCATAATGACACTGTCACTCCTATTCCTAAACCCATACAGACACTGTCAAACTTATTCATAAAGTCATATATACACTGTCACATCCATTCACGTACCTAACCAGTCACTGTCACATCCATTGACAACGTTGTACAGACACTGTCACACCTATTCACAATCCCTTAGAGACTGTCATACCCATTCAAATCACCATTGAGAGCCTTTTATACCCTTCCACACACCCAGAGAAACTAAATTACATCCATTCACAAATCCATAAAGTCACTGTTACCGCTCCTGACAAAATCCGTACAGACATTGTCACAGCCATTCACAACTCCGTTGATACTCTGTCACACCCATTTACAACTCCATAGAAATATTCTCATATACATTCATAACCCCATACAGACTCTATGATGCCTATTGGAAAACCTATAGAGACATTGACACGGCCATTCACAAATCCCTACAGTCACTGTCACACCTATTGATAAACCTATACAGAGACTGTCACACTCATTGACCAATGCCATATAACCTTTGTTATACCCATTCATATACCCATACAGACACTGTCACACCCATTTATATCCAATACAGTCACTGTCACACCCATTGACAAACCAATACACACACCGTTACAGCCATTCACAACCCCATATAGCTTCTGTCATGCCCATGCATATACCCATACAGACAATGTCACACCCTTTCACAAGCACATACAGACATGTCCATACTCATTCACAAAGCCATATAGACACTGTTACACCAATTCATGTACCTAACCAAACAGTGTCAGAGCTATTCACATAAAGACTCTATGAAACCCAAAACCCATAGAGTCACTGTCACAGCCTTTAAGAACCCCATACAGACTGTCACACCAATTAATATACCCATACATAGACTTTCATATATACTTACAACCCCATACAGACTCTGAGATACCTATTCACAAACCTATTGGGACACTGTCACACCCATTTACAAACCCATAGAACACTGTTACACCCATTGCCAAACCCACTTATGCACCTAAAATAACACCAATTTAGACTATGTTATACCCACTGTGAAAAATCATTCAGAAGCTTTTACTCAAATTATTAAATGTGCTCTTTTTCATTGAATGTCTGCTTTTGGTTTATGGATCTGTGGAGTCAAATACTGTTTGGGACATAACGTGCCTCTTAGAAGAGCTATTGTGTTAATTGTGAGTATATGATAACTACATATACAAGTGAATGCAGAGTTTCAAATTGTTCAGAAACACTCTGTTGCCTTCATCTGGGAAGAGGAAACCATTGCTCCTGTATATTCCATGAATGTTGAAATGCAGGTTATTGTTTTTGCCAGAGTCCATGTTACAACAGTTTTATGAAGATGTCTCCTGGCTTTCTCTGTCTGTGGACAGAATTCAGAAAACAACTTCCATTTCTGCCTCTGGCATATCTTAGAAAACCCCAAGGCAGTGTAAGGGAAAAGTTTCATTAAATGTCCAAAGGTACTCTTCATTGGGATTTCCAGTCCTTTCTCAGTCAATGTGCCCAGGCCATTCCCACCACTGTGTACAATCTTGAGGTCTGGATGTTGGTTCTCCATAAAAATTTCAACCAATGGAAGCAGGTGATGCCACTTTAACTGGCCGAAGATGAGAGTGGTTTACCATTCTTCTGTTTGGTTTTTGCATGCTTTCTTGAAACACGTTTGAAATCCTGATAGTGAGTACCAAACATGATCAACACCAATCACATTTAACAGGCATGTGTATCCATCTATAGCAAAAGAAAATGATACAGAGGGTCTGAGTATTATTAAGATGGATGAAACTGAGCAGGATGTCAAAGGACATTTTGAAAGTGAGTAGATAATGAAAATAAAGTGAAGTGAACTGATAAGTAACTATGAATAAAAAGTGGTGAAGGAAAACAAAACAGAGGCATACATCAATGTATGGAGTAACACAAGGAGTGAAATGCTAATGTATGCTGTGATATATTAAGGCATTTTATTATGTATACAGTTATACAATGAGATATACACAGATATGTAGATTAAGATGAGCTGGTTCACACTGATGCTTTTGCAAAGAGAGCAGGGTATAATTAAAGATATTTACTTTTTACAGATATTGATATAGCTATGCATACAGTAACAGAGAAAGGTGTACAGTAATGCATACATTACATATTCAGGAGGAAACTGATGTGTGCATCATTTCTTATACTCATTCAGACCTCTATTATTCTCCTTTATATACCTATACAGACACTGTTACACCCATTCACATACTGAACCAGAGACTCTGACATCCTCTTATACACCCAATCAGAGACTCTCACGTACCCATACATACCCATACATACACTGTCATATCCTGTCACATACCCATTTAGACCACCTTTAACCCTATCCACATAGCCATACAGTCTGACCCCCATTCACATACATATACAGATAGTCGCATCCTCTCACATACCCATACATATACTGTCATCCCCTATCTACATACCCATACATATAATGTCATATCCTCTCATATTCCCATTTAGACCTCCTTAACCCTAACCACATACCCATACAGTCTGACCCCCATTCACATACCCATACAGATAGTCACATCCTCTCACATACCCATACATATACTGTCAACCCCTCTCACATACCCATACAGTGTGTGTCATAACCATTCACATATGCGTACAGAGACTCTCACATATCCATGCAGACACCCTTATACCAATTCATATAGCTATACACAACTTTAACACCCTTTCCCTCGCTCATTAAGACCTGCTTTATTCCCATTCTTATACTCATAGAGACAATCTGACACCCATTCTCATACTCAGACACTGTTAAACACACAGGCACTGTTATACTGATTCACAAACTGAATTAGAGACTCTGACATCCTCTTATATACCCAAAGACTCGAACACCCTCTCACATACATATACACATCCTGTCATTTACCAATTCAGACCTGTCACATCTTCCCACATACCAATATATATGTTATATTCACTATTGACAACACGCCTGACTCCATTTCTGTATTTCAATCTACCATGGTGCAAATCAGTAACTGGATGAACAGCAACCATGTAAAGTTAAATCCAGATAAAACTGGACTGATTCTGATAGTCAGTGCTCAGAACACTTGGAGCTCACACTTTTGGCCAACTGAGCTGGGCTCCCCCCAGCTCCATCTACTTCAGCTAAGAGCCTCGGGCCACAATCAATTGTGACCTGTGTATGAAGTCCCAGATTAAAACAGTAGTTTGACCAGTTTCTTCCAGTTGCGGCAGATAAGGGAGATCAGCAGACTCCTTACCAAGTAAGCACTGTTCCAGGTTGTCTTAGCCCAGGTCATTTTCCATATAGATTACGCTAACTCACTGTATTTCGGTCTGCCAATGCATCTAGTCAAAAGAATGCAGCTGGTGCAGAATCAGGCAGCTAGACTGATTTTCCATCAGCTGACATGGCAACACGCCTCCCCTCTTATCAGAAAGCTACGTTGGCTTCCCATAATACAATGTTCTGCCTTCAAAATTAGGTGTCTCATCTTTACATCTTTGCACGGTGCCCACCCAACATTTGTTTCCAATCTTATAGAGAGACATAAACCCTACCGCAAATTGCAGTCTGCCACATGAATCTTCTGGTCATTTTACCTATCAACCAGAAGAGACTAGGCATCAGCAGGTTTGCAGTGTTGGCCCCCCAATTTTAGAATACCCTCTCCCTAGGCATCAGATCCTGCACCGACCTGCTGACATTCAGGAGACTCCTTAAGACATGCCTTTTTATTCAGTCATACTAATAACTCACCAGGGCTCGGATACTCTTACTTTCAGTACCAAGAAACCGACCGGTGCACGTGTGCACTAAAAATATTTTTAGCATAACATAACATATATTGTCACAGCCTCTCACATACCCATACACAGACAGTAATACCATTTACATACTGATACAGTGATTCTCACATGCTCTCACATACCCATACAGAGTCTCACACCCTCTCAGGTACCCATATATAGTCAAGTCAAGTCAAGTTTATTGTTTTTATGAAACACAGTATATTCTATACATTTGTAAAATGACATGATTGTGTGTAATGTCTCATACTTCTGTCAGCAGGTGAGGGGTGTTGTTGGGATCTTTCAACAGGCTATGTCTAACAATGTCATGAATTTACAGTTTAGCTGAGGCGCCACAAGCTAAAAACAGGCAATTACAGCTTCCCTGCAGGTGCATGTGTTTCTCTTATTAAAACAGCTTGTTAGGTATTATATTCTGGTTGTTTGCAGACCCGAACAGGTACAGATTATCTCTCTTATTATTACAGTTTGTGCATGCTGTAGGGCCCTTATATTTCCATGTTGGCAAGGCTGCATATCCTGGTATGTTTCCCATGCATGGGGAAAGAAATCATTGTTTGATATGTGCCAAAAAAGGGATGGTCATATACAAGGCAGCAGAGAACTCGGTATAGTATTTCATTACCCTCCATGCATGTGGTACTGGATACTAAAGTTGATTTTGTCTCCGAATGTGGAGATCATTTTTGTGGTTTTGTTTGTTACCCTTCTAAAGGTGTCATAGGTCATGCCTGATGTCCATAGCTGCGTAAGATCTAATTGTTTGATGGAGGCATGTAGGTATTTATGGTGCTCTGATAACTGATTATGTTGAAGTGCTGATCATAAGCCCTCATTTAAACAGTGGGTTGAACAGCTGGTTTTTACTGCTGTCACTCATCTTGATAGATCTTGCTTAACAAGGCCAAATGGATTTGTGTCAGGGACGAACCCCGCTGTAAATTAAATTCCTAAATGCACTTATGTGTATCCTGTCCAGTATTTAGGCACCTCGGTCTTACATCGCCATACTTGGAAAAGTGCTTGTTGATATTAATTGGGAGGCCATTACCATTAAGAGCGACTGAAGAGATGGCCCATTCAGTTTCCTTGCCAAGAGATAAAAGTGTAAATTAGGGGTGTCTTCTTCAGATTGATATACTATTTTTGCAGTGTAAAATTCCCTCTCTAGTCTAAGTGTACGTCTAGATGTTTATATTGCACTACTGATTCAAGGCACGATTCATCCAAAAAGAATCTGGGGCAGGGCTCAGAGGAATATTCAGTGACATTGTTTTTGTTTTTGCTATATTTATCTCCAGGTCATTGTCTCATGCATGGTGTGTGCACTGATGTTGTAATCCCACTCTGGTTCGACTAAATGAGATGATATCATCGGCGTATAATAAAAGGGTGGGTTGAAGCAGACACAGATGGGAGGGGGATTTAATTTGGTCAAGCACAGGTGTAAGATCTGACAGGAAGATATTGATATAGCTATGCATACAGTAACAGAGAAACAGATGGGTTTTTGGCTCTCAAAAAAGTACTAGTGAGTTGACTATATTAGTGGGTTCATCCACGTTGTTTTTCTTGTACTTTATCCCTGGGATAGGGATGTACCTCCTTAGAATCCTCGCTCTCTCCTTTGTTTACATATGGTTCTGACAGACCCATACAGAGAGTGATATACCCTCTGAAATATACATATAGTGACTCTTACATCCTCTCAAATACCCATATAGACATTTAAATATCCATACAGAGATTCACACACCCTGTCACATACTTATAAATAGAATATAATACATTCTCACATAGCCATAAAGGGAGTGTCATAATCATTAACACAACCATACAGAGACTCTCATTCTCTGACATACCCATGTAGTGACTCCTAAATCTGTTTACATACCAATACACATGCTTTTCCACCCTCTCACATATTTACTCTTAGACTATAAGACCCTCTCACATAGATTAACAGACTCTGTGGCAACCATTCACATACTCTCATACCCTCTGAGATACCTATACAGATACTGTTTTACCCTTTCATATACCCAAATACAGGCTCTCACCTCTTCGTTTGATATGTGACATTGTTTCATTGATAAAGTTGTTACTTAGTGAATTAATATTTAGATGTTTTAATCTGGAGCTTAATGTATTGGTTATTACTTTTCCAGATATTCAGTTTTGAAAAAGAAGACGAACTACAATGCCTAACAAACACGAAAAAGAAAGAAAGAGTATTACCAATTTCAAAGTGAAACAGAAAAGCAAAATACGGTGGAGAATGTCCAGAGAAAACAAAAGAGAAGCTTGTAAGACTACTTATCAGATCCTGGAAAAAAATATGTTGCAAAATGCCAAATGAGAGTACAGTTTTATCTAAAAGTGGATTTGCACATCAACTGAACAAAAGCAAGGAGTAAGTGTTTCACAAAGTACGAAATGTTCTCAGAAATCAGAGAATTTCTCATGGAGACAAAAACAGTTTAAGGAGTTAAGAGCTAAAATGTTTCACAAAAAGGTAATACAAAAATTGCAGGAAAGAATGAAGAAATATAAGAGGAGAAGTGATGCATTTAAGCAAAAGTAGTATACTGAGAGTGTTGTCAAAAAAGCTTTTGATTTAAAGAAGGAATTATTTATTTTGATATTGAATAGAATGAGAATATTAAACAAAACAATGGTGTGTATGAAGAAGTTCTAGAAAAAGGCATATTAATAAAACTAATTTTTGGAAACTTATTAAAGGTGCATGGATGCATATGTCTAGTATAAATATTTATTTCAAGGAGGAAAGCTATTTCCAAGAAAATACATTAAAACATACTGCTGATTTAAGTGGTTGTTGTAATCAAGTAAATTATGGTTCTCCTGTTGCAAAAGAGGAGATGGGTTCTACGTATGTAGAGAAAGTGATAGATAAAGAGGTGCAATGAAGGCATAGACAGGCCCTAGTATACAAATTGAATTGTAGAAGTATTTACTACAAATTGTCAGAAATCAATTGATTTATTAAAGATTTTAAACATGACATTGTATGCAGAAGTCTGGGAAAGAAAAGTACAATTTTGCAAGGTTTAGATCCATGCAAAGTGAGAAAATATAGTGATTGGCAGCGACATTCACTGGCAGGCACTTTAAGGTAAGTTTGCACAAGCATGTTTCATCATTTATTATGTTAGCAGTTCAACACCCAAAAAAATGAACTTTGGTTACTGCTTTATGCTTAGGATTGATGAATAGAGCTTTATTGTGTGGTACGCTAGCAGAGGTAGAAAACATTTAAGAAGATACTCAGTTTTAGTTGTTTGGTCTAGAAGAGGAGCATAGGGCAAATGTGATGTTGGTTACTGAAGATGCAGAAGATACAGAAATTTCAACTCAAATCAATGCAAAGTGTAACACAGATTCCTTTGAAAAACCACACTGTGTTTATATTTGTTGTTGAATCACTCACTACAAAACACAAACTCTAAATGTAGTGTACTCTAAAATTAGAATAGAGGACAATAATAAATGGCAAGAATATGGTGCACACTTATTTGCTGAGGAACAATTATCTGTAGGAACAAGTTAGAGAATAAAAAAATGCCAACTAGAGGTATACATAAAAAAATAGAATTGGCACCCATTCCACAAGAGCTTAAATCATTGAATGTTTATGAATTAATTATTGTACAACACATACATATTTCAGCAATCATTCGTATGGATCCAAAGATAGGGGGATCACCTCAAACTGAGCTATCCAGGTGACTAAAGAAGAGTGTTGTGTACTTACCTTTAGATTTTAAGAAAAATATTTAAACTGTAGGCGTAGTTATTGAGATAGAATAATCAATTACCATTTTGGTAAATGGTGTTCCAACAAGGAATACAAAAATCTGGCAAGAGTTAGTAGATGTGAATAAAGTTTAAAAAAACAACATTATACCTTGTGAAATATGATATCTACTATAGAAATGTTGATGCTGCTGAAATTTGAATTTGCATACACATTGCTACCTTATCATCATGCGTACAGATTGAAAAAGTGGATCAATCTAGACAAGAATAATTATTTTAACACTACATTACCCATCCACTGAATTCTAAATAAGTTATTGGTGATGCTATTGAACTCTTTCAAATGAAGCAAGCATAACAAAGTCCCTTAAGCGTCTGGTAAATTTCTTTAGAGGCTTGTTGTTTTACACAACTGTTTCCCACTGGAGTAGGTGGACGCTGTGATAACCTCCCTGTACAGATACCAGGAGTTGAATACTGCTCACCACAATTAGACTCAGAGAACCCAAGATGTTGTCTGTGTTTTACATACATATTTCATTTTCTGTTTTAAAGTGATTTGTCTGGACTGTCTTATGCTGTGAATAATTTGGATGACAGGAGCAAATCTTCAAAATTTATTTTCAAGGAAATTTTTAGATAAAGTTCAAGAAAAAAATGTAAACTGGGAATATAACTTAATGAATTTGATTGCATGCCAAAGGGGAAAAAATAGTATTAGTATTGTCCTCATGGAGAACTCAAATGCATGTTGAGAAACATAGGAGCACCTACTTGGTTTGTTACACTTAGGGGCTGATTCCGATCCGGGTCGGAAAGCACTCTGACCGAGCCGGAGTCCTGCATTCCGACCGAGCGAGTACGATGCGGCCGTATGCTGCCGGACTCGGTTCGGTCAGACTCCCATAGATGTCAATGGGAGCCGGTCATACAACGCGTACATGGGCTCCCATTGACTGAATGGGTACGTCGCGGACAAGTGCGCCCCCTACAGTGGGTACGCGTCGGTGCCATCTGCACCATACATGCCTGTGTTGGGGAGACCCATGTCTGAGTCGTAGAGCTGCGGGTGACAGGGGGTCCGATGCAGACCCCCAAATGCAATCACCCGGACAATCTGCGATCCGGACACTCCGGCTCACACAGGCTGTCCGACGCGTGCATCGTACTGGCTCGGTCATGAATCGCAACCATTGCACGCCACGGTTAGCCTACGACCGAGACGTACGGAGCCGGAAAACACGCGTACGGCTCGTAGTTTTTCCGGCCGGATCGCGTTCGGTGCCCTTCCGACCCGGATCGGAATCGGCCCCAAAGTTGTGCTGAGTATACATGAATTTTTGATAGGGGCAAATTCAAATATTGAGGACATAAATGTAAGGACAGCAGGAGAACTTTGCTCTCTGGATCCTGTTAATGTATGCAGATATTTTATTCATACATTCCAGGCCATGCTGTCTTTTATCTGTAACAAAAATAATCCTTCACTTGGAGAAGTAGCTGATTTTATTTGGCAAAAAAAGTACAAATCAAGTCATTCTCATCATATTCACATCTTTTTTTGGATGAAAGATGCTCCAAAATTTGGAAAAGAGAGCGATGAGTGTGTGCTCTCTTTCATAGAACAGTATAGGACATGCGCCATCACGAAACAGACAAAGACCTGAGACAACAAGTTATTCACTTTCAAGCACATAAATGTGAGTTATACTGTAGTATAAGATACAGATCTAAAGGACATTTTTACACAAGATGTTATTTTGGATCCACAACTTATTATTGCACAAGGAAGAGTGAACAGCTTTTTGTCTGTAGTGAGACATACAGCAACAGGAAAGTCACCAAAAACACATACAATTTGAGATGAGCAGAGACATCCAAAATCATGAATGTTTAAAGTGCAAAAATTCTAAAAATATGGATTGTAAATCTGGACATACAATTTGTTGCAGAGAACTCCATTACTGTTGCTCAAAATATGACTTAGTACATTACACAATCAGAGAATACTTATTGGTTCCGGACTTATTGGTTCCGATGTCCACCTCAAACTAAAAGGTCAACTTTGTGAAAGCCTTGCCTGAATCTCTATGCATTTTTCTGCTTTTCCCCCATTGTTGCCTATAGTGCATAATTAAGCATTGGAGTGATATATTTATCGAGCTTTGTAAAATTGTATCTCTGAAGGTACTTACCTTAGAACTGTGTCCTTGGTCTTAAAAAATTATATATCAATCAATGTATTTCTAAAAATTGTTCTCAGATTTATTCTTGACTGTGTGTCTCATGTATTTCATCTGTGATTACAACATATGCTTAACACTACCCTCTGATAAGCCTAACTGCTCGCCCACACTACCACAAAAAGAGAGTTAGTATTATCTACTTGTATCTCTATCTGTGCTTTTTGGGATTTATTGCACTCTATTTCATTTTAGTACACTCTACAAAGAGGCTGTTTCCTACAGTGCATTACTCCTTAACATCTTCACACCAAGAGATGGAGCAGAAACCAAACAACTTGTGATGCACCATCAAAGCAAGGAGGCATTTCAAGTAAGAAAAACAATAAAACGTTGTTTGACGAAAATGGCACTGTAACTGTTTGAATTCTTCCTATCTATCTGAGTGCTAAGAAAAAAAAAGAACAGAGATGCATAAGCCTTACAAAATGGGCCATATAAATATGAAACTCACACACTCTCTAACGGACCTACTCAGACACTCACACCCAGTCCCAGACCCATTCTGACACTCACACATCCTCTCACAGACCCACTCAGATACTCACACACCCAGCCACAGACCCATTCTGACACTCACACATCCACTCACAGACCCACTCAGACATTCACACAGCCACTCACACAACCCCTCAGACACTCACGCACCAACTTACACGCCCACACAGCCAAGGTGACAGGGACATTATAGTAAGGAAATAACATTAAACAACTTTAGAAATTCACTGAAAAAAACAAAGGTTACAGAGACATTATTGATAGGAAATAGAATTAAAAACCTTAGAAATCCACTGAAATGAAAGGGACGTTGTGTTAGGATAAGATTTCACTTCTCCAAAACCATAGAAATTCAACAGTTATAGTTATCCGGGCTAACTATAACTTATGCCCCCTGTGATGCACTGCTTATGGCTGTGCATATTACATCATTCAAGACATCACTGATGACATATCAAATGACACTTCTTAGGACATCACAGATGACCCAATCCACAGAAAACACACACACTCACACAACCACTCACACATCCACTCATACTCCCATCTCAATGTCTCTAAAGACCTGGTGTGCATTTCAGCAATGAGATTATTATTCATACATCTTTATCCTAAAACCTGTGAAAACATAAATTTCCCCAAAGAGAGGACAACATGAGCACAAAAATCTATTTTGCCCACAAACAAGGGTACATCGTCTCAACTACATAAACTAAGTGAATATTTCTTTGGTGGAGACACATTGTCCGGCATCAAATACACAATAAAAAATAACCAAAATGTACTGAGTAGCCGGGAAGAACTCTCTGTACTTCTAAGGTGGATTGGGTAGGGCCAAAAGGGCAAGGCCGTTTTGTGATTTTCCATGATTATAAAGGGAGAACCATATATTCTCTTCTCACCAGAAGATGATAAGAAAGAACCTACTGATCACAGTCACTACATTTTGCACTATGATGCATCAATGATGTTTTCACACCCATCCTACTATTTGTGAACATTTTTTATGTTGAATTTAGCAGAAAACCCTCTTACTTTACCTTGACCAAGCACAAGAAGTTAGAATCATTTGAATGTCACAGATATATTCTATCTTGGATGAAACACATGTGGCCAGATGGTTTTATTTTTCTAGTTTTATTTTCTATTTACAAATTTGTTGCAAAAAGATATGATACGTATATTCTAGTACTGCGGTTGTTTGAGAAATCGGTGTTATTTTAAGAAGGTGTAAATAATATTTACAGACACATATTGTAATTCATGGTTTTTTTCAGCTATTTACTAATATAAAATGTAAAGTGAGATTTTTATTAGTAATTTATTATATTTCCTGTTTTCGGGAATACTTTGGAGTTTGCGAATATTACATGACTACAGAAAAGAGGAATTTTATTGTAGACTTTGGATTATTTTAGAAAGAAAGCCCCCACCCAGTCTTTCTTTCTTTACACTTGTGGTGCTCAGATTGGAGGTGCATATTCCAGTACCTGCCAGTTTTTGGCTTTCTTCTTTAAAATGGTATCTGGTGGCAGTGGAGAACAGAAGCCTCACCCTGTGGACGAGAATTTGTCAGAGGAGGAACTCCCGATGAAACACCAAACCCATCCAATGGAAAGATTTCACCAGCCCCGCCGCAGAAAAGAAAACAGTGCCAAAGTATGTGAAGTGCTCTTTGTGTGAGAAGAACCTATCCACGGGTATGTCAAAGAAATATTTGTGTGGCACAACAAGTATGCTGACATACCATTTCAAGCAGTTGACCAGAGCCGAGATGGAGTACAATAATCCCCATCCCCCACGGCCTGATGTATTCTTTAAGGGCCCCCCTCCTTGAGCCCATACATGGTTTTGGGGACCCCATCAATGGGCTTGGCTTACTAGCTAGGTCCCAGAGAGCCCACCACCAGGACATAGTGGTTTCCCTGCATGCACCGGAAAGCGGTTTACTGTGTTTAGTGCCTTGTGGCCAACCCCCTTACAAATAGGGTCTATGCATCATAGGGTGTTAGATTTATGGATGGTAATTAAATATTACATCACTGAAAAAAACTTAGAAATTCACTGAAAAAAATGAAGATTAAAGTAACTTTATAGTTATAATAAAAGTTCAATTACATCATATTGTTTTTTTTTGCACTCTAAGAACTTCTGCAATTCACCAGTCATAGATATAGTCATATCAAGTAAACATAATCTCTTCCCTAAGGTAACAATGACTCATGCCCTCACTATGCACTGCAAATTACCCCACATTTTGCATCACTCATGACATCTTCTATTACATCATTGATAACATCACTGCAACCTTTCAGTACAATTTCTGATGAGAAAACTGTGCATTGAGTGAAAACTGCAGTTTGGGAACAGAAAGAGAAATGCTTCTTCCACTCATTTAATTGCAATTTAAAATCCTCTCTAATGACAAAGGTGATTTTTAAGTTACTGTTCTGAAGAAGGCATTTTTAGAAAGTTTGCATTTGTCTGCCTAAAGCAAATATGTGTTCCTGCCAGTGTCTAGAAAAATATGACTGTGAATTGCGTACTTCTTGTGTGTCTTTTATGTGTACAGATATTGTATTAAGAGAGTAGGTCTTCCTGATAGGATGGCTGGGATGAAGTTAGTCCCTACCCTGCAAAGACTTCAAAGGACCCAACCTGCAGTACACACAAAGGAACTTAACAACAGGCCTGCCCCTGCCTTTGTCCCCCTAGACAGATTGAAACCAAACAAAATGAAAGGGAAAAAAACTGGATAAAAGCTTGTTTGGGAATACACAAGGACTGGCCCCTACACAAAGGCTGACACTGGGTATAAGAATAGCACCATTAAAACCCCTCATTAGAACACTCCTGGGCCTGTGGAAGTTTCAGAAGACGGACTGCTTTGAACCTAGCATCCCAAAGGTAAATTGACTGACTTCCTGTGTGAGCTACGGGTGTACAACACGCTTCGAAAGGCCTGTCTGCAACTGCCCAATTAACCAGCTCTAACTGGACCTGCCTGAGTGTTGATTATGGCATCTACTGCAGTGAGCCGACATCCCAAAAAGATGTCCCAATTCCTGGACCCTTGGCCGGCATCAGTATGAACTTCTCTTGCCAAAAACTTAAGTCCAGGTGAAAATCAAAACCATAAGTGTGCTTCTTGCGTCAGCAGCAATCAATGTGTTTTCAACAGTGAGCTGTTCTTCACGCCACACGAAGACTGATCATGTATCGCGGCTTGAGAAGACACAGCTATAACCTGGTCCTAGCAACAACAATGATCTCCTCACAGCCCCGGCTCAAGTTAAGGTTCATTCGAGTGGACTTGGACTCAGATGAGGTAAACTCTTCACTGGCATAAGTACGTAGTATATAGAAGACAATTGAAATCTATTGGAACATTCAGTTGGGAATCCAAGGTAAACAGGAGTCCTCTCTTAGACATGAGGGCAATATTCGTAAGTGAGTAAAAATGCTGGAACCCCCGAAATGCAGCAGTCCAATGTTGTAATGATGCTTCAGTATGCTCATGTGGTCTTGTGACCCTAGTCGTTTCGGTCAATATGTGAAATAAGTCATAAACACACGAGTGGAGCTGTGGTCTTTTTGTCATAACTACAGTCCTACTATTGGAATTTAGTCATTTTAAGTGTAACATTTAACTCTATTTTTCTAAATTGATTTGGGATTTTTCTAGTCTTATCTTTTCACGTATTGCTGTTTGAATGCTACATACATACTTTACTCATTGCCTCTAAGGTAAGCCTGATGCTTTTGTGTCGAGGTACCAGAAAGTTAAGCACATGTTTATTTAGTGGCTTCTGTAGTTCACTTTGAGAAGGATTGTGTTTATAACTACACAACACCAATTTCTTACAAGTTGCAGAACCCTCTTCAAGAAAATAGAGCTTTTCACCAACCCCAAGAATGACCCTCTAGGACCTTACTCCATGGGCAATTGCAAACTCACTTCTTCTTCAATGGAAAAATGCAGATGATATGACAACACATTCCTATGCCACCCATCCCTCTGTGCTGTATTCCATGATGATTTCCTTTGCAGCCCTATCAATCGTAGACCACACTGATATCCTCAAATCCATTAATTGCATATCCTATAAAGATGATGCCTTCTACTGGTGTTTTAACGGCACTCTCACTGGAAAAACTTTCTCAAATCTACTTACCCTTGTCAATGTCTTCCTCAATCAATGTTTGGTCTCAGAATCTCTGAAAGCAAAAGACACAAAATTGATGGACGGAATGCAGAACAAATCAAAACATCCACTCCCAGTCAAGAGAGCTGGGTTAAATCCATCATTCTTTTGCTCACCATGCCACCCCATTTTAGCCCTGGCTATATGCAAATCAGTCTTGACCCTGTGCCTCATGGGAACAGTCCAGCCCTAACTGCCAAACCAGGTCCTCCCTGGACCGGAAACAAGCATCCTAGGACCGGTTTCGGGGTTTCACCCTTCTTCAGGCAGGATAGCTTGATTCCAGTGGCACAGTGAGCCCAGGGTCTAGACTGATTTGCATATGGCTGGGTTCAAACTGGAATGGCATGGTGAACAAAAAAACGATGGATTTAGGCCCAGATCTCTGTACTGGAGTGAATGTATGACATTGTTCTGCATTCTATCCATCAACTCTTGTTTTTGCATTTGTCACCCCGAGTGGGAGGGGTATGCTCAGACATGAGTCCCGTGCTCTCCATCCCACTGGAATCAAGCTATCCTGGCTGAAGAGGGGTGAAACCCTGAAACCAGTCCTAGGATGCTTGTTTCCAGTCCAGGGAGGACCTGGCTTGGCAGATCGGACTTGACTGTTCCCATGAGGCACAGGGTCAAGACAGATTTGCATATGGCTGGGTTCAAACTGGAATGGCATTGTGAGCAAAACAGCGATGGATTTAGGCCCAGATCTCTGTACTGGGGTGAATGTATGACATTGTTTTGCATTCTGTCCATCAACTGTTTTTGCATTTGTCACCCCGAGTAGGACGGGTATGCTCAGATGTGAGTCCCGTGCTCTCCATGCCACAGGAATCAAGCTATCCTGGCTGAAGAGGGGTGACACCCCAAAATCGGTCTTAGGATGCTTGTTTCCAGTCCAGGGAGGACCTGGCTTGGCAGTTCGGAATGGACAGTTTCCATGAGGCACAGGGTCAAGACTGATTTGCATATGGCTGTGTTCAAACTGAAATGGCATGATGAGCAAAAAACGATTGAATTAGGCCCAGATCTCTGTACTGGGGTGAATGTATGACATTGTTCTGCATTCCGTCCATCAACTGTTGTTTTTAAATTTGTCACCCCGATTGGTACGGGAATGCTCAGACGTGAGTCCCGTGCTCTCCATGTCACTGGAATCAAGCTATCCTGGCTGAAGAGGGGTGAAACCCCCAAAACCGGTGCTAGGATGCTTGTTTCCAGTCCAGGGAGGACCTGGCTTGGCAGTTCGGACTGGACTGTTCCCATGAGGCACAGGGTCAAGACTGATTTGCATATGGCTGGGTTCAAACTGGAATGGCATGGTGATCAAAAAAACGATGGATTTAGGCCCACATCACTGTACTGGGGTGAATGTATGACATTGTTCTGCATTCTGTCCATCAACTGTTGTTTTTGCATTTGTCACCCCGAGTGGGACGGGTATGCTCAGACGTGAGTCCCGTGTTCTCCATGCCACTGGAATCAAGCTATCCTGGCTGAAGAGGCGTGAAACCCCGAAACCGGTCCTAGGAAATCTCTTTCCAGTCCAGGGAGGACCTGGCTTGGCAGTTCAGACTGAACTGTTCCCATGAGTCACAGGGTCAAGACTGATTTGCATATGGCTGGGTTCACGAACTGGAATGGCATGGTGAGCAAAAAAACTATGGATTTAGGCCCAGATCTTTGTACTGGTGTGAATGTATGACCTTGTTCTGCATTCTGTCCATCAGCTGTTGTTTTTGCATGTGTCACCCGGAGTGGGACAGGTATGTTCAGACGTGAGTCCTGTGCTCTCCATGCCACTGGATTCAAGCTATCCTGGCTGAAGAGTAGTGAAACCCCGAAACTGGTACTAGGATGCTTGTTTCCAGTCCAGGGAGGACCTGGCTTGGCAGTTTGGACAGGACTGTTCCCATGAGGCACAGGGTCAAGACTGATTTGCATATCGCTGGGTTCAAACTGGAATGGCATGGTGAGCAAAAAAACGATGGATTTAAGCCCAGATCTCTGTACTACGGTAAATGTATGACATTGTTCTGCATTCTGTCCATCAACTGTTGTATTTGCATTTGTCACCCTGAGTGGGACTGATATGCTCAGACGTGAGTCTCTTGCTCTCCATGTCACTGGAATCAAGCTATCATGGCTGAAGAGGGGTGAAACCCTGAAACCGGTCCTAGGAGGCTTGTTTCCAGTCCAGGGAGGACCTGGTTTGGCAGTTCGGACTGGACTGTTCACATGAGACAAAGGGTCAAGACTCATTTGCACATAGCTGGGTTCAAACTGGAATGGCATGGTGAGCAAAAAAACAATGGATTTAGACCCAGATCTCTGTACTGGGGTGAATGTATGACATTGTTTTGCATTCTGTACATCAACTGTCGTTTTTGGATTTGTCACCCCGAGTGGGACTGGTATGCTCAGACTTGAGTCCCGTGCTCTCCATGCCACAGGAATCAAGCTAACCTGGCTGAAGAGGGGTGAATCCCCGAAACCGGTCCTAGAATGCTTGTTTTCAGTCCAGGGAGGACCTGGCTTTGCAGTTAGGACTGGACTGTTCCCATGAGGCACAGGGTCAAGACTGATTTGCATATGGCTGTGTTTAAACTTGAATGGCATTGTGAGCAAAAAAATGATGGATTTAGTTCCAGATCTCTGTACTGGGGTGAATGTATGACATTGTTCTGCATTCTGTTCATCAACTGTTGTTTTTGCATTTGTCACCCCAAGTGGGACAAGTATGCTCAGACGTGAGTCCCATGCTCTCCATGCCACTGGAATCAAGCTATCCTGGCTGAAGAGAGGGGAAATCCCGAAACCGGTCCTAGGATGCTTGTTTCCAGTTCAGGAAGGACCTGGCTTGGCAGTTCGGACTGGACTGTTACCATGAAGCACAGGGTCAAGACTGATTTGCATATGGCTGGGTTCAAACAGGAATGGCATGGTGAGCAAAACAACAATGGATTTAGGCCCAGATCTCTGTGCTGAGTTGAATGTATGACATTGTTCTGCATTGTGTCCATCAACTGTTGCTTTTGTTTTTGTCACCACGAGTGGGACAGGTATGCTCATACGTGAGTCCCGGGTACTCCATGCACTGGAATCAAGCTATCCTGGCTGAAGAGGGGTGAAACCCCAAAACTTGCCTTAGGATGCTTGTTTCCAGTCCAGGGAGGACCTTGCTTGGCAGTTCGGAATGGACTGTTCCTAAGAGCCACAGGGTCAAGTCTGATTTGCATATGGCTGGGATCTAACTGGAATGGCATGGTGACCAAAAAAACTATGGATTTAGGCCAAAATATCTGTACTGGGGTGAATGTATGACATTGTTCTGCATTCTGTCCATCAACTGTTGTTTTTGCATTTATCACCCCGAGTGGGACGGGTATGCTCAGACCTGAGTCCCATGCTCTCCATGCCACTGGAATCAAGCTATCCTGGCTGAAGAGGGGTGAAACCCTGAAACCGGTCCTAGGATGCTTGTTTCCAGTCCAGGGAGGACCTGGTTTGGCAGTTCGAACTGGACTGTTCCCATGAGGCACAGGGTCAAGACTCATTTGCATATGGCTGGGTTCAAACTGGAATGGCATGCTGAGCAAAAAAAGAATGGATTTAGACCCAGATCTCTGTACTGGGGTGAATGTATGACATTCTTTTGCATTCTGTTCATCAACTGTTGTATTTGCATTTGTCACCCTGAGTGGGACGGATATGCTCAGACGTGAGTCCCATGCTCTCCATGTCACTGGAATCAAGCTATCATGGCTGAAGAGGGGTGAAACCCTGAAACCGGTCCTAGGATGCTTGTTTCCAGTCCAGGGAGGACCTGGTTTGGCAGTTCGGACTGGACTGTTCCCATGAGGCACAGGGTCAAGACTCGTTTGCATATGGGTGGGTTCAAACTGGAATGGCATGGTGAGCAAAAAAACAATGGATTTAGACCCAGATCTCTGTACTGGGGTGAATGTATGACATTGTTTTGCATTCTGTACATCAACTGTCGTTTTTGGATTTGTCACCCCGAGTGGGACGTGTATGCTCAGACTTGAGTCCCGTGCTCTCCATGCCACAGGAATCAAGCTAACCTGGCTGAAGAGGGTTGAATCCCCGAAACCGGTCCTAGAATGCTTGTTTACAGTCCAGGGAGGACCTGGCTTTTCAGTTAGGACTGGACTGTTCCCATGAGGCACAGGGTCAAGACTGATTTGCATATGGCTGTGTTTAAACTTGAATGGCATGGTGAGCAAAAAAACGATGGCTTTAGTTCCAGATCTCTGTACTGGGGTGAATGAATGACATTGTTCTGCATTCTGTTCATCAACTGTTGTTTTTGCATTTGTCACCCTGAGTGGGACAAGTATGCTCAGACGTGAGTCCCGTGCTCTCCGTGCCACTGGAACCAAGCTATCCTGGCTGAAGAGAGGTGAAATCCCGAAACCGGTCCTAGGATGCTTGTTTCCAGTTCAGGAAGGACCTGGCTTGGCAGTTCGGACTGGACTGTTTCCATGAAGCACAGGGTCAAGACTGATTTGCATATGGCTGGGTTCAAACAGGAATGGCATGGTGAGCAAAACAACGATGGATTTAGGCCCAAATCTCTGTACTGGGGTGAATGTATGACATTGTTCTGCATTCTGTCCATCAACTGTTGTTTTTGCATTTGTCACCCCGAGTGGGACGGGTATGCTCAGACGTGAGTCCCATGCTCTCCATGCCACTGGAATCAAGCTATCCTGGCTGAAGAGGGGTGAAACCCTGAAACTGGTCCTAGGATGCTTGTTTCCAGTCCAGGGAGAACCTGGTTTGGCAGTTCGGACTAGACTGTTCCAATGAGGCACAGGGTCAAGACTCATTTGCATATGGCTGGGTTCAAACTGGAATGGCATGGTGAGCAAAAAAACAATGGATTTAGACCCAGATCTCTGTACTGGGGTGAATGTATGACATTGTTTTGCATTCTGTACATCAACTGTCGTTTTTGGATTTGTCACCCCGAGTGGGACGGGTATGCTCAGACTTGAGTCCCGTGCTCTCCATGCCACAGGAATCAAGCTAACCTGGCTGAAGAGGGGTGAATCCCCGAAACTGGTCCTAGAATGCTTGCTTACAGTCCAGGGAGGACCTGGCTTTGCAGTTAGGACTGGACTGTTCCCATGAGGCACAGGGTCAAGATTGATTTGCATATGGCTGTGTTTAAACTTGAATGGCATGGTGAGCAAAAAAACTATGGATTTAATTCCAGATCTCTGTACTGGGGTGAATGTATGACATTGTTCTGCATTCTGTCCATCAACTGTTGTTTTTCCATTTGTCACCCCGAGTGGGACGGGTATGCTCAGACGTGAGTCCCATGCTCTCCATGCGACTGGAATCAAGCTATCCTGGCTGAAGAGGGGTGAAACCCCGAAACCGGTCCTAGGATGCTTGTTTCCAGTTCAGGGAGGACCTGGCTTGGCTGTTCGGACTGGACTGTTCCCATGAGGCACAGGGTCAAGACTGATTTGCATATGGCTGGGTTCAAACTGGAATGGCATGGTGATCAAAAAAATGATGGATTTAGGCCCGGAGCTCTGTACTGGGGTGAATGTACGACATTGTTCTGCATTCTGTCCATCAACTGTTGTTTTTCCCAGAATCTCTGGAAGCATGAGAGAAAATCCCACTTTTTTTTAAAAACCCACACTAGACCCCAAGGACCTTGTCCACTTCTGGGCCATCACTCAACTAACCATTGACATCAAAATTACTGAAATATGTAATGCCAACAATAATTATTTCTGTACCAATCTAGCTCAGGACACAGTGCAGCATGTCTCAGATAAAGATTATCACGCCCTCGACACCATCCCCCGCATCCGAAGAGCGACCTCCGGTGGTAGATCGTTTTCCTATTTCGCCGCCAAGACCTGGAACACCCTCCCCATCCTCCTAGGGCAGACCCAAGTTCTACTAACCTTCAGGAGGCTACTCAAGACCTGGCTGTTCGAGCAGTAGAAGCACCCCCCCAGCGCCTTGAGACCCTCACTGGTAAGTAGTGCGCTCTGCAAATTCCTCGATTGATTGATTGATTGATTGATCCCTGTCTCCTCATATGACTGGACCTCACAGCAAACCTCTCTGCTAACTACCATTTCACCCTCATCCACACCTCGAAATCTCAAAAAAGAATCCCTGGATGCATCCTACACTAGTTCTTTTCCTACCTACTTAAACCACCCCAATTGGGCATCACACCTTTAGAGAACTCCAGGCATCTATATTATCCCCATGTATTGGTACCAGAAAATTGTTGCCAAAATATCTCCTGCTAAAAACTTCATTTTTCCAAAGTTTGTTAGGTTACCAGTTTTCAGTGCTTATATTTTGTCGATTTCAAGAGTGTTTTCTCTGTGGTTTTCAAACCTTTTGATATCTGTTTTTATTCCGCTGCATAGCCCCCAAAATAGACAAAAACTGTCTTTTTTATGTTTACAAAATGTGTTGTTTTGCAATGAGTTTTATAAAGCAAATATTTAATGTAAATGAGAAGTAATGTGGGGGTGTGCAATAAACATATTAATCTGTTTTATGAAGAGAAGCTGCTTGCATTGCCCTCCCACCTACAATGACACTCACATCTTGTTACCCTTTCTCACATCTTGTTATTTTCTACACTCACTATCAGGACTCTATCTGATTTGCAGAACTATTGATGGATTAAAGAGTAAGATCATTATATTAAGATGTTTAAAAAAAACACAGTTGGGAGTAATTCACCTACTATTTTTTCAACACTGTCAACATTACAGTGCCTTCTGAAACTTTTAAAATTAATTTGGAACTAAATCAGATTAATCTGTAACCTTTCATTGTAGTTCTGCCAGACAATATTTTGACAACAATATTCTGACATTCAACCATAGCAGTTTTCTTCAACTTCTAACTGGAAGCACTTAGAAGCTTACTTCCAGATGCATGCAACAGCACATAATTCTACTTGGTGTTCTTTTCCACATCAAGCATCCATGATCTCCCTGTGTTCTTTATCCATACCTGGATGTCTAACTCCTATCTCAAGCTCATCAGAACCAAAACAGAATTACTTTTATTCTCTAGTAACAACAAGGGGGAAGCTTAGAGACAGATGAAAGAATGCATTGTAAAAAGTTGCAATCGTATTGAGGGATAACACAGCCCCAGCCAATTAAAAATATCATTTGTTGATATACTTGAGATAATTTACGTATGAGTCTAAACTCCCCCTGTGCCTTTTTGGGGAATAAAATTGTGTAGCAAAATTATCAAGTTTCTCCAGACAGTTTTGTTTGACAACACTATGTCACCATGTTTAAACATTGATGAAGAATTTCCATCCCACCTGGAGTTTTGCAGACCTTCATGTGAAATCCTACACCAGCATTTATAAACATTTTTCAGTAATTTTAAAACTGTTCTGTCTGAAGTGCAGTCCTCCAGTTTGAGTGTGTTAGTTTTGCCAATAAATCTACCCATCCTTGAGGCTGTTCCCCTGAAAGTGGAAGATAAATGTGTGAATAGATGAAGCGCAGGCATTATGTTTCATAGGAAGTGTTACCTTTAAAGCCATCCACTACAGCCAAAAGTCAATATCTAACTTGGTTCTAGTTAAAGAGTTATCCTCCTCCTTCCTTGAACAAAACTCTGCGTCATAGCGCAACCAAGCCAACCCAATGAAGGTGTATGTGCTTACCCTCTAATGTAAATGTACTTGAAAGGAGAAATAGTTCCCTTGGAGCCCTTCTTGTATATGACATTTGCATAAATGGCTTATGCTAATGTCTAGAATTTAACACAAACTGGCTCTATGAGACTTGTAGCCAGTTCTTTCTTCCCTGTATTGGCTCTACGTTGGATCTTTTTTTCTGTGTGGTAGCTTTAAAAGGGCCATAAAGTCACAAATCCATATTGTGCATTTATAGAAACCATAAGGTGAGATCTGAGTGGCCTTAACACTGGCAAATAGAGCTTTGTTGCACCAGATGTGCTTATGTGCGATGGTCTCTCCATCAGCCAGTCTGACCATTGGTATGTTAGAGGAGAGATAGGATTGGGAGATTTTAGACTGCCAGGTTTTATATTTAACACTTTTAACTCTAAACTAAGATTGTTTGTGGAGTGGCCCTAAAAGATTTTATTGGTGTGATTTCCATGTCATGCATTTAAAACACATTTGAAAATGCCAATGATAAAAAAAAAAAACCTGCACTCAACGGGACCCTCATATTCCAAAATGATGGACAGGTAGGTTGTAAGACAGAATAATGTTTAGATGCTTCCAAGTTCTAGATGTCTACCCAGTGATGAAGCATGCCATCAACCAATGGGATGAGAGTCATGAGATGGTAATCCACTAAAGATTTGGTAACCACTAGCGGAGGTGTATTTGTTGCATGTTCTTTATAAAGTAATGAGGACGACAACAATCTACAACATCCTCTCACTTTCCTACTTGTGTTCAACATTCATTAAACAGTCTGAGGACTTGAAGTGCATAAACAGGTACATGTCAGAGTGAGGAACTAAGTCAACACTTTTGCCTTTGGTTTATCTGTGATTCTGGGTAACTGAGTCAGTGATCATGGAAGCCCAAGAATGAAGCACAGAAGATTATTCCTTCTTTTACACTTCTAATCGGGGTATCTAAACCTTAATTTCATAAACTCCCCCCTTGGTGTATTTGCTCCTCTCTATGAGTACTCACAGTCTATATAGGAGTAATGCATAGAGAAGATGGATAGGAAAACAAAGTAGGACAGTTTTAATACATAGCACAATACATACCCTGTGCCCTGAAGCTCACAAATCATCTCGATTGCGTGACTATAATCCATGACATCAGGTTCATTCTTCAACCATTTCTGCATCTCTTGGAGGGAATTGTCATCAGCGCAGGCAACGGTGATCTCGTTGAAATAGTCGCAGAGTGGGAGAGTGTAATAGGGATAGGGCCCAAGGCAAAGTCCAATTAGGGAGTCTCCTTTAACATCACCTGTTTATAAAAACATTCATACGTGAGTGAAATAAGAATCTATAACCTGTAAATGTCTCTTTTTCATCAGCAAACTAGAATGAATAAATATGTTCAGTACGCTCATCATTATCATTTTTATGTTAAATATTGTGGTCATCTTGCATCGTATGAGTCTGTCATATACCCTCTCAGTCTCTCTTTTGATCCTCATAACCACCCCAGATCTAATTTGGAGTCTGCAGTGTCTAATTTGGGACTCAGCTTCTGTGACTGGGTGGTAAAGGAAGTTGGAATTTGATCCCTTTCTTTGATTTGTTTTAGAGGTGTTATTCAGTGGGGGTGAGTGGGTTTTGATTCTTTTGTCAAAGGTACTTGCACCTCTTGTAGACTATAGATTTTCTGCAGTGTGTTTTTGCCTTGGTAAGATATACATCTAGGCTATAGAAATTCCCTTTCAAGTGCAGAGGACTAGAAATCAAGATGTCTCTTGCATCTGCCCATCACTGTGCTTGTGCCAATGTCAAGTCACTTAGGGCCGTATTCTTTACATGGTTGTGTCACTTTTGTTGTTTTGTACCACACAACAGGGTGCATGTAAGACATAACCTTTTAGCGTGTATTCAATGCCAGACCTGTGAAAACCTCTGCGTGTGAATCAACCAGGGTACATTTGATTGATTTGTTATTTAATCTTAGTAAGGGTTGATGTGCATGACCCAGGGAGTAAGAAACAGGAAATTGGTCAGACCAGTGCATTATATCATAGGTCGCACTCCATAAGATGTTTTCTGCTAATGAAGCAGTCGAGGAAAAACCCTTTTCTCATGAGTTAGGTTTGGAACAGAATTGTATGAGGTCATTGTTGATCAGAAAGAAGGTTAGTTGTAACACAGCGGAATCAGAATTATCTCCTCTGTTTAAATTGAAGTCACACAGAAAGAAGCTAATGGAGTTGTATTTGATCCATGAGATGTTCAACGAACAGCAGATTATAATCAGGAGGGTGATAGATTATGTTAATATTCAAGGCTCTGGGTTGAAGATCTTCATTTCAACAGAGAGACGTTTGAGATACCCTAAGGTTTTTACCCGGCAAAGAACAACAGTGAATAAATGCAACCCATCTAACTTGTTATTGTCCCATTTATGGAGAATAGTACAGGATGGGAAGAGTCGGAGAGCCAAGTTTCCATCAAGAAATGCATCTAGTTGTGGGACTGGATCAAATCCACAAATTCAATGCAGTGTCTGCTTCCGATCTGCAGTGGGGAATTATTCACAATTTCCAAGGTAGTTTAGGTGTTAGTTTGAGTTCTCTTGGACAGAAAAGCAAACCATATAGCTCTCTTGATACCTAGATTATAAGTATGAGCACCAGCTGTACTTTGGGAGGTAGGATTGATGTATGAAGGTAGATGGCTGTCATGTAAGAAATTAAGAAGAGTACTATGTAGACCGGTAATTTGGGAAGATGGAATGATATCAGAAGGAGTATTGCTGCTATCCTCAAGAGAATTAGTTGTGAACAGCATACAGTAAGACTTGGAGGTTTCAGAATGAATAGGAGATTGGGAGGTGAGAGAACTGGATGAGATAGTCAAAGCATTGAATGTCACTCTTTAAGATAATTTGTTGGACTATTCTGAGACAGGGAGACTTATGGGATTGGAGAGATGTTTTGAGATGACCATTAGAGGTACTAGTGGATCAATGAGAGAAAAGGAGAGGGTTGAACATCGATTCAAGGGTGGACAGGATAATTTTCAATAATAAAATGGGTGAGATAAATACGGCATTTCAGAGAGAAAACCGTGCAGATTGTCGATAAGAGTATTCTGAGTATGGCTGATCAAAGGTGTCCTCGTGTCATAGGGGGAAATGGGTGACAGTTTAGTAAGTTTTCAAATCCAGAGACCTGTGAATAGGGCCATGGGACTCTAAAAGTGGTTCCACTTCAGAAATATTAGGACATATTTTTCAGTTAAAGCTTGATGATGGACTCTTTTCATGTATTTGCTCTGTAGGGTAATGTGCCAAGGAAGGAAAGAAATTAGGTGGAGAAAGCTATCAACTGAGGGGGGGGGGGGCAGAAGAGGAATGTGTGTCCTGTTCTGGTTGAACTTACTAACCAGCAGGTATGTAGTAGACGTGGGACAAACATTTTAACTGTCTAGATGCCCTTAGAGTTGTATCGGGAAGCTGAGGAGAAGGGGATGAGGAGGAGGAGGAGGATGAGGAGAGGAACTACGAAAGAGTCACAAGGAAAGTAATGTGACCTAGGCAGGGATGAGTTTAGTAAAGGGAGGGAGTAGGGAAACTCATTCAAGGGATAATTTGAATTTATTTTTGAAATGTGCAAGTCTCTCGTTTGTTTAATTAATTGATATTTTACCATTATTGAAAATGGAGATTAACAGCTCTCCATCAAATTGAGTCAAGTTTATCTACATGTGGTGTTTGTCTAGACTTCTCCAATTCAGTTGTGCACCTGAAAACTGCATTTGAGTCTAGTATCAACCGCAAACATTTACCTAGTATTACAGCATTTTGAACATGGCCTTTTAGTGCACTATTCAAGACTCACCAAGTTCCTTGTATGTTGACTAAATTCTATCTGCACTGCTTCTCTTTTTTAGTGATTTTAGATCTCAGGTGTTTATCTCGACGCATGACAAAAAATGTGTGAATGCAAAGAAAATTACAATGCCTTTCACCATTAGTGTGTGCTAGTAAAGGTGGAGATTTCCTGATCACATTTAACACGCCTATGTCATCCTTGTTTTGATTATGTTGGTAGTACCAATAAATATAGACAGCTTGCACTGCTCACCATGCTTTACAGAGAGAGCAGAACCAGCCTCATGAGCAGTATATGATCAGATAGAGAATTCCAAGATGATTTTATAAATGCAGGCTAATCTTTCATTAAACTTAATTGCTAAATAATCTGCTGTCTTTTCTACTTTAGCAATCTCACACTGAATACATCACATCCAATACAGCTGTTTACAAATATATTTCTCCGTTAGGTATAATTTTCTTTTATTACCCCTAATGAAGCAAGTTCTTAGAATAGGATATTGTGGACATTTTATTTATGTAAGATTACATTTACACAATAATATTCTGGTGCCATGTTATTTAGTGTACAGGGCATGACAAAATTATGGGTGCATGCCAGCAACATGTTTGTGAATTAAAAGCAGAAGAGGCATGTTTTTTCTCTGCCTTTCTCACTCCACTTTTCCTTGCTCACATGTTGTTTACCCCATGATACCTTGTGTTGGCACTTTCAAGAGAAGGAGTGAGTTATTGTGATTGACCAAAACCTGCACTGCATGTTGTTTCCTGACCTGTGTGATCATGAGTGCTTTTGATTCTCTCCTTCTTATGCACCTAAAATGATACATTGATCGGCTAGACTGCTATCTGCAACAACGTTGGAGTATATAGACATGCCAAAGTAGGTGGCAGAACCTCTTTCAGAGGGCCACAGGGCATGCAGGGGTTAATAGATACAATATAGGGGGTTGAGGCATAGGACTTGAGCAACGTGGCCAAGTCCTCCTTCTGCACTTGACTCTCAATGGTAGCTGTAGCTCAGCAGTCCAAAGCTACCTTGCATGTCAAGTCTGAATACAGGTTAGTGAACACAAGTCACAACTAAAAGAGCATGCAGCAGTGTCAACAAATTGATGTCCAGTCAAAAACCTATTTATCTGTAACTCTACACATTCAAATAGAATTGTAACCTGCAGGAAAAATGTTGGGGGTCTAGTGTTTCGATGAAAAATCCCTGCCCAACCCACTCTTCATAATGTGGTAGGTGTTATTCCCTATTCACTGGAGCCACATCCAGGGATTGCTTAATTGAAGGCATTAACTCAAGAGTCCACTCTGACTCTAAATAAAGTAGTCAAACTTGTCTGGGTACCTCAGCATCCTTAGCAGCAAGTCCAATGATAGGCCCCTAACCAGGCTTACCTGTTCTAGCAGCGAGGAAGCTTGCAGGATCTCAGATATTGCCCTGACCATGGATACTCACACTGCTCTGGTCCTGGTAAAGGTGTCAGCTGCATGCATGCTCTGTGTCCAGAGCTTATGCAGCTAGATCCATTAGTAACCATAGGTGATCCAGTGCTCCTCCTGAACGGTTTGATGCTCCCCAATGGGGGGCTGAACTGGATTTCCTGTTTAAGTGGTGATGATATTAAATTTGTTCATCTCTTTATTAAGTTCATCACTATTGTGGAAAAGAAATTACAAAAAATAGCTGCTTGAAGAATAATATTACACGACTATAGAGTACCAGCAACTTAATATAATTTAGGAGTTTGTAGACAATTATTAGAGATAACATTATTTTTTTTTTTAGTTGGTATGATCTCTTAATGTCTACTTATTGAAATTATGAAACGTGTTACCATTAGAAGTTTTTGTCGCTCACAGGTCATATTATATCAACTGTGTTACTGCTAAAATATCTGACGTTAAAACATGTTACTCTAATTAGATGTAGTTAAAATAATATTTGCTGCTAACATAAAGCTCCTTAGTAAGCACAATGCACTTTATAGTAGTTTATAAATGGATAATAGTAAAAGGATCTCAATTGTAATATCTGCTGCTAATATATGTTACTTTAGAAGATGTTGCTAAAATATTTTTTGCCGTTAGTAAAAGGTATTATTGTAAGCATAATGCTTTTAAACATGAAATGATAAATAGTGAAATAATTGCAAATTACAATAACTGCTGCTAATATATGTTGTTTTATTTTGTTGCATTTTAAATGGTAATTATTGGAAGTATAATGCACTCTACTGATTATAAAGCTTTTTAATTACTGTTTTATGTAAAGGTTTTAACGTTAGGTTGAAAAAATTGTTAATTATTAATTTACAAGTAGTGGTTCTTTTCAAAGGTGTTTTTATTTTATTTTTGTGTGTGTGCACATGATTGTAATGATTTTAATTAATTAACAAATAAATTACTACTTCACTACTGCCTTCAACTGGATTTCATTAATCCCAGAGTCGTCCTCATCTCACAGGGAACTCTGGCACAATCCTAATAATTGGTGGTGACTCAGGGGTTGAGCAATTCACAATTGTCAGACGACGGCCCGATCCTCAGCAATCCCTGATAGCAGCAGCCCCTTCTGGCAAACTGAGTTGCTGTTATCACTACTTGCCAAGGCACTGTCCTTCACCACATGGTAGTCCATACCACAGCAGTTCCTCCTGGCATACTGGGTTACTGCTAGACTCCACACAGGTTTAGGCAACTTACTCTAGCAATATTTTCACATCTGTTCCTCCTGGCCTATAGGGTCATCAGGGCATTGTGGAGACTTCACTCACTGTACAAGGCACTCGCCTCATGGCAATCATTGTGAAGACCTCTGGGATACAGTAGTTGCAGCTAGAATCTGCACCTGGGCAATGGCCAACTAACGCAACTGCAGACTCCACACACCTTGCACTGGGAGTCCACTCGCTTGGGCTCCCCACATGATTTTACCCCATCCAATACATTGCTCTCCCTCAGTGGACACGCTTATCTTGACAAGCAGACTGGTAATGGTGATTCGAGCTCCAAAGAGGGTCTTCTTGGTTTGCTTGGGTGATGTCCCATTCACTAGCAGGGAGACTAGCAGTCCTTGCCCCCAGTATTGATCAGAAGCAGAAATCTTGCACAGTTTCTCCTCCTCACACAGCCTATAGGTGCTCCCTTGGCCACCATCCGGCGACCTTGAACTCATGGAGGCCCTGCTGGGGACCCCCAAAATCAGATTCCCACAGCCTTTCTGTGTCAGAAAGGCTGGCACAGAAAGGCTGTGAGAATCTGCCATTGTAATCCCTCGGGCGGAAAGGGATTACTGGAGGCTTTCCGAAGGGGTCGGTTGGAAAGCAATCCAAACAGCTGATTATGATCAGGTACTTAGAAGGGGCCTACAACACTCTGCTCACCAATTTTGTCGATAGCTTAAGGGAAAATTCCTATTCCATATTGGTTATCCGCCCCCCCCCACATTAGCACCCTGTGTAACATCGACTTCTAAAGCTATCTTTTTGGGTAGAATATCCTCAACTGATAAGCTGATTAGGTAACGTAACTGTTTTGAAGTTCCTCCTCAAAAGAACGATGAGTACTGTTGGGGAGGATTGATATAATGAATTTTATAAATTTGATTGAATTGTTACATGACAAATTATTCTATTCATTTTTTAATTACAATTTGAGGGTGCAGTATTTTAAAATGTATTGTATGATTCTTGTACTTATTATGCGTTTTTGTTTTTGTAGTGGATTTCATTAATTATATCGATATTGATATCTAGTCAGATTACTGTAAATTAATACTAGGCTTTACTTTAACTACTGTACAAGATACTTTACATGCCCAAAAGTAATTCAGGACAAACAAGCCTTTTGAGGAATTGGCAGAGTTATGAAATGCAAAAATAGTGGGCATATTGACAACCGGCATTTAACGGTACAGGTAGAAGTACTGCAATAGGAATACTAAAGTACAAAAAAGCTATTTAAAAATGTATAAGCGTAAATCTCCAGCTCTACTGTCCTGTATCTGCTTTTGGGAGATTCTTACATGTGCTTTCGCTACATTGTAGGGCGGAATGAGTAGTGATTTAAGGAGGGTTACAGAGGGGCATGTACCTACCCTCAAAAGGGTGAGCCCTTTTCTATATAGCCGCAGAGGTACCCATAACTAATTACTTCAACTTTTAGCTGAATTAAGACCACTGGACCAACCACTGATACAACAATACCCTCCCACAGAAAATAATGGCATAGGTACTGCAAATAAAATCTCATAGGAAATAGTGCTATAATAAATAAACTATTTAAAATGGTTACAAATGAAAATAAATACATCTCATAAAACCTTGTCCGACAATAAGATTAGGGAAGAAAAAAATAAATGAGAATTGCAATAGTGTGTAAAGGGTTGATTTCAAAGGAGAGGGAGCTGCATCTCGGGCATCATCACAGTTCTATGGGATTCTAGTTGGTCCATTGACCACAGCAAATGCCAGTATAAGATAGGGTGACACTGCATAAGTTTAGTTATAGCAATAATTCCCAGGTCCAGCAGTTGGGGGAGGTGGGAGGGTCTCTGAGGAAGGTTGAGAATGCTCCTCATGAACCTTTCTTTGGTTTTACTGAGAACATTCCATTGACGTGTCCCCATAATTTTACCGCGTTCATGGCTAAGCTTTTTGCTTTGATGTTGTAGAGCTCCACAGCTCGTTCTAGAGAATGCATAGGCCCATTTGCACAGTTTGACTACTGAATCAGCTTCTTGTTAAAGTTTTAGTGAATATCTCTTGATATGAGAGGACCAACTCAGAGCTCTGCACCCGGTTTATATGGATTAAAAGCCATACATTTTATTTTGTTGATGTTTAGTTCCAGACCATGCTCACAACAGAAGATTAAAAAGTAGTAAAGTTGTGCCTGCAGACCACGTGGGATTTTGGAAATTAAGAGCGTGTCTTCTGCGAAAAGTAGCCTTGCAGTTTTATAAGGGCCAAGTTTGTGTCTTTTCCGGGAAATCAAACGCGTGCACAAAGTCATTCATATAAAGTGTGAACAATGTCGGGGCCCTGCCAAACACCAGTTTTAATCTTTAAATAGCCTGTGAATACACCGCAGTTGCCATACCTGACTCTGGCAGTATGGAGTCCATGCAACCTGATAAAGACAGAAAAAATGTATTGGGCGACACCCATCTTTTCCAGAACTTCCTGCAGCTTGCTCCTAGGCACAGAATTGAAAGCTGTCTTCAGGTCAACAAAGACCACATAATGAGGGCCTGTTTTCCAATATAGGGCACTGAAACAGAGTATTTGATCCACCGTGCTGATCCTTTTTCTGAAATTCACCTGGAGCTCTGATAAAACAGAGTTGCTGTTTGCCAATTAAGCAGTTGGTCAAATATAAGGTGGCAGAATAGTTTCTCTGAGGATTTCAATAGGGCTAATAGGCCTATAGTTCCCCAGGCAATCTTCAAGCCCTTTTTTGTAAATAGGGACATTCTCTGCAGTAAGCCAGGGACTGGGGTCAGACTGCCTTCAAGTATAGCATGCAACGGTGCCTGGAACTCTGTGGCCCAGATCAGAGGTTCTGAACGGAAGAGGACCCCGGGGAGGGAATCGAGGCCTGCTGGGAGTGACATTATTGCTGCCATTACATCCTTAGATGGAAGGATAAGGGGAGGCCTTCATCTAGGAGCTGGCCTGTAGCATTTTTGGAATAGGCATACTCCAGGTTGGGTTTGGCTATGTACATTTTTTGGAAATGGTCCACCCAGGTCTGAGGCTGTAAATTATATTCTAGACTGGCAGTGGCATTCTGCCTGTCATGAGCCACAAATCCACAGAAATCTGTCATATCCCCTGCCTTTACTGCAGCTACTAGGTCCTCCCAAATCTCTTGTTCCACATTAATTTTGGCCTTGTTGAGAATTTCTTTATATTCTTTCCTAGCATAAATAAGTTCTTGCCTATTTCAGTTTTTCATACTTTGTATTACGTTACCACTAGATTGTTACAACTGGAATTGAACCAGGTACAGCGGGATTAAACGTTTAGGTTTTGCAGACATCTTTGCTAATCATGACTTAAATGAAGCTAAAATAACTTTCATGCGGTTTAGCAATAAAATTATGACTATACTAGATGGTTCCACAGTGTTCAGTGCATCCATCATATCAGTCACACGTTGGTATATCTGGGTCACCATTTTTTGGCCCTTACAAACAGCACCCCATTTTAGAGGCCTCTTGTTGTTTCAAATTGACAGAGCAATCCCAGAGTCTAAGGCAGCACATTGATAAACACTTGATTTTTCCCTCACTTAGAGGTAAGTAGAGAGCATTATAGTAACTTTCATAGCGCTCAACAACTACCAGGCCTAGGAGCGATGGCCATAGCGGAAGAGACAGGAATATGTGATCAATACAGCTCTTTTACAATACACACTTGAAGGTGAGGGACCACTAAATTCTGAACGGGACCAACCGTTACAAGCTCTAACACCAAAATGAAGGGTTAGGCTCATCACTTGGTCAGCAATGAGAGAGCATCTTGTAGGCTGGCCTAGGTCTAGATGAGGGACCCCCCAAACTGCAGTTTCAGCTTCAGTAAATTTAGAGGGCTCAGGGCTCAAGGGAACAAAGGTAACATTGAAGTCTCCGACAATTAGGGCTCAAGGAAACAAAGGTAACATTGAAGTCTCCGACAATTGTTACCCTATTATTCTGTGGGAGGGAATTTAAGGCTTTTTACAAGACGCCCAGAGTATTGGATATTCTGTTTACCCAACTGTGCCTGTTTTAAATGTTAACAACATACCAGTTGGTTGACCCCCAGCGAGGAATTGCCCCATAACATCTGTGGAAATTATATTTTGTCTTGTGATGTGGAGATCTAAAGAATGTTTTAACCACAGAATCAATCCTCCAGCAGGTTGACCACTTCCACCTAAAGATGCTGGACAGAAAAAGGTAGTAAACCCGGACCTGACATTCAAATATCATACTTGTCAATGAAAATCCCCCAGTCTGGATCTATCACCTTAGATTGAAGTCCAGCTAAGTTCTATGAAAACATGTTCCAAATCCTTTGCTGGTCCCCTTGAATTAGATGGCAAAACAGAGAGAGGTGTTGCAGTGGAATTGTGGTAACCAAAGTTGTCCTTCTAGGGGAAGAACCATATGAAAAAGCTGGAACCTCTGCAAATAGACCACAGGTGACAAGGTTCCAAACAAAACAGGTTTCTGAGCAATGATGGTGCAATTTAAAGGGCACTGGTGATCAGCGGTCATAGAGCCGGCTAACTAGTTTCAGAGCTGATGGGTGTGACATCAGAGTTCCAATTGAAATGTATGGCCACTAGAGGGAAGGATTCCCCAGTTACCTGCAACTGTAGTCGTCAGTCCTGAGCATCTAGAAGGGAAACAGTTAGAGGGGGATTTTTATTATAGGAATTGGCACATGTAGAGCTGAAATAGTCATACCTAATGTATGATCTCGCCTCATCGGTCATGGAGAACAAATGATGGCAGGGCCTATAAAAGTACTCCAGCAGTAGTGTTTTAATATGACTTGCTCAGGGTGCCAGCAGATCAAGCTGGCTAAATAAAGATTCATCAGTTAAAGGGGACTTAAAATTCACTAACACACAATTCCCATGATAAGTTTTAGGGTGGATGCCCAACCATAGTGAACGTCTGACAGAGAGGATCTCTTGAGTCAAGTCACAGGGCCACCTCGTATTGGTTTGTAGCCAATGTGCTAACTTATTACTCAACAACACAGGAATTTCACCCAGGGGTGCACTCAGAAGGAAGTTGTGAATAAACTAGGGGGGGTGCTGTCATGTCAGGGGGATGGAAACTTTTTCCTGCTTTTACTCGCTCCACCCTCACCCTCCCAAATACCCGTTGTTTTCTGGTCACTAGAAATCTTCAACTGGAGAAGCACGTGTGGTTGAGTTTGGACAACAGAACTTGAATCACGTGTTACAGACTGGGAGTGGCCTGGTAGGGAAGAGCACTTGGCTAGATGGTGGGTCCTCTCTTCCAGTGGTCGTAGGAAGGTTTTTCAGAACCAACAGTTTCCCTTCTAGATGATAGAAATGGGCCAGCAGAGGGTGATCCCGGGAGCCAGGGTAGCTCAAAACCTCTCCAGTGAGACCTCCAAGAACCAATCCAGATGTTTTTCAATGAGTAACCCAGGGGCCTCAAGAGTCATACAGGTGATACAAGTGAATTAGGGTCACCAGCATGGGTCAATTTGTTTGCTTTATTTTTATTTTATCGGGGAACAAAAGGGATTGTGTAGTATGACTGGATAGTTGCTCTACAGGTGGATCACTCATGAGAGCACAGCAATTACAACTGGCAGGTATGTCATCAAGTGGAGCTAGACTAGGGAAAACAGAAGAGTATGGTAACGGTGGCTCTACACTATGGTTATCAATGGGCTCCTGGCCTGAATTACCTCGGTTTCCTGGTTTGCTTGCTCTATCCAACCTGGTAAACATCCCAGGAACTCTCCTGTGGTTGTGGGGGACATTGCTAGGGACAGCATTAGGTCTAGGACCTCCTGGGTGAGCACCTGAACATGATGCAGAGGGGGAAGGAACAAGAAACTGCTCACATTCTGATAAAAGGTTATCTGTTCTGTTGATATCACAGTTGTCTCAAGCAGGTTTCTGTGTTTTTTTTATTTGTTCCGCTTTGGTGAACTCAGCCCTCCCTCCAAGGCCTTTCTCCTCCCCATAGTAAGCAAAGGGTCAGGGGACTCAGACAGACTTCACAATTTCTACTACAGCAGGGCAAAAAAACACTTGAGGGGGGAGACCAGTCCCATACCAGAATCAGACCCAGTACAACAAAAGCAAGCAGGTAGCTGCAGGAATCAGCAGACAATCACTGGAGATTGAAGAACCCCAATCATATATAAAAAAACTGGGCCTTCTTTGGTGTTTGAAGACAAATGAAGGGTTCAGGTTCCAGCATTGTGGGTGAGAAGTGCTCTTCCAACATTACTGGCTTACTTTTGGGATCAATTAGGGCAGGGAATAGCCCCCCTGAGGTCACTATGGTCCTCAGATGACAGTCCCCGCTCCCTAGGTCTCTTGAGGGTCTGTGTGAGAAGTATGGTATGATAGTTGGTAGTAATATTGAAGGGATGAAAAGCATCACAAAGTCTGTGCGAGAGGTATGATAGCAGGTAGTATTAATGAAGTGATGAAAAGCAATACAAAGTTCACTCCCCTCCTCCCCTGTTCTTCCAGGTCACAACCTCCACCCTCACACTAGGTTGAGCTGTTGGTCAAGTGAAGACAGAAGCTCTCTTTTCCTTTTTTGCCACCTACTGCCGCAGCACTCGGTAGCGGCCCAGTTGAAGGCCTCTGGTCTTTAAATAATGTGATTCAATTATAGCCAAGCTTTTTCCAGAAACTCTCAGCAGTCAGACATACATAGAAGCACCGTTTTCAGTGGAGGGGTTTTTGCGAAGAGAGCTCAACCCCTCCCAGGAACTCTCACCTCTCAGTACTGGTCTCAGCCCAGGTCGTCCGTGATAAGCTGCCACCCCAGTCACCACAAAACATGCAGTACTCTGCACAAGCACCCAGCCCACAGCATTTTTGCATTAATACATTAATGTAAAATTTACTTTTATTAAAATATGTTTTTTAACTACTTTTAGTTAATTCTCTATACCACTTTAATAATTATTAATGCATATTTAGAAAATACATATATTTTCATTTCAGGTTGGAAATCGTTTTTGTATTTAAACTTCAGAAAATGTATTTGTTTTTATTCAATTGACTAAAATAAACAGTATTATTTTGTTTCACATTTAAAATAAATATATTAAGTTAATTATATTGCATCATAAGTTTTCACTATTTTCTTTTGACTTAAATAACCAATGAATGTACTCTATATTTTACTATAGATAGAATCGACAGTCAAGTTGGAAAGCTCCCTTTGGTGAAGTGTAAGCAAATTTAAAAAAAAATATATTACCTTAATAAAGTCTTTTTAAGTTAAACATGAACGTAAATGTCGTTTCTATATTTGTTTTAAATACAATTTAAATATACAAAAACATTAAAAAAATCCACAACACAAGTTGAATTAAAATTAATGTAAATATATTAAATATTATAAAAAATGTTTAACTGAAGTTTAAATTAAATAAAGTAAATTCCCTCCTTAAGAAAACAACATGAAGTAGTAATTTTTTTTCAATGATGTACTGACGTATTTCAAATGAATTTCAGGGAGTGGAGATTTGCACGTATAAAATTTTGATGAACGTTATACTCAGAATGTCAAAAATAGCAAAATTACCTTTTTTTATTTAATAGAATTAAATTCTGAAAGAATTGCGTAACAAGAACATTAAAGAAATAGCTTATGTGTATATCTGAATAAAACAATGAGAATACAAAGATTGAGTACTTAATATGAATGCCGAATAATGTTGTGAAAACAACAGTATCAAAAACTGTGCACAGTTTGTAGGTCACATTCAATAGGTTCCTTTGCTATGGTCTGTAAGACATTGTTTAATTCTGACTGATCCTCTTCTTTATTTAGCAAGTCCCATTTGTATTTCAATGTGCATAAAATGTCCTGGAAAATAATTGGATATGTGCTTGACATTTTATAAAGTGATGAATTGTGATATAATTATTCAAGAGAGAAAAACCTGTACATTTTTAAACAATAAACATTGAACCCTTTGTCCTGGAATTTCGAGCATGTGACAGATCTTTTCACATATAATTCCACAAGTTGATGCATTTTACTCATTTTCTCAAAATGAAAAAATGAGAAAAATTCTCTACCTCTGTAAAATTGTTGGATGACCCATGAACATTGCAATAAAGATAAACTTTTGTAATTTTCCAGCTGTTCAGTGGAATAAGAAGAATTGAGTATCTGAGGAATTGTACAAAAAGTAGCTTCTAAAGATGTTGCAGAATAGCGTTCAGAAAATATTTAATCAATCACAATTCCATATAGAATGGGATCAGTTATCTGTGTCTCCTGAGTCAAATCTAAAACTATTAGTACAGATCTATCAACCATTTGTAATAAAATTGCTTTGTGTAAACTTTCATACTCCTGAGACCTGACAACAGTAAGCTAATTCACTTTTTTCCAGATCTCAAGCAAAGTTACTTAAAAGTGTAACACTACATTAAACATAAACTACTCACAAGGTAATTTACCTTTGAGAATAGTCTTTAGTGTTGATATAAATGCATTTTGAATTCTTCAGCAAACAAAAAAGCAGTTTTAAACAATCTTCTCACATTTCTGTGCACACTACACCTGATCTCAATAATTTATCTCCTTATGCAGGCTGTATACCGTTTGTCAGTTATTGGGCAAGAGTTATGTAACACGGAGGAGAGGGGAAGAGCACAAATTCATGTAGCTTGGGACTTCATGGATTCTTTTTTAAACATATGGTCCATGGGTGACCTGGCCAGATCCCCCAGCTGACCGATGTTAATTATATTGCATCATTTTATTGGTGTGGAAGTAGTTACCGTATTCCCTGTTCCATTGTAGTGGCCACAGCACAAGTTCTTAAAAAAGAGACATTCTTATCAATAATTTAGAGATTTTGTTTCTTAATACCATTATTGTTGCATAACATTTATACTCAATCCTCTACTGCAAATGGTTTGAGCTCATTGTTTATGTTAGACGTTATTCTGGTACCACACTGTGAGTTTATCTGCTGCAAGCAGAAATCAAAAAGTAAGTAAGACCATGAATAAAACATACCTGATGAGGAGCATTTGAGGAATTTAGAAAAAACTTGAGTAATGGAATCATCAAAAAAGTCAGAATCTCGGATGAAATATGTCTCCAGGACCTTTCTTGGATTAAAATACTTCTCAAAGAGTCCTTTCAGGTTCATAGTAGAAGCCATTTCTCCGGTAAAGCCTTTACCAACTTTGAAGCTGTGCTACTTGCTCCTATGCTATATATGGCTTGACATTTAACATTTAAATTATCTTCAAATAGATAGAACTCTTCATGCATGTGCAACTTATGTTAGTTCCCACATAATTTCACTTTTACCCTCAGGAACAATGATCCTCAACTGTCATAACATTATTAGCTTGTGGCTGTTTGTGAGTTTTTACTGTTTGCAAGTATTGAACTTTGAAGCATGATGCAACTCCATACTCAACATTAATATATGTCCACAAACTTATGAGGTTATGAAGATGGTCTCAAATAATGGCCTTGGCAAAAACCCTACTCTTTGCCTGTACCAAATGGAAAAGCATCCAATGGCTCCACTTTTTACAAGGCTTAAACAGGTACAGTCAGCAATTCAGTGCAGACTGGCAAATGCTTCACAATCCCAAGAAAAGTGCCCTTCATTATGAGTGGGCACTCAATTTCGGTGGGTCTTGTAACTGTAAATTCTAGCCCCAATAGACTTGTGAGATCCAACACGACACTGCAGATCAGTTTACTTTTCTTTGGAGATTTTCAGTTGATGTGGACATCTACAATGTCTGATCGAAACTCTACTAAAAAATGAGGAATTACCAGGGATATTGAACCTAGAATTCCTGGGTAATCTTCCTTAGCAGAGATAAAATTTGTGACTAGTGTTACACTGACACTGTTTGTTACCACATGTCTGTTCACCTCTGTGAGACCTTTGAAAGTTAGATGTGAAGACAGTACCCTCTACCAGATAAATTAAGTACTACGTTTACACAAAACAGATCCACAATATAAGCAAATTGTTCTTAAATTAAAATATTAATATTTTTTTTCTTAATTTCACAGATTTTGACATCTCATCCCAAAACGTTATTCATATTGTACTCAATTCAATAACAGTAATTTGAGTAATTTTCAACTAGAATTTCCCTGTAACTAATTTAAACATTTACCGTAAATTTAGAAAAATTCTGTCAGTTTAATTTTAATTTAATAGTCTACCTTTAGCCCAGATTGTCCCTCATGGTAGGTGGTGGACATTGACTGGGGACACATTTATTATTAGAACTCCACTGGGGACATCCCTCAGAGTAGGTTCTGTACAGTGACTGGGGCAAAATTATTAATCTAACTTCACTGGGGCACCCCTCAGGACAGCTGCTAGACAGTGTCTGGGGTACATTTATTATTCTAATTCTGCTGGGGACGTCCCTCAGGGCAGGTGCTGGTAAGTGACCGGAGGCACATTTAATAATCTAACTCTGCTGGGGGCATCCTTCAGGGCAGGTGCTGGTAAGTGACCGGATGCACATTTAATAATCTAACTCTGCTGGGGGCGTCCCTCAGGGCAGGTGCTGGTAAGTGACTGGAGGCAAATTTAAAAATCTAACTCTGCTGGGTGTGTCCCTCAGGGCAAGTATTGGACAGAAACTGGGGGCCAAAATTAACTTGAGAAATAGATAAATAGATTATTTTTGTCTATTGTGGCAGTGTCAAACAATATACTGCAAGTAATGTGAGGTCTCCAAAATGATTCACCTTTCAACCCCATACCAACAGGAGACATTGCATACATATTTAAGTGAGCCAACCTTTAAAATGAAGTCATCCACAAACCAAAACATAACAATGGTAAAGCATTCAAAGCTAATGACTTGTTCTATCTATTTTCCTCCACAACAAGTAAACAAACAACATTGTGCGGTGAAAAGCACAAAGATAATCTAGATTTTGACCATCACAGTCTGTCTAATAAAACAAAGCACAATAAACTTCAGGCAAACAAATGTCATCTTTCCATTTATCCAACAGTAGCAAGCAACATGTTTTCTAGGATGTGCTGGACAAATTGTCAATGCTGTTTCACATTTTTAACAGGGTTTGAAACTGTTCTTTTTCTCTCTTGGTAGGCAAAATTTACCAAGTAATTTGTCTTTTCTTCCAAACAGGTACAACAAACAGTGTGCAACACATAACAAAGAATGATAAAAACACAATGCTTAATCCTACTGAATGTTTATCTCCCCAACTAGAACATCAAGAACATTGCAAGGCACAAACATAAAGCCAAAGTGGAATTTTGAACATCACATAATATTGTTCTGCTATGGAAATCTCACCTTCCCATTTATCAATTTATCCATCTCTAATATTTAATTATAAAAAATGTGTTTATTTATAAAAATGTATAAAATATCAAATGGAGCTGGTTGAATAACACAAAAAAGAGAGAGTAAAATAGATCGAAAAGCCCTAAAAAGAAAAACAAGAGGATCACCTAGGGATAAATGAGAAATGAGAGTTGGCCAAATACGTTGGGAAGAGTCAGTTCTTAAGCATCCTCCTAAATTGCAACAAGTCTGTTATGGATCTCAATGAAATAGGAGGTGAGTTCCTAAGATTGGCAGTGCTGACCATAAAGGTCCGGCCACCTTGCCTAGATTTCCTTAACTTGGTTGGGCATAGAAGATAGGCTGATGTAGAACAGAGAGCTCTGTTAGAAGTATATCTTTTTAGCCTCTCGTGCAAAGGGGCAGGACAAACCCCTGAAATACTTTGAATACAATGCAGAGAGATTTAAATAAGATTCCTTGCTTGAGTGGTAGCCAATGTAGCTCCTTTCGAGCTGGGGTGGAAGACGCTCTGCAAGGTCTATTGAGGGCTAGTTTAGATGCTGCTGCCTGAACCCTTGACAAGTGATGTAATAGGTGCTCCGCTGTATCCGACAGAAGGGCATTACAATAGTCCAGGCAACTAATAATGGCACTATTGACTACTAAAGCTCTAGAGGAATAAAGAAGTACTGGGAGGATCTTCTCAAGGATCTCATGTGCTCGAAGCATGTGCCTGCAACCTTATTCACTGGAGTCTCCAGACTAAGTTTGTCATCAAACATGACTTCTGGATTTCAGACCAATTTTATGGGAACCGATGGCCCCCCAAATTGTCTAGGCCACAAATATGACAGAAGTACAACCTGGAATTTTTTGGGTGGAGCAGCAGAACAGCTCAGTCTTATCACCATTACATTTTGAGGAGTTCAGATTGAGCCACTGTATGATATCCTTCATACTGTCATGAAAAATGGAAACATAGTTGACCAATATCACCTTGTAAGACGTAATTATCCTAATCAGGAGAGCCATGTAGATGTTAAACAAAATCGGGCTCATGGAGGAGCCTTGTGGCACTCCATGTTTGACAGATCTGACCTGGGAGCGGAATGGAGGGAGAGTGCTCGCTTGACATCTGGCCAAATGACAGGAAAGGAACAAATTCAAGACTGTCCACCTCTACCCAGTGGACTCCAGATGATCTAAAAGCCTGGTATGACGGACAGTATTGATTGTGCCCGAGAGGTCATGTAGGATCAGCATCATTGATCGCGCCTCATCGACTCACATCCTTAGTTCATCCATAGCTGTAATCAGAGCTGATTCCTTCTGGTGCCCGGGCCTCAACCCAAATTGCTCTTCTTCCAGGTAATTGCTGTTTTCCAGGTATTAGATTTGTTTCACCGGGTACGGTAGGAGAGAAATTGGACTGTATGTGCCCCATTGGGGAGCATCATGCCTGATAGACAAGTTTGATTACAAATTAGTTTGTACAGGGGAAACAGACCTTCTGCATGATCCTTCCAGATTTTAACTGATAGAATATCTAGGTGAGGGTACCGGATGGAGTGGCCATGACCAAGGTATGGAAGCCTTCCACCGAGAGGGTTTCAAAGTTAAACATTATTATTCTAGGATTAATTTTCTAGGATGTTATGTGCATATTAACAAAGCAATTTTATATTTTCAAACAATCTGTCTACCCTGGTATTTTCGCTTTTGAAAGCCAGAATTCACCAAACAAATAGCAAAAAACTAAAAACATTGTAAAAACACAATATCTTAACTTTTTTCTCTTACTTTTTTGTCAACAGAATCTGCAAACATGTCTGCAACTAGACAAGCTTTGAATGTAAAGTCAAGAAGGGGCAATTAACTGTTGAAATATAATGGCTACCTTTATTGAAAGGGTAGATTGACTGAGCCAGGAGTCACTGAAGGTATGTGCAATATTTTGCTACCAGTATGTCTGCAATACATAATCTTAGAACCACCCGTAACCTGGTAAGTCGAGAGAATAGTGCTATTTGGATGATGGATGGCACTTTTAAATCCACTCTCCAATTTATTCGCACAAATGTACACTATTTATGCAAACATTACTAACACAACCATACCTTTGGTATACAGGCTGGTGATGCACAGACTGGCTATGAGATGGGCAGAATTTGGCTGGTGTGGAAAGTTGCTGTAGATGCTTGGGATTTTGTTGTGGAATCAGTTTGATAGGTCATTGCCGTTTTTTTAAGAGGGGTGACACTGTTAACAAAGACTGGGGGTATAGTGAAGTCCTTGATGATGGAGAACATTTATTTTCAGCTGTTGCCATCCCCTTTAATGCATTAACCTGGTGTTCTTTTCTTGGTGTCTCTCAGTCGCTTATGGTAGTAATGTTGTACAGCCTTCTAGGTAGCTCTGTCAGTGATTGTGCAGCTGGTTCTCCACTTTCCGTCTAGCTGTTTGCACCATAAACTGCAAGTAGATTTAAAACTTTGATAATTCTTTTTTTTTTATTCAAATGTACTTGTTCCTAAAAGCTTGGAAGGTGAAGGTATGAGTACAGCAAACATTTTCCTAATGCAATTTTGGAAAATGAAACTGATGCTTTCTTGTTCAGTGCCTTTTTTTACCATTTCCGCAAAAAAATGTAACTATATTTAGCTATTTCCAAGGTCCCCTCCAGGGAAAGCACAAACCTTTGTTATCTTTAGAAGCCCTGGGATGGTGGATAACAGCATGCACATTTGGTGAGGATACTTTATGTCAAAACAAAAAAGTTATGAAAGAGCAAACAAAAGTGAACCAAATAGCAAAAAAAGGCTTAGCATTCTAGTGGGAAAGCTTTTGCGGTGAAGGGGACATCAGTAGGGGTGGGCGGAATTTGCGAAAGTGACTTTCGCAAATTATCGCGAAAATGTTTGAAATCTCCGCAAACACGCGGAAATATCGCGAAGATGCGGAAGTTTTTTTCCCTCCCGTTCGCGGTGTTTTCTGCGTGTTCGCGGCTCGCCAACTTACCCATGCGGTTGCTTGCGGGCGCGGCCATCTTGTTTTCACTCTTCTCGCGGTGCATGATCGCGAGAAGAAAGACGTGATCGCGCGACGCATGACGTTACTGCGAGCGCGAACTGTCGCGAGACAATGCAAATGGCTACCAACAATCCAACATCTCGTGGAGAACGCGACCGGATCGGGAAAACTTGTCGGCGAACGCGGGGATTCAGGTAAGGCGATCGCGCGTGCGCGAGAATGTATTATTTTACAGCGCGAGCAAGAACCAAATTATCGCTAAGATGCGGAATGCGGAAATTTTGACATTTTCGTGCTCTCCGCGGAACGCGAAAATGTCAAATTATCGCAATTTCCGCTAGCGGAACGGAAATTTAGCCCAGGCCTAGACATCAGTATAATCTTCACTATCTATTGTTGGAATGCAATTTACTTCAATAGTGGATCATGAGATAAATTGCTTATTGATATTGTCCCCCCTGACTCCAAGGGGTTAGATTGCTGATGTGTAACACGGAGCTGCTTTTGGTGATGTAGTGACACACTTACAAAGCCAGTCAGTCTTCCTTATTGATAATGGCTCCCCTATTTTTCAGATGCTACATGTGTTATAGTTGTGGGTATTGTGATTATCAGTTGTAGGACTCACTAGGCATTTAATGTGGTATGAGGTTGTCACCAAAGGTATTTTTCCCTGCCTGATGTGCATATTTGTAATTTAATGTGAAGTATTTAGTTGTGTATCTAATAAAGGCACATTTTCTTTTTAAAAGAAAAACACTTACTGTCCAATAAATTAGTTAGTGTTGTTTTTGAGTAACAGTGAGCTCAGGTTACTACCCCTCAATGCCTCCTTTCAGTAGCTCTTCCTTGCTATCCTGAGAGATCCAAGTGCTACACTGAAGTATACTGGTGCCCAGTAAGAAATCAATTACAGACCCATTGCTTATGAAGCAATCACAGGCGTCACAGCTAATAACAATATTTCTGACAGCAGGCTTCCCAAGAAGAACACCATTCCATTCAGAATGAGGGTCTCACTAAGTTGCAATGCTGTATGAATCATCATGAGGTTGTGGTTTACAGCTGCTGCCAGATTGACAGTTGTCTGCCTGTGCTGGTGTGTCCAAAAGGGGACAGTCTCTCGACAGCCCCCTCTTCTGTCACACACTCGCATTTGTATCCCTACAAATGCATCACCAGGTCATGTGACCAAAATAATAAATGGGAGTCGGTCTCTCGCTCCTCACTTCATTTGCCCAACTATCTGATGATGTGTGGTGTTCTTGTGGAGTGATATGTACCACATAATACTTCATTTGTGATTAGGGGAATTGTATTATGTTTAATGTGCTGCGCATGATGATGCCCCATCTTCATTATGGTGCTGTTGGGATGTATGGCACACAGCCCCTGACTTACATCAAGTCAAATGAGGGCCTAGAGTGCTGGGTAAATCACCAACATAAAGCTTTGCACCAGTCTGTGACCTTTTCTCTGTGTGACTATGGCAGCTGCATATTGCCGAGCAGACATGGGCCCAGTGAACTAGCCATGCAATGACACATCTAATTCTATACCAGCTATGTTTACAATAAAGATGCTCATTGTTAGGCCTATTAGTCTATGGGTGATGTTCCCTCAAACATTTTGCCTACTTACCTTGATTTCTCTGCTAAAATTTGTTTTCGTTGGCATTAGGACTCTACCACTGCTAACCAGTGCTAGCCTAATGTTCTTGTGCTCACCGCCCTAAACATGTTTAAATTGGTTTACACCTGATTGGCATACTTTATTTACTTATACGACCCTTGTAGGGTGATAAACAATTTACCCAGAGCATATAAATTAAATGGTACCAGTATGCCTGCCGCATGTACTGTGCCGCCCACTTAAAAAGCACTTCGAAACATGTCCCAGGCCTAACATTGCATCCTGAAGGCAGTTCTAGACTGGCAATTTGACTTGGCAAAATGAGCTCCTTTCCCAGGCTCAAACTCTCTTTTTATTGACTATGTCACCCATAAGGTAGATCATAGGTCAAGGTGCATTTTAGTTTAAAGGTTAGGCATGTACCATTAAGTTTTTAACATTGATTTGCCTTATTGCAGTTATTAAGTGCTAACGTTTGATTGAGGACAAGTAAGCATTTCCTATTTGGTATCTACAAAATAGTGATTAATAATTCTCTTCAATGGTAAAGTTGGATTTTAAATTACAATTTTGAAAATGCTAGTTTTAAAAAGTTGGAATTTTCCTGCCATCTGCCATTTAGTGCCTGCAGCCTCCTGGAATACATGACTGAGAGTAACTAACAGTAAGACTTTGTACATTCCTCTCATGCCGTCATATAATAGTGGAATTAGGGGTGCCTAATTGGGAAATGTGCTTTCAGAATGGGGGCAGAGCTGGGCACTGCCCCCCTTGCAACTGAATAAGGCTGTGTCTTCACACAAAGGACTTGTCACCTCCAAACTGTCACTGCTGCCAGTTTTGAGCCAGGGAAGGTGGATTAACGAAGTTTCAAGCACTTCAAAGAAAAGCCTCTAGAAATATCTCCCAACTTTAAAGGAAGCACCAGATATAACAATAGGGCCCTTAGACCCACTCTTCAGTTCACTCTCTAGACCTACAGAAGGACTCTCAGAGAACTGCCTCCTGTTGTGGCCTGCTGTGTCCACTACAAGACTGCCTTGCTGCACCTGAAAGGACTGCTTTACTGCCTAGAGCCTGCCTTAATAATCAGAGACCAGCCCTGCTGTTTAAACCCTGCATCTTCACCTAAACCAAAGTGACCCCAAGGCCTAGTTTGATGGCCACCTGACCGTCTATCCAGCCAAGGCACATTACCGGTTGGCCTGACGTTGCTGCTACTCCCTCAATGTTTCCTTTACAGCGAGCCTTCACCTAAAATGCTATCCGAGCTCTTGGAACTAGCATTGACTACATCCACTTGCCCCATCCCAGGAGATTTTTGACTTCCATAAAAATGACTGAGGGCCTGAATTAGATCTCGGTGGATGGGGTATCTGCCATCCTTGTGATGGTGTAATCTGTCAGCTGATATCTAAATCAGGCCCTAAGTATAAAAGAAGAATATCCTCACCATGGCGTCGACCCTCCCTTCCCAGAGTCCTCTTCCAACCTTTCCACACTGAACTACCGCCTCAGTACATTTTTCTTGAAAATTCCTCTAAGTCTGGGCCCAATCCCCTTCTTGTATTCGAACCGTGCTCCATCATGGTTTGCCATATTTTTTTACTTAGATCCGGTCTAGCACGACTTGATGACTTCATTTGGCCCTTGGCTCTTTTGTTATGTTAAGGGGTTTGTTGAGCGCGACAGCTGCCCCAGCAACGGGGCGTCCCGGCGCTAAGAACCATAGCAAGTGCTAGTTTGCACTAAAACATTTTAAATTCATAACTCTTTCACTACTAATTGGATTTTGTTTTGTGACAATTTATTAAAATGAAGTCTATTTTTCTAAATTGGTGTGAGCTTTTTCTAGTGCTGTGTTAATACTTTATTACTGCTTGTGTGCTGCATAAATACTTTACACATTACATCTATATTAACTCTGACTGCATTTTTGCAAAGCTACCCAGGGTTACGCACAGGTTAATTTAGGGACTTATTATGCTTCACCCTGCCAGGGAGTGTGGCAGTTACTTGACCAGGGCCACCACAGTCAACCAACAATGCAATTTCTCACACCCATAATCAGCTGTTACAGCCAGTATCATGTGATAACTTAGTTTTCCAATCATTATCATTATCAAAGTTCTCCTAAAAGAAATGTTGATACAAATATTGTTTTTCCATAACATCTTAGTAATTGAAATCTGTTATTCTGTTTCCTAACTTTAATGTTCCTGTAACCTTTGGTTTTCAAGTGAATTTATATGTTTTATTTTAACTAGTAGTCATGCTTACAGAGTGGTGGAGAAATGGAGTGGGGCCAGCTCTCAGGAATCCCCTTTCTACAAGAATTACAGGAAGTAAAAGAAGGGATTCTTGGTCCCCAAGGTCCCTCAGCATCCAAAAGGACTTCAAGTCCCAACCAGTAGTGCACCAGGAGGTGTGTTTGCAAAGTGGTGGGGCAAGGAGGCGTGCACTCTAAAGACCTCTCTGCAATTCCACTACATGGGACTTACTGGAGATATCAGGAGGGATAATTCACCCTCACAGACCCTCAGCAGCCAAAAAGAGTTTATCCCCCAATCGGTTATGAGCCAGGAGGTACATTTGGATAGTGGTGGAGAAAGGAGTTACGGGCTCTGACAAACTCTTACCAATCTAGCTGCATGGGACTTACTGGAATAACAGGAGGGGTAATTGTCCTCAACACACCCTCAAGAGCCACAGGTACTTCATCCTGTAACAAGTTCTGTGCCAGGAGGCATGTTTACAGAGTGGTGGAGAAAGGGGGCATGGCATCTCACAACTGCTCTCATTCCATCTGTGTAGGACTTACCAAAGGTAACAGGAGGGGTATTTGGTCCCCAATGACCATCAGGAGTAAAGTGGACTTCATTCTCCAACCAGTAGTGTGCCAGGAGGTGTGTTCGCAGAGTAGAGGAGAAAGGGGGTGTGGCTTCCAAAGACCTGTCAGCAATCCTGCTGTGTGGGACTTACTGGAGAGAACAGAACGTGTTCCTGGACCACAAGGACCATCTGCATCCAAACGGGCTTCATCCCCAACCAGTAAGGTACCAGGAGGTACATTTATAAAGTTATTGAGAAAGGGTGTGGGGCCTCTGACCAACTCTCAGCAATCAACTTGAGTGGGACTTACTGTATCTAACAGGAGGGGGTGTTGGCCCCCAAGGACCCTCTGCAGCAAAGGGGACTTCATCCCCCAAACATGTGTGCACCAGGAGGCACAGTTGCAGAGTGGTGGTGAAAGGGGGCAGGACCATTAGCAATTTTCTTGTCATTTTTATTTCATTGTGGGGGGTAGAGCCATGGGGTACCCCTTCTCTGGGCTGATTTGGGTGCCGGAGACTCCATCCCCTGGGGCCAGGCCTTTTTTGTGGATTTTTTAAAAACATTGAATTGCGATTGCTGAGCAACCTCCCTCGAGGGCTGCTTTCAGCCCCGGGGACCATATTACCCAGGCCTAGCCTCAATTGCGGGTGCCCTGGGCCCACCAAGCACACCCACTTACATTTGTTGGGGACCGAGGGGGGAGCCTGAAGGCCCCTGTGGTCCCTGCTAGCTCCCACACTCCTGAGGGAGCCGACATTGATTTTGTGGAGAGGGAGCTGCTAAACATGCAGCTCCCTCTCTGTGAAAGCAAATTTGTTCTGATTCTAGCAAGCAAGAGCATTTTTTATTTTGTTGTTTGCTAGAAGTGGATCATTAGCTTTGGCTTAGCAGGTGCAGTAAATCTCCTGACAATCCGTAGCAATTTTCTTGTCCTTTTTATTTCATTAGGGGAGGGAACCATGTGGAACCCCTTCTCTGGGCTGATATGGGCACCAGGGACCCCATCCCCAGGGCCAGGCCTTTTTTGTGGATTTTTTAAAATCATTGAATGGTAATTGCCGAGCAACCTCCCTCGAGGGCTGCTTTCGGCCCCGGGGACCATATCACCCAGGCCTAGCCTCAATTGTGGGTGCCATGGTCCCAGCAAGCACACCCACTTCCATTTGTTGGGGACTGAGGGGGGAGCCTGAAGGCCTGTGTGGTCCCTGCTAGCTCCCACACTCCTGAGGGAGCCAACATTGATTTTATGGAGAGGGAGCTGCTGAACATGCAGCTCCTTTTCTGTGAAAGCAAATTTGTTCTGCTTCTAGCAAGCAAGAGCATTTTTTATTCTGTTGCTTGCTGGAAGTGGATCATTTGCTATGTCTTAGCAGGTGCAGTAAATCTCCTGACAACCCATAGCAAACAGAAATGTCGCAGGCTAGGCCACCCTGGGACATAGCAGGAGCTGGCCCTGAGGGGTGGCAGTCCCAAAGTCCATCTATGGCTCCAGGAGCTGCATGCCCCTCTCATTTCTTATATTTTGCACAAGGGAGGTGGTGGTCCCCAGGGCTGTAAGGGTGTCTGTGCGGAACCCCCACATTTAATTTAGAAAAGCCACCACATTTATTATACTTAAAAACCCAGAGAGGTGTCAGCTCCTGGGGCTACAGGGAGGATTCCATGTGGCCCCCCACATTGTTTTAAGATAAAGCCCCAGGGAGGTGGCATCTCTGGGGCTGAGTGGATCTGTGGGGCACCCCATTTATAAATCAATAAGCCTGGGGAGGTAGTGGTCCCTGGGTCCATAAGGGAGGCTGTACAGGCCTCCACCGCATTCATTTCTAAATTAATGCGGGGGAGGCCCAGGGAGGTGGCTGTCCCCCAGGGCATTAATGAACCCTGCAGGGGGCATGTGCCCCCTTCTTTATTTTAAAATGCCATAGGAACCTGGCCCACCTGGTGCTGATTACTAAAGAAGCAAGGGAGCCAGTGCTTTATTTTTTGTAATTTTTTTCAGTTGGATCCTCAGATCCGTCAGAAAATGTAAAAATAAAATGATTTTCTGGCACTGCAGAATCCCTGTGGGAGCCCCCCAAAAGGCCTAGGGTGTCAGAGTATTTCTACCCTGTCACCTTTTCTTTTTTTAATGTTTTTTAAGGGACTCAGCTCAAGCCACGTCCCAAGATGGCTGCCTACACTTTTTGGTTTGAACTGTTGGCAGCCAATCACATTTGCACACGGGGCTTGTCAGATCGTGGAAGGATCCTCATCTCTATATATCCAAATTTGGATTTTGGTTTATATCTCAAAAACTACTCGACAGATTTACACCAAATCACAAAAAGGCCCTTCCCTGGCCCAACATCTACCTTCTTGCCAAATTTGGTGTAATTCCGTTAAGCAGTTCAAACTGTAGCCGTATCTAAAGATTCCTATGGGAATTAACATTGGAAACGCACATTTTTTGCCCCCCTTTTTCTCGGCCCCCGCTTTATGGCTCAATCCAAAACCTTCCATTCCCAACAAGAATCACAGCACAATTTTTGGGTGAAAAACTTTGTGAAAATTCATCAAGCGGCGGCAAAGATATCAGACCTAACTGTAACTACCTATTACCTATATACATACATGTATAATCTATTGACAGTTGTCAGTAGGTAGTTATAGTTAGGATGTAGTTTACTTAGGAAGAGCGGAGGCGTGCAAAAGGGGTGTCCCAGAATGCATTTGCCCCATGTTAATGTCCATAGGAACTTTAGATAAGGCTAGAGACCGAACTGCTGAACAGACCTACACCAAATTTGCAGAAAGGTGGCTGTTGGACCTTTTTTGTTAAAGGGTGTACATCTATTCAGTAGGTTTGGAGTTATAAAAAAAATTCCAGTTGTATATATAGATATGTGGTGGATCCACGACTCTTCCTGATCTCATGCTGCGATCTCATTGTCAGGAAGTATTGACAGTCATCTTGTGACTCAGGTACCAGAAAAAAAGGTTAAAGTAAAAGAAAAGGGGGAACGGTAGAAACACCCTGGCACCCTAGGTGCCTTGGGGGCCGAAAAAGCATTTTTTTTAATTTCAGCGGGAGTGGTGATGGATCTGTGAATCACTCTGAAAATGTAAAAAAAACTACGCGCAGGCTCCCGCACTAGGTTAATTTTAGGCCTGGGGTGTGCCAGGTCCCGGGGCTTCTTTTTTTAAAATGCGGGGCAGGCCTGTACAACCCCCCCACTGCCCTGGGGACCACCACCTCCCTGGGGCTTATTGTTTTATAAATGGTGGGACTCTGGGCCCCTCTTGCCCCAGCAACCTCCATCAGCCTGGGGCTCTATGTTTAACTAATGCGGGGGCCTTCAGGTCTGCCACATTCCAGGGGCTTCTGTAGCTTTAAATGTTCCGTCCACAGCCCAAGGGACCAACACATCCCCAGTACTAAATTAGCATTGGAGGAGTACCACAAGGACCCCCTGTGATGAGACATCATTGGGGGGCACAGCTCAAGCATGAGCTACTGGTTCACATTCAAGGAGGCTTAAGGCATTGGTCTCTGATATCCTGAGGTCCATCATACTTTGGCTCTTCAAACTTGGCTCCATACAGCTCCTTCAGCAAATAATGGTCAATGGTATTGGTGTCAAGTAAGTTTGAGGGTACAAGAGGATCAGCACAAAAAACTTCCAGTTTTGTAATAATATGTTGTCCATCCCATTGCATATTTCTGGAAAATAGGAGTATGTTAATACATAGTACAATGAATACTATACACTTCACATAAGTATATGGTACTCAAATTCTCTGGTGCGTGACTGTTGCCTCCCAGAGTGTTTGCTCCCTCTACCCGTATCCACTTCCTTTGGAATAAGTATTCCAGTGCAGGTTTCAGAATACATCCAGTATTCAGTATTTGGTTTCTCAATGTTTCTCTCACTAGCAGGGACCCACATAGCTCACACATCATCCATGCTTCCACTAAACAATCATGGGCCTCGGGTCTGCATCACTTGCACTCACCACCAGCCCAAAAGTCATCTGAGAAAAACAGGCAGTAGGGTGGCCCCTTACATTGCAGGTAACTCCTATGAAAACCTGACGCATCACATCATGACTACTGCGTGCAATGTGGAATTGTGTTAGTTACAGTGCACCTGGCTCTTCAAGTTATCCTACTTGGAGCACATGCTCAGCACCTGGATACCCTCAGAGGTGACAAGTTGACTCTCTGCTAAGCAACATTACATCCCACTTTTGGCTGCCTAACCCCAAGACAAGCTCCCTTGCATCATGGTGCAAGGGGACATGCTTTGGCACTAGTATTTCTGCCAAGTTTACAAGGTCCATGCATGATGCATTGCTCCAGTCTAGGTTTTTCCTCTGTATTGTGGGAGTTGTAGTCCTAGCAAATAATGTTGTACATTACACTACAAATCTCAGGATTCAAAGCACAACCTGAACTGGAGCAGCTCATCAGACATGGACCTGAGAACCTTGGCAGGGCTTGAAAGGACTGCATAAATTGTTACTGGCTAATAACAATACATTTATGTGATGAATGCATTAATATTGAGACTTTGATACTCTTTCCTTTGCACACACCACAGTGCAGTGCAGCAGAGGGTCATATTTACAAGGGAATTGTGTCGCTCTTGTACCACACAATGTGGTGCAAGCGCGACACAAGCAAAACATGATTTATAAAGCCATGCAAGGCCACCTTGTGTGGCTTTGAGTAGCTTCATAAATCTGGGGTAACACAGCGCAAATCACTGCATTGCATCACACTGCCCTGTAAAGTTATTCCATGACCATTGCATGTACTTTCCAGTAATCAGTAGGAAATGCAAGTTTGATGGCAACATATATTTAGGATGGTGCCAGACTGATTCCATGCACCCCGATGGATGTGTTGTCCTTTGGACCAGCTAGCTCACTGTGCCACTGTTAGCCCCCCTAACCTGGCCAGTGAACAAACAGTTCTGACAACAACTGCTCAGGAACCATGGTGATACACAGGACTTTTGTGGCCAGTCACTCATGCATCACTCATGCTCTCTTTTGCTCTTTTGCTTAGAGAAATATACAAAGCATACACAAAGGGCAGTTTTTCAATATTTATTGAACCATAGTGATTCTTGCATAAAAAATATGAGCAGCGATGATCAATGGAAAGAAGCAGACAAAGGTTATAATGAGAGTCAAAATAGAAAATAGAATTAAGAGGTCCACCATTTTGTTAAGACATCTTATATATGCTTACAAATAAAATATTATAACAGTCTAGCATACTCCTAACCTGTGTGTCTAGGATGTGAATGTATGGTCTGCCAAGAAACCAGCTTCTGGATGATCCACCCTCTTTAACTGGTGGGTAAGATTGTAGGACCCTGTTGTTGTTTCAGACAGGGGGATGTGAGTCAATAGCTAGGCAAAAGCTTCAGCATGCAGGGAACCCTCGGAGTCAGCAGAAGTATCTTCTCTGATTATGCTTAAAAAAAACTATATATATATATATATATATATATATATATATATATTCGCTGAAAAAACCATAGGTTTCAGGTACGTTATAGTTAGAAATTAGCAATTTAAAAAACCTTAGAAATTCATTGAAAAAAACATAGGTTTCAGGCACGTTATAGTTAGAAATTAACATTTAAAAAACCTTAGAAATTCACTGAAAAAAACATAGGTTTTAGGGACGTTATAGTTACTTGGACATTGGACTCATATAAAACCATAGAAATTCACCTGTTATAGTTAGTTGAGCTAACTATAACTTGCGCGCCCGCAATGCACTGGTGATGACGTCATATATTACATCACTCATGACATGGTCAGCGACATCACTGATGACATCACTGATGACATCTCAAATTACAACACTGATGACATCACTGATGACATCATCCAGTGAATGTGTGTTTCTATAAAGTTTAAATATTTTTCATATATATCTATGCCAAGGATCACCTTCTGGTTTCATGGTATCGACCATGTCCCTGTGAATAAGAGAGGTGATAATATGGAGCTATTACTCAGACAAAGTCAAAATGGATGTGCCATTTGAAGGCTGCTATTCTTGGCCACGATGGGCTCTGGGTTTGCTCCCTCTTATGCCTGCCTTCGGGGGGGGTGGTATGAGAGGGAGCATGCCTAGGGCAAGGGTGCATCCCCCTGGACAGAATTCATAGTGTTCTGCAGGAGATACAATGTCATCTGTCTATGGTCGGGGTCTGTGGACCAGTTACATCAATATTTCTCCTTTCTTAATAATAATGCATTTAATGTCAAACTCACTATGTCCTTCCACAAGGAGAGCATAAACTTTCTTGACAGCAAATTCTACATTCAACACTACACTATACAAAGTACACTGTATAGAAAGGAGACAGCGTGCAATGGAGTTCTGCACGCTTCCAGTGCACATTCGAGTTTTGTCATTAGAAACATCCCCTTTGGTGAAATGAGACGCATTAGGAGAAATTGTAGCGAAGATGGTGCTTTTCAAGCAAACCTCCTTGAGTCGAAAAAACAATTCCTAAGAAGAGGGTATGACTGTAGGATTTTAGAAAAAGCTGAATCTAGAATATATCAGACAGAAAGAGAGTGGACGCTTAGGGACAAACCCAGTGCCATGAAAGATATGACAACCAGCGGCAAAGCTAGGTGTGTCACACAATATACTATGCATAGTGATAAGATATTCAATATCTTTAGAAAAAAAATGGCATCCCTGGTCTCAAGAACTGTATCAATACCAAGCCAGCTATCACGTATAGGAGGGGGTTATCGTTGAGGAACTCATTATGCCCGAGTTATGTTACCACACCTGTAAATAATGATACTTGGCTGACGCCCAAACCAAATGGCTTTTAGAACTGTGGAACATGCAGCATCTGTCCATGGGGCAGAAATAGAATTAAGACCTTTTCGTACAACACTCCCAAAATACACACTATTGGGCATTTTATAAATTGCAATACTACCCATCTAGTGTATATTCTTGGCTGCCAATGCGGATTATTATACGTAGGCAGCACGATAATCTGCCTCAAGTTTTGTATACAGGAGCACCGCAGGGCATTAAGAAATAAGGATGACAGATATCTCATGACGGATCACTACAATGGCAAACACCCTGAGGATGTCACCTTCTGGTTTCATGGTATCGACCATGTCCCTGTGAATATAAGAGGGATGGTAATAGGGAGCTATTACTCAGACAAAGTGAAAATGGATTTGCCGTTTGAATGCTGCTATTCTTGGCCACAATACTAATGGGGAGATGCATTACCTTTAATAGTAAATTGTTGTTTTGATGTGCTTTATTATGATTATTGTAAGATTTCCCCTTTTTAAACTTAACCCCTTCGGTGCTCATGACGGAATGGTTCCGTCATGACCCACGGTTGAGCTGTGCTCATGACGGAACCATTCCGTCATGACCACGCCCGCGCAAGATTCCGTCAGCACAGCGGCGGAATCTGCGCAGCATCGAAGGGGTTAATGCCTTTTCTGACAACTATCACGACCCATTATGTTCTGTGGCTCAAGACCAAAAATGGATAATTTCTGTATCCATATCTGTTTACTTTTTATCTTTCCTCTCATTTTGGATGCATATTGGTCTATCCTTTCCTTCCTTCCATTTTGTACTCTCTGTGTCTTCATTTGTAGTTCTTTGCATCACCTTGGGACAAATGTGTTCTTGGTCATGTATTGTATTTTATCTTGCTCTAACTCTCATTAGACTTGGAGAATATTCAAATAGTGGCCATTTGTAAGATTTTCACACAATGCATTGACTCCTGTGTATGTAGTGAGGAGTGTATACCCGGTTAATGGATACTCCCTTTAATTGTTTGATTGACCATGATTCCACATATGTAATTTGGTTTTGCTATGACAGCAGTTAGCCACCATACAAGCAAAGGCAGGTGTCATTTTGTTAAATTCTGTATGTCCACTTAGTTAGTTATGTCGTTTGCTGTACTATTTCCATGGCAGGTATATTATGGATTAAACTGTATTTACATCTGTAGGAAGGTGGAATCTGACTGCATGGCCCCCATTTATTTCCTGGTGTTTTGATGGTTTCTGACTTAGTTTGGCTAGGGACATGCTATTCAGGTCCCCAGCCTAACTGCTTTCTATTATAAATTGATTCCATGTCCAATAGCTACACTCCAGATTGGATTCTATGGTGCCCTTGAGAGTCCCTAGTATATAGTATGCTATGTACCCAGGGCACAGGCACCCCAGAGGCCTACCAGGGGCTGAAGCATGTATTATGCCACCCCTGGAAAGCCATGCAAAATGACACCACAGGTCTGCTACTGCAGCCTGGGTAAGGTGGTACATGCACCCCTTACTGAGGAATAGGTTCACTATAGCTCACCTATCACTGCACATAGTAACCTATCAGTCACCCCTATGGCAGGCCTTATCAATCCTGAAGGCAGGGTGCTTGGGTATATGTGAGAGGGTGCCCAGGCATCAACCAAGCCCCTCTGCAGCCTTCGGCATCTCTTGTCAGGTTGTCAGTGGTACAGCCTGACCATATACTCTTAAGTGCATTATAACCCAAAGGTAAATGCTAACTTTGGACTGGCTGCACGGAAACATGTCGTGTTTGGTGTCGAACATCTTGGAATCATACCCCCACACCAGTAACTGTGCAATGCTGCAGCCACAGACACAGGTCTGGCCTCTTGCTGCTGACCGAAACTCCAGCAGGGGAGGCCTGGAAAATAGGTTTCCTGTCACAGGACGGTGTAACCACCTCCCAGACAGGCTTATGTGAATTGGGGCTAGGCGGGAGCACTCTCTGAGTGCTTTGAAGTCCTGCACTAAGGGCTCACTTGGTGTCCCTGTGCATCGTCCAGTTCAAACCAGTTGCAGGCGCTACCTGCCCCTGCTCTGGCATGAAACTGGACAAAGGAAATGGGTGTAACCACCCCCCTTTCCAAACCCTCACATACGTGGGTCACTAGAGTATGTCCAACCCCCTATCTTAGTATAAGTATAGGAACCCAGTCCTTGAGACTTTGGATTACCCTGGATGAAACTCTACAACATATATCCTGGACCTTCGACTTTCTATTTTCACTAGAAGACTAAAGAAATCTCCCTTGGGGTAAAGGAGTGACTCCCCTGTTTGGCAGGCACCAAAGAAGCAACTGTCCGGTCTGCAACTCTGAAGCTCCCACCAGACGCTGAAGTCCTTGCATCACCGGAGGTGGATTTCCAGACTTCCCCAATGCTACCCTGAGACCACAGTAAAGCTGAGGCCTGTGGCTATCGTGGGTGATGTGGGTGATGTGGAACCGTGACCCTGGGCACCATAAACTTTTGCCGGTACCTCATCTTCCTGGTCTTCCTTGAAGTTGTGCTTTGGGCTCCGAGTAGCCTCAGCCTTGAGCACCACCTGCATCGAAGATCTCTGGCCTCCACTCCACGAGTGACCCGTGGGCCAGTTTCCAGTGCGATCACTCAAAGCTCCTTCGCGATCGCTAGCCCGTTGACTAGTGGGTCCCCACGAAGGCACCTCCTTTTCTGCTAGGGCTTTCCTGGTTGCTCCAGACATGCCCTGACTTACCCTCACTGGGTGAGTCCCCCAGACCTTGCTGGTCTGCACCTGGTCACTGGTAAGTGACCCGGACTCTGTCCCCTCTGCTTTCAGGTTCCTTCCATCCTCGATCCAGGCTTGGATCTCTTCGGACAATTCTCCTTTTCACGGCAGCAGCCCTTCTTTGCCAGCTTCCATTGAAAACGATGCCGCGACCCAACACCAAAAGACATCTATGCACCCGGCATCCCTGGGTGAGGTAACACAAGTACTCCGGTGCTCCCGTGCGTCACACCTCCCTGTGCCAGGTAACCTATTGTCCTGGACTCCCCTGCCGGAGTTTCGGTCAGCAGCAGGAGGCCAGACCCGTGTCTGTGGCAGAGGCATCCATTTTGTGATGCCAGGGCTCTAGAACGTCCTACCGGGTAAGACCAGTGTGAACATGTCTCTCCCTCTAGAAGGGTGGAATGCAACCCCCGCCGCCAGGACTGGTGTGGGGAGGGTAGTATTCCAAAGCATTTGACACCAAACACGACATGTTTCCGTGCAACCATCCCAAAGTTAGCATTTACCGCGAGGTTATGATGCACTTAAGAGTATATGGTCAGGCTGTACCACAAACAACATCAGAGGAGGTACTCCAAACGTTGCAGGGGGGCTCTGCTCACGCAGGGGCACCCTCTCACATAAAAATCAAGCACTCTGCTATCAGGATTGTTAAAACCGGTTGCAGGGGCTACCTGCCCCTGCTCTGACACGAAACTGGACAAAGGAAATGGGTGTAACCACCCCTCTTTCCAAACCCTCCCATAGGTGGGTCCCCAGAGTATGTCCAACACCCTATCTTAGTATAAGTATAGGAACCCAGTCCTTGAGACTTTGGATTTCCCTGGAGTAAACTCTGCAACATATATCCTGGACCTTCGACTTTCTATTTCGACTAGAAGACTGAAGAAATCTCTGTTGGGGTCAAGGAGTGACTCCCCTACATGGCAGGCACCAAAGAAGCTCCTGCCGGACACCAAAGTCTTTGCATCACCAGAGGTGGATTTTCAGAATTCCTCGAGGCTACCCTGAGTCCACAGCAAAGCTGAGGCCCATGGCTATTATGGGTGACGTGGAACCGTGACCCCTGGGCACCATGAACGTTTGCCAGTACGTCATCTTCCTGGTCTTCCTTGAAGCTGTGCTTTGGGATTCGAGTAGCCCCATCCTTGAGCACCATCTACACCGATGATCTCTGACCTCCACTCCAAGAGTGACCCGTGGGCCAGTTTCCAGTGCGATCACTTGAGGCTCCTTCGCGATCGTTAGCCCATTGGCTAGTGGGTCCCCACAAAGGCAACTCCTTTTCTGCTTGGGCTTTCCTGGCTGCTCCAGACATGCCCTGACTTACCCTCGCTGGGTGAGTTCCCCAGACCTTGCTGGTCTGCACCAACGTCTTTCTTCTATTTCCACTTGACTTGCGGTTGCCAAGGCTTGTTGGGTCCATTCTGGTCGCCGATATAACAGCACTCAACAGACTTTGTGGGACAGCTCAAATCCAGCTCCTGGTCATCGTCAACACCTCCTGGACCTCATGGCTGAAGAGTCAAGACACCCGTCAACTCACCTGAAGCACCCAACATCTGTGGGCATTGGACTTAAGTGCCCCTGGTCACTGGTAAGTGACCCATACTCTGTCCCCTCTGCTTTCAGGTTCCTTCCAACCTCAATCCAGGCTCGGATCTCTTCGGACACTTCTCTTCTTCACGGCAGCAGCACTTCTTTGCCAGCTTCCATTGAAAACTACACCGCGACCCGACACCAAAAGACACCTATGCACCCGGCTTCCCTGGCTGAGGTAACACGAGTTCTCCGGTGCTCCCATGGGAGGTGGCCCTAGACACATCTAAGTCCAAAAGGGTTTGCTTGTAGTCGTAATCTAAGTGTCCTTAACTTGTAATTTTCCAACCGCGACTTTTCCCATAGAAGTTAACGTTGATTCGCGCCTGTATTCTAACACTGCACGCGTCTCCCGTGGGTCCCCTACATCACTATCTTGGGTGGTTCCTTTGGGCCCAAGCACTTCTAAAGGCTCTAGGCCTTGTGTCTAGTTCAGTCGTGGTTCTTACACCACTTTATTGGTATATGCTTTGGTACGCCCCTAGGGCCCAAATGTGTATTTGTGCTTTTACTGTTGAATACTGACTTGTAACTTAAGTACTTCGAACTCCCGCCTCATAAAGAGACTAGAGGGGTGTGGTTGTCATTTCATTTGGTCATTCAAGAGATTATAGACTGGTAAAACAAGCTGCTTTACATTCCTTCAAGACTTAGCCTGAAGGCTGCTCTCCATAGCTACCACTAGGATAGCTTTCAATAAAGGATGCCTTTAACCTATCACCATAAGGGGTTGTTTGGACTGGTACAAGGTGCCCACTTTAATTAGTGGGCAGCATATACCAGGCCAACTTCTCACATTGGTGTGCTGCGTGTGGGATTCCAGCTTGCTATTGTTTTACCAGATAATCTCAATTGAATTGATCAACTGAAAACCACTAAAGGTACCTTAGGTACATATAATATCAAGCTTAGTATACAGTAAGTTCCACTGAACTTAGAGTTGTGTGTCAAGGGCTTAGCACACCCTTTCTACAACTCAAGAGAGTTTAGTAGGCCACACTAGTGTAGGTAGTGCAATACACCACACCACACTAGTAATGTCTAATCAGCCAGGAACTAGTGGGTCCCTGCCAGAAGCCAGTGGGCTTCTCCCCTGTAAGTATGAGGATCCCACGTTTGCTCAGCTTAGGGCCTTATGTTCTATTAGGAAGCTGAAGACAGGCAAAAGCCCAACCGCCAAGCATCTCTTGGAGATACTCAGGCTGAATGATCTCTCAGGGCCTAGTGGGTCTGAAGGGGTAGGTAGGGTGGGTGGGGCAGAAGTTGAGGGTGGACCTAGGGGTGGAACTCCCCCTGGCCCAACCTCTGCTGCTGACCAGACAGATGACAATGATCAGGATCTGGACAACCCAGCTCCACTGGATGAGGATGATGAGGAAGAGCACTCTCTCAAGGGAGTCTGTCCAGTCTACCTCATCTGTAGGGACCTCTATTTCTTCTCACAGAGGGAGGGAAACCTCCCAGGAGAGGAGAGAAAGACTGCTGAAGTATGAGCAAGCTCAGCTTCACCTCAGAAAACAGCAGATGGCCCTAGAAAAGGAAGCCCTAGAGCTCTACAGAGCTAGAAAAAGGAGGGGCTAGAGTCCCTTGGTGGCAGCAACTTCCCTAGAGATAGGGAGAGGTCTTATGGCCATAGAAACCTAAGTAAGATTGTCCCACCCTACCAGAGTGGGGATGACATCCACTAATGGATATCTGCCTTGGAGAGGACCTGTAAAGTACAGAGGGTCTCCCAAGGGCAGTGGGCAGCAATCTTATGGCTCTCCTTTGCAGACAAAGGTAGAGATAAGCTCCTTACTGTAAGAGAAGAGAATGCTGATGATTACCGGGTCTTGAAAAGTGCACTGATAGATGGGTTTGGCCTAACCACTGAACAATACAAGTTAAAGTTCAGGGATACCCAAAAGGCACAAAATGAAGTGTGGGTGGACTTTGTTGACTGTTCTGCTAAGGCTCTGGAAGGTTGGTTATTGCGCAGTAAGGTGTGTGATTTCACAGGGTTGTACAATATGATAATGAGGGAGCAGATTCTTAATAACTGTCAAAATCAGCTGTTGCACCAGTACCTGGTAGACTCTGATCTGACCTCTCCCCAATAATTGGGAAAGAAGTCAGACAAATGGGTCAGAACCAGGGTGAGGCAGAAGGTACAGAACCAAGGTGGTGACCCTAAGTAGCAAGATTCTAAGAACTCTGACAGGGTGGGGAGAAGGGTAAAGACCAGAAGTCTTCACAAGGGCCCCAAAAATCTTCTTCAGGTGGGGATTCACAGTCTAACAAAGGGAAAGGCCAAAATAAACCATGGTGCAAGGTCTGTAAGCAAAAGACACACTGGACCAGTCATTGCACCAAGTCCACAGAGAATACTCCAGCCCCTACCAATGCCCCTAAGGCACCTGCTCCCCCTAGTGCAGTTACAATTGGTGGTGGGAGTACACAAGCAAAGGGTTTAGTAGGGTTGACACTGGGTACTGAGTTGGACTCTGGCCTAGTCTGAGAAACCACTCAGGCTGTTCTTGTCTGTGATGGGGGCATAGATATGACCCCCTCTGTGAGTCCCAGTAACTTGGGCAAGTACAGGCAACAGCCTTTAATCAATGGAGTACAGGCTTTGGCATTCACGGACACATGAGCAAGTGTCACTATGGTGACAAAAGATCTTGAGGATCCTGGGCAGATTCTACTTGGTGAAATGTACCAAGTGACCAATGCTAGCAACGTCAGAACAGACCATTCTCTGGCAGTGGTTAACTTCTTCCGGGGAGGGGTAACTGGCCTTAAGAAGGCTGTGGTGAGTGCAGACCTACCAGTCGATTGCTTGCTTGGCAATGATCTAGAGACTTCAGCTTCGGCAGGAGTAGAACTCAGGACTCATGCAGTAATGCTGGACATCCCTGCAGATGTGTTTGCTGTGACCAGGTCACAGGCCAAAATGTCTGAAACGGAACAGGCCTTGGATTCTGGAACAATGGACCAAGTGCCATCCAAGAGGAGGAGCAGAAGGGTTAAGGCAGAGCCTTCCCCCCTGACTCAGAAGGAGGATAATTCTCTTGAGGGATATGATCACAGTCCTGAAGAAGGAACTGTCCCAGAGGAGCTTGAGCCTGATCAGTTTGAGTTCTTGGGGACAGGGGGCCTCTCCAGGGCAGATCTGAGCCAGGAGCAGCAGAGCTGCCCCTCTATTGAACCCCTCAGACAGCAAGCTGCTGCTGAGGCTGCTGGGAATGCTAGTGGTCCCCATAAGGTGTATTGGGATGATGGACTCCTGTACTCAGAGTGTAGAGACCCCAAGTCTGGTGCCACAAGGAGGTTGGTCATACCTCTGAAGTTCAGGGCCTGCCTATTGACCCTATCCCATGATATTCCTTTAGCAGGACACCTGCGCCAGAACAAGCTTTGGAACAGACTTGTCCCTCACTTTCACTGGCCCCACATGTCTGAAGACACAAAGGAGTTTTGGCGCTCCTGTGTAACCTGCCAAGCCAGTGACAAAGCAGGTGGCACTACAAAAGCCCCCCTGATACCACTACCTGTGGTGGGGGTGCCCTTTGAAAGGGTGGAGATTGACATTGTTGGTCCCATGGATCCCGAAAGAGCATCTGGACACAGATTTATCCTGGTGGTAGTGGATCATGCTACCAGGTACCCAGAAGCTATTCCCCTTAGGACCACTACAGCACCTGTGGTGGCAAGAGTGGGTTTTCCTAAGGAGGTAGTATCAGACAGAGATGCAAACTTTATGTCAGGTTACTTAAGAACAATGTGGAATGAGTGTGGAGTGACTTACAAGTTCACCATACCCTATCACCCACAATGCAATGGTTTGGTTGAAAGGTTCAACAAAACCTTAAAGGGCATGATTAAAGGGCTCCCAGAAAAGCTCAGGCGAAGATGGGACATTCTCTTGCCCTGCCTTTTGCTTGCATACACGGAGGTGCCACAAAAGGGGGTTGGCTACTGCCTCTTTGAACTTTTGTTTGGTCACCCTGTCAGGGGTCCATTGAGTTTGATGAAGGAAGAATGGGAGTTACATCTCAAGGCCCCAAAGCAAGACATAGTGGACTACATACTTGGTCTCCTCTCCAGGATGTCTGAGTACATGAAAAAGGCAACTAAAAACCTTGAGGCTAGCCAGAAACTGCAAAAAGCCTGGCATGACCAAAAGGCTGTACTGACTGTTTACCAGCCAGGACAAAAAGTGTGGGTGTTGGAGCCTGTAGTGCCAGCAGCTCTCCAAGATAAGTGGAGAGGACCCCACACTATTGTTGAACAGAAGGGAGAGGTTACTTACTTAGTAGACCTAGGAACTCCCAGGAGTCCCCACAGGGTTCTCCATGTCAATAGGCTAATGCCATATGTAGACAGGGCTGACATGGGCTTGCTCATGGCTACTGAAGAGGGACAGAAGGAAGAGAGTGACCCACTCCCTGACCTCCTCTCACAGAACCCTGATGATGGGTCAGTTGATGGTGTGGCCTTGGCAGGCAGCCTCACTGCCCAGCAGCAAACTGATTGCAGACAGGTGCACAATCAGTTCAGAAACATGTTTTCTCTGACTCCAAGTCAGACTATCTGGTGCACTCAATAAGTGGACACTGGGGACAGTCTGCCTATTAAAAATAAGATTTATAGGCAACCTGACCATGTAAGGGACTGTATCAGGACATAAGTCCAGAAAATGTTCAATTTGGGAGTTATTGAACCCTCAGAAAGCCCTTGGGCTAGTCCAGTGGTCCTTGTGCCAAAACCTCACACCAGTGGTGGGAAAAGAGAGATGAGGTTTTGTGTTGACTACAGGTGTCTCAATGCAGTCACTAGGACTGATGCCCATCCAATTCCAAGGGCAGATGAGCTTATAGGTACTTTGACCTCAGCCATTTACCTTAGCACATTTGACTTGATAGCTGGCTACTGGCAGATCAGACTAGCTGATGATGCAAAGCCAAAAACAGCATTTTCGACCCCAAATGGGCACTACCAATGTGTGGAGATGCCCTTTGGTTTGAAGAATGCACCTGCCACTTTCCAAAGGTTGGTGAATACAGTTCTCACCGGTCTGGAATCCTACAGTGCAGCTTATCCAGATGATATTGCTGTCTTTAGCTCCACCTGGGAGGATCACCTGGTCCACCTAAGGAATGTTTTGGAGGCCCTGCTGAAGTACCGGGTTTTTAGAACCCAGCGGTGCAGGGGAACACACCCGAAAACTTCGAGTTCTTCCTGTTTCAGACCCACAGAAACACAGAGTCTTCTAGGTGAAGTCAAAGATCGTATTTATTGGCTGCAGACCAATCACAGGTATCCGAGAAGTACAACACGATGTATGTTCTCAGGAGACTGCTCTCGAACCAAAAAACAGTCTTTTCTTATATACAGAATATTACGCTTCTGGGCAACACCGCCCCTATTTTACAAGTGGTCATTCACATATTTTCGCTTCAAAGAAACAGCAGAGCCATAATGACAATCCCACATTTCAGTTCATTAAGCACACAATCATTTTACCCAGCAAGGCTCAGAACCCTCATCAGATAACAGCGGACCCCAATAAAACGGGCACCTCCTGCTCGTAAAACAAGCCATAAAGTAGGAAATAGAGTCAGATGTGAAATAGCTTAGTCAGAGATCGTGTGGGAACAAGGACTTTATGATGGGTCGAGCCCTGATGCTAATCACATTAGGCCGCGGGAAAAGGAACTGACCGGACAGGATTGACCTCGGGCAGCGGAGTCACTTTGCACAGGTCATAGAGAAGTCACAGAAGGTGTACGTGTCCTTTAGGCCTAGGCATGGCCTTAGTGCGCAGCCTATGTGAGGGCAACCACAAAATGGCTACTGTTCTAAAATGGAACCCAACGGTTCGATATGTAGTGTCGTATACTCGGTGAATTCATCGGTGAAACATGATGAAAATACTCATATATACCGCATTAGTCAATTGCGGTTTGCTGATACTAAAATCAGCATGGTAGGGCCATGCTTCCAACATGGTTCCGAAATTTACAGTACCACAGACCCTCCTTTTGCCCTTACATAGGCAATAACTATACTCATACTAATCTGAGTCCAGGTCTATATTCATAAAGTCATGGAGATGTTGCTGTATCATCATCCTGTTGCTTAGCTTGTCCCTTGATACAGGTTTCCTTACACATGATGTAACACAGAGGCTACACATTACAGGAGCACACTGTATACATAGACAGAACAGGAAAAGAATGGCTAAGATCGTCCCAATGACTATTAGAATCTTCCATCCCCAAGCTGATATCAGTCCCCAGAACCACCCCATTATCGACCAATCTCCTTTATCCACGTGAATGGATTCGGAAATCTTATGCAGTTTGGAGATGGCTTGATAAACTGTCGGAGCGTTATCTGGTATGAAAATACAGCAGCTTGATTGGCTAACCTTACATACCCCACCACGGTCTGCTAGTATGACATCTAGAACCATACGGGTCTGCAACGTCATGAGGCGATCCGCTTGGAGCTCAGCTGTCAAGTTACCAAGGGCACCGGCCATTACATTAACAGTGGATTCAACTACACGAGTCAGTTGTCTCAGGTTCCTACTATTGACCATTGGTCCCCAAAACGGCAGGAAACCCAAGAAGAAGTCTCCCGCTTCCTGACCGGCAGTATCCTCTTGACTAACAATGCCTCTCACAATTCTGGTCTTGTGATAATCAGAGGCAGCAGTAAATGTCGGCGGTAGTAAATTCGCAACATAACACGTGCCCGAGAAATCAGGGGGCAACCATGTATATGCTCGGTCATTACAAACAAAGTATGTACCCTTGGCAGCCAAAAACACAGGAGAAAACTGTGATGGAAAAATTTACGTTTCAGTACAGTCACTCTTCCCTAGTTGAGCTCTTGGATTTTGTCCATTGCCTTGTAAACAAAAACGACCTATGTGGGATACGACCCAAATTGGAGATGAACTTCTACGCTGTTTCTCGCCCAGACTAATGCTATACCCCGTCGCGTTCCAACCTACATAAGCTCACAAATCATCCTTTGGAATAGATGAATATGCATCGATATCTCTGCTCATATCAGCAACTCCTCTCATCAGGGCTTTATTGTTTGAGCTAGGTCTTCTGGAACGCGGTGGTCGCGGGGAGTAGGTTTCAAGCGCAAAAAGAAACATAGTCTGGAATGCCCATGATGAACCATTATAGCTAAACGGCAACACTAGATATGGGATACCCTTATCAATGGTATGCGGCATCAAACCACACACCCAGCAATTCGTTGTATTCATAACTAGTTGGTGCTGGTGCAGGAGTTGAATGAATGAATTGTTTACAAATTCAGAACGTCTAGCTTGTTCGTGTTCAGGCAGAGGGTGAAAAGAGTGCGGGAAAACAGTAGGAGGAGGTGTGGGCTGTACAGTGGGTGCAAATGACACTTGGAAAGACAATAATACACAACCTACAGAGAACATCATTATGCTAAATAGTACAAACAGACATAATATTACAAAACGTTTGCTATTCATTATTTTACATATTCTGCTCTTGAATTTTGTTTCCTCAGCGGGTCTCTCCATCTCAAAAAACTCCATCCTCTAATCGTGCTGCTCGAGGCGGATGAGTGTCTTCTGCTAAGGAGTACACCTGTCAGTCCAGGGAACGCCCTAGACCAACCAGAACCGTTGACCTAACGTCTCCGGCTTGTACCCCAAAGTCTTAGCACCGCGACCCTGCAGCTGATCCCGGATGGTGGTTCAAAAAATAAAAATAAAAGGTTTCTCAGATGAGAGAGCTGCGCTATCCAAAAATATCAAAGGAAAGAAATTTTTATTTGTCCATAGTCCTTGACCTCAAATTATACCTCTTTTTCCCAGGTACTGTCTGGTCTTGAAACAAGAGTTCAGGCTCTGTGGTGTCCAATCGAATTGATGGCGGCACAGCTTCCTGCAGAATGTCGTCGTTTTCTCGTTCTGAAGTTGTGCCTTTTACGTGTGCATCGCTAAATGGCACAAAACGAGGCACAGTGTCAGTTTCAGAATCAGCGATACCCTCCTGGACCCACCGGTCATATGGTAGAGGCAAAGGGATCCTCTTGCAATGTATGCCGTGTATCCAATTCTTTTTCCCTTTCACTCGAACCGCTGATCTTGTCGAGAGAAGGACGAGGTGAGGGCCGGTCCAACGGGGCTCATCATTTTTCGTACGTTGAAAATTTTTAATCAGCACCCACGATCCAGGATTGATAGGGTGTCCTGGAGCTTCAGAGGCCTGAGGCAGAGTATAGTGAACCTGTTGGTGTAAGACACGCAATTTAGCCGTCAATTCATATAAATAATCAAGCAGTACTGGATGTTCGATTTCGCTGAATTTTGTCGGTCTTGGCACACCCCATACATTGGCCGGGCGGCCAAATACAATTTCGTAGGGACTAAGGGCCACATGTAGGTAAATTACATTTACCGATTCTAAAATACCGAATTTTACCGATTCGGTATTTTAGAATCGGTAAATGCAATGTAGGTAAAAAAAATACTGATTCGGTAAGTGTCTGTATCTTAGAATCGGTATTTACCGATTCGGTAATGGTAACCTGTATCTCATTGATTCCTATGGGCCAGGAGGCCCATAGGAATCAATGGGAAGCCAGTTACCATTACCGAATCGGTAAATACCGATTCAGTAATGGGGGGAGCTCAATCAAGGGTGGCAGGGTGTCACATTGACACCCTGTTGCACCCCTGATTCCTGCATGTGTGCACATGTGGCACACATACATACCCTAAGGGCATGTGTGTCTGCCACATTGCACACATATACGGGCCAAAAAATGCATTTACTGAGACATTCGTCATTTACCACCAACTTCCAGTTGGTGGTAAATAACGAATCCCCACACCCACCACACACTCCCCCTACATCTCATTTCTGTATTCGGAATTTACCGAATCGGTAAAATTACCGATTCTGTAATTTTACCGATTCGGTAAATTACCGAATACAGAAATGATCCCCCTACATTACAAAAGCCTGAATACCGGTCGGTAACGGTATAATTACCGAAAATCGTCCGTTACCGACCGGTATTAGGCTACCTACATGAGGCCCTAAGTCCCACTCGCGAATGCACAGTCATTCTTGTTGATAGGAGTGCTAAGGGCAGAGCGTCAGGCCATTTAAGACCCGAGCTCGCCTGAATTTTGGCCAACTTAAGTTTCAAAGTGCCTTTGTAGCACTCTACTAATCCAGCTGATTGGGGGCGATTTGCAGCGTGGAACTTCTGCTTAATGCCTAGTCCCTCACACACATTCTTCATCACTCGACCTACAAATTCACTCCCATTATCACTCCATACCATCCTTGGCATTCCAAACCTAGGGAAAAATTCTTTCACAAGGGCTTTAGCTCTGGATAAGGCAGTATTGTCTTTTAGGGGATATGCTTCTATCCATCTTGAAAAAGCGCAAACAACAACCAGTACATATTTCAAATTGTTGCACCTTTCCATGTGGATGAAATCTAGTTGCAAAACCTCAAATGGATATGATGGAGGTGCAAAATGACCAGCTGGAGTTGGGGTTCCCCTACCAGGATTGTATTTCAAACATACCATGCAATTTTTGACCACATTCTCCGCACACTTGGGAATTCCAGCATTCTGCCATACTGGAGCCAACAACTTACAAATCCCTTTCACACTGATATGTGCCATTCCATGTGCCATCGTAACCACTGGAAGCACATATGCATCAGGTAACAACCATCGCCGGTGTTCTGACAAATCAACCCAACAACCATTTTCGTCCAATTTACCCTTACTTTCTTTCCACATACTCAATTCTTTCTCTGTAGCTTCAGCTTGAAGGGACTTCACACTCTCTATCGTGTCTTCACACATTCCAACATCACCAACCCATCTTGCAGGGCCTGCAACATACATTCGAGTTGTAACATCTTTCGCTGTTTCTTTCGCGATTTCGTCAGCAAATGCATTACCACGATCAACATCATCGGTAACCTTCTTGTGTGCACTGCATTTCACAATCGCGACTTGTAACGGCAAGGTCAGTGACTCAAGGAGATCATTCACCAACTGACCATTCTGAATCTTAGTTCCATGCGAGGTCAGGAACCCACGTTCTTTCCACAAACGCCCAAAACTATGGGCCACGCCAAAAGCATACTGACTGTCAGTATATATGTTCACTTTCATTCCTTTGGACAACACGCATGCTCTTGTAAGTGCAATTAATTCTGCTGCTTGAGCCGAATTATGTGGTATACGTGCAGTTTCAACAATCGTGTGCAAAGTCGTGACAGCATATGCAGCAGTCGTATCACCATTCGGAAGCTTGAAGCACGAACCATCCACCCATAAGGTACCATCACACGCAACCAGGGGAGTATCTTTAAGATCCACTCTCCCTTTTGTTTCTTCTTCTGTTCTGAACAGACAATCATGCTGTTCAATCTCATCTGTGTCTGCTGAAATTGGCAATAATGTAGCTGGATTCAGCGTGTTGCACCTTTTTATGTGCACATTTATTTATTTATTATTTATTTAGCGATTTATAGAGCGCCTGGTGACCCGGAGGCATCCCCGCGCTATGAAATCAGTGGAGATCTGAGGGGAGGGGGAGGGATACTATTTGGGAAAAGGAAAGTTTTCAATCTTTTACGAAAGAGGAGGTGACAGGATTCCAGACGCAAGCTGCGAGGAAGTGAGTTCCATCCTGAGGACGCTTTGACCGCAAAGCGTCGCCCACCGGTGCGTACCTTCCTGAATCTAGGGACAGTGGCCAGGCGTTCGTTGTCCGAACGCAGGAGTCTGGGAGCTTTGTAGGGGGTAACCATGTCTTTCAGGGCAGCTGGGCCTACACCGTTGATGAGTTTGTGGGCAGTGCACAGAGCCTTGAATTCTACCCTCTGGCGCACAGGAAGCCAATGTAGGGCCTTGAGGGCAGGCCTGGCCGAAGCTCTGGGGGGGAGACTCATAATGAGCCGCGCCGCCGCATTTTGAGTGCGTTGGAGTTTCGCCAAGGTGGATTCGGGGGCACCGAGGTAGACGGCGTTGCTGTAGTCTAGCCGGGCAAGAATGAGACCCTGAACCAGTAGTTTTCTGGATAGGGGAGGAAGAAGTGGAAGGATCTTGCGGATGGATCGCATGAGTCGAAAACAGATTCCTGCTGTTTTGGCTGCCTGGGTCTTCATGGTCAGCTCAGGTTCCAGCCAGACTCCCAGTGTCTTAATTTCCTTTTTCGGGGTTGGCACCTCACCGAAAACATCTGGCCAGACCGACGGGGGAATGGTTGTCCATTTCTTGCCCGTGAGCATGATTTCAGTTTTCGCTCCGTTGAGCTTCAGAGAGGACTCGCTCATCCAGCTGTGAACGTCCTGGAGGCAGTTCAATAGGTTGTCTGGGTGGTTGTCAAGGTGAGATAATGAGACGACCAGTTGCATGTCGTCCGCATAGCTCACTATTTTTATCCCGTAAGGGGTAATGACATCCTCAAGGGGGGCCATGTAAACATTAAACAGGGTGGGACTAAGCGAAGACCCCTGGGGGACTCCGCTTGAGAGTGGTAGAGGGGCAGAGTGTGAGTTGCCGTCCCAAACCTGGAATGAGCGGCCTGATACAAAAGAGTCTATCCAAGCGAGCGCAGCGTCCGCGATTCCTGCCCTGGCCAGACGATGGAGAAGGACACGGTGGTCCACCGTATCAAAGGCTGCACTGAGGTCCAGGAGGATCACTGCCACTGATCCTCCTGAATCCAGAATGCACCTTGCCTCCTCGATGACAGCGAGGAGTGCGGTGTCCGTGCCATGGCCGGGGCGGAATCCAGTTTGAGACTGACGCAGGAGTTTGTTGGTCTCGAGGTACTGGGAAAGTTGCACATTAACCAATTTCTCAGCCATCTTGCTGATGCATGGGAGAAGCGAGATTGGTCTGTAGTTGGCCATGTCATCAGGGTCCAGTTGAGGTTTTTTGAGAAGAGCCTTGACAACAGCGCTCTTCCAGTTCGGAGGAACAGAGCCTTGCGAAAGAGAGATGTTGATTAGTTCCATGATAGTGGGAGCTATGCTAGGGGACACTGTTTTTAAGAATCTTACAGGGGCAGGGTCAAGGGGAGAGCCGCTATTCATCTTGGCCAGTGTAGAGACTACTTTGTTCAAAGATACTGCTCTAAATGTGGACAGCTGAGGGTGTAGGCTGTTACCCATAGGGTTAGTGGCCGCCTCTTTGTCTGTGTGGTTGGATGGACTGGTAGGTGGGAGGGAGGCTAGTATCCGGGCAATTTTGGAATCGAAGTAGGTAGCCAGTTCCTTACTTCTGTCCGGAGGAGGTGGGTGCGATGAGGGTGACACTGGTATTTTAAGGAGTTCTTTGGCTATGAGGTAAGATTCCCTCGCCGAGTTGGAGGAGTTTTTTATTCTGGTGTCATAGTAGGCGGCTTTGGCAAGCTTCAAGGTGGATTTATAGATTCTTACCGAGCTGCGGTAGGCGTCCTTACTGGCATGGAGCCAGTCCTTTCTCCACAATCTCTCTGCTTTTTTGCACTCTTTGCGGAGAGATCTGAGTTCAGGGGTGTACCAAGGGGCAGAGCCCATTTTCCCGTTTTTTTCCTCACGAGTTTTTATGGGGAGGATGGAGTCGAGGGAGGTGGAGATCCACTCCCTGAACTGTTTGTCCGCAGTGGTCGGGTCATCCGGGAGCCTAGGGGTTGTTGAGTTTAGGGCTCTGGACCAGTCCTCCGCCGAGAGTCTGGCCCATGCCCTATCCCTAGTATAGGTGGCTGGTTTGTGGGGTTTCCTGAATACCCCTGGTAAGTGGATAGTGACCAAAAAGTGGTCCGTCCACAGGAGTGGGAGAGAGTCTTTAATTTGTAGGGGATGGATGTTAGTGAACACTGGGTCTAACAGATGTCCCTTATTGTGTGTGGCTCCGGAGTTGGCAAGATGGAGGCCGTATGCCGCCAGGTCATTGATCAAGTCGGATGCCCCTGTGTCTAGAGGGTCGTCAAAGTGTATGTTTAGGTCTCTTAAAATCGAGAAATTGGAAGTAAGATGGGCCAAGGATGATACGGATTCCAGGAGAGCGACCGCAAAGGGGCCAAAATAGCCGGGGGGCGATATACCAGTAGGCCAGACAGGGTACTGGTCGGGGCTAACTGGATGGTAAAGAGGCAGCTTTCAGAGTCCAGGATTTGGGCATCGCTAGCTCTGCAAGAAAGGTGATCCCGGTAGATAATGGCTAGTCCGCCTCCTCTGCCGGAGGGGCGTGTTTGGGACTGGATAAGGAAGCCCGGGGGAAGAGCCATGACTACATCCGAATTCGAATGGTCGGTAATCCACGTTTCTGTAAGGAACAGTATATCCAGGTCGTGGTCTGCTATGAGGTGATTAATGAGCAGGGCATGCATGGGTAGCGACCTGCAGTTTAATGTGGATATTTTAAGGCCCGGGGGTGAGACTGGGGGTTTGGGGAGTTGTAACTGGACTGGGTTGCAGATAATGCAGCTAGTAAAGGGTCCGTTTAGATCGTGTACATAGTTGCAAGTGCTGTCGTTAGTGGGTCTGAGACTAAGAAGGTCTCAACGGGAATAGCTTACCCTTGTGGGAGCTGGATCCGGCATAGATTCTGGCCCTAAGCCCGGTCGTGCGCGGACGGGCGCAGACGGGCTTGCCTTAGGCGCGGCTTCGGCGCACAAACGGTGCTCCCGCTGCGCTTGTCCGCTGCGCTTGCGCGGCAGGCACATTTGTAGGGGGTGTAGGGGGCATGGCCTCCCGTATGGGCGTGTCTCCGCCTTGAACTGCGAAGGAGGGAATCCCTGGTGCAGCGTTAAGATCCGCTGTGTCAGGGGGTCTGCGGGGGACTGCTCGGCGCGGTGCACAGTGCCCGTGAAGTGAGTAATAAGGTTTTTTTTTTAAAAGAATCAAACACAATTTTTAAAAGAGTAAATCCTCCGGCTTTCCGCCTCAGAGGTCAGCACAATCTACTGTCGCGCTTTTCGATCGGCGCTTAAGTAGGCTCGCGGGTGGGCGTGGCCTCAGGTGGGCGTGGCCTCCCGTATGGGCGTGTCTCCGCCTTGAACTGCGAAGGAGGGAATCCCTGGTGCAGCGTTAAGATCCGCTGTGTCAGGGGGTCTGCAGGGGACTGCTCGGCGCGGTGCACAGTGCCCGTGAAGTGAGTAATAAGGTTTTTTTTAAAAGAATCAAACACAATTTTTAAAAGAGTAAATCCTCCGGCTTTCCGCCTCAGAGGTCAGCACATGGTTCGCTAACCGTGTCAATTCATACCCTGACAATCGAGCACTAGTTAAGTGCTGTGTCTTCTTGGTCCTGTTTAGCAATGTGTCCACTGCATGAGGAACCATTACGATCAATGTGTTATTCATCACTAATCCAGCAGACTGTCGAATAGACACAGCTGCTGTGGCTGTAGCTCTCAAACAAATTGGCAATGCCCTCGTTACCGGATCCAAAGTCGACGAAAAATACGCGCATGGACGCGGTCTGTCTCCAAAAGGCTGTGTTAACACTGATAATGCGCAACCTTCCTTTTCATGAACATACAATGTAAAAGGCTTACTGTAGTCGGGGGTACCCAACACAGGAGCTGAACATAATGCCTTGCGCAATTCCCAAAAACTTTTCTGACACTCTTCAGACCATGGGACAGGATTCGGTGTATCTTTACATGTTAATGCTATCAAAGGTTTTGCCAGCAAAGAAAAACTCGGGATCCAGTGCCTACAGTATGAAGTAATGCCCAAGAAAGCACGCACTTCTCTCTGTGTTCTTGGCACGCTCAATTGTGCAATGGCCTGGATTCTTTCTCGGGTCAGTTTCCTTCCCTCCTTCGATAAGAGATGACCTAAATAGGTCACTTCTTGTCGACAATATTGCAGTTTCGAGAGAGACACTTTGTGATGAAAGGCGGACAAATGACGCAACAATGCCAATGTAGCTTTTTTACAAATCTCCTCAGTATCTGCGGCGATTAGTAAGTCGTCAACATACTGAATAAGGGTAGCGCCACTAGGTAAAACAAGTGCATCAAGCTGCGCTTTTAAAGCCTGACTGTATATTGATGGACTTTCACAGTAGCCCTGTGGAGCGCGTTTAAAACGGAAGCTTCGACCTCCTAAACCAAAACCAAAAATATCCCTGCTCTCCTCTGCAATCGGGATGTTAAAGAAAGCATTCTTTAAATCGATCACTGAGAACCAAGCAGCGGAAGCTGGAATCATAGTTAACAAGGCAGTTATATCAGGGACAACTGGAAACTGCGGCACAACTATCTTATTGACTTCTCTAAGATCAATCACGAACCTGTAAACAGGTGGCTGAGAAGGGTCAGTACGTTTTAAAACAGGTAAAACAGGACTATTGCAAACGTTGCCTCTTGTCTCTTCAATTACATCCTTTTCAATCAAATCATAGATGATTGCTAACAACGCTTTTTCACCTTCATTAGAGATCTTGTACTGGGGAATGTGTGGCAATTTAACATTGGCTTTCAAAGTGACCACATATGGCGGTATTTCCAAGAGACCCACATCATTAGGACCAGTAGCCCAAAGGACATCCGGAAGAGACGACAATTCAGCTGGCAGTTTATTCTTCGACAAATACATTGGAGAAATCACTTCCCTACCCAATGTAAGTTGTACTCCCGAGGGAGAACAATATAATGTCGCATGTAATCTTTTTAACAAATCCAATCCCAACAGGTTTTCACCACAACCTGTCGTTAGGATAAGGGGTGCTTTCAGCTCACAAGGTCCAACAGAAAGGGGCATAGGACTAGAGATCGGGTTCCTAACCGGGGCGCCAGAAAAACCTACTGAAACATTCATTTCGCCAGACAAAGGCGCGCCAGGGAGTTTTGAGTGCATAATAGAACTCTTTGCAGCACCAGTATCCAGCAGAAAGGGCTCTGACACACCCGCTGTAGTCACCTTAACATACGGTCCGCTCTGATCCACTGGCACTGAAACAACTCCCTCTCTCTGTCTATGGCTGTCCTAGTAATCATTACCTTCCACATTTTCGTCCTCTGCATAATAGTCATTATTATAGTACTGAGCCGTCCTACCAGTTTCATTGGCTTGCTGATGAAAGCTATTCATCGTATTTTGAGGCGGAAGAGGACACGCGTCCTGGGGAACATTTCCACGCCCTCTACCTCTAGGAGCTTGCTGAGCACCTCTACCTCTTGCGCCATAAGCATTATTAGTACGTTGCAACAATCTAGGACAACTATACTTAAAATGACCTTCTTCTTTAAAATACGAACATTGATTGGGACCTACAGGAACACGCGGTTGGGAATACTCGAACCTTTGCATGTTTCTCTGGAACTGTTGAGATTGCTGATAGTTACTCTGACTACCGCGTGGTTGGTAGGCCTGCTGTAACAGAACCTTCGTCTTTAATTCTTTTGTTTTCTTGTCTGCTCTATCCTTCTCATCCTTATCCCTATTTTCGTAATACTGTGCAGTAGCCAGTATTTGCGCCGATGAGGAAACAGCCCAAGAACTCTCTGAATCTTTTAATTTCTTACACAATTCGGGAAGCAAATTATGCACAAATTTATCAACAAATAACCGTTGACCACCTTCAGTACTCATGTCTTGACCACTGTGGTCGATAAATGTTTCTTCAAACCTGGTGAAGAAATCGGACACTGTTTCATCTTTCTTCTGTTTGCATGCGGATAATTTATCCCAATTCAGACGCATCGCGGGCATTAAAGTTTTCATGTAGGTAATAATTCTATCAGGGAGTTCTGCTACTAAGGGCTCAGGTTTCGCACCACCAGCTTGTCTAGTGTCTGTAGCAATGATATTAGCCCATGTGCCACCTAATTTTGCAGCGTGATCTATATTACGAATCGATCCCCATAAAGGCTGTGGAACAACATTCCCGAACAACATATCTATGTCAGCTAGATTCATGACACACGATTCTGCAGTCTGTGATAACTCCTTATAATATCCTGCAGGGTTTTTACGGGGGTAAGGCAATGATTGCTTAAGGGCTAAGACTTCTGATCGCTTCCAAGGAACATGTACCCAAACACGCTGAAAATATGGCTGAACAGGTGGGTTAGCAGCCAAATCACCAGGTCTCCAAACTGGAGGAACCTCCCGCATCGGATATTGGCGCGCTTTTTCCTTTTTCCCTACAGGGAACTCCTGTTCAAACAACGACTGGCGACAATCCCCATTCCTAAAGGACAACAATGTCGCAACTGCTTTATCAACATCGGGGCCCACAATCGTGCCTTTTTCAAAATCGAACCGCACATGACACAACTCCTGCGGGCTTGAATCTACACCATGGTCTTCATTTCCTCACAGAGGAATTCACACATTTTCTCAAACACATACCTCTGTTTTGGGGCTTCCCATTGGTGAAAAACATTAACAACTGACTCTACATCATAGCTTGAAGGAAAAACAATCCATCTACGTGCCATATGGTCTAATACTTCTTTCTCTCCAGAATCAGGCAGCAGACTACGCAACTGCTTACTTTGTGAACCAGGGGTCGTACTAGATGACCCAAAGAGAGGCGATATTAAACTAGTGACCGCACTAGCTATTCGTTGTCGCGTAGAAGGAGAAGTTGAGGCAAGAACGGGGGGAAAGACAGAGGGAAGAAAAACGGGTGCAGAGACAGGTACAGTGGTAGTATCAGGAAGAATGCCAAGAGAGGCAGCTGATGTACTAGGTAAAGTCGCAGGAAGCACAGAAGAGACAGGTAGCGAAACTGGCGGCCCTTGAGAGGGCTGCACCATAGGAGCCGGCTGAGGAGGAGCTGGAGGCTGTGGGAAAGCTTGCGGCAAATTAACTGGAGGCTGTGCATTTAAAGGTTGCGGAGGTGCTGTAGCATTTTGCGCATACGGGGGTGGCGAACTTAGCAAATGTGACATTAGGGGATCTTTCTCCTTTTCTTTTGACGCATCTTGCTGAAGGGGCGGCAAAACTGGGTAATATTTATCAATGACTAGTTTGCGTTGCCTGTGCAACTGCTCATTCATTTGGTCCTCTTCATTATCTTTAAACTGCAAAGCTGCTTGCATTATCGACATACTTTTCTCTTTTTTTTTTTCTTTGCTAATTTAATTTCTTTCTGTTTGGCTTCCTTTCGCCATAGGCGGAAAGAATCAAACATCGCCGGCCGGGCTTTCTTCTTAAATAATTTAACTTCTAAGTTATCTAGGATTTCTGTGTCGAAACTACCATTTTGGGGCCATTTTAAGACACCATCCTTCCTGGTATATCGGATCCATACTTCATTATACGAAATGGGGCCCACGCCATGTTTCACATAAAGCTCATAAGTTGGAGTTCCAATTGGAGGAACCGGACACGAATCCTCTAATCGGGAATCCCTTTTACAACCCAAACAAAACAAATTTCCAAATATACTAGAACCAGGCATCTTCGCTCACTAGTCTAGTTTCAAACTTCAAAGGATTATCGAATACGATAGTCTCGTGAATACACGAGTCCTTCGGCTTTGGCACTTGCAAGTTCCAAATCAAAGCGATCCCGAAGGATACCAAAATCCCGAAGGATACCAAACAAACTGGGAGACGCTCCACTTATGCTTAACTGAGGTATCGATGACGTCACCAGAAGACTCTCTCAATTGTTTCGCTCTACCATATCGTCAAGGGTCCAAAACAGGGCGATAGTCAGGGCAGCAGTCCTTTGTAGCCGTCGGGACGCGGAGAACCTCGCAGAAAAGACTTTCGGACCACGTCGACATGCAGGGGTCGATGAAGTGGCGGCCTTCCTCCAGAATTTCCACACGAAGCTCCTCACGAACCTCTGGCTTGGACCGGTACCGCTGAAATCGCCCCGAGTTGGGCGCCAACTGAAGTACCGGGTTTTTAGAACCCAGCGGTGCAGGGGAACACACCCGAAGACTTCGAGTTCTTCCTGTTTCAGACCCACAGAAACACAGAGTCTTCTAGGTGAAGTCAATGATCGTATTTATTGGCTGCAGACCAATCACAGGTATCCGAGAAGTACAACACGATGTATGTTCTCAGGAGACTGCTCTCGAACCAAAAACCAGTCATTTCTTATATACAGAATATTACGCTTCTGGGCAACACCGCCCCTATTTTACAAGTGGTCATTCGCATATTTTCGCTTCAAAGAAACAGCAGAGCCATAATGACAATCCCACATTTCAGTTCATTAAGCACACAATCATTTTACCCAGCAAGGCTCAGAACCCTCATCAGATAACAGCGGACCCCAATAAAACGGGCACCTCCTGCTCGTAAAACAAGCCATAAAGTAGGAAATAGAGTCAGATGTGAAATAGCTTAGTCAGAGATCGTGTGGGAACAAGGACTTTATGATGGGTCGAGCCCTGATGCTAATCACATTAGGCCGTGGGAAAAGGAACTGGCCGGACAGGATTGACCTCGGGCAGCGGAGTCAGTTTGCACAGGTCATAGAGAAGTCACAGAAGATGTACGTGTCCTTTAGGCCTAGGCATGGCCTTAGTGCGCAGCCTATGTGAGGGCAACCACAAAATGGCTACTGTTCTAAAATGGAACCCAAAGGTTCGATATGTAGTGTTGTATACTCGGTGAATTCATCGGTGAAACATGATGAAAATACTCATATATACCGCATTAGTCATTTGCGGTTCGCTGATACTAAAATCGGCATGGTAGGGCCATGCTTCCAACATGGTTCCGAAATTTACAGTACCACACTGCAAAAGGCCGGCCTCACTTTCAAGGCCACCAAGTGCCAGATAGGGCAGAGTCAGGTTGTGTACCTGGGCCACCTTGTAGGTGGAGTCCAGGTTCAACTACTGCAAAGCAAAATCCAGACCATCATGGACTGGGTTGCTCCAACCACCCAGACTCAGGTGAGAGCCTTCTTAGGCCTGACTGGGTGCTATAGGAGGTTTGTCAAGGGGTATGGATCAATAGTGACACCCCTGAATGACTTAACTTCTAAGAAAATGCCCAAAAAGGTTTAGTGGACAGCTAGCTGTCAAAAGGCATTTGATGACCTGAAGCAGGCCATGTGCACTACTCCCATTCTACAGAGTCCTGATTACTCCAAGAAGTTCATTGTCCAGACAGATGCATCTGAATTGGGGGTAGGGGCTGGACTGTCACAATTGAATGATGAAGGTCAGGATCAGCCGGTAGCTTTCATAAGCAGAAGGCCGACCCCTAAAGAGAAACATTGGTCAGCCTTTGAGAGGGAGGCCTTTGCTGTGGTTTGGGCTCTGAAGAAGTTGAGGCCATACTTGTTTGGTACTCATTTCCTTGTTCAGACAGACCATAAGCCCCTCTTATGGCTAAAACAAATGAAGGGTGAAAACCCCAAACTGCTTAGGTGGTCCATTTCCCTACAGGTGATGGACTTTACAGTGGAACATAGACCTGGGAGTAACCATGCCAATTCAGATGGAGTCGCTAGGTATTTCCACTTAGAACATGAAGACTCAACTGGTCAAGGTTAGTTTAATCTCCCTGCGTTTGGGGGGGTTGTGTAGGAGAGTAGGATCTGCTTCACATGGGTACCTCTACTTTTTGCTGGTGTTTCACTGTTTTCTTACCTTAGTCTGGCTGTGGCCCTGCTATTCAGGGCCCCAGTCTATCTGCTTTCTCTGTAAAATGGTTTCCATGTACATTAGGTACATCTCTAATTCGATTCTGGAGTGCCTTATAAGCCCCTAGCATATGGTATACTATATACCTAGAGCATAGGTACCTCAGAGGCCTACCAGAGGCTGAAGCATGCATTATGCCACCCCTGGGAAGCACTCCAAAATGGCACCACGGGTCTGCTACTGCACCCCTTACTGTGATAAAGGTTACCTTTATCACTATAGATATACAGACATATGAACCTATATGTCACTCCTATGACAGGCCTTATCAATCCTGAAGGCAGAGTGCTTGGTTCTTATGTGAGAGGGTGCCCCTGCATGAGCAGAGCCCCTCTGCAGTGTTCAGAGATCCTTCTCTGATGCTGTTTGTAGTGCAGCCTGACCATATACTCTTTAGTGCATTATAACCAAACGGTAAATGCTAACATTGGACTGGCTGCACGGAAACATATCGTGTTTGGTGTCAAACACCTTGGAATCATACCCCCAAACCAGTAAATGATGTGGTAGTATGATCCCACCCTTCTAGAGGAAGAGACATGACAGCACTGGTATAACCAGTAGAAACTTAATAGAGCCCTGGCATCACAAAATGGATGCTGCAGCCACAGACACGGGTCTGGCTCCTGCTGCTGACCAAAACTCCGGCAGGGGAGGCCTGGACAATAGGTTTCCTGTCACAGGGAGGTGTAACCACCTCCCAGACAGCTTTTTGTGTATTGGGGCTGGGTGGGAGCACTCTCTGAGTGCTTTGAGGTCCTGCACTGGGGGCACATTTGGTGTCCCTGTGCATAGTCCAGCTCAAACTGGTTCAGGGGCTTCCAGCCCCTGCTGTGGTGTGAAACTGGACAAAGGAAATGGGTGTAGCCACCCCTCTTTCCAAACCCTCCCATAGGTGGGTCCCCAGAGTATGTTCAACCCCCTACCTTAGTTTAAATATGGGACCCCAGTCCTTAGGACTTTAGATTACCCTGCACAAAACTCTGAAGCTGAATCCTGGACCTTCGAAGCTCTGCTCAACACCAAAGGACTGAAGAAATCTCCCTTGGGGACAAGGAGTGCCCCTGCTTGCCAGGCACCAACGAAGCAATTTGCCAGTCTGCATCATTGAAGCTCCCTCCGGACTCTGAAGTATTTGCAGCCCAGGAAGAGGATTTACAGGCATCTCAAAGACTGACCCGAGTCCCCAGCAGAGCTGAGACCCACAGCCCTTGTGAGTAGCGTGGAACCGGAACTGGAGAAGTGTGGCTCACTGGTTAGAGGCGGCAGACCCGTAAGCAGAGGACGGCCCGGGACCAGGGTTCAATTCCCGACGCGGCAGGGTCTTGGACCAGGGTCAGCGGACTCGATAATTCTCGCTTCGGTGCCTACTCTAGTCAGGGACCACACTTGGCAACTCTGGGCATTAGCTTGCCTCATCTTCACAACGGCCCCCCCAGACTGCCAGGGATGCTTGGTCGCACCTTGGAGATACCCATTAGGGGCCATCTCTCAGGGTGAGCCAGGACGGGTTCCCCAGCGGTCGAAGCGCAGAGATACTCCTCCGGGAGTCGATTCTAGCGCTATATAAACCCACAATTAAATTAAATTAAATTAAACTCCTGGTCATCGTACATTTCTGCAAGTGCAATGACCTCTCGACGTCTCTTGAAGTTGTTCTTGGGCTGACTTGTAGCCCCCACCTCAAGCACTGAATCCACAGAAGATTGTCACCCGGTCATTCTGAGTGACCCGTGGGCCGCCATTTTGTGTTTTGTCTCAAGGTCCCTTCGCGATCCCTGTTCCGTTGAATGGTGGGTCTCTGAGGGGGTAACTTTGTATTTCCTTGGGCTTTCATGATTGCTCCAGACATGCCCTGACTCCCTACCAAGTGGTGAGTCCCACAGACTTTGCTGGTCAGCACAGAAGCATCTGTCTCATTTCTGCATGGGTTGCTGTTGCCAAGGCTTGTTTTGTCCAATCCGGGCACTGACGCTGCAGTGCTCGACATCTTTCATGGGACAGCTAGAATCCAGCTCCTGGTCATCCTCGACGCCTCCTGGTCCTCGTGGCTGAAGAGTCAAGCTTCACCTCTTTCACCTGAAATTACCCGACAACGGTGGGCATCTGCTCATTGCCTTCCTGGTCACTGGCAAGTGACCCAGACTCTATCGCCTCTGCTTTCACATTCTTCTCATCTTCAATCCATTCTTGGATCTCTTCGGACACTTCGCATCTTCACGGCAGCAGCACTTCTTCTCCAGCTCCCATTGAAATCGACGACGCAACCCGACACCAAAAGACACCTATGCACCCGGCTTCCCTGGGTGAGGTAACATGAGTGCTCCAGTGCTCTCGTGGGTGCTAGCCCTAGAACTTCTTACATCCAAAAGGGTTTGGTCCTGATTCATTTCTAAGTGTCCCTAATCTTTAAAAATCTAACGCAACTTTCCCAATAGAAGCTGACTGAAGCTCGCGACTGTGTTCACACACTGCACACGGCCCCCCTGGGTCCCCTATGTCACTACCTTGGGTGGTTCCTTGGGGTCCCAGCGATCTACAGGCTCTAGGCCTTGTGTCTAGTTAAGTCGTGGTTCTTATACCACTATTGTAGTATATGGTTTGGCTTGCCCCTAGGACCTGACGTGTATTTGTGCTATTTTACTGTGATTATCGAAGTGTAACTTATGTGTTTTGACCTTTAGTCTCATAAAGAGACTAGGAGGGTGTGTTTAGTAATAAATACATATATTTTATATATATACCTGGTGTGGATATCTTTCATTTAGTGACTCAAGAGATTATAGACTGGTAAAACAAGCTGCTTTACATTCCTTCAAGACTTTGCCTGGAGGCTGCTCTCCATAGCTACCACTAGGATAGCTTTCAATAAAGGTTGTCTTTAACCTATAACCAATAAGGGGTTGTTTGGACTGATACAAGGTGCCCACTATAACTAGTGGACAGCATATATCAGGCCAACTTCTCAAATTGGTGTGCAGCGTGTGGGATTCCAGCTTGCTATTGTTTTACCAGATAATCTCAATTGAGTAACTAACTGAAAACCACTAAAGGTACCCTAGGTACATATAATACAAGCTATAGAATACAGTAAGTTCTACTGAACTTAGAGTTGTGTGTTAAGGGATAGCACACCCTTTCTACAACTCAAGAGAGTTTAGTAGACCACACTACAGTAGGTAGTGTAATACACCATTCACACTAGTAATGTCTTCAAGGCCAGGAACCAGTAGGTCCTTGCCAGAAGCCAATGGGCTTCAAGATTCCCAGTATGATAGACTCCCATTCATGGAACCGAGAGCATGACGTACAACTAGGAAACTGAAGACAGGCAAAAGTCCAACCACTCAGCATCTCAGAGAGGTTCTCAGGCTGGATGACCTTAGCAGATCTTTAGGATCTGAAGGGCTAGGCAGAGTGGGTGGGACAGCACATGAGGAAAGGCCTAGGGGTGTAATTCCCCATGACCTGACCTCTGAGGCTGGCCAGGAAGATGAGAATGATCTGAACCTGGAAAATCCAGTTCCCCTAGACAGTGATGGAGAGGTCCAAAATGGACCCCTCTTTGTCCCTCCTGGGAGAGTTGGTGGTGGGCCAAGAAGGTCAAGATCTGGCGCAGTGGTGTCTAACCATTCTAACTCATCTATAGGGACCTCAATCTCCTCTCATAGGAGGGAAACATCTCAGGAGAGAAGGGAGAGACTGCTGAAGTATGAGGAAGCTCAGCTTGAAATCAGAAGAAAGCAGGTAGCCATAGATAAGGAGGACCTAGAGCTCTACAGAGCTATTAAAATGTTGGGACTAGAGTCCCATGGTGGCAGCAACATCCCTAGAGATAGAGAGAGGTCTCATGACCATAGAAACCTGAATAAGATTGTCCCTCCCTACCAGAGTGGGGATGACATCCACAAATGGATAACTGCACTGGAAAGGGCCTGTAAACTTCGAAGGGTCCCCCAGGAGCAGTGGGCAGCAATCTTATGGCTCTCCTTTGCAGACAAAGGTAGATATAAATTCCTCACTGTTAGAGAGGAGGAGTCAGATGATTACAATAGTCTGAAGAGTGCCTTAATTGATGGGTTTGGCCTAACCACTGAACAATACAGGTTAAAGTTCAGGTATACCCAAAAGGCACAGACTTAGGACTGGGTAGACTTTGTAGATTGTGCTACTAAGGCTCTGGAAGCTGGGTTACTTGGCAGTAAAGTGCATGACTATCAAGGAATGTGCAATTTAATTATGAGGGAGCAGATCCTTAATAATTGTCAAAATCAGCTCTTGCACCAGTAAATGTCAAGGTACTTATAGAGCGCACTGTCACCAGACGGCCACCTTGCGGTGTCGCCTTTGCGGTTTCCTGGCGCTGATACTCATACCGCTGTGGAACCCCTCCTGGCTTTCCCTGTGAAGTGTCCACTCCTGGGCACCCCCAGGGTGAAGCCAGGCATCCTTAGCGCTGTTGGGTCTGGTGTGGAGGATAAGCAAGCTATTGCCCAGAGTTGCAGCGTGGGGCCCGTTATTAGAATAGGCACCGAGGCGAGAATAGACAGGTCCGAGGAAATTGAGCCCGAGCCCCGCCGAGGCGGGAATTGAACCCTGGTCCCTGGCCAGAACTCTGCTTCAGGGTCTGCCGCTCCAACCATTGAGCCACACTCCTCCACCTGGTGGACTCAGATCTGACCTCTCCCCAAGAATTGGGAAAGAAGGCAGACAAGTGGGTCATAACCAGATTGAGGCAGACGGTACAGAACCAAGGTGGTGAACCCAAGAAGCAAGATCCTAAAAACTCTGATAAGGGTGGGGAGAAGGGTAAAGACCAGAAGTCTTCACAATGCCCCCAAAAATCTTCTTCAGGTGGGGATTCACAGTCTAACAAGGGAAAAGGCCAAAAGAAACCATAGTGAAAGATGTGTAAACAGAAAACTCACTGGACCAGTGATTGCACCAAGTCCAAAGAATTTACTCCAGCCACCATTGCCCCTAAGGCAACTGTTCCCCCTAGTACAGCTGCAATTGGTGGTGGTAATATTCAGAATATGGGTGTAGTAGGGTTGACCCTGGGTTCTGCGATGGACTCTGGCCTAGTCAGAGTTCTAACTCAGGCTGTGTTAGTCTGCGATGGGGGCATGGATATGTCCCCCTTTGTGATCCCCAGTAATCTGGGCAAATACAGACAATAGCCTTTAATAAATGGAATAGAGGCTTTTGCTTTCAGGGACACATGAGCAAGTTTCACAATGGTGACAAAAGATCTTGTGGATCCTGGGCAGATTATACTTTGTGAAATGTACCCAGTGACCAATGCTAGTAATGTCAGAACAGACCATTCTCTAGCAGTTGTTAACTTCTCCTGGGGAGGGATAACTGGCCTTAAGAAGGTTGTGGTAAGTGCAGACCTACCAGTACAGTGCTTGCCTAGCAGTGATCTAGAAACTTCAGCATGGGCTGAAGTGGAGCTCAGGACATATGCAGACATGTTAGGGATCCCTGCTCATATCTTTGCTGTGACTAGGTCACAGGCCAAAATGTCTAAAACTGGACAGGCCTTGGATTCTGGAATAATGGAACAGGTTCCTCCCAATAGGAGGAGCAATAGGGTTAAGGCAGTGCCTTCCCACCTGACTCAGAATGCTGATCAATTTCCTCAGGGAGATGATCTTGAGCCTGAAGAAGGAACTGTCCCAGAGGAGCTTGAACCTGACCAGGTTGAGTTCTTGGGGACAGGGGGTCCTTCCAGGTCTGATCTGAGCCAGGGGAAGAAAACCTGCCCCTCTCTTGAACCCCTCAGAAAGCAAGCTGCTGATGAGGCTGCTGGGAATGCTAGTGGCACCCCTAAAGTTTATTGGGATGATGGACTCCTTTATTCAGAGTGTAGAGACCCCCAGCCTGATGCATCCAGGAGGTCGGTTATAATTCTGAAGTTTAGAGGCTTCCTACTGACACTAGCCCATGATATTACCCTAGCAGGACACCTGGGCCATAACAATACTTGGGACAGAATTGTTCCTCACTTTCACTGTCCCAACATGTCTGAAGACACTAAGGAGTTTTGTCACTCTTGTGTGACCTGCCAAGCCAGTGGCAAGGCAGGTGAAACCACAGAGGCCCCCCTGATACCACTACCTGTGGTGTGGGTTCCCTAGGAGATGGTGGAGATTGACATTGTTGGTCCCATGGATCCTCAGACAGCATCTGGGCACAGGTTTATACTAGTGGTGCTGGATTATGCCACCAGGTACCCAGAAGCAATTCCCCTAAGGACCACTACAGCACCTTTGGTGGCAGGACCTCTCTTGAGTGTATTCTCAAGAGTAGGCTTTCCTAAGGAGGTAGTGTCTGACAGGGATGTAAACTTCATGGCTAGTAACTTGACTGCTATGTGGAAGGAGTGTGGAGTGAACTACAAGTTCACCACACCCTATCACCCACAATGCAATGGTTTAGTTGAAAGGTTCAACAAAAACTTAAAGGGCATGATTAAAGGACTCCCAGAAAAGCTTAGGCGAAGATGGGACATACTCTTGCCCTGCCTTTTCTTTACATACAGGGAGGTGCCTCAAAAGTGGGTTGGTTACAGCCCTTTTGAAATTTTGTTTGGCCACCCTGTCAGAGGTCCATTGTGTCTGGTTACGGAAGGCTCGGAGTTACCTCTCAAGCCCCCCAAACAGGACATAGTGGACTATGTACTTGGTGTGAGAAGTTGGCCTGGTATATGCTATCCACTAATTAAAGTGGGCACCCTGTACCAGTCCAAGCAACCCCTTATGGTGATAGTTTTAAGACAACCTTTATTGAAAGATATCCTAGTGGTGGCTATGGAGAGCAGCCTTCAGGCTATGTCTTGAAGGAATGTAAAGCAGCTTGTTTTACCAGTCTTCAATCTCCTGAATGACCAAATGAAAGGACAACCACACCAGGTATATATTCAAAATATATGTATTTAAGATAAAACACACCCCTCTAGTCTCTTTATGAGGCTGGAGTTCGAAGTACTAGGGGCATACCAAACCATATACCAATAAAGTGGTATAAGAACCTCGACTGAATTAGACACAAGGCCTAGAGCCTTTAGAAGTGTTTGGGCCCCAAGGAACCACCCAAGGTAGTGACGTAGGGGACCCATGGGGGACACGTGCAGTGTTAGAACACAGGCGCGTATCGCCGTTAATTTTTATGGGGAAAGTCGCGGTTGGAAAATTACAAGTTAAGGACACTTAGAGGACGACAACAAGCAAACCCTTTTGGACTTAGAGGTGTCTAGGGCCAACATCCACGGGAGCACCGGAGTACTCGTGTTACCTCAACCAGGGAAGCCGGTTGCATAGGTGTCTTTTGGTGTCAGGTCACAGCGTCGTTTTCAATGAAAGCTGGCAAAGAAGTGCTGCTGCTGTCAAGAGGACAAGCGTCTGAAGAAATCCAAGCCTGGATCGAGGATGGAGGAACCTGAAAGGAGAGGGGACAGAGTCTTGGTGGAACGGACAGGGAAAAGTAGGCTGCTGGGGCCATTTTGAGCAGTATTTCAGGGTCTTATCACAGCACCCTGAATATTGGAGTCCAATCTTCTTGAAAATAGGATAGAAAAATCTTATTTGCTGAATCTTTTGTCAACTAACAGGTTTATACGTCTTAACAAATGAAAAAACAACAGTTGATGGACAGAATGCAGAACAATGTCATACATTCACCCCAGTACAGAGATCTGGGCCTAAATCCATTGTTTTTTGCTCACCATGCCATTCCAGTTTGAACCCAGCCATACGCAAATCAGTCTTGACCATGGGTCAAGACTGATTTGCATATGGCCAGGTCTAAACTGGGGTGGCATGGTGAGCCAAAGAATGATGGATTTTACCCAAATCTCTTGACTGGGGGTGAATGTTTTGATTTGTTCTGCATTCCGTCCATCAATTGTGTGTCTTTTGCTCTCTCGCCCTAAGTGCGCCAGTTATGCCCAGAACTGGGTCCTGGGCTCACTGTGCCACTGGAATCAAGCTATCCTGGCTGAAGAGGGGTGAAACCCCAAAAACGGTCCTAGGATGCTTGTTTCCGGTCCAGCGAGGACCTGGCTTGGCAGTTCGGGCTGGACTGTTCCCATGAGTCACAGGGTCAAGACTGATTTGCATACGGCCAGGTCTAAATTGGGGTGGCATGGTGAGCATAAGAATGATGGATTTAACCCAGATCGGTTTACTGGGGGTGAATGTTTTAATTTGTTCTGCATTCCGTCCATCAATTGTGTGTCTTTTGCTTTCTTGCCCTAAGTGCGCCAGGTATGCCCAGATGTGGGTCCTGGGCTCACTGTGCCACTGGAATCAAGCTATCCTGGCTGAAGATGGGTGAAACCCCGAAACCGGTCTTAGGATGCTTGTTTCCGGTCCAGCGAGGACCTGGCTTGGCAGTTTGGGCTGGACTGTTCCCATGAGGCACAGGGTCAAGACTGATTTGCATATGGCCAGGTCTAAACTGGGGTGGCATGGTTAGCAAAAGAATGATGGATTTAACCGAGATCTCTTGACTGGGGGTGAATGTTTTGATTTGTTCTGCATCCTGTCCATCAATTGTGTGTCTTTTGCTTTCTCACCCTAAGTGCGCCAAGTATACCCAGACGTGGGTTCTGGGCTCACTGTGCCACTGGAATAAAGCCATCCTGGCTGAAGAGGGGTGAAACTCCGAAACCGGTCCTAGGATGCTTGTTTCCGTTCCAGCGAGGACCGGGCTTGGCAGTTCGGACTGGACTGTTCCCATGAGGCGCAGGGTCAAGACTGATTTGCATATGGCCAGGTCTAAACTGGGGTGGCATGGTGAGCAAAAAAATGATGGATTTAACCCAGATCTCTTGACTGGGTTTGAATGTTTTGCTTTGTTCTGCATTCCGCCCATTAATTGTGTGTCTTTTGCTTTCTCACCCTAAGTATGCCAGGTATGCCCAGACATGGGTCCTGGGCTCACTGTGCCACTGGAATCAAGCTATCCTGGCTGAAGAGGGGAGAAACCCCGAAACCGGTCCTAGGATGCTTGTTTCCGGTCCAGCAAGGACCTGGCTTGGCTGTTCGGGCTGGACTGTTCCCATGAGGCACAGGGTAAATACTGATTTGCATACTGCCAGGTCTAAACTGGGGTGGCATGGTGAGCAAAAGAATGATGGATTTAACCCAGATCTCTTGACTGGGGGTGAATGTTTTGATTTGTTCTGCATTCTGTCCATCCATTGTGTGTCTTTTCCTTTATATGTCTTAACAGACATTTGGGAGGACTGAGCTTCTGTGCCAAAGATAGAACAAAGAAAGAAAAGGACCAGAAGCAGTTATTAGAATTAAATTATTTAAAGATTCAAGTAAGGACTCAGGAACTTTCACTTATACGGGACAACTGAGCCAAAGAAAATTTTCAGGCCCACGTGTGAACATGATTTAAGCCTTGAGGAAGTCACGGCGGTGACTAAACGCGCGTTAGCTGTTTCCGTTGTTCTACTTGACAAAGGACTGGAATTTTGAGCACATCACAAAACCCTCTGTTTATGAATGATATGATATTGGATGTAGTGCCAATATTTATATTTTTCGATACTTATTAGCAAATAAATCATTGCAATAAATGACCAAATTTTGTTCTCCCAGATGATTCCTGTGATAGAAGGTATCTCCCCCATTATGGTGTTTCCTTGTTCTAGAGACTCAGATACAAAATTGTACATATAAATGATTAGAGTGCCGGGGTTCCCCTTTTTTGTATACTTTGAACAAGTCACTTGGTGCCTTGTGTCTACTGATACTCTGGGTAGTGGAGTATCTTACCCTGAGTGGCACCTAATAGACCTTTGATGTCTAATGTAACTATGTTAAATCGATCCAAACATACCAGTGTCTGATAATACTTTTTTGAAGTGCGATAGTATATCCACCACTACCTTGTGTGGCCTTCTGCTTCAGGTTAGTTGATGGGTGTCTTGACTCTTCAGCCATGAGGTCCAGGAGGCGAGTACTACAAAGTTTGTCGAGTGCCGCGGTGTCGACAACCAGAATGGACCCAACAAGCCTTGGCAACGGCAAGTCAAATGGTAATAGAAGAAAGACGTTGGTGCAGACCAGCAAGGTCTGGGGGACTTACCCAGTGAGGGTAAGTCAGGTCACGTCTGGAGCAACCAGGAAAGCCTAAGCAGAAAAGGAGTTGCCTTTGTGGAGACCCACTAGCCAACGGGCTAGCGATCGCGAAGGAGCTTCGAGCAATCACACTGGATACTGGCTCACGGGTCACTCGTGGAGTGGAGGCCAGAGATCTTCAGTGCAGTCAGTGTTCAAAGCTGGGGCTACTCGGATCCCAAAGCACAACTTCGAGGAAGACCAGGAAGATGATGTACCGGCAAAAGTTCACGGTGTCTAGGGGTCATGGTTCCACGTCACCCACAATAGCCACAGGCCTCAGCTTTGCTGTGGACTCAGAGTAGCCTCGGGGAAGTCTGGAAATCTACCTCTGGTGATGTAAAGGCTTCAGCGTCCGGCTAGAGCTTCAGAGATGCAGACCGGACAGTTGCTTCTTTGGTGCCTGCCAAGCAGGGGAGTCACTCTTTGACTCCAAGGGAGATTTCTTCAGTCTTCTAGTCGAAATAGAAAGTTGAAGGTCCAGGATATATGTTGCAGAATTTCGTCCAGGGTAATCCAAGGTCTCAAGGACTGGGTTCATATATTTATACTAAGATAGGGTTTGGACATACTCTGGGGACCTACCTATGGGAGGGTTTGGAAAGAGGAGGTGGTTACACCCATTTCTTTTGTCCAGTTTTGCACCAGAGCAGGGGCAGGAAGCCCCTGCAACTGGTTTGAACTGGACTATGCACAGGGACACCGAGGGGCTGATTTACAAGCCCCGTGCCCCACTTTAGCGCCACCGTTGCGTCACTTTTGTGACGCTGCGGCAGCGCAAAGCTAGCGCCATGCTGTGACAGATTTACAGCGTGACGCATCTAGGGAGATGCGTCACGTTGTAAAGCCCTGCACCACATTAAACCCGCGTCAGGTTTAATGTAAGCAGGGTGGGCGGTACGTCGGAAAAAGCCTCGGAAAAGTGACGCAGTGAAATCTACAAGATTTCACGCAGTCACTTTTCCGACGCTGGTGCGTCAAATCCTTACGCCTGCTTCAAGCAGGCGTAAGGCGTGACTCACCATGTTAAGGTAGGGCAGGTTGGAACAGTGCTGGAGTTGCGTCGCTCTTGCGACACAGCTTCAGCACTGTGCCAACCTTAAGCCAGCAGATGCGTCACGCATCTGCTTGTCCTTGCGTCACGATGCACCGCATTGTAAATGCTGCGCATCTGCGGTGGCGCAAATGCACACTTCCGTGACGCATCTTCCCTGGCGCATCCCTACTGATGCGCCAGGGAACGTAAATCTGCCCCCAAGTGTGCAACAGTGCAGGATTTCAAAGCACCAGAGAGTGCTCCCGCCCAGCCCCAATACACATCTGCCTGTCTGGGGAGGTGGTTACACCTCTCTGTGACAGGAAACATATTGTCCAGGCCTCTCCTGCCAGAGTTTCGGTCAGCAGCAAGAGGCCAGTCCCGTGACTGTGGCAGTGGCATCCATTTTGTGATGCCAGGGCTCTAGACAGTCGTTACCGCATAGACCAGTGGGTACATGTCTCTCCCTCTAGAAGGGTGGAATGCTAGCCCCGCTGCCAGAACTGACAGGGGGTAGTATTCCAAAGTGTTTGACACCAAACACAACATGTTTCCGTGCAGCGAGTCCAAAGTTAGCATTTGCCGCAAGGTTATAATGCACTTAAGAGTATATGGTCAGGCTGCACCACAAACAGCATCAGAGGAGTTACTCCGAACGCTGCAGAGGGGCTCTGCTTATGCAGGGGGACCCTCTCACATAAAAACCAAGCACTCTGTCTTCAGGATTGTTAAGGCCTGCCATAGGAGTGACTTATAGGTTTTATATGTCTGTGCAATGGTAGTGATATCGGTAGCCTATTCCACAGTAAGGGGTGCATGCACCACCTTACCCAGGCTGCAGTAGCAGACCTGTGGTGTCATTTTGGAGGGCTTCCCAGGGGTGGCATAATACCTGCTTCAGCCCCTGGTAGGCCTCTGAGGTACCTATGCCCTGGGTACATAGTATACCATATACTAGGGACTTATAAGGCACTCCAGAATCCAATTAGAGATGTACCTAATGTACATGGAAACCATTTTAGAGAGGAAGCAGCTAAGCTGGGGTCCTTATTAGCAGTGCCACAGCCAGACTAAGGTTGAAAAACAGTGAAACACCAGCAAAAAGTGGGGGTACCCATGTGAAGCAGATCCTACTCTCCTACACTTGATCTCTGCTCCAGGATGGCTGAGTATATGAAAAAGGCGACCAAAAACCTTGAGGCTAGACAGGAATTACAAAAAGCCTGGCATGACCAAAAGGCTGTTCTGACTGTTTACCAGCCAGGACAGAAAGTGTGGGTGTTGGAGCCTGTGGCCCCAGCAGCCCTCCAGGACAAATTAAGTGGCCCCCATACAATTGTTGAACAGAAAGGGGAGGTTACCTACTTGGTAGACCTTGGAACCCCTAGGAGTCCCCACAGGGTACTTCATGTCAACAGACTAAAACCATATGTTGACAGGGCAGACATGGGCTTGCTCATGGCTACTGATGAAGGACAGGCGGAAGAGAGTGACCCACTCCCTGACCTGCTTTCTCAGAACCCTGGTGATGGGTCAGTTGATGGTGTAGCCTTGGCAGGCAGCCTCACTGCCCAGCAGCAAACTGACTGCAGAAAACTTCTCAGACAGTTCAGACATATGTTTTCTCTGACTCCCAGTCAGACCACCTATTGCACTCATTAAGTGGACACTGAGGACAGTCTGCCTATGAAGAATAAGATCTGCAGGCAACCTGACCATGTCGGGGACTATATAAGGACAGAAGTCCAAAATATGTTGGATTTGGGAGTTATTGAACCCTCAGTTAGCCCTTGGGCTACTCCAGTAGTCCTGGTACCTAAACCTCACACCACAGATGGCAAGAGAGAGATGAGGTTTTGTGTAGACTACAGGGGTCTCAATGCAGTCACTAGGACTGATGCCCATCCCATCCCCAGGGTAGATGAGCTAATAGATACTTTGGCCTCAGCCAAGTTTCTAAGCACATTTGACCTGACAGCTGGCTACTGGCAGATCAGACTAGCTGATGATGCAAAGCCAAAGACAGCATTGTCTACCCCTAGTGGACTCTATCAATTTTTGGTAATGCCCTTTGGCTTGAAGAATGCACCTGCCACTTTCCAAAAATTGGTGACTCAAGTCCTTACAGGCCTGGAAGACTATAGTGTAGCATATCTAGATGATATTGCTGTCTTTAGCTCTACCTGGGAGGATCACCTGGTCCACCTGAGAAATGTTTTGGGGGCCCTGCAAAAAGCAGGCCTAACTATCAAGGCTACTAAGTGCCAGATAAGGCAGAGTCAGGTTGTGTACCTGGGCCACCTTGTAGGTGGAGGCCAGGTTCAACCATTACAGAGCAAAATCCAGACCATAATGGACTGGATTGCTCCCACTACCTAGACTCAGGTGAGAGCCTTCTTAGGCCTGACTGGGTACTATAGATGATTTGTTGACGGGTATGGATCAATAGTGACACCCCTGAAAGACTTAACCTCTAAGAAAATGCCTAAAAAGATTCAGTGGACAGCTAGCTGTCAAAAGGCATTTGATGACCTGAAGCAGGCCATGTGCACTGCTCCCATTCTGCAAAGTCCTGACTACTCCAAGAAGTTCATTGTCCAAACAGATGCATCTGAGTTTTGGGTAGGGGCTGTACTGTCACAGTTGAATGATGAAGGTCAAGATCAACCAGTAGCTTCCGTAAACAGAAGGTTGACCCCCAGAGAGAAACGTTGGTCAGCCATTGAGAGGGAGGCCTTTGCTGTGGTTTGGGCTCTGAAGAAGTTGAGGCCATACTTATTTGGTACTCACTTCATTGTTCAGACAGACCATAAGCCCCTCTTATGGCTAAAACAGATGAAGTGTGAAACTTCCAAATTGCCCAGGTGGTCCATTTCCATATAGGGGAAGGACTATACAGTGGAACATAGACCTGGGAGTAACCATTCCAATGCAGATGGACTCTCCAGATATTTCCACTTAGAACATGAAGACTCAACTGGTCAAAGTTAGTTTAATGTCCCTGCGTTTGGGGGGGGTTGTGTAGGAGAGAAGGATCTACTTCACATGTTTACCACCACTTTTTGCTTGTGTTTCACTGTGTTTCGACTTTAGTCTGGCTGGGACCCTGCAAATCAGGGCCCCAGCCTAGCTGCTTCCTCTCTAAAATGATTCCATGTACTTTAGGCACAGTTCAGAGCCTTTAGAACCAGAGAACCAGGTCAGCAGAGTTACTCTAGAGCCAGAGAACAAGGTCAGCAGAGCTGCTTTAGAGCCATAGAACCAGGTCAGCAGAGCTGCTCTAGAGGCAGAGAACCAGCTCAGCAGAACTGCTTTAGAGCCAGAGAACCAGGTCAGCAGAGCTCTTTAGAGGGAAAGAACCAGGTCAGCAGAGCTGCTTTAGAGCCAGAGAACCAGGTCAGCAGCACTGCTCTAGAGCCAGAGAACCAGGTCAGCAGAGCTGCTTTAGAGCCATAGAACCAGGTCAGCAGAGCTGCTTTAGAGCCAGAGAACCAGGTCTCCAGGTCTGCTCTAGAGGCAGAGAACCAGGTCAGCAGAGCTGCTTTAGAGCCAGAGCACTAGGTCAGCACAGCTGCTATAAAGCCAGAGAAACCAGGCCAGCAGAGCTGCTCTAAAGCCAGAGAAACCAGGTCAGCAGAGCTGCTTTAGAGGGAGAGAACCGGGTCATCAGAGCTGCTTTAGAGCCAGCGAACTAGGTCAGCAGAGCTGCTCTCGAGCCAGAGAACCAGGTCAGCAGAGCTGCTTTAAAGCCATAGAACCAGGTCAGCAGAGCTGCTCTAGAGGCAGAGAACCAGGTCAGCAGAGCTGATTTAGAGGGAGAGAACCAGGTCAGCAGAGCTGCTTTAGAGCAAGAGAACCAGGTCAGCAGAGCTGCTCTAGAGCCAGAGAACCAGGTCAGCAGAGCTGCTTTAGAGCCATAGAACCAGGTCAGCAGAACTGCTCTAGAGCCTAAGAACCAGGTCAGCAGAGCTGCTCTAGAACCAGAGAACCAGGTTAGCAGAGCTGCTGTAGAGCCAGAGAAACCAGGTCAGTAGAGCTGCTTTAGAGCAAGAGAACCAGGTCAGCAGAGCTGCTTTAGAGGGAGAGAACCAGGTCAGCAGAGCTGATTTAGAGCCAAGGAACCAGGTCAGCAGAGCTGCTCTAGAGACAGAGAACCAGGTCAGCAGAACTGCTTTAGAGCCATAGAACCGGGTCAGCAGAGCTGCTTTAGAGCCAGAGAACCAGGTCAGCAGAGCTGTTGTAGAACCAGAGAACCAGGTCAGCAGAGTTGCTCTAGAGCCTAAGAACTAGGTCAGCAGAGCTGCTCTAGAGCCAGAGAACCAGGTCAGCAGAGCTGCTGTAGAGCCAAAGAAACCAGGTCAGCAGAGCTGCATTAAAGGGAGAGAACCAAGTCAGCAGAGCTGCTGTAGAGCCAGAGAACCAGGCCAGCAGAGCTGTTTTAGAGCCAGAGAACCAGGTCAGCAGAGCTGCTTTAGAGCCAGAGAACCAGGTCAGCAGAGCTGCTCTACAGCCAGAGAACCAAGTCAGCAGAGCTGCTTTAGAGCCATAGAACCAGGTCAGCAGAGCTGCTTTAGAGCCAGAGAACCAGATCAGCAGAGCTGCTCTAGCTGACACTGACTGACTGACACTGACTGATTGACATTGAATGACACTTATTGACTGATACTGACACTGACTGACACTGACTGACACTGATTGACTGACACTGACTGACTGACAATGACTGACACTGATTAACTGACACTGACTGACTGACTGAGACTGATTGACTAACACTGACTGAATGACACTGACTGACACTGATTGACTGACACTGACTTGACTGACACTGATTGACTGACACTGACTGACTGACACTGACTGACTGACACTGACTGACTACTCTCCTACTCAATCTCTACTACTCTCTACCACTCTCTCAATACTACTCACTCTCTACTACTCACTCTCTACTACTCACTCTCTACTACTCTGTACTACTCACTCCCTACTACTACTATCTACTACTCTCTACTACTCACTCTCTACTACTCTTTCTCTACTACTCTCTACTATTCACTCTCTACTACTCACTCTCTACTACTCTCTCTACTACTCACTCTCTACTACTCACTCTCTAGTACTCTCTACTACTCTCTACTACTACTCTCTACTACTTACTCTCTACTACTCACTCTCTACTACTCACTCTACTACGTTCTACTACTCCCTAGCACTCACTCTCTACTACTCTACTACTCACTCTCTAGTACTCTCTCTCTACTACTCACTCTCTACTACTCACTCTACTCCTCTCTACTACTCTCGCTCTACTACTCACTCTCTACTACTCGCTCTCTACAACTCGCTCTCTACTACTCACCCTCTACTACTCTCTACTACTCACTCTCCACAACTCACTCTCTACTACTCGCTCTCCACTACTCTCTACTACTCACTCTCTACTACTCACTCTCTACTACTCTACTACTCTCTACTACTCTCTCTACTACTCACTCTCTACTACTCACTCTACTATTCTCTACTACTCTCTACAACTCAATCTCTACTACTCTACTACTCACTCTCTACTACTCTCTTTCTACAACTCACTCTCTACTACTCACTCTCTACTACTCTACTACTCACTCTCTACTACTCTCTACTACTCACTCTCTACTACTCACTCTCTATTACTCACTCTCTACTACTTACTCTCTACTACTCTCTACTGCTCACTCTCCACTACTCACTCTCTACTACTCACTCTCCACTACTCTCTACTACTCACTTTACTACTCACTCTCTACTACTCTCTACTACTCTCTCTACTACTCACTCTTTACTACTCACTCTCTACTACTCTACTACTTTCTACTACTCTCTCTCTACTACTCACTCTCTACTACCCACTCTCTACTACTCTCTGCTACTCACTCTCTACTACTCTCTACTACTCACTCTCTACTACTCACTCTCTTCTACCCTCTACTAGTTACTCTCTCTCTATTACTCTCTACTACTCTATACTACTCTCTCTCTCTATTACTCACTCTACTACTCACTCTCTACTACTCACTCTACTACTCACTCTCTACAACTCACTCTCTACTACTCACTTTCTACTACTCTCTACTACTCACTCTCTACTACTTTCTCTCTACTACTCTCTACTCACTCTCTACTACTCACTCTACTACTCACTCTCTACTATTCTCTACTACACTCTCTCTGCTACTCACTCTCTACTACTCACTCTCTACTACTTACTCTCTACTACTCACTCTCTACTACTCTCTAATACTCTCTACTACTCACTCTGCTACTCAGTCTACTACTCACTCTACTACTCTCTAGTACTCTCTTCTACTCACTCTCTACTACTCTCTACTACTCACTCTCTGCTACTCTCTCTATTACTATCTACTACTCTCTACTACTCTCTATTACTCACACTCTACTCACTACCTCTCACTACCTCTCTCTACCTCTCTCTCTACTACTCTCTACCTCTACCTCTCTACCTCTACCTCTCTACTTCTTCACCTCTACCTCTACACCTCTACCTCTCTACCTCTCCCTACCTCTCTCTACACACACACATATGCATATATATATATGCATATATATGCATATGCATTTATATATATGCATGTGTAAACAGAATTGGTTTAACGTAAACGAGGGTGAGCTCTATTGCATTTTCAATGCTTGTTTACTTTGGTTCCATCAAGAAGACTTTCAGATGTGTCACACATTTGCCATCAATTCTGGATGGTAGCACTCTAGTTGCTCATTAGAACACTGTAGTAAAGCTACTGCTCACCAGGGAAGTCTGCTGCTGGTATTCAAAGTGCATGTTTCAGTCTGCATGCCAGAATGTTTTAATGAAATAGAAGAGGATTTGAGAAGTCAAAATGTGCCCTAATTTTTCTTTCTGCATCACTAATCATAATTTCTATGGCAAAATGAACCCCCTCATTTTGTTCCTTTGCAAATTAAATGTTTTAAGTGTTACCACTTTATTCCAATCAAGATGGATTCAGGTGTGCCATACTTTTGTCATAAGTAAGACTGTTAGCGCTCTAGTTGTTCTTTAGAACACTCTGGGACATTCTGTCATTGCGCTAAACTTGGGCTACATCTGTGTGATATTTGTGCTACATTTGGGCTCTTTTGGCTCTGTTGGCCATCTTGGGAGACTTATTTGTTATGAAGTTTCCTAATTTCCTCATTTTCTACAGTCTCCTCAGTAGGAAATACTTTCAGTTTTTACTTTGATTCTATCAAAAAGGCATTCAGATGTGTCACACATTTGCCATAAATTTGTAATGTTAGCACTCTAGTTGCTTATTAGATCACTGTAGTAAAGTTACTGCTCACCAGGGAAGTCTGCTGTTGCTATTGAAAGTGCATGTTTCAGTCTGCATGTCAGAATTGCTTTATGAAATAGAAGAGGATTTGAGAAGTCACTCAAAATGTGCCTTAATTTTTCTTTTTTCAGCACTAATCACAATTTCTATGGCAAAATGAACCCCCTCATTGTGTTCCTTTTAAATTAAACTACTCACTCTACTACTCACTCGCTACTACTCTCTACTACTCACTCTCTACTACTCTCTACTACTCACTCTTTACTACTCACTCTCTACTACTCACTCTACTACTCTCTACCACTCGCTGTCTACTACTCTACTACTCTCTCTCTACTACTCCCTCTCTACTACTCACTCTACTACTCACTCTACTACTAAATCTCTACTACTCTCTCTCTACTACTCACTCTCTACTATTCACTCTCTACTACTCACTCTCAACTACTCACTCTCTACTACTCGCTCTCTACTACTCTCTACCACTCACTCCACATTACTCCCTCTCTACTACTCGCTCTCTACTACTCCCAACTACTCACTCTCTACTACTCACTCTCTACTACTCTACTACTCTCTACTACTCTCTACTACTCACTCTCTACTTCTCACTCTCTACTACTCTACTACTCTTTAATACTCTCTCTACTACTCACTCTACTACTCTCTACTACTCACTCTACTACTCTCTGCTACTCTCTACCACTCACTCTCTACTACTCTTCTACTCTCTCTCTACTACTCACTCTCTACTACTCACTCTCTACTACTCTCCACTACTCACTCTACTACTCACTCTCTACTACTCTACTACTCTCTACTACTCTCTCTACTACGCACTCTCTACTATTTTCTCTACTACTCACCCTCTACTACTCTCTACTATTCACTCTCTACTACACACTTTCTACTACTTGTTCTCTTCTGCTCACTCTCTACTACTCCTCACTACTCACTCGACTACTCACTCTCTACTACTCTCTACTACTCACTCTCAACTATTCCACTACTCTCTACTACTCACTCTCTACTACTCATTCTCTACTACACTAAAACTCCCTACTACTCTCTCTCTAATACTCACTCTCTACTACTCACTCTCTACTACTCTCTACTACTCACTCTCTATTACTCTCTACTACTCACTCTCTGCTACTCACTATCTACTACTCACTCTCTACCACTCTCTACTACTCACTCTCTACTACTCTGTACTACTACTCTCTACTACTCACTCTCTACTACTCACTCGCTACTGCTCACTCTACTACTCTCTGCTACTCTCTACCACTCACTCTCTACTACTCTACTACTCTTTACTACTCTCTCTACTACTCACTCTACTACTCTCTACTACTCACTCTACTACTCTCTACTACTCTCTACCACTCACTCTCTACTACTCTTCTACTCTCTCTCTACTACTCACTCTGAACTACTCACTCTACTACTCTCTACTACTCACTCTCTACTACTCACTCTCTACTACTCTCCACTGCTCACTTTACTACTCACTCTCTACTACTCTACTACTCTCTACTACTCTCTCTACTACGCACTTTCTACTATTTTCTCTACTACTCTCTCTCTACTACTCTCTACTACTCACTCTCTACTATACACTCTCTACTACTTGTTCCCTTCTACTCACTCTCTACTACTCTCTACTACTCACTCTACTACTCACTCTCTACTACACCCTACTACTCACTCTACAACTCACTCTCTACTACTCTCTACTACTCACTCTCAACTATTCCACTACTCTCTACTACTCACTCTCTACTACTCACTCTCTATTACTCTCTCTCTACTACTCACTCTCTACTACTCACTCTCTACTACTCTACTAATCTACTACTCTGTTTACTACTCACTCTCTACTACTCTACTACTCTTTACTACTCTCTCTACTACTCACTCTACTACTCTCTGCTACTCTCTACAACTCGCTCTATACTACTATACTACTCTCTCTCAACTACTCCCTCTCTACTACTCACTCTACTACTCACTCTACTACTCACTCTCTACTACTCTCTCTCTACTACTCACTCTCTACTATTCACTCTCTACTATTCACTCTCTACTACTCACTCTCTACTACTCTCTACTACTCACTCTACACTACTTACTCTCTACTACTCGCTCTCTACTACTCTCTACTACTCACTCTCTACTACTCACTCTCTACTACTCTACTATTCTACTACTCTGTCTACTACTCACTCTCTACTACTCTACTACTCTTTACTACTACTCACTCTACTACTCTCTACTACTCTCTACCACTCACTCTCTACTACTCTACTACTCTTTCTCTACTACTCACTCTCTACTACTCACTCTACTACTCTCTACTTCTCACTCTCTACTACTCACTCTCTACTACTCACTCTCTACTACTCTCTACTACTCACTCTCTACTACTCTACTACTCTCTATTACTCTCTCTACTACTCACTCTCTACTACTCTCTGCTACTCACTCTCAACTACTCCACTACTCTCTACTACTCACTCTCTACTACTCATTATCTACTACTCTACTACTCTCTACTACTCTCTCTCTACTACTCACTCTCTAGTACTCTCTCTCTACTACTCACTCTCTACTACTCTCTACTACTCACTCTCTATTACTCTCTACCTCTCTCTCTTGACTACTCACTATCTACTATTCACTCTCTACTACTCACTCTCTACTACTCACTCTCTACTACTCTCTACTACTCTCTCTCTACTACTCTCTACTACTCTCTCTACTACTCACTCTACTACTCACTCTACTACTCACTCTCTACTACTCTCTACTACTCTCTCTCTACTACTCTATACTACTCACTCTCTACTACTCTCTGCTACTCACTCTCTACTACTCACTCTCTACTACTCACTCTCTACTACTCTCTCTCTGCTACTCACTCTCTACTACTCACTCTTTACTACTTTCTGCTACTCACTCTCTACTACTCACTCTCTACTTCTCACTCTCTACTACTCTCTACTACTCACTCTACTACTCACTCTATACTACTCTCTACTACTCACGCTCTACTACTCTCTACTACTCACTCTCTACTACTCACGCTCTACTACTCACTCTACTACACTCTACTACTCACTCTCTGCTACTCTCTCTACTACTCTCTACTACTCTCTACTACTCACTCTCAACCCTCTATTACTCATCCTCTACTCTCGACCTCTCTACCTCTACCTCTACTTCTCTACCTCTACCTCTCTACCTCTACACCTCTACCTCTCTACCTATCTCTCCACCCACACATATGCACATATGTATATGCATATATATGCATATGCATTTATATATAAGTATGTGTATATATATATATCTATACTGACCACAATTGTCCCTCCATTCAGGAACACCATCAGAGCACTCACAGGCTTTGCAAAAACATTTATTCCATCTCGCATGACGCGTTTCAGCCGCCAGGCCTTTCTCAAATGCTGTTGAGTGAAACAAATCAGTAGCATTAAAAGTGTTTATATAGTTCATTTCGCTCTCCCTCCGTAGTGGCAAGCAAAGAAGGACTGCACTTTCCCCATAGTCCGTTCATTATTGCACGCCGCCATCATTGAGTGTATGAATATTGCATTACGGTCCCATAGTGGTATCTTTCAATTCCATAATAAACACACCTTTAAGTAAGCTTCCATTATCGTAATGGGAAAATATTCATACCTCGTAGATTGCACTGTGTCTATGCCATTATTTGTTATATTCCAAGAGCATCGATGTTTCGTGATGCTATTGATATTGCAAGCCTTTTCGTCAGCCACTTAGTGCACATTGGATTTCCTGTACCTGAAAACGCTGGTTTGAGTAAGCAGCGCTTTTCCATGAGGTCTGGCGGCTGAAACGCGTCACGCGAGATGGAATAAATGTTTTTGCAAAGCCTGTGAGTGCTCCGATGGTGTTCCTGAATGGAGGGACAATTGTGGTCAATTTAAATCGTGCATGCCACATGCACGTAGGAAGCACCCGTCATCGAAGGAGTTCGGCAGATTTTGTGGCGTGTGTGGGAATTTGAAATTTAATCTGCCTGAACCGCCCTAGCCAAGGAAACAATGTGCCTGCTGACTACGTCTTCACTCAACAGCATTTGATAAAGGCCTGGCGGCTGAAACGCGTCATGCGAGATGGAATAAATGTTTTTGCAAAGCCTGTGAGTGCTCCAATGGTGTTCCTGAATGGAGGGACAATTGTGGTCAATTTAAATCGTGCATGCCACATGCACGTAGGAAGCACCCGTCATCGAAGGAGTTCGGCAGATTTTGTGGCGTGTGTGGGAATATATATATACATACAAATATAATCATATATATAATCTGCATATCTATATACATACAAATATAAATGCATGCATACATATACATATATGCATACATATGCATGTTATGTACATGAATTTTTGAAAAACACTAATAAAAGCAAAGCTAAAAAACCACCTAATTACAAACAGAATTGCTTTAACTTAAAACAGGGCGAGACCTATTGAATTTTCAATGCTTGTTTACTTTGGTTCCATCAAAAGGCATTCAGATGTGTCACATATTTGCCATAAATTCTGAATGTTAGCACTCTAGTTGCTCATTAGATCACTGTAGTAAAGCTACTGCTCACCAGGAAAGTCTGCTGCTGGTATTCAAAGTGCATGTTTCAGTCTGCATGTCAGAATTCTTTAATGAAATAGAAGTGGAATTGAGAAGTCAAAATGTGCCCTAATTTTGCTATCTGCAGCACTAATCATAATTCCTATGGCAAAATGAACTCCCTCGTTTTGTTCCTTTGCAAATTAAATGTTTTAAGTGTTACCACTTTATTCCAATCAAGATGGCTTCAGGTGTGCCATACCTTTGTAATAAGTAAGACTGTTAGTGCTCTAGTTATTTTTTAGAACACTCTGGGACATTCTGTCATTGGGCTATACTTGGGCTACATCTGGGTGATATTTGTGCTACATTTGGGCTCTTGTGTCTCTTGTGGCCATCTTGGGAGACTTATTTGTTATGAAGTTTCCTAATTTCCTCATTTACTACTGTCTCCTCAATAGGAATACTTTCAGTTTTTTACTTTGATTCCATCAAGAAGGCATTCAGATGTGTCACACTTTTGCCATAAATTCAGAATGTTAGCACTCTAGTTGCTCATTAGATCACTGTAGTAAAGCTACTGCTCACCAGGGAAGTCTGCTGCTGGTATTGAAAGTGCATGTTTCAATCTGCATGTCAGAATTTTTTAATTAAATAGAAGAGGATTTGAGAAGTCACTCAAAGTGTGCCCTAATATTTCTTTCTGCAGCACTAATCATACTTTCTATGGCAAAATGAACCCCCTCATTGTGTTACTTTTTAAATTAATGTTTTAAGAGTTACCACTTTATTCCAATCAAGATGGCTTCAGGTGTGCCATACGTTTGTCATAAGTAGGACTGTTAGTGCTCTAGTTGTTCTTTAGAACACTCTGGGAAGCTGCAGTAGAACACAAAGGAATCAACTGACAGTCTCTGCCCTTTTTGGATGTACATGTTTTACTGAGAATGTCAGACTTCATTCTCACATGACTGAGAAAGATAATGTGAATTTACAGAAAATATGCTCTCAGTTTAGCTTATAGATCACCTTCCAAACCTCTGTGGGAAAAGCATGAGAAAATAGTTTTCTCTCAAACATGATTCATGATATCCAAGCAGAATGCTTTTTCACATGGTAAAATCACCTTAGAACACACCACAATTCCTAAAATGAGTATGGTACCATCAACAAATGATTTATAATGTAACTAAAGTCATAAAACCTTCTATTAGCTGCAAGGCTTTTTAATGAGGTGCTATCATGTATATTGGTCCCAAGATGGCTGCCAACACTCCTTGGATGAAGTGCTGACAGCCAATCAGAGCTCACGATGAGATGTGTGGATAGGCTCCGCCCAGATATATCTATGATTTTACTTTTGATTTTCTCAGGAACTACTGAACGGATTTACACCATTTAACCAAAAGGCACGAGTGTGAACCAAGGGCTACCTTTTTGTCAAATTTGGTTCCATTCCGTTCAGCAGTTCGGGCTGTAGCTGCGATTACAGGTTCCTATGGAAAATTGCATGGGGAAAACACGTTTTGGGACCCCCCTTTTTTCTTGGCCCCCACTTGATGAATCACCCCGAGACTTTCAGGATAGGAGCGGATCGGAGCCCCCCACCAGTTTTGAGGGTTTCGCGAAGATTCGTCAACCGGCGCCAAAGTTATTCCAAATAGAATGTTGCTGATTTCCTATGGATAATAGGTCCTAACTATAACTACCAACTGGCGACCGCCAGTAGGTTATATATATATAGATATATATATATATCTCTTGTGATCAAGCTCACTGCGTGGAGCGAAACGCGTCATGGAGGACACTGGTCCTGTGATTTTCCTGGTTTAAGTTTGCCAATAAACCATCACTGCTTCACCCACTTTCCATGTTGTGGGACTTTGTAATTGATTTCTGGAGGTGAGAGGTCCGTGCCTAAGGATCCGCTGAGAGAAAAGAGCGGACAAGACTGTTTCTATTATATATATATATATATATATATATATATATATATATATATATATATATATATATATATATATTCACTGAAAAAACCATGGGTTTCACACACGTTATAGTTAGGAATTAGCATTTAAAAAACCTTAGAAATTCACTGAAAAAACCATAGGTTTCACACACGTTATAGTTAGGAATTAGCATTTAAAAAACCTTAGAAATTTAGTGAAAAAACCATAGGTTTCACACATGTTATAGTTAGCTGGACATTTTACTCGTAAAAAACCAATGAAATTGCCCCGTTATAGTTAGTTCAGCTAACTATAACTCGCGCGCCCGCAATGCACTGCTGATGACGTCACATATTACATCACTCATGACATGGTCAGTGACATCACTCATGACATCACTGATGACATCTCAAATGACATCACTGATGACCTCACTGATGACATCATCCAGTGAATGTGTGTTATTCTGAAAATTAAATATGTTTTATATATGTATATCTCATGGTCGATGGAAGAATAAATGGGTATATAAGTGTCTAAATGGATGATTTGTTTTTGAAAAATTGATTGTGTAACTGACTGATTAAGTGTATCATAGTGAATACATGGCTTAGTGAGTAATGTTTAAATATGTAAATATCTGTATCAGTCTCTCACTTTGTGTATAAGTGGCTGCATGGGTTGGTGAGTAGCTACATGGGTGCCTATTTAGGTTATTAGTTGTTTTTTTGAGTATCAGTCTGAGTGTCTGCATGGTTCGGTGGGGGGTATTACGTAGTGCATCGGTGCATGAATGAGTGACTCACTGTTTGTATGTGTTGAACACAGCATGTGTGCAGGACTGTATGGGTGGATGAGTGTGTGTATGGGTGTGTTAGTGAGTGAATGACTGTCTCAATAGTGTCTTCAGGTGTAACTACATACGTTTTAAACTAGTATATGTGACTATTGGTGTATATATGTGAGTATATGTGAAAGTGAGAGATTGAAAGAGTTCCTGTATGAATAAGTATGTGTTTCTATAAGTGATTGTTTAAAAGACTAAGTATGTGTAAGTTTCCGTAGAAGTAAGTGTGGTGGTGTGTGTATAACTGTATATGCAAGTAAATGTATGTTTGATTCTTTTTTAGCATGAGTGACTATGTGTGTGAGTAACTCTATGGATGAGTGGCATTGTGTAACAGGATGTATAGATGTATGAGTACATATGATGAGTGAGTACACGTATGAGTGACTGTATAGGACTGTTGGTGAATGAGTGGATGTGTATGTGGATCTTAGAATTACTGAAGAGGTTGTTGTAACTGGTATTGGTATGTCCATTGTTTTGAAATTTTTAGTCTCTATTTTTGAATGTGTGTATCAAAGCTTATATTAAGGTGAGAGGAGGTCTGCCACTCTATCACAAGGATGATGTCATCAGTGATGTCATCAGTGATGTCATTTGAGATGTCATCAGTGATGTCATGAGTGATGTCACTGACCATGTCATGAGTGATGTAATATGTGACGTCATCAGCAGTGCATTGCGGGCGCGCGAGTTATAGTTAGCTGAACTAACTATAACGGGGCAATTTCATTGGTTTTTTACGAGTAAAATGTCCAGCTAACTATAACATGTGTGAAACCTATGGTTTTTTCACTAAATTTCTAAGGTTTTTTAAATGCTAATTCCTAACTATAACGTGTGTGAAACCTATGGTTTTTTCAGTGAATTTCTAAGGTTTTTTAAATGCTAATTCCTAACTATAACGTGTGTGAAACCCATGGTTTTTTCAGTGAATTTGCAAGGTTTTTTAAATGCTAATTCCTAACTATAACGTGTGTGAAACCTATGGTTTTTTCAGTGAATTTCTAAGGTTTTTTAAATGCTAATTCCTAACTATAACGTGTGTGAAACCCATGGTTTTTTCAGTGAATTTGCAAGGTTTTTTAAATGCTAATTCCTAACTATAACGTGTGTGAAACCCATGGTTTTTTCAGTGAATTTGCAAGGTTTTTTAAATGCTATTTTTTTTTTATATTCTTCATTTTTTTCAAACATATTTTTATTTTAATTTTCTTATCTTTTATAAAGACTATGCTTTAATTTTTAAAATCCTTAAATATTTTTTTTATATATATTTTTTAAAATAAACATGTAAAATTTATTTCCAGATTTTTTTTTTTTTTTTTTTTTTTTTTATAGTACGCGTACCGTAAGCTCACGGTAAGCGTACGGTTTACGCAACGTCCGTAATCTATCTACGCTGCTTGCGTATAGTTACGCACTTTGCGTAGCCGCGCGTACTGCGCGTGGGACGCGTGCGCGCTTACGCCACACGCGCACGTTACGCGGAAGTGCCGGGGAGTGACTGTTATGCGCATGCGCGCAAGCGCGTGTCTTTTTTACGCGCATGCGCACTTTTGCCGTAAGCGCACCGTAAGCGTACCGTAAGCGTACGGTAGGTCATGTGATCTTGAAACACAACTTTTGATTGGTTGAAACTACTTTCAGTTCTAGAACTCTCCTACACCACACCCATTCCCCTCATTTCTGCTTGTGATCCCTTGGGAGAAGGAGCTGGTTTGTCTTTGGGATACGATGGCAGAACAGCAGAGCTCTTCTGAGAGTGAGGCTAGCACCAGCAGCACTGTCTTGAGGCAGAGAGCGAGGAAAGTAAAACCTTCTTATGTTTGGGATTATTTTACTTTTCCAGAAGGCCAGCAAAAGGTGAATGCACCCTTAGTTACTTGCAAGCTGTGTCAGCGTGTACTTTCTAGAGGTAATCCTAACAGGAAGTATTCCTTTGGGAATCACACCATGAAGAGACACCTCCAGGATGTACACAGAAGGACACATGGTCATCTTTTTGGAGGTAACTCTTCAGAAAGACGAGCCAGTACATCCACAGCAGCTCAGCCTGGACCATCACCTGCAGAGCTTACTCCTTCTTCTGCAGCTCAGGTGAGCCCTTCATCTGTGGGGGGAGAATCTCCTTTTGCTGGCCCTCTGGAAATGAACCCTCGATTTCGGAAGGTTGATATTCATTGCACATTTTGTAAAGCTCTAATTTGTTATAGGGAGACCAGTGTTTCCCTAGTGAATAACAAAATAGATCAGCACATTTGTAGCTTTGAATGATTTTCCCATGGTTCCTTTCCTCTGTCCCTGCATGAACACAACGGTTCTTTTAAGAGCCAACCTTATCTTTCATCTTTTTTTTACATTTTTTTTAAAAAACTTTTTTTTTTTTTTTTACCGTACGCGTACGGTAAGCGTACCTTTTTTTTATTTTTAAAAAAAAACACTAAAAATCATTTTTCACATTACAAGGTCCTTGAAAGACTACAATTATTACTATTGACTTACCATACTCACTGAAAAAAATATTTATTCATTTGTTTTTTTAAAAAATAGTTTTTAAAATGGTTGTAGTTTACGAAAATTTTCTATATCGATCTGAAAAAAAAGAAAAAAGTATTAATATTTTTAAAACATTTTATAATACAGTACACATATTTATATTTTTTCCCAAAAAATATTTTTGCCTTATTTTTGCTGTTTTCAGAATATATTGCATTTCACTATAAATTGTGAAAGCAATTGCATTCATCATTTTACAGCGGGCAAAAAAAAATAACAATCTCAAAGATTGTATTAAAAAAGCCCAGAATCTCTTCTCACTTAAACTTATCATTACAGAAATGCATATTATTCTTAAAAAATGTCATCTAAAAACAATACTTTTTTCTTTAAAATACCGTCTGATATTTTTGTTTCAGAAGTACATTCACAATAATATATCTCAAATAACTCCAAAATACATCTGATTTTATTTCCTTTAGGCCAAATAGTATTTTTTATTCTTTCCCTGGAATAAATTTCCAAGGGAAAACCATTAAAATTCTAAAGTTTAATCTGTCCAGATCTCTCCGATTCTCTGTAACATTTTGGTTCACGAAAATTTTTCGAATAATTTATTTTGTCCACAATAGAATTGCTTACTTTTCCACATGGCCAAATAGTAATTTTTTAAATCATTTTTGTAAAAATTTCCAATGGCAGTCCAATAGCATTCCAAAATTTAAAATGTGCAGAAGTTACCGATAATCTCTAAATTATTGGTTTTTCAAAATTGCATTAAAAATTTAAAAAGTCCACATTACAATTGGTTATCTTTCCTTTAGGCCAAATGATAATTTTAAAAATCTTTTTTCTACAAAATTGCAATGGTAATCCTGTAAAATGGTAAAATTATTTTGTCCAGATCTTGCCAAGTCTCTCTAAAATTTAGGTTTCAGGAAGATTAGATAGGAATTTGCTAAATCAAAAGGCAAACGTTGTTTGAAAATCAATTGGGAATCATTACACAGTGTCCATCCTTTTTCACATTTTAGATAAACTGTGTAATGTCCAGAAGTAACAGTAGGTCCATCATGGAAAATTATTGCAACAGTTACAAAAGTTTTTCCTGAAATTGATAATTGCTGTCCTGTAAACTTCTTTATTAAAGTATCCAATTTTGATCCATCAGCTCTACATCGTTGCATCATTAAAATTACATACTGTCCGTATTCCCTTAAAATTAATGTTGATAACATGTCAGAATTACACTCACCACATTTCATGCTATGATTAGCATCTTTAACTAAGTTTGCAAAAGTGACTGTTTTACTCTCTGGCAATGTCAAATAAATAAACCTTTCATTATCAACAATAGAACCACTTATATTATAACAATTATCACAACTATGTTCCCATTTATAAGAGAGACCAAAAAAAATGTCAATGGGAACTCCTTCTTCTTCCACTACCTGAAGAAAATACATCAAAAATTCGTGAGCATCTTGCTGTTCATTTTGAGAAAACTGTGTTCGTCCTGAACATACATCTAAAAGTTTTCTAATATCAGTAGCACTTTCTATTTGAGTTTTATCTTTACTCAGCTTTTGAAAAAGGAGACTGAGCTCTGAACAGAATCTTTTTCCCTGATTTATTATTATCTGCTCTTGCAAACTTTCCAGATAAAAAGCAACATTCAGCACTACATTTGCGTAGCAGTTGACACCAGAGCTATTTTCAAAATGACATCCTACAACCTGTTCTTCATTTTCCTTATTCTTTTTGCTTGCAATTACATCACTCCTCTTTTTTTTCCTCTTCTCTACATCTTCATTACAGATATTCTCATTTCTCCTTTTACGAGAAACTACACGTTTCTCCAACACAGGATACTGACCTAAATGAGGAGCATAGCTTCTTCTTAATCTATTATACTCCTTTACACAGTTTGTATCAGCACTAACTTTTGAGTCATCGAAGTCTATCATGAATAAACCTGATAATGTTTTGACTCGTGACAAAGCAACATATGCCATACCTTCTTTGAACACACTAGATCCAATGTTCACAAATGCACAATCTACAGTCAATCCTTGAGACTTGTGAATAGTTACAGCATATGCTAGAGAAAACGGAAACTGCTTCCTACGTACATATAAGTCTTTCACAAGCATGAAACGAACTGAACAACGACAAATGTCTTTAACTTCCTCTATCTGATCAAATTTTATTTTTAACCATTCAATTCCATCTTTTTTCTGATAATTAATAAAACCCACAACTCTTCCCATCGCTCCATTTATTAAGCCTTTTTCAACATCCAAATTTCTCCTTAAAAACACTCTACAGTTCATGCAAACATATAGATTTTTTTCTAATCCTGCTGTTTTGGAGATGTTCTTCTCTAGTGAGTCCAATTTATTTTTCAGTTTGCCTGTTACTGTGACAGTAATTCTTCCATCCTCAATTTTGTCCACTGCTTCCAATTTCCTGATCTCTTCCTTTTCCAATTTCAAAAGCTCCTCATTGAATATTGAGCATTCACGTAGAGTTGGCATTAAGCAGATGACACTTTTGTTTTCTGCAATGTTCTTGTATATCTTCTCTGCAACTATTTCTTCCTTTGGAAATAAATTATGTAGCAGCCGAGTCTGTAATGCTTTTTTGCCAGCTTCTGTGAGTAGTCCAATCCTGATATCTTTCAGAATACTTCCATATTCTTCATCGTTTGCTTGCCTCATATTAGTTGTAAGTTCCTTGTACTCAAAGAAGGACCAAATATTTGTATTACCGATGCTTCCCAATGACTTCTTCGTGTCTTCATGTGTCACAGTATTAAACACTGGTTGTCCTTTAACCGGAGTAAGTTGCAAAAGATCCCCAAAAACTATGACGTGTTTTCCACCAAATAACACGTCATAGTCTGTCTTCAAAATTTGCTGCATTCTTAAATGCACAAAGGCAAGCATTAAGTTTGATACCATGCTCACCTCATCAATAATGAGAACTTGCATCTTCTTCAATACTCTTGAAACTTCCAAGCATGCTTCTCCAGTTAGCTTGTTGAATTGTATTTTGTTCTCATGCTCCACTGGTAACATTAGCAAACGATGTAAGGTGATTCCTTTTATGTTATATGCTGCTAACCCAGTTGGAGCAGTAACCACACAAGACAAAGTAGAATCTGTTTTTTGCTTTAGGTAGCTTCTGATGACTTTAATTAGGAAACTTTTTCCAGTGCCAGCTTGTCCGCTTACATACATCCTGATTGGATGAAATGATGTGCATGAGCACTCTTTTTTTTCATGTAGAAATCCGTGATCAATTTTGTTTTTGATCTCTTCATAAATTTGTTGCTGCTCTTGATTCAGTTGTCTTTCCAAATTTTCTAAGTCTATAAATTCTTCTTGAGCTTGATTCATAGCCGTTTCCACTTCATTCATGGCTATTGATGCTTCATTTTCAACGATTGGTTGTCCTAGGGGATCTTGACTGTATGTTCCTGAACTTTGGCTGTCCTGAGAACTGTCTCTAGCAATTTCTGCTGCAATTGTAGTTTCCTGTTCAATTTCTTCATTTAACATTTGCAGATAAGTTGAGAATGTACTGCATTGTATGCTGTCTTTGCAAGCATTAAAAGAATCTTCATAGCTCTGGAATTCTCCCAGTAGTTCATCCTCTGAACGCCATGGTTTAAACAACTGTAAAAGAGCCAAGTAGTAAAATTCTTTCTTGTCGGTAGTGTCGCAACTCAGCTTCCGGTGATTTATCAAACTTCCTTTGGTTTGCTTCACCAAACATCCTTCTTCACCAACGACTTTATATTTTCCATTATTGATGTCTTCTGCAGCTTTCCGTGAATAAATGTAGTTCTGCAGCACTTCATAGAGACACATGTTCTCCAGATGATGACTTCTCTTGGGATAATATGTGTCCAACATGTTTGTTTTCAATATATCTGTACTTTCAGGTTCGAACTGTGCCAAATATTCAATTTCTCCAACAGATTTCAGTACCCGATTTCTCATTGCTGCAAGGGCTAAACTTGCCCAAATTATTCTTCTTGACTTCGAGTAGAGACTTGCAGAAGATAATCTATCTGAACATTCGTAGGATCCAATTTCTCGATGCGATAACATCTTCAAACTGAAACTGTACAGCTTCTTACTGACAGTCTTCTCGTGAGAAATCTCTTCCCACATTTCCTTCAATTCTGTTTTTTCTGATTTCGTAATGTAAGACGTTACATATCGAGCAACAGCAATGGAATTGTCAGCAACATACTGTATATCCATGTTAGCGTTCCACATGGATAAAATGACTGGGTTGTAGTCATTTATATTTTTTGATTCTTCTTTTCTTTTAAGGTTGTAGGTATTCTTAGGTGATTTTCTTGTGATAGTATGTCTCACAGCTGACATAAAACTGTTGACTCTTCCATTTGTAAGAACAGGTCTAGGAAATCCAAATCGACATTTAGTGTAGTATTTTTCTTTGCTCTTGTATTTCCGTCGACAGTATTTTCCACACCGATGACTTTGGAAACGTAGAACTTGCTCCTTTAACTTGTACTCTTCTGTGCTTTTAGGTATAGCACATGTTGCATATTCTTCAATGTAAGATAACACTGCTTCATCAGTATCTGTTCCAAACTTTGGGGCATCCTTGATCCACAGCAGCATATGAATATGAGGAGCACCTCTTGCCTGGTACTCTTTTCTCCAAAAGAAATCCACTACTTCTCCAAGGGGTGGATTTTTTTTATTGCAGATGAAGGACATCATAGCCTCAAATCTATGATTGAAATATCTGCAAACATTAACCGGATCCAATGAGCACAGTTCTCCTGCTGTCTTGTATTCGATGTTTTCAATGTTTGAATTGGCCTCTCGTAGAAAATCCACTAAATCATCCCAAGCGTACTCGGCGCAGCTTAGGGTAAGGAACCATGTTGGTGTTCCTAAATTGCGTAACATGCATTTTAGTTCACCATGGCGTCGGTACCAATATTCATTTGTCCCACGCTGACAAGCCATCAGATTGATCAGTTGTGTTTCCAAATGATCATCTCGGTGCTGCACTTTCTCCATAAAATCCTTAGCAGACACATTTTGTAAATGTACTCCACTTTTTAAAATGTGATTTACTGCATAAGACAGTGCAGACAAGTCGCTTTCAAATAAAAGATGGAACAAATAAGGGATACTTTGTCGAAATCTGGGATCTTCAGCATATAGTCTTGTAGTCCGATACTCAGAAGCTGGAATCTGTTCCGGACGTTCATCGTATCGTCCTCCTTTTCCTTTAGGAAACAGCTGGGGAAAACATCGAGCTTCCAAGCTCTCCTCCCATACACTCACGGGATTTCCTTTTGCTTTCTTCATCTGAAAGAGATCAATATTGTCTCCCATAACTTCTTTCGAATGGAGAGGATGTATGCTAAAATGTTCATAAATTTCTTCTTCCTTTGACTTGTCCACTTTTTCAATTTGTCCACTTGGTGTTTCTGTATCTCCTTGTAAATCTTCTTCTTCTTCTTCTTCTACTATATAAATTGATTCATACCATTTGTTATTTTTTTTCAAATACAAATTTGCTCTTTGTACTTTCCGCACATCTACCAGCTCCTGCCAAATCTTCTTATTCTTTGTAGGTACACCATTAACCAGAATAATTAATGGTTCAGTTTCCAAAGTATCCGCATCAATAGTTTCCATATTTTTTTTCAAATCCAAGGGCAAATACACCACTCTACCTTTTAAACCTCTCAGTAAATCTGAAGGAGGTAATTTACCAGTTTTGGGCTCCATACGTACTATGGTCTGGAACGGATGAACACATTGAATGAGTATAGACTCATATGTATTTAATTCAGAAAGTTCAGCAGGAATAGCATCCAATTCTAAATTATTATGTACAGCTCTGGTCGGCATTCTATTTTCCTCTAACTTGTTGTAGCAGTATTTACAAATACGCTGATCTTCACCCAATTCAAAACAATTTTCAAGAAATATATATGTTGCAAAATCCATCCACTTATAATTATCTTCATTTTCACTCTTTCTGTAGAGATCAACATTCCTAGTTTGTTTTCTATAATGAGTTCTGCGGCAACAAATACAAGTAACATTTGGTCTTTCATTAGAGACTATTGCAAATTTTGTTATGTGATCATTAAATGTCTTACTTACACAAGGTTCTACATTCTCTTCCACTTCTGCCTCATTTACTGTGTCCTTCTCTGCACTGTTTTGTTCAGGACCAAAGTAACAAAACTGAATTTCATCAACAACCTTCTCTACATCTGATACCGTTCCTCGGAACAGAGCCCTATTCAATTCATTTAACTTTATTGCTGGACTTTTGGCAAAATACAACCGTCTCACAAACTTTCTCATTTCAGTATGATGAACAGCCAGCATCCTAAAATGATGGAAAACACTATTGCACACTTTTCTAGATAGACAAGCAAGAGAATGACCCTGCAAACCAGTATTCTCTCTCACTCTGCATGGATCCAGACTTTGAAGCACCTTAATCTTTTGTTTTACACTTTTTTTACTATATTCTCTTAGAAACTCTCGAAATCTGTCAATAGATTCCTGACGCACAGTGCAAATACTACTACAATTCCAAGTGTACACTGGGGCTTTAGGACGTCTCCCCATTGCCTCATCTGCCATCACTTGTACCTCATCTCTTGGAACCATTATCTCCTTCTCCATTATGCAACCATTTTTTACTTCATATGAACGACCTCTGGTGTCAACTGCATGCAGCAAACTATTACTTTGAAAATAGCTCTCTTCATTAAAAAAAGGTTCACTACTTGAGCTATGCATCCACTTTCCTAAAAACACTTTACAAAAATTTGTTCTGTTCACTACTCTTTTGCTTTTGCTTTGTGATTTCAGTACATTAACCATTTTATCTAATGTACGCATCCTATTCAAAATTAATATGAATAGTTTCCTTTTTAATTCTAATGCCTTTGCTGCAATGGCTTCAATTTCTTTTTTTCTCTTATAATATTTAGCCTTTTGCTTATATTTCTTTATATCCTTTATCAAATTGGACATAACTCTTCTCTGAAACATTTTTCTACGTATCTCTTTAAATGCTGTTTTTCTGTTTATGTTAAACTTTTCAATTGCAGAAGGTATATTTGCATTAACTAAATCCTCAATTTTTTGCTGTTCTGTAGGTTTTGTTACATTTTTCCGAGAACAGACATTTTGTACATTTTTGTTTGTTTTCAATATTTTGTTTAGGAATTGTCTTTTTTGCTTACCAGAAGATTTTTTCTTTTTCCCAACATCAGCATCTTCTACTAACTTTGGTCCTCCAGTTGTCCTCAAATATAGTTTTTTTTTTAGCGTTTTTTGAACTCGAGATTTTGTAGGCATCTTAAATTTTGTTCACTGTTCTTCAGCAATACCTGCAAAAAAACTAAAAAAAAAATTCTTTATTGTATTTAAATATATTACTACATTTCTTTTCACAATAGTCACAAAACGAAATTTCTTTGCCAATTTGAATGCACACAAACTCCTCTTTTTTTTTGGGCAAGTGAAAATCTGTATAACAAACTGTCACATTATGAAACCAAGCTGTTTTTTTTTCAGACCACCACCGTGTGTATTCTCTGTGACTGCCTACACTCCAGCAGGGGCAACCAGCCTTAGTGATGCTGAATGTTTTTGCATTACAGACTTAAACCTGAAAACCCCACTCGCTTCTAATTACTGTGCATGACTATACATGGCAAGCACATGGGTGTGTGCTAAACCTCTGCTTCATCCCCCAAAAATTCGCTCCTCTTTTCCATCTACTGCAACTGTGAAATCACCAGAGCAAGACGCAATACATTTCTGCCTATAATTCTTCTATGCACACAGAGTCATGTTTTCACATTAGTGCCAAAACGAAATTTCTTTGCCAATTTGAAAGCACACTTACTGCTCTTTTTTTTTCGGGGGCAAGTGTATATCTCTTTTTTCAATTTGAAATCACTTTTACAGACTGACACATTCTGAAACCTTTTTTTTTAATTTATTTAAATGCACATGTCCAAGCAGTTTTTTTTTCAGACCACCACCGTGTGTATTCTTTGTGACTGCCTACACTCCAGCAGGGGCAACCAGCCTTAGTGATGCTGAATGTTTTTGCATTACAGACTTAAACCTGAAAACCCCACTCGCTTCTAATTACTGTGCATGACTATACATGGCAAGCACATGGGTGTGTGCTAAACCTCTGCTTCTTCCCCCAAAAATTCGCTCCTCTTTTCCATCTACTGCAACTGTGAAATCACCAGAGCAAGACGCAATACATTTCTGCCTATAATTCTTCTATGCACACACAGTCATGTTTTCACATTAGTGCCAAAACGAAATTTCTTTGCCAATTTGAAAGCACACTTACTGCTCTTTTTTTTTGGGCCAAGTGAAAATCTCTTTTTACACTTTGAAATCACTTTTACAGACTGACACATTCTGAAACCTTTTTTTTTAAATTTATTTAAATGCACATGTCCAAGCTGTTTTTTTTTCAGACCACCACCGTGTGTATTCTTTGTGACTGCCTACACTCCAGCAGGGGCAACCAGCCTTAGTGATGCTGAATGTTTTTGCATTACAGACTTAAACCTGAAAACCCCACTCGCTTCTAATTACTGTGCATGACTATACATGGCAAGCACATGGGTGTGTGCTAAACCTCTGCTTCTTCCCCCAAAAATTCGCTCCTCTTTTCCATCTACTGCAACTGTGAAATCACCAGAGCAAGACGCAATACATTTCTGCCTATAATTCTTCTATGCACACACAGTCATGTTTTCACATTAGTGCCAAAACGAAATTTCTTTGCCAATTTGAAAGCACACTTACTGCTCTTTTTTTTTCGGGCCAAGTGAAAATCTCTTTTTACACTTTGAAATCACTTTTACAGACTGACACATTCTGAAACCTTTTTTTTTAAATTTATTTAAATGCACATGTCCAAGCTGTTTTTTTTTCAGACCACCACCGTGTGTATTCTCTGTGACTGCCTACACTCCAGCAGGGGCAACCAGCCTTAGTGATGCTGAATGTATTTGCATTACAGACTTAAACCTGAAAACCCCACTCGCTTCTAATTACTGTGCATGACTATACATGGCAAGCACATGGGTGTGTGCTAAACCTCTGCTTCATCCCCCAAAAATTCGCTCCTCTTTTCCATCTACTGCAACTGTGAAATCACCAGAGCAAGACGCAATACATTTCTGCCTATAATTCTTCTATGCACACAGAGTCATGTTTTCACATTAGTGCCAAAACGAAATTTCTTTGCCAATTTGAAAGCACACTTACTGCTCTTTTTTTTTCGGGCCAAGTGAAAATCTCTTTTTACACTTTGAAATCACTTTTACAGACTGACACATTCTGAAACCTTTTTTTTAAAATTTATTTAAATGCACATGTCCAAGCTGTTTTTTTTTCAGACCACCACCGTGTGTATTCTCTGTGACTGCCTACACTCCAGCAGGGGCAACCAGCCTTAGTGATGCTGAATGTATTTGCATTACAGACTTAAACCTGAAAACCCCACTCGCTTCTAATTACTGTGCATGACTATACATGGCAAGCACATGGGTGTGTGCTAAACCTCTGCTTCTTCCCCCAAAAATTCGCTCCTCTTTTCCATCTACTGCAACTGTGAAATCACCAGAGCAAGACGCAATACATTTCTGCCTATAATTCTTCTATGCACACAGAGTCATGTTTTCACATTAGTGCCAAAACGAAATTTCTTTGCCAATTTGAAAGCACACTTACTGCTCTTTTTTTTTCGGGGGCAAGTGTATATCTCTTTTTTCAATTTGAAATCACTTTTACAGACTGACACATTCTGAAACCTTTTTTTTTAAATTTATTTAAATGCACATGTCCAAGCTGTTTTTTTTTCAGACCACCACCGTGTGTATTCTCTGTGACTGCCTACACTCCAGCAGGGGCAACCAGCCTTAGTGATGCTGAATGTATTTGCATTACAGACTTAAACCTGAAAACCCCACTCGCTTCTAATTACTGTGCATGACTATACATGGCAAGCACATGGGTGTGTGCTAAACCTCTGCTTCTTCCCCCAAAAATTCGCTCCTCTTTTCCATCTACTGCAACTGTGAAATCACCAGAGCAAGACGCAATACATTTCTGCCTATAATTCTTCTATGCACACAGAGTCATGTTTTCACATTAGTGCCAAAACGAAATTTCTTTGCCAATTTGAAAGCACACTTACTGCTCTTTTTTTTTCGGGGGCAAGTGTATATCTCTTTTTTCAATTTGAAATCACTTTTACAGACTGACACATTCTGAAACCTTTTTTTTTAAATTTATTTAAATGCACATGTCCAAGCTGTTTTTTTTTCAGACCACCACCGTGTGTATTCTCTGTGACTGCCTACACTCCAGCAGGGGCAACCAGCCTTAGTGATGCTGAATGTTTTTGCATTACAGACTTAAACCTGAAAACCCCACTCGCTTCTAATTACTGTGCATGACTATACATGGCAAGCACATGGGTGTGTGCTAAACCTCTGCTTCTTCCCCCAAAAATTCGCTCCTCTTTTCCATCTACTGCAACTGTGAAATCACCAGAGCAAGACGCAATACATTTCTGCCTATAATTCTTCTATGCACACACAGTCATGTTTTCACATTAGTGCCAAAACGAAATTTCTTTGCCAATTTGAAAGCACACTTACTGCTCTTTTTTTTTCGGGGGCAAGTGTATATCTCTTTTTTCAATTTGAAATCACTTTTACAGACTGACACATTCTGAAACCTTTTTTTTTAATTTATTTAAATGCACATGTCCAAGCAGTTTTTTTTTCAGACCACCACCGTGTGTATTCTCTGTGACTGCCTACACTCCAGCAGGGGCAACCAGCCTTAGTGATGCTGAATGTATTTGCATTACAGACTTAAACCTGAAAACCCCACTCGCTTCTAATTACTGTGCATGACTATACATGGCAAGCACATGGGTGTGTGCTAAACCTCTGCTTCATCCCCCAAAAATTCGCTCCTCTTTTCCATCTACTGCAACTGTGAAATCACCAGAGCAAGACGCAATACATTTCTGCCTATAATTCTTCTATGCACACACAGTCATGTTTTCACATTAGTGCCAAAACGAAATTTCTTTGCCAATTTGAAAGCACACTTACTGCTCTTTTTTTTTCGGGCCAAGTGAAAATCTCTTTTTTCAATTTGAAATCACTTTTACAGACTGACACATTCTGAAACCTTTTTTTTTAATTTATTTAAATGCACATGTCCAAGCAGTTTTTTTTTCAGACCACCACCGTGTGTATTCTCTGTGACTGCCTACACTCCAGCAGGGGCAACCAGCCTTAGTGATGCTGAATGTATTTGCATTACAGACTTAAACCTGAAAACCCCACTCGCTTCTAATTACTGTGCATGACTATACATGGCAAGCACATGGGTGTGTGCTAAACCTCTGCTTCTTCCCCCAAAAATTCGCTCCTCTTTTCCATCTACTGCAACTGTGAAATCACCAGAGCAAGACGCAATACATTTCTGCCTATAATTCTTCTATGCACACACAGTCATGTTTTCACATTAGTGCCAAAACGAAATTTCTTTGCCAATTTGAAAGCACACTTACTGCTCTTTTTTTTTCGGGGGCAAGTGTATATCTCTTTTTTCAATTTGAAATCACTTTTACAGACTGACACATTCTGAAACCTTTTTTTTTAATTTATTTAAATGCACATGTCCAAGCAGTTTTTTTTTCAGACCACCACCGTGTGTATTCTCTGTGACTGCCTACACTCCAGCAGGGGCAACCAGCCTTAGTGATGCTGAATGTATTTGCATTACAGACTTAAACCTGAAAACCCCACTCGCTTCTAATTACTGTGCATGACTATACATGGCAAGCACATGGGTGTGTGCTAAACCTCTGCTTCATCCCCCAAAAATTCGCTCCTCTTTTCCATCTACTGCAACTGTGAAATCACCAGAGCAAGACGCAATACATTTCTGCCTATAATTCTTCTATGCACACAGAGTCATGTTTTCACATTAGTGCCAAAACGAAATTTCTTTGCCAATTTGAAAGCACACTTACTGCTCTTTTTTTTTCGGGCCAAGTGAAAATCTCTTTTTTCAATTTGAAATCACTTTTACAGACTGACACATTCTGAAACCTTTTTTTTTAATTTATTTAAATGCACATGTCCAAGCAGTTTTTTTTTCAGACCACCACCGTGTGTATTCTCTGTGACTGCCTACACTCCAGCAGGGGCAACCAGCCTTAGTGATGCTGAATGTATTTGCATTACAGACTTAAACCTGAAAACCCCACTCGCTTCTAATTACTGTGCATGACTATACATGGCAAGCACATGGGTGTGTGCTAAACCTCTGCTTCTTCCCCCAAAAATTCGCTCCTCTTTTCCATCTACTGCAACTGTGAAATCACCAGAGCAAGACGCAATACATTTCTGCCTATAATTCTTCTATGCACACACAGTCATGTTTTCACATTAGTGCCAAAACGAAATTTCTTTGCCAATTTGAAAGCACACTTACTGCTCTTTTTTTTTCGGGCCAAGTGAAAATCTCTTTTACAGACTGACACATTATGAATCCACCATGTGTAACTACAACAAAAACAATTCCCATTTCTATTATTCATTTCTTAAGTTACCACATACATCCCCTCTCAAACTGTAAACTCACCTTTAAAATTAGTTAGTTGTGAAAGAAATGTGTCACTCAAACAGCAGATTATCAGAGCCAGGATCTCTGTTCTGTACACCTCTCTCCTCTCAGCAGAACCAGATAATGGCAAACTTTCCCTCTATTTTTCCACACATATACATGTAAGTTTCAAATCTCAGTGCTTCCCCCTTTTTTTCAAATGTAATGACACATTTCTATTGGTTGAAAACCAACCCTTTTCCAAAAGTACCCTGCCCCCAACTTGACTTCTGCCTAGTACCCTTCCCCCAACTTGACTTCTGCCTGCTACCATAGCAACAGCTCATGGAACACTGCTGTGTGCAGTTAGGTCAGAAGTTCGACACACAATGTTTCAATTCCACAGAGCAAGAGTGCTTGACTTTTCAAACCTAACTGCAAATCCATAGTACTGTTCTTTGGTTACACATTTTTTTGTACCAATACAAAACATGCTTCTATTAATTTTCACATACAGCCTAGTTTTTTTTCTAGAATGGTATGAAACAGCCAATCAGTTCTTTTTGTTTTGTAAAAAATATGTATGCCTCCATTTCCAAACTGTCTTTCTTTTCATATTGCCATTCTACTGAAAGACACCTCCTGAGTGCATCCAGTTCTCCTTTGAAGATGTTCACAGTGTGGATTGTAGGGCACAGCTATGTCTTCTGGAGTGAAAAGTTTGCAGAGAAAACAGATATGGTGAGAGACCTTGCTTTGCCAAATGTAGACATTAAATGGATTGGTCAGAGAGGGTTAAAGTGGCACCAATTGATGCCATTGGTGAAATCCTTCATGCAAATCCAACACCCTGACCTCATAATAGTGCACTGTGGTGGCAATGACCTAGGCACTTTGACTGGGGTAGGTCTGGAAATGCTTATGAAGGACACCTTTGCACAACTGTTTACACTTTTCCCTAAAACTGCCTTTGTGTTTTCCAACATATGCCAAAGGCAAAAATGGAACTGGTCCAATCATTTCTGTCCACAGATTGACAAAGCAAGAAAGCACGTCAACAAATCTGTTTCTGCTTTCCTCCGTGACTATGGTATGGGTGCCATTTACCACAACAACTTGCGTTACGACATGCAAGACATTTATAGAGGAGATGGTGTGCACTTCAATGATGAAGGGAACAGAGTCTTCCTCTTGAACCTTAGACTCTGCATCGGTACTTACTTGTAGGTACCACTAAAAAAATGACTCCATAAACACAACAGCTCTTTTTAGAGCTCCCTAATTTCTAAACTCTTAAATCTGATTTTCATTTATTTATTTTTATTTTTTTCTACCGTACGCTTACCGTGAGCTTACCGTACGCGTACCCCGTGATTTTTTTTAAAATCAATAAATGTTTTTTTTGTACTTTTCTGTCCTTCTTTGACCCCCTTACAATTGTTAGGGGGTCTGTAACTCTCCTCATTGCCCCCTTTCCTTGTTTTCACTCTTTTTTTTCAGAGTGAAATACACAAAATGGCGGCCGCCGCTTCCTGGTTTCGGCCGATTCGAATGTTTACTAAGATCTAAGAGCCAATCAGAATCGCGCTCGCGCACGCCACCGTACGCTTACCGTAAGCGTACGGTAAGCGTACCGTAAGCTGGCTCAGATATATATATTGATTTAAAGGCTATTTTCTCAAAATCAACTGAACTGATTTACACCAAACCTACAAAAGGCACTTCCTTGACCTACGGACTACCTCTCTGCCAAATTTCTAGTAATTCTGTTCAGCCGTTCGGGCTGTAGCTCGTTCTAAAGGTCCTATGGAAAAATGCATGGGAAAAACGCGTTTTGGGACCCCCCTTTTATCTCAGCCCCCGCTTGACGGATCCCCCCGAGACTTTCAGGGTAGGAGCGGAGCGTAGCGCCCCACCTATTTTGAGAAATTCGCGAGGATTCGTCGACCGGCGCCAAAGTTATTCAAAATAGAATGTTGCGGATTTCCTATGGAAACGTGGTCCTAACTATAACTACCTACTGGCGACCGCCAGTAGGTAATATATAATTCTTAATTTTAAAAAAACAACGCTCAGTTCCTGGATGATGTAATTAGTGATGTAATTAGTGATGTCATTTGAGATGTTATCAGTGATGTCATCAGTGATGTCACTGACTATGTCATGAGTGATGTAATATGTGATGTCATCAGCAGTGTATTGCAGGGGTGTGAGTTATAGTTAGCTCAGCTAACTATAACAGATGAATTTTGTATGAGTGAAATGTCAGCCTAACTATAACGTCCCTGAAACCTGTTGTTTTTTCAATGAATTTCTAAGGTTTCTTAAATGCTAATCCCTAACTATAACATCACTGAAACGTGAGTTTTTTTCAGTGAAAAAATGTGTGAGCAACATATGATATCCTGTCAAAACTCGTAACAGCACAGCAACTTAGCTAATAAATGATGGAGAAACTAACCTGAATCAGCGGTGAAATGACGCGTTTCAGCGAAGCCTTTCTCAAGTTTTGAGACTTAAGAAACACCGAAACACGTCGTTTGTGGGCAAATTAAACTATTTTTGTTGTCCTCTGGTGTGCCGTTGTTTTCTTTTTGGAATTGTCTGAAGAGATTTGCTATGTACATATATATGTACGTGTAGAAGAACCAACATGACAAAAGATCAAGAAAGAGCTCTGGAGAATCAACAAAAGGACACCACTATTTTATGTAAGCCCTCGGATAAACAGGGAAACATCGTCCTAATGACAAGGGATAAATATTGTAGCGAAGCCTTAAAACAACTAACAGATAGTAGATACTATGAGCTAACAACCAGAGAAAGATACAACTGCATTAAACAATATCATCTACTGTTAAATAAATGGCATGACAAATCAGTGCTTGACACAGAGGAATATTTCATCCTCAGAAACACCAATCCAGTGATACCAAAGTTTTACCATCTCCCAAAAATACACAAAGATAGTGTTAATCTGCCGGGCAGGCCAATAGTGTCATCACAAGGGAGCCTCACGGAAAATCTGTCTATCTTTGTCGATCACTTCCTTTTCCAATCAGTTCTGCAACTGTCCTCCTACATCAAGGACACAAAGGAATTTATCAATCACATTGAAAACCTACGGTGGGAATTAATATACAAGTTGATTGTACTGGACATCATGAGTCTATACACGTGTATTGATCACAAACACGGACTCAATGCAATTGACTTCATTTTGAAAAAGACACCCTTAAAATTTGTGGAACATAACACTATGTTGATTAAACTCATTGAATTTTGCCTGCTGAAAAATATTTTTCGATTTCAGGGGGACCATTACAGACAGATATCTGGAACAGCAATGGGTACCTGCTTCGTCCCCAGGTACACATATTTATTCGTGGGCTGGTGGGAGGAGCAGGTAGCCTGGTCCCCAGCCAATGCAACATGGGTAAAGGAAATAGTAGCTTGACACAGGTACATTGACAACCTCTTCCTGGTATGGAAGGGGTCGGTGAGCATGGCAAAGGAATTCATAGTTTTTATTATTACCAAAGGAGGGACAAGGAGCCAAGTTTATGAGGTCCTGCTCATAGGCACTGTGAGAAGTTGGCCTGGTATATGATGTTCACTACTTAAAGTGACCACCTTGTACCATGCCCAGCAACCCTTATGCTGTGGTTGTAAGTCAACCTTTTCGGACCAGCTGCCCTAGTGGTAGCGTAGGCTAAGCAGTCTTTCAGGCTAAACTCGTTTTGGCATGTGAAGCAAGCTGTTTTACCATATGTAACCCCCCTTTATACCAACGAAAGGACACCACACAGGTATATATTCAAAATTGATATGTATTTATTACTCAAAGTATCCCCTAGACTCTTTATGAGCACAGGAGCACAAATCGTTAAACAAGAAAGTATCACAATATACAGAAGTTGCACTTTATATGGATAGGCCCTGGTGGCCACTCAAACCATATACTAAAATAGTGGTATAAGTACCACGAACAGGAAAGGGTAAAGGCCTAGGGCCTCTAGAATCGCTGGGCCTACAAGGAGCTAACTTCAGTTAGTGACCAGGAGGTCCACGCGTGTGCAGTGAGGAAAGTTACACGCGGGCGCCCATAGGTTTTCAATGGGTGCGTAAAAGTTCAAAAGTTACTGCTAGAAGGGTCTTCTGGTTGGACTACGAACTCTAGACTTCAAACCTAGACATTAGAGATGTTACTCTACACTTGTGCACCGGAGTGCCAGCTTTACCTCACCCACAGGAAGCGGGTGCATAGGGCTCGAAGTTCGTCGGGTTTCGTCTATCTGTTCAATGGAGCCTGATGACAAAGATGATGTAGGCGGTCGGTCCAGAAGAGATGCGGTGGATCCAAGGGTGGATCGGAAGTGTAGAAGACCTGTAAGCAGAGGGGACAGTGTTCACAGTCACTAGCCAGTGACCGGCGTGGCACCAGGTAGGTACCAGGCGATGTCGGGTGCAAACAGGTGAAGAGATGTAGCTTGTCTCTGCAGCCACGTGGTCCCTGAAGGTCGACGACATACAGGAGTTGGTTCACGAGCTGTCCCACGCAGGCTCTCGCTGTCGGCGGTGTCGGCGACTCAAAGGAAGAAAACAAGCCTTGGCAAAAGCAGGAGTCGCAGGAATCGAAGAAAGCTTCTAGCTCTGACCAGCAAGGTCAGAGGGGCTGCTCCTTTGGAGGGAAGCAGGGGCCAGTCTGGAGACACTAGACCAGCATCGTAGTTTTCAAAAAGGGTCACCAAGATGGCCACTAGCCAATGGGCCAGTAACCGGTTAGGCGCATCTAGTCGCAAAGTGCAGAGGGGCCCCACGCAGATCGTGGAGATGCTGGAGGGCTCACCTTTGGTGCAGATGCTGCTCAGATGTTGGGATTCTCAAGACCCAAAGCACAACTCGGAGGGAGCCTCTGTTGTCGCGCTTGCAGCTTGTCGAGTGTCTTCCAAGATGGCTGGCTCCACGTGTCTCGGTGCCTCCACGGGTTCCTTCTTTGCAGGGACTGTGGATCGGGCTGTGAGAGGTCTGGAGGTCCAGTTCTTGTCGGTCTCTGGGCTCAGGCTCCGGCGGGAGGCGGCAGCAAAGCAGATGTCGAGTTGCTGGATGGTGCTTACGTTAGCAAGATGGTCACTCCCTGACCATAGGGGAGATTTCCTTCAGTCTTCTGTGCAGCAGAACGTCGAAGTTCCCGTCTTCTTCTTAGTTAAGTTGATTCCAGGATGTCTGAAGTCTTAGGACACAGCTCCTACCTTTAAGGGGATTCTAGGGGCCGGACTACTTGCCAGGTCCCTCCCTAAGGGTGGGACCAGGAAGGGGGGTGGTTACACCCCCAATCCTTTGTCCAGCTCGCCCCAGGTCCGGGGCTGGTGCGCCCCAGGACCGGTTTGAACTGGCATATGCACCGAGGCTCCTTGTGAGCCTCAGGCATGTCTGTTTCCTTTCAAGCCCTACCTGACCAATACACAAAATCCTGTCTGGGGTGGTGCTCGCAACTCCCCTGGAAGGAAACCCTTTGCCCACGTCTCCAAAGCTGGAAGGACTCCCAGCAGCAGGAGGGCAGACTTGTGTCTGGGGTGGCAGCGTCTATTTTGTGGAGCTGAGGCTATGTCTGATTTTACCCGGGTTTCAGGCTCTGGAGATGTCGTGTCCCTCTAGGAGGGTGGAATGCTAACCCCGTCGCCAGAATTGGCGAGGGGTTAGTATTCCAATTCATATGACACATTACTCGACATGTTTTGATAAAGCCAAACCAAAGATAGCATTTAACCGCGAGGTTCATAATGCACTTAAGAGTATATGGTATGGCGATATCTGGAAACGGTAGAAGGAAGTTGTTCCGACCACCGCAGACAGGCTCAGCTCATGCCAGAGCACCATCTCACATGAAACCAATCACTCTGCCTTCAGGATTGTTAAGGCCTGCCATAGGAGTGACTTTTAGGTTAACATGTGTCCCATTTAAGGTTAGGTATATGTATACTACACCTAAGTAAGAGGTGGTTACACCAACTTACCCCAGCTGAGTGAACATCCAGTTGTGTCAAATTTGTTAGGCCAGTCCAGGGGTGGCACAATACATGCTTCAGCCCCTGGTAGGCCTTAGATACACCAATGCCCTGGGTACCTAGTGTACACTAGTACAGGGGCTGACAGGGTGATCTAGTCCCAATGGGTTATGAACCTAAAGTGCATAGTGTCAATTTAGCAGAGAGAACAGCAGGCTGGGGGTCTGATTACCAGGCCCACAGCCTCAAGATGTCAAAAACCAGTGATGCAAAAAGCAAAAATTTGGGATGACCATAGGATAGCAGACCCTACTCTCCTACACAACCCCCCCCCCCCAAACGCAGGGACATTAAACTAGCCTGGACCAGTCGTGTCTTCATGTCCTAAGTGGAAGTACCTGGAGAGACAATCTGCATTCCCATGGTCAGTACCTGGCCGGTGCTCCACTGTGAAGTCCATCCCCTGTAGGGAAATGGACCACCTAAGCAGTTTGGGGTTTTCACCCTTCATCTGATTTAGCCACAAGAGGGGCTTATGGTCGGTCTGAATCTTGAAGTGAGTGCCAAACAAGTATGGCCTCAGCTTCTTCAGGGCCCACACCACAGCAAAGGCCTCCCTCTCAATAGCTGACCAATTCTTCTCTCTGGGGGTCAACCTTCTGCTAATAAAAGCAATGGGTTGGTCTTGACCATCTACATTAAGTTGTGACAGCACAGCTCCCACACCCAACTCAGAAGCATCTGTTTGGACAATAAACTCTTTGGAGTAGTCAGGACTTTTCAGGATAGGTGCAGAGCACATGGCCTTCTTCAGGTCATCAAATGCCTTTTGACAGCTTACTGTCCACTGAACCTTTTTGGGCATCTTTTTGGATGTCAGATCATTAAGAGGAGTCACAATGGACCCATAGTTCTTAACAGACTTCCTGTAGTACCCAGTCAAGCCCAAGAAAGCTCGAACTTGAGTCTGGGTGGTTGGAGGAGACCAGTCCTTGATGGATTGTATCTTACTCTCCAGTGGTTGAACTTGGCCTCCACCTACAAGGTGGCCCAAGTACACAACCTTACTCTGCCCTATCTGGCACTTAGTAGCCTTGATAGTGAGGCCTGCCTTTTGCAGAGCCTCAAGTACCCTCTTCAGGTGGATCAGGTGATCCTCCCAGGTGGAGCTAAAGACAGCAATGTCATCAAGATATGCTGCACAAAAGTCATCCAACCCAGTAAGGACTTGATTCACCAACCTTTGGAAGGTGGCAGGGGCATTCTTCAGACCAAAGGGCATCACCAAATATTGGTAGTGCCCTCCTGGGGTTGAAAATGCTGTTTTGGCCTTAGACTCCTCAGCTAATCCGATTTGCCAATAGCCAGCTGTCAAATCAAATGTGCTCAAAAACTTAGCAGAAGCCAGTTTATCTATGAGCTCATCTGCCCTTGGAATAGGATGTGCATCTGTCCTGGTGACAGCATTGAGTCCTCTGTGATCCACACAGAACCTCATCTCTCTCTTGCCATCTTTGGTGTGAGGTTTGGGGACCAGAACCACTGGGCTAGCCCAGGGGCTCTCTGAGGGCTCAATGACACCCAATTCCAGCATTTTGTGTAGCTCAGCCTTTATACAGTCCCTGACATGGTCAGGTTGCCTGTAAAGTTTGTTCTTCACAGGAAGACTGTCACCGGTGTCCACCACATGGGTACACCAGTCAGTTTGACTAGGTATCAGTGAGAACATATGCTGAAATGATTGTAGAACTTGTCTACATTCAATTTGCTGATGCTCAGTGAGGTTGCCTCCAAGGGTCAGTCCTTCAACTGAACCATCTTCAGGGTTCTGAGACAACAGGTCTGGGAGAGGGTCACTCTCTTCCTCCTGCCCCTCATCTGTAGCCATGAGCAAGCCCATGTCTGCCCTGTCAACATATGCCTTTAACCTGTTAACATGGAGTACCCTGTGGGGACTCCTGGGAGTGCCTAGGTCCACCAAGTAGGTAACCTCTCCCTTCTTTTCCAGGATTGTATGGGGTCAAGACCATTTGTCTTGGAGTGCTGCTGGGGCCACTGGCTTCAACACCCATACCTTCTGTCCTGGCTGAAACTCAACCAAGACAGCCTTTTGGTCATGCCAAGCTTTCTGTAAGGCCTGGCTTGCCTCAAGGTTTTTGGATGCCTTCTCCATGTACTCAGCCATCCTGGAGCGGAGACCAAGTACATAGTCCACTATGTCTTGTTTAGGCTTTTTGAGAGGTAACTCCCATCCTTCCTTCACTAAACACAGTGGGCCTCTTACAGGGTGCCCAAACAACAATTCAAAGGGGCTGTAGCCAACTCCTTTTTGTGGGACCTCTCTGTAAGCAAACAGAAGGCAGGGTAGAAGGATGTCCCATCTTCGCCTGAGCTTTTCAGGTAATCCTTTGATCATACCCTTTAGGGTCTTGTTGAATCTCTCAACAAGCCCATTGCATTGTGGGTGATAAGGGGTGGTGAACTTGTAGTTGACACCACATTCCTTCCACATAGCTGTCAAGTATCCTGACATGAAGTTGGTACCTCTGTCAGAAACCACCTCCTTAGGAAACCCCACTCTGGAGAATACTCCCAGTAAGGCCCTGGCCACAACAGGAGCTGTTGTGGTCCTAAGGGGAATTGCCTCTGGATACCTGGTGGCATGATCCACTACCACCAGTATAAATCTGTGCCCAGATGCAGTGGGGGGATCCATGGGACCCACTATATCTATCCCCACTCTTTCAAAGGGAACACCCACCACAGGTAGTGTTATTAGGGGGGCCTTTGTTGTGCCACCTGATTTGCCACTGGCTTGGCAGGTCACACAGGAGCGACAAAACTCCTTGGTATCTTCATTCATGTGAGGCCAGTGAAAGTGAGGGACAAGCCTGTCCCAAGTCTTGTTCTGGCCTAAGTGTCCTGCTAGAGGAATATCATGGGCCAAGGTAAGAAGGAAGCCCCTAAATTGCAGAGGTATAACCAACCTCCTGGTTGCACCAGGTTTTGGGTCTCTTGCCTCTGAATAAAGGAGCCCATCATCCCAATACACTTTATGGGTACCTTGAGCATTCCCAGCAGCCTCAGCAGCAGCCAGCTGTCTGAGGGGTTCAAGAGATGGACAGGATAACTGAGCCTGCCCCAAGTCAGCCCTGGAAGGTCCCCCTGTCCCCAGAAACTCAACCTGGTCAGGTTCAAGCTCTTCAAGGACAGTTCCTTCAGGGTTCTCAAGATCATCCTCCTGGGAAGATTGATCATCACTTGGAGGCAGGGGGGAAGGCACAGCCTTAACCCTCCTGTTCTTCTTCTTGGAAGGTGCTTGGTCCATTGTTCCAGGATCCAAGACCTGAGGTTCAGTAAGGCACTTTTTGGCCTGTGACCTGGTCACAGCAAGGACATGTGGTGATATACCTAACATCTCTGCATGTGTCCTGTACTCCACTTCTGACCATAGAGAACTCTCTAGGTCATTGCCCAACAAACATTCTACTGGGAGGTCTGCACTAACCACAACCCTTTTGAGGCCAGTTACCCCTCCCCATGAGAAGTTAACAACAGCCACACTATGTGAAGTAGTGGCATTGCTGGCATTGGTCACCAGGTAATTTTCACCTGGTATGTACTGTCCAGGATCCACAAAGCCTGGGGTCACCATGGTGACACTGGCACATGTGTCCCTGTAGGCTTGAGCCACTTTTGCATTTATCAATGGAGTCTGTCTGTACTTGCCCAGGTTACTGGGGCTCACAGTCAGGGACAAATCCATGTCCCCATCACAGATCAAGACTGCCTGTGTAAGGGTTCTGTCTAAGTCAGAATCTCCTTCAGTTCCCATAGTGATTCCCACTACACCCTTTGTCTGGGGACCAACACTGCTAACAGTACTACTGGGAGCAGGTGCCTTAGGGGCAACAGTGTTGGGGGCTCCACCCTTTTTACAATCACTAGTCCAGTGAGTTGTATTCTTGCAAGACTTGCACCAGGGTTTCTTTGGACCTTCTTTCTTCTTCCCTTTGGATTGTTGGGACCCACCCTCATTAGTACTAGTTTGGGGCCCTGTTGAAGACTTCTGGTCTTTGGATCTCTGATCACCACCCTTTTGGTCTGTTTTCTTCTGATCACCCCCTTGGCCCTGGTTCTGGTTCTTTTGCTTAACCCTGGTTCTGACCCATTTGTCTGCCTTCTTTCCCAATTCTTGGGGAGAGGTCAGATCCGAGTCAACCAAGTGTTGATGCAGTTGCTGGTTTTGACAGTTATTTAAAAGCTGTTCTCTCATCATCAAATTGTACAATCCTGTATAATCAGACACCTTACTTCCCAGCAACCAACCCTCCAAAGCCTTAGTGGCACATTCAATATATTCAGACCAGTCCTGAGTCTGTGTCTTCTGGGTATCTCTGAACATTAACCTGTACTGTTCAGTGGTTAAGCCTAACCCATCAACCAGGACACTCTTCAGGACTCTGTAGTTTCTGACATCCTCCTCTCTAACAGTGAGGAGTCTATCTCTGCCTCTACCTTCAAAGGAGAGCCATAAGATTGCTGCCCACTGGTCCTCAGGAACCTGCTGCACTTTGCAGGCTCTCTCAAGAGCAGTCATCCACTTGTGGATATCAACCTGACTTTTGTAGGGGGGCACAACCTTGGACAGGTTCCTATTATCAAAGACCCTATCTTTGTCCCTTGGGACAATGCTGCCACCAGTGGGCATAGACCCACTCTCTCTAGGTTGCCTAGCCTTGCTCAGTTTCTCTTCCATCAGGGCTACTTCTAGCTCCTGTTTCCTGATCCTCAGCTGGGCTTCCTGCATTCTGGCCTCATGCTCCCTCCTCTGAGGGCTGGTCATTCTCCTTCTGGAGTGACCCTGAGAGCCTCTAGAGGTATGAGAAGCCTTAGAGTCACCTGAGCGATTCCTCTGCCTCCCAAACCCCTGGTTAAGTCCACTGGGGAGATTCAATGGGGGGAACCCATCGTCATTCCCAAATAGCCTTAAGTTAGCTGTGCTAAGTATAACACTGGGCACTGGGCTATTTCTCCCATCAGAATTGCTACTACTATCAGACTCACCCCCTTTGTCATTCTCATCCCTATGCTGATCCTCATCATCTGTAGTCTGATTCTCACCTAAGGGGTGACTGTTAGGAAGGGGTGCTTCAGTAGCATCTTCAGAAGGAGGGCCTCCTGTTCCAGTCCCTAAGGGGCCTAACTGGGAGGCTTTCTTGAGAGCTCTCTGATCTTCATCAGTCTGTAAGAGTTCTCTGAGTTCAGCAGAGGTAGGGTTCCTGGGCTGTTTAAGGCCCCTGGAATTAGCCAACTGCCTGAGCTCATTTTGGTTTAGGGTAGCAAAGATGGATGGTGCCCTCTGGGGGTCACTCTCGACAGAGATGGGTACCTTGGACCCCTCTGCCCCAGCCATTGCTCTTAAGTGTGGGTGGATGTGTTGCAACTACCTACACTTGGGTTTTCCCATCTAGTAGTTGTAGTCAGGGTGTGCTACTCCCTTTGCTCTACAACAACTAAGTTCAGTAGAACTTAAGTATATAACTAATCTTGTTTTATATGTGCCTAAATGTACCTGTATGATCTTTCAATTGGTAACAAAGAGATTACAGAGGTAAAACACAGCAAGCTCAAATCCAACTGCTGCTCACCAATGTGAGAAGTTGGCCTGGTATATGATGTTCACTACTTAAAGTGACCACCTTGTACCATGCCAAGCAACCCTTATGGTGTGGTTGTAAGTCAACCTTTTCGGACCAGCTGCCCTAGTGGTAGCGTAGGCTAAGCAGTCTTTCAGGCTAAACTCGTTTTGGCATGTGAAGCAAGCTGTTTTACCATATGTAACCCCCCTTTATACCAATGAAAGGACACCACACAGGTATATATTCAAAATATATATGTATTTATTACTCAAAGTATCCCCTAGACTCTTTATGAGCACAGGAGCACAAATCGTTAAACAAGAAAGTATCACAATATACAGAAGTTGCACTTTATATGGATAGGCCCTGGTGGCCACTCAAACCATATACTAAAATAGTGGTATAAGTACCACGGACAGGAAAGGGAAAAGGCCTAGGGCCTCTAGAATCGCAGGGCCTACAAGGAGCTAACTTCAGTTAGTGACCAGGAGGTCCACGGGTCGCGTGTGCAGTCAGGAAAGTTACACGCGGGCGCCCATAGGTTTTCAAATGGTGCGTAAAAGTTCAAAAGTTACTGCTAGAAGGGTCTTCTGGTTGGACTACGAACTCTAGACTTCAAACCTAGACATTAGAGATGTTACTCTACACTTGTGAACTGGAGTGCCAGCTTTACCTCACCCACAGGAAGCGGGTGCATAGGGCTCGAAGTGCGTCGGGTTTCGTCTATCTGTTCAATGGAGCATGATGACAAAGATGCTGCAGGCGGTCGGATCAGAAGAGATGCGGTGGATCCAAGGGTGGATCTGAAGTGTAGAAGACCTGTAAGCAGAGGGGACAGTGTTCACAGTCACTAGCCAGTGACCGGCGTGGCACCAGGTAGGTACCAGGCGATGTCGGGTGCAAACAGGTGAAGAGATGTAGCTTGTCTCGGCAGCCACGTGGTCCCTGAAGGTCGACGATGTCCAGGAGTCGGTTCACGAGCTGTCCCATGCAGGCTCTCGCTGTCGGCGGTGTCGGCGACTCAAAGGAAGCAAACAAGCCTTGGCAAAAGCAGGAGTCGCAGGAATCAAAGAAAGCTTCTAGCTCTGACCAGCAAGGTCAGAGGGGCTGCTCCTTTGGAGGGAAGCAGGGGCCAGTCTGGAGCCACCAGACCAGCATTGTAGTTTTCAAAAGGGTCACCAAGATGGCCACTAGCCAACGGGCCAGTAACCGGTTAGGCGCGTCGAGTTGCAAAGTGCAGAGGGGCCCCACGCAGATCGTGGAGATGCTGGAGGGCTCACCTTTGGTACAGATGCTGCTTGGATGTTGGGCTTCTCAGGACCCAAAGCACAACTCGGAGGGAGCCTCTGTTGTTGCGCTTGCAGCTTGTCGAGTGCCTTCCAAGATGGCTGGCTCCACGTGTCTCGGTGCCTCCATGGGTTACTTCTTTGCAGGGACTGTGGATCGGGCTGTGAGAGGTCTGGAGGTCCAGTTCTTGTCGGTCTCTGGGCTCGGGCTCTGGTGGGAGGCAGCGGCAAAGCAGACGTCGAGTTGCTGGATGGTGCTTGCGTTAGCAAGATGGTCACTCCCTGACCATAGGGGAGATTTCCTTCAGTCTTCTGTGCAGCAGAACGTCGAAGTTCCCGTCTTCTTCTTAGTTAAGTTGATTCCAGGATGTCTGAAGTCTTAGGACACAGCTCCTACCTTTAAGCGGATTCTAGGGGCCGGACTACCTGCTAGGTCCCTCCCTAAGGGTGGGAAAAGGAAGGGGGGTGGTTACACCCCCAATCCTTTGTCCAGCTCGCCCCAGGTCCGGGGCTGGTGTGCCCCAGGACCGGTTTGAACTGGCATATGCACCGAGGCTCCTTGTGAGCCTCAGGCATGTCTGTTTCCTTTCAAGCCCTACCTGACCAATACACAAAATCCTGTCTGGGGTGGTGCTCGCACCTCCCCTGGCAGGAAACCCTTTGTCCACGTCTCCCAAGCTGGAAGGACTCCCAGCAGCAGGAGGGCAGACTTGTGTCTGGGGTGGCAGCGTCCATTTTGTGGAGCTGAGGCTATGTCTGATTTTACCCGGGTTTCAGGTTCTGTACATGTCGTGTCCCTCTAGGAGGGTGGAATGCTAACCCCGTCACCAGAATTGGTGAGGGGTTAGTATTCCAATTCGTATGACACCTTACTCGACATGTTTTGATAAAGCCAAACCAAAGATAGCATTTAACCGCGAGGTTCATAATGCACTTAAGCGTTTATGGTTTGGCGATATCTGGAAACGGTAGAAGGAAGTTGTTCCGACCACTGCAGACAGGCTCAGCTCATGCCAGAGCACCATCTCACATGAAACCAAGCACTCTGCCTTCAGGATTGTTAAGGCCTGCCATAGGAGTGACTTATAGGTTAACATGTGTCCCATTTAAGGTTAGGTATAGGTGTACTACACCTAAGTAAGAGGTGGCTACACCAACTTACCCCAGCTGAGTGATCAGCCAGTTGTGTCAAATTTGTTAGGCCAGTCCAGGGGTGGCACAATACATGCTTCAGCCCCTGGTAGGCCTTAGATACACCAATGCCCTGGGTACCTAGTGTACACTAGTACAGGGGCTGACAGGGTGATCTAGTCCCAATGGGTTATGCACCTAAAGTGCATAGTGTCAATTTAGCAGAGAGAACAGCAGGCTGGGGGTCAGATTAGCAGGCCCAGAGCCTCAAGATGTCAAAAACCAGTGAAGCAAAAAGCAAAAATTTGGGGTGACCATAGGATAGCAGACCCTACTCTCCTACAGGCACCAAGGAGAGTACTATGTAAGAAGTGAGCAGTTCCTAGGAATAACAGACTATGAGGGGGGGGGAGAACAGGTCTTTCTTCAAAATGCCCTCACACACCCCAAGGGATGTCATGCTTCATCATTTGGGCATTTGCCCCTCGTCAAGCCGGCGCTGCAATGCCTGACGGGCTCCAGAAACCGGGGCTCTTTGTCGGGGATCTTTAGAAGAAGCCGTATGGGTGCGTGTGGGTGTGAGGGCTAGGTAGTGCACAAGGTAAGAAGTGAATAAAATAGGTATAGAGCCGTCCTACTTGATTCAATGATTTAATTGTTGAGGTAGCTCCAGCCTAATTAAGCACTTTGGTTGCTCCGATATATGAGTTGGCGAAGCAACTTGCTGGAGTCCTACCCTCACTCTGGGCCCCGGAACACGAAACATGTTGACCACGTTCACCACTGATTAGCCCTTTTTGGAACATTACTCCTATACAAAGGCTTCCATATAGTTTTAATTAGGCTGGAGCAACCTCAACAATTAAATCATTGAATCAAGTAGGACGGCTCTATACCTATTTTATTCACGTCTTACCTTGTGCACTACCTAGCCCTCACACCCACACGCACCCATACGGCTTCTTCTAAAGATCCCCGACAAGAGTTCTTGGCTCGTATGTGAGAGGGTGCCCCTGCATGAGCAAAGCCCCTCTGCAGCGTTTGGAGACCCTTCTCTGATGCTGTTGGTAGTGCAGCCTGACCATATACTCTTAAGTGCATTATAAGCAAACGGTAAATGCTAACTTTGGACTGGATGCACGGAAACATGTTGTGTTTGGTGTGAAACACCTTGGAATCAAACCCCAAACACCAGTAACTGGTGTGGGAGTATGATCCCGCCCTTCTAGAGGGAGAGACATGACAGCACTGGTATACCCGTTAGAAACTTAATAGAGCCATGGCATCACAAAATGGATGCTGCAGCCACAGACATGGGTCTGGCCTTCTGCTGCTGACCGAATCTCCGGCAGGGGAGGCCTGAACAATACGTTTCCTGTCACAGGGAGGTGTAACCACCTCCCAGAAAGACTTATGTGTATTGGGGCTGGGTAGAAGCACTCTCTGAGTGCTTTGAAGTCCTGCACTGGGGGCACATGTGGTGTCCCTGTGCATAGTCCAACTCAAACGAGTTCAGGGGCTTCCAGCCCCTGCTCTGGCGTGAAACTGGACAAAGGAAATGGGTGTAGCCACCACTTCTTCAAAAGCCTCCCATAGGTGGGTCCCCAGAGTATGTCCAACCCCCTACCTTAGTATAAGTATGGGACCCCTGTCCTTAGGACTTTAGATTACCCTGGACCAAACTCTGAAGCTGAATCCTGGACCATCGAAGCTCTGCTCAAGATCAGAGGACTGAATAAATCTCACTTGGGGTCAAGGAGGTCCCTTTGTGATCCCTGGTCGGTTGACTGGTGAGTCCCTGAGGGGGTAACTTTGCATTTCCTTGGGCTTTCCTGGTTGCTCCAGATGTGCACTGACTCCCAACCAAGTGGTGAGTCCCACAGACCTTGCTGGTCTGCACCAAAGCATCTTTCTCATTTCTGAGTGGGTTGCTGTTGCCAAAGCTTGTTGTGTCCAATCAGGGCACGGACGCTGCACCACTCGACAACCTTTGTGGGACAGCTCAAATCCAGCTCCTGGTCATCCTCGATGCCTCCTGGACTTCGTGGCTGAAGAGTCAAACTTCACCTCCTTCACCTGAAATCACCCGACATCGGTGGGCATCTGCTCATCACCTTCCTGGTCGCTGGCAAGTGACCCAGACTCTGTCCCCTCTGCTTTCAGGTTCTTCTCATCTTCGATCCAGGCTTGGATCTCTTCGGACATTTCGCATCTTCACGGCAGCAGCACTTCTTTGCCAGCTCCCATTGAAATCGACGATGTGACCTGACACCAAAAGACACCTATGCACCCGGCTTCCCTGGGTGAGGTAACACGAGTACTCCAGTGCTCCCATGGGTGCTAGCCCTAGAACTTCCTAAGTCCAAAAGAGTTTGGTCCTGACTCATTTCTAAGTGTCCCTAATCTTTAAAAATCTAACTGTGACTTTCCCCATTGAAGCTAACAGGAGCTCGCGGCTGGGTTCACACACTGCACACGGCCCCCGTGGGTCCCCTGTGTCACTACCTTCGGTGGTTCCTTGGGGTCCCAGCGATTCTAGAGGTTCTAGTCCTTGTGTCTAGTTAAGTCGTGTTTCTTATACCACTATTTTAGTATATGGTTTGGCTCACCCCTAGGGCCTGACGTGTATTTGTGCTATTTTATTGTGATTATTGAAGTGTAACTTTTGACCTCTAGTCTCATAAAGAGACTAGGAGGGTGTGTGTAGTAATAAATACATATATTTTATATTTATACCTGGTGTGGATATCTTTCATTTAGTGACTTAAGGAATTATAGACTGGTAAAACAAGCTGCTTTGCATTCCTTCAAGATTTAACCTGAAGGCTCCTCTCCATAGCTACCACTAGGATAGCTTGCAATAAAGGTTGTCTTTAACCTAACACCAATAAGGGGTTGTTTGGACTGAAACAGGGTGCCCACTATAACTAGTGGACAGCATATATCAGGATAACTTCTCAAATCGATCTGCTAGAGAATACCCTGAAGAAAGTAGAGAATATCTCGAGAGAAAAGTTATTGAAAGGCAAAGACATGAAAGAAGGAGAAATGAGAAAGGATGAGGGCAAATTATCTATGATCACTACCTATTTAGAGGATGCTGACTCTCTTAAAAACATTCTCCGAAGAAATTGGCACATTTTAAAAACTAATCAAAACCAAAGGGGATGATGGACGGAGTGTTGAACATTGCAAGCACTCACCCCCAGTCAATTGATGTGGGTTTAATCCATCATCATTCTTTAGCTCACTCCGCCACCCCAGTTCAGACATGGCCATATGCAAATCAGTTTGATCCTGTGCCGCATGGGAACAGTCCAGCCCAAACTGACAAGCCATGTCTTCCCTGGACCGTAAACAAGCATCCTGGGACCGGTTTCTGGCTAATCAGCCATCATCAGGCAGGCTAGCTTGAATCCAGTGACAAAGTGAGCAAGAGGACAAAGTCTGGGCATACCCTGCCAACTTAGGGTGAACAAAGCAAAACTAAAGGAGATGATGGACGGAGTGTTGAACATTGCAAACACTCACCCCCAGTCAATTAATCTGGGTTTAATCCATCATCATTCTTTAGCTCACTCTGCCACCCCAGTTCAGACATGGCCATATGCAAATCAGTCTGACCCTGTGCCTCATGGGAACAGTCCAGCCGGAATTGCCAAGCCATGTCTTCCCTGGACCAGAAACAAGCATCCTGGGACCAGTTTCTGGCTAATCAGCCGTCATCAGCCAGGCTAGCTTGAATCCAGTGGCAAAGTAAGCAAGGGACCCACGTCTGGGCATACCCTGCCAACTTAGAGTGAGCAAAGCAAAACCAAAGGGGATGATGGACGAAGTGTTGAACATTGCAAGCACTCACCCCCAGTCAACTGATTTGGGTTTAATCCATCATCATTCTTTAGCTCACTCCGCCACCCCAGTTCAGACATGGCCATATGCAAATCAGTCTGACCCTGTGCCTCATGGGAACAGTCCAGCCCGAACTGCTAAGCCATGTCTACCCTGGACCGGAAACAAGCATCCTGGAACCGGTTTCTGGCTAATCAGCCGGCTGTTGGACGTGTTTCACCTGACCTGCAGGCTTGCTCACCAACAAACTAATAAAGTTTTTCAGCCATTTTAAATGCAGTGCGTGAATCATCATTCGTGAAAATACAAACTTAGGGCCAGATTTACAAGCCCCTTGCGCCTCTTTTACACCGCCGCTGCGTCACTTTTGTGACGCAGTGGTGGCGCAAAGCCAGCGCCATGGTGCGGGGTACTTACAACGTGACGCATCTGGGAGATGCATCACGTTTTAAAGCCCTGCGCCACATGTAGGCGTTCCGGGGCGGGGGGGGGCGTTCCAGCACAGGAACGCCTGCCTCCTAAAGTGGCTGAGTGAAATCTACAAGATTTCACTCAGCCAGTTTTAAGGCCGTGCTGCATCAAAACCCTGTGCCTGCTTGAAGCAGGCATAAGGATTGAAGCAGCATTTTAAAGATAGGGCACCCCCCAAACCTTGCTGGAGCTGCGTTGCGCTTGCGACACAGCCCCAGCAATACACCGCCTTTACGGCAGCAGATGCGTCACGCATCTGTCCATTTTTGCTCCATGGTGCACCGCATTGTAAATGTGGCGCATCCATGGTGGCGGAGCCGTGTCGCACAATAACTGGTGCATCCCCGCTGATATGCAGGGATGCGCCAGTTATTGTAAATCTGCCCCCTAGTGCATAAGAAGACAGACTAGTAGTTCTTAGACAACCTGCATTACAATTTGTTTTATGGAGCTTCTGCTGTATTTAAAAGCAATTCAAGCTTAGATAATTAATAACTAGCAATTGATTTGTGGTCACAACAATTAAAGTCATAAAAATAGTAGAAAATGGCTCAGCTGTTATTACATTGTTCGCAATCATGTCAATCTCAAAATTAATGGATAGTCTTAAATTGCGACATTTTCATTTTGAGTACATCCCCATTACAGAATTGATATAAAGTATATGGTTATGCCCAAATTAGCAAATTCTATTATATTAAATTTACAAAACTTTGAGAACAAAAGTGTGTATAGAATGTTCATGTATTGCTAAATTGCAAACGCATTGAAATTGAGTGTGATTTTATTTCCCCACGTTATCATAATATGCTTATGCAAATTTAATATAATAGAATTTGATTTCAAAGAGACACACACCTGTGACTGCATTTAAATTTCACCAATGACACCATACCATACTCAATACTGCTTCCTTCATCTCAATTTTGTTTTGAACAGCCCACTGAATGCACTCTATCAATGTACGTTTCATTTTTTCCACAAGGCCACTGGCCTAGGGGTGATACAATCCTACATATTTCTGTTTATTCAATTTTATTTTGCAAAATTCCCCTCATTTCATTCGCTGCAATTTGCTTCCCATTGTCAGATACAATTTCTTTTGTGCAACCTTCCCTCAAAAACAGTTTCTTTAAAAGTTTTAGAACTGAAAGTGTTGGGGTCTTCCATGAACTCTACCACCCAGTGTTGAGTGGGCCTATGAAGTCTATCACCTGTTTGACCCATGGCTCTCCAAGGAACTGAAGAGGCGTCACCTCTGTTTGTATGCCTTTGTGACTCTTGCTGCATATAACATACACCTCAACCTTGGTGACAATTTGGCTGTCCATTCCTGGGCAACACTAACTTTCCCTGAGCTTCTTTTTGGTGATGGCTTTCCTAGGTGTCCTTCATGCTCACTTACAATTATCTTTTCCCATTCCTTTCAACTGACATCTCCTCTGCCCCCTTGACATAAGCCTGCATCCTTACAGACAAACTCTCTGCCTGGGCCCTTCCTCTTTCACATATTTTTTCAAGCTCACCATAAATCTTCATCCTCCAACATTTTGCCATTCCACTCGTCCTGCATTTTCATGGCAAACATCAATGGGAGCTACTAAACATTCCTCATCAACCTCCTCGCACAACATTGTACTTTCTTCCAATCTGACTGGGGAGCATGACAAGTAATGTGCTCTAGTATTCTTATCCAGTAGGATGTATTCTATTTCAAAATCATATTGCAAAAGTGTAGATGTCAATCTGGCAAATCTATGATTGTGGTCCCTAATGACTCTGACTCCTAGAGTATTTACCAAAGGCTTTTGATATTTTTTAAGAGAAAACCTTCTTCCCCAGAAAAAATCATTTAAAATGTTCCCAGCCAAACAAAAGTCAGCCAATCTTGTTTCTATTACAGACAATACCTTCTAATTTTCTTTCAATGACCTGGAAGCAAATCCCACAGTTACTTAATTTCCAGCATAGCACTTTTGTGCCAGCAGAGCACCCAGTCCATCATTATTTGCATCTACTATTATGATACACTCCCTTGTGGGATTGCAATGAGTCAACACTCCTGAAGATGCAGCGTACTTCCCCAGAGCAACACATTCATCTTGATAGGCATCATTCCCATCATTATTCTTTCTCTGTTTAGGTAGTTCTCTCAGATTTACAGTTTTCACAGATAATTGTCTTATAAACTTAGCACAGAATTTACAAACTCTGAGAAATTATGCTGCATGCTCTTTGCTTTTTGGGATTGCTTCCACCAACCCAGGAATAGGCTCTACCCCTTTTTCAGAAATTACATTGCCTTAATACTCTATCGTACTTGTGGCAATCTCAAATGTTTTCTCATTGTTTACTATTCCAAATATTTGCTACCTTTTTAACACCACCTGCATGAGACTATTAAAACAGACCAGATATCCCCATGTATTATGTCATCCTGGAATGCACCAGTCAGTGTGACTGCTATCCCTCAAGCAGCTCCACCAGTAATTGCTGCCCTCTGAGGTCCTGAGCTCTCCTTCTTGCTGGGTGTTCAAGGCCCTCCTTCAGCCGCAAGATCCTGCCTGCACCTCATCCCTGGTGGTCCAGTGGGAGATCACTCTGCTGTTCTGCTGTTCCAAAGAGAGCAAGAGAGAAAAGAGAAAAGAGGGCACAGAAAATGACAAGAGAGGTGGAACAGCAGAAGAGCAGAGTGCTCTCCCACTGGTCCACCAGGGATGAGGAGCAGGCAGGATTCTGAGGGTGGAGGAGGGACTGATAACTGAGTGTGCATGATGGCAGCTGAATAGGTTTCTATGGATGATTAAATAGGATAGTCTGAATGTTGGATGACAATCTTTGAAGGGCAGCTAGTTCCTCTGCATGTTATGTAAAATCTTCAAGTGTCTCCCATTGGACACCAGATGTACCATCACGCACACCCAATTCACGAGAAGATTGGACTATGACAGCGTACTCTATGCCGGTAACCCAACTCATCTTCTTCAGAGACTTGAAACCATCTAAAACTCCATTCCTTGACCTCCTGCACTGAAGCCACACCACATCACTCCTCACTGAGCATCACTGGCCCCCCTGTCCAGATGCACTGCCAGTTCAAACTTCTCACACATGCATTCAATTCCTTACACAACATGGTGCCCGCATACCTCAATCACTGTCTTCACTTCCACCAACTTACCAGACAACTTTGCTCAGCATCACTCACTCACACACACACATCCTACATCAACAGAAGGAGAATGGGAGGTCGATCATTTTCAAACAACCTACCCTAACACATCAGGGCAGCCTCCTCACGTCTTAAATTCTGCAAGAAGCGGAACTCCTCTCTGTTCAATTAGCCTTCTTGCAGAACCATTGAGACTGACTGTATTTAGGCCCAGCCTCACCACACAACTACCCTCAACTCCTCGGCAGCTGGATACCCTCATGGGTGCCAAGCAGCACTCTACAAATCTATTGTTGAAAGCTCTGTAGAAAGATGCATTAGTGTTCTCTATAGTCGCAGATGTTGATGTACTGCCAAATTCTAATTTTATTCTGTTTTATGGGGTTGATTGGCACAGATTCAGAAGAAGCTAAATTCAATGTGATTTTGATGTTTACAGGTTAATTAAACATAAGGAATAAACAATCTGACAATAAGGGGATGAAGAAATGTAATGTCTGGGCTGTCTACTTGCTAATGACTTCATGAACTCTAAGGAATTCTCGATTTTATCTCAAAAGGACCTGGTGAATATTGAAATTCTCCCTTATAAAGCATCACACTGACTGGTGAAGTAGATGGTACTCTCACTAGTGCATTAAACATATTGTGATAATCATAAGAGGCATCCAGTATGGCCAACATGGTCGGAGGCATTGTAAGAGCTCTCCTGCTGACCCATCTATTATCCTGCAATCATCCGTCCCATACAACTGAAATTCTATACAAAAAGCAACCCAGGCACCTTGCACAGTGAAGAGGAACTGCTTGACACTGGTTATGCTGAGGGGCAGCCCTGGTTCGGTGTGCCACGTGGCGAAGCAGGCCCTGTGGGAAGCCTCGAACAACGTGATCTCCATACCCAATGAGCATTGTGCACTAGCACTACCATCAGCAGCAGCAGAGCGCGCCTTGGAGATGGAGATGCCCATGCCCTTCACTACCATAGCACGTGGAGCCCTGAAGGCCAATTGAGTCTACTGGCAAGGGAGCCGGCCTGGCTGGACCTGCCCTCTATGCAGAGTGACATCTGTCCTGGAGTCAGAGTAAATGTGCCCGCCTGCCTCTGTACCATTGCGGGCATGCCAGTGAGTCCTGAGGGACTGACACCCGCTGCTGTTTTTCTGATTCCCTGCTATGGGGCCCCCAACTCTGCCATGGTTGCCCCCCTGCCTCAGCTAGGACTGGACTCAGCACTGTTGTGAAGGGATGCAGTAATTTTGGTTCCCCCCGGGCTGTCGGCCCAGAGTTGCGAGGAGCTGCCTCAGGCAAGGTGAGTCCAGACCTAGCTGGGCCTGCCTTGTTACTCAAGAACTGGTTGCCCAGAAGTCATATTGTATGAGACCGTCAGGGCCCACGCTCCCCAAGCGTTAGCATGCCATATGTCCTGCCCATTGAAGACAGGCTGTACAGGCCCTTCCTACTCCCTAACAGCACCCTGGAGAGTAATATCTGCCCTCAACCCATGACCACACTTCCTGATTTTAATATGGAGGTACAGCGGCCCCAGGGCTCTTAGGTTAAGGTTAAGCTTAAGCAACATCTCTGAGAGTTGTCATTTAAATATGCCTTTCTGTTTCCAGCAAAACTCAGAGTGACCTACATATTCCACTCCCAAAAATATGTATGGACCTGGCTTTATGCTAAGGATCTGGTATGCACTCCACCCGAGGACTTGAGTGCGCAGACTCTCTGGAGCCCAAATTCAGGTGGTGCAAATGCAGATCTCTCAAGACAAAACCAGCAAAGGATCAGGCAGTGGCAGAGCAGGCCCTGGCAGTATAGAAGGCCTCCCTCCATAGCATGAGCTCCTATGCACCTCTGCACGCTGAGCACCTATAGCAGTCAGGTTCCGACTCAAGTTGCTCGCTTCCATCGACTGATGGGTGCCATATGAGCCTGAAAATCACCCCCTGATAGGCAGATGACGTTTAAGGCTAGTACTCCTATCCCTTAGATAACCTACCAGGCATTGCAGGATTTCTCCTGATTTCGATACCCCCCAAAGGTAAGCAGTACTGTCTAGGGGGCTGGATGTCATATCATCCGACATGGGCCTATGCCACAGACGCACGCTAATGTTGAGAGACTGAACCTGCACCGCAGCGCCACGTGTCACCAGTGCTCCTATGTGGACTTTAAAATAATAACTGTTTTTTGTCTCACACTCTTTTTGTTTCACACCTTTATTTTTGGGATTGGCTCTGATGGAGCTTCTGTGCTAGGAGGGAAGCAGTTACCCTGGTTTTTGTTCTTATTGTTTACAAAGATACACAGTTGACCTTGCTACTGAATTCCATGGTTTGGATGACAAACACTCATATCCCGCAATATCATATCCTTACCTGGAATATGCGTGGCATGGGCACTCCAACCAAGAGGTATCGCATCCGTGCACACTTTAAATTCAGCCATTGCAATGCGTCTGGAAATGCATCTCACCACCTCAGAATTACACAATGTTCACACAAAATGGAGGGGACAGGTGTACGGCACATCCACTTTGACCTTTGCCCATTGGGTTCTTATCTGGATCGGACCCAGATGTCCCCTTTGTGATGGGCATAGAGAGGGTTTACATTGAGGAATGCTACATGATCCTAGAAGCATACCTAGATGGAGCTCCCCTAACATTGGTAGCACTCTATGCCCACAATTCAAATCAAGCAGGATTCCTCAATACATTCATTAAGGACCCACGTCCCGAGGCTGTGAGGAGATCACCTGGGGGCTAATAAGGCTGAAATACTACATTTGCAAAGGGCTCGAAATGAGGCTGCTAGAACCCTACTTGGCCGTCTAAGAACCATCCACATACTACATTGGCTGCTGGTGGTGAAACACATTGAGTTCAAGGCCCTCTGCATTGCCCATAACATCATGAATCTTTCTTCCTCAGATATCCTATCAAACCTGCTCTCACCCTACATACTTACTCGCCAGCTACGTTCCATGGGCCAGCATTTGACGGCTGTTCCTTTGGGTGAGGAGGGAGGACGCCCTTTCCGCGTCCCAGCAGCAAAACTCTGGAACTTCCTCCCAGTGCACATTCGCAGCATTACCAACTACATGGTATTTCGCAAAGTCTTTAAAACTCATCTCTTTCCAATACTATAGTCTCTGTTGCTCTCAGTATCCCCCCACTACTGCTACAGTTAGCGCTGTGACGCCCCTTTGCTGGGGCAGCTGGGCGCTCTATAAAACCTGTAACATAACATAACATAACATAACTGTTTGCCAGATTTGAGCCTTGACCGGTCCACCCCCCTTATGCACAGCTGCCAGAAATTGCACCACACAGCGCTTTGATCACTTGCTCACACGGATGCACCAGCATGATGCATGGCGACTGGCACTCCCATTGGAGGTTGAATACTCCTACTATTCCCAGGTGCATGATGTACACACTAGGATAGGCCTCTTCCTGCGTACTGATCGGCTCAGTGGCCAGCTCGCCTGGGTAGAAAACTCAGGGCACACCCTATCAGATCATTGTCCCCTATTGCTCAACTTGCACTAGGGAAAACTGTGTCCTGTCAAACCACATTGACAATGGTAGGTGAAAACTCTTTCTGACCCTCCATTCCATGCAGATCTGGTGCAATGCATTTAGCACTACATTCAGCTCAATGGAGCCACCGTATGTGACATGCATAAGGTGGTGGTGCATGGCCACTGCTTGACGGCCTCCTGGGGGATACGCCGACATTTGATTGAGGAACTAACAACTATTGAGCATGACCTCTGATCCTTGGAAGTACTGGTCACCTGATGGGTGACCGTGTCTGAACAACTTCAACAATTATGTAAGCAGCAAAATGAGGCTGAGGGGGATTGGTTGGATAGGGTGCCAGCCCCTATTGGTTTACTCCGTCAGACTGATGGTGAGCTAGTCACCTCGCAGTTGGCATCAACGTGGCCTTCTGGGACAACAGGGAGTTACATACTGAGTTACATACTGCACCGACCCCCAAGCCCCTGAGAGAGCATTTGAATTCTTCCATGGATTACAGCTGATACATTTAAACTTGCTGCAGAAAAATGTAATTGGTGGAGATAAGAGCAACTATCTCCAAGATTGCCCATAACAAGACCTCAAGCACCGATGGACTCCCAGTTGAGCATTACACCACTTTCACTACTCAAACCAGGCAAACGCTTCCTTGACATGTTCAATGAATCCAAGGTATGGGACTGCCTCTCAGACCTGCTTTGTGAAGCCCTGTTCATGTTTCTTCCAAAGCTAGGCAGAGATCCCTCCTACCACCCCATCTCCTTGCTCAACTTAGACTACAAAATTCTGGACAGAGTACTGGTGAACCGTCTGCTCCCGATAATTTATTTGCTCATCCACACCAATCAATCCGGATTCATACTGGTTCGCAGCACGTTTCTTAACATCGCCGGCTCCTACGCCTTCTGCATAACACCCCAGCATATGCCTTTGGTCATGCTGCGGTATCACTGGACATTGAGAGGGTATATGATACCATGAGCTGGGATTTCCTTCTTTTTTTGCAGATTTACACAGCGCAAACTCTATCCGAAGGTATTTGAGTGCTTTACATGAGCACCAGTTACTTTAGCAAGGACACATTCATTTTTGGGTAGGCACAGGGAGATTAAGTGATTTTCCCAGAATCACAGGAAGCTGAGCCGACGCCAAGGCTTGAAACTCGTTCCGCAGCTCCAAAGTCAGCAGCTCTGGCTGTAATGCCACAACCTCTCCCCTTCTTTTACCCCACACTGACATGGGGTTTGGGTCAGGGTTTCTGGGTTGAGTCTGCACCCTCCACACTGACCAATCGGCATGGGTGAAGACAGGTCAGCTGATCTCCAACAGCTTCAGCATTAGAAGGGGCACCTAACAAGGCTGCCTCCTATCCCCCGTCATCTCCGCTTTGACTATAAAGCCTCTCACCTGCCATCTTTACTGGCAGGCAACATACTGGGGTATCCTAGAATAAGGCATGCATCACATTATCTCATTGCATGAAGACAACCTTGGAGATATATAAGGCCTACCTGTGAATTTGTCCAAATCCTGCTTGTTTCCCATAGCACATAGGCCAGCCCCACATTGGATTGACTCCACAGGGACCCATCTGCTACAACACCTTTAAATATATGAGACTCATGATCTACCACACCGAGAAGGAACTCAAAGTGGGCACCATTGACAAAGCAGTTGGTTCCATCTGCCACTCCCTGCCATTTTGGCGGCCACTGCCTTTGTCCTTTCTAAGCTGAGTGGTGATCTCTATAATGCTGGCTCTACACCATCTGCTATACTTCTTTGCAGCCCTTCCAATCGTGCTTCCAAACAGTTTCTTCTGTGAACTCAATGGATCGCTGCTTGTACTGATATGGCACACAGGTCGGCATTGTGTCACATTGATCATGCTCCAATGACCATGGTCGTGGGGCACCTAACTTCGAAGTCTATTATGCGGTGGCTCAAACACAGCAGCCAATGGATCACCATTTATTTGTGAGCTGCTAATTGGTGTGAGGACATAAACATAGCTCTCCAGTGTCACTGTATGCCCTCAGAGAGAGACAAAACAGAAGGCAATAGCCTGCTCCTGCTGGTGCAGATACATGAACCGCAGAAACCCTCACTTGCCATACGCCCCATCGATTGCCTTCTGGGAACTACCACGCTTACAAAGTGTGGTACAGCATGCTGACATGACTCCATAGAGAAACGTGGAGGTTGAATATTTGACCTTTATAGTGAAGGGACAGCCATGTCTTTCCAGGATGTCATGAACAGTTACGTACTGAGCGCAGGTCATGTAGTATGCACACGCCATACTACATGTGCAGCACGAAACATGGAACAAAAGGGATGAAGAGCCCCCTTGGCCACGACACTCTATAACCTCCCATTACACTTCATTCAATACTCGCCCTCTTTACCATGCAGTTGGGGCATGAACTAAATGGGATGGAGGGCTAAACCAGGGTGCAGCCTGGGCCAGGGGTCTTCAATTTTGCGAAAGGGATATCCCATAACCCCAGGTTCTGCTTCACACAATTCAAATATTGACATCACACGCATAGCTCCCTGCAACGCATTAAGCGCATGGTCCCGGAACTTTCCGTTGAGAGAGCACACTTCAAATTACAGAATGCTGAGTTTTTTCACATGGTATGGGACTGCATGCTGTTGACTATAGTCTGGCTAGATGTAACTACTGCAGTTTTACAGCTACCTGAACCTTGCCTTTTGGGATTACGTCCCGACCAAACAGGAGAAACATCTTCACTGTTTCAACAAACTGACCTTTGTACGATTCAAATGCCAAATAGCCATGGGTTGGAAGGTCCCTGCACCTCCAGAGCTTCAGTGCTGGCTCAGTGTTCTGCTAACATGGACCAGATTTTGCAGTTGTTCCTTATGAGAGGGGATTCCCACATGGGCTGGAAATGTTGGGAGATCATGCTTAATGTGGAGGTAAAAACCAAGGTGTGTCCACCACGACTCACACTTACATAATCAGCATACAGTATATGTCAACTGACCCACAGCCATAACGTCACCCTCCCACCAGCCCAACGGACACACAGGGACCCATAAACACAGAGCCAACACACCCTATGAAACACAAATTAGGTCCTGAACCTCCCGAATCTATGACATAATTATTGGTACTATTATAGTAGAACCCCCCCCCCCCTTCGGTTTGGATTAGAACAACTGCTTGTTGTTGCTCCTAACAGCCAATCCCCCCTGGGTGCCCCCTCTCCTGCCTGAGGAGTATCCTTTCCATCTAGTGCAGCTTCCACAGCTTTTATTCTTTGATTTCCCTATTCTTCTTTTTTCTTTCTTTCCTTTCTTATCTTTTTTATCTTCCTCAGTTAAGAAATATTGTTTGTGTTGCTACTGATGTTTTTCCAATGAGTACATGCTCATGTTTTAACATGTTTGGTGATACGCCCGCAGATGATGTAATGATATGTGTAAAACTTTAATGAACACATTTTTTTAAAGTAATGTTGGACAGACCTTGCCTGGCCTCCAGATGACCACAACCTAATGAGCTCCCGAGACTGTTGAGGCAATCCTGCAGCAATACATGTAATTCATGGCCGGAAAAGCAATAAAGACTATGTCTACAGCTATCCAAGGATGAACCAGGGGTCTGGCATCCTCCGTGAACCCTGTGGCGATGGTGAGGGGGCTTTCCACCGCCCCTAGTCCTTAAGGATGACACTGGCTGGGCCCTGTGAGCAGTGACCCGCAGACCCTGCTTGGCCTGCTGCATGGGCTACGGCCACCCTGCTATCATTTGCTGAACCCATCAAGTGGCAAAGATATTCCCCGCAGCATTGGGCCTATGCTCGCAGCCATCCTTGGACCAGCGGGGGATCAGAAACACTATCGAACCCGGCCGCAGCACCGTTAGGAGACCCTGGGGGCAATGCGGACTGGGCCAGAGACTTGGCGGGCTGCCAACCCTACCTGGTCCCACATGCAAGGGGCAGTCAGCCTGTCACCTCCAGCTGTGCCCCTTACAGAACTCTTAAGCTCCAAGCATAGGACTCCAGAACAGCAAAAACACTGGAAGTCAGCGGAGTGTTGACGGCAAAGATTGACAAGCACATGTGAATTAATGGAGGTACTAAAGGTGGTGAGTCATATAGGCTAAGCAATATTATCCCCTGCAGGGTCAAGAGAGACATTAATCATCACCCTGCCCTGTGCAAGACTCGAGCACAAAAATGACTGAGCAACTGTGACACAGATGTAGTGTAGCACCTTTGTTTTATTCATCAGCATCATTGAGTAACATAGAATCATTGAGTGTGCCTCTATTCCTTCAACTTAACCATTGGTCACTTGGCAGACAGAGGCAGCACCCCAGATTACGCGTTTATCATTCACACAATGTCGTCTTTTGACTCTATCACTAGTATCACAGATAATAGGGCATCTACCCTCGCTTACACCAGTGAACAAGCAACAGACATATATGCCTTAATCCAAGAGGTTTAATTGTTAGACACTCACGGGGGGTCCACTGTACAACAACTTAAACAACTAGAATACCTCACACGCAGACAACTCAACCAAATATTACATGCCTCTACACTTGTCCAATATCATAGGGCCAAAAGAATCCCACGCGGATTATGCCTGTCGATTCGACCAATGTTGTTCAGATTTCACCTTAATCCTAAATTTATGGAGAAATGGTTCTCTATCCTCATAAATGTTCTCTTGATTTGATTCTTTTAATTATTGAGGAACTCTCCAGAACCATTAGAGAATTGGACAAATACATTTTTAACTTAAAAAATTAATTAGAGAAAATATTGGAACCTAACACATGGTTTGCCACCTTAGAAGATCTTAATCAGAAATTGGATCAGTACAATAAAGAATTACTAGAAAGTAAAATTAGAAAGTATTGCAGGGACACCATTGACTATAAGCTCAATGAGGTTTACACTTGGGCGGAGATTTATGCCAAAAGACGTTTCAATGAGAAAAAAAACACCACCTCTTCTGAAGAATCTATAGCAACTGAACAGGATATATCTATTCATCGACCACCAGTTTCTAAAACAACCTTATCCACGACAGGTCCTACAACCACACCTACAACATCAGTCGACTCCCAAACACCCTCCACCTCAAAATTGTCTTTTTTATCCGAGGTACCGCATCAGGGGCAACCACCATAATCCACCTGCTCCAATCAAATTAAGAAAATTATCAACAAACGATGGGAGTTGCTCCAAAACGAACCCGATTTTCATACAATCTTTATTGAAAAACCAACATTTGCGTATACACGAGGGAGAAATTTACATGATTTGATTAAAGCCCCAGAGAAACCTTTCAAGAAACACATTTTCAAAGGAACCATGATGTGTCACAATTGTATACATTGCAATAACATTATTACTGGGGATATTCTCACACACCCTATTTCTGGTAGAAACATCTCACTCAAACACACTTCAGATTGTAATACTACTAACATCATTTATTGCTTGAAATGCCCTTGTGGTAAAGCATATATAGGCAAAACAGAACGGAAATTCAAATACGCCTAACTGAACACAAAAAAAGTACAAAAGTACAATACGAACACGCAATAAAACCTCAAGTGTAGCGACACATTGGTCTGAGCTAAAACACATCATAACCCAACTTAAAGCACAGATTGTTGAAGTAGTCTCAAAACATGAAGGACAGGATAACAACATAAGATTGCTACAACAAGAGTTTTTTTGGATTGATTTCTTGCAAACTTTGTTGCCCAAAGGGCTTAATGATAAATTGGACATGAGTTGTTATCTGTAATCACATTAATGTTTTTGTCTGCAGCTGCTATTATCATACTAGCTATTTGTACCTGCTATCACAACTAGTAGTTTTTGGTATCTTTTCTTTTCTTTTTTTGTCCTTTTCTTCTTTCCTCTTAATTCTCCTTTACCTGCCATTATAACCCTATAGATTTTAGAAGCAGTCACATTACATCCCGCTTCACCTGCACAAACACTTCTATATGCTGGTGCCTTTCCTCTGTTTGACAGTTGCCATGCAGCCAGGTTAAGCGAGATATTTAGTGGTCCTTGTCGGTTTTACCCTGTCCCCCCACTGCATTTCTATCTTACACTCTATACTTCACATGATGACTTGTTACATTTTCTGCCAGCACTCTCCATTATTAGTCTATATAACCAGTCCTTCGATCCGTTGTTGGCTCCATATGCGCGAACACACATTGTATTACTGTTCCCTTACTTTTGGTCAGAATAGTTTTTTTAGTATTACATGTCCTTACAGATGGCAAGCCGTACGTTTCATTTTCATTTAGTTATTGTTTTAATCCCACGCGGGTTTCAACGATGTCTTTTCTGGTATTCAGTCCATATCCCACAATTCCTTTTTCCTCGCGATACGCGCAGAGTCCTGTTTCGATGACTCCCATATAATGCCGTTTCCCCACACACCACTCGTAAACTCTTTCAGCTTAGACAGCAGTCCTTGAGCCTTGGAACTATCGCACCACACAATTGTTTTTGGTAGGTACCTTCGCTTGTATATTTATAGTTTGTATAACTTATCTGTTTTCGTTATTTGTAGCAACGGCTTGTCTACATTGGTGTTTCCGTTCACTTTTAGTGTTTGCATCGGGCATTCTGATCACCAACTAAATTTGGCGTCCTCCTTCCCTGCTCTAAGCATTCAGCGACATTATCTTCTTGGGGTGAGTGCTTGCTATGGAGATACAGTTTTTGAATAAGTCAAGCGTATTTTTTGATCTTAAGGAGTTTCTCCATAGTTTTCTGCGTTAAACAAGAGTTTATTACTGACTAGACTTTGTTATCAACATGGTTGCTCACTATTACTGGTTGCTTTGCAGGTTTTCATCTCCTGTGAGCATTGGCTTAGTATATTAGAGAAGTTTTCACTGATATCGTTACAGGTACGACGAGTATCTGTCTTTGGATCTACACCACTCACCTTGTGGTTTCATTTTTACACGCGCATTGGTTTCCACCTAGCTCTTAGTGCGTTATCACTCACAATACAGTGATTAATTAGCTAGCACTGGGAGTAGTTATGACTATTTCACACTATCGTTTGATCACAAGACCTTTTTCGATACATTCACTTCTACCAACTATAGTGGTTTCCCTTTGCCTCCTGTTTCTTTCACTCTGTCTAGTCATATTTTTTTCTGTTTATTTATTCTCTCCTTTGCTTCTCTTTCTTACAAGACACTGGACATTTGAACTTTTCTAAATTCCACTCTTTAATTTTTTCTTAGTCTAATCAGTTAGTCTCCCGGTACTCAACTCATCTACTACATATGATGTCAATTCTTTTTTGATTATAGAACACTTCCCCTGAGGAAGGGACCAGAGAGTCCCGAAATGCATTGGGCTGTGGTCTTGCGACATATATGGGCCACGCAACAAAGTTATGAATTGTTACACAGGGATACAGTGTACAGAAAATTTCCATTGTACTTGAAAACTGTACTGTACAAATGTATGTTTTGTCTACATTCAAGGAATCCAAGATTCTCCTTCTTCTTTTTTGTTATGTGTGAATTATTTCTTGTGCTATTAGATGGATATGTATTAGCACACCGATTCATGAATGAATGAATTGTATTACTATCAATGATTGTCTGCAAAATAATCCGTTTTTGGAATACATTTTGCTTTTTTTGTTCTTAAATTAGCAAGCAAGCTTTGTATATTTGTCAAAACAGTTTATTAGTAGCACAGAACAATGGTTCAATAGGAACAGTGCTCACTACACTCAGGGTCCTCCCTGTCAACATTATGGTATTACTAGTGTGTGTTGCCAACACACATATGTAGTGTAGCACCCTTGTTTTATTTATCAGCATCAATGAGTTACATAGAATCATTGAGTGTGCCTCTATTCCTTCAACTTGAGCAACTGTGATAATACCTTAACCAGTTTACACAAGAACAGATTGTCAGCATAAATGAGCAGGAACACTTCATCAAGATGCCATAACTCATTGCAAGTGCAGGCAATGCACCCAGGGCATATAACCAGCAACATAATGGGGAAGCCAGATGAAATCAGCCACAATTGCAGTTTGCGCAGTGCAAATCCACCAGAATGAGAGAGTAGGATACAGAAACAGCTACAACGGAGCAGGGTGGTGCTGTCATCCACCAAATACTGGTAGCGATGCAGCAAAGTCTTACTACAAAAGATTGGAAGATACACTCTTTACTACCATATGGATCACATGTCAGAGCATATAGATAAGCATGCAGAGAGGCTAGATATGGTGGAGAGAAGGGTGTCAGAGGCCGAAGATTTGCGGGCAGAGACCACAGAAGCACAGAAACAACTGGGAAAATGAATGGCAGCGCTGTAAAACAAATCTGAAGACCTTGAAGCTCGCTCAATGCGTTACAACCTGCACATAGTGGGACTGCCCGAATCCACTGTGACTTGGAACAGAAGCTCTTTGTAGTGAAGCTACTTACGACCTTTCTGGGCTGGGACACCTTCTCCTGTATTTATAGTGGGGCGTGCATATCGCTCGTTGGCCCCCTGACCTCCCCCTGGAGCTCCCGTACAACCATTGATAGCCTGAATCCTAAATTATAGAGACAGAGTCACAGCTTACGTTGGCTGCGCTGCCGGCTTTGGTGCTGGAAACCAGAGTTCGAGCCTTGAGGTCACGTCAACATCCTGTGAATCTGGGAAAATCACTTAATCTCCCCGTGCCTGAATGTGTAATGTAAATACGGTGCTCATGTAAAGCGCTCCAATACCTTCGGGTCAAGTTTGTGCTATATAAATATGAAAAAAAAAAATGCCAGAGAGCTTCAGGAACTTTGTTACAAGGATACCAAAATTTCTCTCTATCCTGACTTCACCCCCCATGGTGTAGGGAGAATGGAGACAGTTTGCTCCGCTGAAGCAGAAGCTCCGGGAGCTGAGCATCGACTATGAAATGCTCTACCCGGCATATCTGCGACTCATGCTGGATGGTATATCGAAGATTAGCATGACTTTAACAATCTACGGCAGACACCTAAAGCCAACACTAAGACTAAGACCTGCAAATGCGCTCAGGACTCCGCCTTAGAAGACAACCCCGCTTTGAGCGAACTGGACCAACAGGATTGCGAAACAAAGATCTAACTAATCAAGTGGTAATTACCGTTAACAGGTTATTAGTAATTACTTTCTTACAGCCATAAAGAAATATGATAACAGTAACAGCGTAGTTTGTTGCAGTTAATTTGCGGAAATAGTTCATAAGATCGCATGGAGGGAGGGAGCATAGATCACACACAGTAAGTGGATTCACACTTAGGATGTATAAACTGCGCTGCCGGGTCTGGTGGCTCAGTGGGCTAATGCATCCACTGCAGGGGCCTGTGTATGACCTCATGATCATAGGTTCAAATCCGGGTGTGTCAACTCATCCTATCATCCTTTCTGAGGTCAATAAAATGAGTACCATTGAGTTCGGTAACAATAAACATCTGTTATTCAGCACCAAGACGCCCCTTTGGGGGTGAACGTGCATTTTACAGATGCACATGTTATGATATGTCATGAAAAAGTAGTATATAGCTGCTGGGGCTAGAGCCCACAAATATGCTATATATAATAGGTAGATGCCAAGGATAAGATATGGATGTATGACGTTACAACGCATGCTGTTACAACGCATGCTGTTACAACGAAAGTTTTACAACGCGAGTGCATTGACAATGCAGGACATTACAACGCAAGTCTTTACATCGACTTGCACTAGATGGCGTGCTAACATTAAAAAAGTGTAATTTACTATTCCAACTCCAGTAGTCCACGTAACAGTAGGGAAGGTGTTGGGATAGTAAACTACACTATTTTTAATGTTAGCACGCCATCTAGTGCAAGTCGATGTAAAGACTTGCGTTGTAATGTCCTGCGTTGTCAATGCACTCGCGTTGTAACAGTTTCGTTGTAATGGTAGTGCGTTGTAAAAGTTGCGTTGTAAAGGTTGTTCTCCATAAGATATAGATGTTATAAGACTGTTAAATTGGTACCAGAGCTGGAAGCAGCTTTTGGGTAATCACCGCCCTCCTGTGTAATACACACTGTTTTGGGAGGATTCTTGGTACCGCTAGAAAGGGAAACCAAGGTGTGGGGGTTGTAAAGCCATTTAAGTTTTTGGGGGACGTGCCGTGGGTGGGGGATGGGAGATTACTATAAAGTCAGTCATTGTTTATAAGTTGCCTAGTTGACGGAAGCAGGAAGAGCTTGAGTGGCATTGCCGATACAGTCATTTCAGATACACCCTGTGAGCGAGGGTATGGATCATGATGCATCACCCATAAAAGGTGGCACCTCAATAAATCTTCTGTATTTGGAATGTTAGGGGACTAAACGACTGACCAGAAAGCCACAAGGTGGTTTTATACTTACAGAGTCATCATATAGATGTTGCTATATTGCAGGAAACGCACCTGGCATCCCACACCGTGTTGTTATCGCAACGTAGAATGAAAGGCACTTGTATTGCAGTGGGATTCACAACACATGCACAGGGCTTTTTGCATGGGCCCACCAAGGCAAAGGCTTACAAATTTATGAAAAAGATGTCCACCCTGGTGGAAGATATGTAGTATTATGCTGCCGGAAAGATAACCTTGATGTGCTAGTGGTTGGGATTTATGGGCCGAATTATGATTACCCTCAATTTTATCGTTCCTTACACTATAAACTTACCACATACACGAATTTGCCAAAACATTGGGGGGGCGATTATAACTGTGTTCCATCCCCAGAGCTGGATAGATCTAGGGGACCGCCCAGGAAACCCTCAACAGCAGCCAGAGTTATAGCAGCAATAGTGGAAGCAGATGGGCTAGTAGATGCTGAACGCCATCGTACGCCTCAGGGCAGGACGTATACGAGCCCAGAGTGCAGGTTCTGCTACATACCCCACTTATGATTGCTAGAGGCACCAGACAAGGATGCCTGCTTTCTCAGCTGCTACATGCCTTGGTGGAGAAGCCCTTGGCTTGCATCCTGTGAGAATACCAAGGGCATCGCGGAATAGGATACCCACACTACAATTTAATAATAACCGCATGTGCAGATGACACGCTACTATATGTACGCGACCCAGAACAAAATCTTACACCAATGATACAAGAGGTCAAAAGACACACAATTGATGGACAGAATGCAGAACAAATCAAAACATTCACCCCAGTCAAGAGAGCTGGGTTAGATCAATCATTCTTTTGCTCACCATCCCACCCCAGTTTAGACCTGGCCATATGCAAATCTGTCTTGACCCTGTGCCTCATGGGAACAGTCCACCCCAAACTGACAAGCCAGGTCCTCCCTGGACCAGAAACAAGAATTGTAGGACCGGTTTCGGGGTTTCACACCTCTTCAGCCAGGATAGCTTGATTCCAGTGGCACAGTGAGCCCAGCGCCCACTTCTGGGCATACCTGGAGCACTTAGGGCGAGAAAGCAAAAGACACACAATTGATGGACGGAATGCAGAACAAATCAAAACATTCACCCCCAGTCAAGAGATCTGGGTTAAATCCATCGTTCTTTTGCCCACTACGCCACCCCAGTTTAGACCTGGCCATATGCAAATCAGTCTTGACCCTGTGCCTCATGGGAACTGTCCAGTCCGAACTGCCAAGCCAGGTTCTCCCTGGACCAGAAACAAGCATCCTAGGACCGGTTTCGGGGGTTCACCCCTCTTCAGTTCAAGCTGGACTGTTCCCATGAGGCAAAGGGTCAAGACTGAGATAACAGGCCCTTTACCCGCTTTGTCAGAATGGTGCACTGACGTGCCCAAGTGCAATACACAATCAGATCATTACAATGCACTTATGCCGACACGCTGCAGACCTAGGAATATTTGGGAACTATAACAGGCATCTTAGCCATGAAGCTGCGGAGAAAGAAGGAACAGAAAAGCACAATAACACAGGGGCCAGGACGGAACTCATAGACACTACATGTTATATGACACCACAAGCGGAATAGGCGCACCCCAAAGAACAGAGCCTAAAGGTGCCGCATTGTTGATATTAACTCTTTGTCTATCAAAGTGCCTTACCCTGCATAGCTCATTGTAAATGTTGAATGTACCTTACTGACATGTGCCATACCAATCTGTTCAACGTAGTTGCACATGCATTTTTTTATTCTACGATGCTCACTGCTTAGAATGTAAAAATGGCTATTGTAATGTTTATATGTATATAAAAGGAAAAATAAAGTTTAAAAAAATCTTGTTAATCCTGTCACAAATGTAGTTTGTCATTTGTACTTTTACCTAAAAAACTTAAGACTTGTTGAGGAGCACAAGTAATTTTTTACTTCCCACAAGAGTGGCCAAGAATATGTTCTCTATACCTAGAGGTTGGAAGCTTGTGCACAGGAGCTGGGAAGTCTCAATAGCATGCGATTGGGCTGCAATTTCTCTCAGATTTGCTGCCTAAGATCACTATGGCCTCAATATTAGTTCATGCTTCACATGGTAAAATCTCAGATGTTTTCATTTGTTTTTGAATATCTACGGAATATTAGCTGAAGGAACATCATGAAATCCAGCACAGAGACAGAACAGCACACAGAGAGCTGACAAAACAAATCCATTTATTTATTTATTTTATTTTTATTTTTATGATAAATGTAGACATTCTTCTTTGTAGGTAAGATGAAGGGAGTTATGTATACACCCATGGCAGAGTGAGTGCTTGCAATTCTATTGAAAGGCTGAATTTCAATGATGCCTGGGAGGCAGATTCTTAAAAAAAACCTCATCATTGTGTGTTCAATATTTTTATTATTGCAGTACACAAATCAGGTCTCAGGTTGTGCACAGAAGCGCCTCTTTTCTTCATGCTGTCCTCAAACAATGCTAAACAATGCTTTCAAAGATTTAAATGAAAAGAGGTCAGAAATGGGCAGTTGTTCTTCTGACCCAAAGACATATAGCCCAAGGAACAGGAACTATAATTGATTGAGACCAGGTTAACAGCCCAATGTGGGATTTTAAAGGTGCCCTGGCACCCCATCAGGCCCGGGAACTTTATTTAGAGGAATTCGAGAAATGGCTGCAGTGACCTCGGACAAGTGGAAGACAATAAAGAGACCATCCCTCATGTCCCTTGCCAATAAAGAGACCATCCCTCATGTTCCTTGACAATAGAGACCATCCCTCATGTCCTTTAACAATAAAGAGACCATCCCTCATGTTCCTTGACAATAGAGACCATCCCTCATGTCCTTTCACAATAAAGAGACCATCCCTCATGTCCTTTAACAATAAAGAGACCATCCCTTATGTCCTTTAACAATAAATAGACCATCCCTCATGTCCTTTAACAATAAAGAGACCATCACTCATGTCCTTTAACAATAAAGAGACCCTCCCTCATGTCCCTTGACAATAAAGAGACCATCCCTCATGTCCTTTAACAATAAAGAGACCATCCCTCAAGTCCCTTGACAATAAAGAGACCATCCCTCATGTCCTTTGACAATAAAGAGACCATCCCTCATGTCCCTTGACAATAAAGAGACCATCCCTCATGTCCTTTGACAATAAAGAGACCATCCCTCATATCCTTTAACAATAAAGAGACCATCCCTCATGTTCCTTGACAATAGAGACCATCCCTCATGTTCCTTGACAATAGAGACCATCCCTCATGTCCCTTGACAATAGAGACCATCCGTCATGTCCCTTGACAATAAAGAGACCATCCCTCATGTCCTTTGACAATAAAGAGACCATCCCTCATGTCCTTTGACAATAAAGAGACCATCCCTCGTGTCCCTTGACAATAAAGAGACCATCCCTCATGTCCTTTGACAATAAAGAGACCCTCACTCATGTCCTTTGTCAATAAAGAGACCCTCCCTCATGTCCTTTGTCAATAAAGAGACCCTCCCTCATGTCCTTTGTCAATAAAGAGACCATCCCTCATGTTCCTTGACAATAGAGACCATCCCTCATGTCCCTTGACAATAGAGACCATCCGTCATGTTCTTTAACAATAAAGAGACCATCCCTCATGTCCTTTAACAATAAAGAGACCATCCCTCATGTCCTTTCACAATAAAGAGATCCTCCCTCATGTCCTTTGATTCTCTATCCTCTTCCTCATACCTATAGATGGCCATAAAATGATCAACCCATGCTTGTGGTGTACAAGTGGATGCCTGATTAGAAAGTTGGTCGCTTTTAAAATGGGGACCATTTGCCACTCTCCAAGAAGCATTTACACACAGAACAAGGGAACCCCTAATAGTCAGAAGGGACCAAGGGAGAGGTAATTTATAAGAGACAACAGTCCCTTTCACGGTGAATCCAGTATTATAACCACAAAACTAAGATGAAGTTTGGGTCTTATGTTTGTCCAAATAAGAAAATCAAAATCCATGAACAATAAAATGAGATATGTCATCTTGGAAATTAAGAGATTTCCTTACCTCAGGCATGTAACTCAAAGTGACTTTTAAGTGGACATTGTGATTAAAAGTAGTCACATTAAAAACATCTTGTACTCCATACAATATATAAGTGACAGTTGGAGTTAAGATGTGGAGTGGATGACGTTTCGATCCCCAGCATTGGTTATGGGATCATCATCAGGACGTATAAATATGAAATGTCTGAGAGGTTGCCTGGATAAGGTGGTGGATAGAGGGAAGAGGAGGGGGAGAGGGATAGAGGGAAGAGAGAGTGAAAAAGGGGAGGCATTTGGTAAGGCTAATCCCGTCTCTTATGCGTACCTAGAGTTACTTCTAAAATTAACATTCATCAATCACAAACATAGCATCAATCAGGCAAATGTGTGCAGACAAGGGTAGTGAGCTCCCTTCTTAACGCTTATTTTAAAGCAGAGTAGTGAGGTGGGGCCAAGGGCTTGTTCAGATAGAGAAATCACAGCCCAGGAACCTCAATCGAGTAGACCTTATAAAATTATCCATAAGACGAGTGAATGGGGGGGGAGGTTTCAAAGTGATGGCAGCGCATGGACACCTGGTGAATGCAGGGAGTAGGGATCTCACTGATTATGGAGGAGGACGCAGCGTTCCAAGTAGGGATCGATGGGACAACGGGGCTGTCTGAATCCGGATATGTGAGAAGTACCTTGAATCAAGGAAGTCGGTGCCTACTAGGATAGGCACGCTGGGGGGGGCAAAAAGGGAGGAAACAATTAGTAAATGGCTTGCACAGGGCAGCGTGCATGCTTACAGGCAGCCGTGCACGCTTACAGGCAGCCGTACATGCTTACAGGCAGCCGTGCATGCTTACAGGCAGCCGTGCATACCTACAGGCAGCCATGCATGCTTACAGGCAGCCGTGCATGTTTATAGGCAGCCGTGCATACCTACAGGCAGTCGTGCATGCTTACTGGCATCCGTGCATACCTACAGGCAGCCGTGCATACCTACAGGCAGCCGTGCATGCTTTTAGGCAGCCATGCATGCTTACAGGCAGCCGTGTATACCTACAGGCAGCCGTGCATGCTTACAGGCAGCCGTGCACGTATACAGGCAGCCATGCATGCTTACAGGCAGCCGTGCACGCTTAGGCACGCTGGGGGGGGCAAAAAGGGAGGAAACATTAGTAAATGGCTCGCACAGGGCGACGTGCATGCTTACAGGCAGCTGTGCACGTTTACAGGCAGCCATGCACGCTTACAGGCAGCCGTGCACGCTTACAGGCAGCCGTGCATGCTTACAGGCAGCCGTGCATGCTTACAGGCAGTCGTGCATACCTACAGGCAGCTATGCATGCTTACAGGCAGCCGTGCATGCTTACAGGCAGCCGTGCATGCTTACAGGCAGCCATGCATACCTACAGGCAGCCGTGCATGCTTATAGGCAGCCGTGCATACCTACAGGCAGCCGTGCAGGCTTACAGGCAGCCGTGCATACCTACAGGCAGCCGTGCTTGCTTACAGGCAGCCGTGCTTGCTTACAGGCAGCCGTGCATACCTACAGGCAGCCGTGCATACCTACAGGCAACCATGCATGCTTATCCGTAAATCTGGAGGGATGGCCTGGTCATGATCAGGTCAGAGTCCGAATAGATCTACCGGAGGAAGCGATAGTGCAGACTGTGGAAAGTCCGAGAGGCAGAGAATTGGGAGTTAGGGTCAGGAGGGAACAATTCCCGGGTACAATGGGATAGTGCGGACATCACATGCGATGAGTAGCCAGAAGAAGGCGTCAGGGACATGCGGGGCGTGGGGAGGGCGGGGTGATAGAGTCTCGAGGGCGCGAGCCAGGGGCTTACCTGCGCATTGGCAGTTCCGGTCCAGATCAGGTGAGAGAGGAGTTCGCACTGGCACTATCATGGCGCAACGAGGAATTGGCGTTTGCGCCTAGGGCTGGAACCGCTGCACTGGGCGCTAGCACGCAACCTGTCAGCTCGAGAGTCCTAGCTGTACCCATCATGGGTGCAGTGCCCAGCATACGGTCAAATCAACTAGGCTGAGATGACTAGGGAGTGCACGGTGACATGGAGACAGTAGGCACTCAGTCAGGGCCTAATAATTGCAAAACTAGGGAATACATGGACTCAGTCATGCCCAACATGCTGTTTGCTAGATAATGTTCCAATTCAATCAGGGTCAGAGGTGAAAGACAGTTACTAAGTTGCATAGATGCAGTGCTACTGTTGCATGGATGACTGGCCAAGCCACCAGGCACCCTCTTCTGATTCGAGCGCAGGTCCCCCCTTTTAAGCACACCAGAAATCTATGGGAGATAGAAAGAAGCCAAAGGGAGCACTGAAAAGCCTTTTACCCCAATGTTCGTAAAATAAAGCCCGCTTGCAAAGCGTTGCTATAGTTACCAAAAACATCTTGTGGGAGGAGCAATGCAGCTCACCCTGCGAACCTTAATAGCCCCTGCCAGGGTCTGGAAGAGAGGCTGGTATGTATCCACCCTGGTCAGCAGCCAATGAACTCCTTTGCTCTTAAGTTGGTCGTAGTTTTCCTGAGCATCCTTCCTCAAAGGAGGGGCGCCCACTGTTATAAGAATGTAGGTGGGAGCCTCTGGGGGAAACGATTTCAGGTTTGTGGGAGGCTACCATTAGGGGGTTGAAATGGTCACTAAAGCAAGACGGGCAAACATGAACAGAGGCTGTCCGATGAACAACACCACCCTTTTTTGAGGTTGAAATAACTTGGCGGTGGAAACAAGAGGTAATAGGGCCTTGTGGGTTACCTGGGACAGAGGAGGGACACTGCGATCCGTTATGCCATCCCCTGCTGTGGTGATACAGTTGTTTGTGCTCTGAGCTGGTTCACAAAGCATGTTTTTAATATATATCTGAATGTTATCCACAGACCCTTTGAGATTTCCCACTAACTGCTCGAGTACAGAAAGACGGGTGCCAAAAGCATTAAGGGCAGTAGGACATTTGTGTTCCATATTACCAAAAAGGTCCACAAGATAGCTCTCAGTTTTATCAGGCCCTTGGGCAATGACATCTTCAGCATTGGGTTAAAATGCAGGCCTCACTGAGGCCTTCCGAGGGCCAATTGCAGCCATCCTGGCTAATATATTCAAATGTACTTGCCCTTGGTGTTTTGTGTCGGGCTCCCAGTCTTTGGTTATCACCAGAAAGTTTGTTGGCAGTAACATTATCATCAGTGGGGTGTGCCACAGTATTTAGAGGATTAGAGGTCAAAGGTTGACATGAAGGAGAAGGAACAAGGGAGCGGTCAGTGAGAACAGGGGTGGCACCAGCCCCCCCTCACCTTCTATTACTACAACTAAAGCCCAAAATATCGACTCCAAAATATAGAAGTACAGAATATAGAATCCCTATCTTCAAACCGGTAAGTACTAAAATATCGATTCCAAAATATAGGATGCTAAAATATAGTTAGCTAAAATATCGAACTTTTTAAATGCATTAAAAATAATATAAAAGTAATTAAATATAAAAAACAATTAAATGAAACATACTTAAAATAATATAAAAAAGCTTAAAATGTAAAAATATTAAACGTAATGTAAAAAAAAGTTGAGATTTTGTTGGATAGTGAGAGTTTAAAAATTACTATTCCCACTTCAGTGAGTGCAACAGTAGGGAAAACGTTGGATAGCGTAGGGATAAAAATTACTATTCCCACTCCAAAGAGTGCAACAGTAGGGAAAGCGTTGGATAGCGTAGGGGTAAAAATTACTATTCCCACTCCTGAGAGTGCAACAGTAGGGAAAGTAAGGATTTAATATTAAAATAAGATTAAATGAATTATCAATACCAATAAAAAAATAATTAAAAATAATTACCAATTAATAAAAATTAGTTACCATTGAAAAAAAAAATAATTACCAATTAATAAAAATTAATTACCAATTAATAATTAATTAGCAATTAATTAGCAATACATATAAATAAAAATTAATATTTACTTTATTACAATTAATTTACTTCCCACCCAATTCCCCTATAAACCCACAACCCACTTCCAAAAATAAAAAATACAATTAACATTAATAAATCAATTAAAAAAAATTAATTAGCAATTAATAAAAATGAATTAGCAATTATTAACACTTAACTAGCAATTAATAAAAATGAATTACCAATTAATAATTAATTAACAATTAATTATCAATACACATAACTAAAAATAAATATTTACTTAATTACAATTAAATTACTTCCCACCCAATTCCCCTATAAACCCACAAACCACCCCAATAATAAAAAATCCAATTAACATAATTATCAATTAATCAATTAATAAAAATTAATTACCAATGAATAAAAATTAATTACCAATGAATAAAAAGGTATTACCAATTAATAATTAATTATCAATCAATTAATTATCAATACATATAATTAAAAATTATTATTTAATTTACTATAATTACATTACTTCCCACCCTATTCCCCTATAAACCCACAACCCGCTACGGAATTAAATTAGGCAAAAATTAAATTATATACCATTCATTACTTTAAAAAAATTAAATATACATTACAAAAATAATACATAATTTTAACACATATACTACCATACATAACACACACAAAAAATCGATATTATGGAAATCTATATTTTTAAATTCGATATTATGGAAATTGATATTTCATACCCCAATTTCGATATTCTGTCCTATCTATATTTTGGTAGTTTGATATTCTGTGCTATCTATGTTTTAGAGTCGATATTCTCCTGTCTATATTTTGGATTCTATATTTTGGTTGTTTACCCGTGGCACAGAACAAACATTTTATGCAACTTTCTTTCCAAGTGGAAAGATTGTCTCTCTCTGAAAATATGCAGATTGGCAGGTGGAACTGAATGCTTAAATGAAACACATTTTTGACGACTGACTGACGCATTCCATCCGTTCCCTGTAAGAAATGCGTTGTGTTATGCACAGCTCTGCATCCGGCGAAGGAGGGGGCAAACCCCTGCTGCAAGACTTTAGCGAGCCACACTGAAAGAGTAGCGACAGAATGACTGAAGGATGAATGTGTCAATTGAAGGATTAATACGTGTGTTAACAGGCAGCTCTACGAGCCACTAGACCAAATAAAATGCGTAAAAGATTAAGGCATCCACGCTACTAATAGCCCTACTGAAAGAGAAAACAGACTGGACTGTGATGGAGCCCTAGAGACCTGGGCTTGAAGGAAACTAACACAGCGAAGTGGCAATACAACAGGATACCAAACTCTGCCAACTGAACGAATACATACTTTATGATGCTTGGCAGAAGCAACGAGTATGCAGCAGAAACTACACACGGCTGGTTTCCACTACAGGCACTTTTCAGGGTTGTAATTAGGAGAGTAGGGGGGTGTATTTAGATTTTAGGCTTGTATCCGGGATTTAATTTTATTAACAGGAAAATCGCAGCAAGTCAGAAGAGGTAAAGCTTAACTCGCGTCAGTCACATGAGCTTTCCTACCATCCCCAAGGACTAACAGATTGTATTTGCAGAGGTAGATAATGCTGCTGCTCATTATTTTGACAGAAAGGGTGCACTTTTAAGGCATTCAACAAACCGCTGATCCAACCAGAGTAAAAGCAGATAGAGGCAGTGGGAACCTGTGGGTGGAAAAAACTGAATATCTGTAGAAATGTTTTTCTAAAAAATGCCAGAAAAGGGGATACAATCTGCAGATGAAATCTGAGACAGACTCAAGAAACAACTGGTTTCTTAGCTCAATGCCAATAATAAAACAAGCATTGGCTGCGCGGAAAAGTACTGCCGCGTGGCCCTGGTTGGGGTTGTACAACTAAGCACAAATTTAAAAGGCAGAAAGCAATACAACACGGGCGACTTACTCGAGATATATAAGTTGAGTCCCGGGATAAGTCCGTCCATAGTCACCGGCTTTGGAGAGACCACATTGCGTAAAGAGCGGCAGCTCAGTAGAAATGGAGGAGGTCATAGGTCTGAAGGCGGCCTTTGTGAGAGCAAGGTATCCGCCATTTTGGAGTGGACCCGAGCCATTGGGATAGACTGGAGAGAGATTATAGAGAACAGTAACTTTGAAAAAAAGATCATAGAAACCGTAACAAAATCGTGAGCGCGTGTGTGCAGATTCCGTTACAGAATGTGTACAACTTTGATATGCGAAAACAAATAATATTCATAGCGATTGAAGGAAACAGCGTAAATGCCCTGTCTAAATGGGTGAAACCAGAGCTAGTGAATAATCACAGGGACGCGGTCTGTGGTGGGGGAGGGGTTGAGCGAGGCACGCCGTAAGGGTTCAGAGCGCGAAGGCAAAAGTGAAAGCACAAAGCAGGCGTGCACGCGCACGATGGCAAGCACGGCAGTAGTGCACGTCGCGCGCGGTTGCGCGCATAAGAGCAAGCTGGTGGCCGGCAAGTAGCACTTTTAAAGCAGCTACTAAGGTGCCGATTCCGATCCGGTAAAAAAAATTACCGTACGACTCGTATCCGGTCTTTTTACCGTACGAATCGTACAAGTGCCGTACAAACTGCCAAGTACGATTCGCATGGGAAAAAGTCCATACGAATCGCATTGGGAATAATTCCCCACACGTCCTTGGGTCGGAAAATGTGTCCGACACGTCCCCGGACGATTTACCTTACAAATGTGAAAAGTGAAGTCCGACCGCGCAAGTATGATCCATCCCGTGCGTCCGATGTTACAACCGTATGGAAAAAACACCGTCCGCACCGAACTCCCATAGCAACCATGGAGACATGTGCCCACATTCGCGCTGAACACCCCCCCCAGCCCCCGTATGTACGCGCCGAACCACCCCCCCAGCCCTCGAATGTACGTGCCGAACCCCCACCCGCGTATGTATGGAGCGTACCCCCGCCCCACCAGTCTAAGTACGGACCATACCCTCACCCGCGTATGTACGGACCGTACCCTCACCCGCGTATGTATGGAGCGTACCCCCACCCCAACAGTGTACGTACGGACCGTACACCCACCCGCGTATGCATGGAGCGTACCCCCCATCCCAACAGTGTACGTACGGACCGTAACACCACCCCTGTAAGCACGGAGCGTACCCCCACCACAACAGTGTACGTACGGACCGTACCACCCCCCGTATGTATGGAGCGTACCCCCCACCCCAACAGTGTACGTATGGACCGTACCCTCACCCGCGTATGTATGGAGCGTACCCCCACCCCAACAGTGTATGTACGGACCGTACCCCCACCCGCGTATGTATGGAGCGTACCCCCACCCCAACAGTGTACGTACGGACCGTACCCCCACCCGCGTATGCATGGAGCGTACCCCCCACCCCAACAGTGTATGTACAGACCGTACCCTCACCCGCGTATGTATGGAGCGTACCCACACCCCAACAGCATATGTACGGACCGTACCCTCACCCACCCCAACAGTGTATGTACGGACTGTACCCACACCCACCCCAACAGTGTATGTACGGACCGTACCCTCACCCGCGTATGTATGGAGCATACCCCCACCCCAACAGTGTACGCACGGACCGTACCCCCACCCGCGTATTCATGGAGCGTACCCCCCACCCCAACAGTGTACGTACGGACCGTAACACCACCCCCGTAAGCACGGAGCGTACCCCCACCACAACAGTGTACGTACGGACTGTACCACCCCCCGTATGTATGGAGCGTTCCCCCCACCCCAACAGTGTACGTACGGACCGTACCCTCACCCGCGTATGTATGGAGCGTACCCCCACCCCAACAGTGTATGTACGGACCGTACCCTCACCCACCCCAACAGTGTATGTACGGACCGTACCCTCACCCGCGTATGTATGGAGCATACCCCCACCCCAACAGTGTATGTATGGACCGTACCCTCACCCGCGTATGTATGGAGCGTACCCCCACCCCACCAGTCTAAGTACGGAGCGCACCCCAGGCCCCAACACCAGCACCCTCACCCAACACGGCGCATGTACGAGTCGTACCAAGCCAGAGACAAGGACAGCACTGTACAACAAAATGGCCGATGTACGCACCGTACAGACGCTAGAAACACACGTACACAACCAGGACAAAGCAAAACAACACAAGAAGACTCCATTCGAATCGCACAAAGCCACAAAACATGTCCAACAAGCACAAATACAACCGATTCACTGACCTGCAACTGCCAAACTCCTAATCAGAGGCCCAAAACACATCCACCCCTTATAACACACCCACCCAAAGTTCAAACACAGCCACACCCACCAATGGACCAATAAAAAGGCACAACACACACAAACCATGACCTTTGCAACAGACCCACTGCTGCCAGACCACACAGAGAAACGACTGCACCATACTACAACCTCCACTACACCTTACACCTGCACACCTTCACACAACCACCTTCACAAACACCCCCTCATCACATTCACACACACACCTGCACAACCACACACACACCCACAACCATCCACACCCACACCCCCCACAACCATCCACAACCACACCCCTCACCATGCCCACTAACAAGAATCCAAAGTTCACTAGCCGAGAGTTGGAGGTCCTTGTCGACGAAATCATCAGAGTCGAGCCACACCTCTTTGGAACATTGGTCAGACAGACCAGCATTTCCGAAAAATCAGCCATGTGGCAGACGATTGTCGATGCTGTGAATGCTGTTGGGACCACCAGAAGGACCAGGCAGGAATGCCAAGCCAGGTGGTACGATCTGCGGAGGAGGGTCCAAGCCAAAATGACCGAGGAACACAACCAGGCCAACACCACTTGAGGAGGGCCGCCCCGCACACGCGTACAATACCATCCCTGGGAGGAGATGGTGATGGCCACGCTGCCGGTGGTGGGAGTGGAGGGAGTAGAAGGACTCCGAGAGCCTGGTGAGTACACAAACAACTCACATCACATGGGGGGAACGTCATCCACAACCAAACTCACAATCATGCACGCAACCACCCCAAAGCTATCGCATGACTCAACCACACTCCATAAACACGCACATGCCACTAGCGCCACCATGCCCCATGCACCCAGCTAGACAATGCCAAGTCACAGGCCACAGAAAACACCAACACAAGACACGGTAAGTGGGAGTGTGGCCCTCAAAAATCACATAGTGCAACTCAGAAGCAGACAACTATGCCCTCAGCCCATAGGGCCTAGGTCACAGCCAGACAAAAAGTGTGTCCCCACACAGGAAAGACTTGCCTGCAAATGGCGGACGCCTTGCATGAAGACATGGGGGTGAAGGCACTTTTTGCACATGACAGCAGCTAATGAACAGCCAACACTGTGAAAGAGGGGCAGCACACACCACCACAGCAGCAGCGCAGACACAGACACTACACCCAATGGGTGCCTGGAGATCACAAACAAAATCACATGAACAAGCCAAGGGCCATTCAAAGATCTGCAAACAGTGTGTGCCTAGGAAGCTGGGCTGAGGTGACAGAGGGTGACACACAGAGGGAGGGAGAGGGGGAGAGAGAGGGAGGGAGACACAGGGAGACGGACAGAGGGAGGAGGCTGACACAGGCAGGGAGGGAGAGGGGGACAGAGAGGGAGTGAGAAAGGGAGATACAGGGAGACCAATTCAGCCTTGGGTGGTGTGGGAATGTCTGCTCGTCAGCAGGTGGACTGCGTGCATGTAGACAAGGGTGGCCAGTGCCTGAATCCCCCTCTCTTCTCCATGGCAAAACACTGGGCCATGTGTCAACCTGTGCACAAGCACAACGCCAGCTACCTGCATTATATAAGTGTGTGGAACAACTCCATTTGCCCACGTACAGTGCAACACGGAAGGCGCCAATGCATGGCTCGCCACACCTGATCACTCCACTGCTGACTGCAGTCACAATTGACGCAGCAAGTAAGACTGTGTCACACATAGGTAAAGTCTCAAAAGCTGTGGCCAAGGGACATACCCATGCACAAGTGCACTGTGAGTGGAATGCAAGACATATCCAAATACCCAGAGGAAATGTGCCAACTTTGAAACAAATGAAACATGGATGTTGCAAGGAACAAAAATAACATTGTCTCTCTCACACACCGGTCAACGTCGTGGATCACCCCCCAACACTGGGGGGGAAGACTCACAGGACCTGTCTCTGCGGGATGATGATCCCACCGGCAGCGACGACTCTCACCACTCTGTGGACGACCTCGACCAACCTGGCCCCTCTGGTGTCCAACCACCTGCAGCACCTACGTCAGGTACAACTGGGCCAACCACCACCCCCACTCCTGCCACATCCCAGGAGACACCCAGGATCCCCGCCCCACCACCACAACGCAGCCAGGCTGACCAGGAGGGACACGGTGTACCGGGCACCCAGGAGGAGGCAGGCGACAACGCAAATGCCACCCCTCAGGGGTCCCGGAGACCCGATGTGCCCACAAGGGCAGGCCAGGCGCAAGTGGGCAGGGGTGGTGGGAGTGGAGGACGGCGGAGGCGCGAGCCTGACCAGTTGGCTGCAGAACTGGTATATTCCCATGTAAGAAACATCCTGAACACATACCGGCAGGACACCACGGGCATGAGCCAGGTTGTGTCCACCCTCAACGAGATGAAGGGGACCCTCGAGGAGATCAAGACCCAGCAGGCCCAGCAACATGCGGAGCAACATGCCTGTCAACAGCGACACCAAGGACGGATGGAGGACAGACAGGCTGAGCTCGTGACGGTGCTCACGGGAATTAACCGTTCACTCCGTCGGATAGCCGACAACATGGGCAACCCTCCCTGTGCCACCAGGCGAAGAACATCACCACCCACTGGGAGGGATCAGGAGGAGGAGGATACATCCGACGGAGCTCCCCAAGCATCGTCACGGCCTGCTTCTGAGGGTTCCCGCAGGAGGGCGGGTCGTCCACGGAAAAGACCGTGAGGGTCGGCGCAACAGCACCATCTCCCAGGACACCTGGCCTGGCACCTGGCCCACTGGCCCAACAGCAGCACATCAGCAAATTACATTCTCTGCCACATGGACTTGCTGGTCACTGTCTGACCAATGTTGACGAACACTGTGGCATGGACTCTGATGATTTCCAATGGCAAGGATACCAACTCCCCCAGTGAACTTTGAATTCCACACACCCGGAAAGCCCCTCTTGTCATACCCCCCCCAACACGTACCCCAACACAAATAAAAACTTACACGATCAAGAGATGATGCCTAATTTTGCATTATTACATTACATGTGTCTTGTAAAGTCTAACCATGCCTGAGTTCTGATATGACTTCAACCATCCATACCCTGGGGCCTGAGTCTGGCACAGGACACACATGGGTCACAATGTATTAGGCAAGACATGGAGCACCATACACACCCGTGATGGGCCCAACCAGCTGAGGGGGTGGCCGCACAACCGTGCCGACAGACATATTGAGTACAGCAACAGTCATGTGCAGAGGTCAGGGATCATGTGGAGTGTCCTGGGGGGCACCCAGGTATGTGTAGACAGGTGGCAGAACCATGTCCTGCAAGCTTGAGTCAGGTGGATGCAGAGAATGGTGGCCTGGACAACGTTGGATGCATGGGGATGGCACATGTCACAATACCCACACAGTCATGGACATCATGCACAATACAGAGTCTAATCCCAGACAAACAGCTTGCATCTTGCTACTCTACACATAAACACATAGCCACTATCACTGAGAACCATGCCAGACATGCCGTATGCACTGTGGCAACACACCAGCATTGACTGAGAAGAGGCCCCTTGGAGGCATAGGGACACCTTTATTAGTCATGTATTCTGGAATGCAGAGGCAACTCGGAGTACACATACACAGGTCATGTGGAGTAACATGTGGGTCCAACACTGGCACCCCCCTTCTGCACCACAAATGCTTGATATCCATGGAACTGGCACACAAGTGTCGGGTAACAGCTAAACACCCCCTGCTGCTCACGGAGAGGCTGCCATACACCATTGATCCTCTGATGTGGAAGTCCCACACCATGTCAAGCCAATGCAAACCGTATGTGTCCGAGGGCAGTGTTACACACATTGATGCCTTCATCACAATCCACTATCCCATTACAGATGACTGTCAACAAGTCTGACCATCTATTCAGGTGAATCCACCTACATGTCATGTGTCCCATGGTGATGCGACATGTCTGCAGAGGAACCAAACATCGACAGGGGCAGTGTGCACACATCGTAAACAACTGCCACACCCAATACACCCCTGATGCATCCCTTACCCTAAGGAGAATTCCAAACTTGTCCGTGTGTGTAACGCTGAGTCAGCACACGATGACGTGTCCATGAGGAATAGCAGTGCCACAACAATGCAACCAGCAGACGGCATGCGCAAGTACCTGGGGAAGAGACACACAAGAAGTCAGCCACAAAAAGCTCATCCACTTGCATGTGCATGTACTCGACACATATAAGGATGACAACATGCTAGGTCACAATTATGACTGCGGAAATACACTCATCACTGGCACCATCACTCGAGTGACACATCCACACACACCTCTGACTCACATGGCATACATGCAGATGGACACACACATTGCAACACATGCCACACAAGGACCAATGCGTGCACACTCAGACACTGGTACTCACCACTAAGCAAAGAAGTCGTGTGTGAGCCGACTCCGGATGTCCTCTTGCGGCTCCACATCCTCCACATCACTAGCCCCATTGCCAAGCCCTTCGTCCTCCACGGGAGGATGGTCCTGATCATCTTGATCCAGGATGAGTGGCACAGCTTTCTCAACTGCCATGTTGTGCAGCATGCAGCAGACCATGAAGATTTTGCAGACCTTCACAGGGGCATATGGGAGGGCGCCGCCGGTCTTGTGTAGGCACCTGAATCGGCTCTTCAGGAGGCCAAATGTCCTCTCTATCACTCGCCTTGTCCGGCCATGGGCGGTGTTGTAGCGGAGCTGGGCCGGCGTGCTGGGGTTGCGGAGAGGTGTGATCAGCCATGGCATGTTGGGATATCCAGCGTCCCCTACATGGAAAACACATGGTCAAAAGTAGGACAGGAGAAGCAGTCGGGCAGGAAGTATACGCAATATACAGAACAGACAGAGTGTACCCACCAACAACACATGCTCGTTCGTTGCGCAGCTGCGTCATCATTTCAGGCACCCTGCTACGCCTCATGATGTAGGCATCGTGTGCTGATCCTGGAAAACGAGCACAGACATGTGAAATCACCATGTTGGACAGACACACCACAAGGGCATTGATGGAGTGGTAGTGCTTGCGATTACGGGAGGCTACCTCCTGTGCCTGTGGTGGTACCAAAGCCACATGTGTCCCATCTATGGACCCAATGACATGGGGCATCCCTCCCAGGGCATAGAATCCATGCTTGACACCTGTCAACTGTTCAGGAGTTGGGAAATGGACAAACTCATCCAGGTGAAGCAACATGGCCTCTAAAAAATCATGCAGCACACAGCTGAACATGGTCTGGGACATGCCACCAACATGAGCTATGGTATGTTGAAAGGTACCCGTGGCAAAAAAATGTAGGGCTGCCATTACCTTCAGCGTGGGTGTCAGTGCCGTAGGATACCTGTGCAGCGGTTGCAGGTGTGGTGCCAGCCTTGCCGTCAACTCCTCAATCAACGGTTGGGGGAAGCGGTAGCAGCGTATACAGTCATTCTCCCGCATGTCAGCCAAGTCCGGAATTGGTCGGGGAAGAGGCGGCGCTCTGCAGTAATTTGGAAGTGACAAGGAAGAGTGAGTGCACCACAACAACAATTTCCATGTACTGAGCACATGTTAATCTGTCAATACACATATGCTACATATGGAGTCAGGTATGTGCTACATGCCCTGGACACGTATGGCTGCCAGGTGACACTCCTACCAAGACCCAGCTACACACGGGGATTGTGAACCTCCACATCCCATGGCATGGGACTAGCTGTGTCCCAGTGTAATTGAACAGCCAGACGCAATACAGGAGTGACATACATCAACATATCAGCAGATGTAGGATGTTGATTGCAGAGACAGGTAGCGGGACACTAGAGCCACAGGTCACATGACATAACACTAGGACAGCCCACACACCTTGCCATGAAGGTGTACATGTCATGACTGATCACACATACATTGAGAGTATGCAGACAGGTCCTTGTTACGCTACTCCGTGTGCCATGCATACATACACACCTTACATCCGAGACCATATGTGGCCTGGTGTGCGTAACTGTGTGCCATGGCCATCTACACACAGACACATGTTGGTTGCAGCAACTGCAGATGCATTTGAGGGAACACCAACATCAAGCTAATGGGAACACACCACACATACATGACATAGTCACATCGTGCAACGTGGGTAGTCACATGTCAGGTGTGGTAAACCCTGTAGCGGGCTTCAGGGGACACTTGCGTGTGTTGTTGACTGTGCCATGCCAGTGACGCTTATCTCAAGTGTTCTGTACGACATGCACACATGTCAAAGGAGTGAAGGGCATGTCTGGCACATAGTGCACCTTCACACATCACATCTGTACACATCTCATCATACATCTATTGCCTTCACAACTCAGGAGTAATGTGCCACATCACAGCCTTTCACACCTGTGCCCCACACATGTAGTACTGCACAGACAATGCCTTGATGTCCATCCATGGACAAGTATGTCAGCTCTATTCCTGTCTGTGTGCTGCCTGTCACCACTGTTATGTGTGAAAGGCACCGTACATTCGCTCTGAGGGCGTGTGTACGTTCACTATCACTATGGGGGTGCTGTCGTAGGCCTACCCATAGTGATAGTGAGCGTACACGCGGGTGTACGGTCCGTATCACTATGGGTACGCATACGCGAGCACACTCATAGTGATAGTGAGCGTACACGCGGGTGTACGGTCCGTATCACTATGGGTATGCATACGCGAGCACACCCATAGTGATAGTGAGCGTACAAGCGTGTGTACGGTCCGTATCACTATGGGTACGCATACGCGAGCACACCCATAGTGATAGTGAGCGTACACGTGGGTGTACGGTCCGTATCACTATGGGTACGCATACGCGAGCACACCCATAGTGATAGTGAGCGTACTCGCGGGTGTACGGTCCGTATCACTATGGGTACGCATACGCGAGCACACCCATAGTGATAGTGAGCGTACACGCGGGTGTACGGCCCGTATCACTATGGGTTTGCTCGCGTATGCGTACCCATAGTGATACGGACCGTACACACGCGTGTACGTGCCGTTGCTATGCATTAGGGGTGCCCTAGGGACCCGGAACGCACCGTACCTGTGTGTGAATATCCAAATTACATAGAGGACACATGAGGGCCAAGTATAAAGCCAGAGATGAATGCTGGTTGCCATGGAGACGGAGTTTAAAGTTTGAATTTTTTGACTATGGTGGCCTGCAAAAGTCGGTTTGGAAGAATCTACTCTGTTGCAAAGTGGTTGTTGACGTTCCATCATGCTGACTTGTAAAAAAACTGCTACCCCCTCACAGGGGTAGGTTTAAAGGGATTGGAGGAAACATAGGATGCAAATGTGAGTGACCAATCACTCTGGACTCCTGTGCATGCAACAGGCCAGCAAGGCTGATAAAAGGCACCCAGGTCCCATGAGAGAGCACTTGCCTGCACACCTTTGGATTCAACTACACTGCTGCTGCTCGTGATTCCCTGGCACCATGACAAGGTCTGTGGAGAGGGCCCAGCCTTTCACCCTGGAGGAGAATCTGGAATTGCTGGATGTCATCCTCCCACAGTACCCCATGCTGTATGGCCGGCCAGGGTATCAGGTGAGTGCTGAGTGCACTAGCACAGACTGTGTCCCTTTTTTGTGACTGTCACTTCTGGCATTGTGTCCAGGTGTGACACATATGCATTGTACTGTAGAGTGGGTCCCAGGGGGGGGAATGCCTGTTGTCTCCCAGCCAGAACATGCTGTGGTGCATGTCTGCTGTCCTCACTTGCATTGTGTTCACAGTGACAATCACTGCATGGTGCATGCCACATTCTGCCTCTCTAATCCTCCTGGGAATGTTGTTTCTACAGTCCTCATGTGATTCTGTGTTCACCCCAGTGTGACAGGTGACTGTACCCACAGATGTGTGTTTGTGTCGTGCAGCTGTGCTGAGAGTGTCCACATGATGTGTTCGTACCCTGGACATCGGTGTGTGTGTAAGTCCCCTGTCATGTGGGTGGGTGCATATGTGGAGGGTAGCACCCCAGCTGCATGAGGGATGGGTATACCCTGGCCATCTGCTGTGAGCAGGGAACAGTGATGTGTGTCTGCCGTGATGAGCCATCCCCACACCTGTTACCCCACCCAGTCTAGTGGCACATGTGCAGAGTGAGGTTTGTAGCTGCAGTTGCCAATGGCAGGTGAATGTCCTGTGCCTGTGTGTGTCTGTGTACTCTGCTGAGGTAGCGTCAGTGGCCTGTGGCATGTGACTGCTTTGAGGTGCTGCACATAATCCTGGTGTAGCTTGTGTTGCACAGTGTGAGCCTGGATCATTGATTGTGTCATTGCCCTCATTCCACCTGTGTACTTTCAATGGCACGTACTGCTTTTGCCCTTCCCCAGAGGATAATGTCCCTATGACAAAGGTGCAATGCTTTGGCTGCATACTATGCCTTGTTGTAACCAGCAAATTTGTTCTAATATGTGTCTCTGTGACATGTGCCAGGTGTATTGATGTAGTGTCACTTGTTCATCCTCACAGGTAGGCGCCTCTGCCAAGAAGCAGATCTGGATGAACGCCGTCAGTGCCGTGCGGAGGACGGAGGGTCGCAAGCGGCGCCTGGCCCAGGTGAGAAAACGCTGGCAGGATATCCGGTGCTGGACGCGGAGGATCGCACGGGTCCTGCTGGGGAACTCACCTGAGACCCATAAGAACCGTGGGCGCCGCCGTCTGACCCACATCCACAAGCGTGTGCTGGCGGTGGTCTTTCCAGACTTGGACAGGTGCTTACGGGAGAAGCAGCAGCAGGAAGGGGGTAGGTACATGTGTGTTTGTTGTGTGTCACCAGCATTTGTAAGTGCGCAGTTGCATGGATACACTGCCAGGGTTTAAATGTGCTGTGCAGATCCTGTTACCCACAGTATAGCGGTGCTCTCCTGCCTCCCTTCCCCTCCTTGCAATGTGTTCCCTGGTCTGTGTGTAGTCACTCTTTCACAAGGTTATCTAGGCTGACAGTTTATCCACGTGACCAATGCCTGTAGCATCATGTGTGGGGGTGGTGTGTAACAGGTTTTGGGACCTTGCCTGTGCCCTGTCCAGTTCAGTACTTGTGGGTTCCATGTCAGTTGGCACTGATGCTGAGTCCAGACATGGCAGTTAGTCTCTCAAGTGTAATGCCTTACAGCACGCATGTCCTATGTTGTGGCCTGTGACATGATGTGCATGAGTATGCGATACGCATAGTGCAGGGATGGCGGCGTGTGTTGCAGTCATTCCCATTCAGGACCATGGAGTTGTGTGGCCACTACTGTCCCCTGGGGCATATTTTCCTAGGTGTCATGTGTGTCATCACAGAATGTGGACACTCTCAGTGTCTACAGCATAGGTTGTGCTCTGTGCCATTGTCCCCTGGCACCATGTATATTGACGTAAAATGTACTACAAGTGTCCACTGTACAGCCTGACCTGATTTTCCTTGTTCATACTCACGGTGGCCAGTGCCTGTGTGTCTTGTTACAATCATCTGATGATGCCCATTTGTACATGATATATTTGGACAGGCGCACCTTGGGTATTTTGTGTCCAATCTTGATTTTTTGCAGCCCATGTGTATTTCACCCAGACTAAGAGATGTAAGTGCTTCCTGTTTCTCAACAAATTGTCTCATGTAGGGGGTGGGTGGTGCTGGCATGGCCTACATGTCAAAACCTGAAATCTCCTTGCTAGGTCTGGCCAGTGTGTGATGTTTGACTGGACATACACTCAAGGTGCAGTGACCCAGTCATGGTGGGCATGTTTTTCAGTATTACCTATGCAGCATGTGCCTCAAGTTCATGGATATGGTCCCTGCTCATCCCTATTTTCGGCAACGCTGTGTGGTGCAGCTGCAGTGCTGGATTGTCCACAGAGCCTGGCTCCTCTGTCAAAATCCATTTCATGTAATTTGCAATTGTGTCATGCTCTCCATAGTTTTTCAGTGGCATGGTGGGTCAACCAACTGTGTGTTGCAGGGCCTACATATGTACCTTGGATTGTAGATGTTACTCATCTTTCTTTTCAGGCTATGCACTGTAACCTATGTAGATTGGACTCATGGGACATATGTATACAGGTGTATGATTAATTCCTGTCTCTTCACCTTGCCCACAGCATCGAATGGGGGACACGGATGGAGACATCAGCACAGACCGTGCGGAGGGACCGAGCACCAGTGCCAGCAGTGACATCTTGGCTGGCACATCGAGTGGAACTGAGGCAGAGGGGAGTGAGGCGGAGGACCTGTCCAGTGCCACCACAGAATAAGAAGCTGACGGGTCCGAGGCTGAGCTCTCCGAGTGGGCGGAGGCTGCTCCACCAGCTGACAGCGGCACAACATCTCTCCCCGCCCCCTCCATTGCCATCAGCCGCCTCCCACTTGCTCGTGTCCCTTCCCAGAGTGCCCGGTCACCACATGTCTCCTTCCTGCCAGGCACCGCGCCCCCTGCCCCTGTCTCCACTGCTGCCGCCAATGCCGAGTCTGTGGACATCCAGCGGCAGTTGCAGGTTGGTCAGGCTGCGATGCTTAATGTCCTCCATGGCCACATTCAAGTGCTAAACAACATGGAGGCATACTTGGAGGGCAATTTATCATCGCAGGCTGACCAACGCAACTTGCTGAGGTCCATTGACTCGACACTGACTGCAGCAGTGGGTGTCCTGCAGTGCTTCGTCCAACCCCCTACCCCTGCCCTATCCACACTTCCCACTCCCATGCCTGTCCCACGTACACCCAGACGTCAGCATGCACCCACCACAACAGACACAGGCACCACACCAGCAGGGAAGGTCAAACGCACACCTCCTGGCACGCACACACAGGGTGAAGTAGGCACACCCACTGGGTCGGGGGGCAAATGTAAGACACGCAGCCAGAGTGGGAGTCCGCATTCCACAAAATCCACTCCCTCCAAATCCCCTCCCCTCAGCTCTCCTGGCCAAGAGTCGGATACAGGGTCAGTCCTGCACAGTCTGTCCATCAGCCCCAGTGTGGCACCACCCCGCAAGCGGTGGAGGCAGGACACCGGCAGGGGAGTTGTGTCCCCCCCTGTCAACACCCTCTCCCAGTGGTGCTGCAACCCATCCCTCCGACCCCCCCCCCTCCTTGGGGCCTGTGGTTCCTTCGGGTGCAGGGGAGACGCTGGGGGACCTTGCTAAGGTGTGCAGCGCCATCCTGACCTCCACCTTTGGCGCTGCCCCACCCCCTGTGGTGGAGTCCTCCGTCCCTGCACCCACGACGCCTACCCTTCGCCCTCATGTCCCTGCGGTGCCTGGTCCTTCCCCCCACATGATGCCCCCCCTCTGGAAGACAAAGGAGTCTGACTGTGCAGGCAAGCTAGGGGACACGCGTCTCACTGTGTCCCCCATCCGGGTTGGAGTCATGGACTGCCCTATGGGCCTTGTATATATTGACATTTATAAGGATTATTACTTACATCCTGCTGAATAAAGCATTTTTTTTTTTAAATAGAACACTACTGTTTATCTGGTATTGCTGTTGGTGGACCTGCTCCATTATTTTGGGCGGTGATAATGTGTTGGGTGTGTGGGAATTGTAGTCTTGTGCTGGTCATAGGGTGGACCCTGGTATCTGTGTGCCATCACAAGCTGTTGGCTACATAACTTTGTTCATGTAAGCAGTTACTGCATGGTGACATCGTCCCAAGGTGTGTTCCTTCCTCTGTGTAACCTGACATCTTCCCTGCAGGGTCATTCCAATATGTGGTGCTGAGCTGTGTCTACATTGGCTGGGTGTGTGACGGACTCGTTAGACTTTGGCTATGCATGCTGAGCGATGTCTCCACCTGCATCATTCGTGGCATCCTTGGTGGTCACTGTACTTGTGTATGTAGACTGTTGACATGACTTCATGTGGACATGTTTTCTTTTAGGCGCTATGCATGTGTGTACTCCCAGCCTCGCACACATGTGGTACATGTACTGCAGGGTCTTTGTGCACCTGACTGACATTTGTGGGCATTGGATCTGTGGGTACTCCACCCTTTTCTTTCCAGGGGCACTGCTGGGAGTGTTAGGCACCCACCCCTCCTGTGTCTGGGCACTGCTGGGAGGAATCTGCACCCACCCCTCTTATGTCTGGGCACTGCTGGGAGTGTTAGGCACCCACCCCTCCTGTGTCTGGGCACTGCTGGGAGGAATCTGCACCCACCCCTCTTATGTCTGGGCACTGCTGGGAGGAATCTGCACCCAACCCTCCTATATCAGGATATGTATGCTTAGAACATACACGGGTGTGGGTTTGCTCCATGCATACGCGGGTGGTGGTACGGTCCGTACGTACACTGTTGGGGTGGGGGGTACGCTCCATACATACGGGGTGGTGTTACGGTCCGTACATACGCTGTTGTGGTGGGGGTACGCTCCATGCATACGCGGGTGGGGGTACAGTCCGTACGTACACTGTTGGGGTGGGGGTACGCTCCATACATACGGGGTGGTGTTACGGTCCGTACATACGCTGTTGTGGTGGGGGTACGCTCCATGCATACGCGGGTGGGGGTACGGTCCGTACGTACACTGTTGGGGTGGGGGGTACGCTCCATACATATGGGGTGGTGTTACGGTCCGTACATACGCTGTTGTGGTGGGGGTACGCTCCATCCATACGGGGGGTGGTACGGTCCGTACGTACACTGTTGTGGTGGGGGTACGCTCCATGCATACGCGGGTGGGGGTACGGTCCGTACATATCCGTACCCACGCTGTAGAATGCTTGTGCGGCCCGTACCCAGGCCTTTGCCACGTGGGTACGAGCCGTCCCGCCATTGTTGGGGTGACGTAGGTGTGGGCGTGGTACGACTCGTACCCACGCTCTTAAGGCGTGGGTACGGGACGTACCTGTATTGTTGTGTTGCCGGTTCGCGTCATCAACCACTTCCGTTGTGGCGGATGCTGGCTTTGCTGGACACGCCCCCACCCCCTCGCAGTGACCAGGGCCTGGGGGTCAGGTATGTCCAGGGCATGTGTGCTGTGTGACTTGGGTGGGGGTTTTGTGGCCTGCCCCTGCTCCTGCCCCCCCCTTTCCCCCCTCCCTTTGTTGTTCTGACCTTCTGCGGTGTCTGCGTCGGAACCTGTAGAGGAGGTCGACTGCTATGAGGGCCGGGATGACACGTAGGTTCGGGTCCATGTCTGTCCGTCATGTACAGGTGCTCCTTGTTCGCGTCGTCCTGATTTCCCAGCAGTTTTTGGCTGCCGGAAAATATTCTCCGTGCGGGATGACGTCGGTGCGAATCGTACTTCCTGGTTCATGAAAGGCAGGCTGCGTGCGTCCCGACGTCACGTCGGCGCTTTCCCAGATCACATTTGTATGTATATTTTCGTCGGTCGGTGTTTTGTACGATTCGTACGGAAATAGTATTTCCGTGCGAATCGTACTTCCATGTTTGTATATTGTTCCGACCGGGTACGCGTCGGCCGGAGAATATGCTCCGTCCGACGGTTCGTAGCTGGTTTTTCCAGGATCGGAATCGGCACCTAAATGTCTAGCCAGAGCAGCGCATGCGCTGGCTCAGGCGAGACCTAAAAAACCCATTCACCACCTCCAAGATGGAACTATGGTAGAGATGTAAGAGATGGGGCCCAGCCTTTGTCCTAGGCTTTACCTGGGTGCCTCCCGTGTGCGTTCCATACCGCGGGACCCTCAACGTTAAATTAAGTGCCTCCATGCACGGCGATGATGCAGCAAATTACTGGGGAGTTTGGGAGGTGAAGTCCTCTCCCCAGTGCTGTCTGTTTTGCAGTATGTGGGATTCCCGAGGAGCAGGACCCGCAAAATTATTTTAGGCGCCTCTGGGCATGGCAATTATGTAGTAAAAGACCAGGGAGTCCAGGAGGTTTACTCCTCTCCCCAGTGCGGTCTATTTTACGATATGTAGGCTTCTAGAGGAGCGGGATCCGCAACGTTAATTTAAGTGCCTCCGAGCGCGGTGATGATGCAGCAAAGGACCAGGGAGTCTGGGAGGTGAAGTACACCCCCCAGCGTGGTCTGTTTGCAGCATACAGGCTTCCTGAGGAGTGGGACCCACAAAGTAAATTTAAGCGCCTCCCGGAGCGGCGCTGATGCAGCACAGGACCGGGGAGTCTCGGAGTTGAAGATCTCTCCCCAGCGCGCTCTGTTTTTCAGTATGCGGGCTTCTCGATGAGCAGGATCCGCAACATTAATTTAAGCACCTTTGGGATTGGAGAAAATACAGCAATGGACCGGGGAGTCTGGGAGGTGAAGTCCTCTCCCCAGTTTGGTCTGTTTTGTAATATGCGGGCTTCACACATTTTAGGAACAATACATCACAATGCATTAACCATCCAAAACGCAGCATCCTCTCTTATCAAAATGAATTCTTTAGAATTCTAAATGGGTCTTATCTATTCTTTCCACGCTTCAAAGCCTCCCTCTCCTCCTTCCAGTCTCATGATGGTCAGGAACACGCTTCCACTGTCTAGAAAATAACTGCAACTGCATCTTGTGTACATGCGCAGGTCACAGGCTTCCAAAATGGAACCCCCAGCGCTCCTTCAGATACAAAGTTTGTTCAACCCACAAACCACACATATGTATACACAGATACACACATGCACCTGATATGTCAGTGCAGGGAAAGGAATTCACCTTTAGTAGTAGAACTTCTGATGAGTGGACCAGTAGGACACACTAGAATCACTACAAAGCAAGGGATGCTCCCACCACTGTGTAACACCCTTGACCCTATGGAAAGGACAGTTGGATTGTGATGAATGTGCTTAGCGCATATCTTTAGGTGCAGAAAAGGTCAAGACCTAGAACCACACTCACGTCAAGGGAAAGTCCTGAGCCTTTGCTAACATACTAGATTAGTGTGATTATGGTGCTAAAAATCCCAAACTGAGAATATCATATATTCACTGTTTGGAACTGAGGACAATGACACCATGTTATGCCATACAGAGGACCTTTGTATATCAACAACTGTGCACTGAGAGATTTTCATGTTGGACGTGAATATTTTCCTTTGTGGGTAATGTGAAAGGAGCTGCATAAACATTGTCTAGAGCACAGTCTATGCATGTGATTGCCTCCACTTGCCATTTATTAGCAAATCTTAAAAGACAGGTATTCCAAAGTAAGTTCTCCCTTGTGGGTTACAATAATATTTATCATTGTTATGCAAAATATGATTCACTTTGTGTAAAGGTTTGTGATTTTTATAGGTAAGATTAAAAACAATTTACTCAATAAGGCAAGTTCTCCTAATTTCTAAATATTTTCTCATACTACGCTGTAAACGGCAAGAGATATATTTGGGGTAAGGGGTGGGATGGGAGGAACAACCTGTTATATTAAAGTCAATGAAGACCTTGACATTTGTGGTCAAATTAACACCAATAACTGAGAGTCTGAATATTGGATGACAATCTCTGAAGGGCAGCTAGTTTCTCTGCATGTTACGAGAAATCTTCAAGTGGTTCCCATTCGTCACCAAACATACCATCATTCACAACCAATTCACAAGAAGATTGGACGACAGATATCCTGGCAACCCAACCTATCCCTTCAGAGACTTTAAACCATCTGAAAATCCATTGCCAGACTTGCCCTTGACCTCCTGCACTGAACCCACACCACACCATTCCTCTGGGACTATCACTGGCTCCCTGTCTAGTACCACTGCCAGTTCAAACATTTCTCTCATACTTTCAAATCCCTACACAACACAGAAACACATACCTCAATCACCATCTTCACTTCCACCAACTCACTTTGCTCAGCTTCACTCTCACTTGCCCACAAATATCCCACATCCACAGAAGGAGTACGGAGGTCAACCATTCTCCTATCAAGCCACCAAATCCTGGAATTACCTACCCTAATTCATCAGGTCCTCCTCCTCACGTCTTAAATTCTGCAAAAAGCTGAAGTCCTGGCTATTCAATTAGTCTTCTTGCAGGACCATTGAGAATGCCTGTAATCAGGCCCAGCCTCATCACACGCCTACTCTCAGTTACTCAGCACCTGGATACCCTCATGGGTGCCAAACAGCGCTCTACAAATCCATTAGCAAAAGGTATGTAGAAAGATACATTATTTTTCTCTAAAGTTGTGGATGTTGATGTAATACCTAAATCCAATTTTATTCTTGTAGGATTGATTGACACAGGTTCAGTTATGGCCATAGTCAATGTGTTTGTGATGTGTACAGGTTAATTAAACGGAAGAAAAAAACTATGTGACAATGAGGGGATGAAGAAATTGAATGTCTTGGCACTCTCCTTGCTAACGACTTCATGAACTCTGAGGAACTTGCAGCTTTATCTCTAAAGGGAATACTGAACATCAAAACCCAACCTGTCAAAGTCTCAAAAGCATTAAGGGCAGTAAGAATTATGAGTTTCAGATTACTAAAAAGATAGCTCTCAGTTTTATCAGGCCCTGGGGCAATGACATTTTCAGCATTGGGTTAAAATGCAGGCTTCACTGAGGCCTTCCTAGGGCCAATTGCAGCCATCCTGGTTAATATATTAAAATGTAGTTGCCCTGAATTTGGTGTTTTGTGTCGGGCTCCCAGTCTTTGGATATCACCAGAAAGCTTGTTGGCAGTAACATTATCATTAATTGGGTGTGCCACAGTATTTAGTGGATTAGAGGTTAAAGGTTGACATGAAGGAGAAGGAACAAGGGAGAGGTCAATGAGGACAGTGGTTGCAAATGTTGATGTAATACCTAGATCCAATTTAATTTTGTAGGGTTGATTGGCACAGGTTCAGTAGTTGTCATAGTCAATGGGTTTGTGATGTGTACAGGTTAATTAAATGTAAGACGGAAACTATGTGACAATGAGGGGATGAAGAAATTGAATGCCTTGGCACTCTCCTTGCTAACGACTTCATGAACTCATCAAGAACTTGCAGTTGTATCTCAAAAGGGCATGCTGAACATTAAAACCCACCCTGTCAAAGTTTCAAACTTACTGGTGAAGTAGCTGGTACTCTCACTAGTGCCTTAAAAATGTTGGGGCCGTTTCCGATTCCGGACGCAAAACGAACCGACCGACACGGACCCGGACCGAATACCGACCGACACGGACCAGCGCCGTACGACCCGTGCAGTACAATGCAACGCGAGTGAATTACAACCGACACGTACGGAATACAAGCCGTACGACCGAGCCGGAGGAAAAATAGTGAGCCGGCTGGAAAAAACGACGCGATTTTCACCGACTGACACAAACCCGTTATCAACCGACCGACCCGTACCCGTGATGTACGATTAGCGCAGTACCATGCAATGCGTGTAAAACCAGACTGACTCGCACGGAGACCAAGCCGCACGACCGACACGTACAAACAACCCAGCACACAAGCAATAGAGACCGCCGCGAACGACGCGTACCAAACACAGAAGACAGGCAGCGTGAACGAGGCGGAGAAGCCAGCACGAGACAACAGCAGCGTCCGTTTCCATCACATGAACGTCTCCTTCATGCCCACAAAACACAAAGGAAAAAACTCCAAAAAAGGACCAAACAAGCAATGACTAAGCCAATAAATACCCCAAAAAATGTAATTGTACAAAGACACACCCACAACTCCAACTATATAAAGGACTACAATCACTACCATCATCCCTTGTAAACAGGAGACACAGCCAGCAGCAAACACCAGTGCACAGCAACCACAGACACACTCACAACTCACACATCACACAACTCACACACCATCAGCACCTCGTACAAAAGCACACACACATACACACAGCAAAACAAACACCAAACCAACATCACTTGCACCCTCACACACACATCCCTCACCACCACCACCCATCACCATGCCTCCAAAGAAGAATCCAAAGTTCACAGATAGTGAGTTAGAAGTGCTGGTAGATGAGATAATCAGAGTAGAGCCACATTTGTTTGGTACATTGGTTCAAAGGACTCCCATCTCACAGAAAACCAAGATGTGGGCGAGGATTGTGGACAAGGTGAACGCACAAGCACCAATGTTGCACACAAAGGACGATATCCAGAACTGGTGGTATGACGTGCGCAGGAGGGTCAAGAAACTCATCAAGAAAGATCACGCCTTGAGTCAGTGCACCGGCGGTGGCCGTCCTGCCAAACCAGTCTACTTCAGGACCTGGGAGGAGAAGGTGCAGGACATCCTACCACCAGAGAGCGTACATGGCCTAACACACATCCCAGAGACTGGTGAGTACACAAACAACATACCCAAGATTGTGTGGCAAGGGGACAGTGAAACCATGCACCCCAAGCAAACCTACACTAACCAATAGATAATCAACCCAAGATGTGTATGCCAGTCACACAAACATAATACATGCCATCTCATAGTGACTGGGTGAAGGAGAGTAGGATCAGCACTTATGTTGCCCCCACTTTTTTTCTGATGTATACACTGGTTTCTGGCTATAGTCTGGCTGGGTCCCTGCTAATCAGGGCCCCAGTCTCTCTGTTCTCTCTAAACGACTTGGTGTGCATATTAGATGCACTAGTGATTGGATACTGTGGTACCTTATGAGCCCCTAGTATATGGTACCTTAGGTACCTAGGGCATTGGTACTTCACAGGCCTACCAGGGGCTGAAGCATGTATTATGCCACCCCTGGGAAGCAGACTCAATCTGACACCACAGGCCTGCTACTGCAGCCTGTGTGAGGTAGTGTTAGCACTCCTCACTGAAATATAGGTTCCTATATCTCACCATACACACACATATACATCTATCAGCCACCCCTATGGAAGGCCCTATCAATCCTGACGGCAGGGTGCTTGGTTTACAATGTGAGGGGGTGCCTCTGCCTGAGCAGGGCCCCTCTGCAGCTACCAGAGTCTATTCTCTATGGCTGTTTGTGGAAGCGGTTAAACCATATACTCTTAAGTGCATTAAAATGCTAACTTTGGAATGACTGCATCAAAACATGTCGTGTTTGGTGTCAAACATCTTGGAATCATACCCCCACATCAGTCCATGATGTGGGAGCATGATCCCACCCTTCTAGAGGGGATGGCATGTAAAACGATAGAAATCCTATGGAGCCCTGGCATCACAAAATGGATGCCACCAGCACAGACACTGGGCTGCCCTCCTGCTGCTGACTGAAACTCGCAGTGGTGTCACCACCTTCCAGACAGGATTTAGTGTACTGGAGCTGGGTGGGTGCACTCCTAGAGTGCTTTGAAGTCCTGCACTGGGGGAGCAGTAGGCTCCTCTGTGCATATGCAAACTCAAACCGGTTTAGGGGCTATCTGTCCCTGCTCTGGCACGAAACTGGACAAAGGGAAGTGGGTGTAACCACCCCCTCCCGTGACCCTCCTAGAGGAGTGGTCATAGAGCTAGTCCCTCCCCTATCTCCACTATAAGATAGCAAGCATTGCCTTTACAAATCAGATAACTATGGACGATGCTCTACAAAGAAGAATCCTGGCTCTTCGACGTTCCACTACCTTTGGAAGACAGAAGAACCTCCCTTGGAGTCAAGGAGTGACTCCCGTGCTTGGCAGGCACCAAAACCCTTAATCAACGGTTGCAAACGTTCCCGCTCCCGCTGGAGTTCGAAGTCCCTGCTGCGCTGCAAGTAGATTTCCTGACTTCCCAATGGCCATTGTGAGTCCCCAGCAGAGCTATGGTGAGTGGACCAAACGAGTGACGAGGAACAGCAATACCCGGGGAACATGCACTATTGTCAAGTGCAAACCCTAAACAACGTTCTACGAACTTGTGCATTGGACTATTTGTGGCCCACGCCCCCAGCAAGTCTTGCACCAAAAATCAGTAGCCTACCCCGTCCCGAGTGACCGTGGGCTCCTGTGAAGTATTTCCTGAGGTGGCGTCTTTGCGATCACTTGCCTGTTGGCTAGTGGGTCCCCCAAAGACTTTCTCAACAACTCAAAGGGCTCTTCTGGTTGCTCCAGGCCTGCCCTCATTTACCCTTGCTGGGTGAGTCCATCAGACCTTGCTGGTCTGCACCATCGACTTTCTTCAGTCTACACGAGACTTGCAGTTGCCGAAGCTTGTTGGCTCCAATCCGGTTGCCGCCACTGCCATCAGCTGCAAACATCGTGGCATACTCCAATTCCAGCTACTGGTCATCATCGATCTCTCCTGGACCTCGTGAGCAAAGAGTCAAAACACCATCGATGACCTGAATCGACGCGACATCTGTGGTCATCCATCTTGCTGGCCACCGGTCACTGGCAAGTGACTTTGAACACTGTCCCTTCAATTTTCAGGTCTCCTCCATCTTGAATCCACCTTTGGATTCCACCGGAGACTTTTTCAGACGACGCAAGCAGCAAGTCTTCTTTGGTCTCCATAGAAAACAGCGACGCGACACGACACCAAAAGACACCTATGCACCCGGCTTCCCTGGGTGAGGTAACTCGTGCACTCCGGTGCCCAAGTGTGTGTTGGCCCTCAAAATACTTACCTTGTAAGTGGCTTGCTTGTAGTCTTCCTCGAAGTACCCTAGAACTGTAAAAATCTAACCGCGACTTGCACCATTATAACCAATAGGAAACCCGCGGCTGTGTTCACACACTGCACGCGTCTCCCGTGGGCCTGTCACTTACCTGCTAACACTGCAGTAGTGAAGCCCCAGCGATTCCCCAGGCCCTAGGCCTTGTTATTTTGCAAGTCAACATCCTTATACCACTTTCTTAGTATATGGTCTGGTACGCCCCTAGGGCTCCAGCCATATTTGTGCTTAATTTATTGTGAAACATTGACATTTGAATGTGTACCTGGTTCCTAATCTCATAAAGAGATTAGTAGAGTGTGTCTACTAATAAATACATATATATTTGATATATATACCTGTGTGGTGTCCTTTCATTTGGTAATTCAAGAGATTATAAGGTAAAACAAGCTGTTTTACATTCCTCTGAGACTTAGCCTGAAGGCTGCTCTCCACAGCTACCACTAGGATAGCTTTCTTTAAAAGGTTGTCTTAAACCTATCTACCATAAGAGTCGAATTGGACTGGTGCAAGGTGGCCAATATGACTAGTGACCAGCATATGCCAGGCCAACTTCTCACACTGGGGACTGTGTCATGACATGCACCAACCTACAAACAAATAGAGCAAGCCACTGGCACTAAGGCAAATACATCCAGCCAGACAGTTTGCCACCACAAACACACCACCTCACAGTGCAGCTGACTGTCAGGAAGGAATAGTGGGGATGCAGGTGAAGTGTAGACAAAAGCATGATGGGGCCTCCTGATTGGCCCATCAAGACCCCTCTGAAACATGCCCACATCACAGTGAGTGGAAAATGACTGACAAGATGGCTGACACTGGCTCCTGCTGTGGGGAGCACAAGGCCCTGCTAGGGGTTGTGTACAAATCAGAAGCAGGACACCACTGACTGACATCCTGAAAGACAACTTGCACGCCCTACAATGGAAGCACGTTTCATGATGGGAAGGAGGACTGACAGCCCTGACCATACTAATCAGCATGGGGAGACACCCCCCAACACAAACTCCACACAACTCACCGGGTACAATGCATTGACACACCTCATTGAAATATCAGCAAAAGATACCCCATACTGGGTGCTGCTGTGTGAAGCACAGGGGCTCACTTGGGACTTGTAGCCAAACAAACACCAGGATTTCACAGTCAGCCATCTTGCCATTGATGCCGCACCCCCTCACAGGGAAGCAGAGTCAAAAGGGAGGAAGCATGGATATGCTGGGAAGGGCGGTGTAGCCAAGAGTATGATGGGACTCGCAGTCACAGACAACCTACACCCACCCACATGGCACAGAAGCATCAAACTGAACCATACTCACCTCACAGGGAGTGGGAAGGGACTGACAAGATGTCTGACACTGGGCTCTGTTGTGGAGAGCACAAGGCCATGCTGGGACTGGTAGCCAAACAAACACCAGGATTTCACAGTCAGCCATCTTGCCATTGATGTCACACCCCCTCACAGGGAAGCAGAGTCAAGAGGGAGGAAACATGGGTATGCTGGGAAGGGGGGTGTAGCCAAGAGTATGATGGGACTCGCAGTCACAGACAACCTACACCCACCCACATGGCACAGAAAGATCAACCTGAACCATAATCGCCTCACAGGGAGTGGAAAAGGACTGACAAGATGTCTGACACTGGGCTCTGTTGTGGGGAGCACAAGGCCATGCTGGCAAATGGCCAAAAACAAGATCAAACTCTGTCTGTGACAAGCTGGGAAAAAGCAGTGTACAGGCAGGCAACTGTTTGAAAAGTAGAAAATGTCATGTTTGTGAACCAACGATGCATTTAGAAACATAAATCACCTTGTGTGTCTCTTCCAAACACAGGTCGTGCTGAGCACCCAGTGCCAAATGACAAGGATACCCAGTCCCAGACTCTGGTGGACACTGAGCTCTCTGGTCTGACTCTCTCACTGTCCTCTTCGGATGACGACGACCAACCTGGCCCCTCCGGTGTGAGCCATCATGCAGCACCAGCAGCAGCAACATCTGCCCCCCCTGTACCCACGCCTCCTGCATCTGGACACCGACAGGGCATCCCTGCCAACACGGACAGACGAAGGACAATCAATACCCACAGCACAGGGACACAGGACACCCCGGAAGCTACATCCAACACCACCAGCAACACCACCCAAGGGGTCCCAGTGTCACCTGTTCATACCGCCGCTGGTCCTGCCCTTGTGGAGAGGGGTGCTGGGAGGGGTGAGAGGCACAGGGCGCGCCTTGCAGAGGGGTCTGGACTGCATGATGACCCCCAACTGGCACGCATCTTAGATGCGTACCAGGATAGCACCGGAGGATTTAGCCAGGTAGTGGGGATCCGCAAGGACATGCAACATGAGCAGGTCGCCCACCATGCCCGCATGGAGGCAAAGTGGGATGCCCTTACTGCAGTGCATCGGGACATACTACAATGCCTCCGCTAGATCAACACCAATCTGTCCCCACCCCCCTGTGTGCCCACAACATCTGTCGCAACACCATCTGCCAGCGCCACAGGGAGGGAGGAGGACTCTGGCGGAAAGTCCCCTGCACATGAGGATCCCTCCATCCCCCGGAAGCAGAGGGGTCGTCAGAAGAAGGACATGTGAGAGGCAGATGTCCCAGCACATCCCTCAGGGCCTCTAAACCTGTTCTGGACAATGTTCTTTGTGCGCAACCCGTTCACCTTGTCCAATCGCACACAACTCGCCCACATGACATGGAGGGTTCATGTTGGTCCAATGTAGCAGACGACTGTGGACTTTTCTCTGGACATTTCATCTACCAGCACTTCCAACTCCAATGTGAACTTTGGATTCCCAAACCACTGTACAGCACCCACCATCCTGCGCACTTCACTCACACATGTTTGTAAATAAACTCACCAGTACACCATACTTGCCTCTGCTGTGATTCCAACTTGTCATGTTCAGGGCAAAGTCAATCTGCTACACAACACAGTGCATGCCAAATACTGCAACAATGTGACCAACGTAAGGTGAGTCATGGGGATGTGACACATGTGAGGGAGACACACCACTATGGCAACACAACACATACTCACCATGGCCATGTTACTCATCACACACAATGATGTTGACCTGAAACACATTGGCATGCACAGACACACCACCAAGCACAGTCAGTGGTAACAAGTCCACAGGTGAGGTAAGCAGATGTCACTCAGATGTGGGAAGACAGGCAATGCACATAACAAAGCATAGCACAGGTTCATTACACATCAGCAACACGTTTATTACACACTAGTTGCACGGTAATTCTACGTAACAGTGGATACACGCTCACAATGTGTTGGAGAATGGAAGTCCAGGGATGTGTGGTACATCAGTTGATGGGAATTCTCAACTCCCACACTGGTGTTGGCTTCTGAGTGTTGGGGGTCAGTGTTGACCACACAACAGGCAAAGTACCCTGGGAAGGACAGACAAGATACAGTCAAAAGCACAGACGAACAGGAGAGAAATGCAATACACATGCACAAAACATGTAGCAAAACACCTACAGAAACACTAGTTAGCAGTACTACCCTATTGTGGAGTACACACCACCTGAATGGACACATCACAGCACACATCCAGTCAAGTGGCACACAGACACACTCAGACAGCAACAGAGCTGGCTCAACACATTCCAGGCTACCTCCATACATTCACATAACAACACTGGAAACTCACATTCAGGTGAAGAAGTTGTTGATGAGCTGGGAGTGGACGTCACCATCATCTTCATAATCACTGGCATCTTGACCCAGGCCGGGATCCTCCACAGGTGCTGGACGTTGGTCGTCGTCATCCTCATCCTGGATGAGAGGCACCTCCTTCCGCACCGCCATGCTGTGTAGCATGCAGCAGACCAGTATTATTTTGCACACCTTTGCAGGCTCATATGGGAGGGCCCCTCCGGTCCTGTCCAGGGAGCGAAAGCGGCTTTTCAGGAGGCCAAATGTCCGCTCAATCACCCTCCTGCTCCGACCATGTGCCTCATTTTAGCGCAGCTCGGCTGGTGTCACAGGGTTCAGCAACCATGGCATGTTGGGGTATCCAGAGTCACCTACTCACACAAAAATGAACAAGTAGCTGAGTTATGTAGGAGTGCGGAATACAACACTGACAAACACACACAATGAGAAACAGTCAGTACACACTGACAAGCCAGGCACGCTGAGCTGGCATCTGTGACATCAGCGTTGCAATGTGACTACTTCTCATAATGTAGGCATTGTGCACCAAACCAGGGAACCATGCACACACACGTGTGATCAACATGTCAGCAAGACAGACCACCAGAGCATTGATTGAATGGTAGTGCTTCCTGTTCCAGTATGCCTGCTCATGTGCCTGTGGTGGTATCAGGGCAACATGTGTCCCGTCAATGGATCCAATGACTTTTGGCATCCTCCCCAGTGTATAAAAGGCATCCTTAATTTCAGGGAGTTCATCTTGGCTCGGGAACTTGATATACAGGTTGAGGAATTGCAACATCCCCTCCAAGACATCGTGTAGCACCCGACTAAACATCGTTTGCGACATACCACCAGCAGTAGCCACAGTGTACTGGAAGGTACCGGTAGCAAAGAAGTGCAAGGCTGCCATCACCTTCACCTCTGGGGTCAGTGCTGTAGGTATGTCCGGCCAGGTAGCAGATGTGGCGCCAACTGCTCTCCCAACTCCTCAATCAGTGGCCTGGTAAAGCGGTACCGTCTTATGCTGTCGCGTTCCTGCATGGTTGCAAGGTCTGGGAACGGCCGATGGATAGCTGATGCCCTGCAGTACAGAGATGCACAAAGGAAGATTGTTAGTACATCCACCCATGTGGCCATGACCACGATCACTATCACATGCTAGTTCATGACATTACCCAATGTACTGAGGTGTGTGCTGTTGGGCATGGACACATATGTCACCTACAAGACCACCACCTCACATCTCAATTCCACATGTCCACTTGAGTGCCATGTAGTGCAATATGCTAATCATCTGGCTGTGTCACCCAACCTATGTGCTGCTGCAATGTTAAAAAAAAAACACCCCAGTGACAAATGAGGACTCATGTCTCCCAGGTATCACAGATCTTTGCCATGCAGAAACCCAGGGTCCCTGCATTGCCACATCAAAACAGCAATGGACATGCCATAGCTCGTACACACCACAAGGGAAGCGTAAGTCCCACAGGTAGTGGCCACTGTTGTTCATGCCGGCCCTACATGTAAGTCTCTTAGACACACACCCCATCAAGATTGATACATATACTACATGGATGTGGAGACAGTCACCCATTGGTAACATGTGATCAGACACATCTGAGACACAACATGCACACAGACTGTGGGTGCACATCAGTATTGGGGCTACAGGTTTCACTGTGACGTACATGCCATCACCCCCAAGACTCAGGGTGTATGTGACATGTCTTAAACATATCCAACCTGACACTGTGGCCTTTACTCATGCCCATTACTGTCCAATTGCACATCACAGTGCTAATGTGCACAACACACAAAGGACTCTGCCCCCATGTACAAGATAACAGCCTGGGAGTGGCTGCATAAAGAGCCAGACAAAAAAACAGATGTGGCCCCCTCAAACACCCAGGGAATGCAGCCTCACATGCCATGGGACACTGTGTGGCCAATGCTATAGTGTGGCAGGTGTGTGCAGGTGTCCAAGGCCAGTATATGTGTGTTGCATCCGTCTAATAGTCACACTAATGAGGTCCGACGCAGGTGACAATGCGTACGCATTGCACGGGTCATGACCGAGCCGTGCGTACGCCTTGTCATTGAATGCAATGAGGTCCAACGCGGGTGACAATGCGTACGCATTGCACGAGTCATGACAGAGCCATGCGTACGCCTTGTCATTGAATGCAATGAGGTCCGACACGGGTGACAATGCGTACGCATTGCACGGGTCATGACCGAGCCGTGCGTACGCCTTGTCAGTGAATGCAATGAGGTCCGACGCGGGTGACTATCATGCATACGCGCCGGACATGCATGGTCTGAGACAGGCGTACGCCTTGGCCATTGAATCGTATGGAGACGGGTGCATGTGTATATTCAAAATACGCGTTGTACAGTCAGATGAACGAGCCGGGAGCACCCATTGGCTCAGGACTGTCATGGAGACGGATGCGGATTCAAAACTTGTACGAGTTGTGCACTGGAAATTCAGTTGGATGCCTACAACAATGTTGCAATTTCAAGTGTTCCATGAAGGTGAAGATTTGAACGATGCGGAAGGCGTGTACAAGTCGTACTTTTGATTGGATTGGCCAGATTCATAGGATGCAACCGTGTTGGACCTATCACTTGGGACACATAGCACAGAGTCTGCCTCTGCAGCACAGATATAAGTCTGGCTGGCCCCCAGGGAGCTCACTTGCCTGCACTACATGCTACTGGACCACATCCCTGCTACCACTGCTGCTGTCTATGCATCCTCTGGCTCCTGCTATGGCACGTACACTGGAGAGGGCCCCAGCCTTCACTGAGGAGGAGAACCAGGCCCTGCTGGACGGGCTCCTTCCAGAGTACAGAAAGCTCTATGGGACACCAGGGGAGCAGGTGAGTGTGCTGTCCACTGCCTTCCTAATTATGCATGGTTTCTGACTAGCAGTACTAGCAGTGTGTACACCAGTGGCAAGCATTCTCACTGACTACTTTCATCCACCAAAGTGTGTAGGTACATGTAATGAATATTTTTCCTGCTGCTAAAGTGCATTATTGCAAGCTTAAACTATCCAGGCATTTTTAACATGTCAGACATGCATGTGAGTTTTCATTCCCCATGGTTGCACTACCTGTGTAATTTATTTCCCTTTTTGATGATGACATGTATAACCAATTGTGTGCTGCACAAATCTGGGGCATGTGTGTTAATGTACTTTTCACTTTGTCATCCTCACAGGTTGATGCCCACCAGAAGCAGGAGATCTGGTTGACCATCGCCCGGGCTGTTCGTTCTGTGGGGGTCTTCAAGCGCCGCATCCGCAACTGCCAGAAGAGGTGGCAGGACCTTCGGGCTGGACCCGGAGGATAGCTAGAGTCCATCTGAAGCTGTCACCTCCACGCAGGAGGGGCGGACACCGGACCCTGACTCCCCACATGCTCCGGATACTGGCGGTGGTCTTCCCGGACCTGGGTAGGCAGCTGTATCAAGCTTGTCTTGGCTATATGAGACCATTATAAATACAAGAAATCTCTACCACAAATAATATTTAGATATCAAGGATCATATTAGTAGTAGACCAACCCTGATACAACACCTGCCCCCTTGGAAGCTGTAGGGCGATGAGAACCTGATAACCTCTGATGTCTCGCCCATCATAAGAATCCCCCCCTTTTGTACAGAAAAAAACTGGTTTTCATTGGTCCTGAGGAAGGTGAAAACAATAAATAGTTCACCGAAATGTACGTAGACCAGCTACTTCATAACTGGAAAACAAGTCCTATAAGGATCAACCTAAGCAGAACAAAGGAGGAAACATAAATTGATGTTACATCTGTTATAGTCGATCTTGGGAAATTACTCAACAATTATATCGCAGTTGATCTATCCAGTTGTGTATTTTATTGTTATATAACTAAGTTCTTTCATTTTTTCCCTTTTTTTTGTGTGGCATGTTTGTTGGGATGCAAGAATAGTATGCGATGTGAGAATGTAGAAATTTATGGTGTCATTTGGGGGTGTCTTATTTGTCCAACAACTGTGATCTGAGAATAATGTATTTTATGTTCACATTAATGATGGTATGTACATACATGTTTTATGACCAATTGTAAATCATAAGAGAAAATACAGAAATGAAAAATTCATATATTTTCGATATTTTTGATAAATAAATAAAAACAAAAAGATGAAAAGAAAAACTTCTTTGTAGACAATGAGTTTATTGTTTATGGGGAACTATTGATGCACTTATATTAAGATTTTCCTGAGTACCTACTGGGAAAAAAGAGTGATAGGTCGGTTAAGAGGCAGAAACCTTGTACATAGGCAGCTGAAGGCCAGACAGCAGCAGGAAGGGGGTACGTCCATGCCTGATCTGTGTACTATGTCTGACATGCAAATAGCAGTCTTTTGTCCGGGTCACACTTCCACATTACGTAGGTCTTGTAGTCCCAAAATCAGGTCCCTCATCTGTGTGATGCACCCTTCTCATCTGTTCCACAGGTGTGGCCCCTACAGTCTGTTGCTTGTGTCACTAGGGCACTGTGTCCCTGCAGTCAGCTATGTTTCAGGTACCAGTCAGCATCAGTTCCCGTGACTCTGTTGTGTGTTTCATGGGTGGTTCAATTGTTTACACAATGCCTGAGATCTGACATGTGAACTGTGTGTGCCCTTGAGATGTGTACCAATTGCTGGTCTGACTCGCAACATGTTTCTGGGGTATTGAAAACAAAACCATGCAGCAGGGGCCTCCAATTTTTGGGCATCAGGAGTATGTATATCAAGTATGTCACAATTGCTTAGCCACCTGACTACTATCCGGGCCAAAACACTGTTTCACTTAGTCCCGCCCAGTCATGTTCCCTCAAGGGCATTCAGAAACAATCTGTAATCCCACTACTGTGTATGAAATTGCAGGTTGTGCTTAGTGACATGTGCCCTCAGGTGTCTGCCTCTGTGTCATTAGGGTGTGACTTGTTGCTACAAACAACTGGGGTGTCCATGATTCAGAGGGTCAGCATGACATCTGCAATGTGACTGTGGGAGACAAGACCTGTGTGACATATAGGTGTGTGATCATCTGACAGCGCACACTGGTGTATGCAACTGTGTCCCTCATGCAGCTGGGTTATATTCATGGCCGACTGTGATGTGTTAATGTACATGGATTTGTGTTTGCTGAGACTCATATGAATGATTTTCATGATGTGGGGTCTTCTGGGTCCTGGATATGTTGTTTGCATGGGATGGGCAAGTGCGCTGGTCATCTGCAGAGTCAGATTTACCCCTGAGCTAGGATTGTGAGTCAGTGCATATTGTTGTTGTCTGGATTAGGGGTGGGCGGAATTTGCGTAATCGCGTTACGCAAATCTCCGCGAAACGGTAAAAAATCTCCGCGAACACGCAGAAATTCCGCGAACACGCGGAATTGCTTGTTCGCGATACTTTTTTCCTGTTCGCGATCGCTGTTTGCGTGCTCGGGGTGAAATATCTCGCGAACACGCATAATGAGAACGCGAACAAGCAAAAAATTTCGCGAAGTCGCGGAACGCAGATTTTTGGGCAATTTCGCGTTCTCCGCGTAACGCGAAATTACCCAAATTCCGCAAATTCCGCGAACGGAACGGAATTTACTGCTCAGGCCTAGTCTGGATGCCCTGCCCCTGTGACAGGAGACAGTGTTGACTGACTTTCAGGGCATCCCAGTGCCATGGCATTGAACTTGCTATGAGTGAGTGTTAGACCTAGCACATTGGCGTGAGTCTCCCATCCATTTTTCGCTGTGCCTCATGTATGTTTTTGCTGGTGTTAGCTGCTCAGGGCACTGTGCCACTGCTGTCCAGTGCCACAGTGCAAGTGCTCCCTATTGTAAATTGATGTATAAGTTGTGATTCCATAATTGGTTTGTTTGGTTTACTTGTCAGACCCTAGTATAGTGCACCAGGAGTGCCCAGGGCTTGTAATCCAAAAACTGCTGGTGGGCTTGCAGCACTGGTTGTGCCACCCACAGAAGCAGCCTGTAAACATGTGTCTAAGGTCTGCCATTGCAGGGCCTGCGTGCAGTCTGGTACTGTCATGCTGACTGGGCAAGTGCACCCACATGCCATTCCCTAACCTTCCCTTTTCTTCATATCAGACACCCCTATGGTAGGCCCAAGGGCAGGGTGCATTGTAAGGATAAGGTAGGTCATGCCCTGGTGTGTGTGGCATGGTCTAATAGTGAATTACAGCCATTTTCGTTTTTCACTATTGCAAGGCTACCTGTTCTCCATAGGCCAGAATAGGCAGTTTGGTTATTACATCTTATAATCCTAACTGACTCAGAGAACATGGTAGAAATTCGAATTTAGTATGCCTGAACTCAGGATGATAAAATACATATTTTAGTAAAGTTGGTTTTAACATTCTGTGTTTGAAAATGCCACTTTTAGAAAGTAGGCATTTTCTTGTCTAACCATTCAAACCTGCCACTGCTATCCTGTGTGTATTCCTTTGTCTGAAGTTTGAGTGACAGGGCTGGGGGATTCCAGGAGACAGAGTGAGTCCGCCCAGTGGTGAATAGAGAGATCTGCATCTTGATGGGAGGGAGGAGTTGCACCTGGGACCTGAATAGGACAGTGCCTGCCCCCAACAGTGCTGGCTCCACCTCCTGTGTTGCTTCTGATGTCTCTGCCCTGCACTGTGAAAGGAGAGAAGGAATCATGTCAACAAAGTGCTCCAGGGCTATGCTTTCCCTCCACAATGCTGGCTCCACCTCCTGTGGGGCGTCTGATGTTTCTGCCCTGCACTCTGAAAGGAAAGAAGGAGTCAGGTAAACAAAGTGCTCCAGGACTGACCAGAACCGGTTTGAACAAGGCAAAGGCCCCTCTGCCTTCAGAGGACAAAAGATTTTTGGGTATAAATAGTGGGACCCTGATTCCAAGAATTTAGATCACTTTGGGAAAACAAGAAGAACCTCTGCTGAGGGAGGAACCAGAAGAAGCTGAGGAGGCAACTATCCCTGAAACTGGAGAATTGGCCTGCAGTGGTTGCCTTACTGCCAAAGAGAGGAGAAAGGAACTTTGGGTGTACTTTTGCTCAACTTGTGAAGGATCTCCAAGGGCTTGGAAAAGAGCTTGCCTCTTGCTGAAGTCTCAGGAACAACAGACTTCACCCCCCAGCTCCCCAGAGTTCTTTGGAAGTGCCTGCTGCTGTTGTTGGGCCTTCTGAGGGACTGCGTGTCTCAAGGAGCTGGAAGCGCGACTCAAGAAGGAGAAGCGTGCCGCCGTCGGAGCTGTTGTCGTCGCATCTCGTAAAGTGTGTCATCGCTGCAGCATCGCATTGAGCGGAAGCGTCTCGCATCATCCAGGAAGTGTCTCGCAACGCCGAAGAAGCGTGTCGCCATCGCAGCCATCGTAGCTGACGCATTGCACCGCATCAAGAGAAGAGTCTCGCATCGAGGAAGAAGCGTGTCGCCATCGCAGCCATCGTAGTTGTCGCATTGCACCGCATCAAGAAAAGCACCTCGCATCCACGGAGAAGCGTGCCGCCGTTGGAGCCGCTGTCGTCGCATCGCGTAAAGGTGTGTCGCCGCTGCAGCATCGCATCGAGCGGAAGCGTCTCGCAACGTCGGAGAAGAGTGTCGCTGCTAAGGCCACTGTCGTCGCATCGCGTAAAGGGCGTCGCCGCTGCAGCTGACGCATTGAGTCGAGCCTTCACGCATCATCGGAGAAGCGTGCCGCATCTGGAAGATCTTCACGTCTTTATTTCTTTTGCACCAGAACTTTGCCGCATTTCCATCGCTGCGACATTGCTTGTCGTGGAAGCGCAACGCATCTAAAAGGTACATTGACTTAAAGTGTCGCATTTAAGAACTTAAGAGAACTAAGAAAAATTCTACCATCTAAAGTAACCGTATTGTGTGTTTTTCTCGTTTAATGGTCTTGTGGTAAATCTATATAAAGAATACTTATTTTGGATATAAAACCTGTGTGGTGTCCATTTGTAGTGTTGTCACTTGGTTACTGTATGTGTTCACAAATGCTTTACACACTGCCTCTGAGATAAGCCTGTCTGCTCGTGCCAAGCTACCAAGGGGGTGAGCAGGGGTTATTTTAGGAGTGTACCCCCTTACCCTGACTAGAGGAGAGGGTCCCTATTTGTCACAAGTGCATACCTGTGCCAACTAGAGACCCCCAAGTCTAACAGTGAGCCTGCGTTGTGTTCAAGTGTGCACCATGCACCCCATTGTGGCCTTGCCCATCAGGACATGAGTACATCATAGTGTGTGTTGCTGGCATGCATCCCAAGCATGTGAAATGAGTCTCTGTCCTTCCCTTCATCTGGACACCTGTACTGAGTCAGTCGCAAGAGATGTGCTGTGGGTCTAGTGACATACTCCTACATGTTCACTTGCATGAACAACTAATGTGTGGGTGGTGCATGTTGGCACATTGGTGTGTTAGCATCCAACATGCAACGGACATATGTGTGAAAGTCAGTGAGGAGGGATATGTGTGCCATGGTTGATGTTGAGAATGACATTTGTCTCATCCTAATCCAAACAGTGTTGGCACTTTGAGCTGTGTTCAGCTGATGATGCCAGGGCTTGCACTGTGATGTGATGTACTCACTGTGGTGTGTGCAGTTGGTGCAGGTGACTGATGTAGTTCTGTTACTTCCTATTCCTATACAGATACATCCACGGCGACAGGAGGGGACAGCTCCACGGACCAGGAGGAGCCACAGAGCCTTACAGGGACAGAAGGAGAGGAGTCAGGTGGACCCAGTGGCACGGAGGGCGAGTTGAGCCACACAGAGGAGTCGTCAGCACCATCCACTCTAGCTGAAGCCCACAGCAGCTCTGAGGATGACTCCCCTGTGGAGGCGGGTGTCAGCAGCCACCAAACCCCAGCTAGTGAGGCTGTCACCGCCACCATCACCACCACCCCCCTCCCATCGGCTCCCATCCCAGAGGTCCCTGTGGGCTCCCGTGTTCGTGAGCATGTCTCCTTTGTGCAAGGCACCGCACCCCCTGCCCCTTTGTCCCCTGCTGCCCTGAGTGAGGAGTCTGTGGACTTAGGCAGATCCATGTAGGGCAGACGTCGATGCTGAAGGTCCTTCATGCACACACAGGTCTGTTGACACAACTGGTGTCATTCATGGAGGGCATTTCCTCGGGCATGTCTGCCCTACAGAGGACCAAACAGTCCGTGGCCTCCTCCCTGAAGGCAGCAGTGTCCCTCCTCCAACAGTCCCACACCCCTCCTACCCCTGCACCACCAACGATTCCTAGCACACTACCTGTCCCGAGCACAGAAACCCCCAAACCAAGGGCTAGACGTGCACACAAGCAAGCGCAGGGGACTGATTCCACACTCACAGGGGCTGGTTTGCTGACACACACAAAGTCATCCACAACCACTCCACAGTCCTCCGAGACCTCTCCCTCCCAGCCCCCTTCCCTTGCCTCACCTGTAACCCCATCCCCCAGAAGCTCTTCCTCTGTGACCTTGGCCTCTTCCCCACCTACCTACCAGATCCTGATTACAAGGAGGAGAGGAAGTCCCCACACACAGAAGGGAGTGTCCCTCACACCCGGACACCCTCCCCCAGGTGCAGTCAGACCGAGACACCCACCCACAAGTCCCCCCGGCCAGCACGCAGCTCCAAGGCAAAGTCACCACTCCAGAGGTTCCCCCGCCACTCCCTGCCCCGGGTTCCCCCACACACAGATACACCATCCCCAAAATGCTAAGGCCATCCCCCCTAGCACTTGCTCCTCCACACCTGGTCAGACAGTTGGTGCCACTAATGTGGGGACCGTGTCCCCCCCCTGCCCTGCCGACCTCACCTGTCCCCCATTCCGCTCCCATGGATGTAGGCACTGGTTTGGAGTCCACGACCACCCCGTCTGACTTGGGCACTGCAGTGGTGAGCCAATCCACTCCATCTGACCAGCCCATTGGAGTTGTGCCGGCACCCACCCCATCTGACTTGTGCCCCACAGTTGTGACAGCACCCACCACTTCAGTCAGCTCCACTGCAGTTGCAAGTGTCTCGCCTGCATCCCCCACCTCTTCACTGCCTCCTTCTGCTGCGCCCTGATCCTGTCCCTGCGGTGCCTGGCCTGCCCCCATGTATGCCCCTCCAAGGGGATGACCCCGGTCCTTAGCAGTGCAGGCATGCAAGGTGTGACAGTTGTCACTCTAGTTCACTCCTTGCCATTTGGACATGGACTGGCCATTGGCCTTTTTGTTGCACAGACGTCTAGCATTTCATATACTGAATTTGTCACTCTAGTTCACTCCTTGCCATTTGGACATGGACTGGCCATTGGCCTTTTGTTGGAACAGACGTCTCACTTTTCATATGCTGAATAAATCTTTTTACTTTGTCCCTGTGAACTTGATTTAGCTGTACATCATGTTGATGTTGTTTTACATGCCCTTGCACCTGTAATGTTTGGTTTAGAATGTTGCATACTGATGTGTTGATGTGAGGTACTCCCTGTGGTCCATGAGATATGTATCCTATTCTGGTGGGTATCCATGTCATCCTTTGCAGCTACCTGGGTGTGTCTGGATCAACTATTTGTGTACATCTCTCTGCGAGCATTTCATTGGCATGGTGACATCTGTGGCTTGTACCCCTGCACATATGATGGGCTTACTATTGTCCAAATTGTCACTTCAACATACTTCGTGCTCATCACTACTGGCCCTACAGGTGCGGGCATCATTGTAATAGGAGCAACCGGGGCCTCTGTGCAACTTGCTAGACATATGTTTTGGGTATGTGCAGCTGACTTAGGGGAGACTCCCGTACCCAGGCTGTTGTGACCAGATCCTTCATTGTGTGGTAACTGATGGAGGACTGACCAAGTGTTCTGCAGACATGAGTGGGACTTGCGGTGAATATGTTTGGCACAGCTGGGCTCCCACAGGAGTTGTGGCCCCTTACGTTAGTGTGTTGTCCAGTGACATGGCCTGGGCCCATGGTGTGTGTTGTATGTGCATGTGTGTGTGTCCACATTCCTGTTCATACACAGACAGGTGAGTGGTACTGGGTTCATCCCACTGCTTTTCCAATGGGCTACCAGATGTGTGGGTGCATGACACACTACTGTTAATTGGTGTATCATCATTGTGATTTGTCAGTTCTGAGTGGTGATGATGTTGTCAGACACAGATGGGACACCGTCAGGGTTCCTCAAGGCACTTGTTTGTTCGCAATATCATGTAGTTGTCCCTAGGTGGGAGTTTTCAGTGATTGAGATATTTGTATCTGTGTGTGACTGCTCCCACTTGTCGGGTTCATGGCAGCGATGCTGGCAGGTGTCAGCATGGGTACCTTGTGTTCCTCCTTGGCATCTGCATAGTCCTGGGACTGTGGCAGGGATTCTGAAGGTTACATGACCTTTGAGGTCATGGCCATGTACCGCATACTGTGCAGTGTGTCTGTCATTCCCCAGGGTTGTAAACAGTCCTTGTGTGTTGTGTGTGTGCACCTTAGTTCCTGGCAAAATTTCTGTGTTTGTCATGGGTGCATGTACAATGTCACCTGTCCATGTGGACTTCACAGATACACATTGTTGCAGTTCAGATGTGTGGTGTTGATGGTGGACTGATGTGAATGTTTGCATGGATGGTACCCTAGATCCCATTTGTCCATGGATGAGGGGCCATGCTGAGTGATTTGTGTTTGTGTATGTGTGATGTACGTTTGTGGCACATGACACATGTCTGGGTTTCCCAGTTTGTACGACATCTGCCTTTGTCATCACAGTGGAGGTGTCATGAATGCTTGTGTCACCCCACTGTCTGTTCCCTGGGGGTAGTGGTGTTGGGTGTCAGTCTCTTGCTGTGTTAGTTTGTGTTCATTCCAGCTTGTGTCACATGTGTCTGTTGTGCTTCCTCTTATCTCCCAACGCCTGATTGCCCACTGAAGGTGTCCCAATGATGGTTTACTTTTGTATGGCACTGTGTCCACATATGTGTCACTGTGGTTCAGCCTCCCTCATGTGTTGTGTAGTTGCCTTGGTATACTGAGACACACACACACATGTTGTGTCCGATGTGCAGTGTGAGTTTGCCTGTTTGTGCATCTGCACCAGTGCATTGTTATTGCTATTGTGGGCCTTGGTCTGGATGCTGTTTCTGTGATGTTCCCTGCTGTCCCTGTGAGTCATTTCATATCATTGTGCACATTCATCCTGGTTGTTGAGTGCCATTGCTGGCATGGAATGTGAGTTTGTGAGCTTACACCTACAGTCTACACATGTTGTTTTGATTGGTGTGTCTATTTTCGAGATGTGTGCATGCTTGGTGATGCTCACTTCTGCTGTTGTGTCACTGTACGCTGTGTGCATTGTCAGCCCCCATGTGTTGTGCTTGTCTGCACATGGCCGAGTGTTATGTTTTCATAGCACTGTTAGCCTCACCACATCTCTGTGTGTATGGGACACAAACACTAGCTTGCCCCAGAAGTGTTTGATGTGTTGGGAGCAGGGATCATACATGCTGTTTGTTATTTGCAGCTTTGACCATGATGACACTTACCTTTTGGTCACTGTGTTGACGGGGTTTGGTCCCCATCACCACAATGCTCGACATCTGCTGCATTTTGTGAGCCCCCACTTAACTTCTGCTATACACAGTGAGGGGGTGTTCTTTTTACATTGCCACAGTTCTATGGTGATGCTTGCCTTGTGTATGTCACACTCATGTGTTGGTCACACATGTGCTGTTACTTACATTGTATGCTCGTAGCCATAATCACTGTTGTGGGCATTTGTCACAGACTACAATCTGTTGTCATGATGTCATGGGGGATGTATTTTGCGGACATACCTGATGTTTGCGTATGCTGGATGTGTTGCGCATCACCCATCCTATGGCTGGGGGTGGCAGGGGTGATGGGCAACAGGTCCCCTGTGAGTGGGGGTGGTAGGGGTGATGGGCAACATAAGCCCTGTGAGTGGGGGTGGCAGGGGTGATGGGCAACATAAGCACTATGGATGGGGGTGGCAGGGGTGATGGGCAACATACGCCCTGTGCGTGTGGGTGGCAGTGGTGATGGGCAACATTAGAACTATGGGTGGGAGTGGCAGGGGTGATGGGCAACATAGTCCCTATTGGTGGGGGTGGCAGTAGTGATGAGCAACAGGTCCCCTGTGAGTGGGGGTGGCAGGGGTGACGGGCAACATAGTCCCTGTGAGTGGAGGTGGCAGGGGTGATGGGCAACATTAGCCCTGTGAGTGGGTGTGGCAGGGGTGATGGGCAACATAAGCACTATGGGTGGGGGTGTCAGGGGTGATGGGCAACATAAGCCCTGTGAGTGGGGGTGGCAGGGGTGATGGGCAACATAGTCCCTATGGGTGGGGGTGGCATTAGTGATGAGCAAGAGGTCCCCTGTGAGTGGGGGTGGCAGGGTTGATGGGCAACATAAGCCCTGTGAGTGGGGGTGGCAGGGGTGATGGGCAACATAGTCCCTATGGGTGGGGGTGGCAGTAGTGATGAGCAACAGGTCCCCTGTGAGTGGGGGTGGCAGGGGTGATGGGCCACATAGTCCCTGTGAGTGGGGGTGGCAGGGGTGATGGGCAACATAGTCCCTGTGAGTGGGGGGTTCAGGGGTGATGGGCAACATAGTCCCTGTGAGTGGGGGTGGCAGGGGTGATGGGCAACAGGTCACCTGTGAGTGGGGGTGGCAGTGGTGATGGGCAACATAAGCCCTGTGAGTGGGGGTGGCAGGGGTGATGGGCAACATAGTACCTATGGGTGAGGGTGGCAGTAGTGATGAGCAACAGGTCCCCTGTGAGTGGGGGTGGCAGGGGTGATGGGCAACATAGTCCCTGTGAGTGGGGGTGGCAGGGGTGATGGGCAACATAAGCCCTGTGAGTGGGGATGGCAGGAGTGATGGGCAACATAAGCACTATGGGTGGGGGTGGCAGGGGTGATGGGCAACATAAGCCCTGTGAGTGGGGGTGGCAGGGGTGATGGGCAACATAAGCACTATGGGTGGGGGTGGCAGGGGTGATGGGCAACATACTCCCTATGGGGGGGGGTGGCAATAGTGATGAGCTACAGGTCCCCTGTTAGTGGGGGTGGCAGGGGTGATGGGCAACATAGTCCCTGTGAGTGGGGGTGGCAGGGGTGATGGGCAACATAAGCCCTGTGAGTGGGTGTGGCAGGGGTGATGGGCACCAGGTCCCCTGTGAATGAGGGTGGCAGTGGTGATGGGCAACATAAGCCCTGTGAGTGGGGGTGGCAGGGTTGATGGGCAACATAGTCCCTATGGGTGGGGGTGGCAGTAGTGATGAGCAACAGGTCCCCTGTGAGTGGGGGTGGCAGGGGTGATGGGCAACATAAGCCCTGTGAGTGGGGGTGTCAGGGGTGATGGGCAACATAAGCCCTGTGTGTGGGGGTGGCAGGGGTGATGGGCAACATAAGCACTATGGGTGGGGGTGGCAGGGGTGATGGGCAACATAAGCCCTGTGAGTGGAGGTGGCAGGGGTGGTGGGCAACATAAGCACTATGGGTGGGGGTGGCAGGGTGATGGGCAACATAGTCCCTATAGGTGGGGGTGGCAGTAGTGATGAGCAACAGGTCCCCTGTGAGTGGGGGTGGCAGGGGTAATGGGCAACATAGTCCCTGTGAGTGGGGGTGGCAGGGGTGATGGGCAACAGGTCCCCTGTGACTGGGGGTGGCAGGGGTGATGGGCAACATAAGCCCTGTGAGTGGGGGTGGCAGGGGTGATGGGCAACGTAGTCCCTATGGGTGGGGGTGGCAGTAGTGATGAGCAACAGGTCCCCTGTGAGTGGGGGTGGCAGGGGTGATGGGCAACATAAGCACTATGGGTGTGGGTGGCAGGGGTGATGGGCAACATACGCCCTGTGAGTGGGGGTGGCAGGGGTGATGGGCAACATAAGCACTATGGGTGTGGGTGGCAGGGTGATGGGCAACATAAGCCCTGTGAGTGGGGGTGGCAGGGGTGAAGGGCAACATATTCCCTATATGTGGGGGTGGCAGGGGTGCTGGCGATGCAACCCCTATGGTGAGCTGTTGTTAGTGGCCAGGATATGGATCCCCTGTGTGTGTGTGCCATTTTGTGGGTACGTGTCATTTGTTTATGTGGTCGGTGTCTGACTTACCGCCTGCGCCGTCGGCGTCAGTTTCTGATCCGGTCATAGATGTAGAGTACTGGTATGACCTGCGTGATGGGATTCATGTTGTGTTCGTGTCGTACACGTTGCTTGTTGCTCCGTCTCGTACCCGCTGCAAGCTGGTCCGTCTCGTAGCCGTGTATTGATTTGTGGCGCGAATCGCAGCTGATATTCTTGTTTTCCGGATGCTGTGACGTGCCGTACGTAACGACCCGTCCGGAGCGTAGGAAGTACGCATCGTACTTGTCATGCCGAAAACTGCTATGGATACTGCTTCCTGGCGACACAGTTCCTCTTTATGAGTTACGGCTCGGACGGAGAATGGGGCTTGATTCACAGCCTATGTGTCGGTAGTGTTTTTGGCAGTTATGCGCATCGTACTTCCTATACAGGACGGACCGGCTCCGGGTACGTGTTGGTCACACGGTAAGGCTACGGACTGCTGTCCGACCGGCCATCGGAATCGGCCCCGTTGTGTTATTCATAAGGGGCATCCTGTGGTCCACGTTAATGCTGACATGGCCAAGATGGTGGCCGCATTGGATGCATTGTGAGGAGCGACGATGAGGCCTCCATGCTCAATGAGGACTGTGCACTAGCACTACCATCATCAGCAGCGTAGCGGGCCTGGGAGATGGAGATGCCCATGCCCATCACTACCGTAACACGTGGAGCCGTGAATTCCACTTGAGTCTACTAACGAGGGAGAGGTATGCCCATTGGTGACAGGGCACGTAACCCCTTCTGACTCCCTAACAGCACCCTGGAGGGCAATATATGGCCTCTCCAAGTGACCATGCTCCATCTGTGCTCAGTCCGTAATATGCTTGGAAGATTCTTTATCTACAGCTCCCATTTTCCACCTACCCACCCAGTTGAGTACTGGCTGCACAGCCCTTCAACTGCAAAGCCACTGCCACTTCTAACTGAGACTAGAGGTCCAGCTCATACTGTTTATAAAGAGGGGGAAGAAATACTGCTGCCACTTGGCCTCTCCCAGTTGAGCCAATGTCCTACTCTGATTCTGTAATAATCTTTTTCAGACTCCTAGAATCCAGTGAAGGATGGGAGGATGTATGAGCTCATATAATCACTGCAGGAGTGGTGTGGAACATCTTTCCTTCTGTCTTTGATGTAGGGAGTGCTACCCATGAAAAAATACTGGCAAAAGGGTGCTCCACAGAGGGACCCTCTTGGTCCTCAAACTGCACAGAACTGTCCAACACACAGACTCCTTGTCCCCCAGTGCCCCAGAGGAGACTAGCACATAGGTGATTCCACCTGAAAAGTGTGACGTAACAGGTACTTCTGCCCCTGTGCCAGCAGTCTATTTGGCCTGAATGATATGCACCTCTTTGTCTGGGAAATCCAAAGCATACTCCTGGAGGGTAGATTATCTTGCTCGAATTCATTCTACTCTTGAACAGGGATATGTCAGATGGTATCCTTTGGTGTGCCAGTACACGCTCTATTCAACCTGCTTGTCACTGGGAATCCCTTGGTGTGACTGCTGGACATCTGCTACGCTGGTTTCTCCTTGGTCTCTCCTGGGATAGACCAGATTGGCTTATGATGATGGTGAAACCCAAGGTCAATAATCCACTGTCTACTGTTGACAGGACTCTTGAAAGCCTCCATTATCTTGAATCAATCCTTCAAACTCACTCTACATAGTTTGACAAGGTGCTCCAGCCCATCGTGGACACTAAACCTCCTTGGAGTCCAGCATTGGTACGGTCACTCTAGATGTAAATTTGCTATGAACTGATCACCACAAGTTAGAGGACAGAGTGGGGGAAAAAGAGTCTTCCGTGGCTACATTGAGACCAACACTGTAGTACTCACGGGAATGGCTGACACCTAATGAAGAGGAGGCTTCTAACCTACATCGCACAGTGGCAGATGTAGAGGGCTAGCCAAGACAACAAACGCTTAGCAGGTCCAAGCATAAATTATTCTGTGAAGAATGCCTGGTGAAGACAATTCTCGAAGATAAGGCACCATAATTCTCCATTGAGTGGGCACATCATACACTGGGATGCACCCTCAGCACCCCATGACGACCAATCCTAGCTCGTTTCCTTAATTCTCGTGATAGTGACCTACTGTTTAAATGGTTTTGAATTAAGGGCCCTTGGAACCATGAAAACCTAATGATCCTGGGATATCCTGGTTTACTTTGGAGGTACAGCTCCACCGGAGCTCTTTCTCTAAAGTTAAGCAACATCTCCAAAAATGTAAATATGCCCTTCTGTTTCCAGCAAACCTCAGAGTGATAGATGGCAAAATGATCAACATATTCCACTCATCAGAAGATTTATGGACTTGGCTTTATGGTAAGGATCTGGTTTGCACTCCTGAGGACTAGAGTGCTGCAGATTGTCTAGTGCCCAAATCCAGGTGGCACAAATGCAGATCTCTCAAGACAAAACCAACAAAGGATCAGGCAGCGGCAGAGCAGGCCCTGGTAGTATTGAAGGCCTCCGTCCATAGCATGAGCTCCTATGCAACTCTGGGCTCTGAGCAACTATTGGAGTCGGGATCATACTCAGATGGCTCACTTTCATCAACAGTTGTGGTTTATCAGGGCCTGACAGTCACCCATTGATCAACAGATGACATATACGCTGTCCTCTGTTCCCTGGGATGACCTACCAGGTGTGGTAGGATTTCTTTTGGGTTTGATACACTCAAAGGTAAGCAGTACGGTCTGGGGGATTGGATGGCCTACCACTTAACATGGGCCTATAGCATGGACACAAGGTGATGTTGAGACTGGACCTGCACTGCAGTGACATGTACCATCAGTGTTCCTATGTGGAGTTTAATAGCTGCTTTTTTTCTCACACTGTGTTTGCTTCACAGTTATGGTTTTTTGGACGGGCTCTGATGGAGCATCTGGTTTTGTGTTATCTTTGTTTTAAAAATACTCTGGTTATGCCCACCAATCGATTTGTTATTCATGTGCATGCCTCTCGGGAGCACCTGATTACACATGGGGGTCTTACCAGGAGCGACTAAATGCCAGTTGGATGAACATGGAGTTCTCACATCCATCACAGCTGACCTTGCTACTGAAATCCATGGCTGGGGTGTCACTTGACACTCATATCCGGCAATATCATATCCTTACTTGAATGTGTGTGGCATGGCCACTTCAACCAAGAGGTATCGCACTAATGCACACCTTGAATTTAGCCACGTACACATTGCAATGCTCCAGGAAATGCATCTCACCACCTCAGAATTATAAAAAGGTTCGCACAAAATTAAGGGGACAGGTGTACGGCACATCCACGTCTACCTTCATCTGTGGGGCTCTTATCTGGATCAGACTCTGGTGTCACCTTTGCCAGGGTCAAGCAGAGGGTTGACACTGGGGGACGCTACATGACCCTAGAAGGATACCTATATGGAGGTCCTCTCACACTGGTAGCGATCTATGCCCACAATACAAACCAAGCAGGATTCCTCAATACACTCAAACCGGTGCTCTTTAAGGACCTAGGTCCCGAGGCTGCGGGGAGGTGATTTTAAGTGTGTGCCAGATGTGAGCATTGACTGGTTCACTCCCTGTGCACAGATGCCTGCAATTGCACCACACAGCACTTTGATCACTTGCTCACACGAATGCAAAAGAATGATGCATGGAGACTATCGGTCCCATTTGCACGTGAATACTCTTCCTATGTACCGATCGACTCAGCGGCCAGCTCGCCTGGGTAGAAAACTCAAGGCACACCCTATCAGATCATTGTCCCCTGTTGCTCACCTGGCACTCTGGCTGACTGCGTCCTGTCATACCACCTTGACGACTGCAGGTGGAAATTCTTTCTGACCCTCTATTTCACACATATCTGGTGCAATGCATTGAGCACTACTTTGAGATAAATGCAGACTCTGCCTCATTCTGAGCCATCAAATGGGATGTGCATAAGGTGGTAGTACATGGCCCCTGGTTGACGGCCTCCTGGGGGATACGCTGGCATTTGTTTGAGGAACTGTCAACTATTGAGCTCTAACTCTGATCCTTGGAGGTACAGGTCCCCTGTCGAGAAGCCCTGTCTGAACAACTGCAACACTTATGAAGCAGTAAAATGAAGCTGAGGTACTCTTGAGCAGACACAAATATAGGCATCAGACAATGCTGCAGCAGGCTGGCTGAGGGGGATCACTTGGGTAGGATACTAGCATGGCTCGCGTGTGAGGTCCAGAAGAACACCCCTATTCGTGCACTCTGTCAGACTGATGATGAGCTGGTCACCTCACAATTGGCCAACATTGCAGCCTTTTGGGATTTCAGGGAGTTATATATTGCACCCAACACCCTAGCCCCTGACGTGCATATCAGTTTTTCCATGGCGTACAGCTGGTACAGCTGAACCACCTGCAGAAAAATGAAATGGACAAACCCATATAATTGGAGGAGATATGAGAAACTATCTCCCAGATTCCCCATAACAAGACCCCGGGCACTGATGGACTCCCAGTTGAGTATTACACCGCTTTCAATACTCAAACCAGCCAATACTTGCTTGACATGTTCAAAGAAGCCAAGGTATGGAGTCGCCTCCCAGACTCACTGATGAAGCCCTGATCATGGTTCTTTCCAAACCAGGCAGATATCTGTTTGAAATTCCCTCCTACTGCCCCCTCTCCTTGCGCAATTTAGACTGCAAGATTCTGGACAAAGTATTGGCGAACTGCCTATTATTTATTTGCTCATCCCCGCTGATAAATCCAGATTGATACCTGGTCACAGCATGTTTCTTAACATCCTCTGGCTCCTATGCCTTCTGCACAACACCCCAGCAGAAGCTTTGCTCCTGCAGTGGTGTCACAGGACATTGAGGAGGCATCTGATACCCTTAGCTGGGATTTCCTTCTTTTAACCCTCACCAACATGGGGTTTGGACAAGGGTTCCTGGGTTGGGTCCTCACCCTTTACACTGACCAATTGGCATGCGTGAAGACTGGTCAGCTGATCTCCAACAGTTTCAGCACTAGAAGGGGCACTAGAAAGGGCTGACCCCTGTCTCACCTCATCTTTACTTTGTCCATGGAGCTTCTGACTGGCCATCTTCTCCAGAGAGTAACAGAACAAGGCACAAATCACATTATCTCGTTGTATGCTGACAAATTTAGAGAAAATAAGACCTACATGTGAATTGGCCCAAATCCTGCTTATTTCCTCTAGTGCATAGGCCAGTCCCACATGGGCTGAACTCCACGGTGAACCATCTGCAGTGATTCTACAAGCCTTTGAATATATGAGAGTCATGATATACCACACTATGGGGAGACCATTGACAATGCAGTCAGTTCCATCTACCAGTCCCTGCCTTTTTGGCGGTCACTGCCTTGATGGGCCAAGTAGTGATCTTTAGAATGCTGGTTCTACACCAACTGCTATACTTTTTTCTAGCCCTTCCACTCGTGCTTCTGTACAGTTTCTTCCCAGAACTCAATTGATCACTCCTCAACTGTTCACGCTAAAACAACCATGGTCCTGGGGGACTTAACTTCGGACTCTATTATGCAGCTGCACATGTGCAGTGGGCGATGGCATAGTTATGGGAACTGAATTGTCCTGAATCACCGCTCATTTGTGAGGTGCTAAATGGTGTGAGGACATAAACATGGCACTCCAATGCCATTGTCTGCCCTCAGGGGGAGACAAGACAGATGGAAGTGGCCCTCTCATGCTGGTGCAGATACATGGACCCCAGAGGCCCTCACTCTCCATACTCTCCATTGATTGCCATCTGGAAACTACCACGCTTGCAAAGTGTGGTACAAATGACTCCATGGAGAAATGTGGAAGACAAACGGATAGGTGGTCTTTATAGTGAACAGACAGCCCTGTCTTTCCAGGATGTCATGGACAGTTACAGACTGGGCACAGGTCTGTTTCTAAGATTCATGCCATACTACATGTGCAGTGTGAAACGTTCAGCACTTTGTAGCATCACAAGAAAATCAGAACAGAGACAGAACAGCACACAGAGATCTGACCGAACAAATACATTTAGTTTTATATTTTTATGATAAATGTAGACATTCTTCTTTGTAGGTAAGATGAAGGGAGTTATGTATACACCCATGGCAGAGTGAGTGCTTGTAATTCTATTGAAAGGCTGAATTTCAATGATGCCTGGGAGGCAGATTCTTAAAAAAAACCTCATCATTGTGTGTTCAATATTTTTATTATTGCAGTACACAAATCAGGTCTCAGGTTGTGCACAGAAGCGCCTCTTTTCTTCATGCAGTCCTCAAACAATGCTAAATGATGCTTTCAAAGATTTAAATGAAAATAGGTCAGAAATGGGCAGTTGTTCTTCTGACCCGAAGACATATAGCCCAAGGAACAGGAACTATAATTGATTGAGACCAGGTTAACAGCCCAATGTCGGATTTTAAAGGTGCCCTGGCACCCCATCAGGCCCGGGAACTTTATTTAGAGGAATTCGGCAAATGGCTGAAGTGACCTCGGACAAGTGGAAGACAATAAAGAGACCATCCCTCATGTCCTTTGATTCAATATCCTCTTCCTCATAACTAAAGATGGCCATGAAATGATCAACCCATGCTTGTGGTGTAAAAGTAGATGAGTGATTAGAAAGTTGGTCGCTTTTAAAATGGGGACCATTTGCCACTCTCCAAAAAGCATTTACACACAGAACAAGGGAACCCCTAACAGTTAGAAGGGACCAAGGGAGAGGTAATTTATAAGAGACAATAGTCCCTTTCACGGTGAATCCAGTATTATAACCACAAAACTGAGATAAAGTTTGGGTCTTATGTTTGTCCAAATAAGAAAATCAAAATGTATTAACAATAAAATAAAATGATATATGACATATTGGAAATCAAGAGATTTCCTTACCTCAGGCATGTAACTCAAAGTGAGTTTTAAGTGGATATGGTGATTAATAGTAGTCACAATAAAAACATCTTGTACTCCATACAATTTATAAGTGACAGGGGGAGTTAAGACAGGTGGGCTAAGAGATATGTCTATCTGGAAAAGTTTTGTATCTGGTATTGGCAAGTCTTTAGGTAAGTGTACATTCTTAAATGGTGGTCATCCATTGAAGGACACTGCGGATAGAAGGAACGGTATAAATTGAAGATGATGGCTAATGTACGGATGGAACACTGAGGAACACAAGAAAGGTGAATGTCCTAAAGAAGAGTGTAGGGTTAAATTGTAGGAGAACTCTTTTAAGGTGATGTCCTGTGCCCAATCATTTAAATGATTCATAGGAAAGGACCACAAATATTGTTCCTAATTCTGTTGTATCTCCCAGTTTGTCCATCTGTCAGTGTGTAACCGATGGCACAGTGTGAATTCTAGCCTTGGCAACACAACCCTCCCAATCTTTGCAACAAACCAATAATATCTGTTCAGTATAATAATGTATGGTACCCCCTGGCGCCTAACTACATTATCCAATTTTTCAAGAGGAACAAGGTGTGTACTATTTGTCCAGATTTACAAAGGGCGTGTGCCATGGCAAAGTCACACAAAGTCACGCAAAGTCCTGCAAAGTGACGCAAACTCTTGGGCAAAAGGAACTTTATGCTGGAATGCTGCCCTTTTCTCAGAGCCAATAATGGGAGGGTCAGCAAAAGCCCCCATACATTTTGATGCAAAATCTGATCTATAAACAGAGCCAGACAGGCCTTGATGTAAAAAAAGAATGCTTCCTAAGGTGAGAGCTAAAAAGAAATAATGCTTTCATTTCTCCAAACATACTGCACACTGCATGTGTGCTGCACTGGATGGCAAATATACAATGTGTGGGATATGTAAGAATGTGTCTAGGGATAAGACTTGGCACTGCAAGGTGATGCTTCTAGTAAAAATCCTATGCTAGACTGCATGTGCACACCTATGCATCAGGGTACAAAAGTTGGATGAAGCGCTAGTCAACCTTTTTCTATTCCAGTGTAGGGTTTGTGAGCATCGATAGGCTAGTCAGAGGAGAAACAGACTTCCATGCTGACACACTGATGTGAGATGCTGAGGTTCGTGCACGCAGACACTCCAGCTCGCAGTGGTCTAACATTTCTTGCGCAGTGTCCATCTCAAGACCAAGATGGGATCCCACAGTCTCTCACTTCAGGTAATGGGGTTGACTTTATCCTAGAGGGATTCTTGGCTTTACACCCACATATATGCTAGTACATCTAGTTAGGGTTGCATCCTAAGAGTACACATTTATTACTGTCATATTTTGATATACTTACCTATATTCATTGTTTTAGCACTGTGGTAGAAATCTAGCATCTTCTTACTCTGTTAGTGCTTTCCATCATTTATATCTGTTTCTGTTTATATTGACGGAATGCTGGACAATGCAAACATTCACCCCCAGTCACAAGAATCTGGGTCAAATCCATCATTATTTTGCTCACCACACCACCCCATTCTGGACCCATCCATATGCAAATCAGTCTTGACTCTGTTCCTTGTAGGAACAGTCCAGCCCAAACTGCCAAGCTAGATCCTCCCTAGACTGGAAACAAACATCTTGTGACTGGTTTCAGAGCATCACCCTTCATCAGCCAGGCTAGCTTGAATCCAGTGGTGTAGTGAGCTCGGGACCCATGTCTGGGCATACCCTTCCCACTTAGGGCGACATATGCAAAAGAAACAATTAATGGACAGAATGCTGGACAATGAAAATATTTACCCCTGTCAAAAGGATCTGGGTTAAATCCATCATTCTTTTGCTCATCACACCACCCCAGTTTGGACCCAGCCATATGCAAATCAGTCTTGACCCTGTTCCTTATGGGAACAGTCCATCCTGAACTGCCAAGCTAGATCCTCCCAAGACCAGAAACAAGCAGCCTGGGACAGGTTTCAGGGCATCACCCTTCTTCAGCCAGGCTAGCTTGAATCCAGTGGTGTATTGAGCACGGGACCCATGTCTGGGCATACCCTTCCCACTTAGGGTGACATATGCAAAAGAAAAAATGGATGTAAAAGAAAACACCAACTTATAATATGCCTCACGTAAACAGCATTGCCAATGTCTCACTCCAAGCGTAATATATCACTTCACGTTTCTGCTGATGATGATGAATACAAGGTATTTCAAATTGGATTGGAAATGAAAAAGGCACACTTTTGTGTTTTGTTCACTTTCTGTCCCTTGTGGGTGTTCACTGAGCAACATGATGTTATATTTCAGACACTACATATAGTTAGGCATTTGTGACCCGAAGATTTTGCACTTTACCTATTGAATTACATATATTAGGGTAATGTATCATGATGGGAGTGAACATGGATAAGGCAGGCTTTAATAAACAGATGTTTAGAGGAGGTGCATTATGAAAAGTACAGATTTACAGAGAATACACAGAAACAAGACAATATGTGTGATGTACTTATTTTAATGCATTCTTGCCCCAAAGGTTTACTTCAGAATACATTTTGTGCTAAAATACAATACAAAATGACAAACTTACACTGCGCACATCCCTACTCTGCACAGGAGTCTCATCTTTCCGGTGTCAGCAAAATGAAAAGGATAGAAGAGTGGAAGAGCTGCCCATAGCAGACCCATGAGCATCAGGATGATGCAAGAAGAGTGGGAGGGCCAAACATAGCAGACCCATGAGCAGCAGGTTGATGCACGAAGAATCAGAGGCCCAACCGTAGCAGACCCATGAGCAGCAGGGTAAAGCAAGAAGAAGAGGAGGGCCGCACATTGCAGACCCATGAGCAGCAGGGTGATGCAAGAAGAGTCAGAGGCTCACCCGTAGTAGACCCATGAGCAGCAGGGTCTAGCAAGAAGAAGGGGAGGGCTATCCATAGCAGACCCATGAGCAGCAGGGTGAAGCAAGTAGAAGGGGAGGGCCACCCATAGCAGACCCATGAGCAACAGGGTGAAGCAAGAAGAAGGGGAGGGCTTCCCATGGCAGAACAATGAGCAGCAGGGTGATGTGAGAAGAGTGGGAAGGCCACCCTTAGCAGACCTATGAAAAGCAGGGTGATGCTAGAAGAGTGGAAGGGCTACACACAGCAGACCCTTGAGCGGCAGGTTTATGCTGCTCAGAGCAAACAGGAGGCTAAAGTACAAAGAACAAGCACAGAAATTTAAAGGAAAAAGAAGCACAGCGCTACAGGTGTCTGTGTACACAGGGGAAGACATCTATTGCAGTCAGCCTACATTATGTCTGCTCTGTTTTCTCTCAGGGCTTAGTGCTGCAACAATGAACAAGCAGTGCAAAATTAATTTTTCACATACGTTTAGGATTCTCACATGAGCCCACAAGACAGTTTCAGCCTAAAAAAAGAACTAATTGATGTAACTCTGTTGCAAACGTAAAATGGTCTTAGAAACATGTATTTCACTTCAATGTATCATTCCCTATCACAACTCCACGAAATACAATACAAAATCCTGAGATGATGTTCCTAATCCAGGTACTTTGTAACTATTTTCATGCTCACTTTTACAATTTGGGCTGAATGCTGATTTCTGTCCTTCTTTACAATAGTTTTTTATGTCATAGGTGACGTGTGGTAAATGCACAAAACAAGTGTTTTTCTTTCTTCCTTCTTTATTTACTGATTTCGGGATAATTGAATACAGATACAGAGTAGGTAGTAATCATTGAGCTTTAACAGTGGTTACTGAACCAAATGTGTAAACATCAGTAGTCTTAAAATGTATACATTGTTTAGTGTACTAGAGGCAAAGAATGAAAAGAAATTCTATGAGACTGAAAAATTGTGTCTATGTAAATCCCTAGAGCCATATTTATCAAAGGATTGACCCACAGGGTGCACAAGCAACGCAACCCTTAAGATACTATTTTATCAAGCCCCGAGACTACAGGCATACCTTCAGCTCTTGTGCCCCGGCCATCACACCATACTGGCTTCCTTGAAAGACCTCGCATAAGACTTAAGTATGTTGTTATTTTGCACCCCCCTCTTTAAATATATACATAATGTTTGCTTATTAGTTCAGCTACCTAAGGGTCCTGTGATACAGAAATTTAGCAAGACTCATTTTTAATCCAGAAGTGGGATTAATGACCAGGACATTTATATACTTACAATTGACCCCAGCAGGCATAATTATGATTATATCACGCAGTGCAACAAGGGATGGGGACTCCTGTGGTGAGGAAGACTATAATCGGAGTAATGCATGACTTCCTCCCCACATGACTAAAGTAGTGGGCATATAACAAAGCCAATGTCTCTTCATGATCACCAAGCAAATACAGAAACCAACAGTGATGTCATCGGTGATGTCACTGACAATGTCATTAGTGATGTAATATGTGAAGTAAAAAGCAGTGCATTGTGGGAGCTCAGCTAACTTTAACTGCAGAATCTCTCTGGTTTTGTATGAGTGAAATATCACCCAAACTATAACATCCTGGTAACCCTTGTTTTTTTCAGTACATTTCTCAGTGTTTTTTTTAAATGCTAATTCTTAATTATAACGTTCCTGTAACTTTTTGTTTTGTTCAGTTTGTAATGTTTTTCTTAATTGTAAAAGCCATTAATTTCTAAGTGGACCTCTAAGGTTTTAGTACTTTCTTTCTATAATTGGATGTTGTATATTATATTTATATTATACAGCACTAATTTTTAGATTTCATATGTTTTTATTAGAAAATACAGTAATAACTGGTTTAATTGGTAACAATTCTGTAAGTCGACACAACATTGCTGAATTTGCTGAGGAGAGTCTGTCATCATTAAATAAATTTCACAAAATGAAAAAGACACATAAAGACATTTTTTAAATACATTTTGTCTAAATATTTAGTAAAATATTGTTACAACGTTTCTTTCTGTGATAAACTTGGAAGAAAGCCATCTTTACAAAACACAATTATATTTTCAACTACCATTGTCATCATGGCAAAGTCGGTAGTTGTTGAAAGCATGTGGTTTGTACAAAGTGTAAATCATATATATAGAGATATTCTATAGTACATTTAACAGTGGAGGTTTATCAGTGTATTTTTCAAACTCATATTTTTGGAGTGAGTTTCCAGACAAACTGTTTTCAAACACTATTTTCCGCTTCCACAAAGACAGCAGAAGTGATGATGATGTCGGTATTCGAGGATAGTCCATGTTTTATTCAACTCTGAAACGTATATGTAGAAGTACTGTGAACAAGTTTAGTATAGCTGTTCACTCTTATAGTATTGAAAGTTCCACTTTTTGTTCCATTTTTAAAGAAAACTACTTTAAACGTATATTTTGAGTTTCTGCTTCATTGCAGTAACTGCAAACATATCAGTCATCGCGAATATCACGTGACCGGGTAAGCAAGCAATATCATTGGATAATATACTTTTCAGCAAAATTAAATGAAGTAGACACCCACTCCTCCTCCTTTAATCTTCTTTCATAGAACTTTATTCTGAGCAGGTGAATCTCTCTAGGTGTGTAGATTTTTTGGTCTTATTTTGCTTCAAAAATGGCAACATAGAAAGAGAGGGGGGTCAGAAGTACAAACACAAGGACCAGGATGTGGAGGAGGTGGAGACTGAAGATTTAGAAGAAGAGGAGCCTCCACAAAAGAGACACAGTGTGGCCATCAGGGGAATTGAAAACTGCTGCCAAACTTGTGCAATACACAATCTGCAATAAGACCCTCTCTACAGGGTAGAACAAGAAATATTCATGTGGGACAATTTCCATGTCATACCATCTAAAATCCTATCATGAAAGATGTCTCTAACTGGTGATCAAGGAGAGGAAAGCTAGAGGGCCATTTACTTCAGTGGCAGCAGCAAAATTTCTTGGCCAGAAAGTCATTTCTGCAATGGAGACTACTGGTACAGATACGGCTCCAAAGTTGTCAATAATGGTCATATACTGTATGGAGTATAGTGTTGGTATAACAACTGGTGAGCAGTGTCTTACAGCTACTCGAAATGCTGCAAAACAGCTTGCATGCATTTCCTTTCTCCTTTTATTTGTTTTGCAAATTTTTCAGTACAATTTTTTTCAATTCCTGCTCTCCCAGTTGCCATTTTTGTTATTAAAAAAGAAGAAAAGAAATGCTGAACATACAAGGGCCTTAAATAAAGGTTCCTATTGGAACCTCTTTTTACAGTATGTATATATGTTGGAATGAGTGTATGACTGGCATATGGATGATTGAATGAGTGCCTAACTGGTTCATGGATGGTAAAATGGGTGCAGCAGTGGTGCCTGAGTGAATCTATGAGTGCATAAGTAGTGCCTGTGTGATCAGATGAGTGCAAAGGTAGTGATTGGGTGATTGCATGTAAGGATGGTTAGTGTTTGGGTGAATGGATGAGTGGATGGGTAGTACCTGAGTGAATGAATGAGTGCAAGGGTAGTGCCCGTGTGATTGAACAAGTGCATTGGTAGTGCCTGGGTGAATAGATGAGTGCCTGACTAATGCCTGCATGAATGGATGAGTGCACAGGTAGTGCCTGTGCAAATGGATGAGTGCAAGTGTTGTGCCTGGGACATTGTGTGAGTGCATCGATAGTGCCTGGGTGAATGGAATGATGTGTGGATACTGCTTGGGTGATTGGATGAGTACATGAGTAGTGCCTGCATGAGTGGATGAGTGTCTGGGTAGCGCCTCAGCGAATGGATGAGTGCAGGGATAGTGCCTGCGTGAATTGATGAGTAGAAGGGTTGTGCCTGGTTGATTGGATGTATGTATGAGTAGTGTCTGGGTGAATGGATGAATGCATGGGATGTGTCTGAGTAAATAGATGAGTGCATAGGTAATGCATGAGTGAATGGATGAGATGTAAGGGTAGTGCCTGGGCGATTAGATCAATGCATATGTAGTGCCTGAATGAATGAAATATTGAATGCATAGTGCCTGATTGAATAGATGAGTGCTAGGGTAGTGCCTGTGTGATTGGGTGCATGCATGGCTAGTGCCTGGTTGAATAGATTAGTGCATGGATAATGACTGAGTAAATAGATGAGTGTATGGGTAGTGCATGAGTGAATGGATGAATGCATGCATAGTGCCTGATTGAATGAATGAGCGAATGCATAGTGCCTGATTGAATAGATGAGTGCTAGGGTAGTACCTGGGTAATTAGAAGAATATATGAATAGTGCCTGTGTGAATGGATGAAAGGAAGGATAGTGCCGAATTGATTGGCTGTGTGTATGGGTAGTACCTGGGTGAATGGATAAATGCATAGGTAGTGCCTGAGTGAATGCATGGGTGAAAGGGTAGTGCCTGGGTGATTGGAAGTATGTATGAGTAGTACCTGGGTGATGATAAAACCGCATGGGTACTGCCTGGGGATTTGATAAGTGCATGGATGGTGCTGAGGTGATTGGGAGCATAGATAATCCCTAACTGAATGTATGAGTGTATGGATAGTGCCTGAGTGAATGTATGAGTGCAAGCATAGTGCCTGGGTGATTGGATATGTGCATGGGTAGTGCCTGGGTGAATAGATGAGTGCATGGATACTGCCTGAGTGCATGGATAGAACCTGAATGATTGTATGAGTGCATGTGTTATGCCTGAGTGAAGAGATGAGTGTTGTGTAGCTCCTATGTCTCCTATAAAGGATGTGCGTGTTCGGATAACATAAACTGTGGGTTTTGTCGCAGACTGGTTCCGAGCACCCCCACTGGATATGTTAACCTGTCTGCATTAGCTAGCTCATAGTGCCACTAGAATCTCCTTTTATCGGGGAGAGAACATGACAACTCTGCTCCCTCGGGATCATGGAAACAATATGCTACTTTTCACTCAGTCACTCATGCTTACTTTGTTTGTCTCAGTGATACAGAGAATAAACAGTCTGGGCATTTCAATAAGGATTTATTGAACAGTTGTTATTCTAGTGTAGAATAGATTTGCTGTAACAAACATTAGACAGTAGCAGAGATATATGATTAGCATTACTACGAAAGTAAAGCAGTAGTATAGTTCTACCATCATGCAGTAATCATGAATATATAGAAGTACATACAACACATGATAATAAAGTGCGGACTCCTATGATGTCTCCCTAACTAGATGTACCAAAATGTACCTAGCATTGGTGTAGGTGTTATGCGCTATGCGCTATGCTAAGAATCCCTCTAGGTCTAGTCAACCCCATTACCTGAGTAAGGAGAGAATATGGGACCCTGTCCTGGTCTCGAGTTGGACACTCCGTGGGGATGTTAGACCACTACTAGCTGGAGCGTCTGAATGCAGGAACCTCAGCGTCTCTGGTCAGTGTGTAAGCCGGGAAGTCACGGTCTCCTCTGAGTGTCTAAGCAAGACATGACAGATATATAGCCACAGGTCTCCCCAGGGGTCCTACCTTGCTGTGTTGGCCTAAAGGATGACATCGGGCTTGAACTTTAACATAGATATTATACAGGAGATGTTCTTCCTGCTGTGCTTCCAAAAAGCCTCATGCATAATGTATGAGTATCAAACCAGAGAAAAACCTGCGTTCTAAAAGCAGTGTCATATCTAGGTAAAACGTCAGTCACTATGAACCGTTATGTATGAAATGTAGGGAAGGATATAGGTGAAAGGTTGCAGTGTTTACCTGCATCTATATAGGGTACCTATATGGAATATATGAGAAGGGTAGTGCCTGAGTGATTGGATGTGTGCATGGGTGGTGCTTGGGTGCATAGATGAGTGCATTGATAGTGCCTGGGTGATTGGAAGAATATATGAGGAGTGCCTGTGTGATTAGATGAGTGCATGGGCACTGCCTGGGTGATTGGATACGTGCATGAGTAGTGCCTGGGTGAGTGGATGTGTGCATGGGCAATGCCTCAGTAAATGGATGAGTACAAGTGTAGTGTAAGGGTGATTGGATGAGTGCATGGATAGTACCTAGCTGACTGAGAGAGTGCATAGATAGTGCATGAGTGAATAGATAAGTGCATGGGTAATGCTTGGATGATTGGGTGTATAGTGCCTGAGTGAATGGATGAGTTCAAGGGTAATGACTGGGCAATTTACATGTACATGGGTAGTGCCTGAGTGATGGATGAGTGCAGGGGTAATATCTGGGTGATTGCATGAGTGCATGAATAGTGCCTGGGATCTTATAGGCCGCTGTCGATGTTGACGACGGACTATAAAATACTGAGCACCATACTGGCCACCAGGTTGCTGAGGCACATGCCGAGACTGGTTCACAGGGACCAGTCGGGGTTCATCCCCGCGCGGAGCACCACTGCTAACATCCGACGACTTGTTCGCCTGATGGGGGATCTGCAGGAGAATGCTCGAACGCCACTCGTCTTATCCGTAGATATAGAGAAGGCCTGGAGTGGGGTTACCTGTACAAAGCCATGCGGCGTTTCGGCCTTGGGGAGGGGTACATCGGTTGGACGAAGGTCCTATACGCCTCGGCGGTGGCAAGGGTGCGGGTGGTACCCCTGGTATCGCGCCAGTACTGCGTGGGTCGGGGCACCAGGCAGGGATGCTCGCTTTCCCCACTCTTATTTGCACTGGCAGTGGAGCCCCTCGTGGTGGAGGCCAGAACAGGCTGCTACTACAGGGGGTTGGATTATAGAGGGGCCCTGCAACTCATCTCATTATACGCAGATGATCTGCTCCTGTTCCTGGAGAATGCGGCGGAGGCACTGGACGGAGCGGAGTGGCTTCTTGCGCGATTTGGCAGGCTCTCTGGACTGCGGGTGAACTGGTCCAAGACCTGCTTGTTCCCGTTGCGACAAGGCGAGCCACGACCGGCGGTCCGGCCATTGCTCAATTAGGAGCCTGACTGCCTTAAATACCTCGGAGTACATATATACCACACTGCCGCGGATATGCTGGAAGGCAACGTGGGGCGCTGTATCCGAGCACTGAAGGGCAGCATGTCCTTCTGTTCCGCAGTCCCGCTCTCGGTAAGGGGGCGTATCTCGCTGCTGAAAATGATTGCATTACCGCGCCTTCTGTCTTATTTCCGCACGTTACCAGTGTGGATACCGGGCTCTGTTTTTCAACAGTTGCGATCGTTATTAGTCTCTTTCTTATGGAGCACAGGACGGCACAGAGTTGCGATGGCGACCCTGACCCGGCCAAAAGACGAAGGGGGCCTGGCGGTGCCTGACTTTGAGCTTTATTATCTGGCAGCGCAGTTGCAGATCTTTACGCAGGAAGTGGCGCGAGTGTACCGGGGGCCGGAGCAGGACAGGGAGGGGGGCACCCCCAGACATGTACTGGCGCATATTACGCTACAGCAGAGGCTGGTTATCAGAGACTTATCTCTGGAGGAGCAGACGTTCCGTCGGGCTGGGGTGAGGCGACCGTATGCGCCGGATATCCCGCTGGGAATGGTAACGGCGCTCCCGCACGGCGGAGACTGGTCGGGATTGCAGGTGTGGGAGGAGGCGGGCCTCCAAATGTTGGGTGACTTATATGAAGAGGGAGCGCTGGTCCCTTACCAAATGCTGCAGGAGCGCTTCGACCTTCTGAGGGGAGACTACCTGATGCATGCGGCGGTGACGAGTGCGATGCAGGCGCATTGGGGAGAGGGGCTCTTGGAACCCGCTACATCCGCAGCCTGCTAGTACACCATGATGTCTGCTGGCACTTATGAGGCGGTGACTTGTCTGCACTCCAGAATGTTGCGCGAAACCCTGCGGCCGCTGGCGGCGCTAAAGGCAAAATGGGAGCTGGAAGTGCAAACTGAGATCCCTAACACTACGTGGGCGGGGCTAGTGCGGAGGGCTAGGAAAAGTACCAGGAACGCGCGCTTTCATCTGATACATTTTTATATCCTCCACAGGGCCTACCTTACACCGAGTAACCTTGGGAAGTATTTCGGGGTGGCAGATGCGGCGTGCCCTAGGTGTGGAGCGGTGGGAGCGGAGCTAGGGCATATGTTGTGGTACTGCCCTCACCTGCGAGAATACTGGAGGGCAGTAGGCAAAACACTGGCCGAGGTGACGGACAGGGACTTGCAATACACCAAGGCGGTTTGTGTCCTACACTGGTTTCCTCACAAACCCAAAAACAAGAATACAAATAAATTTATCGACATGGGCCTCCTTTTAGCCAAAAGGGAGGTGACGAGACTCTGGAAGTCAAAAGCGGGCCCCACACACGAGAGGTGGGCCAAGGACCCACAGAAATGGGCGGCGAGTGAAAGCACGATTAGATACCAACTAGCGACTCGCAGGGCTGATGACAGGGCGCTAGCGGCGGCCACGGCATGGGAGGGGTTGGTGCAGGTCCTGCGCAATAGCGTGATGGAGGAGGACGAGATGCCATCCGAGCCCGAGGGAGGCCCCCGGAGCATTCCACCCACACAAACACAGTGAATGGTTATGTACTTCTGAAATATACCCCAGACTAAACACTAAGACCGGGAGCAGTCGCAGTCGCGGGCGTGGGCACGGGCAGCGGGGAGGGAGGGAGGGGGGTAGGGGATAGGGATGGGGGAGGGGCAGTGTTGGGGCGGGTGACGGGGGGGAGGAAAACTCTAAAGCGGAACGTAGACACCCTACCATGTTAGCGGCAAAAGTACAGTTCAAAATATAGTTCAGTATAATGGTACCCTGAACGTCGCTGCCCGGCCTCCGGGATGTGGGCTCATGAGCTGTGTACGGCTGTCTAAATGACCACGAGACATATGGCGCTGGAAAAGTAAGAATGTACGCTGCTAATAATACTGTTCTGCAATAAAAACGGTTTTACAAAAAAAATAATGGATAGTGCCTGGGTGATTGAATGAGTGTATATATAGTGCCTGGGTGAATGGATGAGAGCATGGGTAGTGCTTGGGTGACTGGATGAGTGGAAGATTAGCACCGTGGTAATTTGAAAAGTACATGGATAGCACCTCATTGAATGGGTTGGTACATTGGTAGTGCCTGGTTGGTTGAATGAGTGTGTGGGTAGCACTTGGGTAACTGGATGAGTGCAGAAGTAGCACCTCTTTGAATGAGTGAGTGCAAGCATAGTGCTTGGGTGATTGAAAGAGTGCATGCAGTTTTTTGTTGCTGATTGTGTGAGTGCATGAATAGTGCTTGGGTAATCAGATGAGTGCATGGGAACTCATTGTGTGAATGGAAGAGTGCATGGGTAGTGGCTGTGGGAATGGATAAGAGAAATTATAGTGCCTGGGTGATTGAATATGTGCATGGTTAGTACCTGGGTAAATAGATTAGTGCATGAGTGAATGCATCAGTGCCAGGGTAGTGCCTGAGTAAATGAATCAGTATAAGAGTAATGTCTTAGTGATTGGATGAATGCAAGGTAGTGATTCGGTAATTGCATGAGTGCAAGGGTAGTGCTTGGGTGATTGGGTGAGTACATGAATAGCACCTGGGTGATTGGGTAAATGAATGCATAGTGCCTGTGTGATTGAGTGAATGCATGGATAGTGCCTGGGTGATTGGATAAGTGCATGGGTAGTGCCTCAGTGAATAGATGAGTGCATAGGTAGTTGCTGAGTCAATTGATGAGCGCATGCATAGATGAGTGAATGTATGAATACAAGGGTAGTGCCTTTGTGAATGGGTGAGTGCATGGGTAGTGCCTCAGTGAATAGATGAGTTCAAGTGTATTGCCTGAATGAATGCCAGAGTGCATGGATAATGGGTGGGTGACTGAATGGATGTGTAGAAGGGTAGTATCTAGGTGATTTGAGATGTGCATGGCGAGTAGCTGGGTGAATTGTGGAGTGCATGGGTAGAGCATGAGTAAATGCATCAGTGCAATGGTAGTGCCTGAGTAAATGTGAATTAGTGGAAGGGAAACACCTGAATGATTGGTTGAGTGCAAGGTAGTACCATGGTATTTGCATAAGGGTAAGTCTATTGCCTGGATGATTAGGTGTGTGGATGGATTGAGCCTGGGTGAAAGGATGAGTGCATGGGTAGTGCCACAGTAAATGGATTAGTGCATGGGTAGTGACTAAACAAGCACATGCATAGTGTTGCAGTGAATGAATGAGTGCTATGGTAGTCCATGGGTGTATGGATGAGTGCATGGGTGATGCCTGAGTGAATGGATGGGCGCATGATAATTGCTGGGTGAATTAATGAGTGCATGATGAACGGTGCCTGGGTGAATGGATTAATGCATGGGTAGTACCTGAGTGATTGGATGAGTGCATGGGTAGGGTCTAGGTAAATAGATGAGTGCATGGGTAGTGCCTGGGTGAATGGATGAGTAGAAGTGTAGTGCCTTGGTGATTGGATGTGTGGATGCATAGTGCCTGGGTGAATGGATGTGTGCATGAGTAGTACCTGAGTAAATGGATGAGTGACCGGGTAGTGTGTGAGTGAATAGATGAATGCAATATTAGTGCCTGGGTAATTGTATGAGTGCATGAGTAGTGCCTGGGTAAATGGATGCATACATGGGTAGTGCCTGAGTGAATAGAAGAGTGCATGGGTAGTGCCTGAATGATTGGATATGTGCATAGTTAGTGTCTGGGTGATTGCATAGTGCATGAGTAGTGCTGAGTGAATGGATGAGTGCAGGAGTAGTGCTTGGGTGATTGCATGAGTGCATGGACAGTGTCAGAGTGATTTGATATGTGTACAATTAGTTCCTAGGTTAATGGATGATTATATGGGTAGTGCTTGAGTGAATTGATGAGTACAAACATAGTGCCTGGATCATTGGGTGAGTGTATTGGTAGTGCCTAAGTGAATGGGTGAGTGCAAGTGTAGTGCCCAAGTGAATGATGAGTGCAATGGTAGTGCCTGGGTGATTGGATGTGTGCATGGGTAGTGCCTAATTGAATTTATGAGTGTATGGATAATGCTTGAGTGAATGGATAAGTGCATGCATAATTTCTGAGCAAATGAATTAGTGCAAGGGTAATGCCTGGGTGATTGTGTAAGTGCATGGATGGTGCCTGGGTGATTGAAAGAAGGCATGAGTAGTGCCTGAGTGATTGGATACGCACATGCATACTGCCTGGTTGATTGGATGAGTGCAAGAGTAGTGTCTGGTTGATCCTATGAGTGCATGGATAGTGCTTCAGTGATTGTGAGAGTGCATAGATAATGAATGCATAAGTGCATGGGTACTGCTTGGGTGATTGGATTAGTGCATGGGCAGTGCCTGGTTGATTGTATGGGCGTGTGGGTAGTGCATAGCTGATTGCATGAGGGCAAGAATAATGCCTGGGTGAGTGGATGAGTGTAAGGTTAGAGCCTGGGTCAAGAGTAGCAGTAGTACTACAAGATTAGTAGCTTTGTGATTTAGTGAGTACATGAATAGAGCCTAAGTGATTTAGTGAATGCATGTATACTGACTGCATGATTGGATGATGCCATGAGTAGAGCCTGGGTATGTGAATAAGTGAATGGGTAGTACCTCAGTGAATGGATTAGTGCATATATCATGTCTGGGTGATTGCATAGTGCATGGGTAGCTCATGGGGGATTGGGGATTGTCTGAGTTGTTAGATTAATTCAAGTGTAGTACCTGAGTGATTGTATGACTGCTTAGGTAGTGGCTGGATGATTGTACAAATACAACTGTTGTACCTGGGAGATAGGATGAGTTAATGAGTAGTTACTCAATGATTCCATTACTAGTTTAGTCATTTGACACATGTAATATATCTGGACCTCCAACCACTGTGAAAAAATAAAAGCTGACAATAATGTTTTAGAATTTCATTTTGAACATTAGGCAACCAAACAACATATAATATTTTTTAACCAAAAGTTTAATTCAATATAGACAAATGTTTTACTGTTTTTTCCTGTTTTCAGCTCTCATACTTGTTCACTTTCAACAGTGCTTTGTAAGGAGATTCATCATGAAACAGTGGGAATAAAACAATCAATGGATTGTAAAAAAAACAAAAAAATAAATGTGTACGGTAGATCATTACAACTATGTCATACTGTTCACTGCACTCACTGCATGTGTTTTTAATACTGGCATGCTGATAGGTTACTACCTAAATTAAGGCAATTATATCATAAAACTGTTCCTGATATTTTTATATCTGATACAAAATGTCCCAAAATTATGAAAGTTGTAATTTTTTTTATTGGTGAAGAGACTTTTCACATGCAACTTAAGGCTACGGGTATTATGGTACCTCCATTTATTTTTTATCGGTAGTTACACAATGTAGTCCTTAAATATGTATAAATTCATTTCTCACAGTTAAACATATTCCTTAATTTCTAGCTGCTTGCTGTTGACAATACCTCCAATAGGCTGAATCATGTCTCAGAAACACATAATCCATAAAAAATTTCAACACAATACCACATTTTATTATCCTAGATTCTCCTTAGAACTTCATTTCTAGAAATAGTTAATATGAGTTTAGTGAATTTTTGGGTAGTCTTGATTAGGCCTGGGCGTAGTTCGCGAAGTAGCACTTCGCGAAGCTACGCAAAGTGAAGTTCGCACTACGCGAGCTACACGTAGCACCTTGTTCGCACTGTGCCAGATGTCGTTTTCAATGATTGCACAGTGTGGACAAGCAACCGGCACTGTGCAATCATTGAAAATGGCATCTTGCACAGTGCGAGCTGTAGTTTTCTGCTGCTCGAGTAGATTTTTACTCGAGCTTCAGCTTTCTCAACGCGAACTGGTAGTTTCTCATCGTGAGCGGTCGCGAGCATACGCGACCACTCGCAATGAGAAACCTGACCTCCTCGCGTTGGGAATCTCGCCGGGAGGTTTATTTTCCATGCTCGCGATCGCCAACTTGAAGTTGCTGATCGCGAACAAGGAAAAAGTCTCGCCGGGATGCCATTTTGCTTGCTCGCGGTCGCCAACTTGACGTTGAGGACCGCGAGCAAGCAAAAAATGACCGCAGCACTACGCAACACTACGCTACGCGTGTTCGCACTGTGCTACGTGCAGTTCGCGTAGTGCGAAGTAGCGCGAACTTCGCAAACTACGCGAGCGTAGCGTAGTGCTTCGCCCAGGCTTAGTCTTGATTTGAATGTCACTTGTATATCATTGCACTCTGTCCATCCTCTTTGACATCTTAAATACATTATATAGTGTCCAGATGTTATAGTAAATCGTTCATTAAATATGATTGCTATAGTTGTGAAAGTTCTTTTGAGATGGAAATTTGAACAGCTTTAAAGTTTGTAATTTCAGTTCCTAATTCAGTACCATCCACTTTGCTTTGTTGTAGCATGACTATGGCATATTTTCTATACCATTGTAGAAATAACATTTACAATAATCCTGTGTATCAACCAAACCTCTGAAGTAGTTTCCACTATAGTGAAGGGAAGCTGTTCAGGATTTTCTGTATGTATCATGGTATAACTCTCATCTTTGCTGTTTACGTATCAAATTGAAGGGTAGGAACAAAGTGCTACTATTAAGGAAATGCCAAGGTACACACTCATTTTTGAGTGTCTGCAGGGTCCAACAAAGGGGCATATTTACAAGGACGGCGATAAATAAATGCAAAGCACGCTTAGCTCTTGTTTATTTATCGCCGTCTATCGCAGGAATTTATCACCCTGGTAACGCGTTATTAACAATGCGTTACTCCAGGGTGATAATATTCCAGGCATATGGGCCAATATCGCTGGGAAACCAGCGATGTTGCACTCAAAACGGAGTTAGCCTTGGTGATACGACCCTGTGGTCGTATCACCATAATCCACCACCCATGTTAGCTATGCCTTAGTCAGAAATTTAACAGATGTTAAATTCCTGCATTAAGGCATAGTTAACGGGATTTAAAATATCGCTACCCCTCGTTGATGATATCACAAAGCTGGGGTAGCGATATTTTCCCATGGTGTTTTGTTAGGCACGCCTCCTATGCATCCCATTAGAGATGCAAAGCGAGGCGTGAACAAAACGGGAGTTGCATCAAGGAAACACGCGGTAGCGTGTCCTTGCAAATAATGCGATATAATTATCGCCGCGATTCGTCCGAAAACGGCCTCAAAAGCGGCAATAATTATGTCACCAGCCCTTGATGTTTTGCCCCAAAATTGCATAACTGATCTAAGTTGATGTTGACCATGATGCAAGGAAGACGCTTCATTTTGTACAATATTGGTGACAGATGATATAGTGTAAAGGCAAGATGACAACGTATTAATGTTGTTGTCAACAATGGCAAGCACCTTATCTAAATTGTCTTGATCATTTTGACTTAAACACACAATAGCTTCCATTTTGCAACAATTTCCGGAATTCATTTTATGTAGAAGAAACAAGTTGCTTACTATGAAGGGATTTGTGATGTAAAAGGAAATCAGAGAGGTTTATGTAATCTGATAGGAGAGAAAGATGCTGTTTGATGACGGACAATGTGGAATGTTCTAACCATTGTTGACACAATTTACCCACCACCGTTGGAATGGGGGTAACATGGCTCAGGTCTATTCAATCTGAACCTCGAAGCAGCATTCACAAAACAAGAATGAGAAACATTTGTGTTCAGAAGCCATAATGCCTATCCAGACAAAGATATAGCAGTCAAATTAAATGTACCATTTTGTATCATGCTATGTAGTTGGTCTGCAGTATAGTTGGTACAAGATTGCCAATTGGTCAAAAAGGGCTAAGGTTGGAATAATAGTAATATTCAATTCTTTAATTTTAGCCAACCTCAAACAAGTCGTCTGTTGGATCGTGCCATTAACCTCTTCTGTGCCCATGACGAGATAATCTCGTCATGGAGCACGGTCGTGCTGTGCCCATGATGAGACTATCTCGTCATGAACCCCACCCAATAATGAAACGCCCGGCACAGGAGGGGGAAAGGGCGTGGGACAGAAGGGGTTAAGAAAAATTATTTGAGCAGGTATCAAACAAGCAAGGAATGAGGATTCAATACCTTGGACCCGTCAGGACCTAGTACCCCATACCGACTTCAAATTGATGTTATATTTCCAATAATCATATCCATTTAATGCTGAGTTCCCAATAAAACAAGATGCATAAATTAGCATGGTCTGAGTAAGCATGTCTTTTTTCAAAATATTGGTCAATCGATAATATTATGATACCAGATCCGAAAGATTATAACTAGTAAAATATGGATACTTCAGTTTTAGGTGTGGGTGTCGGAACTACCCTGAGATGGAATTGGGTAATGTACCAATTGAGTATAGTTGAAGTGTTGAAGCTGTCCATTTGATCTCGGCAGAAAATAATGACCATAATGCTGATAACAAAATAAATTGGCCTAATTTGCAGAGTTCAAATATAAGTCTTCAGTATCTAAAACAGTGTAATATTGTAATTCTGAAAAGAAGGAAATAACAGCTTTTAAATCCTAATCATCTGATTGTGCCCCAGGTATTATCACATCACTCATAGAAACACGGAATACATATGGAATTTAAAAGTTCTCCGTAGGGCCAAAAGCATCATATGGTACTTTGTCCCTTACAATTCCATCAGTGACGGGGACCACTGAAATGTTCACATGGGGCTGCTCTGTTTTCATTTTATGCAAAGATGAATGCACAGCCAACACTCCATTGACAAGTTCTGCAGCAGAACGATCCAGGGGGTAGTTGCCATTTATCTAAAGAAAAAAACTGTCATGAACCCAATCCACATGAACAGAATTATCATGGAAAACACGATCCAGACGTACGTCCATTGCGGAACCAGATAAGTGCATTTTAACCAGGATATGAACAACACATACCCTTGCTGGTGGTGTAAATAAAATGGCAAACTATGAAGAATTTTCCAAATATAACATTGTTCTAATCAATATTGTAATCAGTGGAACTCAGCTGAAACAGAGGTTCAGATTTTGGATTTAAAATTGAGGCTGGCATTTCCTTAGAGGACTCAATGGGTGGATCAGAAAAAACGATTCCCACTGCAGGGGGTGTGACACCAGGACAACTGGATCCTCGACATCCCCTTCTGGCATCCGGGAAAAAGCAGAGAAATTAGAGGTCATAGGCTGCAAAGTAATATCTCGTATTGGGACACCCCAAGGCATACTGTTCAGTATCGGTCATATGGTGTAGCTTGATATGGCCAATAGAAATGGAGTGATTACATTTGCAACCAGGCAGTGGAGGTAAAATTACAGTTTGGGCACCCTGTAGACGATGCACTGGCACAGGATGAATCATCACCTTTTTATGAACAGATAACCAACTTTAGGTAGCCAGCCTGAAACTGGAATCAAAACCGCTGCTTATCCAGGCATAGCCAGGATTTTTCCAGTGTATCACAACACTTTTGTAGGTCCTGTAAGAGAACATTTTAGTGATCCACATCAAATGTTTTGCCACCTGCCACAAAGTCTATACCGACAAGGTCTGGGACAAACATCTTGATACCAAACATTTCTTATGTGGTCTGCCCACCTAGAGATCTTCTTGGAAGATTATTAAGAGCACACTGAACCCCATAGAGATGAGTTACCCAACCACGGCCCATACCTAATACTCGTGCTGTTAAAGACTGCTTTAAGTCAAGATTTATCCACATCACAACAGAATTGCCCACAGGTTGACATGGAGACGAGAAAAGCACCTGCACTCCAATTGACTTCATCAAATCACGCAAAGCCTTAGAGACTAAAGCCAGACCTTGGTCAGAATGGAAAGTGAGACTGGCATAAGTCCTGCTGAAGACATGCAAATCCTTTATAACAGTTCCAGCATCAGCAGAGTGCTGTGGTCAAAACCAGAGGAACCTATTGCAAGAATTCACTGCAACCAAGATATACTTAAAGGCAGTATCAGAATACTGAGGACCGCAATGATCATGGTAAATACAGCCAAAACGATGATTAGAAATAAAGAGATGAGTTTGTGATGGACACAATACAGTAGAAGCCTTAATTTGGTGACATACATCCCACCAGAGGTGCCACCAATAGTGTTGTTGCAAAACAGAAGCAGTAGCCACAGCACCAAAGAATGTCTGCGGTCATGGTTGGGGATCGTGCGTTCACCGACTGTAGGAATAGAAAAAAAAGGAACTTTGTCAATTGAGAGCCGGCGGAAGGGAAACCTTGTGGAAAAAAATGCCCTCCGTAGATGTGGCAATAGCCGCCAAAATATTATCATCACTTTTAGTCATAGAACGAGTAACAGCCGCTACTCTAACTGTGGCTACTGCAGATTTGACTGCCTCATCAGGCAATAAGTTACCAACAGCGTGCACTCCTGCACGTTGATGTCTAATGTATGAACTACATGTTAAATGGGGAAGCGTGCCATAAGGGCTGCCACCTGAACCCGAAGCATCTTATGCTTGATTGTGGTACCTTTCGAATTTCCGAAAAATGCTTTTTCACAGAAAAACAAATTGTCATTAAAAGACTGTACGCAGTAAAAAGAGTCACACACAACAAGGGTAGGCAATCCAGGATCAGCATATTCAAGAGCTCAGAGGGGTGCACATAACTGAGCCAACTGGGTGGTGCAGTCTCCAAGAGACTGCGTGTGCACCAAAGAAGATGTAAAAACTCCATCTTTCATTGAACCTACAACAATTGCACACGCAGCTAAATAAGACTGCTTGGAACCAGTGGCAAGTTGAGCCGAACCATCAGTGTAAATGAGACTCTTCTACTTATCCAGAGAAAGAAACAAAGAAGGTAGAGGGTGAACATGCTCATACTGAAGACTTCTTGTGTTTGCAAAGAAGGTTCAAAAACAAAACTGACATCAGCCGACGTCAATAATGTAGCCCACTGAATCCAACAAGGATGAAGGGCCTTAGAATTAGGTACACTTGCTTTTACATCAGCTTCCAGAGCTGGCACTGCAGAAACCACAAAAATGTGTTTACCTTGTGCCAAACGGCGTTCTTTTAGGACAGGCATCTGCACAGTGGTGAGAACTTTTCAGTAGAAGAAAAATGCAACGCAGCAGGAGTATACAGATGTATCACCCTCATTAAAAGCCACATAAGTGAAACTGATTGCTCTGGGCAGAATTCGTATCACCAAATTTGTAGTATTCAAACTAGTTTGCAAGCACTGTGGCACACGTAAGTCAGCTCGCAAGAAATGCGCATGCGCGGGTGTCCGTGCATGCGCATTTGTCAGAAAAGTTGAAAACCAGGAAGAGGGAGCCCCGGAGATGCCGCGCTTCAGGTAAGTGCCTTTTAATTTGCTTTATTATAAATGTATGTTATCTTTTGAAAGTAGGGCGGGCGGGAGGCGGCAGGCAGCTACGCTTCGCCCTCGCGTGTGCGTAGGCGCTGCCTGCTTCGCCTACTTCGAAAACTGCGAAGCAGGCAGCGCTACGTACACTACGTGGGCGAAGCGTAGTGTCGCGCCCAGGGTTAATATACACAATGCACACAATATTTATACAAAAAAAACTGGTAAATATTCAGTGGTTGCCAGGGGGAGACCAAGCCAGATACTAAAATAGTGGACCACAACTCAAGTCAAGACTGTACACAGAAGACTTAGAAGTGCTGGGGACCCAAGGACCCACCCGAGGTAAGTAACCAGGAACCCTATGGAGGCTGTGTGCGGAGTGGGAACAAAACTACAGGCTCAATACAAGTTAATGGGTAAGTTGCAGTTGCAATTTTGAAGAAGAAGGATGTTTCCCAGTGGATCCTGAAGAAATTCGTAGAAGATAAAAGGTTGGAGAGCCACCCCACCAGTGGATACCCTAGAAACCAGGATATATATACCAGGGAAGTCAGGTGCAAAGGTGTGAAGTGGTGTTGGAAACTGTTGTTGAACTCAATGGATGACTTTAGGAAGATGCTGCTGCTGGAGAAGGTTCAAATGTCCGGTGGAACCCAAAGTTGGGTTCAAGATGAGAAGTACCTGCAAGCAGAGGGGAGAGAATCTATGCCATTTAGGAGTGACCAGGAGGCATGGAAGACGAATGCCCACTGATGTCGGGTGACCAAGTGACACTGTGGAAGACCAGGAGCCATTCACGAGATGTACCATGTCGTATGTCAAGAGTTGAGTGGTTGGTGTCCATCAGGAGCACCCGCAAGCCTTGGCAACTGCAACTTATGTGGAAAGCGAAAAAGGTGCAGTGTGGTAATCAGAAATGTATAGGGGGCTCACCACAAGCAGGGGAGTCAGAGCAGGCCCCAAGCAATCAGAGGAACCCACTGAATTTAAAAAAGACCCTCAAGAGGACCCACAGAATGGAGACACTTGAGTCACAAGAGGATCTCAAGCACCTCACCAAAGATGCAGCCCCATGGTGCAAGTGATGTTGTGAGGACAAAGATCTTAGTCACAGGAGATGCCTAAGGTTGGGGCTACTTGTAGCTCGAAGATCTTGGTGGAAGGAAGCTAACAAGCCTTAGCAACAGCAAGTCAACACGGTGCACAGGGGTTCAGTTACTGCAGCTCTGTCGAGGGATACTGACCTCAAACTTGGTGAGAGGACAGGACAGGCTGTGTAGGATGTGCAGAACCACCACCTGTGTTGCTGAGCCTTTTGGAGGCTGTGGGATCCCAGAACCCTTAGACCGGTCAGCTTTGTTGAGGTGCCTGCAGATGCCTTAACTTCAAGGGAGATTCCTTCAGGTGTCTTGAATGTCCACAGGCTTTGAAAGGTTCCTGTGTGGAGCACAGGCATGGTCTGTGCAGCAGACCAGCAGGACGACGAGACCAGGAGCAGCAGGAGTCTTCACAGGTGCAGTCTTGATGCCCAGAGTGAAGTCCAGCAAAGCCCAAAGGGTCCAGATAGTTGAAGAAGATGTGGTGTCTTGATATGAACATTGTTCCATGACTAATCTAGGGACCCACCTACAGGTAAGAACTTAAGCACCCTCAGGAGAGGGTTTGGACGATTAAAGATTATTTCCCAGTGGTTGGGTTGGACAGTGGGGAGAATACCCCATGTCCTTTGTCCTAGTTTCACACCAGAGCCGAAGACAATGGCTCCCTGAGTTTGTTTGAAATGGAGTTTGCAAGGAGGGCAACAAAGATGCCCTTAAAGCAAACTGAGTGGCGCTGCAATCACTCCCACCCGGCCCCAATACACTAAACCCTGTCTGGGAGGTGGTCCTGCCTTTCCCTGCTTGAGCTTGTCTCAGCAGCAGGAGGGCAGAATCATGTCTCTGATTGGTAGCTTCTCAGCGGGGTGCGAACACCACCGCACACAAGCCCGCCCCACACCCGACAAGCCCGCCCCACGCCCGCTGCCACAACCGACACCAACATGGCAGCCAGGGAATTTCACCACTGGATCTCCTGCTGCGCGGACAAGCTCGCACCACTCCGCCCCCCACCAAGCAATGCCCTCTGAAGGCCGCCTGGTTATGTTATGTTATGTTAGCTTTTGGTAGAGCGCGACAGCTGCCCCAGCAAAGAGGCGTCCCGGCGCTAAGAAGACCACATCAGCTCCAGAAGGAAGAAAGGGAGAGAGCTAGGGGAACTAGGGAGAGGGGAACAAATGGGTTTTGACGGCTTTTCGGAAAGCAGTCAAGTTCTCCAGTGAGCGGATGTGCAGAGGAAGGGTGTTCCATAGTTTGGCTCCCAACACCCTAAAGGAGCGTCCGCCAGTGCGGGCAAGCTTCGTCCAGGGAACAGTCAGTAGGTGTTGACCTAATGAGCGAAGGTTGCGTTGTGGCACATAAGGAGGTAGGAGTGGGCGGAGTAGTTCTGGGCGTCCAGTTTTAAGTATTTTAAAAATCATAATGAGTGTTTTGAACTGCATACGCGATTTGATGGGTAGCCAGTGCAGTTTTCGAATAGTGGCTCTGGCTGAACATCTGCGGGGGAGACCAACTAAGGCTCTTGCCGCGGTGTTCTGCACGCGTTGCAATCATGCAATCTCCGCTTTGTTGGCGCCCAGTAGTAGAACATTGGCGTAGTGCAAGCAAGAGAGAATTGTGGCTTGGACAATCAGCTGGCGAATCTTGGGGTCGAAGAATCCGAGTAAAGGATTGAGGCCCTCAGCAGGCCCACACAGGTAGCTGCCACTTTTTTTGTGTGGGTCTGGAAGCTAAGTGCGGAGTACATCCAGACGCCAAGGTTTTTAACCAGGGATTTAGGAGGTAGGATGGTGCCCAGCGACGAAGGCCACCAGTGCTCGTTCCAGTAATTGGTGTTCTTACCGAGGAGCAGCACCTCCGTCTTTCCTGCATTGAGCTGCAGGCAGTTGTCCGTCATCCACTGGGCTACGGCAGCCAGACCATCTCTAAATCATGAGGCCGTGGTGGAAGGGCCTTCAGTGAGAGTGATGGCTAGCTGCCTGTCATCTGCGTATGATACTAGCGAGAGATCCCATACTTTAGCCACTGCGGCGAGTGGTTGCACATATAGGTTAAAAAGGGATGGGCTAAGAGCAGAGCCCTGAGGGACACCCTGTCCGATGGGGTAGGGCTGGGAAAGAAAAGGGGGGGCTGACACCCGAAAAGATCTGTCTTTCAAGAAGGAGCGGAACCATTCCAGGGCAAGACCTGAGATTCCTACATAGGCCAGATGATTTAGTAGAATGTTATGGGAGACCGTGTCAAAGGCTTCGCTGAGTTCTAACAGAATTAGCGCAGCACTTTGACCGGCGTCCAGTATTGTCCGTAGATGTTCAGACGTGGCTAAGAGGGCAGACTCGGTGCTGTGTCCCGGCCTGAATCCGTTTTGGGATGGGTCTAAGATGTTATTATGATCCATGTGCTGGGATAAGATGATGTTAACGTGGGCCTCTGCAAGTTTAGATATCCATGGGAGCAGTGAGATCGGTCTAAAGTTCTCCAACTTGGAGGGGTCCAGGGTCGGCTTCTTGATGATGGGAGAGACCCAAGCTTGTTTCCATGCGGTCGGGACATTGGCCGAGGAGAAGGAGAGATTCAATATGGAAGCCAAGGAAGGCGGGAAAAATTCTAGGGATTCGATAAATTGGGCCGGTCTCATCGGGTCTGCAGGAGATCCAGATTTGACTTTCTTACAAAGTTTTGTAAGATCCTCCTGTGAGATTCCAGGTATGGACATCATAATGGTGCCATTACTGATGGAATTAGGGGGGTTAGGTTGAACAGAAGCAATCTGTGGGAATGATTTGTAGATTTTTTGCACCTTCTCTACGAAAAATGTGGAAAGATCTTCACATTGTTGCACGGAGGTGATGCTGGAGGAGGGAGATCTGCTACTCTGCAGTTCTTCTATCAGTTTAAAAATAACTTTAGTGGGGTTAGGGCTAGAGTTAATTTCGTCTGCATAGAAGGTGGCCCGTGCGGAGCGGATAGCTTTGTGGTAGACTTTTTGTTTAGACAGGTAGATAGCTTTATCCCTATCATTGTATTCTCTTCTCCAGACTCTTTCGGCTTTCTTGCATTCCTTCCGCATGGATTTTAGGGAGTTGTTATACCATGGGTTGGAAGGGGAACTACGTCCCGTAGACCATTTTTGAGGGATGAGGGCATCTAGTCCCTTCTTGATCCAGTCATGGAAGGCGGCATATGTAGTGTTAATATCCATGTGTGCCTCATGCCGGAATTCTACAAGAGCGGAGTGCAGGTCACTGGTAGAGAGTTTGTGCCACGATCTTTTTAAGTGCCGAATGGGTTCGGTTTTCTTGAATGTTTCTGTAATCAGTATGGTGAGTTGGATTAGGTAATGGTCTGTCCATCCCATAGGTTTGGGAGCTTCTGTCGTAGTCTCCAAGATGTTAGTGAAGACAGAGTCTAGTGTGTGCCCGGCCGAATGGGTGGCGGCCTGGATCAAAGGGTAGCGTTGTAGGGCTGCTAAGTCAGCCAAGAGGTTTTTAATTGTGGAATCTTGAGTTAGGTCGAAATGGAGATTAAGGTCTCCTAGTATGGTGAAATTGGCCGAGCTCACCACTAAGGAGCTTGCCACTTCAAGGAGAGCTTCAATAAATTTAGAAGCAGGTCCGGGAGGCCGGTAGATGTATAGGCCAGAAAGGGAGAAATGGGGGCCCGTTGTGATATTGAATCGAGCACTTTCACAGCTCGAGATATTTTCTTTAGTAAAGGAACAGATGAATTGTTTTCTGTAGATGACAGCGATGCCGCCTCCTCTGGCGTCTCTATTTAGCGATTTCATTAAGTAGCTTTCTGGTAGCGTGAGGTTCGGTATACTAGTCGTAACGTCACAGAGCCAGGTTTTGCATAGAAAGAGAATGTCGGGGTTCTCTTCAAGTAGGAAAGTATTTACTTCTAGATGGTGTTTAACAAGAGACCTGACATTGAGTTGGAGGATGGTAAGGGGGGGTTAGTTTGTGCGTACCTGAGAGGTGCCTAAGTGGGCAGGGGCTGGGTGTAGAGAAATGACAGGACTTACATTGGAGGCATGTCTGTCCGAGGGTTCCTGATATCACCTCGCAGCTCTGGTTCAGGGCGACTAGAGATTTTCTATCATAGTGGCGGAGTTCTCGTGGAGTTTGGTCAGGGGGACAGGCGAGAGGCGAAGTCTTGGCGATGACGGGCGCAGACGGGCTTGCCTTAGGCGATCGTGACTTAGATAATCGTCGCGCCCGCTGCGCTCGCCCGCTGCGCGTCCGAAAGATACACATAATTTATGGAGAGTAGGTGTCGGGGGAGAGGGGCGTGGCCTCGTAAAAGGGGCGTGGCATTAGGGTGAGGCGGGAAATGGCGGCAAGATTTGTTTGAACTGAGTTCCCTCGGCAGCGCTAAGATCCGCTGCGAAGCTGTGGGCAAGAGGCTGGGATTGAGGACTGTGAGGCTTTTAAATCAACACACACACAATTCACTCGTGATTCTCAGTTCGTTTTTAAAAACAAAGCATTTCATTCGTGACTCTCAATAGTTAAAATATCAATTGCTCGCTGATTATAGCTCCCGGCTTCCGCCTCAGGAGATGTGTTCTTCTGACAGACGCTGGGCTATCGCGTCTTTTGTAGTCCGGGGCGTGGCCTCGTAAAAGGGGCGTGGCCTTAGGGTGCGGCGGGAAATGGCGGCAAGATTTGTTTGAACTGAGTTCCCTCGGCAGCGCTAAGATCCGCTGCGAAGCTGTGGGCAAGAGGCTGGGATTGAGGACGGTGAGGTTTTTAAATCAACACACACACAATTCACTCGTGATTCTCAGTTCGTTTTTAAAAACAAAGCATTTCATTTGTGACTCTCAATAGTTAAAATATCAATTGCTCGCTGACTATAGCTCCCGGCTTCCGCCTCAGGAGATGTGTTCTTCACCACAGAACTCCAAGAAGCCAGACGCGCTTGCAGATCCCTAGAAAAAACCTGGCGAAACCAGAAGACTGCGGAAGCATGGAACAACCACAAGAATACCCTGAAGAAATACCACCAGTGCATAAGAAACACCAAACGGACCTTCATGAAAGACAAAATCCAGACCAACGCTACCGACGCCAGAGAATTGTTCAACATCATACAGCAGTTGACAAGACCCGCATGCGAAGCCATGGACGTCACACCTTCCCAGGAAGTCTGTGACAAGCTCAGCTCCTACTTCCATTAGAAGTTCAAGGACCTATACGACAACTTCAGCGAACCAGTCCCAGCCCAGCCCCAGACACCACCCCCCTACCCATCACCACCAACAAACTGGCCATCACGTCTTGGGATCCCGCCACCATCAAACTCATCACCACAACCATGAAGAAAACTCTCCCAGGAGCACCTGCAGACCCCTGCCCACCGCACATATTCCACAGAGCCGCCATCACACTCAAACTTGGTAACGCCATCAACACCTTCTTCACATCCGGCATCTGCCCAGATGATTGGAAACAGGTGGAGGTGAAACCCCTCCTCAAGAAACCAATGGCCGACCTAACAGACCTGAAAAACTACCGGCCCATCTCTCTCCTCCTCTTTGCGGCCAAAGTCACTGAGAGACTCGTAAACACCCATCTGATCACCTTAGTCGAGGATAACTCCATCCTAGACTCCTCCCAGTCTGGATTCGGCAGCAACCACAGCACCGAGACCGCCCTTCTAGCCGCCACTGCCGACAACCACAAGTTTCTGGACCAGGGGCGCACGGCGGCCCTCATCCTGCTAGACCTCTCTGTGGCCTTCAACACTGTCTCACATCGCACACTCACAGCCACACTTAATGACGCCGGAACACAAGGATCCCCCTTGACTGAATCAAATCCTTCCTCTCCGGCAGAACCCAGAGCATCAGACTCCCTCCCTTCCTCTCTGAACCCACAGATATCAACTGCAGAGTTCCCCAGGGATCATCTCTCAGCCCTACGCTCGTCAACATCTACATGTCCCCCCTCACCGCCATCATCAGACAGCATGGGCTCAGCATCGTATCCTATGCTGATGACACACAGCTCATCCTCTCACTCAGGAAGAATCCCGAAGACAGCAGACTCTGCTTCCAGGAAGGAATGAAGAATATGGCAGCGCTGGATGATGGACAGTTGTCTGAGGCTCAACTCAGAAAAGACCGAGGTCCTCATCCTCGGAACCTGCTCCACCACCTGGGACAACACCTGGTGGCCATCTGCCCTCGGGAGCCCACCCTCCCCCACCGACCACGCCCGGAACCTCGGCATCATCCTCGACTCCTCCCTCTCCATGAACCGCCAGATCAACGCCGTTGCCTCCACCAGTTTCAACTGCCTTCGCATCCTCCGTAAGACCTTCAAATGGCTCCTCCCAGACTGCAGAAGGACCGTCACCCACACACTCATAACCAGCAGACTTGACTACGGCAACGTCCTCTATGCCGGAATCAACAGAACTCTTCTACACAGAATTCAAACCATCCAGAACGCCGTGGCCAGACTCGTCCTTGGCGCGAGCACATGACCCAACACCTACGCGACCTCCACTGGCTCCCTGTCAAGAAGAGAGTCACTTTCAAACTCCCCACCCATGCCTTCAAAGCCCTCAACAACATCGGACCCAAATACGTCAAGGAGAGAGTCTCCTTCCATGTACCCAAGAGAAACATCAGCTCCACCGACCTCGCCCTGGCACAGGTCCCCCGCATCTGCAGAAACAAAAGGCAGAGCTTTCTCCTACATCACAGCCAAAACCTGGAACAAGCTCCTGGTGAACATCAGATGCTCAATAAGTCTGGTGAGAAAAAAGGGTCTAAGGGAAATAAATATTTATAGACCTGCCCAAGTTCCAATCCCCTAATACTGAACTAAACACAAAAAACAAGAACTGGGGGTCTAGTGACAAAACAGCACGAAAGTGATCAGCGGAACTGAACCCAAGTGCACTAAACCAAAACTAGCCACGAGCAGATCATGCATTACCATCAATCATACTCGAAGGACAGAGCAAATAGTGAGAGAAAAGTAGCTCTCATGATCATTAATATCATTTGGTGATCCAACCTTTGGCAGAGATATGTCCCTTGATCATGGGGACTGTCTCGCAAGTTTGAAGCTCTGTTGCTCAATCAGGCTGGTGAATTTTAACCAGCAACACACTGAGTGTAAAGAATAAGGATAATAATCCTATAGTGTGCAGTGCAAAGAAAAGGAATTGGCGAAAGCTAAAAAAAGTTGTGTAGAAAAGATAAATCTTAATATTCCAAGTAATCTACACACCTTGATTAAAAGGGTGTAACAAGGTTATAGCAGTGCTTGCAAGTGACTGCTATGTAGAGGTCAACATGTTTCAGCCAGCAGGGTTTTCCTACCCACGGCTTTTGTCAGGACCTATGTTGCACAAACACATGCTACTGCAAAAAACACATTTCTGAATGTGAAAGTGACTACACTTATCTACCATGTGTAGGGTTGAATAAAATTGAGATAGATACAACCTTCAATAATCTAAATCCTCTAGATCGCAGGGTGTAGTCATCACCTAGAAAGTAAAACAATTATTGCACCATGTACATCCATCCACATCAATAAAAAAACGTGCTGTTATTTAAGGCAAGAATCTTTCTTTGCATTAATAATGAAGCATGTAAACATTGCTTACCCCACGTAATCTGCGATTGTACCTCACCTACCCAGGAACCGTGCTCGGGTGTAGGAGGCCCCGCTCTGTATCGTGGGTAACAAAAAATCAAAACGAAAGCAACATTTTTACTATATTTTCGCTTTTTTACTGTTTGTTATTATTTTAAATGTTTGTAATTTTTCTATTGTTTTAAAAAAAAATTTGGGAAATATTTTTAAGTATTTTTAATTCGAGAGGAATCTTCTCGTATGTCCCGATGTAATTCTAGCTTAACATCCAGAGTAAAATAACTCCCCTCTCTCATTCGAATCTGATCCCCCTAAAAACACTTCAAACCGCCAGACTCTCCTCAGTCATTTGTACAAGATCTTAGTGTCAAAGCAACGATACCGGCCAAGCTCGAGTATCAACCGACTGACTCTGGCTCCGATACTATAATGAGAACATAGAGCAAGTTGTTATATGATCTATGCTGGCCCAGACACGTGTCAGCATAACCCAAAGCTAAAGTGCATTCATAGGTTAAATCCGAACAGGATAGTAGCGCTTACCTATCCGTCGTTGCCCCAGGGCTAAGCGAGCTGGATGGGAGGCAGCGACGGGACCGGAGCGGGCGCTTAAATCGTGCCGTCTGCCTCAGCTGAAACCAATCAACAGTATAAGCCACGCCCATTAAGGTCACCCGCCGCTAAGTTCACGTAGCGTCTGCTTAAAACTACAAGATGATGTCATACTACCTGGGAAGTGTAGTTGCATCGGTGTCAACATGTGTAAAAAGATATGAATCACTAAGTATTTAACAACACGGCATTTGTTGGGCAAGTAGAAGGTCATAACTACAGTGCTCTATATCATATAGCCATACTAAACCACTCAGATCACCCACCGCTCCCTTCACGCGTTGTCTACTTAGAACTACAGGATGATGTCATTGTACCTGGGAAGTGTAGTTTCGTCGGTGTCGAAGTGTGTAGAATGGTGTAAATCATTGAGTCTCAAACAAAACGATGTTTTCTGCTCAACTATAAAGTGCTCTATATCATAGACTATGGTTAATCCACTCGGGTAGAGCCAGACTAAACCACTCAGATCACCCACCGCTCCCTGCACGCGTTGTCTACTTAGAACTGCAGGATGATGTCATCGTACCTGGGAAGTGTAGTTTCATCGGCGTCACAGTGTCTCAAACAAAACGGTGTTTTCTGCTCAACTATGAATTGCTCTATGTCATAGACCAAGGTTAATACAATGGGGTAACCTGGCGGTCGCATATATAACCACGCAATCGCTGGTTATGTGCCCAAGTTAAAAGAAACTCCAGAATGATATCCTAAACGAGTAGAGTTGTAGTTTCATTGGGAATCGTGGTTAGATGGTTAAAGTCGCATGCCACATTTACATTAATTGATATAGTGAGATTGCCAACAAGGGATTTTACTTGAGGTTACTTAGTTCTATTTCTTTGTAGTTAAGATTGAAAGTGTATTCTAGATCAATTCTACACATACAGTAAATGTTTGTCAAGAACTTATCAAAGATAAAAAGTGCACACACGGGAATGATTGTGAATAAAACACAAGTCTTTTTATATATCAATCAAAATCAAGAAAAAGGGGATACACAAAGGAACAATGAATTTCAAGCAATGTAACATGAAAGATGGGTTAACTTAAATCCACATTTCATCAGAAAACATCTATTTCCAGGTAGTTTTAACAGAGATTAATTTCATAAATGAAAAGAAATCAACTGTAATTATCAAATAATGCGGAATTAGATGATGGTGTCGACGTTTCGGTCTTGGTGGCAGAAGTCCGTTAGACCATCTTCAGGACAGTTAATAATTGCACAAAAAACCCTTTGTGAATTCGGGAAGAGCAAACAGCTCAATCTTCATTTTTATGTATTTTTGCCAAACCGTATTAGATGAATCTAATTGTTGACAAAGTAACTCCTACATGGAGATTCATATATGAAAGATCCTCGTTTCTTCTGATGTCCTTTTATTTTTAGGTTTTCAATCAGACTCGAAAAAGCTCCGCCGCAGTCGGGAACGCCCCATTTACATTAAGCTACTGATTGCTAGTACTTTCGGTTGTTACTTAGTCTTATTCAGCTTCACATGCATGTGATGTATCCTATTCCTCTGGGAACCTTAACCCTCAGAGATATTAATGTAAAAGGGGCTGGATAAGTCTCTGTGGGGGTGCGTCTGCCTACGAACTATTGCAGGTGTTGAAGATCTTGTAATAGACCCTACCCACTGCAAAGAGGTAATGGTACTAGAAGTAAGAGGCTTTCCAATGTAAATTACAGACACAACTAGTTGTCTATCATAGAGTGGTCTGTAAATCGTGTTCATTATATCATACCTAAACACTCAAGTGCAAAAGCAATTATCTGGGATAGAATATTATGTCTCCAGACAGCAACTGGTTCAGTCAAGGAGGAAACCCTTTCTGGTTATGTTCCTAGGTCCCCTGGTTCACATTGTAAACTAAATGTCTACAAATTGGTCCAGGGTATGTCTTCATTTAGACCAAGAGTATCACTTTGGAGCTTATGTACCCATTTCTGTTCTTTGATAAACAAGTATCTAGAAATGTCACTCGTGTGCAAAGGTATAATAGGTTTTTCTAGTACTGTCCAATGAAAATCTTCTGCAGCATGATTGGCCTCTGCGAAGTGTCTGGTGAGTCTAGTTGTGAGTTTTTTGCACCTGAACATGCTCTTATGTTCAAGCATGCGTGCCCTCACTTTCCGAGTTGTCATACCCACGTATCGAGTTTGGCATGGGCATGTGAGAAGATAGATTAGGTTGCTACTATTGCAATTGGTAAACTGCGTTTGAATCCAAGGGCTGTTGGAAACTATGTCAATTGTTGTGGTGTGAGTGGTTTGTGGGCAAACAGAACAAGCCCCGCATGGATGATGTCCAGTAACTGGCGGTAAATCCCAGAGTGTCCCCACTGGCCTCGAGAGGCCCGCCTGGGGGCGTGTGTATACCAATCTGTCTCTCAGGTTGCCTGATCTTTTGAAGGCGAACAGCGGCAAAGCAATTTTGTCATCACAACTGTTTAGGATCCGCCAGTGTTTCTTGATACTCTTCTTGATTTTATTAGATAGAGTGCTGAATGTGTTGACAAACGTCAACCGTTCAAGTGGTGGTTTAGGTACAGGTGGGTCTAACAGAGATTCACGGTTATTATTAGAAGCTCTCTTATAAGACCGTTTGACCAGTTTGTGTGGATAGAGTCTCTCTTTTAGTTGTTCTGTCAAGAGGTTAGAGTGTTTAACAAACCCCTCTGTAGTGGAGCAGTTCCTTCGAACCCTCAAAAACTGACCATAAGGCAAATTATCCCGAGGGCTTCCGGATGCTGGCTGTCATATCGTAAGAGCGAATTGCGCGCCATGGGTTTCCGGTACAGTTCGCTCGCAAGACCCTGTGATGTCACAAAGATGGATAAATCCAAAAAAGACAGGCGCATCTTATCACTCTCTACTGTGAATTTCAAATATTCATTGCGTGTATTTAACCATTGGTGAAATAAGCCAATTGACTCTTGGTCACCCCGCCACACCACCAGAACATCGTCAATATAGCGCTTCCATAAGCGAATAGATGTGAGGAAGGGGTTAGTGGGGGCCAATACGTGTTCCTGCTCAAAAGAATGGACATATAGGTTCGCTAAGCTGGGCGCGAAAACGCTGCCCATGCTGGTACCTGAGATCTGCAAATAGATGGTGCTCTCAAACTTAAAAAAGTTTTCTTTCATCGCTATTCGGGCCAAAGACATGATGAAGTGTACAGGTGTAATGGATTGCAACTCCGTAGCTTCCAAGATAGAACATACTGTATCCAATGTCTCATTTTGGGGAATAGATGTATACAAAGACTCGACGTCAAAGGAGACTAAGAAATCTGTCTCAGCGTCAAATTCAATTTGTGGAAGCAGTCTCAGGACATCTTTGGTGTCCTGTAGGTATGTTGGCATCTTTTGGACGATAGGTCTTAGAAAAAAATACACAAAAGTGGATAATGGTTCCAAAAGGGAACCTTGGCCTGAGATGATTGGTCTACCTGGGGGTGGTCTTGTGGGCTTATGCACTTTGGGTAAAACGTAAAAGTAGGGGATAACAGGAAACTTGGTTTGTAAAAACTGTGCTTCTCGTGTTGTTATCCAACCTTCCATCAGTGCCTCATCGATGTATTGCCCAATGATCCGTTGTAATCGTTCAGTGGGATCCTGGGTCATAACTGTGTAAGAATTCTGGTCGCTCAACTGTCGAAGGCATTCTGCCCTGTAGTCGGTGGTATCCAGAATGACAATGGAACCACCCTTGTCCGCAGGTTTGATGGTAATCTCATTGTCTTTAGCCAAGGCGGTAAGTGCCAGTTGCTTACAACGTGGTAGGTTGTTAAACCTAGGTTGCTTCTGTTTGAACATGGATTGACCTCACTGACCACGGCTTTCTCAAAGGTCAAAACCTGGATTATTATCCTTATTCTTTACACTCGGTGTGTTGCTGGTTAAAATTCACCAGCCTGATTGAGCAACAGAGCTTCAAACTTGCGAGACAGTCCCCATGATCAAGGGACATATCTCTGCCAAAAGTTGGATCAGCAAATGATATTAATGATCATGAGAGGTACTTTTCTCTCACTATTTGCTCTGTCCTTCGAGTATGATTGATGGTAATCCATGCTCTGCTCGTGGCTAGTTTTGGTTTAGTGCACTTGGGTTCAGTTCCGCTCATCACTTTCGTGCTGTTTTGTCACTAGACCCCCAGTTCTTGTTTTTTGTGTTCAGTTCAGTATTAGGGGATTGGAACTTGGGCAGGTCTATAAATATTTATTTCCCTTAGACCCTTTTTTCTCACCAGACTTATTGATGTTCTTGAGCAGCTTTTAGCTGTGGGTCGTGTTTAAGACTACACCTAGATGGGGGAAATACCTTTACAACGCAACTTTTACAACGCTGTGCTATTACAACGCATTTTTTACAACGCAAAATCTTTTACAACGCATGCTTTTACAACGCGTGCCATTATATGGTAAGTACTGTTACAACGCATATACCTTTACAACGCATTATTTGAAAATGCATTTACAACGCATGCATTTACAACGCATGCATTTACAACGCAAGATGTTATATGGTAAGTACTTTTACAACGCATATACTATTACAACGCATTTTTTTTGCAAAATATTTATCTTGTTTATTACTTGGGTAGCAGTAAAATTAATACTAGAGTATTATTATTTTTTTAATATAGCAATTCTAATTTAAAAAAGGTGAGTAGTTAAAAAAAATATTAATACTTGAGTATTTTGTGTGGTAGAAATGTTTGGTTGGCAATTCTAATTTAAAAAAGGTGAGTAGTTAATAAAAATATTAATACTTGAGTATTTTGTCTGGTAGAAATGTTTGGTTGGTTAGCAGTTAAATAAATACTTGAGTATTAAAATAATTTTAAAAAATGCAATATTGATTTGAAATAAGTGAGTAGTTTATTAAAATATTAATACTTGAGTATTGTGACTAGTAGAAAAGTTTGGTTTGTTTGCTGATAAATTAATACTTTAGTATTTTTAGTTTGGTTTTATCTACTAAAAAATAAGTTTTAAAAAACATTAAAGAGTATATAATATTAAAATTTTAAGAAAAATGTTTGAGTACCTAATTTTAAATACTAGAGTATTTTTAACACATATGAAAAGACAAGAGTATTTATATGTTGAAAAGAAAGTGTCCTTTTATATAGAAATGGAATTGAATTTTTGAATTATTTAATATATAAATAAAATAACAATATATTACAAATATTAACACAAACATTTAAAAATATTTACAGTAATAAATATAACAATTTAACATTATTAAAATTTTAAAATAAGAAATAACAATTATAACTTACTGTTTAAATTTATTTCCCACGGTTTTCCATTTAAGTCTATGAGCGTGTTTGTCCTTCATTTATTTTGGCAGCCTCAGTATATGCAACCCGCGGAACAAGAAAAGAAGGTACAGAAAGTGAAGTAAGAGGAAGTTTTGAAAGGAAAAGACAATAGAGCCAAGGTAAGGAACATATTTAGTAATTTAACTTTTATTAAATTACAATATTGGAGTTTATAAAAATTAATTAAAAATAATGACAGCAAACAATTATTTATTTCACAATTTTATTTGATTTAAAAAACATGAAAAAAAAAAAAATATTTTTTCATTACTTTTTCAAAGTAAGTTTCATTTTTATAACAAAATAAAAATATTTTAATAACATATATTAACATTTATTTACAGTTGAATGTAAAAAAGTAGTCCGCCATAAATAGAGAAGCACGCGATGACGTAAGGACGTGTGCGTCGACGTAATGCGCCATTTTGCAGAGCATCGGAGGAGGAAGCAGCAGGAAGCTGATCTGCGTCCAGGTAGGAAATATTTTCAGTTGATATTATAGATTAAACCTTTTAAAGGGATACATATATAGTAAGGAAAGAATAAGGGGAGGTTGCTGGAAAACTAATAGATGTTTTAAAAGTTGGAAAACATGTCCACATTAATGTCATTAATACATGCCTATGTCGGGTCATTAAAAGTAAGTTAGTTATTTTAAAAAAGTATGTAACTCTTTCTAAATAAAAAGTTACGGTTCAGACAGTTGATTTGTTTGTTTTCGAAGAAAAAGATGTACTGTCGATCTTCATTTCTTTGTTCAAAAATTGTGCGTACTTTTATATTTTGAATATCTAACGTTGAAATACAAATGATGATTCAGCTGCAATGTGCATTAAGGAATATGGTTTTATTTGTATTTTATACATCGGATTGAGTTTTGGTGATTGGTTTTGACGGAATTTAAATTGGATTTTTTCGGTAATTTGAAAAATGGCGTACCGATAATGATAAATGGTTCAAATACTATGGAACAGTAAATTTGTCATCATTTGTTTATTTTGGATGAAATGTAGATTTGTTTTAAAAAATGGAAAAAACCCGACTTGTTAATTTGTAAAAAATTTTTTAAAAAAAAACTTTATATGCAAATTGAATTATTGTAATTAGTATAATTTTTGGCAAAGCAGGAAAGTAAGCAAATTCATTGTTTTAAAAAGAAAGAATGTTAGAAAGATTTTCCAGGTAGTCTATAGCCACACACAACGAAAACTGTTGTAGAATTGCCAATAGTCTCTCAGACATTTCCCTTGTTTTGACTGTTACTCGTGGGTTTAGACTACCTGCGAGTGTTTGTGCTAATCTCATTTCTTGGAAACTTTGCTCCTTCTTCAAAGTTTCCAAAAATGAGTAGAAGTTAGGATGTGGTTTTCCAATTGTATGATTGAAGGAGTTATGCCACCCCTCAATGGCATTGTTTGTTTTGGCTTCTCCCTCTAAACAACTCGTGTAGCAGTTCCACCACTCCACATGGAATCGTGGCTTCCTCCTGCGACCCGATCTGCTTAGGTGTCCAATCCATGTGTCCTCAAAATAATTTAGAATGGGTGCCAATTTTTCCTCGTTACTCGTATAATAAACAGATTCTATAATTGCAGTGTAGTACTCGTCCACACTATCGGGAGGAACAAAACAAAGTGCAGTTAATTTTTTTAGTTCAAACTGTAATTTGCTATCCCGAGAATATTCTGCAACTAGGGATGTTTTCTGTAGTTTACGCCAAAATGCCTGCGAAAAATGGAAGAAACATCCCTGAATTTGGGTATCCGTGTACGTTTTAGTGATCACATTGATCATGCTCAATTCGAAATCAATAATTATTTTTCGAGGACTTGCAGATGTTTTGCAATTAATCACTGATAAAAGTTCAGTGTATGTTGCAGAAGTCTTATCAGGTAGCAAACTATACACTAAGGGAATTACACTATTGTTAATTTTCGCATGTATAGTGTAAATTTGAGTGAAAGGATGGGGTGTACTTTTAAACGTCCCATCCATCATCCAAATTTCACTACTTTCTAACTTAGCAAGGTTACGGGGGGTACTAAAAATTAAAATTCGTTTCTGAGGGTTTTCATTGTCATGCAGAAGGAAAGGTTCATCAGAAAAAGAAATAGAAAGATCATGAGGAATTCTAATGTCAGAAAATGTATGTGGTGTAGACAATTGAATATTACTTGCCTGCTTTTGTCTCTGAATAATTCTTCTCAAATTGGGTATTATAGGCATGTTGCTAGCAACATGACTGGGGACATGCTGTGCAACCTCCCTTAAAATGGATCCTGTAGAATCATTGGAGGTGCTTGCAATAGCTTTCATCTCATTTATTGTCTCTCTGATTTCTACATCCATTGCAGAGGCAGAGTGGTTATGTTCTGTGGTTTTCACAACCAAATTATCAACAGTAACCGCTCTGCCACTGCAATGGGTAGTGTAGTATTGCACGCACCTCCAATGATTTCTAGTTAAACTTATTCTTTCCTTACTATATATGTATCCACCATGGTTTAACAAATTTTTGCCCTTCCTGGATTTAATGAAGTTTGCTGCTCCAAGGCTAGACATTATCTGAAAAAGGAGAAAAGTTAAAAAATTTAGCCTGATATTTTAAAATATATGTATACAAAACATAACATGTACTCAATCCTTTCTTTTGCCTACTGATGCATCTACATGGAGTAAGAATAGCAAATTGATACCCCTACACTATCCAACACTTACCCTACTGATGCACCTTCCTGGAGTTAGAATAGTAAATTGTTACCCCTACACTATCCAACACTTTTCCTACTGAAGCACCTTCCTGGAGTTAGAATAGTAAATTGATACCCCTACACTATTCAACACTTTCCCTACTGAAGCACCTTCCTGGAGTTAGAATAGTAAATTGATACCCCTACACTATCCCACACTTTCTCTACTGCTGCACCTTCCTGGAGTTAGAATAGAAAATTAATACCCCTACACTATCCAACACTTTCCCTACTGATGCACCTTCCTGGAGTTAGAATAGTAAATTGATACCCCTACACTATCCAACACTTTCCCTACTGATGCACCTTCCTGGAGTGAAAATAGTAAATTGATACCCCTACACTATCCAATACTTTCTCTACTGAAGCACCTTCCAGGAGTTAGAATAGTAAATTGATACCCCTACACTATCCAACACTTTCCCTACTGCAGTACCTTCCTGGAGTTAGAATAGTAAATTGATACCCCTACACTATCCAACACTTTCCCTACTGATGCACCTTCCTGGAGTAAGAATAGTAAATTGTTACCCCTACACTATCCAACACTTTCAATAATGCTGCACCTTCCTGGAGTTAGAATAGTTAATTGATACCCCTACACTATCCAAGACTTTCCCTACTGATGCACCTTCCTGGAGTTAGAATAGTAAATTGATACCCCTACACTATCCAACACTTTCCCTACTGATGCACCTTCCTGGAGTTAGAATAGTAAATTGATACCCCTACACTATCCCACACTTTCCCTACTGCTGCACCTTCCTGGAGTTAGAATAGTAAATTGATACCCCTACACTATCCAACACTTTCCCTACTGATGCACCTTCCTGGAGTTAGAATAGTAAATTGATACCCCTACACTATCCAACACTTACCCTACTGATGCACCTTCCTGGAGTTAGAATAGTAAATTGTTACCCCTACACTATCCAACACTTTTCCTACTGAAGCACCTTCCTGGAGTTAGAATAGTGAATTGATACCCCTACACTATCCCACACTTTCCCTACTGCTGCACCTTCCTGGAGTTAGAATAGTAAATTGATACCCCTACACTATCCAACACTTTCCCTACTGATGCACCTTCCTGGAGTAAGAATAGTAAATTAATACCCCTACACTATCCAACACTTACCCTACTGATGCACCTTCCTGGAGTTAGAATAGTAAATTGTTACCCCTACACTATCCAACACTTTTCCTACTGAAGCACCTTCCTGGAGTTAGAATAGTAAATTGATACCCCTACACTATCCAACACTTTCCCTACTGAAGCACCTTCCTGGAGTTAGAATAGTAAATTGATACCCCTACACTATCCCACACTTTCTCTACTGCTGCACCTTCCTGGAGTTAGAATAGAAAATTAATACCCCTACACTATCCAACACTTTCCCTACTGATGCACCTTCCTGGAGTTAGAATAGTAAATTGATACCCCTACACTATCCAACACTTTCCCTACTGATGCACCTTCCTGGAGTGAGAATAGTAAATTGATACCCCTACACTATCCAATACTTTCCCTACTGAAGCACCTTCCAGGAGTTAGAATAGTAAATTGATACCCCTACACTATCCAACACTTTCCCTACTGCAGTACCTTCCTGGAGTTAGAATAGTAAATTGATACCCCTACACTATCCCACACTTTCTCTACTGCTGCACCTTCCTGGAGTAAGAATAGTAAATTGTTACCCCTACACTATCCAACACTTTCAATAATGCTGCACCTTCCTGGAGTTAGAATAGTTAATTGATACCCCTACACTATCCAAGACTTTCCCTACTGATGCACCTTCCTGGAGTTAGAATAGTAAATTGATACCCCTACACTATCCAACACTTTCCCTACTGATGCACCTTCCTGGAGTTAGAATAGAAAATTAATACCCCTACACTATTCAACAATTATTCTACTGCTGCACCTTTCAGATTTTGGAAAAGTAAATTGTTACCTCTACAGCATCGTACATTTTAAAAATTGTTGCAACTTACAATGTTGGTCTAAATTACCTTTTTTTCCGAATTGGTTTTCTGCAAGACTCTTGTTCAGTGGTATTGGTAAGTAGGCTTGTGTAGACACTTTTGAGGTGATTTGTTGGGGAATGGATAAATAAATGTCTGGAAATGTGGAAAAAGAAAAAAATTAGAAAACAGTACGATGTTGAGAAATGTGTTTTGTACAATTATTCCACAAAAATTGCACATGTGATAGAAGTTGCTGGACATAATTATTTCCGTAATGATAACCCATCCTTTAGACATGAAATATAAATCTAAAAAGGGAAATTTTAATCATAATTACATTGATTAATTATTTGAAAATTAGCTATGTGATAGTTAGTCAAATATTTAGGAGGTAAAGAATCTGTGCTGTAAAAATATACCTTGTTTTGGAGAATTCGCTTTTGTGGATGAGGTCGCTGAAGATGTTTTTCTTTGTAGACTCAAAATTTTAGTTTTGTGAAAAAAATTCTTTTCTGTGGGGGAAAAAAGGGGATAAAAAGATAATTAACGGTGATTCGAAATGTAGTACCTGAGTATCTTTAAAATTAAACAGACATACAATATAACTAGTACTACATGATACTGTCCTAATCAATGCACCTTACTGCAGTAGAAATAGAGATATGTACCCCTACCCTACACAAAAATATCACTGATGGTGCTCTGTCCTAGAGAAGAAATTGAATATTGTTTCTCAAAACTATCAATTAGTTTTCAAATTAGGTACGATACTGGAGGATTTATTGCAAAAGGAAGAATGAGTAATGTATCGTTTAAAAAAAATGGAAAAAATAACATACCTTTTCTAGTAGGTTTTTTGTTATCGTGCCTTTATCCTGATGCTTGCGGGAGGTTAAAAGGTTTTGGGGAAAAGATGTTCACTGTTTGAGAAAAAAAAAAGATAAATAATTGATCCTTTGTCAACATTGTTAAAAAAAAAACAAAAAAAAACGATTTGGAATAAAAAAAGGAGTATGAGTAACAATTGGTGAGGGAAAATATACTACATATTTAATGCTTTTTTCAACAAAAATATTAGAGGTAATTTCCAAACTATTACTAAACTAGTAAAATACTGTACATTCTTGGACTTAGATTAGAAATATTTCTCTAAGTAATATGTAACGCTTTTGCTGATGTGCTAAGTAACTGAAGTCTTATTAGAAATTGTTACTCCAGCATCATGGTAATATTTAGATTATTATGCGGTGAGATTGAGTATTTTAAAAAAAAACCATTGGCATACATGACTTTATGAAATTTTTAAAAATAAATTTTACAAGTAAAACCATGACACATAAATAACATTTACCTTAACAATTGAGTTTGTCAGTCGTTTACGTGGTGGGGATGCCCAAATAGGTTCAGCTGCTGTGGAATGTAAAAATCTTCCGATTTTCTGGTTGAGGGAAATAAATTACTTGTTTTAATTTTGTGTTTTATTTTATTGATAATATATTGGAAACAGTTCATTTCTTCAGTTTTTATTCTTAATTGAAAAAATATTTTTTGTGGCTTAAGAAAATATATTTTTCAAAAAACTAACGTTTAGATATATATTAATAACTTACTAGTAATTGCTCTGTTGTTAGGCTTTCTCGAGTGAATTCCGTGCTCTCTCTGAGGAGGTCGCAGTGCAGGTGACAGAGGGTCAGATTACTACGTCTGCTCTCTCTGCTAGTTGATAATCAACTGAGTGCAAAATGGTGTCTCACTTGTATTTATAAGTTTTACTCTGTGTCACTATTAATTTTTTTAAAAACTGCGTTCGTTGTGTTTTTTTTAATGCTTTGTTTTACTGTGGAAAATGATAATTTAAAAATGCTTTTAAAGAAATATTGTTTTTAATCATTTGATCCGTTTTGGCATCCATTTTGGAACATGTCTTTTGGTATTGTTTACATAGAAACTGTGGTAGGACAAGTTTTACAAGTGAGATGGGTAAAATGGCGCCTACGTGTATGTGTGTTATGTTTTCGTTAGTTTACTTACTTGGCGATCTATTCATGTTAAAAATGTGTATGCACTGTAATTTATTTTTTCCTTATTATTTAAAAACTTACAAATGTCTTAAAACTGATTTTTATGGGGAATTTTGAGTATTAATTTTAATACTCGAGTATTAATTTTAATACCCGAGTATTAATTTGGTACCGCATTTTAGTCGATTTACGTACAGTTCTTCTCCACGTTTTAATACACTTCCCCACCCTAAAACCCCTAATTTCCCTGCATCCCGTGCCAGATTTTATTGTACTTTTAATTTAAAAAAAAAAAAAAATCGCGTTGTAATGGTATGCGTTGTAATATACTTCGTTGTAACAGCTCTTTTCTGTATTGTAATAGGTTTTGCGTTGTAACAGAATTCGTTGTAAAGTAATGCGTTGTAGTAGTACTAGCGTTGTAAAAAATGCGATGTAAAGGTATGCGTTGTAATAGCATGCGTTGTAACGTCATACATCCCCTAGATGTGGGTAGGCTAGCATTGGCTATATTGCGGATTTCTTTAACCGCAAAACGACCTCTCCCTCTGTTTCTTTTCTTTTCTTTTCCTTCCTTTATACATTCATTGCCAGATAACTCCAACAAATCTATCATGGCTGAATTTAGCGGCCTAGCATACGACGATACAATATACCAATCGATTCTAGATAACACCCCGAGTATCCTGGAGGGACCCAGTGCCCCTCTGATAGATACAGGTAATGAGTGGGGCCGAGTTCTGGTTTTGAAAAAATCACATTCACGATCCTCCATCCATGGTGCCATTATGGCCGAGTATTTGAGAGCCAATTGTGCTCCTCCAGGGCTGATAGTAACTAATGCCCCCAGGCTTTTTTTAGAAGATAGGGTATTTTTGAAAGACTGGTCCCTCATAGCCTGGCGCTGTACACGCGATTGGCTGATTCTAATTATCAGTACAGCAAAGAGAGTCGCGGATTCCATCTTGGTAGAGATCCAGACATTGGAAGCACAAATTAAAGTTACCATCACTGCTACCTTATTCAAGAAGAACTTGGATGAATCCAATAAAAACAACAAGGAGTTCAAAGACTCCATTTTACTTGCCAATATTGAAAAGTTTAAGAAAGACCTGGCAAAGTTTAAGCATGAGAAAGTGTATCCATACACAAGCGACAACTACTCACCTTCTGAGTTTAGGAGGAATGGTAAGAGATACGGTTCCACCTATTCAGGCTCGAGTTCTGAGGATACCTCTAGTGACACCGATGGATCCAATGTCCAGAAACCCAGGTTTAGAGGTAGAGGGAGATACTCTAGACCCTATAATCAAAGGGGTTACAGTGCACCGCCATTTCAACAGTGGTGGCCTCCCACTCCATGGGGCTTTCCACCTCAACCATACCAGCCACCCATGACACTCTTCCAAACCGAATACGACAATCAGTCTTTTTTAGGGTATGGCCCTTCGAGACCCAGAGGCAGAAGAAGAAATGCGCAGGCCCAGGTCCACTAGGATCCAGCGTCAGGCCCCCACTCAGGGACTCGGAGCAATACAAAGAAAAACTCGGCTCCGTCTGAGAACAACCCAAGTTAGACCTAGTGGTCAATTTGAGTAAACGGACTCTAACCAAAGCGGAACAGTCCGTTCTCAACAGGGGTCTTGGTTTTGTCACCACCTCCGGAGGCGACCCTTTTCGATCCAATGCGAACTAGCACAGTTCTTCAGAAAACTAAGGCTCCATCACTTTTTTAGGGATAAACCCCTTATGGATACTCCTGAATATGAGCAGAATACGGGTCTTAGACCTAAATCTACTTTCAATCCTCCCACGCACCTGGTCCCACCCCAGGTTTTGACATTTGAGAAAGCCGTGATCAGTGAGGTCAATGACATGTTCAAACAGAAGCAACCTAGGTTTAACAACCTACCACGTTGTGAGCAACTGGCACTTACCGCCTTGGCTAAAGACAATGAGATTACCATCAAACCTGCGGACAAGGGTGGTTCCATTGTCATTCTGGATACCACCGACTACAGGGCAGAATGCCTTCGACAGTTGAGCGACCAGAATTCTTACACAGTTATGACCCAGGATCCCACTGAACGATTACAACGGATCATTGGGCAATACATCGATGAGGCACTGATGGAAGGTTGGATAACAACACGAGAAGCACAGTTTTTACAAACCAAGTTTCCTGTTATCCCCTACTTTTACGTTTTACCCAAAGTGCATAAGCCCACAAGACCACCCCCAGGTAGACCAATCATCTCAGGCCAAGGTTCCCTTTTGGAACCATTATCCACTTTTGTGTATTTTTTTCTAAGACCTATCGTCCAAAAGATGCCAATGTACCTACAGGACACCAAAGATGTCCTGAGACTGCTTCCACAAATTGAATTCGACGCTGAGACAGATTTCTTAGTCTCCTTTGACGTCGAGTCTTTGTATACATCTATTCCCCAAAATGAGACATTGGATACAGTATGTTCTATCTTGGAAGCTACGGAGTTGCAATCCATTACACCTGTACACTTCATCATGTCTTTGGCCCGAATAGCGATGAAAGAAAACTTTTTTAAGTTTGAGAGCACCATCTATTTGCAGATCTCAGGTACCAGCATGGGCAGCGTTTTTGCGCCCAGCTTAGCGAACCTATATGTCCATTCTTTTGAGCAGGAACACGTATTGGCCCCCACTAACCCCTTCCTCACATCTTTTCGCTTATGGAAGCGCTATATTGACGATGTTCTGGTGGTGTGGCGGGGTGACCAAGAGTCAATTGGCTTATTTCACCAATGGTTAAATACACGCAATGAATATTTGAAATTCACAGTAGAGAGTGATAAGATGCGCCTGTCTTTTTTGGATTTATCCATCTTTGTGACATCACAGGGTCTTGCGAGCGAACTGTACCGGAAACCCATGGCACGCAATTCGCTCTTACGATATGACAGCCAGCATCCGAAAGCCCACAGGGATAATTTGCCTTATGGTCAGTTTGTGAGGGTTCGAAGGAACTGCTCCACTACAGAGGGGTTTGTTAAACACTCTAACCTCTTGACAGAACAACTAAAAGAGAGACTCTATCCACACAAACTGGTCAAACGGTCTTATAAGAGAGCTTCTAATAATAACCGTGAATCTCTGTTAGACCCACCTGTACCTAAACCACCACTTGAACGGTTGACATTTGTCAACACATTCAGCACTCTATCTAATAAAATCAAGAAGAGTATCAAAAAACACTGGCGGATCCTAAACAGTTGTGATGACAAAATTGCTTTGCCGCTGTTCGCCTTCAAAAGATCAGGCAACCTGAGAGACAGATTGGTACACACACGCCCCCAGGTGGGCCTCTCGAGGCCAGTGGGGACACTCTGGGATTTACCGCCAGTTACTGGACATCATCCATGCGGGGCTTGTTCTGTTTGCCCACAAACCACTCACACCACAACAATTGACATAGGTTCCAACAGCCCTTGGATTCAAACGCAGTTTATCAATTGCAATAGTAGCAACCTAATCTATCTTCTCACATGCCCATGCCAAACTCGATACGTGGGTATGACAACTCGGAAAGTGAGGGCACGCATGCTTGAATATAAGAGCACGTTCAGGTGCAAAAAACTCACAACTAGACTCACCAGACACTTCGCAGAGGCCAATCATGCTGCAGAAGATTTTCATTGGACAGTACTAGAAAAACCTATTATACCTTTGCACACGAGTGACATTTCTAGATACTTGTTTATCAAAGAACAGAAATGGGTACATAAGCTCCAAAGTGATACTCTTGGTCTAAATGATGACATACCCTGGACCAATTTGTAGACATTTGGTTTACAATGTGAACCAGGGGACCTAGGAACATAACCAGAAAGGGTTTCCTCCTTGACTGAACCAGTTGCTGTCTGGAGACATAATATTCTATCCCAGATGATTGCTTTTGCACTTGAGTGTTTAGATAAGATATAATGAACACGATTTACAGACCACTCTATGATAGACAACTAGTTGTGTCTGTAATTTACATTGGAAAGCCTCTTACTTCTAGTACCATTACCTCTTTGCAGTGGGTAGGGTCTATTACAAGATCTTCAACACCTGAAATAGTTCGTAGGCAGACGCACCCCCCACAGAGACTTATCCAGCCCCTTTTACATTAATATCTCTGAGGGTTAAGGTTCCCAGAGGAATAGGATACATCACATGCATGTGAAGCTGAATAAGACTAAGTAACAACCGAAAGTACTAGCAATCAATAGCTTAATGTAAATGTGGCATGCGACTTTAACCATCTAACCACGATTCCCACTGAAACTACAACTCTACTCATTTAGGATATCATTCTGGAGTTTCTTTTAACTTGGGCACATAACCAGCGATTGCGTGGATATATATGCGACCGCCAGGTTACCCCATTGGATTAACCTTGGTCTATGACATAGAGCAATTCATAGTTGAGCAGAAAACACCGTTTTGTTTGAGACACTGTGACGCCGATGAAACTACACTTCCCAGGTACGATGACATCATCCTGCAGTTCTAAGTAGACAACGCGTGCAGGGAGCAGTGGGTGATCTGAGTGGTTTAGTCTGGCTCTACCCGAGTGGATTAACCATAGTCTATGATATAGAGCACTTTATAGTTGAGCAGAAAACATCGTTTTGTTTGAGACTCAATGATTTACACCATTCTACACACTTCGACACCGACGAAACTACACTTCCCAGGTACGATGACATCATCCTGTAGTTCTAAGTAGACAACGCGTGAAGGGAGCGGTGGGTGATCTGAGTGGTTTAGTATGGCTATATGATATAGAGCACTGTAGTTATGACCTTCTACTTGCCCAACAAATGCCGTGTTGTTAAATACTTAGTGATTCATATCTTTTTACACATGTTGACACCGATGCAACTACACTTCCCAGGTAGTATGACATCATCTTGTAGTTTTAAGCAGACGCTACGTGAGCTTAGCGGCGGGTGACCTTAATGGGCGTGGCTTATACTGTTGATTGGTTTCAGCTGAGGCAGACGGCACGATTTAAGCGCCCGCTCCGGTCCCGTCGCTGCCTCCCATCCAGCTCGCTTAGCCCTGGGGCAACGACGGATAGGTAAGCGCTACTGTCCTGTTCGGATTTAACCTATGAATGCACTTTAGCTTTGGGTTATGCTGACACGTGTCTGGGCCAGCATAGATCATATAACAACTTTCTCTATGTTCTCATTATAGTATCGGAGCCAGAGTCAGTCGGTTGATACTCGAGCTTGGCCGGTATCGTTGCTTTGACACTAAGATCTTGTACAAATGACTGAGGAGAGTCTGGCGGTTTGAAGTTTTTTTAGGGTGATCAGATTCGAATGAGAGAGGGGAGTTATTTTACTCTGGATGTTAAGCTAGAATTACATCGGGACATACGAGAAGATTCCTCTCGAATTAAAAATACTTAAAAATATTTCAATTTTTTTTTTTAAAACAATAGAAAAATTACAAACATTTAAAATAATAACGAACAGTAAAAAAGCGAAAATATAGTAAAAATGTTGCTTTCGTTTTGATTTTTTGTTACCCACGATACAGAGCGGGGCCTCCTACACCCGAGCACGGTTCCTGGGTAGGTGAGGTACAATCGCAGATTACGAGGGGTAAGCAATGTTTACATGCTTCATTATTAATGCAAAGAAAGACTCTTGCCTTAAATAACAGCACGTTTTTTGATTGATGTGGATGGATGTACATGGTGCAATAATTGTTTTACTTTCTAGGTGATGACTACACCCTGCGATCTAGAGGATTTAGATTATTGAAGGTTGTATCTATCTCAATTTTATTCAACCCTACACATGGTAGATAAGTGTAGTCACTTTCACACTTAGAAATGTGTTTTTTGCAGTAGCATGTGTTTGTGCAACATAGGTCCTGACGAAAGCCGTGGGTAGGAAAACCCTGCTGGCTGAAACATGTTGACCTCTACATAGCAGTCACTTGCAAGCACTGCTATAACCTTGCTACACCCTTTTAATCAAGGTGTGTAGATTACTTGGAATATGAAGATTTATCTTTTCTACACAACCTTTTTTAGCTTTCACCAATTCCTTTTCTTTGCACTGCACACTATAGGATTATTATCCTTATTCTTTACACTCGGTGTGTTGCTGGTTAAAATTCACCAGCCTGATTGAGCAACAGAGCTTCAAACTTGCGAGACAGTCCCCATGATCAAGGGACATATCTCTGCCAAAAGTTGGATAACCAAATGATATTAATGATCATGAGAGCTACTTTTCTCTCACTATTTGCTCTGTCCTTCGAGTATGATTGATGGTAATCCATGCTCTGCTCGTGGCTAGTTTTGGTTTAGTGCACTTGGGTTCAGTTCCGCTCATCACTTTCGTGCTGTTTTGTCACTAGACCCCCAGTTCTTGTTTTTTGTGTTTAGAACATCAGATGCTCCCTGACCCTGCACACGTTCATGAGGGACCTCAAGACATGGCTCTTCGACTGATCCTGAGCTACCCCCCCCAAGCGCCTTGAGACCCTCATGGGTGAATAGCGCGCTATATAAACCCCGGGTTAATTGATTGACAGGTCACGTGAAGGCGGAGTATCCAGATTGGGAAGAGTTATTGAACTGTACATAAGAAGTCTGACCAGAAGGTCCCTTTCAGCCATTTGAGGCACTTTGGATTTCTGGTGTGTAACTCAAGGATGTTTGCTCGCTTGAAAAGCAAGACATATGTTTGCCCCTGACAAAGGGACAGCTTGCCCCAAATGCATTGGGCGCTGCTCTGCACAAGCTCCTGAAGCTAAAATGATTGTATAAATTACTGAAAATTGTATTTTCGTTTCTGTACAATGTACAATTAATCAAATTCCTTTGTTTACATGTTCAAAAGAATAATAAGTAAACATTCTTGAAAGATATAATTAAGAATTGTCACATTAGATTTAATTGATGTATATCGCTCATAGCAGTGCACACTTGAGTCCAGGTTGCCTTTGGAACTTGGCCACTTCATACTTTCTGGTTCGCAGCAGCCACATTGTGCTGTCCAGGTCTAGAAGACTGGCACCAGGAGCACTGAGGGCTTCCCTGAGTTTTACAGTGCATGGAATCATACCTCCCACACTGTTTACAGTGCTGTCTGCAGTGTTCTTGCTACCTTCTCTCCTGCCCAGCAATGGAATTATGCAGGGAAGCCATCCCCCCCGAGTGCCTTATGGTAGGGTAATTTGGCTATTGCCGATTCTCTGCCGAATTGTAGGCCTGGGCAAAAATTTTGTTCCGTTCGCGGAAATTGCGATAATTTGACATTTTTGCGTTCCGCGGAGAGCGCGAAAATGTCAAAAATTCCGGTTTCCGCAGCTTGGCGATAATTTGTTTCTTGCTCGCGCTGTAAAATGATACATTCTCGCGCGCGCGCGATCGCCTTACCTGAATCCCTGCGTTCGCCGACAAGTTTTCTTGATCCGGTCGCGTTCTCCATGAGATGTTGTATTGTTTTTAGCCATTTGCGCTGTCTCGCGACAGTTCGCGCCCGCAGTGACGTCATGCGTCGCGCGATCACGTCTTTCTTCTCGCGATCATGCACCGCGAGAACAACTCAAAACAAGATGGCCGCGCCCGCAAGCAACCACATGGGTAAGTTGGCGACCCGCAACCATGCAGAAAATCTCGCGAACATGCCGGAAAAAAACTTCCGCATCTTCGCGATATTTCTGCTTGTTTGCGATAATTTTAAACATTCTCGCGATAATTTGCGAAGGTTAATTCCGCAAATTCCGCCCACCCCTACCGAATTGTCCCTCTAGTAGTTCTCTGTCTTTGCTCAAGAGGCGAGGGAGATTCATCTCTTGCAGAAAAGTGGTCACCTTGTCTTCCTAAACAGTCTCGCCTGGGGAGTAGAGGGACTCATAAATTGAGGTGAATTCATTCACAATGTCCTGGGGGGAGTGAGGCTTTCCCCCTTTGCTGTGCCTCCAGTTATCTCCCTTATTTCTCTCCCTGTTTTTAATGCCTCCCCTTCATCCTCTGCAGAGCATACTCCGCTTTGGAGGTACCTGCTCCAGAGTTTTATGATGCTGTAGGGTGGGGTGTGCTGAGTACAGGAGGGTATATGTCCTCATTTTCCAACTCCTTCTGCTGAGAAATAGTTTGTTTATTGTCCTGTGCTGCATCTCTCATAAGATGGTCGCTGATAGTGGCCTTTGATGTAGCCCAGAGAGTCCTGCCAGAGTCAGAGAAGTAGTCTGTTAGACCTGGCACCATTGGCGTGGGTCACCCTTCCATTTTTGTCTGTGCCTCAATGTGTTTTGTGTTGGTGTTAGCGGCTCAGGGCACTGTGCCACTGCCATCCAGTGCCACAGTGCAAGTGCTCCCTATGGTAAAATGTATTATGTGAATTGACTTCCACGTTTGGCATATTTGGTTTACTGTCAGTCCCTTGTAGAGTGCACCAGGGGTGCCAAGGGCTTGTATATCCAAATGCTGCTAGTGGGCTTGCAGCACTGGTTGTGCCACCCACCGAAGCAGCGGGGTAAAATGTGTCTAGGGTCTGCCACCGCAGAACCCGCGCGCGGTCTGGTACCGTCGCGCTGACTGAGCAAGTGTCCCCACTTGCCAGTCCCTAAACCTTCCCTTAACTACATGTTAGTCACCCCTCTGGTAGGCCTAAGCGCAGGGTGCATTGTAGGCATAAGGTAGGACATGCCCTGATGTGTGTGGCATGTCTTAATAGTGAATTACAGCCATTTTCATTTTTCACTATTGAAGGCTACCTGCTCTCCATAGGCCAGAATAGGCTGCTGGGATCCCTACACGCTGTGACCCCAGTGGACTCAGAGAGCATGGTAGAAAGTCATGTTTAGTATGCCTGAACTCGGGATAATAAAATACATCTTTTAGTAAAGGTTATTTTAATATCCTGGGTTTGCGAATGCTGCTTTTAGAAAGTTAGCCTTTGCGTGCCTGACCATCTCAGTCCGCCTCTGCTGTGGGTGTGTGTTCTGCCTAGCAACAGTACAGGAGCAGGGCTGGGGGATTCCAGGAGACAGGTTGGCTGCCAGGTGGTGGGTAGAGAGATTACACCAGGATGGGTGGGAGGAGTACACCTTGACTCTTGAATAGACCTGTGCTCTGCCACCACAAAGCCGGCTCCGCCCCCCTGTGGAGCGGCTGATGTCTCTGCCCTGCTGCTGAAAGGAAAGAGCAGAGTCACCAAAACAAAGTACTCCAGAACTGGACTGAGCCAGGCCCAGGCCCCCTGGCGCTAAAGAACAAAAGAATCACTGTATAAAAGTAGGAGCCTGGCTCCTAAGAAATCAGATCCAGATTGAACCACGAAGGAACTCTGCCCGACTAGAAGGACCTGGAAGAAGCTGAAGGAGGAGTAACTTTCCCTGACCTGAGGGACTGGCCTGCAGTAGGTGCCTTGCTGAGGAAGGAGAGGAAAAAGACTGAAAGAGACTTTTGCACTTTGTTCTTCAACTATCTCCAAGGGCTTGGAAGAAGAGCTTGCCCCCTGAACTGAACCCCAGGACCAGTGGGTTCACCGTGTCTCCGCTCGTCTGAGAACTCGAGCCGTGTGCTTTCTCCCGCCGGAGTGCTCTGCGCACCTTGCCACCCCTCCTAGGGCCGTGACACCCAGAAGCCTGGCCGCCTCCCCTCGCTGAGAGCCCCGCTCTACCTGAGTCGCTCTGGACCCATCGAGGCTGGCCGCCCCGCTTCCCTGTCACCTGCCTGCCACTGGAGCGTGCCTGGTGCCCTCTCGCCCTCCCGCCGGATTTCTAAGTGGGAAGTGAAATCAAGCCTCGGACGGCCGCCCATACGTCGTAACGTATCCGGCCGCCTCGCTTCACCTCCCAGCCTGAGTCTGACCGTGCCGCCCTCCGCAGTGACCTCCCGCACAGTCCGTGTCGGAGGCCCTGGGCCGCACCTGTCTACCGAGAGCCGCCCGCTGAATTCTTGATCCGGAGACCCGCGAGGTGCAGAACCTGCATCTCCCCTGACGACTCGTCCAAGCTCAACGCACGTTCCCAGGTACAGTGAACTCTCTATCGGACTCGGGGTCCGCAACGTTCTGATTTCCCCGTATCACTGTACCCCGGGTGCACTGCGCATCATCGTGACTGGACCGACTCAACCGAGCCCTGCGAAGCGCTCGTGATCGAATAAGTTACCAAAGAAAAGAACAGTGCCTAATTATCATCTTGTGGCTTCCATTTCGCAACCGTTATTGATGGTCTTGTACATGCCTGCGTAACCAAGAATCTTTTATATAAAGCATCCGTATTTTTGATACAACTTACGCCTGGTGTCCATTTGTGGGGGATCGTTGTGGTTTACTGTGTGTGATCATAAATGCTTAACTGACTAGCGCCCTGAAGTTTAGCCCTGACTGCTCGCGCCACACTACCTATAGGGTGAGCAGGGGTTGTTCTGAAGGGGTAATTCTCTCGCCCTGAATAGAAGAAGGGACCACTGCTTGTCACAAGTACCTACCTGTGCCAACCAGAGGTTCCCCATTCTAACATTGGTGGCAGCAGTGGGATTTCGAATTTGCATTTATGATTTACATACAGTGAATTATTGATCACCACATAGAGCAGACCTATAACGCAGCCACAGATTGATTGACAGTTGTTGCTAAAGAAGAATCTCCACCTTAAGAAACCATGCCTAGCTCAGTCAATGGAGGCGGAGCGTCCTCTGTATTCTCTGGAGTGGATGACATCGATTGGGAGCCCGAGGCACTGAGGAAGTGCACAAATGATGTCCTGAAAGGATATCTCTCCAAGTACAGAATTAAGCAAAGCGGACTAACAACCAAGGATCAGTATGTGAAGTCGCTGAGAGCCTGGCACGAATCAAAGTTTCCAGAGAATGCATGAGAGGTGATACCCCCAGAAGGTGTTTTTGAGCCTAGCAGAGGCCTGTCGCCCGAGGAGATGGCCGACAGGAGTGCTGCACGAGCACATGAGGTGGAGATGGCAAAACTGCAAATGGAGATGGAAAGGCAGAAACTGGCCATGGAGCATGAGGTAAAAATGAGGGAGTTGGATCTCAAGGCCAGGAGTTTAGACAACTTACCCTCTGGTGGCAGCAATTCAACAGAGTCAAGGGTGCACATTCCTAAAGATGTAGTCAAAGAATATTATAAGCCGGATGATATTGGGCAGTGGTTCAGGGCCTATGAAGTAGCCATGTCCTCCCACCGGGTCCCTGAGAAGGATTGGGGAGCGGGGTTGTGGGGAAGGTTCCTGAGTGAGGGGCGGGACACACTGCTAGACCTCCCCTCTGATGTCCACACATCCTATCCACACATGAAGGAGGCTCTTATGACAAGGTATGGGTTAACTCCTGAATTGTACAGACAGAGATTTAGGGATTGCACCAAGAAACCTGGTACCACTTATGTAGAATATGTGACCTTTTTTTGCAGAGCGCTGGATGGTTGGGTGAAGGGTAGCAAAGTGAATGATTACCAAGGGCTGTTTGATTTAATTGTATGGGAGCACTTGTCGGATAATTGTTTTCCTGAGCTACGCCAGCACCTGATCGATAGCAAGCTGTCCAACCCGAGGAAGCTTGCTGAGGAGGCGGACCGCTGGATCAGCACCATGGTCCACAAGGGTCCCATGGGAGGCCCCGCCAAAGGTGTTCAGGGTCCCCAGCAGAAGAGTGGGGGGGACAAGGGTAAACAGAGGGAGTTCTACAGAGGGCCCCAAAGTAATTCCCAAGGGAACCAAGGGAAAGGTTCTCAGCCACCCCCACCCCCGAAGCAGACCGGGGCCCCGACAGGTAACCCTGTTCAAAGAGGGCCCCTCAGATGTTACAAGTGTAACAACCTGGGGCACATTTCCGTGGATCCCAAGTGCCCCCTGTATGGTAAACCAGCACCCTCTGGTGCTCCACCCCCCAAGCAGGTGAATAGTGTAGCCTTGGGGAGGGAGATAGATGTCCAAGGGGCGGGGGATCCCGTACAGATGACCCTAGTCTCCTTAGGAGACAGTGAGATGGTCACTGAGGCCCAGCTGCCCCCCAATACTCAAAAGTATGGGCAGTGGGTGACCATAAATGGCAAGAGGGTGGGGGCTCTTAGAGATACAGGAGCCAGTGTGACTGCTGTCAAGCAACACCTGGTGTCTCAAGAGCAGGTTGTCCCACACGCATTCTGCCGTGTTGTCAACGCCGACAACACCGAGAGTCAGTGTCCAATGGCTCAGGTTCCCTTTGAGTGGGGGGGGGTCTCTGGTACTCTGCAAGTGGCTGTGAGAGAGGCCATGCCTGTTGATTGTCTCCTAGGTAACGATTTGGAGAGCTCCCCTTGGGAAAAGGTGGAGAAGACAACTCACCTGCGGATGGTGGGCTTACCTGATTGGGCGTGCGTGACCACCCGGTCAATGGCAGCCAGTAGGGGTGTTGAAGGAACCCTGGAGCCTGAGGGAGAGGCCCAGGAACCGGCCTTAGAGAGAGGGCAAGGGAGGCACGGGAATCCGGCTCCTGAAGTTCCCACGGCCCAGGAGGAAGCAGACCTTGAGGGGGATGCCCTGGAGCCTACCGGGGAACAGATAGCCGAACTGGGGGACCTGCCTGAGCTGACCCATTGGCAGCAAGAAGGAGGCCCCACCAGGGAGGAATTCTGCAGGGAGCAGAAAGAGTGCCCCTCTCTAGAGGGTATGCGGCAGGAGGCTGCAGCCCAGGCCAATGGTGATCAGTCCGGAACTCACTTGATCTACTGGGAGAACGACCTCCTATACTCAGAGCCTAAGGTTGCTGAACCTGGGTCAGCCCGTGCGCTGTTGGTACCCCAGAAGTTCAGAGCCTTCCTACTGGGGCTGGCTCACGATGTGCCGTTAGCAGGACATTTGGGGCAGGACAAGACCTTTGAAAGGCTTGTCACCCACTTTTATTGGCCCCAAATGCGCAGGAGTTCTGACACTCACTGCAGGACATGCCAGACTTGCCAGGCAAGTGGCAAGAGTGGAAGGAAGCTGAGAGCTCCACTCCAACCTTTCCCTGTGGTCAGTACCCCATTCCAGCGGGTGGGGATTGACATTGTGGGGCCACTGGATCCCAAGACAGCCATGGGCAACAGGTTCATCCTGGTCTTGGTGGACCATGCCACCCGGTACCCTGAAGTCATCCCTCTGAGGACAGTGACGGCCCCCGTGATGGGACGGGCACTGATGGGAATTTTCTCACGAGTAGGATTCCCTCTAGGCGTGGTGTCTGACAGGGGGACCAACTTCATATCGAAATATATGAAGTCCCTTTGGCAAGAGTGTGGTGTAACCTACAAGTTCACCACACCTTACCATCCCCAAGGCAACGGGTTGGTTGAGCGCTTCAACCGAACCCTGAAGGGCATGATTATGGGTCTCGAGGAACCCATGAGGCGTAAGTGGGACGTCCTCTTACCATGCCTTCTCTTTGCGTACCGCGAGGTGCCACACAAGTCTCTAGGGTTCAGTCCCTTTGAGCTTTTGTATGGCCACCCAGTACGAGGACCTCTTAGTCTGGTCAAGGAAGGCTGGGAGCAATCTCCCAGGAAACCTCCCCAGAATGTATACAGTTACATGCTGGCTTTCCGGAACCAGACTAGGCGTTTCAGGCAACTTGCTGAGGCAAACCTGGAAGCCAGCCAGGAGGAAATGAAGCGGTGGTACGACCAGAACGCCACCCTGGTTGAGCTTCAACCTGGCCAAAAAGTGTGGGTCCTGGCCCCTGTGGAGCCTTGTGCACTCCAGGACAAGTGGACAGGACCCTTTGAGATTGTGGAGCGCAAGAGTTCTGTCACCTACTTGGTGAACTTGCGATCTCCTAGGAACCCCTTAAGGGTCCTACATGTCAATCGACAGAAGCCCCACTTGGAGAGGTCCGAAGTGGGCATGCTCTTGGCCACCGATGATGGGACGGAAGAGGAGTCCGAGCCTCTTCCTGACCTCTTGGTAGCCTCAGAGCGAGACGGGTCAGTGGATGGAGTTAACCTCTCACCCACCCTGACCCCTGAGCAACAGGGTGACTGTCGCCAGCTGCTGGGGCAGTTCCCTGACCTGTTCTCCCTGGTTCCTGGTATCACAAATTGGTGCGTCCATGATGTAGATAGAGGAGACAGCTTACCTGTGAAGCACAAGGCCTACCGGGTAACTGACAGGGTCAGAGCCTGCATCAAAGAGGAGGTCTCGAAGATGCTTGCCCTAGGGGTGGTTGAGTCCTCCAGCAGTCCTTGGGCCAGCCCAGTGGTCTTGGTCCACAAAGGCTGCAGCGCCGGGTGCCACGTCCGAACTCCGGTTCTGTGTGGACTACCGAGGACTCAACTCAGTCACGAAGACTGACGCGCACCCCATCCCCAGAGCTGATGAGCTAGGGGCTGCACGGTACCTCAGCACGTTTGATTTAACGTCTGGGTACTGGCAGATCGCCTTAACTGATGGGGCCAAAGAGAGGTCCGCATTCTCTACACCAGATGGGCATTACCAGTTCTGGGTGATGCCCTTTGGGATGAAGAATGCCCCTGCCACCTTCCAGAGGTTGGTCAACCAGGTGTTGGCTGGGCTGACCGAGTTCAGCGCCACCTACCTGGATGACATCGCAGTGTTCAGCAGCACATGGGAAGAACACCTGCAACATCTCTGGGAAGTGTTGATGGCGCTGCGCAAGGCAGGCCTCACGATCAAGGCAAGCAAGTGTTAGATCGGGCAGGGTTCAGTGGTGTACTTGGGACACAAAGTGGGGAGCGGCCAGGTGGCGCCCCTCCAACCCAAAGTTGAAACCATCCTGGCTTGGGAGCCCCCAAAGACCCAGACGGAGGTGAGGGCCCTTTTAGGACTCACAGGGTACTACAGGAGGTTTGTCAAGGGGTATGGCAGCATCGTTGCCCCCTTGACAGTGCTGACTTCGAAGAAGCAGCCCAGGAAAGTGATATGGACTGACACCTGTCAGAAAGCCTTCGACACCCTGAAAACTGCCATGTGCACGGCGCCCGTGCTCTTGGCACCTGACTTCTCCAAAGAGTTCCTGGTGCAGACGGATGCATCAGAGCATGGTGTAGGGGCTGTTCTCTCACAGATCACTGAGGAGGGCTTTGACCAACCCGTAGCCTTTATTAGCAGGAGGCTACTTCCCCGGGAACAAAGGTGGAGTGCGATAGAACGAGAAGCATTTGCTGTGGTCTGGGCGCTGAAGAAGCTAAGACCCTACTTGTTTGGGTCTCACTTCCGGGTTCAGACCGACCACAGGCCCCTCAGATGGTTGATGCAAATGAGGGGTGAGAACCCAAAACTGTTGAGGTGGTCCATCTCCCTACAGGGTATGGACTTTACGGTGGAGCATCGCCCTGGCACAGATCACGCCAATGCTGACGGTCTGTCCAGGTTTTTCCGCCTTAGTGATGCAGAACTCCCTGGGGTAGGGTAGTTCTCCCCACTTTTCAGCTGGAGGGGACACGTGTTAGACCTGGCACCATTGGCGTGGGTCACCCTTCCATTTTTGTCTGTGCCTCAATGTGTTTTGTGTTGGTGTTAGCGGCTCAGGGCACTGTGCCACTGCCATCCAGTGCCACAGTGCAAGTGCTCCCTATGGTAAAATGTATTATGTGAATTGACTTCCATGTTTGGCTTATTTGGTTTACTATCAGTCCCTAGTAGAGTGCACCAGGCGTGCCAAGGGCTTGTATATCCAAATGCTGCTAGTGGGCTTGCAGCACTGGTTGTGCAACCCACCGAAGCAGTGGGGTAAAATGTGTCTAGGGTCTGCCACCGCAGAACCCGCGCGCGGTCTGGTACCGTCGCGCTGACTGAGCAAGTGTCCCCACTTGCCAGTCCCTAAACCTTCCCTTAACTACATGTTAGTCACCCCTCTGGTAGGCCTAAGCGCAGGGTGCATTGTAGGCATAAGGTAGGACATGCCCTGATGTGTGTGGCATGTCTTAATAGTGAATTACAGCCATTTTCGTTTTTCACTATTGAAGGCTACCTGCTCTCCATAGGCCAGAATGGGCTGCTGGGATCGCTACATGCTGTGACCCCAGTGGACTCAGAGAGCATGGTAGAAAGTCATGTTTAGTATGCCTGAACTCGGGATAATAAAATACATCTTTTAGTAAAGGTTATTTTAATATCCTGGGTTTGCAAATGCTGCTTTTAGAAAGTTAGCCTTTGCGTGCCTGACCATCTCAGTCCGCCTCTGCTGTGGGTGTGTGTTCTGCCTAGCAACAGTACAGGAGCAGGGTTGGGGGATTCCAGGAGACAGGTTGGCTGCCAGGTGGTGGGTAGAGAGATTACACCAGGATGGGTGGGAGGAGTACACCTTGACTCTTGAATAGACCTGTGCTCTGCCACCACAAAGCCGGCTCCGCCCCCCTGTGGAGCGGCTGATGTCTCTGCCCTGCTGCTGAAAGGAAAGAGCAGAGTCACCAAAACAAAGTACTCCAGAACTGGACTGAGCCAGGCCCAGGCCCCCTGGCGCTAAAGAACAAAAGAATCACTGTATAAAAGTAGGAGCCTGGCTCCTAAGAAATCAGATCCAGATTGAACCACGAAGGAACTCTGCCCGACTAGAAGGACCTGGAAGAAGCTGAAGGAGGAGTAACTTTCCCTGACGTGAGGGACTGGCCTGCAGTAGGTGCCTTGCTGAGGAAAGAGAGGAAAAAGACTGAAAGAGACTTTTGCACTTTGTTCTTCAACTATCTCCAAGGGCTTGGAAGAAGAGCTTGCCCCCTGAACTGAACCCCAGGACCAGTGGGTTCACCGTGTCTCCGCTCGTCTGAGAACTCGAGCCGTGTGCTTTCTCCCGCCGGAGTGCTCTGCGCACCTTGCCACCCCTCCTAGGGCCGTGACACCCAGAAGCCTGGCCGCCTCCCCTCGCCGAGAGCCCCGCTCTACCTGAGTCGCTCTGGACCCATCGAGGCTGGCCGCCCCGCTTCCCTGTCACCTGCCTGCCACTGGAGCGTGCCTGGTGCCCTCTCGCCCTCCTGCCGGATTTCTAAGTGGGAAGTGAAATCAAGCCTCGGACTGCCGCCCGTACGTCGTAACGTATCCGGCCGCCTCGCTTCACCTCCCAGCCTGAGTCTGACCGTGCCGCCCTCCGCAGTGACCTCCCGCACAGTCCGTGTCGGAGGCCCTGGGCCGCAACTGTCTACCGAGAGCCGCCCGCTGAATTCTTGATCCTGAGACCCGCGAGGTGCAGAACCTGCATCTCCCCTGACGACTCGTCCAAGCACATCGCACGTTCCCAGGTACAGTGAACTCTCTATCGGACTCGGGGTCCGCAACGTTCTGATTTCCCCGTATCACTGTACCCCGGGTGCACTGCGCATCATCGTGACTGGACCGACTCAACCGAGCCCTGCGAAGCGCTCGTGATCGAATAAGTTACCAAAGAAAAGAACAGTGCCTAATTATAATCTTGTGGCTTCCATTTCGCAACCGTTATTGATGGTCTTGTACATGCCTGCGTAACCAAGAATCTTTTATATAAAGCATCCGTATTTTTGATACAACTTATGCCTGGTGTCCATTTGTGGGGGATCGTTGTGGTTTACTGTGTGTGATCATAAATGCTTAACTGACTAGCGCCCTGAAGTTTAGCCCTGACTGCTCGCGCCACACTACCTATAGGGTGAGCAGGGGTTGTTCTGAAGGGGTAATTCTCTCGCCCTGAATAGAAGAAGGGACCACTGCTTGTCACAAGTACCTACCTGTGCCAACCAGAGGTTCCCCATTCTAACATAGTCTTTGAGGGACATCTGTAAGTGGGATTTACCGATAGGGGTCTGAAGGTGCTAGATATTCATTCACCAGGGCTTGTTTGGCCAGCACAATTTCTAGTGAAGGAGAACTGGGAAGTGGTAAGAGAGTGTAAACTTTAGGATTTGGGATTCCTGAGTGAGTTGCGACACCCTGTGGGAGTCGAGAAAATAGTCCAGGTGGGAGAGCATGCTGTGTGTCGGAGAGGGAAAGCTATATTCTGTATCTTTGGGAGTGACTCAGATGTCAGTGGTCTACCAATCCATTTTTAACTAGCACATCATCCATCAGAGTCATGTCCGCTGCATTACTTTTATCAAGGGGTCCTGTTTCTGTCCCCCAGAAAATTCTAGTCACCGCTAAAAAGATATTGAGAGGTGCCTATTTCCACCAAAACACGATTTAGCTGTAGGAGAAACAATTTATTTGCCCCAGTCAGATCATAAACCTACCTTTACATATATGCTGGTCACCCAACTTCAGCTTTGCAAACGCATATCACCCGTCCATGTTTTTATCGCTGTAACCATGAGTGATTTTCGGAGGAGAATCGCCACACCACATTTTCGTGTGGGCCCCACGTCCTGGATGTTTCCACCCTGCAAACGACTTTCCCCACCCAGTCTCTGTGTAAGCTTGTCAGATTCTAGAGTGTCAAAATGCACGTTCCAGGTTATAGCTCGTAAGGGGTGAGTGGAGCTCATGATGAACAGTAGTACCAGGCTGAGAGTGGAAGGATACCACTAGTGTATGTCAAGGAGTCCTGCAATAAGAGAAGTGAGTTGGAATGCCACTGGACTGGGCCTCGGTAGGAGGTGACCGGCAGGGAATAGTGTGTCAGGGAAGATCGATGGGGCAAGGGGTCTGAAAGGAAGAAGTGTGAGGATCTACAGGAATAGTAGGGGAAAGAAGGTGATCGGCCAATGCGGAGGAGGGGAGAGAGGAAGTAGAAGGGCAGGCAAATTATGTAGAGAAAAGATATGCAGGTGTGGGGAGGGATAAGTGGGGGAGGGAGGGGTTTGGGTGTTGAGTGACTCCCTGGCACTTAACGGGCAGGGTAGGGCCCTGTGAGTCAATCCAGGACTATAATAAAGGGGATCTAGTCTTAGTGGATGCTCTGTACAATACAAATTGAAAAGTGGGGAGAGGAAGGAGGGGAGGCGGGTCAGTGTGGTAGGGGGCGCTTTGTAACCAAAACAGAAGAGAGTGGGGGAGAAGAAGGGGAAAGGTGAAACTAATAAGTGGGGAGTAGCTACTGATTACTAGGTATCACAGGGAAAACTAGTCTTATTACCGCAGGTTTAAACTCGCTGGTGCACCACTCCTATGGCCTAGTCTACCGGGGGGGGGGCAGGGAGCTGCACAGGATGGTTCATGTAGATGAAGGAGAAGGAGTGGAGTAGGCTGGGGAGGTTCAAAAGACAACCCCTGTGAACATGGTGGCACCCAGTACAGTCCCAGGGGGGGACAGTGTTAGAATCGAGGCCAGTCTAGGGGGGAAGAATGTGAACATGCAGCAGAGGAAAAACAGATTCTGGTGCAAGTTATAGTTACACAGAGAACAGTGAGAACAGTGATAGCATCACCAATAAATGGCTTATACAACAAGTTCAACTTATAACTTATACAACACTCAAGTGGCTAATACAGTGTAAGCAATAGTCAGTTATCTCTCTAAATGAAGGCAGCCACGGTTTGGAGGGCGGAGGCCTTGTCCTCATGGGTGTGGATTGTCCTGTCATGTTCTTTTCCTCAATTCACTGATCCGCCAGTAATCCGCCATCTGCTGATTGATGCTTGAGGGGCACTATCATGGGACGGTTCAGGATCCTCATGTTGGTTTTCCATGTCCTGTGCTCCTAAGTTATCCAGGAACCGGTGTAGGTCTTCCGGGTCAAACAAAACCCTTGAGTCACCATCTCGTTATACATGAGGGTTCAAAAAGACCATATTTGATGATCATCTGGCACAACCTACGCCTCAGGGAGGGAAAGGTTTTGCGGCGCTCATTAGTCTCTCTCTGGAGAAATCATCGGACAGCCGAATACTATGGCCCTTGGGCACGCGACTCAGCCAGTATCTGCCTCATCTGCTCGTGGCATAGGAAACAGGTATTGAGATGACAGGGTCATGCGTTCGAGTCTGTGGTGGGAGTCCTAAGCGATGAGCACACTGTATCTCCAATGGAAGATCAAAGGCAGCACCTATAACTTTCAGAAGGGCCTCTTTTGGGAACATTGCAGCATTTGGGCCTTCAATTGTTTCTGGGAATCCAAAGAAAAAGGCATTGTCCCTTTGACTGCGGTCTTCCAGGTCAATCAGTTCTTGATCCCTATCCTGCATGGTGTTGAGATTGTCCTCCACTGCCGTTAGTCTTTGGTCCAGTCCTTCTGCTTGTGTGTCAAACCCCACAATGTCTGCTCCTATCAATTTCACCTCATCAATAAGCTTAGAGATATTGGAGTCAGCTGACTGTGGAGATTATCTCCAGGATGCGGTCCATGGTCTCACCTCTTGCAGAGGCTGTTGGAGGCATAGAGGAACCGCTTGCAGGAGGGGGCGTCTCCCTACATGGCCATGGTGCATGGTAGCCTGACAGCAAGACCAGTGGCATTCCAATGAAGAGCTAGCGAGGGTGGTTGCTCCTCAGTGGCCTGTGGTTGAAGGTTAAAGGTAGGTGCCCGCCCGCTGCGACACCTCTGTAAGTTGTCCCTTAGTTCACCCCTGGAGGGACCCAGGAGAGCTTGCCTTATTGCATCTGCTACCTAGGCTTTGGGATTCGGGGGCAGCACTGGGGGTGACAGGCGATGGGTCCTCTGGGCTGGTCTGCAACTCGCTGCAATGTCTGTGATGGATTGCTCCTATCTGGGATGCCAAGAAAAAGAAAAAGTGCTAGTCAGGGAGAAGGAGGATGGGGCGACCAACCTTGGGCTTTGTTGCCCCTTGGGTAGTTCCCACTCTCCGCTGTGTCCCATGGGCCCTGGAGTGTGTAGTTGTCCAATTAGAGGCCCCAAAAGGCATCACACCTCGTCAGCGCGGCAAGCAGGCCCTTGGTCTGCCAGGAGTGCGGCCCACTGATGTTTCGGGGCTGGTACACCACTGCCGTGAGAGAAGGTAGTATGCAAAAAGAACAATTGAAGGACAGAATGCAGAACAATGTCATACATTCACCCCAGTACAGATATCTGGGCTTAATACATTGTTTTCTTTGCTCACCTTCCCATTCCAGTTTGGACCTAGCTATATGCAAATCAGTCTTGACCCTGCGCCCAATGGTAATTAAACAGACTTTGCGGAGCACACAGCTTATACAACGCTATTCAGCAGTATCAAAACCACCAATCCAAACACAATTCAATTGATTTCTAATAATCGTCTTCTTTTAATTCCGTTAATTCCAATCCCTTAGTCCAACACGTTTCACCGTGGTCGGGATAAAACCTACGGCTTCTTCAGAGCTGGAAATAATACAAAATGCATATTTGAAATCACACAGTATAGCATTAATACAGCTGCCATAATACCCAACTTATGACAACCATGTGCAGAGGACTATTCAAACCTCTATTTGTGCAGAGCAAATTCTATATATATGGTCATTTATAATACTTTTCAAGTTTAAGTTATAATGATCAAATAAAAAAAGACATTTCAGTTCATTAAGTTTGAGGACTTGAGTCACTAAATTCGAAATCCAGTAGTGCACAAACTATTGTGAACCCTTTTAAATCTTTTGCCTAAACCCAAGTGCATATTATGTTTATATAACCCATGTGTAGATAAAAAAAAGAATTCATTCACGTCATGTTGGCGCCAATACCTTTGAATTCTCAAATGTTGTCTGTATTTCGAATAAAAATGTAAAAAAAGAAAAACAATGATTATTCTGACGTTAAAGGATACACGAGGCAAGAATATGCTGATTAACAAATATAAACATCAACCGATAATTATTATCGACAAGAATCCTACCTCTGAAAGTATCCTTCCATGTAGTATAATTATCAACGTTTCAGCTCTAAGCAAGAGCAATAATCTGGCTTTTAGTATCCAACCATATGTTATCCACCATTAAAATTTGTCCAAATATCAACGACACTTCCACTCTAGGCAAACCAATAATCAACTTTTTAGTATCAAAGAAACACTTACTCTTCAATCTCTTATTCAAGTACAAACGCATTTTTCGTTTATTTACCTTTTCATCAAATCAGCCTGAGCTCATCCTTTCCAAATACTACTGCATTTAGCTACTATGGCGTCCCACTCATAGCGCCCCAATCTAATATTCCAATTAAAGTCTCCAGGCACCTAAAGATGAATAAAAGAAGTATCATCCATTACTTCGTCCATTTGTAAGCTTCCTGCTATGAAGGCCACACCTGATAAACTAACTACATCTTACCTGTTCGTGCCTTCACGCAAGCGGACCCGAGTACAGGCAAAGAACACCGCCTTCCGGGTTTGCGGAGTTCTTATCGGCCTAAACACCAAGGAAGGACTAAGCCATTCCATTTTAAGCGCCATCTTAGCCCGGTATTACTTGACTTCATTGTATCTCCTTGTATTCCTTGCAGCCTATATTTTAGACTCATATTTCAGTAAAGAAGTACTGAAATTAGGCTCCACAAATCGGTCGAACGTGTATATTCTTATATCCCATGGGTAGTTCCCACTCTCCGTTGTGTCCCATGGGCCCTGGAGTGTGTAGTTGTCCAATTAGAGGCCCTAGAAGGCATCACACCTCGTCAGCGTGGCAAGCAGGCCCTTGGTCTGCCAGGAGTGCGGCCCACTGATGTTTCGGGGCTGGTACACCGCTGTCGTGAGAGAAGGTAGTATGCAAAAAGAACAATTGAAGGACAGAATGCAGAACAATGTCATACATTCACCCCAGTACCCCAGTACAGATATCTGGGCTTAATACATTGTTTTCTTTGCTCACCTTCCCATTCCAGTTTGGACCTAGCTATATGCAAATCAGTCTTGACCCTGCGCCCAATGGTAACAGTCCAGCCTAAAATGCCAGGCCATGTCCTCCATGGACTGGAAACAAGCATCCTAGGATGCTTTCAGCCCTCATCAGCCAGGATAGCTTGACTCCAGTGGCATGGAGAGCACGGGACCCACGCCTGGGCATACCCGTCCCACTCAAAATGATGGATTTAGGCCCAGATCTCTGTACTGGTGTGAATGTATGACATTATTCTGCATTCTGTCCATCAATTGGTCTTTTTGAGTGAGAGAAGGAAGGAGCAGGAGGGGATGTAATGCCACTCGGGGGGGGTGCTGTCCCTCTGCACATGTGTTGTGGCTCTTGAGCAGTGGCAGGGGGAGCCCCTCTGGTCCTCGGACTCGGGCCCGCCAGCTCAGGGTAGAAGTCTGGAAGAGAGCAGCCCAGCAGTCCCACATCAAGGTGAGCGTGGGGTTGAGAAGCGCTTCCTGGAGGTTTTCATGTTGGGCCACGCATGGGGGGACAGCCCCCTTCCTGATAGCGGGACAGTCATAGCTCTGCAGCAAGCACCCAGCCAGGCATGAAAGGCAGGCCCAGCAGGGCGAAGTGATGCACAAGGTACAGAGGGTGGGGTCAGGCTGCAACGCAAGGACCAAGGTTTCCGTCAGGCCTCAAGGCCCGCTCTCCCACCTCATCACCAGCGTATGTTCGCTCCAATGGGGCATACACCAGTTGCAGACCATGAACCGGGGCTGTCCAAAGGGTCAGGCAGCATGCAGGCAGCATAGGATTGGCCCCCACCCACCTCTGGAAGGCCGCTGTCACCACTCAGAGACCCCCTCGGAGTAGAGCTCTCCGTTTAGGTAACCATCTTTGTTTCTGGCCAGACCACGCCTGTGACGTATAGGTTTAAAGTGCAGTGACCTTAGATATAGAGAAACCTAGCACCAGCTTATACAGGCTGCAATGGCAGGCCTGTAGATACAGTTTCTGCTGTTTCCCATGGGTGGCATAATTCATGCTTTAGCCCATGGGGGACCCCTGGTGTACCTATGCCCTGGCTACCTCAGTACCATATACTAGGGACTTATAAGTGTACACTTTAGGGAAGAAAGAAGAGAGATTGGGAACCTAATTAGCAGGACACCAGTCAGACTAGTCAGAAACAGCATAGCACCAGGCAAAGAGTGGGGGAGACCATAACAGAAGATCCTACTTTCCTACAGCATTTATAAAGGAGAACCACCTGTCGATACAATAAACAAACTTCCACCACATTAGCATTAGATAATTAGGATGTGGAGTAAAACAGACAAAAAGAGGCCATGTGGCAATATCAATACTTAAGGGGCCCAAACGAACAAAAGACAGAGGATGGGGTAGAGTGCCATTAAACTAAATCTGAGGAACTTCAAGAACTGCATAAGGATGTTAAGCAGCTGGACCAGCAGCTGGAGTATAAACATGGAAAGAATCATCATTCGCATCCACTGCAGGAAACATAACCCAAATGTAAAACACTTTGTAATGGTATGCTGGATACACTTTGACTAGAAAGAAAATCGGAGGCTCGCATTGGGGACTCCATGCTGCAAAAAATGTTGAGTGAGGGTAACACGGCAATTAGCCAGAATTGAAATTGGCTGCACCATCATAAAAAGAGAATGGAAATGGATGGTAGCACAAAACAGGTTGAAAACATCTTAAATTTCAAGCTTGAGAGCCTACAGCAAAAGGTGAACCCTAAAAACTGAGGATACTGAGCCCTCACACCATAGATGTCTATGGAAAATGGCGCAAGGGTATTGCGGACAAGCACAGGTGCTACTCAGGTGTCCCGCCAATAATTACCAGACCAAACATTGGTGGTGCCATGTTGCAGGGATTCTACAGAGTCACAGAATTATGCTTCCCCCCTCCCCCCTCCCCCCAGCGCCTTGAGACCCTACGGGTGAGTAGTGCGCTCTATAAATGTCATTGATTGATTGATTGATTGATTGTGGTTTTGGGACCTTAGTAGACAGGGACTGGGTCATCCTACTACCTGAGTACCCATGAGCACAGAACTAACTGGTTATTGTGTCTCACTTGCCTTCCTACTCACTCACAGAGGAACAAGTGATTAGACACTCCATAACACAATACTCCCAACCCTCTCAGTAATCACGTTTACAGGAAACACATTTTTACTCTCACACATGTACTTGTCCACAATAGGATCTGACAGAGACACAAAAAAATTAAAAATGTTTATTTGAACTATTAGTATGCAGTATACATCCCACAACTAATAGGGAAATGCCAGACAAAAATATGGTTAGCATAGCAAGTAATCCGTAAATCATAATTGAAGCTGTCATTATATACGACAAAGTAGCCTAACCTCCTTCCCCTTTTACAGAAGTGAAATTATTACATGTCATAAGATCTGTAGGTGTTAGCAGCAGACCCTGTTCCCCAGTATACACAGATGAAAGTTCTACATCCAATATGCTTGCCACAATATTGTCCATGGAAAGGGCCCTCTCCAAATGTGTATTACCTATCTGTGCATACCTATATGACAAAAGTACGTGTTCCCAAACAATAGCTGCATTTGGATTTTGCCTAGGTGCTAGGGACCAACCAGAACAGAATTACAGGGGGCATTATTGTTCGACCTTATCTACATGTGCAGTCTAAATCCCAGGAAAAGATCATAGGGCAAAACAACAGCATGTTTTCTATGAAATTACGCTGTGGCACAAAGCAAAATATGCCTTTAATGTAATGTGTGCAAAGCAGAGGACAGTCGGCAACGTGCTCGTGCTGACATAGGGAAAGCGACAACGGGCCTGCACAGGACTTATGACAATATTACCCTCTTTTAGAGTGAGCAAGGGCACTTGTCAGGGATTTCCCATTTCCCCACTGCTCTTTGCCCTGGCAATGGAGCCGCTGGCCCAGCAGCTTTGTCAGGGATGGAAAGCATGGAAAGTTCCACTAGGCAATGAGGTACACATAGTATCCATTGATGCAGATTATATGCTGCTCTATATTCAGTATATTTGCGGGGGAATTCCAGACATTTCTGAGATACTAGCAGATTTCCAGAGTGTGTTGAGTTTGGTCGTTAACTGGGCCAAGTCTTTTGATTTTCACCTTTGTGCGGACTATCCCACACAAGAGGGTATGGCAGGAGACCATAGGGTGAGCTGGGAGCTTCTTGTGTTTTGGTACTTTGGGATCTGTAACTATGATGATGCAGACAATCTTACTGTGGAAATATGACCAAGGCCATATCCTTCTTGAATCCACAGATGGATTTTTGGAGCAATCTCCCAATTACAGTCCAATGATGTGTACAACTTTTCAAGATGGTAATGCTCCCCCACATGTGTTTTTTTTCTTTCCATCACCTAGTGTTGGCTGAGCCTCGTGCAAACTTCAGGGAGTTAGGAACCATGGTGGGAGGGTTCATCTGGAATGGGGGCAGGAGAAGTATGGCTCTGCGGAGGGTGAAGCTACCGGTGGGAAAGTATTTCCTGGGTATGCCACATTTTAAAAATGTTTTGTGGTAGCACCACTGCAATGGCCAGCGTGATGTTTGGCTGGGAGGCAGTTGGACAAAGTGGTCAGGTTACCAACAAGCAGGGCACAGGCAACAACAGGATCGATGTTGCTCCCTGGAGGGCAGATCCCCCGTGGAGCTGACAGTCTCATGAAAGTGGCTTATTGGAGCTATGAGAAGTGCCTGAGGCTACTAACGTTACAACAAACAAATGATGGACGGAATGCTGACAATGCAGACATTCTCCCCCAGTCAAGAGATCTGGGTTAAATCCATCGTTCTTTTGCCCACTACGCCACCCCAGTTCAGACATGGCCATATGCAAATCAGTCTTGACCCTGTGCCTCATGTGAACAGTCCAGCCCGAACTGCCAAGCCATGTCTTCCCTGGACCGGAATCAAGCATCCTAGGACCGGTTTCTGGCTATCAGCCGTCATCAGCCAGGATAGCTTGACTCCAGTGGCGTAGTGAGCACGGGTCCCACGTCTGGGAATACCCATCCCACTTAGGGCGAAAAGCGTTACAACAAACAAATGATGGACGGAATGCTGACAATGCAGACATTCTCCCCCAGTCAAGAGATCTGGGTTAAATCCATCGTTCTTTTGCCCACTACGCCACCCCAGTTCAGACATGGCCATATGCAAATCAGTCTTGACCCTGTGCCTCATGGGAACAGTCCAGCCCGAACTGCCAAGCCATGTCTTCCCTGGACCGGAATCAAGCATCCTAGGACCGGTTTCTGGCTATCAGCCGTCATCAGCCAGGATAGCTTGACTCCAGTGGCGTAGTGAGCACGGGTCCCACGTCTGGGAATACCCATCCCACTTAGGGCGAAAAGCGTTACAACAAACAAATGATGGACGGAATGCTGACAATGCAGACATTCTCCCCCAGTCAAGAGATCTGGGTTAAATCCATCGTTCTTTTGCCCACTACGCCACCCCAGTTCAGACATGGCCATATGCAAATCAGTCTTGACCCTGTGCCTCATGGGAACAGTCCAGCCCGAACTGCCAAGCCATGTCTTCCCTGGACCGGAATCAAGCATCCTAGGACCGGTTTCTGGCTATCAGCCGTCATCAGCCAGGATAGCTTGACTCCAGTGGCGTAGTGAGCACGGGTCCCACGTCTGGGAATACCCATCCCACTTAGGGCGAAAAGCGTTACAACAAACAAATGATGGACGGAATGCTGACAATGCAGACATTCTCCCCCAGTCAAGAGATCTGGGTTAAATCCATCGTTCTTTTGCCCACTACGCCACCCCAGTTCAGACATGGCCATATGCAAATCAGTCTTGACCCTGTGCCTCATGGGAACAGTCCAGCCCGAACTGCCAAGCCATGTCTTCCCTGGACCGGAATCAAGCATCCTAGGACCGGTTTCTGGCTATCAGCCGTCATCAGCCAGGATAGCTTGACTCCAGTGGCGTAGTGAGCACGGGTCCCACGTCTGGGAATACCCATCCCACTTAGGGCGAAAAGCGTTACAACAAACAAATGATGGACGGAATGCTGACAATGCAGACATTCTCCCCCAGTCAAGAGATCTGGGTTAAATCCATCGTTCTTTTGCCCACTACGCCACCCCGGTTCAGACATGGCCATATGCAAATCAGTCTTGACCCTGTGCCTCATGGGAACAGTCCAGCCCGAACTGCCAAGCCATGTCTTCCCTGGACCGGAATCAAGCATCCTAGGACCGGTTTCTGGCTATCAGCCGTCATCAGCCAAGATAGCTTGACTCCAGTGGCGTAGTGAGCACGGGTCCCACGTCTGGGAATACCCATCCCACTTAGGGCGAAAAGCGTTACAACAAACAAATGATGGACGGAATGCTGACAATGCAGACATTCTCCCCCAGTCAAGAGATCTGGGTTAAATCCATCGTTCTTTTGCCCACTACGCCACCCCAGTTCAGACATGGCCATATGCAAATCAGTCTTGACCCTGTGCCTCATGGGAACAGTCCAGCCCGAACTGCCAAGCCATGTCTTCCCTGGACCGGAATCAAGCATCCTAGGACCGGTTTCTGGCTATCAGCCGTCATCAGCCAGGATAGCTTGACTCCAGTGGCGTAGTGAGCACGGGTCCCACTTAGGGCGAAAAGCGTTACAACAAACAAATGATGGACGGAATGCTGACAATGCAGACATTCTCCCCCAGTCAAGAGATCTGGGTTAAATCCATCGTTCTTTTGCCCACTACGCCACCCCAGTTCAGTGCATTTGTCACCCCGAGTGGGAAGGGTATGCTCGGACGTGAGTCCCTTGCTCTCCATGCCACTGGAATCAGGCTATCCTGGCTGACGAGGGCTGAAAGCCCGAAACCGGTCCTAGGATGCTTGTTTCCAGTCCAGGGAGGACCTGGCTTGGCAGTTCGGGCTGGACTGTTCCCATGGGGCACAGGGTCAAGACTGATTTGCATATGGCTGGGTTCAAACTGGAATGGCATGGTGAGCAAAAAACCGATGGATTTAGGCCCAGATCTCTGTACTGGGGTGAATGTATGACATTGTTCTGCATTCTGTCCATCAATTGTTGTTTTTGCATTTGTCACCCCGAGTGGGAAGGGTATGCTCAGACGTGAGTCCCTTGCTCTCCATGCCACTGGAATCAGGCTATCCTGGCTGACGAGGGCTGAAAGCCCGAAACCGGTCCTAGGATGCTTGTTTCCAGTCCAGGGAGGACCTGGCTTGGCAGTTCGGGCTGGACTGTTCCCATGGGGCACAGGGTCAAGACTGATTTGCATATGGCTGGGTTCAAACTGGAATGGCATGGTGAGCAAAAAACCGATGGATTTAGGCCCAGATCTCTGTACTGGGGTGAATGTATGACATTGTTCTGCATTCTGTCCATCAATTGTTGTTTTTGCATTTGTCAATCCGAGTGGGAAGGGTATGCTCAGACGTGAGTCCCTTGCTCTCCATGCCACTGGAATCAGGCTATCCTGGCTGACGAGGGCTGAAAGCCCGAAACCGGTCCTGGGATGCTTGTTTCCAGTCCAGGGAGGACCTGGCTTGGCAGTTCGGGCTGGACTGTTCCCATGGGGCACAGGGTCAAGACTGATTTGCATATGGCTGGGTTCAAACTGGAATGGCATGGTGAGCAAAAAACCGATGGATTTAGGCCCAGATCTCTGTACTGGGGTGAATGTATGACATTGTTCTGCATTCTGTCCATCAATTGTTGTTTTTGCATTTGTCAATCCGAGTGGGAAGGGTATGCTCAGACGTGAGTCCCTTGCTCTCCATGCCACTGGAATCCGGCTATCCTGGCTGACGAGGGCTGAAAGCCCGAAACCGGTCCTAGGATGCTTGTTTCCAGTCCAGGGAGGACCTGGCTTGGCAGTTCGGGCTGGACTGTTCCCATGGGGCACAGGGTCAAGACTGATTTGCATATGGCTGGGTTCAAACTGGAATGGCATGGTGAGCAAAAAACCGATGGATTTAGGCCCAGATCTCTGTACTGGGGTGAATGTATGACATTGTTCTGCATTCTGTCCATCAATTGTTGTTTTTGCATTTGTCACCCCGAGTGGGAAGGGTATGCTCAGACGTGAGTCCCTTGCTCTCCATGCCACTGGAATCAGGCTATCCTGGCTGACGAGGGCTGAAAGCCCGAAACCGGTCCTAGGATGCTTGTTTCCAGTCCAGGGAGGACCTGGCTTGGCAGTTCGGGCTGGACTGTTCCCATGGGGCACAGGGTCAAGACTGATTTGCATATGGCTGGGTTCAAACTGGAATGGCATGGTGAGCAAAAAACCGATGGATTTAGGCCCAGATCTCTGTACTGGGGTGAATGTATGACATTGTTCTGCATTCTGTCCATCAATTTTTGTTTTTGCATTTGTCACCCCGAGTGGGAAGGGTATGCTCAGACGTGAGTCCCTTGCTCTCCATGCCACTGGAATCAGGCTATCCTGGCTGACGAGGGCTGAAAGCCCGAAACCGGTCCTAGGATGCTTGTTTCCAGTCCAGATAGGACCTGGCTTGGCAGTTCGGGCTGGACTGTTCCCATGGGGCACAGGGTCAAGACTGATTTGCATATGGCTGGGTTCAAACTGGAATGGCATGGTGAGCAAAAAACCGATGGATTTAGGCCCAGATCTCTGTACTGGGGTGAATGTATGACATTGTTCTGCATTCTGTCCATCAATTGTTGTTTTTGCATGAGGCTACTAACGAACATGATCCTGCACTCCCCGTGTGTTAGTCTGCACTTCCTACCATAGTTCTATACAAGCATTGTTAGTGAAGGACTGATCACATTGAATGACACGGGATTGAGCTCAGTGGGAGACTTATTCATGGTCACGGAGCTCACACCCTTTGGCCAGTTGCAGGAAGATCATGACATTCCGGTGGACTATTTCTTGGCACATAGAACACAAATAGCTGAGATCAAACACCTTTCTGAGGGTCACAGAAACCTAACCGGAGCATAACCTACTAACCCACACCCTGCACGTCTTGGATGCAGGCCACAAACTGGAGAGCTTGTTTGTTAATGTCTTGGCACACACAATGACTTACACTCGGTCACCTTTTTTGCTGGAAATGGGACATTTATATAGGATGAGGCTTCAAGGCGAAGGAGTAGTAATTCACTATGCACTACTGATGTGAAGTATCTCGTAATGTCAAACTCCAGTACATTCAATTACACATCCTGCACAGGGCATGTCTCACCCCAGCTGTCCTACACCAAAGCGTGTGTCCTCCCCTCTGTGTCCATGATGTCATGCACCTATTTAGGATTTGATACATATGTTCTGGGCATGGCTGGATGCAACAAACCTGTGGTCCAGAGTCACAGACATACTTGACACTGTGACAGGTTGGGTCAACCTCCTTCCATTGGAGGGGACGCTGCTAGGGATATTCAGGCAGATGAGGACTCAAAAGGCATCCAGTTGAATCATAGATTTCCCAATGCTTAAGGCACTCTAGGCCATTTGCCTGCATTGGAAGGCCACTGCACTCCCAACACTGCAACACACAGGTACAGTGACTCTCTAATGGGGTAGGGATGAGGCAACTGCACTGCACAGGGAGGGAGTTGTGTACCTCCACATAATTGCAATTGCTAACCTGTAGCAAAACTTGTTACAGGACTTACAGGATACACAGGAAGAGCCACTGGATGGGTGAGGGATTTTTAAGAGCCAGGCTTACAGACACGTGGTCATGGACCTATCAGAGGTGGTCCTGACAATGCTAGATGAAGCAGTTGCTCTATCATGTGAGGAAGGCTGGGTACCTGACATCTCCTTCATTCACAGAGAGGGGGGTCTTAGAATCCACATATGCTAAAATGGCAACTGTTAACAATGGTTGTTTTACTAGATGCCACGGTCTCACCCCATCTGTCTGGACTGTGAGGTACCTGGGATGCTGACCATCTAAATGCCCAGGATCCCTCTTTGATTGTCTATCTTTTTATGGTTTTAGAGTTGTTCAATATTGAAACAAATGTTCCTGCTGTGGTATACTTGACTCAGTGATGAATGTTTGTTATGCACAGCTGACTGGATTTGCATTGTCTGCTTAATAAAAAACGATTTACATCCATACAAATATTTTCCCAAGACATGATCATCAGATGAAAGTAAGAGATTGAATTTGATGTTAAAATGTTGTGTGCAGCTGCATGCTTTCACCCATATTCTACCAAACGCAATTCCTTGTGTCTTTATTTTCTACTTTAGAATTTTTTTGAGATGTGTGTCTTCCTTTTCAAAGATTCTGGACCATGAACCATCCTTTATGTGCCTGCAGAATTCAAGCCTCCTCAGTGTGGACTGTTATTACTCTAGACCTTTATTGAGAAACGTAGTTCTAAATGGTTTATTTTGAGACCATGTCCTGACTAAACAAGTAGGGATACTAGATAATGCCCCTGGGGCTGGCCTCTGTAAACAGTGGTGGTGGAATACCGTAGGTCGACCAGGCATATGTAAACCTGGCCTGACAAAGCATACTGATCCACGAGATAGTTGTGGCACAATGTATTGGAGTAAGGTCTGCATGATGGGGATTGTATGGTAGGGATTACAATGTCTGAAATGGGCTGGATGCTTTTTTATTTATTTTTTATTTATATACATTATTTATATATATATATATATATATTATTATTTATTTAGTTTGTTTTTTATTACTGACACACTCATGATCCCATGCTGGTTGCGACTCCATATACTGACCAGGCTACCTGCCCTGCAGTGAGGCTGCGATCATGAAGACTGGAGGCTCTGGTGGATGCCTGCTCTGACACTGCTAAACTCATCAGGACACAGGATCCGAGACTGTCGAATGGGCTCATGGCGGAGTGACAGGTCAGGCTGGACAATATTAGTCAGTTTAGTGTTTTGAATCATGTATTAATCTATCAAAAATTAGTGCCTCAGATTAAGAAAGTTTAAGATTAAAAACGAGCTAGGCCTAGCTTTTGTATAAATTAGGTGGATGTATTGTATTTACACTTGACAGATATGCCATATATTTTGATATCATTTTAATGCTGTATTTATATATATTCTTGAATGCAAACACAAGGAGATGATGGATGGAGCGCTGTAACTTTTCAGACACTCACCCCCAGTCACAGTTCTAGGTTGAATCCATCATCGTTCTTTAGCTCACTTTGCCACCCCAGTTCTGACCCAGCCATATGCAGATCAGTCTTTACCCTATGCCTCATGGGAACAGTTCAGACTGAAGTGCCAAGCCAGGTCTTCCCTGAACCAGAAACAAGCATCCTGGGACCAGTTTCAGGGTAACACCCCTCATCAGCCAGGCTAGGTTGAATCCAGTGGCAAAGTGAGCAAGAGTCCTATGTCTGGGCTCAATAGCTGCACAGCAGATGTCTTAGGAGGCATAATACAATACATTTCAGACTTAAAATTCTCCCCTTCCACCTGCCCCGACAAGGTGGATAGACCAACACAAACGGCACATCTGAAATAAGTATCATATTAGGGTGGGTGGTTCTAGGGCTGGAACTTGCTCCGATCGACTCCATTCACCTATTCTGAGAGCATCCAGGGTGCGATTTCCAATCAGACTCGGAGGAACTGTGTCGCTTGGTAAGCAATGTATTTTTTGGCATCATAATACCATGGTGCGTTCGGAGCGACCGCCTCTGAAGCTATAACGGTCGGACCCAACAGGCCCACAGAGGCACTTCCGACTGACATCGTAATCGGCACCAAGGTGTGTTTTCCTTTGCCCACTCAATCACCTCTTAGTATTTTACTCCTTTATTTGTTCTGTCCCAGACTACCAAAAAATTGAAAAATCCATTCTCTGCCTGTGTCACATTTTTATGGCTATGTGAAGTGATTAATAAATAAATGTAATGGTTTTTATAACATATTTATGCCTTTCTACATTTTTCCCTTTCAACTTTCGTCAACTATAGTAACTGAATACGCCAAAGCTTAGGCAAATGATGATGATCAGTGACACCCCATGATTCTATAGCAAACACTATACATACCCGGTATAGTCCCTCTAACTTACCTTGAAGTAGAGTTAGGTACATTTTCTTCCTTTACTGCCAAGCAAATGAGTAAGTTGGAAATAATTTGTGGTGGAGTCTTAGGGCTGGATGGAAATTGGGATTTAGAGCCTGATGTCAAGTTTGGTGGATAGAATAATCTGTGACAAACATGCCAAATCCAATCTATATATCCTGTTCCTTTCCACTTGGTGCAGTGCATTATTTTTCCAACGGTCTACTTACAGCAGATACGATTTCCACATTTTATATATTAGATGTGCGATGTAGTATCTTATATATTGTTCATCTGCCTCTTTGGAGTCAGGGGAGAATTTGAAAGGCATTTGGAGAACAGCAGGGCCATTGGAATTAAGTAAGATAATTGTCCATTACCGCAGACACGGCTGCAAACTGCAAAGAGTAGCAAAGTACAAGACATGCTAGCTAGCATGCCTCCATTCATTTAACAACGTGTACTGCATAGTGCCTAATGCTTCAAACATTAACCCCTTTGGCGCTGCTTGAATTCTCCCGCTGGGCGGGAGACTTAAAGTGCGGTGCGGGGTTTGGAGGGCCCCCAGCTGTGCTCCACACATGCCCACCATGACATATGATGGCCAGGGGCCGTCCTCAGCACCGAAGCGGTTAATGAGAGGTATTTTATTTTGATATTTCCACACAAAGTGTCTGTTTATTTTTTTTACTAGCAAAGCCTATAAAGTAACCAATAATATATATATTTTTTTAATCTGGTGTTATTCTGCCTTAATTCTTTACAGACAGAGAGTCAGCAATGTTTATGTGAGGCATGTATGGGTAAAAAATGACCCAATGGACCTAGGGGACAAGTAGTATACTGTGCCACTACTTCATTTTAAACAAGTGTTTGCACAGAGCATTGTTTACTATTTGTTTTTTTTCTATTTGTTTTTTCTTGATATACACTCCTGCTGGTCGAACACCACCACCGACATGGCAGGAGATAGAGGTCTGGCTGTGGAAGCAGAGTCTGGAGACTATACAGGCAGAATACCGCCAGCTAGTGGCCCTGGATGCCCTGGAGGAGGTGGCGGAGGCAGAAGCATCTAACTCTGCCCCAGTTCCACTGGCCAGCTGGAGCCTCCTGGCCAATACATTGCCAGCAGTCCTGCTACTGCCAGCTGTCAGGGCCCTTAACCGCCACTGGCTCAGACCATCAATTCCAGTGCTGCCTGCTGCAGCGGATGGAGCAATCTGAATACAGGATGGCCCGGATGAAACAGAGCCTTGATAGCCTTTGGACCCACATAGATAAAGCCCTTGTCTAGTCCTTTTTTAATTTTCTGATTTGGTGGGAGGGTCTTTTGCTGTGGGTAGAGAGGGGAAATTGAAAATTGAGTTGGGACCCATATTTTTTACTTTTTTGTATAGTTTTCTTTGGACAGTGGTCATAGATTGGGCATGGGTCAATTTGTTTGAGGAGAGTGATGGGGAGAAGGTTGCCTTTTTTGTTGATAAAAAGAAAGGGAAATAAATACTTTATTATAATTTATGCTGGTAGTAGTGTTTTGTGTTTTAATTTGCCTTTGCACTGCTTCCTTTTTGCACAGCCTATCTTTTTTTAATCTGCTTATCAAAGTATATACCGGTTAGTTATAGTTAGTTATATGCCCTTGTCTTACTACCCTATGTAAATATCTTGAGCATTAGTGGGTATGCTGCCACGACCTGTATTGCCTACAATGACCTAGATAAGCAATTACTTATGCGCAGTAGAAGTTAGTTACTTACTAACTAAATAGTTCACTTAACTCAATAGTTCTTTAAATTGATTAGATGAAGTGATGGCTGCTACCTATTTCAATCTTTTGTGGAAATATGGATTTTTCTGGTCAGTTATGTCCCCTATCTTGGACCCCAACGGTTCTATGTGCATGTTACAAGTACATGTATGTTCCCTCCAGTTCCAGTTATGAAGACGCAAATACATGTGCGTCCACCGTTAACATGTCCTCTGTTGATCCGCCATGAATGGGCCGGATATTCCATTCCTAAGTACGAAAGGCCACCGCCTTTATATGGTTCACTTATGCCATTTTACAGTCCAGGCAAGTAGGCCCTGATTCTGTCATCAAGCTTTTCTTGCTTTCTGTCTCTGAAGCTCCAGTCCGAGCCTGCATCTGTGACCATGAACTTTGTCTCATCCTCTGCGCGGCTCACGATGCCCGACATCAGCTTGCTGCCTGCCAAGAACTGTATTTCACCTTCGGAAATTATCTGCTCCGCTCCCTGCCCAATGCATTCCTGTCTAGTAGTTTAAGTAAACATTCTTCCAGCTACCGAGCAAAAGGCCCGGCTTCTCTGTCCTCATGCAAGTAATTCATAGCCCTGTTACCATGGAATATTCCTACCCCCTCGCATTTAGTGTAGACACTTAGACGCTTGTACACGCACTCACAGTCAGTATAGAATAGATTTTGTTCGAGAGACCTTTCTTTTTGGATAACACAGTTCTTTAAACATAGGATATTAGATATGATTTGGGATTAGGTTGACATAACCCCAGACTTTTGTCTCCACATGTAGAGCTAAATGTCAAGTCCCTTTCTCCCTCTAGTTGCACGTCTATCACACGTCATGCGACTGCGCACGCATCTCTGCCAAATATTTCTGCTGACATTGCAGGATCCTCTAGGTATCCACCCACACATGACAAATTACCCATTATCATCAAGTGGACGCCCACATGGACGCACACCTTCACGCCTACTTACACGCCCACATGCTCTTATCTCATTCTCTCTTGCTCTTTTGCTTACGTACAATTGAGAAATGTATATATACTGTACTCTGTGAATAATGTTTTGAGAATATTGAGAATACTTTTGAGCCCCTTTCCAGATCCAATTTTGGTGATGGAAATATTCTCCCTTTGACTCGAGTTATTGGAATAAATCCCTTTATGAACCTGATACCACAGACTCAGCCTCTTGCTTTATGCATGATCTTATTTATATTTTAAAAGTCTGAGAGCGTAATATTTTATTTACCACATAATGGCGCCCGAACAGTTTAATCTCTTTCCCCACACGCCGGAGATGAAGGTCCAGTTTTGCCCCCTTCCATAGCCGTGATGGACTTCAAGCGCGCACGTCGCGGGTCTTCCCGCCAACTCCCTCAGGCCAACGAAGGGGACAGACTGCGACCAGGCATCCATACGAGGCGGTGAGGAACGCAGATTGTCCTACCCAGAGCCCACCTGCGAGAGAGCTGTGTCCGAGGTATACAGAGGCCCACCAGATTCCGAAGTTCCGAAGTATCCAGGTCACGAGTAGAGTCCAGTCCAGTCCGGTCCAGTCCAGTCCAGTTCAGTTCCGAGGCCTTCCGTTCCGAGCTACCCGGTGAGTACCATTACTGGGGAGGCGTTCTGGCGTGCACATAAGTTGTGCCGGTCCAGACGGGTTTGGGTACACAAATCCGGTCTGCACTGTTTTAGCAGTGTATCTGTACTGTTTAGCAGTATATCTAGTATATCAAGTATATAAATTCAGAATAATTTCCGTTAATGTCGAGAATTATGTTTTATGATTAAAGTTTTCTTAGATCATCAATAGCATCGCTGTTCATTAAATGTTAAATGTTAAATGTATTGATATGTCCTGCATATTGTGGTATGAATGACTGTTCATTATTGTGTTTTATTGTATTAAGTTTGGTCAAAACCAAGTATCAGATCAGTTCTCAATATGCCGCTCTTTTCGAAACTAAGACAGATCACAACTAGAAAAGGGGTACTCGAAGAAGCTGTTCCCATTCCTCCTAGGGACACTCCAGGGTACTTCATGTATCATAAACATGGCCTAGACGCCATATTATTTCTTGATCTATGGGTAGACTACACTAAGGAATTACCAGAAAGTCAGAGGTGGCCCGCAGTTGGGACATGGGATGCAGATTGCATCATGAGAGTAGAAGAAGAATTATGGAAAAAGATAGCCAGACAGTAACAGAAAGATGCCATTGAATTATGGCGTAAAGAATAGCATAGACGCACAGAGTAAGCGCTCAGAAAAGAAGAGAAAAGTAGGGAGGATTCAGACAAAGCCCGAGAAAACGTGTTAGTTGAGGAAGGTATCCGAGTAAAAGCAGAACAAGTAGATGGACAACGAAACACTCTTATGAAAGAGTAATTTTTGAAAAGTTTAGCTTGAAAAAAAAAAAAAAAAAAAAAAAAAGAATTGTGGGTATTTCGAATTTGCAAATTGTTCAAGAATACAGGTTTGTGTTCTTGGTGGTCCAGTGAGCCAATGTGCTGGGTCAAGTCGGTGAGATTATGACCCCCTGAGTGCAAATTGTATGTAAAAATAATTTTTCAATTGAACAAATTATTGCAGTTTTTATGGAATTGAGTAGTCTTTTTGTCTTTGACAGCTTCAGAGTGAGGAGAAGGTGGGGGCTGTGTAGAGCAGTATGTGATACAGAAATCGGAGACAGATTCTGACCTTGTAGCCAGTGTAGGTGGGGGCCAGTGAGAGGAGCAGAACAGAGGCACTGCTTAGAAAGCTTCTCTGACATCGCATCTGTGTAATGCCTGCAGCCGGAACAACAAAAAAAAGTTGGCTGGCAGCCCAGGCTCAGGCCGCGCTGAGGGGCTATTTTTAGCTTCTCTGATAAGACAGGGCAGCTGAGAAATGTAAGTCGAGAAAGATTCCCTTGTTCTATTCTGTGCAAAACGAGTGCCCCGAGGAAATGTCTATGGAGAAGATTTGTTTTATTTTTTAGCAAATGCTATATTGCTTCTGGCCAGAAAGTAAAATGTTGCTCTTGCTTGGAATTTTAAGGGCTATGTGCCTATATAAAAACGATTTTCAAATTCAGACATTTTTGAATTGTGGCCACAAGCTGCCACCAGTTGCATTGGATAAATGATCCAGTGGTTAAAAGTCTGTGAGGAGAGATGAGAGGTGCGTCTTCGTCTGGGACATTAGGGTACATTGTGTTGACGAAGATGCATAGCTCATTTTTATAAAAGAAACCAAACAGGTTCGTGTGTTCTTCGTTTTTGATTATTATTGCTGATTCTGTTTTTATAAAAGAAAACAAACAGGTTCGTGTGTTCTTCGTTTTTGATTATTATTGCTGATTCTGTGTGTCAGACTTGACACGGTGATTTCAGATGGGGGTGTATAGGGCAGGTAAATGAATTATTGATTATAAGCCTGACAAATTAAGCAGGCCAGAATGTTCGCCTCTGAGCTGTAGGTACTGTAATTGCGCATCGCTGCTCATTTATATATGTTAGTGCAATTGTCTATGCTTTCTGTGCTTGGTATACTGATGGCTTGGCATATGTATTTTATATATGTTTTGTTTTTGTGTTGTATTGACCAGTCTGTTTAGCGTTTAATACCAAGTTCTCCTGTGCAAGTACAGAGATAGTCGTGACGACGGCGATCTTTGCACAGCGCTTGGCTGGAACTTGTTCACAATTACTAAATTTCACAGACGTGATATTACCTTTATCATGCTGTCAAAATAGCAGACAACACGTTATCAGTGTATGTCTAATTGGTGTTGGAGATGAATGAAATAAAAGGAAAAATTATGCAAGACTAAAATATGTTTCACATGACTGCCTTTCTCTTATAGACAGGCAGCCTCGGTCATATGTTTCCAGATTGGACATTAAGGAACAATTATGATCTGTGCACTCGCATCTTAACTCTTGAAGGCCTGTTTTAAATAAGGACTGCCACCACAGAGTGACAAATGAGGCTCGGTATTTAGGGTAATGAGAAAATATCTGACAGGATTTCCTTTTTAAAGTTTGCTTTAGTAAGCTCATTCTTGTAAGTGGTGGCCCCAAAAGTTGACCTGTTTTTGAATTAGGCTATTTATTGTATAGATGGAAATTATTGCAAAATGACTGATTTCTTTAGCAGATAAATTATTAATTATCAACATTAACAACTGTTCTTAAACTTGGTTTTCCGAATATTTAGGTAATTTAGCATTCCTATTAGGGCCTACTAGCATTAATATTGACTTCAGGTTGGTGTAGGTTCATGTAATAGGGACATTTGCATATGAGATGTCATTTGGCTAGCTTATGAGCTAACACAATGAGGTTTGTACATTAATTTGAAGGATTTCTCGCCGTTTCAAATACGCTGTGTATCTCCTATAATTTTGCTTACGCCCAGTAGCTACACACAGGGATTAATAGTGTTGACAAGACGCAGGGTTTGATAGTGTTTGACAGCAGTGAAATCTGTTTCAGATTTCCTCCTGTCAAAAAGGGGGGGAAGGAGGAGAATATTGGCTTTCTGCTGGCCCCTGAGGAGGTTCGCTTCCCGCTAGCCCCTTAAGAAATTAAGCCCCTTAGAAATTAGCCCCCTTAGAAATTAAGTCGAGGAAATAGGTATGGTGCTTTCCCCTTTTTCTCATGTTTTATTGTGATCTTTCAGGGGAATTAGTTGTGGGCACCGGAACGTATTCAATTGATTTCTGGTTTTCCCCAGCCCAAGACACAAAAAGACTAAAGTCCTCAAGAACACACTGTGGCATTTAAAGAATTAAAGAGAGCTTTATGTCAAGCACCAGTTTTAGCAAACCCTGATTACAACAAATCGTTTATGCTTTTTGTGACAGAGAGGGCTTCGGAAAACTCTGACAGTACAAGTACCACACGCAGTAGAGGTTCTCTTGAACCGGACACAAACACAACACCTGACTGTAGCTAGACTGACAGGCTATGAGCCAACGTTATTTCAACCACACATAGAGATCAGACGATGCAACATACTGAATCCTGCTACCCTTTTGCCCTCCAGTACAGAAAGCGTTTCACCACACGACTGTGTTGAAGTAATACATACCGTGACTAAACCAAGACAAGACTTGACAGACGTTGCACTCCCAGACCCCGACCTAACACTATAAGTTGACGGCTCATGCATGAGGACAGGGGCGGGAGAATTAGTGGCAGCATATGCAGTGACTACTGATACTGTAATAATAGAGACTAAAAGAATAGACATATTGTCAGCACAAGCAGCAGAGCTCATCGCCCTGACACAAGCGTGCATAAGAGCTAAGCACCTGAGAGTAAACATTTACACCGATTCTCTGGCGAGAAAGAGGTTTCTTGACCTCTCATGGGGCCAAGATACAGCATGGCCCCCATATTCAAGCCCTACTGGAAGCAATACATTTACCAACAGCCATAGCTATCCTAAAATGTAAAGCACATACTAGAGCCACAGATACCATTTCCCAAGGCAATGATCTGGCAGACCGAACAGCTAAACAGACAGCTCAGACCCCACTAGACATGACAAAGTTACAGGTTCAATAAGTGTCCAAAGCCATGACAGTTAGGGATCCTTCCAAGGATGTACAAGACATACAGACACATGCTACTATGGACGAATTAAAGAAATGGTCGGAACAAGGAGGGGTACTGACTGATCAGGGTTTCTTTCTGATTCAATGGTACAAATAATCATAAATACCGCACATAGTCCTGCACACTTAGGAGAGAAAGCAATGATAGATAGCTTACAGAATATATGGTTCAACAAGCACCTGCGTGCAGCAGCGAAACAAAAGGTCAGAACATGTATGATCTGTTGCCAATTCAATCCAGGTAAAGGCATTCCGATGGAACAAGGTGGATTCCATCCACCTGACCACCCTTTTGAAGTGCTCCAAATGGATTATATCCAAATGAACAGATGTAGAGGTTACAAATATGTCCTGGTACTAATGAAGCAGGTGTCCCTTCTGTTAGGGTATACCTGGAAATTCCATTGTGTGCGACATCCTGAAGCAGCAGGCCTTGTAGAAAGACATAATCAGATATTAAAATTTGCGCAGACAAAGGTGTAGATTGGATGGTAGCCCTGCCGGTTGCCCTCTTTTTCATGCGAATGGTAGCTCATTCTAGAACAGGCTTATCTCCCTATGAAGTGGTCTTTGGTAGACCACCAAATACGTGGGGCACTCCAATGCCTAAAAGATTACTGATGTTAATAGTAACATGCTGACAGATTACCTGGCTTCCTTGATGTCTGCACTACTCTCTTGTTGTTCGCAGGTTGCTGCCGCCTTCCCTGACAACACCCAGGTCAAAGAATACTCCATCGCTCCTGGATGAAAGGCGCCAAAGTCAGTGCTCTGGACCACGGGGACGGCCGTTAAAGTCAAAGTGCACCTTCACCACTCTTTTACAAAGGAAAAAGACTTTAAACTTGGATTTTGGATTTTGAACACCATTTTCTAGAGGAGACTCCCCAGAAGTTTCCACAAAGCTAAACTTTGATCTAAGAAGTCAGAACCCGTTTGATCAATTAAGTCCACTAGGTGGTGAAGCGGTTGAACATGTATTCTGGCTTGCATAAGATCTTGGACAATAACATTGATATAAAAAAAAAAAGAGAGCAAGATGTGCATCACGATAATATGTATCAGCTTAATACTACATGCTATTTTTCCTCCTATTGCCTCACTCTTATACTCCTCCACTAATGATACCATAAAGCACACATTTAGTGATCTGCCATCCTATGAGCTATCATATCGACTTGCCTTACGCAACAATACCTTTATTCAGATGCTGCACCATTCACATCAGACTAGCAATGCTACAGACTGCTGGGTCTGTGGCCGACTCCCCCCCTATCAGAACTATAAGGGAGTTTTGCCCCTCTTTCTCTATCCGTTCACACACAATGGCTCCTGTGGAGCATGGTTTAGTTTGATTAATTCCCTAGATTCGAATTCCGCAGTTTATCAAGACAACTGGGTATGGGGAAACCTGAGCTTAGTTTTGCTTAAAGTCTGCTACCCTAACAAGGAGGGACTTCCCAAAAGAACAGGAACTGATCTAAGAAATGAAGTATATGGATTAGGTAATTTTACACTTAACCTCATGATCCTGAACGTTGAATCTGAAGCTACACCAATCTTGCCCGCCATGTCCGTATTCCCAGTAAAAGGGGAATTATGTATAAGAAAGAATGGCTCCATACACATGGGCCATAGTAAATGCACCACTGTAATAAAATTCAGTGATCAAGGCAAGTCTACATTTAGAGCTTCTCGTCATTCCTACTTTATATGTGGCCAGACCGCATATATACGCCTACCTCTAGATTGGGATGGTACCTGTTACATAGCATTCCTCCTACCACCTGTTTTCCTAGCTCCTCCTGATTATCATAGAAATACTCATTTAGTACACAATAGACAGCAGAGAGATCTCCCAATTGTCGATTACACTGAAACAGCATGGGAAAAATACACAGATTTCAATAAAGGTTTCTTTCCCTATATAGGTACAGTTACCAATAGTAAGCTGATACGTAGATTAACCAGAACCCTTGAAGCAGTAGTGAACGAAACTATTTCCGCCTTAGGCAATTTAACCGAAGAGCAGTCTGCTATGCGGATTGTTGTGCTTCAAAATAGTCTTGTCCTTGACGTTATCCTGGCCGATAGGGGCGGAGCTTGTAGGGTCATCAAATCAAGCTGTTGCATTTTTCATACCAGAAAATTCGCCATCTGTATATAAAGCCATAACTCGCCTTCATAAGATTGTAAGCCAGATACACCAGAATCCAGGCACCTGGACTTGGTCCGGTTGGTTTTGGAGTGTATTATCTACCTTTGGATGGAGGGTCCTATCCTTCCTAGGTATTGGCCTTCTCATACTATTCAGTTGCTGCTTATGCCTGCAATGTGGACCAGCGATTTGTGGTCTGTGTGCCACATCGTGCATTCCACATCAAGATTTTCATTCAAGATCCCGGAAGAAGAAAGAAGAACAAATGATGCTATATGAACAGATCAATGGATTAATGAAGATTGATATCTCTTGACGGGCAAGTAGGGGACAAGGAGGGAATGTGGAAATATGGATTTTTCTGGTCAGTTATGTCCCCTATCTTGGACCCCAACGGTTCTATGTGCATGTTACAAGTACATGTATGTTCCCTCCAGTTCCAGTTATGAAGACGCAAATACATGTGCGTCCACCGTTAACATGTCCTCTGTTGATCCGCCATGAATGGGCCGGATATTCCATTCCTAAGTACGAAAGGCCACCGCCTTTATATGGTTCACTTATGCCATTTTACAGTCCAGGCAAGTAGGCCCTGATTCTGTCATCAAGCTTTTCTTGCTTTCTGTCTCTGAAGCTCCAGTCCGAGCCTGCATCTGTGACCATGAACTTTGTCTCATCCTCTGCGCGGCTCACGATGCCCGACATCAGCTTGCTGCCTGCCAAGAACTGTATTTCACCTTCGGAAATTATCTGCTCCGCTCCCTGCCCAATGCATTCCTGTCTAGTAGTTTAAGTAAACATTCTTCCAGCTACCGAGCAAAAGGCCCGGCTTCTCTGTCCTCATGCAAGTAATTCATAGCCCTGTTACCATGGAATATTCCTACCCCCTCGCATTTAGTGTAGACACTTAGACGCTTGTACACGCACTCACAGTCAGTATAGAATAGATTTTGTTCGAGAGACCTTTCTTTTTGGATAACACAGTTCTTTAAACATAGGATATTAGATATGATTTGGGATTAGGTTGACATAACCCCAGACTTTTGTCTCCACATGTAGAGCTAAATGTCAAGTCCCTTTCTCCCTCTAGTTGCACGTCTATCACACGTCATGCGACTGCGCACGCATCTCTGCCAAATATTTCTGCTGACATTGCAGGATCCTCTAGGTATCCACCCACACATGACAAATTACCCATTATCATCAAGTGGACGCCCACATGGACGCCCACCTTCACGCCTACTTACACGCCCACATGCTCTTATCTCATTCTCTCTTGCTCTTTTGCTTACGTACAATTGAGAAATGTATATATACTGTACTCTGTGAATAATGTTTTGAGAATATTGAGAATACTTTTGAGCCCCTTTCCAGATCCAATTTTGGTGATGGAAATATTCTCCCTTTGACTCGAGTTATTGGAATAAATCCCTTTATGAACCTGATACCACAGACTCAGCCTCTTGCTTTATGCATGATCTTATTTATATTTTAAAAGTCTGAGAGCGTAATATTTTATTTACCACACTTTGACAACCTTAATTACTGCAAGGTTTCACAAGATGTTGTTTCTAATGGTCATGGTAGTAGTAGAAGGCTAGTGCACTAACAGGGAAGGCATCACAATCGAGGTCCTACTCACAATTGGGTGAGCTCCATCTGTAGGACTAATCAAAAGGATTATTCATCACAGGCAACTAAATTGGAAGACAAAAACACAGAGTTTGTGGGTTAGATTTATATCATAGTTTTACAAATATTGAGAGCAGACTACTAGCACCATGACATTACATAAAACACCTGATAAAGTAACAAAAATAGCAATAGTAACTTCTTCTGAGCAATAGGAAGCTAGTATTTAATTACAATTAAAGTTACAAAATCCTTCAGCCAGGAAAAGTGGACTCAAATTAAGGAAAGGATAAGGTTAAGCGTTTATGCAACAAAAGGCCTGAATGGCGATGCTGACTAATTATGGTCTTCTATATCTGAAATATGGATCCCTTTTATGCGTGGGTGGGTAAATTAAGACAGTGTGGGCCATTGCTCAGGAAATAGAAGATCCCACAGTGAGTTGCTTTCTGCTGAGGTAGGTGTGTGATGCATTTATGGAGTAAATTATGTCACTCCTCAATAACTCACACAGCAAGGAGGAGGAGTGTTTGGGTTTGATAAATTAATTGGAAAGGGGATTTGGGGAAGGGTGTGACAAAGACAGACACTACACAACAACAATATTCATCTGGGCAACAAGCAGCACATTATCATGAATACACTATGGAAGGAAATAAAGGAATGAGTAAGACAAAGTCCAGTTGAATGCATTGCAAACATTCCTTCAGCCACAGAAGCCCAAGTTATTATGAATATATTTAAATGTTCTGCCATGTAGGTTTGAAAAATACAAATTATGGAAAAGTGAAGTGAACCCATACAGTGTTAAAGAATGAATCTTAAAAGAAAAATGTTACTGTATTGCCTAATTGGGCAGTGCATCTGCATTCTTCTTGGACTGTCTGTCAATCTTGGGTGCCTGGCTGAAGTAGTCCGCTAAGGTAAGCAGGAGTGTTATAGAGCTTTTGCCTTTTGTGAAGGAGAGGAACAAAAATGATATTTTTGATTCGAGGAGAAGGATCGAAAACAAGCTAAATGAGGAGTAAACAAAGAAGACTCTATTGCAGAGCAAGAACATAGTCGGCTGCAAGCATTCATTTTATGACACATGTGATCGATTAACTGAGAAGTGAGTGCAAATTACAATCAATCACAGAGAAGTGGCTGCATGTACCCGGGCTGGTCAACCTTACAACTGCCATGATAACATTTATCTTAGTGAGTGCATAATGTGATGATGTGACATCACATGTCTGTCTCCAGTTACTTACAACAACAGCACAAAATGACCACAAAATAAAGGACCACAATATAAAGGAGTTTCAAATTTCAGCCAGCACACACACTCAGCAGCATTGTATTTCCCAAACAAACTCACCTCTCACCAGGCAACAGAACTAAGTAGGTCTCTTAGCGTGCTCGTCCTGTTGGTTTCCCAAAAATTGATAACTTCCTTCTTCTGGCTGTTGTTGAGGTACTCCTGCCCTGAGTCTTTTCATCATTCTCCTGTCTCCGAGTTACGAATCTGTCCAACTCTATTCCAACTCCTGACTCAAATGACAGAGAGAGCAGCCTGTATTGCACTGCTGTTGATGAACAAGAAGAGAAACATTGAGTATTTTTTTGTGTGTGAAGTGTGAACCAGAAAACAAACGAAGGGATGCCAGAAGTCAACCATGCTAAGGTTAACAAATGGAAAGGCTAGTCGCATTCAGAAAAAATGACCAGGCCACAAACATTACAGATCTCACAATCAAGCTTATAAGCTATATTTGAACACCCTCCCTCACTGTCTGCCACCACATGAATCATCAGTCACAATTGTTCATATATCACTCATTAGTGAAGTAGTTACCTATTTCAATCCATGCAGAGTGGTACACAATTGTTGATCCTCTTTGATACATGCAACACACATTGGCTAGTCTTGTGAATCAAATGTTCTGGTGCAGTCCTGCTAGGGGATGAAAAAAGGATGTCCAGTTTTGTTGAAAATAATAGGGGGCTTCTTTGCTGCACACTGGTCCAACTCCAATTCAGTTTACATGTGCTTAAAAAGGTGGGACTGCATAGGTCAGACACAGAAAATATATTACGTTTTCCTAGCTGCATCCATTTTCTGGTTGGGAAAAACAGTTTGGCTATAGAAAGTCTGACCAATCACCCCCTCCTTCTTCTCCTGTGTTATTTCAGCTATGGTGTAATGTGGTAGTATAAATGGTTGGTTTCTTTGATCATGGTCAGCCTCTCTACGTTTAGAGGTGAGAGACGGGTCCCTCATACATTGACAAGTGGGCTAGCTGCACAGGATTTAAGAGCTGCCACTTGAATCAAAGCTATTGCAGAGGTTAGGGCTGATGATCCTGTGGTTGTGGATGTTGCCAATGTTCTTGTTTCTAATGTTGGCAGAGGTGAGCCAACAGCCCTGCCCTCTATGGAAATTGAAGGCTGCACCACAAAACATCTGCCCGGGAGTGGACCTCTAATTTCCAATTGTTCTTCTTACAGATCACTGGCTTGCTCAACAATCAACAGTTTGTATTGTGAAATATCCTTTTCTGAAAAATCAAAATAAAGTGGCCAGTAATTGTTTGTACCATGGATGAAGAACTGTGGCACAGATGTACTGTTCAGTGGACAATGTCTCTTTGAAGCCTTGTATTATCAGCCAACTGAAGTCTCCAACACATTCTTTAGCTGCTCCAGTAACAGATACAACTTGGCCCATGGTATTGTCATCCTTGCTGATTTCCCATGTGGTAAAAATCAAAAGGGAGTAGCATCTGTCAGCGATTTGACTAGGCCCCATTTGTCCATCTCAATGATCAAGCCTTTCCTAGTTGCATCCCCACTTTTTATGAAATAACCATTGATTGGTCTGTACTGCTCAAGCAGACATTGCACCATGTAATATGTAGAGTTCGAATGTGTTGTATGAGGGCTTTAACTGGCACTCTATTAGCACACTGAGTGATTCTCTACTGCTTCTGAACTTTATAAGAATAGCTGAAATGAGAGCAGATTCTTCTGCAGGTGGACAGTAGGTTGCTGACTCTGTCCTCCTTTTTGAGAAAGTTCTGCACAATGATGTTGATGTATTGCCCCAAACACAGGATGCTGAAATGGCCACATTCTGCCCTGGCTTTAACTATATTACTATATTTTTCCATGGCAAAAAATCCAATGATGAGCCCTTTGGGCGTCAGCCATTCAAACACCTTGCCGTTAATTCTTCCAAGATGTTTGCAGCTGTATGGGATTTCTACATGGTGAACATGGTGAGTGTTGCATGCTTCTAAGCACCAATACAAATGTAATCAGCGTCAAAACCTGAAGATATAATTTCTCCAACTCCCCCAAAAGAGATTCAATGTACAGTAATACACATGTAGTCAGTAGCTTGCCAACTGGTCCACATGGCTGTTTTGGCAGGTGGATAGTGTGAAAAGCACTCTGCTGCAAAACTTGTCCAACCTAGCACTGAGAAAGCAACTCTGGCAAAATAGGTCCAGCTGGGAACCATCTATTTCGGAACGGTGGTTGCCACAAATTCTAGAAAATCCACTTCTTCCACAAAAGAAACATTTCAGCCTTTTTCCCTTTCTATTAACATGCCATTGGGTGGTTGCATTCGTACTGCCCCTCATGCCTAAACATAGAAGTATCAGACAAGACAGACCGATCAAAACAGGTGGCGTCTAGCTATCATTCACAAAGAAGGAACACAGCTTTCCACATTAAAATCTACAGAATACCTGACTCTTGAGTACCTAGTCGTTGAACTAGCAGTCAAAGGCACAACACCCATCAAATTTCACACCATCTACCATCCCCCTGGTGAGTGCACCCTCTTCGCTGAAGAACTCACTGATCTAATAACACTTTCTCCCTAACAGACACGAAAGCCTTGTTCCCGGGTGACTTCAATTTCCACTGGAACAACCCAGAAAACACCACATCCCAGAACCTCTCCAACCTGCTTGAAATTACCAACCTCAAACAACTCTGCAATGAACCATCACACATCAGAGGAGCAACAATGGATGCGATCATCACCAAAAATGAGCTGGTCTCTCTGAGATCGATTTCTCCCATTGACTGGTCTGACTACCACCTCATAATGTTTCTACACTTCTGCAGGCAATGCATCGCCCGGTGCTATGGGGGGACCAGGTGTCCGAACTTCGCTGCCCGGAGAGGAGGAGGGCCTGCACCGAGGGAAGCCTGTGCCCTGTGCGGTGGCTGCAGAGTATCGTGCCCTTAGTGAAGGTGCTGGTGCAGCTGCCCTGGTGGTGTGGGCGTGTGCGAGGAGCACAACGAGCGGCTCCGGCTCTTCTGCTGGGGCAAGGAGGGGCTCATCTGTCTGATCTGCACCATCTCCGCCCACAGGGCCCACGAGGTGCTGCCCCTGGCCGCGGCCTACAAGGAGTACAAGGTGAGAGCCAGGAGGGGCCCCTGTGTGCGAGGGGGCCACAGGATCTGTGAGAGGCATCTGACCACTAATCTATTTCCCTCCTACAGAACACCCTCCTAAACTATTTCCACCTTTGCCAGACTTCTACTCGTCTCCAAACCGGACAACAACTTAGCCTAGTCACGCTGGCCTCAGAAACAGGAGGCGCAGCACACCCCATCACACCACCATTACCGGGGCCTGTCCCCAAGATGGCGGCTGCCCGCCCCTAACCACAAATCATCGGAAATCTCACCGGACCCTCCAGCACTCCTTCACTCTCCCTGGAAACTAGGGAATAACAATCTCAGACGCGCTGGCCTCAGAAACAGGAGGCACAGCGCACACCATCACTTACCAAGTCTTGTGCCACTTTATCTTCATTCTGAACGTCCTGGAGAACCTATGTCTGCTCCCTCTGACATACGTGTCCTCTACAGAGAACCCTGCGGTCCACGAGTTGGCCTTCATTGGGTTCATGATCTTCTCCCTCAGCCTCATGATTCTGAACGATGCATGGGTTAAACACTGTTAGTTCTGAGCATCATCCTCTGCTCCCATGAACTTAATATGAAAACATCTGGATTATTGATGTGCAGCGGACTATAAACTTCTGTGAATTGTGAAAAATAATTTGAATCACAAACTGTGTGCTTCATGTCCTGGATGGCAAAGCTTCTAGAATGGCCTGTGCTAGGTTTTTACCTTAGAGATGGGGCAAACTCATGGCCGCAGAGAGAAAACAGTCTGCCCCCCTAACTGATGCGGTCTGTTCCCATTTAGTACTCTTTCTTTCTTTGTCTACTTCCTTTGCTCCTATCCCCTCTCACCTGAATCTCTCCCCTTGCCTGCTACACCGCCTAGCCCCCTGTGGAATAGGCATCGTCCACAAGTCCACCCTCCAGGTCCACACCCTCGCAGACGACTCCCTCAACTCCACCTAACACCTTCACTTCCGGATCCACACCGACCCCAACACCACCCTCAGAGGAACACTCATCTACAGATCCCACGGACCCCGGGCTCAGTTCAGCGAGTCCACCGCCGACCTCGCCAGCACCCACGCACTCGTCTCCACGGACTGCATCCTCCTCGGGGACCAGAACTTCCACCTTGAGAGCAACAATGACGCCAACTCCACCGCCCTGATCGACAATCTCGCCAACATCGGCCTCCAACAACTCGTCACCGAACCCACCCACGCCGCCGGCCACACGCTGGACCCCGTCTTCTCCACAAGCACCCACGTCACCTTCAACCACACCACCGAACTCCACTGGACTGACACTGATGCATCCACTTCACCTTCAAGAAACCAACCATGCACCACCACACCCAACAGCTGCCTCGCTGCTGCTGGAGAAAAGTTACCGAAGACCAGCTGACCTCCACCCTCACCTAGAACCCACCCACCGACCCCACCGACCCAGACAGTGGATCAACGACTGCGCCAACACCCTCGCCCGGATCAAGAAACCCTCCATCAACCACCCCAGCAAGAAAGCCGCCTGGTTCACCGAAGAACTCCAGATCTCCAAACGAAAAGCACTATGATCCAGCACACCACAAATATTGTATGTAATACGATATTATAAATTTAAACAACATTGATCCATTCAGCAGGTCTTATTTTGAAATTCTTTATTCAATTTTCTTCTTTTAAAATCTGCATAGCCAACGCGTTTCGTCCTTACGGACTTCTTCAGGGCTACAAATAATCATAAACATACATATAAACAATGAATAATGTGCTTATACAATGTCATATTTACAATCCTATTTACAAATTTAAAAAAACTTTTTTTCAATACACATTATATACATAATATACAAATAACTGAATTTAGGCCAAATGGACCGCTTATTTCTTGTGTACAGATTGTATATATTGTAACAGAAATATATAAACAAAATATATAAACATTATTTAGATTCAACCTGCTGAGACAAAACCATTCAGAAAGATGTTTTTATATACAATTTGGACCGAATTATTTTCTTAAAAATAGAGATACGTTTGTACGATGGACAGTAATCTCATCCCATATATACCATAGGGGGCTAGTCTGCCTTCTTTTGAAAATTACTACATAATGATTCTTTTATTTTATGGAAGGAATGGGGAATTATTCTTACCAAAAAAATATTTTATAGAAGTCTTCTTTATATGTTCCCTCAAGACTGAAGTCAATACTTGTTTGCTCCTTTATAGACCAAATTTGTTTACGATCTAAGGATACAATGAGAGGCAACATGATACAACCATTTGTATATGTTCATCAATCCCATATTTGTTTTTACTTATCAAAGCCTGCTCCTTTGTATACAAAAAGACTCAATCTATCAGTCAATTGGTTACTTAGGATATCAAGATAAGGCGTACCGTATTAAATTTCCTGGTGTAGTATTCTCAATGTAAATTATCCCGTGTAGGGGCTAAACTCAGTATCTATCAAAAGAAGATTATAAAAGAAATAAGTATATTGAAATCAGTCATACAGGTTTACAAGAACACTCACAGAGATATAATTTCTGTTATGGCTTAACTGTATATTATGACATGATTAGGATCTATCTTGCTCCTCTTGCTGAGGTTGCATGCCAATTTTATTTCTCAAAGTTCATATGCTGCACTCCATGTATTGATAGACACACATGGTAAGTGAACATAGCTGTCCTAATTTAAATAGAAGTTTCATCAGAGAAAAAATATATTTGTTATAATTATAATTATAAGTGTAAATATACTATCAAAGACAGCCCATTAGGAGTTTAACCTAAGTTTGTTAGTATTAATCTATTCTATAGTGAACAAGAGAAGAGAGTTTCCCTATTGACACTTACTTGAGAGTTTCAAGATTTCAGGAGCAGTCCTTCCAGCGCATGGTCCATATGGTAGTGAGACTAGCGCGGGGTTCAACCTTATATAGCTCTCATGAGTCGCACCTGTATCTAATTAAGACATTAAGTGGCCCCGTTTATGTGTAAAACGGAGCCGCCATATTGTACGCTGTTAGAACTCTAATAAGCAGAGCATGAACAAATGGCAGTTTGGTTTAAATATATGGACCAAACAAAAAACGACAAGGGGAAGTTGTTTTATGATAGTTCCTAATACAGTACTCACGTATAAAATTTTTAAAACTTTTAGGAAAAAAGGATTATTTTAGTCTTTTTAGAAAATACCATATAAAGATTTTATATATACATTTCTTAACACAATCGTGCTTCAAACTATGGAATCTCTAGTGTCAAAAATAGGGTGTACTCATTCATGACATGTTGCTATTTATGTCGCCATTTTGGAGTGGCAAACAACCCCCATAAGATATCACTATTTATATATTTACAGGCGCCATCATCAAGAGGTAAAAATCTCCAAACGAACATGCCGAAAGCTGGAGAAGAAATGGCTCCACGACCGTGCACCAGACAGCCACGCAGCCCACAAGGACACCACCCGCAGACATCACCACCTCATCAAAACAGCCAAGAGATCGTCCTTCAAAGCCCGACTGGATAACAACGCACACGACAGCAAAGAACTTTTCAACATAGTGAAGGAACTCTCCAACCCCTGGACACCTTCTTCCATTGCAAGATCGCCGACATCCACAACAGCTTCAACTCCTCATCCGCCCCGACCGCAACAGACCACACCCCGAACGCCACCTGCACCAACCAGCTGACCTCCTGGTCCCACGTCAACGACGAAGAGACACGCAAGGTCATGAACTCAATCCACTCAGGATCTCCATCAGCCCCCTGCCCACACCACGTTTTCAAGAAAGCTGTCGCAACCATCGCACCCCATCTGCGAAAGATCATCAACATCTCCTTCGACACAGCGACATTCCCGGTAATCTGGAAGCACGCCTAAATCAACGTCCTCCTCAAGAAATCCAAGGCGGACCCCAAAGACCTCAAGAACTTCCGGCCCATCTCCCTGCTCCCCCTTGCCGGCGAAGGTCATCGAGAAAATCGTCAACATGCAGCTGACCCGCCACCTCGAGGACAACAGCATCCTAGACCTATCCCAGTCCAGATTCAGACGCAACCACAGCACCGAGACTGTCCTTTTCGACGCCACTGACGACATCAGGCGCAAGCTAGAAAACAACGAAACCTCAGCCCTCATCCTCCTGGACCTGTCTGCTGCTTTCGACGTGGTCTGCCACCGCACACTAAGAACACGCCTCCAAGAAGCCGGAATCCAGAAGAAGGCCCTGGACTGGAACACGTCCTTCCTCTCCGGCAGAACCCAGAGAGTCCGCCTCCCGCCCTTACGATCCGAAGCCACCGACATCATCTGCGGCGTACCCCAGGGCTCATCCCTCAGCCCGACCCTGTTCAATGTCTACATGGCACCCCTCGCACAAGTGTCCCGCCAGCACAACCTGAACATCATCTCCTACTCCGACGACACCCAGCTCATCCTCTCCCTCACCAAGGACACGCACATCACCAAGACCAACCTCCACGAGGGAATGAAGGCCGTCGCCGAGTGGATGAGGAACAGCTGTCTGAAACGGAACTCGGACACGACGGAGGTCCTCATCCTAGGTTCCACCCCCTCTGCTTGAGACGACTCCTGGTGGCCTGTTGAATACAAGCCCCAGCTAGGCCCGCAAGAGACAAAGGTTCGCTCTTCTGTAACGCAATCTACAAGGAAGTTGGCACGGAAACTGCAAAATACAAAGACAATGTTTATTAACCCTTAAGGGTGGTCCTACAATCCACACAACACTCTTCAGTATTGCAAGGAGTAGCACACAGAACTTACATACACAGTCCCCTTATATACACAACAGAGGGGCTCATGAGTGGGTGGATAGCACATGAAGTCGAAGAACATTACCATTTAGGGTCATTCTCGATTCTAAATCAATACATGGGCGGAGCTAACACACTCCTTGAGCCCGCGAAAACACATGGTCAAGCAGAACTAATTATAACAGACGTGGTCAGTTCTGGGCATGCGCCAAATGGACAAGAGGACTATTTATAAACTGTTGCTAGGCAGATTACAAGAGCAACTAACACAGAGGTCGGACTCTCCTCATGGCGAACACGTGGCAGCACGTCAATACAAAATGGAGTCCAGACTTCGGCCAACATACTGAAGAGAACACGATAAAGGGAAACATTAATGTTTTCAGTGAATGCTTAATCACGATCTGCCTTAATTTACAACAGACGACCCTTTCAGCATTTACTGAAGACATCCGGCTTCCAGGAATAATCATCGTATATATCAATTATCATCATTCCTTTAACCTCTTTAGCTAGACCCTTCTGGCGAGCAACTTCGGCAATAGCTTTCTTATCTGGAATGCAGAATGAAATGCATACAGAACAGCATAATGGTCCACATTGAATACACATACAGAGAAAAAACAGAATTGCTATGATAATACAGAGGCCAGTTAGAACCTTCCAACCCCAGGCAGTAACCAACGCCCAAAACCATCCAGAAAAGGACCATGTGCCGTTTTCCGTGTGGATTTCGGCGGCTATTTTATGCAACTTATTAATGGCACTATAAACAGATGGCGTATGATCAGGGATAAACACACAGCAGCTACTTCCAATAATTTTACAAGCTCCTCCTCGATCAGCTAACATCACATCCAATACCATACGATTCTGTAATGCAACTATTCTGGTGATTTGCAGTTCTTCCGTAAGATTCCCAAGAGCAGCAGCAGTCTGATTAGTCACAGCCTCTACTACTCTCGTTAATCTTCGGATTTTCCTACTGTTCAGAGCAGCTCCAACAAAGAAAAACAGTCCCAAGTTGAAATCAATATACTGTTGCAAGCTAGTGTCCGTCTGATCTACTTCATTAATCGATAAAGTACGTTTATATCTATTTACAGTCACATTATTCAGCAATTTCAGATCTTTGTGATACGATGCAGGTGCTAGGAATACAGGGGGTAATAGGAATGATACATAACATACCCCAGACCACCCGGCTGGCAAACGGTAATAACCTTTATTCCCGCACACAAAGTAGGTATTATGGGATGCTAGGAAGGTGCTGTTGTTCAGCCCGTCAATATTTAATACTTTTATACAATCACTGACACCAACAGGGATAAAACCCACACTCTGGACACACAGATCCGCTTGGGCTTGTGCCACTTGGATCACAAACTTATCCTTCCCCATAGTGTCTCTAGTGTTTGTGAAGATATAGGGAATGGATTCATTGTCCGGTCGGTACTCTTCCCATTCCCAAATTGTTCCATTCGCTTGTGGGTATCCACTTCTGTCCTGATGACATTCTTTATTAAGTCTGAACAGCAATCGTCCCACTGTTGGTTTCCGAGTTGCAAACAGCAAAGTGTACCATGCTCTACAAGAGCCATTGTGAGAGAAAGGAAGTGGTATGAATGGCGTACCTCCTTTCTTCTGATGAGCTGGCATCATCCCACATATCCAACAGTTCGTAGCGTTCGTAGCAACGTGGGTATGATGCAGCATCTGGATAAAAGTGTTGTTCAAATAGGACTGTCGATGCTTCAACTCCTGATATGGCAATGTGTAAAAGTAGTGCTCCGCAGGCACTGGAGTCGTCAACACAAGTGTCTCTCGGGCTGGAGTGGCCTCCTCCACAAACCATGTTGTTATGCCAACAATAGCTATTGTTAGCATGAACCCCAACGCACAAAGTATTTTCTTCTTCTCCATGTCAAAGGAAACAATACCCTAATAACTTCCTGAAACTAAAAGTCTGTCAGAACTCTTCCCCTTGGGCAGCGGTTGATTTCTTCACCAACGGGCCAAGACGGGTGTCACTACACTAATGCAGGGCTGATCCCCCCCCCTTGCCACAGCGGCTCTCCGTTTCACTAACCCAAGGGCCGTTCTGACAGCATGTCCCGGTACTGGAAATCTCACTTCCTTGGTCGCAGATGATATCGCCTTCCTCCAGAAGTCGTGTGGTCCGAAAAGAGCTCCTCAGTGTCGTTTGGCTTTGCAGCACGGCCTGTCTCTGCTGCCAGGACTTCTCGCTGATCGGTCAGCACGGCAGTCTCCACCAATCCGGGCGGCACCTTCCGACAGTGCAGGGAATGGATCCAGTTCTTCTTGTTCGAGACTCGTACTGCCGTCCTCGTCGCAAGAAGAACTTGCTCAGGTCCGGTCCATCGGGGCTCCAGACTATTCGACCTGTCGAAGACCTTGATCATCACCTGGTCTCCGGGCCGCAGACCATGTCCTTCGCCAGTAGACCGATCAGGGAGCGCCTCTCGGACCTGTTGATGAATAGAAACCAAGTTATCCGTTAACTGTGCCAGATAATCACTCATCATCACACAAGGTACATCATACACAGCCTTAGGCCTTGGTGGACCCCAAATGTTCATTGGTCGTCCAAATACAATCTCGTAGGGCGTAAGGCCGGTTCGAGAGTGTGGCACCGACCTAATTGACAATAATGCCAGTGGTAAGGCGTCTGGCCAAGTCAAAGATGTTGAAGCTTGAATTTTGGCAATCTTAAGCTTCAGTGTACCATTATACTTCTCGACCAGTCCTGCAGACTGAGGGTGGAACACGGCATGGAACTTCTGAGTGATGCCTAGGCCCTTCAAGACATACTTTATAACATCCGCTACAAAGTGAGGGCCATTGTCACTCCACAGAAGCCTACAGACGCCGTATCGAGGGAAAAACTCTTTCAGCAATAGCTTCGCTGTAGTCATTGCAGTATTGTCTTTCGCAGGGTACGCCTCAACCCATTTACTAAAGGCGCACACCACTACTAGAACATACTTCAAATTATTACAGCGCTCAAGCTGGATGTAATCCATCTGCAGAACCTCAAAGGGTGCAGTGGGCGTCGCAAATCCTCCTGCTGGAGTTCGCGTGCCTTTCCCTGGGTTATACTGCAGACAGATCATACAGGTCTGTACCACCCTCTTTGCTGTGCTAGCAATCTCTGGATGCTCCCAGACTTGGGTAAGCAATTTCACAATTGCGGAAGCTCCAACATGTGCTAGCCCATGTGCCATTTGAACCATAGGTTGTACGAAAGCCGTGGGTAACTTCCATCTATCCATCTGTTTATTTCTCCAACAACCCTCGTCATCCAACTCTCCCTCGCTAGCCCATTGCTCCCGCTCCTTTTCAGAAGCGGTCCTTTGTATTTCTCGCACTTCTTCCTTTGCATCACGCCATCTCTCCATCTGTGATTTCACTACATACATGGCAGTAGCACCAGACTGCATCGCAGTCTCCCGTGCCACTCGGTCTGCTAACGCATTCCCTTCTCCAACTTTATCAACTACTTTCCTATGGGCGCTACATTTAACAATAGCAATTTTCTTCGGATACGTCAATGCAGTTAAAAGATTATGAACTAACTCCCCATGCATTATCTGTACCCCATGTGACGTTAGAAACCCTCTCTCCTTCCAGAGTATGCCGAAATCGTGCGCTACTCCGAAGGCATAGCGGCTGTCTGTGTAAACATTCACACACAATCCTGTACTGAGCTCACATGCTCGTGTTAACGCTATTAGTTCTGCTGCTTGAGCTGACTTCTGTGGTATGCGTGCTGTCTCCACTATCGTTTGTAACGTGGTAATTGCATACGCTGCTGAAGTCGTACCATCTGGTAGCTTCAGACATGACCCATCTACCCATAGTTCTCCATCTACCTCTGAAAAGGGCGTATCCTGGAGATCGATACGACCCTTTGTCTGTTCCTCAGTCACAAGAATACAATCATGCGCTTTCTGCGCCTCCGGCTGGGTCTCGGGGTATGGCAACAATGTGGCCGGGTTTAATGTCACGCACCTTTTCAACGTAATATGAGGAGCCAAAAGCGTCAACTCATATCCCGTTAAACGGGCACTGGTCAAATGCTGCGTCTTTGTTTGGTTAAGCAGGGCATCAACAGCATGGGGAACTAACACCAACAGTTTATGGGATAACACAATTCCTTCACTCTGCCGTATTGACACAGCTGTCGCCGCAACCGAGCGAAAACACCCTGGTAATGCTCGGGCGACAGGATCAAGCACAGCCGAAAAGTATGCACACGGGCGCTGCTTGTCGCCGTGCATCTGCACTAAAACTGATAATGCACATCCATCTTTCTCATGCACATACAATGAAAAGGGTTTTGCATAATCAGGGGTCCCTAACACTGGTGCTGAACAAAGGGCCTGTCTTAGTTGCTGGAAAGCAGCGTCACACTCATCTGACCAGGGGATCGGGATGGGCGTGTCTTTTGTCAAGAGCGCTAGTAATGGCTTAGCTATGTGTGAAAACCCCAATATCCACTGTCTACAAAAAGAAACAAGACCCAAAAATGCACGCACATCCTTCTGCGTGGATGGTCTCGGTGTGTCCAAAATTACTTGGATACGATCTGGTGTGAGTGCACGCCCCTCCTTAGACAAAAGGTGACCCAGATAAGTCACCTTTGGTCTACAGAATTGCAATTTCTTCCTAGAGACCTTATGATTGTGGGACGCTAAAAAAGAAAGTAAGGCTATCGTACTTTTCTCACACAACTCCAGGGTGTCAGCCGCCAACAGGATGTCATCAACATATTGAATGAGGGCGACCCCCTCGAGTAAAGCAAAGGAATCCAACTGTCGCTTCAAAGCCTGACTGTAAATACTAGGGCTTTCTGTGTAGCCCTGGGGAATTCTACAAAAGCGATAAGATCTATTGTTTAATGTGAACCCAAAGAGAAATCGGCTATCAGGGTGGATGGGAATAGAAAAGAAGGCATTTTTCAAATCAATCACTGAGAACACGGTCGCCGTAGGCGGGACCAGGGTGAGCAACGTCGTGATATCAGAAACCACCGGGTACTGAGGTATCACGATCTTGTTAACCTCTCTCAAATCAATAATGAACCGATAGACCTTGGCATCCGTGTCCTTTTTCAGAATAGGGAGAATCGGACTGTTACAGATATTGTAGGGAACCTCTTCCACTACTCCTACTGCGATCAAATCTTGCACAATCTGTATGAGAGCTTCCTCGCCCTCCTGGGAAATGCGATACTGCGGGAGGCGTGGTAGCACCGCCCCCTCCTGAACACTAATGTGGACCGGAGGAATCACCATTTGTCCCACATCCGTGTCCGAAGTCGCCCATAAAGCGCGGGGGAGGGTAGCCAACAAAGCCTCCTCTGAGATCGTACACATCCGCTCGGATCGGGGGTAATTGTCATTTAGAATCACTCTCACACCCTCGGGGGAACAGCGAATCGTAGCCCTAAAGTGTTTTAACATGTCAAGGCCCATAATGTTATCCGGTGTATACGGGGCAAGCAAAAACGAACAGGGTGCAGAGAAACAATCAACCTGAAATGCAAGGGGCTGCGAAAGAGGGCTGCGGGAGAGCGCACCGTCAAACCCTACCGATGTAACCATTGAGCCGGATGGGGGAGCCCCTGGAGCCAAGTACCTAGACAATGCACTACGTGTCGCTCCTGTATCCACTAGGAACTGATCAGTAGAACCTAAAACCTCAGCCGATACATAAGGACCCGTCTGATCGACCGGCACCTCAACTGCTTCAGACCCCCACCCAACGCATTCCTATGCATGCTGAGAATCATGATACCCCGAATGATCGGCGTCCGATACATGATACTGGTGCTGACGATCGAACACATTTGAGCTATCCCGGTGCTGCCCCGCAGTGTCGAAGCGGACATTATCATTAGGATTTCCTCTAAAGTTCGAGAAACCCCCTCTACCTCTCTGGCCACCCGGGGTGTGCCCCTGCCGCGAAGCATGCAACGCTGGGCACTCCCTGGCCCAATGGCCCAACTGCTTACAGTACGCACATTGGTTTCTATTCAAATCAGATCGGCCCGAAGGGGGACCATAAGATCCGCCCCTGCCCCTATTATTAGTATTACCCCGGCGGGGCGGGCCATATACTTGTGCTAACATTACTTTTGTTTTGAGATCTTTCGATTTCTTCTCCTCCTGGCCCTTCGCCTCTTGCTCCTGACGCTCATAATACTGGGCGATGGTCAGAAGGGCCGTCGGTGTCGCGGAGGACCAAGAACTCTCACTCGCTTTTAACCGGGCCGCAACTGCCGGCAGCAGATTAGCCACATATTTGTCCGCAAAAAGGTGGCGGCCTGTGTCGTCGGTAAGCGACTGACCACTAAAGTCATGGAACGTTTCTTCAAAGCGCGTGAAGAAATCTGCCACTGACTCATCAACCTTCTGCTTACATGCCGCCAACATATTCCAATCAATCTTTTTAGGAGGGATTATTGTTTTTAATTTAGCGACAATAGCAGCCGGAAGATCTAGAATATTCTGGGGTGGTTTCTGTGCGGGCTTCCGCTCCCTATCCTCATCCTCAAGGTCAGACCACCGGGCCTTAAAAGCAACTATATCATCCACCTTTCGGACAGATCGCCACGTGTCTGGTGGTAGAATAAGGCCAAAGAACAGATCTATATCCGCTAGGGTCATAATGCAAGAGTTCAAGGCCCCCTCAACTTCTTCATAGAAGGCCGCTGGATTCTTGCGGGGGTCAGGTAATGCATTCTTTAACGCCATAACATCGGCTCTATGCCATGGAGTATAAACCCAATTATACACAAAATATCCCCTAGCATCGGCAGAGTTAATGTCCGAGCTAGTCCCTGCTCCTTTCGGAGGGACATACAAAGGTGCCGCCTCTCGCATTGGTTTAACATGCACTATGTCATCCTTATCTGACTGGGAGGTGGATGAATGGCCCCCTGCTGCAACCGAATCCTGCTGCTCCTCCTCAGCTCGGTGACGTGCTTTCTCTCTAAGCGCCAGCACTTCGTCCCGTAAGGCGAACAGTCGTCGAGCCGCCTCTGGAGCCTTAGGGGGAGAAAAAACACCGTCATGTAATGCTTTAACCTCCGAGGTCACCTCTGCAGGCTCAAAAACACCGGAATATTTGCGGAAAGCAGCAATTACGTCGTCAGCAAAATGAGACAAAAAATACACCCTCTCTCTATCTTGCCATGACCCCCAAGTTTGAAATAAGTCCTCTATGGACATCCTGCCCTTGAATGCACGAAAGGAAAGTTTCCGAAGGTCAGCCATGTTCTCGGCCGATAGCATGGACCGCGTGTCTACCTTACCCGAGGCTGGGCCAGAATCTTGCGGCCGTGGAGCAGATGCGCCAACATAAGGGGGCGGAGAGCGATCTAGTAGATAAAAATCATCATCAGGATTATTAAGGACAGGATAAAGCGGCTGGCGAACGACATATTGACCCGAAACTTGGAGCCTACGCTCTTTCTCTTGTTTCTCCGCCTGCTCTTTGTCCTCCCGACTCTTCGCTTCTTCTGCTCGCACATGATCATTCTTTCGTTGCTCTTTATCAAACAGCGCTTTCTCACGTTTCTCTCGCTCACGCACTTCTTTCACCCATAACCGCACACACTCAAACATATCCTGACGAGCACGACGCTTACACAGACACTGTTCCACATACTCAATCTTACGCATATCAAACGATCCATACAACGGCCATCGCAACTCAGGATCCTTCCTGGTATATTTCCTCCACAATGTGCTGTACATTATGGAAGAAAGACCATGTTTCACATACATATCCCTATTAGGAGTCCCCTCTGGGGGGGCTGGAGCAGATTCCTCGAGGTTCAACCGGTTTCCAAAGCAGCAACACCACTTACGGAGTGCGCTAAAAGCAGGCATGCTAAAAATAATGCAAAATATGCAATATTATCAAAATAAAATGGCACTTAATCGTTGCGCCGTTCCAAGTTTACACAGCTCCGGAGAAATTTCTCCACATTACCTGCCTATATGTGTTGCAACGCATATATTTCACAAAGACAAATTCAAAATATGACTAGTCATCACAAATCAAACTCAAATAGCCAACCCAGGCTTCAAAACTCGGAGCAAGTACCGTACAACGGTTCTTACCAATCAAGAGTCCAGGTTCCAACTGCCAAGCTCCACAATCGCCCAAACGGCTCTCACGGCAGGACCGACAGAAGAGGTCTCAGTCGATGACCGGCGCCACCCAGACGGTCAGCTCGGAAGGGAAGGAAGAAAAACCTCGGGATGCCAGGGCTAAGACGCCGCTGGCAGTGATCACGTCCCCGGCCAAATTCCTCACCTTCGTCGCGACCAGTCCTTCGAGCATCCGAGTCACCGATGAGCCCCACGTGACGGGCGCCAATTGTTGAATACAAGCCCCAGCTAGGCCCGCAAGAGACAAAGGTTCGCTCTTCTGTAACGCAATCTACAAGGAAGTTGGCACGGAAACTGCAAAATACAAAGACAATGTTTATTAACCCTTAAGGGTGGTCCTACAATCCACACAACACTCTTCAGTATTGCAAGGAGTAGCACACAGAACTTACATACACAGTCCCCTTATATACACAACAGAGGGGCTCATGAGTGGGTGGATAGCACATGAAGTCGAAGAACATTACCATTTAGGGTCATTCTCGATTCTAAATCAATACATGGGCGGAGCTAACACACTCCTTGAGCCCGCGAAAACACATGGTCAAGCAGAACTAATTATAACAGACGTGGTCAGTTCTGGGCATGCGCCAAATGGACAAGAGGACTATTTATAAACTGTTGCTAGGCAGATTACAAGAGCAACTAACACAGAGGTCGGACTCTCCTCATGGCGAACACGTGGCAGCACGTCAATACAAAATGGAGTCCAGACTTCGGCCAACATACTGAAGAGAACACGATAAAGGGAAACATTAATGTTTTCAGTGAATGCTTAATCACGATCTGCCTTAATTTACAACAGGCCGACCACACTGGGAGCAGCTCCAACACCCACGAACCATGCACGCAACCTAGGATTCATCCTCGACTCCTCCCTCTCCATGTTGAATCAGTTCAACCCCATCTCCTCCTTCTGCTACAACACCCTCCGCATGCTTCGCAGGATCTACAAGTGGATCCCGACCGAAACAAGAAGAACAATTACCCAAGCCCTCGTCAGCAGCATGCTAGACTACGGCAACGCACTCTATGCAGGAATCCGGGCCAAACACTTGCAACGACTACAATGCATTCAGAACGCCTCAGCCCGACTGATCCTCAACGTCCCCAACCGCAGCAACATCTCACCCCACCTCAGAGGCTGCACTGGCTCCCCATCAACAAGAGGATCACCTTCAAACTCCTCGCCCATGCACACAAAGCACTCCACAACACCGGACCAGCATACCTGAACGACAGACTCAACTTCTACACCCCCACCCGCCAGCTCCTCTCCGCCAGCCTCGCCCTTGCCGCCATCCCGCGCATCCAACGAACAACCTCCGGCTGCAGATCCTTCTCCTTCCTCGCTGCAAAAACCTGGAACACCCTCCCCACCCATCTACGGCAGACACAGGACCTGCTCACCTTCAGAAGGCTCCTCAAGACCTGGCTCTTCAAGCAGTAGCAGCCCCCCCCCCTCAGCACCTTGAGACCCACACGGGTAAGTAGCACGCTTTACAAATTCACTGATTGATTGATTGATTGATTGATTGATTGACTGTCCTTTTGTGCCCTTTGACTAAGCACTCCTTCTCTCCTTGTTGGGGAAAGATCCAATATTAATACTCTGGAGTCTCAGCGAACCCGCTGAGAGAGACAACAGTACCAAGGGAGCCACTCACAGTAGAGGTATGGTATGGCACCCCTTTCCAAAGCACTCCCTCTCCCCTTTTTGGGGAAGGATCCAGTATGTAGGTCTTGGAGTATCAGAGACCCCTCTGAGAGAGTCCACTGCGTATAGGGAGCCTCTCACAACAGAGATGGGGAAATGATACCACTTCCCCTGGGATCACAGCTTACTGGACTTTGGACGCAGCTTTGACTCGTCTACCGGTTTGTGTCGCCGTCACCCTACCCTCCTCTTTCCATGCTGTGTCACTCACCCTCCCCTCCTCTTTCCCTCCTCCATTCTCTGTCTACTTCGCCTGCTCCTACCCCCCTCGCCTGAATCTCTCCCCTTGCCTGCTTTTTCCCTTACATATATGTCCTTTCTTGTTTGTCTCGACCTTACATGTAACTATGTTTGCCGAGCTCTAACTGTGTAACCTGCAACTATAGGTCTGATAGTCATGTAAAGGGCTCTGATACCTCGGGGTCTAGCCAGCGCTATATAAAACCTTTAAAATAAAATAAAAATAAATACTGTTTTATATTGACTCACATGTCAGATACCAACCAATACGATATGACAAACCTAAGCACTGGACCAGGAACTTTCAAAGAAGTCCCTATAACTGAACTGGAATCCAGGATTCATGCCTATCTACAACTCCAGCCTTCCACTATGATGGCCGGGTGCCCTCTCAGCCCACTTTAATTCAGCAATCTAGGAGGTGTTAGATCAAGTAGAACCACTCAAACTCAAACATTTGAGATCTACCAAATTGAAATCTTGGTTCAATGTGGATCTTAATAACGAAAGACGACAACTCAGACAGTCGGAAAGGACTTGGAGACACAGGGCCCGATTCACAGAACAAACTTAAGACTAAATCCTAAACTTAGTACCATTCTGGTATTCACAGAATGCACCTAGTACTTCTGGTATTCACAGAATGAACTTACTACTTTTGCTATTCACAGAATGAACTTAGTACTTTTGCTATTCACAGAATGGATTTACGACTCCTAAACTTACGTCCGCACTCGGGCCGGAAATTCCGGCCCGGAGGCGGAGCTTCCGGGCCGGAGGCGGGGCTTCCGGGCCGGAGGCGGAGCTTCCGGGCCGGAGGCGGAGCTTCCGGCCCGGAGGTGGAGATTTCAGCCATAGCTAAATCGGCCGGAATCCCCACCTCCGGGCTGGAAGCTCCGCCTCCGGCCCGGAAGCCCCGCCTCCGGCCCGGAAGCTCCGCCTCCGGGTCGGAAGCTCCGCCTCCGGGCCGGAATTTCCGGCCCGAGTGCGGACGTAAGTTTAGGAGTCGTAAATCCATTCTGTGAATAGCAAAAGTACTAAGTTCATTCTGTGAATAGAAAAAGTAGTAAGTTCATTCTGTGAATACCAGAAGTACTAAGTGCATTCTGTGAATACCAGAATGGTACTAAGTTTAGGATTTAGTCTTAAGTTTGTTCTGTGAATCGGGCCCACAACACCTAGCGCAACTTAAATCAGCCCGGTTGGCATATAAAAAACACATTTTTAGAGAAAAGGCCACTTTCTTCCGCAGCCAACTAGACCAGCGAAGAATAGACCTAAATAACTCTTCAACATTGTCAAAATTCAAACAAATAGCACACCCCTTCAAGAAATAAAAGCCACCAAGGATCGATGCAAAGAAATCGCCAGCTTCTTCACAGCTAAAGTCACAAAAATTGAGCAATCCTTAATCCAAACCTCAAATCCTCCCTCCCTCGCAACCTGCCCCCCTTTTATCACGCTTGACTAAACAGATCGAAATCTTACCATGGACAACCAGGTACGGTTCCAACTGAAAAATGATGCTAATTGGTCGGACTTCGAACTCATGTCGGAAAATGAGGTCTTCAATATTATTGCAAGCTTAAAGCCTACTTCCCACACTATGGACCCCCTCCATTCCACAATAGTAAAACAACTCAAATACATCATTGCTCCTTTCTGGACAAAATTTATTAACTCCTCTCTTACATCAGGTTGTGTCCCAGACTCCCTTCAACTAGGACAAATCATACCTATACTCAAGAAACCAGGGGCCGACCCTAATGAGCTCAACAACCTCAGACCTATCTCCATCCTCCTGTTCCTAGCTAAAACATTGAAGAAGTGCGTTCAACAACAACGTAACAAACATATTGAACACTTCAACCTCCTCAAAACATTTCAATCGGGATTCAGGAAAGGTTGTAGCACCGAACCAGCGATGCTCAATATTTCAGATGATATCCACAGAGCCTTAGATGAAGGTGAAGCCTGTCTCCTTATCCTTATTGACATATCAGCGGCATTCAACACAATAAATCATCCAGCTTGACTTCAGCACAGTTTGCAACAAATTAAAATCAACTCCTGCCTCTCTATACCAACACGAGTCACTCTTGGAGTCCCGCAAGGATCGATCCTTTCACCATCCCTCTTCAATCTCTTCATGGAACCCCTTACAACTATTCTGAAACAAGCAGGGGTTCAATGCCACCTATGTGCAGATGACACACAAATCTACTACAAAATAAAATCACCCAGTGATATCCGACACCTCAATGTCACGCTAACCAAGATCCAAACTTGGTTTAACGCAAACCACTTAAAGCTGAATCCGGACAAAACGGAATTAATACTGTTCTCTCTGAAAAGTAACCACCGACCAATTCAAGACTGGCTCAAGAATCTCGATGCTCTAAACTGCCCCCTCGTCCTATCCGACTTGGTTATTTCACTAGGCATTACCCTAGATAAGAACTTGTCAATAAAGGACCACATCAAAAACTTTGCAAAAGGTGCGGTTTACTCAATAAAACAACTCAAGAAAATTAAACCTTTCGTTCCCCAGGATGATCTCAAGACAATAGTGCAATCCCTAGTCCTTTTCAAACTGGACTATGGGAACACCATCCTAACAGGGACACCAAAAAGCTCACCTAGCCCCTCTAAGGCCAGCTCGACTCATAACTGGTGTAAAAAGATTTGAGCACATCACACCCACCCTCAACGCCTCCAACTGGAAGGGAGATGTATTTACAAACTGGCCTGCATCATATACAAAGCCCTTCACGCATATTACCCCAACTACGTAAACAGCAAACTGGTAAAAGCAGGAAAATCCAGAACTCTGAGAAGCACCAACTCACTTCTTCTCATCCCTCCGAAATTGAAAATCGCAATCACTCCAGCATTAAAAGAGACCTGAAACGCCTTCTCCTCAACAAATAATTTACCGACCAAGCAAACTAATCTAGGCTCCAATAACCTAGTGGACTCCCCTCTCACTTGACCTTCAAGGATGGGTGGTTATCTGACTGTTTCAAACACTTGCGTTTTTCTCACCTTCACTTTATGCTTTAGTATTATGTTTTTGCTTATATCTTTAAACATCCTCATGTACTGTGATGTAATGCAATTTCTATTTTCGTTTGTGTATGTAAAGTGCTCTGATACCCACGGGTTGAGCTAGCGCTATATAAAACTTTATAAATAAAAATAAAAATAAAAGTAACAGTGGCCTGGAATTTCTTTTTTTCTGGTGCCACTGTTGCAGGTGACTTCTGGAGAGATAGAAGTGGTAGACTCAGTGTGTCTCAGCTCAGCCATTGTATACTATTGCTGTGATGTCTCCTTCTGACTCTGAGTCTTGTGACATTTTCACATTATTGAGGTGGGTGATGCTATTGTACAGTTGGGGACAAGACTGCAATGCATAAAGATGTTACTCTCTTCTTCCCTTCCACCGTGATCAGAGCAGATTCCCTGATCTCATCACTTTCACCAACACCACCTGCAGCAATTGTTTAAGGTATGACTCCCAGAAGATTGTGTGATGTTTTTTCAAATGGTTCTTTGGCATCCAGTACCATAATGTATACCAGGCTTACCTCGTTGAGCATTTGCTTTTCAAATAAAGCACATGGCAATGTTATACCTCCTGTTTGCTTATTGTAATGAAGTCCCAAACTGCGGAGGTCAACTCTCTCATTGGGGCACTGGTGCCACTGCAAATGCCCAAAAAAGTAGAGGTAAGTGGCATATGGATGATTGCCTTTCTGCAGCTCGTACTTCTACTGAGGTAGGTGTGAATGCAGGTCATAGGGGCTTAGAAATATGGGAACTGACAGTGATGGTGGTAATATCAGTGCCACATCCCTTGGAGCAGGTTGATGAGGGTTATTGTCAGTCTCTTCTGGAGCTGGGGTAGCGTCCACGGACTGAGGCAGGGTCCTATTCATGTCCAGATCCTCAGAAGGGGGGCTTGGAGAACATAGTGAGGTAACCTTCCTTTTTAATGCTGGAGATCTGGAAGCCAATGGGTCAGCAGGAAGCCCAATCCCCTGTTCTGTGGCTGTTGTTATCCACTCAGCTGAGTTAACATCACTGCTCATTGGCATTGCTCAGATTGCTGTAGCTACCTCTATACCAGACATGGGCTTGGTCCTGGGTCGGCATGGGTTAAAGACTTTGATGCAGGATGCTGCTCCCATCTTTCTCCCCACAGACCGGTGCAGCAGATACACAAAGTTGCCCGAAAAAGGCTTGGGCCAACAAACCAGTGGTGGGAAGCTGCTTTTTCTCACTGGCCACGTTCTTGTCAGCATTTTTCTTTGGGGTCACCTTGAAGCTGTCAATTGGTAGTTGCAGAAGCTGAAGACACTTGAGGACTGACATCACATGTTGTGTGGTCACACATGACATGTACAGGCTTTCTGTCTGGCAGTAAAAAGGGGGTGATGTGTCTCACCTTGTGCACCTCAAAGCAAACAAGCAAGAGAAACATAATTGAAATGTGGCATTGTTGCAGTTTGAAATAATACAGACAAAGACAATATACATTAGTGTGGTCACTTCAGTTATGAATATATGATTTACAACAATACAGTGTATCCTTTCCAAAGTCAAACCACACCAACATAACATATTATTTTGTTTACAATCAGGACGGATAATAACATACAGATATGACTGTTTCCTTTATGTGCATCATCTAGGGGAACACATGTGGCACTCAAGGAGGTACTGGTGAAATAAATACTGTTGTGTGTGTCTGTGCACATATGGCAGACAGGGGGTTAATGGATGGTGAAAAATGCAAAAAAAGACAAAATCAAAGGAAAATATGTATACTTATATATTAAAACATGTTTATATAAATAAAAAAAATTAAAAAATAGAAAAAGTTACAAAATAAATTGACGATAGAAAACAAAAATGATGAGAAACCCATTGGAGACAAGGAGGTACAGGTGAAAAAAGCATATAATATAAAACACAATGGCCACAAGGTCAAACAGCCAAACAAGGAGGCATTGCCACCACAAGGAACACATGCAGTGCTATGACAAAAACGCAATTGCTTTCTACTCAAAATGGCTACCGGCTACATGGTCAAACAAGAAGCAAGGAGGCATTGAAAACAAAGAACACGGAGGAGGAGCCTAGCGCGCAACCAAGATGGCCGCGTAGGTGCGAGGCTCCCGAGGACCTCCGCGACCTCCTGAATTAATCCTGGCGATATCCTGTCCTTGTTGAGGGGACTGTGTCGGTGAACCCGAGCTGAGGCGCCACCCGTTTTTTGGGCTCGAATCGGACCCCGAACACCGGTGGGAGCATCGATTGAAGGTTGCGGCCTTCTCCTCGCCAGCCCCCCGGATTGGAGTAGTGGGGCGATCCGGGGACGAAGTGAATAACAGCGGCGAGCGGGGCTGGGCGACTCGCGTACCCCGCACTTTCACTTTCGCTTTTGCGCCCTCCTTGCCTCAGGCGGGGTCGGGCTGCGGAGCGGGGTGCGGTGGTGTTACCTTGTCCAGGTGCCCGGCTGACCCGCCGGCGGTGGGTTGACCCACGGCCCGGTGGTCGCCCCCGCCCCCCCCCCCCTGACACCCGTGATTTGGTGTGGCGGCCCGTTTGGAGATCTTGGCACGACGGTGGAAGGGCCAGCATGTCCACCAAACAAGATGGCGACCGGGCGAAGATGAAGACAACCCGCCGTGGCACGGCGCACCAGGCCAATAGTATGGATCGCTATACGCTCCAGAAGGGTTCTCCGGAGACATCGCGGTCATCCCTGGTGGGCCCGACGGAGGCGCCTGCCCAACCGGTGGATCTGACCCTCCGGGACGTCATGGGCGCCATCGCAGAGATGAAGGCCTCAGTGGACCAGCGTTTCGATACCTTGGCGCAAAAAATTGACTCGGTCCTGGTGGATGTGGGCCTTGTGAGGGCAGACTTGTCAAAAACGAACGACCGAGTTGACTCCCTGGCCCACACCACAACGGGCCTCACTACGGACGTGGTGGCCCTCCAGAAGGAGGTGCGCCGGCTTGGCCAGGCGAGCGCCCTGATGGACCGGCGACTGGAGGATTCCGAGGGTCGGGCCCGGAGGAACAATGTTCGCATTATTGGTGTGCCGGAGGGCCGAGAGGCGGAGGCGGCAGATCTCTTCGTGGAAGAACTGATCCTGACTCATCTCCAGCCCCGGGGGCTGAGTAAGCTTTTTGCGGTGGAGCGTGCCCACCGGGTCCCTGGGGGCCGCCCTAAGACCGGTGCACCGCCGCGACCTATTATTGCCCGGTTTTTTAATTTCCGGGACAGAGACGCCATCCTCCAGACCTCCAGGCAACAGGGACCGGTCAGGCTGGACAACATGGATGTACACTTCTACCCAGACTTTACTCCGGCGGTCCAGAAGCAGCGACAGAGCTTTCTTGGTATTAAACGTCGCCTAAGGGACCTAAACCTCAAGTACTCAATGCTCTTTCCGGCTAAGCTGAGGGTGGAGGTGGATGGCCGTACGCACTTCTTCGACCGGCCCGAGGTGGCTGGGGACTGGTTAGATACTTTGCCTGGAGATCGGGGTGGGGGGGCGCGGCTGGCGGGGAGGGCCCGCCGGATCAGAATTGAGGGGCGACTGTATAGGCCTTGCTCTGGATATTGTTCCTTTACCAAATATTGCTTTCGTATGTTCCCCTCCCATGGAGGTCGGGTGGGGTCTGCTGGGGGCTTCCCTCCTCCTCGGGGGGACTAGTTAGTACTTAGCTATGGGGCGACAGGCACACTGCACTTTGGGGGGGCTGTCTGGGCTCATGCAGGGGTGCAGGGAGGGGGGAGTTCTGTTGGGACCGGGGGGTGGGGGGGGTGTGTTGTTTGTTAGCACCGCAAGGCAAACCCGCAACTGTTTTGTTGTTTTTAAGATGCTCGGTGGGGGGCGACCGATTGTTTTGACGTATGATGGGGGGTAGGGATTTGATTGTGTTGTCATGGAATGTTAACGGCCTGGGGGATAGGATTAAGCGTGGTGTGGTCCTGCAGTATTTAAAACGTATTTCTCCAGATGTTGTCTTCCTGCAGGAGACACACCTTATAGGTAACACCTTTCATGCAATGAATCGGCGGGGATATCGTTTGGCGGCCCACTCCGGCTTCACTTCGGGCTCGCGGGGGGTGGGTATTATGGTCAAGAACTCGCTCCCGTTGGAGATTGACGAGGTGCGCCATGATGAGAGGGGACGTTACACTGTTCTGGTGGGACGAATGGAGGGTAGAGTGTTTATCTTTATATCAGTGTATGTCCCGCCTGGGTTACAAGCCACTACATTTGCGGACCTGGGGCGCCTCCTTCTGGACCTTCCGGGTGGCCTGTTGGTGGTTGGAGGGGACTTTAACGCGGTTGCCTCTGGGTCTATGGATCGCCATCCCCCTAGGGACCTCCCCCGGGCACAGGCGTGGCTGCCCGGCCTTTTAGACATGCTGGGCCTGGTGGATTGCTGGCGCTTAAATCATCCCGTATTGCAACAGTACACCTTCCACTCGGGGGCCCATGGTAGCCTCTCGCGGCTTGATTACATCCTTGTCCCGGCGGCCCAGGCAGGGAGGGTGGGGGAGGTGCGCCATTTGGCACGGGGTATCTCAGACCACTCCCCATTGTTGTTGCATTTCGATGTCTTCCCGAGGGGGGAGGGCAGGGTGGCCCCGATCAATGCATGGTATTTGCGCGACCCCACCATTCGTGCCGACTTGATCAAATCCTTACAGCGCTATTTCGATGAGAATGTGGGGTCGGTCCCGTCTGCCATCTCCCTGTGGGAGGCTTTCAAGGTGGTTCTTAGAGGGGAGGCCCTCTCCTTTATTTCCAATGCCCGGCGGCGCGGGCGGGAGGAGGTGACCCGGGTTGAGGCCGAGATTGCAGAACTGGAGGGTGACCTGGGGAGCGGGGTAACAGACGCCAAGTTGCATGTTTTGCACTTAAAGCAGGCGGCCTACCGGGCCCTCGTCGCGGAGGCGGCCAGGGGCCTCAGTAGAGAGCAGCAGGGGCGATTGTATGATGTGGGTGACAAGGCTGGCAAATTGATTGCGTGGTTGGACAAGAGGGAAAGAGCGAGCCGCGTGGTGCCTTTGATTGAGAGCGTGGATGGTGTGTGCGTCACTGAGCCGGAAGCCATTGTCTCCTGCTTCGCGGATTATTTCCGCGAAGTCTACTCCCCGGTTTCTCCCTGCTCGGAGGAAGATTCCCATGCCTTGCTTCGGGACATCGCACTGCCCTCCCTTACGGTGGAGGACAGGAATTCGCTGGATGCCCCGCCCACCTCGGACGAAATTGCCTCGGCTATTCGCTCGGTTGCATCCGGCAAGGCCATGGGCCCCAATGGTATTCCCATTGAGCTATACAAGCTACGCCCGGATGTGTTGGCGCCCCACCTGCGCGCGATGTTCCTTGCGGCCCACTCGCAGGGCTCCCTCCCGCCAGACCAGCGTCTGGCTACAATTGTGGTGATCCATAAGGAGGGGAAGCCCCGTGAGCGGGTCACATCCTATAGGCCGATTTCGCTTCTGAACGCGGAGCCCAAAATCCTCGCCAAGGTGTTGGCCAACCGGTTGGTTGGCGTGGTGGGCGATTTGGTCCACCAAGACCAATCGGGCTTTATACCACACCGCAACACGGCGCTTAATCTGCGGCGCTTACACGGGGTGCTCGCGCGTGTCCCATTTGTGCGGGAGCCGGCCATCTTGGCGTCCTTGGACGCCACCATGGCGTTTGATACGCTCGAATGGCCATATATTTGGGCGATGCTGGCGAGGTTTGGGTTCGGCCCGGGTTTCGTCAGCTGGGTCAAATTGCTATATTCGGGCCCGTTGGCGCAGGTGGTGGTGAATGGGCGAGTATCTGCCCCATTCGCGCTGGGGCGGGGCACGCGACAGGGTTGTCCCCTGTCGCCTCTCCTGTTCGCCCTGGCCATGGAGCCCCTGGCGGAGTGGTTACGGTGGCACCCTTCTATCCGTGGTCTCCGCTGGACCCCCGAGCATGAGGACCGCGTGTCCCTCTATGCTGACGATATCCTTTTGTATCTCGCCTCCCCGCGCAAGTCACTGATCGTCCTGGTTGATGTTTTGCGCTCCTTCGGTCGCAACTCAGGCCTGGTCATCAACTGGGCGAAATCCTGTGTCTATGTGCTCTCCGGGGAGGCCCCGGTCTTGCCACGGGACTGTCCGATCCAGATTGCCTCCCAGGGTTTCCGGTACCTGGGTATATATATCACTCTTGACCCGGAGGCCCGCTATGAGCGGAACTTGCTGCCCCCCCTCCAGCGTCTGAGGGAGGACGTGGTGCGCTGGCGGCATCTGCCGCTCTCGCCGCTCGGCCGAGCGGCCTTATTTAAAATGATGTCCCTGCCGCGCTTCCTCTACGCCCTCCAGAATACCATGGACCTGGTCCCGGCACGCTACTTTCGCGAGGTGGAGGGCCTCCAGCGGCGCCTGTTCTGGGACGGGAGGCCGCGTATTGCTCTGGCTAAATTGACGCTCCCGTGGTACGATGGAGGGGTCGCCCTCCCGGACATCAAACGGTATTACTGGGCCTCCCAACTAGCTGCAATTAATCATGGCCTTTACGGGCCCGCCTTGAACCCGGCATTTGAGATGGACAGGACGCTTCTGCCCGGTGGCGATTATAATCGAGCGCTCTACTCTGGCGCGCCCGACTCCCGTTTGACGGGACCGACGCGTGTCATGGTGCGTGTCTGGCACGCGGCTAATGCAGCTATGGGGTGGAAGGACCGTTTGACCCGAGCGTCTCCGCTGTACGCATCTGAGAGGTTGGGCTCCCTGTGGACGTCTAAGGGCTTCGAGAAGTGGGACACGATCGGAATCAGCACGGTGGGAGATCTCTGGACGAGGGGGGGATTCAAAACTTTTGAGACGCTGCAGGCGGAGTTTCAGCTGCAGGGCAGTGAGTACTTTCGGTACCTACAGGTCCGCCATGCGCTGGGCTCCGTCTTCCCGGATGTTGCATCCATTCCGGAGTCTTCCCCCCTGGAGGACAGAGTGCTAGATGGCCATGTCCCGGACAGCACGATCTCCCTCATATACAAAAAATTGATTAACGATAGATCGTGTCTGCTGACTAGTCTCCGCGAGGCTTGGGTTGCCGACGGGCTGGAGCTGGACGACGAGGATTGGATCTCCGCGGTGGCCTCTCCGAAAGAGGTGGCCATCCCGGCTCGCCTTCGTTTCGTCCAGCTCAAGATCCTTCACCGGGTCTACGTGACGGGGCCAAGGCTTTTACGTATGGGTTTTGCCGGTGATGGAATGTGTAAGCGTGGCTGTGGTGCGTTGGCGACTTTCATGCATATACTGTGGGAGTGCCCGAAGGTGGAGCGATTCTGGCGTGGTGTGCATGAGGTTCTACGAATGGTTACGCGTGTCGCGCTGCTGCCTGAAGCGAGGAGATGCTTGCTGAATGTCTGGGAACCAAATGACTACTCGGTCCCGCAGGCGCGGTGGGTGACTCTGGGATACATGATAGCCAAGCGTGATATTGCCCAATTGTGGGGATCCCAGAGGCCCCCTGCGGTGTCGGCCTGGAAAGAGCATATGGATTGGTGTATGTTTCGTGAAAAGGTGGTGTATGTGGCGAGGGGTAAGCCTGGGGCGTGGATGAAACTCTGGGGCCCCTGGAACGCCTACCGCGGGGGTATTTGTGAGCCGCCGCTGCTACCGGCGGCCTCACTCCCCCTAGATGGCGCCCCTCCCTTGGCCGCGGGCGCGCGGTCCCCCAGTCCCTGATCTACTCCCGTCCCCCTCTTCAGAATCTTGCTGCTGGTTTGGATCCCCCACTTATGGAGCGCGTGTTGTCACTTTGGATCGAGGGTTGCCTTGCGGTTGTGGTTTGTTTACGTTGTTTTGCGTTAAGAAAATGGAACCGTACTGTGGGCATGGAGCTGTGAGGCCTGCACCATTGATCACTCCTGTCTTCCTACTGTGCACCGCTGAGAAAGCTTTTTGCTGTATGTATGTAATATGCTTTTAATGCTCTAGCGGCCGGCCGTGTGGTTGTAGGCCCATACCTGTAACTTCTATAAACTGCAATAAACGGTTTCAAAAAAAAAAAAAAAAAAAAAAAAAAAAGAAAACAAAGAACACATACAGGCCTGTGGATACTGACTATACAATATGGACCCTGGCCACATGACATGGGGAATAAAGACAAATGGTGGCCTATGGTAAACACACAATTAATAAACAAAGCAGTGCAGTTCCTCAAGGTATAAGAGAAAGGGAATATTAGTGTTGCAGATTAAGTGAGCATGCTCCAATATAGCAAAATCACTCAACAACTGGCTAGACAAAGGAGGCAAGGTAACAAATTAAGACAACACTGCCAAAAACAGAAATTAACTGAGTTGTACAATTTAACGAGAACACATACTCAACAAGGCATCACATATCTATGTCCCTCCTATAGACTTTTTGCGGAAAAAAACAGGCACAACAGAACCAGTTTTTTCATGCACCAATTCCTATTACTGTGCTTCCTGGCTGGGTGGCCCACGGGCAGATTAAGATTAAGCCACATTGTAAAATAAATGAATACTTTAAATGTAGTTTGAAAATTGATAAAATGAACAGAACTGTGCAACATTTTTGTTTTACAAAAGATGAAAAATTAAATCCAAAAATAACCTAGGCCCCAACTGAAACTACAAACCACCTACCACAATGGATTTAAATAATGAAATAAGTGTACAAATTAATTCTAGTGCTTGCAATCTATCAAACAAACAACACCCTTATACAACAGTTTTTGAACATACTTGTGATATAAGAAAAACAAAAGGCCTGATTTCGAGTGCAAAACCAACTCCGTTGTGCCAAAATCATGCTAGGCCGCCCAAGAACCACCGACTGTAATAAGAGTCGGAAGTGCACAAATCGTAATCCGCTTGTTGGTCCTATAGCCTTTCCCATGGTGGTGTCTTGAAAACACGCATTGCTATCCGAATGGCCATAAAGTTCCAGAACGACATGGGCGGTGATAGCAATGGCATGCTGGAACTTTGTGGGGGTACAGATAAGGGCGCACATGCTGCGCCCCCTGAATATATCCCTATGGCATGGCAGCCCTGCAGGTCCCCCTTTATCCCTCCACCGCCAACTTTTTTATGACGGGGCTCCCACCATGAAATGCTGGTGACGGACAAACTTGTAGTTTGCAGAGCGGGACTGCGGCAGTCTCCTCTCAGCAAATTACATTGTGGAGCAGCAGCATCAAATGTCAGGGAACAGTGGTTCCCTGGTGCAGTCCGAGGTCCACCACGTGAACAACTATGTAAGTCGAGATACGGCGAAATGTGGACCCCACTGCTATGCCCCCAGACTCAAAATCAGACCCATAGTCCTTAAATCTAATGGTCTGAATGCAGCAGACAAAGAGAGTGATCCTTCCAGCTCCAAATCCAAATGAAAAGTGATCATGAGTTGGACAAAGCACTAGGACTCTCTGGTTCACTTCCTCATTATTGAAAAAAAATGTTTTTTTGCACTAAAACATCTTTAGTGGTCCGTTGGAGAAGAGTGTTAACTCAAAAACATCTTTTTGAGTATTTAGCTGCTTCTTTGTGGGAGAATCTGCTTGAGGTGCAGCCACACTAACAACATACAAATGCCTGGAAGCCATGCTAGAGGGCAGCAAATCTAGTGAGAGCTCACTTGCATCCAGCAAATCTCATGGGCGTTTGTATGCGTATGGCAAGTCTTGTCGAGCTCGCCAGTCTACGTAACAACAAGACTCTAGTGCGTCAATGGAAAACACATCCTGCCACGAGATAGAATGATTAAGTTATCGTGAACTCCATGTTCTCCATATAGAGCAGAGTTCCAGAATTCTGAAAACTCCACGAGCAGAATGGAATTTTGTACCCAGGTCTACCCACGACAGGGTAGTGGTATAGTTTTTCCAAAAGAAGAGCGGAAATTCTATTCCTAATTCAACTCAATTTATTTACTGCTACTATCACTTGATCCACAAATTTTGGACTGGTGGTCCAAACTATATTTGGTTTTTAGCGTATAGCTCAATATCTAATGGTTTTTATCTATAGTGCATCATTTCAAAGTATTCTACATTGCTTATAGAAAAATGTTACCACTGGTGAAGGGTCCTTAGCTTATTTTATTTTTGGACATTATTACTGATCACTGTTTGTGGATAAACTGTGGAATATCAAACCTTGTTGAGCCCCAGCATTTTTTTACAAATGTTTTTATGATAAAAAAGATGAATGTCAAGAATCAAGAGACTGAGTAACTATTCCCTATATGCTACAGCTTGAATCACATTGTTTGTTGATTAAGTAGCCCTGAGACCTGGGTAATGCAATGATAAAGGAAAACAACGGCTTGTAGATCTCCATCAAAGGATTGATTTTATTAGAACATACAGAATGTTATTCACATACAAATTATTTATAATAATAGGAAAGTGAGCACATCTAGCTAGGATATCATGGACAATTAACGCAGTGTTTCCCAAACAGCACAATGGTGTAGTGGATTTGAGATATGTGAGGGAGATGTGTGCTAGTGCTATATAATACATGTACATCAAGAGTGACTATGATGGATGCACAGTTGTGGAGACTAGACTCTGACATAGAGGTTCAGGCTCCTGAAGTACAGAGTGTCCGAAATTCGAACCTTGTTATTTGTACAGGGTAATAATCAGGAAAAGGGGGAAACACCTATGGGATGGAGTACACATATCAGTTGGTTTATGTGATAGCAATAGATGTCTCATATATCAATTTACAATTAAATTAGGAGGATACCTTACAATTGGATAGTGTTCTGTGACACGGTAAAAGAATCCTACATCCGAGCACAGACGAGATGCCAGATTACCAATGGTCGATAACAATAACACTACCACCCCCAATGCTCCAACCATTGTTCCACCCATATTTAATCTGTCCAAAAAAAATATCACCACTGATGAGGTCGCCATCTTGAGCAGATGTCTGCCCTCTGTACCTTCATCTATATCTACCTTCTTTGAGACCAAACAAGAGATGCATCGGCTGTTTGGAAATATCCAATTGAACCACTTCTGTGATGACAGCTCATCTCTATCGGAACTGATGCCACCGGCTTTAGACCACACTCGACATTCATGCCACCCTCACATAAAATGCCTAGTGAGATATTAGCATTTGAAAAAAATTATAATAAAGGAAACCTTGAGAAAAGACAGAAGGTATTTAAATACAATATAACAAACATTAAAAATCAGGCTATCATATCACTCAGAAAGAACCCTGATAAAGTAATCAAATAGGCGGACAAGACTGATGGGATTAACATTCAAGATGTAGTAGACCACCAAAATGAGATCCTCACACAATTCCTTATAAGGAGTAGCCTCACAAACCGGTAATATATAAATTATCTAAGATACATAAAAAGATAGTAAAGCCTCTGGGATAAACCATTGCATCAATATTTGGGATTATCCATGAGCCGCTGTGCTGTTTTCTACCCATAGCACCCCAAACAAAATCACCCATATGTGATAGTATTCATTTTATAAAAACAATGGAGGTGATGAAAATCAATCAAACTACTGACCTTCTGGCCACAATGGACATGCAGTCCTTGTATACGAATATATCCCAACATTATGCACTCATTGAAATGAGAGACCAACCCTTACAAGTTCTCAGTTGGGTCATTTCCGAACTCACCAAGATAGCAATGACCAAAAACTATTTCCAATTTGACAAACAGTACTATCTCCAAATAAAAGGAGTAGCTATGGGGTACTGTTTTGCCCCAGACCTAGCTAACCTTTACATGACTGACAACGAGGTATACAATGTTTTACCGCCCAAAACCCTCACTTAGCCAACATGAAAAGATGGGCCAGATCCATAGAAGATGTTTTTCTGGTATGAGGAGGGCCTGAACCCTGCTTTCAAACATAGCTTAATACTTTGTCCGTAGACATAACATTTACTAAGGACAGCTATCCATTTTTGCGACCTTTGAATCAAGGTCGAGGATGATCTTGTATATGTCTCATTTTACAGGAAACCACATGAAAAAACACACTGCTCCACTACTCTAGTAACAGCTCCAAGAAGCCTTGGAGAGAACTTGTCTTTTGGACTGTTGCTCTCCATTAGAAAGAGATCAGATTCACATATGGAATGCGACACATTGATCATGAAATTAACAGAACAGGGCTATCGAGCAGGCTTGTTAGACAAGCAAGTAAAGAGCCTGGATCAACCATAAAGACATACTTATCCAACCCCAACAAAGGGACAACACATGTGACTGCATTATCTGTGTGAGTACGTTCAATCCAGCTAGCAACAGAATTAAGGAGATTGTTAGGAAACACTGAAAACTAGGGAAGAGCTTCTCTCCACAAAGGAAAAAACAAAGTTTTCTTTTAAAAGGGGAAATAACTTAAAAGATACCCTTGTTAGAGCTGCTCTTCATGTTCCACATAATGTAACATTGAACTTGCAATGGGGGCTGGCACCACTACTAGGTCACCCCAAGTGTGGGCATTGCTTGGCTTGTAAGTACTGCTTGAGTACTAGAGTTTTTGTACCTATGATTTTAAACTTAACACTAACTTCCTTTATGAAAGGCAGCACCAACATTGTGATTTATGCAATACTACGTAGAGCAGACTACACAAAATAGCAAATGCCAGATCTTACAACACATATGCACGATGCTGATGACGAGCTGGTCTCGTCATGGCACACAGTGGACGTGTGCTCATGACGAGACCAGCTCGTCATGGGACCCCCCACGGGGGAAGCGCTGGCGCTCCCCTCCACAGGTGTCCAGTTTGGCCCCCACAAAGTGGGATGGCAGCGGAAGAGTTTTCGCTGCCACGCCCGACCCCTCCATGGGAATCCCATGACATCAGCGCGCACAATCAATCAATCAATCAATCAAAGACATTTATAGAGCGCACTACTTACCCGTAGGGTCTCAAGGCGCTTAGGGGGGGGGGGGGGGTGCCGTTACTGCTCGAACAGCCAGGTCTTGAGCTTCTTCCTGAAGGAGAGGTGGTCTTGGGTCAGGCGCAGGTCGGCCGGGAGGGAGTTCCAGGTCTTAGCGGCCAGGTAGGAGAAGGACCTTCCTCCTGTTGTCGCTCTACGGATGCGTGGGACAGCGGCGAGGGCGTGGCTGGCTGATCGGAGGTGGCGTTTGGGAGTGTAGAAGTTGATTCGGTTGTTGAGGTAGCTCGGGCCTTGATCGTGTAGGGCTTTGTGTGCGTGGGTGAGGAGCCGGAAGGTGATTCTTTTGTTGACGGGGAGCCAGTGCAGGTCTCTCAGGTGTCCGGAGATGTGGCTGTTTTGTGGGATGTCGAGGATGAGTCTGGCTGAGGTGTTCTGGATCCGCTGGAGTCTCTTCTGGAGCTTGGCGGTGGTTCCGGCATAGAGGGCGTTGCCGTAGTCCAGTCGGCTGGTGACGAGGGCCTGGGTGACGGTCTTCCTGGTCTCCGTGGGGATCCACCAGAAGATCTTCCGAAGCATGCGCAGGATGTTGAAGCAAGACGAGGAGACGGCGTTGACTTGCCTGGTCATGGAGAGGGAGGAGTCCAGGATGAAGCCCAGGTTGCGTGCGTGGCTCGTCGGTTTGGGTGCGGTGCCCAGGGCGGGGGGCCACCAGGAGTCGTCCCAGGCAGAGGGCGAGGAGCCCAGGATGAGGACCTCCGTCTTGTCTGAGTTCAGTTTCAGGCGGCTGGTCGTCATCCACTCGGCTACCTCTTTCATCCCTTCGTGCAGGTTGGCTCTGGCGGCGGCGGGGTCGTTGGTCAGGGAGAGGATCAGCTGGGTGTCGTCGGCGTAGGAGATTATGTTGAGGTTGTGTTGGCGTGCGATGGCCGCGAGGGGGCTCATGTAGACGTTGAAGAGGGTAGGGCTCAGCGAGGATCCTTGAGGGACGCCGCAGATGACTTCGGTGGCCTCTGACTTGTACGGTGGTAGGCGGACTCTCTGCGTTCTTCCGTCGGGGAAGGAGACGATCCATTCCAATGCCTTCTCCTGGATTCCGACGTTGCTGAGGCGCTGCACTAGGGTGTGGTGGCAGACCGTGTCGAAAGCCGCGGAGAGGTCTAGGAGGATGAGGGCCGCTGTTTCTCCGTTGTCCATCAGGGCTCGGATGTCGTCGGTGGCGGCGATGAGGGCGGTCTCGGTGCTGTGATTGGCTCGGAAGCCGGACTGTGAGGGGTCGAGGGATCCGTTCGTCTCGAGGAAGGCGGCCAGCTGTTTGTTGACGGTCTTCTCGATGACTTTGGCTGGAAACGGGAGTAGCGAGATGGGGCGGTAATTCTTGAGTTCGGTGGGGTCTGCTGTAGGTTTCTTGAGTAGAGCGCTGAGTTCGGCGTGGTTCCAGCTCTCGGGGAAGGTGGCGGTGTCGAAGGAGGTGTTGATAATGTCCCGCAGGTGGGGTGCGATGACAGCGTCGGCTTTGTTGAAGACGTGGTGAGGGCAGGGGTCGGTCGGAGATCCGGAGTGGACGGAGTTCATCATGCGGACGGTGTCTTCGGTGCTGATCGGAGTCCAGGCTCGGAGGGTGGTGGTGGGCGGTGTTGTTGTGGTCGTGGCGTGCGTCGGTTGGATGCTGAAGCTGTTGTGTATGTCCGCGATCTTGTTGTGGAAGTAGGAGGCGAGGGAGTTGCAGAGGTCTTGCGACGGGGTGATGTCGTTGTTTCCGGCGTTGGGGTTGGAGAGCTCTTTCACGATGTTGAAGAGTTCCTTGCAGTTGTGTGCGTTGTTGTCCAGTCGGTTCTTGAAGGCCGTTTTCTTGGCTGCGCGGATCAGTTGGTGGTGCTTCCGGGTGGCGAGCTTGAGGGTGGTCCTGTTGTCCGGTGTGGGTTCCTTTCTCCAGACTTTCTCGAGGGCTCGGCAGTTCTTCTTGGAGCTCTTGAGTTCGTCGGTAAACCATGGGGCTTTCTTGCTGCCGGGTCTGCTGGGCGGGGTCCTCATAGGGGCGAGTTCGTCTGCGCAGTTGCTGATCCACTTCGTGAGGTTGTCGGCGGCCTGGCTGGGGTTCGCTGAGCTGGCAGGAGGGTGCTGGCTCAGGGAGGCGGCGAGCTGGTCGGCGGTGATCTTGTTCCAGCTTCTACGGGCAACCTGTTGCTGGTGGTGGTGGATCGTCGTTCTTTCGAAGGTGAAGTGGACACAGCTGTGGTCCGTCCAGTGGAGTTCTGTGGTGTGGCTGAAGGCGATGTCTTTGCTGGATGAGAAGACGGCGTCGAGTGTGTGTCCGGCGAGGTGGGTGGGGGTGCTCACCAGTTGCTGGAGTCCAAGGTTGGCGAGGTTGTGGAGCAGGGTGCTGGTGTTGCGGTCGTTGTTGTTCTCCAGGTGGAAGTTGAGGTCCCCCAGGAGGATGTAGTCAGCGGAGGGGAGGGCGTGCGGGCTGATGAATTCAGCGATGTCCTCGCTGAATTGAGTGCGTGGTCCCGGGGGTCGGTAGATCAGGCTGCCTCTGAGGGTGGTCTTCGGGTCGGTGTGGATCTGGAAATGCAGGTGTTCGGCGGTGGTTAGGGTGTTGTCGGTGCTGGTCGTGATACGGATGGTGTTCCTGTGGATGATGGCGATGCCTCCTCCCACCTGGTTGGTGGTGCGGTCCCTCCGGGTGATCTTGTAGCCCTCTGGGATGGCGATGGCGATGTCGGGCGCTGAAGAGGCGTTCATCCAGGTCTCCGTGAGGAAGGCAACGTCAGGGGCTGTGGTGTCTAGGAGGTTCCAGAGTTCGATGGCGTGTCTGTGGACGGAGCGGGTGTTGAGCAGGATGCACTTGAGGTGGTTGCTGCTGGTGTTCGGCTTGGCGGGTGCTGGTGCCGGGCAGGTCCGGATGCAGGTGAACTTGCAGGCGTGGCAGCTGAAGGGTCCGTGGGAGCGTCGTGGGGTGGCTTGATAGCAACCTGGGATTCGGCCGGTGTTGAGTGCGATGAGGGTGGCGGCTGTGTACGTCAGGCGGGTTGGCCGGGGTCCTCGTAGGCCGGGGGTCCTGGCACTGGGCGCGGTCCAGGCGCGGACGGGCATAGACGGGCTTACCTTTGGTGCACCTTCGGCGCTCCATCGGCGCGCCCGCTGCGCGTGACCGCTGCGCATTCGCACGGTCGCCATATATGGCGAAGTGCGCGGGGGGGCGGAGCAGCTGGGAGGCGGGAGCGGGGAGGGTACAGAAAGAAAAAAAAGGGGCGGGGTCAGCGGTGGTGGCGGGAAGCGGGGAGCGGGGAGGGATGAGACGGGGGCGGCTGACAAGGAAAGGCAAAACAGGCAAAAATGGGGGAAAAAAATCAAATAAACAGCAAAGTTACTAAACTAATACACAATTACAGAAGAGATAGTGACACAGGGCAGGAAGCGAGCACAGACCACGCCGCTCGATGGCAGGGGGCGTGGTCACGCGGCGGAGCCAGGGCAGCGAGGCAGAAGGCGGGGAGGCACACGCAGCAGCTGGTGGCCGTGCGGCGCGGGGGTGTCCTAGAACTAGGTCACACTCACCTGCGTTGCACGGTCGCCATATATGGCCAAGTGCGCGGGGGGGCGGAGCAGCTGGAAGGCGGGAGCGGGGAGGGTACAGAAAGAAAAAAAGGGGCGGGGGCACAGCGCACGCTGACATCATCAGGAAGTTCCAGATGCTCAGTAAGCCATTTGCTTCCTGCGCGTCGAGGAACAAGGTAGGTCTCCTCATTCCCTGGGGGTTTAGGGAATGCATCGAGGCATCGGGGGTGAGGAAAGAGATTTTCCTCTCCGCTGATGTCTCTTTGCAGGGCATTTCTGCTTCACGATCGCACACAGCATCGCGATCGTGCAGAGGAAATGCCCCCACTAGCACCAGGGATTTGTTTTTGTGTAATGGAAGCAACCCCTTGGGGGGCATTTCATTAGGAATGTTTTTGGGGGCCATTATTTTTTTATGGAAGCGACTCCTTGGGCAAGGGTTGCTTCCTAGAGGGGTCATTTAATTGGACATGCTTTTCTGCCCCCCGGGGGCGCTTCCAAAGGTGGTTATATTTGTGGATGTTTTTTTCTGCCCGCCCCCCTTGGTGGCAGTCAGTCTTTTTTTGTCCTTACTGCCCCCGGGCAGGGGGGGGTTAGGAAGGGTTGCTCATCCAGTTCCCGTCCGCTTCCCCCCAGAACAGACGCTTTTGCTGGCGCTCTGCAACATAATGTGGGTAAGCCTGTGATTCCTCAAAACGGCCCCACGGTGGCAGCATGCCTTCACAATATTTTTCTATATCATAAGCAATCGTTCTTTCTCTGTTTACAGCAATGACGAACAAGAATTTAAAGACATTATTTAAGTGTCAACCTTGGCACCTCCGCATGCTCTCCGATGGGCATTAGGGGCACATGAGGATTTGGTTTGCTCCTAATTATTTTTATTCTAATTTACACGTTATCTCACTTTTCAGTACAAACAGAGTCATACAGAAGTTTGTGCTTTTTGACTGAATCCATGTATATTTCGGGTGAGTGTTATTAACTTTATTCTTAGTATCGCAAATGCGCTGAGTGTTAATTAATGGTTTTAGTGAGAGAGAGTCAAAACAATTTGGTCACTCATCTTTGGGTGCATGATTGAGTTTTCTTCATCTCTTCTTAATTAATAATTTATCCTTTCAGTTCAAACTGAATAATACAGAGATTTGTACTTTTGATGTCATTCATTTCAATTTTGGGTGAGGGGTGTTTGGTTTATTCCCGGAAGAGCAGCTCGCTGAGCTTCAAGTAGTGTTTTTAAGAAGGGAGAGCCACTACCATTTAGGTATTCTGATCCTATGTAGATCCCTACATGTGGACCCTCTGGCCACTATTCACAATCTGGGTGTTTGTTAATGTTGGGAAAAAAAATCCTTTAAGTAGCTAAAATCATTTAATCACTACATCGGCAACAAAGGGAGGACAAGCACGTTTATTGCATATGCATACAATAAGACAGCTGGGAGAGTGCCCGCACCATGAGACGAGCACAAGTCAGTCTCAAATTACACATGCTGCAAGTCCTTCTTTATAATACTCTTTTTGGCAAACAGCCATAACTACAATACAATATTAACAATAGAAAGAGCTTCCTGCTTTTCCATCCATTCTGTCCCACCCAGACTGCACACATTTCCTTGGAGCGCAGCTTTCCTGTTTTCGTGACTCTAACAGTCATGGGTTCGTGACTCTACCTATCCAGATCTATGTTTAGAACATCCTCTGCTGGTCTGACTTTCCTATTCAAGTCACAAAGGGTCCCAGAATTAGGAGGAAAAAACACTTAAATCAGACCAAATGTAGACCTTTTTTAAAAGCAGGCTGTAGATTATTACAAGATAAAATGTGCAACTTAAACATGCACTTTAAACCACACATTTAAACAGCCTCATGCAAAAGTTCCTTCTTTACACAATAATAATGCTTCACAGTTTCTGGAAAAGAGACAGGTAAAACAGAATAATGAACAGAATGATTAGGGCCTAAGCTAAATTAGGCTTTTGATTCCTGTCAGTCCCCTCTCCAGTTGATTCTTCAACTACAACTTCTACCAGTTCTGTATTTGCATCTCAATTTCTTTATTTCTTATTATAGGAAACATACCTCCCACCTTAGCTGTAACGCTTTTGCAGGACAACCCTGGTCTTAAGTTTGCAAAATGAGGAGAAATGCATTATTTCTCCTAGTTTTTGCTTATTCCATCTGTGCTGCCTTGGTTTGTTTATGTACAGGAAGTTGTCCCTTCCTGTACATAAACACATCTTTACAAAAATGCCTTTTTGTCACTTACATGTGTGCTGCATGAAGCAGCAAACATGAAAGTGACCGAATGGCATTTTAGGATTGTTTATGTGCAGGAAGGGACACCATCCTACACATAAACAATCCTCCACTGCACGCAGACACCCTTTCACCCTGGTGCCAGGGTGCCTGTGTTGGCGCTAAGTTGCTAAATAGTGCCATCACAGGGGGTAATGCAAGCCTGCACTACATTCTTGTAAATATGGTGCAACCTTGCGTTTCAGAAGTGGCAGAGAGAGGCGTTAACCCAAGGAGGCTAATGACGCTCCGTCACATCTTGTACATATCCCCCTTAATGTCCCCACGACCAAGAGGGTTTAGAGAAACTAGAATGCATAAGAGAATCAAGTGGACAAACTGTCAAATACCAGAAGAGAAGCCCTTGCTCAAAAGCGGAATTAGTCATGTAATAATCTCTTTAGGAAAAGGGGGCTTCCTTTCCAGTGTACATGGCCATTGACATTGTTGATTCAAAGAGCCGGTCATGGAGCTCCTTCAGCTCAGACACTGCTCCCTCAATGCGTGCACATGTTTCTATTGCAAATCAATCTTAAATTGAAAACTATGGACACACAGGTATAGACACATTTTGCTATGTAGTCTTAGGCCCAGATTTTCAAACAGGGCATTTAATGCAGAACAGTAGCCAAAAATGTTGTGCGTCATTGCGTGACACGGAGGGAGAAGGAAAGCACCATTTTTACTGAGATATGGCACTCTCCACCCCTCTCCCTAGCACCAGCCCTGATTTTAGCTGCTTTGTGCCAGGCACACACCTTAGCGCCTTAGTGCTACGAAGCGTGCCCGAGTCTGCCATGGGATTTGTATGGACAAGTACCTTTCCTGTACAAAATACTATTATTAGTCACACTTTGAACCTTTTCCTACTTTGCGCATGTACTGCAGAGTGCAAGTGACATTACGCTGGCACAGTTTGTGCTGGTTAATGTCACTTTTGTGACACTAACCCAGCGCAAACGTTTTGTCAATCCAACTCTTAGTCTCATTCCAAATTCAGTGAATATTTGATCACAGCAAGCTTGTGATTAAAGCTCCTACACTGTTCAATAATATTTGTCCATCATATTTATGTTAATCATGGCACATTGAGTGAATACAAACAAAGTCCTACAGGCTTGCTCATGCAAAATGGTAAATTATCACATGGTAAAGATTGTTATTTCATAGGTTTTCCACTGTAGTGATAAAGATTTTTGTTACGCTCAATTTGAAAAAACTCTCTGTATTTATTAAGTACAAAATGAGCTTGTATAATGGACTTTCAGCTTTCAATCTCTTTTTCATCAACCAATGCAACAGGACAGAATACAATTAATTATATATAAATGCACAAACCTCAATGTGTAATCATGAGAACTGCCTCCACTTTGAAGCCGCTACTAGTTGAGAAAAAGGACACAAGTGAGTAACAAGAGTGATGGACACATCATAAATATGTACCTTTATTGCACGTCTTTTACTAGCTGCTTAAAATACAGATATCATTATTATTAGATCATAGGAGGGTGTTGGGCTACACAGCATTTAGTGAGATATCTCTGGTTCTTTACCATTGGACCCAATGATGTGTGCCAAGCAATTTCAACAAGGACTCCACTCCAGGTTGGAGCGCTGGTAGTTGTGTGCTCCCACTCCTCCCTGAGTGTGTCTTCACTCAGGTTGCAGTGTTTTGTTGTGTTTTAACTGCACTATTAATGAGACTTTTAATTTCCTTGTAAGCACAAACTGTTGGGAGGTGCCTTGCTTCCTTAGTATACATTTTCCTTGATTTGTTCTGTTTTGCTTCCTTGTTTTGTTTCCTTGTAGCACTTTGGTGTAGCACCTCGGTGCCGGAATTGCCTTGCCCCCCCTACTTACCACTGCTTCATGCTCTCTCCCTGGACCTGAACTCCCTGAATACTGAGTTCAGGGCGCAGCAGGTCCTCTTACTCCACGCCCTGCTGCATGTGATTGGTCTGCTCCTGCCACGCCCATGGAGGAGGTCTTCTTCTCCATGCCCGTGGTGCAGATGCACCAGACCAGTCCTGGTAGTTCTGTGCTCCCACTCCCCCCTGAGTGTGTCTCCACTCTTTTAATGAGACTTTTCATTTCCTTGTAAGCACATACTGCTGGGTGGTGTGAAGAGTTGGAGGCTGAAGCCCCGACAGCAGTCCCCTTGTCCGGTCACCATCTCATGGTATTTTCTATTCCACTAGCTAAACCCTCTCCACCACGGCCAGTACCTGCCCGACCAATGCACAGTAAATGGAACAAACCTAACGCTGTGAGCTTTAGTCAAGCTCTTCAGCCGAGTCGCCCCAAATGAGAGAGGATATTAATGTTTCCATCACAGCAGTGGGTGAGTGGATTGTCAGAGCACTGGATGTAGTTGCTCCCTGGACACCTAACACTCCCCAGAGATTACCCAAATTGGTGCCATGGTTCAATGAAGAACTCGTGATACCAAATAAATCCAGCAAGCGCTTAGAGCGGCAATGGAGGAAAGTCTTCTCTGATAGCAATAAGACTGCCTACAAGTTAGAACTAAAGAACTATCATACTTTATCAAGAAAACCTGTGCTGCGTATTATAACGACAGAATAGAGCAAGCAGATAATTCTCCCAAAGAACTGTTCACTGTCCTTAAAGATGTATCCTCCTTAAATGGAACCGTGGCTCCTGCCACTAGTTCTCCAGAGTCGTGCAACCAGATTGCTGACTTCTTTGCCTCAAAGGTATCCAAAATATAAGACTCCTTTCCTCATAAGGCCCGTAATGGCAACCTGGGAGTATCCTGGCTGTCGAGGGTAATCCCCTCTAGGAGTTCTCGCCTCCAACATTGGAAGATATAAAAGGCATAGCTTTAAGCATCAAATCTGGCTACCTAGTGGACCTAGCCCTGCCTAAAATCATTAGGGAAGGTCTGAACGTAATATTGCCTTATGTACAGCAACTACTGGGGAGGTTCTGTGTAGGGGTGGGCGGAATTTGCGAAATCCACTTTCGCAAATTTTCGCGAAATATCGCAAAGATGCGGAAGTTTTTTTCCCGCATGTTCGCGAGATTTTCTGCATGGTTGCGGCTCGCCAACTCACCCATGTGGTTGCTCGCGGGCGCGGCCATCTTGTTTTCAGTTGTCTCGCGGTGCATGATCGCGAGAAGAAAGACGTGATCGCGCGACGCATGACGTCACTGCGGGCGCGAACTATCGCGAGACAGCGCAAATGGCTAAAAACAATACAACATCTCATGGAGAACGCGACCGGATCAAGAAAACTTGTCGGCGAACGCAGGGATTCAGGTAAGGCGATCGCGCGAGAATGTATTATTTTACAGCGCGAGCAAGAAACAAATTATCGCCAAGCTGCGGAATGCGTAAATTTTGACATTTTTGCGCTTTCCGCGGAACGCGATAATGTCAAATTATCGCAATTTCCGCGAACGGAACAAAATTTTAGCCCAGGCCTAGTTCTGTGTAAGTAGAAACAGGTGGCTGTTCTCCCCTTAAAGAAAAAAACCTTCTGCTCATTCGGACTTCTTGGATAACCTGCACCCTATCTCACTCCGGCTCTACTTCCCTAAAATAGCATAGAAGGTGGTGAACACGCAATTGGTTGCACATATTAATTGGCACAAAATATACCATCCCACACAATCAGGATTTAGAGCCAGCTCTGCTTCTTGCCACGGAGAGACTATATAGGCTTGCGGATGAAGATGAGACTACCACTCTGGACTTACTTGACCATAGCGCATCCTTCAATACGGTATCTCACAGACTGCGGCTGCAGCACCTTAAGTCTTGTGGGCTTGAGGGATCAGCACTAAAATGGATGTCCTCCTTCCTAAAGGATCGCAGTTTCCAGGTTCCGCAGCATCCATACATTTCCAAATGCATCCCACTCTTGCAAGAGGTCACACAGGGCTCAATTCAGAGCCCAACTCTTTTTAATCTCTACATCACCTTATTACACAATTTAGAAGTTGCAAGTCCTCCTCTTGCCTGAGTGACCTTGCTTCCTGTATATCAAGCAACTGACTCAGTTAAATGGCAACAAAACCGAGGTCCTGGTCATAGTGAAGTCTCCCTCCATCTGGTACTGAGCTTGGTGGCCCCATGCCCATCCCAAAGGAGGAAGCTGAAAAACTAGGAGTCTGGCTGGACCACAAGCTTTCACATTAGGAAGTTTACATGAAAATGTTTTGGGATTCTCAAAATGTTGAGAAAAACCCTGGACATTCTCCCTGTCTAGGCCAGAAAAACCCTGTTTCATGCTCTTGTAACTTCTCAGCTGGACTATGGAAATGTCCTCTATGTTGGAGCAGCAAAAAGGTGTCTCCACAGGCTGCAATGTATCCATAATGGGGCGGCATGCCTGGTTCTTACCTTACATAGAAGGGCCTCGTCCTTGACTCCCAGCACTGGCTAACTGTTGGGAAAATAATTATTTTAAAATCCCTGTGCTTTTGACATTGGAGTCTACAGCACAAAGGCCCTAGCTATTTCTATCATCTTCCCACTCCTCATCCCCCTGCCTACCCTCTTAGGCCAAAGGGTGCCCACCAGGTCCAAGTCCCTAAAGTCTTAAAAGTCGGAATGGCTGCATGCGCGTTTGGTAACCTGACAACCTGAAAATGGAACGCACTCCCCTCTTTCTCTGAACTGAGCCATCAGGAAATATTATATGGAAAAGATTGAAAACCTGCCTCTTTCAGTTGTGAGGTTTGTGCACATCATGGCCCTGTATTATAGTACAGTACAGCCTTTTTGGAGAGTGGCTTCCAGCATGGGGCCTCACACTTGGTGTAACCAAGTGCTATATAAGTGGTATTATTATTATTATTATTAATATTATTAGTATTATTAGTATTATTATTATTATTATTATTATTATTATTATTATTATTATTATTATTATTATTATTATTATTAGTAGTAGTAGTAGTATTATTCTTATTATTCTTATTATTCTTATTATTCTTCTTCTTCTTCTTCTTCTTATTATTATTATTATTAGTATTATTATCATTCTTATTATTATTAGTAGTAGTAGTAGTAGTATTGGTATGATTAGTATTATTAATAATATTAATAATACTAGTAATAATAATGGCTTTAGCTGTCTCTGCTGCATCTAGTATTCACAAAACACATTGAAGAGAAATGTACAACATTAAATAAAAAGCGTCTCTTATTTCACCTCAACCACTTGGTACTCACATCACATCTTAGATGCAAACTCCAGCTGAAGATCTCTGGAGAATCACTGATGAATTCTGTAACTTGGACTCAACAGAAACCTGCACCCAAACTCTCAGAAACTCTGCCACTCTCTGACAATGTTGTGTCCCTCGTTCTTCTGAGCATAATAACTATCTGCACTTGCTAGTTATGCAAATCAAATGCAACCAAAGCTCTGGTTGTTCAAATTGCTTTATATAAATCTGTTATTATTGCAGACTGTGCACCCCTTTAAATATACTCGATAATGGACAAGGCGCACTACTCTGAACGTCATGAGTACGTGGATCTTTCCCAGCATATAAGATCTGCTTCTAGGATTTAACGCACGGTACTACTGCTAATCAGTGGTGAAGTGCCTGTACTCTCTCCTTAAAACATGGTAAAATTAGCTTACACCCAATTGCCACATTTATTCAACTTGTAAGTCCCTAGTTATGAGGTACTGCTTGAACCCAACGCCTGTAAATTAAATGCTACTTGTCAACCTGCAGCACTGTTGTGCCATGCAATTAAGTAGTCTTCTAAACATGCCTCAGGCCTCCTATGCAGCCAGTGTGCGCAGTATTAAGTTTTCATTTCAACCTGGCAAAATAGACATTTTGCCTGGTCAAAACCTTTCTTTTTAATACACATAACCCACCCCAAAGGTACGCCCTAAACAGCCAAGAGCACAGAGTGCGGTGTATCTAAAATATGGGATAAGGACTTTTAAGTTTTACCTGCCCTGGTAGTGAAAAATCCTTAAATTAATTTTTCACATACAATAATATTGGGAATCCGTAATACAGGTTGGTGCACAGACTTAATATAAAGTCTTTAATATTTACCTAGATTAATATCGAGTTTCAAATCTCGTAGGGACAGAATATCGACATCAAGAATAACAACGACCAGAATATCGACCTTAAGGTAAGGAATACCCTTTTTGTTAATATCGAAGTTAGTTATATCGATAGCAAAAATATTGATGATAATAATATCGATGTTTATATTAGTGTTATGTATTTTAGTATGTATTTTATATGTATGTGTTCTATATTTTTTGTTAAGTGTTGTACTGTTTTTTAAAATATATGTATAACATTTTTAGAAGTTAGTAATTTTTTTTAAAGTAAATTATGCGTTTTAGTACCGTACCGGGTTGTGAGTTTATAGGGGAATGGGGTGGGAAGTTATTTAATATTTAGATATTAGGTATTAGATAATATTTTTTAGGAATTATGAATTATTTTTAATTAAATTTAGCGTTTTAGTTTTGTAGCAGTTTGTGGGTTTATAGGGGAATAGGGTGGGAAGCAATTCAATTGTAATAAAGTAATTATGATTTTTTATTTATATGTGTTGATAATTAATTTATTGTTAATTAATTATTAATTGGTTATTATTTTTTATTAATTGATTAATTGATAATTGTATTATTGTATTAATATATTATTGGAGCGGGTTGTGGATTTATAGGGAAATAGGGTGGGAAGTAATTTAATTGTTATTAAGTAATTATACATGTTTATTTTTGAGTATTGATAATTAATTTATTGTTAATTAATTGTTAATTGTTTTTTATTATTTATTATTTATTGGTATTGATAATTAAGTTAGTGTAAATTAATTATTAATTGGTAATTAATTCCTATTAGTTATTATTTATTGGTATTGATAATTAATTAATTGCTAATTTATTATTAATTGGTAAATAATTTTTAATAATTGATTAATTGATAATTATATTAATTGTGTGAAACATTTTTGCTGAGTGGGTTGTGTGTTTCTTGGGGAATAGGGTGGGAAGTAATTATTAATTTTAATTCATTGGTATTTTTAATTAATTTATTGTTAATTTATTAATAAATCATTATTTAATTAAATTAATTATTTAATTTATAAGAATGTTATTTTTAACCCCTTCGCTATTCAACGCTTTCCCTACTGTTGCACTCTTTGGAGTGGGAATGGTCATTTTTACCCCTACTCTATCTAAGACTTTCCCTACTGTTGCACTCTATAGGATGGGAATTATAATTTTTACCCCTATGCTATCCAAGACTTTCCCTACTGTTGCACTCTCTGGAGTGGGAATAGTCATGTTTACCCCTACGCTATCCAACACTTTCCCTACTGTTGCACTCTTTGGGATGGGAATTATAATTTGTACCTCTACGCTATCCAAGACTTTCCCTACTGTTGCACTCTCTGGAATGGGAATATTCAGTCTTACCTCTACCCTATCTAACACTTTTACTACTGTTGCACTCACGGGAGTGGGAATAGTACATGTTACCCCTACGCTATCCAACACTTTCCCTACTGTTGCACTCCCGGGAGTGGGAATAATAATGTTTACCTCTACTCTATCCAACCCTTTTAATATGGTTGCACTCTGTGGAGTAAGTATATATATATTATTTTTTATATGTATATGTTTAATTTATTTTAACATTATGGTGCCGATTCCGATCCGTTAAAAAAAGTTCCCGTATGACTCGTATCCGTATATTTTTACGTACGAATCGTACAAGTCCCGTACAACCGGTGAAGTACGATTTGTACGTGAAAAATACATACGAATCGCTTCGGGAAAAGGGTACGAGAGCGAGCCGGACAGTTTCACGTACAAATCGTAAAACTGAAGTCCGAGCGTGCAAGTACGAGCCGTACCGCCCTTCCGAATACACAAGCGCATGGAAAATGACCCGTACGGAGCCAACGCAGAACTACTCGTATCCGGGGAAAATTGTGCCCGGGATACAAGTCATACAGCCCCCCCCTCCCCCCGCATATGTCAGCACCGTATCCCCGTATGTCAGCACCGTACCTCCCCCATGTCCGCACTGTACCCCAGCCCCGTACGTGTACGCGCCGTACCCCAGCATCGTAGCCCAGTCCCGTACTTGTACGCACCGTACCCCAGCGCCATACTCCAACACCGTACCCCAGCCCCATACATGTATGCACCGTACCCCATCACCGTACCCCAGCCCCGTACTTGTACGCACCGTACCCCGGCGCCGTACCCCAGCCCCGTACTCGTACGCACCGTATCCCAGCGCCGTACCCCAACACCGTACCCCAGCCCGGTACTTGGACGCACCGTACCCCAGCCCCGTACCTGTACGCACCGTACCCCAGTGCCGTACCCCAGCAGTCGTACTTGTACGCACCGTACCCCAGCGCCGTACCCCAACACCGTACACCAGCCCCGTACTTGGATGCACCGTATGCCAGCGCCATACACCAACACCGTACCCCAGCCCCATACTTGGACGCACTGTACCCCAGCCCCGTACCTGTACGCACCATACCCCAGCACCATACCCCAGCACCGTACACCAGCCCCGTACTTGGACGCACCGTACCCCAGCCCCGTACTTGTACGCACCATACCCCAGCGCCGTACCCCAACACCGTACACCAGCCCTGTACTTGGACGCACCGTACCCCAGCCCCGTACCTGTACGCACCGTACCCCAGCCCCGTACCTGTACGCACCATACCCCAGCGCTGTACCCCAGCCCCGTACTTGTACGCACTGTACCCCAGCGCCGTACCCCAACACCGTACCCCAGCCCCATACTTGGACGCACCGTACCCCAGCACCGTACCCCAGCCACGTACCCCAGACCCGCACTTGTACGCACCGTACCCCACCAACATCCCCCAGCATCGCGTATGTATGAACCGTACAACAACATTGCATATGTGAGGAGCACTGTACAACAACAGCGTATGAACGCACCTTACATAACGACTCGTACATAACCAGGACACTGTAAAACAGCACAAGGAGGGTCAATTCGACTCGCACAACACCACAAAACACGTCTACATTAGAAAATACATCTAAATGACTGACCTGGCACATCCAAACAGGCAAACAGAGGCCCAAACTCACAACCACCTCTTATAACACACCCGCCAAAATTTCAAACCCAGCCACACCCACAAATGGACCAATAAAAAGGGCCCACACACACAAACCATGAGCCTTTGCAACAGACCCACTGCTGACAGACACCACACACAAACAACTGCACCCATACACCTTAACTTACACACCTTCACACAACCTCCTTCACACAGACCCCCTCTTCACATTCACACCCACACCGTCACATTCACACCCATACACCCACAACCATCCACACCCACACCCCACACCATGCCCACAGACAAGAATCCAAAGTTCACAAGGGAGGAGCTGGACATCCTTGTCAACGAAGTCATCAGAGTCGAGCCACAGCTCTTTGGAACATTGGTCAGACAGACCAGCATAGCAAAAAAATCACGCATGTGGCAGAGGATCGTCGATAGGGTGAATGCTGTTGCGCCCATCAGAAGGACCAGGCATGCATGCCAAGCCAGGTGGTACGATTTGCGGAGGGCAGTCAAGCGCAAAATGAACGAGGACTACGCCCAGAGCAACATCACTGGAGGTGGGCTGCCCCGCAGACCGGTACATTACCATCCCTGGGAGGAGAAGGTGATGGCCCTGCTTCTGCCGGTGGGAGTACACGGAGACGAAGGAGTGGCAGAGCCTGGTGAGTACACAAACAACTTGTGTAACATGGGGGTAATGGCATCCACACCTCAACTACACCAAATGCACGGAACTACCCCCAAGCCCTCACCGGACACAACCACACTAAAAAACAACGCTCATGCCACTAACATGTCCATGCCCCATTCACAAAGCAAGGTCATGCCATGTCCCAGGCTACATGAACCACAAAACCAAGACTGGATGTCCGTGATGAACACATTGTTCAACTCAGAAGCAGACACCATTGCCCTCAGCCCATATGGCCCAGGTACATACCCATGCACCATGCTCAATGCACAGGGACTGGCTAAGTACTGACAAGGTAGCTGACACTTGGCCATGCTGTATGCAGTACAAGGCCCTCCTGCGACCACTGTAAACTCAAACACCAACACCACAAGCTCAGATATCTAGCACAGGAACTCACACTCACTGTCATGCCAGCATGCTCCATGAGGGGATAGACACATTACCTGGGAGACCCAATGCCAAATCACACTAGACCCAACAGCAGGCCCTGTCACACACCCCCCTTACACAAGCACACACCCCCGGGGCAGGCAATGGATTTACCCACTCTCACAATGGACATCTGACACAACAAGATGAATCCATAGCCAAATAAGCATCCAAGCCACAAGTCTACATGTCAAACACTCAGGAGAACATATCAATCTGTCCCCTGCAACATAGCCATCCACAAGTGAACATTGAGAGGAATGCTAGGCACATCCAACTACCTGGAGGAACTGTGCCAACTTGAATATGTATGAAACATGGATGTCGCATGAAACAGCATTAACATTGTCTCTCTCTCATACACAGGGCAACGTCATGGATCTCCCCCCAACACTGGGGGGAAGAATCACAGTCCCAAGGCTCGGCAGGAAGATGATCCCACCGGCAGCGACAACTCTCAACACTCCGTGGATGACCCCAACCAACCTGGTCCCTCTGGTGCCCAAGCACCTGCAGCACCTGCTTCAGGTACATATGTGCCAACCACCACCCCCATTCCTGCCACATCCCAGGAGACACCCAGGAGCCCTGCCCACACAGAACAACTGAGCCAGTCTGACCTGGAGGGACAAGGTTCTCCGGGCACCCAGGAGGAGGCAGACAACCCCGCAAATGCCATCCCTCAGGGGTCCCGTATACCTGATGTGCCCACAACGGCAGGCCAGGCTCGTGTGGGCAGGGGTGGTGGGAGTGGAGGCAGGCGGAGGCGCGAACCTGACCAGCCAGCTGAGGGAACCGGTATGTCACACATACGCCACATCCTGGACACATAACGGCGTGACACCAGGGGCATCAGCCAGGTAGTGGTGACCCTCAACGAGATTAAGAACCAGCAGGCCGAGCAACACGCCAGTCAACAACAACACAAGGACGGATGGAGGCAAGACTGGCTGAGCTCCTGGCGGTGCAAACGGACATAAGCCGTTCACTCCGTCGGATCGCCGACAACATGGGCAACCCTCCCTGTGCCCCCAGGCGAAGACCACCACCAGCCACAGGGAGGGAGGAGGAGGAGGAATCGTCCGACGGAGCATCACAAACATCATCAAGGCCTGCATCTGAGGGTCCCGCGAGGAAGGTGGGTCGTCCACGGAAAAGACCGTGAGAGGCAGCGGACCATCCACATCTCCCAGGTCACCTGGCCTGGCACCTGGCCCTCATGCGCAACAGCAGCACCTCATCCAATCACATTCTCTGCCACATGGACTTGCTGGTCACAGTCTGACCAATGATGACCAACACTGTGGTCTGGACTCTGATGACTTCAAATGCCAAGGATCCCATCGCCCCCTGTGAACTTTGGATTCTATGCACACTGTATAGCACCTATTTGTCCACACTAAACACGCCCCCCACCGAGAAAAAATCTTAATTTCTTTAATTAGATGTTGCAGTCATTTTGCATGAGTACACAACCTACGTGTGGGGAAATGTCAAACTATGCCTGAGTGTTGAACTAACTCCTGCCATCCATACCCTGGCATCTGAGTCTGGTACAGGACACACATGGGTCACAATGTATCATCCAATACAGACATGGAGCACAATACTCACCCGTGATGGCCTCAAGCTGCTGAGGGGGGGGGGGCTTGCAATACTGTGCGGACAGACTAATTTGGAAGAGTATCATTAAGGCGTAGAGGTCATGGCTCATGTGGATGTTCCCGGGGCGAGAGTAGCAGGTATGTTTTGCCAGGTGGGAGAACTATGTCCTGCATGCTGGAGTATGGTGGATGTGAAGAATGGTGGCCATGCCAATGTTGGATGCACGGAGTTGGCACAACGGGGTCTCGGATGACAGACGTCCAAGGTTGGTTTGGGGTCTGGGGTTGTGGACTGCCCCCTGAGTGTGGGTGAGGAGTCTGAAGGTCATCCTGCAGCAGACAGTGATCCATTGCAGCTATCTCTGGTGGACGGTGATGTGGCTGGGGCGCGGGATGTTGAAGCTGAGGTGTGCAGATGCACCCTGGATGTGGACAATTTTCCCGGGAGTTTGGATGTACTTGCTCCGTAGAGGGCGGGGCAGTCGTTGACACGGCTGTTGTTGTGAACCTGGGGGATGGTCTGTCTTTCCTTGGAGTGGAACTTTCTGTGGATCATGTGCATCATGCAGAGGCTGTTGCAGCATGAGGTACAGATGCTGGGGATTTGCATGGCAAATGTGAGTGTCCAATCCATGATGCACACCATCTTGTGTGCGTGGCCACTGGGTGCTTGTGAAGGGCCCTGGCGGTGGGACACAAGGAGGGGACCCAGCTGGAAGGGGACAATCCTCAGATGATTACCTCAGTCCTGTACAAGTACAGCCTCAGGTGGCTGATGTTCAGCCATTCATCAATGCACCTCATGCCTCCTTGAATATTGGAACTGGCAATGGCTGTGTCTTTGGTGAGGGTGAGGAGCACCTGGCTGCCAATGGCATACAAGCTGATGATGAGGTTCTGTGTGCATGTGATGGTGGAGAGGGGGGTCCTGGACACATTGGAGATTGACACGCTGAGAGATGACCCCTGGGCCATGTGCCAGATGACGCCATTATACTACATGCTGAAGGCTTGAGTCCCACTCCCATGGCCTTGCTGGTGTATGGAGCCGGTGGGGAGTAGGAGGAACATGACCTGGTTGGTGTGACAGGGTCTGGAAGGCGGGGCAGCGCTGTGCAGGCAGTTGGAGTAGCACACTCAGCATGCAAAGGTGTCATGTGTGCGCTTAGGGTATGCCCGAGAGAAGGCGGTTGATTTTCGGATGGACATTGCTTGGAGGGTGGCTGCAACATCAGACTGTAGTGTGATGTGGGTCATGCAAGGACATGAGGGTCGCGCAATGTGCACGTTGCATGCACTGACGGTCCTGCCTTTGGCACGCATGGCCGCAACAGTGGCACAGACAAGCTCATGACAGCCAAATGAATGGGTGGAGGGAGGAAGGGAGGAGCATCTTTGAGGCATGTGTGTTGCCGAATCTGGCAACTTTGTGGGCCCTTGCTGCAGGGGCCGCAGCAGCAGGTGGCATGTCCTGGAAACTATGCCAAAAGTTGCACACAAAGACAAGGATGTCAGAAAGGACAACTGCAACAGGCGTATGTAAAGGAAGGAGTGTCCGGTTACCCATGGCACACCCAGAGAAAATGGATGCACAATCACCAAAGATGACTGACACAGGATCAGGAAACTGAAGGCCGGGCTGCGCACAGGGGACACACCCTCAGCAGGTGTTGATGGCCCATTGTGGGGACCAACATGCCCAAATACATACACAACCATGGACTTCATGCACAATACAGATTCAAATCCATGAAGAACTGCATGCATGTTGCTAAACTACACATAGACTCATATGCACTATCTTTGACAACTATGCCAGAGATGCCGCATGCAAAGTGGCAAGAGACCTGCATTGACAGAGATGAGGCACCTTGGAGGGTGAGGAACACCTTTATTACTCAGGCTCACACTAAGGGAAATGCATCAATATGAACAGACTCACAGGTCATTTGGCTGAACATGTGGGACCTACACTGGACACCCCCTTCACAACACAGATGTTGTAAATCCAAATGAACTGGCACACAAGTGAAGGGGGTGAGCCAAACACCCCCTGCTGCACACGGAGAGGCTGCAATTCCCCATTGAGCCTCTTATGGGGATGTCCCACACTATGTCCACCCGTAGCATTCCGTATGTGTCTGAGGGAAGTTTTACACACAATGATGCCTTCATCAGAATCCACAAACCATTACAGATGACTGTCACGAAGGGTGACTATCAATTCATGGGAGTCATGCTACATGTCATGTGCCCCATGGTGAGTCGACATGTATGCATGGTAACACAACATGCACAGGAGCAATCCCCACACATTCCAAACACGTACCACCCCCAAAATGCCTTGCTGCAATCCTTATCCAAAATGTCTTTTCAACATGTCCGTGCATGGAACGCTGATTCAGCACACGTTGCAATACTCATGAGGAATAGCAGGAGGCCAACAATGACACAAGCAGACAACATGCGCAAGACCCTGGGGATGACAGACACACAAGAAGTCAGCGAAAAGATTGTTAGCCGCATACATGGTCATTTACTCTACATGAATAATGTTGTCACCATGCTAATTCAAAATTTAGTGTCTCAGCTAAAATGTGTGGAATGACATCACTCGAGTGACACATCAGAACACACCTCTAAGTCACTTAGCATACAGTCAGCTGGACACACACATTGCAACACCTGCCACACAAGGCTCCAAGCGTGCACACTCAGACCCAGTGACTCACCATCATGAGAAGAAGTTGCGTATGAGCTGACTCCGGATGTCCTCCTCCTCCTCCTCCTCCTCACTTGCCTTGTGACCAAGCCCTTCATCCTCCACGGGTGGATGTTCCTGCTCATCCTGCTCCAGGATGAGTGGCACTGCCTTCTCCACTGCCATGTTGTGCAGCATGCAGCACACGAGGAAGATTTTGCAGACCTTGCCGGTGCATATGGGAGGGACCCGCCTGTCTTGTGAAGGCACCGGAATCGGCTCTTCAGGAGGCCAAACGTCCTCTCAATCACTCGCCTGGTCTGCCCGTGTGCATTATTGTAACGGTGATCTGCAGCTGATCTTGGGTTGCGGAGAGGCATCATCAGCCATGGCATGTTGGGATAGCCAGAGTCCCCTACATGGAAACATCATGTAAAGAAGTGGGTCAGGAGATGCCGTAAGATACAAAGATAGCACTAAACACAGGACAAACAGAGTATACCCACCAACAAGACATGCTCGTTCGTTGTGCAGCCACAGCATCATTTGTGGCACCCTGCTATGCCTCATGATGTAGGCATTGTGTGCTGACCCTGGAAAACGTGCACAGACATGGGAATCAGCATGTTAGCAAGACACACCACAAGGGCATTAATAGAGTGGTAATGTTTACGGTTGCAATAGGCTACCTCCTGTGCCTGTGGTGGTACCAAAGCCACATGTGTCCCATCAATGGACCCAATTACATGGGGCATCCCTCCCAGGGCATAGAAATCACCCTTGACACCTGTCAACGGATGTATGATGTTACAACGCATACTATTACAACGCATACCTTTACAACACATTTTTTACAACGCACACACTATTACAACGCATTATTTTACAACGAATACTGTTACAACGCAAAACTAAGTAAAATACTTAAAAGTGCTTTTACAACGAAAACAATTACAACGCATACCATTACAACGCCAATTTTTTTTTTTTTTTTTAAAGTTAAATAAAATCTGGCACCGGATGCAGGGAAATTAGGGGTTTTAGGGTGGGGAAGTGTATTAAAATGTGGAGCAAAACTCAACGTAAATTAACTGAAATGCATTAGAAAATGAATGCGCGAGTATGAAAATTAATACTCGAGTATTAGAATTAATACTCGAGTATTAAAATTAATACTCCTATTTCCATAAAAAATCCGTTTTTACTAATTTAAAAGTTTTAGACAAATAACGAATAATTAAACAACAGTTCATATATATGCAAAACATGATTATATCAGAAAATAAGTTAACGGATTAAAACACAAAACACATACACATAGTCGCCATTTTAACCATCGCACTTCTAAAGCTTGCCCTACAACACTTTCTATGAAAACAATAGCAAAATACATGTTCCAAAATGGATGCCAAAATGGAGCAAATAAATGAAAACAACACATCTTTTAATGCTTTTTTAAATTATCATTTTCCACAGCAAATAAAAGTATACTTAAAAACACAACGAACGCTGTTTTTTAAAAAATTATTAATGACACTGACTAAAACTTATAAATACCAGCAAGACACCATTTTGCAATCAGTTGATTATCAACTACCAGAGAGACCAGACGCAAAAACCTGACCCTCTGACACCTAGACTGTGACCTAGACTGAGAGAACACTGCAATCCATTGGAGAAGCATTCTTTCTTTCCTACTACAAGTAAGTTACTATTATATTTATACACCATGTTTTGTCCTAAATCATGTTTCATTTCCAACCAAACAGTGCAGCAAATATAATTTAAATATTTTTAAAAATGAACTCTAACCTTTTTTTTTCCTGAAGTTACTTTCATATATACGAACTTATAATATCTTTTTTTTCTTCCTAAAACAGAAATTTGTTTTTATATCAAAACCAACATATCGTTTGCCAATTTTTTTTCCAACACAACCAACACGACTCACCTTTCTTAATGTGAATGTAAATTAATTAATACTTCTTTTAATTATAAAATTGTAAATAAAAACATTCACTTTACCATTAGCAAAAGTGTTGGATGGTGTAGGGGTAACAATTACTTTTTTTACTCCGTCAAGCTGCATCATTAAGGAAAGTGTGGGATGGTGCAGGGGTAACAATTACTAATGTAACACCAGTTAGGTGCAGCAGTAGGGAAAGTGTGGGATGGTGTAGGGGTTACAATTATTTTTCTTACTACCGGTAAGTGCAGCAGTAGGAAAAATGTAGGATGGTGTAGGGGTAACAATTACTATTCTAACTCCAGGTAGGTTCAGCATTAGGGAAAGTGTGGGATGGTGTAGGGGTAACAATTACTATTCTAACTCCAGGAAGGAGGAGGTGTTGGGAAACTGAGGGATGGTGTACGGGTATCCATTACTATTCTAACTCCAGGAAAGTGCAGCATTATGGAAAGTGTAGGATGTTTAGGGGTACAAATTATTTATCTTACTCAAGTTTGGTGCAGCACCAGGGAAAGTATGATATGTAATGTAGTTAGACTTAAATAAAATGTCTGCTTTAAAAAGAATTTTTCAAATTTTGCATTTGTCACCAACGTTGTCAAAGTTTTTCATTTCTTTTTTTTTTAAATTTCATTTTCACAGACAATTGTTTGCAACTTTTTCGAAAAAATCTGAAAAACAAATAACCAAACACTACAGCCAGCAGGCCAAAACCATAGCAGAAGCCAAACCAAGAAAGAAACTCCAAAAACAAAAGGTATTTTAAATGAACACTGTTATAAATCCAACAATATAATAGTCAAACCTTTTATTTAATAATTAAATTAAAATTCCACAATGCAGAAAATATGAGTTGTAGTTGTAATAACTATTACTATTCTAATTCAAGGAAGGTGCAGCAGTAGGGTAAGTGTGGGATGGTGTAGGGATAAAATTTACTATTCTAACTCCAGGAAGGTGCAGAAGTAGGGTAAGTGTGGGATGGTGTAGGGGTAAAATTTACTATTCTAACTCCAGGAAGGTGCAGCAGTAGGGAAAGTGTTGGATGGTGTAGAGGTAACTATTACTATTCTAACTCCATGAAGGTGCAGCAGTAGGGTAAGTGTGGGATGGTGTAGGGGTAACAATTACTATTCTAACTCTAGGAAGGTGGAGGTGTAGGGAAAGTGAGGGATGGTGCAGGGGTATCCATTGCTATTCTAAGTTCAGGAAGGTGCAGCATTATTAAAAGTCTAGGATGTTTAGGGGTACAAATTATTTATCTTACTCAAGTTTGGTGCAGCACAAGGGAAAGTATGATATGTACTGTAGTTAGACTTAAATAAAATGTCAGCTTTAAAAAGAATTTTTCAAATTTTGCATTTGTCACCAACGTTGTCAAAGTTTTTAATTTCTTTTTTTTTTTTAATTTCATTTTCACAGACAATTGTTTGCAACTTTTTCGAAAAAATCTGAAAAACAAATGACCAAACACTACAGCCAGCAGGCCAAAACCATAGCAGAAGCCAAACCAAGAAAGAAACACCAAAAACAAAAGGTATTTTAAATGAACACTGTTATAAATCAAACAATATAATAGTCAAACCTTTTATTTAATAATTAAAATAAAATTCCACAATGCAGAAAATATGAGTTGTAGTCGTAATAACTATTACTATTCTAATTCAAGGAAGGTGCAGCAGTAGGGAAATTGTGGGATGGTGTAGGGGTAAAATTTACTATTCTAACTCCAGGAAGCTGCAGCAGTAGGGTAAGTGTGGGATGGTGTAGGGGTAAAATTTACTATTCTAACTCCAGGAAGGTGCAGCAGTAGGGAAAGTGTTGGATGGTGTAGAGGTAACAATTACTATTCTAACTCCATGAAGGTGCAGCAGTAGGGTAAGTGTGGGATGGTGTAGTGGTAACAATTACTATTCTAACTCTAGGAAGGTGGAGGTGTAGGGAAAGTGAGGGATGGTGCAGGGGTATCCATTGCTATTCTAAGTTCAGGAAGGTGCAGCATTATTAAAAGTGTAGGATGTTTATGTGTACAAATTATTTATCTTACTCAAGTTTGGTGCAGCACAAGGGAAAGTATGATATGTACTGTAGTTAGACTTAAATAAAATGTCAGCTTTAAAAAGAATTTTGCAAACTTTGCATTTGTCACCAACGTTGTCAAAGTTTTTCATTTCTATGTTTTTTTTAATTTCATTTTCACAGACAATTGTTTGCAACTTTTTCGAAAAAATCTGAAAAACAAATAACCAAAAACTCCAGCCAGCAGGCCAAAACCATAGCAGAAGCCAAACCAAGAAAGAAACACCAAAAACAAAAGGTATTTTAAATGAACACTGTTATAAATCCAACAATATAATAGTAAAACCTTTTATTTAATAATTAAAATAAAATTCCACAATGCAGAAAATATGAGTTGTAGTTGGAAAAACTAATACTATTCTAATTCAAGGAAGGTGCAGCAGTAGGGAAAGTGTGGGATGGTGTAGGGGTAAAATTTACTATTCTAACTCCAGGAAGGTGCAGCAGTAGGGAAAGTGTTGGATGGTGTAGAGGTAACAATTACTATTCTAACTCCAGGAAGGTGCAGCAGTAGGGTAAGTGTGGGATGGTGTAGGGGTAAAATTTACTATTCTAATTCCAGGAAGGTGCAGCAGTAGGGAAAGTGTGGGATGGTGTAGGGGTAAAATGTACTATTCTAACTCCAGGAAGGTGCAGCATTAGGGTAAGTGTGGGATGGTGTAGGGGTAAAATTTACTATTCTAACTCCAGGAAGGTGCAGCAGTAGGGAAAGTGTTGGATGGTGTAGGGGTAAAATTTAGTATTCTAACTCCAGGAAGATGCAGCAGTAGGTTAAGTGTGGGATGGTGTGGGGGTAAAATGTACTATTCTAACTCCAGGAAGGTGCAGCAGTAGGGAAAGTGTTGGATGGTGTAGAGGTAACAATTACTATTCCAACTCCAGGAAGGTGCAGCAGTAGGGTAAGTGTGGGATGGTGTAGGGGTCAAATTTACTATTCTAACTCCAGGAAGGTGCAGCAGTAGGGAAAGTGTTGGATGGTGTAGGGGTAACAATTACTATTCAAAGTCCAGGAAGGTGCAGCAGTAGGGAAAGTGTTGGATGGTGTTGGGGTATCAATTACTAATCTAACTCCAGGAAGGTGCAGCAGTAGAGAAAGTGTGGCATGGTGTAGGGGTAACATTAGAGCTAGTGTATTTACTTTTACATCCTAATTATTTTTTCTTCTCTTCTCTTCACAGATAATGTCTACTCTTGAAACTGCTAAATATATAAAATCGAGGAAAGGGAAAATTTATTGAACCATGCAGGATACATATATAGTAAGGAAAGAATAAGTTTTCCTAGAAATCATTGGAGGTGTGTGCAATACTACTCTACCCATTGCAGTGGCAGAGCGGTTACACTTGATAATTTAGTTGTAAAAACAACAGAACATGACCACTCTGCCTCTGCAATGGAGGTAGAAATAAGAGAAACTGTAAATGAAATGAAAGCTATTGCAAGCACCTCCAATGATTCTACAGGATCCATTTTAAGAGAGGTTGCACAGCATGTCCCCAGTCATGTCGCTAGTAATATGCCTATAATTCCTAATTTGAGAAGAATTATTCAAAGACAAAAGCAGGCAAGTAACATCCAATTATCTACACCACATACTTTTTCTGATATTAGAATTCCACATGATCTTTCTATTTCTTTTGCTGATGAACCTTTCCTTCTGCATTATAACCAAAACCCTCAGAAACGAATTCTTTTTTTTAGTACCCCACGTAACCTAGCAAAGTTAGAAAATAGTGAAATTTGGATGATGGATGGGACGTTTAAAAGTACACCCCATCCTTTCACTCAAATTTACAGTATACATGCAAAAATTAACAATAATGTAATCCCCTTAGTATATAGTTTGCTACCTGATAAGACTTCTGCAACATACTCTGAACTTTTATCAGTTATTAAAAGTAAAACTTCTCAAAGTCCTAGGAAAATAATAATAGATTTCGAATTGAGCATGATCAATGTGATCACTAAAACGTACATGGATACCCAAATTCAGGGATGTTTTTTCCATTTTTCCCAGGCATTTTGGCGTAAATTACAAAAAACATCCCTAGTTGCAGAATACTGTCGAGATAGCAAACTACAGTTTGAATTAAAAAAATTAACAGCACTTTGTTTTGTTCCTCCCGATAGTGTGGACGAGTACTACACTGCTATTACAGAATCTGTTTTTTTTACAAGTAATGAAGAAAAATTGGCACCCATCCTAAATTATTTCGAGGACACATGGATTGGACACCTAAGCAGATCGGGTCGCAGGAGGAAGCCACGATTCCATGTGGAGTGGTGGAACTGTTACACGAGCTGTTTAGAGGGAGAAGCAAAAACAAATAATGCCATAGAGGGATGGCATAACTCCTTCAACCATACAATTGGGAAACCTCATCCTAATTTCTACTCTTTCTTGGAAACTTTGAAGAAGGAGCAAAGTTTTCAAGAAATGAGACTTTCCCAAACACTTGCAGGTAGTCTAAACCCACGAGTAACTCTAAAAACAAAGGAAATGTCTGAGAGACTATTGGCTATATTACAACAATTTACGTTGTGTGTGGCTCTAGACTACCTGGAAAATCTTGCTAACATTCTTTCTTTTTAAAAATAGTTATCTACTTACTTTCCTGCTTTGCTTAAAAATTAAATAACCTTTAATTACAATTGGCATACAAATCTTTCACAAACATTTTTTCAAAATTACGAGTCGGGTCTCCTAATGTTTCCCTTTTTTATTCCAATCTTCATTTTTTTCCAAACAACCAAAGTATCCAAAACAACTTTACCATATTTTTTGTCCAACTTTCCAAAGATCAATAGCAAGATATTAATTTGTAGTAAACTTCCTAAATGACTACCACCCAAAAAATCCAAAATATCTCTACCTATACAATTTTTCAAATGTCAATCCATTTTACGAAATGCACATTGCTGCATAAACACCCAAAAAAAATCAATCATTTTTTCTCAAATTATGAATACGCAAAATTTTTTTTTATTAAAATGAAGATATAAATCATTTATATTCTTACCGAAGTGTTGAAATGAACATTTTTAGTAGAAACTTTAATTAATGTTGCAGTTAAATAAATTTTTTTTTTGTTACAATTAACTTTCCTCGACCCGACATAGGCATACACTAATGACATGAATGTGGACATGCTTTTTTACATTTTAAACATCAATTAGTTATTCCGCAACCTCTCCTTATTCTTTATTTACTATATATGTATCTATTTTTAACTTTATATCTACAAATAAATGTGAAAAAGTTTCCTACCTGGACGCAGATCAGCTTCCTGCTGCTTCCTCCTCCGATGCTCTCCAAAATGGCGCCTTACGTTTACGTTCACGTCATGACGTCATCGCGTGCATCAATGTTAAAGAAGGACTATTTTTTTACTATTTCTATAAATATATGTTTAAAAATATTAATAAATAATGTATATTTTTTAAAAAATATGTACATTATGTGAAAAAAAAGAATAAAACAAAAATGTTTTTCCTATGTTTTTTTAAATAAAGAATTATTTATAACACCTTATTGGTTTGCTGTTGTATATTATTCATTTATTATTTAAACATGTTTAATATATTTTATATTTTCTAAAATTAGTAAATGTGTTCCTTACCTCCACTCTAATTTATTTTTCCTTTCAAACTTGCGTTTTCTTCTCTTTTCACTCCTTCCTTTCTTGTTCTGCGGGTTGTATCTTCTTAAGCTGCCGAAATAAATGAAGGACAATTTATCACATAGACTTCAAAACAAAAGCGTGGGAATTTTTTTAAAAGTAAGTTCTATTTTCTTAGTTCTTTTTTTTTGGTAAAATTTAAAGTTAAAATATGTTTTAAAAACTCAAATAATATTTTAAATATTAATTTATTTATTGTTATATTTTTTAAAAATACCTTTTTTTACCATTTTAATATATTTATTTTTTAATATAAACTTATAAGTAATAATGGCTTGTATCAATTTTTTTTTTTAATTTAATTATTTATTTAAATAATTATATTAATTTTACAGTACAAATTAAAATATATATTTTATTTAATTATTTATGTAATAATCATTTTATTAATTTTATTTTATTTTAAATGTTTTATTTTAATACTTTCCTTTATTTTTAAAAAAATCATAATACTCAGGTATTTAATATTTTCTTTTTTTTAAATATTAATCATAAAACACTCCTGTTTTTTTTCTTAATTCAATTATTATTAATTACTCTATTAATACTTAAGTATTTTTCTTTATTTTAAATTCTCTATTATTTAACATTATCTTATTTTAAATTTTAATACTCCAAAAGTACTCATTCTTTTTTAAATAATTAATATTATTAATTACATTTTAAAAAAGAAAGCTAATAATACTCAAGTTTTAATCTTTTATAATACTACTCATTTATTTTACTTTATTCATTTATTTTTTTATACTCAAAAAATACTCTCATATTTTTGAAATACTCAAGTATTAATCTTTTATAATACTACTCACATATTTTATTTTTTATTTTTTATTTATTTATTTATTTATACTCAAAAATTACTCTTTCATATTTTTAAAATATTAATATGTTTACTAAATACTATTTTTTCAAACATCTTTTGACAATAATTTAAAAAAATAAAAAAAAATGCGTTGTAAAGGTATATGCGTTGTAAAAGTACTTACCATATAAAAGCATGCGTTGTAAATGCATGCGTTGTAAAAGATATAGCGTTGTAAAAAATGCGTTGTAATAGCATTGCGTTGTAAAAGTTGCGTTGTAAAGGATGTTTCCCCCTGTCAACTGCTCAGGAGTCGGAAAATGGATGAATTCATCCAGTTGCTCCAACATGGCTTCTAAAACATCATGCAGGACATGGCTGAACATCGTCTGAGACATGCCACCAACATCAGCTATGGTGAATTGAAACGTACCGGTGGCAAAAAAATGTAGGGCTGCCATCACCTTCATCTTGGGGGTCAGCACAGTAGGATACCTGTGTCGTGGTTGGAGGTGTGGCTCCAGCAATCAACTGTTGAGAGAATCGATAACGTCTTATGCAGTCACGTTCCCTCATGGCACCCAAGTCTGGCATTGGTCGGGGAAGAGGAGGTGCCCTGCAGAAAATTGGAATGAATAACGAAGAGTGAGAACATAACAACATCAATTTCAATGAACTGAGCACATGCTCAACTGCTAATACACATCTGCTAAATACAGAGTCTGGTCTGTGCAATACATCCAGGACACGTATGGCAGCCAGGTGATACTCCTACGAAAAGCCAGATACAACCGTTGATTGGCAAGTCTACATGACATGCCCTGAAACGAGCTGTGGGCCAGCGTAAGTGAACAGCCAGAGACATCACAAGAGTGACATACATCCACATATCTGCATTTGAAGGATGTCATCTCATACAGACAGCTGACAGCAAGCTAGACGCACAGGTCACGTGGAAGGTCAAATATACAGATCACACACATTGCGATGAAGGGGTACATGTGAAAATTAAAAACACAGACATTGAGACAACGCAGATATGTCCTCATGTCAAAATACCATGTTCGATGCATACAGACACACGTTACGTGGGATTCCACATGTGGCATGGTGTGCGTAGATGTGCGCCATTCCCATCTACACACCGTCACATGTTGGTGCCCTGTTCAACATATCAAAGATGTTCAAATGTGTGTCTCTGTGACATGGAGCAGGTGTAGTGGTGTTGTCTCACTTTGTCATCCTCACAGGTAACTGCCTACGAGAAGGGGAAGATCTGGAAGCAGGCCGTCAGGGTCGTGATATCGGTGGAGGGTCGCAGTCGGCGCCTAGCCCAAGTGAGAAAACGCTGGCAGGAGATCCGGTGCTGGACCCGGAAGATCGCCCGGGTCCAGCTGGGGCTCTCACCTCCACGCCCCCACGGCGGGCGCCGACGCCTGACCCACCAGATGAGGCGTGTCCTGGCGGTGGTCTTCCCTGACATGGATAGGCAGTTCCAGGAGGGACAGCAGCAAGGAGGGGGTAGGTACATGTGTGTTTCTTGTGTGTCCCCAGCTTTTGGAAGTGCTCTGTCACCTGGATTCACTGCCAGGGTTTATATGTGCAGTGCATATCCTGTTCCCCAAAGTCAACCGGTGCTCTTGTCCCTCCCTTCCCCTCCTTGACATGTGTTCCCTGGTCTGTGTGTAATCACTATTGCACATGGTCATCTAGGCTGTCAGTTAATCCAAGTGCACATTGCTTTCTGCGTCATGGGAGGGGGGGGGTCTGTGACATGTGTTGTTACCTTGTCTGGGCCCTGTCCTGTTCAGTCATTTGGGGGTCCATATTTGTTGGCACTGATGCAGAATCTCAAAATAGGAGTGTGAGTTTTCAAATGAACACACTTACAGCATGCAGGACCAATGTTGTGGCCTCACACATGATGTGCATGAGTAGGAGATATGCATAGTGCCAGGACGGTTGCTCATGTTACAGTCAGATAATTCCAGGGCCATGGAGCAGTGTGCCCACTACAGTCCCCTGAGATACCCTTGCCTCGTAATCATGTGTGTCATCCAACACTGTGCCCATTCACTGTGTGTTCATCATAGGTTGGCCTCTGTGGCATTGTTCCCTGGCCTCATTTGTATTTATCTAAAGTGTGCTACATGTGTCCACTGGACAGGGAGACCCCATTTGGCGTGTGCATATTCACACTGGGCATTGCCTGTGTGTCTATTCACAACTATCTGTTGAAGGTTGTTTGTCACAAATATGTGTTGGCAGCCTCACGAGGTGATGTGGAGTACATTTTGGAATTCCTGCTGCACATTTTGGTAAACCCTGATTAAGAGGTGTCACTTCTTGATCTGTCTCAATCACATTGTCTCAGGTATGGGGGGGTTTGTGCGGGCGAGGCCTACATGGCCAAACCTTATGTCTCCTTGCCAGGTCTGACCTGTGTGTGATAATTGGCTGGACAGAGACTCAACATGCAGTGACCCAGTCATGTTGTGCATGTTTTAATGTTTGTGCTTTGCAGCATGTGTCAATAGTTTAAATACACGATTCCTGCTCATACATTTTTGGCACCAGTGTGTGGTCCAGATGCTACGTAGTTTGGTCTTTTGGGCTGACATCTGTGTGGACATTCAGGCTTGCCATGAGGGTGTCTCCTCAGTGCAGGAATGCCTTTTTCCTATACAATTGCAGGCACATTAGCTTATGCATTGTCCTGTGTTTGGACATGTGTGCCACTCCACATGACAGGCAGTGGGTCAGATGTGTTGGCAACTGTGTCATCATGGTACGGATGGCCATGTGACAAGTGGCATAATTCAAGTTGTTAGTCAAAAAGTATTGTACCTTGGCACTCACTACACTTGTCAACATGTCTTCATGTTTTAAATGCTTGATTTTGATGTTTTGTTGTGAAGGACAATAATGTGCCTGCATGACAGATGTCTCCCAAGGAAGTGCACAAGAAACCACCTTTACACTTTCAGGGAACACGCTGGCACATTTTAAAGAAAGGCACAGTTGGAATAAGACTGGTTTTCAGATTGTACATATCCATGTTTCCACAGTGTGTTGGAATTTGGGTAAGTCCTGGGTTGTTGGTGATACCAACTTTCGAGTGTCAAGTCATCCATGCCGCCGTGGTCCCATGTATATGTACTTTCTGAAACACCATTTCTTTCTAACAGTGGCTTCTTAAAATTAGGCTGGCAGCTCATACAATGACTGTGTAAATGTAGTTTTGTGTGCACCTCCTTGTGAGACTTCTTTCATACAGGCACATGTGTGTTCTGTTCACAAAGTGGCACATTCACACATTCTGAACATGTCGGTTGTGTAAAGTGGTGTGATTCCCAAGGGATCTAAATGTATGTCGTTTGGGTTTACAAAGTACTTACAGGTCTCTGAGTATGGGGACACCTTTAGCATTGCGGTCTGTTATTTAGCCTTGGCTGCATCAATACTGTTTCTTTCCCAGTAAACAAGAGGTGGCATGACTTCATAGTATTGCTCTGCTCACCTGGTCCCAGACACTAGCTTCTCAGTATATTTGTCATTAAATCTTTTGGCTGGTGTGTCCTATTTTTCCTTGTTTCCAAGTGGCATGGTGGGTCAACCAACTGGGGAGTACAGGGCTTACATATGTGCGGAGTAATCTAGATGTTAGTCCTGATGCATTGCCTGATATGCACTGTGACCTATTTTGTTTGGACTCATGTGTCAGATGTATACAGGTGACTGATTATTTTCTATTTCTTCACCTTGCCCACAGCATTATCGGAGGAAACCGAGGGAGACACCTGCACGGACCTGGAGGAGGGATCCAGCATCGGTGCCACCAGTGCTGGCGAGTCTGCGGGAGCAAGTGGCACCGAGGGTGAGGGGAGTCAGTCAGAGGACCTGTCTGGTGGCTTCACCAACTATGACGCAGACGGGTCCGAGGCTGATCCCATCGAGGAAGCGGAGTCTGCTACAACACCTGGCAGCAGCACAACTTCTGCCCCTGCCTCCTCCATTCCCATCACCGCCCTCCCAGTTGCTCCGGTCCCTTCTGTCCGTGCAGGGCACCACCATGTCTCCTTCGTGCCAGGCACCGTACCCCCTGCCCCTGTCGCCCCTGCTGCCCTCACTGCAGAGTCTGTGGACATTCAGCGGCAGTTGCAGGTTGGGCAGACATCGATGCTGAATGTCCTCCATGGCCACACCAGACTGCTGACACAGATGGTGTCGTTCATGGAGGGCATGTCAGCAACGATGTCTGACCAACGGATGTTGCTGCGGTCCATTGACTCTTCACTGACGGCAGCAGTGGGTCTCCTGCAGCGTTTCGTCCCCCCCTACCCAAGCCCCATCCACAATTCCCACTCCCATTCCTGTCCCATGCACACCCAGACATTCCCATGCACGCACCCCACCAGACACAGGCAGCACACCACCACCTAAGGGCAAGCACACACCTCCTTACACGTACACTCAGGGGGAGAAAGGTACACCCACTAGGTCTGGGGCACACAGACATACACGCAGCCACAGTCTGAGTCCGCATGCCTCACAACCCAGGACCTCCAAAACCACTCCCCTTGGCTCCCCTGCCACACAGTCAGACAAGGAGGGCTCCATGTCTTTGCTGGCCCTCAGCCCCACTGACTCACCACCCCACAAGCGGGCGAGGGACTCCACGGGCAGGGGAGTTGAGTCCCACCCATGTCCACCCCCTCCCCCAGAAGCGCTGCACCCCATCCCTCGGACCCCCCCTCCTCCTTTATGCCTGTGGCTTCTTCAGGTGCAGGGGATACTCTGGATGACCTGGCAGAAGTGTGCAGCGCCGTGCTAACATCCACCTTTGGCACTGCCCCACCCCCTGTGGTGGAGGCATCCAGCCCTGCACCCACCACACCTACCCTTACACCTCCTGTCCCTGCGGTGCCTGGTCCTTCCCCACATGATGCCCCCTCCCTGGTCGACGTACCTGAGGGTTCAAGTGTGCAGGCAAGCTAGGGGAGACGCGTGGCCATGTGTCCCCCCCAACGACTTCTAATCTGGACTGGCCTTTGGCATTTGTATATAGTGTTCTTTAATAATTTAAAATTTTATGCTGAATAAAGCATTTTCTTTTTACTTTGAAAACTATTGCATTTCAGGTATTGATGTTGGTGCTGATGCTACAGGAGTTGGGGTTGTGGTATTGTGTTAGGTTTCAGGGAAATGTTGTAGTCTGATGCTCATGGGGTGGACCATGGTATATGCGTGCCATCACAAGGTCTCTGCAAAGAATCTTTGGTTGTGTGTGTTATTTGTGTTTGGAGACATTGTCCCAAGGAGTGTTCGTTCCTCTGTGGCACCTGACATCTTCCCTGCAGGGAGTTGCACAATTGTTGTGCTGATCTGTGTCTACATTTCCTTTGTTGGTGACGGATCCCTTCAACTATGGCCATGCCTGCTCAGCAATGTCTCCGTCTGCATCGTCTGTGCCATCCTTGCTAGTCACTGTACTTGTGTACTGAGTATATTGTAATGACTTAATGGCGAAATTCTCCCTTTTCAGCACTATGCGTGTGTGTAATCCCAGCCTAGCACACATATGGTACTTGTTCGGCAAGGTATTTGGGCACCTGACTCACAATTGTGGGCATTGTATCTGTGGGAAGTCCACCCTATTCCTTCCATGAGAGACAACATCTTGGTGGCTGTCCCAGCACCTGTACATTCCTATCAGTCCTGGGATGTGCGTGACAGTGTGTGTTCCCTTTGGCTCTCTTAGTTTAGTATGCATTGAAATGACTATACAGTCTTGTGGCATGATCTCAGTGTGTGTATTGTGCTGCGTCCGCCAGGGGTGGGTATGCATGTGCCATTTGTACTCACACCCACATGTGGTGTGTCATGCAGTGGGGGAAAGACATCCATCCTCATGGGAGTGGGACACTGCTGTCAGTGATGTGTTGTTATGGCACTATCAACATAGACGAAAATTAGGGATGCGTACATACACCCATGGAGCTGTGGTCATCTGATAATGATGTACACACCCCCATGTCTCTGTCCACTGCTGGGAGTGATAGGCACCCACCCCCATGTCTCTGTCCACTGCTGGGAGTGATATGCACCCACCCCTCATATTACAGGCCACTGCTGGGAGCCCTCTGCACCCACCCCTCACATGTCTGTCCACTGCTGGGAGTGATAGGAACCCACCCCCATGTCTATGTCCACTGCTGGGAGTGATGGGCCCCCTCCCCCATGTCTCTGTCCACTGCTGGGAGTGATAGGCACCCACCCCCATGTCTCTGTCCACTGCTGGGAGTGATAGGCACCCACCCCCATGTCTCTGTCCACTGCTGGGAGTGATGGGCACCCACCCCCATGTCTCTGTCCACTGCAGGGAGTGATAGGCACCCACCCCCATGTCTCTGTCCACTGCTGGGAGTGATAGGCACCCACCCCCATGTCTCTGTCCACTGCTGGGAGTGATAGGCACCCACCCCCATGTCTCTGTCCACTGCTGGGAGTGATATGCACCCACCCCCATGTCTCTGTCCACTGCTGGGAGTGATAGGCACACACCCCCATGTCTTTGTCCACTGCTGGTATTCCTCTGCACCCACCCCCATGTCTCTGTCCACAGCTGGTATTCCTCTGCACCCACCCCCATGTCTCTGTCCACTGCTGGGAGTGATAGGCACCCACCCCCATGTCTCTGTCCACTGCTGGTATTCCTCTGCACCCACCCCTCACATGTCTGACCACTGCTGGGAGTGATATGCACCCACCCCTCATATTGCAGGCCACTGCTGGTATTCCTCTGCACCCACCCCTCACATGTCTGTCCACTGCTGGGAGTGATATGCACCCACCCCTCATATTGCAGGCCACTGCTGGGAGTCTTCTGCACCCACCTCTCACATGTCTGTCCAGTGCTGGGAATCCTATGCAGCCACCCACCCGCACCCTTGGTGCAGTACACTGCTGTCCTGGGCATACACACACCCCTATATACTGGTTATATGCTGCACCAGGCCGTAATCCAACATTTGTGGCGTGTGTAAGCCTTGTATCAAAAATGTACTGGTGCCGTAGGGGTACGGGTGATACGGACCGTACCCCCGCATTCATAGGGTGTGTACGGTCCGTACCACCATTGTAGTGGTGACGTAGGGGTACGCGTGGTATGGACCGTACCCACGCTCTGAGGGCGTGGGTACGGTCGTACCACGCGTACCCCTACGTCACCACTACAATGGTGCTATGGACCGTACCCACGCTCTGAGGGCGTGGGTACGGTCCATACTATGCATTCCCCTACGTCACCACTACAATGGTGGTACGGACCGTACCCACGCCCTCAGAGCGTGGGTACGGTCCGTACCATGCGTACCCCTACGTCACCACTACAATGGTGGTACGGACTGTACCCACGCTCTGAGGGCATGGGTACGGTCCGTACCACGCGTACCCCTACGTCACCACTACAATGGTGGTACGGACCGTACCCACGCTCTGAGGGTGTGGGTACGGTCCGTACCACGCGTACCCCTATGTCACCACTACAATGGTGGTACGGACAGTACCCACGCCCTCAGAGCATGGGTACGGTCTGTACCACGCGTACCCCTATGTCACCACTACAATGGTGGTACGGACCGTACCCATGCCCTCAGAGCGTTGGTACGGTCCGTACCACCATTGTAGTGTTGCCATAGGGGTACGCGTACACGTCCACTTCCGTTGTTGTGGTACGCAGGGATTGGTGGACACGCACCCCGAAGTGACCAGACTCTGGAGGTAATGTATGCTATCAATATTGTAGGTTTTACTTTGGTTAGGGGGTATGTTTCCTGATCCTCACCCTCCCTTGACCCCCGGGTGTTGTTCTCATCTTCTGCGGCGTCTGCGTCGGTTTCTGTGCACCAGGTCGTAGGCTAAGAGGGCCGGGATGACACGTAGGATGGGGTCCATGTCTGTCCGTCGCGTACCGGGGCTCCTTTTTCGCGTCGGACTCAGGTTTCTGGCTTTTTTTTAGCTGCCGTAGAAAAATAGCTGTGCGGAATGACGTAGGGACGAATCGTATTTGCTGGTCCGTAGAACGCTGCCTGACTCCGTGCGGACGTCGCGTACGCGCTGTCCAGGATCAGAATACTAGGTATTTTTTAGCCGGTCGGTGTTTTTTACGATTCGTACGGAAATGGTATTTCTGTACGAATCGTACTTGCTGGTCTGTATGGTGGTTTTCCCGGGTACGAGTCGGACGGAGAATACGCTCCATACGACCATTCGTACCCGGGTTTTACAGGATCGGAATCGGCACCTATGTGTATTAGTTATTGTTTGTAAATATGGTTTAATATTTTTAACTATGTTTCTTTTATTTGCATGTATTATTAATTTTATTTTACATTATTTTTTGAAGATTTAAAGACAGCTGCAGTAAACAACGGGTTTGAGGTTGTCTTTTACATAGAATTGTTCATGATGGCAAGTCAAAAGAAGTGGTTGAGCCCGTCTAGGTACCAGTTGGAAGAGTAGTGAACAGTTAACTCCCTCAAGGTGGAGCAGAGTAATATCTTGGCATCCTCACACCCCTCACACTCATTCCTTTCAGTAGACTCTACAGGTCGGTGTGTTGTCATGTCAGGAGGTTCACAGGATCAAGGCCAGGCCCAGCCACTTGAGTGTGGGAGTGTTGTATCTCCATGAAGCCCCCAAGCGAGGCTGGTTGTAGAATGATCAGGCATTACCCCTAATAATCTAAGAAACACCGGCAGTGAATGTCGGCTATTTTTTTCAAGTAGAAGAGGAACCCCGATTTGTGCAGGGATGCAGAGAAGGTACACCTCGGACAACAATATATCCTGATTGGAAGGGAATCAATCAGAAATATGGCGACACCTAGTCTTCTTTTAATAGCTCCTATTGGGAAAGTAACTTGGCGGTCCATGCTCTGCAAAACCCAGCAGGATGGCTCAGCTACTGGGCTCCTGTGCCACATTTAGACATACTCTAGGTCTCCTCCGTTGCACCGCTTTGGTGGGTGAATGGGTCAGTGTGGGAACGGGGGTTTAGATGTTCAGTGCATGGTTCTTGATAAGTAGGCCTTGCTCACCATTGTTCCACATCTCATGGTGTTCAATGTGGTTCAATGAGCTCTTCAAGGATTTTTAAAATATTTTGCTAATTACCTCAGCAAATGTCTTCTCACTTATTTTCTTTTCTGCTTGTGAACCATCTCCTTTCTGCCAGATCTGGTTCCTGGTAAACAGGAACGATATGGCAGAACCAGAGCCCTAGAAGAATCAGTTAGGGGCTGATTTAAAGTTTGGTGGAGAGAGTACACAACATTGATCGTGGGGGGTTGCAGGGAAAAGCCAGGTAACCCTCCCTGAAGTGAACTGTCGTGTGCCAGGGGCTGACGAGGTGCAAAGCACTACTGTCAGGAGCCGCACCACAGTCCGTCATTGACACCAATTCCTGCGACATGTCAGGAGGCGCCGGTGTCAGGCTCCAGGCGAGGCGCGGTTGGTTCACACCAACTTACACTAAAAAGAGGCCTCCTTGACACATCTAGTGACTTTTTTTCTAAAAATTAGGCTTTTTTTGCAATCAAAATTTATCTAAAGCATCTAACAGGAGAATAGCAGAAGGGGTGCAACAGAAAATCGCGAGCCATGCTTAAACGTAAAGCACAGCACCCATGCATATAGCTGTGTGTTCCTGCACGACGCTCCCTAGCAGCGGGAAAAAAAATAATACAAAGCAGATCGATTGCCAGAGCCAAAAGAAGTCCGAAATGGGTGGAAAGCAATATTTGATAAGCACTTGCAATGCAATAGGTCTCGCAAGAGTTTGAGATATTAGTGTTGTCTTTTACCCATATGGTGTTTTTTTTAGTGGAGTGGATGTATGTGAAGTGGAGTGGAATTATGTGGGTTCAATTGAAAGTCTTAGTTGTGGAATTGTGTTGTATGTAGTGTATTTGGGTAGTGGAACTATGTGGCGTGGTGAATAGGTAGGGATGAGAGCTGTGTAGAATAGATAGAAAGGAAGATAGAGAAGGATAGGTAGTCTGTGGACGAAGTGCAAATGAACTCCAGATAGAGGAGGAGAAAGAGTGTGAGAATGAGAGAAAGAAGGGGGAACAGGCCATTGATGCATACAGAGGTAGCTTCTGTATGCAGAAGACACCCTAAAAGAGAAGAAGAACGTGAGTTTTGTATATTTTGAAAAGGCACAGGAGAGAAACTGTGCTTGGAGACCTGAAGTGAACCATATAAGAGCGTTGGGAAAAGTTTGTGAACAAGCGAGAACGAGAGAGAGAAAGGGATGATTGGTAGGTGTATCGGGGTGGGGAGGTTGGAGGCGAGAGATGGCCTTTTGCACAGCATGAGGACGTGGTGGAAGGTAGTATGTGTGAGGAGGCAACATAGAGAGGATATATGGAGTGTTAGGGAGGGATACGAGGGTTGCAGTGAAACTGTGAGACGAGAGGGGGTAGTGGCAGTGAGGGAGAGATGAGGGCAGTGGTGTTTGGGTGTATGGGGAGAGATGACAGGGTTGGGGGAAGTGTGAGCTCGAGATGGGTTGTTTTGGAATGGTTTGTTGTGGAATATTGTGGTGTGGAATTGTGTAGCTGAATATTTGTGGCATGGTGTGCTGAGCAATTATGTGAATAGTTATTAAATGGTATTAACTGTAATGGAAACATGAAGAGTTAGAAGAGTCTGATGGACTCAAGTATGTGGAATGGTATTGTGCGTTGTAGAGTGGTGCGGGGTAGAGAGGAGAGGTGCAGGGTAGAGAGGAGAGGTGCAGGGTAGGTAGCAGAGGTATGGTGTAGAGTGTTGTAGGGGGGTATGCACTGATGCAGAATAGATTAGAGTGGTGTAGAGTGGAGTGATGAAAAGTAGAGCAGCGTAAAGTGTAGTAGAGGGGCGCAGAGTTGAATGCAGTGGCAAGAGTGCAGTTGCACAGATTTCATCAGCGCGGTGGTGCACTGGCGGAGAGTACAGTGGTGCAGACTGCATGCTAGAGTGTATTGGCAGAGTAGAGTGGTGCACAGTAGATTAGAGTGGCATACAGTAGAGTGGTGCACAGTAGATTAGAGTGGAATGCAGTAGAGTGATGCACAGTAGATTAGAGTGGCAGACAGTAGAGTGGAGTGATGCACAGTAGATTAGAGTGGCATACAGTAGAGTGGTGCACAGTAGATTAGAGTGGCATACAGTAGAGTGATAGACAGTAGATTAGAGTGGCATACAGTAGAGTGGTGCACAGTAGATTAGAGTGTTCCCGGACACTGGCTGATTTAGACGCCGTCTGCCCCAGTTCTATTCATTAGACGCTCCAACTACCGCGCTTCGTTCGTGTTTGGACAATTACTTGATTAAGATCCTGATTTCCCAAATTGGATTTGGTTCTGCAATTCTGCTTTTACAGTCTCGAATCATATCCTTTCAGCACCGCCTGAACCCGGTCCTGATGACGATCCTAAATTACGTGGATCGAAACGCCGTCGACTTGTCAGCTTAATTGATGGCACTACTTTATCTTATGGTTCAACAAATAATGAGAAATACTTACTTCTACTGTTAAAATTGAGACCAGAACCTCTGATTGCTTTCACTACACTTTGCGCCGTCCCTTGCTGACTTCACTTTGTCACTTGCGTCGCTGTCTCCTTGTGTCACGTACACTTCTGAGCACCAAGTACAATTTCGGGTTGTTTTATGCCAATTGACCTCGCTTGCAGTGTCGATACAACTGTAACATTTTCCCATTGATTGGCCAAAATTCCTCAACCCTTCCCCCTTCCTTTCCCCTCCCCCCCCTTTTTTTGTATGGATTGGATTTAATACATCTTTTTTGCTTAATAACTTTATAGTTTGAGAGTCCTCCTTTTCTTGCTTGCAATGTTACACACATGCATGTATAACTGTCTCTGAAGGATACCAGTTGAGATTTTGTTGTTCCTTACAAACTTACCCTAATCTCAACAAGGTCTAAGGGTTTTCACTCCTGTTGTTCTTTACCAGTAGATTAGAGTGGCATACAGTAGAGTGGTGCATTGAGTAGAGTAGTGCATAGAGTACAGTGGTACACTGGCGCAGAGTACAGTGGTGCAGACTGCATGCTAGAGTGTATTGGCAGAGTTGAGTGGTGCACAGTAGATTATAGTGGTATACAGTAGAGTGGTGCATTGAGTAGAGTAGTGGGCAGAGTCTAGTGGTGCACTGGCGCAGGGTACAGTGGTGCAGACTGCATGCTAGAGTGTATTGGCAGAGTAGAGTAGTGCACAGTAGATTAGAGTGGCATACAGTAGAGTGGTGCATTGAGTAGAGTAGTGGGCAGAGTCTAGTGGTGCACTGGCGCAGAGTACAGTGGTGCAGATTGCATGCTACTGTGTATTGGCAGAGTAGAGTGGTGCACAGTAGATTAGAGTGGCATACAGTAGAGGGGTGCGCGGTTCATTAGAGTGGTATACAGTAGAGTGGTGCACAGTAGATTAGAGTGGCATACAGTAGAGTGGTGCATTGAGTAGAGTAGTGCCTAGAGTACAGTGGTACACTGGCGCAGAGTACAGTGGTGCAGACTGCATGCTAGAGTGTATTGGCAGAGTCGAGTGGTGCACAGTAGATTATAGTGGCATACAGTAGAGTGGTGCATTGAGTAGAGTAGTGGGCAGAGTCTAGTGGTGCACTGGCGCAGAGTACAGTGGTGCAGACTGCATTCTAGAGTGTATTGGCATAGTAGAGTGGTGCACAGTAGAATAGAGTGGCATACAGTAGAGTGGTGCACAGTAGATTAGAGTGGCATACAGTAGAGTGGTGCACAGTAGATTAGAGTGGCATACAGTAGAGTGGTGCACAGTAGATTAGAGTGGTGCACAGTAGAGTGGTGAATTGAGTAGAGTAGTGGGCAGAATCTAGTGGTATGAGGATAAGGATGTTTTGTATGGCTGGCCACATCCTGCTAAATGATGCCGTTAGCTGCTTCACCTTTTCAATTAAAAATGGATCCCATTCTGCAGAGACGTCAGTAATATATTGGTGACACCCACGGGGGCATGAAGTGCCCTGCAATTGAAATAAACAAACAGCACACTCACAGAAATATTGTGAAAAACACATCTCATATCTATAATAAAATAGCTTCAGGTATTTTTCATGGTGTCAAGCAATGAGAAGAATAATACAATCCCACAGAGACATACAGTAATGGCAAATTCATCCCTGAAGTTGTGATGAATACAAGCACTTTTATCAGTGACGCAAAATAAATGGGATTTACAACATTCCTGGATCACCTCAGCCATTTTAAAGCTCCTTTATCCTAACTATAACGCCCCATAATTGCTGGGTCCTTTCTCATTTTAATGAACTTTTTACATTAGAGGTTCTTCGAGCGCTTTCCACAGAATATAAATAAACAACATTTGGTACTGGAAGTGTTAAATAATTATTGGGTGTTTAACTGTGTTCTAAAATAGGAAAGGGTTGGGTTTGCTTTGATGTAAATGGATAAGGAATTTCAAGTGTTAATAAAGGCAGAAAACATTTGGGCAAATGTGGTTCTAAATTCTGATACCTGGACAGAACGGACATGAGGGGGGAGAGAGCTCTAGAGAGGGAGAATAGACAAGTGCAACGAGGTCTGATTAGAACATTTTTGACAGGAATGCTGCCAGTTTGTAGCATTCTACCTTTGTAATCCCGGGGGAGGGTGCACCTATCAGATGGGTAAGAAATTATGCTGGTGCTGTTCTGAGATATGGGCTCTGTAGGGCGCCCGCCTGACATGAATGCTGGCAGGGTGCAGTACCAGGGTGCCTTGAGGACTCTGCTGGCAGCGCACAGTACCAGGGTGCCTTGAGGACTCTGCTGACAGGGTGCAGTACAAGGGTGCCTTGAGGACTCTGCTGGCAGCGCCAGTACCAGGGTGCCTTGAGGACTCTGCTGGCAGCGAGCAGAACCAAGGTACCTTGAGGACTCTGCTGGCAGCGCGCAATACCAGGGTGCCTTGAGGACTCTGCTGGCAGCGCGAGGTACCTTGTGTGAAGTTTTCTTTGTGTTGGGCCTAGGGTGTTGTTGCTGTATGCGCGTGCAAATGCTTTACACATTGCCTCCGTGATAAGCCTGACTGCTCGTGCCAAGCTACCAAGGGGGTGAGCAGGGGTTATCTTTGGCATGTAACTCCCCAGCCCTGACTTAGAGTGGTGGTTTCTGCCTGGCTTTGGTGCCAGCCTTAGCCAACCAGAAATCCCATTTCTAACATTGGTGATCAGCGGTGGGATTAGGACCTGCGTTTGCGCAGTACCACAGAAACGACTGGCTGCACTACAAAACTCTGCATTTTAGATAGTCACATGGAAAGGGATTATTGTTCTAAGGTTGTTTTAAGTGTCATTTCTGTGGAAATGTGTTTCTTGTGCACTTTGAGTTTAGTGTCCTGCCAAGGACAGAAACCATAGAAGCTGGAGGAGGTAACTGCCCCTGTGCTGGCTGCTATTTCTTGGGCTTGCCTACAGTGGGGACTTAGTTGGTATGGAGTCACTAGCTCGGGAGGGCATATCATCCTCTAAGTGCAGTGTGGTTTCTTGATTCACCAGTAGGGTGGGGATCCAGTGGTGGCAGCAGATGTGTGTCCAGTGCATGTATTCCCATTCCCAGTTCCCGGAGTAATGGTACCTGTGTCTTGTAAGGGCGGTCAGGTTGAGAAATCAGGGGCGGTAGAAACTGTCTTACCAGTCTTGGGAGGGGTTTGGGGATGAATGTGTGATGCGCTGGATGAATATGAACGTCCCATTCCCAGTTCCCGGAGTAATGGTACCTGTGTCACGTGGTGGTCAGGTTGAGAAATCAGGGGAGGTAGAAACTGTCTTACCAGTCTGGGTGGTGTGTGTGTGGATGAATGGTGTGTTGCACTGGACAGGTGAGCGTGAGTTCTCTGAAATAAGGAGCTTGCTGAATACTTGGGTGTGAGTTCACTGAAATAGGGAGCTTGTATTGGGGAGTGATTCCAAAAGGAGTGGCTGAGGTGTCTTTCAGCCCAGCGTGGTGGAAGAGGTTCAGAGTAGCCCAGCTAGGTCTCGGTGTAGGGGCTCACCTCCTGACTCTGCGGAGAAGGAGTGGGTGTCTCCAGGTGCCCAAAACCCAGTCTCAGGGCATGGATGGTTTCTTTAGGCTGTACTAATAAGCCATTTGAGGAGGATCTTCCCGTGTTCTAGGATCGGAAAAGGCATTTGGGAGTGATCACTTTAGGAAACAAGGAGAAACTGTTGTTGGGTAGAGGAACCAGATGAAACTTTGGAGAGGCTATCGCTGAAACTGGGGGAAGTGACCTGCAGTGGTTGCCTGACTGCCCAAGAAAGGAGTAAGGAACTGCGTGTGTACTTAATTTTCAACTTGTGTAGGATCTCCCAGTGTCTAGAGGACGTGGAGTGTCTGTAATCAGAGCTCCAGCAGTCCTAGTGTCTGGCGGTACCGCTCCAGTTGGGAGGGTGCGGAAGTACAGAGGGAGGGGTTAGAGGGGGAGGGAGTCCCCAGTGGGAACCAGTAGGTCAGGGACCAGCCGGGAGGACTGAGTGACCATGGTGTCGCCACTTCTGTCCTGAGGGTCTGCACGCACTGTCAGATGGACAGGAGGTCGTGAGATCAGCACCAGGCAGACTGTCACACGAACCATTAGCCATGTGTCACCCTCATTAAGTCCTGGTTCGCCAGGCATCTGACCAAAGGGTACGTCCCTCGGTTGGGGAGCCAGTAGTCGGTGTTTCCGGATCTGGACGTCAGGCGGCTCTAATCAGTGTCCTGGCCGGTTTGCCTTCTAGGGGTACCACTCCAGTTGGGAGGGTGCAGAACTCTGGAAGGGGGTGCAGAGGGAGGACGGCCTCGCCTCTGACCCCGGTGCATCCGGTGAATGTGGATCCCAGGTGGTAGACCAGTTGATGGAGAGAAGTCCTGAACTGGTGGGAGAGTTGTGTTCCGGAGGGTACTTCTCCTGGGAGGGCGCGCAACCCCAGAAGTAGAGGTAGGGTGGGGCATTCTTGCCCGTGACCTCTGGTCAGCCTGAGGGTGCGGACCCTAGGTTGAAGGATCAGTGGTAGTTTGGAACTACACTGAGAGGGAGAGTGGAAATGGCTTGTATGCCAGGGGTTACTACCCCCCACTCTGTGCTTGGCAAGGACCAGTGTTATCTAGGTGGCCAAGGGCCTGGTCCTGGCCGTGGACAACTAGGTAGTACCAGTGGGGTAGCCTAGTTGGGCCTGAGTTTTTTTCAGATAGAACCACGTTGATTCAAAATGGGGTAGAACCGGAGGGTGTCCCTGCAGTGCGGGCCTGCGTCTGTGTTCTATCGGCCCAAGCAGGGAAGACCATCACGGTGGTGATTGGTCTGCCCTGCGTTTTGGCTGGAAGGGGGTAGTGTTGGACTTGGCCCTTCTGGCAAGTTCACCCCTAGAACTTTTTGCATTTATCCTAGCCTTTTTCCTATGTTACATTAGTGGTTTTAGGCCTCTAGGCGCTTTTACACTGTTTCCCAGTGGAAAGTGCGTGTGCTCTGTGTATGTTTTAGTGAGACTGACCTGCCCTCCGATAGGAATGCATGGGGTATCTGAGTGACCGTGTTAAGTCCTGATGTGAGAAGAGTGCAGGGTCGAGTTTGGTATGAGCGAACTCGTGAGATTGAATGCTGCGCAATGATGTGTGTGGCGTTTCTGTGTCTAGTGTGGAAGTGACACTTCTAGAAGCTGGCATGTCTGTGTAATACATTTGCAGTGACTGTCTGGCTTGTGATTGGCTGGTGTGTCTGGCTCCAGGAGTCAGGATGGGTCTGCCCTGGTGGTGAATGGAGAGATCTGCATGTTGATGGCAGGGAAGAGTACACCTGGCACCTGAATAGGGCTGGGCTTTCCCTACACAATGCTGGCTCCACCCCCTGTGGTGCGTCTAATGTCCCTGGCCTGTCCTGTGAATAGGGAGAGGGGCTGAGCAAAACAAAGTGCTCAGGAGCCAGTTGCATCTGGTTCGCCCCTTCCCTGCACCTTTGGAGACAAAGGATTTTGTGTATAAAAGAGGGGCTGTGACCTCATGAAAATGTTCTTGTGTTCTGACTTGAATCTACCAGGGGCGGGCTGCTGCTGGGGCCCAGGGGAAGGCTTGCCTCCCTGGGCCCTGCCCAGCCCCTGGTTGCCCTGGATGCTGGCGGACTTCTTTTGGACCCTCCTGCCTGGCCTGAGGATGGTTGGGAGACTGTCCTTGCCCTTCATTCCTAAGGGCTTATTATTTTTGATTGCTGAGGACTTGTGCTTTTGGAGCTAGGGCTCCTTGCGCCCTGTGAGCGCTTTGCTTTTTAGATTCCATGGCCTTGAGGACTGGGACTGCATATAGCGCCTCGTGTGCGCTTTCTTCAATTCCCCAAGGAGAGGGGAGTGCTAGAGCCTCGCAATCTTCAAGCTGCCCATCGCTCCGGAGGGAATCCCCAGCATAGGGATTCCCCCCACATTGTCGTAATCGAGCGGGTGCCACCCCGCATGGCCGCCGATTTTTGTATTATAACTGGTGGGTGCCCACCACGCATATTGTCCGTCCTGGCAGGTGCCTACCCCGCTTACTTGCCGTCCCGGCGGGTGCCCACCCCGCCGGTATCTTGATTTTAACTCGCAGGTGCCTACCCCACTTACTTGCCGTCCCGGCGGGTGCCCACCCCGCCAGTATCTTGATTTTAACTCGCGGGTGCCCACCCCGCATCGCCGCCGACATCTGATGAGAAATCACCACCGCAGCCGGGCCGCAATGGAACCTCTTCCGGGCCGCTGCCCAGCGCGACCTGGAAAGAAAGCCAAGACTGTTCCCGTGGGCGGTGCTTCCTCGCAGGAGGAGGGAAGCCCCGCCAGTGAGAGGAGCAGAAGTCCCGGGTCCCCGGAGGGGGCCTGGGTGAAGGAACCCAGAGTTCGGCCATTGCCCCTACGGGGCTCCCGTTGCAAAGAGGGAGCCACGCGTGCCAATGACGATTGCCGGCGGGGCTCCTAGAGGGAGGAGAAAGTCCCGCGGATTCCCCGCACCGAGTAAGAAGGAAGAAGCTGGACCAGAGTCCTGCCCCCAGAGCCGGTGAGTGAGGGCTCGAGGGGGCGGGGTGGTGCCGGTCGAGGCCCGATCCCGAGCGGTCCAGCCAGAGAGCGGGCCGCTCCACCGTTGTTGCTCCCATGTATGCTGAGAGGGGCCCCTGGTTGGTTACGGGGGCAGAGGGGCCCGTGCTGCCCCATATTAAGCATGTTTGTTTTAGAGCCCTTGTGTGGCTCCCACATTGGGCATTGCTGTTCTAGATCCCCGAGGGGCTCCACCGAAGGGGACATGTTTGTTTTCTGAGCCAGATGGCTCCAACGTGGGGCACATTGGTTTCAAGGGCCATTGAGAGCCCATGCCTCATATTTACCTTCCACAGCTGTGCAGCACTTAGTGCCAGCTGCAGCGTTTAGGCCCTGTTCTTGTCCCCAGCTGCCCAGCAAGTAGTGGGCAGCTGCTACGTTTAGGTTCTGGTGCAACCTGGACCCTAATGTGATTGAAGTACTATTGTGATGTATATGCTGATGCTTTGGGTGTTAGGAAATGTACCGTGTGCAGTATGTTTTGCGCACCCTGTGTTTTATACCTCTAGATATGATTTCTGCATAGGAGGTTGTTTTACCTGTTTAGGTTGATGTTAGGGAGATTATACTTCCCTGTGTAATGTACGCCCCTAGTGTGATTATACTTAGGAGATAGGGTCTAATGAGTTAGACTTGTGAGAGATTTCATAATGTGTTTATGCCCCTGTGATGGATGCAGGATAGGTTTTATACCTGATTCTATTGTGATAATGCTGAGGTCATTATTGCGCCAGTAGTTACTGGTTGTGCTCTACAGTTATAATTTGTGTTACTGTTTGTATATGTTCTACATTTACAATTGGTGATTTGTGCTAATTCTGACAGTGATCCATGTGGCCCTGTCTTGTGTAAATAGTCCCCTGTAAAATTCTGCCCAGTGCCAGTTGGCACAGTGTAAATTATGTGATTATCATCTAAGGTGTTCATTATAATACAAAGGCTATTTTTTATATATAACCTTGTGTGGAGTTTCCTTTGTGGTGGGCCTAGGGTGTTGTTGCTGTGTGCGCGTGCAAATGCTTTACACATTGCCTCCGGGATAAGCCTGACTGCTCGTGCCAAGCTACCAAGGAGGTGAGCAGGGGTTATCTTTGGCGTGTAACTCCCCAACCAGAAATCCCATTTCTAACAGCGTTCCAGAGCAAAATATTAGGAGAAATGTCGCTTAGCGACATTTCTCCTATTATCAAGCTTCACGCTAACCCTGTTAGAGACAAAAAAAGCAGCACTAACCACAGTTAACGCTGCTTTTTTACGTCTGCTAATTTTCAGACTTAGCCCTGTAATCCAATGGGAGGTGGATTACATGGCAAAGTCTACCATGGGCCATCAACAAGGATATCCCTATCCTTGTAGTTTTATCGCTGCATTACCAGCGATAACCTCCCAAAATGCCGCTATCGCTGGATTTTTTATCGCCTAGGCGGTTAGCGTTGTTAATAACGAGATAACCAGGTGATATTATCCAGCGATAGCGGGCGTTAAAAAAATTACCGCTAAGCGCCCTTAGAGTTAATTTTCCCTGTTCTTTGTTAATATACCCCTAAATCTGGTGAGCAGCTAATGCAGTTAGGGGCCTATGTATGAAAATGTCATGCAGTGCAGCTAATCGCCTTGCAATGCTGCACTGCGTGACAGGGAAAGGACAGGAATGCAGCACATTTAAGGTAATGTGGTGCATTACTTCCTTTCCCCCTGCCCTGCCACCCTTTTGGCAGCTCAGCACCAATGCAGTCCCCCTTGCACCATGCAGTTCAGTAGAGCAAGTCATGAACTGTATGTCAGATGACCTGATGTCAGACGGACATGGGAGAATGATGATGCTGGTATGAATTCCTCTGTAGTTAAAATGAGCTTTGAGCAGCCAAGACCTTTCCCCCATCAGTTCTTTGCAAATGCGTAGCAAGTACGTTAGGGCCTCGGCTTCTTTGCTGCCTAAGTGGCAGGAGGATGAGGTTGACTCCCTCTGCCAAGGTGGAAGATGCAGAGCAGTCAGGAGTATCAGAACATGTTCTTTCATGATTCTAGGATAGCCTAAGCCATCTTTTGGGGGAGGAGTGTGCAGGTGCTATTTATTGTCATCCAGGCATGGCTTCTGACTGAGAAAGCAGCCTTTTCTTCAACCAGTGGGAGCCTTTCAATTGAACCAGTTTTTCAAAGGCTTTATGGCAGGGACAGCCTGGTTTTCACAAGAGATTCCTGTAAATAGCTCCTGGTGAGTGATGTATTCCTGCTTTGCAGTTCTTGCCAAAGGAGTTGGTTTAAGGTGTTTGGGGAGGCATTCCTGATTTTATGCCAGCAGATGATAAATGATCTTTGCCTTGCCTTGCCAGAGACTGTTTCTTTAGGCTGAACTCCAGGTGAATCTGTGCCCCCTAAGAATAATTTTGAAGATTGAACAAGATTCCATGTGCCTTTCCCAGAGTGCTGTTCTATATTTTGGCATCTCTGCCTCTTAGGGATTTGCTGCCATAAGTGATTGTGGGTAGTATTTTAGGTTGTGCCACCTGAAGGAAAGGAAGCAGCATTGCTCCTGACAGTTTGCATTTGGTATCCTTCAGTTCTACTTCTAATGCCGTCTCTCTTCTTTTAACCACCTATTTCGGGGAGGTAAACACACCCTCTTTACCGATGATTATGCCTAGGTATTTGTAATCAACAGCAGTCTGGGTTTGTGTGATACCCAGGTACCATTTTGGAGGCTTTTTCCTTTTGTTGTTAATACACATAGTTCGCGTCTTCTCGAAGTTCACATCCAAAATGTTTTCTGTGGCATATTTCTGCATTGTTTTACAAAGGTGTTTCAAATGCCACCTGTGTGTGACTGACCAGGACCACATTATTGACATTAAGAAAGCTGAATAGTGTTGTGCCCCCCAACCTGGGAGCATGTGAGTTACGGGTATTGAGTGTCTGCGTCAGATCTGCCATCTAAAGGTTGAGTAACATGGGGGTGAGCGCACACCCTGCTTTAGCCCTTTGGTAGCTGGGATTCGCCTAGAGAACTGTACACCATGCTCAGTTTGACTTGCACCCATGTGTCAGTGTAACACAGGATCAGCATGTCCAACAGAGCCCTTGTCGCAGCAGGTCTGCTTCCTCCAGAGCCTTCTCCTGTCTGTTTGATATTGATGAAACAGAGATGGAGAGGCAGCTTGGAGGACTTCACCATATCTAGAAGTAGGGAAGTGGCCAGAATCTGCTGCTGTGGAGAACCCCGTCTGGTTGAGCAGGGTGAGTGCATTTGCTGATGCCCAAGTTATACATTTCTCTACAGTGTTTCTGCAAACTACATTTGCCTCATTGTCAATCAGGGCAATTAGACAGCAGTATTTTGGTGAGGACTTGTCTCCACTTTTGTTTATGGGAAAGAATATTGAGCCTCTCCAGGAATTTGGAAGTTTCCTCAAAAAGAGTCCCGGTGGGACAGATACCATTGGCACCCAAGGCTCATTCTCTCCTTCCTTTAGCAATTTGATGCTTGATTAAGTTTGTTTGGGAAAGCCTGAAGCCAAGCTGGGAATCGCCAGTCGATTGAGATGAAAAAGAAAGACTGCTGCTCACGCTTGAATGGTGTTTGAGATGCCTTCTGACACCCTGCTATTGGATTGGTTCATGGTAGCTATCATGCCTTCATGAATGGAATAGCCTCTCAAATAGTATGTACATGTCTCCTAAGGGATGTGGGATGAAACTCCCCCATTCAAAAGGCAATTATTTTGATAACCCTCAGAAACATGCAATGTTTTAGGAATTGAGGTCACAGAATCGCTATGCCCAGATCTCTTCTTCTCATGTTCTGTTGATCGCCCACTTTCGTTTTTTTAGTAAGCTTCTTTGACAGAGTTGTGGTTGGAGGTCTGTGTCTCCAGGTTTATGTCTCAATAATCTCAGCATGCTGTTTGGAGCCCTTTTAAGTTTCTTCAGTAGTTTCCGTTGGGTTGCTGTGATCCCTACTACTTCGGTAGCTGATTGTCGATGATTTATTTGAGGTGACGTGGCGTAAAAATCTGCCAGACTAGCAGTGAAACCTTCCCATTTGCCAAGCATGCAGCTTCATTCACAGCCCCCACAGCCGGTCGCTCCTCACCCCTGCTGCCTGCCGCTCCTGGACGCCTCCTGCGGCCGCCGCTGCCTGCGGCCTCCTGCTTCCTCCACTGCCTCCTGCTGCCTCCTGACGCCTGACGCTCGCTGCCCTCACCTTCCGCCTCTCCACCGCTGCCCTCGCTCCTGGTAGGTGCCGCCGCCGCCGCCACCTCTTTTTCGCGCCATTTTCCGCCGCTGCCCCTGGTCCGCTCCTCCTTCCCGCCGACGCTGACCCCAGGCCCGCCTCCCCTTGCAGCCCATTGGTCCCCCCGCCTCCCGCCTCCCGCCTTCCGGCTGACCCTCCCTCCCGGCTCCTTACTTATGACGCCCCCTCTGCGACCGCGCAGTGGACGCGTGCAGTGGGAGCGCTGATTGAGCGCCGAAGGTGCGCCAAAGGTAAGCCCTTCTGCGCCCGTCCGCGCCTGGACCGCGCCCAGCGCCAGACCCCCTGGCCCCCGCGTCCACCTCCCCCCCGCAGAACCTATGCTGCCACAACACTCATCGCACTCAACACCGGCCGAACCCCCGGATGCTACCGAGCATCACCGCGACGCACCCATGGACCCTTCGTCTGCCGAGCCTGCAACTTCTCCTGCCTCCGAACCTGCACCGCGCCCTTCAAGACGGACAACAGCGACCACCTCAAGTGCATCCTGATCAACACCCGCTCCGTCCACCGACACGCCATGGAACTCTGGAACCTCATCGACACCGCTGCTCCTGACGTCGCCTTCCTAACGGAAACCTGGATGAACGCCTCCTCAGCCCCCGACATCGCCATAGCCATCCCGGACGGCTACAAGATCATCAGGAGGGATTGCGTCAACCAGACCGGAGGAGGGATCGCTATCGTACACAAAGACACCATTCGCATCTCGACTGACTCCATCGACGCATTCAACGCCGCCGAGTACCTGCACTTCCAGATCCACACCGACCCAAAGACCACCCTCAGAGGCACCCTCATCTACAGATCCCCGGGACCGCGCACACAGTTCTGCGATGACATCACGGACTTCATCAGCCCACACGCCCTCCCCTCCACCGACTACATCCTCCTCGGAGACCTCAACTTCCACCTGGAGAACAACAGCGACCGCAACACCACCGCCCTGCTGGACAACCTCGCCAACCTCGGACTGAAGCAACTGGTCAACACCCCCACGCACTACGCCGGCCACACACTCGACCCGATCTTCTCGTCCAGCACACACATTTCCTTCAGCCACTCCACCGGACTTCACTGGACCGACCACAGCTGCGTCCACTTCAGCTTCAGGAAGAACACGATCCACCACCACCCGAAGCAGGTCCCCCACAGAAACTGGAGCAAGATCACGGCCGACCAGCTTACCTCCTCCCTCAGCCAGAACCCACCTGTCAGCACAACGAACCCACCTGGCAGCCCGCAACTTCTCGCAGTGGCTGACCACCTGTGCCGACGACCTCGGCCCACTGAAGAACCCACCCACCAAGCCCAGAAGCAAGAAGGCCCCCTGGTTCACCGACTAACTCAAGGACTCCAAGAAGGCCTGCTGCACACTCGAGAAGGCCTGGCTCCTCGACAAGACCGCCGACAACATGACCGCCCTCAAACTCGCAACTCGCAGACATCACCAGCTCATCCGCACCACCAAGAAGAAATCCCTGAAGGAACGACTGGACAACAACGCCCATGACAGCAAGGAGCTCTTCATCATCGTCAAGGAGTTCTCCAACCCCAGCACCGGAAGGAACGACATCGCCCCTTCACAGGACCTCTGCGACTCCCTCGCCTCGTACTTCCACCGCAAGATTGCCGATATCCACGAGAGTTTCGGGACTCCACCCCCGCACCCATCGGTGGAACCTTCGCACACCACCGTCACTCTCCAGACTTTGACCAAGGTGACTCCCGAGGACACGGCCCGCATGATGAACACCATCCACTCCGAATCTCCAACGGACCCGTGCCACACCATATCTTCAACAAAGCAGCCTCTATCATCGCACCCCACCTCAGAGACATCATCAACATCTCCTTCGACACAGCCACCTTCCCGGAGAGCTGGAAGCACGCCGAGCTCAGCGCACTACTGAAGAAACCAACTGCGGACGCAACCGACCTCAAGAATTTCCGCCCAATCTCGCTCCTTCCTTTCCCTGCCAAAGTCGCCGAGAAGATCGGCAACAAGCAACTGTCCGCCTTCCTCAAGACGAACGGATCCCTCGACCCATCGCAATCCGGCTTCAGAGTCAACCACAGCACTGAGACCGCCCTCATCGCAGCCACCGACGACATCCGGGCCCTACTCGACAACGGGTAAACTACGGCCCTCATCCTCCTGGACCTCTCCGCAGCATTTGACACTGTCTGCCACCGCACCCTAGTCCAACGCCTCAACAACACCGGTATCCAAGGGAAGGCTCTGGAATGGATCACCTCGTACCTTGCCGGCAGAACACAGAGGGTACGCCTCCCTCCGTTCCGATCTGAGGCCACCGGAGTCATCTGCAGCGTCCCGCAAGGATCGTCGCTCAGCCCCACCCTCTTCAACGTCTACATGAAACCCCTCGCGGCCATCGCACGCCAACACAACCTCAACATCATCTCCTACGCCGATGATACCCAGCTGATCCTCTCCCTCACCAGAGACCCCGACAGCGCCAGGACTAACCTGCACGAAGGGATGAAAGACGTCGCCGAGTGGATGAACACGAGCCGCCTGAAGCTGAACACGGACAAGACAGTAGTCCTCATCCTTGGACCATCACCCTCCGCATGGGACGACTCCTGGTGGCCCCCAGCCCTAGGCACCGCACCAAAGCCAACGGACCACGCACGCAACCTGGGCTTCATCCTGGACTCTTCCCTATCAATGACCAGACAAGTGAACGCCGTCTCCTCATCCTGCTTCCACACCCTCCGCATGCTCCGCAAGATCTTCTGATGGATCCCGACCGAGACCAGGAAGACGGTCACCCAGGCCCTCGTCACCAGCAGACTAGACTACGGAAACACCCTCTACGCCGGAACAACAGCCAAGCTTCAGAAAAGACTTCAGCGCATCCAGAACGCCTCCGCCCGACTCATCCTAGACGTCCCCCGACGCAGCCACATCTTGAGCCACCTGAGAGACCTACACTGGCTCCCTGTCAACAAGAGAATCACGTTCAGACTCCTCACCCACGCACACAAATCTCTCCACGACCTGGGCCCAAGATACCTCAACAACCGCCTCGCCTTCTACGCACCCACTCGCCAGCTACGATCCACGCGCCTCGCCGCCGTCCCTCGCATCCAGAGAGCCACCTCCGGAGGAAGATCCTTCTCCTACCTGGCGGCTAAGACATGGAACTCTCTGCCCATCCACCTTCGGCTGACCCAGGACCACCTCGCCTTCAGGAAACAGCTCAAGACCTGGCTGTTCGAGCAGTAGCAGACCCCCTTCCCCAAGCGCCTTGAGACCCCTCCGGGTGAGTAGTGCGCGATATAAATGCCTTGATTGATTGATTGATTGATTCATTTGTTTGTAGCAGATCCGTTGCTAAATGCAGCACCTTCACTGTGAAAGCTGGATTCTGGTATCTCTACTAAGCAGTTTATTACAGGCACAGTTACTGAATAGAGTATCTCCTGTGCAGAAATGTGACAGAACCGTTTGATGGAGACCACTGTGTAATATAGTGTTGAGCAGGTAGACGCAGTGTAAAATGAGGCTGCCAGCAGAGTGTCCTCAGAGAATCTTCCATTGTGTGCCTAAAGTTGATATGACTTAGATTGTCCATTAGGCGATTGGCTATTCTACCCTTTTTTCTGGGCCATCACAACGTCATCTGCTGTGGAGCCTAGGAGATGATGGTTCAGGTTCCCTGAAAGAATGAGGCTGGAGGTTTCTATTCATTACAAGCTGGGCCACTAAGTATTCTAAGTCTAGTTTCTTGTGTTTGAGGTTGATATAGATGTTAAAGATGACTGCCTCCACCTTGATACCTTCAGAAATGAGGGCTGTCTTGACTGTGATGGTGGATGTTGAGGCAGAGTGCACTCTCTGCTGCAATTGTGCAAGTTGTTGACACATAGGTTGCCAGTTTACCTGATACATGGCCGTGTTGAGACCCCTTTACCGCAGGTGTTGAAAAGCACATGAATCCCTGCAGACGGAGCGGTTCGGCAAGCTAGGTTCAGATGCTTTGCTTGCGCGGCTGCTGTCATTCCATGAGCAGAGATGGAGGCTAAGGTTGCTGTTCGGGGAGGTTGCACTCTGATGCAGGTTTTGTCACTGGCTACCTGTAGAAACATTTATTGTCCTGGAGACCCATCTAGGATCAGGGAACATATTTAGTTGGCATGATAGAGTCGGGGGCTGACTATGTTGGTCGATTGGTGCCCGCCTCTTTATTGGTGACTGGCTCAGGGCTCTTCTGGGTTCTGAGAGGGTGGTTTTAGTTGTGCTGATGATTGCCTTGCTGTGGTTGGATGGGAACAGGGGTGAGAGGTAGCCTATATTATGATGAGGGCTAATATTTATACCTCAAACCTTGAAGATTTGATGTTCTGCTAGTATTTGCTGAGCGATTGTTGCTGATCCCCAAGTGGACTTTGTGACTTTGCTCATTAAAGGAGCTTTAGGCTGAAAAACTCTTGAGCGTAAGTCTGTTGACCCTAAATTGGCTAAGCTTGGAATGAGTGACAGCAGCAGCAGCAGCAGGATATTGCCCCTGCTTGGGACATCACAGTTACCTCTTCATTTATACTCAGGTTTGAAGAGTAAGATGCACAAGTCCAGCTGTGGGTTTAGAGAAGACTGTGTTGGATGGCTCTGCCCACTGGGGTGCTGGCTGGCTGGGCCATGCTCAACTGACAGGATTTGCTCCCATCCACTCAGATTTCTTGAATCTCCTGATGGAGTAATAACGCTAGTATGGCTAGTTTGTGCGAGCCATGTGCCTGCTGACCTCAAAGCAGGGTGTTCCTTCCGGGCTGGTATCCCCAGTTGGCCCCTACTAGTTTTTTGCAGAGCTGTGTCTAAGTCAGAGGTTTCCACTGTTGAGCTGGGAGGACCGGTGGACTTTGTAAGACAGTTGGCACATTGCTGGAGGTGTTTCCTGAGGCTTGACTTTGGAACTCTGTTCTTGTATCCAGCAGCCCTTGGTTTGTTACATGATGATGTTACCAATGCTGCTGGTTTTCTTCACTGCCTCTCTGATGTTTTTGTGAGGGGTGAAATTCTGCTTGGGCTGATTGTTTGGTGAGTTCTGGAGCATTTGATGATTGAGAGTCCTGTTCAGGGGAAATGTCTACCAGGTTAATGTGTAAAAAGGGAATACAAGGCTAATTGGTTCCTGACTGTATTTCCTTCCCTTTCTTTCATGCTTTGGGTCCATTTTTGCCTGGTATTTAGTTTGTGAACTGGGGCCACCTCAGGCAACAAAGGTGTTTCAGCAGGGATTCCTTGTTGGACCACAGTGATAAGAGGGGTGTCACCCCCAAGCGGGCTGTCGGAGTTTGGTGTCTTATTATTAGTGAGAGAGGATGGCTCTGTGTTTGGCTCGGTTTGGGCAGGCTTTTCCAGTTCAAGTGCACCCCCTCTGGCAATGTACTTTTACTTAAGATCATTAAATGTGTTGCTGAGCATGGAGGAGAGTTGACAGTTTATCCATAGTCGGGCCACAGCTGCAGCTTAGGTTTGCTTCAGACTGTGCCCATTTTATAAGTGAGTTGAGATCACCAAATTCTCGTTGAGACCAGCAACAAAGAGAGCCAAGGTGTTAAGAAGAGTTCAATAAAAATCCATCTTGTCGGATTGATACTGAAGGACCGCCATAGACCGTTACATAGTGTTCAGCAGAGACATCAATGCACTGTTCGGCTATGGCACATTCCCCCTGCTGGGTTTGACTTTGCTCTTAACCAAGCCCTGTACTATTGCTGTGAACCCCTGTGGTGGTGGAGAGTCCAATGGGTGATGCCACACATAGGAAGCCAGTATTTCTGCCCAGTCTTGGGTGCCCAGATATGACATGACCTCTTGATCCTCTTGGCACTCATGATGCTCTGGGTGCTCCAAAGAGAACGAGAAAGAGTTGGAGTTTGGTTTGCCGCTGATGGGTGATGGACCTTAAGGGGTTTTGGGGAGAGTTGTACCTTATGTCTTGATCCCTCTTGTCAGCATTGGCTGAGCTCTCATCCTGAGTTAGGAAGAGGGGCTCTTCAGGTTGAGTTGTCGGATAGCTTGCCTGATTAGTTTCATTCAGTGAGCAGGAAGCCTCCGTTTTATTCCTGCGACACGTTCGAGCTCTAAGCCCAATGTGCTTGGCCACGTGAGTTGGTGCTGAAACTGGGACTTGAATCTCTATAGGGTGCTGACCCTGTTGTGTTTTGTTTTCACTTTATTACTGTTTGTGTAGTGTGTAAATACTTTACACATTGGCACTAAGTTAAGCCCAACTGCTTTTTGTGCCAGGTTACCCAGGTTTAAGCAGTGTCAATTGAGTGCCTTTTTGTGATTCACACTGTGAGGGATTGTGATGTTTGCTTGACCAGGGCTCACACCCCAGTCAACCAACAACCCATTTTCTCGCATTGGTGTTCAGCAGTGTGGATCAGGGCAATACCATACCTGATTTGTGTAGCATAAAATCCAAGGAAAATATTAGATACCAACTCAATCCTTTTTAAATTCACCTTACTCTCCATTGTTTGTTTTGTTTTTTCTAAATTTAAGTAACCCTACTCTGTTCTACTAGCTTGGAGATGGAGGTGATTAATGTTGACAACCTCACTAGGCCTGAGCTGCAAGGTATCTGCCTTATGCTGTATGGGGCTAGGAAAGCTTCTAAGTTGCTATAGATAGCCCTCTGGGCCTATGAGGAGATCAAGAGATTGCAGGCAGTAATGGTGGTGAATGATCCTGAGGGGGACCTAGATGTGAGTGAGAATGTGGACCAAAACCCAGAGGGGAACCCTGAACAGCAGGAAGGGCCCTCCCAAAAAGTACCAGGATAGAGCAAGGAACAGTTTGTCTTCCTGGGGCCTGTCACCAAAGGAGTTGGAGGACAGGAGGGAGCAAAAGGAGGCTCAAACTACAACTTACCGATATAAAACTCGAGGATTAATAGGAGAAGGCTGAGGTTGAGCAGGTTTTAACCAGAGAACAAGTCATGGCCCGTAAGGAGATGGCTGAGGCCGAGAGTGTTTTAGCTGAGAAAAAAGCTACTACTGGAGAATTAAAGCAGCAGGAGGGAGCTGGGGCTAAAGGCAAGCACCCTTTAGAATTCAACAGTGATGGTGGCAGCGTACCAACAGTGTCTGTTGGAGAGTTGAGAGCCATCTTGAGCTGGTGCCTAAATGTATGCCAGAAGTTGATATATACAAGTTATTAGCTGCTTATGAAGTTGCAGACAGAGTACACATGGTCCCAGAAGAATGCTGTGGGGGGGTCCCTGAGGGAACACAGGTCCAATGTGGGCAAGGAGGATACACTTCCCACACGAGAGGCAGAGCATCAGACTAGTTATGCTCCAATGAAGGCATTATTTGTTGCTAAGTTTGGTCTGACCTCTGAGAAGTACCATCAGAGGTCCAGGGACAGCAATAAGCTACGAAATCAGTTGTGGGTGGATCTCCTAGGTTCTGCCAGCAAGGCACTGAAGGGATGGGAGAGGGGCAGCAAAGTGAATGATTTTGCTGGGCTGTTAAACCTAATTTTGAGGGAGCAAATGCTCAATATTTGTTTTAGAGATGTATGCCAATGCCTAGTAGATAGCAGGCTTACTAATCCCAGGAGGCTTGCTGAGGAGGCAAACCTCTAAATCAGCACCAAAGTAGGTAGGAAAAGGCATCTGGAGGGGACATCGAAAATGGTAGTCAGGGTTCCCAACAGAACGAAGAGGTGGAGCGATGCAGATAATACTCTTAAACCCCTAAAACTGTTCACATGGGAAAGGGCCCCAATCCCAATCTGGGCACCATAAGAAAGGTTTCATAGATCAGAAGACTGAAAGGTGTGTCCCATAATGCTATAAGTGCTGCCCAAATGGTCAGGTATGGTCCAAATGGAGAATGTACCGAGCCATTTGAAAGGAAAAAGAGAGTTTGGCAGGGATGCACCCTTTTTATTAATAATTTATATCACTCTGCTGGAGGAGATTTCAATCAACATTGAGGCAGATGTCCCATGTTGGGAAGGATGCTAAATCCAGTCCTTTTTATGCAGATGATGCAGCTTTAATTGCTCGCACTGCCAAGAGTTTCTGATTCTTTTATTATTTGTATACTAATTTTCTTTTGTAAAATAGTTTTGTTTATGGTAGCTGGCCCCCCAAAAAAACAAATCTTGTAGCCTTTTGTGCACAGGGCCAAGCATTTAACAGGGTGGACCGTTGTACTTACCTAGGCCTTCTCTTGAATTCTGGCCTTAGCTGGTTCCCATTATTAAGGAAACATGGAAACACTTTGCAAAGAGCCATTTCTGGTATACTTGATTTCACCTGGCAAATTGGGCACACGCCCCCAAACCTTTGCTAAAGGTAACCAATTCAATAGGATGAGAGGCAACACACTTCAACAAAGTATAATTAAGGTATCAATTCAATATCAGAATGAGACAGAGTTCAATCCAACACTCTCAGTGTTGATTAAAGATGTGTTGTTTTAGTTGTCCTTTTTTTCTCTTCTTATCACACTTGATTATAGGATGCAGCCAACGCGTTTCGCCCTACAAATTCTCATTTGTAGCAAACTAGAAGCTAATCACGTCCTTCACCTTTTGTTTCACACTCCCATAAGTCCTCCAACAGCTGTCCACAATCTGGTTCCCGCAATGAACCCTGCCTCCTTGCACCTGTAACCAACCAAGCCTCTATTTGCACTTCCATGCATATAGCTTTGTGTGTCCTAAGTTTTCCTATATGTAATTTAAGCGTCAACTTGACAGTTTTAATCATTAGATTGTTTGTTTTAATGGATTAATTTTTATTGCACACTTGTATGCATTTCCTTGAAAATCAAATTAAAGTTGATTGACTAATACTCTTAATTCCCCCAAAACAGTTCCAAGGGAAAGGGTCCCGATCTGTCTACCAGAAGAAAGGCTTTGTAGGTCAGAAAGCTAGAAGGTTTATCCCTTAGTGCTATAAGTGCTACTGATACAAAAATGTCAAGGGAGATACTAAGTGCTCCAAGAGGTCACCAACCCCAGTGGTGGGCAGTCACAGAGAATGGCCAGTGTAGCACATGATGAGGCGATGACCTCGGTTATGGGGGAATAGTGAGGTTACCCTATTGTACCTTGGTGTTCCAGAGATGATGTCCAAAGCCCACATGCTTTCCAGTATTTTAAAGTATAAGCAGTGGGCGACCATCAATGGGCAGAAGTTGGAGGCTCTGAGGGGGCTCAGAGAAGAGGATTCCCAATACATTTCACCAGGTTGTGGTAGCAGACAACCAGTAAGAGCCACTACCCTTTTGCAGTGGTTCCCTTCAAGTGAGGGGGTGTCAGGTCTTCTGAAATTTGCTGTGAGCCCTGCTGTACCTGTGGACTGCCTGGAAGGAAGTAGAGCTCAGGTCACACCTTGAAATGTTACGATTGCCTAAGTGGATCTGTGTGACCACCGGTTCGGGAGGGAAGTCATGAAGGTCTGGAGCCTGGTAGAATGACCCAGATATCTGCCAGAAAAGGGAAGCGCAAGGGTCATGGGACACCATCCCCTGAATGCCCCACATTAAAAGTGGATGGGGTGCTGGAGGAAGCCACCCGAAGGCCAATGGGGAGGACATTGCCTCCCTTGGTGACCTAACTAAACTTGCTGGATGGCAAGTAGTAGTGGGACCCACCAAGGAGGAGCTCTGCAAGGCGCAGAAGGATTGTCCAATCCTTCAGGGCCTGAGTCGACAAGCTGAAACTCGAGCAACTGATGATACTTATGAAGATCACCTCATCTATTGGGGGGATTACCACCAGCATAGTGAGCTGAAGGCTCATGGTCAGGGGGCAACTTGTATATTATTAGATCCCCAATGTTACCGGGTCTTTCTATTGGGTCAGGGGTTGAGGTACCCCTGGCAGCAAATCCCAAGCATGAAAAGACCATTGCCAGGCTTGTACCCATGTTTACTAGCCTCAGATGTGGACAGCTACTGATATATTCTGCAGGACTTGTGTTACCTGCCAGGCTAGTGGGTAAACTAGGAACAAGCTAAAAGATCCAAAGATTCCCATGCCTGTTATTGGTACACTTTGAGATGGTGTGCATTGATATTTTAAGACCTTTGGAATCCAATGCACCCTTAGGCAATAGCTTTATCCTAGCCTTGGTGGATCAACTCTGAGGTTTGTCACTGCGGAGAGGGTCCCGATGGCAATTTTCACCAGAGTGAGTTTCCCCAAGGAAGGAGTGTTAGTCAGGGGCACCAATTTTATGTTTACACACAGGACTTCTATGAGGAAGAGTGTGAGGATAATTAGAAATGCCCCACACACTATTATCTATAAATAAATAGGTTTGTTGAAAGGTTCAACAAGACCCTTAAAGTCATGAATATGGGTATACCTGAGCCCATGAGGTAGAAGTTGGATGTCCTCTTACAATCCCTGCTTTTGCTTGCAGAAAGGTAGCACAGAAGGAAGTTGCCCTTATCCCATTTGAACTTCTTTATGGCCATCCTGTAAGGGGACTTTTCAGGCTGGTTAAGGAGAGGTAGAAAAAAGCTCCCAAGTACCCCCCAGTGTTTACCTACATGCTAGCCTGCAATAACTAGATGGCCAAGTTCCAATGGAAGGCTTCTGAGAACTTGGAGGCTCGGCAGGAGGTAATGAAGCAATGGTAAGACCAAGCATCTACCATGAGTCAATTCCAGCCTTCTGAAAAGTGTATGTGATGGCACCAGTGGAGCCCAGGGCTCTTCAGAACCAGTGGAGGGGCGGAGAGGAAGGGTGAGTCCACCTACCTTGTGGATCTCAAGACTAAGACCTGGCATAAAACTCGGCTCCATTTGCAGGATTTGTGGAATTTGGCAACTCTGTGTTCCACCTAGAATGCGGAGTTCCCATTAAACTCTGCACTCCGCAATGGAGTAGAGTTTTTTTGGGTTGGCGCACTCAAAATGTCATTTCATGTGCACAACATCAACTTTCCGGGTGCTCATGATCACCCACACAATTTTTAGGGTTGTTTGCAAGTGCCACTGGATTGGCTAGCCGGCTGCATGCTCCTGTGAGATTTAGAGGCCGCCATCTTGTCATGCAGGCACACTAGTGACTTCCAGTGGATGCTTTCTGCTGCACACAATCCCGAACGTGCAGGATCTACTGTGGCTGCAATCTGAAGAAGAATCTCTCCTCAAGAAGCATCAAAATTGACATTTGGCAGTGTTTTTTTTTTCTGCGAGGACTCTTTATTTTTTACTTTGTTTTCAACTGGAAGGAAGTTCCCCAGAGTCTCCAACTTACTGTTCCTGTCCAGCAAGCTCCTCACCGTGATTTTCTATCTCCTAGTCACTTTTTATTTGGATTTGGAGCTGCAAGGATCACTCTTTGTGTCTGCTGCATATCCCATTTGATTTAAGGGCTTTTGAATTTGAGATTTGACAAGTAAGTTGAAGTTTGTTTGATTTGTTAGTACTTTTAATGGGATTTTTAAATATATTGTGGTGGGTAGCCTGTTGTTTCAGTAAGAGCCTAGTGATCACTGATTTCTTTGCATTTTATTTTTCTTCTTTTGAAGAGGTTTCATGTTTACATCATTTTCTCCATATTTTGTTTAATACATTTGCATTATTGATTTAATTCACTACGTGGCCTAGTCTGCCAATTGGACTTCCAGCAAGTAGGCCCAGTAAAAGCCGTGGGTGCATGAAACAGCTGTTTCAGTTGTGGTGTCTGCAGGATTTAGGCCATAGATGGAGTTGGATTGAAATACAAAATGTTCTTTGTTTTGGTATTCCGTGTTTTTTTCATGCAAACTGTGTGTTTTTGTAAAAGTCTTTCTTTAGCCCTGTTAATTTTCGTTTTTGGCATTGCAAATTAATGCTGTTTATTCAGTTTTACCATTCGTCCTTTGTCTGGTGTGTGTGTGTGTGTGTGTGTGTGTATACCTTAAATAGAGCACAATGCATCTATCCAGATGAAATGAGTCTGCTGAATAAGGTATTGTTTAACAGTGCCACCTAGTGTACTGAAAAACACTGAACATCTGTGCTATCAAGTACAAGAGAATAGATCACTATAATTACTGACATCTATTTATCATACAGTTTAATATTGATCTCAACAGCTGTATTTTAATTTATAAAATGTGCATTGGGAAATGGCCAACAGATAGAGCAGTGTATCCTATCCTCCAATAGAAGACATCCACATGACATGTGAACCATCTATGATGCACATTTGAAGGCACACGCAGGGCTACAGCATTAAAAACCAAAACACAAAACATTTAAAGTCTTTGATAAAATGGACAATCATTTTAGTGAATTATTGCATTATCATTTTTTGGCTGCAAAATAGAATCAAATGCCAGGTCAAATTCATCACCCATCCCACCACTTTACTCTCTGAGCTACAACACATTTGACCTTTCAGCAACGGATATTGCTTTAACAGAACATGGAACTGCTAAGGCAAAGTGTCAGCAGCAAGTAAAAAGTCTATTTGTCAAGCAGTGAGAGGAGAGACAGAAAGCAGAGCCCCCCCTGGTGTCCACAGCAGTGATGTAAACAACCTGTGATACAGAAGGAATCTGATTCAGGACAGAGACAACCTATTCATTTCCTCTTTTTAGCTGATTTCTCTACAATTATGACTCATAAGTGGAACAAACAGATGTTTCTTTTTGAGCATGAACAAAAATAAAGCTTTCATAATCTGCCACGTCATGCAATTGATTAACCATCCTAGGAAACACCTGCAGCTCCTCAATGACATAGTGAGCATCACCTAGCGCTTTCCTGACAAAACTCTCATCAATACATAGATGGTGAAACCTAAGGCTGCCAGCCATGTAAAATGTCAGTTTTAGACAAGCAATCAATATTAAATGCCCTCCATTTTTTAATAATGATGAGACATTTTTTAAGGAACTGCAGAACTCCTCTTCATCTGTTGCATGGACCTCCAAACAATGTGCTAGGAGCAGGCAGTCAGCCTGGGGAAGTACAGTGGGAGACAGCGGGTTACATTTACTGACATCATATTTGAGAACTAGTTTGACTTTCCTTTTTAACTCGTTTTGCATCTCATCCCATTCTTCCCTACAAATAAAGAAATAAACACAATTAATATTTGTTTTATCATTGGCTAAACATGTTCTGTATAGTGTGTATAAAATATATTCTGGGCCTGATGCACAAAGGTAAACTTCATGTTTGTGTCAGTTTGGGCTGCGAACTCCACACAAAAACAGATAACAGGTCTAACTTTTTATGCTTGAAGTTCTCCACCCCAGATGATGAGTTTCTGCACTCATAAACATACTATTAAAATGCAGTTTTGTGAATATTGGAAAAAATACACTTACACAAATATGTACATTTACATTTGTGATTGAGGATGTGTGTATTTTAGTGAACTATATACACAATACAATACACCCATACATACATGCTACGAATACAGTCAATCGAAGTGCGTAAATGTTTCTTTATTCAAGCATTAAAAAAACATCCATTAAAATACTTTATAAAACAAAACACATAGGAGATTTCATTCCTGTAATGCACTGACCCTCACCCAGATGGAGTTAGTTTTGTAGTAAGGACTCCCTTAATACGTACATACATTGTTAAGTTAGCATAACCACGTTAGATGTTAGAAAGCCATCTTGCTGCTTTTGCACACGACACTGCGTTCACATTTTATTGCTTAAACAAACTGCTGACTCGAGCTTTGGCTCACACGAGAGCAATCTGTTGTTACCATCCAGAGCTCTGCGCAGCGACCTTGGTCTGTACATGATGTGACAAACAGTCTGGGTTGTTAGACAATGCATGTTTTCCACTCTAGGTTGATCGACCCACTATTTAGCCATAACACACAGGCAGCTGCAAAATACCTGAAAGTTGGTGCTTTTAATATTACAGCCCTCATGTTTAATATTCAGACTGAAGACGAGCCTTCCTGCGAGAAGACTCCTGATGCTCCTGTAATGTGATTTCACTAAGCTGATCTTTGAGGTATGGGGTCCCCTATTCAAGCCTAAGAGACCTTCTATTAGCATAATAATAATATTAGCGTCTTAGTAAAGGGAAGGTGGTAGTATCCACTGTCATTATAACATGATCACCCCTTTTATATTCTATGGTATTGTAACGATGCTGATGGTTTTGATTTTAATCATTTGTCTGCTTGTATTAGCCAAAGTACTGCATCTTAGGACACGTGGTCTATAAAAATAAACTCTTTTTATTTTCACCGTGTCTCTGTTGATTCTTGTTGTGGACTGATGTGAGAATAATATACGAACAGGTATTTCCGATTCCCACCATTCCTGAGAGTATACTGAGTCGCTTGTTCTGGGTTGTCTTTTCATTGGGATCGCCGAGCTATATCTCGGATAACGAATGGGACACTATTGCTAGCCGGATACTGGGTTCTGGGTTCTGAGGTGAGTTTCTGGTACACCACAATTCACTGAGGTCCTGGGGTTCTACGCATAGTTCTGTATATAAGCAGAATCCCTGCAACATGGCGCACCTAACGTTTGGTCTATGAGTTGAAACGCCTTAGTAGTGCTTATATTAGTCCACAACACCCTCATTCTTGTTTCCGGATAACAAGTCTGACGGATTTAAACCTACCTATTTCTGTTGATATATGTTTCTTCAAGCTTGATCATTAAAAAGGTTATTGAACCCTTGTGCTACTGAATGCTTCAAGTGTAGCTTGTCCTTATGGCGGTAGATATTGCGGCGCATAGCCGTGCAGCTCTGAAACGTCATTTGACGCAGTATGGGGTGCCGGACACTGGTATGAACGTCATCTTTGTTGTAGGAGCCGATGCAGCTCATCCCTAGGAGTTGTTCTACTCTTGGGTGACGATTCCGGCGGTGAGTGCGGATGATAATACCTTTCATTCTTACACTGCCACTGCCGTGCCAGCGAACTATACACCGTATAGGACACAGGAAATACCAATATCTGCTTGGCAGCATCATATTTGGTTTAATGGCGCCCTTCCTCATGTGGTTATACCGCCGAGAATGGGCCCTTTATCAATTGCAGGGGCCACTTGGCCGGTACTAGCCGGATTTACGCCTCATCCCCGTTACCTCACGGTGACGGTGGCTGAGTTGCGTGTACTGCACACTGCCGTTATTACGGTATATAGGGCGTTAGTGCAGTACGTGTCGCGCAATATGCAGGCGGGGGCACCTGCTGTTGCGGGGCAGCCTACTGACCACCACGCGGTAGTCATTAGTCCTGTTATGGTTAATTCTGTTATGGGCAAGCGCCCCCAAACTAGGGATGATTTCCCCTTTTGGCTTGCTGAAAAATTTGACCAAATAGAAGCGGTATACCCGAATACGTCTCCTGTGGTGAAACACAGGATCCTTACCATTAGTTTGCCTAAAGACTTGGTCCCCAACGTAGATGATTGTGTTAACTGGGGTAAGGTCTTTGCAGCGACGTACGCACAGTGCTTTGGCACTCCGTCTATGTTGCAGCTGCCCTCCGTTATTAAACGTGTTCAAGAGAACCACGGTGCGGAGTCTGCGATAGAATTAGGGATGCGGCTCCTCGGACAGTTTGACCTGGTGGCTACCATGATAATGGGTAACCTTAAGGGTGATGCTTTGCAATTCCAGGTTCGTAATGAACTGAAGAAAGTTGCTGAGGAGGATAAGCCGCAGGAATTTGCGAAAATAATCTCAGGTGCATACTGAGATTTGGGTCGTAGCTCCTTAGGAGTTAAGCCTGTGATCAAAACTCCCGATATTAAGCAGCAGGGTAAGGCGGAAGCCTCTGGTAAGGATGACCGGCCAAGCTTTCCGAAACAAAATTGGCGGTCTAAACAACAGGGAAAGCAGCAGCAGAAACAGGGCTCTCGGCCTGCCTCTCCAGTTCAGTCAAGTGGTGAACGCACTTATGATCTGCGTGATTGTGCTACTATTAAGTCTCCTGATAGATTTCAGGTTTCTGAACAACGTTCTCCTCGTTCTTCACAGGAAACATCGGCTTCACAGTCCGGTGGCGGAGGCGGTGGCAAAGGTCGGGGTGCACCACAAACACGTGACCAGCCCCGACAGACTGAGGGTAAAGGCAAGCAGGACGAATTTGCACGACAAAGACCCCCGTTTCAGAAGAAGAAAGTGGCGGCTCTGACGGCAAGGTATGCCTCAGATAGTGCGGACACAGCTTCGGAACCGGACATGGGCGCAGACGCTACTGGACAGCGCAGCGGAAATTACCATAGTCCGTCAAGCTCTGCGTCCATTTCTGGCGGTGACAGCAACTGATATATTGGTTACTGTTGAGACAGCTGACACCAGAGTGGCACCCCCTGACAGACTTTATGAAATAGTCTTATTAATTGAGGGTGACATACAACGTACAATAAAAGGGATTTTTTGGGATAATCTGACTACCACCTATGATATCCTCCTAGCGGAGGCAGATTGGCCCCCAGCTTTCATTTTAGAAGCTCCTAGAGGGGAGGAGGTCATCCTCCCGTCCTTTGCGCACACAGTGCCTAAGGACCAGGCTGAAGTGTACGCTGAGGAGTGGGCGCTGGCGCTTGCGCCGGCGGTATATCGTACTCAGGTGGGATGGGACCGGTTGTCCCCCTGCCATGAGATTCCATTGCAGTCTATGCCCCAGCCTCAACCCCAATATCCCATGCGTCGTGAAGCAAGGCCACACGTCGCGGCGATCCTTGAACAATTGGAATATCAGGGTGTTATTGAAACTTGTGTGTCCCCTATGAATAACCCTTTATTCACTGTAACGAAGCCTGACGGCTCGTACCGTTTAGTTTTGGATTACCGGCACCTAAATTCCCATTGCCGGACCTGCGCGGTACAAAATACACACAGCTCGGCTCTGGTCGACAGTCTCGTGCGTAAAAGATTTAAAACGACACTTGACATTTCCAATGGCTTTTTTAGCCACAACCTGTCCACACTAAGTAGCCAGTGGACGGCGTTTACGTCGGGCAGCAAACAAAAACAGTTTACGAGATTAGCCATGGGCTACAAAAACAGCCCTGGCGTCTTTTCCGCTCGCGTGGTCTCTCTCTTAGAGAGAATAGACCCCGATGCATACTCCTATGTTGACGATATCTATCTCACGGATGATGAGCTGATGCCACATCTGTCTCGAGTCGACAATATTATTGTGAGTTTTGCAGACTATGGCTACAAATTTAATTTTGCGAAGTCTCACATCGCGGAATATACAGTGTTGTTTTTGGGCTACAAGCTCAACAATGAGGGTAAGGGATTAGCTCCTCACTTTCTGGAGAAGTGCACATGCTTGCGCGCTCCTACAACGCTGAAAAAATTACAATCTCTCCTGGGCTTTCTGAATTTCGGACGTACGTATATTCCTGATTATGCCCAGCGTATCAAACCGCTTTATGCCTTGGTACAACCTTCCTTTTCGAAGTCTAGCTGGCAGCTGGAACACTCAGCTATTCTACAGTCTTTACAGGCTGATCTTCTTGCTTCTCAATACTTGCTGACGCGTGATAACCGCACTAACCTGGTAATAAGAATAGTACCAGGCGCCGTGGGTTTCACGTATTTAACGTTTAATGAGGGCGATACAGTCCCCATTGCGTATAAATCACACTTGTACACCTCTGCTGAATTACGTTTTTCCACGGTCGAGAAAGTTCTGACTGCTGTACAGATGGCGATCCTTAAAGAACGCGCACTGTCTCATGGGAAACAGATTCTGGTTGTAACACCGTATCCTGCCCTAGAGGCAGTGACTAAAGCAAGTGTACCAAATTCTAAAGCTTTGCATCCACGGTGGATACAATGGGCAACAACTCTGACGTCGCCAGAAGTCACTTATATCTTTGACGCCTCATTACAGACTCAAGAGTACTTGCAGTATGAATTCGTTCATCCGGCTCCTCTGTCTTTGCGCCCGCTCGAAGAATACCATTGTGTCAAATACACTGACGGCTCGGCGCAGCCCGCGATCGGATCTAAGCACGCTTATTCTGCGGCTTGCGCAATTGTCGTAGGTACATTCGTAAATGGTGAGTTCCAATCTGATGCAGTGCATACGCAGCCATTGGGTGATTGTACCGCGCAGTTGGCGGAGCTTCGGGCTCTGGTGCTTGCACTGGAGTTTGCAGATCCCCGTGTCACGACTTTAATAGTTAGTGACTGTTTTTATTGTGTCCAGTCATACAATGACAACTTACACTTCTGGTCTCAGAATGATTATCGAGACACCAAAGGTAGCACAATTAAGCATAAACTGCTTTGGGTTCGAGTGGCAGACTTTAAAGAACGTCTCCCACTCGTGAATGTTATTCACACTCTTGGTCACCAACGACTTGGTGTCCATGCTGTCGGTAACAGCTTGGCTGACGAGGCAGCAAAAACAGCAGTGGCAACATACTTAGTGGCAGCAGTTACAAGATCCAAAAGTAAGATTGATGATGACATCTTGGCAGCTATTGCTGCTACAGAGAAGGGAAGTGATTACCCGAAGGGTTTTCCTTCTCGTTATTTTTATCATTTAAGTCCTGATAACGTCCCGTTAGTGAGGATTAACGACGTTGGTGACAGAATTATTCCCAACGCGGACTGCAGACCAGCACTGATTCTAGCTGCACACGAGGGGTTGGCGTCAGCCCACGCCGGTGTGTCCGCTACTATATCTCTGTTACAACAACGTTACTGGTGGTTTGGTTTATATAAATAAGCGCGCGCTTATGTTCTTGATTGTGACATTTGCCAACAGATTAAACCTTCTACTGTTGCGCGTCCACCACAAACACAGTTGTATATTTCTAATAAGCCATTTGGTTGTGTTTATTTAGATCACTGCGGTCCTTTTTCGTCTGATACTGCGTACAAGTATATCTTGGTTGCAGTGGATTCGTGCACACGTTTTCTCTGGGTATGGCCACAAAGGAGTGCTGACTCACGGACTGTCATCAGGGATTTGCGTGTCTTTGTGGGAACTTTTGCGTGTGGTACCTTCCATTCTGATCAGGGCCCTGCGTTCGCCTCTAAGGCTTACAAGGAGGCTATGAGAAATTTGGGGGTCCTAGTCAAATTTTCGTCCCCCTACCGACCTCAGGGTAATAGTGTGGTGGAGCGAATGAACCGTGACTTAAAGCAATCATTGACAGCACGTGTTTTAGGCACAGGCTGGAACTGGCTAGCCCATTTGTATAACGTCCAACGTGCACTTAATAATCTCCCTAGAACGTCTCTGGGTGGGCGGACCCCATACATGATGCTCTTCGGAATCAGAATGTTTGTTCCAGACCTTGATGGTCTAGACATGGCGGCGTCGACCGCACCCTTTGACGTAGATGATCACTGTGCTGTTTTGCAGACTCTACAAGAAGCCAGAGACACTCTTTCGAAGGAACACTTGCCCTCCACGTCTGAAGCTGAGGTTCAGATTCCGGTAGTCGGCTGGCTGCCCCGAGTTGGAGACCTGGTCCGTGAGAAGGTGGAGAACAAGAAGGAGTTCGGCCCCTCTTATCGTGCACCGGTTCCAGTGCTTGGAGTGCAGGGTACAAGAACAGTCATTTTACCTCCACTTCCTGGTCGAAAGGACAACAGGTACATCTCTATTGACAATGTCAAACTTCAGCGAGTGGCCGATACTTCTTAGCCTGACTCCAGCAGTTTCATGCCAGATGATGCAAAGGAATTCAATGTTGGTTCCTGCTTCTACCACCTTGTCTGATGTTGCCATGGAGATGCAGTCAGTTACTGATCCCCTGTTAATACCACCGGCTGGTGGTCTGCCCGACGAGACTGAGTATGCTTATCCTACAAATGGTCACTCGCCTGTTTTACAATCTACGGCGCTGGACCAGTCCCGTTTCTCCTTTGACACTAACTCATTGCCCTCCACTCCCCCTTCGAACATTGCTGTTTTTGCTAGTTGGTTCAAAAGACATTTTTTGGTTGCCCCTTGGACATACATCTGGCTATTGCTTTTCAGTATTTTTTTGTTTATGTCCATTGGATTTGTAATAGTGTTTTTCCATCTGGTGGATGGCCACTACCTCAAAGAGAGATCAACAATTAGACTCATCAATGGAACTTTGGCCCCCCACTCATCGTCCCACATCATGAAAAGGGACCAGACTTTTGTGAATATTACTGCCTGGCCCGTCATGGATGGAATCGCGTGGGATGCTGTTAAATTCCAAATTCATGGACCCACAGAGGTCATCAATGTACCTAATGTATTTCGTGTTTCTATGGGTGATGTAGTTAAACAGAACATACGTTCTGATGATTGGGATGTACACGCCATTGAAGCACTGTTTTCGGATTTGAAATATTATGCCGCTTTTGATGCTGAAGATTTGTATGAAAATGCGGCTAATTATGCAGAACAGTATTGTTTTCAGCATTATGGCAATCACTTCCTGCATAAAGCGAATACATTTAGAAATTTTGTAAATTTTACCCAATGGGAACACTGTCCCACCCCCTCTTTCGGCAGTTCACCTACATTAGTTTATAAGTATACTTATTTTACTGATTTCAGTGTTTCCGACCCAGCATCCTTTTATTTTAAAGTTATGCCTGAGTCTGCCTCAAAGGTTAGACTGACACACACCAAATTACTTTATTCTAAGTCCTTTATGGATGAGTTGTCAATCAAAGGTTATGATCTATGGAAGGCTACTATTGATGTTAAGTCGGTTTGGGGTTCCAAACCGTGGCAGGTTTAGGGAACTGAAGCTTTACACCGTGCCTGTCTCGTACCAAATCATATGTTGTTTTTAAATTCAACCATCTTCCAAACCACCTGTTTTGGATTGGCCACTTCTAAAAAACTAAATTCGCCTTCTGTGCCGGATCTGGGCGCTTACCCCAATTGGGATAACCACACAGATCTGTCCCTTCCTGCTTTGCAGTCATTAGTTTCTAATACATCTTTCAATATTTCGAAATTTAGTAGTGAAGGATGGTTAATTTGGCAAAGCAGTTCTGATACCTGTCAACGTCGTTTTCTAGGGCTGAAACCAGGGTATACTCAGGAACGCGTAGACCCTCGATTTGAGTCGTCACATACAGTAACTACATACTCTGTAGGGAAATTATGTCAGTCCTGGCTGCGACATTCCACCTTGGCATCTGTCAAAGTTCATTTATCAAAATTACATGACAAAATAGATTTGAATTATTTTGTTAAAGGTCCTCTGGGTGGCAGATCCAAAAGGTGGGCGTATGCTATTTACAACGAAGTATGGAAATTGTCGCAAATTGAGGCAGCTTCACGATTGAGAGCTATTGATCAGGCTAATATGGAAAAAGTATTAGCAGTTATTGATAACAGCATTAGCACTCTTTCTTCTCGAATTTATACATTAGATAATATTGTTTCTTCAATTGTTGATATTGTGCATGATGATATGTCGGTATTGTATCATGGTCAAAACCAGTTGCGTTCTGTTATGCAGTTTGCATGGACATTACAAATGTTAAAGGCAGGGAAGGTCCCCTGGGACTATCTGAATACAACATCATTATTTCTTCCCTTTAACCTTACTGACAAGCATCAGTTCATGTCCATGAAAAATGCTTCATATTCCTTGTTACATATTGAAAAGTTGGAGCCGTTACCTTTCTCTGTGGCGGAATTGGATTCAGCAGTGTGGTTATTACATGGGTTGATAACTCTACCGTTCGCCCTTTTTAAGTTTACATCTTGTATGAAACACTATGCTCTGGGTAGATATGAACAGCTGGGTACCGCTTTCATACATGAGGTCTGGTCCCTCCCTTTTACGTATAGATGTACAAGAGACGGTACTGAGGTTTATCTGAAGGGTGAGGAATGTACAACGACACCTGATCATTCTGTGGTATGTAGGCACATTCAGTTGCACGGTGCATGTAATGTACACGCCCCAAATTTGGCCTGCGTCCTCAAAGGTATCCCGGTACCAGTGATTACACCATCTTTCACGCTGCTTGCAAACGGTAGTTATTTGATTTGGAATAATGAAGCTTGCTGCGGGATGTTAGTGGGAATCCCATATATAGTAACTGTATCACAGAGAGTTGTCTGCTGCAATAATGTTCTGTTTCCTCCCCCGCATGGGGGGCTGGATGTTTCCATCTGGCCTTCGATTCCAACCTTGAAAGCAGAGTTCAACAAGATGAGCAGAATAAGAGCTCTTTTGTCCCAAAAGGAGGTGCCATTGACTTCCTCCCGAGAAACATTTGTCCTTCACGTAGCAAATACGCGCACTGAGGTACAGGCGCTTTTGAATACTGACCTCCCCCTGCATTTTGGTGCTTTGATCCAAACAATTTTCAATGCCTCGTCCACAACCGGCCTGGCTCATTTTTTAAAACTTGTGGGCTCGGGCCTCGTGACCTCTTTCCAAACTATTTTTGGTGTGATTCCGGCATTTTTTCATTCGCTATTCTCGAGCGTCTTTGGAGGTGTCCCGTTGATTCTGGCGCTAGTGGCAGGTGTGCTACTTTTACTTTTCATACTACGGAATGGCTGCTCTTTCTGTGCCACACGACAGCCTGTCCCGTCTGCAGCTTCTTCGTGACAGGATGCTTGAATACTATGGCATCCTGCCATTGGCGACTTTGAGCCTGGCATATGGATTATCCTTCCGGTATTCCTACTTCACCTGCGTGCAACCTGTCTTTCACTGCCTAGATTGTCCCTTTGAATGGCCTCTGGATTTGTGCTTAACCAACACGGTGTCTCCGGACCCGGATTATGATCGACTGATGAGGCCCTTAGTGTCTCACGAGTTCGCCTGTTCTGGTGTTCGGATTATGGCCTGTGGTGCGGCGCATGGAATCCTGGGTAATTGGGACATCGCAAGGGCGGCATATGACTTCTTGGATATGAGTTATTTGGAAGTACACGCTGGTTGCCCTCTGATGGTGCTAGAGGCTCCGCTAATGGAAGAACATGTATGTTCCTTTTCTTTGATTAACTGGATGGCTGAAACATTCAGTGGCCGTGCCAACGATTTTCTGCTGGAAGCAGTGGCCATGTATGCTGCATATACGTTCATGGATTGAGTGAACTGTCGTCCACTGTGTTTTCCTCACGTGTCTTGAACAGTCCCTGTGCCTCTGCACTTCTGCCCGATGAGGCGTTTTTTCATTTTTTCACCCCCCACTGCACGTTTGAGGTTTTTTGTTTTTTCTTTCCACTTTTGGTTTTTTCATTCTCGGACTTTGCCTGAACTGAAACTTGTTTTTTGAATTGAATACGCCTTGTTCTGCTCTGTCGCACTTGAACTCTGCGTTCTCTCTTTTCTTGCATACTAAGTAGTGCTTCGATCAAGGGGGCATGTAGTAAGGACTCCCTTAATACGTACATACATTGTTAAGTTAGCATAACCACGTTAGATGTTAGAAAGCCATCTTGCTGCTTTTGCACACGACACTGCGTTCACATGTTATTGCTTAAACAAACTGCTGACTCGAGCTTTGGCTCACACGAGAGCAATCTGTTGTTACCATCCAGAGCTCTGCGCAGCGACCTTGGTCTGTACATGATGTGACAAACAGTCTGGGTTGTTAGACAATGCATGTTTTCCACTCTAGGTTGATCGACCCACTATTTAGCCATAACACACAGGCAGCTGCAAAATACCTGAAAGTTGGTGCTTTTAATATTACAGCCCTCATGTTTAATATTCAGACCGAAGACGAGCCTTCCTGCGAGAAGACTCCTGATGCTCCTGTGATGTGATTTCACTAAGCTGATCTTTGAGGTATGGGGTCCCCTATTCAAGCCTAAGAGACCTTCTATTAGCATAATAATAATATTAGCTTCTTAGTAAAGGGAAGGTGGTAGTATCCACTGTCATTATAACATGATCACCCCTTTTATATTCTATGGTATTGTAACGATGCTGATGGATTTGATTTCAATCATTTGTCTGCTTGTATTAGCCAAAGTACTGCATCTTAGGACACGTGGTCTATAAAAATAAACTCTTTTTATTTTCACCGTGTCTCTGTTGATTCTTGTTGTGGACTGATGTGAGAATAATATACCAACAGGTATTTCCGATTCCCACCATTCCTGAGAGTATACTGAGTCGCTTGTTCTGGGTTGTCTTTTCATTGGGATCGCCGAGCTAAATCTCGGATAACGAATGGGACACTTATGCTAGCCAGATACTGGGTTCTGGGTTCTGAGGTGAGTTTCTGGTACACCACAATTCACTGAGGTCCTGGGGTTCTACGCATAGTTCTGTATATAAGCAGAATCCCTGCAACAGTATAGTAGTGTGTGATGTTGCAAACATCATGATGACAAGTCTGGAATCCCATGGTGTATGTTCCACATAGGAAGGCAGTTATACGCACACATTCATGTGTATGCAAATGCACTGCATACATTCGGGCACACACACACATACATTTCTGAAAATCAAGACTATGTTGTCTCATACTGAAGTAAGTTTAAAAACTTGAATCCAAATGTACACACATTAAGAATGCTGTGTGTTTTCTACTGGTACACTTGCTTCTTTCTATGTCTTACTGTAATCAGTATATCATTGTATAACTTCATTCTTACCCACCTGTGCCAGGTCTTTATGATTATATTTTTTTACTTATGCATACGGGATTATTGTATATAAATAACAGAACAATAACAAGCACACAAGAACATAATATTTACCATGTCAGGCAAAAAGGGGCTATGTGTTGGCTGTAAACGTTTGACTAAATATTGCAGTACAATAAATTATCCTGATATCATGTATGGATAAACGCAATCATTTTCCTGGCATAAGATCAGGTGAGTGAGGGACTCTTGGGGGAATCTTCAGTGGTCAGGATAAAATATGACAGGGGGCAAGAATACCAAGGATGTTATCACACCTTTTATCTCAAACGAGGAGCGAGGAAAGTCATCTAGATTCACTTTATGGCAAGTCTGGGAAAGGGACCAAATATTACTAACCACTATTAGATTGTCTTTCATCTTATAAATGAGCTGCTCATATGAAGCTGTCTTGTGTATCTCAGTCAACCATTTTTCATGGGTAGGTAGCAGTTGTGTGTGCCAATGGCAAAAGTGTGGAAAGTTTGGCAGTGGCCATTGTCGTTGCCAGTAGTGCTCACCTAGGTCCTGTGACATCGAGTAGGCCACTTGTATCGTGGAGCAAGACTGTTAGTTTCGATAGAGTGGGGGGCAGGTCAAGGGCTGAAATAAATGTAGTTCAGATTCTGAATCATAGGCAATGAATGCTGAGGCACTCATAAGAAATGTGAACTGTGTCACTTGTGGGCTGTTTGCATCTCCAGTTTTTTCTGCATCCATGATCATTTCTGGGCCATTCTGAAAAGACAGGATTACATTTGGGACAATTCCTCTGCCACTGTGTGCCTTTGGTCATCCACATGGGTCTTTTGTAGTCATCCCTGCCACTTTTAGTAAAGGAGTGACATTCGGGATCAAGAGGGGAGATGTTGTATAGCAGACTAAGATGCCCAACATGACATATTGACATACCCCAGTTATTCAAGCATGGTCTAGTCCCAGAATGGTATGCAGACAGTGTTTAATCTGCATTTCTTACCTTTTCTGAGAGGCAGGTGGATGCAATTATTCCCTTTACATTTCAAAGGTCTTCAGTGTTCTCACCATTTGTAGGGGGTCTAGTCTCACAATCACCACCTTTTTTCATTCTTCCCAGAAAATGGTTGTCCCCCTAATTATATGACTGTATTAATACATAGGGGACATGGAGATGCATTCTGGCATTGCATTGAAAAAGCTTCTGGGAGTGGATTTATTGAAATGGATGTCCATCGAGAGGGTATCCTATGACAGTACTAGAGGTGAAAGCAGATGGCCAGGTCTCGTTTCAGGTGGGTCAGTCATTCCTGGATACTTGCACACCATCTATGAGAGGTGCAATGCCTTGTAGTAGTGTTCAGTACATAGTAGGCTTAGCCCCCCACATTTCCTGTGAGCGATCAGTTTGGAAATCTTAAGTCTCAGCCTCATGTTTCTCCAGATAAAGCTTCCATAGTTCGTAGAACCTTAGGAGAGACTGGAAGGGGTATGAGTTCTGAAACAGGTGAATCTTGGGCTCATCACCAGTCTTGCGGTTTTGTGGATACCCCCACATAGACAGATTATGTAGATGCCATTTAGCATAACCTAACTTGGTTGGGGTTATGAGTGGATCTAGATTGTTGAGGCCCTTCCCTCTCACCCTATATTAATGAGAATCCCTAAATGTTTGATTAGTGACTTTTCCCTTTGAATATATAGAGAGCGATGGTGACTTTGGTGGTAATTTGTGAAATGGACAGAGCTCCGGGGTTATCCCATTTGATTTTATAACCCCAAATCACTGCACTGTCTGTGATGAAGCAGTAAACTGTCTAAATTTGGCAGAATGAATATGATATCATCCATATAGAGCATGAAGGTTGGCTTGTAATCTAGGGCTCCTGACATATTAATGTGGCTAGAGGTTAAGTTGCCAACAAGAATAGTAACAGTGACAGGGTACCGCATGCAATTCCTTTTGTGCACCAGGATGAGGTCATGGTGAAATCAAACATAGTTATCCTGCATGGAGGGAGAGGGGTAGAGCCATTGCCCCTTCTTGATGACATCTGCCCCTTAGCCCATCGTTCACATGATGCTGAACATGTATCCACACTCTATGCGAACAAATGTCTTTTTGTCATTGAGAGATGTGGCTTCAACATGCTCCTGCATGTCTTTTGACAACCAGAAAAGATGTGCTGGGCTCATAGATGGTTGTGTGAGAATCATCCAGGAGCTAATAACTCTTGCAAGTGAAGTATTAGGCTCAGGATACCATTTTTAGGGTGAGTGTCCAGGATACTGGCCAGGAGTCTTGTAAACGTATTTAAAAAAGGAGATTGAATGATAAGTGCCTGGATTTGAGAGGACTGCTATAGTAGCCCTGTTGGAGAGAGACCAACTATACTGCCTCCTGGAAGGCCTCATATAGTTGTTCCACCATTTCCTTTTTGATCCATCTGTAAAACACTCCCAGAAAACCATACTCTGCATTGGCTTTATTTTATATGCAATTTGAGCTAGCCTTGTAGATCTCCTCTTTGGTAAGCTCACCTTCCAGTATTAGTCTACCATCTACATTTAGGTACAGTAGGGATCAGTAGAGTAGAAAGACCTCTGTCTGGCCTGTGCTCGCCACCTTTTTCAGAACTGTACAGTGTGGTATAATATGTACCAAAAGTATTCGCATTGCTTTGTGTGTCTCTGTGTTGGCATCTCATTTCATGCCTTTTTGCCCCAATTGATGTCAATGCTTCCCATTTTTGTAACTGAGTGATCAGAAGTCGTTCTGCCTTCTTGCCATGTTACTAATGGAGGACCTTGAGATTGTAAAGCATATATTGTGCCTTGGTTGTATAGCCATAAATGAGGGTCATGTTGGTTACCCCAGGGGGTCTCTATTGGTTAGTGTGGGATGTCTTGTGTACATTAATGTGTACAATTTGATGTAACATTTTAAGGGGTCTGTTTATTGGCTATCACAGCGTCCCTCTCTTTGAGACTGGCTTTGACAACAATTCATGACGTTAGTACTGATCATGCAGTGCACTGGTTTTCTTTTAAGTATGTAAGCATTTGTGTTTTTAACTGCTGTTTCTCACAAGGCATTTTGTACTGTGAAATGTTGAAATGTGAGGGTTTTCTTGTTGGTCGGCTGCCATTCGTGTCCAGTGTCATGCAGACCGGTGGATTGTTAGTGAGAGAACCTTCCAGAGGGGTGTAATCTAGGACTAGCAGGATGACTGGCTGTTACATTAACTAACAGTCAAGTTGTGATTGGGTACGGCCAAAAGGAAGGATTATTCTTTGTCTGAGGGGTGGACCTAATAAGCCTTAATCATAGACTAAGTTGCGCACCAGTGCCCTGTCAATATTATTGTGCACATATGGTGGACCAATACTGTCCAGGACAGTGTCTGGGCCAAATTCCTGTCTCCCCTGATGATTATTTGGGATGTTCCCAACTATGTGATGATTCTATTCATGCACAGAGGTAATGCAGCCTTGTTACCATTAGAGGCATATATGGAATCCACTCCTGAAACTTTGGAGACAATCCCAATCTTTGCAAATACATATCTCCCCTGTCATCCATCCAGGCTATTAGGACCTTGCATGATAGGGATTTATGTACAAGTATTGCCACCCTACATGTTTTGGTATCATATGACGGCAGGGTGGGTTAAGTGGGATGGAGACTGGTGTGTCACACAGTTGCAAATGATTTTACTACCCAGTTTCTCATTTCCTTGTTTGACAAATGTGTCTCTTCTATGATGGCTATGTTCAGCTTTTATAAAAAAGGTATGTGAAAATCTTTTTTCTGTCGTTTATGAGGCCATTTACATTTAGGGTGGTGATAGTGAACAAAGGACAAAGAGTTGCTGAGTTGAGGAACAGACATGGTGTGGATCGTACTTAAGTCTTCATTGGACTGCGAGGTGATGGAGATATAGGTTGAATATCTCAACAAGTCCATATGTTTGTAGATGGTAGGTTGTGGACTTGTAAGTAACTCCAAACTCTTCCACATTGACCTCATGTATGCAGACATAAAGTTGATGCCCCATGAGACACCACTTTTGGAGGGAAACCCACTCTGGTGAAAATCCCTATCAGGGCCCTACTCACTGCAGGTGCACTTGCAGCTCTTAGAGGAATTGCCTCTGGGAATCTATTGACATGGTCCACCAAGACCAGGATAAACCTGCTGGCTGAGGTTGTCTTGGGTTCCAAAGTACCTACAAGGTCAATGCCTGCCCTTTCTTAGTGGGGACGGGTGACTGGTAAGTGATTCAGGGGAACTTCAGCTTTTTCTTTCTCTAACCACTGGCCTGGCAGGTTAAGCAAGTACTACAGAACGCATGTGTAAAAATATTCATTAGGGCAAATACAAGTGGAAGACAATCCTTGCAAAGGTCATGTGGTACACTATATGCCCTGCTAGGGGATCTCATGATCCAGCCCCAGTAGGAAGGCCCTGTAGAATTACCAACACCTGTATTGTGCAATGCACAACTGCTTTAGGCTCACTATACAACATGTCATTCTCCCCAAAAAAACTGTGAACTCCAGAGATATCACCAGCTGCCTGAACTGCAGTTTGCTGCCTCATGCCCTCCATGTTTGAATACTCCCTCTGTGCCTTACAAAACTCCTGCCTGACGGGTCCTCCATCTGCTTGCCATCCAGCAAACTCAGGCAGGTCACCAAGAAAGGCAATGTCCTCCTCAGTAAGCTTCTTGGTAGCTTTCTCTAGCGACCGATCCACCTCTACTATGGGACTTTCAGGGTGTGTTTTCCCACACCCTTTGCCCTTCCTTCTTTTGACAGCTGCCAGTGTAACTTTGCCAGGTGCCAAACCTCATTATCTCTCCTCCTGGGCAGTCATAGACCTGGTGATCACACAGACCCACTCAGGCAACTCCAAAATTTCCAGGTATGATTTGAGCTCTACTTCCTTCAAGGCAGTGTGTATAAGATAATTCCCTAGCAAACAGTCCCCAGGCATTACAGGGCTCACAACAGCTATCTGAAGACCTGAGACGGTCCCCCACTGAAAGGGAAATGGACCCACAGGGTAGTGGATCTCCCATTGTCTGCTATTACAACCTGGTGGAATGTATTGGGAATCATTTGCTCAGAGGACACCAGGTGACAATTTGCAGTAGTCATACTTGCTCCAGTGTCCCTCAGAGCATCTACCATCTACCCATTGATGTTGACTCACTGCCTATACTTGGGAGTATTGTAAGGCATGTAGGGTTTAGGTATCATCTCCTTGTCACTCAGGGACACTAGGGTAGCCTCACTGACTCCCCCACTAACTATGGCTATGTCCTCCCCAAGCCCTATGCTAGCCAATCCCAGGAGTTCTTCTCCAATGGAAGGTGGTGCCCCCTTGTGGGACTTGAGATAACTCTTGTAATGCCCATACTCCCAACATTTATTGCACTTTGGGGGAGATTTGTTATGATTCTTATTAGGGAAGCCTTTATTCTAATGGACAGATTGAGATTACCTTTGCAGATTGTGTTGGGGGCCTTGAGAGAACTCTTTGTTTTTATCCCTTCCTCTTTCTTCTGGTGGGGGCCATGACCAAACTTTTGGGAGTTCCTCCAGGTGCCTTCTTGGACAGGTCCGTCTCCTCTCATGCTTTGGGGAGTCAATCAGCTTGCCATCTACCAGGTGTTCATGCCGTTCTGTAAAACATGCATTGAGCATGTGCTCCCTCATGAGCAGGCGGTATAGTCCAGTGAAGTCATCTTCCTTGATGCCTCTTTCCCAGCCCTTTAATGCCTTAAAGGTATAGTCCAAGACATCTACCTAGGACTGGGAGTGTGTGGCTGTCCCTGAAGCTCTGTCTGTACTTCTTCCGGGTCAGATTAATTTTAGAAAGAAAAAGTGGCCTTCATGGTGAATACTTAATTTGGCCCTCTACCTCAAGTGTCAGGAGTTGTCCCTCTCCACCGTGGACATGCAATTTCATAAGCTAACCCTCAGTACTATTCTGGGACCTGGAGTATCCTCAAGTGCCAGGTCCTTGGGTAGGTGTAATTCCACCTCTCCAGTAGACACTGCAGGTATGCTGCCATCAGTACACCAGGACTCCATCTGCTTAGCTTTTAAGTCCACCTCATTGAGCCTGAGATCATGAGCCAATCTCCTAACCTCCATCCTTAGCCAGGCCAGCTCCCGTTCCCTCACCTCCTTCTGGTCCTCAACCTCCCGTGGCATATTGTCACTGTCAGACACACTGCTCCCTGTTCCATCCAGGTAATCTACTGGGGTCTCCTAGAAGCTCCTGACCATGGACTACATCATCTCTCCTCATCCATATCCTCATCCTCTGTCTGTGCTCCCTTCTTCCCCATTGTCATCCACTTCGTACTCTTCATAGGTGAACTGCCACCTCTGCACCCCCTCAAAGGACATGAAGGTTATCCATAGATCTAATTTGTTAGTCTAATTGTATTCACTTCTGCTGAGGGTTTTGAAGTTACGTAGATCCATCTCTGGTGCAGAAGGGGAAGGTAGGACTCGTACATTTAGAAAGGTTAGAACATAGCAAATTGAAAAACTATGGATAGATTTAAAATAGTGTCCCTCTGGTGTAAAATTATTATCTGGGATTTTTGTGTAATACAAATCACTGTATGGTAGTGTCCAAACACAAATCCTGATCCACACCACTGAACACCAATGTGAGAAATATCTTTGTTAATTGAGGTGTGAGCTCTGGTCAGGCAAAATCCACAATCCTTTCCAGGGCAAACCACAAAAAGTCACCAAATAAGCCTGTGCTTAAGCCCGGGTAGCTTGGCACAAAAACCAGTCACAGAAAGCAGTCATGCGTAACTTAGTTTTAATGTGTAACGTATATATGCAGCACACAAACAGTAATAACATGAACAGACAACACAACAAAACTCCCAAACCAATTTGGAAACATAAGGGATATTTGATAAATTATTTAACACCAAAATGACAAAATTCCAACCAGTAGAAACAGTTACGATTTTTTAAAGTTTTAAGTGAAGTCTAGGTCCTAAATAATCAAAGCGCCAACTGCAGACATCTAGTCATGCAAGACCGGGTCAGAGTCAAAAGTTAAGGCTGATCACGATGGAGCACAGCTCAGAGATAAGAAGTAGATTGGACCTGGTCAGCGCTTGCCTTTGGAGTAAGACAGATTTTTGAATAAAAAGGTCAAACAAGTTAAAGTTAAGCAGGGCAAGGCTGCAAAAAGTGTCAAAGGAAGACACAGTGAAGATTTCCATGTTTAGACTTAGATGCTGAACTAGAAGTCGAAGAACTCCAGCGGGATGAAACAGAGGGCTGTAGCCAAAAACAGTTCCACGAGGTCCGATACCCCTTTGTTGAAAGACCACTGAAATGGATTTGCTGCTGCAGAGAATAACCTATTTGGAGAAACCGCAAAGTCAATCGGAGCAGCGATGCACCTCGGGCTGAAAAGCGAGCAGGTTGGCCCCGGTCTCCTCTTGGTCCCTCAGAGAAGTTTTGGGCCAGATTTTATTTTAGTCCTCAGTTTTGGAAATTGGCCTTCTGGGCACCGTTAGCACTGTAAACATGGGTCCAGGACTGGTGGGACACCTCTTGAGTGTTTAGTACTCACTCAGTCTGGGTATAGGTGTGGCTTCAGGGTGGTGGGGAGCCTGTTATGTCACTGTGGCTCTGAATAGGGTTTATCAATCCAGCCACTGGAGTCATTTCTGGTTGTGATGGGTGCAGGTGAAGATGCAGGGCTCAACAACAGGGCTGGCCTCTGGGGGTTCAATGCAGGATCCAGGAAGCAAAGCAGTCCTTCCATATACAAAAAGAACAATTGATGGACAGAATGCAGAACAATGTCATACATTCACCCCAGGACAGAGATCTGGGCCTAAATCCATTGTTTTTTTGCTCACCAAGCCATGCCAGTTTGGACCCAGCAATATGGAAATCATTCTTGACCCTGTGGTAAATAATTTACCGGGACTTAATTTGATACGGGAAATTAATACAAATAGCTCAGTGAAATAAGAGGCAGAATCCGTGGTATTAGAGGTTCGGAATGGGCTTTATTCCATTACAGATTTGAATCTGGGATTTCAGGTTCCATCCCCACGAAGGTTCAGGAAGTGAAGGACAATGCATTATTGACAGGTAACAATATATATATGAAAGCATTTACATTAAGGCAGATGCAGGAGGCGTAACAGCTGATAATACAGATAAGAATACACATACATAATGAAAAAGAGGCGTAATAGGGCGTAACAGAGAAACGTCATTGGTTGTGATGTCACAAATGGGTGGATCTATGAGATAACTTCGCAGTATCAGCAGATATACTTTACAGAGAGGCGCGCGCAGCAGCATGACGTGTGATTGACGTGCAACTAGGGGGTGAAGGGGACTTGACATTTAGCTCTACATGTGGAGACAAGAAGTCCGGGGGGTCAAGTCAACCTAATCCCAAATCATATCTAACATCCTATGTTTAAAGAACTATGTTATCCCTAAAGGAAGGTTTCTTAGGATAGAATCTTATTCTATACTGACTGTGCGTGCGTGTACAAGCGTCTAAGTGTCTACACTAGATGCGAGGGCAGGAATCTTCCATGGTAACAGGGCTATGAATTACTTGCATGAAGACAGAGAAGCCGGGCCTTTTCTCGGTAGCTGGCAGAATGTTTACTTAAACTATTAGACAGGAATGCATTGGGCAGGGAGCGAAGCAGATAATCTTTGAAGGTGAAATACAGTTGTTGGCAGGCAGACAGGCCGAAGTCAGGCACCGTTAGCTGCGCAGGGAGTAGGACAAAGTTCATGGATACTGATGCGAGCTCATGCTGGAGCTGTCAGAAGCAGAGAGCAGGGAAAGGCTTGATGGCAGAATCAGGGCCTACTCGCCTGAACTGCAAAATGGAGTAACTGAGCCATATAAAGTCGGTGGCCTTTTGTACTTAGGAATGGAATATCCGGCCTATTCATGGCAGATCTGAAAGAGAACATATTGACGGTGGACGCACATGTGTTTGCGTCTTCATAACTGGAACTGGAAGGAACATACATGTACTTGTAGCATATACATGGAACCGTTGAGGTCTAAGATAGGGGACATAATGGATCATGAAAATTCACATTTCCACATTCCCTCCTTGTCCCCTACTGACCTCAAGAAATATCGATCTTCATTAATCCATCGATCTGTTCATATAGTATCATTTGTTCTTCTTTCTTTATCCGTGATTTTGAACGAAAACTTGAATGTGGGATACACGATGTGACACACAGACCACAAATCGCTGGCCCACATTGCAGACATAAGCAGCAACTGAATAGTATGAGGAAGCCAATACCTAGGAAGGATAGTATTCTCCATCCCCAGGCTGACAACACGCTCCAAAACCAACTGGACCAAGTCCAGGTTCCTGGATTCTGGTGTATCTGGCTTACAATCTTATGAAGGCGAGTTATAGCTTTATATACAGATGGCGAATTTTCTGGTATGAATATGCAACAACTTGATCCGATGACCCTACAAGCTCCACCCCTATCGGCCAGGATGACGTCACGGACAAGACGATTTTGAAGAACAACAATCCTCATCGCAGACTGCTCCTCTGTCAAGTTGCCTAGGGCGGAAATAGTCTCATTCACTACGGCTTCAAGGGTCCTGGTTAATCTACGTATCAGCTTACTATTAGTAACTGTACCTATATAGGGAAAAAGACCTTTATTGAAATCTGTATATTTTTCCCATGCTGTCTCAGTGTAATCGACAATTGGGAGATCTCTCTGTTCTCTATTGTGTACTAAATGGATATTCCTATGATAATCGGGTGGGGCTAGAAAAACAGGTGGCAGAAGAAATGCTATGTAACAGGTACCATCCCAATCTGGAGGTAAACGTATATATGCGGTGTGACCACATATAAAGTAGGAATGACGAGAAGCTCTAAATGTAGATTTGCCTTGATCACTGAATTTTATCACAGTGGTGCATTTACTATGGCCCATGTGTATGGAGCCATTCTTTCTTACACATAATTCCCCTTTTACTGGGAATACTGACATGGCGGGCAAGATTGGTGTAGATTCGGATTCAACGTTCAGGATCATGAGGTTAAGTGTAAAATTACCTAATCCATATACTTCATTCTCTAGATCAGTTCCTGTTCTTTTGGGGAGTCCCTCCTTGTTAGGGTAGCAGACCTTAAGCAAAGCTGGGTTCAGGTTTCCCCATACCCAATCGTCTTGATGAACTACTGAGTTTGAATCTAAGGAATCGATTAAACTGAACCATGCTCCACAGGAGCCATTGTGTGTGAATGGATATGGAAAGAGAGGCAAAACTCCTTTATAATCCTGATAGGGAGGGAGTTGGCCACATATCCAACAATTTGTAGCATTGCTGGTCTGATGGGAATGATGTACCATACTAATGAAAGTGTTATTGCGCAGCGCAACTCTATAGGACAATTCATGCGGTGGTAATTCACTAAAGGAATGTTCGGCAGTAACATTGTAAACATGTTTAGAAATAGGATAATATATGTGCAACAATATACTTGCAGCGATTATTAAAAGACTTAAGAAAAACAAAATTAATAACGTCACTGTACAATGACTACGCAGTGATTTATAGTACGCATGTCGTTTCAACATTTTTCCATTGGTTTCCCTATTCAGGTCTAGAGGATACATGTCAGAGACAAATTCAACCGCTTCACCTTGGAGAGGACTTAAACAATCAAATTGTCTGACGCTCTAGGTCTCAACTTTACTTTATAGAGTTCGGTTTTAGTCTTTTCAACCAAAGGAAGTTTTGAATCAGTCTGTGAGGGAGTGCAGGGCACAATGTCTATATCTGAGGATAGTCCATGAAATTTCTTGATATGACTTGAATGCACCCAACCTTTCCGTCCCTCGATCTTCACGGCTGTCCTTGTGGTAAGCAGAACGAGTTGAGGTGTCCTCCACCTAGGCTCCAGCTGAGTCTTTCGATCAAAGTTCCTCACAAAAACGAGATCCCCCGGAACTACGTCATGGGGTTTCACCTCGGTGTTGTCAGGAAAAGCTGCAGCTACCTGTGAACGACAAGATTGTAGTGCAGACATCAAGGAAGCCAGGTAATCTGTCAGCATATTACAGTCAACATCAGTTATTTTACGAGGTATAGGCGTCCCCCACATATTTGGTGGTCTGCCAAAGATCACCTCATAAGGGGATAGCCCTGTTCGAGAGTGTGCTACCATTCTCATGTAAAAGAGTGCAACTGGTAGAGCTACTACCCAGTCGACACCTTTCTCTCTACATATTTTGGACAATCTAATTTTCAGAGTTTGATTATGTCGTTCCACGAGACCTGCTGCCTCGGGGTGTCGGACACAATGAAACTTCCATTTATATCCTAGCAAAAGTGAGACATGTTTCATTAGTTCGGATGAGAACGGCTGGCCGTTATCTGAATAGACGACACGTGGTAAACCGTACCGTGGGAAGAATTCTCGAACTAACTGTTTGGCAGTAGTCGGGGCAGTGTAATCTGAGACGGGATACGCCTCTGTCCAACGGGAAAGAGCGCATACAACTACGAGAACATATTTGAATCCTCGACAACGTTCCATCTGGATATAATCCATCTGGAGGACTTCAAAAGGGGGATCAGGGGGCTGAAATCCACCCTGCTCTACGGGGATGCTTTTACCTGGATTAAACTGACAACATATCATACAGGTACGAACTTTTTGCTTAGCTGCTGCTCGTAAATGTGTGTTGAACCAAATGTGTTGAATGCTATCTAGCATAGCTTTCTCTCCTAGATGCGCTGGACTATGTATGGTATTTATAACGACTTGAACCATTGAATCGGGAAGAAACCATACAGATTTCTCCTTCGTCATCCATCCCTGGTCCGTTTGGATCCCTCCTGATTCAGTCCATTTCTTTATCTCGTCTGGTGTAGCATGTGTCTGTATGTCAATTACATCAAGAGCGGGATCCTTAACTGTCATGCAATGGGTTGGTGTCGGAACTATAGTCTTTGTCACGTCAGATGCGTGAATTTGAGCAGTCTGTTTAGCTGTTCTGTCAGCTAGATCATTGCCTTGAGAAATGATATCAGTAACTTTCGTATGAGCTTTGCATTTCATAATCGATATTGCAGTGGGTAGGTGAATTGCGTCTAACAGAGCATGAATAAGGGGTCCGTGCTGAATGTGGGCACCGTGAGAAGTTAAATAACCTCTCTCTCGCCACAGTACGCCGAAGTCATGAACAACTCCGAATGCATAACGTGAATCTGTGTATATGTTGACTTTCTTATTTGTGGCTTGAATACAGGCTTGTGTCAGAGCAATAAGCTCTGCTGCTTGAGCTGACAAAGTGCTAATACAATTTGTTTCAATAACTTCAGTTTCTGTTGTGACTGCATACGCGGCCACTAACTCTCCTGTACTTGTTCTCATACATGAACCATCTACATACAATGTTAGGTCTGGATCTGACAATGGGATATCTGTCAAGTCTTGTCTAGGTTTCGTCGTAATAGTAATAACATCAATACAGTCATGTGCTAGTGGGTCTGTTCCGTTTACTGGCAGAAGTGTGGCAGGATTCAATGTTTTACAACGTCTAATCTCTATATGTGGCTGGAACAATGTTAATTCATATCCAGTAAGCCTTGCTATGGTCAAGTGTTGTGTTTGCGTTCGGTTCAGAAGAACCTCTACTGCATGTGGTACTTGTACTGTCAATGGATGTCCTAACACTATGGCATCACTTTGTCTGATTGCTAAAGCTGTTGCTGCCACTGATTTCAGGCACGCAGGAAGAGCTTGAGCTACGGGATCTAATGTACTAGAAAAATAAGCACACGGTTTGTGTGATCCTGCTTGTTCCTGTGTGAGTACTGACAAGGCAGTACCTTCGCGTTCTGTAACAAAGAGTGTAAAATGTTTACTGTAACATGGTGTTGCTAAAACTGGTGCTTGACATAAAACTGTCTTTAAGCTTTCAAAAGCTAGTGTGTGTTCCTGGGTCCAAGGGAGGACAGTCGATGTGGCTGCCTCCTGTGTTGTCAACTGAATGAGTGGTTTCGCTAGAAATGCATATTGAGGGATCCACTGTCTACAATATGAAGTGAGGCCTAAAAAAGCCCGCACCTCCTTTTGTGTCTTGAGTATTGGCATGTTAGCTATTAACTGGATGCGGTCGGGTGTAAGCTGCCTTCCCTCCTTGGACAGCGAGTGACCAAGATAAACTACTCGCTGGACACAGAATTGCAGCTTAGAAGGGGACACCTTGTGCCCCTTGTCGGCCAGAAATTGCAAAACCGTCAGTGATGCTTTTTCACATTCAGGTTCGCTTCGAGCGGTGATCAGCAGATCATCAACATACTGGAACAGTGCTGTGTTGACTGGCATGTGTATACTGTCAAGTTCTCTTTTCAGTGCTTGGCTATAGATGCTGGGGCTTTCTGTAAATCCTTGAGGTGCGCGTGTGAATTTAAAACTTCGTCCATTTAAACTAAATCCGAACAAGTATTGACTTTCCGGATCTATTGGGACGCTGAAAAAGGCATTTTTAAGATCAATTACAGTAAAGAACGTTGCTTCGGAATCAATGGCTGTCAATAATGACGAGATATCTGGGACCACAGGAAATTGTGGTACAATGCATTTATTTAATTCGCGCAGATCAATAACTAATCGATATACTGGCGGAGCCTTTCGATCAGTTCGTTTAAGAATCGGAATTATCGGAGAATTACATACATTGGAGTCGGTTTCCACAACCACTCCTTGGGCAATAAGCTCGTCAATGATTTGTAGTAAAGCCACTACAGCATCTGGGGGTAACCTGTATTGTCGTATTCGTGGTAATACTACTCCTGTCTTTAATGTGACTTGATACGGTGTAATGTTCATGCAACCAACATCAGTAGGGCCTTGTGCCCATAAGTGTACAGGTAAATTCTGCAGTCGGGAATCCATGTCTCTAGACACATAGTGCCCTTTGAAATCACGTAAAAACAATCGTACTCCTTCCGGAGAGCAGCATATTATAGCTCCTAGAGCTTTCAGTGTTTTTATACCTAACAAGTTTTCGGGACATGATTTAGTAAGCAATAAATCTGTAGTTCGTGTCAAGGGACCAATCGTAAGTGGAAGAGGCTGTGATACTTCGTTAATGATAGGTTTTCCTGAAAAACCAAGGGAAATATTCTGTGAGCCTGAGAGGGGTACCCCTGGAACTTCACTACGTTTTATTGTTGTTCGGCTTGCCCCTGTATCGAGTAAAAATTTTCAGTCTTGACCTAATAATTCACTGTGTACATAAGGTCCTTCTTGATCTACTGGAACCTCGATAAGGGGTAAGCCAACTTCCTTCTCTAGGCTGTCTCATGAGTATCGTTGATAATCAGGATAGTCATACTGTGCGGTCTGGTACATCTTTCGTGTTGTTGATTGTGTAGTAGCAATAGGCTGCGCTGGTGCAGTTGGCACAAACGGTATAGACTGTGGCGGAGCTGGCATGGATTGTTGCGGAGCTGGCATGGATTGTGCATGCTGCAGGGCTCCTTGTTGGTTCTGATCCTGTCTAAGCGGACGTGGTCTTTCCTTTGTTGCACCTCTGGCAATATTGTATTTTAAGACTGGACAATCGTGTACATAATGACCTGGTTGTTTACAATAGTTGCATGTCCCTTTCACAGGACCTGCTGAGTCACTGGACTGTGTCATACCCTTTTTATGACCGTCAGCTGGAACTGTCTGGGAGACTAACATTTTCATTTTCGTGTCTTTCATTCGTCTTTGTTCATGTTCTTGTTCCTCCCTAATTCTATTGTGATGATACTGTAACATTTGTAACATTTGTGACGGAGTGTTACCTTGCCAGGTACTCTCAAATTTCAATACTCTATTCTTAACTTGGGGCAGAGAGTTTTCAACTAACTTTGTCACAAACAGATGCGGGTATGATTCGCTATTTGCTTTTATACCACTATTTATACCAAAACATTTTTCGAATCGGGCATAGAAATCACTAGTATCTTCATCTTGCTTTTGTTTACAGGCTGAGATTGCACCCCAGTCTTCCTTTTTCGTAGTTAATAAACGTGGCAATACCTGTACTAGTAAACCTGGTAGTGCTTTAGTCTTTGGCCCAAGCCCTGAACCAGGACCTCGGGCTCTCTCTTCGGTTTCTAATGCTGTCCAATCTATCTTTTGGTCTCCCACCTCCCAATCTTTTTCTTTGAGTTTCTCGTAAATGCCAGCTGGCATTAGAACCTTTAATATTTTCATAATGTCGGGGTAGGTATACTCTCCCATGAGCAACATATCTTTAATTTCCCGGTGGAAACCCGCTGGGTCTTTGTCATGACTGGGTACCACCTTCTTCATTTCTAATAATTCTATCTTAGATATGGGTGCATATACAAATACACGTTTAAACTCATTGTCTTCACCCTTTATTGGGTGTACTTCACGTAAGGGATTCTGTCTATCCATATAATACGTCGTTCTTTCCTTGATGGGTAGTGAGACATGTTCTGGGCATACAAAAAGAATATACTGGTTTCTGAATTCTAGTATTTCTTTGATTAAATCAGTACCTGAACCTCTCCATTTATTCGTGAGTAATTCAGTCAATATGTCCGGTAAAGGACCAGGATCAGAGTGTTGGCTTTTATATAATATAAGGAGATGTTGAATCATGTATACACCAGCTAAACGCTGTTCGTCTGGTGTAAGGTTTAAAAACGTGTGTGCTAGTGTATCATCACTGTATTTTCCGGGACTGTCAGCCCATAGTACTGCTGATCTGGCTAATTCTTGTTCATCCAATGAATTAAGTATATGGTGTCCTCTTCGTTCTCGAAGTAGGTTGTCAGCGGCTTGAAATAAATGTTCGGGAGATCTTATATTTATTATAGGAGTTTGGTAATGTCTGCTACTTTCTGGATGTGTCGGACGTATCGAATCATTATAGCATCTAGTCTTATTAGAAAATCTTCCTCTACCTACATAAGCCACCGTGTCTACGTATCCTGTTGGCGGTCCTGTCTCTTCCTCGTCTGTTCTGTCTTGTTCAGGCTCGTCTGTCTCTAATCTCTCTTCGTGTATTCGTTCTATTTCTTTACGGATCTTTCGGCACATGACTACTATACATGATTGCCTATCATGTTTCCCTTCTGATATATTCTGACTCCATTTTGTGAGAATTTGCATTGCTTCCGGATTTACCCCCGGTCGGTCTTGATTTCTGATCACACAATTTATGAGGAAACGTAACAGTTCCCCTTGTATCTCTACTTTCTGATATTCCATAGCTCTGTTAATACATTCAGAGTCTCGCCCTGTTTGGACAAAATGATATATATTATCTAGGTGCATAGTCATTCCTGGTAGCTTCCCTAAATACATTGCAGCTCGTCTGATACGTAATGATGCCAGGATCATTTCGTCCTCTTTGCCGGGCACAGGGTCATATCTACAATCTACAAGAAGTTCCTTAAGCGTGCGGGAATTTATGAGTTTGGGGGTACGTGGATGTGCTGATTCTTGGAAAGTAAGTTTATTCATTCGGGGTGGTGTAGAATAAACGCTGGTAGCACCTCCGGTAGCCCCATCTGGGGTACTGGGCGCGAAAGGATTCGTTGAACCTGATACAGCAACCATAGGTGTGGGCAGAGCTGTAGAAACGGCTGTGGGAACAGATGTAGAAACAGATGTGCTTGCCGGAACTTGTGTCGGAATTTGTGGTTGCTGAGGTACAGCCACAGGGTCTTGGCGTTGAACCAAGGCAGACGCTCTATGTGGTGCGGTGTTAGCATACTCGGGAACTGCGTCGTCTAAATATGAAGAAAGAAAAACATCTTCTGCTGTTCGGGGATGCCCTTTGGGATGTACTTTTATCGGAAACAATGGGGTTGGCAAGTCTTTTGGTATCTCTGGGGTAGCCTTAGGTAATCCTTCGGCCAAGAGTGGATACATACCATTCATAAGGGCATTCCTTTGTCTGTCTACTTGTTCTGACTTTACTCGTGTACCTTCCTCAATTAAGAGATTTTCTTGTGCTTTATTTGAATTTTCCTTACTCTTTTCTTTTAGTCTGAGCGCTTTTTCTGTACGTCTATGAGATTCTTTACGCCATAATTCAATGGCATCTTTCTGTGATTGTCTAGCTTTCCTTTTCCATAACTCTTCCTCTACTTTCATGATGCAATCTGCATCCCAGGTCCCAGCGGCGGGCCATCTCTGATTTTCTGGTAATTCCTTGGTATAGTCTACCCATAAATCGAGAAATAATACGGCATCTAGGCCATGTTTATGATACATGAAGTACCCTGGAGTGTCCCTAGGAGGAATGGGAACAGCTTCTTCGAGTACCCCTTTTCTAGTTTTGATCTGTCTTAACTTTGAAAAGAGCGGCATTTTGAGAACTGATCTGATACTTGATCTTAAACACTCTTAATACAGCTAAACAAAAATAATGAACAATAATGAACAGTCATTCACCCCACAATATGCAGAACGTCTCTAAAACATTTAACATTTAACATTTAACACTTTAACAGTTAACGAACAACAATGATGGCCATTAGGAAACTAGTTACTTGGCATACTTGACATACTAGATATACTGCTAAACAGTACAGATACACTGCTGAAACAGTGCAGACCGGATTTGTGTACCCAAACCCGTCTTGACCGGCACAACCTATGTGCACGTCAGAAACGCCTCCCCGGTAATGGTACTCACCGGGTAGCTCGGAACAGAAGGCCTCGGAACGGATCTTGAACTTGAACTGGACCGGACTACCGGACTACCGGACTGGACTCGACTTGAAACTTCGGACTCGACTTGAAACTTCGGGACTTGGTGGGTCTCTGCATACCTCGGATATGCTCTCTCAGCTAGGCTCTGGTCGGGATACTTCGCACTTCTCACCGCCTCGTCTGGGTGTTGATCGCAGCCTCAGTCGCCCCCGCTTGACCGGAGGGAGATACAGGAAATCCTGCTGGTACGCGTTGTTGTCCGTCCAGCTGTGGCAGGAGACCGGGCCTGCAACGCACCACCGGCGCGTGAGATGAGAAAGTGTCCCTGTTCCGGCGCCATTCATGTGGTAAATAATTTACCGGGACTTAATTTGATACGGGAAATTAATACAAATAGCTCAGTAAAATAAGAGGCAGAATCCGTGGTATTAGAGGTTCGGAATGGGCTTTATTCCATTACAGATTTGAATCTGGGATTTCAGGTTCCATCACCACGAAGGTTCAGGAAGTGAAGGACAATGCATTATTGACAGGTAACAATATATATATGAAAGCATTTACATTAAGGCAGATGCAGGAGGCGTAACAGCTGATAATACAGATAAGAATACACATACGTAATGAAAAAGAGGCGTAATAGGGCGTAACAGAGAAACGTCATTGGTTGTGATGTCACAAATGGGTGGATCTATGAGATAACTTCGCAGTATCAGCAGATATACTTTACAGAGAGGCGCGCGCAGCAGCATGACGTGTGATTGACGTGCAACTAGGGGGTGAAGGGGACTTGACATTTAGCTCTACATGTGGAGACAAGAAGTCTGGGGGGTCAAGTCAACCTAATCCCAAATCATATCTAACATCCTATGTTTAAAGAACTATGTTATCCCTAAAGGAAGGTTTCTTAGGATAGAATCTTATTCTATACTGACTGTGCGTGCGTGTACAAGCGTCTAAGTGTCTACACTAGATGCGAGGGCAGGAATCTTCCATGGTAACAGGGCTATGAATTACTTGCATGAAGACAGAGAAGCCGGGCCTTTTCTCGGTAGCTGGCAGAATGTTTACTTAAACTATTAGACAGGAATGCATTGGGCAGGGAGCGAAGCAGATAATCTTTGAAGGTGAAATACAGTTGTTGGCAGGCAGACAGGCCGAAGTCAGGCACCGTTAGCTGCGCAGGGAGTAGGACAAAGTTCATGGATACTGATGCGAGCTCATGCTGGAGCTGTCAGAAGCAGAGAGCAGGGAAAGGCTTGATGGCAGAATCAGGGCCTACTCGCCTGAACTGCAAAATGGAGTAACTGAGCCATATAAAGTCGGTGGCCTTTTGTACTTAGGAATGGAATATCCGGCCTATTCATGGCAGATCTGAAAGAGAACATATTGACGGTGGACGCACATGTGTTTGCGTCTTCATAACTGGAACTGGAAGGAACATACATGTACTTGTAGCATATACATGGAACCGTTGAGGTCTAAGATAGGGGACATAATGGATCATGAAAATTCACATTTCCACAACCCTGCACCCAATGAGAACAGTCCAGCCCAAACTGCCAGGCCAGGTCCTCCCTGGACTGGAAACAAGCATCCTAGGACTGGATTCGGGCTTTCAATGGATTAAAATAGGACATTCAGAACCATTCTTCTCCTCAGTACAGCACTGTGGAAAGACCCACAGCCAGACAGTTGCTGTATCTGTAAGCAAAAGACACACAATTGATGGATGGAATACAGAACAAATCAAAACATGCAATCACAGTCAAGAAATCTGGCCATATGCAAATCAGTCTTGACCCTGCGCCGGATGCGAACAGTCCAGCCCAAACTGCTAGGCCAGGTCCTCCCTCTCTTGACTGGGGGCGAATGTTTTGATTTGTTCTGAATTCTGTCCATCAATTGTGTCTTTTGCTTTTTTGCCCTAAGTGGGCCAGGTATGCCCAGACGTGGGTCCTGGGCTCACTGTGCCACTGGAATCAAGCTATCCTGGCTGAAGAGTGGTTAACCCCCAAAACAGTCCTAGGATGCTTGTTTCCGGTCGAGATAGGACCTGGCTTGGCAGTTCGGGCTTGACTGTTCCCATTAGGCACAGGGTAAAGCCTGATTTGCATATGGCCAGGTCCTAATTGGAGTGGCATAGTGAGCAAAAGAATGATGGATTTAACCCAGATTTCTTGACTTCGCAGCAATCCCACTTCTATCGCATTGCCGATTGATGTCGTCACTCATAAACGCGCCTGGAGCCACCCGGCAGGCGTCCATTCAGCGTGCGGCCATCTTGAGCTTTCCATCAGTGAAGCACTGAGCACCACTGAGTAGTGTGCCAAACCGTGTGAGCTGCGATGTTTGCCCACTGCGAGGAATGTCAATAAACAATTCTGTACTGCAATGAGCGCTGCATAGATGTGTCAGGGAACCTATGCTCCGATCCTTTGTACTTCTGCCTCAATGTTTTGCAGCAAAGGAATTCTATGCGATGTGTTGTGTGAAAAGAGACAAGACAAGGGGCTTCTGTCAGGTTGGTTTTACCTAGGAGATCGCAACATACTTAACTTATCTTCTAATAACGCGAGAAACAGTTACATTATCACATTTTCGTCAACACTGCCATCTTGTGGATTTTGATGGATCCTACTGAGTATTGTTTCAACTTGTTTTACTGGCGGGGATTTTATTAGAGCAACTTTTTCAGCGACGACAACGGTGTGTGATGTCATCGAAATGTTCGTGGATGCATGGTTTGAATGTGTGGTCAGTTTGAATGTGATGGGCTGAGCAGCTGGATGCTGCTCCTGGTGGGGCCTTCTTTACCATCTAACTTATGACTAATAAATCTACATAATTATACCTACGGCTACTGGATTACTTACCAGCTAGAGTACTTTCTTCAATGTAACACAAAGCCCTCCACCAAAACACTGCTCCATACCTCGCCAACAAACTCTTCATAGCGGGCAGTTCCCGACCTCTGAGAAGTACTAAAACACTGCTCCTTGTCCCACCCCTGCTAAAAAAGAAATCCACACAATCCCGCTCCTTCTCTGGTATTGCCCCAATCATCTGGAATGCCCTCCCCAAAGACCTGCGATGCAACCCTTCCTATTTCAGCTTTAAAAAGGACCTCAAAGTGCACCTCCTCAATAAATATTGGGGGTCTTAATCAGAACCCTTTTTCCAATCTTACTTGTTACATTTGTATATAGCTCTTGCTTTTATATCTGTCCTTGTATAATTGCAAACCGTTTGTCTTTGTTAACCTGTAATAATTCCCTGCTGTTGATTGTTTTGTTGATTTTTGTTGACTTTTGTTCTTTCTATTGTAGCTACCCTATACTCATGTAAAGCGCTCTGATACCTCTGGTCCAGCCAGCACTTTATAAAACCTCAAAGAAATTTAAAAAAATATAAATATTTAGGTGTAAGTGGGACTGTGCTGAGCTCTGTCCCCCCACCTGCCAGCAGATGGCCCATTGAGGTACTCCCAGTCCATCTATTGTATGACTGTCAGGGAGAAATTCACACATCCTAACTGACAGCTACACCCATTCATGTGATTCAAGGAAGTATGCAAGCACAAAGGGCTCAGGACAGGAAAATGGCAACTTTCTAAAAGCGGTATTTAAAACTTTAAAGAAAAATCTTACATTACCATTAAAGGCGATTTATCAATACAATTTCATTTGTACCATAAATTACATATCTACCGGATCCTCATTGCAAATTAAAGCTTAATAAATGCAATCAGGAATTTCCAATGTTATCCTGTGGGAGGGGTAGGCCTCACAGTAGTGAAAAACAAATTTGAAAGTTGCTCACAACCAGGACATGTAAAATTTAATAGTACATATCCAACCTTTTAACTGCACAGCACACTGCTCTGTGGGCTACCAAGGGCCTACCTTTGGGGTGACTTATAGCAAATAAAAGGGGAGTTCAAGACTTGGGGAGGGGATTTAAAGGCATGGCTGACATTGCAGTGTGACACTGCATTCAGGCTGCAATGGCAGGTCTGAGACATATTTTGAGGTGATACTTAAGTGGTTGGAATAATAAGTGATGCAGGCCCATTGGAAGCATTTAATTTACAGGCCATGGGTATACGGTATAACACTCAGCAAGAGACTTATAAGTACATTATATATGACAGTCTGGTATCTGCCAATCAAGCCATGTTTAGAAGAGTGAGCACTTTAGCAATGTTCAGCAGTGATCGAGTGCAGATAGTCCTAAGCCAAGTAAACCTAAACCCAGCACAAATTGAAGGTAAGGAGGCAAAAAGATTGGGGAAGATCATCCTTAGGCTGAAGAATCTAACAAAAGTAATCATTACTCAGCAGCAGGTGAGATTGAACCAAGGAGGATCGTAGGGTTCTGAGAACATGGAGGGGTACATGATCTGTTGGGATCGACCCTTGCATACACAGAGCTGCTCATATAGATAAATAAAGGGAATGAGACAGTCTCCTATGGTAGTAATACCAGTGTCAGCAGAAAATGTCACATCACCTGTGTTGACATGTCCCACATAGCTAGAGAGACCAAGTAGGGGGATTGCAGGGGCATGCAGGGAAATCCAACCTCCTTTTCTGTAGTATCTCAGTCTGAAGAAAGTGAAGAGACTCGTGGTTAGGTTAAATGCCCAGAAGTAATAGTTTGAATAGCTCTTCAAGATTCATAGTAATTCATCCAAGCAACTCTCCTCTAGTGTGAGACCTGGCAGCCAGAAACACAAAAACTATGGTTGGTCTGCTAGGTAAGAGTGTTCATATTTTGGTGCTCTCAGCGCAACTGGTAAGTGCAACTCAGTGCTGGCCATTGTGGCTGATAAGCTCTCTAATCAATGTCTTCATGCTGTTGAAGCATATCCTTGTGAGAACAATAGGTGGGTTAGTAAAGTAAGTTTGGAGGTGCGGTAGTATAACCAATTTGGAAATCACAGTGTCCCCTAAGGGTGAGAGAGTGAGTGTTCTTCAGAAGGCTACTTGCATTCTGACAGTAGTCACAACTAAGGGTGGGCGTAGTTCGCGAAGTAGCACTTTGCGAAGCTACGCAAAGTGAAGTTCGCACTACGCGAGCTACGCGTAGCACTTCGCGAACTGCGTAGCACATGTTCGCACGGTGCAAGATGTTATTTTCAATGATTGCACAGTGCGGACAAGCAACCGGCACTGTGCAATCATTGAAAATGGCATCTTGCACAGTGCGAGCTGTAGTTTTCTGCTGCTCGAGTAGATTTTTACTCGAGCGGCAGCTTTCTCAACGCGAACTGGTAGTTTCTCATCGCGAGCGGTCGCGAGCATACGCGACCCCTCGCAATGAGAAACCTGACCTCCTCGCGTTGGGAATCTCGCCGGGAGGTTTATTTTCCATGCTCGCGATCGCCAACTTGATGTTGCTGATCGCAAACAAGGAAAAAGTCTCGCCGGGATGTCATTTTGCTTGCTCGCCGTCGCCAACTTGACGTTGAGGACCGCGGGCAAGCAAAAAATGACCGCAGCACTACGCAACACTACGCTACGCGTGTTCGCACTGTGCTACGTGCAGTTCGCGAAGTGCGAAGTAGCGCGAACTTCGCAAACTACGCGAGCGTAGCGTAGTGCTTTGCCCAGGCTTAGTCACAACCCTGGTGAGGTTTCCGTCAAGGTTGAGAGGTAGTGAGAGATATGCCCTTCAATATGAGGCTGCTGCTTCCAAGATCCAAATTAGTTCCTACTTCCTTCAAGAGAAGTAGTAAGGTCTACAACTTGAGCCAGCTGCAAAGTATGTTAGAAGCTTCACTAATCTCTTTAACAATTTGGGCTTAACCAATGTAGCCCCCATCAAAATCCTTGATGAATATCAGAATGTCATCAACATATAAAGATATCACATCTGTGTGTGATGTCGGCCAGGCAGATGACCCATATTCCTTCCACCTGCCTTACATTGATGGCGAGTGGCTTTTGCAAAGCAGTTTGAGCAGGTCTATTAGGCATTCGCAAAACTGAATTTCATAAGGATTTTGAAAAGGAACTTCCACTCCAGGGTGTAAAAACCTTCTTGAGTATGAGGACCAGGCAGGCAAAGAAGGGCCAGGAGAGTGGATCCCCCATGAGCATGTAAAGTATTTGTATGCTTAGAGAAGTATTCTATCTGGAATTAAAGCTGATTAGATCTGGGTGGATCAGCTAAGGGGTTTCAAGTCGCTAGATGTTTCCTAAGGTTTTTAGAATAGTACTCCAAAACTATTATTAGTCTATATGAAGCAGTGTCTTCTGAGGACCTTCGAAGTGTAAGCATTGAGAATAATAGGACTTCTCATGTTGACTGCCGTAGCAAGCCCTCTGTTGCTGCTGCCTCATAGACAGTGGCAAGATGATGTGCGAGGTGTTAGCACACGTTTTGTAAATCTCCACATGGAAACTTTTGATGCCGGGTCTTACCTGTTGCCAGTTCTGATATATCATCCTTCATAACTAACTGTGATGGGAGCATCAACCTTGTTACACACTTTAAAGAGTATTCAGGGCTGTGGCAATGGCTGGGCATTACAGAAGTTCATTGTCTCCTCATCAGGGTGCTTGTGTCAGTTTTTAGTGTGTACTAGTAGTTGAAGAAAACTGTGGAAAAGTTTTTCTGAGCGTACCCAAGGTCTCCGCATATGGTTCTGGCAAATGTTATGGGGACTTAGTTACTCTTTCCCCATCAAAGTGGATCAGAGCAGAATAGGTGCTACAGTCCAAGCATCTCAGCGTGTAGGCCAATATTGCTTCTATCTGGTAGAGAGCTTGAGGGCGTTCTTTCAGGGTGGAATCTTCTGTCAGTTGCCTTACAAATTGTACATAGGTGACTTCTGGCTAAACTCAATCTAAAAGGGATGTATGGGCACTAAACGCTGGTTTTATGAAGTGATTGTTTGTAGCCACCTTGAAGGTCTCCCATTCATTAGGAGGTAGGTAGCTCATTTATCTCAAATTATTGCTTTGTTGCTCTACATGTGTGTCTTGAAAAGCTTTGTCTTCTAGCATTACACCTTTTAAGCGCTACAAGGGAAAGGCTCGGAGGGTTGTGTATCAGCCCAGGGTTAGTTTTAATAGATTGTGATTGTCGACAGTCCTAGTGAGGTAGTTGGAGAAGAAGATCATCGGCCTGAAACACAGATTATTCAGTCTTCAGACTTCTATCCGGAACCATTTGATAAACAATTGTGAAGCAGTCTTAGCATTGTGTGTTGTCTGGAGCTGTGAAAGAGACCAATATGACCTTTCTATTGTACTGTCTGAGATGCAGTTGAAATCTTGACCCATGATCCACAAAGCGTTGACCAACTTGTTAGCTGCTGAGATAGTGGGATGAAAAAAGTGGTCTGTGTATGGGGCATCAATACTGTCTACTAATACGGGGCTCAGTCCAACTTCCCCTCTACCAGGTCTAGTCTGTTGTGCGGGTTAAGAAAAGTGTTTTGTGTTAAGGGCATCAATACTGTCTGGTAATACTGGGGCTCTGTCCAAATTGCCCTCCACCAGGAAAACATCTACCCTTCTAGTCTGATGTGACTTGGTGTGCAGCAAAGGATATACCCAATCATATACAAGCTAGGTCCCATCAGGCATAGGCTGAGAAGGGGTTAATATGGCACAGTGTACTATGGTCAGAGGTCTTGCTGAGGGCTCACTTGTGTGTTAGCAATAATTAGTCTGGCATCCCTTATGACGGGAGTGAAGTGTTTGTAGTACGAAAATTAGTTGGGCTCCCTTAGTCTCCCATGGTACAGTTTGTGTAAATTAGGGGGTGAGTGGGGCCAGCAGGAGGAGAGCCAAGTCTAATATAAAGAGGAGGCCATGGGGCTGATCAGGAAGTGTGAAATGGAGATCAAGAGTCCACCCGTGACATCTAGGAGTCAGCAGGAGTCACTCTAGCAGACCCCATACTAGTAAGATGATATGAAGTCTTGAGGCATAGCTTGACCTCTTCTCTCTAGAGGAGAGAAAACTTCAACTCAAGGAAATGAGACTAGCCCCGAAGAAAGATGTTCAAGAGGGGCTGGTAGCCCAAAGATGGTGGCACAAATACTGATAGGGATAAAGAGGAATCGTTTGAATCTAAAATCCCCAAATGGATTGCCCCCGAGTTTAGTGACAGTGATGATATTTACAAATGGTTTGCAACCTTTGAGAAGGCCTGCAAAATGAGGAGAAAAGGTCAGAAGCCCTGGAGCTGTCTACTCTGGGAGTTATTCTCACTGAAGGGCATAGATAGACTTATGACCCTTAATGAGGATGTGGCTGAGTCCCATCAGCATATGAAGGAGACCTTGATAGAGGGATTTGGACTTGCATCAGAGGAATATAGATTAATGTTTAGCGACCCCCATAAAGATCAACACCAGACATGGGTGAACTGTGTGCACTCTTCAGGCAAAGCAATAGAAGGCTGCATGAACGGCAGTGAGGTGGACCTTTATGATGGGCTATATAATTTCATTATTAAAGAGCACATTTCAACTAATTGTAACTCAGAATTTGCATCAGCATTTGGTGGATTACAAGTTGTCTTCTCCTAGAGAGCTGGGGAGGATAGCTGACAAATAGGTCAGAACCAGGGCATAGAGAAAGACCCATGGTGGGAGTGAGCAGAAAAAGGGTGCTCAGACTTCCCAGCAGGAGAAGGTGAGCGACAAACACAATGAAAAGAAGAAGTTTGCTAAAGGACACAAATTTCTTCTAAGAAAGGTGGGCCCCAAGACCAAATACATGGGGTATCAGCGTAAGACCTGGGACCCAGCAAAGACTTCTGGGGTATGTCATGACTGTCATCATGAAATACCATTATCACCGCCCTCCTCGCCGCCTCAGCCTCATTTGCCTCTCTCGCCGCATCCTGTGCGCAAAACTCCATGACTCTGGCATCCATGACAAAGCTCTGGAATGGATCCGTTCCTCCCTCACTGGCCAGACACAGAGAGTCAGACTGCGGAGTCATTCAATTAATCAATCAATCAGGGGTTTTATAAGTGCATTATTTACCCATGAGGGCCTCAAGGCGCTGGGGGCAGCAGTTCCATATCAGTCAACGAGCCAGGTCTTCAGAGCTTTCCTGAAGGTATTCAGGGAGGGGGCACGTCTGATGTCTGTGGGGGGCGTGTTCCAGATTTTGGGAACGATGTAGGAGAAGGATCTTCCCCCCTGCTCTGGTTCTGCAAATGTGCTAGGTTTTGGCGAGAATGAGGTTGGTGGAGCTGAGGTTGTGTGTGTTAACATGGAGGGTGATTCTGTTGCTGAGGTACTGGGGTCCAGTGTTGTGAAGGCATTTTTAGGCGTAGGAGAGTATCTTGAAGATGACACTTCTTGATGGGGAGCCATTGGAGCTTGCGTAGGTATTGGCCGATGTGTTTGTGTCAGGAACCCAGAGGACGAGTCTGGAGTCGGTGCTCTGTATTGTCTGGAGTTTGCAGAGTAGAGACTTATTGATGCCAGCGTAGAGGGCTTTTCCGTAGTTCAGCCTGCTGGTCATGAGTGCATGGGTGACTGTTTTACTTGCCTGGGGGGGTCTATTTGAAGGTCTCACGGAGGATGTGGAGGGTGTTGAAGCAGCTGGAGGTGACGGCATTGACATGTAAATTCATGGAGAGGGAAGAGCTCAGTACGATGCTGAGGATATTGACATGGTCAGGGGGTAGCTGGGTGCCAAGGGCAGTGGGCCACCATGAGTTCTAAGCCGAAAGGTTGGTTCCGAGGATGAGGACTTCCGTGTTCTCTGAGTTGAGTTTTAGGCAGCTGTTGCTCATCCAGGCTGCAAAGTCCTGCATTCCTTCCTGGAAGTTGAGTCTGGTGGTGGTGGTGGGGTCCTTGGTGAGCAAGAGGATGAGCTGGGTATCATTGGAGAGTATGCTGAAGCCCTGCTGTCAGACTATGGCGGTGAGGGGAGACATGTAGATGTTGAAAAGGGTAGGGTAGAGGGATGATCCTTGTAGGACTCTGCAGTTGATTTCCGTGGGTTCGGAGAGGAAGGGTGGCAGTCTGATCCTTTGGCTCCTGCCGGTGAGGAAGAGGCTGATCCAGTCGAGGGTGGTGCCTTGAATGCTGGCATTGTGTAATCTGGTTGTGAGTTTGCAGTGGGAGACGGTGTCGAAAGCTGCTGATAGGTCAAGTAGAATCAGGGCTGTGATGTGGCCTTGGTCGACGACGGTGCGGATGTCTTCGGTGGCGGCGTATAGGGTGGTCTTGGTGCTGTCGTTGCTTCTAAATAAGGATTGGGAAGGGTCGAGGATGGCATTGTCTTCCATTAACCTTGTCAGTACTGCGTTGTCTACCTTCTCAGTGACTTAAGCTGCAAAAGGGAAGAACGAGATGGGCCTGTAGTTCTTGAGGTCAGTCGGGTCTGCTGAGGGCTTCTTGAGCAGGGGCCGGACTTCTGCGCGTTTCCAGTCGTCTGAGAAGGAGCCGGTCTCAAAGGATGGTGTTGATGGTACGTTGCAACACAGGTGTGATGGTGGTGACCGCTCTGTGGTATATGTGGTGTGGGCCGGTGGTCTGTAGGGGCCCCGGAGTGGATGTTTTTCAGGGTCGAAGTGGTTTCCTCTGTTGTATTCGGTGTCCAGGAGGAGATGGTGGTCTGGCTGGCATTGTCGCTGGGCGGGCTGACTGCGGGTCAGGTGTGTGGTCATTAAAGTTGTCATAGAGGTTCTTTATCTTCAAGTGTGTCACAGAGGTCCTGGAGGGGAAGATGTCCGTGGCTTTGCTGCGGGGTTTGGTGAATTCCTGAATGACGCTGAAGAGTTCCTTGGAGTTGCTGGAGTTGGCGAGTATTCTTTTGTGGATGAAGGTTCTTTTGGTGATTCTGATGTGTTGATGGAATTCCGTCAGAGTCCTTGCAGCACTTATTGGGCCTCCGACTTAAGTAGCACCTCAAAACATGTTCTAGGCCTGCCATTGCAGCCTGGATGTAGTTTTAAGCTGCCATGTCTACTTAGCACAGAAACCCCTTTACCAAGCCTTAAACTCCCCTTTCATTACATATCCATCACTCCTAAGGTAGCCCATAGTGCACGGTGACATGCAATTATAAGGTTGGGAATATACGTTTAAGTTTTACATGTCCTGGTAGTGAAAAACTCCCAAATACATTTTTCACCACTCCCATAACTTAGCAGTGTGGATTCCTTATTAGACTGCATAAACTGTAATTTCCAATTAGGAGCAGGTAGACAGGACAAGTGTGGTACCTATGAAAATGTAATGATAAATCCTCTTTAATGGTAAAGTCAAATGTATCATTACATTTTTTGAAAATGACACTTTTAGAAAGTTGGCAATTGCCTTCCTTTAGCCCTTTGTGCCTATATCCTGTCTTGGGTCACATGACTGGGTGTAGCTGACAGTTAGACATTGTGAATTCCTCCCAGACAATCACAGAGTGATTTGGAGTGTCTGAATGGGCCAGCTGCTGTCAGAATGGGTGGTGGAGAAGAGCACAATAACACGTACACCAGAATCGCCTGTGCTCTGCCTTCACACAATAGGCCTAACAACCCTATAGTGTCACTGCAGCCAGCTTGGAACCTGGGGAGTCAAGAACTTTTAAGAACCTTTCCAGAAGCTTCTCCCACCTTCCAGATGAAGGTCCAGGGGTATTAAAATATGACCTTCAATCCCACAGTATACATATGGAACTGTTGATACACTGCCAAGAATATAGATTGATGTGCTGCTGAAATTACTGTCACTCTGCTGAATTGCCACTCTGAAGGATCTACTGCCCTGTTGTACTCACCTGCTGCCCTCTTGCCTAGGGAAGGAGAACTGGACCTGCAACTTTATCTTGAACCCAAGTGTATGAAAGTTTCATTTATGTAAAGTTACCCCCTCACATCCAATGCAGATGGTTATGAATCTAAAAGTACACTGCAGCCTGCTTCCCAAGCCCAGGTACCAGCGCTCTCTCCCTAAAATTGATATGTGGGAGTTGGCATTCCCAATTGACAAGTATTTTACATCCTATATGTCCCTAGCATCTGGTACAAGTAGTATCCAGGGCATGGGTGGTAAAGAAGTCCCCAGCGCTAGCAGCATTCTACCCTGAGTGACCCAGGTAATCTACTGACAGCATGTCTGCATTTACAGTCTGCAAAGACAGAGGAAGCTAGTCACTTTTGGCTTTGCCTTCTCCATGTGTGGCATAATACAGACATTGCTTTCAATGAGTCCAAGAGGCAGGATGCCCTATATTAAAGGTGTTGGCATGTAAGCTCAAGTTTATATATCCCTATAGTGGCCTTTATCATTAAAGTGCTCTATAAATCATTGACAGTCCATAGGATAACAGGGGCCTGCACACGGGTAAACCCAGGGTTACTATCTCCACTATAATACCACCTAAATATATTGATATAACCTTAGCGGTTGCCGAACTCATTCTCCATCATTCCTGTGCTCTGACTGGCAGCCCACTTTTGCTGCCGCCAAGACAGGATTCTGATCCCTGCCAGGCAGTGGGACCACTCACAGGAGTCAGGAGCAAAGGCCTGGGCACCTCCTCCATCTCAGGGTGGCTATCTCAGCAGCACATCATGGCGGTGAGGTTTAAAAGCTAAGCCAACTCTGATATGCAACAAGGATGCCTCCCCATGCACATTTGCTCTCTGACAGATTGTACATTAGGTATTCAGGAGGTGTACACCCCCAGAAGGCTAGCACACCTCTAGGGTAGGCTGTCTGGTCTTTACAGCTAAGAAAGACTTCTGCTGTTAAAAAGTGGTAGAAATAGTGGGCTCTGGGTAGAAAAGGTGGCCTACACCCCGAGATATGGTCACTTCAGGGACTCATTAGACACTGGAGCTAGTAGCCCATTAGCCACTTGTACTCACACCCCCACTGCCCTGAAATCTAGTATTTAAGGGCCGCACCTGACACCAGACCCTGTGTTCTGATCCAGTTTGCATCAAAGAGGACAAAGAAGTGGCATGAGTCAACAACAGGACTTACACAAACCACAAGAGGAAGATTCTGGACATGTGACAACACCCCTCGATTGAGGCTCATCCTAGGCTAAAGATACCCCAGACAGAGGAACCCTGTGAGCGCCAGAAGCAACTTAAGAATCCCCTGGACTAGTGACACTAGTTCCCTGCAAACTGCAGGGAAAACAACGCCCTGGTTCTGAAGAATCACCGGCCATCAGGACCTCAAAGTTATCGTCAAACTTTGCATTTTGGAAACTGAAGGCCTGCCCTCCGAAAGTTTTATGCAGCTACCGTGTTCCCTGGGACCACTGGAGGTCAAAGTAACCATCTACTTTGCTTACCACTGCTAAGGTTTGTTGGACGCCTGTCTGGCATGACCTCTTTACTCAACGCTACACCTAGAGATAACTCCATACAACTTTTTTCTGACATAAGCAGCGCCACTGTTTTTTTTTTTTATTAAATCTTGTTCCCACATCACCGTGTAATCGGTGAAAGCAGCTCTCCCAAAGCCCTCGTTCAGTGGCAGGGACAGTCAGGACAACTCTGCACATGGGCTCCATTTGCCGGGTAAAATTGAACTGACTGTTCTGCTCATTTGCACATAGGTATCCTGTGGTTCTCCCGAATCTACTCAGTTTACCTATACTCTGACTCCTCATGCACTATATGTACATTAACTTTCAAATATTGTCATTTTCTTTTCTCATTGTTCAGTTCACCCCTGACTCTAATTCCAGAAGAATGCATTTTTTCATAATATTATTTTTCTTAACCTGTACTTTAAATACCAGGGAGACTGTAGGCTACTAAAGACTGAGGGGTATATTCACAAGTTTGTGTGATAACTACCGCAAGAGTAACCTAATGCAACTTCCATCGTGGGAAAATTAGGCCATGCCAACCAAGTATTCACAACGGGGCGGTAGCATGTGATAGTCACCAGATAACACGTCAACTGGCTGCGCAAAATCCAATGCCATGCAGCAAAAATGCGAAACATGAATGCAAAAAAAACATGCGACAAGGCCAACGCGGTGCAAAAAGCCGCAAAAACCTGCCACAGGCCTCCAAATACAATGTGTATGGCCGGCAAATGCACCACAAAAAAAAGACAGAAACAACACCAGAAACAAGCCAAAGCACGTAGCAACATGGATGCAAACTGACCCAGCGCAGAGGCTAACGTGAACCCCACAACCCCCACAGACCACCAGCAAGGAAAAATGGGTTTGGGGAAGGCCAAGGAGAAGAGGGAGAGGAAGACGGGGTGCATACCGCAAGAAAACAAGACCAGCGTCACAGAGGTGACAGAACACTACCAGCAACTGATCCACAAGCAGACTTCCTGGAATGTAGTCGGAGTGCCGAGGAGGCCAATCCAGGAGGCCAAGAGATGCCGGCATGACGTGAAAACCGAAACCAGGCACAAACCGGCTGCCAACAGGCGACAGGAGGTGGCAGTCCAGCAACACAGGAGGAGCTGGAGGAAACCGAGGCCACAGTCATCAGTGTGGAGATGGTGCAAGGAGTAGGAAGTACGGACATAGATCGAGAGAACCTGTCAACATCAACAGGGAGAGTAACAAACAGGGACTGGGGGGACGGGGGAGATGGGCACAATGGCACACAGGCACAATGAGATGTAGCACACTGCACACCCACAATTACCCAGGAACATGTCCCTCATCCCCTTGGCACACTGCTGCACACACACACATAGCAAGAACAGCACACCCACATTGACGACAACGTGGTACAATGCACATAGCCGACACTGCAGAACAGAGGAAACAACTGGCTCCGCACATGCACAGAAACATGCCTACTCCATCTGACTGAGCAGCAAACTGTGAAATGGAAATGTACGCGTACGACCTCACATCCATCATTTAGTCCAAATGTACAATGTCCCGCAGAAGAATCCAGCACCTCACAAACAGTCACAATGCACATTGACATACAGTCTGCATTTAAACCAGAACAATGCGCCAACACATATGTCAACACAATGTCAACCTGCATCTCCCCTTCACATTGCAGAGGGGCACAAAACACCTCCAGCAGAGCACAGAAGACAACACATCTTTGATGCCGGAGCGGACCACCAAACCTTTGACACCGATGCCCTACAGCAGCCCATGGATATCCCGCGCAACCCACCACCAGGACGAGGGCAGACAAGCTACTCAGGGGAGAACACAGAGCCTGCAACAGACCACACAACAGGAAGCACCCGCAAGCACAGCTGGCTCACAACACTTTACCCACCCACATATGACACCCTGATGTCAGGTGTCAACACGCCAAAAGGAGGTGGCCCAGCAGGTGTGGGTGGGTGCTGAAACCATGGAAGGCGAACTAGAACACATACATTGATGTCTATCACCCTCAGGGACCGCCCGACCCCACAAAGTAGACCCACACTGCCATAGGGACACATGCAGATGCACATTCATTGTACAGAACCATGCCCAGGGGTGCGTAAATAGCATGCACGCACCCACATTGGCCCTGCGTACGATGGCCCTGGCCACTCCCTTTACGAATTGAGTGGGTGACGACAAAGCTACATGTCCAAGCTCCAACCCGCTGCCTGTGGTGACAAGTCTGTATCTGATGTACACAGCACATTGTAATGTTGTAGGGCACAGGGCACTCATGCATAGAAGAAGATCACAGGGACACATGTAGAGATCATGTTGTACTGGCTACGGGCACGTGCGCCCGGCCCATTTATTGGCAGGGCCACATGTACAGTGACGCTTGTGCCGGATGTGTGTGTGGTGAGGGCAAGCCAGCCCGCACGTAGTGTTTGGTGTCCACTGTTCAAGTGGTTGCCAGAACCAGTGAAACGGAAACTGAAAACACCTGCATGATGGAGTCATCTGCTGATCAACATGTAGGGAGCCAGAGAAAGTCCAGAGGACAGCCAACATGCAAACAGAAGTGTCCGTGAGTTGCAGTGCACCGAGGTAGGGGCACCACAGCTGAGCGCGCCCATGTGAAGAAAAAGTCTCAGATGGTGTCCCTTTGAGACATTCCTGATGCAGATACAGCGTCCAAGGTCTCCCACACTGCTTGAGGTGACATTGCTGAGCAACCTCTCCACAACACAAAACTCAATCAGTAACGGACGATGGCTTGTGGTGAACTGAACTAAAAATAAAAATATCCATTTTGTGTTGCTCACTACTACTAAAATGAGATTGTATACATACTACAGTGAACCAAAGAAAAAGTACCTACATTTCAAATATAGCAACATGTAAACTGAACTTTTTATTGTTTGCATCTTTATAAAAATTTGAGCAGTATTGTATCGACTTAAAAACACTTTTCATTACATATCATTGTACACATTTTCAGAAAACCAAACACAAGTATTTAGAGAACGATATCTTTTACAGGGATTCTTTCAAAAGTTAACATTATTCGAATTAATTTTATATGCTTCCCAACACATCATAATATTAAAAACATGGGGCCCTAAATGCCTTCTGTGACTACCGAAAGTCTAAAAATTAGGATTTTTCTCAGTTTAGTAGTAGTAAAGTCAGGAGTCCTAACTTTAGGACTCCTAAAGTGAGAAAAATCCTCATTTTAAGACTTTTGGGAATTCACAGAAGGCATTTAGGAGTCCTAAAGTTAGGCCTCCTAACTTCTGTGAATACCGAAGTGAGTAAGTGTCTTCTGTGAATACCAAAATGAGTAAGTGTCTTCTGTGAATACCAAAATGGTAGTAAGTTTAGGATTTTGTCTTAAGTTAGTTCTGTGAATCGGGCCCATGATTTTTATTAAAAACAGATTAAATGTGTCCTTTTGTCAACGCATTTCGGTGTATCTTGTAGTTAAAACACCTTCTTCAAGACCCACAACATAGAATCACAGAGTATTCTTTATATCAAACCAATAAATCTAAAAATAAATGATACATACAATTAGATGCAGGCACAACGTGTGCTCAAAACTAAATTTTCTTTGGTTCAATGTATTTCTTCATCGTAATACTATAGCGTAAGACTACACAAAACCTAAGTGCTCAACGCTAAAGTGCAATTACATCAATATATGTCTAAAACATGGTTATATAATGTAGATTACAATGTACTTATTGCTGAAACCCTCTATTGCATATAAATTAAAGCTATCAAGAAAGGTATACCGCACAGCTACATTCAATTGTTCTAAAGCGGTTTCTGACAGATGTCATGACCCCAATCAGTATCCATAGCTTACCCTCATTGGGGGTTCAGTACGGATTACGTGGTAGAACAGTGGTACTATTTTTGTAAATCTCGCTGTATAGCTCTCCGTCAGACCATGGAATCTAGGGAGATTTTTGGTTTTAATAATATCATTAACAATCAAGTTCCAGTGCATATAGTGTAAGTTAACCCCATAAACTGTTTTACTATACTTACATAAATTGTATGACTTCGTATTCTTATACTTTTAAAAGAATGATGGGAGTACAGGCTTCCTTCACCCTATTTGATAAATGGATATGCGCAATTTGAATGGATGTGATTAATTTGCATTTAGACCTTTTCTAATTGCAAAGTTCTTCATTAATTCACTCACCCTTGAGAGGTCAATGTTTTCAATATATTTTCAAAGTCGTCGCCTTTTTAGGTCTCGCCTGAGACAGCGCTTTAGCGCTGCTCTGGCGAGACTTATAGTAAGCAACTTTTGGAAGTGGAAACGAGTGCATTTCAGGCCGCCAACTACAGTGCATGTGCTCCGGGCGCGCGCACCATTTGGCAGCCTGAAAGCATTCGTTTTCTTTCACTTTCGCGGCCGCCCGCGAAAAGTGCTCACCATTTGCCAGTCTGCATTGCCTCTCTCCCCTACCCCCTCCCTTATCCCACTTCCTGCTTGTTTTTTATTGCGATTCTTGCAGGCTGGGCTCCTGCAGCCCGTCAGATTAAGAAGGGACCCTTAGCTGCTAATCCACAACTGCCCTCGACCTCCTGCCCCCACACGCACCACCACCCTCTTTCTTGCCTTTCCCTCAGGCAGATCCATATTCTAAGAAATATCGCAGGCATACCCACACGAGTGCACTAATACTTAAAATACACGCCAAAAACCCAACCCAATTACACCCCCCTCTCCCCCCACCTTGCACTAACAAACACCAGAACTCGCGCTTCTCTCCCCCACCCCCCCACCATCGCGTCTCGCGCGTCCAATGCTTGTTCCTATTTCTTTCTGCTACTTTTATCCACCCTCGAGAACGCCTCTATTCTGAGTGTTGTGCCCCGTTTTGTTACTGCCGCTCCCCCGCCCCCATTGGCGCCTGCCTGTCCCTTCCTATCCCTGGTCCCCTTCGCTTTCTGTTTGTACCCAGGCTGAGCACCGCTCTCTTCTGGCGCCCCTTCTCTCGCCCCCTTGTTTTTTGCTACCCCATAATCTGTCCTGTTCGCCTGTCTCTCCCTTGTCCCTCCGTCATATGCACCCCTCGCTCCCCGTGGCCCCATCTCTGCTCCAGACAGCTCACCGTGACTACTGAAGACGTAGCACCCCCTCCTCACCCCGCAGCCGACTCTAGGCGCCATTCGCATGACGAGCGCATTCACCGCTATTCCCACAAAGTATTTCTGGGATCGCGTATCTCAGGATTCATTGTAATTAAAAATAAGCTGCAGGACAATGGCGCCGTGGCAAGGTGCGCGCCTTCCCCAGCGCTATTTGTTAAAGTCCTGCATTTAAAGTCTCAGGGAGGAATAAGGCTACAACTTAATTAGCGGCTTGCCGTTGCTGTGGCAACGGCGGGGCCCGTCAGTAGAGGCGCGTAATTAAAGTCGGGATATCAAATGATGCTTTGTGGAGGAGGATACATGGCCGTCCTACGTTAAGACATTTCATGAAGTCTGGCACGAGACATCTTGTAAGGCAGGCGATCACCGAGCTACGTGATCCTTCGTGCCAGGACAGCCACAGCGGACGTGCGGGAGTGAGGGGAACCCTCGCCAACATGTCCACTCACCACAGGCACAGTGACACTAGAAACATAAACCGGCTCATTTACCATCGTGTAACTAAACTGTCTTGGAGAAACGGTACTTGTTTTAAAAAGTCACAAACGTTACAGGAACAAAACATTTTCAAAACGCATTTTAAGCATTTTTTTTTGTTTTCGGACAATGTTTGTCGGTGCTATGCATTTGGTGCTTAATTTTGTGTCATTTTATTTAACAAATCAACAAAAGTCACGTGGAGGGTGCGGCCTGGAAATGCTGTGGCGCGCACGCGCCGCACTCTCCTTCTACTGGCACACACATTCAGCTCACCGTCCTGCACACCCCCTCACCCCCATATGCTCTGTCGACAAAGTCCCTCCCACCCTTCCTTTCATCTCCCCTTTTGCTTGTACTTTTAGCGTGAGTATTCACAGCCCTGAAGGCACTGGAGTGATTTACATGAGCCCGTGCGTTTTTTTTTGCGTACAATTAAAAAGACAGTACTTTAAATAAATACGAATACAGTTTGCTTCTAAGTCACTGCAGTGATTTACGTGACCCAGTGTCACACTGTGCGTTTTTTTCTCAAAAGAAAAAAGAGTTTACAATACAAATACACTTTACTTACAAGTCACAAATCTCACATGAAACGTGAATGAAAAATACTTTCAAAACACACAGACTGCACACTCACACCACGCACACACACACAGCTCCCACCCTTACACACTGCACTACACATATTAGGCCCCTCGCACACACACACCACACACTGTCCCCCTCGCACACAGCCAACACACTGCTCCCTCTCACAAACACTACACACACTGCCCCCTCTCACACAGACCACACACACTGCCCCCTCTCACACAGACCACACACACTGCCCCCCTCTCACACAGACCACACACACTGCCACCCTCTCACACGCCACCCTCTCACACAGACCACACACACTGCCCCACTCTCACACAGACCACACACACTGCCCCCTCACACTCTGCACCCCCCCCCACACTCTGCACCCCCCCACACACTCTGCACCCTATTTTGTACGATGTCAGTAGGTGCATTTTCACTTTTTTTAAAAAGTCACAAACGTTACAGGAACAAAACGTTTTCAAAACGCATTTTAAGCATTTTTTTGTTTTCGGACAATGTTTGTCGGTGCTATGCATTTGGTGCTTAATTTTGTGTAATTTTATTTAACAAATCAACAAAATTCACGTGGAGGTTGCGGCCTGGAAATGCTGTGGCGCGCACGCGCCGCACTCTCCTTCTCTGGCACACACATTCAGCTCACCGTCCTGCACACCCTCTCACCCCCATATGCTCTGTCGACAAAGTCCCTCCCACCCTTCCTTTCATCTCCCCTTTTGGTTTTTACTTTTAGCGTGAGTATTCACAGCCCTGAAGGCACTGGAGTGATTTACATGAGCCCGTGCGTTTTTTTTTGCGTACAATTAAAAAGACATTACTTTAAATAAATACGAATACAGTTAGTTTACTTCTAAGTCACTGCAGTGATTTACGTGACCCGGTGTCACACTGTGCGTTTTTTTCTCAAAAGAAAAAAGAGTTTACAATACAAATACACTTTACTTACAAGTCACAAACCTCACATGAAACGTGAATGAAAAATACTTTCAAAACACAGACTGCACACTCACACCACGCACACACACACAGCTCCCACCCTTACACACTGCACTACACATATTAGACCCCACAAAATGCCAACTCACACACTGCCCTAGCAAACATTAGCCCCCTCAAACTCTGCACCCCCTCACCCTCAAATATATAAGAATAGAGTTTACTTCAAAGGCACTGCAGTCATTTACGTGAGCCAGTGTCAGTATTGAAAAAAAATACACAATCTAATACAGCCTTTACAGAAAATAGAAATACAGTTTACTGACAAGTCAATAAACAACCAACTGCCCCCTCTCACACAGACCACACACACTGCCCCCTCTCACACAGACCAAACACTGCCCCCCTCTCACATACCACTCACACTTACCCCTCCACAAAGACCACTCACACTTACCCCTCCACATACACCACTCACACTGACCCTACACACATTAGACCCCAGAAAATGCCACCTCAAACACTGCCCTACACACATTAGCCACCACACTGCTATCTATCTTTCTATCGCCCTCACTCTATCTATCACCCTCACTCCATCTATCTATCTATTGCCATAACTATCTATCTATCTAACTATCTATCTTATCGCCCACACTCTATCTATTTATCGCCAACGCTCTATCTATCGCCCTCTAGCTATCTATCTATAGCACTCTATTGATCGCCCTCTAGCTATCTATCTATCACCATCACTCTAAATAGTTATCTATCACACAAAATCTATCTATCTATCACCCTCACACTATCTATCTATCGCACTCACGCGATCTATCTATCTATCGCCCTCACTCTCTATCACTCTATCTAGCTATCGGACTCACTCTATCTATCGCACTCGCTCTATCTATCGCCATCACTCTATCACACTCACTCTATCTAGATATCAACCTCACTCTATCTATCTATCTATATAGATATCGATCTATCGCCCTCACTCTATCTATCGCCCTCTAGCTATCTATCGCCCTTCATCGCCCTCACTATCTATCTATCTATCGCCCTCCCTCACTCTATCGCCCTCCCTCTATCTATCTATCGCCGTCCCTCTCTCTATCTCTCAATCGCCCTTCCTCTATCTTTCGCCCTCTCTCTATCGCCCTCCCTCTATCTATCTATCTATCGCCCTCCCTCTATCTATCTATCGCCCTCCCTCTATCTATCGCAGTCAATCTATCTATCGCACTCAATCTATCTATCGCATCACCACAGCATCACTCAGCACCACCACAGCATCACTCAGGGGCACAACAACATCACTATGCGCTACCACAGCATCACTGAATGCCACAGCATCACTCGTCGCCACCACAGCATCACTCGTCGCCGCCACAGCATCACTCGTCGCCACCACAACATCAATCTGTGCAACCATTCAACAACAACTGGTTCAAATATGTTCTCTCAATGTTTCAAGCTTTATTACAAATGTCACAAAAAGATGTTAATATTTCACTTCTGTTCTTGGATTTTCGTCACAATAAAATACACTAAACATAATCTTCACTAAAGTTATTTACAAAAGTTTAAGCTATTGCCATTATAAATTACAATAACTTTTATTTAAGTATAAATTATTTAAAAAAATTAAAAGCCATTGTTATTTGTAATATCAATACATCTAAGTCACGTAAATACAACACATATTGCCTTACAAATGTCACATTTGCGAAAGTTAAAACTATTGGAATTTTAAATGACAAAGCTATTAATTTAGCTATTTTCAAAACCAACACAAATACAAAATTTGGCATTTACAATACCAATAGCTCAAACTTTCCTAATGCGAGACCTATTGCATTGCAAATGCTTGTTGTAATTAGGAGCCAGTGCGGTATCCCGACTTTGAAGATACAACTGCCTTTTTTCAATTTGGTCATAAGTAGACTCCTAAAATTGAAGTCAAAAACAGCCAAAGGGGTAATTTTAGTTTATTAATCATTCCCTATTTAACCTACTAGATAATGGCTTCCTTAAGTTGTTTATTTATCAATTGCATTCCTAATTGAACCATACTATACAGTTGTTTAAAGGAGTTAAGACGCACACAACATTCGATTTAATGTATGTGCCAATTTAAAATTTGCATACTGGGGCGAACAGATTAGACTGAGCCATCTTATTTCTCACATATTACATTTTCAAAATGCACTTAAACATCGCATTGCAGTTTATTCTTCAAGTGCCCCTTACTTCATTAAATCTGCCAGCAATCAATATATTCCTTAGTTCGAAGAAACACAGTAAGTCATTAGTTACCAAAGCGTTATGTCTGTTACGAGCCGATTGCATCTTAGTAAACCCGCACAAAGAAGTTGTATTGCGGATATGAAATAAAATGAATCCTCCTCATGCGTCTGCATTGGTGAAAAGTTATTTAATTGGACTGAATTACAAGGATTTGTCACAGTCAGCCTTTCAGTTGAACCAAATAATTATATAAATATAAAACTACCCTAAGGTCTATGCGTGTACTGATTTCCGCCTATAAAGCATTTGTTTTAGCTTTCAAGCCCAGGCTGGTGCACATAGAAGACAAGCATTTGCAATGCAATAGGTCTCGCATTTATAAGAGTTTGAGCTATTGGCAGTGTTTCGTGTAGCATTGTGCTGCGTGCAGCAGTGTGTGGCGTGCAGCAGTGTGTGGCGTGCAGCAGTGTGTGGCGTGCAGCAGTGTTTCGTGAGCATTGTGCGGCGTGCAGCAGTGTGTGGCGTGCAGCAGTGTGTGACGTGCAGCAGTGTGTGGCGTGCAGCAGTGTTTCGTGTAGCATTGTGCGGCGTGCAGCAGTGTGTGGCGTGCAGCAGTGTGTGGCGTGCAGCAGTGTGTGGCGTGCAGCAGTGTTTCGTGTAGCATTGTGCGGCGTGCAGCAGTGTGTGGCGTGCAGCAGTGTGTGGCGTGCAGCAGTGTTTCGTGTAGCAGTGTGCAGCGTGCAGCAGTGTGCGGTGTGCAGCAGTGTGCGGCATGCAGCAGTCTTATACATGCATTACAATGTAGTGCAGCAGCGCACCATGCGTGTTTTCACTTTCCAAGCAGCCTGGGTCAATGGTGGCAGCTTCTTTGAATTTAAGTAGGTCTCGCATTAACAAAAGTTTGAGTTATTGGCATTGTAAATGACAATGGCTTTTATTTATATGCTAAGTATCAAAACAAATAAATAAAAGGAATTGTCATTTACAATCGCTTAAACTCTTGCAACTGTGAGACCTGTTGTATTACAAATGCTTGTTCCTAAAGTGGACAGTTCACAGACAGTACCTTTTCTCTTCTTGTGTAGTCGGTGGTAAAAGGCAGCGGCTACTGCGCCTAACCATTTGTACCTTTGCCGAAGTAAAGCTTCTACAGCATTTACGCTGTATACCTTTGTAGCAATGGCTTGTGGCGGCCTAAAATAGTAGGCGTCTGATTCACAAAGCAATGTGCACATGTAGATTAATCTTATACATACAAGTAGCTTGATTTACAACTACAAATATTTTTTTCATATATTAGATTACCTCCGTATGGTGCAGTATTAGGTGGGAGTAAAGTAGCTGCCAGGCATGTAGAGTGGACGTTCCCTGGCAGGGGTTCTCTGTAAAGTAGTTTACCATAAAAAAATATCAGAGATTTCGCTCAGTCAAAAACAAGTTTCATTCCCTTTAGAGGCTGAGGCTGGGAAGAGAACACCTTCCAAGTGAGTGGGGGTGAACTGGAAGGGATTTCGCCAGGGTAAAATATATTTTCCTGCTGAGAAAAATAAGTTTACCATCGTAACTGCTCTCGAGTGAAACTTTTTCACATGCATTATTGAATACTATGCACAGCTAGCTGCATGCTGTTGCACCATCTATGGAATACTCCTGGCCACCTTTGAGAAATCGCCACACCTGTAAATCTACACTCAACACAGCTTTACATGTCCAAGTGTTGATGTAGTAATATCTGTTCGGTTTGGAATCTAGGAGAGAGAGAGTCACAGGATACAGGACACTGATGGCCACTTGGAAACCCTTCCACGGCCGAATGAGCGGCTCATCAGAACCTGAAAGCAGATCCACGGGCCTGCAGCCCCTCCCCCCAGGGGAATGCCAGCCTAGCGTGCTGACCAGTCGTGTCCTGCTTAAAAAAACACAACGTAAATATTCCCTGTATCGTTCCCTGACCCCTCTCCTCTGGCTCGTTTCAAGGCTTGAATAGCTCAAGTGACCTTTTAGCCTCGCCTCTGTTCCTGTGATGCTTGTGGTTGTTAGAAGCCTGAGTAGATTACCCTACAATATACCCCATATGTGGCTGTCCCATGAAGGGGCATCAATGGCAGACGTCTGCCACATGCCATAGCTCCCACCCCGCGGGCGGCAGGCGGCAACAAGTTAGCGAGGGATCCATTAAATATTAACTGCTGGGAGCACTTTTGAAAATGGAACCGGTTTGGGAAGGTCCATTGAAAGGGAACTATAATTTTACCTTCCACAGTCCATCTGATAATTGTTGGTTCTGCCCCGTTGAAAGTAGTGCAGCTCTGGTGAAAACTAAAGTGCACTTCTTGTATCACTGAAAAAGCTGTAGCCCTGCTGCAAAGTGCTGGCACTACGAAGGTCCTCGAAGAACGGCTGCTTGGTCACATTCAAAGCCCTGCTTAGAAGGGCTGCTCTTCTCTCATTAATTAATCAGCAGCGAATCTTAGAAATGCTGGTGCCCATCCAGTGGAGGCAGGATTCTGAGGAAAGATCACGGTCCAGAGGTCATTTGAGCAAAGAGGAAGTTGGAGGGACGAGGGAAGGACCCCAAGGAAACCGCATGGGCAGAGACTCTCTCCTAGGCAGAAGAACAAGCGTTGGGTTAGGGAGCAAATTTGCACAATAAAGGAAATTGATAGCACAGACCTGCCGGGCTCCTGTCATCTTGTTGAGACCATTAGGGTGAGTGACTACCTGGCAAGAAGGCAAATTCTGGTCAGGTACTGAAAACATTCATTGAGAACAAACGGTAAAATTTCAGAAAACAAATTCTGGAAGAAAAGGTCATTTTTACGGATACATCGGAGGAGGTAGCACAATTAAAATAAAACAAGCGTTTTGTGTGGTGGGGGAGGGGGAGAAGCGGGAGTTGTGTGTGCTCGTGCGTCATCGTGATCGCGATCGCTCTGAAAGCGAAAGTGATTGCGATCGCGATGACGCACGAGTTTTCAAAGTGCTGCTGGCGGCCGGCTGCGCGCGTTCACGATCGCGTGAACGCAAGCGTTAGGCCAGCCAGCAGCACTTTGAAAATCCCACATACAAAATCTCTCTTCCAGCTAGCACAAGCGCTGGGGCTCAGTGAGACCTGATAAGCTTAAATCCCTTTGTGCACCGGAGCACCTCTTACCTACTAGGGAGCTATTAAGTCTCCTTACCGTATTCAACGCCCAGCGTCTCTGCTACCGGGATTCTGGTTTATCGCGAAAAAAACGGCCCACCGTGGTACTCGTGTTTAAATGCTCTGCTCGTGCGTCAACGTACGTGTTGACGCTAGTTGCAGCCATTTTGGTAGTTTAAATTAATTTATAATCGAGTGGTCCCTAAATAAACTTTATTTATACCAATATTCTCGCGTAACACCAGCATTCAATACTTACTATTGTTATGGCATAGATAATTCTGTGCTCCAGATATGTGACATGGTCTAAATTATAACAATTGGCACTTGATATTATCGGCGATTTAACGTTTACCTCATGTTATAGTTGTGCGTCTCTAATATTATGGCACCAACTGGGATTCTACTTCATTCCCAACAGACTAGCCCGATTATATCCTACAATTTTATATAGATATTCACTAACTAAATTTTACAAGCTCCGACCTAATATCTATGATTTCTACTCTGCTGCCGCTAGCATGTTTGTAGCTCTTGCTACTATATAACACATTCTCTGTCCAATTCCTTAGTATTGTCAAGCCTCGGTAAATACCCAGGTTCATTTTTAGTATTGTTATATATACGCACTGATGTTCTGACTGTATAACTGTACATTAACCCCTTCAGTGCCCATGACGAGCTGGACTCGTCATGGGCTACGGTGGCGCTGTGCCCATGACGAGTCCAGCTCGTCATGAACTCCGCCCGCTAATACAAAGCGCGGCACTGGGCGGGGAAAGGGGCGGGCACTGAAGGGGTTAAGATAAAACAAGTCTGACGGCAATCACAGGTTAATCTTTTTGTGGGTGCTCATAATTCTACATCAATTTTTAATATGCTCATCTAATAAGTCTTTCCCACTCCTCTCTATTATTTAGGCCCTTGTAAAGTTGTCTCTGGGGGTAGTACCTGTGTGCAAGGATCACTCTCACGCTGGTTCGTGGTGCACGTTCTTTATTTGTATACTGTAAGGGAGCGCCGGAGCGGAGCTCTTTACACTTTTAAATCGGCGCTCTAATGCCGCTGTAAATGGGCGCTGCCGGACGTCCGCTGACGTCACACGGTGCGCGTCCCAAAAGCTAGACCGCTACACCACAGCCCTGGTAGTAGGTTTTAAATTTGGACATAAAAAACTGTTCTCGTTGTTTTCTTTTTTTATCAATATCTCCTCCCCCTGCTGATACTTTCATTTTTTCCAACATGAACCACTTGAGGTCTTCCTCCTTGTGATTCTTCTCAGACCAATGGTCAACATGTGGGGCATTTTTCTTATTATTTTATCACCGCTGATGTATGTTCAGTTAAACGCAGTCGCATTTCTCTGCTTGTTTCCCCGATATATTCCTTCTGACAGGGGCAAACAATTAGGTACACCACATTTCTCGTTCTGCAATTCAACATTTCATTCATCCAGTGTGAAATGCCATTAAGTTCAACTCTCTGCTCTTTGATTATCGTCTCACAGTGTGTACAGGTACTACATGGGACGTTCCCTTTTAGTTTGGTACCATCCTGAATATTGGTTTAAATGCTTGTTTTAGGTTCCCTAAACGTTTTCACTAAATGATTGCGAATAGTTTTATTTCTTCTATATGAAAACGTTGGCTTGCACAAAGGCACCGTTCCTGGTTTATTCAAGAGGTACCAATTCTTATTGATCACATTTTTCAGTTTGTTGCTCATCCCATTAAAGTTTGTAACCATAACTATTCCCTGTTCTACATTGTTGGACTTTTCATTAATCTCAAAGAGACTTTCACGATTATAATATTTTGCTCTCTGGTATCAACCTTTTAGGGTATCCTCGTTGTAGGGACTTCTGTTGTAAAGTTAGTGCATGAAATTCAAAGTCTTTTCTGTCACTGCAATTACGCCTAATACGTAAAAATCGACTAAAAGGAATGCCAGCCTTCTGGCATTTGGGATGATAACTCGTATGGTGCAATATGGTATTCCTGTCTGATGGTTTGGTATATAATTCAACAGACAGTATATCCTCTTTGACTTTTATTGTAATATCTAAAAAGTCGACAAAGTCCTGACTTCAACTAGCTGTACATTTAAGATTGGTGTCCCCACAATTGAACCATTCTAAAAAAGATACTAGATCAATTTCATCTCCCTCCCAAATAAAAAACACGTCTTCTATAAATCTAGACCACTGTTTAATATTTTCAAAGTAAGGGCTGATTTCATTATAAATGTGTCGCTCCTCAAATTTTCCAACATAAAGGCATGCCAGACTGGGAGCACTTGAGTGCTGAGCAGAGTATCCGACTGATGATGGCATCCACAAAAGGTGTGAGCAACTCCGTAAGTCCGTCAGGACCACCGTTTCGACACTGGCAGATGGTGGTTGGAGGTGGTCCTGGCGATGGTGACGTGTGCCTCCTGCGGTGATGCGACGTCCAGGTCTGTCAGGCCTCAACTTGATGTGTGAGCCCTGGTGGACCGCAGTTGAGGCCGGAGGCAGCGGACAGTGCAGGGTCACAGACACATAGCGTTGATGACCCTGTGGCCATCGCCTCAGAGGTCATACAATATCTCAGAAGAAGGGGTCCCGGACCTGACCAGCACAGAGTTAGTGGCCCCAGATTCACAGCGGCCGGCACAGGCACCCTGCATGAATGTGAATGTGGCGTAGGCTTGTGGGGGACAGAGGAGGGTGTTCTCCAGGGCATGATGCAGAAGGTCTGATGTTATCAGGCAGCAGCAAATGGAGAAGTGGGAAACGCCAGCCTCGTTTTCACCACCATTTCAGTATCAGCTACATGAGGATGAACGCTAGCCACTAGTCCATAGACTCAGACGCCGCCAATGTTCGACGAGACAGTGTCCATGAATGTCAGCTAACAGACTTAGTGGCACCGGTGCTGAGAGGGGATGCAGTCTGCGATGATGCCGGTAGACTGATATGAACTCCGCCACCGCTAAATCAAGACTCTGTGACCTACTGGACAGCAGTGTAGGCCGGAGGCAGTGGTCAGCAGTGGCCCACACCCACCTGTCATTGGCTCACAATACACAGAGTTAGTGGCACCAGGTCAGTTGTCTGTAGTGTTCAATCACCTCCATAACAATGATCCTGTTCCCTCCGGACTGCAACGCGTCATCCTCATACACCTCTGCTTGCATGTGAGGAGATGTATTCTGCCTTTGAATAATCAATGTTCAGTTCCAATTCTTTGACCTACTCATGCGCAGCATAGGACGAGGGCCTTAATCCGTGCAGGCCCATAGACATGTGTGATTGTAATACTATGCACAGACTTGGTGGCACCACATCAAAGGGAGTATAGTGACATGAACTCTGCCTTAAATAATGTACACTGCCATGGTGTAATCAAGAATCAGTTCCAAACGTGTGACCTACTTGACCGCGGTGTAGTTGGAGGCGGCAGTAGAGTACGTCAATGAGAAAGTACTAAAGCGGGCCTCTGTCATGGAGCCCGTGATGGTCCGAGGAGGCTGCCAAGTTCGCAGAGCTCGGGCTTGGAGCTTGCGCCTGCACGTGGTTGGCCCTCCGTGACACACGCTGGTGTCGGCAGGTGATCAGTGTGGCCTGGCTGTGCAGGGACGGGCCTGAAGGGTTCGGAGTCCAGTGGTCCAGGGTACAGCATGCACACAGGATCACAGGCAACTCCAATCACAAGGACGTGGCGTGGTGAGCGGCACCATCCTGGCCGAGGCTTTCCCGAAGAGGACCACTAACAGGGCTACGTGCTTTTTATTCACACCCCTATGCTGGCCTGGCGTACGCCAGACCATCCCACTCTGCTCACGCTTACGGGGGGAGTGTAACAGGCAACTTTTCTGCAAAATTCCCCACTGGCCGGGGTGACATGGTTGCATCCACTGTCCACTACACTCCATTCAGCAGAGGTATATGTCACCATGGATATGGGTGTGTTCTGCATACTGCGGTCTGTCCAGCACATCTCCGCCACTCTTGGCATTGTGCAGTTTCCCAATCATGGTTCTCCTGCATCCTTCACACATGCCTGGTTGCCACCTCTCCCCACATTCAGCTATTGTGTGGCTGAGGTGCCATGCCATTGATGGGTCATGTTGACGGCTTGCCCAGGTTTCCATTGTGAGTTGTCCTGTCATGTCTGGTGGGTGGGCATGTTGTTTTGCATGTTGGTTTTGTTTTTGTGACGTGTGCATGGTTGTGGAGTTGAGGTGAGTGGGGTGCTCATTTTGAACTTGCCAGGGGGCTGTGCATTTCCCTTGGTGCCATCCTGGGGATGCTGGTTGCTGATGGAATGTCCAAGGATGGAGGAATCGTGCACAGTGGTTGGATATTTGGAGGTGAAATTGGTGGAGGTTCCACAGAGTTTGGCTGTTGCCTGCACATTGATGTGACACGTGTGCTTTCTGATGCGGTGATTGTGTGCTGTGTCGGCAAGGGGCACAGGTATGACATGTGTGCTGTGGATTGTCCACAACATCTACAAGCATCTAGCTATGGCGGATGGTCCTTGCTTGGTCTCCAGCGAATCCTTTGCACCATGTTTGATGTATGGGGACTGGGGTACCAGGCTGTGGTGATATCCAGGACTGTGTGACTCCTCCAACTGTGGCAGGTGTTGGTTGGGGGGAACCAGGGGCCTACAGGTGCAGCACCGCCCGCAGGCTGTGGTGATGTCCAGGACAGGTGTGAGTGACTTGGATGTGGCTGGTTGTGTGACTCCTCCAACTGTGGCGGGTGTTGGTTGGGGGTACCAGGGTACAACAGGTGCAGCAAAGCCAGTAGCTTTGTGTAGGGTAGGATGTTGGTTGTCCGCTGTGTTGGTGTTGTCGGTCTGTTGGGCGTTGTTGGTCATGATTTGTGTGATGGTTGTCCCTTTGAGCCTGTATTGGGCAATGACATTGTCAGGTGTTGGGCCTGTGAGGCTGGTGTGTTTGCTGGGGGTCTGCTGTCTTTGTCAGAGCTGCCTGGGTGGTGGCCCGGGGGGGTGTTACGGGTGCTGTATGGGGTCCTGGGGTTGTGGCGGTGGGTATTGTGGCCCTCTTGGGTGTCCGGGTCGCATGACCAGTGACTCCATGGCATCTGCTGCCCTTCCGATGTGGCTGTGGGCTGTGCTCCCTTTTGTGGTGCAGGCTGCGGTCTGACTTACCACCAGGTCAGAGCAGGTGTTATTTTCCTGCTGCTAACATGCCTTATTGCCTGTTTTGTGTTCTTATCGCAGTTCTGGCTGTTCGTTGTGAATGTTGTGGAGTTGTATTGTCGTGGCTTTTGGCACGGGAACGCCTACTCTGCATATCGTTAGCACATTTGTGGGGGTCATCCGTGGCAATGTTTTTTGTAGATGCTATTGCGGGTAAACTGGTACTATGGGCTGTTTACACCAGCTTGTGAATGGGGCGATAAATTTATTGCAACTTTGCCTGCAATAAAGTGCTGTTAACTCGGCGATAGCTCCTTGTGAATATGCCCCTGAGTTGGTTAACTGAATTGTCATCTTTCTTCCAAGAGAGATGTGCTCATGGATTTGCTGAATGCTGTGTTTGTCACTCTAACGTCCCAACTGCCAAGCCAATCTTCAGTTCTCAAACCCTCCTTCCAACATTTGATAAACTCCTCAGCCACCTCCCTTATCTAGGCCAGAGTGGGGCATCAAAGTTCAGAGAAAAAGTTATAACTATCATAGCACATGATTGGTAGTGTGTATTTTTTTCTACAATATATGTCCCAGGAGAATAAATCTACCTGATAAGTCTTCCAAAGTCAAACTCCTTATGTGACTTGAATCGTCATTATGCTTACCTTACCATATGTCTCTTGCTTTATATTGTGTTGATTTACATCGGTCTTTGTCTTGGATTTCCCACTCACACTGGGGCCAACATTTTGTACTACATTTGTAGTACTTCATTAATGCTACCAATGTACTACACAATGCGATTGACAATGCAGAGATTCACCTTCAACTCCCGCATCTTTTTCTGTGTGAAGTCTTAAACATAGATATAACTTTTAGTAGTAAATGTGGTGGATAAACAGGGGAGTGCTGGAAAACAGGAAATGCATATTGCAAAATTGGAGGGGTTAAGGAAGGAGTAAATCAGGGTTTGTGGAGGGATATATATCCTAGTCACAAACAGTACTTATAAAGTATCTACAGTCATAAACAACCCAAAACTGAAAACATTTACTCCAACTGTAAGCTGGAGTGAGTTCAGCACAAACAATGACCAACCACTGTTTCTGCAAGACCCTTAAAATAAAGGGACTTAAAATAAATCCCCATAGGAAATAATGTGAAATTAAATTGAATGTTTAAACTAGTTTAAAATAAAGATGTTTAATTTAGTTTCTGTCACATTATTTATTATAACTACAAGCGATATTTGCTCTCCGCTATCTTCATGAGTTTGTCCTACTGTCACAATAAAGCAATCCCAAACTAAATTCACTGTAGTGTGCTGTTCCTCACGGAGATGGAGAATGTACACCAACAGGAGAGTCGTGGAGGAGCCCCATCCCCACTGATATTTTCCCTCTGTCACCCAGCTTTGTGTCCACCAAACTGAGCAAGCCTGTTTCTGACATTGGCTGCTGAGCTGGCATCCTAGGTGACCTTCATCAACTCAATGTGGATTTGTTGAATAGTTTTTTATAAATACCAAGACCCAACACAATGGCTTGACATTCAATCTACTCCCAGGCTTCCTTGCAACCCCTTAACTTCCAACTCTAGTCTCAGTGGACCAGCATGCTCCCTGCTCACCTACAAATTAAATTTAAATAAATCAAAAACATATGATATATCTTGGTGTTCCGTATGTGATCATTTATACCAACATAAAGACACTTTTGCCTATAATTACCATTATGTAAAGATGCACTTTAAATATTTATATATATATATATATATATATATATATATATATATATATATATATATATATATATATATATATATATATATATATATATATATATATATATATTCAAAAAACTCAGGTTTCCCGCTTCCCCGGAACCTTTTTCCAATAGAGCGCACTCAAAGCCATCAGCGTTTCGTAAGCAATATTTCATTTATTTCCGTCTCCACTGCTTACAAGTAGACAAACGCGTTTCAGCGTTACCGCCTTCGTCAGTGTCTATACAATCATTGTATTGAAAATGTTTAAATAAAGTTTTAACGTAGTTCATGGAAATCGAAAATAACGTTTTTGAATAAACATAGAAGAAGATCCAGTGATGCAGACATCGATATTGTTAAATCAGCGGCCATCTTTGAATGGTCAATACATTACATTCATGTATGAATTCATGACTTAAATCTGCTTATATATCACTTATTTTACATTGCACATGATTATCATTTATCATTTCAAAATTTTTAAATGATATTGTGGCTAATTCAGCCGCATTACACAAATTTCGCCCTGTATGGGCCGATCTTCAAAGAGGTCTGCAATATTTTACATTTTCATGGACAATATGTAATTTCATAAGGATTTTCATAAGGATTTTCATGGGCTGTGGAGAACCATCCAACTAGCTTATATGGACCCACATTTCCTCTTCATTGTTGAGTCCTTTCGGTATTTTAGTTTGCAATTTTATGATATACTTTGATTCTAGGATACGTAATTTCTTCACCTGGTCTCCTCCCCTTTCAGATTTGACAATCTGGTCCAGGCAGAAGAACCTGAGAAGATTACTATTGCTTTGGTGTTCCATTTCAAAATGACGGGCAACTGGGTAATTATGGTCTTTATTAGTAATTGCCCTAAGGTGTTCTAAAATTCTTTTTTTTGTGGGATGTATTGTACTTCCCACATATTGTTTGCCGCATGGACACACCAAACAATACACTGTATGATCCGAATTGCAATTCAAAAGCTTAGTAATCGGGGTTCTCCCTGTTTTCCCTGGTATTGCATAATCTTTCACTTTGTAGCTATTTTTACAAGCTTTGCATTTCATGCAAGGAAAGAAACCTTTAACAGGTATAGGTTTCCTCTTTCTCGCTACATAGTGACTTTGAACCAAATGGTCTTTCAAAGAATTTCCTCTCCTGTATGTTACTAAGGGGTTGTCAGTTAGCATTTTACCCACTGTAGTGTCAGATTTCAATATTTTCCAATTTCTTTTGAGAATTTGAAATACCTCCGGTGATTTTTCAGTAAAGTTAGTGATAATCCTGATTTTTTCATCTTTGCTTTTAATCTTATCCACAAGTAAGACACTTCTTTCAATAGAATTGCAATGGAGCTCTGCTTTATTCAGAATTCCATTGCAATATCCTCTTTTCTGAAATCTCACTTTGGCCTGACTAATCGCTTTGTTCAACTCCGGGGTCTTGGAACAGTTTCGTTTCATTCTCAGAAATTCCCCAAGTGGTATGTTGTTAACTACACTCCTCGGATGACAGCTTCCTGCATGCAGGATCGTGTTTCCTGCTGTGGGTTTGCGATAAAGGGCTGTTTCTATGTTGTTCTCTTCAATATACACCCTGAGGTCAAGGTATACCACCTCCTTACTGCTGATGCAACTCGTAAATTGTAAGTTTTGATCATTAACATTTAGAGCTTTTATGAAGTCCTCTGCATCACTCTGTGGACCACGCCACAAGATGAACAAATCATCAATGTACCGCGTCCACAGAGCGATGTTATCCATCCATTTAGCATTGGTACCGGTCCAGGCAACGTGCTCCTCCCACCAGCCCACGAACAAGTTCGCGTAGCTGGGGGCGAAGCACGTTCCCATCGCCGTACCTTGTCTCTGTAAATACAGTTGTTCAGAGAAAATGAAAATGTTATTTGTTAAACAAAACTCCGTCAGTTCCATCAGCATCTCATTATGTTTTCGATATTTCAGCGGTCTCCTATTCAGAAAGAAGCTTATAGCCTCTAAGCCCTTGGAATGAAAAATCGATGTATACAAACTGACAATGTCCAAAGTTATCAACAGCATACCAGGTTCCCATGTGATACCTTGTATGATACGAAGAAAATCCTTAGTGTCACGTAAATAGGATGTTAAATCCCTCACCATCGGAGAAATAAAACTATCTATATAGACAGAGGTATTCTCCAAGAGACTATTCTTAGATGAAACGATCGGTCGTCCAGGAGGCCATGTTTTACTTTTATGCACTTTCGGCAAATGATAGAACGTTGCCAATTCAGGGTGTTCGCATTTCAAGAAGTTCCAATCATCCTGATCTAAAGTTCCTTCGTCCCTCCATTTTATGATCAAAACATGGAAGTCTGAAATACTCTTAACATACTGCTGTTTACTGATTGGAGTGTAGTGCTCCAACTTCTTCAATTGGGATAGTGCTTCGTCTTCATACTGTGTTCTTCTGAGGATAACTACATTCCCCCCTTTATCAGAGGGCTTTATGATGATTGATTCATCTTTTTTCAATTCCTCTATAGTTTCCCATTGTTTTTTTGTTAGATTTCTTCTTTTGATATTAAATTTGCTTTTTTGAAGATTCTTTAATTCATCAATGACCATATCCTGAAAAGTATCGATCGCATCATATGGTGTTCTTGGTATCGTTTTGGATTTGTGTTTGAGATTGCTTTTGCAAGTTTTTTGTGGGATGCCACTTTCTTCCAATCTCTGAGTTATGGAAATATCTTCTTGTTCATCCTCTAACTCATGAAGTACCACAATGGTTGAAAGATCGGCTCCTGTCAAATCATCATCAGCCTCCATTGCTGTTGTTGGCGGCTGGCACGCTTTGGGATGTAGGAGGTGTAGTTTCATCAATTTGACCTTTCTGATGAATTTATAGATATCTATACGTGTTTGCGTATAGTCAAATGCTGGTGTGGGGCAAAAAGTAAGTCCTAATTTCAGAATGTCTAGTTCGGTATCTGTCAGAATCCTGTCTGACAGATTAATCACTGTTTGTTCTTTTACTTCCATCGTCCCCCTCGTTTGCTGCGTGTTACTATCGGGGTAGAACGTTCCATTTCTGCTTTTTTTGCCCCTCCTCGTCTTCCTCCTCTTCCTCCTCGTGTCTCTGGTGGATGTGTTCGTTGGGCCGGTAATATATATATATATTATCTACTGGCGGTCGCGAGTAGATAGTTATAGTTAGGACCGAGTTCCCATAGGAAATCTGAAAATTCTATTTTGAATAACTTTGGCGCCGGTTGACTTATCTTCGTGAAATTTTCAAAACTAATGGGACGCTCCGCTCAGCTCCTACCCTGAAAGTCTCGGGGTGATTCGTCAAGCGGGGGCTGAGAAAAAAGGGGGGTCCCAAAACGTGTTTTCCCCATGCATTTTGCCATAGAACCTTTAGTCGAAGGTACAGCCCGAACCGCTGAACAGAATTACTTGAAATTTGGCAAAGAGGTAATCCTTAGGTCAAGCATGTGCCTTTTGCATATATGGTGTAAATCCGTTCAGTAGTTCCTGAGAAAATCAAAAGTAAAATCACATATGTATCTGGGCGGAGCCTAACCACACATCTCATTGTGAGATCTGATTGGCTGTCAGCACTTCATCCAAGAAGTGTTGGCAGCCATCTTGGGACCAATATACATGATAGCACCTCATTAAAAAGCATTGCAGTTAATAGAAGGTTTTAAAGACTTTAGTTACATTATAAATCATTTGTTGACGGTACCATACTCATTTTAGGAATTGTGGTATGTTCTAAGGTGATTTTACCATGTGAAAAAGCCTTCTGCTGGGATATCATGAATCATGTTTGAGAGAAAACTATTTTCAGCGTATTTTCTGTAAATTCACATTATCTTTCTCAGTCATGTGACAATGAAGTCTGACATTCTCAGTAAAACATGTACATCCAACAAGGGCAGAGACTGTCAGTTGATTCCTTTGTGTTCTACTGCAGCTTTCCAGAGTGTTCCAAAAAACAACTAGAGCGCTACCACTCCTACTTATGATAACCGTATGGCACACCTGAAGCCATCTTGATTAGAATAAAGTGGTAACTCTTAAAACATTTAATTTAAAAAGGAACAAAATGAGAGGGTTCATTTTACCATAGAATGTATGATTAGTGCTGCAGAAAGAAAAATTAGGGCACATTTTGAGTGACTTCTCAAATCCTCTTCTATTTCATTAAAGAATTCTGACATGCAGACTGAAACATGCACTTTCAATACCAGCAGCAGACTTCCCTGGTGAGCAGTAGCTTTACTACAGTGATCTAATGAGCAACTAGAGTGCTAACATTCTGAATTTATGGCAAATGTGTGACATATCTGAATGCCTTCTTCATTGAATCAAAGTAAAAAACTGACAGTATGCCTACTGAGGAGACTGTAGTAAATGAGGAAATTAGGAAACTTCATAACAAGTCTCCCAAGATGGCCACCTGAGACAAAAGAGCCCAAATGTAGCACAAATATCACCGAGATGTAGCCCAAGTATAGCCCAATGACAGAAATCCCAGAGTGTTTTAAAGAACAACTAGAGCGCTAACAGTCTTACTTATGACAAAAGTATGGCACACCTGAAGCCATCTTGATTGGAATAAATTGGTAACACTTAAAACATTTAATTTGCAAAGGAACAAAATGAGGGTGTTCATTTTGCCATAGAAATTATGATTAGTGCTGCAGAAAGAAAAATTAGGGCACATTTTGACTTCTCAAATCCTCTTCTATTTCATTAAAAAGTTCTGACATGCAGACTGAAACATGCACTTTGAATACCAGCAGCAGACTTCCCCGGTGAGCAGTAGCTTTACTACAGTGGTCTAATGAGGAACTAGGGTGCTACCATTCAGAATTTATTGCAAATGTGTCACATCTGAATGCCTTCTTGATGGAACCAAAGTAAACAAGCATTGAAAATGCAATAGGTCTCGCCCTTGTTTAAGTTAAAGCAATTCTGTTTGTAATTAGGTGGTTTTTTAGCTTTGCTTTTATTAGTGTTTTTCAAAATTGCATGTACATAACATGCATATATGTATATGTATGCATGCATTTATATTTGTGTTTGTATAGATATGCAGATTATATATATGTTTATATATGTATGTATATATATATATACACATACATATATATAAATGCATATATGGGCATATGTGTGCGTGTAGAGAGAGGTAGAGAGAGGTAGAGAGGTAGAGGTGTAGAGGTAGAGACGTAGAGGTAGAGACGTAGAGGTAGAGATGTAGAGGTAGAGAGGTAGAGGTAGAGAGGTAGAGAGTAGTAGAGAGAGAGGTAGAGAAAGGTAGAGAGGTAGAGAGTAGAGGATGAGTAATAGAGAGTAGAGAGTAGAGAGAGAGAGTAGTAGAGAGTAGTAGAAAGAGTAGTAGAGAGTGAGTAGTAGAGGGAGTAGTAGAGAGTAGTAGAGAGTGAGTAGTAGAGAGTAGTAGAGAGTGAGTAGTGGAGACTGAGTAGCAGAGAGAGAGTAGCAGAGAATGAGTAGTAGAGTGAGTAGTAGAGAGTAGTAGAGAGAGTAGTAGAGAGTGAGTAGTAGAGAGAGTAGTAGAGAGTGAGTAGTATAGATTAGTAGAGAGTAGTAGAGAGAGAGTAGTAGAGAGTGAGTAGTAGAGAGTGAGTAGTAGAGAGTGACTAGTAGAGAGTAGTAGAGAGTGAGTAGTAGAGAGTAGTACAGAGTGAGTAGTAGAGAGTGATTAGTAGAGAGTAGTGGAGTAGTAGAGAGTGAGTAGTAGAGAGTAGTAGAGAGTGAGAAGTAAAGTGAGTAGTAGGGAGTAGTAGGGAGCAAGTAGTAGAGAGTGTGTAGTATAGAGAGAGTAGTAGAGAGTAGCAGAGAGTGAGTAGTAGAGAGTGAGTAGTAGAGAGAGTAGTAGAGTAGTAGAGAGTGAGTAGTAGAGAGTGAGTAGTAGAGAGTAGTAGAGAGTGAGTAGCAGAGAGAGTAGTAGAGAGTAGTAGAGTGAGTAGTAGAGAGTGAGTAGTAGAGAGAGAGTAGTAGAGAGTGAGTGGTAGAGAGTAGTAGAGTGAGTAGTAGAGAGAAGTAGAGAGTGAGTAGTAGAGAGAGTAGTAGAGTGAGTAGTTCAGAGTGAGTAGTAGAGAGTGAATAGTAGAGAGTGAGTATTAGAGAGTAGTAGAGAGTGAGTAGTAGAGACTGATTAGCAGAGAGAGAGTAGCAGAGAATGAGTAGTAGAGTGAGTAGTAGAGAGTAGTAGAGAGAGTAGTAGAGAGTGAGTAGTAGAGAGAGTAGTAGAGAGTGAGTAGTATAGAGTAGTAGAGAGTAGTAGAGAGAGAGTAGTAGAGAGTGAGTAGTAGAGAGTGAGTAGTAGAGAGTGAGTATTAGAGAGTAGTAGAGAGTGAGTAGTAGAGAGTAGTACAGAGTGAGTAGTAGAGAGTGATTAGTAGAGAGTAGTGGAGTAGTAGAGAGTGAGTAGTAGAGAGTAGTAGAGAGTGAGAAGTAAAGTGAGTAGTAGGGAGTAGTAGGGAGCAAGTAGTAGAGAGTGTGTAGTATAGAGAGAGTAGTAGAGAGTAGCAGAGAGTGAGTAGTAGAGAGTGAGTAGTAGAGAGAGTAGTAGAGTAGTAGAGAGTGAGTAGTAGAGAGTGAGTAGTAGAGAGTAGTAGAGAGTGAGTAGCAGAGAGAGTAGTAGAGAGTAGTAGAGTGAGTAGTAGAGAGTGAGTAGTAGAGAGAGAGTAGTAGAGAGTGAGTGGTAGAGAGTAGTAGAGTGAGTAGTAGAGAGAAGTAGAGAGTGAGTAGTAGAGAGAGTAGTAGAGTGAGTAGTTCAGAGTGAGTAGTAGAGAGTGAATAGTAGAGAGTGAGTATTAGAGAGTAGTAGAGAATGAGTAGTAGAGACTGATTAGCAGAGAGAGAGTAGCAGAGAATGAGTAGTAGAGTGAGTAGTAGAGAGTAGTAGAGAGAGTAGTAGAGAGTGAGTAGTAGAGAGAGTAGTAGAGAGTGAGTAGTATAGAGTAGTAGAGAGTAGTAGAGAGAGAGTAGTAGAGAGTGAGTAGTAGAGAGTGAGTAGTAGAGAGTGAGTATTAGAGAGTAGTAGAGAGTGAGTAGTAGAGAGTAGTACAGAGTGAGTAGTAGAGAGTGATTAGTAGAGAGTAGTGGAGTCGTAGAGAGTGAGTAGTAGAGAGTAGTAGAGAGTGAGTAGTAGAGTGAGTAGTAGGGAGTAGTAGAGAGTGAGTAGTAGAGTGAGTAGTAGAGAGTGAGTAGCAGAGAGAGTAGTAGAGAGTAGTAGAGTGAGTAGTAGAGAGTGAGTAGTAGAGAGAGAGTAGTAGAGAGTGAGTGGTAGAGAGTAGTAGAGTGAGTAGTAGAGAGTAGTAGAGAGTGAGTAGTAGAGAGAGTAGTAGAGTGAGTAGTTGAGAGTGAGTAGTAGAGAGTGAATAGTAGAGAGTGAGTAGTAGGGAGTAGTAGAGAGTGAGTAGTAGAGAGTGAGTAGTAGAGAGTGAGTAGTAGAGAGTAGTAGAGTGAGTAGTAGAGAGGGAGTAGTAGAGAGAGAGAGTAGTAGAGAGAGAGTAGTAGAGAGTAGTAGAGAGTGAGTAGTAGAGAGTGAGTAGTAGAGAGTAGCAGTAGAGAGTAGTAGTAGAGAGTAGTAGAGTAGTAGAGAGTAGTAGAGAGTAGTAGAAAGTGAGTAGTAGAGAGTGAGTAGTAGAGAGTGAGTAAGAGTGAGTAGTAGAGAGTGAGTAGTAGAGAGTGAGTAGTAGAAAGTAGTAGGAAGTGAGTAGTAGAGAGTGAGTAGTTTAATTTAAAAGGAACACAATGAGGAGGTTCATTTTGCCATAGAAATTATGATTAGTGAGGAAAAAAGGAAAATTAGGGCACATTTTGAGTGACTTCTCAAATCCTCTTCTATTTCATTAAAAAATTCTGACATGCAGACTGAAACATGCACTTTCAATACCAGCAGCAGACTTCCCTGGTGAGCAATAGCTTTATTACAGTGATCTAATGAGCAACTAGAGTGCTACCATTCAGAATTTATGGAAAATGTGTGACACATCTGAATGCCTTCTTGATGGAATCAAAGTAAACAAGCATTGAAAATGCAATAGGTCTCGCCCTCGTTTAAGTTAAAGCAATTCTGTTTGTAATTAGTTGGCTTTTTAGCTTTGCGTGTATTAGAGTTTTTCAAACTTTCATGTACATACCATGCATATGTATGCATATATGTATATGTATATGTTTGCATGATTTATATTTATATAGATATGCAGATTATATTTATATGTTTATATATGTATATATATATATACATACATATATATAAATGCATATGCATATATATGCATATATATATGTGCATATGTGTGCATGTACAGAGAGGTAGAGAGATAGAGGTGTAGAGGTAGAGAGGTAGAGGTAGAGAGATAGAGAGTAGTAGAGAGAGAGGTAGAGAGGTAGGGAGTAGAGAGCGAGTAATAGAGAGTAGAGAGTGAGTAGTAGAGAGTAGTAGAGAGTAGTAGAGTGAGTAGTTGAGAGTGAGTAGTAGAGAGTGAGTATTAGAGAGTGAGTAGTAGAGAGTAGTAGAGAGTGAGTAGTAGAAAGTAGTAGAGAGTAGTAGAGAGTGAGTAGTAGAGAGCAGTAGAGAGTGAGTAGTAGAGAGTGAGTAGTAGAGAGAAGTAGAGAGTGAGTAGCAGAGTGAGTAGTAGAGAGTAGTAGAGAGAGAGAGTAGTAGAGAGTGAGTAGTAGAGAGTAGTAGAGAGTTAGTAGTAGAGAGTGGTAGAGAGAGGAGTAGAGAGTGAGTAGTAGAGAGTAGTAGAGAGTGAGTAGTAGAGAGTAGTAGAGAGTGAGTAGTAGAGAGAGAGTAGTAGAGAGTAGTAGAGTAGTAGAGCGTGAGAAGTAGAGAGTTAGTAAGTAGAGAGTGAGTAGTAGAGAGTAGTGGAGTAGTAGAGAGTGAGTAGTAGAGAGTGAGTATTAGAGTGAGTACTAGAGAGTAGTAGAGAGCGAGTAGCAGAGAGCAAGTAGTAGAGAGTGTGTAGTAGAGAGTGAGTAGTAGAGAGTGAGTAGTAGAGAGTGAGAAGTAGAGAGAGTAGTAGAGTAGTAGAGAGTGAGTAGTAGAGTGAGTAGTAGAGAGTAGTTGAGAGCGAGTAGTAGAGAATCAGTAGTGGAGAGTGAGCAGTAGAGAGTAGTAGAGAGTGAGTAGTAGAGAGTGAGTAGTACAGAGTGAGTAGTAGAGAGTAGTACAGAGTGAGTAGTAGAGAGTAGTAGAGTGAGTAGTAGAGATTGAGTAGTAGAGAGAGAGTAGTACAGAGTGAGTAGTAGAGTAGTAGAGAGTGAGTGGTAGAGAGTAGGAGAGAGTAGTAGAGTGAGTAGTAGAGAATAGTAGAGCGAGTAGTAGAGTGCGTAGTAGAGAGTAGAAGAGCAGTAGAGAGTGTGTAGTAGAGAGTGAGTAGCAGAGAGAGTAGTAGAGAGTAGTAGTCAGTGAGTAGTAGAGAGTAGTAGAGAGCAAGTAGTAGAGAGCGAGTAGTGGAGAGTGAGTAGTAGAGAGCGAGTAGTAGAGAGCGAGTAGTAGAGAGCGAGTAGTAGAGAGTGAGTAGTAGAGAGAGAGTAGTAGAGAGAGAGTAGTAGAGAGTGAGTAGTAGAGAGTAGTAGAGAGAGTAGTAGAGAGTGAGTAGTAGAGAGTAGTAGAGAGAGAGTAGTAGAGCGTGAGTAGTAGAGAGAGAGTAGAAGAGTAGTAGAGAGTGAGTGCTAGAGAGCAGCAGAGAGTAGTAGAGTGAGTAGTAGAGAGTAGTAGAGAGTGAGTAGTAGAGAGTGAATAGTAGAGAGTAGTAGTAGAGAGTAGTAGAGAGAGAGTAGTAGAGAGTGTAGTAGAGAGTGAGTAGTAGTAGAGTAGTAGAGCGTGAGTAGTAGAGAGTGAGTAGTAGAGAGTAGTGGAGTAGTAAAGAGTGAGTAGTAGAGAGTAGTAGAGAGTGAGTATTAGAGTCAGTACTAGAGAGTAGTTGAGAGCGAGTAGCAGAGAGCAAGTAGTAGAGAGTGTGTAGTAGAGAGTGAGTAGTAGAGAGTGAGTAGTAGAGAGTGAGTAGTAGAGAGTGAGTAGTAGAGAGAGTAGTAGAGAGTGAGAAGTAGAGAGAGTAGTAGAGTAGTAGAGAGTAGTTGAGAGCGAGTAGTAGAGAATCAGTAGTGGAGAGTGAGCAGTAGAGAGTAGTAGAGAATGAGTAGTAGAGAGTGAGTAGTACTGAGTGAGTAGTAGAGAGTAGTACAGAGTGAGTAGTAGAGAGTAGTAGAGTGAGTAGTAGAGAGTGAGTAGTAGAGAGAGAATAGTAGAGAGTGAGTAGTAGAGTAGTAGAGAGTGAGTGGTAGAGAGTAGGAGAGAGTAGTAGAGTGAGTAGTAGAGAATAGTAGAGTGAGTAGTAGAGCGAGTATTAGAGAGTAGAAGAGTAGTAGAGAGTGTGTAGTAGAGAGTGAGTAGCAGAGAGAGTAGTAGAGAGTAGTAGTGAGTGAGTAGTAGAGAGTAGTAGAGAGCGAGTAGTAGAGAGCGAGTAGTGGAGAGTGAGTAGTAGTGAGCGAGTAGTAGAGAGCGAGTAGTAGAGAGCGAGTAGTAGAGAGTGAGTAGTAGAGAGAGAGTAGTAGAGAGAGAGTAGTAGAGAGTGAGTAGTAGAGAGTAGTAGAGAGAGTAGTAGAGAGTGAGTAGTATAGAGTAGTAGAGAGAGAGTAGTAGTGAGTGAGTAGTAGAGAGAGAGTAGTAGAGTAGTAGAGAGTGAGTGCTAGAGAGCAGCAGAGATTAGTAGAGTGAGTAGTAGAGAGTAGTAGAGAGTGAGTAGTAGCGAGTGAGTAGTAGAGAGAGAGTAGTAGAGAGTAGTAGAGTAGTAGAGCGTGAGAAGTAGAGAGTGAGTAGTAGAGAGTAGTGGAGTAGTAGAGAGTGAGTAGTAGAGAGTGAGTATTAGAGTGAGTACTAGAGAGTAGTAGAGAGCGAGTAGCAGAGAGCAAGTAGTAGAGAGTGTGTAGTAGAGAGTGAGTAGTAGAGAGTGAGTAGTAGAGAGTGAGAAGTAGAGAGAGTAGTAGAGTAGTAGAGAGTGAGTAGTAGAGTGAGTAGTAGAGAGTAGTTGAGAGCGAGTAGTAGAGAATCAGTAGTGGAGAGTGAGCAGTAGAGAGTAGTAGAGAGTGAGTAGTAGAGAGTGAGTAGTACAGAGTGAGTAGTAGAGAGTAGTACAGAGTGAGTAGTAGAGAGTAGTAGAGTGAGTAGTAGAGATTGAGTAGTAGTAGAGAGAGAGTAGTACAGAGTGAGTAGTAGAGTAGTAGAGAGTGAGTGGTAGAGAGTAGGAGAGAGTAGTAGAGTGAGTAGTAGAGAATAGTAGAGCGAGTAGTAGAGTGCGTAGTAGAGAGTAGAAGAGCAGTAGAGAGTGTGTAGTAGAGAGTGAGTAGCAGAGAGAGTAGTAGAGAGTAGTAGTGAGTGAGTAGTAGAGAGTAGTAGAGAGCAAGTAGTAGAGAGCGAGTAGTGGAGAGTGAGTAGTAGAGAGCGAGTAGTAGAGAGCGAGTAGTAGAGAGCGAGTAGTAGAGAGTGAGTAGTAGAGAGAGAGTAGTAGAGAGAGAGTAGTAGAGAGTGAGTAGTAGAGAGTAGTAGAGAGAGTAGTAGAGAGTGAGTAGTAGAGAGTAGTAGAGAGAGAGTAGTAGAGCGTGAGTAGTAGAGAGAGAGTAGAAGAGTAGTAGAGAGTGAGTGCTAGAGAGCAGCAGAGAGTAGTAGAGTGAGTAGTAGAGAGTAGTAGAGAGTGAGTAGTAGAGAGTGAATAGTAGAGAGTAGTAGTAGAGAGTAGTAGAGAGAGAGTAGTAGAGAGTGTAGTAGAGAGTGAGTAGTAGTAGAGTAGTAGAGCGTGAGTAGTAGAGAGTGAGTAGTAGAGAGTAGTGGAGTAGTAAAGAGTGAGTAGTAGAGAGTAGTAGAGAGTGAGTATTAGAGTCAGTACTAGAGAGTAGTTGAGAGCGAGTAGCAGAGAGCAAGTAGTAGAGAGTGTGTAGTAGAGAGTGAGTAGTAGAGAGTGAGTAGTAGAGAGTGAGTAGTAGAGAGTGAGTAGTAGAGAGAGTAGTAGAGAGTGAGAAGTAGAGAGAGTAGTAGAGTAGTAGAGAGTAGTTGAGAGCGAGTAGTAGAGAATCAGTAGTGGAGAGTGAGCAGTAGAGAGTAGTAGAGAATGAGTAGTAGAGAGTGAGTAGTACTGAGTGAGTAGTAGAGAGTAGTACAGAGTGAGTAGTAGAGTAGTAGAGTGAGTAGTAGAGAGTGAGTAGTTGAGAGAGAATAGTAGAGAGTGAGTAGTAGAGTAGTAGAGAGTGAGTGGTAGAGAGTAGGAGAGAGTAGTAGAGTGAGTAGTAGAGAATAGTAGAGTGAGTAGTAGAGCGAGTATTAGAGAGTAGAAGAGTAGTAGAGAGTGTGTAGTAGAGAGTGAGTAGCAGAGAGAGTAGTAGAGAGTAGTAGTGAGTGAGTAGTAGAGAGTAGTAGAGAGCGAGTAGTAGAGAGCGAGTAGTGGAGAGTGAGTAGTAGAGAGCGAGTAGTAGAGAGCGAGTAGTAGAGAGCGAGTAGTAGAGAGTGAGTAGTAGAGAGAGAGTAGTAGAGAGAGAGTAGTAGAGAGTGAGTAGTAGAGAGTAGTAGAGAGAGTAGTAGAGAGTGAGTAGTATAGAGTAGTAGAGAGAGAGTAGTAGAAAGTGAGTAGTAGAGAGAGAGTAGTAGAGTAGTAGAGAGTGAGTGCTAGAGAGCAGCAGAGATTAGTAGAGTGAGTAGTAGAGAGTAGTAGAGAGTGAGTAGTAGAGAGTGAATAGTAGAGAGTAGTAGTAGAGAGTAGTAGAGAGAGAGAGTAGTAGAGAGTGAGCAGTAGAGAGTAGTAGCGAGTGAGTAGTAGAGAGTAGTAGAGAGTGAGTAGTAGAGTAGTAGAGAGTGAGTGGTAGAGAGTAGTAGAAAGTAGTAGAGTGAGTAGTAAAGAGTGAGTAGTAGAGAGTGAATAGTAGAGAGTAGTAGAGAGTGAGTAGTAGAGAATAGTAGAGCGTGAATAGTAGAGAGTGAGTAGTAGAGAGTGAGTAGTAGAGAGTAGTAGCGAGTGAGTAGTAGAGAGTGAGTAGTTGAGAGTGAGTAGTAGAGAGTGAGTAGTAGAGAGTAGTAGAGTAGTAGAGAGTGAGTAGTAGAGAGTAGTAGAGTGAGTAGTAAAGAGTGAGTAGTAGAGAGTCAGTAGTAGAGTAGTAGAGAGTAGTCAGTCAGTGTCAGTCAATGTCAGTCAGTCAGTGTCAGTCAGTGTCAGTCAATCATTGTCATTCAATCAGTGTCAGTCAGTCAGTGTCAGTCAATCAGTGTCAGTCAGTGTCAATCAGTGTCAGTCAGTGTCAGTCAGTCAGTGTCAGTCAGTCAGTGTCAGTCAGTCAGTGTCAGCTAGAGCAGCTCTGCTGACCTGGTTCTCTGGCTCAAAAGCAGCTCTGCTGACGTGGTTCTCTTTCTCTAAAGCAGCTCTCCTGACCTGGTTTCTATGGCTCTACAGCAGGTCTGCTGACCTGGTTCTCTGGCTCTAGAGCAGCTCTGCTGACCTAGCTCTTATGCTACAGAGCAGCTCTGCTGATCTAGTTCTCTGGCTCTACAACAGCTCTGCAGACCTGGTTCTCTGGCTCTAAAGCAGCTCCGTTGACCCAGTTCTATGGCTCTGAAGCAGTTCTGCTGATTCGGTTCTCTGGCTCTAGAGTAGCTCTGCTGTCCTGGTTCTCTGGCTCTAAAGCAGCTCTGCTAACCTGGTTCTCTGGCTCTAAAGCAGCTCTGCTGGCCTGGTTCTCTGGCTCTAAAGCAGCTCTGCTGACCTGGTTCTCTCCCTCTAAAGCAGCTCTGCTGACCTGGTTTCTCTGGCTCTACGGCAGCTCTGCTGACCTGGTTCTCTGACTCTAGAGCAGCTCTGCTGACCTAGTTCTTAGGCTCTAGAGCAGCTCTGCTGACTTGGTTCTCTGGCTCTACAGCAGCTCTGCTGACCTGGTTTTCTGCAATCACGACGCACGCACCCGACTTCGTGAAAATATATTTAAAAATAATATAAGTTTCTTATAAGTACAAATATATTATTTTGATGAATATCTTACATAATCTCTTGCCTTAATATGTATATTAAAGACACATACATATCATTTTGGAACATAATTTTTTTTTGCGGGAGTCACGAACTCAGCGCGCCCCAGCACGTATATGATGTCACGCAGGACCCGCAAGCGCGCAAACATCTCGTACCGTAATGCGCATGTGTCGCGAATGCGCGGGAGCAGGAGTCGCAGACTGGTCGCATACCAATCGCGCATATCACGTGATATTAAATGTATATGATGTTACTGAAAAACACGCAGCCGTCGCACACCATACGCGGATCCTTCATGACTTTTCTAAAATGGCGGCTAGAATGCGCGCACCCACCGTGATGTGTACACTTTGAGTGGGCGACTGCGAAAAAAATTGGAATTTATTTTTGAAAGAAAATGATATAAATATATTAAAATAAAAAATGAAAACAAGAAAATGAATCAATATTTCAGTTTTAATTAAAAAATGTTTTTTTGCAATTTTCAGAAAAATATTTGATATTTAATGAATAAAATATTTCTAAATAAACAGTTAAAAAACTGTAGAAAATCAGTACAAAAAAATAGATATAACTACTATCACACTTAAATGTTAGCATTTAAAAAACCTTTGAAATTCACTGAAAAAAAACATAGGTTTCAGAGACGTTATAGTTGGAAATTAGCATTTAAAAAACCTTAGAAATTCACAGAAAAAAAAATAGGTTTCAGGGGTGTTATAGTTAGCTGCCCATTTCACTCGTACAAAACCATAGAAATTCCTCCGTTATAGTTAGTTCTGCTAACTATAACTCACGCGCCCGCAATGCACTGCTGATGATGTCACATATTGCATCATTCATGACATGGTCAGTGACATCACTGATGACATCACTGATGACATCTCAAATGACATCACTGATGACATCATCCACTTGACAATCCGATACACCACATCATACACTAGTATAACCTTTCATCACTCACTGTAAAATACAGAGTACCATATGTGAAACCATTGACACACCAATGCCAGTTACTACATACCCACTCACTGATTCCTAAGTCTACACACACAACTACAAATTCAACAACAGAATCATCTATACATGCAGTCATTAATTAATAGAACACTATCAAATGCACTTATACACATATATAGACATTGCCACATCAGCAGTCATCTTAGTCGGTTATGCAGTCATCCTACTCACTCATGAAAAAAATGTATCGCACTTAAATTTACTCACTTACACAATTATCCAACCACACCTCATTTATTCAAACACAAAGTAACTCATCGTTAATATGTTAAAAATTCACCATTACAATTATACACTCATTCATATATTTACTCTCACAATCACTGACTCTTACACAAACGTATTTATATACACCAACTCTCACATACAATGCCTTTTATGTTTTTTACTTTGTTGAAGATATACAACTAAAACATATATTCACTCACCAACACACAAATAAATACACTCAGTCACCCAAACAACTGTTTCCACATGCACTCTTAAACTCATACACCTAGTCAATCATCCATTCACACATCTATGCATAGAGTTACACACACCCCATCCAACCACACACAAACTCAGTGTCCCATACAAATACTCACCCAACTAATCAATAACTAATATACACACTCATGTAGTTAGTGACCAACTGAGGCAGCATGTTATACAACAACAGAGACAGTGCTGCACACATTCACATAGTTTAGTTACTAATCCATGTATTAAGTGAGACACTTTTAATTACTCACTTAAAAAGACAGTCATACAGCTACTAAATCCTCCATCCAGACAGTTATATATCCACTCAATCTTCAATACAGATTGGTATATATATAATACATATTTAAATTTCAAACTAAACCACATTCAGTGGATGATGTCATCGGTGATGTCATCAGTGATGTCATTTGAGATGTCATCAGTGATGTCACTGACCATGTCATGAATGATGCAATATGTGACATCATCAGCAGTGCATTGCGGGCGCGTGAGTTATAGTTAGCAGAACTAACTATAACGGAGGAATTTCTATGGTTTTGTACGAGTGAAATGGGCAGCTAACTATAACACCCCTGAAACCTATGGTTTTTTCTGTGAATATATATATATATGACGTCACATATTACATCACTCATGACATGGTCAGTGACATCACTCATGACATCACTGATGACATCTCAAATGACATCACTGCTGACATCACTGATGACATCATCCTTGTGATAGAGTGGCAGACCTCCTCTCACGCTAATATAACCTTTGATACACACATTCAAAAATAGAGACTAAAATTTTCAAAACAATGGACATACCAATACCAGTTACAACAACCTCTTCAGTAATTCTAAGATCCACATACACATCCACTCATTCACCAACAGTCCTATACAGTCACTCATACATGTACTCACTCATCATATGTACTCATACACCTATACATCCTGTTACACAATGCCACTCATCCATGGAGTTACTCACACACATAGTCACTCATGCTAATAAAGAATCAAACATACATTTACTTGCATATACAGTTATACACACACCACCACACTTACTTCTACGGAAACTTCCACATACTTAGTCTTTTAAACAATCACTTATAGAAACACATACTTATTCATACAGGAACTCTTTCAATCTCTCACTCTCACATATACTCACTTATATACACCAATAGTCACATATACTAGTTTAAAACATATGTAGTTACTCATAAAGGAACTATTGAGACAGTCATTCACTCACTAACACACCCATACACACGCTCATCCACCCATACAGTCCTGCACACATGCTGTCTTCAACACATACAAACAGTGAGTCACTCATTCATGCACCTATGCACTACGTAATACCCCCCACCGAACCATGCAGACACTCAGACTGATACTCAAAAAACCAACTAATAACCTATATAGACACTCATGTAGCTACTCACCAACCCATGCAGCCACTTATACACAAAGTGAGAGACTGATACAGATATTTACATATTTAAACATTACTCACTAAGCCATGTATTCACTCTGATACACCTAATCAGTCAGTTACACAATCAATTTTTCAAAAACAAATCATCCATTTAGACACTTATATACCCGTTTATTCTTCCATCGACCTTGAGATATACATATATAAAACATATTTAATTTTCAGAAAAACAGACATTCACTGGATGATGTCATCAGTGATGTCATCAGTGATGACATTTGAGATGTCATCAGTGATGTCATGAGTGATGTCACTGACCATGTCATGAGTGATGTAATATGTGACGTCATCAGCAGTGCATTGCGGGCGCGCGAGTTATAGTTAGCTGAACTAACTATAACGGGGGAATTTCAATGGTTTTGTACAAGTGAAAAGTCCAGCTAACTATAACACCCCTGAAACCTATGGTTTTTTCAGTGAATTTCTGAGGTTTTTTAAATGCTAATTCCTAACTATAACGTGCCTGAAACCTATGGTTTTTTCTGTTTATACATATATATGTGTATATATATATATATATATATATATATACATACATATATATATATATATATATATATATATATATATATATATATATATATATATATATATATTCACTGAAAAAACCATAGGTTTCACACATGTTATAGTTAGCTGTACATTTTACTGATAAAAAACCAATGAAATTCCCCCGTTATAGTTACTGTAGGCAACTATAACTCACGCGACCGTAATCCTCTGCTGATGACATATGTGTCTTTATGAAAAAAAAATATTTGTAATATATGTATAGCTAAAATTTAATGGAAGAAGACATGGGCAAATAAGTGTCTAAATACAGTATTAGCATCAGCAGAGGATTGCGGTCGCGTGAGTTATAGTTGCCTACAGTAACTATAACGGGGGAATTTCATTGGCTTTTTTATCAGTAAAATGTACAGCTAACTATAACATGTGTGAAACCTATGGTTTTTTCAGTGAATATATATATATATATTCAGTTCCACAAGTACCCAAAGGCAGGACGCACTCACTGTAAGCAAGCTCCAGTTTAGGGAAGAAACCCATGCTCCCAGCATCAGCAGGGCCTGACGCGTTTCAGGACAACTCCCTTTCTCAAAGGCTTTCTGCAACTGAATGACGAACGGGGAAGAACTTTGCCTGTGCCCCTGTGATGTTTTAATATTAGGTTGAATGGAATGCCTGCAGCCCACTTGGGATTTATTTTACGAACTATCAGCCCCAGAATGCATTTGTGATGTTTAACTCACTTGAGTGTGATTGCGACATGGAAATAAAGGAGGGACATACGCTGATAGTCGTGTAGCTGGCAGTCATTCAATTGCAGAAAAGCCTTTGAGAAAGGGAGTGATCCTGAAACGCGTCAGGCTCTGCTGATGCTGGGAGCATGGGTGCCTTCCCTTAACTGGAGTATGCTTACAGTGAGTGCATCCTGCTTGTGGGCACCTGAGGAACTGAATATATATATATATATATATATATATATATATATATATATGTATATATGTATATGTATATATGTATATATATATATATATATATATATATATATATATTCACTTAAAAAATCATCCAGTGAATGTGTGTTTTTCTGAAAATTAAATATGTTTTATATATGTATATCTCAAGGTCGATGGAAGAATAAATGGGTATATAAGTGTCTAAATGGATGATTTGTTTTTGAAAAATTGATTGTGTAACTGACTGATTAAGTGTATCATTGTGAATACATGGCTTAGTGAGTAATGTTTAAATATGTAAATATCTGTATCAGTCTCTCACTTTGTGTATAAGTGGCTGCATGGGTTGGTGAGTAGCTACATGGGTGTCTATATAGGTTATTAGTTGGTTTTTTGAGTATCAGTCTGAGTGTCTGCATGGTTCGGTGGGGGGTATTACGTAGTGCATAGGTGCATGAATGAGTGACTCACTGTTTGTATGTGTTGAACACAGCATGTGTGCAGGACTGTATGGGTGGATGAGTGTGTGTATGGGTGTGTTAGTGAGTGAATGACTGTCTCAATAGTGTCTTTATGAGTAACTACATATGTTTTAAACTAGTATATGTGACTATTGGTGTATATATGTGAGTATATGTGAGAGTGAGAGATTGAAAGAGTTCCTGTATGAATAAGTATGTGTTTCTATAAGTGATTGTTTAAAAGACTAAGTATGTGTAAGTTTCCGTAGAAGTAAGTATGGTGGTGTGTGTATAACTGTATATGCAAGTAAATGTATGTTTGATTCTTTATTAGCATGAGTGACTATGTGTGTGAGTAACTCTATGGATTAGTGGCATTGTGTAACAGGATGTATAGGTGTATGAGTACATATGATGAGTGAGTACATGTATGAGTGACTGTATAGGACTGTTGGTGAATGAGTGGATGTGTATGTGGATCTTAGAATTACTGAAGAGGTTGTTGTAACTGGTATTGGTATGTCCATTGTTTTGAAAATGTTAGTCTCTATTTTTGAATGTGTGTATCAAAGGTTATATTAGGGTGAGAGGAGGTCTGCCACTCTATCACAAGGATGATGTCATCAGTGATGTCATCAGTGATGTCATTTGAGATGTCATCAGTGATGTCATGAGTGATGTCACTGACCATGTCATGAGTGATGTAATATGTGACGTCATCAGCAGTGCATTGCGGGCGCGCGAGTTATAGTTAGCTGAACTAACTATAACGGGGGAATTTCAATGGTTTTGTACAAGTGAAAAGTCCAGCTAACTATAACACCCCTGAAACCTATGGTTTTTTCAGTGAATTTCTGAGGTTTTTTAAATGCTAATTCCTAACTATAACGTGCCTGAAACCTATGGTTTTTTCTGTGAATTTCAAAGGTTTTTTAAATGCTAATTTCTAACTATGCGTACAGAGATAGGACATGTGAAGAAAGAAGAAAAAATGCACAGAAAGAAACAAAAGAAGTGCAGAAAGAAGCAACAGAAGTCCTCAAATACGAAGATAAGTGCAGGAAGAAGGATAACGTGCAGAAAGAACAAAAAGAAGAGCAGAAAGTAGCCTTGTTGCAAAATCATCCTGTACCCTCAACTTTTTCAGACGGATACTGGTGGTAACTGAGTCTGACTAACCAGTCCTAGAGCCAGTGCTATGTTAAAAGACACTTAGAATACAGTGAAAACACCTACATACACTAGGGAACATTATGCGTTGGGGTCCCCCTGTGATTAGCATGACCTCCTCTGTAAGCCCCTAGTGTATAATAGGGCATGGGGATTAAAACTACCTCTTAAAACAGGCCACAGGGCGTTTTTGCACACGTTAACTCAGGCCCCGTCCCCTCCCTTCACCACTGTGTAAACACGCCCTGTGTCCATTTTTAGTTGGGAGATTAAGTTCATTTGAATCCTGAGGGTCCCTAGGGTCCAACTAGCCCACTAGGTACCTCCAGTAAGTGCCACAGAGCTGCGTTGCAGAGAGGTGTAAAAAGTGGCACGGCCTGGACCACCTCTCTGCAATGCAGCTCAGTGGCGCTTACTGGAAGCACTTGGTGGGCTAGTTAGCTCCCAGGGGCCCTCAGTATTGAAGGGAAATTATATCCCCAATTTAAAACGTGCCATAGTGCGTGTTTGCACACGTCACCTCAGGCCCCGTCCCCTCCCTTCACCACTGTGTAAACGCGCCCTGTGGCTGTTCTAAGTTGAGAGATTAAGTCCCCCTGAATCCTAAGGGTCCCGAGGGTCAAACTAGACCACTAGGTACCTCCAGTAAGCGCCACAGAGCTGCGTTGCAGAGAGGTGTAAAAAGGGGCTTGGCCTCAGAACACCTGGCTGCAGCGCAGCTCCCTGGCGCATACTGGAGATGCCTGTTGGGGGCGCGTTTGTCATTGCGCACAATGTATTGCATATTATATTTCACGCCCGGTTCATCTTATATCACACTTTTTGGTGCATAGTTTATACCATACACTATATCTAGTTTTCATTTTCAATCATGCTCTCAGGACTATGTTCTATATAACACTGTGTTCACCTACCCTTTTCACGGGCATTACATTTTGCGATAGGGGGTGGAGGGTCAGGGGGTGTTTCTGCCAAGTGAGCCCGGAGTCACAGTCACAAACGTCCTCTTCTTCCTGAATAAAAGTGAGATTATGCTGCATACTTGTTCATATTTTAAGTAGTTCGCACAGACACAATGTTTTAAAAACAATAAAGTTCCTAATACCCGCCTTCTCTGAACAGTTAGCTTGCTGCCCCATTCCCTTCCTCCCTATCCTCTGTTGTGTGAATCCATGGATTAGCCTCCTCCCTCCTGCCATGCATGGTCTGATGTGCTGCCACTGCCCTCAATTTAGTATGATGTACCAGTCCACTCCTCCTGCCCTCCATTGCCCAATTCTATGCCCCATCATTGACCTCCTGCTTAAACTCTGTGCTTAGCTTGCTGCCCCTATTCTCCTTCCCCCTGCCCTCCGATGTCTTTGTGCATGCCCCTGCTCCATCCTTTTTGCCCACCATGTCCCATGGACCTGCCACTCCTATCTACTCTGAGTGTTCTGTTGAGCTGCCACTCCCCTCCCACCTGCCTAGCATTGTCAGATGACTGTAACCTGTCCCTGCCACCTCCACCCTGCCTGTCCACATGCCATGCCCCTATCCTCTTCCTCCTGTCCTACATGGTCCATTGTACTGCCACACCCTTCTGCCCTCCCTGGTCTGTTGTGCTGCAACTGCTCCTCCTGCCTGCCCCGTGTGGTCTGTTGTGAGGTCCCTTCCCCTGAACTTTCTTGTCTGTGCACAGGTCCTGACCCTTCCTTCTATCCTCCATCGTCCTTTGTGCATGCCCCTCCACCCTCCTTCTTGCCCATCATAGCCATTGTGCTGCCACTAACCCTCCCACTTGCCATGCATGGTCTTCTGTGCTGCCATGGCCCCTCCCACCTTCCCTGTGTGGTCAGTTAGCTGCCCCTGACCCCCTCCCACCTTCCCTCCATGGTCTGTGTGTATGCCATCACAGTCTCACTGTTGCTCTTCATGGTGTGTCTTGCTTCTAGTGCCCATCCTGCCTGACCTCCATGGCTATCTTGCTGCTCCTGCCCTGCCCCCTTGCCCCCAGCCCTACTCCCTCCCTCCTGGCTTGTCTGTTCCATTGTAATGCCCCTGATCCGTCCCTCCTGCCCTTTATGGTCTGTTATACTGCAGCTTTCTCTCCTGTCTGTCCATTATGGTCAGCTAGCTACCATTGCCTCTTGCCCCTCTGTTCTCTGTTGTCCATGTGCATGGTCCTGTCCCCTCCCTCTTGCTTTCTATGGATTGTTGTGCTGCACTCCCGTCCTGCATGCCCTGTGTGGTGTATTGTGCTGCTGCAAACCCTGATGCCTGCCCTGCAGGGTCAGTTTGGTGCACCTCTCCATGTCCCTCCTGTCCTCTGTTATCCAAGTCCATGTCCCTATCCCATTTCCTTCCATGATCCAATGTACCATACTTGCGAACATTTTGAACTTGGTAAGAGGGAGATTTTGAAAAATAACTGGGGTATTGATTTTCCCCTTTGAGTTACATTGAAAAAGAGGATATTGTAGACAGGAGACAGATCAAATAAAGCCCATTTGAGCTTAAAAACATTGGACGTTTCCTGGCTGAATTGGGTCTGTTGGCATGTATGGTTGTACTACCATTGCCTCTTCCTTCTGCCCACAATGGTCTATTACATTGCCACAGCCTTGAAGGAGGGTAGATTTTGTATCACAGGGGGCCCCTGGCCCGTTCTGTCCACACCTGAAGTATGAGACCCTTGTCCTTGCCCTGCCAGCTGCATTTGTAGGCCGTATTAAATTGACCAGCGGGTCCTGTGTTGCTATATAATTATCCTGAGACATCCTTACCACTCAGCCAGCATAAAACCCCTGTGTAGGCCCTTCTGTTCAATATGTAGGCCTCTTTGTTAAATTGACCATAGCTCTGCAATTTTAGTGTATAGCAGTCTGAAGGCAGGTCTGCGAGGCCTTCTGATCCAAACTAGTAGCCCCCACCCTACCCGAGTGCTCCGTGCTCGGTATCAAAGTTCAACATCCCCCTGAAGCTGTCGACATACAGTAGGCTGCATCCTGGACTGGTACTTGCTTCCTGGGCAGGTTTCCCGCTTTTAAGGAAGTGGCAACCGCAGAGCGTCAAGTTAGGAGAACTGAGGAGATTTTATACATGAATATATTGAATTCCCGTACAACACCCATTATTTTCTGCTTGCTCTATGGAACTTACGATAAGCGATTGGCCTGAGAGACTGACCTTTTCACCCAGTCCATTGTCAGCATTAAGTGGGTAAATGACGAAATGTCTGGTAAAATCTGCAGACGAAGCTTTTGGGTAGCATACGTAGGTAGATGTAGCGTGCAAAGGAGCCCACAAAATGATATAAAAAGGGAGCACCCACAGATATCGACGGACTACCTCGCCGTCTGTATGTAGGTTAACAGGCAGTGCAGGTTTTCCCCAAGAGCTGGGAGCTCTTGTCTTCCTTTGCTTAAAATGTCTTGCTCTGCTTTGCTTGAAGTATCTTATTCTATTTTACCTATATGAAATGTCATGTTATGTTTAACCATTGTTCTCTTTACTTTTGCATTTAAAAGATTTTGTATTGTAATTGCAGGAATGCTTGCTCTAAGAGTAAACGTGAGTGTTCCTAGGTAACATTTTCCTTGGTGTAACTTGTTTCTCATGATGCATTTATAGATGTGTTTTCTCTCTCTCTCTGTCAGTACATTAATTGAGATACAGAGAATATTATGACAGCTGTATGATTATCTGGATTCTGTATTTTGTACTTTATGTCTCTATTCTGCGGTTTCTTTGAAGTTGCATCTTCTCATTAAACTGCCATTTTATTTTGCCTCCAATTCCATGTCTCATATGTCTGTTTTCTTCATTTTTGGAGCAAGCGTTCCTAGGCACCCCGGCTCAAATTAAGGTGCCCCTTTTGTCCCTGACTCACTCTCCTGCTCAGTTCTGTGGTGGCTCCCGGGGATCTGGGGACCGCCCCTAGCTTCCTTGACCCGTAATAGATCTTCCCTCCAACAGCCTCTCTTGCAAGTCCTGTATTGTTGGTTTGTTGCCCCTGCCCCCCTTTCCACTGCCCTCCATAGTCTGTTGTGCTTCCACGGCCCTTCCTGCCTGCTCAGTGTGGTTAAATTGTTGCCTTTGCACCCTCCTACCTGCCTTCAATTTTCAGAGTCCGTGCCCCTGGCCTCTGCCTCTCAACAGTATCCTAATGAAACACTAGATTGCCAACATTCTATATTTATTACAAAAGTGTGGAACGCCTAACATCATCTTGATGTAATCAAAACTGTAATACCTAGAGCATTTCCTTTAGAAATTACATATATGAGAGGGTCTTATTGGCATCAAAATTATGGTTAGTGCTCTAAAAGACTAAAATAAGGACATATTTTCTGAGTTTTCAAATAGCGACAAAGCACTTTTAAATTATTTGTTATCTTTATGTTTTTTTATCCAGTTGACCACTTGATTAAATGTTGCACTTAGGGGAGAGGATGTGGTGTTACTTCCAGAACTGCAGACTTTGCAACTGGGGAACCAGGTTGAAGTTTCTGCTTCAGCTCGACATTCTGTGATTCTGGTCAAATCACTTAGTCTCCCCATGTCTACAACCAAAATGAATTTGTTCTTGTGTGATGTAACCAATGCTCATGTAAAGCACTCCAATACCTGACAAGTCTGCACTATATAACACTGCAAAAACGCAAAATAATAAGTGTTTTGCACACTTCTGTCATTGGGCTATATTTGGGCTACATCTGGGTGATTTTGGGCTACATTTGGGCTCTTTTGTCTCCGGTGGCCATCTTGGGAGATTTATTTGTTATGAAGTTTCCTAATTTCCTCATGTACTGCAGTCTCCTCAGTAGGAAATGCTTTCAGTTTTTTACTTTGATTCCATCATGAAGGTATTCAGATATGTCACACATTTGCCATAAATTCTGAATGTTAGCACTCTAGTTGCTCATTAGATCACTGTAGTAAAACTACTGCACCATGGAAGTCTGCTCCTGGTATTAAAAGTGCATGTTTCAGTCTGCATGTCAGAATTTTTTAATGAAATAGAAGAGGATTTGAGAAGTCACTCAAAATGTGCCCTCATTTTCTTTCTTCAGCATTAATCATAATTTCTATGGCAAAATGAACCTCCTCATTGTGTTCCTTTTTAAATTAAATGTTTTAAGTGTTACCAGTTTATTCCAATCAAGATGGCTTCAGGTGTGCCTTACTTTTGTCATAATGAAGACAGTAAGCGCTCTAGTTGTTTTTAAGAACATTCTGGGACATTCTGTCATTGGGCTATATTTGGGCTACATCTGGGTGATATTTGGGCTACATTTGGGCTCTTTTGTCTCTGGTGGCCATCTTGGGAGACTTATTTGTTATGAAGTTTCCTAATTTCCTCATTTACTGCAGTCTCCTCAGTAGGAAATACTTTCAGTTTTTTACTTTGATTCCATCAAGAAGGCATTCAGATGTGTCACACATTTGCCATAAATTCAGAATGTTAGCACTCTTTTTGCTCATTAGATCACTGTAGTAAAGCTACTGCTCACCAGGGAAAACTGCTGCTGGTATTGAAAGTGCATGTTTCAGTCTGCATGTCAGAATTTTTTAATGAAATAGAAGAGGATTTGAGAAGTCACTCAAAATGTGCCCTAATTTTTCTTTCTGCAGCACTAATCATACTTTTTATGGAAAAATGAACCCCCTCATTTTGTTCCTTTTTAAATTAAATGTTTTAAGAGTTACCACTTTAATCCAAGCAAGATGGCTTCAGGTGTGCCATACGTTTATCATAAGTAGGACTGTTAGCGCTCTAGTAGTTCTTTGGAACACTCTGGGAAGCTGCAGTAGAACACAAAGGAATCAACTGACAGTCTCTGCCCTTGTTGGATGTACATGTTTTACTGAGAATGTCAGACTTCATTCTCACATGACTGAGACAGATAATGTGAATTTACAGAAAATAAGCTCTCAGTTTAGCCTATAGATCACCTTCCAAACCTCTGTGGTAAAAGCATGAGAAAATATTTTTCTCTCAATCATGATATCCCAGCAGAAGGCTTTTTCACATGGTGAAATCACCTTAGAACATACCACAATTCCTAAAATGAGTATGGTACCATCAACAAATGATTTATAATGTAACTAAAGTCTTAAAACCTTCTATTAACTGCAATGCTTTTTAATGAGGTGCTATCATGTATATTGGTCCCAAGATGGCTGCCAACACTTCTTGGATGAAGTGCTGACAGCCAATCAGATCTCAGGATGAGATGTGTGGTTAGGCTCCGCCCACATATATATATGCTTTTAAATGCTATTTTCTCAGGAAATACTGAACAGATTTACACCAGACCTGCAAAAGGCACTTCCTTGACCTTATGGCTACCTCTCTGCCAAATGTCAAGTAATTCTGTTCAGCCGTTCGGGCTGTAGCTGTGTCTAAAGGTCCTATGGAAAAATGCATGGGGAAAACGCGTTTTGGGACCCCCCTTTTTTCTCGGCCCCTGCTTGACGAATCCCCCCGAGACTTTCAGGGTAGGAGCGGAGCGTAGCGCCCCACCTATTTTGAAAATTTTGCGAGGATTCGTCGACCGGCGCCAAAGTTATTCCAAATAGAATGTTGCGGATTTCCTATGGAAACAGGGTCCTAACTATATCTACCTACTGGCGACCGCCAGTAGGTAATATATATATATATATATACTTTTACTGAAAAAATCATAGGTGTCAGGGGCGTTATAGTTAGTTGGACATTTCGCTCGTACAAAACCATTGAAATTCCCCTGTTATAGTTAGTTCAGCTAACTATAACTAACACGCCCGCGGGTGTTTAGAGGCCACGCTCCTTTTTACAACACTCTGCAATGCAGCTCTGTGGCACGTATTGGAGGTACCTGGTGGGCTAGTTGGCCCCATGGGGACTTCAGGATTGATGAGGAATTAATTCCCCAACTTAAAAGGCGCCACAGGGCGTGTTTGCACACATGCACCCTCAAGCTCCGGGTAGCCCATCCCGCGGGGCATGGTCATTTTTTTTATTTTTGTTTTATTTTTGGAGGGGGGCTGCCTTGCCCCCCTACTTAGGCCATTTATGGCCCCGGGGGCCCATCCCCCGGGGCAGGCCTTTGTTTTTTTTATTATTTGTAAAATTTGAGGAGGGGGGCTGCCCTCCCGGGCAAATAAGAGCCCCGGGGACCCCATCCCCCGGGGCTGGCCCTCACCTTTGGGGATCGGGGGGGGGGCCCAATCCCCCCACGGTCCCACCGACTCTCCGCGTCCTGCGGGAGCCAGCATTGCTTTTGCACATGGGGAGCTGCTAAGATGCAGCTTCCCATGTGGAAAAGCAATTTGGTTTGCATTTTGAAAGCGAGAGCTGGTTTCCTTGCTCTCTCTTTCAAAATCCAAACCAAGTTTGCTATGGCAGGGCGGGAGACGCGAGTCTCCCGCCCTGCCATAGCAAACTACAGTGTCCCAGGGGGTGGGCACCCCGGGACACTGCAGGAGCCGGCCCTGGGGGGTGGTGGTCCCCAGGGCCATCAAGGGCTCCAGGAGGTGGCCGTGCTGCCCCCCTGCCAACATTTACAAGGCAACGGGGGGTGGTGGTCCCCGAGGCTGGGGGGTCCGTAACAGACCCCCCAATTTAAATACTTAGTGCTCTGGGGAGGTGGCGGTCCCCGGGGAGTGTGGGGGAGGATCGAGCCACCCCACAGAGGTTATGTTTTTATTTTTAAATTTTGCACAAACAAGCCCCGGGGGTGTTCGGTCCCCGGGGATGCAGGGTGGCCCGTAAGCCCCCGCATATATTGTGATAAAGCCCCAGGGGGCGTTCCCCGGGGCTTGGATGGGCCTTTGAGCCCCCCACCCAGATATTTTCAAAGCCCCTGGGGTGACGGTCCCCGGGGCTGGGGGGGCTTTGAGCCCCCTGCACAATTTTTACTAAAGCCCCAAGGGTTGGCGGTTCCCAGGGCTGGGGGGCCCGTTTGGGCCCCCCACCCAATTCTTACATTGCCCCCAAGGTTTTGCCCACCCAACGGCTGAATATTAACGAAGCGCGGGAGGCCGCGCTTGGTTTTTGTTTTTTATTGGCAGGATCTGCACACCCAGCGCGGATTTTGCAAATTAAAAAAAAAAAAAAAGAGTTGGGGCCCTGGGGGTCCTTGGGGGACCCCTTAAGCAGGCCTAGGGGGTCAGGGTGTTTCTACCCTGCCTCCTTTTTGCGTTTTGCATGTTTTTCTCTGCTTTCTTGTGCCTCAGTTCTACCGAGGCACAAGATGGCTACCAACACTTCCTGATTTGGAGTGTTGACAGCCAATTAGCATACAGCTTGTGACCGGGAGGGTGCGCAAATCCAGCACGGCCATAGATATATATATATTTTTACTTTTGATTTTCTCAGCAACTACTGAGCAGATTTACACCATTTAACAAAAAGGCACGAGTCTGAACCCAGGGCTACCTCTTTGCCAAATTTGGAGTAATTCCGTTCAGCAGTTCCGGTTGTAGCCGCGGCTAAAGATTCCTACGGAAAATTGCATGGGAAAAACGTGTTTTGGGACCCCCCTTTTTAAGGATAAGAGTGGACCGGAGTGCCATACGAGTTTTGAATATTTGGAGAAGATTCATCGACCGGCGCCAAAGATATTGGAAATAGAATGTTGCGGATTTCCTATGGAAAATAGATCCTAACTATAACTATCTACTGGCGACCGCCAGTAGATTATATATATATATATTCACTTAAAAAACCATAGGTTTCACACATGTTAGAGTTAGCTGGACATTTCACTCGTAAAAAACCAATGAAATTCCCCTGTTATAGTTAGTTCAGATAACTATAACTCGCGCGCCCGCAATCCACTGCTCATGACGTCACATATTACATCACTCATGACATGGTCAGTGGCATCACCCATGACATCACTGATGACATCATCCTTGTGATAGAGTGGCAGTCGTGCGAGTTATAGTTATCTGAACTAACTATAACGGGGGAATTTCATTGTTTTTTTACGAGTGAAATGTCCAGCTAACTATAACATGTGCAAAACCTATGGTTTTTTAAGTGAATTTGCAAGGTTTTTTAAATGCTAATTCCTAACTATAACGTGTTAGAAACCTATGGTTTTTTAAGTGAATTTGTAAGGTTTTTTAAATGCTAAGTTATGTATTTATTATTATATTTTTTATATATTTATTTTACAATAAACTACGTATTAAAATGTTATTTTATTTTTTTATTGTTTTTCACCGTGCGCACACGGTGCGTGCACTCCGCGATTTTTTAAAAAAAAATTTAAAAGTTTTTTTCTACCTTCGGGGTCCTTCAGGGACCCCCTGACAAAGCCTAGGGGGTAAGGAACTCTCTACCCTGCCTCTTTTCACGTTCGCCACCTTCCTTTTTCACTCTTGCACTCAAAACAAACAAAATGGCGGCCGACACTTCCTGATTTCTACCGATTCGAACGTTGACTGACATGTAACCACCAATCAGAATTATGCTCGCGCATGTTAGGGTGCGCGCACGGTGCGCGCACGGTGTGCAGCTATAGATATTTATGTACTTTAACTGCAATTTTCTCAGGAACTACTGAACAGATTGACTCCATATCTGCAAAAGGCACATCCCTGACCTGAGGACTACCTCTTTGCCAAATTTCAAGTAATTCTGTTCAGCCGTTCGGGCTGTACCTTCGACTAAAGGTCCTATGGGAAAATGCATGGGGAAAACGCGTTTTGGGACCCCCCTTTTTTCTCGGCCCCCGCTTGACGAATCCCCGCGAGACTTTCAGGGTAGGAGCTGAGCAAAGCGCCACATTAGTTTTGAAAATTTCGCGAGGATTCGTCAACCAGCGCCAAAGATTTTCAAAATAGAATTTTCAGATTTCCTATGGAAACACGGTCCTAACTATAACTATCTACTGGCGACCGCCAGTAGATAATATATATATATATATATATATATATATATATATATATATATATATATATATATACACTTAAAAAACCATAGGTTTCACACATGTTATAGTTAGGTGGATATTTCACTCGTAAAAAACCAATGAAATTCCCCCGTTTGGGGGTCATATTAACAAGCCAGGCGATACAATTATCGCCGCTTTAGCGGCAGAAAACTGCTGCTAAAACGGCGATAATGGGCTTGATAATATGCTCTATGGAATTCCAACTGAAGCCCATGTTAGATGTGAAGGACATCTAACCTGAGCTTCAATTGGAATTCCATAGAGCATATTATCAAGCCCATTATCGCCGTTTCAGCGGCAGTTTTCTGCCGCTAAAGCGGCGATAATTTTATCGCCTGGCTTGTTAATATGCCCCATAGTTAGTTCAGATAACTATAACTCGCGCGACCGCAATCCACTGCTGATGACGTCACATATTACGTCACTCATGAAATGGACAGTGGCATCACTCATGACATCACTGATGACATCATCCTTGTGATAGAGTGGCGGCCGCGCGAGTTATAGTTATCTGAACTAACTATAACGGGGGAATTTCATTGGTTTTTTACGAGTGAAATATCCACGTAACTATAACATGTGTGAAACCCATGGTTTTTTAAGTGAATTTGCAAGGTTTTTTAAATGCTAATTCCTAACTATAACGTGTGAAACCTATGGTTTTTTCAGTGAATTTCAAAGGTTTTTTAAATGCTAAGTTATGTATGTATTATTATTTTTTATATATATTTATTTTACAATAAACTGCGTATTAAAAAAAAAAATGTACATTTTTTGGGGGGTTTTTCACCGTGCGTGATTTAAAAAAAAAAAATTAAAATGTTTTTTTCTGCCTTCGGGGTCCTTCAGGGACCCCCTGACAAAGGCTAGGGGGTCAGGAACTCTCTACCCTGCCCCCTTTTCACTTTCGCCACCTTCCTTTTTCACTCTCGCACTGAACACAAACAAAATGGCGGCTGACACTTCCTGATTTTGACGATTCGAACGTTGACTAACATGAAACCACCAATCAGAATTACGCTTGCGCACCTTAGGGTGCTCGCACGGTGCGCGCACGGTGCTCACACGGTGCGCACACGGTGCACGGCTATAGATATGTATGTGCTTTTAACTGCAATTTTCTCAGGAACTACTGAACAGATTGACTCCATATAAGCAAAAGGCACATCCCTGAGCTGAGGACTACCTCTCTGCCAAATTTCAAGTAATTCTGTTGAGCCGTTCGGGCTGTACCTTGGACTAAAGGTCCCTATGGAAAATTGCATGGGGAAAACGGGTTTTGGGACCCCCCTTTTTTTCAGCCCCCGCTTCACGAATCCCCCCGAGACTTTCAGGGTAGGAGCGGAGCGGAGCGCCCCACCTATTTTGAAAATTTCGCGAGGCTTCGTCAACTGGCGCCAAAGTTATTCCAAATAGAATGTCACGGATTTCCTATGGAAACACGGTCCTCGGGGGGATTCGTCAAGCGGGGGCTGAGAAAAAAGGGGGGTCCCAAAACGCATTTTCCCCATGCAATTTTGCATAGGGACCTTTAGTCCAAGGTACAGCCCGAACGGCTGAAAAGAATTACTTGAAATTTGGCAGAGAGGTAGTCCTCAGCTCAGGGAAGTGCCTTTTGCAGGTCTGGTGTCAATCTGTTTAGTAGTTCCTGAGAAAATCAAAAGTAAAATCATATATATATGTGGGCGGAGCCTAACCACACATCTCATCCTGAGATCTGATTGGCTGTCAGCACTTCATCCAAGAAGTGTTGGCAGCCATCTTGGGACCAATATACATGATAGCACCTCATTAAAAAGCATTGCAGTTAATAGAAGGTTTTAAGACTTTAGTTACATTATAAATCATTTGTTGATGGTACCATACTCATTTTAGGAATTGTGGTATGTTCTAAGGTGATTTCACCATGTGAAAAAGCCTTCTGCTGGGATATCATGATTGAGAGAAAAATATTTTCTCATGCTTTTCCCACAGAGGTTTGGAAGGTGATCTATAAGCTAAACTGAGAGCTTATTTTCTGTAAATTCACATTATCTTTCTCAGTCATGTGAGAATGAAGTCTGACATTCTCAGTAAAACATGTACATCCAACAAGGGCAGAGACTGTCAATTGATTCCTTTGTGTTCTACTGCAGCTTCCCAGAGTGTTCCAAAGAACAACTAGAGCGCTAACAGTCCTACTTATGATAAACGTATGGCACACCTGAAGCCATCTTGCTTGGATTAAAGTGGTAACTCTTAAAACATTTAATTTAAAAAGGAACACAATGAGGGGGTTCATTTTTCCATAAAAAGTATGATTAGTGCTGCAGAAAGAAAAATTAGGGCACATTTTAAGTGACTTCTCAAATCTTCTTCTATTTCATAAACAAATTCTGACATGCAGACTGAAACATGCACTTTGAATACCAGCAGCAGACTTCCCTGGTGAGCAGTAGCTTTACTACAGTGATCTAATAAGCAACTAGAGTGCTAACATTCTGAATTTATGGAAATGTGTGACACATCTGAATGCCTTCTTGATGGAATCAAAGTAAAAAACTGAAAGTATTTCCTACTGAGGAGACTGTAGTAAATGAGGAAATTAGGAAACTTCATAACAAATAAGTCTCCCAAAATGGCCACCAGAGACAAAAGAGCCCAAATGTAGCACAAATATCACCCAGATGTAACACAAGTATAGCCCAATGACAGAATTTCCCAGAGTGTTCTAACGAACAACTAGAGCGCTAACAGTCTTACTTATGACAAAAGTATGGCACACCTGAAGCCATCTTGATTGGAATAAAGTGGTAACACTTAAAACATTTAATTTACAAAGGATCAAAATGAGGGGGTTCATTTTGCCATAGAAATTATGATTAGTGCTGCAGAAAGAAAAATTAGGGCACATTTTGACCTCTCAAATCCTCTTCTATTTCATAAAAAAATTCTGACATGCAGACTGAAACATGCACTTTGAATACCAGCAGCAGACTTCCCTGGTGAGCAGTAGCTTTACTACAGTGATCTAATGAGCAACTAGAGTGCTAACATTCAGAATTTATGGCAAATGTGTGCCACATTTGAATGCCTTCTTGATGGAACCAAAGTAAAAAACTGAAAGTATTTCCTACTGAGGAGACTGCAGTAAATGAGGAAACTAGGAACTTCGTAACAAATAAATCTCCGAAGATGGCCACCAGAGACAAAAGAGCCCAAATGCAGCACAAATATCACCCAGAAGTAGCCCACATGTAGCCCAATGACAGAAGTGTGCACAACACTTATTTTTTGTGCATTTGCAGTTTTATATACTACAGACTTTTCAGGTATTGGAGTGCTTTACATGAGCATTGTTTACATCACACAAGATCAAATTCATTTTGGTAGTAGACATGGGGAGATTAAGTGATTTGACCAGAATCACAGAATGTTGAGCTGAAGCAGAAACTCCAACCTAGTTCCCCAGTTGCAAAGTCTGCAGCTCTGGAAGTAACACTACATCCTCTCCCCTAAGTGCAACATTTAATCAAGTGGTCAACTGGATAAAAAAACATAAAGATTACAAATAATTTAAAAGTTCTTTGTCGCTATTTGAAAACTCAGAAAACATGTCCTCATTTTAGTTTTTTAGAGCACTATTCATATTTTTGATGCAAATAAGACCCTCTCATATATGTAATTTCTAAAGGAAATGCTCTAGGCATTACAGTTTTGATTACATCAAAATGACGTCAGGTGTTCCACACTTTTGTAATAAATATAGAATGTTGGCAATCTAGTTGTTCATTAGGATACTGTTGAGAGGCAGAGGCCAGGGGCACGGACTCTGAAAATTGAAGGCAGGTAGGAGAGTGCAGAGGCAACAATTTGACCACACTGTGCAGGCAGGAAGGGAAGTGGCAGCACAACAGACTCTGGAGGGCAGTGGAAAGGGGGGCAGGGGCAACAAACCAACAACACAGGACTGGCAAGAGAGGCTGTGGCAATATAATAGACCATTGTGGGCAGAAGGAAGAGGCAGTGGTAGTACAACCATACATGCCAACAGACCCAATTCAGCCAGGAAACATCCAATGTTTTTAAGCTCAAATGGGCTTTATTTGATCGGTCTCCTGTCTACAATCTCCTCTTTTTCAATGTAACTCAAAGGGGAACATCAATACCCCAGTTTTTTTTCAAAATCTCCCTCTTACCAAGTTCAAAATGTTCGCAAGTATGGTACATTGGATCATGGTAGGCAGGAGGAACTGGGGTAGGGACATGGACTCGGATAACAGAGGACAAGAGGGAGATGGAGAGGTGCACCAAACTGACCCTACAGGGCAGGCATCAGGGTTTGCAGCAGCACAATACACCACACAGGGCATGTGGGACGGGAGTGCAGCACAACAATCCATAGAAAGCAATAGGGAGGGGACAGGACCATGCACATGGACAACAGAGAACAGATGGACAGACAGACAGGAAAGAAAGCTGAAGCATAACAGACCATAGAGGGCAGGAGGGACGGATCAGGGGCATTACAATGGAACAGACAAGTCAGGAGGGAGGGAATAGGGGTCTGCACATGGAAACAGAGGGCTGGGGGCAAGGGGGCAGGGCAGGAGCAGCAAGATGACCATGGAGGTCAGGCAGGATGGGCACTGGAAACACCATGGAGAGCAACAGTGAGACTATGATGGCAGACACACAGACCATGGAGGGAAGGTGGGAGGGGGTCAGGGGCAGCTAGCTGACCACACAGGGAAGGTGGGAGGGGCCATGGCAGCACAGAAGACCATGCATGGCAAGCGGGAGGGTTAGTGGCAGCACAATGGCTATGATGGGCAAGAAGGAGGGGGCAGGGGCAGGCACAAAGGACCATGGAGGATATAAGGGAGGGTCAGGACCTGGGCACAGACAAGAGAGTTCATGGGAAGGGGCCTCACAACAGACCGCGTGGGGCAGGCAGGAGAAGCAGTTGCAGCACAACAGACCAGGGAGGGTAGAAGGGTGTGGCAGTAAAATGGACCATGGAGGATAGCAGGAAGGGGATAGGGGCATGGCATGTGGACAGGCAGGGTGGAGGTGGCAGGGACAGGTTACAGTCATCTGACAATGCTAGGCAGGTGGGAGGGGAGTGGCAGCTCAACAGAACACTCAGAGTAGATAGGAGTGGCAGGTCCATGGAACATGGTGGGCAAAAAGGATGGAGCAGGGGCATGGACAAAGACATCGGAGAGCAGGGGGAAGGAGAATAGGGGCAGCAAGCTAGGCACAGAGGCTAAGCAGGAGGTCAATGATGGGCCATAGCATTGGGCAATGGAGGGCATGAGGAGTGGACTGGTACATCATGCTAAATGGAGGGCAGTGGCAGCACATCAGACCATGCATGGCAGGAGGGAGGAGGCTAGTCCATGGATTCAGACAACAGAGGATAGGGAGGAGGTGGATGAGGCAGCAAGCTAACTGTTCAGAGAAGGTGAGTATTAGGAACTTTATTGTTTTTAAAATGTGTGTCTGTGCGAACTACTTAAAATATGAACAAGTATGCAGCATAATCTCACTTTTATTCAGGAAGAAGAGGACGTTTGTGACTGTGACTCTGGGCTCACTTGGCAGAAACACCCTCTGACTCTCCACCCCCATCGCAAAATTTAATGCCTGTGAAAAGGGTAGGTGGACACAGTGTTATATAGAACATAGTCCAGAGAGCACGATTGAAAATGAAAACTAGATATAGTATATGGTATAAACTATGCACCAAAAAGTGTGATATAAGATGAAGCGAGGCGTGAAATATAATATGCAATACATTGTGCGCAATGACAGATTGATTGGAGAGCGCAAGTTAGCACAGGCACTAGCGCGTGCTATGCGATATGCGCCGTGGAATGTAATATGCACAGGGCAGTGTTGTGTAACCTAACTAGTCTCTAAAGTTGTAATATAAAATATGTGCTGGGAAGTGTAACGTTGCATATGCACTGTGACAAAGATATGGATCCCAGATTGTAATATGTATGGCATAGCGCTGTGCATTATATTATAGGCATCGAGGAAGGCACGTTAGATGGGGCAATATAACCCGTCCGAAGGCAAGTGTGGCATTACATATTCACAGGGTGGTGTTACAGTGCACATGGGCTAGAGAGTGTCATAGCATACGCACTAGCTGGTGGAATACAACACAGAGGTGTGTGGCACTCGGCGGGCACTGGTGGGTGTAACACAGCATTGGGCTCAGCCAGGAGCGTGCTGTGACTCTCATGTGAGGTTCGTCTCCTTTCCAGAGAGAAAAATAAAAAGTATTACACATCCGGCGGTGGATGTGTTTTATTAACCGTGAGGGGGGTTTCTTGCATAGTTTTGGTCGAATTTTTATCGAATCCCCTTTGAATGGCTTGGTGTGCGTGTATTTAATGTGCCCGTCAATAGCTACCCATGTTTGTATAAATAAACGACAAGGGTGTCTACTTGGAGAGTACCCACCGGCGGGGGCGCCGGGATTAGGCACGGTAGGGCGTCAGACACGTCAGAGCTTCACTAGCGGTGTAAATACATTCCACGTGGATTCATTGTATGCATAGTCGCCTTTTAATGAATATCAGGCAAATCGTCATGGTGATAGGTACATACAGTTTGTCCAGCATGTCCTAGGTGTTTCTATAAATATATATATTTTTAAAATAATAAAAAATAAAGGCCGGCCCCGGGGGATGGGGTCCCTGGGGCCATAAGTGGCCTGAGGAGGGGGGCAACGCAGCCCCCTCCTAAAGAATTAAAATAAAAAAAGGCCATGACCAGGGGGTTGGGGTCCCCGGGGCCGATTAAGGACTTGAGGGGGGTCACGCGGCCCCCTTCCAAATTAGTGTGGTGGTGTATGTATAACTGTATATGCAAGTAAATGGATGTTTGATTCTTTATTAGCATGAGTGACTATGTGTGTGAGTAACTCTATGGATGAGTGGAGTTGTGTAACAGGATGTATAGGTGTATGAGTACATATGATGAGTGAGTACATGTATGAGTGACTGTATAGGACTGTTGGTGAATGAGTGGATGTGTATGTGGATCTCTGAATTACTGAATAGGTGTTTGTAACTGGTATTGGTATGTCCATTGTTTTAAAATGTTAGTTTCTATTTTTGAATGTGTGTATCAAAGGTTATATTAGGGTGAGAGGAGGTCTGCCACTCTATCACAAGGATGATGCATCATTGATGTCATTTGAGATGTCATCAGTGATGTCATGAGTGATGTCACTGACCATGTCATGAGTGATGTAATATGTGACGTCATCAGCAGTGCATTGCGGGCGCGCGAGTTATAGTTAGCTGAACTAACTATAACGGGGGAATTTCAATGGTTTTGTACGAGTGAAAAGTCCAGCTATAACGCCCCTGAAACCTATGGTTTATTCAGTGAATTTCTAAGGTTTTTTAAATGCTAATTCCTAACTATAACATGCCTGAAACCTATGGTTTTTTCAGTGAATTTCAAAGGTTTTTTAAATGCTAAATTCTAACTATGCCTACAGAGATAGGACATGTGAAGAAAGAAAAAAAATGCACAGAAAGAAAAAAAGAAATGCAGAAAGAAGCAACAGAAGTCCTCAAAGACGAAGAAAAGTGCAGAAAGAAGGATAACGTGCAGAAAGAACAAACAGAAGAGCAGGTACTCTGGTGATAACTGAGTCTGACTAACCAGTTCTAGAGCCAGTGCTATATTAAGACACTTAGAATACAGTGAAAATACCTACATACACTAGGGAACACTATGCGTTAGGGTCCCCCTGTGATTAGCATGACCTCCTCTGTAAGCCCCTAGTATATAATAAGGCAGGGGCATTAAAACCACCTGTTAAAATGCGCCACGGAGCGTGTTTGCACACATCACCTCAGGCCCCGTCCCCTCCCTTACCCACTGTGTAAACACGCCCTGTGGCCATTTTAAGTTGGGAGATTAAGACCCCTTGAATCCTGAGGGTCCCTAGGGTCCAACTAGCCCACTAGGTACCTCCAGTAAGTGCCACAGAGCTGCGTTGCAGAGAGGTGTAAAAAGTGTCACGGCCTGGACCACCTCTCTGCAATGCAGCTCAGTGGCGCTTACTGGAAGCACTTGGTGGGCTAGTTAGCCCCCAGAAGCCCTCAAGACTGAAGGGGAATTATATCCCTAACTTAAAACGTGCCATAGGGCGTGTTTGCACACGTCACCTCAGGCCCTGTCCCCTCCCTTTCCCACTGGGTAAACACACCCTGTGGCCATTTTAAGTTGGGAGATTAAGTCCCCTTCAATCCTGAGGGTCCCTAGGGGCAAAATAGCCCACTAGGTACGTCCAGTAAGCGCCATTGCAGAGAGGTGTACAAATGGGCGTGGCCTCAGAACACCTGTCTGCAACGCAGCTCCCTGGCGCATACTGGAGATACCTGTTGGGCTAGTTGGCCCTCAGGGACCCTCAGAATTGATAGGGAATTAATTCCCCAACTTACAACTGGCCAGGGGGCGCGTTTGCAGAGTGCTGCAAGGAGGGGGCATGGCCACCAGCGTGATGCCGGTCTTTTATTTATTTTATTTTTTTAAGAAGGCGGGCTGTGTGGCCCCCCTCCTTTTTCTAATTTATTGGCCCTGGGGACCCCATCCCCCAGGGCCTGCCTCCTAATTTTTTTTGGGGAAAAAAAAAACATATGGAAGAGGGCCGCGTGGCCCCCTTCTCAAGGCCTTAATCGGCTCCAGGGACCCCAACCCCCGGGGCCTGGCCTTTTTAAAAAAAAAATCTTTAGGAGGGGGGCTGCGTTGCCCCCCTCCTCAGGCCACTTATGGCCCCGGGGACCCCATCCCCCGGGGCCAGCCATTGATTTTTTTTGTTTTATTAATATATTTATAGAAACACCTAGGATATGCTGGACAAACCGTACGTACCGATCACCATGACGATTTGCGTGATATTCATTAAAAGGTGACTATGCATACAATGAATCCACGTGGAATGTATTTACACCGCTAGTGAAGCTCTGATGTGTCTGACGCCCTACCGTGCCTAATCCTGGTGCCCCCGCCAGTGGGTACTCTCCAAGTAGACACCCTTGTCATTTATTTATACAAAAACATAGATAGCTATTGACGGGCACATTTAATACACACGCACACCAAGCCATTCAAAGGGGATTCGACAAAAATTCGACCAAAGCTATGCAAGAAACCCCCCTCACGGTTAATAAAACACACATAGACCACCGTATGTGTAATACTTGTTATTTTACTCTCTGGAAAGGTGACGAACCTCACTTGAAAGTCACAGCGCACTCCTGGCTGAGCCCAATGCTGTGATACACCCACCAGTGCCCGCCGAGTGCCACACACCTCTGTGTTGTATTCCACCAGCTAGTGCGTATGCTATGACACTCTCTAGCCCATGTGCACTGTAACACCACCCCGTGAATATGTCAAGCCACACTTGCCTTCGCACGGGTTATATTGCCCCATCTAACGTGCCTTCCTCGATGCCTATGTTATAACGCACAGCGCTATGCCATACATATTACAATCTGGGATGCATATCTTCGTCACAGTGCATATGCAACGTTACACTCCCCAGCACATATTTTAAATGACAACTTTAGAGACTAGTTAGGTTACACAACACTGCCCTGTGCATATTACACTCCACGGTGCATATCGCATAGCACGCGCTAGTGCCTGTGCTATCTCGCGCGCTCCAATGATTTTGTCATTGCGCACAATGTATTGCATATTATATTTCATGCCCCGGTTCAATTTATATCACAATCTTTGGTGCATAGTTTATACCATATACTATATCTAGTTTTCATTTTCAATCGTGCTCTCAGGACTATGTTCTATATAACACTGCATCCACCTACCCTTTTCACGGTCATTACTTTTTGCGATGGGGGTGGAGGGTCAGGGGGTGTTTCTGCAAAGTGAGCCCAGAGTCACAGTCACACATGTCCTCTTCTTCCTGAATAAAAGTGAGATTATGATGCATACTTGTTCATATTTTAAGTAGTTCGCACAGACACACATTTTAAAAACAATAAAATTCCTAATACCCACCTTCTCTGAACAGTTAGCTTGCTGCCCCATCCCCCTACTCCCTATCCTCTGTTGTCTGAATCCATGGACTAGCCTCCTCCCTCCTGCCATGCATGGTCTGATGTGCTGCCACTGCCCTCCATTTAGCATGATGTACCAGTCCACTCCTCCTGCCCTCCATTGCCTAATTCTATGGTCCATCATTGACCTCCTGCTTAGCCTCTGTGCTTAGCTTGCTGCCCCTATTCTCCTTCCCCCTGCCCCCCGATGTCTTTGTGCATGCCCCTGCTCTATCCTTTTTGCCCACCATGTTCCATGGACCTGTCACTCCTATTTACTCTGAGTGTTCTGTTGAGCTGCCACTCCCGTCCCACCTGCCTAGCATTGTCAGATGACTGTAACCTGTCCCTGCCACCTCCACCTCCACCCTGCCTGTCCACATGCCATGCCCCTATCCCATTCCTCCTGTCCTCCATGGTCCATTTTACTGCCACACCCTTCTGCCCTCCCTGGTCTGTTGTGCTGCAACTGCTCCTCCTGCTTGCCCCATGCGGTCTGTTGTGAGGCCCCTTCCCCTGAACTCTCTTGTCTGTGCCCAGGTCATGACCCACACTTCTATCCTCCATGGTCCTTTGTGCATGCCCCTGCACCCCCTTCTTGCCCATCATAGCCATTGTGCTGCCACTAACCCTCCCGCTTGCCATGCATGGTCTTCTGTGCTGCCATGGCCCCTCCCACCTTCCCTGTGTGGTCAGCTAGCTGCCCCTGACACCCTCCCACCTTCCCTCCGTGGTCTGTGTGTAAGCCATCATAGTCTCACTGTTGCTCTCCATGGTGTGTCTTGTTTCTAGTGCCCATCCTGCCTGACCTCCATGGTCATCTTGCTGCTCCTGACCTGCCCCCTTGCCCCCAGCCCTCTGTTTCCATGTGCAGACCCCTATTCCCTCCCTCCTGGCTTGTCTGTTCCATTGTAATGCCACTGATCCGTCCCTCCTGCCCTTTATGGTCTGTTATGCAGCAGCTTTCTCTCCTGTCTGTCCATTATGGTCAGCTAGCTACCATTGCCTCTTTCCCCTCTGTTCTCTGTTGTCCGTGTGCATGGTCCTGTCACCTCCCTATTGCTTTCTATGGATTGTTGTGCTGCACTCCTGTCCCGCATGCCCTGTGTGGTGTATTGTGCTTCTGCAAATCCTGATGCCTGTCCTGTAGGGTCAGTTTGGTGCACCTCTCCATGTCCCTCCTGTCCTCTGTTATCCGAGTCCATGTTCCTACCCCAATTCCTCCTGCCTACCATCATCCAATTGACCATACTTGCAAACATTTTGAACTTGGTAAGAAGGAGATTTTGAAATAAAACTGGGGTATTGATTTTCCCCTTTTAGTTACAATTGAAAAAGAGGAGATTATAGACAGGAGACCGATCAAATAAAGCCCATTTGAGCTTAAAAACATTGGATGTTTCCTGGCTGAATTGGGTCTGTTGGCATGTATGGTTGTACACCACTGCCTCTTCCTTCTGCCCACAATGGTCTATTATATTGATACAGCCTCTCTTGCCAGTCCTGTGTTGTTGGTTTGTTGCCCCTGCCCCCCTTTCAACTGCCCTCCATAGTCTGTCGTGCTGCCACTGCCCTTCCTGCCTGCCCAGTGTGGTCAAATTGTTGCCTCTGCACTGTCCTACCTGCCTTCAATTTTCAGAGTCCGTGCCCCTGGCCTCTGCCTCTCAACAGTATCCCAATGAAAAACTAGATTGCTAACATTCTATATTTATTACAAAAGTGTGGAACGCCTGACGTCATCTTGATGTAATCAAAACTGTAATACCTAAATCATTTCCTTTAGAAATTACTTATATGAGAGGTTCTTATTTGCATCAAAACTATGGTTAGTGCTCTAAAAAACTAAAATGAGGACATATTTTCTGAGTTTTCAAATAGCGACAAAGAACTTTTACATTATTTGTAATCTTTATGTTTTTTTATCCAGTAGACCACTTGATTAAATGTTGCACCTAGGGGAGAGTATGCGGTGTTACTTCCAGAGCTGCAGACTTTGCAACTGGGGAACCAGGTTGGAGTTTCTGCTTCAGCTCAACATTCTGTGATTCTGGTCAAATCACTTAATCTCCCCATGTCTACAACCCAAATGAATTTGATCTTGTGTGATGTAACCAATGTTCATGTAAGGCACTCCAATACCTGACAAGTCTGCACTATATAAAACTGCAAATACACAAGAAATAAGTGTTTTGCACACTTCTGTCATTGGGCTACATGTGGGCTACATCTGGGTGATATTTGTGCTGCATTTGGGCTCTTTTGTCTCTGGTGGCCATCTTGGGAGATTTATTTGTTATAAAGTTTCCTAATGTAAGACCTGGGGTCTCCAGGCCCTAAGGGGGTAACGTGACACGAGCGGCTGGGCACCCAAAGGCCTATGTGTTAAGCGACCATACAACACACACATCCTCTGAAGCAGTAAACGCACACAATAATGGACGCCACACAGTAAGGTGAATGCAAATTAATCAGATTTATCTAATCAAAGGAGCACACACGGGAATCTTGTAGGGCAATGTATCTTAACTTGTACACTTTAACATTTGCATTACAGCATCTCATTACGGTTACCTCAGCAATCCCTGCAGTATGAACTTCCCTAGTGCTGCGGGCCGGGGCCTGCACACGTGGCGCTACTGGTGTCTACGAAGAAACAAAGGCACATGAGCATAACTTGAGGTTGAATAATGTTTGCCTAGTACCATGAGCACTTCCAAGCCTACCCTGAGGATAAAGCGTTATTGGCACACGGAGCGTACTGCCCTGCTGGACACCCTTTAGAGATGAGGCGCCGCTCATACACGGAGCGCCTGGCACTTGGGACCTCAACTGGAGAATGGAGCGCTTGAGACCACAATCTGAGGTTACACGCTATTTGGACTTAGCCCGCTCTGTGCACTTGTGAATGTATCATGTGGGGTCAGCGCTCCTTAGACATAGAACGCATTGAGTACGGGTGCATACAAATGACAGATCAGCGTTACTGCAACCTAGAACGCATTGAGCACTGGCGAATGCAAATGGATGATCAGCGCTACTTAGACATAGAACGCATTGAGCACTGGTGAATACAAAGGAATGATCAGCGCTACTTAGACATAGAACGCATTGAGCACTGGTAAATACAATTGAATGATCAGCGCTACTCCAACATAGAACGCATTGACCACTGTTGAATACAAAGGAATGATCAGCGCTACTTAGACATAGAACGCATTGAGCACTGGTAAATACAAAGAAATGATCAGCGCTACTTAGACCTAGAACGCGTTGAGCACTGGTAAATACAATTGAATGATCAGCGCTACTCCAACATAGAACGCATTGAGCACTGTTGAATACAAAGGAATGATCAGCGCTACTTAGGCATAGAACGCATTGAGCACTGGTGAGTCCTGCGAACGGCAGTCCCCAGGAGAGGGTAATCCCACGGAGGGGAGACTCAACAATACGGAGGGAAATCCCACGGAGGGGGGAAAGTCACAGTCTCTGCATGTGGTGTCGCTCCCACTTGGCAGGGGGCGCACCGGGCCTTCCCACGAGTCCCGGGGAGCAGGGAGGGGGCGAGTCTCAGGCCGCCACATGGCCGCACTACCTCCCAGTCCCCGGGGGTTACCTTGGTCTCGTCGCTCGGTTCCGCTCCGGGCCCTTCGTCAGACGTGCGCAACGGCGCGGGACACTCACGGACACTCGCTCCTTCTCCGCACGCTGCGATGGCAGTGGCGGGGCCCCAGGCTTCTCCGCAGGCCCCGACTTGGCGCTGACACGTCCCTGAGGCCTACGGGCCGCGGCGGTGATCGCTTTGCGGGTCCTCGCACCAGGGGGGGTCACAAATTAAGCGGAAGCTCGGCCAGCTCCGCGCTCGACAGCAGATCCGCGCAGGGGGTCCCAGGCCAGGTCTGGCAGCGCAGGAGACACAGCGCCAGTACCTGGTTGATCCCCAGCAGTCAGGCAATCAGTCGTTTCATGAAGTTGCAATATTCAGCTTTGGCATGAAGTTTCAGGATTCCGCTTCTGCAGTTTCAGTATTCAGTCTTTGCGGCGCAGATGATACTGGCGCCCTTGTGGTTCTGTTCCTTGGGGGGTAGGGGATGAGTTGGCGACTAGGTCCTTCCTAGTAAGGCTGGGCAGAGGTTCCCTGGGTCCTCCTACTGCTGGGCAAGATCAGTGGGTTTCACAGGATCACTCACTCACTTAAGAGGCAGCACCTAAGCCCTGTCACTCTCAGAGGCATATGTCCCTGGCTAAGCCCTACTGCCTAAAACTCCTGCATGGATTCTCCAGCTCTGCTTCACCCCAACTGGCCAACTGACTGGAAAAAGTTCCCTCCCTCACTTAAGTAGCCCTAGGTCAGGTGACCTCTAGCCAAGGCGGCAAAAGTAAAAACCACACCTCCCTTCTCGAAGGTTCCAGCACATTCCAGGAGCTTCCCCATTCTACCTATGGGACAAAAAAGGCGGGCTGGTGTTGTAACATTGTTGTGGGGTCCCAGCCAGCTCCTGGCAGCTAGGGTGCTACTAATAAAGACCACTTTGCAGTAGCAGGGGCCTGTGGCAGCCATCTTGGGAGAAGGGAGCACCTGCACCTTAACACTGATTGGCAATGAAAAGGCGCCCGGAGACCTAGTCCAACATAAAAATGAGGGTGGTGAGGTTCTGTAGCAATCCGAACCTGTGAATTCGGTATCATAGTACTGACACGATTTTGGTACCAATGAACCGCAAATGATCCATTGTATACGTGACAGTGTTTTCGCTGCGCAACCAACATGAATTCACTGTGAAATAGGGCATTCTGTTGTAAAGTCATGGCATCCATTTTAGTTACGGCATCCATCTTGTTTCTTGCCCTCACATAGTCAATGAACGGACGATGACCCCGGCAAGATCACCTTGTTAAGGACACGTAAGCTCGAGCCCGAGAAAGGCTGACGCTACATGACTCGGCAGAATCAAGCTGCCTCCCCCGCCTGAGGCCAGTCCTGCTATACTGGTTCTCGTGTCCGTTGTCCTGACTGAAAGGCCAAATACGGTTGCCCTGCCCGTTTATGATCCATAAACAGCTTTTATCCTACCTTTCAATCCTTTGCACCTGGCACTATTCCTTTCCTTCTGGGCTTTTACAATGGGGAGGTTACGATTTTTATGATGGGGAGGATCGGGCGGAGAATGGAGAACTGTCAAAGAAACCTGATCGAATACCGAAGACCTACAACTAATCATTGTTTGATATTTATTTATTGTCTGTTTTGGGATACCAGGCTGAGCATGAGAAATATTTGTGCAATGTTGCCCCGAGACATTTTTCTTGTATTTAAGGAACGACCCATTTGTTACAAATTGAACAGTCTCGTAGATTCTGCCTCTGTGTGGTTCCTATGATCTCTGTGTCCCTGCAGTAAATAAACCTTGGTCTTTGACGCCGCCATCGAGAAGCCCGTGTCTCTGTTTATTTGTGCACCGAGACAGGTGGAACTCAGGGGTCTTCGGGTGTTGTTTCCCTGACACCTCTGGACTCTAAAAGTCCAGAACCTCAAATTGGCGCCCAACGTGGGGCGACGTCATCCGGTACCGGTCCAAAGCCTGAAAAGTTCGAGAAGTTTCGTGTGAAGATTCCGGAGGGAGGTACCCCGCTTCATCGATCCCTGCATGTCGTAAAAGTGGCCCGACGATCTCTTCCACGAGGGTTCCCGTTCCTAGACGGCTACAGAGGACCGCTGCCTTGACTGTCGCCCTGTCTTGGACCCGAGGTGCAGACCTTAGTACGGCGAGACGTAGACGGGTTCTCCTTGGTGACGTCTTCCACATTTCAGTTAAGTACTAATTGGGTAGTGCTCAGTCTGGTCATTTGGATACGTTTGTTTTTGGATTTGTAGATTATCATTGGTTGCTCTTGTTAGGATAATCTTTGTATTTGGTATTAGTTCGTTCTTTGGTAGGCCTAAGTCCTCTGCGCATTTTGGTTGGAATTTGTCTTTATAATCATGATTAAGGGTAAAAATTGTTTCTTGTCCTTATTACGTTGCAACGGGGATTCCCGGTTGGAGGAATCGTGTTCGGTTCCTCCGATTGGAACTCCTACATATGAGCTCTATTGTAAACATGGTGTGGGTCCTATTACGTATAATGAAGTATGGGTCCGTTATACTAAGAAAGATGGCGTCCTTAGTTGGCCACCGCATGGTAGTTTCGAAAGTGAAATTCTAGATAATTTAGAAATGAAGTTGTTCAAGAGAAAAGCCCGGCCGGCAATGTTTGATTCTTTTCGCGTATGGCGCAAAGAAGCCAAACAGAGAGAAATTAGGAAAACAAAGAAAGAACAGAAAGAGAAAGGGTTGACCTTAATGGAGTCTGCTAGGCAGCTACATGTCAACGAAACCGAAAAAGCAATAGAAATAGCAAATAGAAAGCATAATTTGGCGATCGATAAATGCTACCCTGTCTTGCCATCTTGTCCTGCTAAGCTGATAGAGGACCTTGAAAAGGATCCTCTGTTGTCTTATCTGTTGAGTTCACCTCCACCGTATGCACAGGGTATTGCAGCACTACAGTTACTACCTGTTGTACAGCCAGCTGCTGGTCAGCCTGAAATAGGTGCTCCACTTCCTTTGAATCCAGCTCCTGTCTTCCCCGTGATCAATAATCCTACGGCACCCCCTCTTCCTGGGTCGCCTATTCCGCCTTTGCCTATCGTTTCGCAAACTGCTTTAGCTACTACTCCCACCCTTACTATTTCATCTGCTCCAGCTGCCCTGTCCCCAAGCCCTACCATTCTGACTCCGCTTTCCGTTCGTCGGAAGATAACCGACTCTGTAACTAATATCTTGACTCCTCTCTACAGGTCTTTAATTGGGACCCCCGTTTCTGACTCTATACAGAGACGTAGTCAGCTTCCTGGTCCCGAGGAACGAGACACATTAGATTCGACAGCTCTTAGGTGGATGTCGAAAGCTGCGAAGTATGATGCACGAAGAGTGTTAGAGACATTTATGCAATGGAATGAACCGACTCAACGTTATGTTTTTGACGTGATGTGTTCTCTTGTGCGTGAAGAATGGGAAGATGATGACTTAGATACAGTTCCCTCTGATTTAATAAATATTCAGCAGAAATTTGCCACAGGAATGGTGATAGGTTCAGAAATAGGGAGAGCGATAGAATTGATTTTAGCTTATAGGGATGAGTCCCCCTTCAGGGCAACAAGAGATCCTGATGGTACACCAGTAGCTAGAAAAAGACGAGGTCAGTATCCGATGAGGGAAGTTCCGCCCATATGGCGTGATGCAGTTCAAGCTGATGCGGCTCGTGGTATTGTAGCTGCTCCGGCACAATTCCAGAGAGTGTGGATACATATCCCTTGGAAGCGAGCTGAAGTACTAGCGGTGAAGCAAGCATTACCAGATCCTCGTAAAAATCCCGCTGGTTATTACAAAGAATTAACGCAGACAGTCCAAGCGTGTATCATGAATTTGGCAGACATTGAAATGCTATTTGGTAATGAAGTGCCACAGCCTATATGGGCCAAGATTCGGCAAGAGAACCACCCAGTCGCCTTAGGAGGCGATTGGCCAGCTATTGTAGCGGCAGATGCACAGCAGATTGGCGGAGCTAAACCTGAACCCCTGATTGCTGACTTACCTGGCAGAATAATTAATCTGATGAAAACGCTGATGCCAGCATTGCGAGTAAATTGGGATAAACTATCAGCATGTAAGCAAAAGAAGGACGAAAGCGTCTCTGACTTTTTCACTAGATTTGAAGAGACTTTCGTAGATCACAGTGGGCAAGATATGAGTACCGAGGGAGGTCAGAGGTTGTTTGTTGATAAATTTGTGTTTAATTTATTACCTGAGCTTAGTAACAAGTTAAAAGATTCAGAAAGTGCATGGGCAGTGTCGACAACAGCACAGATACTTGCAACTGCACAGTATTACGAGAATAGAGAGAAAGAAGAGAAGGAAAAATCAGAAAAGAAAACGAAAGATTTAAAAACCAAAGTTCTGTTGCAGCAGGCATATCCGCCTCGTTCGAATCAGTCAGATTCACAGCAGCGACCTCAGTTTCAACCGCAGCCACAATTCCAGCAGGGGGCGACCCAAAGATTTAATTATAATTTTCCTCGACAACAGTTAGCATGGAATCAGTGTGCCTATTGTAAAAAGGAGGGTCATTATAAGAATGAGTGTCCAGTACTACACCCTCAAACTAGTGGTATCCCAGCTCAGAGAAGAAATGTTGTATTTACGCAAGCTCCTAGAGGTGGAGGGCGTGGTACGATGACACCACAGGCTGATCGCCAATCGAATTATTTCGACCAGCGAAATATACAACCGACGCAACCAGGTAGATCTCCACAGTATCATGTTGAGGATTACTACGATCATAATGAAGAGATTCATAGAAGCGAGCAATAGGACAGCCGTAGGCAGAGAGAGGGAGTAGTATCAGTTCCAGTTGATCAGAGTGGACCTTATGTCGCAGTAGCTACCTCAGGCGTGGTCGAACCGTTTCTGTTGGATACTGGTGCAGCAAAAAGTTCAATCATGCACGCAAAACTCCCTGGCGCACCTTTGTCCGGCTTAACGAACACTTCAGTAGGTTTCTCAGGCGCCCCTGTTCACAATCCTGTGTCTAGTCCTTTATCTATTTCTGTTGGGCCATGCGAGCTAGAAGCACCCCTCATCCTAACTACTGGTTGTAATGAGAATCTGCTTGGTTTAGACCTGTTGAAACGCCTGCATGCGACACTGTACTGTTCTCCTTCGGGAGTACAGCTCACATTAGGCAAAAGAGTCATCTCTCCGATGTACATGTCGATGGACCAGCTCCCACCGGAGCTGCGTTCTCTCCCTGATACTCTTTGGGCAACTGGTCCTAACGATGTAGGTCTATTGGAAATTCCGCCTTACGTGGTAAGTTTAAAAGCGAATGTTAAATTTCCACGAATCCCACAGTATCGAATTTCAAATGAGGGTGAACAGGCACTTTTACTGATTATAAAAGACTTGATACAGAAAGATGTGATTGAGGAAACTAGAGGAAATGTCTGTAATAGTCCTGTTCTGCCGATATTGAAACGCACTGATCCTTCCAAACCTCCAATCTACAGATTTGTGATTGACCTCAGAGAGGTTAACAAAATTGTGATCCCACAGTTTCCAGTGGTACCAGATATCACCGCATTACTGACGTTGATTCCTGCATCGGCATCATGGTTTACAGTAATTGACTTGAAAAATGCATTTTTCAGCATTCCAATAGCAGAAGAAAGTAGAGACATTTTTGGTTTCTCCTTAGGAGGACGCAGTTTTAGATTCAAACGCGCTCCACAAGGTTATTGTGAAAGTCCTTCAATTTACAGCCAAGCATTAAAAAGTCAACTAGACACTCTTGTACTTCCTCATGGTGTCGCTCTGATCCAATACGTAGACGATCTCCTACTAGCCGCTGATGACAAAGAAACTTGCAAAGCAGCTACAATTTCTTTATTACGTCATTTGTCAGACTTACATCACAAGGTGTCACCTTCTAAACTGCAATATTGTTGCCAAGAAGTGACTTACTTAGGTCATCTTTTGTCAAAGGAGGGAAGAAGGTTGACCCCAGAGAGAATCAAAGCAATCTCGCAGATGACTGTACCAAGCACACAGAGAGAAGTACGTGCATTTTTGGGTATTACGTCATACTGCAGGCAATGGATCCCAAATTTTTCTCTCATGGCGAAACCATTGGTAGCCCTGACTGGAAAAGGTGTTCCAAGCCCTTTGCCATGGTCTGATGAATGTCAACAGAGTTTCTCTGACTTACGTGATGCGCTGTGTTCAGCTCCTGTGTTGGGTACTCCTGACTACAGTAAGCCGTTTACGCTATATGTCCATGAAAGAGAAGGTTGTGCGTTGAGTGTATTAACGCAACAATTTGGCGACAAACAGCGGCCTTGTGCATATTTTTCATCCACGCTAGATCCGGTAGCCAGAGCATTGCCAAGTTGTTTGAGAGCCACAGCAGCAGCCGCAGTGTCTATTCGACAGTCTGCTGGACTAGTCATGAACAACATGTTAGTAGTCATGGTCCCACATGCTGTGGATACACTCATGAATCGAACGAAAACTCAGCACCTCACCAGTGCTAGATTATCAGGCTACGAGCTGACCCTTTTGGCAAGTCACATTCAGATCAAGCGATGCAACATATTGAATCCAGCAACGTTGTTGCCGATTGCCCAGGAGTCGAGTGATTCAGAGCCCCATGATTGTTGTTTCAGAACTGAGGAAGAGACAAAAGGTAGAATCGATTTAAAAGATACTCCGTTATCAGACCCAGACGGCACGTTATATGTCGATGGGTCCTGTTTCAAACTCCAGAATGGTGATGTGACGGCCGCGTATGCAGTTACAACTTTGAGTACGATTGTTGAGACCGCAAGAGTGAGTCAGAATTCTGCCCAAGCAGCAGAATTAATTGCATTGACAAGAGCTTGTGTTTTAGCTGAGGGAAAGAGAGTGAATGTGTTTACTGATAGCCAGTACGCCTTCGGCGTTGCACATAGTTTTGGACGTCTCTGGAAAGAAAGAGGTTTTCTCACGTCCCATGGAACTAAGATCCAACATGGGCAGTTAGTCAGCGATCTATTAGAATCTCTGACCCTACCGAATGAGGTTGCGATTATGAAGTGCAGTGCACATCGAAAGATTACAGATGATGTTGGCCGAGGGAATGCGCTTGCTGATGAGGTCGCTAAAGAAACGGCCAAGAACATGATGAGCCGAATGTACGCTGCAATGTCCGCAAGATGGATTGCTGAATCAGGGATGTGTGAGAATACGATTGACAGTGTGAAAGCAATCCAAAATGAGGCAACTGAAGATGAAAAGAATGGATGGAAGGAGAAAACGGGTAAAATGGATTCGAATGGATGTTGGGTTGACCTGTCTGAGCAGCAACGTTGGATGTTACCTGATGCGTATGTACTTGCAGTAGTCACGATGGCGCATGGAGCGGCGCACATTAGTTCGAAAGGGATCTGTAAAATGTTAGCTCCAGTTTGGAAGAATGATGGAATTGCAAAGTGTGCGGAAAGAGTGCTGAAAAACTGCATGGTATGCCTAATGCATAATCCTGGCAAGGGAACCCCAACCCCAAGTGGTCATTTTGCTCCCCCTTCTTGTCCCTTTGAAGTGATTCAGTTGGATTATATCCACATGGACAGGTGCAACAACCTTAAGTATGTCCTAGTGGTAGTATGTGCCTTTTCAAGATGGATTGAAGCATACCCATTAAAGGATAACACTGCCATGTCCACTGCCAAAATCCTCCTCAAAGAATACTTCCCTAGGTATGGTATGCCACGGATTGTTTGGTCAGACAACGGAAGTGAGTTTGTAGGGAAAGTTATGAAGAGTGTGTGTGCAGGTCTAGGAATTGTACAAAAATTCCACAGTGCGAATCATCCACAGTCAGCAGGTTTGGTGGAAGGGTACAATGGCACCCTGAAGCTGAAACTTGCGAAAATTCAAGCTTCCACTGGTCTCTCTTGGCCAGACGCACTGCCTTTAGCTTTACTGTCCACCAGAGCGACTGTACACTCTCGAGTAGGGCTTAGCCCATATGAGATTGTGTTCGGCCGCCCTGCTAATGTTTGGGGAGTCCCTAGACCAAAGGAATTTAGACAAATAGAATACCCAATGTTGATTGATTACCTTTATGATCTGACTGCTAAACTGAGCCTTATTCATCAACAGGTATTCGAATCCTTGCCTAAACTGCCGGAGAGTCCAGGTCACACATTGAAGCCCGGGGACCAGGTCGTGGTGCGGAACTTCGAACGCACCCGAAACCTCCAACCGAGATTCGTGGGCCCATTCCAGGTCCTTCTTGCAACCAGAACTGCAGTGCGCCTGGCCGGCAGGAAAAACTGGGTGCACGCCAGTCACACAAAGCGTGTCCCTCTTCCACTTCCCTATGACAACTGGGTTAGACAAGGAATTGGTGTATCCGAGACAGAACCTGTTCCTAGACACATCCTTTTTAGTGATGCAGAGTATCTAACGGACCATCCACGAACTGAAACGCAGAACTTTGACACTTCAGCAGAAACCGTTCCGTTGAACTCTGAACCAAGTATTACACAAAGTGAACATTTGTCATCTGTGAAGTCGAACATTTCTGCACCTGTGGACCAGCTATTTCAAGACCAAACTAGACCTGGAAAGTACAGATACAATCTTCGCTCTCATGTGATGAACTGATGACCTTGCATTACTACATTTTTGTTTGGAAACTGTAAAACCGTTTTGATTGCATTGCATCCCGTACTGTCAGGAAGTTTGCCTGTTTTTTTTTAAATTTTTTTTTGCTACCCTCTTACCTTGCCATCTGGGTTACCGTAGGGTCGTAACGTGTGCCTTGTTTTAATTTACAGGGAATCAGACATTAGGTCGGTTTCTTCTGTTTGCCTTGGGAACTCCCAAGATAGACAGAGGTAAGTTTTTAACAGGTACAAACCATCCGTTGCGAACGGTTGTAGAAGATGGAGCTTCCTGAATTACGACGGGTTAAAGTCATAAATGAGCACAAGACAAAATTATATGACATACTGTATAGTAAATGTTTCCTAATGCAATGTGCCCTGACACTTCTGATTGTTTTCATAACTCTGGTAGGCGGAATTATTTTTGGTATTCAATTGATCTTTGCACCTGTTACGTCTACAGTATCTCCCCATATTTCTGTTTCCCCAACTATTGGTACTATTCATTCTTTTCACCCTTTTCCCGCTCACGAACAAGCTCGACGCTCTGAGTTTATAAATAACACTTTCATTCAGCTCTTGCACCAACATCAACTAGTGGTTAACACAACAAACTGCTGGGTGTGTGGTCTGATACCACATACAATGGACAAGGGCATCCCTTATTTGGTTTTGCCTTTCAGTTACAATGGATCATTCTGGGCATTTCAGACCATGTTCGCCTATGCTCTAGAAACCTACCCTCCACGACCTCCGCGTTCCACCCGGTATAACTCTGCTAATAGAGCCTTGGTAAAAGGAATCGCTGACATGGTAAGAGATGTCAATAATACTCCGTACATTCCCAAGGACGAGCTGCGAGTTTACATGGGGTGGAACATTACAGAATATGGCATTACTCTGGGCGAGAACAAACGTAAGAGCTCAACTCCAATCTGGGTCGTACCTCACCAAGGTCAGGTCTGTTTGCAAGGAAATGGGAGGAATCCGAAAGCTCGACTGGGGAAGAGTGACTGTATTGAAACATACGTGTTCCCGTCACAATCTTCCCCAGCATTCTTAGCCGCTAAGGGTACCTATTTTGTTTGTCAAGACAGAGCATATACATGGCTGCCCGCTGACTTCTCAGGCTCATGTTATATCGCTCGACTGTTACCTCCGACATACACTGCTGCACCGGACTATCACAAAACGAGAGTTGTGAGAGGTGTATTCAACAAAGAAGATACTGCTGGCCAAGAAGCAGGAGACTTTTTCAAAGGTTACCTTCCGTTCTGGGGGCCTATGGTCAACAGTAGAAACCTCCGTCAACTAACACGAGTAGTTGAATCCACCATCACCGAAACTGCGGGTGCCCTTAGTAACCTAACGGCTGAGCTTCAAGCGGATCGCCTCATGACATTACAGAACCGTATGGTTCTTGATGTGTTGCTTGCAGATCGAGGTGGGGTATGCAAAATGATCCAATCAAGTTGCTGCGTTTTTATCCCAGATAATGCGCCAACAGTATACAAGGCCATCTCTAAGTTACACAAAATCTCCGACTCCATTCATGTAGAAGAAGGTGACTGGTCACTTATGGGATGGTTCTGGAATCTGTTATCTGCATGGGGGTGGAAGGTTCTAATGGTCATTGGTGTTGCGTTGGTATTTCTATTCTCATGCTGTCTTATCATTCAGTGTGGCCCTGCCTTATGTAGCATTTGTGTTTCATCATGCGCAAGAAGACCACCTGTTTTCAGAGATACGCCGCGGGATAGAGTAATGCTACAACAACATATCAGTGACCTGATGAATATAGAACTGGACTCTGACATGGAGTGAGTTATTGCCTATGTAAGGGCAAAAGGACGGTCTGAGGTTCTGTAGCAATCCGAACCTGTGAATTCGGTATCATAGTACTGACACGATTTTGGTACCAATGAACCGCAAATGATCCATTGTATACGTGACAGTGTTTTCGCTGCGCAACCAACATGAATTCACTGTGAAATAGGGCATTCTGTTGTAAAGTCATGGCATCCATTTTAGTTACGGCATCCATCTTGTTTCTTGCCCTCACATAGTCAATGAACGGACGATGACCCCGGCAAGATCACCTTGTTAAGGACACGTAAGCTCGAGCCCGAGAAAGGCTGACGCTACATGACTCGGCAGAATCAAGCTGCCTCCCCCGCCTGAGGCCAGTCCTGCTATACTGGTTCTCGTGTCCGTTGTCCTGACTGAAAGGCCAAAGACGGTTGCCCTGCCCGTTTATGATCCATAAACAGCTTTTATCCTACCTTTCAATCCTTTGCACCTGGCACTATTCCTTTCCTTCTGGGCTTTTACAATGGGGAGGTTACGATTTTTATGATGGGGAGGATCGGGCGGAGAATGGAGAACTGTCAAAGAAACCTGATCGAATACCGAAGACCTACAACTAATCATTGTTTGATATTTATTTATTGTCTGTTTTGGGATACCAGGCTGAGCATGAGAAATATTTGTGCAATGTTGCCCCGAGACATTTTTCTTGTATTTAAGGAACGACCCATTTGTTACAAATTGAACAGTCTCGTAGATTCTGCCTCTGTGTGGTTCCTATGATCTCTGTGTCCCTGCAGTAAATAAACCTTGGTCTTTGACGCCGCCATCGAGAAGCCCGTGTCTCTGTTTATTTGTGCACCGAGACAGGTGGAACTCAGGGGTCTTCGGGTGTTGTTTCCCTGACACCTCTGGACTCTAAAAGTCCAGAACCTCAGTGGAAAAAATGAGGCACGATCAAAAATAGATGGGGAGACCACCCTAGGGCTGACAGGTCTAACACTCATTTACTGCAGTCTCCTCAGTAGGAAATGCTTTTAGTTTTTTACTTTGATTCCATCAAGAAGGTATTCAGATATGTCGCACATTTGCCATAAATTCTGAATGTTAGCACACTAGTTGCTCATTAGATCACTGTAGTAAAGCTACTGCTCACCACGGAAGTCTGCTGCTGGTATTAAAAGTGCATGTTTCAGTCTGCATGTCAGATTTTTTTAATTAAATAGAAGAGGATTTGAGAAGTCACTCAAAATGTGCCCTATGTTTTCTTTCTTCAGCACTAATCATAATTTCTATTGCAAAATGTACCCCCTCGTTGTGTTCCTTTTTAAATTAAATGTTTTAAGTGTTACCAGTTTATTCCAATCAAGATGGCTTCAGGTGTGCCATACTTTTGTCATAAGTAAGACAGTAAGCGCTCTAGTTGTTCTTAAGAACACTCTGGGACATTCCTTCGTTGGGCTATACTTAGGATACATCTGGGTGATATTTGGGCTATATTTGGGCTCTTTTGTCTCTGGTGGCTATCTTGGGAGATTTATTTGTTATGAAGTTTCCTTATTTCCTCATTTCCTGCAGTCTCCTCAGTAGGAAATACGTTCCGTTTTTTACTTTGGTTCCATCAAGAAGGCATTCAGATGTGTCACACATTTGCCATAAATTCTGAATGTTAGCACTCTAGTTGCTCATTAGATCACTGTAGTAAAGCTACTTCTCACCAGGGAAGTCTGCTGCTGGTATTCAAAGTGCATGTTTCAGTCTGCATGTCAGAATGTTTTTATGAAATAGAAGAGGATTTTTAGAAGTCAAAATGTGCCCTAATTTTTCTTTCTGCAGCACTAATCATACTTTCTATGGCAAAATTAACCCTCTCATTTTGTTCCTTTGTAAATTAAATGTTTTAAGTGCTACCACTTTATTCCAATCAAGATGGCTTCAGGTGTGCCATACTTTTGTCATAAGTAAGACTGTTACCGCTCTAGTTGTTTGTTAGAACACTCTGGGACATTCTGTCATTGGGCTATTCTTGGGCTACATCTGGGTGATATTTGGGCTACATTTGGGCTCTTTTGTCTCTGGTGGCCATCTTGGGAGATTTATTTGTTATGAAGTTTCCTAATTTCCTCATTTTCTGCAGTCTCCTCAGTAGGAAATACTTTCAGTTTTTTACTTTGATTCCATCAAGAAGGCATTCAGATGTGTCACACATTTGCCATAGATTCTGAATGTTAGCACTCTAGTTGTTCATTAGATTACTGTAGTAAAGCTACTGCTCACCAGGGAAGTCTGCTGCTGGTATTCAAAGTGCATGTTTCAGTCTGCATGTCAGAATTTTGTTATGAAATAGAAGAGAATTTGAGAAGTCAAAATGTGCCCTAATTTTTCTTTCTGCAGCACTAATCATAATTTCTATGGAAAAATGAACTTCCTCATTTTTTTCCTGTGTAAATTAAATGTTTTAAGTGTTACCACTTTATTCCAATCAAGATGGCTTCAGGTGTGCCATACGTTTGTCATAAGTAAGACTGTTAGCGCTCTAGTTGTTCGTTAGAACACTCTGGGACATTCTGTCATTGGGCTATACTTGGGCTACATCTGGGTGATATTTGTGCTACATTTGGGCTCTTTTGTCTCTGGTGGCCATTTTGGGAGACTTATTTGTTATGAAGTTTCCTAATTTCCTCATTTACTAGTCTTCTCAGTAGGAAATACTTTCAGTTTTTTACTTTGATTCCATCAAGAAGGCATTCAGATGTGTCACACATTTGCCATACATTCAGAATGTTAGCACTCTAGGGGCCCAATTCACAGAACTAACTTAAGACAAAAGCCTAAACTTACTACCATTTTGTTATACACAGAAGGCACTTACTCATTTTGTTATTCACAGAAGGCACTTACTCATTTCGGTATTCACAGAAGTTAGGAGTCTTAACTTTAGGACTCCTAAATGCCTTCTGTGAATACCGAAAGCCCTAAAATTAGGATTTTTCTCAGTTTAGTAGTAGTATAGTTAGGACTCCTAACTTTAGGACTCCTAAATGCTTACTGTGAATACCGAAAGTCTTAAAATTAGGATTGTTCTCAATTTAGTAGTGGTAAAGTTAGGACTCCTAACTTTAGGACTCCTAAATACCTTCTGTGAATACCGAAAGCCTTAAAATTAGGATTTTTCTCAGTTTAGTAGTAGTATAGTTAGGACTCCTAACTTCTGTGAATACCGAAGTGAGTAAGTGTCTTCTGTGAATACCAAAATGAGTAAGTGCCTTCTGTGAATACGAAAATGGTAGTAAGTTTAGGATTTTGTCTTAAGTTAGTTCTGTGAATCGGGCCCTAGTTGCTCATTAGATCACTGTAGTAAAGCTACTGCTCACCAGGGAATTCTGCTGCTGGTTTTGAAAGTGCATGTTTCAGTCTGCATGTCAGAATTTTTTAATGAGATAGAAGAGGATTTGAGAAGTCACTCAAAATGTGCCCTATGTTTTCTTTCTTCAGCACTAATCCTAATTTCTATTGCAAAATGAACCCCTCGTTGTGTTCCTTTTTAAATTAAATGTTTTAAGTGTTACCAGTTTATTCCAATCAAGATGGCTTCAGGTGTGCCATACTTTTGTCATAAGTAAGACAGTAAGCGCTCTAGTTGTTCTTAAGAACACTCTGGGACATTCTGTCATTGGGCTATACTTGGGCTACATCTGGGTGATAATTGGGCTATATTTGGGCTCTTTTGTCTCTGGTGGCAATCTTGGGAGATTTATTTGTTATGAAGTTTCCTTATTTCCTCATTTCCTGCAGTCTCCTCAGTAGGAAATACTTTCCGTTTTTTACTTTGGTTCCATCAAGAAGGCATTCAGATGTGTCACACATTTTCCATAAATTCTGAATGTTAGCACTCTAGTTGCTCATTAGATCACTGTAGTAAAGCTACTTCTCACCAGGGAAGTCTGCTGCTGGTATTCAAAGTGCATGTTTCAGTCTGCATGTCAGAATGTTTTTATGCAATAGAAGAGGATTTGAGAAGTCAAAATGTGCCCTAATTTTTCTTTCTGCAGCACTAATCATACTTTCTATGGCAAAATGAACCCTCTCATTTTGTTCCTTTGTAAATTAAATGTTTTAAGTGCTACCACTTTATTCCAATTAAGATGGCTTCAGGTGTGCCATACTTTTGTCATAAGTAAGACTGTTACCGCTCTAGTTGTTTGTTAGAACACTCTGGGACATTCTGTCATTGGGCTATTCTTGGGCTACATCTGGGTGATATTTGGGCTACATTTGGGCTCTTTTGTCTCTGGTGGCCATCTTGGGAGATTTATTTGTTATGAAGTTTCCTAATTTCCTCATTTTCTGCAGTCTCCTCAGTAGGAAATACTTTCAGTTTTTTACTTTGATTCCATCAAGAAGGCATTCAGATGTGTCACACATTTGCCATAGATTCTGAATGTTAGCACTCTAGTTGTTCATTAGATTACTGTAGTAAAGCTACTGCTCACCAGGGAAGTCTGCTGCTGGTATTCAAAGTGCATGTTTCAGTCTGCATGTCAGAATTTTGTTATGAAATAGAAGAGAATTTGAGAAGTCAAAATGTGCCCTAATTTTTCTTTCTGCAGCACTAATCATAATTTCTATGGAAAAATGAACTTCCTCATTTTTTTCCTTTGTAAATTAAATGTTTTAAGTGTTATCACTTTATTCCAATCAAGATGGCTTCAGATGTGCCATACGTTTGTCATAAGTAAGACTGTTAGCGCTCTAGTTGTTCGTTAGAACACTCTGGGACATTCTGTCATTGGGCTATACTTGGGCTACATCTGGGTGATATTTGTGCTACATTTGGGCTCTTTTGTCTCTGGTGGCCATTTTGGGAGACTTATTTGTTATGAAGTTTCCTAATTTCCTCATTTACTAGTCTTCTCAGTAGGAAATACTTTCAGTTTTTTACTTTGATTCCATCAAGAAGGCATTCAGATGTGTCACACATTTGCCATACATTCAGAATGTTAGCACTCTAGGGGCCCGATTCACAGAACTAACTTAAGACAAAAGCCTAAACTTACTACCATTTTGTTATTCACAGAAGGCACTTACTCATTTCGGTATTCACAGAAGTTAGGAGTCTTAACTTTAGGACTCCTAAATGCCTTCTGTGAATACCGAAAGCCCTAAAATTAGGATTTTTCTCAGTTTAGTAGTAGTATAGTTAGGACTCCTAACTTTAGGACTCCTAAATGCTTACTGTGAATACCGAAAGTCTTAAAATTAGGATTGTTCTCAATTTAGTAGTGGTAAAGTTAGGACTCCTAACTTTAGGACTCCTAAATACCTTCTGTGAATACCGAAAGCCTTAAAATTAGGATTTTTCTCAGTTTAGTAGTAGTATAGTTAGGACTGCTAACTTCTGTGAATACCGAAGTGAGTAAGTGTCTTCTGTGAATACCAAAATGAGTAAGTGCCTTCTGTGAATACGAAAATGGTAGTAAGTTTAGGATTTTGTCTTAAATTAGTTCTGTGAATCGGGCCCTAGTTGCTCATTAGATCACTGTAGTAAAGCTACTGCTCACCAGGGAATTCTGCTGCTGGTTTTGAAAGTGCATGTTTCAGTCTGCATGTCAGAATTTTTTAATGAGATAGAAGAGGATTTGAGAAGTCACTCAAAATGTGCCCTATGTTTTCTTTCTTCAGCACTAATCCTAATTTCTATTGCAAAATGAACCCCTCGTTGTGTTCCTTTTTAAATTAAATGTTTTAAGTGTTACCAGTTTATTCCAATCAAGATGGCTTCAGGTGTGCCATACTTTTGTCATAAGTAAGACAGTAAGCGCTCTAGTTGTTCTTAAGAACACTCTGGGACATTCTGTCATTGGGCTATACTTGGGCTACATCTGGGTGATAATTGGGCTCTATTTGGGCTCTTTTGTCTCTGGTGGCTATCTTGGGAGATTTATTTGTTATGAAGTTTCCTTATTTCCTCATTTACTGCAGTCTCCTCAGTAGGAAATACTTTCAGTTTTTTACTTTGGTTCCATCAAGAAGGCATTCAGATGTGTCACATATTTTCCATAAATTCTGAATGTTAGCACTCTAGTTGCTCATTAGATCACTGTAGTAAAGCTACTGCTCACCAGGGAAGTCTGCTGCTGGTATTCAAAGTGCATGTTTCAGTCTGCATGTCAGAATTTTTTTATGAAATAGAAGAGGATTTGAGAAGTCAAAATGTGCCCTAATTTTTCTTTCTGCAGCACTAATCATACTTTCTATGGCAAAATGAACCCTCTCATTTTGTTCCTTTGAAAATTAAATGTTTTAAGTGTTACCACTTTATTCCAATCAAGATGGCTTCAGGTGTGCCATACTTTTATCATAAGTAAGACTGTTACCGCTCTAGTTGTTTGTTAGAACACTCTGGGACATTCTGTCATTGGGCTATACTTGGGCTACATCTGGGTGATATTTGGGCTACATTTGGGCTCTTTTGTCTCTGGTGGCCATCTTGGGAGATTTATTTGTTATGAAGTTTCCTAATTTCCTCATTTACTGCAGTCTCCTCAGTAGGAAATACTTTCAGTTTTTTACTTTGGTTCCATCAAGAAGGCATTCAGATGTGTCACACATTTGCCATAGATTCTGAATGTTAGCACTCTAGTTTTTCATTAGATCACTGTAGTAAAGCTACTGCTCACCAGGGAAGTCTGCTGCTGGTATTCAAAGTGCATGTTTCAGTCTGCATGTCAGAATTTTTTTATGAAATAGAGGAGGATTTGAGAAGTCAAAATGTGCCCTAATTTTTCTTTCTGCAGCACTAATCATAATTTCTATGGAAAAATGAACTTCCTCATTTTTTTCCTTTGTAAATTAAATGTTTTAATTGTTACCACTTTATTCCAATCAAGATGGCTTCAGGTGTGCCATACGTTTGTCATAAGTAAGACTGTTAGCGGTCTAGTTGTTCGTTAGAACACTCTGGGACATTCTGTCATTGGGCTATACTTGGGCTACATCTGGGTGATATTTGTGCTACATTTGGGCTCTTTTGTCTCTGGTGGCCATTTTGGGAGACTTATTTGTTATGAAGTTTCCTAAATTTCTCATTTACTACAGTCTTCTCAGTAGGAAATACTTTCAATTTTTTACTTTGATTCCATCAAGAAGGCATTCAGATGTGTCACACATTTGCCATACATTCAGAATGTTAGCACTCTAGGGGCCCGATTCATAGAACTAACTTAAGACAAAAGCCTAAACTTACTACCATTTTGGTATTCACAGAAGGCACTTACTCATTTTGGTATTCACAGAAGGCACTTACTCATTTCGGTATTCACAGAAGCTAGGAGTCTTAACTTTAGGACTCCTAAATGCCTTCTGTGAATACCGAAAGCCCTAAAATTAGGATTTTTCTCAGATTAGTAGTAGTATAGTTAGGACTCCTAACTTTAGGACTCCTAAATGCCTACTGTGAATACCGAAAGTATTAAAATTAGGATTGTTCTCTATTTAGTAGTGGTAAAGTTAGGACTCCTAACTTTAGGAGTCCTAAATACCTCTGTGAATATCGAAAGCCTTAAAATTAGGATTATTCTCAGTTTAGTAGTAGTATAGTTAGGACTCCTAACTTTAGGACTCCTAAATGCCTTCTGTTAATACCGAAAGTCTTAAAATTAGGATTTTTCTCAATTTAGTAGTAGTAAAGTTAGGACTCCTAACTTTAGGACTCCTAAATACCTTCTGTGAATAATGAAAGCCTTAAAATTAGGATTTTTCTCAGTTTAGTAGTAGTATAGTTAGGACTCCTAACTTTAGGACTCCTAAACTGAGAAAAATCCAAATTTTAAGACTTTTGGTATTCACAGAAGGCCTTTAGGAGTCCTAAAGTTAGGACTCCTAACTTCTGTGAATACCGAAGTGAGTAAGTGTCTTCTGTGAATACCAAAATGAGTAAGTGCCTTCTGGCCTTCTGTGAATACGAAAATGGTAGTAAGTTTAGGATTTTGTCTTAAGTTAGTTCTGTGAATCGGGCCCTAGTTGCTTATTAGATCACTGTAGTAAAGCTACTGCTCACCAGGGAATTCTGCTGCTGGTTTTGAAAGTGCATGTTTCAGTCTGCATGTCAGAATGTTTTAATGAAATAGAAGAGGATTTGAGAAGTCACTGAAAATGTGCCCTAATTTGTCTTTCTGCAGCAACAATCATACTTTCAATGGCAAAATGAACCCCCTCATTGTGTTCCTTTTTAAATTAAATGTTTTAAAAGAGTTCCAATCAAGATGGCTTCAGGTGTGCAATACGTTTGTCATAAGTAGGACTGTTAGCGCTCTAGTTGTTCTTTAGAACACTCTGGGAAGCTACAGTAGAACACAAAGGAATCAACTGACAGTCTCTGCCCTTGTTGGATGTACATGTTTTACTGAGAATGTCAGACTTCACTCTCACATGACTGAGAAAGATAATGTGGATTTACAGAAAATATGCTCTCAGTTTAGCTTATAGATCACCTTCCAAACCCCTGTGGGAAAAGCATTGGAAAATAGTTTTCTTTCAAACATGATTCATGATATCACAGCATAAGGCTTTTTCACATGGTAAAATCACCTTAGAACACACCACAATTCCTAAAATGAGTATGGTACCATCAACAAATGATTTATAATGTAACTAAAGTCTTAAAACCTTCTATTAACTGCAATGCTTTTTAATGAGGTGCTATCATGTATATTGGTCCCAAGATGGCTGCCAACACTTCTTGGATGAAGTACTGACAGCTAATCAGATCTCACGATGAGATGTGTGGTTAGGCTCCGCCCAGATATATCTATCTTTTTAACTCTAATTTTCTCAGGAACTACTGAACGTATTTACACCATTTAAGCAAAAGGCACGAGTCTGAACTGTGGACTACCTCTTTGCCAAATGTGGTATAATTCCGTTCAGCAGTTCGGGCTGTACCTGCGTCAACACGTCCTATGGGAAAATGCATGGGGAAAACGCGTTTTGGGACCCCCCTTTTTTCTCGGCCCCCGCTTGACGAATCACTGTGATTTTCAGGATAGGAGCGGACCGGAGCTGGACAAAAGTTTGGAAAATTTCGCGAAGATTCGTCAATCGGCGCCAACGTTATTCCAAATAGAATGTTGCGGATTTCCTATGGAAAATAGGTCCTAACTATAACTAGCTACAGGCTACTGCCAGTAGGTAATATATATACATTATCTACTGGCGGTCGCCAGTAGATAGTTATAGTTAGGACCGTGTTTCTATAGGAAATCCGCAACATTCTATTTGGAATAACTTTGGCGCCGGTTGACTAATCCTCGCAAAATTTTCAAAATAGGTGGGGCGCTCCGCTCCGCTCCTACCCTGAAAGTCTCGGGGGGATTCGTCAAGCGGGGGCTGAGAAAAAAGGGGGGTCCCAAAACACGTTTATCCCATGCAATTTTCCATAGGGACCTTTAGTCCAAGGTACAGCCTGAACGGCTGAACAGAATTACTTGAAGTTTGGCAGAGAGGTAGTCCTCAGCTCAGGGATGTGCCTTTTGCATATATGGTGTCAATCTGTTCAGTAGTTCCTGAGAAAATCAAAAGTAAAATCATATATATATATGGGCGGAGCCTAACGACACATCTCATCCTGAGATTTGATTGGCTGTCAGCACTTCATCCAAGAAGTGTTGGCAGCCATCTTGGGACCAATATACATGATAGCACCTCATTAAAAAGCATTGCAGTTAATAGAAGGTTTTAAGACTTTAGTTACATTAAAAATCATTTGTTGATGGTACCATACTCATTTTAGGAATTGTGGTATGTTCTAAGGTGATTTCACCATGTGAAAAAGCCTTCTGCTGGGATATCATGATTGAGAGAAAAATATTTTCTCATGCTTTTCCCACAGAGGTTTGGAAGGTGATCTATAAGCTAAACTGAGAGCTTATTTTCTGTAAATTCACATTATCTTTCTCAGTCATGTGAGAATGAAGTCTGACATTCTCAGTAAAACATGTACATCCAACAAGGGCAGAGACTGTCAGTTGATTCCTTTGTGTTCTACTGCAGCTTCCCAGAGTGTTCCAAAGAACAACTAGAGCGCTAACAGTTCTACTTATGATAAATGTATGGCACACCTGAAGCCATCTTGCTTGGATTAAAGTGGTAACTCTTAAAACATTTAATTTAAAAAGGAACAAAATGAGGGGGTTCATTTTTCCATAAAAAGTATGATTAGTGCTGCAGAAAGAAAAATTAGGGCACATTTTGAGTGACTTCTCAAATCCTCTTGTATTTCATTAAAACATTCTGACATGCAGACTGAAACATGCACTTTCAATACCTGCAGCAGTTTTCCCTGGTGACCACTAGCTCTACTACAGTGATCTAATGAGCAAAAAGAGTGCTAACATTCTGAATTTATGGCAAATGTGTGACACATCTGAATGCCTTCTTGATGGAATCAAAGTAAAAAACTGAAAGTATTTCCTACTGAGGAGACTGCAGTAAATGAGGAAATTAGGAAACTTCATAACAAATAAGTCTCCCAAGATGGCCACTAGAGACAAAAGAGCCCAAATGTAGCCCAAATATCACCAAGATGTAGCCCAAGTATAGCCCAATGACAGAATGTCCCAGAGTGTTCTTAAAAACAACTAGAGCGCTTACTGTCTTCATTATGACAAAAGTATGGCACACCTGAAGCCATCTTGATTGGAATAAACTGGTAACACTTAAAACATTTAATTTAAAAAGGAACACAATGAGGGGGTTCATTTTGCGATAGAAATTATGATTAATGCTGAAGGAAGAAAATGAGGGCACATTTTGAGTGACTTCTCAAATCCTCTTCTATTTCTTTAAAAAATTCTGACATGCAGACTGAAACATGCACTTTTAATACCAGGAGCAGACTTCCATGGTGAACAGTAGTTTTACTACAGTGATCTAATGAGCAACTAGAGTTCTAACATTCAGAATTCATGGCAAATGTGTGACATATCTGAATACCTTCATGATGGAATCAAAGTAAAAAACTGAAAGCATTTCCTACTGAGGAGACTGCAGTACATGAGGAAATTAGGAAACGTCATAACAAATAAATCTCCCAAGATGGCCACCGGAGACAAAAGAGCCCAAATGTAGCCCAAAATCACCCAGATGTAGCCCAAATATAGCCCAATGACAGAAGTGTGCAAAACACTTATTATTTTGTGTTTTTGCAGTGTTATATAGTGCAGACTTGTCAGGTATTGGAGTGCTTTACATGAGCATTGGTTACATCACACAAGAACAAATTCATTTTGGTTGCAGACATGGGGAGACTAAGTGATTTGACCAGAATCACAGAATGTCAAGCTGAAGCAGAAACTCCAACCTGGTTCCCCAGTTGCAAAGTCTGCAGTTCTGGAAGTAACACCACATCCTCTCCCCTAAGTGCAACATTTAATCAAGTGGTCAACTGGATAAAAAAACATAAAGATAACAAATAATTTAAAAGTGCTTTGTCGCTTTTTGAAAACTCAGAAAATATGTCCTTATTTTAGTCTTTTAGAGCACTAACCATAATTTTGATGCCAATAAGACGCTCTCATATATGTAATTTCTAAAGGAAATGCTCTAGGTATTACAGTTTTGATTACATCAAGATGACGTCAGGCGTTCCACACTTTTGTAATAAATATAGAATGTTAGCAATCTAGTTGTTCATTAGGATACTGTTGAGAGGCAGAGGTCAGGGGCACGGACTCTGAAAATTGAAGGCAGGTAGGAGGTTGCAAAGGCAACAATTTAACCACTCTGAGCAGGCAGGAAGGGCCGTGGCAGCACAACAGACTATGGAGGGCAGTGGAAAGGGGGGCAGGGGCAACAAACCAACAATACAGGACTTGCAAGAGAGGCTGTGGCAAAGTAATAGACCATTGTGGGCAGAAGGAAGAGGCAATGGTAGTACAACCATACATGCCAACAGACCCGATTCAGCCAGGAAACGTCCAATGTTTTTAAGCTCAAATGGGCTTTATTTGATCTGTCTCCTGTCTACAATCTCCTCTTTTTCAATGTAACTCAAAGGGGAAAATCAATACCCCAGTTCGTTTTCAAAACGTCCCTCTTACCAAGTTCAAAATGTTCGCAAGTATGGTACATTGGATCATGAAAGGAAATGGGGTAGGGACATGGACTTGGATAAAACAGGACAGGAGGGACATGGAGAGATGCACCAAACTGACCCTGCAGGGCAGGCATCAGGGTTTGCAGCAGCACAATACACCGCACAGGGCATGCCGGATGGGAGTGCAGCACAACAATCCATAGAAAGCAAGAGGGAGGGGACAGGACCATGCACATGGACAACAGAGAACAGAGGGGCAAGAGGCAATGGTAGCTAGCTGACCATAATGGACAGACAGGAGAGAAAGCTGCAGCATAACAGACCATAAAGGGCAGGAGGGACGGATCAGGGGCATTACAATGGAACAGACAAGCCAGGAGGGAGGGAGTAGGGGTCTGCACATGTAAACAGAGGGCTGGGGGCAAGGGGGCAGGGCAGGAGCAGCAAGATAGCCATGGAGGTCAGGCAGGATGGGCACTAGAAGCAAGACACACCATGGAGAGCAACAGTGAGACTGTGATGGAATACACACAGACCATGGAGGGAAGGTGGGAGGGGGTCAGGGGCAGCTAACTGACCACACAGGGAAGGTGGGAGGGGCCATGGCAGCACAGAAGACCATGCATGGCAAGTGGGAGGGTTAGTGGCAGCACAATGGCTATGATGGGCAAGAAGGAGGGTGCAGGGGCATGCACAAAGGACGATGGAGGATAGAAGGGAGGGTCAGGACCTGTGCACAGACAAGAAAGTTCAGGGGAAGGGGCCTCACAACAGACCACACGGGGCAGGCAGGAGGAGCAGTTGCAGCACAACAGACCAGGGAGGGCAGAAGGGTGTGGCAGTACAATGGACCATGTAGGACAGGAGGAAGAGGATAGGGGCATGGCATGTGTACAGGCAGGGTGGAGGTGGCAGGGACAGGTTACAGTCATCTGACAATGCTAGGCAGGTGGGAGGGGAGTGGCAGCTCAACAGAACACTCAGAGTAGATAGGAGTGGCAGTTCCATGGAACATGGTGGGCAAAAAGGATGGAGCAGGGGCATGCACAAAGACATCGGAGGGCAGGGGGAAGGAGAATAGGGGCAGCAAGCTAAGCACAGAGTTTAAGCAGGAGGTCAATGATGGTGCATAGAATTGGGCAATAGAGGGCAGGAGGAGTGGACTGGTACATCATACTAAATTGAGGGCAGTGGCAGCACATCAGACCATGCATGGCAGGAGGGAGGAGGCTAGTCCATGGATTCACACAACAGAGGATAGGGAGGAGGGGGATGGGGCAGCAAGCTAACTGTTCAGAGAAGGCGGGTATTAGGAACTTTATTGTTTTTAAAACGTGTGTCTGTGCGAACTACTTAAAATATGAACAAGTATGCAGCATAATCTCACTTTTATTCAGGAAGAAGAGGACGTTTGTGACTGTGACTCCGGGCTCACTTGGCAGAAACACCCCCTGACCCTCCACCCCCTATCGCAAAATGTAATGCCCATGAAAAGGGTAGGTGAACACAGTGTTATATAGAACATAGTCCTGAGAGCACCATTGAAAATGAAAACTAGATATAGTGTATGGTATAAACTATGCACCAAAAAGTGTGATATAAGATGAACCGGGCGTGAAATATAATATGCAATACATTGTGCACAATGACAGATTCATTGGAGAGCGCAAGATAGCACAGGCACTAGCGCGTGCTATGCGATATGCGCCTTGGAGTGTAATATGCACAGGGCAGTGTTGTGTAACCTAACTAGTCTCTAAAGTTGTAATATAAAATATGTGCTGGGGAGTGTAACGTTGCATATGCACTGTGACAAAGATATGGATCCCAGATTGTAAGATGTATGGCATAGCACTGTGTGTTATAACATAGGCATTGAGGAAGGCGCGTTAGATGGGGCAATATAACCCGTGCGAAGACAAGTGTGGTATGACATATTCACGGGGTGGTGTTACAGTGCACATGGGCTAGAGAGTGTCATAGCATATGCACTAGCTGGTGGAATACAACACAGAGGTGTGTTGTATTCAGCAGGCAATGGTGGGTGTAACACAGCATTGGGCTCTGCCAGGAGCGCGCTGTGACTCTCAAGTGATGTTTGTTCCCTTTCCAGAGAGTAAAATAAAAAGTATTACACATCCGGCAGTGGATGTGTGTTTTATTAACCGTGAGGGGGGTTTCTTGCATAGTTTTGGTCAAATTTTTGTCGAATCCCCTTTGAATGGCTTGGTGTGCATGTGTATTAAATGTGCCCGTCAATAGCTACCCATGTTTGTATAAATAAACGACAAGGGTGTCTACCGGGATTAGGCACGGTAGGGCATCAGACATGTCAGAGCCTCACTAGTGGTGTAAATACATTCCACGTGGATTCATTGTATGCATAGTCGCCTTTTAATGAATATCACGCAAATCGTCATGGTGATAGGTACGTACGGTTTGTCAAGCATGTCCTAGGTGTGTCTATAAATTTATATTTTTTAAAAATAATAAAAAACAGTGGCCGGCCCTGGGGATTGGGGTCAAAAAAATATAATTAGGAGACAGGCCCTGGGGGATGGGGTCATCAGGGCCAATAAATTAGAATAAGAAGGGGAACCACACAGCCCCCCTTCTTAAAAAATTAAAATAAATAAAAGACTGGCATCGTGCCGGAGGCCACGCCCCCTCCTTGCAGCACTCTGCAAACGCGCCCCCTGGTGAGTTGTAAGTTGGGGAATTAATTCCTCTTCAATACTGAGGGTCTCTGAGGGCCAACTAGCCCAACAGGCATCTCCAGTATGCGCCAGGGAGCTGCGCTGCAGACAGGTGTTCTAAGGCCTAGCCCCTTTTTACACCTCTCTGCAACGCAGCTCTGTGGCGCTTACTGGAAGTACCTAGTGGTCTAGTTTGACCCTAGGGACCCTTAGGATTCAAGGGGACTTAATATCTCAACTTAGAACAGCCACAGGGCGCGTTTACACAGTGGTGAAGGGAGGGGACGGGGCCTGAGGTGACGTGTGCAAACACGCACTATGGCACGTTTTAAATTGGGGATATAATTTCCCTTCAATACTGAGGGCCCCTGGGGGCTAACTAGCCCACCAAGTGCTTCCAGTAAGCGCCACTGAGCTGCATTGCAGAGAGGTGGTCCGGGCCGTGCCACTTTTTACACCTCTCTGCAACGCAGCTCTGTGGCACTTACTGGAGGTACCTAGTGGGCTAGTTGGACCCTAGGGACCCTCAGGATTCAAATGAACTTAATCTCCCAACTAAAAATGGACACAGGGCGTGTTTACACAGTGGTGAAGGAAAGGGAACGGGGCCTGAGTTAACGTGTGCAAAAACGCCCTGTGGCCTGTTTTAAGAGGTAGTTTTAATCCCCCTGCCCTATTATATACTAGGAGCTTACAGAGGAGGTCATGCTAATCACAGGGGGACCCCAACGCATAATGTTCCCTAGTGTATGTAGGTGTTTTCACTGTATTCTAAGTGTCTTTTAACATAGCACTGGCTCTAGGACTGGTTAGTCAGACTCAGTTACCACCAGTATCCGTCTGAAAAAGTTGAGGGTACAGGATGATTTTGCAACAAGGCTTCTTTCTGCTCTTCTTTTTGTTCTTTCTGCACGTTATCCTTCTTCCTGCACTTTTCTTCGTCTTTGAGGACTTCTGTTGCTCATTTCTGCACTTCTTTTTTTTCTTTCTGTGCATTTTTTCTTCTTTCTTCACATGTCCTATCTCTGTAGGCATAGTTAGAAATTAGCATTTAAAAAACCTTTGAAATTCACAGAAAAAACCATAGGTTTCAGGCACGTTATAGTTAGGAATTAGCATTTAAAAAACCTCAGAAATTCACTGAAAAAACCATAGGTTTCAGGGGTGTTATAGTTAGCTGGACTTTTCACTTGTACAAAACCATTGAAATTCCCCCGTTATAGTTAGTTCAGCTAACTATAACTCGCGCGCCCGCAATGCACTGCTGATGACGTCACATATTACTTCACTCATGACATGGTCAGTGACATCACTCATGACATCACTGATGACATCTCAAATGACATCACTGATGACATCACTGATGACATTATCCTTGTGATAGAGTGGCAGACCTCCTCTCACCCTAATATAACCTTTGATACACACATTCAAAAATAGAGACTAACATTTTCAAAACAATGGACATACCAATACCAGTTACAACAACCTCTTCAGTAATTCTAAGATCCACATACACATCCACGTATTCACCAACAGTCCTATACAGTCACTCATACATGTACTCACTCATCATATGTACTCATACACCTATACATCCTGTTACAGAATGCCACTCATCCATAGAGTTACTCACACACATAGTCACTCATGCTAATAAAGAATCAAACATACATTTACTTGCATATACAGTTATACACACACCACCACACTTACTTCTACGGAAACTTACACATACTTAGTCTTTTAAACAATCATTTATAGAAACACATACTTATTCATACAGGAACTCTTTCAATCTCTCACTCTCACATATACTCACTTATATACACCAATAGTCACATATACTAGTTTAAAACATATGTAGTTACTCATAAAGACACTATTGAGACAGTCATTCACTCACTAACACACCCATACACACACTCATCCACCCATACAGTCCTGCACACATGCTGTCTTCAACACATACAAACAGTGAGTCACTCATTCATGCACCTATGCACTAAGTAGTACCCCCCACCGAACCATGCAGACACTCAGACTGATACTCAAAAAACCAACTAATAACCTATATAGACACCCATGTAGCTACTCACCAACCCATGCAGCCACTTATACACAAAGTGAGAGACTGATACAGATATTTACATATTTAAACATTACTCACTAAGCCATGTATTCACTATGATACACTTAATCAGTCAGTTACACAATCAATTTTTTAAAAACAAATCATCCATTTAGACACTTATATACCCATTTATTCTTCCATCGACCTTGAGATATCCATATATAATAATTTTGACCAAGATGACCACCACTGGATGTTTCTGACTCACTAATAGTCGTGATTAGACATCCGTCACTGTTTTTAACGTCTAAGCTTCATCCTAATTAAATTGAATGGTGGATGAATCTTGACATTTTAAATAATTTTTTTCCCCATATTTTCACTGATTATCACGTACTTTTTAGTCTTTCCTTGTTGCTCCGCCCTAATATAGCGTCGTAGCACACTGGTGGTACACAAGGTACCCCCAGGAGAACCCCATGATGAAGCATGTCATCAACTATGTTGATGAGTGAGGGTTCACTAACAACTTCAGATTGACTCGCAGTGTCACGATAGTTTTGTTATTATGAATCACTAGTCCTGTTATTATCACACTCTTTTGTTGTTTTCTTCTGATATCCATATATAAAACATATTTAATTTTCAGAAAAACACACATTCACTGGATGATGTCATCAGTGATGTCATCAGTGATGTCATTTGAGATGTCATCAGTGATGTCATGAGTGATGTCACTGACCATGTCATGAGTGATGTAATATGTGACGTCATCAGCAGTGCATTGCGGGCGCGCGAGTTATAGTTAGCTGAACTAACTATAACGGGGGAATTTCAATGGTTTTGTACAAGTGAAAAGTCCAGCTAACTATAACACCCCTGAAACCTATGGTTTTTTCAGTGAATTTCTGAGGTTTTTTAAATGTTAATTCCTAACTATAACGTGCCTGAAACCTATGGTTTTTTCTGTGAATATATATATATATATATGAAAAAACCATAGGTTTCACACATGTTATAGTTAGCTGGACATTTTACTGATAAAAAACCAGGCTACTATAACTAACGCGACCGCAATCCTCTGCTGATGCTAATACTGTATTTAGACACTTATTTGTCTTCTTCCATTAAATTTTAGCTATACATATATTACAAATATTTTTTTTTCATAAAGACACATATGTCATCAGCAGAGGATTGCGGTCGCGTGAGTTATAGTTGCCTGCACTAACTATAACGGGGGAATTTCATTGGTTTTTTATCAGTAAAATGTCCAGCTAACTATAATATGTGTGAAACCTATGGTTTTTTCTGTGAATTTGCAAGGTTTTTTAAATGCTAATTCCTAACTATAACGTGTGTGAAACCTATGGTTTTTTCAGTGAATTTGTACGTTTTTTTAAATGCTAAGTTACTTTACGCCATTCGTGGCATGCGCGCCCAGTTAACGCAGTTCGTTCCGTGCGCGCACAGCGAAGCGCACCGCGCGCCCACTTTACGCAGTTAGTGCCATGGACGCACGGTGGTCACGCGGTGCCCATGTTACGCTGGATGGGCCATGTACGCACGATGCGCTTCGCGCACCGTGCGCACATGGAGGACATATTATGCGCTTCGTTGTGAAAGGTAATCTTTTATATTTTCTGTTATGGTATGTGTCATGCACAAATGCTGCCCTTCGGGCACCATTTGCACACGGGGTGGGGATAGTGTGGATATTTTTTTTTTTTTTATTAATTTTTATCGTACGCGTACGGTAAGCGTAATCGGCGTTTTTTTGAAAAAAATTAAAAATGAATTTTTGGCCTTGGGGGTTCTTTGGGGACACCTTCATCAATGCTAGGTGGTTAGGAACTAAATACACAGCCCCTTTAGATGTTTTTTGCCTTTGTTTTTGCTGCCCCACTCAGAGTGCGAGAGAGAAAATGGCGGCCGCCGCTTCCTGGTTTCGACCGATTCGAATGTTTACTTAGATCTAACAGCCAATCAGAATCGCGCTCGCGCACGGCACCGTACGCGTATGGTAAGCTTACCGTAAGCGCACGGTAAGCGCACCGTAAGCTGCCACAGATATATATATTGATTTAAATGCTATTTTCTCAGGATCTACTGAACAGATTTACACCAAACCTACAAAAGGCTCTTCCTTGACCTGAGGACTACCTCTCTGCCAAATTTCAAGTAACTCTGTTCAGCCGTTCGGGCTGTAGCTGTGTCTAAAGGTCCTATGGAAAAATGCATGGGAAAAACGCGTTTTGGGACCCCCCTTTTTTCTCAGCCCCCGCTTGACGAATCCCCACGAGACTTTCAGGGTAGGAGCGGAGCGTAGCGCCCCACCTATTTTGAAAATTTCGCGAGGATTCGTCGACCGGCGCCAAAGTTATTCCAAATAGAATGTTGCGGATTTCCTATGGAAACAGGGTCCTAACTATAACTATCTGCTGGCGACCGCCAGTAGATAATATATATATATATATATATATATATATATATATATATATATATATATATATATATATATATATATATTCAGTGAAAAAACCATAGGTTTCACACACGTTATAGTTAGGAATTAGCATTTAAAAAACCTTAGAAATTCAGTGAAAAAAACAAAGGTTTCACACATGTTATAGTTAGCTGGACATTTTACTCGTAAAAAACCAATGAAATTGCCCCGTTATAGTTAGTTCAGCTAACTATAACTCGCGCGCCCGCAATGCACTGCTGATGACGTCACATATTACATCACTCATGACATGGTCACTGACATCACTCATGACATCACTGATGACATCTCAAATGACATCACTGATGACATCACTGATGACATCATCCAGTGAATGTGGGTTTTTCTGAAAATTAAATATGTTTTATATATGTATATCTCAAGGTCGATGGAAGAATAAATGGGTATATAAGTGTCTAAATGGATGATTTGTTTTTGAAAAATTGATTGTTTAACTGACTGTTTAAGTGTATCATAGTGAATACATGGCTTAGTGAGTAATGTTTAAATATGTATATATCTGTATCAGTCTCTCACTTTGTGTATAAGTGGCTGCATGGGTTGGTGAGTAGCTACATGGGTGTCTATATAGGTTATTAGTTGGTTTTTTGAGTATCAGTCTGAGTGTCTGCATGGTTCGGTGGGGGGTATTACGTAGTGCATAGGTGCATGAATGAGTGACTCACTGTTTGTATGTGTTGAACAGAGCATGTGTGCAGGACTGCATGGGTGGATGAGTGTGTGTATGGGTGTGTTAGTGAGTGAATGACTGTCTCAATAGTGTCTTTATGAGTAACTACATATGTTTTAAACTAGTATATGTGACTATTGGTGTATATAAGTGAGTATATGTCAGAGTGAGAGATTGAAAGAGTTCCTGTATGAATAAGTATGTGTTTCTATAAGTGATTGTTTAAAAGACTAAGTATGTGTAAGTTTCCGTAGAAGTAAGTGTGGTGGTGTGTGTATAACTGTATATGCAAATAAATGTATGTTTGATTCTTTATTAGCATGAGTGACTATGTGTGTGAGTAACTCTATGGATGAGTGGCATTGTGTTACAGGATGTATAGGTGTATGAGTACATATGATGAGTGAGTACATGTATGAGTGACTGTATAGGACTGTTGGTGAATGAGTGGATGTGTATGTGGATCTTAGAATTACTGAAGAGGTTGTTGTAACTGGTATTGGTATGTCCATTGTTTTGTAAATTTTAGTCTCTATTTTTGAATGTGTGTGTCAAAGGTTATATTAGATGAAGAGGAGGTCTGCCACTCTATCACAAGGATGATGTCATCAGTGATGTCATCAGTGATGTCATTTGAGATGTCATCAGTGATGTCATGAGTGATGTCAGTGACCATGTCATGAGTGATGTAATATGTGACGTCATCAGCAGTGCATTGCGGGCGCGAAAGTTATAGTTAGCTGAACTAACTATAACGGGGCAATTTCATTGGTTTTTTACGAGTAAAATGTCCAGCTAACTATAACATGTGTGAAACCTTTGTTTTTTTCACTGAATTTCTAAGGTTTTTTAAATGCTAATTCCTAACTATAACGTGTGTGAAACCTATGGTTTTTTCACTGAATTTCTAAGGTTTTTTAAATGCTAATTCCTAACTATAACGTGTGTGAAACCCATGGTTTTTTCAGTGAATTTGCAAGGTTTTTTAAATGCTAATTTTTTTTTTTTTCTTCTATTTTTTCTAACATATTTTTATTTTTATTTTCTTACCTTTTATAAAGACTTTGATTAAATTTTTAAAATTCTTTAATATGTTTTTTTAAATATATTTTTTAAAATAAACATGTAAAATTTATTTGCAGTACTTTTTTTCTATTTTTTATTATTTTTTTAGTACGCGTACCGTAAGCTTACGGTAAGCGTACGGTTTACGCAACGCCCGTAATTTTTATACACTGCTTGCGTATAGTTACGCAATTTGCGTAGCCGCGCGTACTCCGCGTGGGACGCGTACGCGTGTACGCTACACGCGCACGTTACGCGGAAGTGCCGGGGAGTGACTGTTATGCGCATGCGCGCAAGCGCGTGTCTTTTTTACGCGCATGCGTACTTTTTGCCGTAAGCGTACCGTAAGCGTACCGTAAGCGTACGGTAGGTCATGTGATCATGAAACACAACTTTTGATTGGTTGAAACTACTTTCAGTTCTAGAACTCTCCTACACCACACCCATTCCCCTCATTTCTGCTTGTGATCCCTTAGGAGAAGGAGCTGGTTTGTCTTTGGGATACGATGGCAGAACAGCAGAGCCCTTCTGAGAGTGAGGCTAGCACCAGCAGCACTGTCTTGAGGCAGAGAGCGAGGAAACAAAAGCCCTCTTATGTATGGGATTATTTTACTTTTCCTGAAGGCCAGCAAAAGGTGAATGCACCCTTAGTTACTTGCAGGCTGTGTCAGCGTGTACTTTCTAGAGGTAATCCTGACAGGAAGTATTCCTTTGGGAATCACACCATGAAGAGACACCTCCAGGATGTACACAGAAGGACACATGGTCATCTTTTTGGAGGTAACTCTTCAGAAAGACGAGCCAGTACATCCACAGCAGCTCAGCCTGGACCATCATCTGCAGGGCTGACTCCTTCTTCTGCAGGTCAGGTGAGCCCTTCATCTGTGGGGGGAGAATCTCCTTTTGCTAGCCCTCTGGAAATTAACCCTCGGTTTGCGAGGGTTGATATTCGATGTGCCTCGTGTCATGATCTAATTTGTCATAGGGAGACCAGTGTTTCCCTAGTGGATAACAAAATAGATCAGCACACTTGTCGCTTTGACTAATTTTCCCATGCTTTCTTTCCTCTGTCCCTGCATGAACACAACGGTTCTTTTAAGAGCCAACCTTATCTTTCATCTTTTTTTTACATATGTTTTTAAAAACTTTTTTTTATTTTTTTTTACCGTACGCGTACGGTGCGCGTACTTTTTTTAAAAAAAAAAAAAAAAACACTTAAAATCATTTATCACATTACATGCTCCTTGAGAGACTACAATTATTATTATTGACTTACCATACTCACTGAAAAAATATTTATTCATTTGTTTTTTTTAAAAATAGTTTTAAAAATGTTTGTAGTTTTCGAAAATTTTCTGTATCTATCTGGAAAAAAAGAAAAAAGTATTAATATTTTTAAAACATTTTATAATACAGTACACATATTTACATTTTTTTCCAAAAAATATTTTTGCCTTATTTTTGCTGTTTTCAGAATATATTGCATTTCACTATAAATTGTGAAAGCAATTGCATTCATCAAACCCTTAAACTATTCTACCAATACACCTTAATTTATCATGAAAAAATAGTCCATATTATTTTACATGTTCCTCACATTTAAATTTCTCCCAAAACAGAAAATAATAAACACAACTTCAACAAAAAGAATTACATTTCTATTATTCATTTCTTAATTTACCATATACATCTCCTCTCAAACTCTAAACTCACCTTTAAAATTAGTTAGTTGTGAAAGAAATGTGGCACTCAAACAGCAGATTATCAGAGCCAGGATCTCTGTTCTCTACACCTCTCTCCTCTCAGCAGAACCAGATAATGGCAAACTTTCCCTCTATTTTTCCACACATATACATGTAAGTTTCAAATCTCAGTGCTTCCCCCTTTTTTTCAAATGTAATCACACATTTCTATTGGTTGAAAACCAACCCTTTTCAAAAAGTACCCTTCCCCCAACTTGACTTCTGCCTAGTACCCTTCCCCCAACTTGACTTCTGCCTGCTACCATAGCAACAGCTCATGGAACACTGCTGTGTTGAGTTAGGTCAGAAGTTCGCCAAACAATGTTTCAATTCCACAGAGCAAGAGTGCTTGACTTTTCAAACCTAACAGCAAATCCATAGTACTGTTCTTTGGTAACACATTTTTCTGTACCAATACAAAACATGCTTCTATAAATTTACACATACAGCCTAGTTTTTATTCTAGAATGGTATGAAACAGCCAATCAGTTCTTTTTTTTATAAAAAAAATATGTATGCCTCCATTTCCAAACTGTCTTTCTTTTCATATTGCCATTCTACTGAATTACACCTCCTGAGTGCATCCAGTTCTCCTTTGAAGATGTTCACAGTGTGGATTGTAGGGCACAGCTATGTCTTCTGGAGTGAAAAGTTTGCAGAGAAAACAGGTATTGTGAGAGACCTTGCTTTGCCAAATGTAGACATTAAATGGATTGGTCAGAGAGGGTTAAAGTGGCACCAATTGATGCCATTGGTGAAATCCTTCATGCAAATCCAACACCCTGACCTCATAATAGTGCACTGTGGTGGCAATGACCTAGGCACTTTGACTGGGGTAGGTCTGGAAATGCTTATGAAGGACACCTTTGCACAACTGTTTTCACTTTTCCCTAAAACTGCCTTTGTGTTTTCTAACATATGCCAAAGGCAAAAATGGAACTGGTCCAATCATTTTTGTCCACAGATTGACAAAGCAAGAAAGCACGTCAACAAATCTGTTTCTGCTTTCCTCCGTGACTATGGTATGGGTTCCATTTACCACAACAACTTGCGTTATGACATGCAAGACATTTATAGAGGAGATGGTGTGCACTTCAATGATGAAGGGAACAGAGTCTTCCTCTTGAACCTTAGACTCTGCATCGGTACTTACTTGTAAGTACCACTTAAAAAAATGACTTCATAAACACAACAGCTCTTTTAGAGCTCCCTAATATCTAAACTCTTAATTCTGCATTTCATTTATTTATTTATTTTTGTGATTGAGACAGAGGAAGTACTTACACCTCTTAGTCTGGGATAAAAACACATGGCCTGCAACAAATCCTGATTGTACACAAACTACCCCTGGTTCTCCTGTCCACATATATCACTGACAAACAACCATCATCAGATAGTTGTACCAAGACACCTAGGGCCCGATTCATAGAACTAACTTAAGACAAAAGCCTAATCTTACTACCATTTTGGTATTCACAGAAGGCACTTACTCATTTTGGTATTCACAGAAGGCACTTACTCATTTCGGTATTCACAGAAGCTAGGAGTCTTAATTTTAGGACTCCTAAATGCCTTCTGTGAATACCGAAAGCCCTAAAATTAGGATTTTTCTCAGTTTAGTAGTAGTATAGTTAGGACTCCTAACTTTAGGACTCCTAAATGCCTACTGTGAATACCGAAAGTCTTAAAATTAGGATTGTTCTCTATTTAGTAGTGGTAAAGTTAGGACTCCTAACTTTAGGAGTCCTAAATACCTTCTGTGAATATCGAAAGCCTTAAAATTAGGATTATTCTCAGTTTAGTAGTAGTATAGTTAGGACTCCTAACTTTAGGACTCCTAAATGCCTTCTGTTAATACCGAAAGTCTTAAAATTAGGATTTTTCTCAATTTAGTAGTAGTAAAGTTAGGACTCCTAACTTTAGGACTCCTAAATACCTTCTGTGAATAATGAAAGCCTTAAAATTAGGATTTTTCTCAGTTTAGTAGTAGTATAGTTAGGACTCCTAACTTTAGGACTCCTAAACTGAGAAAAATCCAAATTTTAAGACTTTTGGTATTCACAGAAGGCCTTTAGGAGTCCTAAAGTTAGGACTCCTAACTTCTGTGAATACCGAAGTGAGTAAGTGTCTTCTGTGAATACCAAAATGAGTAAGTGCCTTCTGGCCTTCTGTGAATACGAAAATGGTAGTAAGTTTAGGATTTTGTCTTAAGTTAGTTCTGTGAATCGGGCCCTAGTTGCTTATTAGATCACTGTAGTAAAGCTACTGCTCACCAGGGAATTCTGCTGCTGGTTTTGAAAGTGCATGTTTCAGTCTGCATGTCAGAATGTTTTAATGAAATAGAAGAGGATTTGAGAAGTCACTGAAAATGTGCCCTAATTTGTCTTTCTGCAGCAACAATCATACTTTCAATGGCAAAATGAACCCCCTCATTGTGTTCCTTTTTAAATTAAATGTTTTAAAAGAGTTCCAATCAAGATGGCTTCAGGTGTGCAATACGTTTGTCATAAGTAGGACTGTTAGCGCTCTAGTTGTTCTTTAGAACACTCTGGGAAGCTACAGTAGAACACAAAGGAATCAACTGACAGTCTCTGCCCTTGTTGGATGTACATGTTTTACTGAGAATGTCAGACTTCATTCTCACATGACTGAGAAAGATAATGTGGATTTACAGAAAATATGCTCTCAGTTTAGCTTATAGATCACCTTCCAAACCCCTGTGGGAAAAGCATTAGAAAATAGTTTTCTTTCAAACATGATTCATGATATCACAGCATAAGGCTTTTTCACATGGTAAAATCACCTTAGAACACACCACAATTCCTAAAATGAGTATGGTACCATCAACAAATGATTTTCCTATGGAAACACGGTCCTAACTATAACTATCTACTGGCGACCGCCAGTAGATAATGTATATATATTACCTACTGGCAGTAGCCTGTAGCTAGTTATAGTTAGGACCTATTTTCCATAGGAAATCCGCAACATTCTATTTGGAATAACGTTGGTGCCGATTGACGAATCTTCGCGAAATTTTCCAAACTTTTGTCCAGCTCCGGTCCGCTCCTATCCTGAAAATCACAGTGATTCGTCAAGCGGGGGCCGAGAAAAAAGGGGGGTCCCAAAACGCGTTTTCCCCATGCATTTTCCCATAGGACGTGTTGACGCAGGTACAGCCCGAACTGCTGAACGGAATTATACCACATTTGGCAAAGAGGTAGTCCACAGTTCAGACTCGTGCCTTTTGCTTAAATGGTGTAAATACGTTCAGTAGTTCCTGAGAAAATTAGAGTTAAAAAGATAGATATATCTGGGCGGAGCCTAACCACACATCTCATCGTGAGATCTTATTAGCTGTCAGCACTTCATCCAAGAAGTGTTGGCAGCCATCTTGGGACCAATATACATGATAGCACCTCATTAAAAAGCATTGCAGTTAATAGAAGGTTTTAAGACTTTAGTTACTTTAAAAATCATTTGTTGATGGTACCATACTCATTTTAGGAATTGTGGTATGTTCTAAGGTGATTTCACCATGTGAAAAAGCCTTCTGCTGGGATATCATGATTGAGAGAAAAATATTTTCTCATGCTTTTCCCACAGAGGTTTGGAAGGTGATCTATAAGCTAAACTGAGAGCTTATTTTCTGTAAATTCACATTATCTTTCTCAGTCATGTGAGAATGAAGTCTGACATTCTCAGTAAAACATGTACATCCAACAAGGGCAGAGACTGTCAGTTGATTCCTTTGTGTTCTACTGCAGCTTCCCAGAGTGTTCCAAAGAACAACTAGAGCGCTAACAGTTCTACTTATGATAAATGTATGGCACACCTGAAGCCATCTTGCTTGGATTAAAGTGGTAACTCTTAAAACATTTAATTTAAAAAGGAACAAAATGAGGGGGTTCATTTTTCCATAAAAAGTATGATTAGTGCTGCAGAAAGAAAAATTAGGGCACATTTTGAGTGACTTCTCAAATCCTCTTGTATTTCATTAAAACATTCTGACATGCAGACTGAAACATGCACTTTCAATACCTGCAGCAGTTTTCCCTGGTGACCAGTAGCTCTACTACAGTGATCTAATGAGCAAAAAGAGTGCTAACATTCTGAATTTATGGCAAATGTGTGACACATCTGAATGCCTTCTTGATGGAATCAAAGTAAAAAACTGAAAGTATTTCCTACTGAGGAGACTGCAGTAAATGAGGAAATTAGGAAACTTCATAACAAATAAGTCTCCCAAGATGGCCACTAGAGACAAAAGAGCCCAAATGTAGCCCAAATATCACCAAGATGTAGTTCAAGTATAGCCCAATGACAGAATGTCCCAGAGTGTTCTTAAAAACAACTAGAGCGCTTACTGTCTTCATTATGACAAAAGTATGGCACACCTGAAGCCATCTTGATTGGAATAAACTGGTAACACTTAAAACATTTAATTTAAAAAGGAACACAATGAGGGGGTTCATTTTGCGATAGAAATTATGATTAATGCTGAAGGAAGAAAATGAGGGCACATTTTGAGTGACTTCTCAAATCCTCTTCTATTTCTTTAAAAAATTCTGACATGCAGACTGAAACATGCACTTTTAATACCAGGAGCAGACTTCCATGGTGAACAGTAGTTTTACTACAGTGATCTAATGAGCAACTAGAGTTCTAACATTCAGAATTCATGGCAAATGTGTGACATATCTGAATACCTTCATGATGGAATCAAAGTAAAAAACTGAAAGCATTTCCTACTGAGGAGACTGCAGTACATGAGGAAATTAGGAAACGTCATAACAAATAAATCTCCCAAGATGGCCACCGGAGACAAAAGAGCCCAAATGTAGCCCAAAATCACCCAGATGTAGCCCAAATATAGCCCAATGACAGAAGTGTGCAAAACACTTATTATTTTGTGTTTTTGCAGTGTTATATAGTGCAGACTTGTCAGGTATTGGAGTGCTTTACATGAGCATTGGTTACATCACACAAGAACAAATTCATTTTGGTTGCAGACATGGGGAGACTAAGTGATTTGACCAGAATCACAGAATGTCAAGCTGAAGCAGAAACTCCAACCTGGTTCCCCAGTTGCAAAGTCTGCAGTTCTGGAAGTAACACCACATCCTCTCCCCTAAGTGCAACATTTAATCAAGTGGTCAACTGGATAAAAAAACATAAAGATAACAAATAATTTAAAAGTGCTTTGTCGCTTTTTGAAAACTCAGAAAATATGTCCTTATTTTAGTCTTTTAGAGCACTAACCATAATTTTGATGCCAATAAGACGCTCTCATATATGTAATTTCTAAAGGAAATGCTCTAGGTATTACAGTTTTGATTACATCAAGATGACGTCAGGCGTTCCACACTTTTGTAATAAATATAGAATGTTAGCAATCTAGTTGTTCATTAGGATACTGTTGAGAGGCAGAGGTCAGGGGCACGGACTCTGAAAATTGAAGGCAGGTAGGAGGTTGCAAAGGCAACAATTTAACCACTCTGAGCAGGCAGGAAGGGCCGTGGCAGCACAACAGACTATGGAGGGCAGTGGAAAGGGGGGCAGGGGCAACAAACCAACAATACAGGACTTGCAAGAGAGGCTGTGGCAAAGTAATAGACCATTGTGGGCAGAAGGAAGAGGCAATGGTAGTACAACCATACATGCCAACAGACCCGATTTAGCCAGGAAACGTCCAATGTTTTTAAGCTCAAATGGGCTTTATTTGATCTGTCTCCTGTCTACAATCTCCTCTTTTTCAATGTAACTCAAAGGGGAAAATCAATACCCCAGTTCGTTTTCAAAACGTCCCTCTTACCAAGTTCAAAATGTTCGCAAGTATGGTACATTGGATCATGAAAGGAAATGGGGTAGGGACATGGACTTGGATAAAACAGGACAGGAGGGACATGGAGAGATGCACCAAACTGACCCTGCAGGGCAGGCATCAGGGTTTGCAGCAGCACAATACACCGCACAGGGCATGCCGGATGGGAGTGCAGCACAACAATCCATAGAAAGCAAGAGGGAGGGGACAGGACCATGCACATGGACAACAGAGAACAGAGGGGCAAGAGGCAATGGTAGCTAGCTGACCATAATGGACAGACAGGAGAGAAAGCTGCAGCATAACAGACCATAAAGGGCAGGAGGGACGGATCAGGGGCATTACAATGGAACAGACAAGCCAGGAGGGAGGGAGTAGGGGTCTGCACATGTAAACAGAGGGCTGGGGGCAAGGGGGCAGGGCAGGAGCAGCAAGATAGCCATGGAGGTCAGGCAGGATGGGCACTAGAAGCAAGACACACCATGGAGAGCAACAGTGAGACTGTGATGGAATACACACAGACCATGGAGGGAAGGTGGGAGGGGGTCAGGGGCAGCTAACTGACCACACAGGGAAGGTGGGAGGGGCCATTGCAGCACAGAAGACCATGCATGGCAAGTGGGAGGGTTAGTGGCAGCACAATGGCTATGATGGGCAAGAAGGAGGGTGCAGGGGCATGCACAAAGGACGATGGAGGATAGAAGGGAGGGTCAGGACCTGTGCACAGACAAGAAAGTTCAGGGGAAGGGGCCTCACAACAGACCACACGGGGCAGGCAGGAGGAGCAGTTGCAGCACAACAGACCAGGGAGGGCAGAAGGGTGTGGCAGTACAATGGACCATGTAGGACAGGAGGAAGAGGATAGGGGCATGGCATGTGTACAGGCAGGGTGGAGGTGGCAGGGACAGGTTACAGTCATCTGACAATGCTAGGCAGGTGGGAGGGGAGTGGCAGCTCAACAGAACACTCAGAGTAGATAGGAGTGTCAGTTCCATGGAACATGGTGGGCAAAAAGGATGGAGCAGGGGCATGCACAAAGACATCGGAGGGCAGGGGGAAGGAGAATAGGGGCAGCAAGCTAAGCACAGAGTTTAAGCAGGAGGTCAATGATGGTGCATAGAATTGGGCAATAGAGGGCAGGAGGAGTGGACTGGTACATCATACTAAATTGAGGGCAGTGGCAACACATCAGACCATGCATGGCAGGAGGGAGGAGGCTAGTCCATGGATTCACACAACAGAGGATAGGGAGGAGGGGGATGGGGCAGCAAGCTAACTGTTCAGAGAAGGCGGGTATTAGGAACTTTATTGTTTTTAAAACGTGTGTCTGTGCGAACTACTTAAAATATGAACAAGTATGCAGCATAATCTCACTTTTATTCAGGAAGAAGAGGACGTTTGTGACTGTGACTCCGGGCTCACTGGCAGAAACACCCCCTGACCCTCCACCCCCTATCGCAAAATGTAATGCCCATGAAAAGGGTAGGTGAACACAGTGTTATATAGAACATAGTCCTGAGAGCACCATTGAAAATGAAAACTAGATATAGTGTATGGTATAAACTATGCACCAAAAAGTGTGATATAAGATGAACCGGGCGTGAAATATAATATGCAATACATTGTGCACAATGACAGATTCATTGGAGAGCGCAAGATAGCACAGGCACTAGCGCGTGCTATGCGATATGCGCCTTGGAGTGTAATATGCACAGGGCAGTGTTGTGTAACCTAACTAGTCTCTAAAGTTGTAATATAAAATATGTGCTGGGGAGTGTAACGTTGCATATGCACTGTGACAAAGATATGGATCCCAGATTGTAAGATGTATGGCATAGCACTGTGTGTTATAACATAGGCATTGAGGAAGGCGCGTTAGATGGGGCAATATAACCCGTGCGAAGACAAGTGTGGTATGACATATTCACGGGGTGGTGTTACAGTGCACATGGGCTAGAGAGTGTCATAGCATATGCACTAGCTGGTGGAATACAACACAGAGGTGTGTTGTATTCAGCAGGCAATGGTGGGTGTAACACAGCATTGGGCTCTGCCAGGAGCGCGCTGTGACTCTCAAGTGATGTTCGTTCCCTTTCCAGAGAGTAAAATAAAAAGTATTACACATCCGGCAGTGGATGTGTGTTTTATTAACCGTGAGGGGGGTTTCTTGCATAGTTTTGGTCAAATTTTTGTCGAATCCCCTTTGAATGGCTTGGTGTGCATGTGTATTAAATGTGCCCGTCAATAGCTACCCATGTTTGTATAAATAAACGACAAGGGTGTCTACCGGGATTAGGCACGGTAGGGCATCAGACATGTCAGAGCCTCACTAGTGGTGTAAATACATTCCACGTGGATTCATTGTATGCATAGTCGCCTTTTAATGAATATCACGCAAATCGTCATGGTGATAGGTACGTACGGTTTGTCAAGCATGTCCTAGGTGTGTCTATAAATTTATATTTTTTAAAAATAATAAAAAACAGTGGCCGGCCCTGGGGATTGGGGTCAAAAAAATATAATTAGGAGACAGGCCCTGGGGGATGGGGTCATCAGGGCCAATAAATTAGAATAAGAAGGGGAACCACACAGCCCCCCTTCTTAAAAAATTAAAATAAATAAAAGACTGGCATCGTGCCGGAGGCCACGCCCCCTCCTTGCAGCACTCTGCAAACGCGCCACCTGGTGAGTTGTAAGTTGGGGAATTAATTCCTCTTCAATACTGAGGGTCCCTGAGGGCCAACTAGCCCAACAGGCATCTCCAGTATGCGCCAGGGAGCTGCGCTGCAGACAGGTGTTCTAAGGCCTAGCCCCTTTTTACACCTCTCTGCAACGCAGCTCTGTGGCGCTTACTGGAAGTACCTAGTGGTCTAGTTTGACCCTAGGGACCCTTAGGATTCAAGGGGACTTAATATCTCAACTTAGAACAGCCACAGGGCGCGTTTACACAGTGGTGAAGGGAGGGGACGGGGCCTGAGGTGACGTGTGCAAACACGCACTATGGCACGTTTTAAATTGGGGATATAATTTCCCTTCAATACTGAGGGCCCCTGGGGGCTAACTAGCCCACCAAGTGCTTCCAGTAAGCGCCACTGAGCTGCATTGCAGAGAGGTGGTCCGGGCCGTGCCACTTTTTACACCTCTCTGCAACGCAGCTCTGTGGCACTTACTGGAGGTACCTAGTGGGCTAGTTGGACCCTAGGGACCCTCAGGATTCAAATGAACTTAATCTCCCAACTAAAAATGGACACAGGGCGTGTTTACACAGTGGTGAAGGAAAGGGAACGGGGCCTGAGTTAACGTGTGCAAAAACGCCCTGTGGCCTGTTTTAAGAGGTAGTTTTAATCCCCCTGCCCTATTATATACTAGGAGCTTACAGAGGAGGTCATACTAATCACAGGGGGACCCCAACGCATAATGTTCCCTAGTGTATGTAGGTGTTTTCACTGTATTCTAAGTGTCTTTTAACATAGCACTGGCTCTAGGACTGGTTAGTCAGACTCAGTTACCACCAGTATCCGTCTGAAAAAGTTGAGGGTACAGGATGATTTTGCAACAAGGCTTCTTTCTGCTCTTCTTTTTGTTCTTTCTGCACGTTATCCTTCTTCCTGCACTTTTCTTCGTCTTTGAGGACTTCTGTTGCTTATTTCTGCACTTCTTTTTTTTCTTTCTGTGCATTTTTTCTTCTTTCTTCACATGTCCTATCTCTGTAGGCATAGTTAGAAATTAGCATTTAAAAAACCTTTGAAATTCACAGAAAAAACCATAGGTTTCAGGCACGTTATAGTTAGGAATTAGCATTTAAAAAACCTCAGAAATTCACTGAAAAAACCATAGGTTTCAGGGGTGTTATAGTTAGCTGGACTTTTCACTTGTACGAAACCATTGAAATTCCCCCGTTATAGTTAGTTCAGCTAACTATAACTCGCGCGCCCGCAATGCACTGCTGATGACGTCACATATTACTTCACTCATGACATGGTCAGTGACATCACTCATGACATCACTGATGACATCTCAAATGACATCACTGATTTAATTTTTGAGATTTTTGGGAGCGGAGGTTTTCTAAATGTTGCGAGTCGACATCCTTTCCTGCTCGCTCTGCTCAACGGCTCAACGGACGTTTAGAGTTTGTTTGTAACTTTCAATGTGTAAGTTTTAGTATAAATACTGTTAGACTAGGGAGGGTCTAAGGCCACTTCTTCTTGAACCTATGCTCGAGAGGATCGATGCTGATTGAGAGGACGGCGACTCGGGAGACTTTACTGAGAGACCTGTCCTGACCCATTTACGACATTTAGCTAGAATAGGTAACTATGAGAATAATGATTTTGCAATTGATTGACTTTCATTTTGAACTAATTTAGATAAAATAACCTTTTGTTTAAATCACAGTGTCGGGTGGTTATTTCTTTGTCATTATTTGAGTTTCCAAATGTGTTCTTAATGTTTAAAATCATGACTCAAGACTGATCAATTAGGTCGCATTGACCTCAGTTTAGATGCAGATTGATTTAGGAGTTCTCTCGTATATTCAGTGTGGATAGAGTAATAGTATGAATGTTGGTGTGATGGGCCCTAGCGTATGAAGTGTGTATGTGTGTGTAACTGTGGAATTACTCTGTCCGTGGAAGTAGGGAGAATTTATATGCTCCGATCTGCAGCAGTTTCCTGGTGGCAGTATGGTGGTTTTGATTATTGTCTTGATCTGATAGGTTGCTTGTACATAGGCTTTTGGATTCATTGATTTATTGATTGATGTTGATATATGTATTAACACAAGGGTGCCGATCACGATCCGGCAAAAACCGGGTACGAACCGTCGGACGGAGCATATTCTCCGTCCGACGCGTACCCGGTCGTCAAAATATACAAACATGGAATTACGATTCGCACGGGTACACCATTACCGTACGAATCGTAAAAAAGACCGACCGAACAAAAAACACCTACCAATGCGATCCGGGAAAGCGCCGACCTGACGTCGGGACGCACGCAGCCAGCCATTCACGACCCAGGAATCACGATTCGCACCGACGTCACCCCGCACGGTGAATATTTTGCGGCAGCCAAAAACTGCCGGGAAATCAGGACGACGCGAACAAGGACCACCAGTACGCGACGGACAGACGGCGACGCGAACAAGGAGGACCAGTACGTGACGGACACACAGGACGACGCCACCAAGGAGGACCCGTACGCGACAGGACGACGCGATCAAGGAGGACCCGTACGCGACAGGACGACGCGAGCAAGGAGTACCAGTACGCGACGGACAGACATGGACCCGAACCTACGAGTCATCCCTGCCCTCATAGCAGTACACCTCCTCTACAGGTTACGACGCAGACGCCGCAGAAGGTCAGAATAACTAAGGGAGGGGGGAAAGTGGGGTGGGGTGGGGGTGGCACGACCAGGGCAGGCCACAAAACAACCACATGAGTGACACACTACACATGGCCTGGACATACCTGACTCCCATGCCCTGGTCACCACGAGGGGGTGGGGGCGTGTCCTGATAAGCCAGCGACCGCCACAACGGAAGTCCGTCACCACGCGAACCGGCAACACAACCAGACAGGTACGTCCCGTACCCACGCCTGAAGAGCGTGGGTACGAGTCGGACCACGCCCACACACGTCACCCCAACAATGGCGGGACGGATCGCACCCACGTGGCAAAGGCCTGGGTACGGGCCGCACAAACATCACATAGCATGGGGACGGATATGTACGGACCCTACCCCCACCCCGTATGCAAGGAGCGTACCCCCCAGCCCAACAGTGCAAGTACGACCCGTACCCCCACCCGCGGACGTACGGAGCGTACCCCCAGCCCAACAGTGTAAGTACGACCCGTACCCCCACCCGCGGACGCACGGAGCGTACCCCCAGCCCAACAGTGTAAGTACGACCCGTACCCCCACCCGCGGACGTACGGAGCGTACCCCCAGCCCAACAGTGTAAGTACGACCCGTACCCCCACCCGCGGACGTACGGAGCGTACCCCCAGCCCAACAGTGTAAGTACGACCCGTACCCCCACCCGCGGACGCACGGAGCGTACCCCCAGCCCAACAGTGTAAGTACGACCCGTACCCCCACCCGCGGACGTACGGAGCGTACCCCCAGCCCAACAGTGTAAGTACGACCCGTACCCCCACCCGCGGACGCACGGAGCGTACCCCCAGCCCAACAGTGTAAGTACGACCCGTACCCCCACCCGCGGACGTACGGAGCGTACCCCCAGCCCAACAGTGTAAGTACGACCCGTACCCCCACCCGCGGACGCACGGAGCGTACCCCCAGCCCAACAGTGTAAGTACGACCCGTACCCCCACCCGCGGACGTACGGAGCGTACCCCCAGCCCAACAGTGTAAGTACGACCCGTACCCCCACCCGCGGACGTACGGAGCGTACCCCCAGCCCAACAGTGTAAGTACGACCCGTACCCCCACCCGCGGACGCACGGAGCGTACCCCCAGCCCAACAGTGTAAGTACGACCCGTACCCCCACCCGCGTATGCATGGAGCGTACCCCCCATGCCAACAGTGTAAGTACGACCCGTACCCCCACCCGCGGACGCACGGAGCGTACCCCCAGCCCAACAGTGTAAGTACGACCCGTACCCCCACCCGCGGACGCACGGAGCGTACCCCCAGCCCAACAGTGTAAGTACGACCCGTACCCCCACCCGCGTATGCATGGAGCGTACCCCCCATGCCAACAGTGTAAGTACGACCCGTACCCCCACCCGCGGACGCACGGAGCGTACCCCCAGCCCAACAGTGTAAGTACGACCCGTACCCCCACCCGCGGACGCACGGAGCGTACCCCCAGCCCAACAGTGTAAGTACGACCCGTACCCCCACCCGCGGACGTACGGAGCGTACCCCCAGCCCAACAGTGTAAGTACGACCCGTACCCCCACCCGCGGACGCACGGAGCGTACCCCCAGCCCAACAGTGTAAGTACGACCCGTACCCCCACCCGCGGACGCACGGAGCGTACCCCCAGCCCAACAGTGTAAGTACGACCCGTACCCCCACCCGCGGACGTACGGAGCGTACCCCCACCACACCAGTGTCAGTAGACTCGTACCCTCACCTCTAATGCAGTGTGCGTAACCCCACCGTGTATGTGCCAAGCGCACATATCCAGAAATCGGAGGTGTGTGTGCAGACTCCACCCAGCAGTGCCCTGAGACAGGAGGGGTGGGTGCCCATCACTCCCAGCAGTGCCCAGAGACAGGAGGGGTGTGTGCAGAGTCCTCCCAGCAGTGCCCTGAGACAGGAGGGGTGGGTGTGGAGTCCTCCCAGCAGTGCCCTGAGACAGGAGGGGTGGGTGCAGAGTCCTCCCAGCAGTGCCCTGAGACAGGAGGGGTGGGTGCAGAGTCCTCCCAGCAGTGCCCTGACACAGGAGGGGTGGGTGCAGAGTCCTCCCAGCAGTGTCCAGACCCAGGAGGGGTGGGTGCAGAGTCCTCCCAGCAGTGCCCAGAGACAGGAGGGGTGTGTGCAGAGTCCTCCCAGCAGTGCCCAGAGACAGGAGGGGTGTGTGCAGAGTCCTCCCAGCAGTGCCCTGAGACAGGAGGGGTGGGTGTGGAGTCCTCCCAGCAGTGCCCTGAGACAGGAGGGGTGGGTGCAGAGTCCTCCCAGCAGTGCCCTGACACAGGAGGGGTGGGTGCAGAGTCCTCCCAGCAGTGTCCAGACCCAGGAGGGGTGGGTGCAGAGTCCTCCCAGCAGTGTCCACACCCAGGAGGGGTGTAACACATGTGTGTGATGCCACAATTACCCACATCCATACTGCCTACAAGGGAACATGTCCCCATGAACTCATGTCAACTGACTCCACACACAAGTACAGTGATCAGCAAGGATGCCACGATTGTTGCAGGTGGAGACATGGCCATGCATGCATGGCCAAAGTAGAAGGGCTCCGTCACACACACAGCTCATGTAGACACAGCTCTGCGCTAAACATTGGGAACACCCTGCAGGGAAGAAACTGGGTACACAGAGGAAGGAATACACCCTGGGACAATTGAACCATGCAGTAACTGCTGACATGACCTAAGGAAGTTAGCCAACACCTTGTGATGGCACACAGATCCTAGGGTGGCCCCAAAGAGCAGAACACTACTACAAATCCCACACACCCAAAGCCTTAAACACCACCCAAAACAATGTAGCAGCCCCACCAACACCAATACCACCATAGCAGGAGTGTGATAATGAAAAAAAAAATAAAGCTTTAATCAGCATGAGCACAATGTCCGTGGATCAACGGCAGTTCAAAGTCAACAAAGGCCATAGGGCAGTCAATTATTCCCAGCTGCATGGGGGACACAGTGGGATGTGTGTCCCCTACCTTGCCTGCACAGTCAAATGCCATCGTCTTCCATACTGGTGAGGGCATCAGGGGGGGGGGAAGCAACAGGCACCGCAGGGACATCAGGGCAAAGGGGCGGCGTTGTGGGTGCAGGGATGGAGGACTCAACCACAGGGGGTGTGTCATGGCCAAAGGCGGAGGCCAGGATGGCACTACACACCTTAGCAAGGTCCTCCAGGGAGTCCCCTGCACCCGAAGTGACCTCAGGCCCCAAGGAGGGGGGGGGTTCAGAGGGATGGGTTGCAGCGCCACCGGGGGAGGGTGGAGACAGGGGGGGAGACTCAACCACCCTGACCGAGGACTTCCTTGACCGCTTGCGTGGTGGCGTCACTGTGGGGCTCAGGGACAGAGCGGCCATGAAGGAGTCCTTGGGGGAGATGTGGCCAGGAGAGCTGAGGGGAGGGGATTTGGAGGGAGTGGATTGTGTGGAATGCGGACTCCCACTCTGGCTGCGTGTCACACGTTTGCCCCCCGACCCAGTGGGTGTGCCTATCTCACCCTGTGTGTGCGTGTCAGGAGGAGTGCGGTGGACCTTCCCTGCTGGTGTGGTGCCTGTGTCTGTTGTGGTGGGTGCATGCCGACGTCTGGGTGTACGTGGGACAGGCATGGAAGTGGGAAGTGTGGATGGGGCAGGGGTAGGTGGGGGGAGGTCGCGCTGCAGGAGACCCACTGCTGCAGTCAGTGTGGAGTCTAGGGACCTCAGCAAGTTGCGTTGGTCAGCCTGCAAAGAATGAATGCCCTCCAAGAATGCCTCGATGTTGCTGAGGGTTTTCCCGTGGGAATGGAGGACATTCAGGATCGCAGCCTGACCAACCTGCATTTGCCGCTGGATGTCCATAGACTCAGCATTGGCGGCAGCAGTGGAGACAGGGGCAGGGGGTGCGGTGCCTGGCAGGAAGGAGACATGCGGTGACCGGGCACGCTGGGAAGGGACACGAGCAAGTGGGAGGCGGTTGGTGGGAACTGAGGGGGCGGTGGCAGGTGTTGTTCCACTGTCAGCTGCTGGTGCAGCCTCCGCCAACTCTGAGACATCCTCCTCGGACCTGTCAGCTTCGTAGTCTGATGTGCCAGTCGACAGGTCCTCGGCCACACTATCCTCCGCCTCTGTCCCACTCGATGTGCCAGCCCCGATGTCACGGCTGCCACTGGTGCTCGGTCCCTCCGCCTGGTCCGTGTCCATGTCTCCCTCTGTGTCCCCCGACGATGCTGTGGGCAGGGTGGAGAGACAGAAATTAATCAGACACCTGTACACATCTGTCACATGAGTCCAATCTACATAGTCAACATTGCATAGCCTGAAGAGGCAGATCCCTAACATCTGCAAAACAAGGTACCGATGTAGGGCATGAAACACAGTTGGTTGAGCCACCATGCCACTGAAATACCATGGAGAGCATGAGACAATAGCTGATGACAGGAAACGGAGTCTGACATAGCACCCAGGCCCTGGGGACAATCCTGCACTGCCTCTGCACCACACAGCGTTTGTGAAAATACCTATGACCAGGGACAATATCCATGAACTTGAGACACATGCTGCATAGGTAATGCTGCAAACATGCCCAACATAACTCGGTCACTGCACCTTGCGTGTGTGTCCAGTAACATCACACACTGTCCAGACCCAGCAATTAGGAATCAGGATTTGACACATAGGCATTGCCCGCCCCAAGCAACCCCCACACGATGCTAATTGCTGAGACACAGGTGGCACCAACATCTCATAGTCTGGGTGATAAACACAGTGGCAGGCAAAAGGCAAGATTGGACGCAAATCAGCAAAGGTGCGCCTGTACAAATAATGAGGTACCAGTGCCCATCCTCAGATGAGTATAACAAGACACACAGGCACTGGCAACTGTGAGTATGAAGAGGGACAATCAGGTCAGGCTGCACAGTGGACACCTGTACATAATAGCACGTCTATATACATGGTGACAGGGGACAATGGCACAGAGCACAACCTACGCTGTAGACAGTGAGAGTGTCCACGTTGATGATGACACAAACAACACTGAGGATAAGGTGCCCCAGGGGACAGTATTGGGCACGCAACTACATGCTACTGAATGGCTGAATGGGAATGACTGCTACACACGTCACCATCCCTGCACTATGCGTAGCGCACACTCATGCACATCATGTCACAGGCCACTACATAGGACATGCGCGCTGTAAGGCATGACACATGAGAGACCAACTCCCATGTCTGGAGCCAGCATCAGTGCCAACTGACATGGAACCCACATGCAGTGAACTTGACAGTTCACAGGCAAGGTCCCACAACCTGTTACCCACCACTACCACCCATGATGCTACAGTCATTGTTCTCGTGGACAAAGCGCCAGCCTACATTACCTTGTGAAGGAGTGACTACACACAGACCAGGGAACACATTGCAAGGAGGGGAAGGGTGGCAGGGGCGCAGCGCTACACTTGGGCAAACTGGATGGGCACAGCACCTTTAAACCCTGCCAGTGAATGAATGCCACTGTGCCCTTACAAATGCCGGTGACACACAACAAACGCACATGTACCTACCCCCTTCCGCCTGCTGCATCGCCTGTAAGCGCCTCTCCAGGTCTGGAAAGACCACCGGCAGCACACGCCTGTGGAGGTGGGTCAGACGGCGGCGGCCGCGGTTCTTGTGGCTCTCAGGTGAGTCCCCCAGCAGGAGCCGTGCAATCCTCCGCGTCCAGCACCGGATATCCTGCCAGCGTTTCCTCACCTGGGACAGGCTCCGCCTCCGACCATCCACACGCCTCACGGCACTGACGGCGGTCAGCCAGATCTGCTCCTTGGCAGAGGCGCCTACCTGTGAGGAAGTACAAGTGACACCACATCAATACACCAGCCACATGTCACAGAGAGACATATGTGAACATAATAGCTGGTTACTACATGGCATGTAATGCAGCCAACGCATTGCACCTCTGTCATAGGGACATCATCCTCTGGTGAGGGAAAAGGCAGTACGTGCCATAGTGGGTACTCAGGTGGAATGATGGCAATGTCACAATCAATGATCAAGGCTCACACTGTGCATCACACCCACCCCTCCTGTCTCAGGGCACTGCTGGGAGGACTCCACACCCACCCCTCCTGTCTCAGGGCACTGCTGGAAGGACTCCACACCCACCCCTCCTGTCTCAGGGCACTGCTGTGAGGTATAGGCCCCCACCCCTCCTGTCTCAGGGCACTGCTGGGTGGACTCTGCACACACACCTCCTGTCTCAGGGCACTGCTGGGAGGACTCTGCACACACCCCTCCTGTCTCAGGGCACTGCTGGGTGGACTCTGCACACACCCCTCCTGTCTCAGGGCACTGCTGGGAGGACTCTGCACACACCCCTCCTGTCTCAGGGCACTGCTGTGAGTTATAGGCCCCCACCACTCCTGTCTCAGGGCACTGCTGGGTGGACTCTGCACACACACCTCCTTTCTCAGGGCACTGCTGGGAGGACTCTGCACACACCCCTCCTGTCTCAGGGCACTGCTGGGAGGACTCTGCACACACCCCTCCTGTCTCAGGGCACTGCTGTGAGTTATAGGCCCCCACCACTCCTGTCTCAGGGCACTGCTGGGTGGACTCTGCACACACACCTCCTTTCTCAGGGCACTGCTGGGAGGACTCTGCACACACCCCTCCTGTCTCAGGGCACTGCTGGGAGACATCAGGCACCCCCCCCCTGGTACCCCCCCGACAGTACATGGCATGTGTGTCACACCGGGTCACAATGCCTGAAGACACAGTCACAACATAGGGACAGTCTGTGGCAGTGGCCTATGCACTCACCTGATACCCTGGTCGCCCATACAGCATGGGGTACTGTGGGAGGATCACATCCAGCAGAGCCATGTTCTCCTCCAGGGTGAATGGCTGTGTCCTCTCCACAGCCCTTGACATGTTTCCAGGGAATCAGTAGCAGCAGCTTGGTCGACAAATGCAAAGATGTGCAGGCAAGTAATCCCTCATGGGACCTGGCTGCCTTATATGTGGCCTTCTGCCCAGTCTCATGCACAGGAGTACAGAGTGATTGGTCACTCACATTTGCATCCTATGTTTCCACCAATCCCTTCAAACCTAGCAGTCTGTGGGTTCTCTATCGGTTTCATTCTCCTGCATGATGTCAGCCCCACAAACACATTGCAACAAAGTAGAAGAATTCCAACTGACTTCTGCTGTGCACCTTCCAGAACAAAATCGAAATTTGAACCTGGTCGCCATGACAACCAGCATGCATGTAGGCCTTAATACTTGTCCCCTATGTAATTAGGAGAATCACACACAGGTACGGTGCGTTTCCGGGCCCTAGGGCACCCCAAAAGCATGGCAACGGCCCGTACATGCATGCCTACGTTCAAAATCACTATGGGTCTGCACGCGTATGCGTACACGTAGTGGTACGGACCGTACACACGCATGTACGCTCACTATCACTATGGGTCTGCACGCGTATGCGTACACGTAGTGGTACGGACCGTACACTCGCATGTACGCTCACTATCACTACGGGTACACAGACCCATAGTGATAGTGAGCGTACAGGCATTTGTACGGTCCGTACCACAAGGAGTACGCATACGCGTGCAGACCCATAGTGAGAGGGCCGTACACTCGCATGTACGCTCACTATCACTATGGGTCTGTGTACCCGTAGTGATAGTGAGCGTACATGCGAGTGTACGGTCCGTACCACTACGTGTACGCATACGCGTGCAGACCCATAGTGATAGTGAGCGTAGATGCGAGTGTACGGTCCGTACCACTACGTGTACGCATACGCGTGCAGAACCATAGTGATAGTGAGCGTACAGGCATTTGTACGGTCCGTACCACAACGAGTACGCATACGCGTGCAGAACCATAGTGATAGTGAGCGTACAGGCATTTGTACGGTCCGTACCACAACGAGTACGCATACGCGTGCAGACCCATAGTGAGAGGGCCGTACACTCGCATGTACGCTCACTATCACTATGGGTCTGTGTACCCGTAGTGATAGTGAGCGTACATGCGAGTGTACGGTCCGTACCACTACGTGTACGCATACGCGTGCAGAACCATAGTGATAGTGAGCGTACATGCGAGTGTACGGCCCTCTCACTATGGGTCTGCACGCGTATGCGTACTCGTTGTGGTACGGACCGTACAAATGCCTGTACACTCGCCATCACGATGGGTACACATACGGCAGCACTCCCACAGTGATTGGGGAACATACACAGGCCCTCTTAGCAGCAGTACGCCGGTTTGTACACATCACTGTGGTGATAGTCGACACACAGGTAGGAATAGGGCGGACATACTTGTCCATGGATGGACATACTTGTCCAGGAATGGACATCTAGGCATCGTCTGTGCATTACTACATGTGTGGGGCACAGGTGTGACAGGCTGTGATGTGGAACATGCCTCCTGAGTGGAGAAGGCACCAGATGTATGATGAGATGTGTACAGGTGTACTGTGTGAGGGTGCAATGTGTGCCAGGCATGCCCTTGACTCCTTTGACATGTGTGCATGTCGTACTGCGCACTTGGGGTGAGCGTCACTGGCATGGCACGGACACCAACACACGGAAGTGTCCCATGATGGCCGGTACAGGGGTCATGAAACCTGACTTGTCACTACCCACAGTGCACAATGTGACTATGTCATTTATGTGTCCGGGATTTACATCAGGTTGATGTTGTAGCACCCTCAAAAGCTGCAGCCGTTGCAGCAACCAACATGTGTCTGTGTGTAGATTATCATTGCACACTGTTCCGCACACCATGCCACATGTGGTGTCTGATGTGAGGTGCACATGTATGCATGGGACACGGAGTAGCGTGACAAGGCCATGTCAGCATCCTCACAAGGAATGTGTGGTGAGTCATGACATGTGCACCTTCATGGCAAGGTGTGTGGGCAGGCCTAGTGTAATGTCATGTGACCTGTGGCTCAAGTGTTCCGCTGCCAGTCTCTGCAATCAGCATCACACTTCTGCTGATGTGTGGGTGTATGTCACTTCTGTCTTGCGTCGGGCTGTTCACTTGCACTGGGACACAGCTATTCCCATGGCGTGGCATGGGGAGGTTCTCAATCACCGTGTGTGGCTGGGTCTTGGAAGGAGTGTCACCTTGCATCCATACGTGTCCTGGGCATGTAGCACATGCCTGACTCCCTATGTGGCATGTGTGTATTGGCAGATTTACATGTGCTCAGTAGACATGAGTTGTTCTCGTAGTGCACTCACTCTTCCTTGTCACTTCCAAATTACTGCAGAGCGCCTCCTGTTGCCCGAAGAATTCCAGACTTGGCCACCATGCAGGAGAATGACAGGATCCGGCTCTACCGCTTCACCCAACCGTTGATTCTGGAGCTGACGGCGAGACTGGCACCACACCTGCAACCGCAGCACAGGTATCCTACGGCACTGACACCCCAGCTGAAGGTAATGGCTGCCCTACATTTCCTTGCCACGGGTACCTTCCAATATACCATAGCTCATGTTGGTGGCATGTCCCAGAGCATGTTCAGCGGTGTGCTGCATGATTTCTTGGAGGCCATGTTGATTCACCTGGATGACTTCATCAAGTTCCCAACCCCTGAACAGATGACTGAGGTCAAGCGTGGATTCTATGCCCTGGGAGGGATGCCCCATGTCATTGGGTCCATAGATGGGACACATGTAGGTTTGGTACCACCACACGCACGGGAGGTGGCGTACCGCAATCGGAAGCACTACCACTCCATCAATGCCCTTGTGGTGTGTCTGTCCAACATGGTGATTTCACATGTCTGTGCTCGTTTTCCAGGATCAGCACACGATGCCTACATCATGAGGCGTAGCGGGATGCCTGATATGATGATGCAGCTGCGCAACGAACGTGCATGTGTTGTTGGTGGGTACAGTCTGTCTGTCCTGTATTCTGTTTGGCCGACCAGCACTACCGCTTCGCCTGTTCTAACGATATCCATGTGCTTTCCATTTAGGGGACGCTGGCTATCCCAACATGCCTTGGCTGCTGACACCTCTCCGCAACCCCATCACGCCGGCCCAGCTCCGCTACAACACCGCCCATGGCCGGACAAGGCGAGTGATAGAGAGGACGTTTGGCATGCTGAAGAGCCGATTCCGGTGCCTCCACAAGACCGGCGGCGCACTCCCATATGCCCCGGCGAAGGTCTGCAAGATCTTCATGGTCTGCTGCATGCTGCACAACATGGCAGTTGAAAGAGCTGTGCCCCTCATCCTGGATCAAGATGACGAGGACCATCCACCCGTGGAGGACGAAGGGCTTGGCAATGGGGCTAGTGATGTGGAGGATGTGGAGCCGCAAGAGGACATCCGGACTCGGCTCATACGCGACTTCTTTGCTTAGTGGTGAGTACCAGGGTCTGAGTGTGCACGCATTGGTCCCCGTGTGGCATGCGTTGTGATGTGTGTCTCCACCTGCATGTATGGCACGTGGGTCAGAGGTGTGTGTGGGTGTGTCACTGGAGTGATGGTGGCAGTGATGGTAGTATTTCCCCAGACATAATTGTGACATAGCATGTTGTCATACATACATGTGTCGAGTACATGCACATGCAAGTGGCTGTGCTTCTTGTGGCTGACTTCTTGTGTGTCTCTCTTCCCCAGGTACCTGCGCATGCCGTTTGCTGGTTGCATTGTTGTGGCACTGCTATTCCTCATGGACATGGCATCGTGGGCTGACTCAGCGTTACAGGCACGGACACGTTTGGAAGTCTCCATGGGGTAAGGGATGCATCTGGGGTGTATTGGGTGTGGCAGTTGTTCACGATGTGTGCACACTGCCCCGGTCGGGGTTTGGGTCCTCTGCAGACATGTGGCATCCCCATGGGACACGACATGCAGCTGGGTACACCTGAATAGATGGGCTGCCTGGTTGTCAGTCATCAGTGATGGGATGGTGGATTGTGATGAAGGCATCAATGTGTGTGACACTGCCCTCGGACACATCCGGTTAACATTGTCTTGACATGGCGTGGGACTTCCACATCAGCGGATGTATGGTGTATGGCAGGCTCTCCGTGAGCAGCTGTGGGTATTTAGCTATTATCCGACACTTGTGTGCCAGTTCCATGGCTATCACGCATTTGTGCTGCAGAAGGGGGGTGCCAGTGTTGGAGCCACATGTTACTCCACATGATGTGTTCATGTGTACTTCAAGTTGCCTCTGCAATCCCAAACACATGACTATTAAAGGTGTCCCTATGCCTCCAAGGTGCCTCTTCTCAGTCAATGCTGGTGTGTTGGCACGGTGCATCCTGCATGTCTGGCATGGTATTCCCTGATTGTGGCTATGTGTCAATGTGTCGAGTGGCAAGATGCAAGCTGTGTGTGTGTGCTGAGACTGTGTAATGGGCATGATGTCCATGACTGTGTGGGTATTGTGACATGTGCCATCCCCATGCATCCAACGTTATCCATGACCCCATTCTCTGCATCCACCGGACTCAAGCTTGCAGGACATGGTTCTGCCACCTGTCTACACGTACCTGGGTGCCCCCCAGGACACGGGCCAGGATCCCTGACCTCTGCGCATGACTGTTGCTGTACTCAATGTGTCTGTCAGCACGGTTGTTCGGCCACCCCCTCAGCTGGTTCTGACCATCACGGGTGTGTATGGTGCTCCATGTCTGTCTTGCCTAGAAAACTGTGACCCATGTGTCCTGTGCCAGACTCAGGCCCCAGGGTGTGGATGGTTGAAGTGAACAGATGACTCAGGCATGTTTAGACTGTACAAGACACATGTTAGGTAATAATGCTACCAGCAGGCATCTACTCTTAATAGTGTGATTTATTATTGGGGGGGGGGGCCAAGTGAGGGCCTTTCCGGGATTAGGGAATCCAAAGTTCAGTAGGGGAGTTGGTGTCCTTGCCATTGGAAATCCTCAGAGTCCATGCCACAGTCTTTGTCAACATTGGTCAGCCAGTGACCAGCAGGGCCATGTGGCAGAGAATGTCTCTTGATGCTGTGATGCTGTTGCTCCAGTGGGCCAGGTGCCAGGCCAGGTGTCCTGGGAGATGGTGATGTAGCAGCCACCCTCACGGTCCTTTCCGTGGACGACCCGGCTTCCTGCGGGGAACCTCAGCAGCAGGCCGTGACGACGTCTGGGATGCTCCGTCGGATGTTTCCTCCTCCTCCTCATGATCCCTCCCTGTGGGTGGTGATGTTCTCCGCCTTCTGGCACAGGGAGGGTCGGCCATGGTGTCGGCCATCCGACGGAGTTCAGCGTGAATCCCCTGGGACGCCGTCACTTGCTCAGCCTGTCTGTCCTCCATCCTCCGTTGGTGTAGCTGTAGACAGGCTATTAGCTCCGCATGTTGCTGGGCCTGCTGGACCTTGATCCCCTCGAGGACGGACACAACCTGGGCCATGCCCGTGGTGTCCTGCCGGTATGAGTCCAGGATGTTACGGACATGGGAAAATACCGGATCCCCAGCCAACTGGTCAGGCTCGCGCCTCCGCCGCTCTCCACTCCCACCACCCCTGCCCACTTGCGTCTGGCCTGCACTTGTGGGCACATGGGGTCTCCGGGACCCCTGAGGGGTGGCATTGGCGTTGTCGTCTGCCTCCTCCTGGGTGCCCGGGACACCGTGTCCCTCCTGGCGAGCCTGGCTGCATTGTGGTGTTGGGGCAGGGATCCTGGGTGTCTCCTGGGATGTGGCAGGAGTGGGGGTGGTGGTTGGCACGGTTGTACCTGACGCAGGTGCTGCAGGTGGTTGGACACCAGAGGGGCCAGGTCGGTCGGGGTCGTCCGCAGAGTGCTGAGAGTGGTCGCTGCCGGTGGGATCGGTCTCCTGCAGATCCGGGTCCTGTGAGTGTTCCCCCCCAGTGTTGGGGGGTGCAGCACGACGTCGACCTGTGTGTGAGAGAGACAATGTTACTTTTGATCCATGCAACATCCATGTTGCATCCGTTACAAAGTTGGCACATTTCCTCTTGGAATTAGGATCTGTCTTGCATTCCACTCACAGTGCACTTGTGCATGTGTGTGTCCCTTGGGCACCAATTTGGCCCCTTTAACTATGTGTGGCACAGTCTTACTTGCTGCGTCAAGTGTGACTGCAGTCAGCAGTGGAGTGTGCATGTGTGCCGAGCTATGCGTTTGCGCCTTCCTTGTAGCACTGTACATGTGCACATGGAGTGGATCCACACACTCATATGATGCAGGTGGCTGTCCTTGTGCTCGTGTACAGGTTGTAACATGGCCCTGCGTTTTGCCATGATGAAGAGGGGGGGTTCTGGCACTGGCCACCCTTGTCTACATGCACGCAGTCCACCTGCTGACGAGCAGACATTCCCACACACCAAAGGACTGATTTGCTCTCCCTGTGTCTCCCTCCTTCTCTGTCCCCCTCTCCCTCCCTCTCTGTCCCCCTCTCCCTCCCTCTGTGTCCCCCTCTCCCTCCCTCTGTGTCCCCCTCTCCCTCCCTCTGTGTCCCCCTCTCCCTCCCTCTGTGTGTCAGCCTCCTCCCTCTGTCCATCTTCCTGTGTCTCCCTCCCTCTGTGTCCCCCTCTCCCTCCCTCTGTGTGTCAGCCTCCTCCCTCTGTCCATCTTCCTGTGTCTCCCTCCCTCTCAGTCCCCCTCTCCCTCCCTCTGTGTGTCAGCCTCCTCCCTCTGTCCATCTTCCTGTGTCTCCCTCCCTCTCAGTCCCCCTCTCCCTCCCTCTGTGTCCCCCTCTCCCTCCCTCCGTGTGTCACCCTCTGTCACCTTGGCCCAGCTTCCTGGGCACACACTGTTAGCAGATCTTTGAGTGGCCCTTGGCCTGTTGATGTGAGTTTGTTTCTGATCTCCAGGCACCCATTTTGTCTGCTGTGTGTCTGTGCGCTGCTGCTGTGGTGGTGTGTGCTGCCACTCTTTCACACTGTTGGCTGTTCATTAGCTGCTGGCATGTGCAAAACAGTGCCTTCACCCCCATGTGTTGATGCAAGGCATCCGCCATTTGCTGGCAAGTCATTCCTGTGTTGGGACACAGTGTTTGTCTGGCTGTGACCTAGGCCATATGGGCAGAGGGCATTGTTGTCTGCTTTGGAGTCGCACTATGTGATTCTTGGTGCCCAGCCTCCCGCCATCCGGGTTACCGTGTCATGTGTTGTTGTCTTCTGTGGCCTGTGACTTGACATTGTCCAGCTGGGTGCATGGGGCATGGTGGCAGCAGTGGCATGTGCCTGCTCATGGAGTGTGGTTGAGTAATGCGATGGCTTGTGGTGGTTGCGTGCCTGTTAGTAATTTTGTTTGTGGTTGCAGTTCCCCCCATGTGACGTGCGTTGTTTGTGTACTCACCCGGGTCTCGGAGTCCTTCTACTCCTTCAACTGCCTCCACCGGCAGTATGGCCATCACCCTCTCCTCCCAGGGATGGTACTGTACGGCTCTGCGGGAGGGCCCTCCTCCGGTGGCGTTGGCCTGGTCGTGTTCCTCCTGTCTCTTGGCTCTGACCCTCCTCCGCAGATCGTACCACCTGTTCTGGCAATCCTGCTTGGTCCTCCTGGTGTCCGCAACAGCATTCACAGCATCGACGATGGTCTGCCACATGGCTGTTTTGGCTGCCTGGCTGGTGCTTCTGACCAATGTTCCAAAGATCTGTGGCTCGACTCTGAGGATTTGATCAACAAGGACCTCCAACTCTCGGTGACTGAACTTTGGATTCTTGGTAGTGGGCATGGTGAGGGGTGTGGGTGGGGATGGTGTGGGTGTGGGGGGTGTGTGGATGTTGGGGGGGGGTGTGGATGGTTGTGTGTGTGTGTGAATGTGATGAGAGGGTGTTTGTGAGGGTGGTCGTGTGAAGGTGTGCAAGTGTAAGATGTGGTGTCGCTTGTAGTCTGGTTCTGTGGTGTCTGGCAGCAGTGGGTCTGTTGCAAAGGCTCATGGTTTGTGTGTGTGGGCCCTTTTTATTGGTCCATGGGTGGGTGTGGCAGTGTTTGAATTTTGGGTGGGTGTGTTATAAGGAGTGGTGGTGTATTGGGCCTCTGTTTGTTTTTGACAGTTGCAGGTCAGTGATTGTGTTATTTTAGTGGTTGTTGGCCATGTTTAGTGGCTGTGTGCCTTTCGAATGGTGTATTGTTGAGTTGTTTTGTTTTGTCCTTGTTGTGTACGTGCGTTTTGAGCGTGTGTACGGTGTGTACATGGGCCATTTGGTTGTACGATTTGGTCCTTGTGTGTGGCTTTGCACGACTCGTACATGCGGTTGTGATGTTGGGGCATGGGGTGCGCTCCGTACTTAGGAGGTTGTGTTGGGGGTGCGCCAGGAACGTACTGGGGTGGGGGTACGACTGGAACGTACTGGGGTGTACATGGACGGTGGTACGACACGTACAGGGGTGGGGGGGTGTACATTGACGGTGGTACGACACGTACTGGGGTGGGGGTACGACTGGAACGTACTGGGGTGTACATGGACGGTGGTACGACACGTACAGGGGTGGGGGGGTTTACATTGACGGTGGTACGACACGTACTGGGGTGGGGGTACGACTGGAACGTACTGGGGTGTACATGGACGGTGGTACGACACGTACAGGGGTGGGGGGGTTTACATTGACGGTGGTACGACACGTACAGGGGTGGGGGGGGGTACATTGACGGTGGTACGACACGTACTGGGGTGGGGGTACGACTGGAACGTACTGGGGTGTACATGGACGGTGGTACGACACGTACAGGGGTGGGGGGGTTTACATTGACGGTGGTACGACACGTACAGGGGTGGGGGGGGGTACATTGACGGTGGTACGACACGTACTGGGGTGGGGGTACGACTGGAACGTACTGGGGTGTACATGGACGGTGGTACGACACGTACAGGGGTGGGGGGGTGTACATTGACGGTGGTACGACACGTACAGGGGTGGGGGGGTGTACATTGACGGTGGTACGACACGTACTGGGGTGGGGGTACGACTGGAACGTACTGGGGTGTACATGGACGGTGGTACGACACGTACAGGGGTGGGGGGGTGTACATTGACGGTGGTACGACACGTACTGGGGTGGGGGTACGAGTGGAACGTAATGGGGTGTAGGTAGACGGGGCTGTGACACGTACTGGGGTGGGGGTGTGGCTCGAACGTACTGGGGTGTAGGTACACGGGGGGTACGACACGTACTGGGGTGGGGGTGCAACTGGAACGTACTGGGGTGTACATAGACGGTGGTACGACACGTACAGGGGTGGGGGGGTTTACATTGACGGTGGTACGACACGTACTGGGGTGGGGGTACGAGTGGAACGTACTGGGGTGTACATGGACGGTGGTACGACACGTACAGGGGTGGGGGGGTGTACATTGACGGTGGTACGACACGTACAGGGGTGGGGGGGTGTACATTGACGGTGGTACGACACGTACTGGGGTGGGGGTACGACTGGAACGTACTGGGGTGTACATGGACGGTGGTACGACACGTACAGGGGTGGGGGGGTTTACATTGACGGTGGTACGACACGTACAGGGGTGGGGGGGGGGTACATTGACGGTGGTACGACACGTACAGGGGTGGGGGGGTGTACATTGACGGTGGTACGACACGTACTGGGGTGGGGGTACGACTGGAACGTACTGGGGTGTACATAGACGGTGGTACGACACGTACTGGGGTGGGGGTACGACTGGAACGTACTGGGGTGTACATAGACGGGTGGGGGTATACATATACGGGGGGTACGTGTCGGACGTACGGGGGCTGGGGGGAGTGTTGGGCGCGTATGCGGGCACATGTCTCCATGGTTGCTATTGGTGTTCGGTGCGGACAGTGTTTTTTCCATACGGTTGTAGGCTCGGACGCACGGGATGGATCGTGATTCCTCGGTCGGACTTGGATTTTTACGTTTGTAAGGTAAATCGTCCGAGGACGTGTCGGACACATTTTCCGACCCGAGGACGTGTGGGGAATGATTCCCGGTGCGGGTCGTATGGACTTTTTACCATGCGAATCGTGATTGCCAGTTCGTACGGCATTTGTACGATTCGTACGGTAAAAAGACCCGATACGAGTCGCACGGGGAAATTTTTTGCCGGATCGTGATCGGCACCTATATGTTGAAGTCGTCGTATTGAGTTATATGTAGTGTGTACGGCTTCTGGAACGTGGGGAGCTGGTGACGGTTCCGTAGTAGGGCAGAGGGAAGTGAGTGCTGCTCTCGGGAAAAACGGGATTGTTGGCCCTGTACGTATGCAGGGAAAAGCGTGTGACAATTGAAGTTGCGCGTCACATTGTCTGGGTTCGGAATCAGTGATATCGTCGTGTGTTACTATTAGAGACATATTCTTAGTATAAAAGGAGTGCGTATGGTAGCGAAGGTTATCTGTGAAACTCTGGTCTTAAGTCCCAGGGATCCGTAAGGTTTGCCGTTAAAGTTTACTGCTGGAGAAGTAATAGGTATTCTCTGAGCTTGTTTGAAGGACTGAGCAGAGGTAAGCGCTGCTTGGTTAACATGTGTTATAATTCTGTAGTGGGACAGACTGTTCGCTGTTCTCGGGAAAGGCAGGATTCTGTGTGGATGTACTATATTTTCTGGTGTGAAAGTGCGTGAATGTATGAGCATTTAGTTGATTGTGAGACTCTTTGGAGCATTCCTGGAGGAAGCAGTTAATGGATGCATGATAGAAGGGCAGAGTAGAGGGATGTACTACTGTGTCAACGAAAGTAATAATTCCGTAGTGGAGCAGAGGTAAGCGCTGTTCTAGAGAGAAGCGGGATTCTTGTGAGAAAGACCTTTCTTTACTATTCTGTGGTTAGCGAAGCAGGCAATGGAGATGTTTATATGTTGTAACTAATGATTTTGTAGAATTTGAGACAGAGTCTACTGAGAAGGTTTTGTAAAGGAGGGGTAGACGAGTGACAGGAGACAAGAGTAGAAGCGACTGCAGCGACTACTGACGTCAGAGACAGACCGCGCTGTGATTGGGCAGTGGATTAGAACAGTGCTCGCGCTGTGATTGGTGCATTGGTGTGAGCCACGCAGGGATTGGAAGGAGTACAGGGTGACGTAGACGCTCCAGGATTGGTGCGTTGGTGTGAGTCGCGCTGTTATTGGACAAAAGATCGTATAGTTGCGGAAGGGACTAGAGAGTTGTGGTAAACGCGAAAATGTATTACCAAACGGAGGAAAAGAAAAAGAAATCCTTGTTCGGTAAAATTAAAAGGTGGTTCGACAAGGATAAAGACATAATAACTAGAGAAGGTGAATTGCTACCTCTGACAAGAACACCTGCATCCTTTATGGTTGCGAAATATGGGTATCATACCTGTATATGGTTAGACAACTGGGCTAAGTACACTAAAGAAGATGGTGTTTTAGCATTTGCGTAACATGGTTCATTTAATCTGGCCGTGTTGAGAAATTTACGGGAAAAGATGATGTGTCTAGAGCCTAGACCAAGGCCGACACAGTTTGAGGCATTGGTGGAATGGGAAGATGAGGTGCATGAGCGAGAAAAAGCAGAGGAGTGGAGGTAATTATAGGTATATTTTTGGGAGGAAATATGATCGTGAAACTCATCATGATCGAATGAGGAGATGGCGAGATGCTAGTATGTCAGAGGGACTATATCCTATGAGAAAAGTTGAAGAGAAGGAAGGGAGGAAGGGTACGGAAAAGGTGCCTGATACAGAAGTGAGAAGGTATGGGGCTAATGATTATGAAGATGATGTCTTGGATGACATGATTTACAAGAGACCACCTCCATATAGACCAGAACCAGAAGAGAGAACGCCAGTTGCTACTCCCATAAGAGATACTTTGCGAATTGTTAAAACAGAAATTGCGACACCTGATCTGAAAAGTGGTAGCTCTTTCACGGAAAGGGAGAGAGAGACAGAGCGAGAGAGAGAGAATGAAATCGGGGATGAAAAAACAAGAGAATTAGCAAGAACGACATCTGAGTTGACTGAGAAAATTAGAGAGCTAACGAAGAATCTAGAAGCTGTTACAGTTCCTGTAACCATAGGTCCGGTTATGCCTATTTTTGATAAGCAAAGAATGGGTGAAAATGGTTTGACGGTTCCCTATGTAGGAAATGGTTTGGTTGGTTCTTGTTCTTTGGAGGAATCAGGAATGAGGACGGGAGAAAATAATTTGAGACAATTGAGACATGACACATGTAGTGGAGGGTCAGATGTACAGACTAATTCAGGATTGAATACTGGTTGTTTAGGAGGATCAATATTGGAACCACAGAGGATGGCAGAACAAGTGGGTGCAGTGAAAAGGTCTACAGAAATAACAGCTGAGGATTTGAATGATTGGTTGAAAGTTCTTCAAAAGAAGGATAAAGATTCTCAGGCAGTTGATGTAGCAAGGTTGCGCATAGAATTGGAGGAGCTTATAGCAGAAACAATTCCTACAGAAATGTTGAAAAATCATCATGATGGTGAGTTGTTATTCATGTGCAAGAGTATCACCTGGAGGGCTAAGAGTATACATGACAGGTTAAAAGGAATAGCGAGTGAACTAGGAGTTGATATGGATAAGGTGAAAGCTTTACAGAAGCCTTACAGGGTGGATTTTTCTGACAAGGACATTGAGAATTTAAATGATGTTGGCAGAACACAGCAGATTAAGGAAATGATTTCCTTATTGCGAAAATGGGGTGATGTGGAAAAGTGGAAGGATAGGTGGTATAAGAAAAGAGAAGATTCAGTGGACAGGACTTACTCAGCATTTCCTATGAGAGAAAAAGAAAAAACAGTGGATGCTTATCCTATGAGAGAGATTCCTGGAGGAGGATATGTACATGTCCCATGGACTAGACAGGATATTTTGTCATTTACGAATGATTTCCCTCGACTGAGAGAAAAGCCCGTCGAGTGGTATAGGCAGGTAGATAGGTTTGTGAAATTGTCAAAAGTGCTGTGGATTGACCTGAATAGCCTGTTTGATATATTTGTTCCAGCAGACTTGTGGGCAGAGTGTAAAATAGTTGTAGATTGGCCTGCTAAGGAATACCCAAGAGATCAGAAAACAGGAGCTCCAGACCCGGAGGTCATGAGGAAATATGAACAGGTTATTGTGTTCCTGAAGAATAAGGTACCCCCTAAATAGACAGATTGGGTTAAGATAGATCGAACACATCAGAAAGCAAAAGAATCAGTTCATGCTTTTTATGAAAGGCTGATACTGGCTTTTAAACAGTTCAGTGGAGATGAACATCTGGGTGATAAGGATTTGAGTCATTTTGTATACAGGTTTGTATATGGCTTGAGACCTGAAATCAGTGAAAGGATTTGTGAGCACACAGTTGATTGGCAGAGTAAAAAGATTGATGAAATCTTGAGACATGCAAAGTACTTCAGTGATGAGATTGAGGCAAAACAGAGAAAGCTGAAAGAGAAAGCAATGTGGGCACAGGTGAAAGTTGCAGAAAGACAAGAAGCACAGCTGGTGAAACAAGCAAATAATCCAGGAAATAGGCCCAGATATGGTACAGGAAAAGGAAAGGGGAATCTAGAAGAAGCCAAAAAGAAGTTCCCATGTCACAACTGTGGACAATTGGGGCATTGGAGATCCGAGTGTACCAATCCACCATTAGTGAGTAATGAGAATAAATCATTGAATCAACAGGTGCAGAACGAGGGGTGTAATCATCAGCAGCAACAGCAGAAGGTTGTCAGACAGCAGAGTCAAGAGCCAAAACCACCCTTGCCGCAGAATAGAGGGTCCCAGAAATATAACCAGGACTCAGGATTCTACAATGATGAGCAGGTAAACAAACCGAGACGTTCAAACCCGGTACAACAGTACTGGTTAAAGAATGAGGGGAGTGAGTCCGAAGGGGACTATTGACGGTGCCGAAGAGAGGAGGAAGAGTGCATACTTGGTGCAACTCTAGGAATAGACCAGGCAGGACCATTTGTAGATGGGAAAATAAATGGGGAAAGTGTTACTTTTTTGGTAGACACAGGAGCGACGAGATCAACTGTCAGGTCAGCAGATATAAGAAATCTTCCTCTCTCGGACGAAGCAATCCAAGTGGTTGGTGTAGCTAATACACAGATTAAGACTCGTCTTACCGAACCAGTTAGGGTAAGAATAGGGAAATTTTCAGATATGCACAGATTTGTAGTCTGTGACACCAGTCCAGTAAACTTGTTAGGTAGGGACTTATTGTGTAAGATGAATTGCACAATTTTCTGTACTCCGGATGGAATAGCTTTTGAGACACCAGATGAGGATGTTCTGTACAGGATGACTCTAGATAATAGAGAAAGTGAGATTGTTGGAACATATGCTGTGTTTAATCCAGATGACTTGCCTCAAGAGTTGAGACACACAGTAAAAGCAGCAGTTTGGGATTTTACTGGAGAAGATGTGGGATTGATGAATAATGTAGATCCAGTGAAGATTTCAGTGAAAGAAGGAATCACTTACCCTAATATCCCACAGTACAGTTTGACACCAGAAATAATTGAAGGAATAACCCCTATAATTGACAAGATGATTCAACAGGGTGTTTTGAGAGAATTACTGAGTAGCCCATGTAATTCACCGATAATGGGGCTGAAGAAACCTAATGGAAAGTTCAGGATTGTACAAGATTTGAGAAAGGTTAACAAAATTGTAGTAGCATGTTGTCCCATTGTGCCAAATCCATCAGTGATTTTGTATCAGATTCCTCATGATGCTGAATGGTACACAGTAATTGATTTGTGTCATGCTTTCTTTTCAATTCCATTGCATCATGACAGACAGCCGATTTTTGTATTTCGGTTTGGACAGCGTATTTTGGCATGGTGCCGTACCCCACAGGGGTATACAGAGAGTCCTTCAATATTTAATCAGTTGCTGAAGAAATCATTGGAGAGTTTGATCATGCCTGAAAGCTCAGTACTAGTGCAGTATATCGATGATCTACTTGTAGCATCGAAGACACGTGAAGCTTGTGAAGTAGATACCATAGCTTTACTGAATCATCTGGCAGATGGAGGGTTAAAGGTATCTCCAGCCAAATTGCAATTTTGCAAGAAAGAGGTGCATTATCTTGGACACAATATTGAAAAGGGTCTGAGAAAGGTGACCAATGACAGGATTAAGATTATCAGAGGAATGAGAGCCCCAATGACCCAGAGAGAAGTGAGGATGTTTCTGGGGATGGTGGGTTATTGTCGTCAGTGGATAAGTAATTTCTCCCTGATAGCAAAGCCATTGATTAAATTGACTAAAAGTGAGGTGAGAGACCCATTGGAACTGAATGCAGAACAAATGGCAGCATTTGAAGAATTGAAGAGCAGAATGTGTGAAGCTCCTGCTTTGGGAATGCCAGACTATGAGAAGGAGTTTGAGTTGTTCTGCAGTGAGAGAAATGGATGTGCACTTTCAGTGTTAATCCAGAAACATGGACGACTGAGAAGGCCAATTGCGTACTTCTCATCAACACTTGACCCCGTAGCTGTGGGTTTGCCAGGCTGCCTGAAAGCAGTAGCTGCTACATGCAGAAGTTTGGAACAGAGTGAGGGTATAATAATGGGATATCCTGTAAGGGTGTTCGTACCTCATAATGTGCCAATTCTTTTGACAAGAAGCAGGACTCAATATATGTCACATAGTCGGCTGACTAAATATGAGAAAATCATTCTGGGAGCATCAAATGTGACTCTTGAGAGATGTGTGAATGTAAATCCAGCAACACTATTACCAGATGCTGAAAATGTGAATGTGGGAGATGATGTTGATCATGATTGTTTGGATGTGCTTGACTACTGCACAAAACCCAGACCAGACATAAGAGATCTGCCATTACCTGAGAGTGATCATGTGTTGTTTGTGGATGGATCATGTTTGAGGACAGATGATGGGGTGCTGAGTGCAGCATATGCGGTGTGCAAAGTTTCAGAAGTTATGGAAGCTTCGCCTTTGAAAGGAGTTAGATCTGCTCAAGTAGCTGAATTGGTGGCTTTGACGAAAGCTTGCAAGATTGGGAAGAATGTGAGAGTGACTGTGATGACTGATAGTCAGTAGGGATTTGGAGTGGTTTATGTTTTTGGCCAACTTTGGCTGCGGAGAGATTTCTTGACGTCGAGTGGAACTCCCATAAAGAATGCTGAAGTGATTGGGAAGTTGCTTGAGGCGATACAGCTGCCTAAAGAACTAGCAGTTGTAAAATGTGCTGCTCATGGACAAGGAGATGATTTTGTTACTCTTGGTAATCACTTTGCAAATGACATAGCGCAGTATTGTGCAAAGAACAATCATTCGATTAACCGGGGAAGAGAAAGGGAAATGTCTTTTTGTTCTGTGATGTTTACTAATGTCCTGGAAACATGGGATGAGGTGAAACAGTTGCAGGATGAAGCAGGAGATGAGGAAATGAGAGATTGGATCAAGGCAGGTTGTGCCCCAAGAGAGTAAGATCATGTTTGGATCTATAGAGATGGAAGACCAGTCATGCCTAACTCGATGTTATCAACAATGGCAAGAATGTATCATGGCCAGGGATATCTGGGGAGGGACGCTATCATTAGGTCCTTTAAACAAACCTGGTACAATGCAAAGTTCAGGCTGATTGCAGAAATCATCTGTCAAAGATGTTTGATTTGCCAGCAGTTCAATACTGGAAAGAAGACAGTGGTGAGCCTAGGAACAATAGGCAGAGAAGGAGGTCCTTTTACAGAATGCAAATTGATTTCATTGAAATGCCCCAAGTGAATAGATTGAGGTATGTTCTAGTGGTAGTCTGTTTGTTTTCAAGGTGGGTGGAAGCCTATCCGACTAGGAGAAATGATGGAATAACAGTGGCAAAGTTACTGTTAAGACAGTTGATTCCTAGGTACGGGTTCCCAGTGACAATTGAGTCAGGCAGAGGTGGACACTTCTACAATGAGCTCATGGGTTTAATTTGTGAAGCATTGAGCATACAGCAGAAGCTACATTGTGCATACAGACCAGAGGCTTCTGGTGTTGTTGAGCAGATGAACGGCACAATCAAAAATAGAATTGGTTAGATGTGTTTAGCCACTGGAATGAAATGGCCTGATGTCTTGCCTCTAGTGCTAATGACTATTAGGTCTACTCCAGATAGAACTACAGGGTTGAGTCCACATGAAATATTGATGGGACGAGCAATGAGACATGCTTTCGTGCCTGTCAACAAGTTGATGACAATAACTGATGACATGATTTTGGATTACTGTAAAGGCCTGGCTGATGCAGTTCATTCTGTGTTCACCAGGTTGGAGGAGACGCCACCACACTTGAAAAGAAGCAAGCCCATGATCTAAGTCCAGGGGACTGAGTGAGAATAAAAGTACACAGAAGAACAAATTGCTTGGTTCCAAGGTGGGGAAGGCCAAGACAAGTCATTCTGACTACGACAACTGCTGTAAAGTGTGCTGGTGTAAAGAACTGGGATCATGCAAGTCATACTCTGAGGGTTCCGAATCCAAAGGATGGGACTGGTAAAGAGTATTTTGAAGAGTCAGATTCCAGTGATGAAGCAGAAACTGAACCAGTGAGAAGAAAAAAGAATCCTGAAAGGGGGGAAGGAGAAAGAGAGTCAGGTGATTATTTTTTCTTCCCGAGAGTGGCTTCAAGAGAAACATTGAAAACCTCAGAGGAGAGTTCGGATTCTGGAAAAGTGCCTGAAGTTTCAACAAGCGGTGAAAAAGAAAGAGAAGGAAAGAACAATTCCACAGAGACTACACCTGAGTCAGATGAAGAGATTGAGAATCCACTTGAGATTACTCCTGGAGAAGTAGGGACAGAAGAAGAAGATAGAGAGGGACAGATTGCGGAAGACCCCAGAGGAGGTGTAGGGAACATTCCTGATAAGCTAGGTGAAGGGACAAGTAGACAGAAAGAAGATTGCGTGTCGGAGACCCGAGGAGGGACAGTAATAGGGAAATCTCAATCAGTGGAGAAAAAGTCTGTGGAGCAAAAGGAAATCGTTGATGTACAAGAGTCAAATGAAACAGAATCGAGTGAGAGTGAGAATGAGAAACCTGAGGGTCGAGTGCTGAGAAAGAGAACTTGGATTGGAGAAAGAAATAATAAAGAAGTGAGACCGAAAAGGAGTGTAAGAGGAGATCTTTGGCCTAACAAGATAAAGAGGCTGAGGTACCGACTGACACGAGCAAATTCATCAAAAGCTGAACAGGTGAACGAGGTGTCGAGTCAGAATCAAGCAAAAGGTGAAAAACAAAAGGAATCAAAAGAGCCAGAGGAGATCAAGAGGATCAGAAAGCCCAACCAGAAGTATAGGTCACCGGAATGAACGTACGTGGCACTGTCTGAAGAAGAAGAGGCAGAAGGTCAAGGAAATCCAGAGGGGATCTTACGAGAAGTGGTTGAGGAGGAGAAAACTGTTGGAATCCTGAAAGTTATCTTGACTGACATTGGAGAAGAGTCAGATGCTCAGGATATTGAAGATCTGATACAGTTTGATGTTGCTGAAGAAGAAGTGAAAAGTGATGAAAATCCAAATTGAGTGAACTGAAGGAGTCACTTGGAAAAGAGTGAAAAAAAGAAAATCTAAAATTAGCTGTTTGAAATAATCTAGAGATCTAGAAATTCAGTAGTGGAGTAGTAGAGGCTAAGTCAAAATACACTGCCAGAGTAATAAGATGGCTAACACAGAAAATAATCAAAGTAGATGTACCTTCTTGAAAAGATGGTGTAGAATGTGCTGCTGCTGTACAGGATTATTAATGCTACTATGGGGTGTACTTGCTTTATTAGTTACTTTTAGAGTTACAATAGACACTTTTGGAATACATACTGAGAATATGACTAACATAGAGAAGAGTTCACAGAAAGTAGTTCCAACTAGAATTAGTAACATATACATACATAAGGATAGGTCAATTAATGATTTTTCTAGCAATGTTTTTTCAAAGTTGTTGTACGAATACGTAAAGACAATGGAAGTAAGGGATTGCTACGTCTGTATGCAATTGCCTGCATCTGTTTCAGAGGGAGTTACTTATCACCATCTTCCAGCTACGTATGGAATTTCATGTAGTGTGGTAAGTAGTGTTTTTTATTTACTAGGTAAAATGAATTATGAGATGTCTAATAAGGATAACATTTTTGGGCAATTGCCTATGAATAAGAAACTGAACCCTGCTAAAGAAGCTAACATTTTTGGTGAGATTTTTATTGAGACAGAAGAATTAACATTAGATTACATTTTTAGAAACAATTGAACTTGCAGTTTGAAAGAAGAAGAAGAAGCTTTCCTAGACATGGTAGAGAAAAGAAGAGTGAGCATGCATGAAAAGGCAGGAGAATATAAAATGAGTGAGACAGTGTGGGACATTGAGATGGGAAAGAAGTTAAAGGAAGGGGCCAGTCCAACTTTGGCTTTAGATGCACCACAGAAGGGTAAACTATGCATTACCAGGAGGAAATCCCAATATGATAATTATTTCGTTGGGACTAGTGAGTGTCATGATACATACTTTATTGCAACAGGATGGGGATTCAAGGGAGGAGAAGATCCAGTTTTCCCGGGAGTGTATTATATTTGTGGGAATAAGGCTTATTACAGGTTGCCTGACCATTGGTATGGCACGTGTTATGTTGGCCTGGTCTTTCCAAAGATTTTCCATATAGATAAGATAGAAGATGCAGAACAGATTAATCTACTAACACGCTTTAAGAGAGAAACTTGGTCAGAAATTGTAGGTGATATTTTTGGAGCTTTGATTCCATAAGTGGGAATTTCATTAAATGCATATGGAATTCGGAAACTGTCAACAGTGGTGGATAGCTTATCGACAAGCACCGCTGGAGGGTTTCTTTTGGTAAATACGGAGATGGTTGCCGTACGCGCCATGTCTATGCAAAATCGACTTGCCCTTGATATTCTATTGGCAAAGGAGGGTGGAGTCTGTGGAATGCTGAAAGTTCAACATTGTTGCACTTACATTCCTGACGAAACCAAAGATCTAAAGGTCTATATCAAAAATATTACTGATTTGCATTAAGAATTAGTACCACTGGAAGCTGAAAGTATCTGGACTAAAATGGCTAATAAGATGATTGCTGTTAAGAACTTTATTGCTAAGCTAGGTAGTACCATAATTGGTAAGATATTATTTCCTTTGACATGTGTGATTGTTGCTTTATTGGTACTTAGATTAGGGTGTTTGTGTTGTAAAAACAGGGGAGGGAAAAAGAAAATAATAAGAGAAAATACTGAAAAGAAAAAAAAAAGAGGTCAAAGAGAGACCCACAAGAAATAGAATTAGAGAAATTTAGGGAGAGTGTGTACCTAGAATCGAGAGAAGAGGATGAAAGAGAGACTGGTGTGTAGCATGTTGTTCAAAAAGACATTTGAATTTCTCCTAAGAAATGGGGACTACATTTTTTTTTTGGGTTGGTTTTTTGTGGTGATAATATATCACCAAAGGGGGGATTGCTGGAGCAGGGTTTTCTATTGAAAATTTAAGGAAATTTGAACTCCAGTTTATGTTATATCTGTCATAATTAAAATTACTGATAATTAATTATTAAATATTAATTTTGTTGAAGTTTCTGATTAATCAACCTTACTAATGAATGAATTACACGCGGGATTGCATTTATGTTGCTTTATTAATACGTGAACTAAGTTGGTGAGCAAATTAATTAGATATGTGTGGCTAAAGTGCTATTTGTTATGTGATTGCGCTTTGAAATAATACGCTCTTAATGCTTCTTTGTGTTGCAGATGGCTAGATAATTACATACACATAAGGGTATTAGTGGGAATTAACACTGTATAATCATTACGATGTAGCAACGTTGTTTTGTGTTTCTTTTAATTAAGATGGTCCGTTTTGGCCTATTCAAAGATGGCCGATATTTACAGCCTGCATTTGAGTAGATGAAATACGAAGAGAGGCCTCGCTGAATATGGTTGGAAACCACCTGACCTCGGCCTCTGACTGTATTAAAAGTTTCCGTGAGGACAGCAGCTCCGGGCTTGATGCCAGTTGCCCTTGGAAAAGAATAAAGGCCACAATGAACTCTGATAAACTTGCGGTGGCTTCACTATGATTCCGAGAAGAGCATTCACGATGTTACATTTTTTAGTTTGTGCTTCCTTCTTCCGTGTTTTAATTTTTGAGATTTTTGGGAGCGGAGGTTTTCTAAATGTTGCGAGTCGACATCCTTTCCTGCTCGCTCTGCTCAACGGCTCAACGGACGTTTAGAGTTTGTTTGTAACTTTCAATGTGTAAGTTTTAGTATAAATACTGTTAGACTAGGGAGGGTCTAAGGCCACTTCTTCTTGAACCTATGCTCGAGAGGATCGATGCTGATTGAGAGGACGGCGACTCGGGAGACTTTACTGAGAGACCTGTCCTGACCCATTTACGACATTTAGCTAGAATAGGTAACTATGAGAATAATGATTTTGCAATTGATTGACTTTCATTTTGAACTAATTTAGATAAAATAACCTTTTGTTTGAATCACAGTGTCGGGTGGTTATTTCTTTGTCATTATTTGAGTTTCCAAATGTGTTCTTAATGTTTAAAATCGTGACTCAAGACTGATCAATTAGGTCGCATTGACCTCAGTTTAGATGCAGATTGATTTAGGAGTTCTCTCGTATATTCAGTGTGGATAGAGTAATAGTATGAATGTTGGTGTGATGGGCCCTAGCGTATGAAGTGTGTATGTGCGTGTAACTGTGGAATTACTCTGTCCGTGGAAGTAGGGAGAATTTATATGCTCCGATCTGCAGCACACCCTCCTCGAACCGAGCGCGCACCCTCCCAATCGCGCACTGAATGCTAATTGGCTGTCGAGTGTCTCTCTACATACGAAACCAGGAACTGTTGGCAGCCATTTTCTGCCTCGGTAGAAGCGAGGCTGAAGAAGCAAGGGGAATAAGTGTGTAAAACATATAAAGGGGGCAGAGTGGAAATACGCTGACCCTCTAGAGGTGCTTAGGGGGTCCCAGAAGGACCCCCTGGGGCCCCCCTTTTAAAAAAAAACAACGGCGAAATACGCGCACGTTGCGCGCATCCTAACGCGTTGGGTACACGGATTCTCACGCGTTGGGTGCCTGGATCCACAGCAATGTTTTTTGAAAAAAGACAAGAAATCATTGGTTTTATGACTACTTTCTACACTGAAAGGTAGGGTGTATATTTCTGTTTTTTAAAGGTATGATTCTTATTGGTTAACAAAAACAGATTGTAAGTAACATTATATATGATAAGCTGATATGTTGAAAAGTCAAGCACACTTCCTGTCTTGTGTAGGAACATTGTGTGCTGAACTTGTGAACTGTGAGGTCAGTGCAGTGTTCTATGAGCTGTTTCCATGGTAACAGGCAGAAGGCAGATTGGGGGAAGGGTTGAAATGTATTTCAGTTGGAAAGGGTTGAAATGTTTAACCAATAGAAATGTGTATTTGCTTTTGAGTTTATGTGTGAAGGATTGTGATTTGATGTTTACATGTATATGTGTGGAAAATGAAAGGGAAACTTTTCCATTCTTTGTTTTTGCTGAGAGGTGCACAGTGCAGAGATTCTGTAAAAGAAAATATGGTGAGTGATTGATATACTTCTTAATCTACAAAAGAACTTGAAAGATGAGTTATTTAATTGTGAGGGGATGTATGTAGACTATTTTGATTTTAATCAGACTAATGTATTTCTCCTGCTAAAGTGTAGGGAGTACTTTTTTTCTCTACAATGTGTGTGCATGTAGAAACCATTCTGTGATAAGCATTTGTGTTTTTCATGTGTTTGTAGACAGATAACTGTGCTGTTTTTATATTTTGGTAGAATTAGAAACCAGTCATTGTTTATGAATTTGTGAAATGAGTTATGTTATGTTTCTATAGTAAAATGTAGTTCTACTTCTAGATGAAGAAATGTGTTTTGGTATAGTGCAAGGGATAGTGTTGTTTGTCTAGAATCACACAGTGAGTCTGTGTGCATTTGGGAACCACGGTGAGAGAAGCTTATGGTAACATTGTGTATTTGCTGGCAGATAACTGTTTTAACTTGTCATGTTGTGAAGTTTTAGTAGCATTAGAAGACAGTTATGGCTTATGATTTGATTAAATGAGTCAGGCTTTGTGTAACGCCCTGAACGTTGACACTTTGACAGAAAAGTGCAGTCCTGAAATATGTAGAATGTGTGCAGTTCCCTTACCACTTGCACTGTAGTGAATGAGTTTTGGTAAACTCCTAGGGATAGTGGTGCTTGTCTAGAATCACACTGTGAGTTAGTGTGTATTTGGGATCAGTGTGAGAGAAGCATTTGGTGACATCATGTATTTGCTGACAGATAACTGTTTTAAAACCTGTCATGTTGTGAAGTTTTAGTAGCATTAGAATCCATTCTTTGGTTATGCGTTGATTAAATGAGTCATGCTTTGACACTGGTGTGCTGTACTTAAATATGTAGATTGTGTGCAGTACCATTAACTCTTCCAGACTAGTGAATGAGTTTTGGTAAACTCCTAGGATGGTGTTGCTTGTCTAAAATCACACTGTGAGTCTGTGTGCATTTGGGTAAGGATTCTGAGAGAAGCATTTGGTAACATCGTGTATTTGCTGACAGATAACTGTTTTAAAACCGGTCATGTTGTCAAGTTTTAGTAGCATTAGAAGACAGTTATGGCTTATGCTTTCATTAAATGAGTCAGGCATTGACAGTAAATTGCAGTCGTGAAATATGTAGATTGTGTGGAGTTCCCTTACCACTTGCACTGTAGTGAATGAGTTTTAGTAAACTCCTAGGGATAGTGGTGCTTGTCTAGAATCACACTGTGAGTTATTGTGTATTTGGGATCAGTGTGAGACAAGCATTTGGTAACATCATGTATTTGCTGACAGATAACTGTTTTAAAACCTGTCATGTTGTGAAGTTTTAGTAGCATTAGAATCCAGTCTTTGCTTATGCCTTGATTAAATTAGTCATGCTTTGACACTGATGTGCTGTACTTAGATATGTAGTTTGTGTTCAGTACCATTAACTCTTCTAGACTAGTAAATGAGTTTTGGTAAACTCCTAGGATAGTGTTGATTGTCTAGAATCACACTGTGCGTCTGTGTGCATTTGGGAACCACTGTGAGAGAAGCATTTGGTAACATCGTGTATTTACTGACGGATAACTGTTTTAAAACCGGTCATGTTGTCAAGTTTTAGTAGCATTAGAAGCCAGTCTTTGCTTATGCTTTGATTAAATGATTCAGGCATTGACACTAAAGTGCAGTCTTGAAATATGTAGATTGTGTGCAGTTCCCTTACCACTTCCACTGTAGTGAATGAGTTGTGGTAATCTGCTAGGGATAGTTTTGTTTGTCTAGAATCACACTGTGAGTCTGTGTGCATTTGGGAACCACTTTGAGAGAAGTGTTTGGTAACATCGTGTATTTGCTGACAGATAACTGTTTTAAAACATGTCATGTTGTCAAGTTTTAGTAGCATTAGAAGACAGTTATGGCATTGACAGTAAATTGCAGTTATGAAATATGTAGATTGTGTGCAGTTCCCTTACCACTTGCACTGTAGTGAATGAGTTTTGGTAAACTCATAGGGATAGTGGTGCTTGTCTAGAATCACAGTGTGAATTAGTGTGTATTTGGGATCACTGTGAGAGAAGCATTTGGTAACCTCATGTATTTGCTGACAGATAACTGTTTTAAAACCTGTCATGTTGTGAAGTTTTAGTAGCATTAGAATCCAGTCTTTGCTTATGCGTTGATTAAATGAGTCATGCTTTGACACTGATGTGGTGTACTTAAATATGTAGATTGTGTGCAGTACCAGTAACTCTTCCAGACTAGTGAATGAGTTTTGGTAAACTCCTAGGATAGTTTTGCTTGTCTAAAATCACATTGTGAGTCTGTGTGCATTTGGGTAAGGATTGTGAGAGAAACATTAGGTAACATCGTGTATTTGCTGACAGATAACTGTTTTAAAACCGGTCATGTTGTGAAGTTTTACTAGCATTAGAAGCCAGTCTTTGCTTATGCTTTGATTATATGAGTTAGGCTTTGATGTAAAAGTGCAGTCCTGAAATTTGAAGATTGTGTGCAGTTCCCTTACCACTTCCACAGTAGTGAATGATTTTTGGTAAACTCCTAGGTATAGTGGTTGTTGTCTAGAATCACACTGTGAGTCTGTGTGCATTTGGGAACCACTGTGAGAGAAGGATTGGGTAACATCTTGTATTTGCTGACAGATAACTAATTTAAAACCTCTCATGTTGTCAAGTTTTAGTAGCATTAGTAGCTAGTCTTTGCTTATGCGTTGATAAAATGAGTCAGGGTTTGACACTAAGGTGCAGCACCATGTACTATTCTGTTCACTGTGGCAGAACTGAAAATTTAAAAGTTTTACCTAAGCACTGTCCTAGAAGTAGTCTGATTATTTAGTCAGTTTCTAAGTACCAAATAGATTGCTTCAAATGTCTATGCAGTATGCATGTAGTGTTCTAACATACTATACACTTGTCTTTTACACCTTCAATTCCCTAGTCAGTATCCATACACTTCCAGGAAGCATCCTGTCACTTCCTTTGCAGTCCTCTAGAGACCCATTCAACAGCATGTACTAATCCATTCACTTTCCTAAAACCCAAACACTTTTAAATTCACCAAGACACTCTCTTTCCAGTACTCTAATGATTCAGTCACTGCCTAATTCATGCACTGAGCCAGGTCTTAGCACATGGACTTCTTCAAACCCCTATCCACTGTACATGCAGTCCTCTAACCATCTACACACTTGTCTTCCACACCTTCAATTCCCCAGTCAGTATCTGTTCACTTCCAGCAAACACTCTGTCACTGCCGTTGCACTCCTCTAGTGACCCATTCAGCATCATGTACTAATCCATTCACTTCGCCAAACCCTAATAAGTTCACCCAGGCACTCTCCTTGCTGTACTCTAATCATTCAGTCGGTACCCAAGTACTCATCCAGTGACCCAGGCCTTAGTATATGGACTGCTTCAAACCCTTATCCACTATGCATGCAGTCCTCTAACCACGTTCACAATTGTCTTTCACACCTTCAATTCCCTAGTCAGTATCCATACACTTCCAGGAAACACCCTGTCACTCCCTTTGCAGTCCTCTAATGACCCATTCAGCCCATGTACTAATCCATTCACTGTACTAAAACCCAAATACTTATAAATTCAGCAAGATACTATATTTGCAGTACTCTAATCATTCAGTCAGGGCCTAAGTATTCATACACTGAGCCAGGCCTTAGCACATGGACTGCTTCAAACCCCTATGCACTATGCATGCAGTCTTCTAACCACCTAGACACTTGTCTTTCACACTTGTAATTTCCTAGTCAGTATCCATACAGTCCAGCACTTGTCACTGCCTTTGCACTCCTCTAGTGACCCATTCAGTACCAAGTACTAATCCATTCCCTGTGCGAAAAGCCTAGCACTTATAAATTCAGCTAGGCACTCTCCTTGCTGTACTCTAATCATTCAGTCAGTACCCAAGTACTCATGCAGTGAGCCAGGCCTTAGCACATAGACTGCTTCAAATGCCTATTCACTATGCATGCAGGCCTCTAACCACCTACACAGTTGTCTTTTACACCTTCAATTCTCCAGTCAGTATTCATACACTTCTAGCAAACACCCTGTCACTCACCCAGTGTGTCTCCTTATAGTACTGAAATCATTTAGTCAGTTAGCATGTAGTCTTTTAGTGAGGTAGGCTTTGGGGCATGAACTGCTTCAAAGTAGTATGCACTATGCATGTAACGATTGTCACACTTGTGGTTCAGGGCTATAGTTTCTTAGTCACTTTTTATATAAAATGTGTTTGTACATTAATGGAATAGAATAAATATGAAAGTTATTAATATACATTTATTTGTGATTCTTTTTTACAGATACAGAACAGGAGTGTTTCTCATCTGTTTTCACTCTTCTCATGCAAGATTGTTTGGATGGAGGGTCCTTAGGTGTTTCATCATACTTGCTGTGCCGCACGAGTATTTTTTGTTAGGATCCCCTCATAACAGAACTCTTTGGCAAATCTTGCGAGTGATGAAGGTGGCATTGGTCTTTGTTTGCCCCTTGGGAAAAGTAAAACCTTTCCTCACCACTGAAGAAAAACGTTGTGGGCGTGGTGCCTTCTGCAAAATATTTTCCTCAGATTCGGTAAATATTTTAAAGCGGCAATATTTACATTTTTGTAAGTTAAACTTATAAAATTTTGTTAGCTGTATGCATTTTATATATCTGTGATTTGTTTCTTGTGGTATTTTGTTGAGAATACCATGTTGGTTTTTTTTAACAATCTTTCTGATTTTCCAGGTCTGTCGTCGACATCCATGATTCCCACAGGAGTGTTCCGCCTTGTTGTTTTGTATTATTGTTGTTACATTTTGTTTATTAGTTTATTGTTCATATATATGTTAATAAATAAATAAAGTTTGAAAATAGTTTATCGTTTATATATTTATTATTATAAAAAATAAAGTTTGAAAAATAAATTATAACGTTTTTGGTTGTTCTCTTAACTGCTGTGTGACTCTTTCTTGTTCTTATTACTGTTATTTGATGGAGTCCACCATGGTGTTAAATTTTGGGGCACTTATCGCTGGAATACTGGTGATATCTGCAGTTTGCACCAACTTCTGAATAGTGTGTTAGATTTATCTCAACTTTACTTCCATTAAAGTGCTGATAATGAAATGGAGATTAGCCGTTCCCGTGCAAAAAGACACAAGGTGCACCTTTCCGATTTATTCTAAATACTAAAATCCTGTATTGAATTGCACTGAGGTATTGGCTGCACTTACAGTGTACACACAAAATCTATTCAGAAATCTCATTGTATTTATATTGATTGGGAATAGTGCGTCAGGTGCTGGATCTTGACGAGATACACTGCTCAGTTCGTTTATTGTTCTGCACACGAAAAAAATCACATCACAACTTTCACACCAATTGCAATGCGAAACAAATTCCGGCGATAAGACACGTTAGCACCAGGGATTTTACACCTGCTTTCTGCTGGTGTTAAGCAGGACAACTACCTGCACCATGAAAGGGAACACAGCCAAGAGGCACGCCAGAACACCCACAGGTGCCATAGAGTCAATGAGCATGATACAGGGATACCCATGAGGGCCACTAGACTCATCGCAACAACTTCAGGACCGCCAATGCCCCCCAAACCCGCATCTGAGCAAGTGTGCCCCTATGGTCATTGTGTTAGCATGATAGGCACGAGCCCTGCAATATCACAGTGTGCTGTCACCTCAGCTTTGGCAGTGAGCCTGGACATGTAGCTACGCACGCATCCTCCTGCATGTAGAACCGGCGTGTGTTGGTCCGTGGTACACAGGTCAGCGCAGGGGTGTGCCTATTCGGCAAGGGGAACGGGGTGTCTCGGACATGTCCGTGTACAGAAAGTGCGGTAAGTGTGTCTCTGTGTTCTGGTGTGGCCTGCCACAAGGGTCGCAGCAGTCGATGTTGTAAAGTGGCATGCACCACCTCCAAACGGCACTGTGATGGTGTGGTTGGAATGCAGCAGGACATGCGCGAATAGGCATTACAATGGTGTGCCGTACGAGTGCACGAGATACAACAGCGCACCGTACATAAGTGTGGGGGCTCGTGTGAGGGAGGAGCAGCTGTTTGGCAACGTAACAGACAGTGAACTCGCCCATGTGCCATGTGCTGGACATCTCATCCATGATGACCACGGTCGCAGACATCCAACAACACCAACGACTAGCCTTTGTACACATCCTGTATGAATGCAGCGTGGTTTTCACTTCTATGCTCGTTCAGTGGTGTGATGTTGGCGGGTTGTGTGACTTGTGCTCCTTGTTGGCGTGTTTCATTTTGGCCATTGTTAGTCTATATGTGTGTTGTACTTAATTGTGCATGTGTGCCATTCTGCCCATCTCCCCCTCCCTCCCCCCACTCTCTGCTTCTTCCTCTTCCTAGTGCTGTTGTGTCTATAATTTTGTTGCTGCACACATAAATACATGTAAAGAGTAAATTAGAATAGTTCCTTGATTCTTTTAGGTTTCAAAACTTCTCTATTGGTTTCTTTTTAATTTCCCATATGAACCGTTTTCTAAATATTCAACAACACATAGAAGTCAAAAGTGCAACGTATTCTATCAACACACTTTCTAGAACATTCTACAATACGTGCAGGTTAAAAGTTCATCAATTTTTTAAAACTTTACGATATTTTTTTGTAACATTTTCTTGAACATTTAATGACACGTGCAGGTTAAAATTTGACGATTGTTTTAAGTTCGAACAGTGCCTTCCAAATGCAAGTAGCAGGTGTGGTTGAGCTGAGCAAATTTTATCCTATGATATGTACTCCACGTTGAAACTGCTTTTTCTTAACCAATCACAAAGATGCTTTTCCACAAAACTAATGTGCACCCTACTTTTAAAAAAGTATGCTTTTCATGATATCTTTAGAGATAAGTTATAGATAGGAATTAGCATTTAAAAAACCTTTGAAATTCACTGAAAAAACCGTAGGTTTCAGGGGTGTTATAGTTAGGAATTGGCATTCAAAAAACTTCAGAAATTCACTGAAAAAACCATAGGTTTCAGGGGTGTTATAGTTAGCTGGACATTTCCCTCGTACAAAACACTAGAAATTACCCTGTTATAGTTAGTTCAGCTAACTATAACTCGCGCCCCCGCAATGCACTGCTGATGACGTCACATATTACATCACTCATAACATGGTCAGTGACATCACTGATGACATCACTATTAAAAATGGGGAATACGGTGGAGCTGCAAGGCTATAATGACCAGTTTCTCCCATGTCGTCAACATGTTTCGAAGCCCTCCCCTGGATTCTTCATCAGAACCAAAGGATCCCTTCTACACTCATTCCAAAATGAGTACAAGAAGTGTATGTACAGGTAAATAATACTACGTGAATTACATGTCAGATAATAAACATGCACTTCATACGATATCTCAATAGGTATGTTAAAGAGATGGATCTGAAATAACAAGGTGATTTAGGAATGGTGTTTCCAAGAAGTGGTATGTAAAAGCGATAAATGGACCCGTTTACATGTCCGGTGGAGTGTCACTTTTGACAAAGAGGAGGCAAAATTGGAATAAGGAAGTGTATTCAGGTACCTATCTAAAGCATCCTTACAGATAGGAAAGGGAGATTCAACCAGATAAGGTTCCGCGATTGGGGGGTAAATTAGCCCCTAGGGACAGAAGTAGATAAGGACAGGATTATTCGGAAGATTATATGTGTTACCACGCTCAACACTAATTTCAACCTGGTATCCAAGATCATAGTCAAACACTGGAGACTTCTCACATGTTGCAATCTGGATTTCCCGAAACCTATGTTTGTACACAAAAGAGGCAGAAATTTAAAGGACATGTTAGTCCATACGAGACCACGACATGTGACACCAAGGGACACTGGTAGTACACTTCTACCAACAGTCCAGGGCCACCATCCCTGTGGAAACTGCAGCACCTGCCACTTGGCAAAGAAAAACAGACATTTCAGGTTCACAAATGGAACTGAGTGGGAACAGAGGAGGTTCATGAATTGCAATAGCAAGAATGTCATATATATGATCACCTGCCCTTGTAAATTGGAATTCGTCGGTATAACGAAAAGACCAGTAAAGACCCACATAGGGAAACACAGGAGTAATGTGCATTGCAAGAAGAGCACGACAAAAATGGCAACCCACTACGTGACTTGTGAACGAGCTGTGGATGATTTGCAATGGACTTTAATTGAACAACTGAGTAGTTAAATTGGTCTATTTCAGAAGGAACAGCGGTGGGTGTTCCGTTTGGGAACACACATCAGTGCATTAAACGATGACATCCCATGGGGGCAACTCATCTGAAGTCCCCATGGTCTTTCCACAAAATAGTTAGGGATCTTCTATGCATTACGATAAGACAAACCAGACATGATATACAATTTACCATCAACAACTGACGACTGATGCGTATTCATGTATGTTCCAAGTAATCAAAAACCCTCCCATAGTCATGTATATACTTTTTCCTCCACAGCGCCAGCTAAAACATCCAAAAATTCCTACTTCATTATTGTGTGTACATACATACAATTGCTAGGTACCCCATAATTTTCAGGGATGCCATGACCCTTACCCGCAACATTTATTCATAGGAATCTGAAGAACCTTTTTAAGACAAATCGGTGCATTTTGCACGCTACTAGGTCCATCTTTTTATTTATTTTTATTTTTGCTGATTTACCCATCAGTTTCTCTGGACCAATACTGCAGTATTGGGTGTATTTTTTTCACATCAAGTAATTGTCTTACATTTTTCGATTAGTAAATAAGTGCCTAATAGCAACCTTGAACCATGGTCTTCTAGAACCTGGAGAGTGTATTTTGCACTCTCTGTTACCCGGAAGTGGTTTTCTGAGCTTAGGCAGGTGAACAGTCTAGCTATTTTTAGTCGGACGGATGGAACATCCCAGACGAACACGTCCACCGCATGGTCAATCTATACCTTTTTGATTTTCTCACATTATGAAGCCTCACCTATGGCAAGTATCTTACATTCCATGTTTTTATGAACTTTTCCAATAACGGTCTCTTAACACTACCGCGCGATACCGAAAGCAGACCATTTTTTAACTGGATGAGCATTTCTTAACTGGCTCAACAGCGCTCAGGTCGTTGAGCAGTCTAGTGCTAGTAAACTCAGTCAATCAGGGTTTTGGCAAGTTTTTGGACCAATTAAGCAGAGTACATAAGGTTGCTCCCCCCACGGGCATACCTTTCAATGGAGCCGCGGGAAGGCTACTAGAAGGAGAGGCAGTGATCTTGAAGATGTGAGTATGGCACAGGCGGTTTGAATTCAGTGGGACCTGATCATGTAAGGCAATATACCTTCTACTCCTGGTGGCCAACTGCACTAGGAACAGCTCCAAACACACGCATCCTAGGGGTCATCCTTGACTCGACCCTCTCCATGACGAAGCAGTTCAACGCCGTCTCCTCCTCCTGCTTCAACACCCTCTGCAGGATCTACAAGTGGATCTCCACCAAAAGGAAAAGGACAGTCACCCAGGCCCTCGTCAGCAGCAGACTGGACTACGGAAATGCCCTCTAGGCAGGAGCCTCGGCCAAACTCCTGAAATGGCTTCAACGCATCCAGAACGCCTCCGCACGCCTGATCCTCGACACCCCTCACCGCAGACACATCACACCCCACCTGAGAGACCTGCACTGGCTCCCGGTCAACAAGAGGATAACCTTCAAGCTCCTCACCCATGCACAAAAGGCACTCCACAACTCCAGACCAGCATACCACAACAGCTGTCTCAGATTCTACACCCCACCCGCCAGATTGCGCCCTCGCCACCGTCCCCTGCATCCGAAGAGTGACCGCCGGCGGCAGATCTTTCTCCCACCTCGCCACGAAGACATGGAACACCCTCCCCATCTGCCTACGGCAGACCCAAGACCTACTGACCTTCAGAAGACTCCTCAAGACCTGGCTCTTCAAACAGTAGCAGCTCTCCCCCCCTTTTTAGCGCCTTGAGACCCTCACGGGTATGTAGTGCGCTTTACAAATGCTATGATTGATTGATTGATTGATTCTAACCTACATACCATTAATTTTTCTCTTTTTTCCAATTTAGTGTGTGACTATAGACACTCCTTCCCACCCCGTTCAGAAGCTTATGGGGCATTTTCCCTTTTCAGGCAAAGTATGTGCTCTAAACTTATTTTTGCCATTGTTATTGATATATCTATAACTATAGATGTTCGCCATTTAGCTGCTTTTTTCACCTGGGACCCCCGTCTAGTGGTTTTTAGAATATAGAGTGTGTGCTTTATGTTAAATGTGTGTTTGTCCTATGTATTTTCCTTTTTTTCCACCATTAATATGCAACAAGGACCGATTAAGGCAGATAGTGATAGTGGCTCTAGTCACATATATCTATCACTTTCTTTACAGGCCTCTACATATTGTGAAGGATAATACATATATTATGTGTGTTTTTTTAATGTCTCACCTTTTTCTTCCAGATCCATTTATTTAACATACCTATTGAGGTATCGCATGAAGTGCATGTTTATTATCTGACATGTACTTCACATAGTATTATCTACTTGTGTACTCATTTTGGAATAGATATCTGAGTATACAAGGGATCCTTTGGTCCTGACGAAGAAGCCAGGGGAGGGATTCGAAACATGTTGACAACATAGGAGAAACTGCTCATTATAGCTATGTATCTCCACCTTATTCCCCATTTTTAATAACACCAGCCTTAAGGAATATTAAAAAAAAAAAAATCTTCCACAAGGGCCAGGTGTTTTATTTAATTTTAAATCACTCCTTTACTCACTCCTGACCCTCCCACTCACATTTCCACACTACACATAGTTTTGTTTCACAATATCAGTGATCCCGCATAGGCGCAGGTTGTAGCACGCCCCATCCCGCAGTGGGGCGGGAAGACCCCCATGATGAAGCATGACACCAAGGGGCCTTTTGGTGTGTGAGGGGTATTTTAAACAAAGCTATGTGCTTTCCACCACTGTAGGAAACACATTCGATCATGGAGAACACGTTTATACATTCTGGGGTGGTTACTTTTTGTTTCTTACATAATTAGATATTGTCAGGCATAATTTATACTTTTACAGATGAATCATTTTCTGTCAACACAGTGGAGTATTTTAAACCTGCCATGGCTAAAATACACATCTTTAGAGCTGTTTGCTGGCCCAACTGACAGTTCTCTCATTTCCACAAACTGCTGTCACAGGTTTTCCTGTAAATGACTGCAAGTTTGATGGATAGCTCTGTCAACATGATGTAGTTTTCCATCAAACCTTCAAGTTTTTTTTTAATTTTGAAAAACAAAATCGCAAAGCAGACTTTTGTTTGTGAACAAAAAAAGCAATGACTTACTCAACATAGGAATGTTCTATTCTCAGACCATATTCTAATAATGAAGCTATTGTGGTGAGATCCTTGTTTGTTGAAAATATAAAGTTGCACGTTTTCTTTTCCTGCTCCGATTCTGACATTCCACACTGGCTATAATTGATATTTTTTTATTAAATTTTGAAACAAACAAGATATTGTCCTTTCAATCAGTTTTTCACATGTCCGATATTTGGGGTTTTCTTTAAGCCTCCTTCCTCTTGACATTATAAGTAATCTTTGCCCCTTGTTGTAGAATACTTCACTTTATACGTTTTTGAGTTCCTAATTAGTAGAATCAATTATCTGATAAGATTTACTTCTTTGAAACTGATTGTGAAGCAGGACTGAACTATCTAAATAGTGGAAGATTTGTAATTTCTTGTGTTTCTGACAAGAAGCTGGGGGTGATCACTTGTCACATACCATTTCTGATAGTTGGGTCGCCTTCCTTCTGCTTATCCAAGGATCTTGTGGAAGTGACCACAAGTAATACCTTTGTGTGTGAAATTAGGGAGAATAGTCTAGTATTCTGTCAGGTGATTCAGGAGCTGTATTCAAGCTGTGAAGCAGGCATATACAAATCAAGATAATAAAAATAATCAAGATAATAATGGGGAGAGGAGTTGGCCTAACGGCTAGGGCGCTCGACCTCGGACCTGGGGAACTGGGTTTGAGTCTCGGTAATGACGCTGAACATCCTGTGATTCTGGGCAAATCACTTAATCTCCCCGTGCCTAAACAAAAAAAATTCATGTGTGTCCTAATGTAACGTAACTGGTGCTATGTAAAGCGCTCTGATACCTTCATGGATTCGGGTCAAGTTCGCGCTATATAAAACTCACATAATTACTATCTTAGATTCTATTGGCCCATATTACTCTTGCTGATTTAGTTTGAACTCTATAAACCACAAGATGATTTTTACTCAGCTGCTTTTCTTATTGATCAGTTGTAAATTTCACCAATATGTTTCTGTAATCTGTAATCCTTGCTTCTCTGAATTTCATACTCCTATTCTTATGGCATATTTTAGGCCTGATGAAGTATTTCCCCTCTGAGATGTATCTGGTTATGGTGCATAACTTGGTCAAGCAATCCAAATAACTTAGAGATCTAAAGATATAAAGCGGAAGGTATTGTTAATTGGTTTATTTTAACAATATTAATTTTGCAAGCTGCTAAGCCTGTTGCAATATGGGCTAAGATCTTTGAAAAAGAAAGTACAGATAAGCAGTTGGAATACACACATTAGTTTAAAAGACATACCCACTGCCCTCAATTTCACAAATCATCTTTGCTGCATGACTCCAGTCAAAAGCCCCAGGTGTGCTTGTCCTCCATTTTTCTGCCTCTGAGATGCCCTTATCAGTTGGGCAGGATAAAATGATGTCTGTGAAATACTCACAGGATGGAAGAGCCCATTGGAAGAAAGGGGCATTAGCCATTAAAATCAGCTTCTCTCCCTTAACAACACCTGGTAAGGAAAATATTACATTATTGAAGATCTTTCAAAAGTAAAAATTCATTCTAATGTAATGATATGTTGGTTACAGTTCATGCAACATCTGTACATTTTCAACATTGATCTACAACTGTATAAAAAGAGATGGAAAAAATGAACATAAAAAATCATGAATCCACATCATGGCACATTGACTACCTCTTGACAGCCTCTGCCATACTCTCCCATGTGACACAATGCAAGGTGACCAGTTAATGGTGCAAATCAGGCTTGATGTAGGTTGTGTTTGTCCCCGCTTCCATGAGCATTCAGTCCACAATGTAGCATATTGGAAAGAGAACGAGGCTTTGGTCCTATTGGCTCAATTATTGTGGGTGGCCAGTGATACTTCTCAAAAAGACCTCATGCTGGGGAGTGACCTGAACTGGGAGGCATGTTTGGGTGAAAGATATGAAACAGCAGATAGGGATCTCACCGAGCAATACACTGCTCAACTGATTCCTGAGCTACATGGTCAGTGGAAATCAGAGAAGTGTGTACTTAATTCTGTCCTCATCATGCAGGCAGAGCGGGTGTTGCTCAAGTGACAGCAGCAACATTATGAATGTGGGCAGAAGGCTGTATAGCTGCTTACTTTTCAATTATGCCAGATAAAATTGTAGTGTACAATAGCAGCCATGCTGAATATCATAGGAAGGCTGGCAACGCATCAGTGTGAGATGGTTGAGACTTCTATTATTAGTCTCTACTAGCTTGGAGACACAAAACAGAAGCTGCAGATCTTCTAAAGCAACTGGGCCTCACCTGTCTCTCCCACAAGAGTAGTTAACATCTAGAAGGTAAGCTTAGGCAAAAGGAAATACCATATTTTTATATACCACGCCCCTTATGTAATTCTCTGTGAGATAATGGCTTCCCTGGCCAGAGGACTGGTTAGGAGAACTTACTCCGCACCCTAATGATGTTCTTTAAAGAGGGAGGATCTATAGCCTAAAGCTCTAAAGCATCTATCTAAATATTCTATAATTTCACTCCTTTGCAAAGATGAGAAGCATCCTCTGGAATGTAGTAGCTATCACATCATATTCATTGATTAACAACGACCACAAGATCCTAGCCAAAATCTTGCCCACCAGATACCATTGCTTATCCATGACTCACAGGTGAGGTTTGTTTCAGACCAAACCTCCTGAACCTAATTCAAATGCTGGCCCATCTCCACCAGAATGAAGCACTGTCAGTATCTGTGATTGCAGAGAAGGCTTTTAACTGTGTCGTCTGGTGCTTTCTTTTTAGAATTGTGGAAAGGGTTGGCCTATCTCATGATGGAATCAGTAAGGATAAATGGGTATATTATATCTCAACAGCACAGATGAGCCAATGTGGCTTCCTATCATGCACATTACTAGTGGGCAGGTGAACCCTTCGAGATTTCCCACTGTCAATCAAACCAACTCATTGCAATGAGGTAATAGTGGCATGAATATGATGGCTGAGGATAGACCCTCCTCTTCACCATAGCATTTCCTTATGACTTAATGTTGGTACGAGGACTGGTGGGGAGTCAGTACTGGGTGAAATGGGCAACGAAAGGTGTCACTAACTTTGGCCTCTTCCTAAACAAAGAGGCATATATAATTATTTGGATCATTGGATTCTGACTTTGCACTAGAAGTCTCATGCATGTGCCAGTTAATTTATATTGTTTCAGTGCCTGCGCATCCTAAAGACCTGCTGGATGAAGATTTAGGAGATTATTTCAATGACCAATGGACACTGGAGCCGTGTTTGGCACACCTTAGTATTTAGGATTACATGGCAGACATCTTTCATTACAGATGAGTATGTTTCCATTTGAAAGAAATGACCGTAAAAGAGAAATAATAATAATTAAAGCTGCAGTGAACAGCTGGATAGAAAAAAGGGAAACTATCAATGTAATAGATAAAATAGCTATTATGAATGCATGTGCCCATCACAAGAGAGAAAGTTGGTGCAAGCAAATAAGAACAGAGGAGCTTCTAAAAGAATGAATATGTCTAGGGGTGAGTGCATATTACAGTCATTTTCTAAAATGTTTTTGCAATGAAGACATATCACAAAATAACTGTTGTCACAATTTTCCAGTTCACACAATGACTCACTGAGAATGAGAGGACCATAGCTAACAGTGTCCTAACCATCAATTTCCCAGTGTTGTTTTTTGGCTGATAAATTACCCTTTTTGTTTTTTATTCTTGAAGTTTTCGTTTATAATGCATTGACATAAAGAAGAAAGGCGTTGAGGGATGGAGCTTGACTGCATCTAAGATGATCTTCTAATAGACCTCTGTAAAGCCCAACCATGCAGATGTAAAGCACGGATTAGTACCACCCCTATTTGTGAGAGGAGTGATGGAGAAATCATTAAACAGATTAGCTCTTAAAGGGTAAGAATAAATATGAAAAAGTAATTGCCAACTGCGTGATTGGGCTGGATTATCCTATGCGTCCTATACTTAGAGGAGAGCCCAAGGGATGCTGAGTTTGAAGTATGATTCCCAGGTAGGGATGTTGTGTTTCCTGCACTCCCAATGGCTCAGGTGGTAAATGCTGGTGCTGCTGAGTCTTCTGAGTGGACAGGCATGTCTCTCCCCACTCATAAAATCCCCTGTGAGGGGTCAGAGGTGATGGGAACTGTCCAGGAAAGATGACAGCAGCCATTAATTTCATCTCACCCCAAGTTGGATCTAGGACCTTTTTTGATACCCTGGGGAACCACCGAACTGATGTCGAGGATTTTAATCTTTCCAGGTAGAGACACTGCTGGCCTTTCAGGAAGATGGCAGGTACATTGTTACTGTGTCACAGAAAACCTTTGAGGGCACCATGATGGCTTTCTTTGTTTATGTGCTGCAGAAATCCAAGGCAAGCCTCCTCATTGGGATGGAGAGGTCACTTCCTTTGGCATTACCAGTGCTGAATTAGCAAGGATTGTCAATGAGTCTGTTGATGGAAACATCTATATTAAACACTCCAAAACCTTCACAAAGGTTCTTGATTTCCTGTAATCATGACTTAAAACTCATTAGTACCACAGTCAGTGGATTCTGGACAGGGTGACAAAAAGGAAACTCAATGGGGCGAAGTCCAACCATTTGTGGGATACCCCAGTAAACCAACGAAAGACAAGGCAGGAAGAGATCCCCCTTCCTCCTTATATTACGAAGAAAAACCTATACAGCGATAAATGGGCTATCTTGATTTATATGTAGATCATCTGTTGCTGCAACTAAATTTGTGTGGCATATGTAGTCTGTAAGGAGAGTGGAGATTATACCACAGCTACAATAAGAGTGGTCATCTTTTTCCCCTGGGGTAGTATTTGTTTTTGTTTATTACCAATCATACCACCGCTGTGTCTATCCTGGATATGTTTGACTGTCATTTTATATTCTTTAACTCAATTGTTTTTATTTGTTAACTTTAATATAAACTGTGAACGATTATTGCGGTTGTTATTATATCTACTGTCTTATTTATATTTTTATGGCATGATTGCCAAAATAAAGTTATTTGAAGTGAATTTTATTGCATCCTTACTTGCAACTTATTTATAGTCAGTCTTTTTAAGCAGACTTTTAAATTTGTACAGTATATTAGACATGCAGTCAGTAAACACTCCTCTACCATTTCTGGAATCTCCACACAACCTAGGTATTCCTTGGAAGCAGTGGTTTGATGCGTTCAAAATGTATTTCAGGTGATCGGTGCATCATGCTTCAAGGCAGAAAGGAAAAACTTTCTACTACTTCATTCACTGGGTTTTAGAAGGTAGGAAAGGGGTCAACCAGTTGAGGTAGAAGAGTTACATGAATACCAGAAGTTTTTCAAAAATTTAGAAGAAAGATTGGACATCAAACCTAATTTTGTTGTACTCCGACACCAGTTCTTTAAAAAAGCACTAAAACAGTCTGAGAGTGTGAACATACACATAAGAGTGTTAAGCAAGGTATGGTATAAATGTTAATTTGAGGAATTCACAGACCATTTGATTAATGATTGGTTCATTGGTATTTGCTCAGGCAAACACATTCAAAAAAAAATATTCACTATTGGTAATCCATCATTGAAAAAGTTTGTTAAGGTCACCAAGAGTGCAAAATTGGCACTAATATCTCTTAAGGAACTGAATGCACAAAAGCATTGAATGGGAGTGTGAATGTGGTTCAAGGTAGTCTACCTGTACAAAAAGATTTGAAGAACAGTGAGTCATATGTTTTAAGTGTGGCAGTAGCCCACGCGGTAGAGGATGAAGAGGATGTCAGGCTAGAAATGTCACTTTCTGCAAATCCTCAAGTGCACCAAAGTTTCAGCCAAACTTGACCAAGTGAGAAGTGGAGAGAAATCAGCATATCATTAAATAATTCCAGGCTATAATTTGGGTTGTGACAAAGGATAATATGGCTAGAGGGCATATGAATAATTCTGTAGATCCATACATATATGTCCTAGTGCTTACATCTCTTAGTAGCCTCATGTGCAATGTCTATGATGATAACAACTGATTTGTTTCATAAAACATAAGGTGACATAAAGTTTTCCCCCTAATGGGACTCCTATGTCCTATGAATGTTGGAAGATTGATTTTGAAACAGGGCGCTATCCAAATCAATCACCAGATCAGATCAGTACCGTTCAGCGTAAGGAATGATCTATAAAAAGAGTTGGCCAGCTTGCAGAACAGATGGATGAGCGAATCTGTTGAGTCAAGTTTGTGGCTATCTTGATTGGTGGTGGCCTGCAAACACAATGAGGTATGCAACATCGTATTGATTTAAGGAGTATTAATAGGAAAATATGGGATTATTCTCACCCATTACCCAAAATAAATAATTTGTTAGAAGAACTGCAACTCCATCAATGACAGCCGACCCACCTGGACCCCGGTCACCGCCGAAGATAGCACCAATTCCATGAGGAGCACTTACGCAGAAGCCCCTACAGACCCCTGCCCCCTGCCCATCAACAACGCCTCCTTTGAATCCGGCACCTTCCCCGATGACTGGAAGCGCACAGAGATCAAGCCCCTCCTCAGGAAACCCTCTGCAGACCAACAGACCTTAAGAACTACTGACCTATCTCTCTCCTTCTTTTCACTGCAAAAGTCACTGAGAAGATTCCCAATGTCCAGCTAACAAACTTCATCTAAGAGAACTGCATCCTCGACCCCTCCCAATCCGGATTCTGCAGCAACCACAGCACTGAAAGTGCCATCCTCGCTGTCACAGATGACATCTGCATGTTCCTCGACCAAGGTCACACCGCAGCCCTCATCCTATTAGACCTATATGCAGCCTTTGACACCGTCTCCCACCATACTCTTGCAGCCAGACTCCATGGTGTCAGAATACAGGGAACTGCCCTCGACTGGCTCCGCTCTTTCCGCTTCAGCAGAACCCGAAGGATCAGACTCCCATCTTTCCTCTCTGAACCCACAGATCAACTGCAGAGTACCATAAGGATCATCACTCTGTCTCACACTCTTTAACATCTACATAGCCCCCCCTTACTGCCATCGTCAGACAGCATGGACTCAGTATTGTCTTCTACGCTGATGACATCCAGCTCATTCTACCTCACGAAGGACCCCAAAACCACCAGACCCGACTTACAAGAATGATTGCAAGACTTTGCAGCTTGGATGAACAACAGCTGTCTGAAACTCAACTCGGAGCAAACAGAAGTAATTATCCTTGGACCCACCCCCTTAGCTTGGGACAATTCCTGTTGCCCCCCCTCTGCAACCCTCCCACCCCTAAGGACAACACCCAGAACTTCGGCATCATACTCAACTCCTCCCTCACCATGACCCGACAGCTCAATGCCGTGACCCCCACCTGCTTCAACACCCTCAGCATCCTCCACAAGACCTTAAAGTGGTTTCCCCCGAGTCCAGAAAGACCACCACTCACGCACTCATAACAAGTAGACTGGATGACCAAAATGCCCTCTACACTAGACTCAACAGATCCCTGCTATTCAAACTACAGACCATCCAGAACACCGCGGCCAGACTCGTCCTCAGCATCCTCTGACACAAGCACATCACCCATGACCTGCAAGACTTTTCAGGAGACATTTGATGTGCTAAAGTCAGAAATTATGACTGCTAGAGCTTTGAGTTCTTATGATCGAGAGTGTCCTTGTACGGAGTGAGTGAGTGATTCAGATTCTTTTTAGTTCCTAGAAATAGAAGCTTAGAGAAATATTGTGCATTACCCAGTTCATTGACAGAATACAATTACAAATAGCATACATTCACCAATAAATAGCACTTAATGAAATCAATTCAGCCAACACAAGTTATGTTATGTTATGTTATGTTAGTTTAGTCTTTTATAGCGCACGGCTACTCCATAGAGTGTCCCGGCGCTTTTATTGACAACCTGTAGCAGAATAACACAACACAATAAAATAAAACGGGCCCAGCAGAAAGAAAGAAGAGCGAACTAATGGGCAAAAAGCCAAGTTTTAAGGCCCTTCCTAAAGGTCAGCAAATTAGAGGTGCTGCGTAATGCCAAAGGCAGAGTATTCCAACGCTGTGGCGCCAGCAGCTTAAAAGAGCGACCTTCAATGCGAGCCCTTTTTACTCGCGGGACCACAGCAAGGAACAATGATTCAGACATCAGAGATCGGGCCGGATGGTAATAGGCAAGCCTCCTTTGGAGATATTTTGCTCCCGAAGCGTGGAGAGCCTTGTGAGCCAAGATCAAGGCCTTAAAAACTATCCGTTTCCGGATAGGCAGCCAGTGGAGTGACTGCAAAAGACCGGAGGCTCTGGCTCGCCTATACAGGCCAAAGAGGGCCCGCGCGGCCAAGTTCTGGACCACCTGCAACCGTTGCAGGAGATCTTCCGGCAGGCCAAGATATAGGACGTTGGAGTAGTCCAGTCTTGAACCAATTAAGGCCTGCATCGTCGTCTTCCTATGATCTTCTGAGAGCAGAGGAAGGAACTTACGGAGCATCCTGAGGAGGCCAAAACATGTTCCCGTAAGACCAAGGATCTGAGATCTTAACGTCAGACCATTATCAATCTTGATCCCCAAATTCTTTGCTAGCTGGGACGAGCACGCTGGAGGAAACATATTAACAGGCCACCATTCCTGCCAATCTGGGTCAGATGGGCATCCGAAGAAGAGTACCTCAGATTTATCTGAGTTGCACTTGAGGCTGTTAAGCTGGAACCATTTAAAAACAGCCCCAAGGCACTCATGGATACTCTCTCCATCAAAATCTTCTCCTTTCCTGCACGTAAAGAGGAGCTGGGTGTCGTCGGCATAGGATACGATCTGGGCCCCAAAAGATTCCGCCAATGCCGCCAAAGGGATCATAAAGATGTTGAAAAGAGTCGGGCTCAACACAGAGCCCTGCGGAACTCCGACTCCCAAAGGCGGCATCACGGCAGAGCTGGGTGAGACCCAGACCGTTTGTCGACGGCCAGCCAAGAATGATTTAAACCAGCTGAGCACCGTCCCCCTCAGACCGATCTCATGAAGTCTGGCGAGGAGACCCTCATGGGGGACAGTGTCAAAGGCCACCGACAAGTCAAGCATTACGAGCATAGCTTTGCCCCCCGCTTCCAGTGCCTCTTTAATGGCTTCGGACACCTCCAAAAGCGCCGACTCGGTGCTTAAATTGGGGCGGAAGCCAGATTGAGTGGGGTGCAGCAAATTGTGAGATTCCAAAAAATTGGAAAGCACGATGTGCACATGCTTCTCCAAGATCTTAACCAGTGCAGGGAGAAGAGAGATAGGCCTATAGTTGGCCAAAGCCTCAGGGTCCAGGCCAGACTTCTTGAGAAGGGGAATAACCATCGCCTGCTTCCAGGCCTGCGGGACCACCCCCCGACTCAAGGAGAGATTCAAAAGTGGGTTCGCCAACGGATTTACAACTTCAGCCATTTTCGCCAGGAATTTGGCCGGGCATGGGTCAAGAGGCGACCCAGATTTAAGGTTGGCCATAAGTGCTAATGACGAGAAAACTGAGATTGGCGGAAAATCTGCCAGGACTGGGCCCAAAGGGGCCAACGGAACAGAGCCGTCCTCGGAGCTGGGAGGCACTTCAGCCACCCTCATGGGAAGAGAGTCCTGGATCAGTTTAATCTTGGTGGTAAAAAAGTTGGCAAGGGCAGAAACCCACGACTCAGAAGGTGCGGCCTGGGTCGAATTATGTCGTGGGGCCGTAAATTCCCCAACGATCGTGAAAATCTCCTTGCAGGAGTTAGAGGCAGCCTCTATCCTCCTTGCCAAATAGCCTTTTTTTCAAGGAGGATATCCCGATGGTAAGCTTTAACCGCTATCCTGTAGACAAGCCTGGCCGCGGGATCATACTGTGACCGCCAAGCCCTTTCAGCCACCTTGCACTGCCGTCGAGAAGCCGACAGTGCTTCAGTAAACCAGGGGGCCGAGACCCGCTTAGATATTAATCGGGGGGCCATCTCAGGGGCTAGATCATTCAGCCTATCCGTTAACCACGCCTGCAGGGACTCTAAATCCCTCTCCAAGTCTCCCGTAAGAGGGCAGGGATGATCAAGAGATGCCTGAGCCAACATTTCAGGAGTCACCCGATGATACGCCCTAGGGGCACGTCCCTGCTGCCTAGGAGCAGTGCTCGATGGTTTCTTTATGCCCAGTACATAAAATTTGGCCAGCCTATGATCTGACCAAAGCACCGGCAAAAGTGTAAGCACCTCTATGGGGGACGTGAAAAAGACCTGATCCAAGGTATGACCCTTGTCATGCGTTGGTCCAGAGAGGTAGGGGGCAAGACCTAGGGGGGCCGTGACATCAGTCAATTTGATCGTGTCAGGGTCCAATCCCTCATCCATGTGGAAATTAAAATCCCCGGCCAATACACAGTGCTCAGCTCTCAGAACCAGCGCCGAAATTGCCGACTGGAGCTCATCGAAGAAGGATCCAGCCGGACCAGGGGGCCTGTAAACTAAAAGCCCTTTAAGAGATTGATGAGGCGCCAATGCTATAGAGAAAACGAGGGATTCAGATCCTGTAATGGCATCCATGGGAATAATGGAGCATGCGACGAGTTTATTCACTATAAGTGCCACACCCCCACCCCTCCCCTCCGATCTATCTTGCCTGAAGATATTGTATTCTGGGGTAATTGCTGTAGCTATGTCGGGATTAGAAGAATCCCCTAACCATGTCTCTGTCAACATCAGACATAACGGTTTTTCAGTGGTCAGGAGATCATAGATATCCTGAGCATGTCTGCGCACTGATCTAGTATTTAAAAGCAGACAGAGATGCTTCACACTGTCCACCTCCCTATTTGGTATAGTGGCCGGAGCATTGCTTGGGAACCAACCACAACCAGGACATCGTCTCTTACCCCTGTATCGGCCGGGAAAGACTTTGCAACAAGTGCAGGACACCTTTTGCAGAGACCGAAGCTAGAGCGACGTATAACATACCATAGTGGCAGCAGGAGTTGGTAATTGCAATGATACAGCCCCGTCCGCCGCTCCGTTCGCCTCCGGGACGCTGACGGGCGCAGACGGGCTGGACTCTGGCGTGACTCCGGCGTCACTACGGCAAAACGCTGCGCGCAAAACGCTGCGCGTAGAAGGGTCGCTTTATATGCAGGCCAGCGTGTCCTTGTGACAGCTGGTCTGCTTGCACAATCTGGCGCCGCCCGGCGTCCAGGAAAACTACCCCCAATATGGCGGCCGAAGTCCGGAGGTGCCGGGGAATCCAGGGAAACGCCAAAGAGCGGTGAGTTGACAATTATCGTGCAAGTGAGGGACAAGGGTAGGATTTAAAAACAGGGTAGAATACAAACAAAATATTAAATTAAATTAAAAAACGGGGTCCGCTTAAAAAACTCTGCTGCGTCCAACACTGCTGTGCGCTGAAATGCGCTGTTAGTATCCCAGGTCAGAAGATGTTGCTTAGAGCAAGTGAGCTGGGGTCTTCTAAAACTCATTGGGCAGTCAGATGTCCATGTATATCACATTTGTCTAACTATTTCAACAACATGCATGACTTATTTAATCCATTTAGACAACCAGAGAGCATTCTACAGGCCTTCATAGCATAAAAACAGTAAACAGTCAATCCTTATTAAAAACTAATTTGTTAAGTCTTCTAAGGGCAATTAAAGTGCCTTGTAGAGGGCCATATAACAATCCACAAGATCTTAGTCAGTCTGACCTTGTTTACAGACTCAGTTATCCAAGTTTGTGCCAATGTCATAACCAGGGCATCTTCGTAATTTGATCTTCACCTACGTAATGATTCAGGGAACACCCCTTCAATCAAAACTGAATTTTGATGCCAGTGTAGGACAGCTAAGAGGATGAAATCATGGCTTAGGATAATGCAGATGTATGCAAATATTGGACAATGTCATTTGCTACATCACAGTATCTCAAACCACGTGTAAGGTTTAAACTCATTTCCCTCAACAATATACCTATTTTTAAAAACAGGATGACAAATCTTCATCCTTTCCTCTAGAAAGGATACCCAATCCAACTGTAGGTGGCTCACTGGGGTATTTTACCCACTCACATTGACATTGACCCTTGTTCCATACTATTTTTGCTTTTAGACCTGGCTTCCACCCTTCAGGGTAGATCCTTACCCTAAAATTCTGGTTTTCATTTTGCAGCATCCGATCTGGGATTCTGTATAGATACGGAAAAAGTGTGGTAATTTGGCAGAGATCGCTGTTAGCATTTAGCTGAAGCCATCTTGTTTCCGGCAGCCATTTTGTCAATCATGTGCTTTTTCCTTCTTCACTGTTGCTTGCCCTTGTGCTTTGCTCAAAGAACTGGCTATACTTAGCCTCTGCTACTCTGCACATGTGCAGAAGAGTCTGTAGCTGCCCATGCACCTGCTCTAGTCTGTAACTGTCAGGTTGTTTTTGCTAAAGTCAGCAACTGCTGGTTCCTCCTTTAAGGTTGACTGTGCATTATTTGTATGACCATTTATGTATATAACTCTCCTATGTGTGCTTGTACCGCACTTTTGAGCTCCTGTGTGGGTATAAAAGACCCATGGTTCTTCTACTCCTTGTGCTACTACATACACAACCGAAAGGTGTTGTGTGAATGTAGTTCAAGCTCATGAGGTCAATAAAATATCTTTTTACTATTTCAGCTTCTGTGGCAACTTCTGTTATCTTGTCTGAGGACTTTTGTGCAGAGAAGGGCGAACCCCTAGCACTGGTAGGCCTTGCTGAGGTCCACCTCTACAAAAGGTCCATGTATGCCTTACAAATTAAGACAGACACAACAGATCTCCTATTCCTTAAATACTGTAGACCCTCACTCTGGATAGTTCCCTCTGCAGAGCACCTAAGAGTGCTCTTTATTTGACTGATTTGCTTAACTTTGCCCCCTTAAAGGGGCATCTATGGAATTCCAATGTGCTCCAAAATAATTGTAACTGGGTTCTGCTTACCAGGGAAACTAGGCATTACCTCAGGGAGTACTACCACTGATAATGCACTGCAGGGGACTCAATTTTGTGTCACTAAAAAACATTGCAGGGCTCTTGTGCCTGAGCACTCCAGGCTGCAATTCTCAACTCAGCTTGAACCAATGCATTTTCTGGTAAGTCAAGGAGAGATTGCCATGTGAACTATCTATCCATTGACAACATCTCTGCTCCATTTAGGGCCTGGAGGATTAGTGTGTGCTGTATGGTTCAAAGGAATAACTGTCGTATTTGCAGTCACTTCAGTTGTCATTTTTTCTCCTAGTTCAGAGATGTTTGTCTAATCCTAAATAGTCAGAGAAAATCGTATCCAAATACTCGTACCTGCTCCAGCCGTGACTTGCCTAAAATCTAAGGTAATCTCCTTTTCCTTTTTGCAAAGAAAAGGATTGTTTTCTTTTCAATGTTGATCGTTAGTTTGTTTTCAAGTCAATAAGAGCTGAGTGCACCTGATTTGTGTTGAAGCCCAATTGGTGCAAGTGTCCTTCTACAATTATGGCGGATGTCCTCCAGACTGATCACAAGCCCCTCATTGCAGTGGTGACAAGGTTGAATACACTGCATCAAGTATAGCTCTGCTCACTACTAAACTGTCACAGTACTATTTAAAAATCACACTTATTCCAGTTGAAGACAATGGGCCAGATGTATCGAGAAAGTATTTTGCGATTCTGAAATTGCAAATTTCACTAATTCGCTATTTTGGAATCGCAAAATGCAATCTATGTAGGATTTGCAAAAGAAACAGCGATTCCAATACATTCCCTAATATCGAATTGCCATAGAGGCCCATAGGAATGAATGGTAAAGCATTCGCAATTTGCGATTACTAAATAGGTAATCGCAAATTGTGAATGAAATTGCAAGGGTGTTAGGGGGTTTAAGGCCCCTCTGATGCACCCCCAATATGGTAAGTGTGCACATGTTTCGCACACACATGCCCTGAGTATGTGTATGCGCCACATTGCTCTTAAAAACATGCACTTTTGTGCATTTTTTTAAGGATTTGCAAATTACCATCAAATTGAAGTTGATGGTCCATAAATTCAACCTTGCTGTAAGATTGCGGAAGAATGTTCTATAAACATTGAGTCATTGTAAGAGGATGACTGATATGTCCCTCTCAGGACTATAGGTTCTACGTTGACAACGATGGATCATGAGGGGCATTTGTGTTCCACCACGACAATATTATTGTCTATTATTGGTGGTCTGCATTAAACAAAGACATAAATGCGGTAGTGAAGAAATATCTGGTGTGCAGTAGGGTAGAGAAAGGTTTAAAGTTGTATACCTCACCATTACAAACCATTTCGTTCCCTGACAGCACTTCAGTTTTACCTCATCATCAACATGATGTGTTTGTGCTGATGGATGATCATAGTAAGTGACTGAAAGAATGTTATGTTTCTGCACCCACAGCTGGGAAATCTGTGTTATTATAGAGGGACATTTTCACAAGAAAAGGGTTCCTAGGAACATATCATTTCAGACAATGGGGTTCAATTTGTGAATGCCGAACTGGAGACATTTTTACATGAGTCAAGTGATAAACATATTGAAAAGATCTATCATCCCCAAACTAATGGGTTGATAGAGAGAATGAACAGGCTGAAAATTGATTGCATCACAGGTGAAAAGAGTAATAGCTACATCTTTGAAGAGGCCATAAAATACATTTTATAGTTTTACCACACCACCCCACATTCTGTAACCCAGGTGTCTCCATTCATGTTACTTAGGGGACGACAACCAACGTCTGTGATTTATCCGGCCTGGTTATCTAGAGTGACAAGGTTGAAAAGGGTGATGATCATGTGGTCATTATTCATAGAGTAGAAGAGAGTCAAAGTAAAAAAAAAGAACTATATTATGCCAGAGAGCGTGCCAGAGGCCAAGCAATTCAGGTGGGGAATCTGGTGCCAGTGAGAAACCCCAATTTTAAAAAGAAAGGGGATGCTAGTTATGATGAACCTGTGAATTGGAAAACGTGTGTGAAAATGCCATAAGAGTGGAAGACGGACATTGGTGGAATGTGGGAAAAATTGTTAAGGTACTTCCAGGGTGTACTTCAGGCCCAGGTTTGGAGGGATTTGAAGTTTCTCCAGAGGCATCTGTGAGTCAGAGGTAAGAAGTTCTACGGAATTCATCCTGGGAATAATTTGCACCTTTGAAATTATTGGCCGTTTACTTTTAATATGAGTCTTTAAATAAATGGAAAGGCTGATTAGCTTTATATGTATTGTAGGTATTTTTCTCTTTTATGTTTCTTTTCTTTTTTTAAGGAGCTGTTATGTAGCACTTCAAGTATGTAGAACATAATGCATATAGAATGCTCGGTCATGTTGTTCCCTAGATGTTGCTCTTGTGAGGAACAGTCAACTGGTGACAGTTGGAGTTTCTCCTGAGAGACCACGCCAGCGGTGGTTTTGTTGATGTACAGCTTCACTAATAAATAGCTGTGCTACTCACCCGCATACCTGGCACTTGCATCACTAACAAGTTACATTCTACCTCAGAATGAGTAATAAATTCCCAAGACAATCAAATGTTACTGCTTCAGAGATAACATTCATATATAAAGGAAGATTTAATACATTAGAATTATATTTTTATAATGTGTTTGTGACAAGTATTGACAACCTAAGTGAGTAATGGACTTCACTGAAATCTCTTTAGAAAAGTGTGTCCCACAGTTATCATCATTTTAACTGTGCAATAATGGGCAGACAATTATAGCAGATACATCACTAATTTGGTTGGGAGATTTGTGGTTGATTGCAGCTTCTGTAAATTCATTATTTTTGCTTAGGTGACATGCATCAAGAATGGGGATCTTTACGAAATGCAAGAGATCCTGTTTATTGTCAATTTTGGAGCAAATCCTGGGCCCACTCATCACCATTCATGTGTGAGTACATTATCAATTAATAATCCTATACAAACACTTATAAAAATAATTAAGAAACTGTAGGTGTTCACTGCCATTGTAGGAACAGACATATTTTAGTGTTACTAGAATATAAGCACCCAATGTAATAATCCTTGATGACAAACAATGGCTAGTTTCCGCAAAAGGAAACAATTTATAGTGCTATTTATGAGCAAATAGGTTGTGTTGTAAATTGTCCATTGGCAAAGTATAGAAAATGAACTTCTTAATTATTATTAATATTTTATGGCAGTCTGTTCCTATTAAACTGCTCCTTGTCTCCTGAGCTTACCTGACATGACCCACACATGGAAAGCTGGCTACTTGGCAAGCCAGATGCCTGATAAATGTGGTATCTGACTGATAGTTTAAGACTACATCTGTGGTCACAAGCAATTGCTACATTTCATTATGAATTTCAAATGAGAGGGAGAGTCTCTTTCATGCTTTTAATTGTGATTTGCAAGGAGTCACAAAAGGCATTTTGCAAGCTGGAATGGCATTCCTAACTCATATAATTCCTTTAATATACATTGCATTCTAGAGTTTGCTAATTCAGTCCACAAACAATGTACTGATCTCACAAACTGCCAGTATTTGTCAATGTATTTAATCTAGTTAATATGCATTTGTTTTACTGCACAAGTTTAATGAAACAATTAACAAACTCAAAGGTCCAACCTATATTTTAACTGGCTCAATGCAGAACCAAACAACATATGCTTGAATCTAGAAATAATTCACAACTTTCAGTAGCGTTATTCCATGTTTACATCTCCAGACTCCATTTATGGACTGTCAGCAGGATTCAAAGATATTATGTGTATGAGAATCAAGTGGAGCAAAATGTCACATACCTGAAGAGAAGGTTTTGCACACAAAAGGAACTATCTGTTTAAACGTATCATCAAGGAAGGCAGATTCCTTCGCAAGGAATGTCTCCAGTAACAATGACGGCTCAAAATATTGCTCGTGGAACTCTTTCAGATCAGAAAAGGAAGCCATTTTGTTTATTCCGTGTACTCAAACTTTACTTCTTCGATGTGAGAAGATGCAAACCTTTTTATCAATAAAATGTCCTAAAATGCAAATTAAGGGCAAAGAGAGAGAACTCAATATGCATAAAATACAAACCTCATTGCACATTCATTCCTTTTCTCTCTGCCAACCTGTGCCTGTTAACAAAATCTCACTGAATTAAGTAATTCTTTGGTATTCTAATTTTTTGCTAATATTGATGCTTTGAAGCCTGGTACATGTAATGCTGCCGCTAACACAAAGTTGTGCACCGTAACAGGAACAATAACAACCAAAGTTGAAAATCCATTATATTTCAATGTTTGGAATTTGTACAGTGAATATGGTTCTAGTTGCAAAATGTGGCTGTTTGTATTAGCTGGGTTTCTTGTTGACGTAGTAGGAATCACTGCATACGTTCTGAAGAGGCTACCGACAATACAAAACTCAGTGGCAAGACTCATCCTTGGCCTCCCAAGACAGACTAACATCAACCCACACCTAAAGAAGCTACTCCGGCTCATAATCCAGAAGAAATACCAGTTCAAGATGTTGACCCTCGCATATCAAGTGCACAATGAAGGACTAGCAAACATCAACAAATGAATGACCTGCCACCAACTGACCAGGCACCTGAAATCCGGCTCTCTCTTCCTCACAATCACTCCCCGGATCCGGAAAGCAAATAGGGGAGGACACTCCCTCTCTCACTGGGTCACCAAATCCTGGAACAACCTCCCCATGCACCTTAGCACTGCCTCATCCCTATAGAAATTCAGGAACGGGCTCAAGACCTGGTTGTTTGAATGAGTAGAGTACCACGAGGCAGCTAGAAACTCTAGCGCCTTGAGATCTTTGTGGGTGATTTGCTGCACTTTATCCTAATTGATTGATTTATTCACTTTGTGTTTGCAATCTCTTTTTGATACTTTAAGTATTTTATCTGTCTATCAGCATCTTATAATGAAGAACAAAGGGCTCTTGAAAAATATGACTGAAAAGTGAGCACCAACTTTGTTTGTGGACTAATTCATATTTTTCAAATCAACCTGTATATAATTTTTTTGGTTCACAAAATTGCCATTTGAGAAAGCGTGCTGCAGGGACGGCCTATTGATATTCATTTAGCTGGTTGCAGTTTGCAGGTCTCTGTAACTGACTGCAAACACATTGGCCTACAAGGGACAGTAGACCCCTATCCCTGTGTAGCATTCTCAAACAGGAAACCTTTTATAAAGCAGCAAAGTTCCTTAAAGCAATCAAAGCTGCTTTAAAAGAAATTAAAGTTTCCCATTTTGTAAACCTTCAAAAGAAGAAGGCAATGGTTTGCTCCCCCTAATGCAGCCAGCACCATAAGATCCCTTAAAGAACTGATCCTAACAGTATCATGTGGACCTCTGTGGTCGGGGTTAAAGTGAAAAATATCTTTGCACAATTATCACAAATGATAACACTATTCACTGTAGTACTCCCCTGTGTAACTTTAATCGTGTTGTTTACAGATGTTCTATATATATGTAATTGAGATGTCAATAAATCTATGTTTGAAATGTATTATGTTTGTATTGCATGTATGTTGGACTTAAGTAGATTAAGAACACGTGGCAGAAAAAGCAGTCAGGCTTAAATTAGAGGCAATGTGTAAAGTATTTCTGCAGTCACAAAGAGTAATAAAGTGGAAACACAAAACAAGAAAATCTTTTTAGAACAACAGAGTCAATTGCAGTTTTTTTTTACACTAAAACAATACTCAATCCAATCACTAGAAATAGAATCATGCATTTGTAGAGTTTAAGGTTCAAAAGAACACCTAAAACCCATTCAGGACTCTGACTGGTTCAAGGTGGGGGATTGATGTCTCTATACCTCTGAACACTCTACCAGCTAGCCCTTGGAGTCACTTCTAGTAGTCGTGGGTGTAGATGCAGGGCTCAACCGAAGAGCTGGCCTCTGAGGGGTCAAGGCAAGCACCAGCCAGTAAAGCTGTACTTCGAGGTATTGCAGCAGACTGGCAGAGGGAACACCAGGTCACAGCAGCAAGCAGCTCTCTGAGAGTCTTTCAAAAGGTCCAGCAGTGAATTGAAGTGTGGGTCTGAAATTCCTACTTTTTTAGCATTGTGCCCTGTTCCCAGAAGGTTAGAGAAGTTTTTGGAGAGGTTTTTTGAAGTTCTTGAAGTTTCTTGACTCCCCTGCCTGACTCCAAGCTGGCTGCAGTGACAATACAGAGTCGTCAGGCCTATTGTGAGGAGACCGGACACAGCCTAACCAGGTACAAGTGGGGCTGTTCTCAGCTCTGCCTCCCATTCTGCCAGTTAATGGCCCAATGAGACTGTCTGTGAGGAATATACAAAGTCTAACTCTCAGTTACACCCAGTCATGTGACTCAAGTCAGGCTGCAGGCACAAAGGGCTAAGGGCAGGAAAATGCATACTTTCTAAAAGTACCATTTTCAAAATTGTAATGAAAAATCTAATTTTACCATTAAAGACAGGTTATCATTATAATTCCACAGGTACAAAACATAACACATCTACAACTTCTTGTATTGGTTGGCTTTTTAAGCTTGTTTACCATTTTTGCTTCTTGACCGCCTGTTTTTGACCTATTATTCATTGTTTTCAGGACTCCAGGCACTTTACCACTGCTATTCAGTGCTGAAGTGCATATGCTCTCCATGTAAATGGTGTTCATAGATTGGTGTTTCCATGATTGGCTTATCTGATATACTACTAACTCTCTAGTACACTGCACTTGGCTAGAGGGCCTGCAGCACTGATTGTGACACCTACACAAGCAGCCTTTCAAAGGGTTCTCAGACTTGCCACTGCAGTGTCTGTGTGCAGTTTGTAACTGCCATGTTGACATTGTGAGTGCACCCATTTGTCAGGCCCTAACCTTCCCTTTCTTTCATGTAAGGTACCCCTCAGGTAGCCCCAAGGTATCCCCGTGGGAAGGGTGCAGTGTATGTGGAAGGTAGGACATGTGCTAGTGTATTTTACATGTCCTGATAGTGATACACTGTGTAGTTTGTTTTTCACTATTGAAAGGCTACCTGTCCCATAAAATAACATGGGAGTTGCTTTGCAACAGCTTACAAGCATAACTTACATTGGGAGAACATAGAGAAATGGAGTTCAGGCATCCTGAACTCAGAATTTAAAAATACATCTTCAAGTGAAGATGATTTTTATATTGTTTATTTACAGATTTCACTTTTAAAAAGTAGGCATTCTGTTGCTTGACCATCCTGGGTCCCCCTGCCTTTTGTGTATTTACAGTCCGGGTTTGGAGTGACAGGCGTTGGGGATGTGAATTCACTCTAGGCAGTCACAAGGGGAGGTTGAGGTATGTCCTGCTTTCCTTGGTGACTCATAGCCAGGCTGAATAGACCTAGCTGCATTTAGAGTAGTGGGAGGAGTTGTCGCTTCTACCTAAATGGTCTGTGGTTGCCTTCCACAAAGTTGTCTTCAAATCCTGTAATGAACCTGGCCTGAGCCAGGCAGAAATGGTTGATGTGTGCCAAAGGAACTTTGTTTGTACCAACTTCAAAGGAAAATGTGGTATACATATTGGGGCCCTGACACCAAAAGTTTAGATTACTGTTGGACTAATAATCCTGCCAGAATGTAGAGCTGGAAGAGCTGTGGCTTTGTTGGGTGGGCCTGCAGTTGCATCTTCTGTCTTGAGCAGGGAAAGTGTAGGAAAGTGCCCCTTTTTCATGGTTACCCCCACTTTTTGCCTGATAAATGATGCACTTTGACTTGGTGTGCCCTGGGCTCCTGCCATTCAGGTTACCAGAGCCTGTGTTCTTTCCCAAAGCTTCATCTTTGTTCCCCCAATTGGCACCTCTGGCCACAGGTTAGCCCCTTCTAAAAGGGACCATGGGTACCAATGACACTGTGACCAGAGAAGGTCTCTAAGGGCTGTAGTACCTATTGTGCCGCTCTCAGAGGCACTGTATCTCAACACCCACACACTGCCAGTGCATGCTGCATGTTTCAGTGCAGAGAAAAGTGAAGAGAAGAACTGGCACACATCCCTGTGTGACGGGCCTACAATGCACTGCCTATGGTCTAGGTAAGTCATCCATCTAGCACGGTGCAATAGACTACAGGAGAGGGTAGAGTTGCATGAGCGCTGTACCCCTTCAGTGTCCAAGTCCATTCTTAGACATTGTAAGTGCAGTGAAGACATAAAGAGAATTTGGTCCGGAAGTTGGTCATTACAAACTGCAAAGTTTTATAACGGCTTCACGGAAACCTAGGATGTTTGATAGCAAACTTCTCAGCACATAAAACCCACACTGATATTAGTGTGGGATTTCATGTAAAATTAACACAGAGGGAAACAAGAGATGCCCCCTGAAAAACTACCAGCCCTGGTCGGCTTCCTGAAAGGTTGCCCACCATTTGTCATCAGACCTCCTTCCCCACGTTGGGCTGGTTACACAAAAAGGGAAGCTTCAAACGCCTGCCGCCTTTGTAAGCTGTACCTGCCTTTGCTGCCCCCAGCAACGGACTCCCACCGGTTCTCTACCCCACTTTCGGCTGGAGAATCAGTGTAAAATCCATGCTGGGAGGAGGGTGTGCCTACCTTTGCCAATCCCACCCCTCAGGTGGGGGAGGAGAGGTGAAACACACATCTCAGTCTCCTTCACCTTGGAGTTGAGCAGGTCCGGCCACTTAGGAAGAGGCTCATGCCCCCTCCTAGAGGAAGGCATAATAAGGGGTGTACTTACCTCAAGGCCAGGACCCATTGGTCCTGGCCAGCACACCCCTATAATACCCCTAAATTTAGAATTTAGGGGCAACCCTGAACCTTGCCTCCTCAGATTCAAGGAAGAAAAAAGATGGACTGAAAAGCAGTGCTGACCCAGGAAGAAGAGGACACCTATTGATTTGGCCCTGGCCCTACTGGCCTGTCCCATCTTCAACCTACATTCAGCAAAGGAGGACTTGGCCTGTGCTCACCGTACATAATCTGTCTCCCATGATCACTGCATTTGCTCAAACAAAGAATTACCCACAGAGTCTGGATCCAGGTGACTCCACAATTTTGTACCAGACTGCGCCCAATGCCCTCAGTCCGAGCTCGAGTGCCCCATCACCACAAGATGGTCTCCCCAGTGATCCTTTCCTGGGATCTAGTGATCCTGACCTCCCTCAAGCTTCAAGACAATGCTTGCAGCCTCTATCTGAAGGGTCCCCTTGACAGCGACTGGAGCTGGTGGGAAAAGCAGATGCCAAAAGACACACATGCACCCGATGCCCCAGAGCATTAGGTGGCCCAACCATTGGTGTTCAGGCATCCCCCAAGAAGCTCCCTGCCTGAGCCTGCAGTCTCTTTACCAAAGCGAAGATCCCCATTAGGACTCACAGATTTCCTGATGTCTCCTTGCCACCCTGCACCCAGCTGCCCCAGTGCTGCTGGTGGTGCAGCTCCTATGCTGATTGTTGGCCCCTTCAGTACTGACCTTAACCCCAGGATCTTTGCTCCCACACCTGAGGGGCCTGCTCAACAGCAGTCTCTGGCAGAAGGCCTCCTTAGACCTATTGGTTAACATAGGGCCCTTGCAATCCATACCCAGCCGTCGCAATGCGGCTGGTGGTGCAATTTGAGTGTCTTCCTGGACCTTAGGGAACCTTGGTCCTAACCTCCAAAAGTTATAATTTTAAGTTGAGTGCTTACCTGTGAAACCGATAACCATTTTTTTTCTGTAGAAACTAATGCTATGATTTTTGTTTAAAAAATGTTCTGTGTTGAACTGTTGTTTTGTATGGGAAGAAAGTTACTTACAGGCACATGCATCAAGAAATGCTTTTGCGTGTCCTCAATTGCGAACATTAAGGAATCGCAATTAAGGACTTCCAAAAGCCTATGCATGTAGGAATCGCTATTAAAATAGCGATTCCTTAACATTCATTAATTGCGACTCACAAATTGCGAGTGGCAATTAATGAATGGCTTCCCATTCATTCCTATGGGCCTCCAGGCTTGATTGAGTGAATACAATAAATGCTTAACACACTCTCTGGAGAAGCCTAATTGCTTGACCATACTAACACAAAGAGACCTGTTAGTACTTACCTAATTTAGCCTCTGCTATACCTCTGCGGACTCCCTGGACTCTGTGCACACTTTTCTTTACTTTGGTAAAGTATATACAAAGCCAGCTTCCCACAGAAATGACTGGACTGCACTTGCAAGGGCTTGACGTAGAGCTTGTCTCCTGTTGGAAGTCTGAGGGAAATCAAATACTTCAATATCTTCTGTGTACTGGCTCTGGAGCTGGATATTTCAGTGGCCACAGAGGAGAAAAGTAACCCCATGCCATCAACCATGCTGCTGCCGGGTCTGCCGAGGGCACCTCTGCACTTTGCACCTGAACCCTGGTCTCACGGCTGCTGCCATTCGACGACTCCACCGAGCCACTGCTTGCACCGTGACCTGTGGGCATCACACTCCACACTGCCTTGCTTCACACTGCCAACCAGATATCCCTGAGGATGCCGCAATGACGTCAATGATGCCCCTGCCTGCACACCTCTCGTGGAGAACACAGAGCACCAACCAGTTTCGCACTGCAGCTCTTGTGTCACTGATGATACAGCTCCTATCTGACATCAATGCCGCAGCTTGCACCGTGGTTTGCGGGCACAGCTCATAAGTTACAAGACCCACATCGAAGCCTTGGCTCACCGGTGCCAGCGCCATTGACTCCAGATCTTTAACTGACACTGTTGTTTGCACCACAACATGTGGGCCCCAGGCTTGGGTCGACCTAGAACAGCGATTCAGCAACAATGATGCCGCTGCTGACACCAAGACCTTTTAGTACTGCAATGAGCCCTTCCCCACTTTGCACTGAAGCCTTGACCTCATCGATGCAGCTGGATGACCTCACAAGCCGATGCCTACAGTAGAACTTGAGAGCACAGCAAAACATACCACTCCTCTTCACACCGCAGCCCTGATGCCTGCTTGGGCTCCTGACTTCAAACTCCCAGAGTTTGAACTGCAACGTGTGTCACTTCAAGAGGCCCCACGACTCCTGCGCCATCTCCAGAACCGATACCTTTTGACGCCCACTCCAGTGGAGCTCCCTGCATCTCTAAAGGTACTGTTGTTTTACGGGTCTCCCCAACACAGTAGCTGGCTCGCGACACCGCCACTGGCTAGAACTGTTGAATTTGTTTGTTCGTGATGCTGTGATAGCCCTGAATAGAGCTACGGACTTCAAGGAACTATATATAAAGTATTTTTTTGCTTTATGTGTATTTTGTATTGTGGATTCCTCTATTTTGGGTTTTTATTGTTTTGATCTCGTTTTACAGAGATAAATATTGGAAATTTGCCTAAAGCTGGTGTGGTGTCCTTTTGTAGTGTGTTCACTGTATATCTGTGTGGCGTGTGCAAATGCTTTACACACTGTCTAACTGCTCATTCGAGCTACCAAGGGGATGAGCAGGGATTATTTTAGATGTGTTATCCCCTAATCCTGACTAGAGTGGTGGATTCTGCCTGGTATAAGTGCATAACCTAGCCAACCAAAAAACATATTTTTAACTCTTCTCAATTAGGAATTGCAGCGTATCAAATGTAATAGGGAATGCCCAATGATATTCGATGGGAGTTGTAATCCTCACAGTAGAAGAAAATGAGTTTGGGAGTTTTCAGTATCATGAAAAGAAAAACTGAAAAGTACATGGCAAACCCTACAATTGCACAGCTCCCTGTCCTATGGGCTACCAATGTTTACATTAGCGGTGACTTATATGTAAAAAAAGGAGCATAAAAGGCGTGGCAGGGCGGTTTGATTGAAAAGTTGATATAGCAGTGGAACACTGTTTTCAGGCTGCAATGGCAGGTGGAGACATGTTTTAAGTGTTTCTTACGTGGATGGAAGAATAAGTGTTGATGGCCCACAGTAAGCATTTAATTTACAGGCCCTGCGTATAATGTATATCATTCTTTAAGGGACTTACAAGCAAACTAAGTATGTTAACTGGGTATAAACCAATTCAAACATGTTTTAGGGATTGAGTACAACTACTTTAGCAGGACCTTAGACAAAGGCTAAGTGCAGGATAATCCCAACCAAATAGTAGTGAAAATGTGACTTCACCATTAAAAAAGGTTTATCATTACAATTTAATAGGTACCAAATATGAGATATCTATCTTCCAGGAGTCACAACTAATTAAATGTAATAAGGTATCTCCAATGTTATGCTATGGGAGGGGTAGGCCTCACAGTAGTGAAAAACAAATCTGGAATTGTTTCGCAACCAGGAGATGTAAAACCTAACACTACATGTCAAACATTTTAATTACACAACACCCTGCCCTATGGCTTATCTAGGGCCTGCCTTGGGGGTGACATGTATCTATCAAAAGGGGAGTTAAAAGCTTGGCAAGGGGGTTTGAATGGCAAGTTGATATTACAGTAGAACACTTTATTAAGGCTGCAATTGCAGGCCTAAGACATGTTTGAAGTGTTTTTTAAATATGTGGCACAATACCTGTTACAGGCCCACAGGTAACATTTAATTTATACACCCAGAGTATATGGTACACCCCTCTACAGGGGACAGACAAGCAAATTAAATATGCTAATTAGGTATAAAGAGATGTAGGATGAAAGCACAGTCTTTTTAGCACTGGTTAGCAGTGGGAAGCTGCACAGTCTTAAAGCAAACACAAGCAAATTCAGCAACAAAGTGGAGTGTGGAGGTAAAATGTTTAGGGCTGACTATGCAGAGAGGGCCAGGTGCAACATTCTCAATCCTGGATTACAGCTGAAATGCTGAACGTACTGGCAGAATAGCCGGCCTGGCATCAGTCTTTTGGTTTAATAATATGATTTCTTCTCTTTTCTATTGCCTTTTCAAATGAACAGTTTGGAACTACTCATCAGTCATGAAAATGCTCCAAACTTAAATGACAAACTCTTCATTCTTTAAACTAAAAATAATATTATTTTAAGTGCCTTCCTCTACACCAATGCAATTTAAAGGGTGAAATAAAATGACAACATGTGTATCTATTCTTTACTTGTGTGGTGAAGGTCTGACCTATTTTGATGTAGCTGCAGCTTCTCTTGCTCAGTTTCAACAACTACACAAAGATAACTTTTGAGAGGACATAATCCATACATTACATGTGCAACATCCTCAGCCCTGACATTTTTTTTGCCAAATGCATTAGACACACATTCATGTGTATGCTGTCTGTGTAAGTCAGCTACTGGCTTCTTAATGGACATAGTCCAGGATCTTCTCTGCATCTTTCACAATTTGAACAATATCAGTTTGTATTCTTGCATGCTGTACTTAGCCATGCTATTGAGATCCTGTCTACCAACTGTATAATGGGCTAGCACAGATTTGCTTATGCAGCTAGGATGGCAGGGTTCATGGGAGTAAGAGTACCAGATTCTGTTGATGCACTTCATTCTCCCTGTATCTCGGGTCTGAGGTTGTTATTTTCATGTACATTTTATTGTTTCTTGCTAATGGACAGTAGGAATGTTGCACCATGTATCCTCCTTTAAACGTGCATGTGTTCAGTCTTGAGAATCATGTTTAACTAATTGCAATTGTTCAATTATGGCCCTGAAAGGGTAGATTTTAGATTTGTAACTCGGTATTGCATTGGGATAATGTTTTACTTGCTGGTAGTTTAAGATGCTAGCTTCAGGCAGGGCAGAGTGATAAGGCACATAAAGACTTTTGCCTTTAATTGGATGCATGCATTGGAGGTGATGAGGCTGATAGTGGTCCAATGGTGTTTGGTATCGGGAGCTACAGTGGACTGAACTGGTCTACAGATTTTCTCCTTTGTGCAGGAACTACCTTATGAGTTGATTTGAGAGTCAATTAATCTGGGTCACACGTGGTTTTAAATGGAATGAAGAGTTCTCAAATGACAATCTTTAAAGTGTTGAAAGTATTACCTCTTTTGACATGGTTAGTCCCCACTTTTTGCCTGATGTCTGATGTGATTTTGAAATGTAAGTGCACTGCTTTCCTTGAAATTGTACTGTGATTGACACAACCTTTGTTTCCTTATTAGTCCCAGTAAATGGTACTCCTGGGTACCTCTGAGATCTGGCGGTGCTGCAATTGCAGGCCTCCTGTCCAAGTGCAGGATAAACCGAAGAGTCAACATGGCGCACAGCCCTGTGTGCAGGCCTAACTGCACGGCATAAGATATAGGTAAGTCACCCTACTGCAGGCCTTTATACCTAAGGCAGTGTACTCTATATCCTATGTGAGGGCTTATCGGCATAAGCATCCTTACACTATCCAGTCCATTCTGGGTGATGTAAGTGAACATGGAAGCCATAACGAGTCCTACTGGGTATCACGAGTTTCCTAGTTCCATGATGGCTTCACTGATGTCTCAATGAATCCTCGCTGATGCTGATATTGCATTTATTACTAAATTTACACAGGGTACCATACTAGAAGGTCCCCTGAAACCTATCAAATACTGGTGTTATCCCTCTCCTGTTTTAGCAAGAGTGCCATCACCAGACAAGTTTTTGGACCCCTGGGTAGAGAGTCAGAGACATCTGGATCCAGAAACTATGCCAATGTGCGGAGGTGGTCACACATTCCACCTAAAGTATCTGCCTTGGCAGAAGATGGAACTTCAAAGGACAAGCCACCTTTTAACCCAGCCCTCTCCTGTTAGAAGCAGATAGAAACCTCCTAGTCCTGCTCCACTTTTGGTGAGAGGACTAGTGTGAAAATTAGGTAAGTAGGAGGTTGGTCTAACATACCCTGCACCACTCCTCAGGTGGGGCATATATGGTAGGCCAAACTTTTCACTATCTGCCATCTTGAGGTGAGCATAAAGAGGGTATAGACACTCTAGTGATAGGCAGCTGATTGGTTACCACCTGGCCTCCCCTAAAAACGCCCCTAAATTCTGTATTTACGTGGCTCGCTGAGTACCTGACTTCAGATTTGACTGACCTAAAGAAGATGACGAAGAAGACACCTGGCAGACTAGGAACTGAGCCTTGTTGCAGAAGAAACTGGCGCAAACCCTGCCAACTGCAGCCATACTCGACAACCGAGACCTGCTCTCCTTCCTGAAACCCGAAATGCCTCCAAGAATCTTTGGAGCCCTGCACACTTCATAAATTGCCAAGAACCTGCCTTTGGGCTAGAGGATCAAGACCCCAATGCCCATTGGTAAAAAAACCTGTTGTGGCTGATGACCATCACACTCCGTGTCGATGCGACTCACCACAGGAAAAGAAAAATTGCAGCTTCCCAGGCCTCTTGGTTCACCAACACAGTGGAATTGACCCCTGCACACCTCCATCACCTTGATTGCCTAATGTCCAATGCTGGAACAGCCTAGTTCCCGAGAGCCTTCAATGGCTTACAGCAGCAATGTTGGCACTACCGCCTACTCTATGACAGTCTATTCTGCATTGCACCTGTTCTGCTGGTGATTTTTGAATCTCCTTGGTGGAGTCCTCCTTCCAGTGATCGGGAGGGTAAATGAGTTGGTGGTCTATCACTGTCCAAATCTACCCCAGCCATCTAGCAACCACAACAGCAGCCAGTGCATTAGTGATGTCCTGCATCCATTGATCTACAGTGACCTGCTGCCAGTGACCATGACGGTAACTGTGTTGCCAGTCTACTGAACTCCATTCAAGCTGTACACTTTCATTTCTCTTCTCGGACAACCACAATGTTAAATATTTGACAGTATTAGCTGCCGATTGCCTAGATACTGGAAGTACTGCATACTTTGAACTGCACTGCATGTCTCGTCGTAATCGAACGTTCATCAAGTATTTATTTGAATATTGAAACTGTATCCAGTCTAGTTCTGATCTGAAGTCTTGCTTCTCATTACGTATACAAAGATAATTGGTCTTTTCATCCACATTTGTTAGATTTATTCTTGAGTCGAATCTCATTTATTGTCTCTGTGAGTACAACAGATGCTTAAAACTGTCCTTTCATAAACCTAACTGTTCGCTCACACTATCACAAAAAGAGAATTAGTATTGTCTACTAGTTGCCTCTATCTTTCTCTGGAGATTTCTTGCTCTCTGTACATATTGTACTTCATTTTAGTTCACTGTGCAGACAGGTCGGTTCTCATAAGTATGTATTAATAAGGGAAAAAATACTGCCTTTAGGTGATTTTACAATTTTCGTTTCTCAAAGTACTGTACATGAAACACTGGTCATGCAAGTAAAAACGGGCCAGGTGGAACCCTTTGAGCTCCAGATGAACTCATTAGAGCTGCCATATAACTGTTAGGAGAGAGCCGAACGCACACAAATAAAGATGTGCATTACTAAGCTCTGTGTGTGGCGTAGTCCTTTGCGGGTACCCAGGCTGGAGAGGATGGTTCAATTTCTGTAGATTACACTCATGCAAACTTTGAATAACAGATGTCTCGAGTGATGCTTTCCATTTGGCTTTAGACATATTCACCAAGTGAGTCCCAGTAGTGCTATCTTTGTTTTAGGGTCGTTTGAATGCTGGGCGCTAAGGGTGCATAGAGAAGATTTGGCACCAGCTCTGCAAAAATACATGATGAATTTTATCATTTGTTACAGATATTGCTGTGATGCCTTAAGGAAAACTTTTTCTATGTTGTCGGGTTCATTGATGGAGATTCAGTAGTTACCGTAGACAAAGTGTTTGTTATGTGTGCAAGGTAAAATTTGTGTGCCTAAAGAAATCTCCCCAAAACACCCCTTGCTGAATTCAACATTTTAAAAAAGTATAGCTTTCTGGGATACATTATTGGTTTCACACCTATTTCTACCACTAACTGGAAGGCCATTGAAAGCACAAAAAATAGGAAAAATAAGCTAAGTCCCAGTAAAATGCCAAAACTGTATAGGAAATGTTGACTTTATGACAAAAGACTGCTTTTGTTTGAAAGCTGGGAAGATTATTAATTTAGCACCAGATCCCTTAGTGGATACCGTTTGCAGGTAAAAAAAAACAGCAATGTCTTCTGCAGCATTTTTTTCTCCAAAAATCCAAATTGTGTTGTATTTTGAGGACTTTCTAAGTCCCTTCAGGGGAATATACAAACCCTGGGAACCTTTAGGATCCTCTGGATGTTGGAAGGACAAGATGCAAATTTGGCAGGGATACCTTATGTGGACAAACATTATGGGTGCCGAAGCGCAAACTACCCCTGATAGCCAAAAAAGCAAGGCATGGGCGGGCTGGCAGTGAAGGGGTTAAGGGTGCCTGGATAATATTGTGTAGACACTCTGAATAAAGACAGATTACTTTTCTCAGTTGTTTCACATATTGCTGTGATGCCTAAATGAAATCTTCTTAGATGTAGTGGGGTTTATTGACAGAGGTTCAGTAGTAGCCGCAGACAATGTGTTTGTTATGCATACAGGTTAAAATATGTGGGCCTTTCAGAGGAAGAAGAAAATGGGTGCCGTGCAGTCCACTTGCAGATGACTACACTCTCAGTTTCTGCCCAAAATGACCCACGGAATATGAAAACCCACCCTTACAAAGTCTGAACCTTGATGCTGAAACAGCTAGTATTCTCACCAGTGACTTGATGATGTGGTGTTAATAATAATAAGAGGGTCCCATTGTCCACTCAGTCATCCTAATGCTGTCATAAATTGCATTTATTATTTTTTTAGTATTACTTTAACAATAAAATCTGTTGAAGAGCACATGAAATGTCACACTTTCCACAAAAATGACAATGAAAAGTGTTTTCTTACCTTGAGGAAGGCAGCCTTGCTCTCCCTTGTTCTCTAGTGCAAGGCGCTGCACAGAAGCCAGTGTTGATATCTTGCTATTTTCTTGCCATGACTCTCAGGTCTTCTGCCTGAGCTGACCTTGGCTCAGAAATCAGTTTCTGCTTCTCATTGTGCGGTCTTGTATATATGTATTTGTTTTTTATTAGCTAAGCTTTTCCCACAGTAGGTTTAATATACTGAAGACGCATCTCATTAAACTCAGCCCGGAGACAGAACAGCACACAAAGATCTGATTTGATTATGACAAATTTTAAATGTTGTCTTTGTATACACTGCCAAGACCACAGCCTGCGGTTTTGAGGCCAAATTACAATGTCTTAAACTCCGGACCTACAATACAAGCTCAGCTTTGTGTGTAGAACACTTTAATTAGTGTGCTGCAAATATATGCCTTATGTTGTGCATGGAAATGTCACTTTTCTTTATGTAGGACCCAAACAGTGCTACGTGAAGCTTTTTAAAATTTCAGACAAAAACAGTGCCTATGTGGTTGGTTTTTCATCTGACTCAAAAGCATGTATCCTGACAGATGCCTATTGAGCAGATGTTACCACTGACCTAAATGAATTGTCCAAAATGTGGACTATACGGGTGAAGTTTGAGCAGGTGTCAGGACTAAACATGTAACCTTGATGTGAAATGCTGCTGCAATGGTATTACAGTAGTAAATGAGCACAAATCTCAACCTATACCCTGGTGGTGGCTGCATAAAGGCATCTAAAAATGTGATAGGTGGAATGCTTGAATTTATCTCAGTAATTGATAATTTCTCGGTCCGCAACCCAGTCTATTGTTATTTTTAACCCATGCAGGAAGTTTCCCAATTGGCCTCATTCTTCAATAATAGGAACAGTCTAACCTGAGCTGCGAGGACAGGCACACAGACATCCCCAGCCAGGTTTAGAGTATTAGGCGTCTTCTGTTGCATGCAGCTTGCTTCCAATCACATACGTGGGATCAAGAGAACCCTGTTTAAACATACTCATTGGTTAGGAATTCGCACGGACATTATGTAAAAAACATGATAGGTCAAATTTAAGCGTTCACCCATCATTATTTTTACATTTTCCAGGTATGCTAAGACTTGGTTGTCTAGCTCACTGTGCCATAGCGATCAAGCTACCCCCTACTGGATACTTACTTAAACGTGTTCTCGATTTGAGGGAACCTGGTTTTGTTGACAGGGGTTGATTGATCCCACTGGAGCAGAACCAAGGCTGATTCGCATATGGCTCATTCCTGTCTGGAGTGTCCTGGTGGGCAGAAAGATCTGACTGGATTATAGCTCAGAGTATTTACCAGTGGATGAGATTCATTTGAGAAATTGACCCATTAGAATTTTGTTTTCATAAGTGCAGGATCCTAAGTGTGGCAGACCTGTCCAGACATGGGTCTTGTGCTCACTGGGTCAATTACACAAATACAAATCTTACTTTAGAGATCCAAATAGCCTAAACCAGCATAGAGTTGCACCTGGTCTTGCTTGAAGATGACCGAGATTGGCAGTTGTAGCTGCACATTTCCTAATGGAGGAAGACCAAGGATGATTTACATATTTCTAACTCTTGTCTGATGCGGCTGCTGGACAAAAACCAAAGCAAAGCTAAGATCAATTCAAACATTCAATCATTTTTTGAGGGCAGAGGCAAATGAACAGTTTCATCATCTGCACATAGCTTCATCCTCTGAATGCAGGAAACTGTGAGTTCCATAAGACAAAGATAAAACCCTTGTTCATATTTTTTCTGATGGGAGCATTCCAATACATCCTGCTAAAGTACAAGTGCAGCCAAATGCTGATCTCCATAAAATGTTTCCATGGTACGTTAATTTCTTGATATGGTCAATTGCTGTTCCAGATACATAAGAGACTTGATGAAAACACATTTTTTGTTTCATTGGTCACATGGATGTGACAAAAGTTTTAAGGACATTAAACAAGCCATTGAGAATGCTGCTGAAATGGCATATTTCAAACCATAGCTACACACACAGGCTGTTGTTGAGGCAAGCCCAGTTGGGTTAGGCACCATCCTTGCAAAGCACAGTGAACACTCGGATGCTTGAAGCCACATTGGGGAATATGGAAATAGAAGCTTGTGCCGAGCAGAACGTGCAGACTCTCAATCTGAAATAGATGGCTTAGCTGTGTTATGGGCTTGTGAACATTTACATGTATGGAAAATATTTTACAGTGGTAACTGTCATCAAGCTTTACTGACTATATTTCAAAATCCAAAGGCCAAAATGTCTCCTCACATTGAATGTTGGAGACTGCGTTTGCAAGAGGATGATTATACCATTGTTGATCATCCAGGAAAGGTCAGAACCCTGTTGGCGGCTTTTTCAACTTCATTTTAAAATCAATAACACTAGTTGCCATTTCCTTAGCCCAGATTAGCATTGCCATGAAAGTGACATATTAATATTAAAGGATATGATAACAAGGCCTGGGTGCAGTTCACAGAGCTCTGCTATGTGCAGCTCCATGAAGTGACTCCCGTGCTGCAAAATCAATGCAAACGGAACCATGCATACCAAAAGATGCCAGTGCTTTTTTCTGCTGCATGAGTAGCTATTCAAATCAAGCAGCAGCTTCCTCATCGTGAACAGGACGTTTCTTAACCTGAGTGGTAGCAGGCATCCGCGACTGCCCACTTTGAAAAATTTACCAGGAGGTGGTCTGGAGAAACATTTTCCTTGATTGTCAAAGTCCTGTCCTTGAGGCAACTGCCTTTGTTAAAAACTATTCACCACACCTTGATCATGTTCGAACTCGCAAAGCATGCATTGACTTTTTCTTCCTATTGACAATGGACATCGTCTATTGGTGATTATGGATGAATACTCATATTCAATGTCAAAGAATCTTTATTCGAATTGTAACAACTCATAAAAGCACATCTTATAACACATGAGAGAAGTCAAATTTCCCAATAAAAAACATGCAGATTAAAACACATCATTATTTACATTTCCATCGTTCTGCGCGCATAGACAGCAATCTTTAAAAAACTACAAACACGTAAAATTATTTCCTCATTTCCAAGTGTTAACAGTGCCTGATAAGATTTGACCAAACTAATTGGTCTACATTTTTTAAAATAGGAAATTAAAAACCGTTTTGTGTACATTGAGTAAAAATTGCAGAGAAAAAAGAAGTGCAAATCACTTTGTTTGCTTTGCCCGTTGCAGGGACAGCTCATCATAGTCGCACTTTCCTGATAGCCCAGAGGGAAATGTAACACTGAATACTCTACTAAGTAAAGATCTTTAATCTACAACTCACAAACGAGTCTTTGAAAGACTAGATGGCATCTTTGTGCCACGGGGTGTTCCAGCTATAGCAGTCTGCCAATGTCCCGCCTTTCATTAGTCAACAACTTAGAGATTTCTTGGCATATTTTCAGATAAAGCATACGTCTCTGCCCACAAGCCGCGCTTGAAAAGTTCAATATACAAACTGTATTGAATGCCACCTTGAGAGCTTATTGTGCAACACCTCATTCAACCACAGGTGAAAGTCTTGCAACTTTGAAGTTCCGGAGAGCAATGAACACTGAAGTACCTGAAAGGAACAATCAGAGAAAGAAAAATGAGATGGCAAATCATGAGAAGGACTTGGTGAACAAACAAAAGATGAAAGCATATGCTGACAAAAATTGACATGCGCAAAACATCATCTTTAAGAGAGGAGAAGAAGGGCTCATATGACAAATAGAGAAAAGAAAAGCTGATACTCCTTTTGATGCAGAACCGTTCCAAGTAATGTCTACTAAGGGACACATGGTGACTGCTGACCCTCATGGGAAGTCTATCACCTGAGACTCTTCTTGCTTCAGGCACTTGACCAATTGTTCACCAGATCAAACTGCAAAAAGAGAGAATGGGTCTGAAACATCAGGCAAATGATGTTGCTTTTACACCATTGATGCAAGTCCTGGAAATCGCTGAAGATACCTTCTAGTTTTCCAAATGAGATCATGTTAAACATTTAAACCACCAAAAAGATTGATTGAAGTGACTTGAATATAAATGTCTATCGATACAAATATTTAATAACATTTTTTTTTTAAATTAAAAGAGGGGGAGATGTACTGTCCTGCGAATTAGAAATGATGGAATCATTTCAACTCCAGATAAACTCGTTAGAACTCTCACATAAGTGTTAGAGCAGAATGTACTGAAGGTTGGTTTAGAGCAGGGGTCTCCAACCTTTTCTGTGTTGAGCGATACTTCTGCTCAAGGAAAGTCCTCCTGAGCTTCTAGCATATGTTATCACTGTAAAGTAGTGGCAACATGTGTTAACATTACACTATGGCCACTCTAAGCAGGATTGTCAGTAGTCACCCAAGTATTCAAGATAAGGATAATGTTACCAGCAGAAATAGCAGGAAAGCATTTCTCACTATTAAATGCCACCCCCTCACTAATGAAGTTTCATTCAAATTATCAAATGCTCTGCGGCACAGGGGACAGAACTAGAGAAGTAAGTCCCCCACAACTCAGCTTGAATTAGCATTCGGCTATCAACTTTAAATGTGTTTTAGAAATAAAACATTTTGTCTTCGTCAGCATATTAGTTATGGAAAATACGCATATATTTTTCTATCAAATACCACTTTCCATTTAGGGCAAACAAACTAAGATTCCAGAATAAAAATATTTTCTAAAAATCATATGTGCCATTAAAATATCAGTTTTCAATTTTAGAAAACACACAATCCACAAATATCAGAACTATTGTGTAAAAATGCCTCAGATAGACAGATAGATTTAAAGTGCCCAGGTATTACAATCATAGGTAATGGATTCTCATCATAGCTCCAAGTTTGCTTTTGTGATGTAAATAATGCCCACCGTTATACCAGGACCAACGTACCAAGGCTGGGCACCATAACATCCAGGATGCCCAACGTATATCAGTTATGGCCATTTTTATGCAAGAGCAAAAACAACAGTTGATGGACAGAATGCAGAACAATGTCATACATTCACGCCAGTACAGAGATCTGGGCCTAAATCCATCGTTGTTTTGCTCACCATTTTATTCCAGTTTGAACCCAGCCATATGCAAATCAGTCTTGACCCTGTGCCTCATGGGAAAGGTCCAGCCCGAACTGCCAAGCCAGGTCCTCCCTGGACTGGAAACAAGCATCCTAGGACCGGTTTCGGGGTTTCACCCCTCTTCAGCCAGGATAGCTTGATTCCAGTGGCATGGAGAGCACGGGATGGCTTGGCAGTTCGGGCTGGACTGTTCCCATGAGGCCCAGGGTCAGACTGATTTGCATATGGCCATGTCTGAACTGGGGTGGCACAATGGGCTAAAGAACGGTGATGGATCAAACCCAGATCTGTTGACTGGGTGTGGGTGTTTGATTGGTTCTGATGCTCCGTCCATCACCACCCCCTTCTGTACCGCTTTGTTCGTCATAAGTTGGCAGGGTATGCTCAGACGTGAGTCCCTTGCTCACTTTGCCACTGGATTCAAGCAAGCCTGGCTGAAGATGGCTGAAATGCCAGAAACCTGTCCCAGGAAGCTTGTTTCCGGTCCAGGGAAGGCATGGCTTGGCAGTTCGGGCTGGACTGTTCCCATGAGGCACAGGGTCAGACTGATTTGCATATGGCCATGTCTGAACTGGGGTGGCAGAGTGGGCTAAAGAACGGTGATGGATCAAACCCAGATCTGTTGACTGGGTGTGAGTGTTTGATTGGTCCTGATGCTCCGTCCATCACCACCCCCTTTTGTATCACTTTGTTCGCCATAAGTTGGCAGGGTATGCTCAGATGTGAGTCCCTTGCTCACTTTGCCACTGGATTCAAGCAAGCCTGGCTGAAGACGGCTGAAATGCCAGAAACCGGTCCTAGGAAGCGTGTTTCCGGTCCAGGAAAGGCATGGCTTGGCAGTTCGGGCTGGACTGTTCCCATGAGGCACAGGGTCAGACTGATTTGCATATGGCCATGTCTGAACTGGGGTGGCAGAGTGGGCTAAAGAACGGTGATGGAGCAAACCCAGATATGTTGACTGGGTGTGAGTGTTTGATTGGTTCTGATGCTCCGTCCATCACCACCCCCTTTTGTACCGCTTTGTTCACAATAAGTTGGCAGGGTATGCTCAGACGTGAGTCCCTTGCTCACTTTGCCACTGGATTCAAGTAAGCATGGCTAAAGATGGCTGAAATGCCAGAAACCGGTCCTAGGAAGCTTGTTTCCAGTCCAGGGAAAGCATGGCTTGGCAGTTCGGGCTGAACTGTTCCCATGAGGCACTGGGTCAGACTGATTTGCATATGGCCATGTCTGAACTGGGGTGGCAGAGTGGGCTAAAGAATGGTGATGGAGCATACCCAGATCTGTTGACTGGGTGTGAGTGTTTGATTGGTTCTGATGCTCTGTCTATCACCACCCCCTTTTGTACCGCTTTGTCCGCCATAAGTTGGCAGGGTATGCTCAGACGTGAGTCCCTTGCTCACTTTGCCACTGGATTCAAGCAAGCCTGGCTGAAGACGGCTGAAATGCCAGAAACCGGTTCTAGGAAGCTTGTTTCCGGTCCAGAGAAGGCATGGCTTGGCAGTTCGAGCTGGACTGTTCCCATGAGGCACAGGGTCAGACTGATTTGCATATGGCCATGTCTGAACTGGGGTGGCAGATTGGGCTAAAGAACGGTGATGGATCAAACCCAAATCTGTTGACTGGGTGTGAGTGTTTGATTGGTTCTGATGATCCGTCCATCACCACCCCCTTTTGTTGCATTTTTATGCAAGAAACAGTCATAATTTTTTCAGGGCTGGCTAAAAGTAGGCCAGTCAATATGTCAATGACGGCAGCTGCTATTGGACAACCACACTAAAAAATACCCGTAATAGTCAAGGATGACCATTATTACAGCATGGGCACTATTATGCCCTGAACAGAAACAATTGCACCAAAGATAAAACCCTTATGCTGCAGGCCAGCATACACATTTTACTGACCTTGACTCTAGACGTAGCTTCCAGGAAACAACACTGTTTATTAGGGAGCGACACCATGTCAGACATGTGACACATAAATAAATGCAGATGAGGCTATTATTTTCTATTTGCTTTGGATCCATACACTGCTCCTCTCACCTCTTGGGCTGATCATGCTCCTAACAAATTTTCTCTCCGGCTCCTACAGTCCCACACTTTGGTGGGTCTGCACTGATTACTACTGTCATTCTTTGATAGTGCATTGTTCTCATATGTGCTGCGACTGAAAGAGCAGGGTGTATAACATGGCCGATCTCCTTGTGATTTAGAGTTAGAGTGGATACAGATGGTCATGTGGCAGACCCGTAACCCAACTCAGTTTGTGTTTGTGGTTACTCAAAGGGTCTGCTATTGGTTTGGTTGGCTTTCACTTCAAGTGTTTTGAGATGAGTCGTGCTGCCTTCTTTAACATGTATAGGCTCTCTGCGAGCTACCTTCAGGGTACTGGCGAGCTACCAGTAGCTCCCGAGCTACTCGTTGGAGACACCTGGTCTAAAGCTTACAAGATTGCACAAAGAAGAGGTCGAAGTGCCAGTGAATAAATCATTATCATCAGGAAATGGTCTTTTCTTTGTTATGTACACTGCTTTGTATACCAAGTTTTGAAATAATCACTAATGCCTCATACAGCTAAAACATTGATTGTCAAAACTAGGTTTAGACTTTTTGAGGGAAATCAAACTTTTCCTCCCTTTCTTTGAGAGCACCGTGGGGGACATCCCCCATACCAAAGAATACTTGCAGGTGACTGTCATTAGACCACCCCAAACCTATTTATTGCCTACCGTAGTAAATGCAACATGACATGTGAAACTACTTCAAGGAGGTGAGTAGAACATTGCCCTAGACTGCCACATGGACAAATCACATTACACAACATGCATGGCACAAGGCAACTGTGGACTATAGCAAGATCTCCACCAGAACTTCTTCTTACATGACACATAGCACCTGTTATGTTATGTTATGTTAAGATGCATTTATATAGCGCTCGGCTACTCTAAAAGAGTGTCCCGGCGCTTTCCACATACAGCTACAGTGTATAACAACATAACAAGAAAAACAACATAACAAGAAAAACAGGAGCCCCAAAAGAGAAAAGGAAGAAAATCCACCTAAACAGAAAGATTAAAAAGCCAGGTCTTCAAATTCTTTCTGAATTGAAGCAAATTGGGAGTACTGCGAAGTACCAGTGGGAGCGAGTTCCACGGCTGGGAGGCCTTGTGGCTGAAAGAGCGCCCCCCAATCCGAGCCTTCCTCACGCGTGGAACCACAGCCGTGAAAAGGGATTCCGAACGCAGTGAGCGGGCAGGGCGATAGAAAGCCAATCTCTTCTGCAGATAACCTGCGCCCGAGCCAAACAGAGCTTTATGTACCAGCGTCAAGGATTTGAACATAATCCGCTTTCGGATCGGGAGCCAATGCAGCGTCTGCAGAAGACCAGAAGCCCGTGCGCGTCTATGCAAACCAAAGATTGCGCGCGCTGCAGAGTTCTGTGTCACCTGCAGACGCTGGACCAAATAGTCTGGAAGACCCAGGAAAAGGGCATTGGCATAGTCTAGCCTGGATCCGATAAGCGCCTGCACCGTAATCCGTCTATGCTCCGCAGATAGTAGTGGAAGAAACCTGCGGAGCATTTTCAGAACACCGAAACAGGTGCCGGCCAGGCCAAGAACATGCGATCTGAGAGAAAGCTTGTTGTCAAGCTTAACGCCGAGATTTTTGGCCACCAAGGAAGATTGTGCCGGGGGACACATGGCGGCCGGCCACCACTGCCGCCACTCGGGATCGATGACACAGCCGAAGAATAACACCTCCGACTTACTGGAGTTGGCCTTTAGACTGTTCCGCTGGAACCAGCCAAAGACCATATCCAGGCAATCCCGTAATCTCCTCAGTCTGAGAGACAGGCTGGGAATATGCATTTCTATCATGCTCCCCAGCTCATTGACTCATTTCTTCCTACTATCCACGAAACTACTGCACAGAGTAGAGAAGTAGACACCTACATTGCCGCCAGTGGGATTTCAGATCATTCTACAACCCAACTGATGTTGGACCTCGACCGCTCAATGCGTCAGCCAATGGAATATTAATGTCTTACAATCATGAACCGAAACACAAATGCCAACTTTGTTCAAACCTAGATACAAGGCAATGAACATACAATAGCACCCCCCTAATATTATGGGAAGTGGAAAGGCTAGTGTTAGAGGTGAGATAATGAGAGGCTCTGCAACCTTTGGGCAGATGCTAGACACAGTCTATTTGAGTGTGAATAGGGGTGTGCCCAGCATTTCCCCCTCCTATCTTGCCAATGATTGCCATTACAGGCACACCTAACGTCTTTATTGTGTGTGGCTGTCAGCGAACTTGAATCACTGTTACAAAGAACAAACTTAGATGTGGTATTTTTAACGGAAACCTGGGCAAACGAAACATCAGAGCTCAACTGGGTAATTATTGTACTAACAAGATATGCACTGACCAGTGTGGACAGAATGGGGCAAATAATCTACCGGTCTAGGCTCAAAGCCACTTTAGAGTCCATTTAGCTGCCTGGAGCAGAAGCTATGTCCTTCAACATTAAAATTTATACAACCCCTTATGCAATCCTGTCTGGAATATTCTGCGATATTGGGGCACTTCAATTTTCACCTTGAGAATGAAAAGAAGGTGGAAACTTCCATTCTACTTGACTATCTGTAAGATTTCAGGCTAACACAGCAAGTCTTAGAGCCCACACACAAGGCCCTTCACATGCTGGATGGTATATTCATGAACAATCACAATATTACAGTAGACAAATTATTACCCCTCAGCTGGACTGACCATATTGCCATCAACTTTAAACAATCCTTTTTGGATAATGGCAGTGTGCGGTCAAACAAACTGCACCCTGCCATAATAACAAGGTTGTGGAAAAAATCAAGAAAGAGGATCTTGTAGAGATGCCCGGTAAAAGCCCACCTTTACTAGTGGCAGACAATATCAAGGCGAATGATAACTTTGATCGCTGGATTAGATCAGACGTGGACCAGCTGTTCCCAGGAAGCACTAATCAAGTCTGAAAAAATAGAACCTAATCTCCCTGGTACAACTCGGACCTCAAACCTAAGTAGATGAGCAGAGAGGGCATGGAGGGCAGATTTTAGTCATCGAGGTAAACATGCCAATAATCTAGCAATAGCTGAGTATAAGGCAGCTATCATAAGTTCTAAAAGAAACTACTTTACATATAACATTGAAGCTGCCAAAAACTCCTCAAAAGAACTTTTTAAGACCATGACTGCCTTGTCCAAACTGCGACAAGTGAAACAATTTGAACTGAACCAAGCCCTTTGTATTAAAGTAGCAAACCTTTTTCAGGAGAAGGTCAGAATGATCTATGATGAACTTGCTGGTAAGGTCCCAGCATCGAGCGGACCTCCCCTACAACAGTCGAAGGAGCCCATCTCGGACACAATGATGTGCCAGTTGATGAGTTTCTATTCTTAATTGTGGACAAAGTTAATCAGTTATTAGCTACAAAATCTGGATCCCCAACTGATGCCTGTCCCCCCACAATAATACATCTGGCCTCTGCTAAGAGCAGTACCATACTATCACGGATCCTGAATAATAATATTAGTTCAGGAACCTATCCTGCCTCTTGGAAGAAAGCCTGTATTAGACCTATTTTAAATAAACCCTCTCTTGATCCACTAGACGTGAACATCTATTGACCTATATCCTGCCTGCCATTGGTTGCAAAAATATTAGCGAAATCAGTTAATCAAGATCTAATTTGTTATTTGGACGTCAATGACCTTTTGGATTGAACACAGCATGGCTTTAGATGAAGGCACGCCGTAGAGTCAGCTCTAATAATGGTAATGGAGGAAATATGTAAACAGCTGGATGGAGTAGGTAGAGCCATCCTGATACTGCTAGACCTATCAGCCACGTTCAATACAGTAAATCATCTGGTACTGACACAACGGCTGAAGGCAATAGAAATTAAAGAGGAGGCTCTAACCCTTCTCACCTCGTTCTTTACTACAAGGGAACAGAGGGCGTGTTGGAATAATTACACATCAGAGAGGTTCTCCCTTCCATGTGGAGTTCTGCAGGACTCAGCCTTGTCACTAACACTATTTAACATATATGTTACTCCTTTGGCCAAGTTAATGAGGGAACACACGTTCTCGTTGGCAACTTGCACCGATGATACGCAGATCATCATATCCATTTCCTTAAATGCCAAAACTGTGGCAGGGAGATTCCAGAGTTCTCTGAAGCAAATTATGGGATGGGTGCATCAGATGCATCTCAAACTAAATACAGCCAAATGGAGGTCATGGAGTTTGGGACGGGGCCTCCTCTTTGGGATCAGTCTTGGTGGCCAGCAGAAGCAGGGCACTGCCCAAATCCCTAAATAAGGTTAGGAGCCTAGAATTTCTGTTTGTCGTCCAAATTAAGCTTCGCCAGGCAGATCAACCAGCTAACATCATCCTGCTTTTTTCTGTTGAAAACCCTGCGCAATATCCTACCTTTCATCCCCTTAGACCTCAGGAAAGTGGTTATAGTTGCACTAGTCCTCTCCCATATCGGCTATTGTAATGGACTCCTTCTGGGCCCTGACAAGTGCCAACTGTTAAAACTTCAATCACTGCAAAATGCAACATCTTGAGTGCGGCGCAATATTCCTAAGCACCAGCCCATTTCAAGTAGCATCAGGTAGCTCCATTGGCTACCTATCAAACAGTACATTGAGTTTAAGGCTTTAAGTCTGGTGCATAAAGCTCTGTATGGTGGAGGGCCGGTCTAAGGACCTACAGAAACTCTTTCAGTGGTATTTACCTAATTGGAAGCTTAGATCTGCCATCAAAGGATTAGTTCAGTTCCCCAGGATCTATAAGGTCAGATGGGGAGTTAGAAGTCTCTCACACCGAGCATCGAAGCTCTGGAATGAACTACCAGCCATCATTAGGTTTCAAAATTCCAGATCCCGGTTCAGGAAAATGCTTAAGACCTGGCTTTTCCCTGCTAGAGAATGAAGCTCTTTGCATCCGACTACTATCCGCTCCCATGCACCATATAGTGCCAAGACGCCTCAGCATCCGTGCACTCTACAAGTCTACAAGTTACAAGTTTCTTACTTACGAGGAATTTACAAAGTCTAAGTGTCAGCTACACCCAATCATGTGACCCATGCTGCAGGCACCAAATGGCTACGTCACTGTCTAATAGCCGCATTTTCAAAATTGAAATTTTAAATCCAACTTTACCATAAAATAACGTCTTTCATCAGAACTCCAAATACACCAACATGAACTGATTGCCAGTTCCCATTTGCAAATTACAGTTTATTAAATCAAATAAGGATTCTCCAATGTTATCCTGCAGGAAGGGTAGACCTCACAGTAATAAACAATGAATTTAAGGGGTTTTCACTACCAGGACATGTACAAAAGATATCACATATTTTAGATACACTGCACCCTCCTCTCTGGGATTTGTAGGGCCTATCCTATGGGTGATTTATTGATCTATCAATCAATCAGCATTTGTCACTGGTGGTATCTGGGTGCTGGCATGTGGGGTCTCTGTCGAAAAACAAAGGCTTTAGGAATCAGCGGGAAGAGGAAAGAAACATGCAGAAAAAAACAAAAAAGAGAGGGCATAAAAATGAGTGAGTAGAAAAGGCAAAACACAGGGCAGAAAAACTATCCAAAAAAGGCAAAACAGAGCAAAATACGAGTAGAGGAGGCATAAACAACATTGTCAGAGAGGGGTAGATTTTTTAAGAATGTGGATGCAGGTTTAGGTGAAGTCCAAGTTAGAGAATTCATCAGTGATTTTCCAGTGATCTTTAGTTGGACTTTGTATTTAGGATGTGGTGCGAGTAGAAACATCTCAGATGGTTGAGTTGAAATTGTTGTGATATCATAAGAGACAGTTTTTTGATGTTGTACATTTCCCTTCAATGTAATTTGTGAATACTTGATGCAGTGGGACTCGCCGGTCGCCTGGTGTTGATAGACTTTGAACTCTTGTTTTGACGCCCTCAGAAAGCCATGAGTGGAATTTATTGACACACAGCATTGGATCCAGTGGTCAAGAACAAGAGATGTGTCACTAAATGTGGTCTGGCTCAACACCCTCCTATGCCCTAGTAATCATACGTGTATTGGAAGCCGCTAGTAAAAGAGCTGCAATAAAGGTACATATTTATACTATGTCCATCACTCTAGTTACTCACCTGTGTCCTTATTCTCAACTAGGAGTGCCTTCCGAGGTGGAGACAGTACTCATGATTACACTGCAAGGTCTGTGCATTTATGGATATTTAATTGTATCCTTTCCTGTTCCATTGGTTGATGATAATAAGATTGAAATCTGAGAGTCCGTAGCACAAGCTCTTTTTGATTTCAACAACAAATGTCAGATTATCTTTTCAGTTGATCTAAATGAACATCTCTTTCACTGCAGTGGCCAACCCATGAAATAACAATCTTACCACGTCACAAATTTCCATTTTGAATGAGCAAGAAGTCTGTGGGACGTTATTTGTATTCACCCAACGTGACAAACAATATGGAACAACATTGAAGCTTCCATCACCAGCTGGCTGTCCTCAAATAATCACTTAATTTGGAATGAGAGTAACAGTACAAGCATAGCACAGTGTGTTTATAGCTGTTTAGCCATATGTTCAAGTTTAGATTGTTTTGCAATAAAAACACAGCCAAAGTCAAGATTATTTCAGCAAATTAAAACCATAAATTACACATCACAAGACAATGAACGAAAAAGGCTCATAATGAATTAAAACAATAACCTAATTCATGGGAGCAGTATCATCCTGTATCATCTTGCTCACATTGCATCCCATCCTGTCCTGCGGTACCACTGCCATAAAAACAAATAGATTGTGCAAATGTGGCAGCCCAAAGTGTACTAAAAATTCAAGGGTTACATAAGTGAGAAGTAAGGAAAGGGTAAACTCAATTCTGCACAGCAGTAAGTCCCCATCTCCTCTTGTACCCCATTGTTGCCTAGTGTCTTAACACTGCCTCTTCCACTATACCAGATATAAAGTGCAGATGTGACAAGATAACATTTATTAAAAATGGTAGAATACACCAAGCTGGAAAACATTTACTCCAACACACTCACCCCTTAAGATCTGCAATTAACATTTTATCTGACAATGACCTGTCCATAAACCTATATATGTGGTGCAAATGTGATAGGGCTAAAAGTGAAAGGGTTGCATAAAAGAGAAACAGGCGACTCCTCTGGACAGCAGTGTCACCCATATTCTCTTAGGAAATGCTGTTGCCTATTGTCTTATGCTGCTCCTTCCATAATACCAAATATTAAATGAAGGTGTGATCAGACAACATGTACTCAAACTTGAAGAAAAATACATCCAGCGTAAAACAAATGACTCAACCCCCCTCATACCGCACACTTACAGTGACCTTTTTCTAGTTGGTGCAAAATTCACAGTAAAGTGAACAAGATAATAATAAGAAGCATCAGATTTGGATATTCCGCAATAGGCCCCTTATTCCTTTGGACCTTGCTGTTCCACGTCATGTCCTGCACTGCCATGACCATTCTATCCAGAGTTAAGTGGTGAAATCTGTGTGCAAAAGCCACTGGAAGGATCCCATGGAAACATTGAGCTACGTCAGAGTGGAGCTATTCTTCCTCTACCCTGCAGTGTCTAAACCTTTACCAGGGAGCTGTTTATCGGAGTTTATGATACATTTTATGAAAGCAGCAACCACTTAGGGACATTCATCTTTTCAACAGGTATGACAGCAGGTTCTGATGCCATTCTGATTGAAAAGGTTACCGAACAAAGCTCCTGTGTTCAGTCATCAATTTAGCGCAAGTTGCTACAATATGAGTTTCTGGGACCATTTTCGGATGCAATTGTTAGTTTGGCACAAACAGAAACAAACATGAACTGGCTTTTCGAAAATAATCTCATTAAAACAGTTAGGTATGATTGTGGTCTAGGGTTGTTTATAAGAGTCAAAGACTGTCCATGCATGGTTTCTTTTCCTAAAGTCTCTTTTGTGCCTCATCCATGAGATCTTCTTTCCTTGCTTGCTTAAAGATATTTGAAGAGGGCATGCAGGGATGTTGATTCCAATAGTTAATTAGCCTCAAGGATATTCACCTACAGCTCAAAAGCACACATCCTACTGTTTCATTTTGGTGTTGCCATTTGAATTACTTCTCATATTTCAGCACACAGTGTTCATACAGCTTTAGCAGTGACAAATATTTAAGTTAAGATCCAAGTTTTACTAATATTTAGCTTAGCATACCAAATTCCAGCCACAACTGGGCCGGGGCTGCACTTTAAAGAAGGTGAAAAAGAATGTGAAATGTGTAGAGTTAAAAAAGGTGGTGAACTTCCCCAGGAAAGCCAGTGTGCCAATGCTGATGGTTTGATTGCGTTTGGCTTTTATCACTGCAGAAAGAGGCACCACGGTTGGGCTTTGCAATTTGCAGTGTAAGGATTGAAAAGAAGTACTTAATGAGGCAGTGTATGGCTTTAATGAATTCAGATGCAAATGAAAAGTAAAGAGTTCTTGCAGCCAGACACGGAGCTATGTATAACAAGTGCCTCTTGAGACCGGTAGTACACACAGGGTTCAACTTCCTGTTTTCCTGACCTTCCTTACGAATTCCCCAATTAGATTTTTTGTGGGGTTCACCAACATTTAGTTATTGCCCACAATAAGAGTAGAGATTGTTTAAGAACCTCTGAAGCACAATGCCTGTTGAGTTAATCAGAACTACATCATCAGCGTACTGTAACAAGGTCACCTGATGAAATTCCTGCCTTGTGGATGTGATTCAGCTGCGTCAAGGTATGCACTTTGATCGGAATACAATACAAACATATGCATTCATTGAGGGAAAAGATTCTGTCAATACTTATGCGAGAAATGGCATAATTTACTGAGCTGAAGGAGGGCAATGACTGGCTTTTGGAGCAAGCAATGTTAATGGCCATGTACACTGGGAAGGAAGCCCCATTACTTGAAGAGATTACTACGCGACAAACTTGACTTTTGAGCAAGGCCTTCTCTTCTAGTATTTGATAGTTTATCCACTTGATTCTCTTATGCATTCGAGTTTCTCAAACTCCTGTTGGTAGTGGCAAAATCAAACCTTGGTGATTGAAAAATGCATTCACCTTATCTGAAGGTGGAGCGATTTTACTATGTGTATCCAAAAAATCACTATATGAGTATGACCAAAAGAACAATGAATGATCCTTACATATTATGAGAGTACAATTCAAACTTTCTCCAATCTGCGATAATATATGATGGAGACTTTGGCTCCTCTCTTTCCATTTCAACTCCTTCTAAATGTTTTTAAAAGAGACAACGTTTTATAGACATACCTGAAATGGACAATAATCCACACAAACATCAGACTGTTTCCACCCAAGCCTTCCTTTTTGGTGTAGACGCTCTCGCAAATTCTGATGTTTCAGACCCAGTCTCTCTACCAGTTATTAGATTTGCTGAATGATTGCTCAAGTACCTGAAGTGAGAAGTATCTCGGAAAATAGACTTCCCAGGATGCTGGGCAGTCTCCATGTGTCCCTTAGTTGACAAAACTTGGAAAGGTTCTGCATCAAAAGGAGTTTCAGATTTTCTTCTGTATTTGTCACATGAGCCGCGTATCTCCTCTCTTAGAGACAATGTTTTTTGCATGTCGACTTTTATAATCATACACATTCATCTTTTCTTTGGCATTCTCATGAGTTATCATCTCATGTTTCTTTCTCTGATTGGTCCATTGTGGTTCCTTGGTGTTCATAGCCCTTGTAGTAGGAATTTCACCTACGGTCTAATGTGGTGTTGCACAATAAGCTCTCAAGGTGGCATTCAATACAGTTTTCAAATTGAGCTTCTTAAGAGCGGGACTCTGCACTGCTATTTTAATGGGTCTCAAAAAATGTTCAACACGCCGATTGGCTTGTGGCCAGAGAGGTGTCCTCTTTTGATGCTTTATCTTAAAATATACTAAGAAATCTCCAAACGGTTGACTATTGAAAGCCAGGACATTGCTAGACTTTACTGTGGCTGGAACACCTCATGTCACAAAGATGCTATTCAGTCTTTCAAGGACACATTGTTGAGTTGTAGCTGAAAGATTTTGCCTTAGTTTGAATTATGAATATTCATACACAATCACCAATCCATGATGTCCATTGTCAAGAGGACCTAAAAAGTAAATTGCTATTCTTTCCCATGCATGCTTCGGGAGTTGTCACATGTTCAATTGATGGTGAACAGTGTTTGTGGAAAGGTAGTTGCATCAATGGTAGGCCTTTAATTCCTTTTCAACCCTGTCATCAAGGTCAGAAAATCAGACTCGTTCTTGAAGACGTTGTTTTATGGCTACAATTCCACAATGTCCTTCATGGGCTACCTCAATTATTTTCTGGCTTAAACTCTCCGGAATCAGGATCTTGACCCTCGTAATATTACTCATTATTAAGTTATGAACGATTCATCCTTGACATTTTTGCATTTTAGATATTATCCATCACTAGGGAGCAGTTGAGTGTGTTGGTTCCATGTCTGGTGTATAATCATATAATGTAATATTTCAGTAGCATTCTAACTGGCTTTTTCGATTTTTTTTTAAACATTTTATGCGACCAAACAATTGTAAAAGCAAAATTGTCAAGTCACTTATGTATCTGGAACACAAGGGTCAAGTTTGCACTATAAAAAAATAGCAAAATAAATAAATTGCTGAAATTAATCTTGTCCACTAGTAATTACTCTGGGCCATAATCCAGTGGATTGTTTTCTGCCCACTAGGACATTCCAGACAGAATGAGCCACATGTGAATCAGCCTTGGATCTACTCCAATAGGATCGGTCAACCCCTGTTTAACACAGCAGGTTCTATCCAAGCAAGAACACATTTAAGTAAGTAACCAATAGGGGGTAGCTTGATCACTATGGCACAGTGTGCTACAGACCTAAGTCTGAGCATACCTGCTGCAATCTGGAAAACAAAGAAGTGATGGGGGAACGCTTGAATTAATCTTAACCATCATGTTTTTTACATTTGTCAGTGCGATGTCCCAAGCGATGAGTATGTCCAAATAAGTGTATCTGAGCACACCTGTGTGACTAGAATCAAGCTGCAGTCTACAGAAGAGGTCTAATACTTTAAAGACCTGACTGGAGATGTCTGTGCTCAGGTCCAAAGTGGAACCGACCTGTCAGCTCGGGATAGACTGTTCCTATTATAGCAGAATGAGCCGAATCGGGAACTTATGGGTAAAAACACAATGGACTGGGTTGTGGACCGAAAAATTATCAGTGGCTGAGATTCATTCAAGCATACCACCCATCACACTTGTACATGCATTTGTGAAGCCACCTCCATGATATCGGTTGACATTTTTTCTCATTTACTACTCTGATACCATATCAGCAGCATTACACATCAAGGTAACATGCTTAGGGGCATATTATCAAGCCAGGCGATAAAATTATATCCTCTTTAGCGGCAGAAAACTGCTGCTAAAACAGCGATAATGGGCTTGATAATATGCTGTATGGAATTCCAATTGAAGCCCATGTTAAATGTGAAGGACGTCTAACATGGGCTTCAATTGGAATTCCAAAGAGCATATTATCAAGACCATTATCGCCGTTTTAGCTGCAGTTTTCTGCCGCTAAAGCGGCGATAATTTTATCGCCTGGCTTGATAATATGCCCCTTAGTGCTGCCGCCTGCTCCAGATTGACCTGGATAGTCCAAAATGTGGACAATCTTTTCAGGTCAAGGGGATCATCTGCTCCATAGGCTTTCCTTCTAAATCTAGTATTTGTAAAGTGCAAACTACTCACCCTTACTGGTCTCAAGGCGTTGGGCCGTCGTGGAAATTAAGTGAGCTATTGCCCAGAGTCTCATGGTGCTGAGCTGATCTGCCACCGGAGCTGGGGATCGAACCATGATCCCTGTGCTGTGGAATTAGCTGGCCAGGCTGCTGCCCCACTCCTCTTCAGTGTGTCTGTCAGGATACATGTTTTTGAATCATATGAACAAATAACCAATAACCAATTTTTTCCTATTTTTGACTGAAACTTGAAAAAGCTTCATGTAACACTGTTTGGGTACTCCATAACGAAAAGTGACATTTCCATGTACGGCATAAGGCACATGTTTGTGCAACTTTAATGAAATTATTCTACACAAAATGTTGAGCTTGTATTGTAGGTCATGACAGTAAGACTTTGTAATTTGACCTCAAAACCTTAGGCTGTGCTCTGCGCAGTGTATACACTGCTTCTTTCATCGTGACTACATGGACAAGTATTTGAATTTATCAAAATCAAATTAACCTAAACCCACTTGTACTTTCAGACCTTCGCTTGCTGTTCTGTGTCTCTGCCCTGAGATTCATGAGATGCTCCTTCCTCGTGTTAAGTCTTCAGCTGGTGAACCTTAGCTATTAGAAAACAAATAACACATATGTAGACCGCACCATGAGAAGCAGAACCTGATACTCCGGCCATGGTCAGCTCAAGCCGCAGACCTGAAAGCCATGGCAAGAAAATGGCAAGTCATCGACAATTTCTAGCTCCTGTGGCCGGCCTTGTCTTAGAGATTTGGGAGAGTAAGGCTGCCCTCCCCAAGGTCAGGAGAATATATTCGGGGTCACTTTTGTGGAAAGTATGACATTTCATTTGCTCGTCAACAGGTTTAAAGGGTTTAAAGTAAAACTAAAAATAAGAACAAATTGAATTTAAATGACTGTGTTGACAACGGGACTCCCTTATGATTATTAACACAACAGCATTAGAGCACTGGCGAGAATACTAGCAGTTTTACCATCAAGGTTCAGAGTTTGGAAGGCTGGGTTTTCATATTCAGTAGGTCCTTTTAGGCAGAAACTGAGAATGAAGCAGAGTTCATGTAGTAATCTGCAAGTGGACTGCACAGCACCCATTTTCTTCTTTCCCTGAAAGGCCCTCAGATTTAAATCTGTATGCATAACAAACACATTGTGTAAAGCAACTTCTGAACCTCTGTCAATAAACCCCACAGCATCTAAGAAGATTTCATGTGGGCATCACAGCAACATGTGAAACAACTGAGAAAGGTTTTCTGTCTTTCCTCAGAGTGTGTACACAATATTCTCCAGGCACCCTTAACCCCTTCACTGCCAGGCCTCCACCCGTGCCTTGCCTTTTTTTGTCTATTTGGAGCACTTTGTGCTTTGGGCCCCATAATGTTTTGTTCACATATAGCATCCATTCCAAATTTGAATCCTTTCCTTCCAACTTCCTGAGGATCCTCAAAGGCACCCTTGGTTTGTTGATTCCCCTGGAGAGAACTAAAAAATGAGGCAAAATACAGCTAAATGTTGTTTTTTGGGGTGGAATGGGGAATACGTGCTGTAGGAGATAGTGTCTGTTTTTTCCCCTGCAAATGGTATCCACAAAGGGTTTGTTCTGCTAAAATACCCATCTTCCCAGCTTTCAAAAACAGACTGCATTTTGTCAGAAAAGCAAAAGTTTCTATACAGTTTTGGCATTTTATTGGGATATAGGCTTTTATTCCTATTTTTGTGTGCTTTCAACCGCCTTCCAGTTAGTGGTAGAAACGGGTGGAAAACAATAATGGATCCTGGTAAGTTATACATTTTTGAAAAGAAGACACCCTTCTGAATTCAGCAAATGGGGATTTGTGGAGATGCTTCAAGGCTTTTGTAACACAGTTGAAAATAAACAAAATTGAAATTGTGTTGAAAAAAACAGCCACTTGTGGCTTTATTAATACATGTAACTTTTTCGTACTGTACTTTAATTTTTTTTAACCAATATACCGTTACATCTACAAGAGCTTTCTAGTTGCAGGGATATATTGGCTTGTAGGTTCACTAAGAACCCGATGTACCGAGAACCAATAACTGAGCCACACCTTGTAATGTTTTTTCATTGTGTACAGGGTATACAGAAATTAATTTTATTTAATACAAAGAGTGAAAAATAGGTATCAAGAAAACCTATGTATTTCCGAAATGGGAAGAAGATTTGAATTTTAGAAGCTGTGGTTCTTTTCACATGTCTGAATATATGGGTAGCCATACTAACAAGTGAATTAGGTGGCTTTTTTCAAAATGTCTTCTTTTTGTACGCACTGTCTTACATTAGGATGGTGGAAACGCAGAGAAAAGCAATGGGCAATAATGTTTTGTCTACAATCCTGTGTTGCCTTAAGTCTTTTGATAAAAGAAGTACCTTACTTGTGTGGGTAGGGCTTGTTCCCATTACAGGGAACGGGTCAAAACACAACGTGGACACATCACATTTTTCCACAGAAAATTGACCCATTTTTGACAATATGCCTAGCTGTGAATTTTGGGCCCTAGCTCAGCCAGCACCCAGGGAAACCAAGAAAACCTGATACAGGGTGGAGCAAGGATCCATCATGGCTGCTCGGTTCTTCTGCTCCGTTGAAGCCCTGCGTTCAACAACCAAGCACGACGCTTAAACCCCACTTAAACAGCTGATTGAGCCATCTCCTGATATCGGAAGGTCGGGAGCGTCTGCCGCTGTACATTTGTAAAAACTAGATACCCAGTGGAATCTAGGATGGGGTGACTTGCATGGCTCTCACCAGGTTCTGTTACCAAGACTCCCTTGCAAATCTCAAACTGTGTGAAAATAAGACACATTTTCCTTACATTTCTGTGATCAAAAGTTCGTAATCTGCTGGAAGCCACAAACTTCCACCCACCCAGCATTTCTACAAGTCTCCCAGTAAAAATGGTACCTTACTTGTGTGGGTAGGCCTTGACAGGAAATGACCCAAAACGCTACATGGACACATCACAGTTTTCCACAGAAAATTGACCCTTTTTTGCAATATGCCTAGCTGTAGGTTTTGGGCCCTTGCTCAGCCGGCACCTCAGAGCAAACCTAGCAAACCTGAAATTATTTGAAAACTAGACACCCAGGGGAATCCAGGATGGGGTGACCTGCATGCTAGTCACCAGGGTGTGTTACCAAGAGTCCCTTGCAAACCTTAAACTTTGTGGGGTAAAAACACATTTTCCTCACATTTCTGTCATGAAAAGTTCTGGAATCTGCCAGGAGCCACACACTTCCACCCACCCAGCATTCCCCCAAGACTCCTGATAAAAACAGTCCCTCAATTGTGTGGGTAGTTCTAGTGCCTGCAGCAGAAAACGACCCAAATGTAACATGGACAAATCACATTTATTCACAGAAAACTGACAGTTTTTTGCAAAGTGCCCAGCTGTGGATTTTGGGCACTAGCTCAGCCGGCACCAAAGAAAACCTAGAAAACCTGATTCTGGGTGGAGCAAGGATCCATCGTGGCTGCTCTGAGCTTCTGCTCTGTTGAAGCCCTGCGTTCAACAACCAGGCGCGGCGCTTAAACCCCACTTAAACAGCTGATTGAGCCATATCCTGATATCGGAAGGTCGGGAGCGTGTGCCGCTGTGGCCGCCGTTCCAACAGGATGCTGCAATGCCAGGATAACGGCAAAAGACTTGCCTGGCAATATTGCCTCAAGATGGCGCCTGGGATGGAACTGACTAGCTTTTAGAAGTATCGGAGCGGGGGCTGCATCATAGGGAGCGGATCCATTAGAACCTATTCCTGATTAGCGGCGTTATCGGGGGCTCCACTACCCGCTTCCCCGGTGGACGCCCGCAGCTGTTATTGACCAGTTACACAGTAGGCACAGCCCTGAACATTGGACCTGCCCACAACTCGATCCTGACTTATGGCGAGCCTCCATCTGCCCATGTCCACTTGTGTGGCTCATCCGCTGCATGTGAAAAACATCCCTCGGCTGCAGTGGACATGCCGGATAGTTTGCCCAGAGCCCAGAGACACCTGTTGCCGAAGATCGAGGTGAGCGGTCCCCCCTCTCCCCCACGTGAGGGAAAATGGCGGTTTCCAACGCACTGCCCACTGTAATGGGAGATGTGTCCCAGTTCGCTTTCAGGGTTTGCGCTATGCCTCGAGCGCCTAGGGACACTGGGGGAGATCTTGTGTCCTTTTTAAGAACTAATGGGAGTCTGACCCTTCCCTCCCTACAGAGCTCCATTGTACTAGGCACACTCTCGGTGTATAAAAGGGTCCAATGATGCCTGAGCCCAACATAGCCGACAATGGTGACTTTTTCTCCCTTGCTGAACTTTTACTTACTCAACCCTTCCAGGACTGTGCCTGACCGCAAGAGGACATCTAGAATTCTTTTGGACCATGCCCCCTGCACTACTCTGACAATCCCTGAGTACACATGACCTCTACATGACAGCGGAGTCCAAGCATTATGTCCGATGCCCAGTGGAGCTGCTCTGTTCAGCTAATGAGGAGATCGGACTTGGTTCACCCCCTGACCATCACCTGCCAGCCGGACCTTGGGTACAGTTTCTCCCCTTCTCACTGTCTCACCCACCCTCCCCCTCATCATATTTCTGCCATTCTGCCTTTGCCTGTCACCTTTCTATCCACCTTTCTGACCGATACCCGTTGAAGCTTCCTTGAGAGCTATAGGGGAGACTGGCCTAGGACTACCTCCCTGGCCGTCACATACCCATTCGGTCTTTGTGCTGACTTAGCCTTTGTCTCTTATTCCTTCTTCATCCTCGTCCTCTCCCTTCTCACTCCCCCTCTCCCCTTCCCTCTATACTTGTCTCTCCTTCTCTCCCGTAAATGTGTCTCATATATTTGATGTAACGTTTAATTGTTATTATTGCTGTAACTTTGCTGACCTTATGTAAGGCACTCTGATACCTACGGGGCTAGACAGCGCTATATAAAACTGTTTAAATTAAATAAATAAACCTGTACATTTTTTTTAACTAGACACCCAGGGGAGTCCAGGAAGGGTGACGTGTTTGAGTCTCACCAGGTTCTGTTACCAAGAATCCAATGGAAACCTCAAACTTTGTAAAAAACACAATTTCCTCTAATTTATGTGATGGAAATTTCTGGAATGCATGGGGAGCCACAAACTTCCATGCACCAAACCCCTAAGTCTCCCAATAAAAATGGTACCTCACTTGGATGGGTAGGTCTAGTGCCTGTGACGGGAAACTGGCCAAAACTTAATGTGGACACATCACATTTTTCCACAGAAAACAAACCCATTTTTGCAATGTGTCCCAAGTCTCCCAAGTTACCCCAAGTTTCCCAATAAAAATGCTACCTCACTTCTGTTTGTAGGCCTAGTACCCGCAACAGAAAATGGCCCGAAACTGTTTTGCAAGGGGGTCATCTGTGTTTTTGGTCCAGGGCTCTGCAGCTATTTGGAGAAATCTACCAAATCCCACACACAAATGTGAGGAAAATGTGACTTTTTTCAGCTCCATTTGGGGGTTGCTGGGGTTTCTGGGTAGAAAAACGATGGAAAATCCAAGCAAGCTACACACCCTTGGTCTCCCCTGGTTGTCTAGTTTTCAGAAATGTCTGCATTAGGTAGGTTTTCCTCCATGGCCGATGAGCACGGGACCAAAAACGCAGGTGAGTCCCTTGCAAAACTAGGTCATTTCAGTTTTGATGCCTCCATAATAAGTTTTAGCAGACACTTGGCCACCCACACAAGTGAGGTACCATTTTTATTGGGATACCTGGGGGAATGCTGAGCAGTAAGGAATTTGTGGCTTCTTTCTAATTCGAGAAGAATATGGCACAGTAATTCAAGGAAAATGTGTGACTGTAGTCTCAGTTACAGGTTTGCAGGGCATTTTGGGCAAGACAACTTGCTGGGATCCATGAGAGGGACACCACCCTGTCCTACCCTGGGTTTCTACTTTATGAAAATATCAAGAATTGATAGATTTTCCATAGAGACAATGTGCACCCTGGAAGAGAAAGCCAGAAAATGCTAATATTACTTCGGAACCAACTACTCCTCACATACACACACCTACTGGTTGGATTTGGCACGAGTGAAGGTTCAGAGCGTAATATTGTATTAACTGGATATTTCACAAAAAATAAATGCACAGTTACTAGGTAAAAGGTTAAAAACCTGACACATTGACTCACAGCTTGTGAGCTCTAAAGCCATGGCAAGGTACCAAGCTCTTTATGGGAAACATCCATTACAATGCAGTCATTACAACGACCTACCTGTACAATGCAACTGTTACAAAGCAACTGCCTTTACATTGCATGCCATTACAATGCATGCCATTACAATGCTTGTCATTACATCGCATGCCAGTACAACGCAGACCATTACAACGCATAACATTACAACACATTATAAGGTAAGTAATTGAGATTTTTTTAGTATTAGGGTGGGTATGGATTTTGGGGTACATCGCAATAGTAATTTTTACCCCTACACTATCCAACACTTTACCTACTGTTGCACTCACTGGAGTAGGAATAGTAATTGTTAACCCTACACTTTCTAACACTTACCCTACTGTTGCCCTAAAAGTATTATCCATTGTAATGGTATGAGTTGTAATGGTAGGTGCTGTAATGGAATGCGCTGTAATGGTAGTTGAAAAAAATGCATTGTAATGGCATGCATTGTAAAATCATGCAATGTAATGGTAGTTGGGATGTAAAGACAGTGTTGTAAAATCATGCTTTGTAATTAATTGCATGTGTTGTAATGTCATTTATTCTCTCTTTACTAGCCATTCACACACCTTTCATACATGACACATACAAGACCATTCACACTGGTAGCCATGGGTGCAGCACATTACAACACTCACATCAACAGACAAGTCAATAAGATGTACACCCTGGCAGAGAAAGCTAGAAAATACAAATATTACTTGACAGCCAACTATTCCTCAAGTACATACACATACTGGTTGGATTTGGGACGAGTGTGGGTGTAACATTTTATTAACAAGATATTTCACAAAAAAGGAAATGCACTGTTAATAGTTAAAAGGTTAAAAACCTGAACCATTGACTCACAGCTCGAGAGCTCTAAATCCACAGCAAGGTACCATCCTCTTTACAGGCCATTCACACACCTTTCATGCATAACACATACAAGACCATTCACACTGCCAACCGCAGTCCCAGCACATTACAACACTCACATCAACAGACAATGTCAGTAAAATGTAATCCCTGGGGAAAAAAGCCATAAAATGCAAATATTACTTCACAACCAACTATTCCTTGAGTACACATAATATACTGGTTGGATTTGGGAAGAGGGTGAGTGAAGGTTCAGAGTGTAAAAGTTTATTAACAAGATATTGGACAAAAAGGAAATGCACTGTTAATAGCTCGAAGGTTAAAAACCTGAACCATTGACTCACAGCACGTGAGCAGTAAAGCCATGGCAAGGTGCCAACCTCTTTACAGGCCATTCACACACCTTTCATTCATGACACATACAAGACCATTCACACTGCCAGCTGTGGGCCCAGCACATTACAACACTCACATCAACAGGCAGTGCCATTCTAGGGTGCATCACTTTCATAAGCCCACAAGCCTGACACAGCAACCACACATGCTGACGGAATGTGTGGACTGGTGTTTGACTAGAAGTATGTGAAGTGACCAGCAGCAAGTTACTACTCCCACACAGCCAGCCAATTTTATATGCAGAACATTTTCACAATTTACTCTACACCTGCAACTCCACTAAAGACAGGCAACACCAGCTGTACTATGTTTGGGTCAACCCAGAGTCCAGCACTTCCAATGGGAAGCCTTGCATCCCTGGGCTGCAATCCAGATGCCTCCTGCTGCACTATCGGCACATCAGTGTCCACCTCTAAATAGGTACTTCTTCCACACTGAGAGTAGCTTCATCCATACTGAAAGCAGCTTATTAATTAGGTGATTTCTCTCTGACAAAAATTCACTGACAGAATTCTGGCCTTTGTCTCAGAACAGAGCCAGACTTATAATCATGGTCAGAAGAAGACTTAAAAAGCATACCAACAACCTGCTGAGTGGTCATCCTGCAGCTAGCCAGTAATCCTTACCAAGAGAAGTACTTCACAAATAAGTCAACAATACCCAAAACTGTAAAATAAGTGATAAACAAAGTGTGGATTTATAAAACAAAAAGTAAAACTACTGACATAGAGCAATTGCAAGGTAAAGTCAACCAATGCAAAGCACTCAAAGACCTACATACTATAAAACAATACCACTCACTTGCTAAAGACAGGTAGACTCGCCAGCACCTACACTGCACAAACACAGCACGCACCAATGAAAACCCACTAGAAAAGAAAAACAAAAGAAAATTGCACGCAAGGAAACACAATACACATTGTGCACATATAGAAGGAAACTTTCACACACATTGAAACAGAAGCTAAATAGGCTGATATTATAGCCGCATTTTTAAAAACACATTCAAGCTGGTCATTGATACTAATTTCCAGTAAACAGTATAAAAAAGATTTCTTGCCAAACGCCAGCAACTACGCAGTTTACAGATCTACAATTGTCAAAACCGTAACCACGAGGATAACAACTTTGCACCAGAATCAAAGGAGGAAAAAATACAAATACCAATGATGATAAAAAATAACAGTTAACATTATCAAATACTATGAAGTCTGCCCATCACAATCCAAATGCCAACCACACACGCTGCCAGCAAGTGCCAGTCCACATACAACCTGCCAAATGCCAAAACACTCATCAGCCAACTACACTTAGCAGACAAACTTTCCTTGGTTGTCTAACAATACATGGTCGATCTGCCCCAAGAGCTAGAATGTACAGAATATTTACCCCAGAACTGCTCCCAAAACATTTTGCACATATATATGAAAATAAAGTGGTCTAGGGACTTCTGCCCCCCCCAGGGGTAAATGGGCCTAAACATGTATGGTCAATATACCCCTTAGGGTGGCAGAAATGGCCAAATTATCAATGCCCCAAAAGGGGGGCAACTCTTGCCCAAGGGGTCGCGCCACCTAAACATAATGGACAAAATCTCTGGCTCCGAGTGGGTTTCAACTCCTGGGGGCTAGATGGGCCAATGAAATGGCTGACCTAGGCCTGGGGGGATAAAACACAGGGAAACATACTGCACCCAAGGCAGCATCTCTTTCCCAAGGGGTCCCTCACCTAAAAATATATTTACAGCCAAGATCATGGAGCAGCAATCCACTCTGTACAGACATGGGGAAAAGTCCTTTTCGGGATTTCCATTGAAGTCATGTGAGTGGGTTCCCCACTGGGGGAACACCAGCGCTTCCCCTGTGTGGCAGTGCCAGGACATAATGGTTATGTCCTCGGCACAACAGAACTACTGACAAGGACATAACCATTACATCCCTGGCACCAAAGGGGTTAATACCCAGCATCGGATCAACCCTAAAACAAAGATAGTACTACTGGGAATCTCTGGTAAAGATGTCTAAATACAAATGGAAAGCAACATTCAAGACATCTGTTATTTATAGATTGTATGATTATGAACTACAGGAATTATAGCGTCCTCCCCCGCCCGGGTGCCCTTGAATGATTATGCCACACACGAGGCTTAGCAATGCATGTCTTTATTCATGTGCGTATAAGTGTGAGTACAATTTTCTAAACCAACCTTCAGTACATTCTGCTCTAACACTTATGTGACAGTTCTAACGAGTTCATCTGGAGTTAAAATGATTCCATAATTTCTAATTCGCAGGACACTACATCTTCCCCTCTGTTTAATGTAAAAAGAAAATGTTATTAAATATTTGGATCGACAGACATATATATTCAAATCACTTCAATCAATCTTTTTGGTGCTTTAACTGTTTAACATGATCTTATTTGGAAAACTAGAAGGTATCTTCAGCGATTTCCAGGACTTGCATCAATGGTGTAAAAGCAACATCATTTGCCTGATGTTTCAGACCCATTCTCTCTTCTTGCACTTTGATCTGGTGAACAATTGGTCAAGTGCCTGAAGCAAGAAGAGTCTCAGGTGATAGACTTCCCATGATGGTCAGCAGTTACCATTTGTCCCTTAGTAGACATTACTTGGAACCGTTCTACATAAAAAGGAGTATCAGCTTTTCTTTTCTGTATTTGTCATATGAGCCCTTCTTCTCCTCTCTTAAAGATGATGTTTTGCGCATGTCAATTTTTGTCAGCATATGCTTTCATCTTTTGTTTGCTCACCAAGTCCTTCTCATGGTTTGCCATCTAATTTTTCTTTCTCTGATTGTTCCTTTCAGGTACCTCGGTGTTCATTGCTCTCCGGAACTTCAAAGTTGCAAGACTTTCACCTGTGGTTGAATGAGGTGTTGCACAATAAGCTCTCAAGGTGGCATTCAATACAGTTTTCATATTGTATTTTTCAAGCGCGGCTTGTGGGCAGAGACGTATGCTTTATCTGAAAATATGCCAAGAAATCTCTAAGTTGTTGACTATTGAAAGGCGGGACATTGGCAGACTGCTATAGCTGGAACACCCCGTGGCACAAAGATGCCGTCTAGTCTTTCAAAGACTCGTTCGTGAGTTGTAGATTAAAGATCTTTACTTAGTAGAGTGTTCATCCATAATCACCAATAGACGATGTCCATTGTAAAGAGGAAGAAAAAGTCAATGCATGCTTTGCGAGTTCGAACATGATCAAGGTGTGGTGAATAGTTTTTGAATAAAGGCAGTTGCCTCAAGGACAGGACTTTGACAATCAAGGAAAATGTTTCTCCAGACCACCTTCTGGATGATCAACAATGGTATAATTATCCTCTGGCAAACACAGTCCCCAACATTCAATGTGAGGAGACATTTTGGCCTTTGGATTTTGAAATATAGTCAGTAAAGCTTAATGACAGTTACCACTGTAAAATATTGTCCATACATGTAAATGTTCACAAGCCCATAACACAGCTAAGCCATCTATTTCAGATTGTGAGTCTGCACGTTCTGCTCGGCACAAGTTGTATTTCCATATTCCCCAATGTGGCTTCAAGCGTTCGAGTCTTCACTGTGCTTTGCAAGGATGGTGCCTAACCCAACTGGGCTAGCCTCAACAACAACCTGTGTGTGAAGCTATGGTTTGAAATATGCCATTTCAGCAGCATTCTCAATGGCTTGTTTAATGTCCTTAAAACTGTTGTCACATCCATGTGACCAATGAAACAAAAAATGTGTTTTCATCAAGTCTCTTATGTATCTGGAACAGCAATTGACCATATCAAGAAATTAACGTACCATGGAAACATTTTATGGAGATCAGCATTTGGCTGCACTTGTACTTTAGCAGGATCTATTGGAATGCTCCCATCAGAAAAAATATGAACAAGGGTTTTAACTTTGTCTTATGGAACTCCTGCATTCCTGCATTCAGAGGATGAAGCTATGTGCAGATGATGAAACTGTTCATTTGCCTCTGCTCTCAAAAAATGATTGAATGTTTGAATTGATCTTAGCTTTGCTTTGGTTTTTGTCCAGCAGTCACATCAGAAAGGAGTTAGAAATATGTAAATCATCTTTGGTCTTCCTCCATTAGGAACTGTGCAGCTACAACTGCCAATCCGGGTCATCTTCAAGCAAGACCAGATGCAACTCTATGCTGGTTTAGGCTATTTGGATCTCTAAAGTAAGATTTGTATTTGTGTAATTGACCCAGTGAGCACAAGACCCATGTCTGGACAGGTCTGCTACACTTCGGATCCTGCACTCATGAAAACAAAAATCTAATGGGTTAATTTCTCAAATGAATCTCAGCCACTGGTAAAAACTCTGGGCTATAATCCAGTGCAATTCTTTCTGCCCACCAAGACACTCCAGACAGGAATGAGCCATATGCGAATCAGCCTTGGTTCTGCTCCAGTGGGATCAATCAACCCCTGTCAACCAAACCAGGTTCCCTCAAATTGAGAACACGTTTAAGTAAGTATCCAGTAGGGGGTAGCTTGATCGCTATGGCACAACGAGCTAGACAACCAAGTCTTAGCATACCTGGAAAATGTAAAAAGAATGATGGGTGAACGCTTAAATTTGACCTATCATGTTTTTTACATAATGTCAGTGCGAATTCCTAACCAATGAGTAAGTTTAAACAGGGTTCTCTTGAAGCCACATATGTGATTGGAAGCAAGCTGCATGCAACAGAAGATGCCTAATGCTCTAAACCTGGCTTGGGATGTCTGTGTGCCTGTCCTCGCAGCTCAGGTTAGACTGTTCGTATTATAGACGAATGAGGCCAATTGGGAAACTTCCTGCATGGGTAAAAAATAACAATAGACTGGGTTGCGGACCGAGAAATTATCAATTACTGAGATTAATTCAAGCATTCCACCTATCACATTTTTAGATGCCTTTATGCAGCCACCAGCAGGGTATAGGTTGAGATTTGTGCTAATTTACTACTGTAATACCATCGCAGCAGCATTACACATCAAGGTTACATGTTTAGTCCTGATTCCTGCTCAAACTTCACCCGTATAGTCCATTTTTTGGACAATTCATTTAGGTCAAGGGTAACATCTGCTCAATAGGCATCTGTCAGGATACATGCTTTTGAGTCAGATGAAAAACCAACCAAATAGGCACTGTTTTTGTCTGAAACTTTTAAAAAGCTTCACGTAGCACTGTTTGGGTTCTACATAAAGAAAAGTGACATTTCCATGCACAACATAAGGCATATATTTGCATCACACTAATTAAAGTGTTCTACACACAAAGCTGAGCTTGTATTGTAGGTCCGGAGCTTAAGACATTGTAATTCGGCCTCAAAACCGCAGGCTGTGGTCTTGGCAGTGTATTCAAAGACAACATTTAAAATTTGTCATAATCAAATCAGATCTTTGTGTGCTGTTCTGTCTCTGGGCTGAGTTTAATGAGATGCGTCTTCAGTATATTAAACATTTTGTGGGAAAAGCTTAGCTAATAAAAAACAAATACATATATACAAGACTGCACAATGAGAAGCAGAAACTGATTTCTGAGACATGGTCAACTCAGGCAGAAGACCTGAGAGTCATGCCAAGAAAATAGCAAGATATCAACACTAGCTTCTGTGCACTGCCTTGCACTAGAGACCAAGGGTGAGCAAGGCTGCCTTCCTCAAGGTAAGAAAACTCCTTCTTTTTTTTCACTTTTGTGGAAAGTATGAAATTTCATGTGCTCCTCAACAGATTTTGTTTTTAAAGTAATACTAAAAAAAGAATAAATGCAATTTATGACAGCATTAGGATGACTGAGTGGACAATGGTGAGAATACTAGCTGTTTCACCATCAAGGTTCAGACTTTGTAAGGGTGGGTTTTCATATTCCGTGGGACCTCCCATGCCATGCTTTTTTGTCTATCAGGGGTAGTTTGCGCTTCGGCACCCATAATGTTTGTCCACGTAAGGTATCCCTGCCAAATTTGCATCTTTTCCTTCCAACATACAGAGGATCCTAAAGGTTCCCAGGGTTTGTATATTCCCCAGGAAGAGACTGAGAAAGTCCTCAAAATACAACACAATTTTCATTTTTGGAGAAATAAATGCTGCAGAAGACATTGTCGGGTTTTTTACCTGCAAACGGTATCCACTAAGGGTTCTGGTGCTAAATTAACCATCTTCCCAGCTTTCAAACAAAAGCAGTCTTTTGTCAGAAAGTCAACATTTCCTATATAGTTTTGGCATTTTACTGGGACTTAGCTTTTTTTCCAATTTATTGTGCTTTCAATGGCCTTCCATTTAGTGGTAGAAATAGGTGTGAAACCAATAATGTATCCCAGAAAGTTATACTTTTTTAAACATTTTGAATTCAGCAAGGTGTGATTTGGGGAGATCCTTTAGGCACACACATTTTACCTTGTACACATAGCAAACACTTTGTCTACGGTAACAACTGAATCTCCATCAATGAACCCAACAACATATAAGAAGATAGCATCTTAAATTACCAGCAAGTAAAACGTTATCCCAATGCAATACCGAGTTACATCAATCTAAAACCTACCCTTTCAGGGCCATAATTGTACAATTGCAATTAGTTAAACGTGATTCTCAAGACTGAACACATGCACGTTTAAAGGAGGATACATGGTGCAACATTCCTACTGTCCATTAGCAAGAAATAATAAAATGTACCTGAAAATAACAACCTCAGACCCGAGATACAGGAAGAATGAAGTGCATCAACAGAAAATGGTACTCTTACTCCCATGAACCCTGCCATCCTAGCTGCATAAGCAAATCTGTGCTAGCCCATTATACAGTTGGTAGACAGGATCTCAGTAGCATGGCTAAGTACAGCATGCAAGAATACAAACTGATATTGTTCAAATTGTGAAAGATGCAGAGAAGATCCTGGTCTATGTCCATTAAGAAGCCAGTAGCTGACTTACACAGACAGCATACACATGAATGTGTGCATAATGCATTTGGCAAAAAAATGTCAGGGCTGAAGATGTTGCACATGTAATGTATGGATTATGTCCTCTCAAAAGTTATATTTGTGTAGTTGTTGAAACTGAGCAAGAGAAGCTGCAGCTACATCAAAATAGGTCAGATCTTCACCACACAAGTAAAGAATAGATATACATGTTGTCATTTTATTTCACCCTTTAACTTGCATTGGTGTAGAGGAAGGCACTTTAAATAATATGATTTTTATTTTAAAGAATTAAGAGTTTGTCATTTAAATTTGGAGCATTTTCATGACTGATGAGTAATTCCAAACTGTTCATCAGAAAAGGCAATGGAAAATAGAAGAAATCATATTATTAAACCAGAAGACTGATGCCAGGCCGGCTATTCTGCCAGTGTGTTCAGCAATTCAGCCGCAATCCAGGATTGAGAATGTTGCACCTGGCCCTCTCTGCATAGTCAGCCCCAAACATTTTACCTTCACACTCCACTTTGTTGCTGAATTTGCTTTTGTTTGCTTTAGGACTCTGCAGCTTCCCACTGCTAACCAGTGCTAAAAAGACTGTGCTTTCATCCTACATCTCTTTATACCTAATTAGCATATTTAATTTGCTTGTCTGTCCCCTGTAGAGTGGTGTACCATATACTCTGGGTGTATAAATTAAATGTTACCTGTGGGCCTGCAATAGGTATTGTGCCACATATTTAAAAAACACTTCAAACATGTCTCAGGCCTGCAATTGCAGTCTTAAGAAAGGGTTCCACTGTGATATCAACTTGCCATTCAAACCCCCTTGCCAAGCTTTTAACTCCCCTTTTGATAGATATATGTCACCCCCAAGGCAGGCCCTAGATAAGCCATAGGACAGGGTGTTGTGTAATTAAAAGGTTTGACATGTAGTGTTAGGTTTTACATCTCCTGCTTGCGAAACATTTCCACATTTGTTTTTCACTACTGTGAGGCCTACCCCTCCCGTTGGATAACATTGGAGATACCTTATTACATTTAATTAGTTGTAACTCCTGGAAGGTAGATATCTCATATTTGGTACCTATTAAATTGTAATGATAAACCTTTTTTAATGGTTAAGTCCCATTTTCACTACAATTTGGTTGGGATTATCCTGCTAAAGTAGTTGTACTCAATCCCTAAAACATGGTTGAATTGGTTTATACCGAGTTAACATACTTAGTTTGCTTGTAAGTCCCTTAAAGAATGATATACATTATACGAAGGGCCTGTAAATTAAATGCTAACTGTGGGCCATCAACACTTATTCTTCCATCCACGTAAGAAACACTTAAAACATGTCTTGGCCTGCCATTGCAGCCTGAAAACAGTGTTCCACTGCTATATCAACTTTTCAATCAAACCGCCCTGCCACGCCTTTTATGCTCCTTTTTTTTTACATATAAGTCACCGCTAATGTAAACATTGGTAGCCTATAGGACAGGGAGCTGTGCAATTGTAGGGTTTGCCATGTACTTTTCAGTTTTTCTTTTCATGATACTGAAAACTCCCAAACTCATTTTCTTCTACTGTGAGGATTACCACCCCATTGAATAACATTGGGCATTCCCTATTACATTTGATGCGCTGCAATTCCTAATTGAGAAGAGTTACAAATATGTTTTCTGGTTGGCTAGGTTATGCACTGAAGCCAGGCAGAATCCACCACTCTAGTCAGGATTAGGGATAACACATCTAAAATAATCCCTGCTCATCCCCTTGGTAGCTTGAACGAGCAGTTAGACAGTGTGTAAAGCATTTGCATATGCCACACAGATATACAGTGAACACACTACAGAAGGACACCACACCAGCTTTAGACAAATTTCCAATATTTATCTCTGTAAAATGAGATCAAAACAATAAAAACCCAAAATAGAGTAATCCACAATACAAAATACACATAAAGCAAAAAAGACTTTATATATAGCTCCTTGAAGTCCGTAGCTCTATTCAGGGCTATCACAGCATCACAAACAAACAAATTCAACAGTTCTAGCCAGTGGCGGTGTTGCGAGCCAGCTACTGTGTCGGGGAGATCCGTAAAACAACAGTACCTTTAGAGATGCAGGGAGCTCCACTGGAGTGGGCGACAAAATGCATCGGTTCTGGAGATGGCGCAGGAGTCGTGGGGCCTCTTGAAGTGACACACGTTGCAGTTCAAACTCTAGGAGTTTGAAGTCAGGAGCCCAAGCAGGCATCAGGGCTGTGGTGTGAAGCGGAGTGGTATGTTTTGCTATGCCCTCAGGTTCCGGTGCAGGCATCGGCTTGTGAGGTCATCCAGCTGCATCGATGAGGTCAAGGCTGCAGTGCAAAGTGGGGAAAGCTCATTGCAGTACTAAAAGGTCTTGCTGTCAGCAGCGGCATCATTGTTGCTGAATCGCTGTTCTAGGTAGACCCAAGCCTGGGGCCCACATGTTGTGGTGCAAACAGCAGTGTTAGTTAAAGATCTGGAGTCAATGGTGCTGGCATTGGTGAGCCAAGGCTTCAATGTGGGTATTGTAACTTATGAGCAGTGCCCCCAAACCACGGTGCAAGCTGTGGCATTGATGTCAGATTGGAGCTATATCATCAGTGACACAAGAGCTGCAGAGCGAAACTGGTTGGTACTCTGTGTTCTCCACGAGAGGTGTGCAGGCAGGGGCATCATTGTCGTCATTGCGGCATCCTCAGGGATATCTGGTTGGCAGTGTGAAGCAAGGCAGTGTGGAGTGTGATGCCCACAGGTCACGGTGCAAGCAGTGGCTCGGTGGAAGCGTCGAATGGCAGCAGGCGTGAGACCAGGGTTCAGGTGCAAAGTGCAGAGGTGCTCTCGGCCGTGCCTTCAGGTCACAGACCCGGTAGCAGCATGGTTGATGGCATTGGGTTACTTTTCTCCTCTGTGGCCACTGAAACATCCAGCTCCAGAGCCAGTACACAGAAGATATTGAAGTATTTGATTTCCCTCAGACTTCCAACAGGACACAAGCTCTACGTCAAGCCCTTGCAAGTGCAGTCCAGTCATTTCTGTGGGAAGCTGGCTCTGTATATACTTTACCAAAGTAAGGAAAAGTGTGCACAGAGTCCAGGTTGTCCCCAGAGGTATAGCAGAGGCTTAATTAACTAAGTACTAACAGGTCTCTTTGTGTTAGTGTGGTCAAGCAATTAGGCTTCTCCAGAGAGTGTGTTAAGCATTTATTGTATTCACTTGATCAAGACTAAAGGCACACATTCAGAGCTTAGATCTAGACCAATTGGATAAGTATAAAAAAGGTGTAGTTGATCAGTTTTTTCTAGAACCAAGCAGATCTTTGCAGAGGTAGTCAAAATATACTTTTAATCATAGAACATTTCCAGGAGTTCAATTGGGAATTGATTTGCAATTGTTACAGGAATGTATTGGTTCAAAAAGCAGTTTAAATTACACAGTAATTATTTTGGATTACTTTCTCGTTACTTTTAGATTACTCGGGTGATATGCCTAGATATCAGACCCTAGACTGTGTCACTTACAGGTAAGTATCACAGTTAAAGGTTTAAAACATAGTAACTTTCTTCCCATACAAAACAACAGTTCAACACAGAACATTTTTTAAACAAAAATCATAGCATTAGTTTCTATGGAAGAAAAATGGTTATCGGTTTTACAGGTAAGCACTCAACTTAAAATTATAACTTTTGGAGGTTAGGACCAAGGTTCCTAAGGTCCAGGTAGACACTCAAATTGCACCACCAGTGGCATTGCGACGGCTGGTTATGGATTGCAAGGGCCCCTATGTTAACCAATAGGGCTAAGGGGGCCTTCTCCCAGAGACTGCTGTTGATCAGGCCCCTCAGGTGTGGGAGCAAAGATCCTGGGGTTAAGGTCAGTACTGAAGGGGCCAACAATCAGCATAGGAGCTGCACCACCAGCAGCACTGGGGCAGCTGGGTGCAGGGTGGCAAGGAGACATCAGGAAACCTGCGAATCCTAATGGGGATCTTCGCTTTGGTAAAGAGACTGCAGGCTCGGGCAGGGAGCTTCTTGGGGGATGCCTGAACAACAATGGTTGGGCCACCTAATGCTGTGGGGCATCGGGTGCATGTGTGTCTTTTGTCATCTGGTTTTCCCACCAGCTCCAGTCGCTGTCAGGGGGACCCTTCAGGTAGGGGCTGCAAGCATTGTCTTGAAGCTTGAGGGAGGTCAGGATCACTAGATCCCAGGTCAGGATCACTGGGGAGACCTTCCTGTGGTGATGTGGCACTCGAGCTCGGACTGGGGGCATTGGGCGCAGTCTGGTACACAATTGTGGAGTCGCCTGGATCCAGACTCTCTGGGTAATTCTTTGTTTAAGCAAATGCAGTGATCATGAGAGATAGCATCTGTAAGGTTAGCGAGGGCAGGTCCTCCTTTGCTGTAGGTAGGTTGAAGACGGGACAGGCCTGTAGGGCCAGGGCCAAATCAATAGGTGTCCTCTTCTTCCTGGGTCAGCACTGCTTTTCAGTCCATCTTATTTCTTCCTTGAATCTGAGGAGGCAAGGTTCAGGGTTGCCCCTAAATACTAAATTTAGGGGTGTTATAGGGGTGTGCTGGCCGGGACCAATGGGCCCCCTCCTTGAGGTGAGTACACCCCTTATTATGCCTTCCTCTAGGAGGGGGCATGCGCCTCTTCCTAAATGGCCAGGTCTGCTCAACTCCAAGGTGAAGGGGACTGATATGTGTGCTTCACCTCCCCTCCCCCACCTCAGGGGTGGGATTGGCAAAGGTGGGCACACCCTCCTCCTAACACGGATTTTACACTGATTCTCCAGCCGAAAGTGGGGGAGAGAACTGGTGGGCGTCTGTTGCTGGGGGCAGCAAAGGCAGGTACAGCTTACAAAGGCAGCAGGCGTTTGAAGCTTCACTTTTTCTGAAACCAGCCCAACGTGGGGAAGGAGGTCTGATGACAAATGGCGGGCAACCTTTCAGGAAGCCGACCAGGGCTGGTAGTTTTTCAGGGGGCATCTCTTGTTTCCCTCTGTGTTAATTTTACATGAAATCCCACACTGATATCAGTGTGGGTTTTATGTGCTGAGAAGTTTGCTATCAAACATCCTAGGTTTATGTGAAGCCGTTATAAAACTTTGCAGTTTGTAATGACCAACTTCCGGACCATATTCTCTTTATGTCCTCACTGCACTTACAATGTCTAAGAATGGACTTGGACACTGAAGGGGTACAGTGCTCATGCAACTCTACCCTCACCTGTAGTCTATTGCACCGTGCTAGATGGATGACTTACCTTGACCATAGGCAGTGCTTTGTAGGCCCGCCACACAGGGATGTGTGCCAGTTCATCTCTTCACTTTTCTCTGCACTGAAACATGCAGCATGAACTGGCAGTGTGTAGGTGTTGAGATACAGTGCCTCTGAGAGTGGCACAATAGGTACTACAGCCCTTAGAGACCTTCTGTGGTCACAGTGTCATTGGTACCCATAGTCCCTTTTAGAAGTGGCTAACCTGGGGCCAGAGGTGCCAGTTGGGGGAACAAAGATGCAGCTTTTGGAAAGAACACAGGCTCTGGTAACCTGAATAGCAGGAACCCAGGGCACACCAAGTCAAAGTGCATCATTTATCAGGCAAAAAGTGGGGGTAACCATGAAAAAGGGGCACTTTCCTACACTTTCCCTGCTCAAGACAGAAGATGCAACTGCAGGCCCACCCAACAAAGCCACAGCTCTACCAGCTCTACATTCTGGCAGGATTCTTAGTCCAACAGAAATCTAAAGTCTTGGTGTCAGGGCCCCACTATGTATACCACATTTTCCTTTGAAGTTGGTACAAACAAAGTTCCTTTGGCACACATCAACCATTTCTGCCTGGCTCAGGCCAGGTTCACTACAGGATTTGAAGACAACTTTGTGGAAGGCAACCACAGTCCATTTAGGTATAAGCGACAACTCCTCCCACTACTCTAAATGCAGCTAGGTCTATTCAGCCTGGCTACGAGTCACCCAGGAAAGCAGGGCACACCTCAACCTCCCCTTGTGTCTGCCTAGAGTGAATTCACAGCCCCAACTCCTGTCACTACAAACCCAGACTATAAATACACAAAAGGCAGGGGGACCCAGGATGGTCAAGCAAGAGAATGTCAACTTTTTAAAAGTGACATCTGTAAATAAACAATATAAAAATCATCTTCACTTGAAGATGTGTTTTTAAATTCTGAATTCATTTCTCTATCTTGTCCCTTGTATCTTGTCAGTTATGCTTGTAAGGTGTTGTAAAGCAACTCCCATGTTATTTAATGGGACAGGTAGCCTTTCAATAGTGAAAAACAAACTACACAGTATATCACTATCAGGACTTGTAAAATACACTAGCACATGTCCTACCTTCCACATACACTGCACCCTTCCCATGGGGATACCATGGGGCTACCTGAGGGGTACCTTACATGAAAGAAAGGGAATGTTAGGGCCTAACAAATGGGTGCACTCACAATGTCAACATGGCAGTTTCAAACTGCACACAGACATTGCAGTGGCAAGTCTGAGAACCCTTTGAAAGGCTGCTTGTGTAGGTGTCACAATCAGTGCTGCAGGCCCACTAGCCAAGTGCAGTGTACTAGAGAGTTAGTAGTATATCAGATAAGCCAATCATGGAAACACCAATCTATGAACACCATTTACATGGAGAGCATATGCACTTTAGCACTGAATAGCGGTGGTCAAGTGCCTGGAGTCCTGAAAACAATGAATAATAGGTCAAAAACAGGAGGTCAAGAAGCAAAAATGGTAAACAAGCTTAAAAAGCCAACCAATACAAGAAGTTGTAGATGTGTTATGTTTTGTACCTGTGGAATTATAATGATAACCCATCTTTAATGGTAAAATTTGATTTTTCATTACAATTTTGAAAATGTAACTTTTAGAAAGTATGCATTTTCTTACCCTTAGCCCTTTGTGCCTGCAGCCTGACTTGAGTCACATGCCTGGGTGTAACTGAGAGTTAGACTTTGTATATTCCTCACAGACAGCCTCATTGGGCCATTAACTGGCAGAATGGGAGGCAGAGCTGAGCACAGCCCTCTTGTACCTGGTTAGGCTGTGTCCGGTCTCCTCACAATAGGCCTGATGACTCTGTATTTTCACTGCAGCCAGCTTGGAGTCAGGCAGGGGAGTCAAGAAACTTCAAGAACTTCAAAAAACCTCTCCAAAATCTTCTCTAACCTTCTGGGAACAGGGCACAATGCTAAAACAGTAAGAATTTCAGACCCACTCTTCAATTCACTGCTGGACCTTTTTAAGGACTCTCAGAGAGCTGCTTGCTGCTGTGACCTGGTGTTCCCTCTGCCAGTCTGCTGCAATACCTGGACGTACAGCTTTACTGGCTGGTGCTTGCCTTGAGCCCTCAGAGGCCAGCTCTGCAGTTGGGCCCTGCATCTACACCCACGACTACTAGAAGTGACTCCAAGGGCTAGCTGGTAGAGTGTTCAGAGGTATAGAGACATCAATCCCCCACCTTGAACCAGTCAGAGTCCTGAATGGGTTTTAGGTGTTCTTTTGAACCTTAAACTCTAAAAATGCATAATTCTATTTCTAGTGATTGGATTCAATCAATCAATCAATCACTGCATTTGTAAAGTGCGCTACATACCCGAGACGGTCTCAAGGCGCTGGGGGGGGGGGGTGCTACTGGTCGAAGAGCCAGGTCTTGAGGAGTCTTCTGAAGGCCAGCAGGTCCTGGGTCTGTCGTAGGATGGTGGGGAGAGTGTTCTAGGTCTTGGCGGCGAGGTAGGAGAAGGGTCTGCCGCCGGTGGTGGTTTTTCGGATGCGAGGGACTGTGGCGAGGGCGAGGTTGGCTGAGCAGAGGCTTCGGGTGGGGGTGTGGAAGCTGAGTCGGTTGTTGAGGTAGGTGGGTCCGGTGTTGTGCAGTGCTTTGTGTGCGTAGATCAGGAGCTTGAAGGTGATCCTTTTGTTGACGGGGAGCCAGTGCAGGCCTCTCAGGTGGAGTGTGATGTGGCTGCGGCGGGGGACGTCCAGGATGAGTCGGGCCGAGGCGTTCTGGATGCGTTGGAGTCGTCTCAGGAGCTTCTTTGTAGTTACTGAGTAGAGGGCGTTCCCGTAGTCGAGTCTGTTGGTGATGAGGGCCTGGGTAACGGATTTTCTCGTGTCGAGGGGGATCCATTTGAAGATCCTGCGGAGCATACGGAGGTTGTTAAAGCAGGACGCGGAGACGGCGTTGACTTGCCTGGTCATGGAGAGAGTGGAGTCGAGGATGACCCCCAGGTTGCGTGCGTGGTCCGTGGGTTCCGGGGCTGTGCCTAGTGACGTGGGCCACCAAGAGTCGTCCCAGGCTGATGGGGTGGGTCTGAGAATGAGGACCTCTGTCTTGTCTGAGTTCAGCTTCAGTCTGCTGTCCTTCATCCAGTCTTCTACGGCCTTCATTTCTCTGTGGAGGTTAGCTTTGGCGGTGTGGGGATCTTCGGTGAGGGATATGATCAGCTGGGTGTCGTCGGCGTAGGAGATGATGTTGAGGTTGTCTTGTCGTGCTACATGGGCGAGGGGGGCCATGTAGATATTGAACAGCGTTTGGCTGAGGGAGGATCCCTGTGGGATGCCGCAGATGATCTCGGTGGTTTTAGAGTGGAAGGGTTGGAGGCGGAAGCTCTGGGTTCTGCCGGAGAGGAAGGATGTGGTCCAGGCCAGGGCCTTCTCTTGGATACCAGCGTCATGGAGGCGTGCTGATAGGGTGCGGTGGCAGACCGTGTCAAAGGCTGCTGATAGGTCCAGGAGGATGAGAGCGGCTGTTTCTCCTTTGTCCATCAGGGTCCGGATGTCGTCAGTGGCGGCGATGAGGGCGGTCTCGGTGCTGTGGTTGCTGCGAAAACCGGATTGGGAACGGTCCAGGATGTTGTTAACTTCGAGGTAGCGGGTCAGCTGTTTGTTGACAATCTTCTCGGTCACTTTTGCTGGGAAAGGGAGCAGGGAGATGGGCCGGAAGTTCCTGAGGTACTTGGGGTCCGCCTTTGGCTTCTTCAAAAGGGCGTTGATCTCGGCGTGCTTCCAGCTTTCTGGGAAGGTTGCTGTCTCGAAGGAACAGTTGATTGTTTTCCGGAGGTGGGGCGCGATGATTGCGCTGGCTTAGTTGAAGACGTGGTGAGGGCAGGGGTCCGATGGGGATCCGGAGTGGATTGAGTTCATGGTTTGGATGGTGTCTTCGTCGCTGATACTGGACCAGACGATCAGGCGACTGGTGCGAGTGGTAGTCGCATGGGTGGTGGATTCGGTGGTGGGTGCGGGGGGGTCGGAGTTGAAGCTGTCGTGGATGTCGGTGATCTTGCGGTGGAAGAAGGTGGCCAGGGAGTCGCACCGGTCTTGAGATGGCGGGATGTCGTTGGTGTTGGAGCTGGGGTTGGAGAGTTCTTTCACGATGCTGAAGAGCTCTTTGGTGTTGTGTGCATTGTTGTCTAGGCGGTCCTTGAAGGCGGTCTTCTTGGCGGTCCTGATGAGTTGGTGGTGTCTGAGTCGGTGGGGTCGGTGGGTGGTCTCAGGGCGAGGGCTGTAGTCAGTTGGTCCTCGGTGACCTTGCCCCAGCAGCAGCGTGGTAACTGTTGAATGCGGTGGTGTGTGGTGGGTTTTCTGAAGGTGAAGTGGATGCATCTGTGGTCGGTCCAGTGTGGTTCGGTGGTGTGGTTGAAGGAGACGTGGGGGCTTGCGGAGAAGATGGGGTCGAGCGTGTGTCCAGCGGCGTGAGTAGGTGTCGTTACAAGCTGTTTGAGTGCGAGGTTGTCGATCAGGGCGGTGGAGTTGGCGTCGTTGTTGTTCTCGAGGTGGAAGTTCAGGTCCCCGAGGAGGATGTAGTCCGTGGAAGCGAGGGCGTGGGTGCTGATGAGGTCGGCGATGGTGTCACTGAACTGTGGGCGGGGTCCGGGAGGTCTGTAGATGAGAGTTCCTCTGAGGGTGGTGTTGGGGTCGGTGTGGATCTGGAAGTGCATGTGCTTGGCGGTGGTGAGGGTGTCATCGGTGTTCGTTGAGATTTTGATGGAGTCTTTGTGGATGATTGCGATTCCTCCTCCCACTCCGTTGGTGCGGTCTCTGCGGGAGATCTTGTAGCCCTGTGGGATGGCTATGGCGATGTCAGGTGCTGGTGTTCAGCCAGGTCTCCGTCAGGAAGGCGACGCCAGGGGCGGTGGAGTCTAGGAGGTCCCAGAGTTCGATGGCTTGCTTGCGAGCGGAGCGGGTGTTGAGGAGGATGCAGCGGAGGTGGTTGGGTTCTCTGGCTGGTGGTGTGGAGGGTTGGATGCTGGTGAATCTGCAGTTCCAGCAGGTGAAAGGCCCCTGGGTGCGTTTCGGGGTGGCCCGGTAGCAGGGGTGGTCTGGTGTTTAGTGCGTGGAGGGTGCTTGCGTCGTAGTGCAGTCTGGCGTTGCGAGGGGTGCGGGGTGCAGGGGTTCTGGTGCTGGGTGCGGTCCAGGCACGGACGGGCTTGCCTTAGGCGCGCCTTCGGCAGAGGGAGGGAGGAGCAGCTGGGAGGTGGGGGCGGGGCAGCCAATGGGAGTGAAGGGGGCGGGGCCGCAGGGGCTCAGCAGCGGGGGAAAACCCAGGGAAAACCCGGGGAATAAACGGTGGGAAAAGACGGCGGGAGAGGGACAACAGAGCACAGGGGTACAGAAAGCAAAACACAGGGGCACAGAATGAAAAAACAAAATGGCACAGAAAGCCAAGCGCAGGGGTACAGAATAAAAAAGGGAGCGAGCAGTCAGGCGGCAAAAGCGGCAATGGAGGTTTAACCAACAGGGGGCTGCGTGGCGGATGGGGGGAGCGACCTGCCTGGTGACAGGGTCAAAGGTCGCTCTCTACCACCCCTTCGCGGCCTCCATATGAGGGCAGAGGGAGGGAAGAGCAGCTGGGAGGTGGGAGCGGGGTGGCCAATGGGAGTGAAGGGGGCGGGGCTGCAGGGGCTCAGCGGGGGGAGGAAACCCGGGGAAAAAACAGCAGGAAAAGACGGCGGGAGAGGGACAACAGAGCACAGGGGTACAGAAAGCTAAACACAGGGGCACAGAATGAAAAAACAAAGTGGCACAGAAAGCCAAGCGCAGGGGTACAGAATAAAAAAGGGAGCGAGCAGTCAGGCGGCAAAAGTGGCAATGGAGGTTCAACCCACAGGGGGCTGCGTGGCGGATGGGGGGAGCGACCTGCCTGGTGACAGGGTCAAAGGTTGCTTGAGTATTGTTTTAGTGTCAAAAAATACTGCAATTGACTCTGTTGTTCTTAAAAGATTTTCTTGTTTTGTGTTTCCACTTTATTACTCTTTGTGACTGCAGAAATACTTTACACATTGCCTCTAAGTTAAGCCTGACTGCTTTTTCTGTCACGTTTTCTTAATCTACTTAAAAGTCCAACATACATACAATACAAACATAATACAATTCAAACATAGATTTATTGACATCTCAATTACATATATATATAGAACATCTGTAAACAACACGATTAAAGTTCCACAGGGGAGTAATACAGTGAATGGTGTTATCATTTGTGATATTTGTGCAAAGATATTTTTCACTTTAACCCCGACCACAGAGGGCCACATGATACTGTTAGGATCAGTTCTTTAAGGGAGCTTATGGTGCTGGCTGCATTAGGGGGAGCAAACCATTGCCTTCTTCTTTTGAAGGTTTACAAAATGGGAAACTTTAATTTCTTTTAAAGCAGCATTGATTGATTTAAGGAACTTTGCTGCTTTATAAACGGTTTCCTGTTTGAGAATGCTACACAGGGATAGGGGTCTACTGTCCCTTGTAGGCCAATGTGTTTGCAGTCAGTTACAGAGACCTGCAAACTGCAACCTGCTAAATGAATATCAATAGGGTGTCCCTGCAGCACGCATTCTCAAATGGCGATTTTGTGAACCAAAATAAGGATATACAGGTTGATTTGAAAAATATGAATTAGTCCACAAAGTTGGTGCTCACTTTTCAGTCATATTTTTCAAGAGCCCTTTGTTCTTCATTATAAGATGCTGATAGACAGATAAAATACTTAAAGTATCAAAAAGAGATTGCAAACACAAAGTGAATAAATCATTCAATTAGGATAAAGTGCAGCAAATCACCCACAAAGATCTCAAGGCGCTAGCTGCCTCGTGGTACTCTACTCATTCAAACAACCAGGTCTTGAGCCCGTTCCTGAATTTCCATAGGGATGAGGCAGTGCTAAGGTGCATGGGGAGGTTTTTCCAGGATTTGGTGACCCAGTGAGAGAGGGAGTGTCCTCCCCTATTTGCTTTCCGGATCCGGGGAGTGATTGTGAGGAAGAGAGAGCCGGATTTCCGGTGCCTGGTCAGTTGGTGGCAGGTCATTCATTTGTTGATGTTTGCTAGTCCTTCATTGTGCACTTGATCTGCGAGGGTCAACATCTTGAACTGGTATTTCTTCTGGATTATGAGCCGGAGTAGCTTCTTTAGGTGTGGGTTGATGTTAGTCTGTCTTGGGAGGCCAAGGATGAGTCTTGCCACTCAGTTTTGTATTGTCGGTAGCCTCTTCAGAACGTATGCAGTGATTCCTACTGTATCAACAAGAAACCAAGCTAATACAAACAGCCACATTTTGCAACTAGAACCATATTCACTGTGCAAATTCCAAACATTGAAATATAATGGATTTTCAACTTTGGTTGTTATTGTTCCTGTTACGGTGCACAACTTTGTGTTAGCAGCAGCATTACATGTACCAGGCTTCAAAGCATCAATATTAGCAAAAAAATAGAATACCAAAGAATTACTTAATTCAGTGAGAACTTGTTAACAGGCACAGGTTGGCAGAGAGTAAAAGGAATGAATGTGCAATGAGGTTTGCATTTTTTGCATATTGAGTTCTCTCTATTTGCCCTTAATTTGCATTTTAGGACATTTTACTGATAAAAAGGTTTGCATCTTCTCACATCGAAGAGTACACGGAATAAACAAAATGGCTTCCTTTTCTGATCTGAAAGAGTTCCACGAGCAATATTTTGAGCCGTCATTGTTACTGGAGACATTCCTTGGGAAGGAATCTGCTTTCCTTGATGATATGATTAAACAAATACTTCCTTTTATGTGCAAAACCTTCTCTTCAGGTATGTGGCATTTTACTCCACTTGATTCTCATACACATAATATCTTTGAATCCTGTTGGCAGTCCATAAATGGAGTCTGGGGATGTAAACATGGAATAACACTACTGAAAGGTGTGAATTATTACTAGATTCAAGCATATGTTGTTTGGTTCTGCATTGAGCCAGTTAAAATATAGGTTGGTCCTTTGAGTTTGTTAATATTTTCATTAAACTTGTGCAGTAAAACAAATGTATATTCACTATATTAAATACATTGACAAACACTGGCAGTTTGTGAGATCAGTACATTGTGTGTGGACTGAATTAGCAAACTCTAGAATGCAATGTATATTAAAAGAATTATGTGAGTTAGTAAAGCCATTCCAGCTTGCAAAATGCCATTTGTGACTCATTGCAAATCACAATTAAAAGCATTTGAAATTCATAATGAAATGTAGCAATGGCTTGTGACCACAGTTGTAGTCTTAAACTATCAGTCAGATACCAAAGCCACATTTATCAGGCATCTGGCTTGCCAAGTAGCCAGCTTTCCATGTGTGGGTCATGTCAGGTAAGCTCAAGAGACAAGGAGCAGTTTAATAAGAACAGACTGCCATAAAAAATTAATAATAATTAAGAAGTTCATTTTCTATACTTTGCAAATGGACAATTTACAACACAACCTATTTGCTCATAAATAGCACTATAAATTATTTCCTTTTGCGGAAAATAGCCATTGTTTGTCATCAAGGATTATTCCATTGGGTGCTTATATTCTAGTAACACTAAAACATATATGTTCCTACAATGGCAGTGAACACCTTCAGTTTCTTAATTCTTTTTATAAGTGTTTGTATAGGATTATTCATTGATAATGTACTCACACATGAATGGTGATGAGTGGGCCCAAGATTTGCTCCAAAATTGACAATAAACAGGATCTCTTGCATTTCGTAAAGATCCCCATTCTTGATGCATGTCACCTAAGCAAAAATCATGAATTTACAGAAGCTGCAATCAACCACAAATCTCCCAACCAAATTAGTCATGTATCTGCTATAATTGTCTGCCTATTATTGCACAGTTAAAATTATGATAATTGTGGGACACACTTTTCTAAAGAGATTTCAGTGAAGCCCATTACTCACTTAGGTTGTCAATACTTGTCACAAACACCTTATAAAAATATTATTCTAATGTATTAAATCTTCCTTTATATATGAATGTTATCTCTGAAGCAGTAACATATGATTGTCTTGGGAATTTATAACTCATTCTGAGGTAGAATGCAACTAGTTAGTGATGCAAGTGCCAGGTATGCGGGTGAGTATCACAGCTATTTATTAGTGAAGCTGTACATCAACAAAACCACCGCTGGCGTGGTCTCTCAGGAGAAACTCCAACTGTCACCAGTTGACTGTTCCTCACAAGAGCAACATCTAGGGAACAACATGACCGAGCATTCTATATGCATTATGTTCTACATACTTGAAGAGCTACATAACAGCTCCTTTAAAAAAAAAAGAAACATAAAAGAGAAAAATACCTACAATACATATAAAGCTAATCAGCCTTTCCATTTATTTAAAGACTCATATTAAAACTAGTAAGCGACCAATAATTTTAAAGGTACAAATTATTCCCAGGATGAATTTCGTAGAACTTCTTACCTTTGACTCACAGATGCCTCTGGAGAAACATCAAATCCCTCCAAACCTGGGCCTGAAGTACACCCTGGAAGTCCCTTAACAATTTTTCCAACATTCCACCAATGTCCGCCCTCCACTCTTATGGCATTATCACACACATTTTCCAATTCACAGGTTCACCATAACTAGCAACCAGATTCCCCACCTTAATTGCTTGGCCTCTGGCACACTCTCTGGCATAATATAGTTATTTTTGTTTACTTTGACTCTCTTCTACTCTATGAATAATGACCACATGATCATCACCCTTTTCAACCTTGTCACTCTAGATAACCAGGCCGGATAAATCACAGACGTTGGTTGTCTTCCCCTAAGTAACATTAATGGAGACACCTGGGTTACAGAATGTGGGGTGGTGTGGTAAAACTATAAAATTTATTTTATGGCCTCTTCAAAGATGTAGCTATTACTCTTTTCACCTTTGATGCAATCAATTTTCAACCCATTAGTTTGGGGATGATAGAACTCTTAATATGTTTATCACTTGACTCATGTGAAAATGTCTCAATTTCCGCATTCACAAATTGAACCCCATTGTCTGAAATTATGTGTTCCTAGGAACACTTTTCTTGTGAAAAATTTCCCTCTATAATAACACCGATTTACCAGTTGTGGGTGCAGAAACATAACATTCTTTCAGTCACTTACTATGATCATCCATCAGCACAAACACATAATGTTGATGATGATGTAAAACTGAAGTGCTGTCAGGGAACGAAATGGCTTGTAATGGTGAGGTATACAACTTAAAACCTTTCTCTACCCTACAGCACACCATATATTTCTTCACTACCGCATTTATGTCTTTGTTCAATGCAGGCCACCAATAATAGATAATAATATTGTTGTGGTGGAACACAAATGCCCCTCATGATCCATCGTTGTCAACGTAGAACCTATAGTCCTGAGAGGAACATATCAGTCATCCTCTTACAATGACTCAATGTTTATAGAACATTCTTCTGCAATCTTACAGCAAGGTTGAATTTATGGACATGCACACCTCTCTTTGGATCACCAAGTTATTATAAACTCTTTACACGTACCATCCTTCCATCCACTTCACACTCACTCCTATATTCTGCTTCTGAACAAGCCTAATTTTCTGACACATCCACCAGGGCAACACAGCAATTTTCATTGTTGTTTTCAAGGTTTACCTCTACATGAGTATATAACTGCAATCTGGACAATGAGTATGCAGTCTCATTGGGCCAGATGTATCAACCGTTTTACGGGTTGCAACAGCCAGTTTGCGACTGGTAAAAAGCCTTTTGGGATGCATCAACTCAAAAAGCATTTGCAAAATAGGTAATCACAATTTATGCGATTAGCCATTTTGCAGATGCTGTTAGGGAATCGTAATTTGCGTTTCCCTAAATGCATTGCAAGAACATTTTTTGAAATGCGACTTTGCATTAAGGAATCACAAATTACCATCAACTTCAAGTTGATGGTAATTTGCAAATCCTTAAAAAAATGCACAAAAGTGCATGTTTTTAAGAGCAATGTGGCGCATACACATACCCTCAGGGCATGTGTGTGCGAAACATGTGCACACTTACCATATTGGGGGTGCATCAGAGGGGCCTTAGGCCCCCTAACACCCTTTGCAATTTCATTCACAATTTGCGATTACCCATTTAGTAATCGCAAATTGCGAATGCTTTACCATTCATTCCTATGGGCCTCTATGGCGAATTGGATATTAGGGAATATGTTGGAATCACTATTTCTTTTGCAAATCCTACATACATTGCATTTTGCCATTCCAAAATAGCGAATCAGTAAAATTTGCTTTTTCAGAATCGCAAAATACTTTCTTGATACATCTGGCCCATTGTCTTCAACTGGAATAAGTGTGATTTTTAAATAGTACTGTGACAGTTTAGTAGTGAGCAGAGCTATACTTGATGCAGTGAATTCAACCTTGTCACTACTCAGAATGCAAATGAGGGGCTTGTGATCAGTCTGGAGGACATACTTCCTGCCCCACACATACAATCTGGTTCACAGAGTACCCAGGAAGCTTAGCTTATGATAACTTCGCAATTTGTAGCGTTTTGAGTCAATACTGCACCTAGCCCATATATACTGTCATCCGCCATAATTGTAGAAGGACACTTGCAACAATTGGGCTTCAACACAAATCAGGTGAACTCAGCTCTTATGGACTTGAAAACAAACTAACAATCAACATTGAAAAGAAAACAATCCTTTTCTTTGCAAAAAGGAAAAGGAGATTACCTTAGATTTTAGGCAAGTCACGGCTGGAGCAGGTTCGAGTATTTGCGTACAATTTTCTCTGACTATTTAAGATTAAACAAACGTCTTTGAACTAGGAGAAAAAATGACAACTGAAGTGACTGCAAATACGACATTTATTCCTTTGAACCATACAGCACAAACTAATCCTCCAGGCCCTAAATGGAGCAGAGATGTTGTCAATGGATAGATAGTTCACATGGCAATCTCTCCTTGACTTACCAAAAAATGCATTGGTTCGAGCTGAGTTGAGAATTGCAGCCTGGAGTGCTCAGGCACAAGAGCCCTGCAATGGTTTTTTGTGACACAAAATTGAGTCCTCTGCAGTGCATTATCAGTGGTAGTACTCCCTGAGGTAATGCCTAGTTTCCTTGGTAAGCAGAACAATTATTTTGGAGCACATTGGAATTCCAGGGATGCCCTTTTAAGGGGGCAAAGTTAAGCAAATCAGTCAAATATTGAGCACTCTTAGGTGCTCTGCAGAGGGAACTATCCAGAGTGAGGGTCTACAGTATTTAAGGAATAGGAGATCTGTTGTGTCTGTCTTAATTTGTCAGGCATACATGGACCTTTTGCAGAGGTGGACCTCAGCAAGGCCTACCAGTGCGGGGGTTCACCCTTCTCTGCACAAAAATCCTCAGACAAGATAACAGAAGTTGGCACAGAAGCTGAAATAGTAAAAAGATATTTTATTAACCTCATGAGCTGTAACTACATTCACACAGGGGAACAACCTTTACAACGCAACTGTTACAACGCACTACACTTACAACGCATTTTTTACAACGCATAATCCATTACAACGCATGACATTACAACGCATGACACTACAACGCATTTTTAAAAACTCCCTTTACAACGCATACCATTACAACGCCTACCATTACAACGCATAATATTACACTACACTATCCAACACTTACCCTACTGTTGCACCCCCTGGAGTTAGAATAGTAATTTTTACCCCTATACTATCCAACACTTACCCTACTGTTGTACCCCCTGGAGTTAGAATAGTAATTTTTACCCCTATACTATCCAACACTTACCCTACTGTTGCACCCCCTGGAGTTAGAATAGTAATTTTTACCCCTATACTATCCAACACTTACCCTACTGTTGCACCCCCTGGAGTTAGAATAGTAATTTTTACCCCTATACTATCCAACACTTACCCTACTGTTGCACCCCCTGGAGTTAGAATAGTAATTTTTACCCCTATACTATCCAACACTTACCCTACTGTTGCACCCCCTGGAGTTAGAATAGCAATTTTTACCCCTATACTATCCAACACTTACCCTACTGTTGCACCCCCTGGAGTTAGAATAGTAATTTTTACCCCTATACTATCCAACACTTACCCTACTGTTGCACCCCCTGGAGTTAGAATAGTAATTTTTACCCCTATACTATCCAACACTTACCCTACTGTTGCACCCCCTGGAGTTAGAATAGTAATTTTTACCCCTATACTATCCAACACTTACCCTACTGTTGCACCCCCTGGAGTTAGAATAGTAATTTTTACCCCTATACTATCCAACACTTACCCTACTGTTGCACCCCCTGGAGTTAGAATAGTAATTTTTACCCCTATACTATCCAACACTTACCCTACTGTTGCACCCCCTGGAGTTAGAAAAGTAATTTTTACCCCTATACTATCTAATACTTACCTTAAATGCAATTAAATATTATGCGTTGTAATGGTATGCGTTGTAATGGTAGTTTTTAAAAATGCGTTGTAGTGTCATGCGTTGTAAGTGTAGTGCGTTGTAATGGATTATGCGTTGTAAAAAATGCGTTGTAAGTGCATGCGTTGTAAAAGTGTGCGTTGTAACGTCATACATCCTTCACACAACACCTTTCGGTTGTGTATGTAGTAGCACAAGGAGTAGAAGAACCATGGGTCTTTTATACCCACACAGGAGCTCAAAAGTGCGGTACAAGCACACATAGGAGAGTTATATACATAAATGGTCATACAAAGAATGCACAGTCAACAGTAAAGGAGGAGCCAGCAGTTGCTGACTTTGGTAAAAACAACCTGACAGTTACAGACTAGAGCAGGTGCATGGGCAGCTACAGACTCTTCTGCACATGTGCAGAGTAGCAGAGGCTAAGTATAGCCAGTTCTTTGAGCAAAGCACAAGGGCAAGCAACAGTGAAGAAGGAAAAAGCACATGATTGACAAAATGGCTGCCGGAAACAAGATGGCTTCAGCTAAATGCTAACAGCGATCTCTGCCAAATTACCACACTTTTTCCGTATCTATACAGAATCCCAGATCGGATGCTGCAAAATGAAAACCAGAATTTTAGGGTAAGGATCTACCCTGGAGGGCGGAAGCCAGGTCTAAAAGCAAACATAGTATGGAACAAGGGTCAATGTCAATGTGAGTGGATAAAATACCCCAGGGGGCCACCTACAGTTGGATTGGGTATCCTTTCTAGAGGAAAGGATGAAGATTTGTCACTTGTTTTTAAAAATAGGGTATATTGTTGAGGGAAATGGGTTTAAACATTACACGTGGTTTGAGATACTGTGATGTAGCAAATGACATTGTCCAATATTTGCATACATCTGCATTATCCTAAGCCATGATTTCATCCTCTTAGCTGTCCTACACTGGCATCAAAATTCAGTTTTGATTGAAGGGGTGTTCCCCGAATCATTACGTAGGTGAAGATCAAATTACGAAGATGCCCTGGTTATGACATTGGCACAAACTTGGATAACTGAGTCTGTAAACAAGGTCAGACTGACTAAGATCTTGTGGATTGCTATACCTATAGCCCTCTACAGACATAGACATAGAGATTTGATGTCTATGCCTCAGCAGGACTAATTGTTTTTATGCTCTGCAGGCCTGTAGAATGCTCTCTGGTTGTCTAAATGGATTAAATAAGTCATGCATGTTGTTGAAATATTTAGACAAATGTGAAGTACATGGACATCTGACTGCCCAATGAGTTTTAGAAGACAATAGCTCACTTGTGTTGGCTGGATTGATTTAATTAAGTGTTATTTATTGGTGAATGTATGCTATTTGTAATTGCATTCTGTCAATGAACTGGGTAATGCACTATTTTTCTCTAAGCTGTATTTCTAGGAACTAAAAAGAATCTGAATCACTCACTCACTCCGTACAAGGACACTCTCGATCATAAGAACTCAGAGCTCTAGCACTCATCATTTCTGACTTTAGCACATCAAATGTCTCCTGAAAAGTCTTGCAGGTCATGGGTGATGTGCTTGTGTCAGAGGATGCTGAGGACAAGTCTGGCCGTGGTGTTCTGGATGGTCTGTAGTTTGAATAGCAGGGATCTGTTGAGTCTAGCGTAGAGGGCGTTTCCGTCATCCAGTCTACTTGTTATGAGTGCATGAGTGATGGTCTTTCTGGACTCAAGGGGATCTCTTCCTGTCTTGTCTTTCGTTGGTTTACTGGGGTATCCCACAGATGGTAGGACTTCGCCCCATTGAGTTTCCTTTTTGTCACCCTGTCCAGAGTCCACTGACTGTGGTACTAATGAGTTTTAAGTCATGATTACAGGAAATCAAGAACCTTTGTGAAGGTTTTGGAGTGTTATATAGCTGTTTCCATCAACAGACTCATTGACAGTCCTTGCTAATTCAGCACTGGTAATGCCAAAGGAAGTGACCTCTCCATCCCAATGAGGAGGCTTGCCTTGGATTTCTGCAGCACATAAACAAAGAAAGCCATCATGGTGCCCTCAAAGGTTTTCTGTGACACAGTAACAATGTACCTGCCATCTTCCTGAAAGGCCAGCAGTGTCTCTACCTGGAAAGATTCAAATCCTCGACATCAGTTCGGTGGTTCCCCAGGGTATCAAAAAAGGTCCTAGATCCAACTTGGGGTGAGATGACATTAACGGCTGCTGTCATCTTTCCTGGACAGTTCCCATCACCTCTGACCCCTCACAGGGGATTTTATGAGTGGGGAGAGACTTGGCTGTCCACTCAGAAGACTCAGCAGCACCAGCATTTGCCACCTGAGTCATTGGGAGTGCAGGAAACACAACATCCCTACCTGGGAATCTTGAATTCAAACCCAGCATCCCTTGGGCTCTCCTCTAAGTACAGGATGCATAGGACAATCCATCCCAATCACGCAGTTGGCAATTACTTTTTCATATTTATTGTTACCCTTTCAGAGCTAATCTGTTTAATGATTTCTCCATCACTCCTCTCACAAATAGGGGTGGTGAGGTTCTGTAGCGATCCGAACCCGTGTATTCGGTATCGTAGTGCTGACAAGATTTTGGTACCAATGAACCGCAAATGATCCATTATATACATGACAGTGTTTTCGCTGCGCAACGAGCATGAATTCACTGGGAAATAGGGCATTCTGTTGCTAAATCATGGCATCCATTTTAGATACGGCATGCATTTTGTTTCTTGCCCTCACATAGTCAATGGACGAGCGATGACCCCGGCAGAATCGCCTTGTTAAGGACACGTAAGCTCAAACCCCGAGAAAGCTGATGCTGCGTGACTAGGCAGAATCAAGCTGCCTCCCCTGCCTGAGGCCAATCCTGCTATACTGGTTCTCGTGTCTATTGTCCAGATTGAGAGGCCGAAGACGGTAGCCATGCCCGTTTACGATCCATAAACACCTCTTATCCCATTCTTCTATCTCTTGCACCTGGTCCTGCTCCTCTCCTTCTGGGCTTTTACAATGGGGAGGTTATGATTTTTACGATGGGGAGGATCGGGCAAAGAATGGAAAACTGACAAGGAGACATGATCGAATACAGAAAACCTACGACTAATTATTGTTTGATGTATGTTTATTATCTGTTTGGGATACCGGGTTGGGCATGAGAAATATTTGTGTAATGTTGCCTAAAGACATATTTCGTGTATTTAAGGAGCAACCCACTTCTTGCAACTCGAACAGTCTCGTAGATTCTGCCTTTGTGTGGTTCCTATGATTTCTGTGTCCCTGCAGTAAATAAACCTTGGTCTCTGACGCCACCATCGAGAAGCCCGTGTCTCTGTTGATTTGTGCACCAAGACAGGAAGGAACTCAGGGGTCTTCGGGTGTTGTTCCCCTGGCACCTCTGGACTCTTAAAAGTCCAGAACCTCAGTGGTACTAATCGGTGCTTTACATCTGCATGGTTGGGCTTGACAGGGGTCTATTAGAAGATCATCTTAGATGCAGTCAAGCTCCATCCCTCAACGCCTTTCTTCTTATGTCAATGCATTATAAATGAAAACTTCAAGAATAAACAACAAAAAGGGTAATTTATCAGCCAAAAAACAACACTTTCTATTGACTTACATGTGCTCTGGGTATGCAATCTTAGTATAATATTGGGGAAATTGATGGTTAGGACACTGTTAGCTATGGTCCTCTCATTCTCAGTGAGTCATTGTGTGAACTGGAAAATTGTGACAACAGTTATTTTGTGATATGTCTTCATTGCAAAAACATTTTAGAAACAGACTGTAATATGCACTCACCCGTAGACATATTCATACTTTTAGAAGCTCCTCTGTTCTTATTTGCTTGCACCAACTTTCTCTCTTGTGATGGGCACATGCATTCATAATAGTTATTTTATCTATTACATTGATAGTTTCCCTTTTTTCTATCCAGCTGTTCACTGCAGCTTTAATTAATATTATTTCTTTTTTACGGTCATTTTTTTCAAATGGAAGCATGCTCATCTGTAATGAAAGATGTCTGCCATGTAATCCTAAATACTAAGGTGTGCCAAACACGGCTCCAGTGTCCATTGGTCATCTCCTAAATCTTCATCCAGCAGGTCTTTAGAATGCGCACTGAAACAATATATATTAACTGGCACATGCATGAGACTTCTATTGCAAAGTCAGAATCCAATGATCCAAATAATTATATATGCCTCTTTGTTTAGGAAGAGGCCAAGGTTAGTGACACCCTTAGATGCCCATTTCACCCAGTACTGACTCCCCACCAGTCCTCGTACCAACATTAAGCCATAAGGAAATGCTATGGTGAAGAGGAGGGTCTATCCTCAGCCATCATATTCATGCCACTATTACCTCATTGCAATGAGTTGGTTTGATTGACAGTGGGGAATCTTGAAGGGTTCACCTGCCCACTAGTAATGTGCATGATAGGAAGCCCCATTGGCTCATCTGTGCTGTTGAGATATAATATACCCATTTATCCTTAGTGATTCCATCATGAGATAGGCCAACCCTTTCCACAATCCTAAAAAGAAAGCACCACATGACACAGTTAAAAGCCTTCTCTGCAATCACAGATACTGACAGTGCTTCATTCTGGTGGAGATGGGCCAGCATTTGAATTAGGTTCAGGAGGTTTGGACTGAAACAAACCTCACCTGTGAGTCATGGATAAGCAATGGTATCTGCTGGGCAAGATTTTGGCTAGGATCTTGTGGTCATTGTTAATCAATGAATATGATGTGATAGCTACTACATTCCAGAGGATGCTTCTCATCTTTGCAAAGGAGTGAAATTATAGAATAATTAGATAGATGCTTTAGAGCTTTAGGCTATAGATCCTCCCTCTTTAAAGAACATCATTAGGGTGCAGAGTAAGTTCTCCTAACCAGTCCTCTGGCCAGGGAAGCCATTATCTCCCAGAGAATTACATAGGGGGAGTTGTATAAAAAATATGGTATTTCCTTTTGCCTAAGCTTACCTTCCAGATGTTAACTACTCTTTTGGGAGAGACAGGTGAGGCCCAGTTGCTTTAGAAGATCTGCAGCTTCTGTTTTGTGTCTCCAAGCTAGTAGAGACTAATAATAGAAGTCTCAACCATCTCACGCTGATGCGTTGCCAGCCTTTCTATGATATTCAGCATGGTTGCTGTTGTACACTACAATTTTCTCCGGCATAATTGAAAAGTAAGCAGCTATCCAGCCTTCTGCCCACATTCATAATGTTGCTGCTGTCACTTGATCAACACCCGCTCTGCCTGCATGATGAGGACATAATTAAGTACACACTTCTCTGATTTCCACTGACCATGTAGCTCAGGTATCAGTTGAGCACTGTATTGCTCGGTGAGATCTCTATCTGCTGTTTCATATCTTTCACCCAAATATGCCTCCCAGTTCAGGTCACTTCCCAGCATGAGGTCTTTTTGAGAAGCATCACTGGTTACCCACAATAATTGAGCCAATAGGACCAAAGCCTCGTTTTTTTTCCAATATGCTCTGATATGTCCCTGAAGTGTCTTTTTATATTGAGATTGTAACTACATTGTGGACTGAATACTCATGGATGCGGGGACAAACACAACCTACACCAAGCCTGATTTGCACCATTAACTGGTCACCTTGCATGATAACAGCATTGTGTCACATGGGAGAGTATGGCAGAGGCTGTCAAGAGGTAGTCAATGTGCCATGATTAGGCCGGGTTTTGTGGCTCAGTGGACTAAAGCAGCCACTGCAGGGGCTTGTGTTCGACCTCATGGTCACTGATTCAAATCCCGGCGGGTCCACTCAGCCTTTCATCCATCTGAGGTCGATAAAATGAGTACTTTTGAGTTGGGTAACAATAAACATCTGTTATTCAGCACCAGGACACCTATGGGTAATCTTGCGCTTTTTTATGTTCATTTCTTCCCATCTCTTTTTATACAGTTGTAGATCAATGTTGAAAATGTACAGATGTTGCATGAACTGTAACCAACATATCATTACATTAGAATGTATTTTTACTTTTGAAAGATCTTCAATAATTGAATATTTTCCTTACCAGGTGTTGTTAAGGGAGAGAAGCTGATTTTAATGGCTAATGCCCCTTTCTTCCAATGGGCTCTTCCATCCTGTGAGTATTTCACAGACATCATTTTATCCTGCCCAACTGATAAGGGCATCTCAGAGGCAGAAAAATGGAGGACAAACACACCTGGGGCTTTTGACTGGAGTCATGCAGCAAAGATGATTTGTGAAATTGAGGGCAGTGGGTATGTCTTTTAAACTAATCTGTGTATTCCAACTGCTTATCTGTACTTTCTTTTTCAAAGATCTTATCCCATATTGCAACAGGCTTAGCAGCATGCAAAAGGTTCTAATCCCCCTACAATTAATATTGTTAAAATAAACCAATTAACAATGCCTTCCTTTTCTTCCGCTTTATATCTTTAGATCTCTAAGTTATTTGGATTGCTTGACCAAGTTATACACCATAACCATATACATCTCAGAGGGGAAATACTTCATCAGGCCTAAAATATGCCCTGAGTATGAAATTCAGAGAAGCAAGGATTACAGATTACAGAAACATATTGGTGAAATTTACAAATGATCAATAAGAAAAGCAGCTGAGTAAAAATCATCTTGTGGTTTATAGAGTTCAAACTAAATCAGCAAGAGTAATATGGGCCAATAGAATCTAAGATAATAATTTCTTTTTTTTTTTTTGCAGAGTTTTATATAGCGAGAACTTGACCCGAATCCATTCAGGTATCAGAGCGCTTTACATAGCACCAGTTACGTTACATTAGGACACACGTTCATTTTTTTTGTTTAGGCACGGGGAGATTAAGGGCCATATGTAGGTGGCATACACTTTACCGATTCTTAAATACCGAATATTACCGATTCGGTATTTAAGAATCGGTAAAGTGTATGTAGGTAATAATTCGGTAAATGTTACCGAATCGGAGTAAGTCGGTAATTACCGAATCGGTAATGAGGCATACCTTCCCATTGATTGAATCAATGGGAAGGTATGCCTCATTACCGAATCGGTAAATACCGATTCGGTAATGGGGGGAGCACATTCAAGGGTGGCAGGGTGTCACATTGACACCCTGTTGCACCCCTGATTCGTCCATGTGTGCACATGTGGCGCACATACATGCCCTAGGGGCATGTATGTCTGCCACATTGCACACTTCACAGTGCACAAAAATGTATTTTCACACATATTCGTCATTTACCACCAACTATTAGTTGGTGGTAAATAACGAATCCCCACACCCACCACACAGTCCCCCTACATCGCATTTCTGTATTCGGTATTTACCGAATCAGTAAAATTACCGATTCGGTAATTTTACCGATTCGGTAAATTACCGAATACAGAAATGATCCCCCTACATCTCAAAAGCCTAAATACCGGTCGGTAACGGTATATTTACCGAAAATCGGCCGTTACCGACCGGTATTGGGCTACCTACATGAGGCCCTAAGTGATTTGCCCAGAATCACAGGATGTTCAGCCGAGACTCAAACCCAGTTCCCCAGGTCCGAGTTCGAGCGCCCTAGCCGTTAGGCCAACTCCTCTCCCCATTATTATCTTGATTATTATTATTATCTTGATTTGTATATTTCTGCTTCACAGCTTGAATACAGCTCCTGAATTACCTGACAGAATAGTAGACTATTCTCCCTAATTTCACACACAAAGGTATTACCTGTGGTCACTTCCACAAGATCCTTGGATAAGCAGAAGGAAGGTGACCCAACTATTAGAAATGGAATGTGATCACCCCCAGCTTCTTGTCAGAAACACAAGAAATCTGAAGGTCAATTGTTAAATTACAAATCTTCCACTATTTAGATAGTTCAGTCCTGCTTCACAATCAGTTTCAAAGAATTAAATCTTATCAGATAATTGTTTCTACTAATTAGGAACTCAAAAACGTTTAAAGTGAGGTATTCTACAACAAGGGGCAAAGATTACTTATAATGTCAAGAGGAAGGAAGCTTAAAAGAAAACCCCAAATATCGGACATGTGAAAAACTGATTGAAAGGACAATATCCTGTTTGTTTCAAAATTTAATAGAAAAATATCAATTTTAGCCAGTGTGAAATGTCAGAATCCGAGCAAGAAAAGAAATTTGCAACTTTATATTTTCAACAAACAAGGATCTAACCACAATAGCTTCATTATTAGAATATGGTCTGAGAATTCCCATGTTGAGTAAGTCATTGCTTTTTTTGTTCACAAACAAAATTCTGCTTTGCGATTTTGTTTTTCAAAAACTTGAAGGTTTGATGGAAAACTACATCATGTTGACAGAGCTATCCATCAAACTTTCAATGCATTTATAGGAAAAGCTGTCACAGCAGTTTGTGGAAATGAGAGAGCTGTCAGTTGGGCAAGCAAACAGATCTAAAGATGCGTATTTTAGCCATGGCAGGTTTAAAATACTCCACTGTGTTGACAGAAAATGATTCATCTGTAAAAGTATAAATTAGGCCTGACAATATCTAATTATGTAAGAAACAAAAAGTAACCACCTCAGACTGTATAAACGTGTTCTCCAAGATCAACTGTGTTTCCTACAGTGGTGGTAAGCATTTAGCTTTGTTTAAAATACCCCTCACACACCAAAAGGGCCCTTGGTTTCATGCTTCAACATGGGGGTCTTCCCGCCCCGCTGCGGGATGGGGCGTGCTACAACCTGCGCCTATGCGGGAGCACTGATATTGTGAAACAAAACTATGTGTAGTGTGGAAATGTGAGTGGAAGGGTCAGGAGTGAGCAAAGGAGTGATTGAAAATTAAAAAACACCTGGCCCTTGTGGAAGATTTTTTTTTTTTTGTAATATTCCTTAGGGCTGGTGTTATTAAAAATTGGGAATATGGTGGAGATACATAGCTATAATTAGCAGTTTCTCCTATGTTGTTAACATGTTTCGAATCCCTCCCCTGGCTTCTTCGTCAGGACCAAAGGATCCCTTGTATACTCAAATATATTCCAAAATGAGTACACAAGTAGATAATACTATGTGAAGTACATGTCAGATAATAAACATGCACTTCATGTGATACCTCAATAGGTATGTTAAATAAATGGATCTGGAAGAAAAACATGAGACATTAAAAAAACACACATACTATATGTATTATCCTTCACAATATGTAGAGCCCTGTAAAGAAAGTGATAGATATATGTGAATATAGCCACTATCACTATCTGACTTAATCGGTCCGTGTTGCATAATAATGGTGGAAAAAAAGGAAAATACATAGGACACACACACTTTTAACATAAAGCACACACTCTATATTGTAAAAACCACTAGACGCGGGTCCCAGGTGAAAAAAGCAGCTAAATGGTGCACATCTATAGTTATAGATATATCAATAACAATGGCAAAAATAAGTTTCTGAGTTTTCAAATAGCGACAAAGCACTTTTAAATTATTTGTTATCTTTATGTTTTTTATCCAGTTGACCACTTGATTAAATGTTGAACTTAGGGGAGAGGATGTGGTGTTACTTCCAGAACTGCAGACTTTGCAACTGGGGAACCAGGTTGGAGTTTCTGCTTCAGCTCGACATTCTGTGATTCTGGTCAAATCACTTAGTCTCCCCATGTCTACAACCAAAATGAATTTGTTCTTGTGTGATGTAACCAATACTCATGTAAAGCACTCCAATACCTGACAAGTCTGCACTATATAACACTGCAAAAACACAAAATAATAAGTGTTTTGCACACTTCTGTCATTGGGCTATATTTGGGCTACATCTGGGTGATTTTGGGCTACATTTGGGCTCTTTGTCTCCGGTGGCCATCTTGGGAGACTTATTTGTTATGAAGTTTCCTCATTTACTGCAGTCTCCTCAGTAGGAAATACTTTCAGTTTTTTACTTTGATTCCATCAAGAAGGCATTCAGATGTGTCACACATTTGCCATAAATTCAGAATGTTAGCACTCTTTTTGCTCATTAGATCACTGTAGTAAAGCTACTGCTCACCAGGGAAAACTGCTGCTGGCATTGAAAGTGCATGTTTCAGTCTGCATGTCAGAATTTTTTAATGAAATAGAAGAGGATTTGAGAAGTCACTCAAAATGTGCCCTAATTTTTCTTTCTGCAGCACTAATCATACTTTTTATGGGAAAATGAATCCCCTCATTTTGTTCCTTTTTAAATTAAAGGTTTTAAGAGTTACCACTTTAATCCAAGCAAGATGGCTTCAGGTGTGCCATACGTTTATCATAAGTAGGACTGTTAGCGCTCTAGTTGTTCTTTGGAACACTCTGGGAAGCTGCAGTAGAACACAAAGGAATCAACTGACAGTCTCTGCCCTTGTTGGATGTACATGTTTTACTGAGAATGTCAGACTTCATTCTCACATGACTGAGAAAGATAATGTGAATTTACAGAAAATAAGCTCTCAGTATAGTTTATAGATCACCTTCCAAACCTCTGTGGGAAAAGCATGAGAAAATATTTTTCTCTCAATCATGATACCCCAGCAGAAGGCTTTTTCACATGGTGAAATCGCCTTAGAACATACCACAATTCCTAAAAAGAGTATGGTACCATCAACAAATAATTTATAATGTAACTAAAGTCTTCTATTAACTGCAATGCTTTTTAATGAGGTGCTATTGCTGGAGCAGAGTTTTCTGTTGAAAATTTATTGAGTTTTAAGCTCCAGTTTTGTCTATATGTTTTGATTAAAATAACGAGTTTAAAAACACTAATTAATAGATTGTCTTGTTGAAGTCAGACTAACCAACATTACTAATGAGAGAAACTACACGTGGGAATGCATATATGTTGCTTAATAATACTGTGCGGGTTTTATTAAATGAATGTCGCAAAGTGCTATTTGTTTTAAGCACAAAACTCTTTTAAAATAACATGTACTAATGCTTTATTGTGTTGCAGAAGGCTAGATAATTACATACACATAAGGGTATTAGTGGGGATTAACACTGTTTAATCATTATGTTGTGGTAACGTTGTTTTGTGTTTCTTTTAATTAAAATGGTCTGTTTTGGCCTAAAACAAGATGGCTGCCATTTACAGCCTGCACTCGAGTGATTGAATTTTGACGAGAGGCCTTGCTGAACATGGTCGAGAGTCACCTGACCACAGCCTTTGCCTGGTTAGAAAATCTTCCGTGAGGACAGCAGCTCTGGGAACATTTCCAGCTGTCCTTGGACAAGGATAAAGCCACAATGAACATTGTCCAGTCTGCGGTGGCTTTGCTAAGATATCAAGGAAGAACATTTACGAAAGTAACATTTGCAAACTCGAGTTTCCTTCTTCCGTCTTTTTATTTTTGTGATTTTTCCTGAGCGGAGGTTTTCTAAATGTAACTGAAAGACTTCCTTTCCTGCTCGCTCTGCTCAGCGGCTCAACGGATATTCAACATTTGTTGTAACTTTTATTCGCAACATTTCCTATAAATATGTTAGACTAGAGAGGGTCCATGTTCGTTCGTTCATTCATTCTTTCCTGGTGGTCATCGCGTTTGGACGTTACCCATGCTGAGGACGGCAGCTCGAGAGACTTTACCGAGAGACCTGTCCTGACCCTTTTAGCTAGAATAGGTAACTATGAGAATGACAATTTTGCTAATGATAGACTTTTCATTTGAATTAATTTAGATAAACAAGCATTGTTTGAATTTCAGTGTTGGGTGTTTATTCCTTGTCAATTATTGAGTTCCAAATGTATTTCCTATGTCTAAAATCATGACTCAGGACAGAAATGTTATGGTCGCATTGACCTCATTGTAGATGCAGATTGGTTTAGGTTTCCTCTCCTATATCCAGTGTGGATAGAGTAATAGCGTGAATTTAGTGTGATGGGCCCTAGCGTATGATGTATTTATGTGCGTGTGACTGTAGATTTACTCTGTCCGTGGAAGCAGGGAGATTTTATATGCGCCGATCTGCAGCACTTTCCTGGTAGCAGTATGATGGTTAGATTATTGTCTTGATCAGATTAGATTGCTTGTACATTGGCTTTTGATTCATTGATTATTGATTTGTGTTGGTATATGTACTAATACTATATGTTGAAGTCGTCGTATTGAGTTTTATGTAGTGCTTCTGGAACTTGGGAGCTGATGGCAGTTCCGTAGTAGGGCAGAGGGAAGTGTGTGCTGCTCTCGGGAAAAACGGGATTGTTGGAATTACCTGTATGTATGCAGGAAAAACGTGTGACAATTGAAGTTGCGCGTCACATTGTCTGGGTTCGGAATCAGTGACATCGTCGTGTGTTACTATTAGAGACATATTTTCGGTATAAAAGGAGTGCGTATGGTAGCGAAGGTTATTTATGAAACTCTGGTCTTAAGTCCCAGGGATCCGAAAGGTTTGCCGTTAAATCTTATCGCGGGAGGAGTAATAGATATTCTCTGAGCTTGTCTGAAGGACTGGGCAGAGGTAAGCGCTGCTTGGTTAACGTGTGTTATAATTCTGTAGTGGGACAGACTGTTTGCTGTTCTCGGGAAAGGCAGGATTCTGTGTGGTTGTGCTATATTTTTCTGGTGTGAAAGTGCGTGAATGTATGAGCATTTAGTTGATTGTAAGACTCTTTGGAGCAGTCCTAGAGGAAACAGTTGATGGACGCATGTTAGAAGGGCAGAGTAGAGGGATGTGCTACTGTGTCAACGAAAGTGATAATTCCGTAGTGGAGCAGAGGCAAGCGCTGTTCTAGAGAGAAGCGGGATTCTTGTGAGAAAGAATTTACTTTACTATTCTGTGGTTAGCGAAACAGACAATGGAGATGTTTATATGTTGTAACTAATAGATTTTGTAGAATCTGAAACGAAGTCTACTGAGAAGGCTTTGTAAAGGAGGGGTAGACGAGTGACAGGAGACAGGAGCAGAAGCGACTGCAGCGACTGCTGACGTCATACAGACCGCGCTCTGATTGGGTAGTGGATCAGAACAGTGCTCGCGCTGGGATTGGTGCATTGGTGTGAGCCGCGCAGGGATTGGAAGGAGTACAGAGTTGACATAGACGCTCCAAGATTGGTGCGTTGGTGTGAGTCGCGCTGTTATTGGACAAAAAGATCGCAGAGTTGCGGAAGGGACTAAAGAATATTGGTAAACGTTAAAATGTATTACCAACCGGAGGAAAAGAAAAAGAAATCCTTGTTCGGTAAAATTAAAAGGTGGTTTGACAAGGATAAAAACATAATAACCAGAGAGGGTGAATTGCTACCTCCGAAGAGGACTCCTGCATCCTTTATGGTTGGGAAATATGGGTATCATACCTGTATTTGGTTAGAGAACTGGGCTAGGTATACTAAGGAAGATGGTGTTTTAGCATTCCCGGAACATGGTTCATTTAATCTGGCCGTGTTGAGAAATTTACGGGAGAAAATGATGCGTCTAGAGCCTAGACCAAGACCGACACAGTTCGAGGCGTTGGTGGAATGGGAAGATGAGGTGCATGAGCGAGAAAAGCAGAGGAGTGGAGGCAACTATAGGTACTTTTTTGGGAGGAAATATGATCGTGAAACTCATCATGATCGAATGAGGAGATGGCGAGATGCTAGTATGTCAGAGGGATTATATCCTATGAGAACTGTTGACGAGAAGGAAGGGAGGAAGGGTACAGAAAGGGTGCCTAATGCGGAAGAGAGAAGGTATGGAGCTAATGATTATGAGGATGAGGTCTTGGATGACATGATTTACAAGAGACCACCGCCGTATAGACCAGAACCAGAAGAGAGTACGCCAGCTGTTACTCCTGTAAGAGATACTTTGCGGATTATTAAAACTGAGGTTGTGACACCTGATCTGAAAAGTGATAGCTCTTTCACGGAAAGGGGGAGAGAGAGAGAGTGAGAGAGAGAGAATCGAGACAGTGACGAAAAAACAAGAGAATTAGCCAGAACGACATCTGAGCTGACTGAGAAAATTAGAGAGCTGACGAAAAATCTGGAAGCTGTTACAGTGCCTGTAACCATAGGTCCGGTTGTGCCTATTTTTGATAAACAAAGAATGGGTGAAAATAGATTGACAGTTCCTTATGTTGGGAATGGTTTGGTTGGTACTTGCACTTTGGAGGAATCAGGAATGAGAACAGGAGGAAATAATTTGAGACAGTCGAGACATGATGCCTGTAGTGGAGGATTAGATGTGCAGCCTAATTCAGGATTGAATACTGGTTGTTTGGGAGGAACGATTTTGGAACCACAAAGGATGACAGAACAAGTGGGTACAGTGAAGAAGTCTACTGAAATAACAGCTGAGGATTTGAATGATTGGTTGAAGGTTCTTCAAAAGAAGGATAAAGATTCACAGGCAATTGATGTAGCCAGGTTGCGTATGGAATTAGAGGAGCTTATTGCAGGGACAATTCCTATAGACATACTCAAAAGCCATCATGATGGAGAGTTATTATTTAGGTGCAAAAGCATCACCTGGAGGGCTAAAAATACACATGACAGATTGAGAGCAATAGCGAGTGAACAAGGAGCTGATATAGATAAGGTGAAGGCTTTGCAGAAGTCTTACAGGATGGATTTTACGGACAAAGATATTGAGAATTTAAATGGTGCTGGTAGAATAGGACAGATTAAGGAAATGATTGCATTGTTGCGAAAATGGGGTGACGTGGAAAAGTGGAAGGATAGATGGTACAAGAAAAGGGAAGATTCAGTGGACAGGACCTATTCAGCTTTTCCCATGAGAGAAAAAGAGAAAACAGTGGATGCTTATCCTACGAGAGAGATTCCTGGAGGTGGATATGTACATGTCCCATGGACTAGACAGGATATTTGATCATTTACGAATGATTTCCCTCGATTGAGAGAAAAGCCCGTCGAGTGGTATAGGCAGGTAGACAGGTTTGTGAAATTGTCAAAAGTGCTGTGGATTGACCTGAATAGTCTGTTTGATATAATTGTTCCAGCAGACTTGTGGGCAGAGTGTAAAATAGTTGTAGATTGGCCTGCTAAGGAGTATCCAAGAGATCCGAAAACAGGAGCACCAGATCCAGAGGTGATGAAGAAATATGATCAGGTAATTGTATTCCTGAAAAATAAAGTACCTCCAAAAGAGACAGATTGGGTTAAGATAGATCGAACACATCAGGAAGCAAAATAATCAGTTCATGCTTTTTACGAAAGGCTGATACTGGCTTTCAAACAGTTCAGTGGAGATGAACACCTGGGTGATAAGGATTTGAGTCATTTTGTATACAGATTTGTATATGGCCTGAGACCTGAAATCAGTGAAAGAATACGTGAGCATACAGTTGATTGGCAGAGTAAAAAGATTGATGAAATCTTGAGACATGCAAAGTACTTCAGTGATGAGATTGAAGCCAAACAGAGAAAGCTGAAAGAAAAAGCAATGTGGGCACAGGTGAAAGTTGCTGAGAAACAAGAAGCACAGTTGGTGGAACAGGCAAATAATCCAGGAATTAGACCCAGATATGCAGGAAAAGGAAAGGGGAATTTAGAGGAGGCCAAGAAGAAGTTCCCTTGTCACAACTGTGGACAATTGGGGCATTGGTGATCCGAGTGTACCAATCCACCATTAGTGAGTAACGAAAATAAACCCTTAAATCAACAGGTGCAGAACGAGGGGTGTAATCAACAGCAGCAACAGCAGAAGGTTGTCAGACAGCAGAGTCAGGAGCCAAAACCGCCCTTGCCGCAGAATAGAGGGTCCCAAAAGTATAATCAGGACTCGGGATTCTACAATGATGAGCAGGTAAACAAACCGAGGCGTTCTAACCCGGTACAGCAGTACTGGTTAAAGAATGAGGGGAGTGAGTCTGAAGGGGACTAATGACGGTGCCGAATGGTATGACCAGGCAGATGCTATAGTGGAATTTCAGAGTGGCAGAAAGTATGGGCGATGGAGCCAGTGGATCTCTATACCCTCCAAAAACTCTTATGGGTACTCCATCTCAATCAATTCAAACCCCAATTAGAGAGGTCTGAGGTCATCGTGCTGCTGGAGACAGAGGGTGGAGAGGAGGAAAGTGAACTTCTCCCTGATCTCCTGTAATTTAAAAAAAGGAATTATCAGTGGAGGGTGTTAACCCCTCCCTTGACCCCAGAGCAGCAGAGGGGCTTATACACTTGTATATCCATGATATGGATACTGGGGACTGTCTGTCTGAAATTTACAAGCTATGTGACAAAGCGAGGGTGATAATCAGGACAGAAGTCATTAAGATGCTGGCATTGGGGGCATATGCCCAACTAACCATGTTGTAGGGAAAGAGCAAATACACCTTAGCACTGGTTAGCAGTAGTAAAGTGTACAAAGTCCTATGGCCAAAAGAAATAGGTGCAGCAAAAATGGAGGAGGTGAGGCATAACATCTGGGGAAAGAACCACTCTAAGGCTGACAGATCTAATGGAGGTCTTCAGCACTGGCTGCAAGAATCAACCAGGAAATGTTTTGCAGGCTAAAATCAAGGCATGCAAAAGGCATTCAAGTATCAAAATAGAGCTTGGTGGTCTATTTTCTCACAAGACAGATAGAGAGAATTAGTAGATCATAGAGAAGAAACTTCAAGCACTCTTGGAGAGTGGAGTTCCCTGAAACCTACATCCTTTCTCAGATGTAATGAAAATTATTATCATTCTGTAGAGAAATATTGACCCATAGTTGCGCCACTTCCTGCCTTGACTCCCAAGAAGCATACCAAAATTTTCATTTGGACTGTGGACTTTATGAGTTCGAAAGGGCTCTGTTACAGACCCCTGTATGTCAAGTGCAGTGGTAGAGCTTTCGAGTTGTCAAGAAGTAGATCTGAAGGGAGAGCATGATCAGATGCGCACAAGATGGCTCCTCTTTCCTGGCCTGTTATGTGTTATTTTTCACCATCAGAGCTACCACTCACCTGTTTCTATGGAGGAGCTTTGATTATAATCCTACATCTATAACAACTTTAAGCCCAAACCCACCTTGCTCAGACTCAGCAACCTCATTTAACAAACAAACCCCATGCCAGCTATAATCTGCTTCCCACTCGACATCCAGACCACCACAACCATTATGTTTTCCATCAACTCCGGGGCACCCACTGTCCCCGCCCCCACCATCTCTTCAACCTTGGATCCAACGTAATCAGCCCTGATCACACCGATCTCCTCAATGCTTCAATCTCCACAGCATCTTTCCCAGATGGATGGAAGTAGGCAGACATCATACCCTTGCTAAAAAAGCCCTCAGCTGATCCCATTGCCCTCAAAAGCAGTCGGACAATCTACCTGCTTCCATACCAAGTCAAAGTACTTGGGAAGGCCATCAACCGACAGCTCACTGACTACCTAGAGCAAACCATCTAATCTACACATCAGAATCAGGTTTCTAGTCCAAGCATAGCACTGAGACCACGAGCATCACTGCAACTGAGGGAAAACAGTGCCTTTGATACTACTTGACCTGTCAGCAGCGTTCAATACAATTGCCCTCCACATCACAATATAGGCATTCAACAACATGCCCTCAAGTGGATCATCTCATTCCTCTCAGGACGCACCTCATTTCTCCTCCATTCCCAAGGATATCTTATACAGCGTGCCCAAAGGATCATCCCTCGCCCCCACTGTCTTCAACATCTACATATCTCCCCTCATGGACATAGCCAGATCCCATGGACTCAACATCATCTGCTATGCTGATGACACTCAACTCATACTCTCAATCACCAAGGTCCCCTCTAACTCCATGGCTGATGTAGATGACTAGATAAGAAACACCTGCCTCAAACTGAACTCTGACAAAACTCAGTTACTGATTTTTGGAAAGAATGTCTTCTCCTGAAACCACAGCTGGTGGCCCGGAAGAACTCAGACCAACACACTCAAACCAACTGACCATGCTCACATCCATAGCATAATCCTTGACATCAAACAGACCATAAAACAACAAGTAAATGCATTCACTGCTTCCAGATTCCACACCATCTCAGTGCTCTGCAAAAGTTTCAGATGAATCCCAGTAAACACCAGAAAGATCATCGCACAAGCCCTCATCACCAGCCACCTTGACCATGGCAATGTGCTCTATGCTAGGATCCCCACCCAACTCCTCAAAAGACTCCAGAAAATATACAACATGGCAGCCAGACTAATCCTAGACCTCCCCAGGTGTTTCCACATGTCTCCTCACATTAGAAACCTCTACTGGCTCTCTGACCAGAAAAGATGCCCATTCAAGAGGCTCAAACACACATACAAAGCCCTCCACAAACAAGGACCTTCCTACATCAACCATCGGCTGAACATCCATCTTCCCTAAAACACCTGTGCTACACTTCAATCTCCCTTGTACTTGTCCTCTGCATCCATCACACCCACAGGGGGTCTGCACAATCTCTTACATTGCCTCCACGACCTGAAATGACCTACCCCAACAACTCCATATGGCACCCTCCCCGGAAGTCTTCAGAAAGCAAATCAAGACCTGGCTTTTTGACTTAAACGCAGCAATCTCAACACCCAAATATCCCTAGGGGAGATAGTGCTGCGCTTTAGAAAAGATTGATTGATTGAATGATTGATGAGAGCAGGAAGAATAGGGTGGTGAGTTTCGCTTCATGGACAGAGCATCCTTAATCTATTAATTGCCTTCTTTGCTTTCATTGCTGAGCAAGCTTGACTACTCTCACTGAGCGCACTCTCACAGTATTTCCAGCACTCCTTTTACTCCTCTAGGAGAACTCAGCTGTGTCGCGACACATTTTGATCAATGCTTGTGATGACTTATATCCATTTTCATTTCCGGGACTATTCATTTTCAGACTAATTCATTAATGTTCTTCAATATAAAATTGTTGTTTACGCTTTCCAATTTATTCTTTGTGAATTATACCTCAGAAGCATTAGTTTTCTTGTACTTCTTCCTCTGTTCATGTTCTTCCTTACCCTTCCTTATCTCATTACTATGGCAGAGGGTGGCAGTTCTTCACTTTAAATGGCTCTCATGGCAACTAATCCTCAGCTATTCATAAGAAGAGCAAAGGGGGGTGGAAGCAAGAACCTTAAATAGGACCCAGCCTCTCCTTAAAGTCACCCATCCCAATTACTATGGAGGACTTCATAGGCAAACTTAAAATGTTCAAACATTTATGTTGGATACAACTACCACTCTTCAACATCTCGATGATCAATGGTCCCCTCTTGAAGCAAGGGTCTCTGACTTGAAGCTTCATTCAATTGAATTCTGAGACACATCTTTAAAGATGAACACTCTTTCTAAGGAGCTTGAAGCTCTTAAAAGACAAACAGAGGACTTTAAAAATTGCAATCATGCATGATTGTTTCCTTCAAACAAAATTGTCCTAGGTAAAATGGGTCTTGCTATCAATTCCACCTCAACATTTAAAGAGCTCACCGTCTGGGACCAAAATCTTTTATTTTCAACTCCACTTCCAAACCCAGAAGAATTATCATTCTGTTGCTACATTATACTGAACTTATGCAAGTACTTACCACTTTGAAACAGCGAAAACAGATGATAGACAAGAAAATGAATAAGAGACAATATACAAGAATGTTTTCGTCATTTGGATGTTCCCTCATTTCAATATGAGCCAGTCATATGTGACAGCATTTGAAAAAAAAGAAAGGCTGCTACAGTACCTTGTTTTCCTGCTGTATTTAAAATATTTCCTTTCTATGTGGAACACATCAGCGCCACAGCTAAGAGAAGTGATTCTCACAAACAGCCATTATAAAATGTTATCTTCTATGAGTTGAAAATAGGTTGTCATAGCTTTCTTTGACCACCACTTCTGTAACTTCACATATTCTGAGATTCCTTTACCATTCTATGTTTCCTTGGCTTCAATTATATCTTCAGATTGGTTTAATCATTTTCTTCTTGTCTCAGAATATTACTATTGTTAATGATTAAAAGTGATGCATCTCAGTGGAATCTGATTCAAACTCTTGACTCTTAGACCCTCTTCTTTGTAGAGCCAGGACAAGTCATCATAAACTGTCACCTTAAAGATCTCAAGTATTTTTCATCATGTATGTCCTGGACATCTGCTCATCCTTCCTCATTTTGTTTACTGATATCTGATAATTTGTGCAACAAAGTCAACAAGCTTTGAGTGCTTGAGTGGTATGTGTGTGTCTAGGACCCTGGAGTGCTATGCATCCTTCCAAATGAAGCGAGTCTGCAGAATAAGGTATTGTCTAACTGTGTCTCCTACTACACTGTAAATCACCAAAAATATGTGCTAACAAGTGTAACAACATAATACATCACTAGAATGACTGAGCTATGTTTATTACACAGTTTAGTATGGATTTCTGTACCTGTATTTTAATGTCTTAATTGTACATTGAGAAATGGTCAATAGTTGTTCGTGGGCTGTATCCTATACCCTAATAGAAGATAGCCATGTGACATGTGAACCATCTATTTCAGGGCACACGCGCAGGGCTAGAGCATTAAAGAACAAAACACAAAAGATTTGAAGTCTTTGATACATTGACAATATATTTTATTGTACTAGTGCAATATCAATTTTTGGCTGCAAAATAGAATAAAATGTCAGATAAATTAATCATCCATCCCACCACTTTATTCACTGAGCTCCACACCGACTTGTAGAAAAAGGTATTGACTTTAAGAGAACCTGGCACAACTAAGGCAAAGTGTTAGCAGCAAGTAAAGTGAAGCAGTGAGAGGAGAGGCAGAAAGCAGAGCCCCCCTAGTATCAGCAGCAGTGGGGTCAACAACCTGTGATACGGAAGACATTTGATTCAAGACAGAGGCAACCTATTCATTTCCTCTTTGCAGTTGATTGTCTATCAATTATGATTCATAAGTAGATCTAAAAGGTGTTTGTTTTCGAGCATGAACAAAAATAAAGCTTTCACAATCTGCCACGTCATACAAGTCATTAAGCAGTCTAGGAAGCACCTGCAGCTCCTCAATGACATAGTCAGCATCCCCTAGTGCTTTCCTTACCAAACTCTCATCAATACTTAGCTGTGGAAACTTAAAGGTACCAACCATATAAAATGTCTGTTTGGCACAAATTAGCAATACTAAATGACCCCCATTTTTTAACAGAGATGAGACATTTTTGAAGGCACTGCAGAACTCCTCTTTAGTTGTCGCATGGACTGCCAAACAATGTGTCAGGAGCAAGCAGTCAGCCTGGGGCAGGATAGCAGGAGACAGCGGGTTACTTTTGCTCACGTCATATGTGAGAATTTGTTTGATTTTACTTCTTAACTTGTTTTGCTTCTCAGCCCATTTTTCCCTAAACAAGGAAATAAACACAATTAATATTGTTATTTTTATTATTAGCTGAGCATGTTTTTTTCATTAAGGAGGAAGTTTTCAAAAATAGTTTGATTAAATAGAAACAATATGGGCCTGATTCACTAGGTAAACTTACATGCTGGTGTAGGTCTAGTCAGACAACTCCACACATAAAAATATAACATAGGCCTATCCTTTTTTCACTCACCCACCTTTCACAACCCATCTATGAATAAATCTCACCCCCCCACTCATCATGAAGCATAATAAAAAGATCTCAGCTAAACAGACCCTTCGGGGGACACATAGTGCATTGCAGTTCCAGCCCTATGAGAAGCAACACTCAATGATGAAGCATGACATCCCTTGAGATGTGTGAGGGCAGCAAGAGACACAATCTGCGATTGTCTCTTTTTGAGAGAACAGAACCTAGAATATCCCTTTCCCTACTTTACTTTACCCCTCTCTGGACACTAGCCACGTCCCCTTAGGAACAGTAACCCTTTCTTTAAATTTGTATAGGCATCCAATGGTGCTTGCCTCACAAAGCATGGTTCGGAAGAGGGGACCCATTTATACCCCCACAGGCCCCATTCAGAGGGCCCCATTGAAGGGGGTCTGCTACGGGCTGAATTCCGACAGCCGATCCACGTTGAAACAACTGATTTGGAAAGGCCGTCCAACACTGGCATCGTAATACGTCAGTCAGAAACACGCTCCATAAATGAGTCACCTCCGAATGACTCGGATGCCCTGAATGCCATTCAGAACTGAGTCGTAATTTCGTAATCGGTCAGTCGGGAGGCTTTCTGAATTGGTCAGAAACATGGGTTCTGAGTCAGATTCGGACAAACCAAATCCCATTCACACACGTTCAGAATGATGTGTTTGTGTTTTACTGGTACATTTGTTCCTTTCCAAACCTCACTGTGATCAGTGCATCAGTGTATATCTTTATTCTTGCCCACCTATGCCAAGGCTTTCAAAATCTATTTTGTTTAAATTAGGTGTAAGTTTCTATTGTATACAAATTAAAGAGTAATTACAAGCATGCAAGAAAATAATCATCAACACATTAGATGAAAATGGGCTATTTGTTGGCTATAAAACTTTGTCTAAATGTGTTTAAATATTACGGTATAATACAATATCCTGATAGTGGCTCAGTAGCCAGGGTAATACGCATAGGCATTAAACATCATGTAGAGATTAACGCAATCATCTGCCTGACATAAGATTAGGTAGATCAGGGACTCTCTTGTGGGAATCTTCAGTGGCTGGTATAAAATAAGACAGGAAGGGGGTAGGGGGCAAGAAGGCGGAGGTTGGTATTGTACCTGCTAACTCAAACATAGTGTGAGGAAAGTCATCTAGATAGACTAGAGGCCACATGTGGAGAAGTGTGGCTCAATGGTTAGAGCAGGCAGACCCTGATGCAGAGTTCTGGCCCCCGACCAGAGTTCAATCCCCCGCCTCGGCGGGTATTGGATTCAATTCCATCGGACCTGATAATTCTCGCCTCGGTGCCTATTCTAATCATGGTTCCCACACTGCAACTCTGGGCAATAGCTTGCTTAATCTCCACAACGGCCCCCACAGTGCTAAGGATGCCTGGCTTTCACCTTGGGGTGCCCAGGAGTTGACATCTCACAGGAAATACCAGGAAGGTGTGGTAAATAAAATATTACCGGGACTGAATTTCATACGACATATTAAATAAAATAGCTCAGAATAATAAGAGGCAGAATCCGTGGTATAAGAGGTTTCTGAATGGGCTTTATTCCAAAATGGCCGACTCGAGTGGCAGCCTTCAGGTTCCGTCACCACGAGGGTTCAGGAAGTGAAGTACGATATTTTATTGACAGGAAATTGCTTTTATAGAACATACATTACAATGAAACAAATGTAGAAGGCGTAACAATTGATAAGAGAAACGATACTATGAATACGTAACCGAAACTAGGCGTAACAAGGAGTAAAAAGAAACATGATTGGTTATGATGTCATGTATAGGTGGATCTATAAGATAATACTTGGCAGAGATGCGCGCGCAGCAGCATGACGTGTAATTGACGTGCAACTAGGGGGTGAAGGGGACTTGACATTTAGCTCTACATGCGGAGACGAAAAGTCTGGGGGGTCAAGTCAACCTAATCCCAAATCATATCTAACATCCTATGTTTAAAGAACTATGTTATCCACAAGGAAGGACTCTCGGACAGAATCTATTCTATACTGACTGTGTGTGCGTGCACAAGCGTCTAAGTGTCTATATGAGATGCAAGAGGCAGAAAACTTTCCATGGCAACTGGGCTATGAATTACTTGCATGAAGACAGAGAGGCCGGGCCCCTTGCTCGGTAGCTTGAAGAAATGTTTACCTAAACTACTAGACAGGAATGCATCGGCTGAAGAGCAAAGTAGATAATTCGAAGGTGAAATACAGCTTCTTGGCAGGCGGGCGAAACTGGCCGAGGCAGGCACCGTTAGCTGCACAGGAAATAGGACAAAGTTCATGGATACAGATGCGAGCTCAAGCTGACGCTTGTCAGAGGCAGAGAGCAGGGAAAGAATTCAATGGCAGAATCGGGCCTACTTCGCCTGAACTGTAAAAATGGAGTAACTTAGCCATATAAAGTCGGTGGCCTTTCATACTTAGGAATTGAATATCCAGCCCATTAATGGCGGATCTGACAGAGGACATGTTGATGGTGGACGCACATGTGTTTGCGTCTTCGAAACTGGAACTGGAGGGAACATACATGTGCTTGTAACATGCATATAGAACCGTTGGGGTCCAAGATAGGGGACATAACTGATCAGGAAAATCCACCTTTCCACATTCCCTCCTTGTCCCCTACTTGCCCGTCAAGAAACATCAATCTTCATTAATCCATCGATTTGCTCATGGAGCATCATTTCTTCTTCTTTCTTCTTCCGGGATTTTGAACGAAAACCTTGATGTGGAATACACGATGTGGCACACAGACCACAAATCGCTGGTCCACATTGCAGACATAAGCAGCAACTGAAGAGTATAAGAAGGCCAATACCTAGGAAGGATAGAACTCTCCATCCCCAGGCTGATATCACACTCCAAAACCACCCGGACCAAGTCCAAGTGCCTGGATTCTCGTGTATCTGGCTCACAATCTTATGAAGGCGTGTTATAGCTTTATATACAGATGGCGAATTTTCTGGTATGAATACGCAGCAGCTGGATCCGATGACCCTACAAGCTCCGCCCCTATCGGCCAGGATGACGTCAAGGACAAGACGATTTTGAAGAACAACAGTTCTCATCACAGATTGTTCCTCTGTCAGATTGCCTAGGGCGGCTATAGTTTCATTCACTACAGCTTCAAGAGTCTTGGTTAGTCTACGTATCAGCTTACTATTTGAAATTGTACCTATATAGGGAAAGATACCTTTATTGAAATCTACATACTTGTCCCATGCTGTCTCAGTATAATCGACAACTGGGAGATCTCTTCGCTCTCTATGGTGTACTAAATGAACATTTCGATAATAATCAGGAGGAGCTAGGAAAACAGGTGGCAAAAGGAATGCTATGTAACAGGTACCATCCCAGTCTGGTGGTAGACCCATGTATGCAGTCTGACCACATATGAAGTAGGAGTGGCGTGAAGCTCTAAATGAAGATTTGCCTTCATCACTAAATTCTACTGTAATAGTGCATTTGCTATGGCCCATATGTATGGAACCAATTTTTCTTATACATAATTCACCCTTAACTGGAAATACTGACATGGTGGGCAAAATTAGCTCAACTTCGGATTCGACATTCAGAATCATGAGATTAGGTGTAAAATTACCTAATCTATATACTTCATTTTCTAGATCAGTTCCTGTTCTACTGGGGTGACCCTCCTTATCAGGGTAACAGACTTTTAATAGAACTATGTTCAGATTTCCCCATATCCAATGGTGTTGATAAACTGCTGTATCTGAGTCTATAGAATTGATTAAACTGAACCATGCTCCACAGGAGCCATTATGTGTGAACGGATGTGGAAAGAAAGGCAAAACTCCTTTGTTATTCTGATAGGGAGGGAGTCGGCCACACACCCAAAAATTAGTGGCATTACTAGTCTGATGGGAATGATGTAACATACTAATGAAAGTGTTATTACGCAGCGCAAGTCTATAGGACAACTCATGTGGGGGTAGGTCACTAAAAGAATGTTCATCAGTTATATTGAAAACATGTTTAGAAACAGGATAATATATATGCAACAATATACTTGCAGTAATTATTATAAAACTCAAGAAAAACAAAATTAATAAAGTCACAATACAGTGGCTACGCAATAATTTACAGTAAGCCTGTCGTTTCAATATTGTTCTTGATTGTTCATGATTCAGACCTAAGGGATACATGTCGGGACAGATTCAACCGCTTCACCTTGGAGAGGACTTAAACAATCAAATCGTCCGACAGCTTGGGTCTGGATCTGAGTTTCAGTTTGTAAAGTTCGGTGCTACTGGCCTCAGCCAAAGGTAGCTTTGAGTCAATGGGGGAAGACACACGGGGAGGACTGTTTATATCTGAAGGAAGTCCATGAAATTTCTTGATGTGGCTGGAATGGACCCAGCCCTTCCTGCCTTCGATCTTCACAGCTGTCCTTGTCGTCAGCAGGACTAACTTAGGAGTCTTCCACCTGGGCTCCAGCTGAGACTTTCGGTCGAAATTCCTTACAAGGACGAAATCGCCTGGGATTACGTCATGGGGTTTCACCTCAGTGTTGTCAGGAAAAGCTGCAGCTACCTGTGAACGACAAGATTGTAGTGCAGACATCAAGGAAGCCAGGTAATCTGTCAGCATATTACAGTCAACATCAGTTATTTTACGGGGTATAGGCGTCCCCCACATATTCGGTGGTCTGCCAAAGATCACCTCATAAGGGGATAGCCCTGTTCGAGAGTGTGCTACCATTCTCATGTAAAATAGTGCAACTGGTAAGGCTACTATCCAGTCAACACCTTTTTCCTGACATATTTTTGACAATCTGATTTTCAGAATTTGATTATGTCGTTCCACGAGACCTGCTGCCTCGGGGTGTCGGACACAATGAAATTTCCACTGATATCCTAGCAGAAGCGAAACATGTTTCATCAATTCGGATGAGAAAGGCTGGCCGTTATCTGAATATACAACACGTGGTAAACCATATCGTGGGAAGAATTCTCGAACTAGCTGCTTGGCAGTAGTCGGGGCAGTGTAATCTGATACTGGGTATGCTTCAGTCCACCGGGAAAGAGCACAGACAACTACGAGAACATATTTGAATCCTCGACATCGTTCCATCTGGATGTAATCCATCTGGAGGACTTCGAAGGGATGATCAGGAGGCTGAAATCCACCCTGTTCTACGGGAACACTCTTTCCTGGGTTAAACTGACAACATATCATACAGGTACGGACTTTTTGTTTAGCTGCTGCTCGTAAATGTTTGTTGAACCAAATGTGTTGAATGCTGTCTAGCATAGCTTTCTCTCCTAGATGCGCCGGACTATGAATCGTAGCTATAATGGCTTGGACCATTGAATCAGGAAGGAACCATACAGATTTCTCCTTCGTCATCCATCCCTGATCTGTTTGGATCCCTCCTAGTTCAGTCCATTTCTTTATCTCTTCTGCTGTGGCATGTGTCTGTATGTCAATTATGTCAAGTGCGGGATCCTTAATCGTCATACACTGTGTTGGTGTCGGAACTATTGGCTTTGTCATGTCGGATGTGCGAGTCTGAGCAGTCTGTTTAGCTGTTCTGTCAGCTAAATCATTGCCTTGAGAAATGATATCAGTAACCTTCGTGTGTGCTTTACATTTCATAATCGATATTGCAGTCGGTAAATGAATTGCGTCTAACAAAGCATGAATGAGGGACCCGTGCTGAATATGGGTTCCATGAGAAGTTAAATAACCCCTCTCTCTCCAAAGCACCCCGAAGTCATGTACGACTCCGAATGCATAACGTGAATCAGTGTATATATTAACTTTCTTATTTGTGGCTTGAATACAGGCTTGTGTTAGAGCAATAAGCTCTGCTGCTTGGGCTGACAAAGTATCTATACAGTTTGTTTCAATAACTTCAGTGTCTGTTGTGACTGCATACGCGGCCACTAAATCTCCTGTACTTGTTCTCATGCACGAACCATCTACATACAACGTCAGGTCTGGATCTAACAATGGAACGTCTGTTAAGTCTTGTCTGGGTTTCGTCTTTATCTCAATAACTTCAACACAATCATGAGCTAGTGGGTCTGTTCCCATTACGGGCAAGAGTGTAGCAGGATTCAATGTATTACAACGTCTGATTTCTATGTGTGGCTGAAACAATGTCAACTCATACCCTGTAAGTCTAGCTACGGTCAAGTGTTGTGTTTGCGTTCGGTTCACAAGAACCTCTACTGCGTGTGGTACTTGTACTGTCAATGGATGCCCTAACACTATGGCATCACTTTGTCTGATTGCTAAAGCTGTTGCTGCCACTGATTTTAGGCACGCAGGCAAAGCCTGAGCTACGGGATCTAATGTACTGGAAAAATAAGCACATGGCTTGCGTGATCCTGCTTGTTCCTGAGTGAGTACTGACAAAGCAGTACCTTCACGTTCTGTAACAAAGAGTGTAAAATGTTTGCTGTAACATGTTGTTGCTAAAACAGGTGCTTGACATAGAGCTTTCTTTAAGCTTTCAAAAGCTTGTGTGTGTTCCTGCGTCCAAGGGAGGACAGTCGATGTGGCTGCCTCCTGTGTTGTCAACTGAATGAGTGGTTTTGCTAGAAATGCATATTGAGGGATCCACTGCCTACAGTACGAAGTGAGGCCTATGAAAGCCCGCACCTCCTTTTGTGTCTTGGGCATTGGCATGTTAGCAATTAACTGAATGCGATCAGGTGTAAGCTGCCTTCCCTCCTTGGACAGCGAGTGACCAAGATAAATAACTCGCTGGACACAGAATTGCAGCTTAGAAGGAGACACCTTGTGCCCCTTGTCGGCCAGAAAATGTAAAACTGTCAAAGATGCTTTTTCACATTCGGGTTCGCTTCGGGCGGTGATCAGCAGATCATCGACGTATTGAAGCAGTGCAGTGTTAACTGGCATGTGTATACTGTCAAGTTCTCGTTTCAGTGCTTGGCTATAGATGCTGGGACTTTCTGTAAATCCTTGAGGAGCGCGTGTGAATTTAAAGCTTCGTCCATTCAAACTAAATCCGAACAGATATTGGCTTTCCGGATCTATTGGGACGCTGAAAAAGGCATTCTTGAGATCAATTACTGTAAAGAATGTGGCTTGAGAATCAATAGCTGTCAGTAATGATGAGATGTCGGGGACCACAGGAAATTGTGGCACAATGCACTTATTTAATTCGCGCAAATCAATAACCAATCGATATACTGGCGGGGCCGTAGGATCAGTTCGTTTAAGAATCGGAATGATCGGTGAATTACATACATTGGAGTCGGTTTCCACAACCACTCCTTGGGCAACAAGCTCGTCAATGATTTTCAGTAAAGCCGCTACAGCATCTTGCGGTAACTTGTATTGTCGCATTCGTGGTAATACCACTCCTGCCTTTAATGTGACTCGATATGGTGTAATGTTCATGCAACCAACATCAGTAGGGCCTTGTGCCCATAAATGTGCGGGTAAAGCCTGTAGTCGGGAATCCATGTCTCTGGATACATAATGACCTTTAAAATCACGTAAAAACAATCTTACTCCTTCCGGAGAACAACAAATAATAGCCCCTAGGGCTTTCAATGTCTTTATACCTAACAAGTTTTCTGGACATGATTTAGTAAGCAATAAATCAGTAGTTCGTGTCAAGGGACCAATCGTAAGTGGAAGCGGCTGTGATACTTCATTAACAATAGGCTTCCCTGAAAAACCAAGGGAAACATTTTGAGAGCCTGAGAGGGGTGCCCCTGGAACTTCACTACGTTTTATGGTTGTTCGACTTGCCCCTGTATCAAGTAAAAATTTTCTGTCTTGACCTAATAATTCACTATGTACATAAGGTCCTTCTTGATCTACTGGGATCTCAATAAGGGGTAAGTCAACTTCCCTCTCTAGGCTGTTTCATGTGTAACGCTGATATTCAGGATATTCATACTGTGCGGTCTGATACATTTGTCGTGTAGTTGTTTGTGTGGCAGCAGCAGGCAACGGTGGTGCAGCTGGCACAAACTGTATGGGCTGTTGTGAGGCTGGCATAGACTGTTGCTGAGCTGGCATGGCCTGTCCATGCTGCGTAGCTCCTTGTTCATTCTGATCCTGTCTGACTAGTCGTGGTCTTTCTTTTGCAATACCTATGGCTATATTACGTTTCAGGACTTGACAATCGTGTACATAATGGCCTAGTTGTTTACAGTAATTGCAGGTTCCCTTTACAGGAACTGCAGAATCTCCGGAATGTGTCACACCCTTTTTGTGACCATCCGCCGGTACTGTCTGGGAAACTAGCATTTTCATTTTAGTATCCTTCATACGTCTTTGTTCGTGTTCTTGTTCATCTCTAATTCTATTGTGATGATACTGTAACATTTGTAGCATTTGTGACGGAGTGTTACTTTGCCAGGTACTCTCGAATTTCAATATTCTATTCTTTACTGGAGGCAATGCGTTTTCCACTAATTTTGTCACAAATAAATGTGGATATGAGTCACTACTTGCTTTTATACCACTGTTTATACCAAAACATTTTTCAAATCGGGCATAATAATCACTTGTGTCTTCATCATGCTTTTGTTTACAGGCTGTGATTGCACCCCAATCTTCCTTTTTCGTAGTTAATAATCGTGGCAGTACCTGTACTAGTAAACCTGGTAATGCTTTAACTTTATCCCCGAGTCCTGAACCTGCAGTTCGGGCCTTTTCTTCTGCTTCTAATGCTGTCCAATCTATCTTTTGATCTCCCACTTCCCACTCTTTTTCTTTCAGTTTTTCATAAATGCCAGCAGGCATTAGCACCTTTAATATCGTCATAATATCAGGATAGGTATACTCTCCCATCAGTAACATGTCTTTAATTTCTCGGTGAAAACCCGCTGGGTCTTTGTCATGACTGGGTACTACTTTCTTCATTTCTAACAATTCGATTTTTGTTATGGGTGTGTATACAAATACACGGTGAAACTGACTGTCTTCGCCCTTTATTGGGTGCACTTCTCGTAAGGGATTCTGTCTATCCATGTAGTACGGTGTTCCTTCTTTATTGGGGATCGAGAAAGGATCTGGGCTTACAAAAAGAACATACTGTTTTCGTGACATTAGTATTTCTTTGATTAACTTGTTACTAGAACCTCTCCATCTATTCGCAAGTAGTTCAGTTAATATATCAGGTAAGGGACCAGGATCAGCATGTTGGCTCTTATATAATATAAGAAGTTGCTGAATCATATAGATTCCAGCTAAACGTTGTTCATCTGGGCTGAGGTTTAAAAACGTGTGTGCGACTGTCACATCACCATATTTTCCAGGACTGTCCATCCAATGAACAGCTGACCTAGCTAATTCTTGCTCGTCCATAGAATCGAGGAGGTGGTAACCCCTTCGTTCTCGGAGTATTTTATCTGCGGCTTGAAACAAACGTTCGGGAGACTTCATATTTATTATAGGCGTCGGATAAGTTCTGCTATTGTTTGGACATACAGAATGTATTGGATCAGAAAAACATCTAGTAGTATTACATGCTCGTCCTCTACCTACATAGGCTATGGTGTCTGGCTGTCTTACGGAATCCCCTGATTCGGACGCTTCATCTTGCTCAAACTCGTCTGTCTCCAATCTTTCTTCATGTATACGTTCTACTTCTTTCCTAATTTTTCGGCACATGGCTACTATACTTCCTTGTTTATCATGTTTTCCGTCTGATATATTCTGACTCCACTTAGTAAGAGTTTGCATTATTTCCGGGTCTACCCCCGGTCGGTCTTGATTTCTGATCACACAATTTACAAGAAAACGTAACAATTCTCCCTGTATCTCTACTTTCTGGTATTCCATAGCTCTGTTAATGCATTCAGGATCTTTCCCTGTTTGAACAAAATGATATATGCCATCTAGATGCATAGCCATTCCTGGCAGCTTTCCTAAAAACGATGCAGCTCGTCTAACACGTAACGATGCTAGGACCATTTCGTCCTCTTTACCGGGCACCGGATCATATCTACAATCTATCATAAGATCCTTAAGCATACGGGTATTTATAAGTTTAGGCGTACGTGCATGTACTGATTCTTGGAAAGAAAATTTACTCACTCGGGGTGGCGTGGAATGAATGCTAGTAGCACCCCCCGTAGCCCCCTCTAGGGTACCGGACGTGAAAGGATTCGTTGAACGTGCTACAGCCAGTACAGGTGTGGACACAGCTGTAGAATCGGTGGCGGGGACAGATGCGGAAGCAGATGTGCTTGCCGAAGCTTGTGTCATGACTTGTGTCGGAGCTTGCTGTGGCACAGAGACAGATACCTGATCTTGACGTTGAACCCCCCCAGCAGACGGTCTATGTGGTGCGGGGTTAGCATATTCGGGAACTGCGTCATCTAGATAGGAGGAAAGAAAAATATCTTCTGCGGTTCTGGGATGTCCTTTAGGATGTACCTTTATCGGAAACAATGGGGGTGGCAAGTCTTTTGGTATGGCCGTAGTAGCTTTAGGCAATCCTTCGGCCAGAAGGGGATACATTCCTTTTATAAGGGCATTTCTTTGTCTCTCTGTTTGTTCTGCTTGTACTCGTGTACCTTCTTCAATCAACAGATTCTCTCGAACCTTATTTGCACTTTCTTTACTTCTCTCTTCCTGTCTTAGCGCTTTTTCGGTGCGCCTATGCGATTCTTTACGCCATAACTCAACAGCGTCTTTCTGTGACTGTCTAGCTTTCCTCTTCCACAACTCTTCTTCTACTTTCATGATACATTCTGCATCCCAGGTCCCAGCAACGGGCCATCTCTGACTTTCTGGTAACTCTTTGGTGTAGTCCACCCATAGATCAAGAAATAATATGGCGTCTAAGCCATGCTTGTGATACATAAAGTGCCCTGGAGTGTCCCTAGGAGGAATAGGAACTGCCTCTTCAAGCACCCCTTTTCTAGTAGTGATCTGTCTTAACTTCGAAAAGAGCGGCATATTGACAACTAATCTGATACTTAATCTTGAACACACTTAATACGAAAAAAACACAATAATGAACAGTGAACAATAAACAATCATTCATACCACAATATGCAGGACGTTTTAACACATTAAACATTAAACATTAAACATTTAAAGATGACCAACAATGATGATAGTCTGCATAACGAATCACCAAGCAGAATTCTTGACAATAACTAGATACTTCGGAATACTTGATATACTGCTAAACAGTACATATACACTGCTAAACAGTGCAGACCGGATTTGTGTACCCAAATCCGTCTTGACCGGCACAACCTATGTGCGCGTCAGCACGCCTCCCCCGTGATGGTACTCACCGGGTAGCTCAAAACGAAAAGGCCTCGGAGAATGGACTGGACTCGACTGTGGACATCGGACCCTCTGGACATCGGGACTTCGAAAACCTGGTGGGCCTCTGTATACCTCGGATCTTGCTCTCCCAGCTCGGCTCTGGTCGGGATACTTCGCACTTCTCACCGCCTCGTCTGGGTTGATCGCAGCCTCAGTCGCCCCCGCTTGACCGGAGGGAGCTACAGGAAATCCTGCTGGTACGCGTTATGGTCCGTCCAGCTGTGGCAGGAGACCGGGCCTGCAACGCACCGCCGGCGCGTGAGATGAGAAAATGTCCCTATTCGGGCGCCAATTATGTGGTAAATAAAATATTACCGGGACTGAATTTCATACGACATATTAAATAAAATAGCTCAGAATAATAAGAGGCAGAATCCGTGGTATAAGAGGTTTCTGAATGGGCTTTATTCCAAAATGGCCGACTCGAGTGGCAGCCTTCAGGTTCCGTCACCACGAGGGTTCAGGAAGTGAAGTACGATATTTTATTGACAGGAAATTGCTTTTATAGAACATACATTACAATGAAACAAATGTAGAAGGCGTAACAATTGATAAGAGAAACGATACTATGAATACGTAACCGAAACTAGGCGTAACAAGGAGTAAAAAGAAACATGATTGGTTATGATGTCATGTATAGGTGGATCTATAAGATAATACTTGGCAGAGATGCGCGCGCAGCAGCATGACGTGTAATTGACGTGCAACTAGGGGGTGAAGGGGACTTGACATTTAGCTCTACATGCGGAGACGAAAAGTCTGGGGGGTCAAGTCAACCTAATCCCAAATCATATCTAACATCCTATGTTTAAAGAACTATGTTATCCACAAGGAAGGACTCTCGGACAGAATCTATTCTATACTGACTGTGTGTGCGTGCACAAGCGTCTAAGTGTCTATATGAGATGCAAGAGGCAGAAAACTTTCCATGGCAACTGGGCTATGAATTACTTGCATGAAGACAGAGAGGCCGGGCCCCTTGCTCGGTAGCTTGAAGAAATGTTTACCTAAACTACTAGACAGGAATGCATCGGCTGAAGAGCAAAGTAGATAATTCGAAGGTGAAATACAGCTTCTTGGCAGGCGGGCGAAACTGGCCGAGGCAGGCACCGTTAGCTGCACAGGAAATAGGACAAAGTTCATGGATACAGATGCGAGCTCAAGCTGACGCTTGTCAGAGGCAGAGAGCAGGGAAAGAATTCAATGGCAGAATCGGGCCTACTTCGCCTGAACTGTAAAAATGGAGTAACTTAGCCATATAAAGTCGGTGGCCTTTCATACTTAGGAATTGAATATCCAGCCCATTAATGGCGGATCTGACAGAGGACATGTTGATGGTGGACGCACATGTGTTTGCGTCTTCGAAACTGGAACTGGAGGGAACATACATGTGCTTGTAACATGCATATAGAACCGTTGGGGTCCAAGATAGGGGACATAACTGATCAGGAAAATCCACATTTCCACAAAGGGGTCCACTGCGGTATGAGTACAAGCGCTGGGATGCCTCAGGGTCGCTGTGCGCTATACAAATACTTGACATTTGCATTTACATCCAGGAAAAGGGACCAAATATTTCCAAACACAATTAGATTGTCTTGCATTTTATAAAGTGGCAGCTCAAATGAATCCAGCTTGTACATCTCAGTAACTTTTTATCATGGGTAGAAGCAGCTGTGAGTGCAGATGGCAAATTCTTGAAACTTTGGCCATGACCATTGGAGCTGCCAGCAGTGTGGGTCTATGTCCCGTGACACAGGTCACCTGCTTTGTGGAGCAAAACTGTTTGTTTCGATAAGGTGGGGGGCAGGTTAAGGACTGAATTAAATGTTTATCAGATTCTGAACCATAGGCAATAAATGTCTTGGCACTCATAGAAAATGTGAACTGTGTCCCATGTGGGCTGTTTGCATTTCCAACAGTTCAAGTGGTATAGTTTAGTCAGTTTTTTTCTGCATCTAGGACATGTCCTAAGCCATTGTGTAAAGATAGAATTACATTCGGAACTTTCTGGTGTCCCTGTCCAATTCCTCTATCACTGTCTGCCTTTAATCATCCAAACAGGTCATTTGTAGTCATCCCTGCCTGCAATAAAGTAGTTCTGACTGCCCAGAATATTCTCTTTTTGATCTTTTTGACGGACTGCGCATGTTTAACACTATTGTCCACCTTTTAAGCTAATTCTGTCCTGCAACTGGGCACCCTGAGGAAAGAGAAGCCACTGCTTGAGACCACACGTCAAAAAAGAAGTATAAACTAAACAAAAAGGAAAGTGTTGCAGCTCTACCCTGTGCAGTCGTAGAGCTGTTACTCAGATATTCAATACAGCAGGCTGGGGTGACCTCGAATCGGGGGAACTGGGTTTGAGTCTCAGCAATAACTCTGAACATCCTGTGATTCTGGACAAATCACTTAATCACCCAGTGCCTAAGAAAAATGAATGTGTGTCCTCATGTAACATAACTGGTGCTAAGTAAAGTGCTCTGATACCCGATTCGGGTCATGTTTGTGCTATGTAAAACTCTGCAAATTAAAAAAAAAGGAGCGCCCCCTAAAGCCCTGTGGGGCTCATCAGGTTTGCCCTCATTTCTAGGGCAGAGTTATGACTGCAGTGCTTGTGGCCTAACCTTTGACAATGTGAGTTTCTAGATTGAGAAACACCCTCTAAGGGTGGTAATTGCACCTTGGTGAGTTTAATTTGCACTGTTTTAATCTGAATGTTTTAAAACTGTATGCTGAAACACCCACTAGGGGTGAATTATTACATTTGCAAAGTGATGTAAGTATAAATGTGATGCCTTTTAGAGGCTGTAATTAAATTGTGATGAGCACACAGCTCTCCCAGTCATGCTCAGAACTTTACTCTTGCTAATACTTTATCTAAAAAATTAGACTGACAGCCACTTGTGATAGAAGATTTCATGCTTTATTGTCAGTATTAAGTGCCCCCAGTCATGGTTCTGGGTACTTATTAAATGTATTCCTCAGGTGAAATGTTTGTTGCAATAAAGAGGTGAGAAGCCACTTGCTTTGGTGCCTTTATTAAGTGCTTTTACTCCAAGTTATGTTTAATTCTTGCATCAAGAAACAAGATAATGTTTTCCCATGTGAGCTGTAGTACTAGGCCCCACTGGATGAATGGGTAAGAATGATTACGCAATGTCATTCAGAAGTATTTACATCAGCTTGTGTGTATTTCTACATTTCTGTGTAGTATTAAGTATTGTGTGTGTAATAAATTTACTTTTACTTTTTCAGAAGAAAAAGCACAGACTAAGCTGTTTCCCTCTAACCCTCTGTTAATGAGAATCCCTAGGTATTTATATAGTGACTTATTCTATTTGAATAAATAAAAAGCAATGGTGGCCTTGGTGGCAATTTGTGAAATGGACAGAGCTTCAGTGTTGTCCCAATTGATTTTATACCCTAATATCACTGAAAAGTCTGTGATGAAGCAGTGAACTGTCTAAATTGGTCAGGAGGATTAAGATATCATCCCTATAGAGCCGCAGTTCGTGAGACCAAGTGACATGGTCATATCTGTAATCTGGGGCACCTGATAGATTGCTGTGACTAGGGTTTTCATTGCCAACAAGAATAGTAATGGTGGCAGAGGGCACCCCTTGATTGGGTTAGAGAAAAATCTCACACAGGTTATTATTATTATTTTTTAATTGCAATACAAAATTTTAAATACATACAATTTCACATTGCAAATGAGGTTAATATCATATAAAAATCCATATTGTTTTTACAGGGATTAACATACATTTCTTATCATAAATTCCTTACATAAAGCTACAAGGCACCTGAAAAAAAAAACCTAGGGTAAAAATGCATAATTAGTTTCATATTATTCCTTCATGTGATTAATCACTGGGCCCCAAATTAACAGACCAAGTTTCCGTTTCCGTTTCCATGTCCCCTTGAGAGCGTATAAGCTATGTTTTAGATTAAAAATGACAAAGGGGGGCGTGGCCAAGATGGCGGGGTGAGCGGACACTTCCTCCCGTAGCTCCTCCGGCCCGGCCAAGCTTGAGCCCTTTTCTTACGCTTTTCTCCCCCCGCTGAGGCTCGGCGTGGGAGAGGAGCGTGGCAGAGCACCTGGGGCGCACGTTGTTGCCGTTTTGGTTTGGATCGCCTCGGGGGAAGCCCCCAAAAAGTCCGATCGAGTTCGAGGAGCGCCGGAGGGCCTGAGAGGCGGAGCGCATCGGAGTGCTGTCCGGGCGCCTCGGCTGGGCCTGGTGCTGAAAGTTGCGATCTGGAGGGAATCTGGCCCGCCGCTCGACGGAGGCTGAAGGAGCCCCGCGGGAGGGGACCCGTCGGTACGGAAGGATTAGGACGGGTGCTTACTTGTGTCGGCGACACTTCGCACTGCGGGGCCCCTACCCCTTAGCCGAGGTACGGCGGACTTTCTGATGGGGTCGGATCATCTGGGCCCCTGCGTGTGACAGACTGAAGCCGGCGGTGGACCCTATTTGATTGTTGTGCGTTTTGGGGGCCCCGGTGGTGTCGCCGGGCCTGGTCGTCCTGCCCTGCTCCGCCCTGCCGCCATCTTGTCCCCGAGGGAGCAGCGGTGGTGGCCTTCGCCGGAGCCCTTGCTGTTGGATGTCTGTGCCCGCCGCTGCTGCCGGGCTGACTTTCTGGGGGATGTGCTGCTGAGGCGCCCCCCACTGTGGCTCCCGTTGCTGTCTCGAAGGGGTGCCCGCGGTTGGCGGTGGCCGGACTGGGCCGCCATTTTGTCACCTGTGACGCAGCGACTTTGCTTGTGGGGGGACACTCACGTCGAGCGCTTTCCAGCGGCTGGGCATCCCTGGGGCGGCCGGACCTGTGCCCGACCGCAGTGCTTGCGATGTCTGGAAGAGGCGGCCCGAAGAAGGGGGACCGCACCCTGCCGGACATGCTTGGCAGGGCCCAGCAACTGCGGGACAGGACACAGCCCTCGCCGGGGTCCTCCCGGGCCTCGGCGGATGTGACCGGGGGGGAGCCACCCGTCACGAGGACCTTTATGGAGGAACTGTTTAGCTCCCTCAGGGAGGACTTCCAGACACTGAAGCGGGAGGTGGCCAGCGAGGTCCGGGAAGTGCGCAGGGAAGTGGAAGGCCTTGGCGAGCGAGTTGAAACGGTGGAGACGGAGGCCCAACACCGAGCGGAGGAGATAGTCCATCTTCAACAGGACGTTCTCCGCCTCCGGGAGCAGTGCGTGGAGCTCCAGGCCCACTCCGAGGACCTTGAGAACAGATCCCGGAGGAATAACATTCGAGTGCGTGGTGTGCCGACTGCGGACGAGGGGTCCGATCTGGGGGGCTACCTGCGGGCCCTGTTCCGAGAGATCCTGGGGGAAGCGACAGACTTCCCCATCAGCATTGATAGGGCGCATAGAGTTGGCCGGCAGCGCCAGTCATCGGCACCCGCACCGGACATTCTGGCCTTCCTGCCCGACTTCCCGCTGAAGGAACGCATCATGGCTGAGGCCCGCAGGAAACAGCCCCTGACTTTCCGGGATCGGCCGGTGGCGCTTTACCAGGACCTCTCCGCCATCACGCTGCAGAAACGCAGGTCCTTTAGGATTGCCACTGACTTTTTGCGTGAGCACGAGACGCCGTACTCTTGGGGTCATCCCTTCCGCCTGATCTTCCGGTGGAACGGGGTGCTACACCAGCTACGTTCCTTGCAGGACATTTGTGGTGTCCTGGGGCTTACGGCGGCGGAGGAGGAAGGAGCTACACCGTCGTGGAGGTCCTCGGAGAGACGGAGCCGGCGGAGGTCGACGAGGTGACGTTCAGCGGCCAGCGCAGGGCGTCCTGATTCCCCTACCATCAGGGCGGACATGGCCGATGCTTTGAGGGCGGCGGCCAGGGACTCGGCCGGCTCCACCGGCGTGGCCTTGACGGCCTAACACTCACTCCGGGGGGAGATGCCTTTAGCTTTTTTCAATGCTGGGTGCGGGGCGGGGGGGTCGGGGGGGAGTGGATGGAGGTGAGTGGCTGGACGTCCACTTCGTTCTTTTCTACGGACTTGCCCGTTTTGGGGCTTGACTGGGACAATGGGGTGTTTGAGTTTGCGTTTGGCTAGTTGCCTGGGTTGTGTTTTGGGTGGGTGTATGGGTTGTTCTGGGGTTGGGGAGGTCCCGTCCGATGTTGTCCATGCCCACGCTTGGTCTGTTTTGGCTTGTCCTGCGCGGCTGCCCCGCGCGCCCCACCTGCTGATCCCCTGCCCATTGCACGGCGCTCCCGATCCCCGTAGGGAATGCCGGGCCTAAAGGTAGTGACCCTTAATGTTCAGGGTCTGAATAACCCCGTGAAGCGCAGAGCGATCCTATCTTTGCTGGAGGGGACGCAGGCGGACATTTGCCTTTTGCAGGAGACCCACTTATTGCCCCGGGATTGCCATAGGCTGCGCTCTGCTAAGTTCCCTACCCAGTTATTTTCCTCGGCAGCGAACAAGACGGCGGGGGTGGCCATTCTTCTAGCGAGCTCCTTTAGGGGGGAGGTTTTGTATAAGTGTGCTGAACAGAAGGGGAGGCTTCTTGCGTATCGCATGCGCTTAGGAGGCATAACGTTTACGGTCGGCTCCGTTTATAGCCCAAACGACCACCAAGAGCGTTTCCTAGACTCCGTGTTGGTGGATGTCACTGCTTCTCCCGACCGCCACGTCATTTTGGGGGGAGACCTTAATATCGTCTTCGACTCTGTGATGGACAGATCGGCGCAGCGCTTCCCGCAGACGGGGGAACTGTCCCAGGCTGGGAAGGCCCGGATTGCGGAAATGGACTTACACGACCTTTGGCGCTCCATGCACCCCACGGATAGGGACTACTCTTACTTTTCGCACGCACACCGAACCTACTCACGGCTGGACTACCTTCTGGTGAGTGGACCGATGCGTGCCGCTGCCACGGCGGCGGACATCGGTGTCCTGACCCTGTCTGACCATTCACCAGTCACCGGCGTTTTCCAGTGGCCGGCGGCCTCCCCCTCTCGGGGGGTGTGGCGCCTCCGGGATACCCTCTTACACAAAAAGTCTGTAGTGCAGCGCATTGGGGAGGTCATACAGGACTACCTAACTCACAATAGCAACACCGACACCTCGCAGGCGACACAGTGGGCGGCACTGAAGGCAGTCCTCCGGGGGGAATTTATCTCTATTTCCGCCGCCGAAAATAGGGAGCGGCAACAGAAGAGGGACGAGTTGACCGTTCAGGTCCGGGAGCTTGAGCAGGTCCACCGCCGCACGGGGGCGCCAAGGGTGTGGAGGCAGTTGAAGGCTGCGAAGAAGCTCCTGTCGGCACTGGATCTTGACAGGGCGGAGTATGCCGCCTTGCGCTTGAAACATGCCTTCTACACGGGGGGGACAAATGTGGCAAGCTCCTCGCACACCGGCTCCGGGTCACGCAGCAACGTGGCGTCGTGAAGGAATTGGCGGGCACGGATGGGGTGGTCGTCTCCTGGGGACGCTGAGGTAGCGGAATCTTTCCGCGGCTTCTACGAGGCGCTGTACGCTGAGGAGCCCTCCTCGACACGGGACGCCGCAGGCTATTTGGAGTCGGTGACCCTTCCGGTGCTGGATCCGGCTCAGGCGGACCACCTGGAGCGGGATATCCATGTTGAGGAAGTGATTTCCGCCATCGCGCGGCTGAAGCATGGTAAGGCCCCGGGCCCGGACGGGTACACGTCTTTGTTTTACAAGACTTTTTGCACGGCTGTGGCCCCTGTCCTTACTCGGCTATTTAACTCCTTTTCTGAACCGGGAGCCATCCCACCGGATCTCCTGAGGGCGACGGTCGCGGTAATTCCGAAACCTGGGAAGGACCGGGCCCTCTGCGGCTCGTACCGACCCATCTCGCTCTTAAATGTTGACCTCAAGTTGTATACAGGAATTCTAGCGTCCAGGCTGGGTCTGCACCTCCCCGGATTGGTGGAGGCGGACCAGGCCGGCTTCGTACCTGGCAGACAGACGGTTGACAACACCAAGCGGGTGGCGCATGTTCTGGAGAAGGCCTCGCGGGTCCCGGGGGAGCGGATGTTGCTGTCCGTGGATGCGGAGAAGGCCTTCGACAGGGTTCACTGGCCGTATCTCGAGCTGGTTCTCAAGAAATTGGGAATCGGAGATAGGTTCCGCACCATGGTATTCAACTGTTATAAGCATCCCTCAGCGTCGGTGCGGGTCAACGGGTGTAGCTCTGGTGCATTTGCCATCGAACGCGGCACGAGGCAGGGCTGCCCCCTCTCGCCGCTCTTGTTTGCCCTCTACATGGAGCCGTTTGCTCAGAGGATTCGCGATAACCCGGACGCTGTAGGGGTCCGGATGGGCCAGTATGTCCACACTGTCAGTCTCTTCGCGGACGATGTTCTGCTGACCTTGGACGACCCTAGGAGGTCGCTGCCTGCTTGCCTCCAGGAATTGGACACCTTTGCCTGTGTGGCCGGCTTCAAAATGAATATGAGCAAGTCGGTGGCGTTAGACGTGTCCCTGGCTGCGGACACCAGGAGGGACCTTCAGCGACTCTTCCCCATGCAGTGGTCCTCGTCCACGGTGCCATACCTGGGGATCCTGCTGGCGCCCACGCTACCGGAGATGGTTACGGCCAATTATGCCTCCCTCAGCAGGAAGGTCAAGGAGGAGCTTGGTCGCTGGAGCAAGGGCCTACTGTCCTGGCTGGGGCGAATCGCGGCGGTCAAGATGACGGTGTTGCCCCAGATACTGTATCTTTTCCGGGCCCTCCCTCTCCAGCCCCCGGTGGGCTGGATACGACAAATGCAGGCTGACATCTCCCGCTTTGTCTGGCAGGGCCGCAAGCCACGAATGAAGAGGGTCCTCTCCACGCTTGCTCCGGAGGCGGGGGGTCTTGGTATTCCGGACCTCCGTAAGTACTTTCAGGCGGCACAGCTGCGATATCTGGTGGAGTGGAGCAGGTGGGAGTCCGACAAACACTGGCTCTTTCAAGACCAGGTGGTGGCGGGCCGCACCCTACAAGAGGTTCCATTCCTGCGCCGCGCGCACCGCCCACCTAACCTTTACACTTCTTTTGTTACGCGGGTCCCCCTGCGGGTGTGGGACGCGGTCTGTGAAGTTCGGGGCCTCACCACCTTTCCTTCGCCGTTCACACCCATAGTGGGCAACCCGGACTTCTCCCCAGGGACGGAGCCGGGAGTTTTCTCCCATTGGGCGCAGGCGGGCTGCAGGGCGCTCTTCCAGATCTATGGCCCGGAGGGAGTGATCCCGTTTCAGCAACTTCGCCAGGAGTTCGGCCTGACGGAGCTGGACAGATTGCGCTACATGCAGGTTCGGCATTGGGCCCTCCAGCCCCAGGTGCGTGACACAGCGGCTCGTCAAATTACACCGTATGAGAGGTGGCTGGTCACCCGGTCCTCCGACGCTAAGCTAATTACCGATCTGTACAAGCACTTACAACCCCTGCCGTCTCACTATTACAACCCGGGGAGGGAGCGCTGGCACAGGGAACTGGGTAGAACACTCAGCCACAAGGAATGGGACAAAATTGCGTATCGGGCGCGGCACTCTGCATATCACACGGGCCTTACGGAGACCTTTACTAAGGTGTCCACTTATTGGTACTACACCCCGGAGAGACTGTATGAAATGCATAAACACACTGACAAGGGGTGTTGGGGGGGCTGCGGGCAGGAGGGCAACCTCTCACACATTCTTTGGGATTGCCCCGTGTTGACCGCTTACTGGAAGGAAGTTTTGGACGAGGTGGATAAGCACTTTGGGATAGAGCTGCCGCGCTTCCCGGCGTATGTCCTGCTGGGCCTCCCCAATGACCTAATGTACCCACTGAAGTCCCGCAGAGGTCGGCAGATCGCGATTGCGCTGGGGTCTGCGGTCCAGAACATCCTTATCCACTGGCGCACCACCACTGTCCCCTCCATCACGGGTTGGTTGCATAGGCTTTGGCATGTGCTGGGAATGGAGAAGCTGTCGCTCACGGTGGCGGGGGAGATAGACCAATTTGAAGAGCTGTGGCAACCCTTTCTAGCGCTGCTGTCCACCGAATTCCGGGAGCTCACCTGCCCGAGGTATCTTAGGCTTCTCAGGTTGACGCCGCCGGTGACCCCGGCGGACTAGTTCACATGTGAGACGGGGGCCTCCCGGGGGGGGGGGGGTGCGGGGCTTCTTGGTGAGGATTAATCTGGCGCGGGACCATAGGACGGGGGGGGTGGGGTGTTGGTTTTTTCGTTACTGGGGGGATGGGGGGGGGGATTGTGCTTTGTTGAGTTGCTGCTGGCTTTCATTGCTTAGAGTTGGGGTGTCGGATATGCACGCAGGGATTCCACAGCTTGCATTTCTAGCCCTTCATTTACTGTGTTTTTCCCCTGGCCCACCGAGCTATTCATTGCCGACCCTCTTGAGTTGCCCCCTTTTTCTTTGATTGTATTCTATGTATCCTGACCTCCTATCCCCCTCCCCCATGGTTTGTTTTGTTTCAATAAAAACGTTTTAAACATAAAAATGACAAAGAATCTAGCGCTCCAGATTTCAAAGGTTGGGACCTCTTTTTGAAGCCATAAGGAGGCTATACATAGACGGGCTACCGCCACTGCTATAAAGATTAGGTATCTGAATTAAAAAGCTGATTGTCCTTCCATTAGATATTCCCCTATGCCCATTAACATAATGGATGGAGTGATATTGATTTTAACTCCCGTAATTTCCAAGAGAAACTTCTCGATTTGGTCCAGAAGTTGAGTCAACTTCCCACACGTATAAAAAATATGTATAATGTTAGTCACATCTGCCCCACATCTAAAACATATCCCATCATTAAGCCCCCGCCATTTCATCATCTTCGCAGGGGTATGATATAAATCAAATATGGTTTTAAAATGTTGTGTTCTTAAATTGGCTGATATTAAAATTTTCCCTGCCATATCGATTGATTGTTCTGTGTGTATTTCTTGCTCTCCCAATCATTTTCTCCATCTTATCTTTTGGGTTTCCAAGTCTTCTCTCTGCGTATCTAATAAGCAACTGTAAATCCCACCAATCCATTGTTTCGGTCTGATAGCCTCGACAAATAAATATGGCTCTATTGTCCTTTGTTTTTCCATCAGGAAGTCCCTCATCTGGAGGAATTAAAAAAATTCAGTTTGACGGAGTTTATATTCATCGGCTAATATCTGAAAGGAGAGCAGAACTCCATCCTTATATAGTTTACCTATATATGTGACTCCCTTGTCTTTCCATGTCTGAGCAACTCTATCAGTGAAAACAGCAGGTAGTAAAATGGGTGTATTTATTGGAATATTGAAGCACACCCCCTCAATTTGTAGCTTTTTCCGCACTGCCCTCCACACCTTATAGGCAGCTATTGCTACCTTAAATCGTGCCCTCTTGAAATGGTTATAGTCCAGCTTTCTAAACAGACAATTCCTTACTGCTGCCCCCAATAGCATCTGCTATATGGAGGGGTATTCTGCGGGGTTAGTAAGGTTTTCACTAGCAAGCATTAACCTGATGTTTTGCAAAATACATGCGTAGTAATAAAATGTGAAATCGGGTACAGCCCACCCCCTTTCTCCTGAGGTAATGACATAAAGTGAATTGCTCTTCGTAATTTCCCTTGGGGCACTAAAAATCTCATACAGCATGATTGTAGTTGCTGTAACTGTTCCCCAGATATTTCTAGTGGCACGGACCTAAAGAAATATAAAACTTTAGGTAAGATTACCATTTTTAAGATATTACATCTCCCCACCATTGTGAGGTGCAAGCATTCCATTTTATCTAATTGCTTCTTAACACTCGTAAGGATAGAGTTCCAATTGATTTTAATCAATTCATCCAGGCAGACCCTGATTTTAATCCCCAGATAGCTAACTTCATCAGTCACTCTGGGGTCTTGGACACATGGCTTGTTAGTACATAGTATTTGTGTTTTGGATTCGTTATGCTTACACCCAGAGACAGCTTCAAATTTGTGTGCCATTAGCTCTATCTCTGAAATTGCTGTAGCCGGGTCCGTTGTTAACACTACCACGTCATCTGCATATGCTAATACTCGAAGCTGTTCCAAACCACATTCAACAGATTTGATTCTCGGGTTACCTTCTGACATGGTCAAAAATGGGTTTATATATAATGCAAATAACAATGGAGAGCACGGGCAGCCCTGCCTCGTGCCTCTGGTTATATATACTGGTGCTGATTCTAACCCGCTGATGCAGATTCGAGCTTTATGGGTCTTATAAACAACTTGAATTGCTTGAATAAAGCCAGGGTCAAACCCCATAGATCGTAATGTCCCCCAGAGAAAGCTCCATGACACACGGTCGAATGCCTTCTCGGTGTCTAATAAAACTAAACCTAAGGTAGTGCCCTGTACATTAGCTTTGTCCAGCAATGCTACTATCCTGTTGATATGATTTACAGGACCCCTGGTGGGTATAAACCCATGTTGTCTCAATGATACAGGTGGAGTAATAACATTCGCTAGGTGAGTGGCTAGAATTTTTGTACATATCTTCCCGTCGACATTTACTTAAGAGATTGGTCGAAAGGATCCCTGGAGCGCTGGTGATTTATCCTTCTTTATAAAAACAATAATATTTGCTTCCTCCCATGATGGGGGAACTACCCCATCTGTAAGTAGAGGATATTTACCAAATGCTACCATTACCTACAACAGAATTGTACGAGAGAAATATATCACAAAAAAGCTTAAAACTTTCCACGTGATGGTGATGTGAATAGATAAAGATTTAATTTAATTGTGGGTTTATATAGCGCTAGAATCGACTCCCGGAGGAGTATCTCTGCGCTTCGACCGCTGGGGAACCCGTCCTGGCTCACCCTGAGAGATGGTCCCTAATGGGTATCTCCAAGGTGCGACCAAGCATCCCCGGCAGTCTGGGGGGGCCGTTGTGAAGATGAGGCAAGCTAATGCCCAGAGTTGCCGAGTGTGGTCCCTGACTAGAGTAGGCACCGAAGCGAGAATTATCGAGTCCGCTGACCCTGGTCCACGACCCTGCCGCATCGGGAATTGAACCCTGGTCCCGGGCCGTCCTCTGCTTACGGGTCTGCCGCCTCTAACCAGTGAGCCACACTTCTCCAGATAAATGATGAAAGCCATGATTTATCCAAAATATTTTTCTTTCGGGTTCTTAAGATATACAAGTGGTATATTTTTCTACTCCCATAACAGGGAACAAAGGACAGTGTTTGTGACTATCAGGCATATGTACATTTATTCTACCACCCATTGAGGTGTAACAGGGATCGTTTTTTTGGTTCTGAGGAAGAAAGCCAAGGGGATGTCTTCTGAAACATGTCGACCTTGTAGGAGGTGACTCATTAAAGTACACCATCTACACCTCCCCACTTTTACTATTCTCAGCCAGGCAGGGAAGACAATAAAGTATTTTCACTCCAATAGCCAGAGAATTTTTAACCGTCCCACATTTTCTTTTCACAATCCCACACACTACACATACTCACCAATCACTGATAAAGTGCTCCTGCGTCTACGTAAGTCGTAGCACATCCCATCCCGTAGAGGGGCGGGAAGACCCAAATGTTGAAGCATGACACTGAATCAGGTTTCAGTGTGTGAGGGGTATTTTATAATTTTTTTAAACATTGCCCTTCCCACAAATTGAGAGAAGGAGCTATGATCCTTTTGCACCATTTTTCACATATGACTAAACACTTCAAATAAAAAATAAAAATAGCAGCACACACATGTGTGCATGTATATTTACCTAGTGCTGTATACCCTAGCTTGCTGAGAACCCTCCGTTTGTCCCATGAAATGTGAATCTCTTGGAGACATACCAAGTTCGGCTGCATCACCCGCAGCTCTCCAGCATCCCTTTGGCGTTTCATATTATTGTTTAACCCACAAACATTGAATGAACATACCCGTAAGTTACCCTGGATCCTTTTATCCCCCTTCAAAAACTGCTGTGCCTCTCCATTTTATGACCTTATCTCCTGATATCCAAATCCATATTCCCATCCTCATCCTCGATGTGCTGTGGATTGCATTTTCTATTTTACCCCCTCCCGTTCCTGACCAACTCCATCCCCCTCCTCTACCAGTAGTGTAGCCAGTGAACTGACTCCACCCCACCCCTCCTGTGATGAGGCTTTAGGACCGATGGTCCCAGTGATGGATAGCTAAATTCTCCCAAGACCCCCCCCTACATATCTGAAACATTAATAAAGTACACAGTAGCCCGACTTAGTATTAATTTCATACAGTCAGCCTGAGCATTTAAATTAGTATCTTTATACAGCTGACATGAGCCACAAGTCTTTTAGATCTCCTGACTATTCATGAATGCCGTAGATAAGTGCATCCCTGCGTCAAACAAAAGATATAAGAAGAAAAAGAAGAAGTAAGAAAAAAACATGGGAAGGGTCATCACATGATAATGTCCCACAGTGCCTCACCGTGTATCACATCCAGGAAAACAACCTTATGTGCCCCTTTCACGCCCCTAATAAACCTAGACAATAGTTTTCACGTGTTCCTTGGCTTTAATTTCCGACGTGAAGAACTGTGTCTGTTCTTTGTACATAAGTTTCAGTGCAGCTGGGTTCACTAAAAATGCTTGTGCCCCTTTACTCTGAAACGGATTAATAAGCTGCCTAAGTTGCCAACGTTTCTCTACTGTCTGGTGGCAGAAATCCGGTCTTACAAAAAATTCTGAACCTTTCCCCTTTCTCTTTCTATCAGACCGCGCTAGCTCATACACAGCTTGCCGGGCAAAGAAGTTATTGACCGATATCAACATCGCTCTGGGTCTAATCGTATCTTGCCCAGGTCTTGCTCGCTGTGTCAATGGGAATCTATGGGCTCTCTGTATTTCTTGATTCCAATCCCATTGTGATAGTTCCGGGAAGGTTTCTGAGAACATATCTACAACAAATTTTCTTATATCTTGGCCTTCCACCCCGTCTACTACACCCAAGATTCTTAATTGTTACGCCAATGGCGATTTTGAAGGTCTGAAAGTTTCCATAATGTATCATCCTTTGACGCCTGTGCTGATTCCATCATAATTTTTTTGAGCTGCTAATTTGTCTTCAATTTTAGAAATCGAAGTCTCTGCTTCCGTGACTCTTTCCGCAAACTCGGAGCAGACTTTTGCAATCTGCCTTATTGAATTTTTAAGTTTACGACATGCCCCTTGAGTTCTTTGACTCTCCATACGAGTTTCTTCCCTATGGGCCATGATAGTCTCGTAACTGTGGTGCCTTTGTTTCCTCCTGACCCGGTTGAAAAGGAAAAATCCCATACCAGAGCATCTTCCCCTCTATCGCCTCCATTCAGGTTGTTATAATCTATATGGCCTTTGTTTTTTCGGACTGTTCGAGGGTAGTTCTAATATTGCTTGATTCACTGCTTGTTGATGCTCTCTTAGATCCCATCTTGAGCTCTAAGCCATCCTCATTTCCTGAAGAGTCCGACGGGTCTGAGAGGGAAACGAAGAAGTCACCAGAATCAACTTCTTTAACTGGGGCTTGCTGGGTATTATCGCTGTCCCCCCATCCAATTCTTCATTTACTCCATCCGTAGTCTGTATGCTGTCTTTGCAGGTCACATTCCTTTTCCGAATATTGAGTAAACCCGTTCCTTTTGCACACATTAGGGAGGTTTCACTAGCAGGTGACCCTCCAGGGCCTTCATTGGACAAAGTATTTGAACTGAATGGAGTAGCAATTGTTAGATTACTTAGCAGAGCTCTGCATTGCTGATCGCTAGGGTCATCTTCACAGTCCTCCTCTAGCAAAACATTTGGCATAGCGCTCCTCCCCTTGCATGCTTCCCCTGTTAACCCCTCAGTAATATCAGAGTTAAGCTGTTTTTTCCCTTTACTCTGTAAGAACAGAGTAGGTATACTGCGCTTTTCTCGTCCTTTCTCCATCATCTTTGTACTGCCATTCTTCATGCCATTCTTTAAGCTTCCTTGCGGCTGGCCGGCTTTTGCCATAGATGCTGCTTCAGTGGGTGTACGTGCTCTACCTTGAGCCGCCTTTGGGGGCATTGTGACCAAGCCTCTGAGTTCACTGGGCTTGCTTGCTCCACCCTCACCGCCAACGCTTCCTCATACTGCAAGCCGTAGCAGGGAGAGACGCCAGCTGAAACCCTAGGATCGTTGCGCTCTGATCCAAGAGTTCGCCGTCAGAAGGAACATAGCCCCGATGACCTCCGGTATGTCCTGTGTTTTTTTCCCAGGGATATCAAGCAACAGATTTACGGCATTAGCTGAGGGGGGAGAGTGCTTCGGAGCGCTCAGCTCATCGGCCGACTTGCGGACGCCATCTTGCCCCGAGAAATCTCACACAGTTTTACTGCATGGAGGGAGAAGTATAGAGCTACTGATCCTTCTTGATGTAGTTTTCCCCTTGACCCATTTTTTCATAGTGCTTAATATATATCCACAATCTCTACCAACAAATTACTTTTTGTTGGCAAGAGATATGGCTACAGCATTCTCCTGAATGTCTTTTGACAACCAGAAAAGGTGTGCTAGGCTTCATTTTTGGTTTCATGAAAATCATTCATGAACTAACCACATTTGTCAGTGGTGTATTAGGCTCAGGATTACTTTTTAGGGTGAGTGGCCAGGACACTGGCCTGGATTTTTGCATCAGTTTTTAAAAAGGAGTTCAGATGATAGCTGCTGCGGAACCGAGAGTCCCTGTCAGGCTTTGGGAGGACTGCTATCGTAGCCTTTTTGGAGAGAGATGAAAGAGTGACCAACTGTTCTGCCTCCTGGAAGACATCATATAGTTGTTCCACTGCCTCCTCTTTGGTCCATCTGTAAAACTCACCCAGAAAACCATATTCTCCATGGGCTTTATTGTACGGTAAAGTGGTTGATTAGTAGTGTGATGTAGGAACCTACCATTAGTAAAAAGACCGCAAACACAATAAAAAGTCAAGGTTTCAATAAATTATTCCCTTGCTCAAACCTTAACTTAAGAGACATGTGTATAAAGCTTTTGAAAAAACCAATACTTGGAATAAGTAGGACACAACACGCAATAAACAGCTAACACTAAAATGACCAAAATCCAATGTAGGGACCCGGAGATAAGAATTCGAAGAGAATAAACACATTCTAATTATTAAAAAATAAAATTTCTAACTTGGGACATCTGGTCTTGCTTGAAAGGGGCAAAGTCAAAGTTTGAGGCTTACTACGATGAGGTGCGGGTCCGATACACTATTCGGTAGGCTTCAGTCAAAAATTGACCTTCAAATTTAGAATCTTTTTCAGAGCATTTCCTCTCAATGTTGAGCTAGGCACTTCACCAGGCTACATTTGAGTCAACGCCATTGGCTTGGTCCAACTCTAGACCCCAGTCAACTCGTGGAAGTCTTGAGCTCCGGAGCTTACTGTAGGACAAACTTGAAATACAGACCAGGTTGTGATTCCAAGTTTGTGCCTCGACTCTTGATGTTGTTCACTTTCAAGAGCTTATTACCAATGTTGCTCCAAAATTCTCAAAACTTCTGGAACTTCTTCCTGAAGTTCCTCTTGTGGGTTTAAAATTTCCAAAACACCAATCCAAGGGTATAGAAGCTCTGAGATGGTCCTTGGGATGTTCCCCGCAATGCATCTGGCCAAATCCTTAAAAGTCTACAGGAAGCACTTCAGATGAACCCTTCTTGGTTGAGATAATGCAGGTGGAACTCTTTAAACCTATTGCTTTCAGGGAGTCATCTGCTTATTCTTTGTGAAGCCAGGTTAAGTCCTTAAGCTGTGGTTCCAAATTGTGCAGTGGGTGCCTTCCTTCAGAGTGCAATCCTTGGAGTGCAGTTCAGGGTTCCAGTAGGGCCGTCTCTGTTGTTTCATACAGGGATCTAAGTTTCTGGGCAACACTTCCTTATTTATTTCTAAGTCCCGGGTGACAAGCAAGGTGCCACCCCTGACCAATGGGGTGCAAGGTGCCACCCTCGGGTATGACCACTTCCTCCAAAGTGTCCTATATTCCTGACCCAGAAAGCATTATTCTTCTAAAACCCAAAATGGAGAAACGTCCTCCTGGAGGTTAAGATCTGGCTAAGCCACCCCACTAGGATGGCTAAATTTCCCTAACATTGCTTGCCTAATTACAGAGGCTCCTGTCTGGCAGGCGGTGCAGGATGTGAGGAGAGTCTGTGCTGCCCTAAACTGTCATTCCCTCTTAGAAGACCAGCTTGGCTACTCCACCCCCGTTCTGCCTTTTGTTCTGCAGCTGCAGTTCTCCTCCCACGGTATGTATTTCTCTCTAGTCAGGCCACTTTACACATCATGAAGGCAGCCTGGCTCAGCTTCACTTAGTCTGGCCAAGAAGGAGAGAGCAGTTGTAAGGCTAGTTTTTGACTCACAGAAAAACCTGTTTATAACTTATTTTCTGTGATTGTTATAATAAATCTAATGGTGACAGGGCATTGGATTTATTGGTATTTAGCATTTTAATGCTATGGAATTTATTTTACCTCCTTTCTTTCATTAGTTATAATATTATTATAGATTAGATGTAGATGGATCCCTTTTGCTACAATGGGGACAAACCAAATTGGTGTTTATTCCCCTAACTAGGACATATAAAACATCTTTTATAATGCCCCTGATTATAGTTACAAGGCACCCAACCCCTGGGTCACATATGGGAGAACTATATGTATAAAAAAAAGGTAATTTAAGACTTTGGAAGTACATTTAATTCCAAGGTTGAATTTGCATATTACTTTTTTTCAAAGCAGCCTGCAAGACAGAGCTGGCTTTTAATATGACAGCAGGCACCACAGACGTCCACACTTAAGTGCATGAAATCTGTTGTGCCTCTAAACTGACATGCCCTACCATACTAAGGACTTACAGGTAAATTGTCATTACCAAACAGTAATCATACCTGACACAGAACACAGGCTCTGGTTAGCAGGGCCCAGTGCACAATCAGAGTCAGAAAACCAGCATCTTGTTGTCAAAAAAGGGGGCAATAACGGGGGGACACTGCAAAAGCCCTGCTTTATCACAGACAGCCTTCTAGAATGTTGCAATCTAGGACTATCTGAGTGACTGGCTGTGATGTTAAATAAAAGTCAAGTCGTGATTGGGGTCCCATATACTGCCGAAAGGAAGGATTATTCTTTGACAGATGGGTAGAGAAAGCACCATATATCTAATAAGCCCTGATCATTGAGTATGTTGTGCAGCAGTGCCTGCCCTGTCATTATTATTGTGCATATAAAGTGGGCCAATGCAGTCCAAGACCAAATTCCTGTCTCCCCTGATGGTCATATGGGATGTCCCAATTCCACGATGATTCCATTTCATGCAGAGGATCAAGGCAGTCTTGTTCCTATTACAGACATATATGGAACCCACACCTAATACTATGATGACAATCTGTATCTTTGCAAATACATATCTACCCCTTCATCTATCCAAGCTTTTATGAACTTGCACGGTAGAGATTTATGTGCAAGTATCACCACCCCACATGTTTTGTTTCATGTGACAACAGGGTGGTCTTAGTGGGATTGAGGCTGGGGCATCTTGCAGTTGTATATCTTTTTTACTACCCAGTTCCTCCTAAGTTTTTCTGTTTCTTTGTTTTACAGTTTGTCTCTTGTATGATGTCTATGTCCTACTATTGTAAAAAAAAAATGTCTGAAAATCTTTTTGCTGTTTGATTAAGTTTAGCAGGCCATTCATGTTTAGGGTGGTAATAGTGAGAGGTCTAACTGTCATATTGAGAACAAAGGGTAAAGAGTTGCTGAGTTGAGGAACAAACACCTATAGATCATACTATAGTCTTCACTGTGTTATGAGGTAAAGGAGTTGAAGGCAGATTGATGAGTGTTAGTCAGGATGGATTTGCAGAAGGAGGATGCTGTTGAGTAAGAGAGGTAAATATGCTATAATTGTGAAGATGTTTTAGCATTCTGTGTTGTTTGGAGTTGTGTAAGAGAAGGGTGTGACATTTCTAGTGTAATGTTTGAGATGCAGTCCTGACTCATGATGGACAAAAAGTTGACCAACTTTGTTAGTTGTGGGGAGATAGCGGGTTAGGGAAAGTGTTCTTTGTTTGAGGCATCAATACTATCTATTAACCCCTTCAGCGCGGCGCGGATTACCGTGCTGTGCTGAAGGGTTTGAGCGCGGGCGGGGCCATGACGGAACGGTTCTGTCATCCGCACAGCGCAACCGATGCTCATGACGGAACCGTTCCGTCATGAGCATCGAAGGGGTTAATACTTTTCTTCCACTAGGTCAAATCTACCCTTCTAGTCTGTAGTGACAGTGTGAAGTAAATTAAATACACAAATTAGGTCCCTCCTGGTATAGGCTGAGAAATAAGTAGTATTTATTTTGAAGTTTAATAGCCTCTGTCATGGTAAAATTGGGCTCTTGGAGCACAACTATGTAGATTCCCAGACTAGCAAAGCATGCATTTTGTACCACATACTGACTGCGTGTATCCCCTGATGTTTCACGTTAACTGGGAGAAAACGCATGAGTAAATTGTCCTTGCAGTCTTGATATGTTTCTTGGGTTATTGCTCTTTTCCAATCCCTTTCCAAAGAAAAAAATACTAGTGAATGTAAAACAAGACAACTGACAGAGTAATACAAAGGATTGGTAGAAGCAAGATATAGTCAATCCAGAAGAAGCAGAACAACTGGTGGCATGAGGAGGGGTTAATTTGGTACAGTGAGCAATGTTCAGAGGTCTTTCTGAGGGCACACCCATCTGCTAACAATAATTAGTCTGCCAGCCCTCATGTAGAGAGTTAAGTGTTAGTAGTAGGAGAATTTGTTGTGCTCCCATAGTCTCCCATGGTTCAGTTTGAGTAAATTAGGGGATGAGTTAGGACAGCATAAGTACATCCCAGTCTAGGTTAAAGAGGTTCCCGGGGTGCTGATCAGATAATGTCCAAGAGAGGTCAAGAGTCCACCAGTGACATCTAAGGCAAGAATCATTTTCATTCAATAAGGTTAACTGCAGACAGGCGGGTCACCACCAGGGCAGGGCCCAAGTCCTGAAAAGAAGACAAAGGAGAGGTGCTATCTTCTTGTGAAGAATATGTTGAGGTGGAGATGGATACTTTGGATGATTGGTGAAAGAAGGCTGCAGTTACCAATGCAGATCATTCACTGTGTTGGGCATGTTAATGGGAGGAGGAGGCTGCCACTGTGGGAGGAGGATTCCCACATTTGTTCTAGGTCACCTGCATCTCTTTTTTGGATCTTTCAGTCACCCATCCATACAGCATGTCAGCCTGAGGGGAGGGATCCAGTCTTTCCGTAATGGCATTCTAGGGCTCTTCAGGTTGAATGCTGACAAGATCTTTAGTTGGCCGGTAATAAGGAAGAATATTCCCAAACTTTCCCTTTAATGCCCATGAAGGAAGTCTGTCAGTGCTTAATGTCCAGTGTATAGTCTAAGAAGGAAAAACTCTGTTGGTAATCTTCTTGAAGGCACCTTGCTTATTGTGCTGAATGCAATTTCCCATGCCAGTCTTTGAAATATGGGTCCTTGGTGAATAGTTTTTATGACAGGGCACCAGGAGGGGTTCATCAGGTTGGGACCGGATTAACTTTTCTATAGAAATTAAAGGAGAGGTTTGATGGGGTAGTACAAAGCCCTGGTTTCTAGAAATACTGTGGAATCCTACCCTTTGGAGCCCTTGGACATGCAAACCTCTCAGATGTTGCGATGTTTGAAGCATCCCCCTGCATCTCCTTCCCTCAAAGAACCGCTCCTTGTCCATTAAGTTAATGGAGGTCAGATGTCTGTTGATGAAGCTCTTGTATTGCCTTCTTCAATTGGGTAAGCTCTACCAGCCAATCATTTGTGATCATCCCTTAAAAGCCAAAATCAATTGCAATGGCATCAATCTTTACCTTCAGAGAAGCCTTGATTATGTCAAGGTCTTCAAGGGTGCAAAATAAACAATTGATGGACAAAATGCTGGACAATGCAAACATTCACCCCCAGTCACAAGGATCTGTGTTAAATCCATCATTCTTTTGCTCACCACACCACCCCAGTTTGGACCCAGCCATATGCAAATCAGTCTTGACCCTGTTCCTTGAGGGAACAGTCCAGTCCGAACTGCCAAGCCAGGTCCTCCCTGGATGGAAACAAGCATCCTGGGACCAGTTTTAGGGCATCACCCTTCATCAGATAGACTAGCTTGAATCCAGTGGTGTAGTGAGCATGGGACCCACATCTGGGCATACCCTTACCACTTAGAGCAACATATACAAAAGAGACAATTGATGGACGGAATGCTGGACAATGCAAGCATTCAACCCCAGTCACAAGGATCTGGGTTAAATCCATCATTCTTTAGCTCACCACACCACCCCAGTTTGGACCCAGCCATATGCAAATCAGTCTTGACCCTGTTCCTCGAGGGAACAGTCCAGCACAAACTGCCACGCCAGGTCCTCCCTTGACCGGAAACAAGCATCCTGGGACCGGTTTCAGGGCAGCACTCATCGTCATCCAGACTAGCTTGAATCCAGTGGTGTAGTGAGCATGGGACCCACGTCTGGGCATACCCTTCCCACTTAGGGGGACATATGCAAAAGAAACAATTGATGGATGGAATACTGACAATGCAAACATTCCCCCACAGTCACAAGGATCTGGGTTAAATACATCATTTTTTTGCTCACCACACCACTCCAGTTTATTAGCAAAAAAACAATTGATTTAGGCCCAGATCTCTGTACTGGGGTGAATGTATGACATTGTTCTACATTCTGTCAATCAACTGATCTTTTTGCATAGTTCTTTAAGGATAGCATCTAGTTTGTCTGGTCTAGTTGCAGGAGAGTCAGTTGTTGAGGACCTGTGGCTGTCTTCTGATGGCTGGTTTCAGGTTTGGTCAGCTTTGTTCTTCCCATGATGCACAGGCCATTTTTAGAGCTGGTAGTGAAGAGGTTTGGCGAATTGTTTATGGCATTACCAGCAGGAGAAGAGACACAGAAGTGCAAGGAAGAGCAGCAGTCAGTCAATGCCAGATCCGCCTGCAACTATTAGGACCTGATGGGCAATGAAAGTGAGGAAATACAGCACAAGCAGTCTGACTTAGAAATCCTATCACTGGCTAGGTCTAGCAAACGGAAGGCCATACCTGTGACCAGGTGGTGTGTTCTGTTGGGACACTTGTACTCTGTAGCTCACAGATAGTGAATTCAAGATGTTGGCCTCTTTGTGTCCATGAAAGGACCCCTTCACACCTACGACATGCCTCTGACACCACAAATCCATGCAAAACACCACGAGCCAATATCTTCACATTGCTGCATTGATTAGTCATGGAGGACTGCCTACACAAAGCTCCAGGTTGCTCGCCAGTGACACCCGGCCTGCTCTTTGCATCATGCCAACAGCCTCCTTTGACTTTCTCCTTGCTCCTCGTGGCCCTCTTTAATTCTATTTGCAGGACTAATCTAGAGCTGTATCTAACCTGAGCTCAATCATGGTTGGCCTGAACTCTTGACTTTGGACCAGTGGTGCATTGACGACTTTTTTCACTGAACGCTTTGAAAATTCATAACTCTGGTTCTACTGATTGGATTTTTGACATGCTGATGTCAAATAATTTATTAAAATTGACTCTGCTTTTCTAATTTGTCTTATGTTGTTTTTTCACAAAGTTGAACACAGATTAATTTAGTGACTTTTTGTGGTTTCCCTTGCAAGGGATTGTGGCTGTTGCATGACCAGGGCTTACTTACGCCCCAGGTAACCAGCAATCAAACGTTTCACATAATGTGTGTTGATAAGTGGAGAAAAAAAGAAACACAGAGAAAAGTGAATGGACATGGCACTTGGACCCGGTAACTTTCGTCAATGAATGTTAAATGAGGATGATTCATCTGAAGGATGTGATAGGTTTATGATAATTTATGCTTGGGTGATCATTTTATTCAGGATTACCAATGGGAATGTTGTTTTATTTATTACCATTCTGGACATTTGCACACAGTTACCTTGTGGGGGGTTTCCCAAATCTTCTTACTTTATCCATACTTGACTAAGACTAAACTTCTTTTTATTTTTGTATTCAACAGATCTGCCTATTTTTGGAAGAGATACTGTAGTATCTTCATGTAAGGTTATTACTGTTCTCATGTATCTTGTAACTAGCTGCTCAGCCAGTGTGAGAGTTCCATGTGGAATGTTGACGTGACTGGAATGTTGGAGGTTGGTGTGGTGTGAGACAGTTAGGAGGATGGGCTGAGCAGCTAGCAGGCTGCTCCTGGTGGGGCTATTCTATGGACTTTACTATCTTAATAAATACGCTTAAGATATATCCTGGCTACGTCTGCTGTGTCACATCAACTTGTGGAACCAGGTCACTTCATTTGGCGACGATTTGGAGACTAAAATAACCTATGCGTGTAACCTGAATAGACTGGTGTGTAACTAAACTAGTGACTTGAAGAAACTTGACTTAAAGAAAAGAAACTCCTCATTTGGCGGAACTACCTGGCACCGTGAGCCCCACCAGTGACCACAACACCGGTCGCCCAAACCTCTGTGTGCCAGTTGGAGTGAGGAGTGGAGCTGCAAGCTGTTCCCTATTGCAGCACAGAGGTTTGCCTCAGTTCAGTTTCTACTTTGAGGTGTTGTGTCCCAGAGCCTCCTTGTGGATGTCTTCACGACCAAGTATGGTGTCTTTTGAAGGCTGCTGGCTGCTGGCCCCTGTGACAGTCGTGTAGGAGAATTACCTGCAGTCTCTTTGTGTTGGACTGTGGAGGGCCACTTGATGATCGTGAAGTGAGTGTTTGGGGAGCTGTCACCGGAAGAGGTGTTTCTGGTGAGGAGTGCTACTAACCCCAGATCGCTGTGTGGTACTGTTTATCCTGTACATCGGACAGCCCCAACAACAGTGCTGTACCATGTGGTTGTGTGTACACCCACAAGTCCTGCACCTGCAAGGAGAGTCTACTTATTGGAAATGATTTTGTACTTGAACGTCAAGACTTACAAGGACAGTTGTCCTACACCTTATCTGTCCACTGCCAGTTGTGGGCGCTACTGTGGCGGTGCCTTTCGATTCTCTTCATGTGCTGTATGTTTTTAAAACTCGTGATCTTCCATAACAATGAGGACTCTCTTCAACATGCAGATAACCATGGATGTTTTCTACTTTGAATTTCCCCAGGAGGTGCACAGAAAAAGTTGCTTCAATTCATAGAGTTAGAGATATGCCGTGAACTTTTTGGGTAATGTAGTAGACAGAGTGTGGGAGCCGCTTTTGCAGTGATATTGTTCCTGGCTTTTCACTTTATTTTTAGTTTGTTTGGACGAGTCGGGTGAGTCTAATTATAGTTATTGTTGGGCCCCATGCATCCCCCACAATGGCAGTTTAACCGCTTCTGCCACACTTTCAAATAGTAGCTCGAGCTTACACAGAGCCTACTCAAGCTCATACACGCTCTTACCGTCAATCCTGCTGCCTCCTGCCTTCATGTCTTTGTGACGGTTATCCTCAGCGTCACTGCAGCTGCTCGGGAATCTTTGGAGCACCTTTCTGCCATGAGCCACCCTTCTTTACGTCAATCTACGTGCCACCATTTTAGCAAGTTTTGCTAACCACGTCTGCTTCCTATGCTGGCGGTTTAAATAAAGTTAATTGAAGCATTTGGCTGACTAGAACGTTGTCGTGGGAGCAGCAATTACAGGCTCTCTTTGTTGCTTTGCCTGCTCGTGGATGTTAATAGGATTGAGCTCTATCCGGTGAGAGGATCTATTTGTCTTCTTCTTCTTGTTCCACATCAGAATTTCAGGAAACTGTAACATGTAAAAATGGGCAAAACATACTTGGAAGGCTTATCGGAGCAGTTCTTTTCACGAGTGCAGTGTTGGATTGTTCATGTCTTTTCTTGTATTCACTGCCCAGTGTTACACTGCCACCTAGTGCCAAGTTCGATTTTGATTGAAATGGTTGCTTGCTTTAATGTTTTTACCTGGAAAATAACTTAAGAGCCAACTTGTTTTGTTAGCATTAGCTTCCAGATGTATTGTAATTTATTGCGATCTATTGTGATTTCCACACTATTGGTTACAGTTGGGGAGCACTATGTGAGAGTGCATCCAGTGTCTCACTACTCGGGTGAGAGATCGCCCACCGGCGGGTCACAGTTTATTATTGCACTACTGGTGAGAATGTTTTTGCATACTCATGTTGGTGTTCTGATCTAGTACCACATTCTTTTTGTGTTGGTCGTATGGTGTGTATCAGTCACTCTATGCTGCACGTTGTCTACTATTCTGTGTGTTGGTCATGCTGTGACTCAATTGTCGGTGTATAGGGGGTGTTAGTCCCACCTATTAAATTAGTAATGGGTGTTAGTCCCATATACTTAGTGTTTAGGGGGTGTTAGTCCCACCTATTAAATTGTTAATGGGTGTTAGTCCCATATATTTAGTGTTTAGGCGGTGTTAATCCCACCTAGGTCATTCTTAATGGGTGTTACTCCCATATTCTTAGTGTTTAGGGGGTGTTAGTCCCACCTAGGTCATTGTAATGGGTGTCAGTCCCTTTTACTCTGTTTTAGGGGGTGAGAGTCCTACCTATGTTAATAGTAATGGGTATTTGTCCTTTTTTACTAAATTTAAAGGGTGTGTGAGTCCCACCTTTGTCACGTTTGTGTTGGGTTTTAGTCCCTTCATTTAAATATTAGCTGTTGTGTGTGTGGGTAACCGTCTTTTGATGCCTCACTGTGCTGCATTTCTGTTATTCTTGCTGCACAAGTCCGTGGGTTTTAGTCCCATTTCTGTATTCTGTACATTTGGGTGTTAGACTCATATACTCAGAGTTTAGGGGGTGTTAGTCCCACCTATGTTTTAGTGATGGGTGAGGTCCACCCATTGTGTATTTGTTCTGGGAGTGATTCTTCCTGTATGTTTCTTCAATTTCTAGAGTACCTGTAGTCGTTTTCTATTGTAATTCTCTGTTTGGGAGTTTAACGTTCTTTTCGTGTTTTATTAAAAGAGGAGGTTGGTGATAGTGAGTGAGTTTAATGTTTTCTTTTGTGTCTTATTATAAGAGGAGGATGGTGATAGTTTATTCTTATCTTTTCATCCTTTTTCTTATCCCTTTTCTGCTGTTTTATAGTCTGGTTCCCTTTCGTGGTATAGTTTATTCATCTTGCCCTTGGGTTTTGGACTATTTATCTCCTTGTTTATATTTTGTGTATAGTTGCTTTGAACTTTTAGTATTGTGTGTTTTATTTTCAATTGTAAAGAAGGGAGATATTGTAGTATCTTCATGTAAGGTTATTACTGTTCTCCTGTATCTTGTAACTAGCTGCTCAGCCAGTGTGAGAGTTCCATGTGGAATGTTGACGTGACTGGAATGTTGGAGTTTGGTGTGGTGTGAGACAGTTAGGAGGATGGGCTGAGTAGCTAGCAGGCTGCTCCTGGTGGGGCTATTCTATGGACTTTACTATCTTAATAAATACGCTTAAGATCTATCCTGGCTACGTCTGCTGTGTCACATCAACTTGTTGTTGAACCAGATCACTTCAGATACAATCTGCAAGTTTCAACAACAACATACAGAAGAACTAATGCCTCTCAACTTATATAGGTAGCGAGGATTGAAAATGGAAATGGGTAAGTTATTTGTATAAGTCAGACTAGTGGCTGGAGTGGCAAATACAAGTGCTTGTCAACTTGTGGTGGACATGAGGATGGGCTTTTGTATTGTTTGGGTGATTAGTCATTCAGCTAGTTGTTGGAGATCAATGGTTGTACATTGGTCCTTAATTGTTTTCTAACTTATGCTCTGCACTCTGACTTCTCATGCACTATATTTCCATTGACTTTCAAATATTGTCTCATTGTATAGAATCTCTCTTCTACAAGAAAGAGGAATCACCACCGCACTCTTGCTCTGCAGTCACCCCAATGCCAGAAGAATACAGTCACATTGTTGTTCTTAATGTTTATGATAAATATTTGTGAACTGTGTGCATTATGGTCATTTTGGACTTCAGCATACTTAACTATAAATACTCAGGTGGCTGTTAGCTGATAATGACTGAGTAGGTCAACTTAACTGTCATTGGCCTTCAAAGAGAGATTTGCTGTGCTCATGGATTTGCTGAATGATGTGTTTGTCTCTCAAAGTTCTACCAAACCATCCAATCTTTAATTCCCAGACTCTCCTTCCCCAAATTTGTGCATTACTTATGTAATGTATGTTAAGTTAGTTGTTGTTATGTTAATGATGACATGGTGTTTAAAAGACACACATACATTTGTCACATTCAAAGCATTTGTCAAAGATTGTGTTGTTCGACACATGTCATACTTTTGATTAAACTTTTTGATAGCAACAATTCTTGGAATCTATGTTTATTTCTATGTGTGATGTTACACACGGCTTTTGCTTTTCATATACAGTGGGTCCTACCACAGTATCTCGCACTAACTCCACAAGGTGGATGCTGTTGGAAAGCAGCAGGAAATCAACATTATAGTAAAAGTTACTCAAACCCCGCCACCAAGGTTTGTACAGAATATGATTCTGGTGGATGTCAGGAAGTGAGCAGTTTGTAGGGGACTGTCTCCATGCTTGTTTTATAACTCGGGTGTTACTGATCCCTTGCATCAACATGAGACCATTTGCAGCACGTTCTGTTTACACATACATCTCTGGCAGGAGTTCTGTCATGCTGGAGTATCTCCGGCCCAGGGCAGGATCAGGGGATTGTCTGTCTGTGTTGAACAGGTCAAAACGTGGTGGATTGTTCAGATAAACATGTGCAAAGCTGTTTGCAAATGACTTTTCAAAGAACATGAATCAGGGCATGACACAAGCACAGGCAATAATGGTTCTAATATACCCACAACAGGAAGAACTCTGTAACAAGACTTTAACCAATATGTAAAGTTGTACAGAAAAGAGATCAATCATATTTCAGAGGGGAATTCCCTCAATATTTACACCCAAGTGGGGCAGAGTACCATGGGTTTTAAGGATTTTATTCACCCCAAACTATTAGAATCTGTACGCTGAACTGCAGGAAAAATGGTCCCTCTTGTTGGTGGTCATCTGTAAAAATATCTTGGCCCTTTTACCTATGAATTGGAATTGGATGAAGTGGTGTTGGACATTAAGAAAAAGAAGAATTCTTTGGACAAACAATCCTCACAAGATTAGGTACAAACTTTCTTAAAGCCGTTGGAACCAAGACTTGCAAAATAAGAGGAGGAGATAAAAATCAAGAAAAATCAAAACATTTTGTGAGATAAAATGGATTGTGCCTCTGGGAGAATTTTGACTTTTGGCAGAAAATATGATGCGGCCCAGAAAGAATTACATAGAGAGGGCCTCATACAACAGGAATTGGTTACGTCCGAATCCAGAACAGATAATTATTCGAATGTTGATGATCCTCCAACATGTTTTGCTTCCAACCTTACATCTTTTACCACTATCGTATTGAATCAAATGCCCCACAGAAAACCACCAAGAGGAGGAGGCAAAAAGGGGAAGTGCAAACAGAGAAAAATAACACTGTGCTGCATGTGAGGAACCTAAGTAGAACAACAGATCTACATAATAATTGAGGAATCTTAAACTGTGATCAATTTATCTACCATGAACTGAGTGATGAGGAATGTGCACTCTTGAAGTTAGGATTTTTTCTCTGTATTGAGGACATAGAAGGTCTAGCGACATTGAGGGAATTTGAATCAGGATTGGCTAAGAGAATGGGAGTCATTGTGCAATCTAGGTTTAGAAATTGATACACCCAGCAGGAATGATTTAAACAATGAAGTTAGGTTTATCACTAGCTATGGTTACGGATCAGGGGCCAGCAGCAGGTTACTCAGGAAACATTGGGGCATGGTGAGATCAGACCTGACAATTGGTAAGTTAATCAGTCCATTTTCCTTCATCTTATACACAAAGAGTAGATCCTTGAGGGATATACTAGTAAGTAGCTATCCCACAAAGAACCCAGGAGTCACAGGCTCGTGGCTCAGTGAATAAAAGTTTTTTTACAAAAAATGCGGTTGATACAATTCATGCGCACACCACTAATGTGAAGTTCTATACCCTACCCACAGGTGAGAACGGTAAAATCAAGAGATTTGTCACTTGCAGTACTGATTTTGTTGTACATATCTTGGTCTTTCCATGTGGACTTCAATATGTGGGGAGTACTATCTTCCCCGGGAAGAAAATCTTTCTTGAACTCATTTGTGCCTTAGGGAATAATGAGTCCAGTTAACCCATGACTAGACATTGACATCAGATCCGCACAAATAATACTGAAAATATTTATTTTTATAGTCTCAACAGGGACCTGGTGAGTACAAGAGGTGGAGACAGGGATGGAGTGTGAATATATCATCGAGCTTTTACGTTTTTAGATATACATGTGCTGTAATGTTGCTTTATGTCAGTCATTCTTCTGCCACTACGTTTGTTTGTTATGATTTTTCCTTTTAGAAGAATGTGCATCTTGTGCTGTCCAAATGTAGGCATTGACCCTTAGGCATTCTTTAAATATAATTAGCCACTTGTCTGAGATACTCGTTCAGCCCGATAATGTCTTTATGTTTATTTTGAAGGCGTGGGACCATTTTATTTAAACGTATCCCTCATGTTGCCCTGTGGGTTGCCCTTTCTGGCTATGAAATTGAATGACTTTCATGGTGTGCTCATGGTTATTATTGTATTTGCATTGCATTTCGCAGAATTGAGAAGTTATTAAATGTGTAACTTCAATAATGCCGCCTTGGGAAAGTGACGCTTTGAGACACACTGTTGCGATCGCTGCTGAATTTTTTAAAAGATACTAAAATTGAATGAAATAAGCACTGTTTAGTTTATGTTTGCTCTGTTATTTTAAAATCACCGACTTGAAGCATTTGCTGCGCGTTGAAAGAAACCTCACCGCATTCGCTGGCCCGACTCACCTCCTGGTGTACACGCCACTGCTGGGCGCCAATCAGGGAAGTGGGGGGAGGAGCCAAGGCTGACGACGGCTACTAATGCCGGTTGAAGCGAGGGGAAAGCTACTTGGGAAAGTGACGCTTTGAGACACACTGTTGCGATCGCTGCTGAATTTTTTAAAAGATACTAAAATTGAATGAAATAAGCACTGTTTAGTTTATGTTTGCTCTGTTATTTTAAAATCACCGACTTGAAGCATTTGCTGCGCGTTGAAAGAAACCTCACCGCATTCGCTGGCCCGACTCACCTCCTGGTGTACACGCCACTGCTGGGCGCCAATCAGGGAAGTGGGGGGAGGAGCCAAGGCTGACGACGGCTACTAATGCCGGTTGAAGCGAGGGGAAAGCTACTTGGGAAAGTGACGCTTTGAGACACACTGTTGCGATCGCTGCTGAATTTTTTAAAAGATACTAAAATTGAATGAAATAAGCACTGTTTAGTTTATGTTTGCTCTGTTATTTTAAAATCACCGACTTGAAGCATTTGCTGCGCGTTGAAAGAAACCTCACCGCATTCGCTGGCCCGACTCACCTCCTGGTGTACACGCCACTGCTGGGCGCCAATCAGGGAAGTGGGGGGAGGAGCCAAGGCTGACGACGGCTACTAATGCCGGTTGAAGCGAGGGGAAAGCTACTTGGGAAAGTGACGCTTTGAGACACACTGTTGCGATCGCTGCTGAATTTTTTAAAAGATACTAAAATTGAATGAAATAAGCACTGTTTAGTTTATGTTTGCTCTGTTATTTTAAAATCACCGACTTGAAGCATTTGCTGCGCGTTGAAAGAAACCTCACCGCATTCGCTGGCCCGACTCACCTCCTGGTGTACACGCCACTGCTGGGCGCCAATCAGGGAAGTGGGGGGAGGAGCCAAGGCTGACGACGGCTACTAATGCCAGTTGAAGCGAGGGGAAAGCTACTTGGGAAAGTGACGCTTTGAGACACACTGTTGCGATCGCTGCTGAATTTTTTAAAAGATACTAAAATTGAATGAAATAAGCACTGTTTAGTTTATGTTTGCTCTGTTATTTTAAAATCACCGACTTGAAGCATTTGCTGCGCGTTGAAAGAAACCTCACCGCATTCGCTGGCCCGACTCACCTCCTGGTGTACACGCCACTGCTGGGCGCCAATCAGGGAAGTGGGGGGAGGAGCCAAGGCTGACGACGGCTACTAATGCCGGTTGAAGCGAGGGGAAAGCTACTTGGGAAAGTGACGCTTTGAGACACACTGTTGTGATCGCTGCTGAATTTTTTAAAAGATACTAAAATTGAATGAAATAAGCACTGTTTAGTTTATGTTTGCTCTGTTATTTTAAAATCACCGACTTGAAGCATTTGCTGCGCGTTGAAAGAAACCTCACCGCATTCGCTGGCCCGACTCACCTCCTGGTGTACACGCCACTGCTGGGCGCCAATCAGGGAAGTGGGGGGAGGAGCCAAGGCTGACGACGGCTACTAATGCCGGTCACAGCAAGGGAGCGCAGCGGACGAGCGCAGCGGGCGCGCCGACAGCGCGCCGAAGGCGCGCTAAAGGCAAGCCCGTCTGCGCCCGTCCGCGGCCGGCAGGGGCAAGGGGCTACCCACAATGCACAATGCATAACCTACACCTCGGATGAGCTTAAATCGATCCACTGTACTGTGTTCGCGATCAACCATCGCACGTTAGGTCGACTCCGTAGGAATGGAATAAGGGATACGAGATCCTCTTTTGTGGAATTTAAACACCCTATAGACACTGGTATACCTACGAAATCCCTAATGACAAATATGGAAAAATCCCTCTCTGTCATTTACCTAAATACCCGCTCATTGCCAAAACATCAACTAGATATTCACAATCTGCTGATCTCAGAACATCCAGACATTCTTCTCCTAACTGAAACTTGGCTAACACAAGACTCCGCTCCCGATATCCTAGCAGCACTGCCAAATGACTTTTATATTATTCAAGTCAATCGCCCTCAGGGAAAAAAGGGAGGAGGAGTAGCAGCCATTGTACACCAAGACCTTAAATTCACTAAACTCACCTCTCTAGATATACCACAAACGGATAATCTAGTTTTGAAATTAGAGTCTTCACTCACCCCCTTAGCTATGGTGCTACTTTATAGACCTCCCCAGAATATGCCTCAGTTTCCTAAACTACTGAGCGAGCATATGACTCAATTGGTAACAAATCATGCTAAAGTGTTGCTGGCTGGGGACTTCAACTATTGGGCCAATGACCCAGCGGAGGGTCCACACTCAGCGGAACTTACGGATCTACTTGCTGGACTGAACCTAAGCCAGCATATCTCCTCTGCCACACATATTAAAGGGCATACGCTCGACCAGGTTTGGACAAGTAACTTGTCCTTAACAAATGTTGAAGCCATACCCTGCATCTGGTCTGACCACTATCTCGTCAAATTTGTCATAAATATTCCCACCGCCACTAAAAAGACACCAGTCAATCCCGATGCACGCAGGAGCTGGAGAACCATTGATAAAGATACCTTTTTGGAATCACTGGCCAACACCGCACCTACGGACCAACCCTCCATTGAGCTTAGTGAGAATGCCCTTACAAACTGGCTGCTGACAGCCAGTAATAAACATGCTCCTCTCAAAAAAACCTTACACACTCGTCGCCATGAGGCCCAGAAATGGTTTTCCATCGAACTAAGGAACCTAAAACTTGCATTGCGGCAAGCAGAAAGAAAATGGAGAAACAAATATCTACCTGACGACAAAATTGTGTACTTAAATGCACGAGGATCGTATAAAAAAGCTATACTGGCTTCCAAAGCAGAATATTTCTCCTCCAAAATCATTAATTCAATTAATCGATCCAAAGAAATCTTCTCTATCGTCAATGAATTATCTAATCCAGATAGAGTAACGATTAAACCCATTCCTTCCCAGTCCATATGTGATTCTTTAAATAATTTCTTTATTGAAAAAATCAAAACCATTAAATCTAACATCCCTCATTGTCCAAGTCCTGCATACCCCAAAAAACCTGCGAACCCATACAAGTTGGAACAATTCCCTATAATAAACCAGGAAAATTTCAGCGACCTATTGGCGAAAGTCAAGTCTGGGTCCCCAAGGGACCACTGTCCCCCCTGGATTTTAAAGGAAGTATTCACCATCTGTCCTGGACCAGCCATGGCCCTTTTAAATAAATCAATAGTTCAGGGTCAGGTTCCAGACACCTTTAAGGAAGCGGTTGTTATTCCTCTCCTAAAAAAGCCAGGAGCAGATCCTAAAACACTGACTAACTATCGCCCGATCTCGCTGCTCCCTTACCTGGCCAAAGTGTTGGAAGCACATGTAGCAAAAAATCTGTCAACATTCCTGGAGCAGTCTGAATATCTGGACACCCAGCAGGCAGGTTTCCGTCCAGCTCACTCCACAGAGTCAGTAGTTTTGTCTGTGCTGGACACCCTGAGAGAAAAGGCGGATAAGGGTCTCCCTCAAGCACTGGTACTGTTGGATCTTTCGGCAGCCTTTGACACGGTCGACTATAACATCCTGTTCGACCGTGTCAGAGCCGCAGGTATCAAAGGAGCTGCTCTTGAGTGGATCAGATCCTTCTTAACAGATCGCTCACAAGCTGTATATCTTGGCGGGTTCTCAACCCCCATGATCAAAAATACCTGTGGAGTTCCCCAGGGATCCTCTTTATCCCCTCATCTTTTTAATTTGTATCTTCTCCCTCTGATCCATGCATTAAAAGAAAAACATATCCAGACCTTTAACTACGCAGATGATTTTCAACTGATCTTTCCTATCAATGACTCTTTAGGCGCCGTTTCTGAATTCCAAACAACCATGCTGTTCATCCGCGACTGGATGAACAGCAACCAATTGAAACTAAACCCAGACAAAACTGAATTGATCCTCACGGGTGGCTCACTAAACCAGTGGACCCCCAACTTTTGGCCAAACGAACTGGGACAACCACCGAGCCCCTCCAAGCATGCCAAAACCTTGGGAGTCACTATCTGTAGTGATCTATCCATGAAAACTCAAATAGGATCAGTATCATCTACATGTTTTTTCCAACTGAGAAAAATAAAGAAAATTAGTCGATTCTTAACTCAGGAGGCTAAATTACAAGCTATTCTTGCTATGGTGATTTCGCATATCGATTATGCTAACTCCTTATATTTTGGTATCCCAGCCTATCTTAACTATCGCTTACAACTAATACAGAACCAAGCAGCTAGGTTAATATTTCAAGAAAACAAACGCCAACATATTTCCCCCCTCCTCAGGAAATTACATTGGCTTCCAATATCACAAAGGTGCGCCTTTAAGATGGGCTGTATTATATTCAAAACCCTGAATGGTAAAAACCCTAAGTTCATTGACAGCCTAATCACCAGATATGTTCCCAACCGTAATCTGAGATCCACTCACTTGCATCTTTTAACAATACCCTCCTTCAAACAGAAGCGTTTTGGTGGATCTAGGTTTGCCTTCTTGGGCCCAAGGTACTGGAATTCCTTGCCCTTAGAGATCAAAAGTTGTACAAACATCGAGGTATTCCGCAAACTGCAAAAAACATGGCTTTTCAAACAAGCATTCGACTGACCCACTGATTCGTAATCTCCCTGTCTCTGATCCAAGAAGCGCCAAGAACCAATCCGGTGTATGTGCGCTATACAAGTTCATTATAACATAACATAACATAACATGTATTTTCTTAATTTGGATTACTTACATAATGTTTGTCAAGTTTGTCTTTTATGTTTATTATGACATGGTGATTCTTTTTCTCACATTCATGGTTTTTGACAAAGATCATTTTGGTCAAAACGTGTCAGTTTTTTGATTAAACCTATATATGTGTGTATGTATATATGTATAGTGAGAAAATCGATGCTAGGCCGTCTCCCGTCGAGATTTCTCAACACAGGCGATCAAGCAAGGTCACTACCGCTTAGGTTGAGAAAGCAGCCTCTGGAGAAGAAATTCTACTGGAGCAACAGAAATAAGCAGCACCCTCTGGCACACCGCATGGTGCCATTTGCACTGATTTTACAGCACAGGACAAGTTCCCAGTGCCAAAAATCAGTGTAACGTACCAAACGTTGCCGTTCGTGGAACTCCACGGAATCTTGCTGAGTTTATAGGTAAATCAGCAGAATAACATTTGAAGAGTGGGAGTGGTGACAGGAAATGACAGGATAGAGCTGGATGGAATGAGGTACACAGTCAGTTCCTATTCAAAATTATTGCATTCATGTGTTGCAAATCATGCAATTATGCACTATTTTTATAACAAAATGTGCTTTGGCATCTTTTTTTGCAAGAGATATTGCACAATTATGTGAAATTTAGGATAGATTTTGTGGAATTTTGCATAATTGTGCTAGCTGTAAGTACTTGGAATTGTACACATCTCACTTAAAGAGAAACTGAAAAACGTATTATTCTTGCACCATGTCCACATTTCGATACCCTCGGGCTGGATTTATAGTTTGGCAGAAGAATGATTTACTGTGTGTACAGTGGAGTACTTTATTCTTTATTCCTGCCATGGTGAAGATACTTCGCCTGACACATTTGGAATTGTCCAGAGGACATCTTTCAAATTTGCAGGAACTGCTGTCCAGCAGTTCCTGTAAATGCATTGAAAGCTGTATGGACAGCTCCATTAACATGATGTAGTTCTACAACTTTGATTTTTTTTATTTTCAAAAGTAAAATCCCAAAGCAGAACTTTGTTTTTGAACATGAACTTGTTTTATGACTTGCTCACAAATGTTCTATCATCAGACCATATTCTAATAAAGCAGTTCTTTTGGTGAGATCCTTTTTTGTAGACAACAAACAGCTGCAATTTTTCCGATCTTTTCTGCTCGGCTTCTGGCATTTAAAGTTGGCTACAAATTTGAATTTTGCATTCATTTCTTAAACAAACAAAATATTATCTCTTCAATCACTACTTCACATGTTCAATCTTTGGGGTTTCCTTTAAGCCTCCTTTTTCCTGATATTAGAAGTAGTCCTAACTCCTTGATGTAGAATATCTCTCTTTACATGTTTTTAAGTTCCTAACTAGTAGAGTCAATTATCTAATAAGATGCAATTCTCTGAATCTGATTTTGCAGCAAAACTGGACTATACAAATGATTTATTATTTGTCATTTTACAATTGAGATAAACCTTGGTTCTCGAAATTAGAGGGTATAGTCTAGTATTCTGGCAAGTACATCAGCAGCTGTTTTCAAGCTGTTAAGCTGTCACATACAAATTAAGATGGTGTTATCATCTCAGATTCTAATGAACTCTGCATTGTTGCTTAATTAAGTTGAGCTCTATAAGCCATAAGAGTATTTTTTACAGAGGTGGTGATGTATATTTATATTGAACTGATATTGTTCTGTAATCTTTGCATCTCTGAATTGCATACATCTATTCTTAATGCATCATAGTGCACATTTTATTCCTCTCTGAGATTAATCTGGTTATGGGCTATGACTTGGCAAGCAATCCAGTTCACTTAGAGAGCTAGAAAAAAAAGGAAGGCGTTGTGAAATTGATTATTTTAACAATATTATGTGCAAGGGATAGGAACTTTGAGAACTCTCCTATGTTTGTAAACCTGATGCACTATGGGCTAAGATCATTGAAAAGCAATGTATAGATACGCAGGTGTAATACACAGATTAGTGCAGAATACATACCCACTGCCTTCGATCTCACAAATCATCTTTGCTGCATGACTCCAGTCCATAGCCCCAGGTGCATTTGTCCTCCATTTCTCTATCTCTAAGATGCACTTATTAGTTGGGCAGGATAAAATTATGTCTGTGAAATGCTCACAGGCTGGAAGAGCCCATTGGAAGAAAGGAACAATGGACATTGCAATCAGCATCTCTCCCTTCTCAACACCTGGTGAGAAAAATGTTCATTACTTCAATTATTGAAGCTCTTTAAAAAGTAAAAAGAAACTCAAATTGAAATGATATATTGGTACCAGTTCATGCAACATCTGCACATTTTCAGAACAACATTGACAAAAAAGTTCATAAAAAGAAAAATTGTAAATCCACATAATGGTGCATTGCCTACCTCTTCGCAGGCTCTGCATTACTTGCCATGTGACACACTGTTGTGTCATGGAAGGTGACCAGTTAATGGTGCAAATCAGGCTTGATATAGGTTTTGTAGGTCCCCCACCAAACCCATGATGCATGCAGTTCACAATATAGAGACAATCCCAATATAAAAGGACACCTCAGGCACATATTTTAGCGTATCGAGAAGAGAACAATGCTGGTCTTATTGGCTCAATTACTGTGGGCAGTCAGTGATGCTTCTCAAAAAGACCTCTTGATGGGATTGACCTGAATGGGGAGGCATGTTTTGGCGAAAGATATGAAAAAGCAGTTAGGGATCTCACTGGGCAACACAGTGCTGAACTGATACCTGGGCTACAGGGTCAGTAGATATCAGAGACGTGTGCACTTAATACTGTCATCATCATGCAGGCAGGGTGGGTGTTGATCAAGTGAGAGCAGCAACATTATGAGTGGTCGTAGAAGGCTGGATAGCTGCTTACTTTTCAATTACGGCAGAGAAAATTATAGTCTACAATGGCAGCCATGCGGAATATCATGGGAAGGCTGGCAACTCATCAGCTTCTGATGGTCGAGACTTGTATTATTAGGCTCTACAGCTCATTGATACAAAAGAGAAGATAAATATCTTCTAAAGCAGTTGGACCTCCCTTCTCTCTCCCATAAGAGTAGTTAAAAGCTAGAAGGTAAACTTAGGCGAAAGGAAATACCATACTTTTTTACACCACTTTTCTTCTGTAACTCTCTGCTGGAGGCTGGCTTCCATGGCCATAGGACAGGTCAGGAGCACGTGCTCCAATTCTACTGATGCTCTTTAAAGAGGGAGGATTTATAAACTGTTGTACTGCATCTCTACGGAAATCTATACTTTTGCTCATTTGCCAGGAGGGGAAAGATCCTCTGGAATGTAGTAGCTATCACCTCATATCATTGATTAACTATAACCTCAATATCCTAGCCAAAATCCTGCCCGCAAGGTACCATCATTAGTCTATGACTCATGAATGAATGAATGAATGAATGAATTACATTTTTATTGTATCAATTTACAGAAATTGTTACAAAAAGTTTCCTATAAAATAGCCAAACAACGTGCTTGCTACAGTAGCCATCATTAACTGCTACAAATTTGATGTTCTACATCAGCTAAAACCAATCCTGGTAATGCAGATCATAGATAATAAAAACACTAAGACCCATATATCAATTGTGAAAAAAAAGAGAAGAAAAGGTAAAAAGTGGGTACTTTTTTTTTTTTTTTAAACAAGGGACTTTTGCGTGTGTAGAAACTTCACAAATCAAGCAAAATCCTATAAAATTTCCAGATAAAGAGACATTTAAGGACCTATTTTGGAACAGAAATTTCAATAAAATGCAGAATCCATAAATCATGTCATAACATGCAAATCAGAGTCTAGGCATACCCAAAATGCAGTCTTGAAGTTCTACAGTGTAATGTGCGTTACTTAAACGTTCTTTAACTTTGTGTGCAAATTTGGCAAACCAGTTCCATCGGTGTCTCCAGGCTGAACAAGAGTTTCATAGCATCATTGCAATTGCGCGTCCCATATATTAAAAACAATGGCCTCTGTAAAGTGCGATGTGCATGTATCAAGCAATCGCATATGCAGACCAAATGAACCATAGGTTCCTCATACTGGTGACATAGTCTGCAGGTCGTGATCGCCTCTAGGGATTTCCAGCGCCTGTTAATGTCTTTTATCGGCAATGCCATAAGCCTCACTGTTATGTTATGTTATGTTATGTTACAGTAATTTATAGAGCACACATATACCCGGGGGTGTCTTGGCGCTGTTAACATTTGCTTTAAAATGATTTTGTTTAACGCAGCGTCGAGGTATGGTTGCCTTAATCAATCTTCATAGGAGCATGCAACTATCCCAATGTTGCTTTTGGAACGATTCAATTCCTTCGTGTCTTCTTCCCTAGATAAGGACCTAACTTGTTTTTTTAATATATATTTTAATGCGACAGGCTGATAGATCACATCCTGCAATTTGATCATGTCAAGCTGTAATGCAGTGCAGGCGGTTTGCAGGCCTTTGCTCCATGAATTGTTGGCTTTCATAAAAATTATTTTCAGGGTTGACTTCATTGTTTTAGAAGGGGCTGCACAAACCCCTCTGTAGTACCGCATGAACGTTGCCCAGTGCTCGTAGCTTTGTTTATTCAACCCAAATTCCAGTCGCACCAGAATATATTTTGTGTATGCTTAGGAATATGGAAGATTCGATTAAATGCTTGGCAGTTGATTTGTTTAAAGCTATTAACAAAAGCCGCAGGAAATGCTAGCTGGCCATATGTAATTGAGGGGAGCCGGACATCACCAGAGGGTGCCAGAGGCCCTCTTAGTCAGCATTGCCCTCCCGTGGCACGGGACGCGCGCGGGCGCCCGGGCCAAGGGCGGGCCCGTCCGCGCCCCTCCGAGGCCGGAGGAGGCTGGGCTGGGCCACCTCTCTAACTTCCAAGTCCCTGTATCAATCTGGGATTAACAAGTAAGGTACTGTGACCGTGCTCTCTGAGCACTGCTAATCTGTAGGCATCCGAATTCCTTAAATTTTGATGCACATTGAAGCAAGTAATTTAACTCCAGTTTGCACTCCAAATGACTCTATGCTGCTAACAAATTTGGACTTTGCACTTTGCACTTTCCTGTATGCGCATGCTTGATTCCTTTTACAGTTCCATCGCTTTTTTTCATTTTAAAAATTGTAATAGTTCTTAACAGTTTCAATTATAGTTCTTAATATTCCATTAACAGGTCCTACATATTTAAGCATCTTTCACGCGCGGGTGAATAGCGACTTAGCAAGCGTATAGTTTGCGTGTTGTACCTATTTTTAAGGTTTATTGAGACATAACCATATAAGCCCTACAAGCATTGTAGGTCTATTAGTGGCGGACTAAAATGGGGAAAAGAAAGCAGACAGTGAGCCACATATCAAAAGCACCAAGTAAACATAGGAAGATTAATATGACACTGCTGAACTATTTAACAGGGGCTGTTGGTGATATAGATCATTTCCGTGGAGGAAACAATAAATAATGAAACTATAACCCCACCTCCTCCTCAACAACAAACAATGGATTATAATGTGATATGTGATGTAAGTGATGTAGAGGCTACCCATGCACAGCTTAATAATGGGTGTGTTCAGGAAATTCCTGATGATATCTTAAATGGGTCAGTAGAAAGCGACCAACTACCACCCCTGAAAAAACCCTGTAACCTGCCCAAAACAATGGCAATTAACATCACTGTTAGAGACGTAGTCACAATCCATCCGATTCCTGCCTATACATCTAGACCATTAAAGACCCATTTAAAAAAGACACATGGAAAAACACAGGGTTTTAGGTACAAAACACAAAAGGATATGGCCACCACGAGCGCCTTGAAGGGGAAAAAAACTGAATCCTCAAGTGAAGTGATGGATTTGTGTATAGCTTTAAAAGATCTAAAGGAGTTTGTGTGGCTATCTATTAACACTCTTGTGACGAGATTGGAAAAAATTGAAATTGGGCTAGAAATATTTTAGGGGCTCATCAAAATACCACACAAAATAATGGAGTAGTAAACCAGAAATCTTTGGGTAGAGATGTGCAACCAGACAGGTCTGTCTTAAAAATGACAACTCCGATAGACAAAAAAAACATAGAAATAAGTAAGCGGGGTGAGCGTAGGGACCCTCGCCAAAATGCATCTACATCTCTAGGTAAAAGACTTACACAAGACGCAAACGTAAATAGATCTAAAGTCTCGGGTGGGGAAGATAGTAAAATAAGAACTGAACAGAAGGGTGGGGAAAGTACTAGTAAAATGGTCAATAACGCTTCTGAGGAGAGGCATAGAGCACAAATACTTAACCTCCCCCCAGCAGCAATACCATACACTACCATTTTAGCTAACGTTCCCCAGCTCCCATCAGTAACAATGGAAACATGGCTGGCATTGAGATATAGGACAATAAATTGGTTGGGTAATAGGACAGGCTTAACAAATGCTCTTTTCAGGGAATTTAAGATGGTGAGGAGGGTTGACTGGGTAGGTCACAGCAGTAAACTTTATGAAGGAGACTGCATAGTTCTCTCGCTAGGATCACCCGCCTTAGTCAGGGAAATCCTATTGAGAACGTATAAAATAAATACACCTAATACCAGCATCCAAGTCCGCCCCCTGGGGTTCTTTTATCGACCACAAACTATAAACACCCCAGAAAACCATGGTACGTAAGTTTGGACACGAGAGGGCTCATGCCATAAACTAGCCATCTCAAATAGATTTGGTCCCCTAATTACTTTAGATGAAAACGATTGACATTCGATGGATAGGGGCCAGCTTGTACACAAGCATATCCCTACTGCTGAAAATCAGGTTGTATTAATCCCGCAGAACCCGGTTTTGGAAGTACGAGAGGATGAAGGGGATAGTATCCCAAGTAGTGTCTATGTCCCAGGGGGTGGCCATATGAACCTAACCGATCACGAGTTAGGGCCATGCAGAGTCCTCTTTTCGAATGTGGCCAGTTTAAGGAATAAGGTGAACGACCCAGCCTGGTTGACTTTTATTAATAACTTTGACATTTTGTGTCTGCAAGAGACCTGGGCTATCGACAACATACATATTAATGGGTACAAGACATATCATACACCTGCAATTCAATCACCTAGCGGTAGGTCAAAAGGAGGGCTATGTGTTTACATTTTGAATCTTCTGGGTGTACATACGAGTGAGATGGTTAGTTCAGAAATCTATTACCAAACGCTTTTAATACATACTGACTGCAGCAATGCATTGCTCCTGGTCAACTTCTACAATAACACAGAAATAGGCCAGTTGGGAGCTATAGTGGAGAAGCTCAGTGGAAACATTAGCACCTTAGAATTAAAGGGAGACCTCGAGATCATCCCCATTTGGGGTGGGGATTTTAATACCAGTTTGTGCCCGGTGGCGGAATCAGGGAAGTGTGGTTTAACCTTAGATAAGGATGATCCGCCGATCCATTTCCAACATACCATAAAAGGCGAGCTGCGTAATGAAATCATGTTTAAACATGACCTGGGATTCTCAAACCGCTTGTGTACACCCACCGTAGAGTTTGGGCATACATTATGCTAGTCACGTGAAAGCCTATGATATCACCCAAAACGTCATGAGCAATCACTTGGCTATCAGCGCAATATTGAGAAGGGCTGGTTTGATAAAAATTGCACTAAAAGCTACTCTAACTTAAAGAATGCCTTACATAGAGAGGCGAGAGATGAGAATGAGATTAGGGCCTGTAGAAAGCTGTATAATGCAGCAATGAAAAATAGGATAATTGAGCTGAAAGATAAGGCCTGGAAGGACCTCAGCGATGCCGCCGAAAGCAAAGATAGCTCGAAATTCTGGTCGGCAGTTAACGCCCCACTCCTTATCAATAAAACAGACGTTCCTTCAATTGAGTCGGCCATAGTGGAACAGACCTGGATAGACTTCTTTTCTAAAGTTTATTCAAAACAGAAGACTATCGTGGAAGCAGCCCAGAGGCTAGAAACAGGGAGTGCAGACCAGTCCTTTACACCTATTAAATTTCATATCTCGCTCCATGATGTAAATGTTGCACTCAAGGTAAGCAAGAGTGGCAAGGCCGCCGGCCCTGATGGGGTACCAATTGATCTCTATAAGTAAAATCTGGAGATTCGGGGCCCCATTTTAACTAGGGTTTTACAAGCATGCTGCGAAAAAGCATTTATCAGCACATGGTCCGAATCAATCATAGTCCCAATTTTTAAGAAAGGGTGAGCGGGAGAACCCTGCCTGCTACCGTCCAATATCCTTGAAGGATTCTTTGAGGAAGATAGCGGGCAGGATTGTTCTAGATCGATTACAGGGATGGACCGAAGAAAATTGTATTTTAAGTGACATCCAATATGGTTTTAGAGCTGGTTTAGGAACCAATGAGCAGATTTTGATTGGTAAATACACCCAGGCCAAAACAGGGAAATTTTATCTGGCCTTCGTAGACCTCACAGCTGCTTTTGACTGCGTAGCTCACGATAAGCTGTGGGGTGTCCTAAATGAATTGAATGTTGACCCCGTTTTAATTCAGTTTTTAAGACTCTGGAGCTACTGCAAAGGACGGTGAAGGACTGGGTTATTCTTAAGACCCAGCGGTGCCAGGGAACAACACCTGAAACCTTCGTGGGTTACCTGTTCTGGCGTACTAAACACAGAGACACGGGACACTTCCAGCGACGTCAGAGATCAGCGTTTATTTACTGCAGGGATACAGAGGTCACAAGAAGTACACAACGTGTAGGTTCTCGGAGACTGCTTCAAATTTGTAGAAGTGGATCGGTCCTTTTATACAAGTTTTTGCCATAGCACAGTATGGTGAACAAAGGTTACAACTCAGTTCCCACAATAAACTTCAAAAGGGTCGCGTTCATGTTTCAGGAGGCCGGAACACAATTACAACAGTCTTGCCGGTTCCCAACTGTAAAAACATATCTCCTCTGCAATAAACACATTTCATCCTAACCGTAAACACATTAAGAGGAAGGACGAAAAACAGACGCAACGAAAGAACAAGGACGCACAACAGGTTTGAAAAGAGTGTTAGGAGCAATAAAGGAAACTTGATAGAGGGGTCAAAGACCTCGTGTCTAATGTATGCATGGCTGAAACAATAGACCGGCGCTGCAAGATGAGCCTCGAGCGGGGCCATCTGCCTTAGTCGTGTCATTTCCCTCATCGTAAAAGTCACCTCAAAGAAACACATGTCCCTCGTGTAAGCTTGGGAGTCCCTGGGTCATGAGGCGGACAAAGTCCGTTTGCTGGCTACCTGAGGGCAAGAAACAAAATGGATGCTGTATCTAAAATGGAACCCGAGGGTTCGGATGAACAAACCCAAAAATGGGACGAACCATACGTGGTTGCATAGCGAAACTGCATACACCCACTATACTCGTCATTTGCGGTTCGTAGATACCAAACTCGTCCATATTCGTCACCACTCGAAAGTGCCGTCCCGTCTCACACGGAACCTCAGACGCTCCTTTTGCCCTCATGTAGGCAAGCACTAGTCAAGATCGGAGTCTATGTCAATATTCATCAAATCGTTCAGCTGCTGCTGGAACATCATTCTATTCATCAACGTCTCCTTGGTAACAGATGGCTGCCTCATACACGTTGTAGCACATAGGCCACATAAGGCCGGACCACACTGTACACAAAGACAACACGTGAACAGAAACGTTACAACAACCCCTACGATCATTAGAATCTTCCAACCCCATGTTGACATCAGGCCCCAAAACCATCCTAGGAGCGTCCAATTACCTTCGTCCACGTGTATGGACTCGGAAATCTTGTGCAACTTCGAGATGGCTTGGTAAACAGTTGGAGCATTGTCAGGAATAAAAATGCAACAACTCGAATGGATAACTTTACACACACCACCTCTATCTGCAAGAACAACGTCTAGAACCATACGGTTCTGCAACGTCATGAGTCTATCCGCCTGTAGTTCAGCTGTTAAGTTACCAAGGGCATTTGCAGTAATATTAGCAGTCGACTCAACTACACGGGTCAACTGTCTTAGGTTCCTACTATTAACCATAGGACCCCAAAATGGCAAGAAACCCTTAAAGAAGTCTCCTGCTTCTTGACCAGCAGTATCCTCTTTGCTAATAACGCCTCTCACGACTCTAGTTTTGTGGTAGTCTGAAGCAACCGTGAAAGTCGGTGGTAAAAGATTCGCAATATAACAGGTACCTGAAAAATCGCGGGGTAACCATGTATACGCGCGTTCATAACATACAAAATAAGTGCCCTTAGCAGTCAGAAAAACAGGGGAGGAGAGCATCGGTAGAACATACGTATCAGTGCAAGCACTGTTCCCAAGTTGTGCTCTCGGATTTCGACCCAGACCTTTCAAGCAGAAATTACCAAGGTGTGGTACAATCCATATTGGGGACGAGCTCTTAAGCTGTCTATCACCCACTGACGTACTATACTCAGCCTCGCTCAGATCCTTATAGGCCTGCACTTCTTCGCCTGGAATGAGTGATGCATCAAAAACATCTCTATCCAGATCCGCTATTGCTATCGCCAAAGGCTTATGATACGGCCCAGGACCAAAATTGACAGACCGTGGCTCTCGACTGGGGTAGGAATCTAGTGCACTACGGAACATAGTTTGGAATGCTCGAGCTGAACCCTGAGAGCTGTAAGGAAGTACCAAATACGGGATACCCCTATCCATGGTATGTGGCATTAACCCACACACCCAACAATTGGTAGTGTTCACCACCAACTGATGCTGGTGTAGGAGTTGAACAAAGGAATTATTCATGAATTCCGCACGTCTAACCTGCTCATGTTGAGGCAAAGGATGAAAAGAATGTGGGGAGACAGTGGTGAGGGAACTAGGTTTAGGAGAGAAGGTAGGGGAAACAGAAGGTAATGACAGCGGTACTCCAAAATACACTCCACCCACCAATAACATAGATACAGTCAAGAACAGTAGAAACACCTGAACAGAAAACATTTTGTTCGTACAACCCTCCATAGCTCTAATCTCTGCGTCGACATCCTTTCTACTTCCAACAGCTTAGAGAATGCCATCCTCTACAAACCGTCCGTGACGTACTTGACGCACTTCGTTCTGAGTAGCGATTATCAATCCCCAGGAGTTCCCAGGAATCGACAAAAGTAACCGACCTAACGTCAGAAACCTGCTAAACAGAAAGGAGTACCCGCACGGCCCTACGGTAACCCGGATGGAGAGGTTTCCTCGAAACGTTCAGTTTTTTTACAAATCTCTTAGCAGTGGGAAAACACATAAAAACTCAAGAAGAAAGTATATAATTGTCCATAATATTTGAAATATCAAAAAACAAAAAAGTATACTACTAATTTTTATTAGTCCTTGAACGAAGAAAGTATCGACTTCTTCCAGGTCGAGTTTGCTCTACAAACAATTGTTCAGCTGGCGCAACAGTGTCCGATGAAGTGGACAACGAGTCAGACCTTGGGTTCTCTACTACTGATGACTTCACATGTGTGTTTGGCAGTGACAAATCCTCCCCCACAAGCTGAGCGTCGCTAAACGGCACAAAGTGCAAAGGAGTCTCAGTTTCTGTGGCCAAAATCCCAGTCCTCACCCAACCGTCCGTTGGTAAGGGGATCGGCACCTTTTTTGTGTGGCTGGCATGGACCCAATTCTTCCGGCCCTCCAGTCGAACCGCTGTCCTCGTTGTCAACAAAACTTGGAAGGGTCCGACGAATCTTGGCTCCAAGTTACGTTTCCGACCAAAATTTCGGGTAACAACCCAGTCCCCTGGCCGGAGCTGGTGTCCAGGACCCTCTGTCTGCGCCGGTAGAGCTTCAAAGACCTGTTGATAGATTAACCGTAGTTTAGTGGTCAAATCATGCAAGTAATCAATCAGCATTGGATACTCAAGACTATCAAAAGCCCTCGGCCTCGGGACTCCCCAAATATTCGCAGGGCGGCCGAGCACAATCTCATATGGGCTAAGCCCTACTCGTGAGTGTACGGTCGCTCTGGTCGATAGGAGAGCCAGAGGCAAGGCATCAGGCCATGATAGACCAGTCGTAGCTTGAATCTTTGCGAGTTTTAGTTTCAGGGTACCATTGTACCCTTCAACCAAACCCGCTGCCTGAGGATGATTAGCACTATGGAATTTTTGGCGTATTCCCAGGCCCTTACACACACTCTGCATTACACTTCCCACAAACTCGCTTCCATTATCCGACCACACAATCCGTGGCATTCCGTACCTAGGAAAGTACTCCTTCAGCAGGATTTTTGCTGTGGACAGGGCAGTATTATCCTTAAGAGGATAGGCCTCAATCCATCTGGAGAACGCGCAAACCACAACCAAAACATACTTCAGGTTATTGCATCTCTCCATATGGATAAAGTCCAGCTGGATAACCTCAAAGGGACAAGCAGGAGGAGCAAAATGACCAGGTGGAGTGGGGGTGCCCCTTTCGGGATTGTGCATCAAACACACCATACAATTCTTAACCACTCTTTCGGCACACTTAGCAATACCCTCATTCCTCCATACAGGGGACAAGAACTTACATATTCCTTTCGCACTAATATGTGACAACCCATGAGCCATTGTCACAACAGCTAATACATACGCATCTGGTAACATCCACCTCTGACATTCCGTCAGGTCAACCCAACATCCATGAGTATCCAATCTTCCTGTACTCTCTTTCCACTTGGTCTTTTCAGCTTTAGTAGCTTCGTTCTGAATTGCCTTCACACTCTCAACGGTATTTTCACACATACCAGTCTCCGTCGGCCACCTCACTGAACTCGCAACATACATTCGAGTCGCAAGATTCTTAGCCGTTTCCTTAGCGATCTCATCCGCAAACGCATTACCACGACCAACATCATCCGTCACTTTCCGATGCGCACTACATTTAACAATCGCTACTTGTTTAGGCAATGTAAGTGCATCCAAAAGATCATTCACGAGCTGCCCGTGTTGGATCTTCGTACCATGCGATGTCATAAATCCTCTTTCTCTCCACAATCTTCCAAAATTATGCGCAACACCGAATGCGTACTGACTGTCGGTAAACACATTCACTCGCTTTCCCTTTGACAGAACACACGCTCTTGTCAATGCAATTAACTCTGCCGCTTGTGCTGAATTCTGGTTCAATCTCGCAGTTTCCACAACCGTGCTCAACGTCACTACAGCATACGCAGTCGCCACATCGCCATTCGGCAATTTAAAACACGAGCCATCCACATACAAGGTACCATCGGGATCTGCCAAGGGAGTGTTTTTCAGGTCCACACGACCTTTTGTTTCTTCCTCAGTTCGTAAATAACAATCATGTGACAGCACATCATCTGATTCCATATCAATCGGCAACAATGTCGCCGGATTCAGTACATTACAACGCTTGATCTGTATATGACTTGCCAAAAGGGTCAGCTCATACCCAGACAACCTTGCACTCGTCAGATGTTGAGTTTTTGTCCGATTCAAGAGCGTATCAACTGCATGCGGAACCATCACTATGAGCATATTATCCATGACCAGACCTGCGGACTGCCGAATAGACGCCGCCGCTGCCGCTGTCGCCCTCAAGCAACTCGGCAACGCTCTAGCTACCGGGTCTAAGGTCGAGGAAAAATATGCACACGGACGCTGCTTACCACCAAATTGTTGCGTTAAAACACTCAACGCACAACCTTCCCTCTCGTGGACGTATAATGTGAAAGGCTTGCTGTAATCAGGAGTACCTAACACAGGAGCCGAACACAGTGCATCACGTAGTTCAGAAAAACTTTTCTGACATTCCTCCGTCCATGGCAAAGGAGTCGAAACGTCCTTGCACGTGAGAGCTACCAATGGCTTCGCTAACAGTGAGAAGTTCGGGATCCACTGTCTGCAGTATGACGTGATACCTAGAAAGGCACGCACATCTCTCTGAGTTTTTGGCACAGTCATTCGAGCAATTGCTGCAATTCGTTCAGGGGTCAACCTTCTTCCCGCCTTTGACAATAAGTGACCTAGATAGGTTACTTCTTGACAACAATATTGCAGTTTGGAAGGTGACACTTTATGATGTAAGTCACAAAGATGCTGTAACAGTGACACTGTAGCAGCTCTACAAAGCTGTTCAGTGTCAGCAGCTACCAACAGATCATCGACGTACTGAATCAAGGCCGCACCAGCCGGTAACACAAACGTATCAAGTTGACTCTTAAGAGCTTGGCTGTAGATTGATGGACTCTCACAGTAGCCCTGAGGTGCGCGTTTGAACCTGAAGCTGCGACCACCTAACGAGAAACCGAACAAGTCTCTGCTTTCCTCAGCAATCGGAATGCTAAAGAACGCATTCTTCAGATCGATTACCGAGAACCATGATGCAGTGGCAGGAATCAAAGTCAGTAAAGCTGTAATGTCTGGCACCACAGGAAACTGTGGAACAACAATTTTATTCACTTCCCGTAAGTCAATAACGAGACGGTACACGGGAGGCTTGGAGGGATCCGTTCGTTTCAGAATAGGCAACACGGGACTATTGCACACATTACCCCGTGTCTCCTCAATAACATCTTTCCCGATCAGATCGTAAATGATCGCTAACAGTGCCCGTTCACCATCGAGAGAAATACGATACTGGGGTATGCGCGGCAAGCGCGCTCCAACTTTCAATTGAACAACATAAGGTGGTATATCCAGCAGGCCCACATCATTGGGACCAGTCGCCCACAAGGAGACCGAAAGAGAACTCAATTCCGGTGGGAGCTTATCGATCGATAAATACATAGGGGAAATCACGCTCTTACCCAATGTAAGCTCCACGCCCGTAGGAGAACAGTACAAAGTCGCATGTAACCTTTTCAACAAATCCAAACCCAAAAGATTCTCACCACAACCAGTAGTCAAAATCAAAGGAGCCTCTAGCTCATGAGACCCAATTGTAAGGGGCAAGGGGCTAGAAACTGGATTGCTAACGGGGGCGCCAGAAAATCCAACGGAAACATTCGTTAAGCCAGACAAAGGCGCGCCAGGGAGTTTCGAATGCATGATGGAACTTTTTGCTGTACCAGTGTCCAACAGAAAAGGCTCAACGATGCCCAAAGTGGCTACTGCAACATAAGGCCCTCTCTGATCAACCGGAACTGATACTTCTCCCTTCCTTCGTCTATGGCTGTCCTAGTAGATTCCGTCCGTATCAACATCACACTCAACGTAACAGTCATCCACATGATACTGTGCAGACCGACCAGACGATGGTTCGCGCCGATCAAAACAATTTTGCGAGTCCGAAGACGTTGCGAAACGTTCAGCCTGATTCTGGGTAACTCCACGACCTCTACCACGGGAAGCCTGTTGAGGGCCACTACGGCCTCCTCGAGCCGACACACCATTGTTCCTATCACGGAGAACCGGACAATCAAACTTCAGATGGCCCTCCCCACGACAATATGCGCATTGATTATATCCCAACACAAAGCGAGGTGCGGGAGAGACATTTCGCATCTGTGATCTGGAGAACTGTGATTGTGATCGATTTGGCTGCTGTGTGTCACTAAAATTCGAACGCGGAGGATAGGCTTGCTGCAACAAGACCTTGGTTTTAAGATCCTTTGTTTTCTTATCTGCACGCTCACTTTCCTCCTTTTCTCTATTTTCGTAATATTGGGCCGTAGCCAGTATTTTAGCAGTGGTAGAAACAGCCCACGAACTCTCAGAATTCTTCAACTTGTTGCTAAGGTCGGGCAACAAGTTCGATACAAACTTATCGACGAACAGCCGCTGACCACCCTCGGAACCCATGTCCTGACCACTATGATCAACAAACGCTTCCTCAAATCTCGTAAAGAAATCAGAAACGCTTTCATCCCTCTTTTGCTTGCACGCTGATAATTTGTCCCAATTGACGCGCAGTGCTGGCATAAGCGTTTTCATGAGAGTAATTATCCTCTGAGGCAAAGCCACAATAAGCTGTTCAGGCTTAGCCCCACCGACCTGCTGGGCGTCTGCCGCCGTAAGGGCAGCCCAGTCACCGCCTAACTCGGCTACGTGATTCTCGTGACGAATTTTCGCCCAAATCGGCTGAGGTACCACATTGCCAAACAACATGTCGATATCTGCAAGGTTCATAACGGTAGCATCCACCACTTGGGACAGCTCCTTATAATAACCTGCAGGATTTTTACGAGGATCAGGCAAGGATTGCTTCACTTGTAAAACTTCCGATCGTTTCCAAGGGAGGTGTATCCACACTCTCTGGAAACGGCCTGGGACAGCAGGGTTAGCATTAGGATCACCTGGCATCCACACTGGGGGAACTTCCCGCATAGGATATTGACCAGGTTGTGCCATCCATTCTGCGGTCTCTTCCTTAAACAACGCACGAGGTTGCACTGTACATCGAAAAGATAACAAGCGTTCTAGAGCTTCTCGAACTTTGTCACCTACAATTACACCCGTGGCGAACCGATGCTGGAGCTCAGAAACCTCAGACGGTACATCATCAGCCACATCATCATCCCACTCCTCCTTCAACGATTTACACAATTCCTCAAACATGAATCGTTGCGTAGGCACATTAAACTGAGAAAACGTTTCAAACACCATACGTGAGGTGTACTTAACAGGATTACGAATCCATTTACGTGCCATCTTCACCAACGATTCACGTTCCCTACCATCAGGAAGCTGGCTGCGCCTTTGAGCAACATCTGAAAGAGTCGAGCCGAGTATTTGCCCAAAAAGTGGAGAATAAAGAGTCGCAACAGCAGTCAGGAGACGACTACGAACAGAAGGAGAAGAGGAAGAAGATGCAGGCGCAGCAACAGTAGGAGTGGAAACAGTAGAAGTAGACGCTGCAGCAGGAGTAGCGGGAACAACGGGCTGAGGAGGGACTTGGAAAGGCGCAGTAGGGAGAGGAACCGGGACAAGAGGATGTACGATCTGTGGCACAAGGGGATTTGGGAGAGCGGGAGGAACGGCGGGCTGACCTGCAGCCGCCAAAACAGCAGGTTGAGGAAGGGGTAAATGTACGGGACCCATAACGTCGGGAGCATAGGGAGGTGGTGATTTCAACAGATAAGACAAGAGCGAATCCTCCATCGCTTCTTCTCCCGTCTTATCGATATCAGAAGGTAGCACCGGATAACATTTATCCACCGCCATATGACGAAGCCGAGTACTAACTTCCTGCTCCTTCTCATCTTTGTCTAACTGATACTGTTCTGCATTTCGCATCACCGTAATAACACCTTCTCTTTTATTTTTCTTACTCTGTTTGATTTCTTTCTGCTTGGCCTCTTTCCGCCATAACCGGAAGGAATCAAACATGGCCGGCCTAGCTTTCCTTTTAAACAATTTAGCTTCCAAATTATCTAAAACGGCAGTTTCGAAACTACCATGAGATGGCCAACTTAGGACGCCATCATTTTTGGTGTAGCGGACCCAATATTCATTATATACGATAGGACCCACGCCATGGCGACTATAGAGCTCATAAACAGGTCGACAGTCAGGGCATCGGTCCGTCGCAGCCGTCAGGAGGCGGGGATCTTCGCGGGAAAAGACGTCGGGCCACTTATTTCGACAACTGGATCGATGAAGCGGGGTGCACCTTCCCTCGGAGATTTCACACGAAGTTCCTCACGATCGTCGGGCTTTGGACCGGTACCGTTGATGTCGCCCCACGTTGGGCGCCAACTGAAGGACTGGGTTATTCTTAAGACCCAGCGGTGCCAGGGAACAACACCTGAAACCTTCGTGGGTTACCTGTTCTGGCGTACTAAACACAGAGACACGGGACACTTCCAGCGACGTCAGAGATCAGCGTTTATTTACTGCAGGGATACAGAGGTCACAAGAAGTACACAACGTGTAGGTTCTCGGAGACTGCTTCAAATTTGTAGAAGTGGATCGGTCCTTTTATACAAGTTTTTGCCATAGCACAGTATGGTGAACAAAGGTTACAACTCAGTTCCCACAATAAACTTCAAAAGGGTCGCGTTCATGTTTCAGGAGGCCGGAACACAATTACAACAGTCTTGCCGGTTCCCAACTGTAAAAACATATCTCCTCTGCAATAAACACATTTCATCCTAACCGTAAACACATTAAGAGGAAGGACGAAAAACAGATGCAAGGAAAGAACAAGGACGCACAACAGGTTTGAAAAGAGTGTTAGGAGCAATAAAGGAAACTTGATAGAGGGGTCAAAGACCTCGTGTCTAATGTATGCATGGCTGAAACAATAGACCGGCGCTGCAAGATGAGCCTCGAGCGGGGCCATCTGCCTTAGTCGTGTCATTTCCCTCATCGTAAAAGTCACCTCAAAGAAACACGTGTCCCTCGTGTAAGCTTGGGAGTCCCTGGGTCATGAGGCGGACAAAGTCCGTTTGCTGGCTACCTGAGGGCAAGAAACAAAATGGATGCTGTATCTAAAATGGAACCCGAGGGTTCGGATGAACAAACCCAAAAATGGGACGAACCATACGTGGTTGCATAGCGAAACTGCATACACCCACTATACTCGTCATTTGCGGTTCGTAGATACCAAACTCGTCCATATTCATCACCACTCGAAAGTGCCGTCCCGTCTCACACGGAACCTCAACGGTTATGGTATAGAGGGTGAGTGTACCACCCCATTTAAAATAGAACGTGGCGTAAGGCAGGGCTGCATTCTGGCATCACTCCTGTTCTCTCTATACACTAACGCCTTGGAACAGGAGTTGGTGCTACACACTAGGGATCCGCCATTTGTAAATACCTGCCCGATAGCATCTCTCCTCTATGCCGATGATGCGGTGCTCATGGCCCGCACCCAGGTTGGGTTACAAAGGGCTCTCTCTTTCTACACCACATTCATGGATAGGTTGGTTTAAAATTGAATGCCAAGAAAAGTTTCATGATGTCATGTGGGAGAGCAAAAAACAAGAACAGAAGTTTTCAGGCGGGGGGGCAAGGTGAAATCTATAACTTCTTTTAGCTATCTGGGCGTCCTTTTCGATAGAACCGGCTCTTGGGCTCCAGTAGTTGAGGCTATGTCCTTACTTTTTATGAAGACCATCGCAGCTCTTTTAAATTTTTTAAAAAAGCTAGGGAAAAGACCACCAGAAATGTTATTAAAGATTTACCAGGCATAGTGTGTGAGCATAGAAGTGTATGGGGTAGGTACCTGGGGATTTCAAGACTGTACATTAATTCAACGTATGGAAAATACCTTTTTGAGGTTCATCCTAGCCATCCCAACTAGTACACCGGTTTTTAATAGTCACTCTGAGTTAGGAGTTGTATACATTTCTGATCTAATTAAAGCCCAGCCGGTATTGCCATGGCACAGAATTTGGACCACAGATAGCACAGGCCTTAACAGGGAAATAATAAAGGACGCAATGAGATTAGACAATGTCCGTAGAATGTTATAGTTGAAATATGTTGAAAATGTTATGCAGGACATTGGTCACCCTGAATATTTTACCTTGCCCGACAGTATGAACCTCATCAATCGGAAGGAGTTTAAAAAAGTTTGCATGACTCACTTAGAATGAAATAGGTTAACTCTTGAGATGAATAAACGTATGGTGGTCAAACATCAACTAATTAACACTACGTGCAACATTCAACCACATCTGTTATACATTTTGGATGGATATGACAGATACCTTTTGACAAGATTTAGGTTTGAACCGTTCCACCATTTGACTACTTACCCAGCCATTAATGACTGGTCAAGGGAACTCTGTCTATGCTCCTGTGACAATGTTTCATCACAAAGTACGATGCACGTGGTTCTATTCTGTAAGTTCTACACTAGCGAAAGGCATGGATGGCTAATACCACTATTTAAAACAGGGAGGATGGAGGCAATGTCGTCCTGCCTTCATGTACTTACAGATGTTGGATAATTGTCAATGTATCGGTTCTATGGTGGGCTTCCTAAAGAGTGTATTGAGGACCAGGAAAGGTCTCAACAACTGAATTGTGAGAAACGTGTTGGGCTGGAATAAATTAGTATGAGATAGACTATTTAGGGAATTACAGAATGTTTACATATATATTATCAATTTATAGGATTTTACCCGTGAAAGTTGCGTATTGATGAATTTTAAAATGCAATAGATGATGATGTATTCTCTTTTTATATGTTTGCTTTTATGATTTTAATGCTCAAAATCGAATATTTTGATTTGATTTTGATTTTGTTGTCGGGCTATTTAGTTTAGAATTAAGCTTGCACAAGGCGAACGTCACTGCCTTGGCCTTTGTTTTCGCCTGAAGCGAGGTGAGCTGTTGACTTCCAATTACTCATCAGCCACGCCCCCAGGTAGTTGTATTTGGTCACTGTTGTTATCTTCAAGTTGCCCAAACTCCAATATTGTCTGGGTTTGTTGGCATACTTTCCGAATATAATTACCTTTCTTTTTCCTGCATTTGCTCTTAGGTCATTCTTGATGTTGTAAAGGTTTAGTGCGTCCAATAATCTTTGCATGACTACTTTTGTGTGATCTAATAGCACCATATCATCTGCATACTGCATTAAAAATAATCTATTTGCGCCAATTTTCGGGGGTAAAAGATTTGCGTTAAGAATAGTTTTAGGGAGGTCTGCCGTATATAAATTAAAAAGCAAAGGTGCCAATACACAGCCTTGTTTTAAACCACGGTCTGTTGCGATCTTTTCAGTAGCTGAATTCATCGAAGTTTTCACTCATACCCAGGTTCCAGTGTAAAGGCTAATTATTGCCTTCAAAAGAATCTCTGGTATCCACCATACCTTGTAGTTTCTGCCACAGAAGTCTCCAATTGACTCTGTCAAAGGCCGCGGAATAGTCCACAAAACATGCAAAGAGTTGCAGCGACTTTTTCTGTGTAGTCTGTTCTATCATATAAGCAAGGGCTAAAATATTATCCATTGTAGATGCTCCTGGCCTGAAGCCATTTTGGCAACTTGGTAGAATTTCATTTTCATTGGTCCAGGTCTGCAGGTCTTGTAGAAGGAGACATATCCTTTTGCTTCAATGTCTAAAAGGGCTATCAGCCTATAGATTGAGGAGTCCCTGGTATTGCCCTTTTTATGGATAGGCTGTAATAAAGATCCTTTCCAAGTCTCTGGAATTGAATTGCAGTGAGTATGCTTCCCCAGAAATCGCGATCTTCTTTAAATAGTTGTCCTGGTAATCCGTTAGGGCTTGGTACCCCACTCTTTCTAATGTTTTTTAAGATTGTTGTCACGCGATTCCCTACGACCGAGGCTTCTGGAGGTACCTCCATATTTAATGGGTTCTTTACGACCACCGGTCCAGGTTTGTCTTCTGTGGATACTAGTGAGGTTTCGGGCAGAATGGTAGTGGTAAAGAGCACTTGGTTGTGTGCTTATGTCAGATTTTGTGTGCAACAATATAATGTTGTTACATAGGTTATCCATATGGCACTGGCAACCACATTACACCTGTCTTGACCATGCCCGGAAAGCTTGTTAATATACGACCAGAATTCAGCCTGTTTATTTGGGCTTAGCAAGGAAAAAACATGTAGCCACTCCGAATCTTGTTGTTTTCTTGTATAGTCCCACACATACTTCCTATGGATTTTCTTTGCTAGGAGTTGGTTTTGATATGTTTCATATTTTCCGTCTCGCTTATAGATACATGTGGCTATTCTGAGCGACCTCTTACTTTGCTCCACTTTTTCGCATCGTGGTTGAAATTGGCGACAAGACCTTCCTACAGAGACTGGAGAGTATTCTTTATCTTTTAGAAGTTGGTATACCATGGTCATTAATTTAGTCCATGACTCATGGGTAAGGATTTTTACAGTTTGATCTTCCTGACTAAGGACAAATGACACAGATGAACCAATGAGGCTACTTATCATGCGCATTTCTAGTTGGAGAGGGATCCCTACATCCGCTGTTGTCTGTCTTGTGTTTGTGCCCATTTACTGTCTTTGTCTGTCTTTTGTTATTTGTGTGTTGTAATTGTAATTGTCATTCTTTATATTGTTTGCCTTCTTTAACTGTTTTTCATTGTACCTGTGCCATTGTTGTGTCCTCCGTGCCTGTTTTGCCACCATTTCCTCCTGCCACATCGGGCCCTCCACCTGCTAGTTTCTGCTTCCACCTCCCAGCTGTGCTTCCCTCCCCCTTCCCTATATAAGGGTGCACAAAAGGCAAGACCGCCTGTGCCCATCCGCAACCCCAATGCAACCAGCGCCAGGGAGCCTGGTTCTCTGACCACCCACCGCTGCAACTCTGCTGCCCTCCTTGCACTCAACTGTGGAAGGAAAAACAACAGCTAGCTGTCTACACCGAACCCCACTCATGGCCAAGACCCCTGCTGACACTGCCGACAAACCTTCACTAACCTCTGTCCCCATGGCCGCCTCCCCACATTGGACACTAATACCCCGGATGATCTGAGGGGCATCCTCCTCAACCTGCACTCCCTGCACAGGCATGCTGTAGAGATCTGGGACCTCCTCAACACCCAATCACCAGACGTCGCCTTCTTCACAGAAACATGGACCAACCCCACCTTTACCCCTGACATCACCACCGCCATCCCTGACAGATACAAAAACCAGAGGAAGGACCACTTAACCGCCCAGGAGGAGGACTTACCATCGCACACAAGAGCTCACTCTGACTCACCACCTCTAGCTCAAGCGACTCCCTGTTCACCACGGAACACCTCTATTTCCAGATCCAGATCAGCTCCAGAAGAACCTTATGAGGCACTCTCGCCTACAGACCCCTTCAACCTCAAACCATGTTCACCACTACCATCACCGACCTCATAGCACCCCATGCCATCACCTCCATGGACTACATACTCATCAGAGAGCTCAACTTCCACCTCAAAAACCTCACCGACCCCAATTAAGCCACCTGCCAGGACAACCTTGCCAACCTTGGACTGAAACAACTCATTACCATCACTACCCATATGGCAGGACACACCCTCGACCCCATCTTTGAAGTATGTAACAACATCCACTTCAGGCACATCATGTAACCCACCTGGATGGACCACCACTACGTAAACTTCCACATCGACAAATCCACTGCACCCAAACCTGCACACTGCCCTCCACGAAGGATCTGGGGCACGGTCACTGAGGAGCACCTCTTCTCAACCCCGTCAGACAGCACCTCAGACGCACGAATATGTGATGTTACTTTGCATGCGGTACAACGCATGCAATTACAATGTAGTCGTTACAATGACCGCATTGTTACAATGCATACCATTTCATTGCAAGTCATTTTTACAACTTGAAGTAGGGGGCGCCCTGAACTTAGGAATAGTATTATTTACTAGTCCAACTCCAGCGTGCGCAACAGTAGGGTAGGTGTTGAAATAGTAAATTACACTATTCCTTAGTTTAGAGTGCCCCCTACAGCAAGTCATAGAAACAACTTTCATTGTAATGTTTAGTGCTGTAAGAACGCAGCAAAACTTCAGAAGACTGCCCCCAATACAAGAACGTCATGACAGAATACCACCAACTCATCAGATCCACCAAGGGGACCTTCATCCGAAACCAAATCCATGCCAACGCCAGCAACTCCTAGGAACTCTTCAACATCATTCAGGAATTCACCGGGCCACCCAGTGAAGCCACGGATGTCACACCCTCCCAGGACCTCTGCAACAAACTCGGATCCTACTTCCACCTGATAATAAGATCCCCATATGACAACTTCGACAAACAGACCCCAGACACTGAACCCACTCCTTCCCCCAGCAACGACAGTCAGCCTACCATCTTCTATTGGATCCCAGTTACCACCGAAGACACCACAGCGACACTGAAAGGCATTCACTCAAGAGCCCGCAAGGACCTCTGCCCTACGCACATCTTCCACAAAGCTGCAGCTGCCATTGCACCGGAGCTACAAGGCACCATCAATGCCTCCTTCAAAGCTGGTACATTCCGTGACAACTGGAAATGCGCAGAAGTCAAGCCCCTTCTCAAGAAACCCTCAGCTGATCCGACAGACCTCAAGAATTACTGACCCCTCTCTCTTCTCCCTTTCCCAGCCAAAGTCACTGAAAAGATTGTCAACGTCCAACTAACAAAGTTCATTGAAGAGAACTCCATCCTTGACCCCTCCCAATCCAGATTCCACAGCATCCACAGCACCAAGACCACCCTACTTGCCGCTACAGACGATATACGGCCACTCCTCGACCAGGGACACACTGCAGCCCTTATCCTGCTTGACCTCTCTGCAGCCTTCGACACCATCTCCCACCGCATTCTTGCTGCCTGACTCTTCGACACCAGCATAGAGGAAACTGCCCTTGACTGGCTCCGCTCCTTCCTCACTGGCAGAACCCAAAGAATCAGACTTCCTCCCTTTCTCTCCGAACCCACAGAGGTAAGTGGCAGAGTACCCCAAGGATCGTCGCTCAACCCCATGCTCTTCAACATCTCAATGGCCCTCCTCGCCACCATCATCAGACAGCCCCTCATCACCATCCTCAGACAGCATAGACTCAGCAAAGCATCCTACGTTGATGACACCCAGCTCATCTTCTCCCTCTCTAAGGACCCCTCACCACCAGACTCAGCTTCTAGGAAGGAAGAAGGACATTGCATCCGGAATGAGCAGCAGTTGCCTGAAGCTCAACTCAGAAAAGACAGAAGTTCTTGTCCTTAGAACATCCCCCAACAAATGTTGGCCCACCACCCTTGGCAGCTCTCCACCTCAACGGACCATGCCTAGAACCTCGGTATCATACTCAACTCCTCCCTCTTTATGACTTGAAATGTCAACGTTGTCGCATCCACCTGCTTCAATATCCTCTGCATACTTCGCAAGACCTTCAGATGGATCCCTGAATCAATAAAAACCTTTACACACAAACTTATAACCAGCAGATTGGACTGCGGAATCACCCTCTACGCCGGAATCTACAAAATCTCTGCTCCTCAGACTCGTCCTCAGCATCCCTTGACACAAACACATGACCCTATACCTGGGAGACCTCCACTGGCTCCCCATCGAGAAGAGAGTAACCTTCAAGATACTCACCCACACAAACAAATGCCTCCACAACACCGGATCTCAATATCTCAATTAAAGAATTGCCTTTCACATATCCATGAGAAACCTCCGAGGCTCCGACCTCCCCTTGCCCAAACCCCCACATTTGCATAGCCAGAACGGGTGAAAGAGCCTTCTCCTACATTGGGGCAAAGACCTGGAACAAGCTTCCGATCAACATCAGATGCACTCAATCAATCAATCAAGACATTTCTAGAGCGCGCTACATACCCGTAGGGTCTCAAGGCGCTGGGGGGGGGGGGTGCCGCTACTGCTCGAACAGCCAGGTCTTCAGCTTCTTCCTGAAGGAGAGGTGGTCTTGGGTCAGGCGCAGGTCGGTCGGGAGGGAGTTCCAGGTCTTGGCGGCCAGGTAGGAGAAGGACCTTCCTCCTGTAGTCGCTCTTCGGATGCGGGGGACGGCGGCGAGGGCGTGGCTGGCAGATCGGAGGTGGCGTTTGGGAGCGTAGAAGTTGACTCGGCTGTTGAGGTAGCTCGGGCCTTGGTCGTGTAGGGCTTTGTGTGCGTGGGTGAGGAGGCGGAAGGTGACTCTCTTGCTGACGGGGAGCCAGTGGAGGTCTCTCAGATGTCCGGAGATGTGGCTGGTTCGTGGGATGTCGAGGATGAGTCTGGCTGAGGCGTTTTGGATCCGCTGGAGTCTCTTCTGGAGCTTGGCGGTGGTGCCGGCGTAGAGGGCGTTGCCGTAGTCCAGTCGGCTGGTGACGAGGGCCTGGGTGACGGTCTTCCTGGTCTCTGTGGGGATCCACCAGAAGATCTTCCGTAGCATGCGTAGGATGTTGAAGCATGACGAGGAGACGGCGTTGACTTGCCTGGTCATGGAGAGGGAGGAGTCCAGGATGAAGCCCAGGTTGCGTGCATGGTCTGTCGGTTTGGGTGCGGTGCCCAGGGCGGGAGGCCACCAGGAGTCGTCCCAGGCGGAGGGTGAGGAGCCCAGGATGAGGACCTCCGTCTTGTCTGAGTTCAGCTTCAGGCGGCTGGTCGTCATCCACTCGGCTACCTCTTTCATCCCTTCTTGTAGGTTGGCTTTGGCGGCGGCGGGGTCGTTGGTCAGGGAGAGGATCAGCTGGGTGTCGTCGGCGTAGGAGATTATGCTGAGGTTGTGTTTGCGTACGATGGCCGCGAGGGGGCTCATGTAGACGTTGAAGAGGGTGGGGCTCAGAGAAGATCCTTGGGGGACGCCGCAGATGACTTCGGAGGCCTCTGACTTGTATGGTGGTAGGCGGACTCTCTGTGTTCTACCGCCGAGGAAGGAGATGATCCATTCTAGCGCCTTGTCCTGGATTCCGACGTTGCTGAGGCGCCGTACTAGGGTGCGGTGGCAGACCGTGTCGAAAGCCGCGGAGAGGTCTAGGAGGATGAGGGCCGCTGTTTCTCCATTGTCCATCAGGGCTCGGATGTCATCGGTGGCGGCGATGAGGGCGGTCTCGGTGCTGTGATTGGCTCGGAAGCCGGACTGAGAGGGGTCGAGGGATCCGTTTGTCTCGAGGAAGGCGGCCATCTGCTTGTTGACGGTCTTCTCGATGACTTTGGCTGGAAACGGGAGAAGCGAGATGGGGCGGTAATTCTTGAGGTCGGTGGGGTCCGCTGTTGGTTTCTTGAGTAGGGCGCTGAGTTCGGCGTGCTTCCAGCTCTCCGGGAAGGTGGCGGTGTTGAAGGATGTGTTGATGATGTCTCGCAGGTGGGGTGCGATGACAGCGTCGGCCTTGTTGAAGACGTGGTGAGGGCAGGGGTCAGTCGGTGATCCGGAGTGGATGGAGTTCATCGTGCGGATGGTGTCTTCGGTACTGATCGGGGTCCAGGCGTGGAGGGTGGTGGTGGGGGGTGGTTGTTCGGTCATGCTGTGCGTTGGTTGGTTGTCGAAGCTGCTGTGTATGTCTGTGATCTTGTTGTGGAAGTATGAGGCGAGGGAGTTGCAGAGGTCTTGCGATGGGGTGATGTCGTTGTTTCCTGCGCTGGGGTTGGAAAGCTCTTTCACGATGTTGAAGAGTTCCTTGCAGTTGTGTGCGTTGTTGTCCAACCGGTCCTTGAATGCTGTTTTCTTGGCGGCGCGGATCAGCTGGTGGTGCTTCCGGGTAGCAAGCTTGAAGGAGGTCCTGTTGTCCGGTGTCGGTTCCCTTTTCCAGACTTTCTCGAGGGCTCGGCAGTTCTTCTTGGAGCTCTTGAGTTCGTCGGTGAACCATGGGGCCTTCTTGCTGCCGGGTCTGCTGGGCGCGGTCCTTAGTGGGGCGAGTTCGTCCGCGCAGTTGCTGATCCACTTCGTGAGGTTGTCGGCGGCCTGGCTGGGGTTCGCTGAGCTGGCAGGAGGGTGCTGGCTCAGGGAGGTGGCGAGCTGGTCTGCTGTGATCTTGTTCCAGCTTCTGCGGGCGGCCTGTTGTTGGTGATGGTGGGTCGGCGTTCTCTTGAAGGTGAAGTGGACGCAGCTGTGGTCCGTCCAGTGAAGCTTTGTGGCGTGGCTGAAGTCGATGTCTGTGCTGGATGAGAAGACGGCGTCGAGAGTGTGTCCGGCAAGGTGGGTGGGGGTGGACACCAGTTGCTTGAGTCCCAGGTTGGCGAGGTTGTCGAGCAGGGTGCTGGTGTTGCGGTCGTTGTTGTTCTCCAGGTGGAAGTTGAGGTCTCCCAGGAGGATGTAGTCAGCGGAGGGGAGGGCAAGCGGGCTGACGAAGTCGGCGATGTCCTCGCTGAATTGGGTGCGTGGTCCAGGGGGTCGGTAGATCAGGGTGCCTCTGAGGGTGGTGGTCGGGTTGGTGTGGATCTGGAAGTGCAGGTGTTCGGCGCTGGTCAGGGTGTTGTCGGTGCTGGTCGTGAGACGGATGGTGTTCTTGTGGATGATGGCGATGCCTCCTCCCATCTGGTTGGCGTTTCGGTCCCTCCGGACGATCTTGTAGCCCTCTGGGATGGCGATGGCGATGTCGGGAGCTGAAGAGGCGTTCATCCAGGTCTCCGTGAGGAAGGCAACGTCAGGGGCTGTGGCGTCGAGGAGGTTCCAGAGTTCGATGGCGTGTCTGTGGACGGAGCGGGTGTTGAGCAGGATGCACTTGAGGTGGGTACTGCTGGTGTTCGGCTTGGTGGGTGCGGGGCAGGATCGGATGCATGAGAACTTGCAGGCGTGGCAGCTGAAAGGTCCGTTGGTACGTCCAGGAGTGGCTTGATGGCATTCTGGGTGTCGGCCGGTGTTGAGAGCGCTGAGGGTGGCGGCTGAGTACGTCAGGCGTGTAGGTCGGGGTCTTCGAGGTCCAGGGGTCCTGGCACTGGGCGCGGTCCAGGCGCGGACGGGCGTAGACGGGCTTACCTTTGGCGCGCCTTCGGCGCACAATCGGCGCGCCCGCTGCGCGTGACCGCTGCGCGTTCGCACGGTCGCCATATAAGGCGAAGTGCGCGGGTGGGCGGGGCAGCTGGGAGGCGGGAGCGGGGAGGGAACAGAAAGAAAAAAAGGGGCGTGGTCAGCGGTGGTGGCGGGAAGCGGGGAGCAGGGAGGGAAGACGGCGCGGTGGGCGGGCAGGCAGGCAGGAGGGCGCGAAGGGCTGAAATAGACACGAACAAAATGCAGGCACAAATGTCAGGAGAAAAGAAAACAGTTGACACGGGGAGAAAAGCAGTTTAAGCAAGCACAAATTTTTGACAAAACAAGCGAGAACAGACGCTACGAAAAAAAATAGTTAACACGGGGAGAAGAGCGGTTAAGCAAGCACAAATTTTCGACAAAACAGGCGAAAACAGACGCCAGCGGCGTCAGCCGGCAGCGAGGCAGAGGGCAGGCAAGGGGGCACACACAGCAGTTGGTGGCCGTGCGGCGCGGGGGTGTCCCACAAGTGGGTCACACTCACCTGCGTCGCACGGTCGCCATATAAGGCCAAGTGCGCGGGTGGGCGGGGCAGCTGGGAGGCGGGAGCGGGGAGGGAACAGAAAGAAAAAAAGGGGCGTGGTCAGCGGTGGTGGCGGGAAGCGGGGAGCGGGGAGGGAAGACGGCGCGGTGGGCGGGCAGGCAGGCAGGAGGGCGCGAAGGGCTGAAATAGACACGAACAAAATGCAGGCACAAATGTCAGGAGAAAAGAAAACAGTTGACACGGGGAGAAAAGCAGTTTAAGCAAGCACAAATTTTTGACAAAACAAGCGAGAACAGACGCTACGAAAAAAAATAGTTAACACGGGGAGAAGAGAGGTTAAGCAAGCACAAATTTTCGACAAAACAGGCGAAAACAGACGCCAGCGGCGTCAGCCGGCAGCGAGGCAGAGGGCAGGCAAGGGGGCACACACAGCAGTTGGTGGCCGTGCGGCGCGGGGGTGTCCCACAAGTGGGTCACACTCACCTGCGTCGCACGGTCGCCATATAAGGCCAAGTGCGCGGGTGGGCGGGGCAGCTGGGAGGCGGGAGCGGGGAGGGAACAGAAAGAAAAAAAAGGGGCGTGGTCAGCGGTGGTGGCGGGAAGCGGGGAGCGGGGAGGGAAGACGGCGCGGTGGGCGGGCAGGCAGGCAGGAGGGCGCGAAGGGCTGAAATAGACACGAACAAAATGCAGGCACAAATGTCAGGAGAAAAGAAAACAGTTGACACGGGGAGAAAAGCAGTTTAAGCAAGCACAAATTTTTGACAAAACAAGCGAGAACAGACGCTACGAAAAAAAATAGTTAACACGGGGAGAAGAGCGGTTAAGCAAGCACAAATTTTCGACAAAACAGGCGAAAACAGACGCCAGCGGCGTCAGCCGGCAGCGAGGCAGAGGGCAGGCAAGGGGGCACACACAGCAGTTGGTGGCCGTGCGGCGCGGGGGTGTCCCACAAGTGCACTCCAAGTCTTCACATCTTCTGGAATGCCCTCAAGACCTGGCTCTTCCACTGAATGGAGCTGCGCCCCCCCAGCGCCTTGAGACCCTTACGGGTGAATAGCATGCTTCACAATTCCCTGATTGATTGATGTGGGTACAAGGATAGTTGGTGAGACAGTATACTGGGTAACATGTGCAGCTAATGGTATCAATAACTCTGCCCATTACTAAATGTGTCATTTACATTAGCCTCTTCCTCAATGAAGGGACATATAATTATTGCGATCATTGTATTTTGACTTTGAATTAGAAGTATCATGCATGTGAGATTACTTTCAATTCTCTCAGTGCCTGCACAGCCTAAGGACTTTCTGCTGGATGAAGGTATGGAGACTATTTCGATGACCAATGCAAAGACGCCATTGTGTCAGGATATAGATTATACTGCAAATAATATGGCACTATGGGAATTGTTGTGTGATAGCACACAGGCACTTAATATATAACAACTATTTAAATACCTGGGATATTTTTTTTACTTACCTGTGAACAAGGCATCCCACCAAATGCGTCAGTGTAAACAACATTCTGTTGTAACCTGTATCAATCTACATTAAATGTGATTATCTCTGGATCCGGGCTGTGGCACTTCTTTTGTCTCTGATTTAATTATCAGAAGCTCTGTTTCCCGCAGCCATGGCTGCCCTCAACAGCAGAGGATGTTTGAGTATATATATATATATATATATATATATATATATATAGATATAATTCACTGAAAAAACCATAGGTTTCACACACGTTATAGTTAGGAATTAGCATTTAAAAAACCTTGCAAATTCACTTAAAAAACCATAGGTTTCACACATGTTATAGTTAGCTGGGCATTTCACTCGTGAAAAACCATTGAAATTTCCACGTTATAGTTAGTGCAGGCAACTATAACTCACGCGACCGCAATCCTCTGCTGAAGACGTCAGATATTACATCACTGATGACATATGTGTTTTTCTGAAAAAAAAATATTTGTAATATATGTATAGCTAAAAATTAATGGAAGAAGACATGGGTAATAAGTGTCTAAATACAGTATTAGCATCAACAGAGGATTGCGGTCGCGTGAGTTATAGCTGCCTGCAGTAGCTATAACATGGAAATTTCAATGGTTTTTCATGAGTGAAAAGCCCAGCTAACTATAACATGTGTGAAACCTATGGTTTTTTAAGTGAATTTGCAAGGTTTTTTAAATGCTAATTCCTAACTATAACGTGTGTGAAACCTATGGTTTTTTCAGTGAATTTGTACGTTTTTTTAAATGCTAAGTTATGTATTTATTTATTTATTAATTTTTTTAAAGTTTTTTCACCGTGCGCGCGCTGTGGGCGCGCGGTGCGCTTCGCACACTGCGCGCCCACGTTACGTAGTTCGCGGAATTTTTCCGTTTCTACCATGCATGTACGCTACGAGCACTCCGCGATTTTTCGTAAAAATATTAAAATACATTTTTGCCCTTGGGGGTCCTTCTGGGACCCCTGACCAAGGCTAGGGGGCAGGTACTGTCCAGCCTGCCCCCTTTTCACGTTATCCGCCTTTGTTTTTCACCCCCTCAGACTGCGAGAGACAAAACGGCGGCCGACACTTCCTGGTTTCGACCGATTCCAATGTTTACTAAGATCTAACAACCAATCAGAATCGCGCTCGCGCACGGCAGCGTGCATGTACGGTAAGCTTACGGTACGCGCTTGGAGCGCGCCTATAGATATATATATTCATTTAAATGCTATTTTCTCAGGAAATACTGAACAGATTTAACCCAGACCTGCAAAAGGCACATCCCTGATCTGAGGACTACCTCTCTGCCAAATTTCAAGTAATTCTGTTCAGCCGTTCGGGCTGCAGCTTGGACTAAAGGTCCTATGGAAAAATGCATGGGGAAAATGCGTTTTGGGACCCCCCTTTTTCTCAGCCCCCGCTTTACGAATCTCCCCGAGACTTTCAGGGAAGGAGCGGAGCGGAGCGCCCCACCTATTTTGAAAATTTCGCGAGGATTCGTTAATCGGCGCCAAAGTTATTCAAAATAGAATGTTGCGGATTTCCAATGGAAACACGGTCCTAACTATACCTATCTACTGGCGACCGCCAGTAGATAATATATATATATATATATATATATATATATATATATATATATATATATATATATATATATATATATATATATATATATATATATGTATGTATATATATAAAATGGCGGTCGGCACTAGGTGGTTAAAGTTAGGACCTTGTTTCTATTCAAAAAGCGTTTATTCTTTTACCCATAACTTTGCCGCCAGTTGACAAATCTTCGCGACAATTTCGAAACATTGGTCACGCTACGTCAGCTCCTATCCTTAAAGTTTCGGGGTGATTCGCCAAGAGGGGGCCGAGAAAACTGGGGGGTCCCAAAACGCGTTTTCACAATGTTATTTCCCATTGGAGACTTTAGACACGACGACAGCCCGAACTGCTGAATGGAATTACACCAAATTTGGCAAAAAGGTAGCCCTTGGTTCAGACAGAGACCTTTTTTTTAAATGGTGTAAATTCCTTCAGTAGTTCCTGAGATATTCAAAAAATAGAGGTAAAAAACCAATTTCCCATAGGAAACTTTAGACTCGGTTACAGCTGAGACTGCTGAATGAGACATGCATTCAGTCACCAACACACCCATACACACACTCACCCACCCATACAGCTGTTTCCACATGTACCCTTGAACCCATACACCCAGTGAATCAACCACTCACACATCTATGCACAGAGTCACACACCTCCCACCCACCCACACACACACTCAGGCAGCCATACAAATACTCAGGCAAGCAATCAATAACCCATAAAGACACTCATGCAGCTACTCCCCAACCCATGCAGCAGCTTACACAACAACAGACAGACTGATACAGGCTTTCACACAGTTCAGTCACTAACCCATGCATTCAGTAAGACACATTTAATCACTCACTTATACAGTCAGTCACGTACCTACTAAATCCTCCATACAGACACTTATACACCCACTCATTCCTCAATACAGCTTGGCATATATAGAAAACAAAATTAAACTTTACAGAAACACACAGTCACTGGATGATGTCATCAGTGATGTCACTGACTATGTCATGAATGATGTAAAATGTGATGTCATCAGAAGTGCATTACAGGGGCGCGAGTTATAGTTAGCTGAGTGAAATGTCCTGCTAACTATAACGTTCCTGAAACCCATGTTTTTTTTCAGTTAATATATATTATCTACTGGCGGTCGCTAGTAGATAGTTATAGTTAGGACCCTGTTTCCATAGGAAATCCGCAACATTCTATTTGGAATAACTTTGGCGCCGGTCGACGAATCCTCGCGAAATTTTCAAAACTAATGGGGTGCTACGCTCCGCTCCTACCCTGAAAGTCTCGGGGGGATTCATCAAGCGGGGGCTGAGAAAAAAGGGGGGTCCCAAAACGCGTTTTCCCCATGCATTTTTCCATAGGACCTTTAGACACAGCTACAGCCCGAACGGCTGAACAGAATTACTTGAAATTTGGCAGAGAGGTAGTCCTTAGGTCAAGAATGTGCCTTTTGTAGGTCTGGTGTAAATCTGTTCAGTAGGTCCTGAGAAAATAGCATTTAAATCAATATATATATCTGTAAGCGCGCTACGTGGGCTTACCGTAAGCTTACCGTATGCGTACGGTGCCGTGCGCGAGCTCAATTCTGATTGGTGGTTACATGACTGTAAACATTCGAATCGGTCGAAATCAGGAAGTGTCGGCCGCCGTTTTCTGTCTCTCGCACTGAGAAACAAAGGTGGGGAACGTGAAACGGGGGCAACGAAGAGAGTTGCAGACCCCCTAGTGTTTGTCAGGGGGTCCAAGAAAGACCCAAAAGTACAAAAAATATATTTAATAATTTTTTTTAAAAATCGCGGGGTACGCGTACGGTAAGCTTACCGTACGCGCACGGCAAAAAGAAAATAAATAAATAAATAAAGAAGTAACAATCACATTTATTAAATAAATTAAAGGACCCACAAGGGAGAAAAAAACAAATGTTACTGCGTAAAAAAAGGCGAGGCGCGCACGGCATGGACTGCGCAATGTGGGCGCTCGGTGCGCGAAGCGCACCGTGCGCGCAGGGTGTGCGCATAGTGAAAAACCCGAAAAAAAAAAAAAAAAATACATAACTTAGCATTTAAAAAACCGTACAAATTCACTGAAAAAACCATAGGTTTCACACACGTTATAGTTAGGAATTATCATTTACAAAACCTTGCAAATTCACTTAAAAAACCATAGGTTTCACACATGTTATAGTTAGCTGTACATTTCACTCGTAAAAAACCAATGAAATTCCACGTTATAGTTAGATCAGGTAACTATAACTTGCGCGACCGCAATCCACAATGTGTCATTTCAGATGTCATCATTGATGTCATGAGTGATGTCACTGACCATGTCATGAGTGATGTACTATGTGACGTCATCAGCAGTTTATTGTGGGCGCGCAAGTTATAGTTACCTGATTTAACTATAACGTGGAATTTCATCGTTTTTTTACGAGTGAAATGTACAGCTAACTATAACATGTGTGAAACCTATGGTTTTTTAAGTGAATATATATATACATACATACACACATACATACATACATACGTACATATGTACATAAATAAGTACACACATATGTACATACATGTGTATACATATATACATATGTACACACATACATACATACAGAGAGAATGCCCCAGGTAGATGAAGGAGGAGAACCTGAATTTTTTGTAGTATTTTTGGTAGTAGGCTTAGCTTCACCACTGCTATCAGGCCTTGGTATTAATGTCCCCATAATGACAAATCTGTAAATCCCTATGAGCTCCCTGGAGTTTTGGTTTGTTGCATTCTCCTTTGTTAGCGGAGTATTATGAATAAGCAGGAAATATAGTGGTTAGCCCAGGTGAAGGGGCATTGTCACTGAAGGCAGCCTGTTTTTTTCCAAAGGTATGGAGTGCCAGGAACTGTGACTTTTGAATGCTTACATTAAACCCTGACACCAGGCACAATGATTCTTGTTCATGGAGATTAGCCAGAAATTAGGTTAGCGGGATGATGAGCATCATAAGAAAATTGTCTACATAGAACTCTATCTTATATTTTGTGCAGCCAAAGGTGTCCCTGTGACATATGGGTTTCTAGGAGTTGCCTGTGCTAGGGGTTCCATACAGAGGGCAAAGAGGAGTGTAGACAGGGGCAGACTAGTCTAATTCCCTTCTTGGGGCCCAAGGTTTTATCATTGATGCAGACCTGTGCATCTAGATGGTCATAACCACTGAACACCCACTTTTGGAATCTGAGGCCCATTCCGCTACTATCAAGTACCTCTCATAAAAAGGGCAACTGGACTCTATTACATCCTTTCTCAGCTTTAATTGTTAAGAAAAAGGCAGGTATTTGGGCATGGAGTGCTTTATTCATGATATTAATTAGGTTTTGTGTATTCAGAACAGCCCTCTATAGTGAAAAGCACAATGTGGTCCTGGCTCACATGGTCTTGCATGCATGGGGCAAGTCATTGGGCTAGAATTTCTGTAATTACCTTTGCGTCTACGTTTACAAACGAGATGCAGTTATACAAAGAACAGGTGTATTGATCCTTGCCGGGCATGGATATGACAGGGGGGCTGTCTGCGTCTTTGGGGTGATGCAGCGGTGTCTGTAAAAGAGTTGTATAATTTAGCCAGTAGAGGAGCCAGTTTTGTACTAAAGTTTTGGTGAAAGGCTGTTGTAAACATTTCTGGACCTTTACCAGTGTGTAATTTGGAAATGCTAGCAATGGTCTCCTCTACTTTTATGTCCCCCATGAGCGAGGCTTATTGTAGTGTTGTTCGGGATGCCAGCGGGGTCGCACTTAGTTGTGTCTGCATGGCTTTGGATGGGAAGTTAAAATCCCCACATTTAAGAAACTCAGTATCTGGGGTCCCAGGATCTGAGGTATTGATTCACTGAGGAACCCTTCCTGTGATTAATTGGGGAGTGTGTAGGTTGCAGAGTGTGAGGTGTGTTATGTATACTGCCAGCATTCTTACTGGGTTTCTATGCAACAGTCGAGAGTAGTTTACCTGTGAATTGATAGGTTAACAATATGGCCTACCCTCCCTTTTGGCTGGTGCGGAGGACAAGACCTGCTGGGCAAACCAGCACAATCAAAGCTGGTTTCAGTCCCTATAAGCAGGTGAATTTCTTGCACGAGGAATATGTTGCAACTTGCACAGCATGAAAGTGTGTTACGCTGTGGCATTAAGGCTCTTAGTGCTGAGACTAAGGAAGTGCAGTGGTGGTAGTGGGTGAGGGTGCTACACATGCATGGAGTGGGGATAGGTGCCTTTGTAGATCATTAGGGCAGCACAGTGTTGGGCAAGTATGGTGTGGAAGTGTTGGTTTGGTACGGTGATGTGGTCTCCAGTGTTGCACAGTAGTCCTTTTAACTGTGGGTCCAAAGGATCTCACACAGTCTGTGGCTCATCTTACCAGTCATTATTGTGCACTTGGTGCTTCTCCAACCTGGCCGCATAAGGCTGTGTAGATGCACATTCACTGCACCATACCTTCCTGAGGCAGAGAATACCAGGTGGACATTCCTGCGTTCACTGTCCAGTTAGCTGAATCATATGTCTGTAGTTTGTCCAGCACATTTTTTGATCTCGCTGCATCTCATCCTCTGAAGTTTTTGCTGTTGATTTCCCCCAAGCAACTTTAGTCCATTTTCCAGCACACCGCAGTAGGCATTCTGCCCTCAGTGGAGTTACTGATGAGCCTGGTCAGTAAGCTCTGGGAGGTGCACAATTGCAAAGGCTTCTTCTAGGGAAAAAATTGCTTGTGCCTCTGCCATTCCAGGTGAAGAGTAGTTTGAAGGGATGGGGCCAACGGTACTTCACCAACTTCCTCCGGAGGAAGGTGGTGACAGGTTTGAGATGCTGTTGATTCTTTAAGGTGGCTGGTGCTAATTCTTGAGAGAGGAGCACTGAAGTGCCCTCAAATTAAATGACATTCGTCTATGATGGCTTCCTTCTGGCAGTAGCAATGCAAGGAGATCAGCATATCTGGTGGGTCATCACCTGCACTCATGGCTCTATTAACTCTGTGTGGGGCATATCAGCAACAACCGGCGATAATTATTGCTAAGCGCCGGCTAACGTGGATTTTTATCGCTGAGATAGCGTGCTATTAGCAACACTTATCTCAAAAGCGATAAAAATCCTCACGCTAACTGCCTAACGTGAGATTATCGCTGGAAACCCAGCGATAATCTCACGCAATGTGGCGTTAGCTTGATGATAGGGACTCACAAACTTAGCCATGATATCCACCTTCCATAGGATATCATGGCTAAGTCAGTCCTGAAGCAGGCGTAAGGAAAGTAGTGATAACAGGGGTTATCGCTACTTTTCTTGCTGTTATGCTTTATAGCTTGGGGCTTGATGATAGGAGAAATGTCGCTTAGCGACATTTCTCCTGTCATGTCAGGTCAGGAACACCCACTTTGCATCTCATTAGAGATGCAAAGCTGGTCGTTAGGAATTCCTACGCTAACGCAAGTTTTCATGCGTTAGCGTGAGCTTGCTAATTAGGCGATAAAATTATCGCCGCTTTTCGGCCGAAAATGGCCGCAAAAGTGGCGATAATTCTATCGCCTCGCCTTGCTGATATGCCCCTGGGTTCTGTGTATCTTCTTTTCCCAGGTCGGGGAGAATCTGGTGAAATAGGCACTTCACATACATCTGAAAGTCCCCTTTCTCTGCCTCCTGAGGGATGACACATATGTGATTCACGTGTCTTGCATCTTGCTCATACTGTGAAGTGAAGTGCACAGGTTGAACAGGAGGGCCACTGCCAGTTTGCTGGCTTTGAACGTGTTCCCTGGCCAGCAGTTTCTTGACCCTCCTTCACACATCATAGTACCTGTTCCTGATATCATCCATTGTGCGCAGGACAGGTGCTTCAGCATTCACCTTGTTAACTATCGTGTCCCACAACCTATTTCTCTGGGACATGGGGGTCTGTTGGACTTGACTCCCAAATAACTCTGACGATTTCATCTACAAGCACTTCCAACTCCTTCTCTGTGAACCTTGGCTGCTTTCTTGGGTCCATGGTGGGGGTGAGTGTGAATGTGAAGGTGATTGTGAGTATGAAGGTGAAAGTGAGTGTGAATAAGAAAAGAGTGTGTGGTTGTGAGAATTGTTTTAACCAAACAAATCTGTGCAAGTTGTGTGGTGGATGAAGTGTGAATGTATGAGGTAGAGAGCAGGGAATGTGCTGGAAATCCTGTGACCTCTTAGCAGTTCTGTTAGAGCAAGGGATCATGGTCATGTGTTTGGCGCTTTATATAGATGTATTAGTGGTTGTGGCAAATTTCTTTTATTTTTAAATTTGAATGTGGCTTTGCCAGTGCTTGTTTAGACTGTTTGTGACAAATACCAATTGCCTTTTGTAACACAAATAGACACAGTTCAGGTACCACGTCGGCTGCATCTTCATCTGTTCGCGGAGTAAACCAAGTCCAATTCGTAACCTCAATGCTATTCTTCAGCATTTGCGAATGAGTCAGTTGCATCTGGCTTGTTTCCAGACGATTTAGTCAGACAAAATGCATTCCGAATGACTCAGTGGGAGTTTAACATGCACTGCATTATGATACGTTGTTTGGGATACTCGCGGCAAGTCGTTCGGTAAGCATTCGGAACAAATTCGGTAGGAATGCTTTTCTGATGAGATCGTAATCGGCCACTAAGATGTGAACAGTTGAAGGAGACAGCCTTTACTTAGCATTAGCAGGAGTTGAGTAACTAATGGCCACTTCTAGTCTTCAACCCAGCAGAGAAAGTTTTATAGACAAGACTGAGAGTCAGACCTTGATGGGTTGATGGAAAAGGAAAAAAGGATTGGAGGATTGGGTGGGTGAAACTGTATGGGTGAAAGGAATCGATTGATGGGCCAGTAAACGTACATATTCACCATGATCCTAAGTCAAGAAAAACAGTGACTGGTAACCTAATAACTATATTGCTACAGCACGGTTTGGCGACTAGAACCACTGTGCTGGCCCAGGGGCTGTCAGAGTGTTCAATAACCCTTAACTCCAGCATCTTGCTGACTTCAGCTCTGATGCTTTCCTTGACTTTGATAGATGTTGATAGATTTTGTTTTTGACAGGTGCACTGTCACCAGTGTCCACATCATGGGTACACCAGTTTGTCTGACCAGTGTTCAAGCAAAACAGTTTTATATACTGCTGCAAGACTTGCTTGCAATCAGTCTGCTGGTGGGCAGTGAGGGTGTCTGAAAAGACAACTCCATCTACTGACCCATCTTTGGGGCTGAATGAGAGGAGGTCAGGGAGAGGTTCACTCTCTGTCTCCTGATCCTCATCAGTCACCATTAGCATGGTGATGCCAGCCGTATCCTGCTTGTGCCCAGGTCAACCAAGTAGGTGACCTCACTTTCCTGTTCTAAGATGGGATAAGGGCCACTCCATCTGTCCTGGAGAGCCCTTGGTGCCACTGGCTCTAAAACCCACACCTTTTGGCCAGGTTGAAATTCTACCAGTGCAACTTTTTGGACATGCTAGTCCTTCTGAAGCTCCAGCTGGCCTCAACAAGACCATTGGTTTGTGGGTGAGAGGGTGCAGTAAACGTGTACTATACTTTCCACTCTTTCCACATGTGTTTGAGGTAAGCATTCATGAAGTTGGAACCTATGTATGAAACCACCTCCTTAGAAAACCCTACCCTGGTGAAGACACCTATGACGGCCTTACCTACTGCAGGAGCTGTAGTAGTCCTAAGGGAATTGCCTCAGGATACCTAGTGGCATGATCAATTACCACTAGTATACATTTGTTTCATGATGCTGTGGGAGGTTCAAGTGGACCCACTATGTCCAGACCTATCCTTTTTAAGGGAACCCCACCCACTGGTAGTGGTGTCAAGGGGGTCTTTGGGTGTCCACATGTTTTGCCACTGGCTTGACAGGTGACATATGAGCTGATACACTCCTTTACTTTCTGAGACATTGGAGCCAGTGAAAGTGGCTAACTACCCTTTCCCAGGTTGTTGTTTGACCCAGATGTCCAGCTAGGGGGATGTCACGAGCCAAAGTTAAGAGGAACTCCCTGTACTTCTGTGGCACTACCACCCTCCTAGTGGTTCCAGGAGTGGGGCTTCTTGCCTCAGCATACAGTAATCCCTCTTCCCAATAAGCTCTGTGGGTACCACTGATATCTCCCTTTGCTTCTGAAACAGCTTGCTGCCTTAGGCTTTCAAGAGAGGGACAGTCTTGCTGACACTGACACAGCTCTTCCCTAGAGGGTCCCCCTGGGCCCAAGAGTTCAACCTGGTAAGGGTCAAGCTCCATGGGCTCAGTTCCCTCAGGGGTATCCAAATCCTCTCCCTGTGGAGAAGGGTCCTGATTGATTTGCTGTACAGAAGCTGGTTCCCCAGTCTTCTTACCTTTTCTCTTGGTTGGTTGGGCCATTATTTCAGGCTCTAGACCTACTTTTTCACCCTTCCTCTTGCTCTGTGCTCTGGTTTGCAAACACACCAATTCAGGGACGCCCAGCATGGCTGCATGGGTCTTTAGCTCAACCTCAGCCCAGGCTGAGGTTTCCAGATCATTTCCTAGCAGACATGCAGCTGGCAACTTTGGAGAGACCACTACCTGTTTCAGGCCAGTAACCCCCCCCAGCCTAATGTCACCATGGCCATGGGATGACTAGTGGTGACACTGTCAGCGTTGACTGGGTAAGACTTCCCAATCAAATATTGCTAAAGTTAGTAAGAACTCCCTGTACTTCTAAAGCTCCTAGTGGCTCCAGAGGTGGGGTCTTTCGCCTCAGTGTACAGTAGTCCCTCCTCCCAAAAACCTCTGCGGGCACCATTGACATCTCCCTTTTCCTGGGTATCAGCTTGCTGCCTCAGGCTTTCAAGAGTTTGACAGTCCTGCTGTCCAAGGCAAATCTCTTTCCTAGAGGGTCCCCGAGCGCCTAAGAGTTCAACCTGGTAAGTGTCAAGCTCCATGGGCTCAGTTCCCTCTGGGGTGTCCAACTCCTCTTCATGAGGAGAGGGGTCCTGATCCTCTTGCTGTTCAGAAGCTGTTTTTCCAGTCTTCTTACCTTTTCACTTGGAAGTTTGGGCCATACTTTCAGGCTCCAACACTCCTTGTTCATGCTGTTTTCTACTCTGTGCTATTGTTTTTACATACACCGTCTCTGGGATATCCAGCATTGCTGCATAGGTTGTCAATTTTACCTCATCCCATGCTGATGTTTCCAGGTCATTGCCATGCAGACATACAGATGGAAGATTTGGAGAGACCACTACCTGTTTCAGGCCAGTAACCCCCCGTATCATGTCACCATAGTAATTACATGATAAGTGCTAACACTGTCAGCATTAGTGACTGGGTAAGTTCTCCCAACCAAGTATTGCTCAGGGGAAACCAGTGTATCTCTCACCATAGTGGCACTGGCACCTGTTTCCCTCAGAGCTTCTATCCTAGTTCCATTAATCCAAGAGTATTTCAAATATTTATTTTAAGTAGGGCGGCCATACAGCTAAAGTGGCAAACTCAACTTCCCCTTCTGAAACTAGAGCACACTATTGATCCCAACTGGGGACTGGCTACACCAAGAGTAGCTGTACTAGGATTAGGGGGCTTCTTCTAAAGACAAGTAGCATCGCCAGTTAAGTTACACAAGGCCTTGCATGATCAAAGTTCTTTCCCCTGTACCTATTAGTAGATTGTTGTTTTACTTTGGTCACCCCCAGTGGTTGGTTTTGTCACCCTTTTCTTGACTCAATGGTCTGCCTTCTTTCCCAATTCTTGGGGAGAAATTAGACCCAGGTCTACCAAATGCTATCTAAATTTTCATTATTGCTATTACTTAAAATATGTTCTTTCATAAACAAATTGTATAGTCCATTGAAATCATGCACATTGTGTCCAGTTAACCAACCATCTAGTGGTTTAACTGAGTAGTCTGCAAAGTCAATCCAGGATTAGTTTGGGGTTTTGTAAACCCCTGAATCTAATGATATCTTCCTCATTTGTGAGTCCAAATCCCTCAATCAGACTTCTCTTCATGAGGTCATAAGACCCAGCATCTGTCCCAGAAAGGGTGAGATGTCTGTCTCTGCAGTTACCAGAGAACAATTCCAATAGGTGTTCCCAACAGTGTGACTTTTTCATTTTTCTCATTTCACAGGCCCTCTCAAAGGATGTGAACCATTTTGTGACATCATGACTCTCTTTACATTTAGCGGCAATCCCTTTGGGGATTTTAGGGTAATAAGATTGTTCTTTATACTTATCAAGTAAATTGCTACCACCATTGAGTCTGGTCTCTAGGTCCAATCATTTGGTCAGCCTGGTTAGCTGGCTGTCCTCCTCATTGAGGCTGTCCTCAATGTCCTCAGTAGTGCCTGATCCACCTGTGTGGGATCTAGGTACTGAAAGGTTGATTCTTGGAGTCAGGGCCACTGGGGCTCTTTTAGCTCTGTGAAGTGGGGGGTTGGTTTACCTCCTCATCCCTTCTATCTTCTTCCTCATCTGATTGATCTCTACCATTTTCAGATTAGTGGTCCTTAGCATACTCAGCCAACAGCTCCTGGAGCTTTTGTTTGGTGGGATGAAACCCCATGGTTATGTTTTACATTTATACAACAAATATATCCACAGGTCTCAGTTTATCGTTTGAGCAATGAGAAATCTAAGACTAAGAAAGTGTGCCAATTTCCCTAATTAATGCTGTTGAGATAGGAAAAATCGTAAAAGTGTTAACAAAAGTGAGTCTAGTAAGTTCAACTTTTGGTTCTGAGGGCTCTAATAAAGCCTCTCTGTTGTTATTCATTGCTCGTTTGATTGAGCGACGGACCAATTTTTGGGGGTATTTCCTGGCACACAATTGTGATGAAAGAGTAGTGGCATGCTCTAGAAATCCCTCCTTATTAGAACAGTTTCTACGGGCCCGTATAAACTGACCATAAGGTAAGTTGTCCCGAAGGGATTTCGGATGATGGCTATCATAGCATAATAATGAATTTTTTGCCATCGGCTTCCTATATAGTTCTGTCTCTAAGCCGGTTGGAGTAGCCACAATTAGTAAGTCGAAAAAGGCTATTTAATGCTTATCAAATTCAACAGTGAATTTCAAAAATTCATTTCTACTGTTCAGCCATGTGAGGAACTGACCAATAGATTCTGTCCCTCCAAGCCAGACGAACAAGACGAAATATATATAATGCCTCCTTAGACATATAGACTCAGGATATGGATTGGATTGTGTCAACACATGTTCCTCTTCAAAACCGCGTACGCTTCCCATACTGGTGCCAGACACTTGGAGATAAATGGTGTCCTCAAATCTGAAAAAAATCTCTTTCATTGCAATTTGGGCACATGCCATGATAAAATGTGCTGGAGTGATGCAGTCCAGATTCCTCTCAAATAGTAATATAGTGATGGCATCAAGTGTTTCATCTTGGGGAATTGAAGTGTAGAGAGACTCTACATCAAAGGACACCAAAACATCGGTTTCCAAATTGAAATCAATTTCTGGCAATAATCTCAGCACATCCTTTGTGTCTTGCAAAAAAGTCGACATCTCTTTTACCATTGGTCTTAAGAAGTGATCCACAAAGGTAGACAAAGGTTCTAATAATGAGCCTAGTCCGGATATAATAGGACACCATGGTGGTGGCCTTTCTGATTTGTGTACCTTAGGGAGTACGTAGAAATAAGGCATGATAGGATGTTTACTTTGTAAAAACACAGTTTCTTGTGCAGTTTTCCATCCTTCACTTAATGCCATTGTAGAGATGTTGTTCTTTATTTTCTCTGTTAGGTCTTCTTTTAAAGGGCGATAGGATCTCCTGTCCCCTAACTGTTTCAAACATTCAGCATGATAGCTCTCAGTTTCTAATAGCACTATGGCTGCACCCTTATCGGCTGGTTTTGATTACAATCCGGTCATCCGATGTAAGATTGGGTAGTGTTACCTGTTCGCTCTTGGGAAGATTACAAAATAATTTCTCCTCTTTTCTTTAAAGGGCAGTTATGTCATCACACATGGCTTGTTCAAAAGTTAATACCCGTGCTGGTATGATATGTGCCGGGGCATTAAAAGTAGATTGATTTTCAGTCCAGTGTTAGTATCAACCTGATCTTTTAATTATTCTCATTCTTTTTTTAAAAAGAAATATAAACAAACTTTTCTGAAAAATGTGGCAAATTCCCAATGAGACTGGAACGAATCGCCCCTAAAGGTAGACACAAAACCGAGACCTGTAATCAGAACTTTTTGTTCATCTAGAGTTAAGGATCTCAAACTCAAATTTATCGCTAATCCATTTCCGCACTGGTCTCGGGTTGACCGGGGAGTTTCTTCTTGCTGCTGCGCAGACTCCTGGGTAATGGCGGGGGGCTCCAGTGGATCTGGGCCTGTTGATTCCGCCGCCTTCCTCTGGAGAGCCCTTGGACAAACCCTAAAAAAGACTGGTTATTGATGGTATTTGGAAAGACTGGTGGTTGGAAGGGTGGTTGAAAAGGTACCATAGGTTGGTGAAAAGGAGGAACTGGAAAGTTCCATGGGTTTGGTTGCCACCATTGTTGGTATTGATTTGGTGGACCTCCTCGCCACTAAGATTGAAAGTTTTTTTGGTGCCCTCTATTGTATTGACCACTCTTTGTTGATGAATCCGAATCGCTAGATCCCTCGTCTGAGCAGGATATGCCATATGAGGAACCTTGCTTTCGTCCTGTGCTGTTCAATTCTGGAGGGACGTAAATTTCACTCGTATATGGATACACCCTCTCATGCCAAATCCTTCTTAAACTTCGCAATTTTGGAGAATAAGATGACATCTTAAAATTCTTTGTTGTTTTTATTAGATTCTTCCTGATTCTTTATGAACAAGGTACTTGTAATCGTAGCTTTAATTTGTGATTCCAATAATTGGATCTCTAAGAGAATGGTGTCAGCCACACGTTTCACTGTCCTAATAATGAGAATTAACCAATCGCGCGTGCAGCACCATGCTATTAACGACCAGTCTTTTAGGAACAATTTATCTGTGAGAAATAATCTAGGAGCGTTAGTAACCAATAATCCTGTAGGGGCATAATTGCCATGTAAATATTCAGTCATGATAGCCCCATGGATTACTGTGCGTGAATGAGATTTCTTTAAACCCAACTCTTTGCCCCAATCGTCTTCATTACTACTCATCGTAGTAGGTAAATTATCCAGAATCCTCGGATTGGTAGAAAGTATCGATTGTAGAACTTCATCATCATAAGCTAAACCACAATTGTCAGCCATAGTGAACCCGTATTCATAGTGAACACTCATCCACCCACACAATCAGAGACAAGCATATAGCAAAGAGCTAAATTGTACCACTAGTACAATTTAAGACCAAAACACTCTAAGGCCAAATAAACAAAGACCTGCAGCCGAAAGCTGCTCAAAAACAAACAAAACACTCCAGTTTAAGTAGGGTCTGAGGTAATTTTAAAGCCCTAGCGTGGATAACCTACCCCAAAAATTCACAATTAAACAACAAATATATCCACGGGTCTCAGTTTATCGTTTGAGCAATGAGAAATCTAAGACTAAGAAAGTGTGCCAATTTCCCTAATTAAGGCCGTTGATATAGGAAAAATCCTATTTAAAAGACGGATTCCCATCACTCACCAATGGTGACATGCTTCATCATCTGCGAAATACTCACCCCAAAAAAAAAAAAAATGGTCCGTCGCTCAATCAAACGAGTAATGAATAACAACAGAGAGGCTTTATTAGAACCCTCAGAAAAAAAATGTGTACTTAATAGACTTACTTTTGTTAACACTTTTAATACGATGTCTAATGACATCCAAAAAGGTGTTTGAAAACACTGAAAAATACTAAACATTGGAGATACACATGTCCCATTACCACTTTTCTCTTTTAAAAGGAGTGCCAACTTATGTGACCAACTAGTTCACACTAGACCCAGAACTCATAAAATACACACAGTAGGAACCCTTTGGGATCTCCCTGCTGTACAGGGCCATTATCTCTGGGGTTCGAGTGTAGTTTGCCCACAGACACAAAAAACAAAACGATCGATATAGGCACAGACAGACCGTGGGTCCAAAAAAAGTTCAAAAACTGCAACATTGAAAAAGTGATTTATCTTATAACATGCCTGTGTAATTTGATTTATGTGTGCATGACCACACAGGAGGTGAAATAAAGAATTTTGGAACACAAGAGCACCGTAAGGTCAAAAAAAGGCAACAAGACTAACAAGTCATTTCCTAGAAGTAAATCACCGGCAGGATGATTTGAAATGGACAGTGCTAGAACAGCCTCACATTCCGGAACACATTACAGACATTTCCAAGTTCCTCTTACTCAGAGAACAAAAATGGGTTTTTAAGCTGCACAGTGACAGAGTGGGTCTGAATGACGCTATACCCTGGGTCATGTTATAATTAATTCTGGCAACCAGGATTTATAAAGAAAAAATCTCTTTAATTCTTGTGATTACATCTAAAAGATTTTTCTGTATAACACAGTGACTTGATCACTATGATTTTATCTCAATAAACCGCATTGACATGATTCATGACACAGTAGATCACAGTATATGGGTTTGAATATTACATATGCTAGAAATACAACATTGGCATGAACAAAATGGAAACCGATTAGGATAACTAGTCAATATCTGTTTGTTGAATAGTTGTTTAATAATTTAATATACATCTGGATGTCATGGCTGGATATATTAGACAACTGCAACGTCTTGCGATAAATCAACAGACCGGTATGTAAACGTGATGGTCGAGATTGTCAAAGAAACCGCTGCATTATCGCGGGCGGTTGCATGTTGTATAAAAGCGTATCATGATGTTATCTAACAAGACTGTGGAGTCACTATGGTTGGAACCTTTTTTCTTGTTGGAGTCTATGAGTGACAGACTACGATTCCCAGAATTCTTAGGGTGCCTAGATTTAACGCAAACACTGAGGGGTCAACAACGCGCATGCGTCTAACGACGCGTTCTAAACTTAATTAGTGTTACTTATACATGGCGTCCTGCTACAAGCGGCACCTCTCATGATGGTTCAGATGAGTGCCAGAGGTACCGATGGAGATGTAGGCGCCACTTTTTTGATATTTGTTAGGTATCGACTTATTCTGAGCATGTCTACACCAGCGCTTAGTTAATTCAGGGTTTATTACGATCTATATACATAACGCTGATTCGTATGCCTAACAATAAGAAGTTAATTGTAGATCTATATGTCACTGATGACTTTTGGATTACGCATCGCTGAGACAAATATATAAGGGGGATTTTGCTATTTTCACTTTGGCCCCGTGGGTTCTGGTGCGCGCATCAGATTCGGGACAACGAAGATTGCTTAGTTTAAATGGAAACACATATAAAGTTAGGAAAAAGACACATTCCTTTATATAGTGTCAATATAGAATCTTGCGGAACATTGAAAATTGTGACAAAGTTTTGAATAATTTTAACTGCAATTAAATGGAATATTTGATTTTTTTGATTATTTACATATGAGGGGCACATGATTAACATCAACTGTAGTCACCTCATATACTTAAACTTACAGCCAACATATTCTTAATCCGTATTATATCTGTTTACATGTAACTCCTGCCTTGTAGAGACAAATGATAGATTATGAGATAAGTAGGGAACCATAACCAGTGTGGTATTTTCCCACTTTTTCTCATAGAGCGGTGCCTCCCTTTTACCCTGAGCCGTAGCTAGGTGAGGTGAGGTCTACTTCTCAAGCATTTCGGGTAAGAATGCCATTCTTAGATTCACAAATTGAAGAAAATAGATGACAAATAGGATGTCACTATAACAAATGTATTGGTTTTTGCAGTTTGAGAATTCTATCACTTTTAAACAATTGCGTACACTTCTTTTCATTCCATTACAGATGCCATCTGCATCATATGATTTGCGGAGGAAGTAATGCACATTCCTGATTACAGGTAAACTGGTTGTATCTATTCCAACCGTTTTTTATGCACTTTGATTTTTCTTTGTTTGTTTACACAATTGCAGTAGCAAAACATTTGTGGTCCTGAAGAAGGCATGGAATTATAGTGATACACACTAGACAGTCAATTCTTTACACACTGTTGTTTGCACTGTTTTTAGGTTGGACTCTGAGAGATATTAATAAAGGTTGGTTCTCTCACAGTTCAATTTTAACTCACTTTTCACTACACTATATTGCACTGCAATTATTCCCACACTAAACATCTATTCACATCTGGTCGCCCACTAAGAAGAACAACATTGAGTGTTTTATTCATAACCCCTTCTAAAACATCCTCGGGCTTCCTGTTCCTTTGGAAGGGGTTGCAGCCCTTAGTGTCACTAGGTTGACACCAAGAGGAGACCCAGATGATGAAGCATGTCACCATTGATGAGTGATGGGAATCCGTCTTTTAAATAGGATTTTTCCTATATCAACGGCCTTAATTAGGGAAATTGGCACACTTTCTTAGTCTTAGATTTCTCATTGCTTAAACGATAAACTGAGACCCATGGTTATATTTGTTGTATAATTGTGACTTTTTTGGGGGAGGTTATCCATGCTAGGTCTTTAAAATTACCTCAGACCCTACTTAAACTGAAGTGTTTTGTTTAAGTTTTTAATTTTACATTGAGACCTTACGTCCTTGAACGACAAGAGATGGTAAGGGGTGAGGTCAAGCTCCTCAACCTGGTCATCTATGTCATTATGGTTATTTTCACTAAAAGCTGGGTTCTTGTTATGAGACATTGTTAAAAAAAGAGTTCTAACCCCTCTAATCCTAGCTGAAGTTCTAAAATTCTAAAGGGACTGAACCAAGGCCCTAACAAGACTTTTAGTAATTTTGCAAAAATGCCAATTTGAAAAAAATCTGAATTCTAAAGACGATTTAAGAGTTCTGTCGTGTGATGAGGTGATAACCAAGTTAGTCCAACCAATACAGAGTTGTATATCCCACCACTGATCCACCAATGTAGGAAGCTGGCTCTGTATATACTATACCAAATTGAGGTATTGTGTGCACAGAGTCCAGTGGAACCCCAAAGGTATGCAGAGGTAAAGTAGATTGCACCTTACTCTCTATTTGTGGTAGTGTGGTCGAGCAGTAAGGCAGTATCAGAGGACAGTGTTAAGCATTTGTTGTACCCACTCAGTCAGCAAATGAATTCACACACTCAAAGACTAAACTTCAGACCAATTGTTTTGTATAAAAATATTCTTTTAGTCATTTTATTTTCTAGAACCAAGCAAGTCTGGAACAGGTAAGTGATAAATACTGTGCAGTAATAGTACAGTTTTGAATTACTGTTGTATATATACTTTGGTGTGGTTACAGTTTGAATAACTGGTAATGCAATACTGTGGAATACTGTACATATACTTTGTATTGGCTTTTCAATAAAATGTGTAGTGGATTATTTTACAGATTACTTTTTTTACACAGTGCAGTGTACCTGGATACTGCAATGGGACATTTCCTGTAAACAGGTAAGTAAAAGTGTTTTTGTTATTTAGCTACAGTTTTAAAGGTTGTCATATATTTGCACCATCAGTGTTACTGGGGCAGCCGGGTGCAGAGTGCTGTTTTGGTGTCAGGAGCCCTGTAGTTTTCAATGGGCCGTCTCTGGTTTGCAAACACATTTTAGGCTCGGGATGAAGGTCTTCTGGCTGTGACCACCACTTGGAGAGGTAAGTTGTGATGCTGGGGGTTCATTAGGCATCGTCAGTTGGGCCACCCAGGGCTGTGGGGCGTCGGGTGCAGAGGTGTCTTTTAGGGTTGGCTCTTCTTACCAGATCCTGGTTGCGGTTGGGGGAACTTCAGGTTTGAGCCTGCAGGCATCAGCTGGAGGCTTAAGGCAGGTCAGGGGCCACTGGATCTCAGGTCAGAATCACCAGGGAGACCTCCTCTTGGTGTTGGGCAACTCAAACTTAGGCCATGGGCCTTGTGTGCAGAGTGGTGCAGACTTGTGCATCCTGCTGGAGCTGGAGTCTGTTGGTGAACAAATCTGGTGTTCATGGGAGACAGAGTCTTTTCTTTTGAAGGCAGGGCAGGTCCTCAGGGTTCTTGAGGCTTCTGGTTGTAGCACACACTGGAGGTTTGCTTCTGCAGGTTCGAGGTGGGGACAGGCCACTAGGGCTGGAGCCAAGTCAGTGGGTGCCCTCCTCTTGTTAGCTTTGGCACGGCTGTTTGGTCATTCTTCTTCCGGTTTATTGTCTGAGGAAGCAAGGTTCAGGGGTGACCCTAAATACTAGATTTAGGGGCGCTACAGGTAGGTAAAAAGGTTGGGACCAATGAGTCCCTTCCCATGGGTGGGTACACCCCCTATTATGCCACCCTACAGTGGGAGGGAGGCATAAACATTTCCCTAGTTGGCTGTGTCCCCCCATCAGCAAGATTTTGGGCACTCAGAGTTGTGTTTCACCTCTCCTACCCCACCTCAGGGTGGAGTTGACAGAGTTGGGCCTCCTCTCTTCCTCACTTGTTTTTCTTGCCGGTTCTCCCACCGGGGGTCAGAACCAGTGGGGACCAGTTGCTGAAAGCAGCAAGTGGCCTGGGGAAGCTCACAAAGGCAGCAAGCCTTTGAAGCTTCCCCTTTGTGGACCCTGCCCATCCTGGGAGAGGAGGCTTGGCATCTCGTCCCAGGACGTGCATTGTTTCAAGCCCCTGAGAGCAGCAGGCTCTTGACCCAGCAGTCCAGAAACAAGTCTGGTGGTGGAAGCTGAAAGCAGCCACTCAGTCTGGACACTAGTGGTAGGTCGTTTTTCAGGGGGCATCTCTAAGATGCCCTCTGTGTACATTTTTCATTAAATCCCACACTGGCATCAGTGTGGGTTTAATATGCTGAGAAGTTTGATACCAAACTTCTCAGTTTTCAGTGTAGCCATTATGGGGCTGTGGAGTTCATAATGACAGACTCCCAGCACGACATACTCATAATGGCAGCACTGAACTTACAATGTCTAGGAATGGACTTAGACACTGTAGGGGTACAGGGCTCACGTTACTGTACCCTATCACTAGTATAGTGCATCCAGATAGAGGGGTGACTGATTTATGCCAGGGCAGTAGGTTGTAGGCATGGCACACAGGGATGTGTACCATGTCAACTCTTCACTTTGTTCCGCACCAAAACACGCAGCCTGCAATACAGTGTGTAAGAGTAATAGTACAGGGCCTCTAAGGGTGACACAATAAGTGTTGTGGTACCATATACCAGGGTCTGACCTGTGTCCAGAGATGCCAATTAGGTTTTGTTTTCAATGCAGTTTTAGGGAAAGAACATAGGCCCTGGGTACCTAATTGGCAGGAGCACAGGGCACACTCAGACAAAGCCATCAGCAGTTCAGAAAAAAGTAGGTGCAACCATGCCCTTGTTGGTGTTTTTGGCAGCTATGAGCGAACTGCACTGCCCTCAGGCTCTGATGTTGAATGTTAAGGCTGCCCAGCATTACTTGTTGTGCCCTGGAAGAGGGGGCCTCTAATTCCTGGCCGTTCTTTCTCTAGCTGACTGGCTTGCACAGCTATCCAAATTTTCCAGTTGGCAACATCTCTGTTTGAAAAAGGAATGAGAGTGTCCAGTCATGGTTTGTACCCTGGATCTGTGGAAATTTAGCTTGCAAACTGAACATTATCTGCGCCATCTTGTCTCTCCCCAGCGCGACACACAGGAAAGCGCACGGCAGCCATTTTAGGCACCCTGGCCTCTCCCTGCTCATTGCCGATCGCCAGCGCGTCCCCCTGGCGCTGCAAGCATCCCCCGCGCGCCGGCCACCCCCGCTCTCTCATACACGGGCCATAAACCCTCTCCTTCTGCGCGACCCTGCCATGGAACCGCACCCCACGCCTGACCGACATCCCATACATGGTCATGCATCTCTTTGATAGCCCCCTTCCTCTGCGCCCCATTGTCCGAACCGATCCCAGGCCATCACCTAGCCCTGCGGATGCAGTTTATTGTCCCTACTGTAAGGAAAACGCCCCACATCAAAGGGATTACAGTAGATCAAGGCCCCCCACCCCCTGAGACCCGACCGGTCACACACGCCCCCCGGGAATTGGCGGAATATCCTGCTGTGTGATAGCCATCTCCTACTGCGGGTGGGGTGGGAACTTCTACTGTAGCTATGCGTGGGATCGGATCTGAGCCAAGGATTCTGAAGACGTTCTTTCATTCATCAAAGTGATCTCAAGAATGTGCTATGTATGATAAACCTGCAATAAAGTCATAAACCTGTGTATAAGAGGCCAGGCCTCAGAGATGCAGTTAGAGCACCTCGTGACGATACCTTGCTGTCTGATCTGATGTGTTCTGCTCCGACGGAATAAAACTTTGTTTCCTGCCTTCCAGTCTCCGGCGCCTGCCTCTTTATTGGTTTAACATCGAATAGTATAAGAGGCGATTACCGCCGGGCAATACTTGAAAGGTTATCGACTGAAACTGCCGCTACCGTTTAACAATTGGCGTCCCAAGCATGGGGCCCATCAGCGACACGTGGATCCAGTGGGAGAGGTCCCGACGACAGAGTGAACGACTGCAACGATCGGGAGAGCTCCTGCCCGATAGACCCTCGTCTGGCAGCCGATCATCCGAACTTCACTGGTTCCGAGCAGACGACTCTCGAGTGATCTACGGTCCTGACTGGGAACCATCAGGAGTGCCGCGGCAAATACGGAGAGTAGAGGACGATCGGGCGCTGGAGGCGGAAGACGAGAAACTGTCCACGCGGTCCGGGTAAGGTCGTGAAACACGACAAATTGCGAAACGATTGATTGATTGATTGAAATACTAGTATTGCTTATTGATTGTTCTCTTTGAGATATTCGCTGTCTACAAACGGGGAGGAGTAGAAACTCTCTCTCTCTCCCTTTGCAGATAGTGAAGGGTAGGTAACGCAGACTTTTGTCCCCGTTGTAACCCGTCGTGCCTATCTTTATCTCCCCACTGATTGATTGTCCGAACATTGATTGTTTTGAAGAATAGTGCTCTTTGAGATATTCTCTGTTTGCAAATAACGTAGAATAGAAATATTCTGTCTAGTCTTTGCAAATAGTGAAGGGTAGGTAACGCAGACTTTTGTCCCTGTTGAAACCCGTCGTGCCTATCTTTATCTCCCCATTGATTGATTGATTGTCCGAACACTAGCTGTTCGATATTGGTTCTTTTGGAGGTATTCTCTGCTTACAAATAACGAGGAATAGAGATATTCTGTCTAGTCTTTGCAAGCAGTGAAAAGATAGGTAGTGCTGACTATTGTCCCCGTTGAAACCCGTCATGCCTATCTTCTCCCCACTGATTGGTAGTTGGTTCTGCCCGGACCGCTTATTAGAGGTGAACCATCCGGCTCCTCTGGAAGGCACCCCTAATAAGGACATGTTCACTAAATATGGACTAGTCGCCGTAGCTTATAGCAAGCTATGGCATAAATATACCAAGAAGGACCCCGAGAGTCAGTGGCCACTGATGGGATCCTTCGACGACCATAAGATAGAAATGCTAGAAATAGCTCTGCGTAGCAATAAGACGACGCCTACTATGCTTGACAGTATCGGCATGTGGCGCAAAGAAGCAACACAACGGAAAAAGAGGAAAGAAGTAAAAGCAGAAAAGGAATTACGAAAGGCAGCTCACCTTGCCGCTAGAAAGTTAGAAGAAGAAATAAAGGAGAGAAGGGAAACTAAACTAAGACAGGGGCTCGAAACATCAGGCCAGTACGCTGTTAGGACCCCCTCTATGCTCTACCCTGAGTTGTCCTCTAAGCAACGAACGAATGACAAATTACTATTAGGTCCCCCGATCATTTACATGCCCCCTCCATACGCACCCTCCCGATCGGTAGTGCAACACCCACAACCCCCAAACACGAGCGAAAGCAGTACAGGGGCCTCGGTCCTCACGGCCTCCGCGCCGGCCGAGCCCCTTGTACTGAACACAACGTCGGCAATAACGTTGGATGACCCTGAGATGAGAAAGAAAGATTCCACCAGAATGAATCGACTAACAAAGGATGAACGAGCAGGAATCGACAAGATAGTAGGGACACTGGTGGAGCGAAAGGAAAGTGAGGAGTATATAACAGACGTGTATAACTCGTATGCCGACAGCCGCAGACGACACTTTGTCGTACGACTTTGTTATCACGCCCTGAATACATATGAGGATAGGTACCACGATAAAGGTCCCGAAGGCTTAGCGGCCCTATATAGGAAGGTAGACATTGGGGAAGAAGGAGAGAGCGATGTGACGAACCTCTTCACTCGCACACTCGAGGTCTATCGACACCTTAAAGAACACAGACAGACAACCAAAGCAGAAACCCCCATAGCGGCTAAGCCCCAGGAAGGAAGGACTGATACCATGATGCCCATCAAAGAGGCCGCCCCCTACTGGGTCCCCCCACGAGGTCAGGGAACACATGACGACATCAACCACCAAGATGCGAAGGGAAGGGTTGTATATAATTGGGTCTACCAGCCATGGGACCGACAAGATATTTTGACCTTTAGAAAAACTCTACCCGACTTAAGAAAGAACCCGACTGCCTTCTACACCGAACTAGGTACAGCCTTAGGCTCAACAATAATGACTTTAGCAGATATCGACTTGTTCTTCGGATTATGTCTGCCGGCTGATGTGTGGAAGCAAATCCGGAAAGTTGACCACGCTGAGCCGTTCGGATATACCTGGGTACAACTCGATACCATAGATAAACAGCGAGAACCAGGACAGAAACCCCCGAAAGCCATATTGGAGCTCCCAGACAAGATTGTACAGAAGTTGAAGACTCTAATCCCAGAAAGAAAGGTAGACTGGTCGATAGTGACGGCTTGTCGCCAGAAACCCCAGGAGGATGTGTCTGAATACTTCTCTCGGTTCGAGACTGTGTTTTCCGATTATAGTGGCCAAGACATGACCACCGCAACCGGACATTACCTCTTTGTCCAGAATTATGTGAAGGGTCTGTCACAAGAAGTCTCCCAGAAGCTACAGACCAGCGAGAGTAGTTGGGCAGCCTCCAAGCCCGCAGCAATCCTCCAGATGGCCCAATACTACGAAAACCAAAAGAACGAGAACGATAGGGCGTCAGAGAGGAAGAAAAAGGAACTGAAGGAGAGGGTAATGATAGCACAGTTACAAGGGGTGACCATAGGAAGGGAACCCCCAAAAGGGAATTACCAACCAATCGCCCCTAGAAAGCTACCCCCTAGAGACCATACACCTGCACCCTACAACGGACGGAGAGACTTAGATGGGAACCAATGTGCGTTCTGTAGAGGGTTCGGACACTGGAAATCCCAGTGCCCGGTCCTTCTGGAATTGAACAAAAATAGGGACCCCAGAGACACAGCATATGACCCCAGAACTAGAGGACAGGGACGAGGATACACGAACGACGCCATCAACGACAGGCCAGGCAGACCAAACACCTTTGAACGCCCCCGACAAAACCAGTGTCAACAGTCCGACTATGAAAGCACCCATGACTTCGCATAGGATCGCCAGGGGCAAGGGAGGGATCCAGTCGAACTCCGTGTTGACCAGCAAGGTCCTTACGTCACTGCTAAGGTCTTGGGCACAAAGTCTCCATTCCTGGTAGATACTGGGGCGACACGTAGTGCGTTATCTAAACGACTGATTCCTAGGGCACCCTTGTCTGGCTCACACGTAACCTCAATAGGCTTCGATGGAACGCCCTCCACTAACCCCTTATCAGCACCAATCTCCTTTGACTTAGAAGATAACGCCACTGACACGACCTTTTTGCTCTCCTCCAACACCCCCGATGCTATTATGGGACTTGATTTGCTAAAACATTTTCGAGCTACCATCAGATGCTCCCCAGACGGAGTTCGAGTCATCCTGCACGATAACCCAGATCTGTTCAGACCTTGTCACACACGACGTATGCTCTCTATAACCGATGCTGACCTGTCCCTACTCGACACGTTACCTTCACATCTATGGGCTAAAACCGACTCAGATGTAGGGCGCATGGTGATCGACCCAGTACACATAACCGTCCGACCGGACGCAGTGCTCCCAAAGCTTCCACAGTATCGGATATCGCCCGAAGGCGAGAAGGCATTGGTGGAAATCATCGAGTCCCTAGTCGATGCAGGAGTGGTAGAAGAAGTAGTCAGTAATGTTTGCAACAGCCCTATCCTACCCATTGTAAAGAAGCAAGGCGAGGGAGATGAGAAAGCATACCGCTTTATTGTTGACTTACGAGAAGTTAACAAAGTAGTCATACCTCAGTACCCCGTGGTCTCAGACATCACCACCATCCTCACCCTGATTCCGTCCACTGCCACCACCTTTACCGTTATTGATCTCAAGAACGCATTCTTTTCCATCCCCATCCATCCAGACAGCCGCTACCTGTTCGGCTTCACTTTAAAAGCCCGGTCGTACAGATTCTGTAGGGCACCCCAAGGCTACACCGAGAGTCCCAGCATTTATAGCCAAGCCCTCAAGAGGCAACTAGATGCAGTCCAACTACCCGATGGAGTGGTGTTAATACAGTACGTCGATGACATTCTTTTGGCGGCCGACACCGCTCCACTTGCCGTCACAGCCACCATTCACCTCCTCCACTTCCTCGCGGAGAACGGTCACAAGGTCTCCAGGAAGAAGTTGCAATTCTGCCAACCCCAAGTGACATATCTAGGCCACCTACTATCCAAAGACGGGAGGAAACTTAACTCTGACCGAATTCAGACCATCCTAGAAACCCCTGTTCCCAAAACTCAGAAGCAAGTGCGGTCTCTAGTAGGCCTCACCTCCTTTTGTCGACAATGGTTGCCAAACTTCAGTCTTATTGTAAAACCTCTGCTTTCCCTGCTAGCTAAAGATGTCCCCTTCCCCCTCCCCTGGACACCCGAATGCCAATCCTCCTTCAAAGAATTACGAGACGCCCTCTGCTCGGCCCCAGTCCTAGGAACCCCAGACTACACTAAACCTTTCTCCCTCTACACCCACGAAAGGGAGGGATGTGCGTTGTCTGTCCTAACCCAGTCCATAGGCCCTAAACAACGCCCTTGTGCCTACTTCTCTGCCACTCTTGACCCTGTAGCCAGAGCTTTGCCCGCCTGCCTTCGAGCAGTAGCCGCCGCTGCTGTCTCTATCCGGCAAAGTGAGGGGATCGTGCTCTTGAACCCCCTCACAGTATTGGTACCCCATGCGGTTGACACCCTCCTGAACCAAACCAAGACTCAACACCTGACTAGCGCACGACTGACTGGTTACGAACTGACTCTGCTTGCACCCCACATCACATTGAAACGATGCACCACTCTGAATCCAGCTACACTACTACCTCTCCCTGACGCTGACCCCAATGCGTCCCCTATACATGACTGCGTGACCCTCACCGACGAACAGACCAAGAGTAGGGTTGACCTCCGGGATACTGCCTTCCCGGACCCTGACGGAGAACTGTGGGTGGATGGCTCATGTATCAAGCTCCCCGATGGCACCACCTCAGCTGCCTATGCAGTCACCACAGCCCGAACAGTTGTTGAGACAGCCCGCATCACACAGCGATCCGCACAGGCGGCGGAACTAATTGCTCTCACACGAGCATGCATCCTGGCAGCAGGGACAACCGCAAACATTTACACAGACAGTCAGTACCTCTTCGGGGTAGTTCACCACTTTGGGCTCTTATGGAAAGAGAGGGGATTCTTGACTTCCCATGGCACACCCATCCTGCATGGAGATCTAGTCTCTGCCCTGACCAAAGCAGTCCTCCTCCCCACACGGCTGGCTGTGATCAAATGCCAGGCACACAAGAAGGTAACAGACATTATAGGACAGGGAAATGCACTAGCTGACATTACTGCCGGAACCACAGCCGAGAATAGGTCCACGACCCATATGTACGTGACCAGGTCACAAACTGAGAAATGGAAGGATGCTAGGGAAACGATTAGGGATATCCAACTAGCCAGCACACCACACGAATTAACTGAATGGGCCCGGGTGGGATTGAAGGACGATGACGGTTGCTGGCGAACTAAAGACTCGAACAAATGGTTGCTACCCGACTCATACTTGATCCCCATGCTGACCATGGCACACTCCCCCGCACACATAGGGTCTGCCCCCATGATCGAACTCATCTCCAAAGTCTGGCACAACGACAAAATCCCAGACTCAGCCAAACGTCTGGTCCAACGATGCCTGGTATGCCTCCAACACAACCCTGGGAAAGGAATTGCTGTACCCCGGGGAGGGTTTGGGGTTCCCAATCACCCCTTTGAAGTCCTACAAATGGACTATGTCCAGTTAGAAAGGTGCCAAGGTTTGAAGTATGTACTTGTCGTTGTGTGTGCCTTCAGCAAGTGGGTGGAAGCCTACCCAACCCACGACAACACCGCTATGACTACCGTAAAAGTACTACTGAAAGAATTCTTCCCCCGATACGGCCTTTGTCGAATTTTGTGGAGCGATAACGGCCCCCACTTTGTAGCCGAGGTTATCCAACTCATCTTAAAGGGGCTGGGTGTAAAACAGAAATTCCATGCGGTCTTCCACCCCCAATCTGCAGGCTTGGTTGAGCGTCATAATGCCACATTGAAGCTTAAGATAGCGAAAATAGTTGCCACCACAGGACTGAAATGGCCAGACGCTCTCCCGCTAGCATTGCTATCAATGCGTTCCACCCCCACTAAACACCACTTAACCCCCTACGAGGTCGTTTTCGGGCGGCCCATGAACCTTTGGACTGCACCAAAGCCAACATCCATCCACGACGTCCCGGACGTCCTCATGTCTGACTATTTATATAACCTAACTAAAACGTTGTCTGTTATCCATCAGCAGGTGCTGCAAGCCATTCCCGATGTTTCACTTTCCAGGGGCCCCGGACACGACATCCAGCCCGGTGACTTTGTCTTAGTGCGTAACTTCCAGCGCACCAAGAGTCTGGAGCCCCGGTGGACGGGCCCCCTGCAAGTCCTAATCACCACCCGAACAGCTCTTCGAGTGGAGGGGAAACGCAATTGGCTGCATGCACACCACTGCAAGAAGGTATCACCGACCCTGACGACCACGGACAACATCACCGCCCAAGAAGAACTTCTGGACAAAGACCGACCATCCCTGAACCGCTGCCCAGATACGGAGACACTTGAGTTAGTGAAATATCCCGATCCCACCGTGCCATCCAAGGAAGGGTATAACTTGCGACGAAAGGAGAGAACTTCGGCTAAGCAGACCACAAACTAAGTGGAAATCTCAGAGCGGTAGCCTAGTCACCTCAAAGGCCACCAGGAGAGAAACTAAACAAGGTCTGTGGTTCTGCCCGCTACCGAGTCTCTTGAAGGTGATGGAAGCGCCCGACATGAAGATGATGGAAGCAACCGGACGTCCGAAGATCCACTACAAAAACCCAAAGACTGACAGAATGCACAGCTCAAAGACTATTGCACTTTTCATTACCCTTCTCTTTTGCCTTCTCCTCGTGGTCACCTTCTGGATCATGGAGGAGAGCACACCCGCTCATAAGACATTGCTGACCACCGTTCAACCTACCACCATGAAAGAACACCATCTGATCTCACTTTCACCCCAACTCCGAGAAAGGCGTAAGGAGTTCTGGAATAACTCTTTTGTGCAGTTGCTCCACCAACACAATCTTGTCGCCAACGCCACTAATTGCTGGATCTGTGGATTGCTACCACATGCCACTGGACACTCTATCCCTTTCATCCCTTCACCTTTTTCTGTCCATGGTTCCTGCCTCGCCTGGCTAATCCTCCTGCAGGAAAGCTACAAGGACAATGCCACTTCTGGCAAAACTGTGTCACACTTCTACCATGGGTTCTGGCTGAACAAAACTGGAAAAACTTCTGCCCCCTTCTGCCCTCTGAGATCAAACACTTCCTTTCACATGGACATCCCTGCCAAAGAACGAGTTGAAATGCAAGTGTTCAACAACCCAGCCAGACCCACCTTCTCTTACCTCCGGAAACGAACGGCCGCCACCCTGACAGTGGCCCTATCCGTCATCAACATCACTGGATTTGTGTGCCTCGAAGGACTGGGGGCGCAGCCGGTGGGCCACAGCTCCTGCCTCATCACCCGAACATTGGACTCAGTTGATCCACCCTCCTTTGTTGCCTCCCCGAATATGTACTTCATCTGTGGTACTAAGGCCTACACCTGGCTCCCGAAAGGTTGGGGAGGCACCTGCTACATGGCTTTTGTCCTTCCTCCGACATATGTGGCTCCAGCAAACCATCACCGACAGAAAAGTACCAAAGACCTTGTACAAGCCGACTCCACCGGGGCACAGTTCCTGGATGCAGTAAAGGGACTTGTTCCACTCTGGGGTTCAATGGCAAACAGCCGTGCCATCCGCCACTTAACTCAGGCAGTCGAGACGGCGATGAACATTACGGCTGGCATCCTCGCCAACAACACCGCCGAGCTTCAGGCCGTCCGCCTGGTGGCTCTTCAGAACCGCCTCGTTCTAGATGTGGTTCTGGCTGATCGTGGAGGAGCATGCCGCATCATTGGGTCCAGCTGTTGTACCTATGTACCGGATAACTCACCCTCAGTCTACAAAGCAATTGAACACCTCCACAGACTTTCCGCAGAGGTTCATCAGGAGCAAGAAGGATGGTCCCTTGGAAGTTGGTTTTGGGACACTATTAAAAGTTGGGGATGGAGGCTGTTTTCATTTATCCTAATACCGATTGTGATACTATGTGGATGTTGCTTGGGGATTCAGTGTCTGCCACCTTTATGTTCGCTTTTTATGAACTGCATCTGCCCTAAGACTTTGAACTTTGAAGCGGAACGAATGAAAGCTCTGTATGAGGTGGAAGTTCGTAGTATTATGGGGATAGATCCGAACTAGACAAGCTGGCGAGATATGTTAAAAGGGAGGACTGTGGAAATTTAGCTTGCAAACTGAACATTATCTGCGCCATCTTGTCTCTCCCCAGCGCGACACACAGGAAAGCACACGGCAGCCATTTTAGGCACCCTGGCCTCTCCCTGCTCATTGCCGATCGCCAGCGCGTCCCCCTGGCGCTGCAAGCATCCCCCGCGCGCCGGCCACCCCCGCTCTCTCATACACGGGCCGTAAACCCTCTCCTTCTGCACGACCCTGCCATGGAACCGCACCCCACGCCTGACCGACATCCCATACATGGTCATGCATCTCTTTGATAGCCCCCTTCCTCTGCGCCCCATTGTCCGAACCGATCCCAGGCCATCACCTAGCCCTGCGGATGCAGTTTATTGTCCCTACTGTAAGGAAAACGCCCCACATCAAAGGGATTACAGTAGATCAAGGCCCCCCACCCCCTGAGACCCGACCGGTCACACACGCCCCCCGGGAATTGGCGGAATATCCTGCTGTGTGATAGCCATCTCCTACTGCGGGTGGGGTGGGAACTTCTACTGTAGCTATGCGTGGGATCGGATCTAAGCCAAGGATTCTGAAGACGTTCTTTCATTCATCAAAGTGATCTCAAGAATGTGCCATGTATGATAAACCTGCAATAAAGTCATAAACCTGTGTATAAGAGGCCAGGCCTCAGAGATGCAGTTAGAGCACCTCGTGACGATACCTTGCTGTCTGATCTGATGTGTTCTGCTCCGACGGAATAAAACTTTGTTTCCTGCCTTCCAGTCTCCGGCGCCTGCCTCTTTATTGGTTTAACATCGAATGGTATAAGAGGCGATTACCGCCGGGCAATACTTGAAAGGTTATCGACTGAAACTGCCGCTACCGTTTAACAGATCAAGAATTATTGCAGAAATATAATTGTTGGATGCAAGCTTGTATTTTCAAATAAGTGAATGATTAAGCTCTCCACCAACTCAAATGCTTATTTTTTCCCCAGCACACCTGCGTACATTGCAGACACCTCATTTAGCTGTTCCAATAGCATGTGCAACAATGGCATAGCTTGGCCCATGGTACAGTCCTCCTTAGTGACCTCACATGTGAAGACCTCAAAGGAAGCAACATCTCTGTCAGGCATTTAACCAGATCCCATTGGTCCATTTCAATGATCATGCCTTTCAAAGTAGCATCCCCTCTTTACATGACATATTCATGTATTGGTCTGTGCTGCTCAAACAGATGTTCAAGCATGTAATAGGTTGTCTTCCAATGTGTTGGCACTTTTTAACTGGCATTCTATTATCATGCTTAATGAGCCTCAGCTGCTTTTGGTCTTTAAAATAATGGCTGAAATGTGTGTAGATTCTTCTGCAGGTGATTGGTAAATTGCTGTCTCAGTCTTATTTTTGCAGAAAGTCTTCAACAATGATGTTATTGCTGTGCGCCAAACACAGGACACAAAAATGCCCACCATCGGCTATCACCTTAACTATAATACTGCCATTGTCCATGGCAACAAAACCAATGTTAATACCTCTTGGTTACAGCTATTCAAAGTGTTAAGGTATTCCAAAATGTTTGCAGCCGTACGGGATTTCTCCATGCTGAACATGGCTACTGTAGCATGCTTCTGAGCGCCATTAAAAAGTCAGCAGTATCAGCACCTGCAGATATCTTTTCTCTAACCCCCAAAAAAGAGATCCATTGTGCAGTGATGCATATGTAATCAGTGGATTAACAACTGGCCCACATATCTGTCATCAGGTGGACAGCGTGAACAGCACTCTGCTGTAAAGCTTGTACAAGCAATTCCAGCATGTCGTGATGTAGTGCTAGAACAGCAACTCTGGTGAAATAGGAACGGCTGGCAACCTTCCATTCCTGGCAGTTGGCTGCCACAAATTTTAGAAACCCCATCCCTTTCACAAAAGAAAAAGGGAGTAGGTCCAGCATTAACATTTTAGCCAGATTCACGTTGTACAAATGTGCCGTTGGGTGGTTGCGTTCATACTGCCCCTCTGGCCTAAACATGCTGAGAATGATAGCCTGGATTTTTTTCATTTCTGATGCCACTAATGCAGGTGACTTCTTGAGACCAGATATTGGTAGGCTCAATGATTTTTAGTTGCAGTACTCTCTTGCCTTGGACCCCTTGGTGTCTCGGCCTGAGTCGTGTGCAATTGCTATGTTGCTAATGATGATGTGGGCTGTACCACTGTACTGCTGGGGACAAGGCTTCTTTGTGTCTCCTTCTTCTTCACATTCCACTGTGATCGGATCTTAATCCCCTCTACCAACAACGCTTGCAGTTTTTTGGCCACTAAGGTGCGCCTCCCACTGGATCAAGTGAGGTTTTCTCAGATGGGTTGTTTGGCCTCCGGCACCATAGTTTGTACCAAGCTTACCCTGACTAACACCTACTCTACAAATGGAACATATAGCACTCTTCACTTCCTTCTGGCTAAACGAAAAGAAGTCCAAAACCGAGGGGGTCAACTTTCTGACGCTGCTGGTGCCACTTGCAATGTCAGATGAACTGGTAGGTGGGCGTGACATTTGACGCTCTGCAGTATCTACTTCTACTGAGGTGGTTGTGGTCGATGAAGGTCACTGCGGGGACTTTGTAAATATGGCATATGGAGGTGGTGTTTGTGGAATCTGTGTTGGTGGTATCCATGCCACATCCCTCACAGCAATTTGGGATGGAATAATGTCAGTCTCCACTGGGGCAGGGCTAATGTCCATGATGGCTGGCTCATCATCGTACTCCTCTTCTATATCTACCGCCATAACTCTAAGGCTTTCCGGAACCTTCCTTTTCCGTAGCCTTGTCTTGTGACATGTCTCACTCTGGGAGTGAGGTGGGATGCAAGTGTCATCTAGATCATTAGAAAGGGGGCTTGGAACATATGTTGATGGACTAACCCTTCTTTTCCTTGCTGGGGATCTAGAACACAATGGATCTTCTGAAAGAATAGCTTGCTCTTTTTCTTCCTCTGCAGGAAGCTCGATCTACTGAACTGCCCCTACTTCCGGTAGAACTACAATTGGTGGGGGTTACGGCTGTTGTTCTCCACTTATCTGAGTTTCCTGTATTGATTGGGTACTACTTTGTGATAACGATAAGTCAATGTCAACGTCACTGCTTGTCAACGTTGTTGTGATTAGACTGGCTGCCTGTGAGACAGACATAGGCTTGGGCCTAGGTTGATGAGGTAGGACCACTGATGCTTGGTTGCTGCTCCAAGATTTCTTCCTGAACACCGCTACTACAGGCTCAATTTTTGGTTTCCTAAAAAAGGTCTTGGGTGACATACCAGTGGGTGCAAGTGGCAGCGCCTTCTTCTCACTGGCAACTTTGACTTTCTTGGCACCGGTACCTCTCTTTGGGGCCATCTTGAAGCAGTCAGTTACCATGCAGCAGCACTTGTATTAGATTCACAAGTTGAAGAGATGTCTGTTGTCACATGTCACATGAAATTGTGCGCAGGCCTTCTGTCTGGCAGTACCGTGGGTGATGTTGTCTCCTCCTCTCCTGGACACCTAAAAGCAAATAAGCAAGAATAGCAGCAGACGTGTCGGTTCGGTCGGACGAGGAGAACATGGTGGCCGGCTAAAGGCGGATCACTGGGAGCTCCTCCAAGTGTGTGCGGAATAAAGGGCTAAAGCTGACCACTTTAAAGAGGATTTCACTTAGGAAATACCGGAATGATATCAGTGGCAATTTAATCTTTTAGAAGGATTAATTGACAGTATTTTACCGTAAGCTGAGACTCAGATGCACAGTGCAGGCTCGTAACAGCGTCCTTTCCTGTGGGTGGGGCTTCAGTGTCAGAGCGGCTGGAGAGCAGAGTCGTGTGGAGCAGAGCATAGAGCCGTGTGGAGCGGGAAGTGTATTGCGGTTTGCGAGGAGAGCTGGGAAAGTCTTCTTTGCACCTTTTGAGGAAATGTCCAAAAAGGGAAAAGTAAGTGGAAGCAGAGAGAAAGCAGTCACGGCAGGCTGGGAAGGTAGCGAGCAGCGCTGGTCGAGAGACGCGCTGGAGGTGAAGAGAGGGAGGAAAGCAGAAGCAAGAATACCCTTCCGGAGACGAGGCGGTGGGGATGGCCCAAAGGCACCAAGAAGGGGGGCTGGAGACTTAGAAGGTTTAGAGGGCACGACGGGGAATACAGGTAGAGCTCTGGACCTACAGCTGAGTGCTAGTTTGAAGGGAGGGGAGGAAAAGAAGCCCAAAGAGGTGCTAGATGTGAAAGTAAAGCCAAAATCAAAAAACAAACCATCAAACAGAAAGACAAGTGAACTGAAACAGCAGGGGGTTGGAAGGTACACTTTAAGGAGTACAATGAGAGGGAAAGCCTCACTAGAGCAGTGGTTAGGTGGTGGTGGCTATGGTGAGGGTAGAAAGAAAGGAAAGGAGAAAAAACCCTGAAATTAAAATTCCAGTGGTTAGATTTCCCCGGGGAAGCAAACAGAAAGTGATCAAGCAAGAGTGGCAAGAGGGGCTGGTAAAGAAACATGAACAAAGCCCAGAAGGTAAAAGTTACCCCCTCCCTCAGGACTTTCTTTAAAGTATTGCCAAAGACTCTAATATTGAGTGAAGCTGGGACAGTGGATAGGAAGAAGGAGAGCAGTAGGATGATGGAGGGACAGTCACATCATTTGGTTGAGGAAGCACCGGTGGAGTGGGAAAAGTTGTGTAGCCCCAATAGGTACACAATATTACAGGATGACGTCTGAGAAGATCCGGAGGACATAAAAAATCCCCCCAAAAAAAATTGAGTGCTAGGAATACGAACAATTCAACGCCAGTGGGAGATACAGAGATTAAAATAAGGGGGACAGAAAAACTTGGCACAGAACAAACTTTGAGTAAAGATACGACACAGCGAGAGCAGGTGGAAGTAAATATTGGGGGAGCAGCTCTGGGTGATTTGATAGCTAGGGAAATCAGAGAGAGATTAAACTGACGTGTGAGGTGTTTTAGAAGAAAATTGATGATCTGGCAGGGAGAACAACTGTTCTACAAGCATCAGTTGAAAAACTCAAAAGCAAGATACAAACAAATGAAGATGACATAAAAGCCTTAAAATCTAGAGAACCAGGGCGTCAGGATTGGGAGGAAAGGATGGAAAGTAATCAATGAAGAAATAACTTACGGATCCTAAATGTCCCAGATGGAGCGGAGGGAAAAGACTTGAAAGGGCTGGTAATAAAGTTGATTAAAGACGGTGCAGTAGTTGGGTACGGATATCCAGAGAATACATAGAGACCTCTTTAGGCTCCATCTGAATAAAAGCAAACCCAGGAGGATCTTGGTTAATTTCCTTACTTACTCCTTGAAAGAGAAGGCTTTATCCTGGGCATCGAAAATGAAAGTAGTAAAGGTAGATGGGGTGTCTTGCGAAATTAGGTCCGATATTTCTTACATTATGTCCAATAGACAGTGGGAGCTGGGCAAGAGAATGGACCAATCGAAGGAGTTGGGGGCTTCAGTGCAAATGAAGTTCCCGGCGGTTTGCAAGGTAATGATGAATAATAAGACGCACAATTTTAGAGCTGTGAGTGAAGTGGGTGCCTTTATAGAATTCTGTAAATATATATATATAGTAAAGAGTGGCTAGATATGAATATGTTTAAGTTAAGATTAAAAAAACACACTTGGGGGATAACCCATAGGCTAAGGCCATTAGAAAGGGGGGTGGGTTCTCCATGGGGGGTGGCTGGGCAAGGGAAAGGGTCACAGGGTGGGGAGCATTTAGGGAAAAGAGAAAGACAATTTCCTCAGAAGCCGCTATTTTGCCAAAAGTGAAGGGTACAAAGATAGATACATGGGAGATGGACAGAAGCTGAGTTTGAAGATCTTATCCTGGAATGTTAATGGTTTAAGGGTGAGGTCAAGGAGATTAAATATTAATCTCAGTATTAAAAAGATTGTCCTGCCCGGATTTGTGTGCTTCAGGAGACGCATCTGACAGAGAAACAGTGTAAAGAGGTCTTTGGGTCCCAAAGGTGGGTGCATCAATCGGTGTGTACAAAGCAAACCTTTGTAACTAAAGGGGCGGTGATATTGACTAAACAAGATCCTAAGGTATCCATCTTAGGAAGCAATTCAGACAGCCGAGGTAAATGGGTTGTAGCAAAATTAAGGGTAGGGGGTATGATTTTACGCTGTCAGGGTATTATGGGCCAAATGAGGACCATATAACACCGTTGCAAGAGTTATTTGTGCAGCTATCCTACTCCTCAGATCCAATTATTCTGGGAGGTGATTTTAATGTGGTATTATATTGAATTTTGGATAGATTGACTGGTAGCAGAGTAATCGCAAACCAGAAAATGATGGGGCAGATAAAATCAATGATGAAACAACTGGAATTATTTGATAGCTGGGGATTGAAAATGGAGGATGAAAGAGGATATACATACACAAATAAGAAATGTCACCACCAGTCGCGGATAGATTATATTTTGCTGGATTTAGGGTGAAAGGAGCTAATAAACGACATAAAACATATTGGGATTCATCTGTCAGACCGTTCTGCAATTTTTTGGGAGACCTGATTTAGGGAAGATGTTTTATCCTCCAGGTGGACTCTGGATCGTACTTTGATGCTGGATCAGGCAATTGTGTAGCAATAGAGAGAGGAGACAGATGAGTTTTTTTACTTTAATTGGGGTTTGGCCTCGGCTGGGGTCGTGAGGGACTCCTATAAAGCTTTCTTGAGAGGAAAGCTAATTAGTTATGCAGCTGGAAAGAGAAGATTGATCCCGGAAGAGATTAGTGAATCGGAGGAGAAAATAAGAGTATTGGAAGGAGACATGGCCCACAGTAACCAGTGAGAGTCTAGACAGATGGATTTATCTGACCTGAAGGTAAAACTTGCCCCTATTCTTGATAAGATGGTAAGGGAAAGGTGGGAAACAAGTAAACCAGCGTGATTCTAGCATGGGGAAAATAGTTGGAAATTGTTAGCTAGGCAGACAAAGAAAGATCAGGTAAAAAAATGTAATACAGCAAATAGAGTTCCAGAATACCGGGAGGGTCCTGACTAATAGAAAAGAGGTTGAGGAGGCTTTTTATAACTACTTTGTAACTTTATATGAAGAGAATCTGGAGATGTCTGAAGATATGAGGGACAGTTGGTTGAGTGGGGGCTCGATATTGTTGCTTTGGAGGGAGGGAAAACTGCTTTTCTAAACACTGAAACACGGAAGGAAGAAGTGGAGCAGGTATTGAAAAAGGGTAAGCGTGGAAAGCACCCGGCCCAGACAGTTTACCTTTAGAAGTTTACAGTGCATTAGAGGATACTTTCTCTCCAATTCTGACTAAATTATTTAATTATTTTTTCTTGAAGGGGGCACTCCAACCAGAGTCATGGTCAGAATTTCTTTGATTTTGGAGCCAGGTAAGAGCAAAAACAGATGTGATTCTTATAGGCTAGTGTCGCATCTGAATTGTCATTACAAGAGTTTTGCAAATGTCCTGGCAGACAGACTTAAGTATGTTATGGGGGATCTAGTGCATGAGGACCAGAAAGGTTTTATGCAGGGAAGGGCATTACATGAGCTAACTTATTCATTGATTGGGACAATTGATTTGGCTGTAGCAAATAATGCTCTCCTGGCAGTTATAGCTTTGGACGGCACCAAGGCTTCCGATCGCTTGAATTGGGCAAGCAGTTTTGAAAACAGTTAAATTAGGAGATAGATTTTGCAATGCAATTGTAGGTTTTTATAAAAAACCAAGAGCAGAAGTCCTCGTAAATGGAGTATTAACATCGGTATTTAATATCAGGAGAGGGACAAGACAAGGGTGCCCACTTTCTCCACTTTTGTTTAATCTTTACTTGGAGCTGTTAGTGAAAATACTGAGGACAGAGCAGAGGATTGAACCCTTCCAATGTAAAGCTTAGTTCAAGAAATTGGCATTATATGCTGATGACCTGCTGCTATACATGGCAGACTCGGAAAACACAATGACTTATGCAGTAAAAATTGCAGAGGATTTTGGAAGATTCTCAGGATACGAGATAAACAGGGGAAAAACTGAGCTAATGGTCTGGAATCTAAATGGAGGGCTTAAAAAACTACAACTGAAATGATCTATTTGGGAGTTAGAGTGACTCAAGACCTAAACAGGCTGGCTGAAAAAGAGTTCAACAGGGTGAAAAAAAGAAATATGTGATTTAATGATAAGCTGGATGCACCTTACCTCTGACAATCTTGGGGAGAGTAAATCTAATAAAAATGATTATACTTCTCTTTTCAACACCATACCGCTACCGTTTAAAGAAGTAGGGCTCTCAAAGTTACAGGGTAAGATTGGTTCATTTATCGGGGCGGCAAAAGGACCCTGTATCTCGTGGAAAAAACTGTGGAGGAGGAGAGAAAAAGGAGGTCTGACTCTTCCGGATTTGGAATTATATGCTTACGCCTTCCAGCTTAAAAATAACAGGATGCTTCTGGACAAACCCTCAAACTCGGAAGTTGGGAAGCTGTTTACTGGTTTGCTAGAAGGTGTAGAAGGAGGGACTTCGGGTTTTATGAGGAAATATGCAGATCCAAGATTTTTAGAAGGAGATTGAAATTGTTGTACTATAGCAACATGGCCCCCATTTGCGATATGACTGGATCATCTGAGTGGATGAAGGACAAACAGACAGGGCCACTAAGAAAGGCTGGACTAGAAAGATGGGAGGATCTATCAGAGGGAAAACTGTTGATTTCATGGGAAGGGATTTAAATTAAAATGAACAATCAAGTTTCCAGGTTCAAATATCTACAAAACCAGAGTTGGTTCCAGTCAATAGAAAATAAGATAGGTGGATTCAATGAGTTAGAAGAAGCTTTGACTCTTGATGGTCCTAAGAAGAGAGAAACATTGTATTGGTATTGGCGGATGATGGAAGAAGAGGATGGAGAGCGCACCTTGCCACAAGAGTTGTGGGGGACTGACTTGCCAGGAGGAGCAACGCTGGATAATTATGGCAAGAATCCTTTTCTACACTTTACAAAGTGATCAAGCACGCCTATTCAAGGAGAAATCACCTTTTCTCTATCCACAAAGTAGATTGGACTCCATACAAGCTGCCAAAAGTGGGGAACAGAGGAGAGCCAATGTGTCCCAAATGCGGCTTGAAGAGGGCAGACAACCTGCATATGTTTCTGAGATGCCCAAAGATTGAGGTATTTTTGGGAGAAGTATGCCAGGCTCTGGCAGACGTCTTGAAAGTACAAATCCAGGTAAGCCTCTCCTGGTTTCTTTGGGATAGACAATGAAGCTAATGAACAATATGCGGATAAGCAAACACTGATTTTTTATGCTATTCTGTTGGCACAAAGAGAATTGTGTAAAAAGTGGATTAGCCCTAATCCTCTTATGTATATAGAGTGGAAATCATCCTTGGAATTCACTTTTAGCTTGGATGCAATTTCCTTAGAAAGGAGAAGGTACACCTTTTGGCTAGCAGTTAAGGAATGGCTGGCGAGGTAGAAAAGGATAGGGATATGTAGGGACTGTCCAATGATTATGCCTAATCCGACCTCAGTATAAAGCACATGCCATTTCGCAGGAAGCTTCGGATCTCTCTTAGTTGGTATCCATTGAGGGGTCGCACTTATGGGAGAGCCGAAGACAAGGGAAAACATGGCTTTTGAGGTGCATGGGCAGGTCCGGATAAGTAAGGCAGTATCAGAAGCTTCTGTCCCGACACGTGAAAAGGGTGGTATCGGATAGAGGTCTCGTGGCTGGCAATTCTAAGACTAATGAGGAAAAAAAAAAAGAATAAGAAGAGCAGTGAAACATGGCATTGTTGTTGTTCAATTGCTAGCACAAACAAACATAATATTAATTAGTGTGAGGTAACACTTGTTAGTGTTATTACCTCAGTTAACCAAAAAAAAAACAATACAGTCTAACCATTTATGAGACTATGACAACAACAAGGGCTTTCATGGTGCACTGTAGAGTACACTCAGAAAGAATAGGAAAGAAGAAGAAGAACAACAAAAATATAAAATGTAATGGTTCGGCAATTGGCATTGTGCATCATGTGGGATGCGACACTGAGGGAGCTGCAGCTGACAAATGACAATGAAACAATCCCTAGATGGGGCTAATGGTTCATTGATGCTAAACCATGTTACTTTGAAACTGAAAAAAAAGTAAAACAAATAAAAACTTTTTTCTTTAAAAACCTTATAAAAAAATTGAAAAAGTATAAAAAATGTAAAATATAAAAAAGAAACAAACTACAAAAACTACCAAAATCAAGCAAAATGTAAATAAAATAAACAAAAAAATATTGAATAAATTATTATAATAAGTAAAATATTAAAAATGACTATCACATATCTAATTATAAATTTATTAAGCTGCTAGACTTATCTCATTGATCAACCATCCACGCAAGCATATCGCAGAGGGGCACACTGGCTGAATGCACAAAATGGCTGCCAGCCAGTGCCACATGGTCATCATCATCAACAACAACAAGCAAGAAGAAGGCACGGGAGAACACAGAGAGGACATGCAGGCCTATGGCAAAAGCACCCTGGCTACCTTCACAAAATAGCCGCCAGCCACATGGCAAGACCACCACAACAAGAAGCAATAGGCCAAGAAGAACAAAGGGAAGGCATGCAGGCCTATGGCAAAAGCAAACTGACTGCCTCCACAAAATGGCCACCAGCCACATGATCAAGCACAACAACAAGCAGGAGGCCTGCAAAACAATGAACACAAGCAGGTCTATGGACAAAGATTATACAAAATGGCCCCTGGACACATGGGGAACCAAGACAAATGCTGGCTTCCTATTAAAAACACACTCACACATTGGCCAGACACAGGAGGCATGCAAAACAATACATCTTTATTGCAACAATGCCAAAAACAAAATTCCAGAGTGCTAAAAAGGTTCTGCATGCATAGAAAAAAAGTGAAAGACCACAAAAAAAAATTCAATCCATTGCCATCCACACCCTAAACGATGTTTAAATTCAACAGACACCACAGAAACAGTTTGTTTCATGCACCCATGAGTAGCTCTGGGCCTATTGGCTGGAAAACCCATTGGTAGACTAAGCCACATAGTTAATCAATTCAAATCAAAATTGCTAAATTATCTTTTAAATGGAGAAAATGTAGTAAAGTGTGCTTCATTTTTGCTGAATAAAAGATAAAATATGTGCATGCAAAACAACAACCAACAAGAAAACATGGCAACAACACAGAAGGCATGCATGCCGAAGGCAGAAACACACTGACTGACTTGACAAAATGACCGCCAGCCACGTGGCCAGGCCACACGAAGAAGCAATAAGCCTACAACAGGAAGAAAACACAGGCCTATGGCAAAGGCATACCGGCTGCCTTCACACAATGGCTCCCAGCCAAATGGCCAGGCCACAACAAGAAGCAATAAGCCTACAATTGGAAGAAAATGCAGGCCTATGGCAAAAGAACATTGACTGCCTCCACAAAATGGCCACCAGCCACATGGTCACTCACAACAACAAGCAGGAGGCCTGGAACATAATGGACACAAACTTTGCAAATAGTCCCCTGGCCACACTGGGAGCCAAAGCGATTACTAGCCTTCTATTACAAACACACTCACACACTGACCAAACAAAGGAGACATGCAAAACAACACATCTTTAATGCAACAATGCCAAAAACAATAATCCACAGTGCTAAAAATGTACAACTACACACATCCAACAAAGGCATTAACACACACAGCAAATAAAGTGAAAGATTACTAAAAACAGAATTTGTATTTCTATCTAATTATCATCCATACCCTAACTGATGTCTAAATAAAACAGGCACCACAGAGACAATTGTTTCATGCACCCATGAGTGATTAGCTCTGGGCCTACTGGCTGAAAGGTCTATTGGTAGACTACTGGGCTACATAGTGAATTAAATAAATATTGCAAATTGATTTCTGAACAAGGAGAAAATGTACTGAAGTGCGCAAGATGGTTCCTTTATACAAGACGAAAAATACTTACAAAGAAACAACTAGGCCCCTACTGAAACTGCACGCCATCCACCACAATAAATGTAAAAAAATCCATGAAAAGTACGAACAAAACTAACAATGCCAGTTTTCCAACTTACTTTTGAAATCTCAAATTCAAAGTCATCAAATCCAATGATATATCATGCAGCAGACAAAGAGTGCTTGTGTCATTCTTTCACACATCACTTTTGTCTTTTTCTTTATCTTCACCTCTTATATATAAGTGTGACACCAATTTCATTTCTTCACAGTCATAAAAGTCACTTATGATTGAAACATTTAAGCAAACTAGTGAGTACCAACCAGTAGCTCTCTTGCTGAAGCTTATGTGAGGTACTTTCTGATCTTTCACTTATTTTTCTTCTTGATTACACTAACACGATGATTTGCGCTCAGGTAGATTGACAAACCATGAAAACTGGACAGCCGGATCTGGCAGTTATTAACATTTTTTAGAAGCCAGTATTATTATATTGTCCCGAGGTTCCTTGAAAAGTGTTGCTGTTCTAGTAGAATCAGGTGTTTTATATATTATGACCAGTAGAAACATACCTGATCAGACCGTATGCTTCTGGAAGGTAGATGTGTGATTTACAGATCTCCTCCACCCTGCAGTGTGTTTATGTCTCATTCTATGTCATAGGTTTTTTGGTGCAGTGCCAGCAGTAGTATCTCTTATGAGGTCACTGGCGCTGCCTGTCAGTCACAATGGAGGGGATGAAATAATGGTGCCTTGTTGTGAGGGGAAAAGGGGATTTTCTTTCCCCTTTCCTGCATCTCTACTAATCACCATCATTTGGTGGCAGAGAACGTTGCTTTATTTGATGTCAGTTCAGGATGTACTGTGACATATTTGGCTATATAGTCTCCTTAAAGTGCACACTTGTCGTACTTTAGAATTTGGGACCGCGTAGGAGGCAGGGCCCTACCCCTGTCTATCCCGGTATTAGTGAACCGCGAATGGTTAATGCGGTATGTACAAGTGCTTTTTGTAACGTTTTAGCTATGAATGCACTGTGTATACGCTATTATACATCACTACGTGGGTTCCATTTTAGAAGCGGTGGCCATCTTATGGTTGCCCTCACATAGGCTACATAGCATGAAGCAAATACGGGCCTTTTCGAGCACATGGGCCTTTCCTTTGACTTTTCTGTGACCTGGGCAGCTTGGCTCTGCTGCCCCAGGTCAGTCCGGTCTCACGAGTTCCCCGTCCTCTGGCCACCTATGATTAGCATCAGGGCTTGACACACCATAAAGCCTTTTCATCCTACACAAGCCTCCAGCTAATCTCTTTCGCACCGGACTGTTCCTGCTTTATGGCTTGTTTTCCAAACAGGAGATGCTCATGTTTATTGGGGCCTATCGATATCTGATGTGGGATCTGAGCCTTGCTGGGTAAATAATTACGGGCTGGCTTAACTGGAATATGGGATGGTCATCATGACTCTGCCTTTTTCATTTGTAATGTACACATGTAGTGGCCATATCGTAAACCAAGGAATGTGTGCCAGAAGCAGGATATTTTGTATTTAAGGAGAAGCCCGTTTCTGTGATTTTCAGCAGTCTCCTGAGAACATACACGCTGTTGTACTTCTAGGATACCTGTAATTGGTCTGCAGCCAATAAACTGATCTTTGACTTCACCCAGAAGACTCTGTCTTTCTGTAGGTCTGAAACAGGAAGAACCCCGAAGTCATAGGGTGTGTTCCCCTGCACCGCTGGGCTTAAAATACCCAGTACTTCATGGTAAGTACGCTTAGAATTACTTTTCATGGTCAGTGCTGGGCTAAAAGATGCAGCACTGGGTTCTTTCCTGATTACAGGTGAATAAATCGAAATTTGTATTTCGACTGATTTTAGAGGAATATTTGTACGTTTCAATAATGGACACTTAGAACATTTTCTGCTGAAAACCACACAATGGACTCCTATGGAAAGATATACAAGTTACTGGTAAGTACGCTTAGAATTACTTTTCAGAGTCAGTGCTGGGCTAAAAGATGCAGCCCAGGGTTCCCTCCTGTGCTTTGAAGAACCTTCTGTTCCTTACCTTGTTAATGTGTACATCATTTAAAAGGTCTAATTCTTCCTGTTCCCTGGATGCAGATCAGAGATAACCTTTTATCCTTTAAGTGCTTACAAAAAAAGCATCAAGGGTGAACACTGATCCGACTCATTTGGTCAGTTTACATCTTCCATCCACACACAGGGCTATATTTATAAAATAGTGGGGCAGAGAAGCACAGCCGATCACCTTGCTGCAATGCCCTGCGTTACTGGGCAATGGCAGGAATGCGCAGTATTTATCTTATTCAATCGAGTGGGTATCCTTTTGCCCACTCTGCAGTATGCACGCTCAACCCCATCTTGTCCGCAAGCAACAACATTTCCATCAGCCACACCCCCAAACTATGTTGGACCGATGACTTCATCAGTCACACCCAATAAACACCACTGTGCCAATCAGTAACCACACAGATGCTGGAACAAAGTCTCTGAAAACCAACTCACCACCTCCATCTGTAAGACCCCACCACTGACCTCCACCGATGCCAATATCTCAGCACGCAACATCCACCTATGGATCTATGACTGCGCCAACACATTTGCCCCTTCAGGAAGCCTTCTGCAAGCAGCCCTCCAAGTAAGCCAGCTGGTTCTCACTTTCACTCAATGTCCAAGATTTCAGGTGCACTTGCAGACAGCTCGAGAGAAAATAGAGGAGAAGCACGACCTCAGCAGGCCACAGAGCCTAAAACCCACCATCACCAAACACCTCCACCTTATTAGAACTGCAAAGAAAGCCACCATGAAGGAATGTATCAACGCCAATGCTCACAACAGCAAATAACTCTTCACCACAATCAAAGAATTCACCAAACCCAGCACAGATCCCACAGACATCCCCCCTCCCAAGATCTCTACAACAACTTCACCACCCCTTCCACAGCAAGATCATAGATATCTATTACAGATTTGAAACCCAGGACCCACCCACCCTGTCTGCATCCTCTGACCCCAAATGCTCCGGATCTCTGATGACCCTCCTCAACTGGACCACCCTCACCATGGACGGCACCCTAAGTATCATGAAAAGTATCCACTCTGAAGCCCCCTTGAACCCCTGCCTCCATCACATTTTCATACGAGTTGGCACCACTATGGCTCGCAAACTCACCATCAACTGCTCCATCGAGTCACCCACCATCTCTGAAGACTGGAAACATGCAAAGATCAACCAGCTGCTGAAATCCCTCTGCCGACCTGATGGGCCTCAAGAATTACAAACTCTACACCCCTTCCCAGCCAAAGTCTTTAATAAGGTCATCAACGCCCAACTTACCGAATCCATTGAAACAAACCACACCCCTCCCAATTAGGCTTCAGAAGTAACCACAGCACCAAGACTGCTATTCTACAGATGACATCCGCAGTCCCCTTGACTGAGATGAAGCCATAGCCCTCATCCTCCTGGACCTCTCTGCCACCTTCAACACCATCTCCACACCCTCTGCACAAGGCTCCATAATGCCGGCATCCACAAAAAAATCTTAGAGTGGATCCTCTCGTACCTCACCGGCAGAGCCCAGAGAGTCAGGCTCCAACAGTTTTCCTCAGAACCTATAGAGATCAGCTACAGAGTCCCTCAGGGTTCCTCTTTGAGCCCCACCCTCTTCAACATCTACATTGCCATGCTTGCAGCCATCATCATAAACCACTGACTCAACATTGTCACCTACACCAACAAAACCTGTCTGATTCTCTCCCTCACCTATGAACCTACAGCCACTTAGACCAACCACCACAATGGGATGAAGGCACTATCCACCTGGATGAAGGACAGCTGCCTCAAACTTAAACCAAACAAAACCAAAGTCCTCAGCCTGTGCTCCACTGCCTCCGCATGGGATGACTATTGGTGGCCTGCATTGCTCAGAACCTCCAATGCTTAATGACCACGCACACAACCCGGGCATCATTCTCGGCTCCTCGCAACGCTGTCTTATCCCCACCAAGTGCAGGAGACTGGTCACCCAGGTGCTCATCAGCAGCAAACTTGAATATAGCAACACACTCTGTCGGCACCACTAAAAAATTTCAAAATACATTTTAGAGCATCCAAAACACTTCTGCCAGACTTATCCTCCGCCCAACTTGCCCTGGCCACTATCCAAAGGATCCGCAAGTCCTTGGTCTGATAAAGATCCTTCTCCTACCTCACTGTGGAAACCTGGAACACTACAACTCAAGCAATCGCTGTCATTGTCTCAATTTAGGAAGGACCTCAAGACCTGGCTCTCCAACTGAAGCTGCAGAACCCCCCCAGCACCTTGAGAACCTAACGGGTGACTAGTTGTGCTTTTTGAGAACCTTGATTGATTGATCCAATGTTGCTCATTTCTATGTTTTCCTCTTCCACTGATGCCATTTTGGTAGCCAAACACAAACACAAGCACTCATCCACCATGGTAGAAAGGTGCCTCTGTTGCAGGCAGGATTTTTTTGTGCAGAAAGGGGCACCATCCTGCACAAAAAACATTCCTGAGAGCCTTTTTCCTCTTTCTAATGTGCTGCATAGTGCAGCACACATAGAAAGAGGAAAAAAAACAAGAAGAAATAAAGGTATTTCTCCTCATTAACCCTCACCTGGCAAGACATGAAGATTTTGGCACATTTCCTGGTTTACATGTCCATGTAAATCTGAGAATGCATCAAAAACCATGGGAGATTAGTGGGAAATACATGTGCAACACCCATGGAAAGCATTGCTTGTACAGAGTAACACAAAATTGCCAGTGTTTGATTGCTGTAATTAATATAATGAATATAGAGTTGTTTTACTGAGCAGATTTAATGAAACAACTAACACGCCCAAAGACAAGTCACCTAATCTATATTTTAAAGGGCTCAATGCATAACCAAAGAGCATATGTTTAAACCCAGTAATAATTCACACCTTTCAGTTGGGTGATTGCATGTTTACATACCCAGATTCCATGTGTGAACTACCAGCAGGATTCAGAGATCTTGTGCATGTGGGAATCAAGTGGGGTAAAAATTAATCATACCTGAAGAGAAGGTTTTGCACAAAAGAGGAAAAATCTGATTACTCGTATCATCACGGAAGGCGGATTCCTTCCCAAAGTACATCTCCATTAACAGTGCTGGTTCCAAATATTGATCATGAAGCTCTTTCAGCTCAGAAAAGGAAGCCATTTTCTGAGATCCGTGTAATCAATCTTTACGCTTTCTGCATGCAAACCCGTTTTATAGCAAAACGTTCTAAATTGTAAACAAAGGGAAAACAGAGAGAAGTCAACACACAAATAATGCATACCTTTTAGACATTCATCTATTTTAATCTATGCCAATCTATGTCTGTTGACAGTTTCTTCCTGATTTAAGTGGTTTATTGGCATTCATCTTTTTGCTAATATTGACACTTTGAAGTATGGTACGTTTAATGCGAGTGTTAACAGAAAGCCATGCATGAATTAGATGTTTTTTAAACCAACCTATTTGCTGTCAGCTTGGCTCATAAAATCACCATTGGTGGACGGAAGCTGAAGGGCCTGCCCTAATAATAATTAATTAGGTAGCTTGCAACATGTAGGTCAGTGTAATTGTCTGCAAACAACCTGGCCTTCAAAGGACAGAAGACAATTGTCCCTGTAAAGCATTCTCAAACAGGAAACGTTTTTCAAAGCAGCCAGGGTTCCCTTAAGGAAACAAAGCTGTACAGTGAATTACTCCACTGATGCAGCCAGCACCATCCCAAAGGTGATGATGTTCCCTTTGAAAATCAGTTATCATTTCCTTGAGGTATCGGTAACTGGTCAATAGTATGTGACCGGAATTGCAGTAACAAACCATCAACAAATTCACTAACTTACACAGTACCATTAGGTCACATGATTTCGACCCCCTTCACACGCTCATCCCGTGAGGAGGCAAAAAGACAAGGTGTCAGGCAAGGTTAAATATTAAAAAATGATTCTTTAATATAAAAATATTCTATCAAGAATATCAAAAATGTCATTGACAGGAATATCAAATGTGAAAATATAGTTTTTAGTATTGTCCTTAACCCCTTCGGTGCTCATGCTGAGCTGGGCTCGTCATGGTACACAGTCGCCGCGCTGGCGCTCCCCCCGTGGGCGGCCGTTCTGTTTTTTTTTCCTGGGGAAGGCAGGGGAAGACCTTCCCTGCTTCCCCCCACACCCCCTCGCGTCATCAATGATGTCAGCATGCGAGGAGCGCTGACGTCATTGAGGGTTCCCTTGGATCACCTACGCGCAGGAAGCCATTTTCTTCGTGCATGTCGGTGAACTAAGAGGTTAGTTTTGGGGCTGGGGAGGGGGGGGATTTTCTTAAAAGAGACATTAAGGGAAAGGAAAGGGCTTTCCTTCCCCTCTATGCCTCTTTTGTGCATTCCTGCTGCACGATTGTGCGATTGTCCACAATTGTGTTGTTTGGGGGGAGGGGCCCCTTAGGCAAGGGTCACTCCCCCTTTTGGGGGGCAATATTTCCTTTTTTTAAATATTAATATCGGCCCTTTGGCCATGTAACTTTGACGTAGTGGGGAGTGGCCCCTTGGGCAAGGGTCGCTCCCCTTTGGGGGCCATTTTTTAAAAAGTTTTTTTTGGGGGGGAGCAGCCCCTTAGGCAAGGGTCGCTCCCCTTTTTGGGGGCAATGTAATACAGGCTTTGTCTGCCCCCCTGGGGGGGCAGATTTTCTTTATTTAACAAAAAAATGCAGCAGAGGTCAGTATAATACCAGAATCAATTCAGCATTCTGTAGTTTTCAGTCCATAGAAATTGTCTTTCACGAGCACCCATAGACAATAATATTTTTTTAAAATCTTGTATTTTCAGTGATATGACCACCGAAAGCCCAGATTTTATATTAAAAACAGAGCTTTAGCCTACACCATTTCCCGCTGAAAGGCAATATTTCTCCCCGTGTGTTCCAATACTTGGCGTGTCATGCAGTTTGGTGCTTGCTTTCCCTCCATGTCAAAGAACAGCAGATGTTTCAGGGCGCAGGCTAATGTGCTGCATAGCTAAGTACATATAAGGTCCCAAAGGCGAGACCGATTTGCATTGCAAATGCTTGTTTAATGTAGGGCCCACTAGGCCACCAGGGAGTTATTTGTGGAGAGTGACCCCTTGAACAAGGGTCACTCACCTTCGGGGTCATTATTTGTGGCTGTGTCTGCCCCGCAGGGGGCCAGATCGTCATGTTTTTTTAAAAATTGGGCCCACTAGACCACCAGGGATTTTGTTCGTGGGACGTGGCCCCTTGGGCAAGGGTTGCTCCCATTTGGTAAGCATTAATTTGGCCGTTTCTGCCACCTTGAGGGGCAGATTGGCTGATTTGTTTTTTTGTAGGGCCACTAGGCCACCCGGGTTTTTGTTTTTTATGTTGGGGAGCCGCCCCTTGGACAAGGGTCGCTCCCCTTTATGGGAGGATGATTGTGGTCATTTCTGCCCTCTTTGGGTGGCAGAATAGCAGTATGTTTTTAGGCCCATCTGCCATCTAGGGGGGGCAGAAGCCACTAGACACCTGTTTTTTTTTGTGTTTGGGAGTGGCCTCAAAGGCAAGGGTTGCTCCCCTTTTACGGGGGTGAATATTTTATGTATACTCTTAGGTCCACCTACTCCTTAGCTTGGCTGGTGGGTTGTGCGTGGACTGGTGCATTATTTGCATATGTGATTGTAATGTTTTATTCTCCTTTTCATCCTAGTGTAAAGCTTTTGATTCCAGTTTGCGATTTCGACAGTGGTGCTCTGCAGTTTTGCGCAGTTGCTTTTTTTTGGTAAGAACATTTTTTTTGTTGTATTTTCTCCAAATTATTATTTTTGTCATGTATGGATGAATGTTTTTGTAAGTGGTGTCATAATGGCAGCTTATTTAGTTAGTGTTTTGTGCATGGAATTCTTTGCGATGTGTTTTACATTGTCTTATGTGTAATTTTCTTTTCTCTTTCTTTTTTAGTGGGTATTGATCCATACTGTGTCTGTGCAGAGTAGGTGGTGGTGAATTTAGCTGCTTCTGGCAAGTGAGTGGTATCATTTTGGAGTATATAGGTATTTCTGATAAAGGTGCATTTTGTTTATTACTTATTTTTCAAAGTTTTTGTTGTTGTTGACTTGTTTGACAAGGTACTTGTATTAGTAAGCAGTATGGCTACCCGTGGAATGACTGCTCAGCAGGTGGTTGGTATGCTTCTTGAATCTTCCTCTGAGCATGATTATGAGACTGACAGTGCATCTGAGGGAGAGGAGGGAGGGGAACATTCAGGCAGTGAGTTTTCTCTCCACATGGAATCATCGGATGATGAAGGTACTCTCTGTGCAGATGAAGCTACTCTCAGTGCGGATTAAGTGCCTGTTTTAGAGGAGGATAATGCTGTGCCGATGGTGCAAGAGGCATCTGGATTGCAGCCTGAGGCTGCTAGGCTTCCTACTGGAAGTGCTGGACTCTGGATTGATCCAAACATGGTGCAGCCGGTATTGCCTGCCTTTAGTGGGGATGCAGGGTCTAGAGTGGATTGTGAACGTTTTTTGCCTATACAGTTTTTTAAGTTGTTTATGGATGATGTATTTTTGGGGTGAGATGGTTGAGCAGACTAATTTGTATGCTGAACAGTTTTTGAGGGACAACAGTGACAAACTTAGACCCCACTCTAGAGCTACCCGGTAGACTCCCACAAATTTGGAAGAGATGAAGAAGTTTTGGGGTTTGACTTTATTGATGGGTTTGATAAGGAAGCCATCCATGGCTTCATATTGGTCTACCAGTCCCTTGATGGCAACGTCCATATTTCCTGCAGTTATGACTTGTGATCGGTATTTACTTTTGCTACAAATGCTGCATTTTGTTGATAATTCTTTGGCTTTGCCACAAAATCACCCTGAATGTGACCGTCTTTTTAAGATTCGGCCTGTTCTTGATCACTTTGTAGATAGATTTTCAGAGATCTATACACCAGGGAAAGAAATATCTATTGATGAGTCTTTGGTCTTGTGCAAGGGCCATTTGGTTTTTAGGCAGTACATCCCTAGCAAGAGGGCACGCTATAGAATTAAGCTGTATGTGTTGTCTGAGAGTAGGACAGGATATGTTTTTAATTTCCGTGTGTACACTGGTAGGGATTCCACTATTGACCCCCCTGGTTGTCCGTCCACTTTTGGAGTTGCTGAGAAAATTGTGTGGGATCTTGCTAGAGGACTGTTTAACAGAGGCCACCATTTGTACCTTGATAACTTCTACACTGCTGTGCAATTGTATAAGGAATTTTTCAAAGTGGACACTTTTGCTTGTGGCTCAACCAGCTCTAACCATAAAGGTTATCCAAAAGAGCTTGTTTGCAGAACACTTCAGGGACAGTGCAGTTCCTTGCGTAGTGATGAACTACTAGCTGTGAAATTTGTGGACAGGAGGGATGTGTATATGCTGACTACCATCCATGATGAGAGTACTTCACCTGTGGCTGTTTGGGGTCAGATTTCTGAAGTGCGCAAACCTGTGTGCATTTTAGACTACAATAAGCACATGGATAGTGCTGATAGAGTAGATCAGATGTTGGAACCTTACACTGCTATTCGTAAGGCTTACGTTTGATATAAGAAGTTGGCCATCCATCTCTTTAATTTAGCAACTTTTAATGCTTTTGTTGTGTTCAAGGAGTGTTCTCCTGCATCAAAGTTGACTTTTGTGCAGTTTAAGCAATCTGTGATAGGCAGCCTTGTTGTTGTGGAACAGGCAAGTGTTCCTAGAGTTGGAGTGGTGAAGGATGTGGCTCGATTGAAAGATCCCCACTTTCCTGATTTCATTCTTCCCACATCCTCAAAAGACTTTCCCACTAGGAGATGTACAGTCTGTTGGCGAAGAGGAACACGGAAGGAGACTCATATGTACTGCCCGAGTGTCCTTCTAACCCTGGGCTGTGTGTCCCTGCTTGTTTTAGAGCGTACCACAAGCAAAATAATTTTTGGGCGGATCCATGAGTGGTAAAGTGAACTGCCTTGTCTGTAGTCTTTAAAAAATTTGATTCTGTTTCAAGGTTGGCATTAGTGCAATGTATTTAGTTTCAGATTTTGTGTTAGTAGATTTGTATCTATTTGCAATTTGTTTGTGTTTTTACTTTTGTCTAAAAAAAATCCTAAATGTGCGTGGACTGGAGCTTTGCTGGCGGTGTGCGTGGACTGGTGCTTGGCTGGTGGTTTGCCTGGACTGGTGCTTGACTGTGGTGTGTGTGGACTGGCGCTTGGCTGGTGGTGTGCGTGGACTGGGGCTTGGCTAGCGGTGTGCATGGACAGGTGCTTGGCTGGCGGTGTGCATGGATTGGTGATTGGCTGGAGGTGTGCCTGGACTGGCGCTTGACTGGTGGTGTGCATGCACTGGCGCTTGGCTGGTGGTGTGCGTGGATTGGCGCTTGGCTGGCAGTGTGCGTGGATTAGCACTTGGCTGGTGGTGTATCTAGATTGGTGCTTGGCTGGCGGTGTGCGAGGACTGGTGTCTGTCTAGCGGTGTGCATGGATTGGTGCTTGGCTGGCGGTATGCGTGTACTAGTGTTTGGCTAGCGGTGTGCGTGGACTGGCGCTCAGCTTGCGGTGTGTGAGTAGTGACTTGCTGCTGGTCACTACACACACTGCTAGCTAAGTGCCACTCCACGCTATCAATCAGCTTGTGTGGTTGCTGTGTTAGGAATGTGGGTGTGTGAAAATGATGGGCCCTTGAATGGCGCTGTCTGCTGGTGTGTGTTGTAATGTGATGGGCCCACAGCTTGCGGTGTGAATGGTTTTGTATATATCACACATATGAAAGGTATATGAATGGCCTGTAAAGAGGTTGGTGCCTTGTCGTGGCTTCACAGCTCACGAGCTGTGAGTGACTGGTTCAGTTTCTCGCCCTTTCAATTATTAACAGTGCATTTCATTTTTGTGAAATCACTTGCTAATACAATTGTATATACTGAACCATCACTCACCCTCATGCCAAATCCAACCAGTATGCGTGTGTGCTTGAAGATTAGATGGCTGTGCAGAAATATTTGTCTTTCCGAAGCAGGGTGTACCTTGTCCCTTTTTGTCAATGTTGTAATGTGTTGTTTTTGTGCCTGGTGGTGTGAATGGTCTTGTGTGTATCACTTATAAAAGGTGTGTGAATGGCCTGTAAAGCAGTTGGTGCCTTGCCATGGCTTTACAGCTCACGAGCTGCGATTCACTGGTTTGGTTTTTTGTCCATTTAATTATTGACAGTGCATTTCATTTTTGAGAAATCTATTGTTAATAAAATTTTATATACTGATCCATCACTCGCCCTCATGCCAAATCCAACCAGTATATGCATGTGTTTGAGGAATAGATGGCTGTGCAGGAATCTTTGTCTTTTTAGTTTCTCTGCCAAGGTGTACATTCCATCTAAGAATAACCTACCAACTGTAGATATTGTCGTAAACCCATGGGAGTTCATGGTGATGTCGCTCTTGTGAATTCCAAAAAGTTATTTTATCCACAATATCCTGCAAACCTCAAAATGTCTGTCACATATTCCTTGCAATATTGTGCTGAAATTCTCACGCTGTAGAAACAAACAACTAATTTTGTTAAAACTATATGGTTTTGAACGGGAGGTCACCTGTGTTTTTGGCCCCATGCTTGGCGGCCATCTAGGGAAACCTACCAAACCCACACATTTTTGAAAAGTAGACACCGGGGGCTTCCAGGGAGGTATGGCTTGCATGGACCCCCCAACGTTTCCTTACCCTGAATCCCCTGCAAACCTCATTTTTAGCTGAAAAAAAACACTTTTTTCACACATTTTTATGTGGGAAAGTTGTGGCATCACCGGGCTCACAAAAATTTCCCACCACCCAGCGTTCCCCCAGGTCTCAAGGTGAAAATGGTGCCTCACTTGTGTTGGTGGCCCAAGTACCCGTGACAGGCAAGGGCCCAAAACGTAGTGAGGCAACATCAAATTTGCCATACCTCAACACTGCCTGGATTTGCAAGCCGGGTCACCTGGGTTTTTGGCCCGTGCTCGGCAGCCATCTAGGGAAACCTACCAAACCCATACAATTCTGAAAGTTAGAGACCCGGGGGCTTCCAGGGAGGTATGGCTTGCGTGGATCCCCCAACGTTTCCTTACCCAGAATCCCCTGCAAACCTCATTTTTAGCTGATAAAATCACTTTTTTCACACATTTTTGTGTGGGAAAGATTTGGCATCACCGGGCTCACTCAAATTTCCCACCACCCTGCATTTTCCCTGAGGTCTCTTGGTCAAAATGGTGCCTCACTTGTGTGGGAGGCTCAAGTACCGGTGACAGGCATGGTCCCAAAATATAGTGAGGCAACATCAAAATTACCTATCTCAAAACCACCTGGTTTTGCAAGGGGGGTCTTCTGGGTTTTTGGCCCCGTGCTCGGCGGCCATCTAGGGAAACCTCCCAAACCCACACATTTCTGAAGACTAGAAACCCGGGGGCTTCCAGGGAGGTATGACTTGCATGGATCCCCCAATGTTTACTACCCAGAAACCCCTGCAAAACTCATTTGTCACTGCGAAATTGAGGTGTGACCACGTTGCGTTTTGCGAACTTTCCTGTCGCGGGCACTAGGTCGACCCACACAAGTGAGGTATAATTTTTCTCGTAACACTTTGGGGAACGCATGGTGTGTGGGAATTTGTGGATCCACGCAGATTCCAGAACTTTCCACCACAAAAATGTGGGGAAAATGTGTTTTTTTTAAACAATTTTTTAGGTTTGCAAGGGATTCTGGGTAACAGACCCTGGTGGGAGGCAGCCAAGTCACTCCATCCTGGATTCCCTTGGGTGACTAGTTTTCAAAAATGTATAGGTTTGCTTGGTTTCCCATGGTGCCCGCAGAGCTAGGGTTCACAAACTACAGCTAGGTATTTGACAAAAAAGGGTCAGTTTTTCACTGCGAAATTGAGGTGTGACCACATTGCGTTGTCAGCCGTTTCCTGTCGCGGACACTAGGCCGACCCACACAAGTGAGGTGCCTTTTTTCTCTGAAGAGTTTGGGAATCGCGGGGTGGGTGGAAAATTGTGGATCCATGCAGATTCCAGAACTTACCACCACAGAAATTGGAGAAAATGTGTTTTTTTGGACAATTTTTTAGGTGTGCAAGTTTTCTGGGTAACAGAACCTGGTGGAAGGCAGCTAAGTCACACCATCCTGGATTCTCCTGGGTGTCTAGTTTTCAAAAATGTATAGGTTTGCTAGGTTTCCCAAGGTCCCGGCAGACCTATGGTTAAAAAACAACAGCTAGGCACTTTGGAAAAAAAGGGTCATATTTCACTGCAAAATTGAGGTGTGACCCGCATAAGTGAAGTATAATTTTTCTCGTAAGACTTTGGGAAATGCAGGGTGGGTGGAAATTTGTGGATCCACGCAGATTCCAAAACTTTCCACCACAGAAATCTGGGGAAAATGTGTTTTTTTTGACAATTTTTGGGGTTTGCAAGGGATTCTGGGTAACAGACCCCGTTGGGAGGCAGTCAAGTCACCCCATCCTGGATTCCCTTGGGTGTCTAGTTTTCAAAAATGTGTAGGTTTGCTAGGTTTGCCAAAGTGCCCGCAGAGCTAGGGTTCACAAACTACATGCCTATGCCAAAAAAGTGTCATTTTTCTCTGCGAAATTGAGGTGTGACCACGTTGTGTTTTGCGATGTTTCCTGCTGCGGGCACTAAGCCGACCCACACAAGTGAGGTATCATTTTTCTCGTAAGACTATGGGGAATTTATGGATCCACGCAGATTCCAGAACTTTCCACCACAGAAATGTGGGGAAAATGTATTTTTTTTTACAACTTTTTAGGTTTGCAAGGGATTCTGGGTAACAGACCCTGGTGGGAGGCAGTCAAGCCACCCCATCCTGGATTCCCCTGGGTGTCTATTTTTCAAAAATGTATTGGTTTGCTGGGTTTCCCAAGGTGCCGGCAGAGCTAGGGTTCACAAACTACAGCTAGGTATTTGACAAAAAAGGGTCAGTTTTTCACTGCGAAATTGAGGTGTGACCACATTGCGTTGTCAGCCGTTTCCTGTCGCGGACACTAGGCTGACCAACACAAGTGAGGTACCTTCTTTCTCTGAAGAATTTGGGAAACGCGGGGTGGGTGGAAAATTGTGGATCCATGCAGATTCCAGAACTTACCACCACAGAAATTTGGAGAAAATGTTTTTTTGGACCATTTTTTAGGTGTGCAAGGGATTCTGGATAACAGAACCTGGCCTGGTGGGAGGCAGCTAAGTCACAGCATCCTGGATTCTCCTGGGTGTCTAGTTTTCAACAATGTATAGGTTTGCTTGGTTTCCCAAGGTGCCCGCAGTGCTAGGGTTCAAAAACTACAGCTAGGCACTTTGACAAAAAAGGGTCAATTTTCACTGCGAAATTGAGGTGTGACCACATTGCGTTTTGCGCCGTTTCCTTTCGCAGGCACTAGGCCGACCCACACAAGTGAGGTATCATTTTTCTCGTAAGACTTTGGGGAACACGGGGTGGGAGGAAATTTGTGGATCCACGCAGATTCCAGAACTTTCCACCACAGGAATTTGGGGAAAATGTGTTTTTTTGGACAATTTTTTAGGTTTGCAAGGGATTCTGGGTAACAGACCCTGGTGGGAGGCAATCAAGTCACCCCATCCTGAATTTCTCTAGGTGTCTTGTTTTCAAAAATGTAAAGGTTTGCTTGGTTTCCCAAGGTGCCCGCAGAGCTAGGGTTCAAAAGCTACAGCTAGGCACTTTGCCAAAAAAGGGTCATTTTTCACTGCGAAATTGAGGTGTGACCACGTTGGGTTTTGTGCCGTTTCCTGTCACGGCCACTAGGCCGACCCGCACAAGTGAGGTATCATTTTTCTCGTTAGACTTTGGGGAACGCGGGGTGGGTGGAAATTTGTGGATCCACGCAGATTCCAGAACTTTCCACCACAGAAATGTGGGGAAAATGTGTTTTTTTAATAATTTTTTAGGTTTGCAAGGGATTCTGGCTAATAGAACCTGTGGGAGGCAACTTAGTCACCCCATCCTGGATTCTCTTGGGTGACTAGTTTTCAAAAATGTATAGGTTTTCTATGTTTCCCTAGGTCCCGGCAGACCTATAGTTCAAAAACGAAAGCTAGGCACTTTGCCAAAAAAGGGTCATTTTTCACTGTGAAATTGAGGTGTGACCACATTGCGTTTTGCGCCATTTCCTGTGGCGGGCACTAGGCCGACCCACACAAGGGAGGTATCATTTTTCTTGTAAGACTTTGGGGAACGCGGGGTGGGTGTAAAATTGTGGATCCACGCAGATTCCAGAACTTTCCACCACAGAAATGTGGGGAAGATTTGTTTTTTGGACAATTTTTTAGGTTTGCAAGGGATTCTGGGTAACAGAACCTGGTGGGAGGCAGCTAAGTCACCCCATCCTGGATTCCCCTGCGTGTCTAGCTTTAAAAAATGTATAGGTTTGCTACGTTTCCCTAGGTTCCCTAGGTGCCGGCAGAGCTAGTGTTCAAAAACTACAGCTAGACACTTCGCAATAAAAGGGTAAATTTTCATTGTGAAAATGTGGTGTGTTCACGTTGGGTTTTGAGCCATTTCCTGTCAAGGGCACTATGCCTACCCACACAAGTGAGGTACCATTTTTATTGGGATACTTAGGGTAATTCAGATTTGCAAAGCAACCGTTATTACCTTTTGATTTTTGATGCATTTCTGCCTTCCAAATGAAAGACATTGTGTAAAAATGAAGACATTTTGAAAAATGACCGATAAATGTCATGCTAGTATGAGTATTCCCAAATTCGAAAATGTGCAAATATGTACTGTTTCTAAACTCTATAGTTTGTTCCCATTTTAGAAAAACATAGGCGTCTTTCATACCGATTTTTCTATGTATACATTTTCCCACAATAATTGCTATATTCCTGGAACATAAGAAAAAACCATTGCAAATTGCTGCTCAGTTTTTGACTCTTGGTTCATATGGTTCTTGGTGAACCTACAAGTCCTATATATCCCCACAACCAGTAAGGTCCAGTGGATATAACGGTATATTGCTTTCCAAGAGCTGTCATAATTAGAAGAAGTTACAGGTAAAAACATTGACACAAAAGCCTGTTTTTTTCAACTAATTTTCAATTTTTCCTATATTTATCTGTTAGTTTTTATAAAGAAACCTTGATGGATCTACACAAATGATCCCTTGCTGAATTACTTTTTCTAAAATGTATAACTTTCCATGATCCATTATTGCTTTCACACCCATTTCTACCATTAACTGGAAGGAGGTTGAAAGCACAAAAAATAGTAAGAAAATGCTATGCCCCAGAAAAATGCCAAAACTGTCTAAAAAATGTTGGTTTTCTGACAAAAGTCTGCCATTCCCTAAAAGCTGGGAAAACGGTGATTTCAGCCCCACAAACCCTTTTTTGATACCATTTGCAGAGAAAAACCCAGACGCTGTCATTTGCAGCCGATTTTTCCCATTTTTCTCCCCCCAAAACATTTTTTGCTGTATTTTGTCTAATTTCTGGGACCCCTCGAGGGGAATCCACAAACCCTGGGTACCTTTAGAATCCCCATAATGTTGGAAGAAAAGGACGCACATTTGGCGTGGATACCTTAGGTGGTCAAAAAGTTACAGGGGCCTAAGCACGCACTACCCCAAATAGCCCAAAAAAGGCTTAGCACAGGAGGGGAAAAGTCCTAGCAGCGAAGGGATTAATATAGTTGGCATAACTATCGATGTAGAAAATATTGTTGTATGCAATATTGTTTGTAAGTATATCATTTATTGTAGTGTGTTTGATTGTACATGTTTATGCTTTTTATTCATTTGTGTTTCAGTGATAGACCTCCTATGACATTGTTGACATTTTTATTTTTTGTTGCACTAATGTATATAAAGTTCTAAGGATTACAGAGTGGGAAGATTGTAAAAAAAACTATATATTTAAAATTAAATTACAATTTAATAATTTAGAATGTGTGGAAATTCATATTTTTGAATATTCAAATGCATTTTGTTATATATTAAAAAATTGAATATTTTAAATGCATTTTAATTACATGTTGATGAAAATATATGTTAATAATATTAACAGTGCCTATTACTTCGCACGCTGAAGGTTCGCCTTTCCAGATTGATTTGAAATACTGAAATTATATTTCTTAGTGTGTTTTTATCATTTTAAATGTGAACAATCCTTATTTTGTTGGACATTATTCTCTAGGGGCTTAAGAGAGGGCACTCACCTATACTTTGTCTGTTTTTGAGGAGTACATGCTTGCAACACGTCCTATTTGCCCCGGTCTGCTGCAGCATGTCTGTTGCTGTTTGAGTGGAGGGAGTACAAAGTTTCCACTTCCTGCTTGCATCGACCGTTTTGACGGGTAGCGTTCCAGTTGCTTCCCGGCCTTCCACTTATTCAAACAGACCATGGTGCCAACACTCAGCGGGTGCACCTTTGCCATGCCAAAGACACGCCAAAGGCAAGTCCGTTTGCGCCCTTCCATGCCCGACCATCGCTAGGTGCCAGAAACTCTACATCTTTTGAGTCAGAATCCATCCCTCCTCATAGGTTATGCTACACAGGTAATGTGTTAAATCAGCTTGAACCCTTAGACAAAGCATACCTTCCAATGCTTTTTGATGATTTAGATGCCCTGTTTTGCTGCATAACCTGCAAGTATGCAGTTACCTTAAATTTAATCCATACTGTTAGGAGAAAAAAGGAGAACTGTACCTCTTCCAGGACAGAGTCTATGCAGTTAAATAATTTACCTATAGATAAAGGTCATATTTCTAAGTCACCCCCTGCAATTTCTCCCCCGTTAAATTGTCTTTATCAAAATGCCAGGTCTTTTCCAAAACATTCTATAGAATTATGGGACATACTTAGTCAGCAGCTCCCAGACATATGTTTTATTATATAAACCTGGATTCATATATCGGGTCTTCTTTGTATTTCTATCGCACTTCCTGACAACTACACACTGTACTGACTAGACAGGGAAACCAGGCCGGGGCAGAATAGCAATTCTTTTTCTAGATAATCCTCCAACGTAAAACGCACCACAGGGTGTGTTTGCACACTTGTTAAATCAGGCCACGCCCCCTCCCTGCACCACTGTGCAAAAGCGCCCCTGGTGTGTTGTACATTGGGGGATTAAATCCCCTTGAGTCCTGAGGGTCCCTGGGGTCCAACACGCCCACCAGGTACCTCCAGTAAGTGCCACAGAGCTGCGTTGCAGAGAGGTGTAAAAAGGGGCCCTGTGATGCATACTGGAGGTATCTGGTTGACCCCCAGGGACCCCCATTATTGAAGGGGAATTAATTCCACAACTTAAAATGTGCAACATTGTGCGTTTGCGGAGGGTTGCTGGGAGGGGGCGGGGCCACCGGCACGATGCCGGTCTTTTTTAATTTTTTTTTTTTTAGAAGGAGGGCTGTGTGGCCCCCTTTCTTTGTCCTTTTTTAGGGCCCTGGGGACCCCATCCCCCAGGGCCTGACCTCTTGTATAAAAAAAACCGGGATGCCCAGATGACTGATGGTGGTACTCCCAGCCCCATCTTACCACTGTATACATGGGAGAACAAGGTCTTACAGATCCTATATCCTGAAGGCCTGGCCGGAATCTCTGGTGGAGCGGAGACTGGTAAGTAATAATTTTTAATGTGTCACTAAACATACATGTGGTTTTAGCTTTTAAATTAGCTGGTGCAAATGTGTTTCACCCTTTTTCAAACATATAGCATGCCAGCCTCCTTACTCACCCCAGCCTCCCAACCAGCCTGACCTTCTGTTCCACTGCAGATCCGATTCCTCAACCTAATTCCAAACTCTCACTCAAATTCGAAGCATACTCACTCCCTTACAGACACCTATTCCAACAGACATAAGCATCACAATCACACATACATAGACAAAAACAGAGAAAGAAACACAAACAAAACACACACAACATACCGACACTATTGAAATTGCACCCAGAGGCATCACAAGCATAGCACCCACAACCACCACAATCACACCAACTACCACCACAACACACTTACACAAAAGCATACCTACAAACACAACACCATCAAAAGCAAACACAAACACTGACCAGATTATGACCACCAGCCAAAGCACACATCCAAACCTATAGAACAAACACCAGACCCACATGCAACTGCCAGATATCAGACACAATCACATAACCAACTCTAGCTCCCTGGTAAGTCTTGACCTTCTATACCTTCGATTCTGCCAACTCAGGTTTGAAGGTTTACCCAGAACAGTTTCCTCAAAGTAAAAGGCACATCGTGGCTGGCCCTGCAGAAAAATTGGTTAGAGTCTCTCTGACAGCAGCTTTTGCCTATGACAGCAATGAAGTAGGTGGAGAATTCTGGCTGAGATGGCAGCATCCAAACAAACTATTGTCCATAGATGCACCAAAATGTAAATAGAACGCATTGACCTCCTTGTAGGCAGGAGGAGAGATTGACTGCAAGACCTCTAAATGAGGCCCTTAGTTGCCAAAATTGAATTTGAAAACCTCCTGCAGAAGGAGACAGAGGACTGTAGCTGAAAACAGTTCAACAAGGTCGGATACCCCTTTGGTGAAGGACTAGTGTAATGCATTTGCTCCTGTGGAGAGGAACACAGATGGAGAACCTGCAAAGTCAATCTATTTGGTGATGCATCTTGGGCAGATAGGCAAGCAGGTTGGTTTCATTTACCTCCTGATTCTCAGAGCACTCTTTGGCCAAATGTGTTGATGTCCTCAATTTTTTTAAATGGCCATCGTGGTAACTTCAGCACAGTCAAGGGTCCAAGATTGGATGTAGACATCTTGGGGGTTGAGGATTCATTCAGGTTGGATCCAAGTTCTGGTTAAAAATGGTGGAAGCATGTTATGTCCTTATGGCTCTGAACAGGAGACCAGCAGACTAAACCTTGGAGTCTTTTCTAGAGGGCATGGGTGCAGATATTAAGGTACGGCTCAACAGCAGGGCTGGCTTCTGAGGGTTCAAGGAAGTAGCCAGGCAGCAAAGCATTCCTTCCAGGGACAACATCTGACAGAGTGTGCAACTGTATACAGAAGCAGACAGTCCTCTGAGGGTCCTTCAGCAGGTCCAGTAGTTAACTGAAGAGTGGGTCTGAAGGTCCTATTTGTATACAATGGTGCCCTTCTCCTAGAAGGTGGAAGAAGTTTATTTTTGAAGAATTCCCCTGCCACCTTCCTAGGTTGGTCATCAAGGTGTTGGCTGAACTGGAGGATTGCAGTGCTGCCTACCTGAATGACATTGCAGTATTCAATCCCTTGCACCACCTCTGGGAATTGTTGAAGGTTTGGCAAAAGGCAGGCCTTACTATCAAGGACAGTAAGTGGCAGATAGGGCAGGAGACTGTTGTGTACTTAGGGCACCAGGTAGCAAGCAACCAGTTGGTGTCCCTGACACCATCCTGATTTGGGAGACCCCTAACACCCAGATGGAGGTGAAAGCCTTTTTAGGTCTCACTGGTTATTATAGGAGATTTTTCAAGGTGTATGGCATCATTGTTACCCTCTTGACTGAGCCTACTTCGTGGAAGCAGCCAAGGAAGGGAGAATGGACTGATGCATATCAGACCGCTTTTGATGCACTGAAGAGAGTCTTGTGCACAGAGTCTGGGGTCAAGGCACCTGACTTCTCCAAGGAATTCATTGTGCAGACAGATGCTTTACAGCATGGTGTGGAAGCAATACTCTCACAACTGAACAAAGAGGGCCTGGACCAGCCTGTAGTCTTCCTTAGCAGACGACTACTCCCCAGGGAACAGCGGTGGAGAGCAATTGAGTGAGAAGCTTTTTCTGTGGTCTGGGCTCTGAAGAAGCTAAGACCTTACTTGTTTGGGACTCACGTCTTAGTTCAGAAAGACCACAAGACCCTCAGACGGTTAATTCAGATGAGGGGTGAAAACCAAAAACTGTTGAGGTGGTGCATCTCTCGTCAGGGAATAGACTTTATGGTGGAACACCACCCTGGCACCGAACACGCAAATGCTGATGGTCTGCCCAGGTTTTTCTGCCTTAGTGAAGAGAACTCGTAGGTGAGTAGTACTCTCTTCTTTCAGCTGCAGGAAACATGTGTTAGACCTGGCATCTTTTGGCGTGTTTCCCCAGTCTCTATTCTTACTGACCACCAGTTTTTGATGGTATGCTGGGCTTTATTTTTGCTGGTGAAGTGTCTCTGTGCACCTTTCCACTGCTATTCAGTGCTAAAGTGTAAACGTTTTACATGTCCTGATAGTGAAATACTGATATAATTTTGTTCTTCACTATTGCAAGCACTACTACTCCCAAAGGCTCTCATTGGAGATGCCTTGTAACATTTTACAAGTGTAACTTTCAATTGGAGTTTAGGCTCCCTGAGCTCTGAATTTAATAACACACCTTTTAGGAAAGAGTGTTTTAAAATTGGGTTTGGAAAAATGCCACTTTTAAAATTTGGCCATTTTCTTGCTTAACCATTTTGTGTGCCTCTGCCTACTTGTGGATTCACGGTCTGGGTTTAAACTGACAGGGGCTGTTTGTGCATTCACACCAGGCACTCATACAAAGAAAGCTGAGGTAGCTCCTGTAATGCTGATGGGCCATTCTGGGCTAGAGTAGTGGGAGGGGTTATCACCAACACCCGAATAGGATGAAGCTGATATGCACAATGTTGTCTCCACTTCCTGTAGTGAAAGTGGACCATGGGGAACAGAACTGGTTTTTACTGGGTGAAGGACACTTTCTGCGAAAGACTTCGAAAAGTAGAGTAGCATAACTATTGGGGCTCTGACCCCAGAACTTTAGAACTCTTTTTGACTAAGGGACCTGCAGAGAACAGGAGCTGGAAGAGCTGACAGGGGGTGTAAGGCCCCTCTACTGTGTGTTCCTTTGTTTGGTTGGCCTGCAGTCGCTGACAACAGCTCTTTAGCAATGATGACGCAGCTGCCGGCACTGTGATCTGCGGACACTGCACGTCACATCTGTTCACTTCACAACACAGCCTTGATCTCTACGATGACACAGGACACCATCACCAAGCTGCATGCTGCACCATGACCTCTGGGCACCACACATTGCATCGTCCAACTTCGCATTGTAGCCCTGATGCTATCAATGCCAGTACTCCCAACTTTAAACTCATGGAATTCGATCCTCAACGCGTGTGACTTCAAGGGACTCCTGCACCAACTTCTGGAACCAACACCTGCTGATGATGACGACACCGCCTCTTTGGAACTCACAGCAAAGTCCAAGACACCCTGCATTTCCAAGGTACTGTTTGCTGGCCTTCTGACTATGTAGCTGGCCCGCAACCTCATGGTTAGCCTGAACTGTTGGATTTGTTTCTTTATAAAGCTGGACGAAACTATTGAGTTCAAGAAACTGTACTTTAAGTCTGTTTGCAGTAGTCTATCTTTATTACTGTATTTTTGATTTTTATTGTTTTGGTCTTGTTTTAAACGGATAAATATTGGCTATATTTTTATAAAACTAGTGTGGTGCTTTTTTGTAGTGTGTTTACTGTATTTCTGGGTGTTATGCGTAAATGTTTTACACATTGCCTCTGAGGTAAGCCTGACTGCTCGTGCCAAGGTACCAAGGTGGCGAGCAAGGGTTATTTTAGACGTGTGATTCTTTTACCCTGACTCGAATAAAAGGTCTCTACTTGGACAGGGTAAAATCCTAGCAACTAGAGACCCCCATCTATAACAGGTATTTTTAATTTGTTTTCTAAAAGTTAAGGTTTACCAGCAGTTAATATACTGAAGGAACATCTCATTACGCTCAGCACAGAGACAGAACAGCACACAAAGATCTGAATAAGCAAGTAGGTTTAGGTTCATTTAATTATGCTAAATTTGAAATGTTGTCTTTGTAGGTAAGATGAAAGAAGCAGTGTATACACTGCTCTGAGCACAGCCTAAGGTGTTGAGGCCAAATTACAGTTTCGTGAAGTCAGGACCTACTATACAAGCTCAACATTGTTCATTAATGGGGTGCAAAAATATGCCTTAAGATGTACATAGAAGCGTCGTCTTTCTTTATGAACTACCCAAACAGTGCTACATGAAGCTTTTTAATGTTTCTGACAAAAACAGGACCCAATTGGTCACTTATTCATCTGAATCAAAAACATGTATCCTGATGGAACCACTAAATTGATATTCCAAATGACCTAAATAGATTTCTAAAATTGTGGACCAGGTGAAGCTCAAGCAGGTAGCAGCACTAAACATGTCACCTTGATATGTAATGCTCCTGCTGAGGTATCAGAGTAGTAAATCAGAAAAGAGTCTCAACCTATATCATCGGGGTGGCTGCACAAATGTATGTCAAATGTGATGGGTGGTATGGCGAATTAGTCTCAGCTACTGATAATTTTTTTGTCCGCAGCCCATTCCAATTACCTCATTCTGCTATAATAGGAACAGCTTATTCCAAACTGCCAGCTCAAATCCCCTTGAAATGGAACACAGACATTCCCTGCCAGTATATAGAGTATTAGGTATCTTCCGTAGCATGCAGCTTGCTTCCAGTCACATAGGGGTGATCACAAGTCCCATGTTTGGACATGTTTGCACTAACAAATGGAAAAAACATGATGGGGGAAATGATTTAGCTTAATTCAAGCATCCATCCATCACTTTCTTATTTGTCCTCTGTGCCACACCTTTGGTGTGACAGGTATGCTCAGACTTGCCTGTGCCATAACGATCAAACTACATCCTACTGGCTATCTACATAAATGTGTTCCTGCTTGGAGGGAGCTTGGTCTGATAGACAGGGCTTAACTTATCCTATTGTAGCAGAAGCAAGGACTATTCGCATGAGGCTAGTTCCTGCCTGTGGTGGCCTGGTGGGCAAAAACCAATGCACTGGATTATGGAGTATTTACCAGTGGCCGAGATTAATTTGAAACATACACCTATCACTTTTTTACTTTCCTAAGTTTGGTATCTTAAGTATGACAGATATGCCCAGACCTAGGTCAGTTGCTCAGTGGGTCAATGGAATAAAACAACACCTTACTGAAGGGGTCCTGATTGCACAAACTAGCCTAGAGTTTCTTGTGGTCTTGCTTGAAGGTGACCTGGCTTGGCCACTGTTCCTACTGGAGCAAGACCAAGGATGATGTACATATTTGTAGCTTCTGTTTGATGTGCATGTGGGCCAAAAACCAGTGTACTGGATTCGGACTCAGAGCATTTACCAGTGGTTGAGATAAATTCAAGCATTCAACCAATCAATTATTTGATTTCCTCAGAGGACAGACACAAAGGAAGAGATTCATCCTGTGTAAATGTCTTCATCCTCTGAATGCAGGTAAGTGTAAATTCCATAAAATAAAGCTAATTGTATTTGGCCATACCTTTTCTGATGGGGGCATGAGACCAGATCCATCTAAACTACGAGCGCTGTCTAATGCTGATCCAGTCAGATGTTTCGATGGTGCATTAATTTCTTGGCATGACCCGTTAGTGTTCCAGATACATAAAAAACCTTTTCACTGTAAGTGCTCCTTTGAGAGACTTGATGAAAACAATCTTTCATTTTATAGGTCACATTATTATTATTATTATTATTATTTCTGACATTTATTGAGCGCGAACGAATACCCATGGGCGTCTCGGCGCTAGACTAAGCAGCTGACTCTCCCCAGCAGTGGAGGGACCAGGGCAAAATTACTGGTTAAACAGCTAGGTTTTCAGATTCTTACGAAACTGAAAGAGTGAAGGACTAGTTCTGATTTGTTGTGGTAGCGTGTTCCAGATCTTGGGTGCCGCAACTGAAAAGCGGCGATCACCCCAGGAAACAGTTTTAGAGCGTGGGACCACTAGTTGGTTGAGAGTCGTAGATCTAAGTTGTCTAGTCGGTCGATATTGTATGAGCTGGTCCTTGAGAGGGCGTGGGCCTTGATCATGGAGAACCTTATAAACTATGCAGAGGGATTTGAACTTGATCCTGTTTTTGATTGTTAACCAATGGTATGTCCTAATGGTATCGGAAATGGGAGCAAATTTGGGTATTCCGGAGAGGAGGCGGGCTGCCGCATTCTGTATTGTTTGTAGTTTTTTTGTGACTGTGGTTTGGGCATTTAAGAGAAGTGCATTACAATAATCTAGAGATGAAAGAACCAAGGAGCTAACCAGTGTTTTGGCAGCAACATCTGGGAGGAATGGGATAATCTTCCTTATCATTTTCAGTTTGTAGTGGGCTGTGGCTGCTACTTTATTTGCATGTGCCATAAAGTTAAGATGGTCATCAAAAATGACTCCCAGATTCCTCACCTTGGAAGTCGGGCTAGGTGGAATGCCGAAAGCTGGGGGCCACCAAAGAGTGGGCCAGGTCGGAGAGAGGGATCCAAAGATGACTACCTCCGTTTTGTCGGAGTTAAGCTTCAGGCAGTTACCTGCCATCAACTCTCCGATCGTGCACATTGCATTTTGGAAGCGCTCTGCCACTTCCATCCCTTCACCCTTGATGGCCAACACCAGTTGCGTGTCATCTGCATATGAGGTTAGGCTCATCCCAAATGCTTTGATGATACCTGCCAGGTCCGACACATAGATATTAAATAGTGTCGGACTCAGGGAGGAGCCTTGAGGAACCCCACACGGGAGTGACAACTTGGCTGATTGATATGGTCCTAATGTAACCATCTGTGTTCTGTCGGCCAGGAAGGAGGAGAGCAAATCTCTCGCCGTATGGTGAATGCCCATCCTCCCGACACGATCGACCAAGATCTTATGGTCGACCGTGTCGAAGGCTGCCGAGATATCCAGCAGTACAAGTAGTGCTGTCCCGCCCTGATCACGGATGATTTGGATGTCATCGGCTGCCTTGATGAGGGCGGTTTCCGTACCATGGAATTTACGGACATGTGGTCGCATAACCTGAAAAAGAAAACTTACCTGTGGTATGGGATTGTGAACATTTCTATGTATTTCTGTACTGAAAACCTTTGACGATGGATACTGATCATCAAGTTTTACTTACGATATTTGGAAATCTAAAGGCCAAAATGCCTCCTCAAATTGAATGTTTGGGACTGTGGTTAAATGAGTATGATTATACCATTGTGCATTGTCCTGAGATGGATCAGAACCCTGCTGACTACTTTTTCCAGAATGCCTATACAAAGTCACAGTAGTCCATCCATCCAGGCCTATATCAACTTCATTGTAAAATCAAACACACCAGCTACCATTTTGTGAGCCCAGTTTATCACTACCATCATAGTGGCATGTTAAAGGTAAAGGACATAGTTGTACATCAGTTATGTAACTATCACACTCAGTCGCTCACCAGGGATGGCTAGTATAAAAAATACAAAAATATCAAGGATGAACTTTTCATAACTCAGGACGAAGTAATATTTTGAGGGTCAAAAATCCTGATTCCAGAGAGTCTTTGACAGAAAATAACTGAGGTAGCGCATGAAGAACAGTGTGAATTTCTTCCTGCAAAACAAGCTCTTGAAGACAGAGTCTAGTTTCTTTAAAATCCTGCCGTTTATGCAACTGTCTTTGTACAAAAACAGAGCATGTTAGAACTCCTGAAGCACGCATGGAAGAGAACAGCCATTGCTTTTTTCGGTTCACTTGACAATGGACATCATCTATTGGTGATTTCCACTGATTTCATATCTTTCATCTGCAACTCAAGAACGAGTCATTGAAAGACTTGATTGCATCTTTGTGACATGAAGTGTTCCAACCATAGTAAAGTATGACAACGGCTCTTCTTTCAATAGTCAACAATTCAGAGTTTTTTTGGAGCATTTGAGGTTAAAGCATTAAAACAGCCCACCTCTGCGACCGCAAGCCAACAGGCTGGCTGATCATTTTATGAGTCCCCTAAAAAAGGCAGTGCAGTGTGCCGTTCTTTAGAAGCTCATTTTGAAAACTGTATTGAATGCCACCTTGAGACCTTATTTTGCAACATCTCACGTGACCACAGGTGAAAGTCATGCGTCTTTGATATTCAGGAGATCAATGAACACCCACTTAACTCAAAGGACCAATCAGAGAGAGAAGGATGAGATGACAACTCATGAGAAGGACTTGGGGGCATATTATCAAGGACAGCGTAGGAATTATTGCCGGTTTAGCAGCAGAAAACTGCCGATAAAGCGGCAATAATCGACTTAATAATATGCCCTGGAGAATTCCCATAGAAGCCCATGTTCACACCAATTTTTAACGCCGTTCTTGATAATATGCCCCAACGTGAGCAAACAAAAGATGAAAGCGTATACTAACAAAAGACAGCATGCAAACAACACAGTCTTTAAGAGAGGAGATTTAGTGCTCATTTGACAAATACAGAAAAGCAAATCTGGTAGTCTTTTTGAAGCAGAACCTTTCCAGATAGTGTCCAACAAGGGACACATGGCCACTTCTTACTTCAGACTCTTGACCATTCATTAATCAGATTTAATTGCTCAAAGAGAGACAGGGTTTAAAACATCAGCAGCTTCTACACAATTGAACTAGATCCTGGATGTCCAAGATGACACCTTCCAGTTTCCCGAAATAAGATAATGTTGAACAAAAAAAGCACCAAGAAGATTGATTATAGTTTTTTTTATTTAACAGATAGCGGATGTAGGGGTATATTACAAGCCCCTATCACCGCGGATGTCGGGGTATATTACAAGCCCCTATCACCACAGGAATGTCACTTTTAAGGATGTTCCAGTGGCAATAAGGGCTTCACCTTAATAAAAGGTGGTGCTAAAGGACTTAATGTAGTTTAATGCTGCCTTGTAAATAAGGCACCCTTTCATGCTATACTTGGCAGGAAGGGGGTGGGCAATGGATGTAGTGGTAGGTGTTCCACTGCAACACTCATTGAATTGATGATACCTCCTATTTTCAGAAAATCCCTTGGTTTACGCCCACCCTGGCACAAGCACATCTTCTATGTAAGCAGCACAAGCGTAAGTGGAAAAGATCGTACAACGCTGAAGAAAGAACAGCTTTTAAAAATAGTAGAAAGCTCTATCACCACCACATCAAACTCGCCAAAAAAGAGTACTACTCAAAGAAAATACAAGAGGCTTCTCGGTCGTAAAGTGCTTCACAAACCCTAAAGAGCTACAGAAAAAATTACCCCCTTGCAAAAACTTTGTGATAAAATTTCAGTGTTCTTCGAAGAAAAAAATTCAAAAAATCCAAAAGGACTTTTTAACGGCTCCGTTCCAGGACCTGGATGCCGGCCCGCGCCAATCCCCGTGGCCTCAGCTCACTCTAACCGAACTTGTGAACCAGTTTCACTAGAACAGACTCGCGAGGCCATAGGAGACTGCAAATCAGGCTCACTCTTGGACGCCTGCCCCCCATGATTTTCCACAAAATCACAGATACGTTCAATCCAATTAAAAATCAGTTAGTTAACTCTTCACTAAACTCAGGCATAGTTCCAGATAAATGGAAGCTTGCACTGGTAAAACCACTGAAAACGAAACAAGACCCCTCTGTGCTCTCAAACCTCTGCACTATTTCCCTACTCTCCCTGCTAGGCAAAATCATAGAAGAATTCATTCAAAAAGAGCTAACCAAATTCATTGAAGACAATAATATCCTTCACCCCCAACAGTCTGGCTTTTGCCCCAAGCATTCCACTGAATCGGCTCTCCTGGAAATAACCGACTCACTAAAAACTATAGCCGACAATGGCAAGAAAGCGGTTCTGATCCTACTTGACTTGCCGTACGCATCTTTGGTACCATTCTGGAATGGATAAAATCATTTCTCACCAACCGCAGACAAGCGGTTACCCTTGGTACTTTCGTCTCGGTAAAACACAACATAACAACAGGAGTCCCACAGGGCTCATCATTGAGCCCACTGTTGTTTAACGTTTATATGACCCCGCTCATCTCCCTGATAGGATCCTTTGGGATTGAAGTTACGTCCTATGCAGACGATACCCAAATGATCCTTTTTTTGGATAACAATTCCACAGAGGCCAGACTTAACTTTAAACGCTGCCTAGCTGCAGTCATCCTGTAGATGAGGGACAACCACCTTAGATGCAACACCGACAAAACTGAAATACTCCCCATAGGGAAATATGTCCTATTCCAGCCTTGTAAATGGTGGCCTGAGGAAACATCACCCCCGCCTGACATAGTCAAGGTAGCCAAAAATGTAGGAGTACAATTTGACACTGCGCTCTCCTTCCTTCCACATGCCACAGCTGTAGCACGGACCTGCTTTAGCCTTACCAAATTGCTAAAAAATTATTTGATCTAATTCCACTTGCCTCAAGGAAATCAGTGTCAGTGGCCTTGATTCTCTCGCGCCTAGACTATTGCAACAGCCTATTGGCAGGAGCCAACACTAAAGAAGCTACACGTTGTCCAACACGGAGCAGCTCATTTAGTTCTAAAACACCCAGGAAGATCCTCGGCATCTGCGGCATTAAAAGTTCTTCACTGGATTCCGCTGCACAAGAGAATTCTCTTTAAAATCCTCCTAATCACCCATAGAGCCATAAATTGGGACCTAAGTATCTCTCGGCACGGTTCACTCCCAACATCACAACCAGGACTCTCAGGTCCTCATCAGCCAACCTCCTCAAATCACCCATTTTTAGATGTAAAACTAAAGGAGGAAAAACAGTGGCCTTCTTGGGGACCAAAGCCTGGAACCTGCTACCACCCCACTTGAGATTTTTGAATACAGAAAGACAGTTCAGGAAGGCTCTGAAAACGTGGGTATTCAGCACCACAGATGAATTGTGCCTTTCTTTCTCTTATTTAGTATCCTTAGGGCCCCCTCTCACCTCCAACCAACCAGCACCAGGATGCTCCATGCGGAGTGGCAGTCAGCGCTTTACAGATACCACTTACATTACATTACAAGGGTTGTGTAAATAGGAGGCAGCACCAAATTTAAGACCAGGGAAAACCTGGTCTTAACATGGCAAACTGAGGAGAAATGCTTTATTTTTCCTCATTGTTTGCTGTTTCTATGTGTGGTGCATTGTGCAGAAAACATAGAAACAGCAAATTGCCATGAAACATTGTATATGTGCAGGAAGGTGTCTCTTCCTGCACATAACAATCATTAAAAAATGAGCATTTGCAACTTTTATGAATGTCGCACAATGCGTCACACATAGAAGTTACAAATTGCCATTCTGGATTGTTTATGTGCAGGAAGGGCACCATCCTGCACATAAACAATCATTCCCTCAATGCAAGAACACTTGCGATTGTGCAAGGGTGCTTTTTTGGTGTTGAAAGTAACATAATTTAGTGCCAGCCCAGGGAGAAACACAGGGGTGAACTGTATTATTGTAAATAGGGTGCATCCCTGCATTTCTAAAGTGATGGAGCATGATGTTAGCAATTTTGGAGCTAACCCCCACTCTTCCACGTGCTTGTAAATATGCCCGTACTCTCTTGTGAATTAGAAATGATGGAGCCCTTTTGGCTCCAAATGCAGTAGGTAGAACTGTGATGTAAGTATTAGAGCAGAATAAACTAAAGGCTGGCGTGGGAAGCTGCACTTCTGTTGCCGTACCCCCACTTTTTGACGCATCTTGATGCAACTTTAACTGAGGTGCACTGGGTCCCCACTAACCAGGTTCTTAGTACTGGTGTTCTTTCCCTAAAATAGTTCTACAATTGGCACTTCTGCAACCCCTGTTAGTCCCTAGTAAATGCTACCACTGGTATCTAAGGCATTGGGACTGAAGAAAGTCTACTAGGACTTTAGAACAATTGTGTTACCCTATTGACTCCTCGCCAAGTCCACTGCAGGCTGCATGTCTTGGCGCAGAGAAAAGTGAAGATTCGCCATGGCACACATCCCTATGTACCATGCCCGCAGATAATGCATGGGATATAGGTAAGTCTCCCCTACTACATGCCTTACTGTCCTAAGGCAGGATGCAATTATATCACATGTTTGGTCATATCTGCCTGAGTAGCTACGATCCTACAATACCTAAGTCCATTCTTGGATATTACAAGTGCAGAGGGAAGCCACATAAAGTACATGGGCTGAAACCCATTATTACAGGTTCTCCAGCACCATGATGGCTTCACTGTACCCAGGTATGTTTGGTACCAAACATCTCATCTTAATAAATCCACACTAATGCCAGTGTAGGATATATCAATAAATAAACAGAAAGGCCACCAAAGAGGGGCACCCTGTACACTTACCAAACACTGGCTACGACCTGGTACTCCCTTTAATTACCCTACATTTAGTATTTAGATGCCGACCCTTGGCCCTAAAATCAGATCCTACTGACCTAAAAAAAAGAAGGACACTGAAGAGCCGCAAAGAGCAAGGAGAAGAAGTGGGACTCACCTATTACCAACCCTGGAAGCCTGCCTGTTGTCTTTGACTCCTGCACCAACAGCTGACTCGTCCTGCAGCTGTACTTCAGAAACCCGAGAAGCATGACTGTCTTTCACAAAGAACCAGGAACTTCTTTGGAGTTGTGGAACTAATCATCTGCATGTCGCAGGACAAGTTTAAAGAAGCAACATGGTGCTAACCACTGGGTCTGTCAAGGTAGTGAGCCACAGTGAAGTGGCAAGAACACTTCAAGAGTGGTACTTGACTTTGCCCGGTATTCCAAGGCCATACTTTACATCCACCAACCTCCAGCCAAGGTTTGTTGGTAGTCAATTCAACCACCAACCCCTTCAGTCTTCACTCAATAAGTGGGCTCTCCACAGCCCTTGAAACCTACATCATAAACGCTCCTATGACTTTGCATCTCCTGTTTGGTATTGTTGACTGTGTGGCAGAAACCACCATGACTGACATTCGTTATTGGACCGATTGAGGCGTGTCTTTGGCACACCCACCCCTGCTCTTGGTAATGGACTTTTCCATGTGTTCCTGTGTCAAGCATCCCTGGGCAAGGTAATCCAGATCTGCGTGTTCCACCTGGGTCCTGGAACCCCACAGACCTCTGCTCTGACATAGTAGAACCACAATTCAACACCAAGTGCAGTGGGCACAGGTCTGGCAAAAGCCTATGTGCTTTTACTGCTGACTTTGAAGGTCTCTGATTGACGGTCCTGCTCGTCACCCCGAGACTGGCAGGAGATGGTCTTTGATTGACGGCCCTGCCTCTCACCTGATTCCTTCCATTGCCTGCGATACAAAATGGTTTAACATGACACAGGTTATCACCATGCATTTTATATTGTCCATCACTGTAAATTTTGGAAGATATTTAAGTATTTTTAACTTCACTTGATTTCTATTGCAACTGATTTCTGCTGCAACTGTTTTATACTGCATTTCTGAAATGCAATTGCAGATCATACTGATTTTATTGCCAACAACATATATAAATATTCTTATTATTTATACATTTTATAAGTGTAAGCAGCTGGCTCTGTATATATCATACCAAAGTGAGGTATAATGTACACAGAGTTGAGTGGATGCCAAAGTTAGTGTAAGACCTGGGGTCACCGGGCCCTAAGGGGGTAACGTGACTCGAGCGGGTGGGCACCCGAAGGCTTAAGTGTAAAGCGACCATACAACACACACATCCCCTGAAGCAGGAAACGCACACAACAATGGACGCCACACCGTAGGTTCAATGAAAATCAATCAAGTTAATCTAAGCAGTTAGATGCAAATACAGTTCATGAGATGGCAATGGGCATTACTTGAATACATTAGCGTTAGATTCACCAGTATTTCATTATGGTGCCATAGGCAGTACCTGAATACATTAGCGTCAGATTCACCAGCAATTCATTATGATGCAATAGGCAGTACCTGAATACATTAGCGTCAGAGTCATCAGCCATTCATCATAGTTCCATTGGCAATACCTGGCGAACCTGGGGGAGCGATAAACACAGCGGTGAACCAGCGCGCTGCGCCCCTCCCACCACTAGCGTTTCAATCCGCCGTAGGCACCTCGCATGGTCTCTAGTAATTATCAGCGCTTACCGTTGGCGCTTAAGAGCACAACTGGAGATCACAGCGCTACACGGGATAAACAGGCATTAGGCACCTCAGAGCAGAACTTGAGAACACAGCGCTACTCGTAATAATCCAGCATTAAGCACTTCAGAGCAGAACTTAAGAACACAGCGCTACTCGTAATAATCAAGCATTAAGCACTTCAGAGCAGAACTTAAGTACACAGCGCTACTCGTAATAATCAAGCATTAAGTACTTCAGAGCAGAACTTAAGAACACAGCGCTACTCGTAATAATCAAGTATGAAGCAATTCAGAGCAGAACTTGAGAACACAGCGCTACTCGTAATAATCAAGCATTAAGCACTTCAGAGCAGAACTTGAGAACACAGCGCTACTCGTAATCAACAGGCCCTCAGCAAGCGGTCCCCTTATACGCGGCAGTCTCAAGGCCAGGGGGCAATCCCACGGAGGGGAATCAGGGTCTCCGATGCAAGGGGGGAATCCCACAGAGGGGAACCAGAGTCTCAGAGTGCGGTGCCGCTCCTGATCGACAGGGGGCGCACCGGGTCCTCCACCAGCCTCCCGGGGAGCAGGGGGGTGAGTCCCAGGCCTCCGCACGGCCACGCTACCTCCCAGCCCCCGGGGTTACCTTGATCTCGGCGTCCTTGGGGTCAGGCAGTCGCTCGGGGGTTCTCCACCTCGTTGGGTCCCGCACGTGGTCCCGGCGTGGGCAGTGAAGCGCAGTCCGCCCTCGTCACGTGGGTGCCGGGGGGCGGCTTCACGGCCTCTCACGATGCCTGCAGACGCTGCGACGGCAGCGACGGAGCCCCGGGCTTCTCCGCAGGCCCCGGATCGATGGGGGCAGGCTTCCGGTCCCCGCACCAGGGGGGGGACAAATTAAGCAGGATGACGGAGCGCTCAGCGCTCAACGGGGGACTAGCTCAGGGGATCCCAGGCATGCTCGGGGAGCGCAGGGGTCACAGCGCTAGTACCTGGTTGATCCCCAGCAGTCCAGCAGTCACTTTCAGCTTAGGTTTCAATAGGGAGCTTCAGCATTAGGTTGCAGCATTCAGTTTCAGCATGAAGTTCCAGCGTTTAGTTTCAGCACTCAGTTTCAGCATGAAGTTCTAGCGTTTAGTTCCAGCATTCAGTTTCAGCATGACGTTCTAGCAATCTTACTGGCGCAGATGTCTCTGGCGCCCTTAGGGGTTCTGTTTCTTGGGGGTAGGGATTGAGTTGGTGACTAGTTCCCTCCTAGTCAGGTTTGGCAGATGGCCCCTGGGTTCTCCTACCGCTGGGCTAGATCAGTGGGCTGTACAGGATCCCTCACTCACATAAAAGGCAGTACCTAAGTTCTGTCACTTTCAGAGGCATAAGTCCCTGGCTAGGCCCTACCGCCTAAAACTCCTGCGTGGATCCTCCAGGTCTGCTTTACCCCAACTGGCCAACTGACTAGAAAATGTTCCCTCCCTCTGTTAAGTAGCCCTAGGTCAGGTGACCTCTATCCAAGGCGGCAAAAGTAAAAACCCCACCTCCCTTCAAGAAGGTTCCAGCACATTCCAGGAGCTTCCCCATTCTACCTATGGGACAAAAAAAGGCGGGCTGGTGTCGCAACATTGTTGTGGGGTTCCAGCCAGCTCCTGGCAGCTAGGGTGCTACTAGAAAGACCACTCAGCAGTAGCAGGGGCCTGTGGCAGCCATCTTGGGAAAAGGGAGCACCTGCACCTTAACACTGATTGGCAATGAAAAGGCATTTGGAGACCTAAGTCCAACATAAAAATGAGGGTGGAAAATATGAGGCACGATCAAAAATAGAGTGGGAGACCACCCTATGGCTGACAGGTCTAACAGTTAGGCAGAGGTAAAAGTAGATAGCACCTTACTCTCTATTTGTAGTTGCGTGGGAGAGCAGTAAGGCTATATCAGAGGGTAGAATTAAGCATTTGTTGTACACACTCAATTAGCAGATGATTGTCACACACTCAAATACTGAAGACGGACCAATGTTGTTTCGTATACAAATATTCTTTTAGTAATTTCATTTTCTAGAATTATGCAAGCCTGGCACAAGTAAGCATTACATGCTTTACAGTAGTAATGCAGTTTTTAAACAGTTTGAATTGCAATTGTATATGCACTTTGATTTGATTACAGTAGAGTTACTAGAAATGCAATGCTTTTTAAATACTGTACATATACTTTGTATTGTCTTTTCAGTAGAATTTCAAGTAGATTACTTTGCAGATTAATTTTCTTACACAGTGCAGTGTACCTGGATACTGCACTGGTCAGGATCGCTGGGAAGACCTCCTCTTGGTTATGGGCCACTCAAACTCAGGCCGTGGGCGTCGGGTGCATAGTGGTGCAGACTCACAGACTTTGTTAGACCTGGAGTCTGTTGGTGAGGAAATCCAGTGTTCAAAGGAGACAGAGTCTTTTCTTTTGAAGGCAGGGCAGGTCCTCGGGGTTCTTGAGGCTGCTGGCTGCAGTACACACAGAGTTTCACTTCTGCAGATTTGAGGTGGGGACAGGCCTGTAGGGCTGGGGCCAAGTCCGTGGGTGCCCTCTTCTTAGCTTCGGCATGGCTGTTTGGTCATTTTTCTTTTTTTCTTGTTGCAGGTTCTTGTCTGAGGAAGAAAAGTTCTGGGGTGCCCATAAATACTAGATTTAGGGGTGATACAGGTAGGTAAAAGGTTGGGGTGGGTACACCCCCTATTATGCCACCCTCCAGTGGGAGGGGGGCATAAGCCTCACCTTGGTTGGCTGGGTCTCCCCATCTGCAAGATGGCGGTGACTGCTGGTTGTGCTTCACCTCGCCTCCCCCACCTGAGGGGTAGAGTTAGCGGAGGTGGGCAGAGGTGGGCAGACGTGGGCAGAGGTGGGCACACCTTCCTTCCTCTCTTGGTTTTCCCACCAGGTCTCCCACCCAAAGTGGGGGTCAAAACCGGTGGGGACCAGTTGCTGGGGGCAGCAAAAGGCCTGGGGAAGCTCTCAAAGGTGGCAAGCCTTTGAAGCTTCCCCTTTGTGGACCCCACCTACCCTGGGGGAGGAGGCTTGGCACCTCATCCCACAATGTGCATTGTTTCAGGCCCCCAAGAGCAGCAGACTCTTGACCAAGGGATCCAGAAACACGTCGGGTGGTGGCAGCTGAAATCAGCCACTCAGCATGGACACTAGTGGTAGGTCATTTTTCGGGGGGCATCTCCAAGATGCCCTCTGTGTGAATTTTTCACTAAATCCCACATTGGCATCAGTGTGGGTTTAATGTGCTGAGACGTTTGATACCAAACTTCTCAGTTTTCAGTGCAGCCATTATGGTAGTGTGGAGTTCGTAATGGCAGCCTCCCAGCACCATATATTCTTAATGGCAGCACTGCACTCACAATGTCATAGAATGGACTTAGATACTCTAGGGGTACAGGGATCATGTACCTGTACCCTCACCAATGGTATAGTGCACCCAGCTAGAGGGGTGGCTGATCTCTCCCAGGGAAGTGGGTTGTAGGCATGGAACACAGGGATGTGCCATGTCGACTCTTCACGTTGTTCTGCACCAAACCACGCAGCCTGCAAAGGCAGTGTGTGAGTGTGAAGGCACAGGGTCTCTAAGTGTGGCACAACAAGTATTGCAGCCCTTAAAGGCCTACCCTGGTCACAGTGCCCTTGGTACCAGGGGCTGACCTGTGGCCAGGAAACATAGGCCCTGGGTACCTGGTTGGCAGGAACCCAGGGCACACTCAGTCAATGTCCATCAGCTAGTCACAATAACTGTAACTGCCAAATGGTAAAATATAACCCCTTCAAGTTTTAGCGTTTCGGGAATCACAAATCAAAATTCTAACTTACGGTGAATAAAGATTTTAAATTGAAGAATGCAGCACACATAGAAACAGGAAGCAACAAGGAGAAATAAAGATATTTCTCTATGTTACGCCTCCCCTGAGAAGGCGTTGCATTTTGGCACAGTCACAGGTTTGCCAGTTCTGGCAATTCCGGGAATGCATCAAGATCCATGAGAGTTACACAGAAGCATCTACACAACGCCCAGGGCAGAGCAATGCAAATCAGCAGGCCGCCATTCCATACTTTTCTACTACAGGTCTAGTTTTAACTGACCATCACCAGTGTTAATTAGAACTCCAGGAAAGACTAGTTACCCATAAGAATTTGAGGAAAGTAACTTGGCTTTTATAACCTTCCAGATGTGCTTGGTTGTCGAACTGCACAGCTTGGGGTTGAATTTGCAGAGGGCGTGGGTCACCGCCTTGGCTTTTTATTCTATGGATGCAATATGTACTGTCGGCTTGCCATTCCACATGATCCAAACCCCTAGATAGGTATTCATAGAATACATTTCTATTGACACAGTCAAACGCTGCAAAGTAGTCAATGATGCATGCAGTAAGAGGACGCTGTTTTCCTGGGTGGACTGTTCTACCAGGTAGGCTAGGGCTAGAATACTATCCAATGTTGATGCTCCTGCCCTGAAGCCAGATTGGTAGACTGGTAGTATAGCCTCCTCTTTAGCCCAGTTTTATGGATCTTGTAAGTGTAGACTTTCGTATGCCCTTGCCTCAATGTCCAGAAGGGCTATCTTCCCGTATTTGGTCAGTGTCTCATTGGTTGTAGTAGGGAGCCTTCACATGCTTCGGGGATTGTTAAATTAATTATACAGAACTTGTATAACGGGGTGAGTCTAGTTCCCCAGAATATGTGATCCTCTTTGAAAAGGTCTCCAGGTAGGCCGTTGGGTCTAGGGGCTCCGTTGCTTGTGAAGTTCTTTATTATTATTAGCACACGGTTGTACACATCAAGATGTACACTTGCTTCTTCCATGATTGTTTGATTTGCCCCGATTTTGTTACCAGTGACATTGTGCGGGCTTGTGCTTGTGAGTGATCATTGATAGTTTGGAAGGGTATTGTAAGGAGACTTGCAGTAGAGTGTTTTTTACATGGTTAATTCATATGTGACGTTTCGCCGGTCGTGGCCCTGCCCGGACAGTATGTTGATGTATAGCCAAAATTCTGCTTGTCTACTTTGGATTAAAAAACTGTAAATGTACAGCCATTGGGAATCTTCTTGTTGCCTTTTTAAGTTCCATATGTTTCTTCTGTGCGAGTTCCTGGCTGTCACCCAATTTTAGAGTCCTCCTTCATTCCTTCCATGTTTGTAGTTGCGGTTGGCTTGTCTCAGTGCCTTGGTGCTTAGTTGGATTTTATTTTACACATTGGCTGATATTGGTAGCTCACCCTTTCTCTGGATTCTGACCGATGGTTTGGTTTTGTGCCTAGTAGTAGGGGGTACAGCTCCAGCACCAGTTTTGACCATTTTGCAGGTATATTCCCCTCAGTGTAGTCGATATTGAGCATTTTTTTCCAGGCTGCCAGGCCGAATGCATCAAATGTATTCCACTTTAGTCGACTTAGAAGCTTGTGTATTTTCTCCCCATTAGATGCACCCAGGGAAATAATGTGCTTCAGGTTAACCATTTGCAGATAAATAGCCGTGAACAGTGGGAGGTTATCACTGGTCTGCTGTACTGGTTTTATACATTCTCCCACTTGTTCTGGAAAGCAATATCTCATAAAAATGTGATTTGGATTTATCTTGGGACTCTTTATCGAAGCGTGGTTTGCAGCTTTGCTTCTTGTACGGACATTAGTCTGTAAGTGTTTAGAAATGTATTAATCAGATTACCAGCATGGTCTCTAGGTGGTAGGGCATTTGTTTCTGTTTCTAGTTTGTGCGTATTGAAGTCGCCAACCATTATTATCCAACAATTCGGGTAGTTGTTGAACAGTTCTTCAAGTGTGTCAACCAGTTCCCTCATCTTGCCATGTCTTGGGCTTTCTTTGCAATTGAAGTAAACATTCAAGAGTAGGATAATTATTGGGGAACTGTTCAATTTCAGGCCTTGCAAGCATAAGGCTTGGACCAGGTCTGTGCTTATTGGGGATTTGGCTGAAGTTTAGGCCCCCTGATTGTCTTTCGAATACATTATGCTTTTGAGCTGGGTGTTGAAATTCCTCGAATCCTGGTATAACCATTGGGGCGAGTAGACAGGTTTCCTGGAGACACAGAAGGTCCCCTGTCTGTAAATATTCAAAGGCAGCTCTCTTCTGTAGCGTGGTTTTCAGCCCGTACACATTCCATGAAATTATATTGATGGTCTTGTTCGTTCTACTCACAGGCCAGTACAGTCTCTCTATGCTAGGAGCAGTTTGATTGCTGACCCGACAGTGTTTTTACTGCTCCATCCTGATTATATGTGTGCAGCTCAGCTTTTCCATCTTTGGTGATTTTGTGCCCTGTTGCAGAGGAGATAGATGAGAAATGTATTCTCAAGTTGTAGAATGATTAAAGATAAGCAGCTTGGGTTGCTGCTCTGAAGATGGACTTTCTATGCATCTGTGTTTTTCTATTGATGAGTCTGCCCATTAGCTTGTGTGGATACATTTTCCTCTTTGGGTTGCATTGTTGTTCAGGGCCTTGAATTGAACTCTGTTTAAATCTTCTGTTGTGAGATGTATTAACTCTGGAACATATTACAGAATTTGTAAAATATTAGCCCTCTTTAATGTATCTAAACTTCTTTGAGATGTATATTGAGGCAAGGACTATGATGTAGTTTCCCGCATGGACGCTTAGCTTTTTAGTAGCGTGTATGTTTCCGGGCAGTATCTATTTGTTATATTTGCTCTGAAGTCTATTTGGGCTGCACTGATCTCCCGCAACAAAATACTGTTTTTTGCTGGGAGAGGTGTTCTTGTGCTATCCGTGTTGGGTGGAGTCACATCTTGCTCAGGCCTGTTTAGATGCTGTGCTGTGTTGTTGCCCCATCTACTGTCAATTTGTAGAGGGATTTCGATCTCCTGTGGGGCTTGCTTCTGCCCTTTGTCAGCCGGGCCTTCACCGCAGCATGGTTTTATGAGTGGTTGTGCTACAGGTACTGTAGTTGGGTGGCCATCCCCTGGACTGACAATGGACCTCGCCTTTTGAAAGATTGGTTAAAGTTTCTGTGGCCTGAGTGATTTTGGTTGTTGACCTTTGGGTCCATTTTGCGACCTGGATTACCATCTATTGCTTCCAGGCGCAATTGCAGTTCCTTTACACAATGCCGGTGTTTAATGTTGTTTTGTTTGCTCTTCAGGTATTTTTTAGCCCTTCTGGAAAGCAATTTACTAGGTTCTGTGGTCTGTTCGAGGTTGTCCATCAGGCCTTTGCTCCTAAGCGCAGCATTGCTGTTAGAGTTATATCTTGAATTATTTATTGACTCATTGCTGTTGCCAGTTGCAAAGAGGTAGGAGGGCCTGTGATAAGGTTACTAGCTTGTTTTTTAACATGGGTAAGTGTCAGAGCGTGCTTCCCTTCCAATGCACAGGAGCAGAATGTCGCAAGTTCCCAACGCCCCTCCTAGATTCCTCAGCGTCACACAATCTTAGCATGCACGCCTAAGAACCCCAGGGGGGGAAAGGGGATGGGACAGAGAAGAGACAGTCGCACCACATCTGATTCTTTCTTCAGCTTCAGACGTCGAATTCTTCTTGCCTTCTTCTGGCTAATGCGGGTGTAAGCTTACTGTAAAGAAACACATTAATTAACATAAACTATTAATCCTAAATGTCTAAATGAAATCTCTCTCACTTGCTCACCTACCCCGTTGTGGTGTGACCCTTGCCTCTCTTCTTAAGTGTGTAGTGATGTCTTCTTATGCTGCAACTAAAATCATTCAATCATTAATTTTTTCACAAAGGCTCCTCCTACCAACTCTCTAAACCTTTCCTTTTATTTCTTCGACAGACTCCTCACCTATTCCTATTACAGCAGAAGGACTCAAAATCTTTTCTGGTAAGTATGTTGTATTTGTTTCATGCTCACTCTTATCTTTGTCGTGTAGTTATTCTTGTGTGAGTATTATAACAATTAGGTTGTATCTTTAGATAATTTCTCTCAGGAAACCCAACACTTTGTACTGTCCTGGATTTTTTAATGAAAAGAACTGCGCGCGTTTTTTCTCTCACAGAAAAAAGGCGACGATACTTGTGCTGACTCTACTTCTCCTCAACATGAAGTAGCGGCTACTTTTCGCACATGCCCAGTGCGAATGAACTCAATGCGCATGCATTTCTCATAATAGTTCTCAAAGTTGCGCATGCTCCGACTTTAAAATAATGGAAAATTCTTACTACGGCTCAGCAGTTTCTCGAACTTCTACTTCTCCTCCTGTGGCAATATCGAAGCGCGACGAAGTTTCAACCCTGTTCTAACTTCGCAACGCTTCCAGAACGATACCTCACACTCCGGGGATTTCAGATGAAGTGCGCCACAGAACGGGCGCCCCACCTGGATCAAGGCGAAATTTCTTGGTAGCGAGAACGCTAACCTGTTGTCCCAACAGTCGATTCTTGGCGGCCATCTTAGGAAATACGTTAGTCCATGTTTTGTGCCGCCCTTGCTTTCCTTGGATCTTAAACTTACATTTCCTCACCAAGGTGCTGATTGTGTGTCTTTTAGCGTAGTGAGACCTAGCAATCCTGACAGTAAGGGACTTGAAACATTGGTTCTGCAGAGTATGATTTGGGCTCTTCATTGTTATTGACTGTGGGTTGATTGGGAAGGTTTCTGCTTCTGCTGTCTTGTTACTTGTGTTGTTTTTTACTTTAGTTGGAGCCCTGTCCTCTATGGGATGGTCCTGATTGTCTGTGATCATTTTTTGTCTTTGTTTTAATTCTGTGACTAGTGATGTAAAAACTTCTGGCAGACAGCTGAACATCTCAATGATTGGATAGCATGAACACCTCGCACAGTGCTGCTTCTTCAACATTTCCAGATTCCATTCAGAGTTATCATTTTTGGCTGCTATTGCCCACATAGTGCCCATTTGAATTTCAATTGTTTGCGTTTGCCATGTTACGGCATTAATGGCGGTCGTCATGTTGAGTTGAATTTTGCTGGGATCACCCGGATTGAGTTGTGAGCTTTGTCTCGCCAAGTAGGTGGTAAGAGTTCTGTTCTCCCAAGGGGCTATTGTCTCCCAGTCCCAGGCGGATAGGTCCAGAATGACCCTGTAGGAGCAGGAACACCACAAGAGCCCTGATGGCCAACAGCAGGAGTGTGCAGGGGTGGGGCTCCCTCTGAGACCAGCCGCACTACCCTATTGTCAGCCTCTTCCGCCTCGGTAGGGGGCCTCTACTGGCCTAGCCTGTCCCGCTGATTACCTGCCTGCCTCCTCCTCACGTTGGTCCCCTCCACATTGGCAGCTCTAAATAGTCAAGCGGGCCTCCGCACCTCTTCCCGCTTCCGTTACTCTGCCCCTCCTGTGTCAGTTCCAGAGGTGCTGCGCTATCGGCCAAGTGGAAGTGGGTGGTAGGTGCAAGAGCAAGGCAGTTCAGGCTCTGTCGTGCTCCGTCTCAGTCTCTGTTGTTTATTAAGTGAGGGTGTTAAACCCTGCTCAAGAAACATCCACAATCACTGTCAGGTTGCACCACAAATGTCACAAAATTAAAGTTCTAACCCTCTGGTAGCTTTGCACAAAAGCAAGCAGGCTTAACTTACTGGCAAAGTATTTATGCAGCAAATTTACGGAAAATAAACTGTAATAAATTGAAAACCCCAAACAAGAAAAAATCCATACCAATGTAGAAATCTAGAAAAAATAATAAATGATTTGACATCAAACAACAAAAATCCAAATAGTCGAACCAGAGTTAGGAATTTTTAAGGTTTAAGGTAAAAACTATCACCTAAAAGATCAAAGCATCTTGTCGTGTGAGACTGAGTCAATGTAAAAAAAGATGGCTAACAGCAAACGGAGCACAGTTCATGTGCAGGAAGTAGATTGGATCCGGTATGCACTTACTTTTGGAATTAGAAGAAATTTAGAAGAAAAAGGTCTGAGAATGTAAAGTTCAGCAGGAAAAGGCTGCAGATGGAGTCTGAGGATGGAGTTGTGGTGAATAGTTCTACATTCTGACTTAGTCACTTTTTTGTAAGTCGAAATCTCCACCGGCATGAGGCAGGAGGATATATCTGACGTGGGAACCACAAGGCCAGATACCTCTTTGGCCAAGGTCCAATCAGCAGGATTTTCTGTTGTGGAAAAAAACACAGCAGGAGCTGCTGCGAAGTCAGGCGGACCAGTGATGTGCCTTTTTAATGGAACGACAAGAAGGTTTGTCCTGGACTTCTCTTGGTTCTTAGAGCAGGTTTTAGTAAAAAAATGTCTCAGACTCAAGTCTTCTATTTTGGCTATCTGGGCACATTTAACATGACCATTAAGGGTCCAAGACTGGAGGTGCACTACTTTGGGATTAGGACTCACTTAGATTTGGCCTAGGAGTGGGCTCAACATGGCGGGCCCTTTTCTGCCCCTGAGGCTTTGAACAGAAAGCCATCAAAATAGCCCTTTGATTCACACTGGTAGTCCTGGGTGCTGGACTCCAGCAGCAGGACTTGCCTCTGAGAGTCTAAGGCAGTCCTTCCAAGTGCAGTAGAGCAGTCTTGCAGAGTACATAGCAGGCTGCACTAGAAGACAGTCCTCAGAGAGTCCTTCAACAGGTATAGAAAGTGAACTTAGTGGCTATGAGAGTACCCTTTTGTATACATGATGCAATCTTTGAAGTAGGAGATGTTTCTAGAGAATGCCCTTTGAATTGATTCATGTTTCATGACTCTCCTGCCCTGGCTCAAAGCTGGCTGCATGAACAATGCAGGGGGGCATTGGTGACAGGAGTGCTTTGAGTGAAGACAGAGCACCGCCTATTCTGTTGAAAGTGGGGCTATTCCCAGCTTCGCCCCACTCTACCAGGTGTCAGGCCACCCAAGCACCCCTGATCTCTCTGCAAGGAATACCAATGTCCAGCTGCCAACTGCACCCAGTCATGTGACCCAGGATAGGCTGCAGGCACCTAATAGTTTAGGGCAGAAAAATGTCAACTTTCTAAAAGAGGTATTTTGACAATTTGAATTCTAAATCAGACTTTATCATTAAAAAAAAAAAGTAATTAGAATTTCTCAGACACCAAACATTTGCACTTAGTAAATGTAATAAGACAACCCAATTTTATGTTATGTGAGAGGTAGGTCTTAATGTAGTAAAAAAACTAATTCAGGAGGTTTTTTACTGGCAGGACATGTCCAACCTTTTTATTACAATACACCCTGCTCTATGGGCTGCATTGGGCCTACTTATGGGTGACTTATGTCAATAAAAGGGGTGTTTCAGGCTTGGCAAGGGAATTTTATTTTCAAATCGATTTGTCATTTCAAAACTACATTCAGGCTGTAATGGGGGTACTTAAGTGGGTGCGGCAATACATGCTGCAGTCCGGCTGGTAACATTTAGTTTACAGGCTCTGTGGATCGAGCTCAGTGCTTAATTTGTGCCGGTGCTTTCCAGTGCTTAGCACCGGCACCTTTTTATCAGGGCCAGGTCTACAACTTACATCAACTGCAGGACTGCAGTCTATACATCATGCGTCAAAGAGTAAATTATATATAATTGCCTTACTGCAGTGTTGTTCACTTCACACTTGTACAGTCTCCGGAGTCCCTCGGTGAAAAAGAGTGCTGCTGTGCAGTGCTGCACTCAGTGCTGAGAGAGGAAGCCAATCAGCCGGATAATAAATCCATCTCCATGACGCAATTGCGAATCAATTTGTTTTCAGTGTTGCTGGTGGGCGGGCCGAAGATTGGGCTGTATTTGGTTCTTCTATGGGGGTAGGGGGCGGCCCCAGCGTGCCGTGCGTAACCTTTTTTCATTCCAGGGACAGTGGAACTCACCGCAGCACACACGCACTGCACGAGTTACCAGCGCGCAGCACCAGTTAGCATGATGTGGAGCAGCAGCAGGCATCTTAATAAGGCACTCCTGCAGTCCTGGCAGTGCCACCACGTAGTGAGTAATTAAAAACAATGCTGCTTTTACTGGTGCATGTTGACGGTCACCTGAACTTAGTCAGCGCCTCAGAGGCCCCAGCAAGCATTCCACCGGCGTTGGGCGGAGCACCGGGTGCAGTGCAATGCTCCGAGGCTGCCAGAAGGGCAGGGCCTTGCCCTTGCTTAATTTATTTTAACCCGTCAGTCTACTCTAAAGTGTCTGACTCTGACGCACTTGCTGCCACTGCTTAGGTACAAAAAGCACTGCAAATTGTATTTACGAAACAGGGACAGCAATAATTCCATTAAAAATTGCCAAAACATACTTTATTTCGCGATGGGGTTAGAGCCATTGTAGTGGGGGTCGTTTATAAGCCCACTGTTGTGCAAGGTGCGAGGTGAAGCATGCTTTTAGCTCTGATGGTCTCAGAAAGCCGGCCTAACAGCTAGGTTGATGTTTGCCAAGAGAACGAAAATAAAGCCGTGCATCAGAACTATTTGTTAGCTACACAGCTTAGGGCAAAAAAGATCCTGCGCCTTCCAATGAAAACGGGGATACCAGTAGACAATCTTCATTGTTTATTCGTTCAAGTTGTGCAAGTCCGTGCTGGAGGACGCTTTACAACTCTTGCATAGAGCATGATTGAATCTGTGCATTCCCTTTACAAAAACAGAACTAATACCTGTCATAGCAGCAAGTGCTCTGTGGCATCAATGAAGTAACACCAGATCTAAGTCTCCTCAGCACAGCTGGATGGCTTTAAATATACACAAACTCACTTCCTCCAAACAAAAAAAAATAATTGTCTGAGAAGCACAAACTGTGCCATAAAGTACAGTTTTCATGTTGGTAAATACTGTATATTCGACTTCCAAATTGCATGCGATCTAATAGAATACGCATATGTACTACTCCCTCACAGAACACATTGTTTCCCACAAGCATAGGTATTACCATCAAATGCCAGAGATGGCCAGCATAATGCCAAGGACAACACAATAGGCCAATAATGGGCACCATTGCGTGAATGCCACCTTTGTGTCAGGTCTAGAAACCATTAATACTATGGATGCCCAAAATATATTAAAAACGGTAATGAGGGTGGCACCCTAAGTTCAAGGATGCCCTCGTTTGTCAATGGTGGCCATCATTATACAACATGTGGCTACCTCAATTTGACAATGATGCTAATATCCGAACACTGGCCACCACCGTGTCATGCCACCATTATGCCAGGGCTAGGCATTATAATGCATGTGAGTATTGTCCTTTCCCTAAAAGTGGCACATAGACCACTGGAATGTTTAACATGTCCCTTTTCAATACACTAGTCATTTGACCTAATTAATTCCAAAAGGGCAGAGGATCCTCCTATCAAAACCTTACTTGGAGGAAGGCTCCCTTGCTGAAATTCTGATCGGGTATTACATCTGCCTTTCATCAGTGCCAGTTGAGGATGTGGGCAGAGCCAATAGGGAGTGGGTGGAGCCAGTGGAGGAAATGGGCAGATCCAGGTGAAAGTGGGTGGAGCCTCCGACCAATATTTGAGCACCTGGACTTCATATTTTACAAATTAAGCACTGATCGAGCATATCACCTTACAAGGGACTTATAATCAGGTTCAGGCCAATTTGATAATTGTTTTGGTAGAGAGGACATACACATCAGCACTGGTCAGCAGTGGTAAAGAAGACAGAGTTCTAAAGCCAACGAAAACAAACTTACAAAATAAGAGAGGTGAAAGGAAAAGGTCTAGGGGTAGCCCAGCAGAGAGGGCCAAATCCAAGACATTTTATGTGAAAAAAGCAGAAAAGAGTGAATTTAAAAATGTAGCATTTTACTTTGCATGATTTAGAATTGGAACGAGAACAAAGGTTGTTGAAATGTATTGATTAATAAAATTAATAAAATAAAAAGCAGAGCTGATATGTAATTGTTAAGTACAAATGACTAAATGAAGATAGAGATTGGGGAGCAAATGACCCTAGGCCCACCCTGGACAGAGTGCACATTAACCACTATTCCTGTGGTGCCCATCATGAGGAGATACGTTGGGCCCACCAGAATCAGTGACTCCACATGTCCTAATGAGGATGGCATCCTAGCCCATTACGGATGCAGGTCGGGTGTGTGTAACGTTAGTAAATGAGCACTCGGAACAAGTGTTGTCTTTCCGCTATGTTTATTGGCACAACAGTTGAGCAGTTACACCTAGGAGCGCCGGCCACCTCTATCTCTGCGCTCGCTGCCACGCACCCCTCTCTTCACACTCCGCGCTTACTCCTGCGCGCGCATCCTGGCGTCAACCTGCGTACCCGCGTCACGTCACGTGACGCGCTAACAACTAGACCGCTACATATCTCCCCCTTTTACCGACCCAACAATAAGTCACTTACAGTTCGCAGTCCAGTTCAAAGTCTTGGAACCTGGAAGGCCTTACTACTTGTCTTCCGCTCCTGGTCACCTTACCGCTTGACCCTCGAGCCCCTTGGCTCTGTGTTTCCTCACGTTCTGTCCCTTCGGCCATCGCTCCCCCACTGTTCAGATTACCTCCCAGCCTGTCCATCTCTGCCACTGGGGTCTCACCCCCTTGCTCTCCTCCTTGCTCCTCTCCTGTACCTGCTTCTTCCCTTTCTTCACTTCCGCCCGCCTTATTCTCTCCATCCGCGTCTCCCGTGCCTTCGCCTTCCGTCTCCCACTGTTCCCATCTCAATATTTTGTTGCACCGGGCCATGCGGTCCTGCGACCACACGTTCCCGTCGCTGAGCAGAGCCGCTCTGTCATACACTTCCTTGACCTGCATGGGCTTGCTGTACTTGCTGTCTCCTTTCCTTTGTAGGGTAGCCAACTTTACTCTCACCCATTCTCCTCTCACTAACCGAGTGTCCTTCACACTCCTCCTCTTGTTGTAGTTGTTGGTGTAGATGGCTTGAGCCCTCTCCATATTTGCTCTCACGACTGCCGGAGACCATTCACTGGTCACCACCTTCTCCTTCCAGATTCTGTTGTCGTGCGTGAAAGGTTCACGTCCTCTCAATATTTGGAACGGGCTGTACCCTGTGCTTGTGGGCGTTATCCTGTAGGCCCATACCATATTCTCCACCGCCTTCTTCCAGTCTTTGTTGCAGGTGATGGCTGCTTGAATGGCCCCCATCACCACCCTGTTAAATCGTTCCACCAGACCGTTACCTGCCGGATGGTATATGGCCGTGTGCTTTACCTCGATGCCGTTCCTCCCCATGAACTGTTTCCATTTTTCTGATGTGAACTGTGGCCCGTTGTCGCTTAAGATGGACTTGGGAATTCCCTCTCGGGTGAATGTTTCCGATAGGAACTCCAGGATGTTCTCCGTGTCCATCGTTTCGCTCACTTTTATCTCTGGCCACTTGGAATAACGGTCGATGAGGACACACACATATTTTTGCACGCTCTGGTCATCCAGCACCGGCCCTAAAATGTCTATGGACAACTCTTCCCATGGGTTTGCGGGCGTGTCGAATTTCCCCAGAGCCGGGCGTAATGGCCTCAACGTTTTGTCCGCCCCTTGGCATTGGGGGCACTCCCTGACATGTCTCTCTGCTCTCATGTCCATGCCTGGCCACCAGTAATTCTGTTTCGATCTAGCTTTGAGTTTCCCAATACCCAGGTGGCCTTCATGCAATAGGTCCAGTAGTTTGTTGATGAGATTCGTGGGGGGGATTACTCTGTCTCCCCGGTATATGAATATGCCCTCATCTCCCACGGTCAGTTCTTCTCTCACTTCATAAAAAGGTTTGAGGTTGGGTTTCACCTTTTTCTTGTCAGGCCACCCTTGGGTGATGTGGGCTTTTATCTCCATCAGGTCCGCATCTTCGTCATACGCGGCTGTCCACTCCTGTCTGCTGATGATCTTCTCTTGATCCTCAATGAGAGCCACCATCTCTCCTCTGTCCGCGGGGTCTTCTTCTCCCGGCTCCATGGCCGCCGCTCGGCTCAGGTAGTCTGCCACTCGGTTCTTGTTTCCCGGGATGTACTCTACATCATATCTGTAGTCCAACAATTTTAGGGACATTTTCGATATCCTGGGTGTGGCGCTGGCGTGTCCACACGACGTCAGAACCTTCACTAACGGCTTGTGGTCCGTTTTGAGCAGGAATCGGGTACCCCATAGGAATTGCCGGAATCTCGTCATGGCCCACACTACCGCTAACATCTCCTTCTCAATGACGCTGTACTTGCCTTCTGTCTCCGTCAGTGCTCTGGAGGCGAAGCTTATCGTCTCCACTTCTCCACTTCCTCGGTCTTGCATGAGTACAGCGCCCAACCCCTTGTCGCTGGCGTCCGTGATGAGTATGGTGGCGCCTTGCGGGTCGTAACCCTTGAGAGGCATCGCTTCTAGGATCCCTTTTTTGATGACTTCAAATTCCGCCTGGGCTTCCGGTGTCCATTGGAACACCGTGCTTTCTCTGGTTAGCCTCCTCAAGTTATAGGTCTTGGATGCGAATTGTACCACGAATTTACTGTAGTACTCCGCCATCCCCAGGAAGGACCTGACCTCCTCCTTGTTCATGGGGGCCGGAGCTTCAACGATGGCCTTCACGTTTTCCATCTTGGGGGTGACCCCTTGTTGCCCTATTTCGTGGCCTAAATAGGTCACCGATTGCATTCCCAACCGGCATTTCGACCATTCCGCCGTGAGACCTTTAGCTTCCAGCGTCCGTAACACCTTTTCCAGTGTCCGGTCATGGTCCCTCCTATCTCTGCCCATCACCAGTATATCGTCCTGGAAGTACTGCACGTCCTTGCAGTCTCTGAACAGCTGATGCATCATCTTCTGGAAAACGGCCGCCGCCGAGGCCAGCCCGAACGGCATGCGACAGAATCTGTAGCACCCAAACGGGGTAATGAACGATGTGAGACTTTTGCTGTCCGGGTGTAGGGCTACCTGGTGGTAAGCCGATGTAAGGTCGATGGTGGAGTACCACTGGACTCCTCTGGTTCGTGCCAGCATCTCCTCTATCTTGGGAAGGGGAAATTTCTCCACCACTATGTTCTTATTGAGTTCTCTCAAGTCTACGCAAAGCCTGACCTTCCCGTTGGGTTTCATCACGACCACCAAAGGCGCCAACCATTCGGCACAGGTTATGGGTTCTATGATGCCCTTCTTCTCCAGGTCTTGGAGTTCCGTCTGGACAGCTTCCCTTACTGCAATGGGCACATTCCTTACTTTGTGTGCTACTGGTGTGGCTCCTTCCTTCAGCACTATTTTGTGTTGAAATTTCTCCATTTTTCCTACTGCACCCCCAAACACTCTCGGGTAGTTTTCTTTCCATCTGTCTGTGTCCAGCCATTCCACCTGGTCTGTGAGCAGGATCTGTTCCTTCCCCCCTGGGTCGAGTTTTATGCCCAGGTCGCCCTGGTCCAACCATCCCAGGACGGAGGGTCCTTTCTCGGCCACGTACAGCTTGCACCACGCCGTACGGCCTCTGAATTCGAACAACAGGCGTCGGTACCCTAGCATGGGGATGCGATCACCATTGTATGTTACCGGTCGTATGTCTAGTTTCTCCAGCCTAGGGCCCAACTTGGGTTGGAATTGTTCTACCCACACTGCATGCTGTACGATGGTGAATGGGGATCCGGTGTCTGCCACAACCGAGATGGTTATGCCGCCCACGGACAATTCCAGGACCGGTTTGGTTGATCTCTTGGCATCCACGCTCAGTACCTGATCATATATGCACAGTACGGTGACCACCTCCTCCTCCGTGGCGTCTTCCGGGTCTTCCGCGCTTTGGTCCATGTATTTCACCACTCCTTTCTGTTGTTTCTTCCGACACACCTTCTCGTAGTGGCCCATGATACCGCAGTGCATGCATCTGGCTCTGAAGGCCGGGCAACGTCTGTCGTGGGCTTCGTGGGACCAGCTTCCACACCTGTAGCACGTTTTCTTGCTCTCACCGTCCGCTTGTTTCCCTTGCCATCTGCTGGTTCCTTTGGTTGTGGGAGGCTTGTGTTTCTGGTCCCTGCGGTGATCACCCTCCTGTATCCTGTTCACCATGGTTGGGGCGCCTGTGTCTTTTCTGGTAGCATCGGCGCACCTCTTCGAGAGTTCCGCCCTCTTCACAATGACCATTACTTCCTTGAGTGTGGTGTCCCCACTCGCCCACAGCTTGTCCTGCACGTTTGTACTGGTGGTGTGCATGATCACCTGATCTTTTATAAATTCGTCTTCCCACAGTGCGTACCTGCACGGGGCTGCTAGCTTCCTCAGTGCTGCTACATATTCTTCGATGGATTCTCCCACCTTTTGTTTCCTTTGCTGGAAATTATATCTGTCTACCGAAACACAGACGGTGGGGCGGTATCGCTCATCCAGGTCCTCCACCGCGTGCGCATACACGTCATCGTCTGTGTCTTCTCTCTTCGTGGGCACTAGGCTCTTGTATATTCTCAGACCTTCAGGCCCTAGATTTAGTAGCAGGATGCGTTTTTTCCTCTGGGGTGTGAATTTCTCTTCGTTCTCGTCCTCCAAGACCCCTATGAAATTGTCTATGTATTCCTTCCAGTCCTCCCATTTCATCATTGGTTCACCGGGTTTCGTTAGGAATTGCACCGGTGCAATCGCATACCCTGCCGGGGTACTCATCTTTGCTTCCTTGGCGCTTGTTTCGCCGGTGACTTTACTCGGGGGGCTGCCTGGGGTGTTGTCGTTGTTTCTTGTGTGCTCGATCCTCTGGGGGCTCTTGTCACTGGGCCCCACTTCCTCCTCTTTGGTAGCCAGTGCAGCGCTTTCTGTGCTTGATTACGTGCGAGGGCAGCTCGTGTGCTTTTATTGGTTGAGGACGGCGTCGTCTCTGTGGCCTGTTTGTGGTTTGGTTACTGTACCGTGGCACTGCCACGCTCCTCGGGTGCTCTGTGCCTGGGGTCGATCTCCGCAGTTGGCTGGGTCGTATCTCGTGACTTCCCCTTTCCAGGCGGCCCGTGCGGTGTTTTGTTTGGGCTTGATGGCCTGGTAGCGTGTCTTCCTTCGACTCGTGGGGCCACGTGGAGTGTAGCCTTCTACTGCGCTTCCCCCCGTCGGTCCGGTTTCCGTCCCGACCTCGTCGCCACTGTAACGTTAGTAAATGAGCACTCGGAACAAGTGTTGTCTTTCCGCTATGTTTATTGGCACAACAGTTGAGCAGTTACACCTAGGAGCGCCGGCCACCTCTATCTCTGCGCTCGCTGCCACGCACCCCTCTCTTCACACTCCGCGCTTACTCCTGCGCGCGCATCCTGGCGTCAACCTGCGTACCCGCGTCACGTCACGTGACGCGCTAACAACTAGACCGCTACAGTGTGCCCACCTGGTGTGCTGGAAGCTGCACTGGCAGTCTTTGTGAATGGTTATTCTTTGCTATGGCCCTGTCGGTTGAGCCTGACAGTCCCTACGAGGGTACCTCCAATCTGTGACGACATTAATTCTGGGAAATTATTTATTTGTTATATATACTTCTAATACCCTTTCAGGGTGTTCTAAAAATCATAACCCACTGTAAGTGTGTCACAATGTTAGTAAAATAAACTGCTGTTACATATTATTGTTCTAGTGTGCTACTCACTAGACCAAAGGCCGATATAACTCTTAGAGCAGTCGAACTGCCGCACTGAACCTCTGTTGAATATCTGATGCGGCAAACTGAAAATATTAGAAATGATGTTTAAGAAGCAAACAAAAAAGTAGAGCTCTGTCGGTTTTCTCCTCTCACTAACAAAATAAAACAAGATGCAAAATTTGAAAAGTAGAATTCCAAGCCTTACACTAGAGGGCGACTTCAAATACCAAAACCACTAAGGAATTTTCCAGCCATGACAAAGCCTTTTGATACATTTCTAGGTTTACCAGTGCTGGCAAATCGGGGAATGCGCCAAAATCCATAGGCAAATGTGTAGGAACACCTATGCTCCACCCATGGAAAGCCTCCCTGATACAGAGAAAGACAAGGCAGCAGATTGCACTGAGTTGTGCTTGCCATGCAAGGGGGCAATGTGTGGCTTGATTAATCTAACGTAGGATTTGCATTACCCTTGTTTACCCTTGGGAGGCACAATGGTGACTCAGAACTCTTGATAAATATGTCCCTAAAAAGCTAAGTACATTTGAGACTGAAAAGGCAGAAGGAGTAACAATGTTCTACATTAAAAAATAGTATCATGTACTTACAGGAATGTAAACTATTGCAAATAAAACAAAATTTCCAAGTACCATTTGGTCTTCCAGTGGGTTATGAGAAAAACCTGTGAAAAGGATATTAAAAGTATGTATGTTTATCACCACAGGGTACTGAGTGACATAGACGACTTGAGCTTTGCTCTCATTGTCTGCAATATCACTTAGAACGCCTCAGTGAAAAACATTCCCCTAATTGATGTCTACCCATCTATGGTTCTAGGGGGCATATGTACAATCCCCTACTGCCACGGAAACATCCCTTTTTGTGATGTTTCCATGGCAATAGGGGCTTTGCTTACTTTACAAGACAGTGTTAAGCCACTTAAGGTGGCTTGGCGCTGCCTTGTAAATAAGAACCCCTTTCATCCATGCTTAGCATGAAAAGAGTGGGCAGTGGGTGTTGTGGTAGGCATTCCACAGCAACACGCATCAATTGTTACGCTGTCCTCTATTTACAAGGACAGTGCAAATAGGAAGCAGAACGAAAATTAAGATCAGGTAAAACCTGTTTTTTGTTTTTTTCCGTGGGTGCTGCCACGTGAAGCACACATAAAAAAAGCTAAACGCCTTGGATTGTTGATGTACAGGAAGGTGACCCTTCCTGCACATGTATAATCTCTAAAAAAATGACATTTTGTAACTTCCATCTGTGCTGCATTAAGCAGCACACATAGAAGTTACAAATGGCATTTCAATATTGTTTATGTGCAGGAAAGGGGACCTTTCTGTACATAAACAATTTTCCCCTACAGGAAGACACCCTTGCACTATGGTGCAAAGGTGCCTGCATTGGCACTATACTGCCAAGTGTAAAAAGAACAATTGATGGACAGAATGCAGAACAATGTCATACATTCACCCCAGTACAGAGATCTGGGCCTAAATCCATCGTTTTTTTGCTCACCATGCCATTCCAGTTTGAACCCAGCCATATGCAAATCAGTCTTGACCCTGCACCCAATGGGAACAGTCCAGTATGAACTGCCAGGGCAGGTCCTTCCTGGACTGGAAACAAGCATCCTAGGATCAGTTTCCGGCTTTCAGCCCTCATCAGCCAGGATAGCTTCACTTCAGTGGCATGGAGAGCACGGGACCCACGTCTGGGCATACCCGTCCCACTCGGGGTGACAAATGCAAAAACAACAGTTGATGGACAGAATGCAGAACAATGTCATACATTCACCCCAGTACAGAGATCTGGGCCTAAAACCATCGTTTTTAACCTATTCTGGCTGATCCTTTAACCATTTCTTCCCACACGTTGTCTCGCAAGAGCTTTGTCTGCACTAGGTTAATACATACCGTGGGCTGTTTGCAATTAGCATTACATAGAACTAATCCTCAGGGAGTACCTTAGTGGTAAACTAAGGAAATTCGATTTAAAGGCATGAACACGATTTAAACCACTAGTCAGCATCTTTTACCCACTGCCATCCTGACCTCTTTTATTTATTTACGTGAGTTTTAAATAGCGTTAGATATCAGATCCCTTTCCATGTTGTGGGCATAGTTACCAGCGAGGATAAGTGTAGGGGAAAGGCTGTCAAAAGAGGTATAAGCAGCATAGCATTAAAATAGTGAGAACAAACAAAAAGTACATAACAATAGAACCTTAGGTAATGCCGTTAATGCAAAAGTAGGGCATGAATGACCATAACAGAAGAGTCAATAGATGGTGGTAGAGTCTGGGAAATGTGAATCAGCTTGTGATCTTAAAGCCAAGAAAATAAGTTAATCAGGGCCCTTATTAGCACTGTTTCCCTCTGTAACTATGTGTCATCGGCACATAGGCATTCTTCTTTACCAAATAAAGATATTTAGCATTGCAAGACAAGTCCTCCTCAGAGAAAACCATTGATATCCTCTACTTCTTAAAACAAAAAATGATGGCACTCACAGCAAGCCTGCAGAAGATGGCTGTAGTGCTAATGAAATCTTTTCTTTATTGATCCTTCAACCCCACTGTTAATGTATTTCACAATTTTGCAGTTGAGAGAAGCACTACAGCGTCCTATAAAATGTATAAGCATCCTTTTCACCTAGAAGGAATTCAATACGTGTCAACCCTAAACCCCTTTGATGTCTCCTCAGGAGTATGCCCAGGCAAAGCGTGCAAAGGCAACGCTCTGCTTTACTTTGCAAAGTTCCGCGAGTGGGCGGAGCTGCCTGACACGCCTGTTTGCAAGATGTTTTTACGCTTTAGACACCGCAAAGTGCACTCGATTACAGGAAACTGTGTCTGAGCAGCTCTACATGGTTTGCATTGACATGGCCATTTTGTTTATTGTTCTAGCATGGTACTGGATCGTTTTTTTCCAATATAATTTAATCTTTTCAATAATACCCCTATCTAACTTATCCAGCCCTCATTTTTATTTATTTCATCATTGTGTGTGTTTGTGTAGTTTATGTTGTTGTCATGTTTTTATTTTTATTTTTTTAAAGTTTTTCCTTTGCTTCCTTGGTTCTTCCTTTCTTCCTTCATTTTCCTGTTTCTTTTCCTTTCCCCCCCCCACCCAGCAGCATGGCAGAGCTAGGCGAGCAGGGGAGTGGCAGCGCCAGGCCCCCAATGACTAGATGCACACCTTGGGGCCATAGGTGCCACCAAAGGTTGCAGCTCCACACTATTTTTTAGAAGGCTGAGGTGCTCGCATTATTTATTTTTCTGCAACACTATCTCCTCTTCATGCTGGCAGCACGTGGTAGGCCTGGCAGTGATTACCCCTTGCAGGAGCCTCGGCTGCATTGGGAGAGGGTTCGCCGGTGTGTACACAGCCTCCACCCATGTTCAGCATACACAACAGAAGCTGAAGCACCACGTGGCAGATATCATCGAGTGCAATCAGAACCGGCTCGACCTGCTAAGCATTGAGATTGTAGGTTCAGTGGGTAATTATTGTTGTGGTTGTGTTCTACAATGCTCACATATTTTTTCTGAATAATATCCTGCTCGCACTCATAGGTAAGTTAAGCTTTTGTATATTATGTGATCCGGTTTGAGCTACCCAGGTGCTCAGCACTACCTAATCATACTCTCCAGAGCTCCCTTTGGCTGAATTTTTAAGAAGCCTTTGCAGACTCCTCTGTCTTCCTGCCACGAAGATGGTGAATTAGTAATTTTATAATGAGTTAATGTGTTCTCTGTGACTTTCTTCATGTAGCTCGTACGGTCCAGAGCAATCTCAGAGTGATGTGTAAAATGCATCTATACCTTTCAAAAAAGGGAAACTGAGTTGGCCCATCAAGGGTGTTGAGGAACACAACTAGAATCAAAGAGCATTCATTGCAATGCATTAGTTCGAAATTTAGTTTTTGTTCAGAAATGTGGAATAGGGATTATAGGCTTCGTAATGACCAACTCGCTAGTCAATAGAATTAGTATAGGGGATCTGATTTAGAAAAGTACAATGTTACTGCATTTGTCTGTCAAAATATTTTTGGGAAAATAACTGTAACACTAATCTATTTTTTAAATCATCTTTATTTCTTACAACAGCATCCAAGGCAAGAAGCAGAGGGACAGCTCAGAGGTGGGTCCAGCTGCCTGTGTGGAGGCGTAGACCACCGGCGCTGCTATCAAAGGTTCTGCTCAGCCCAGGATGTCCTAATATTTATTATTATTATTTTCCTAACTTTTACCTCTGCCCACTATTATACTACTTTTAATTTTGCTTTGTTTATTTTTAATATTGTCTCCTTTTTAGGTTTTGCCTGCGCTGCGCTTGCACTGTGGTTCAGAAATCTATTGTTTTTAATATAAACTTAAAAGGGACTTACATTCCGCCTCCTAACTTTACTGACTTCAAATTGACTTCAAATTGGTTCTTGTGCGTGCCACTTACCTTTCTTCCATTTCTATTGGCTGTAGCATATTTTCTGGCATTTACCAATGCTTTTTCATTGTCCGCTTCTCTTATCAGTTTCCTGTTGCAAAAAAACTGTTAAAATCCACTTTGGTGAAACTATATTTTCATAAAATGTTGCCTTTTACTCTTTCAGTATATTTATATGAAAATGTAATACCTAGAGAGATTAAGTGATTTGAGTAGAATCACAGGATATTGTGTGGTACCGCTGCAACTCAAACCGTGATCCCCAGCTCTTGAGTTAGCAGCTCTGGCTGAAACACCACATCGTCTTCACTCCTGTATTACCTGTCAGGAAGGTATTTCCTTCACCCGGACGGTGATTGATAAAAACAGCTCATTATTCATTACATAGGCAAACCTGATGCATTACCAATGCTTGTTTTTCCAACTCCCCTCCCCAAATGTTTGTATAATTTTTGTTATCCCTATATTATCCTTTTTTCTATATTTCATGATTTATTTATTTTTTTGTAGCTGACTTTCACCTTTTTGTTCTTTTTTAGTAGATTCCCCCTTTCCCCTAGATACTTTGTGGTACTTTTTGTTTACTCTACTATCTACTGTGAAGATTTCATGCCCAGGTAGGCTAGTATTATTCACCGTGTATGTTTGTTTAGAAGGCTTTCTTTTTTATTGCTTGAACATGAAATACCTTGAAAAAACAAGAAGAATTTGGGAAAACATGAACAGTTTGCTTAATTAAACTGTGACAGGGAGAACAATTACAGCCATAGGGTCTGAGGTATATTTCAACTTACAATTGATCTGAACTGGGTGTTATACAATTCATTGAATGCCATAAAATACTTCTGCTGTCCTTTTTTTGGTAAGGAATGTGAACCACTGTCTTTAGAGTTATAACTTAATGTATTCAATGAAGAATTTAGGTGGGCCCTGACCTTGTCTAGACACAATATGGCCAGTTTGTAAATCGTCCAGATGTCCGGCACGGGGAGCGTGTGATTTCGGTGTGTACTGTGTGTGCTATGTTTATTGGCTATGTGTTCCTAACATGTGGCATCTCACTTTATTGTGTTTTTTTAAAGTGTGCACCCCTCCAGCCATGATTGCCTATTTGTAGGATGGATCTGGGCTTTCCTGTTCGTGCAGTTGTCTGCCAGCTACATGCCAACTCACCTATGACCTGTCAATCAATGACCTTGGACCTGGGTTGCGAATCGTGCTTGACTAGGTATTTCTGAGTCTGGGTTGACATTGAATTCATAACAGGCCAATTTGTAAATAAAGATGCAATTTGGTGTTGTACATTGTTATTTGGTTCATGTGGCCATTGTTATTTTCCCTATGTTAGCATGAGCCTGTTACTACACAGACTTAGTTTGCTTTGTGCCACACAGTAACTTTCTCACAGAACATGCTGTTGTTTTTTGTGTTGTGTTCTTTCCTGAGATTTAGTCTGAACAAGGTCGGACAACAATATTTCTTGTTATTCTGTTGTGGTCTGGCACTGGCACCTAAACAAAACATACAAATGCAGCTGTTTTTTTGGGAACATGTACTTTGGTCATTAAGGTACACATGGGTGGGTAACATACACACTTAGAGAGGGATCTTTCCAGAGAAGGGAGAGAGACAGCACCTGTGATGTAAATCTTGCATCTATAGACTGAGGTACGGGATCTGCTACTAACACCCAGATATCTTCTGATACATAATCATTTTGCTTCTGTAGAAGGGGAGGGAGGATAGGCTGCACTCTCATATATAATAACAGCACCATTTATGATTTACGGACTACTTGCTATGCTACCCATATTTGTCTTAGCCATTTTTGTACTTGATGTGGCACTTATACTGCATACTAGAGCACGATAGTTAAAATAAACAATTTGAACTTTTCTCGTGCTTCTGTCAGATCTTGTTGTGGAGTAATAATATCAGAGTTAGAGCTAAAGGGTGTGATCTGTAACTCTGATTCCTGAGACGGTCGGGAGTGTTGTGTTCTGGGGTGTCTAATCACTTGTTTCTCCGTGAGTGCATAGGAAGGCAAGTGAGACAATATAGCTAGTTGGCCCCCGGGCTGAGTACTCAGGTGGTAGGATACAAAAAAGGAGAGAGTTTCCCAGGTATACCAAAAGGGACCGGGTATGTAAGTTTTAACAAAAGAAGCTTCCCTTTTGTATTTACTTGATATATGCCAATAATCAGTTTAGATATTCTATATTGTGAACCCGAGACTTAGAATCTACAGACTATTACACTGCAAGTATATAGTATGATATTTTTTATTAAAAAATTTTTTTTTCAAATTTATTTAAAAATGTTACATTCACTGCTGCTAAGAATTTTGCAGTCACCATCAATTAGTGAAATTCATATAATTATCAACCATAAAAACACATATTCAGCAATTATAATCACAATTACATACAATTGAAATTAACACTCAATAAATCATTTAAATCAATTAAACAGAACAAAATTGCAAATATAAAAAAACAGCAAATATGATTTGTGTCCTCTTGTCGACGCGTTTCGGTGCAATATCTAATATGTAACACCTTCTTCAGGACAAACACATTAAAACAGCTCGCAATATCGATTAAAAACAATCTATAAAAAAGGAGGATAAATACAATTAGTGTTCATAGTACTGTTTCCTTATCTTTGGTTCACAATATTGGATTCATAGGTATCACGTTAAGCCCGTACAGAATAATCTATTACGAACCTTGTTTAGAATAAGAATACGGGAACCTATGTTATAAATTCATTCTCATTGAAGGAATATACATAGTTGTCCACCCACAAGATATAATAGGGGGTCGTTTTGATCCCACCGGCATGATATGGGGGGGTCTCATGAATTGTGTATACTCAATCGTGTAGTATTACGCTTAAGGCTGTTGTACACATTTCTTCTCATGTAGGAAGAATTTCAATGGAAAGGCCCGTGTTGGAATCAAATTCAGTGATTATACTTACACTGAAATGGGGCTTCAACTCCAATGTCATTGACGGCCATAGGAGAGTGTGTCAATTCACTGCATCCTATACAGCAAGACAAATATATAGTCTAAATACTAGTCATAGTTAAATTTCTATGTTTGTACTCACTGTCGGGTTATTAAGTTGTGTTTTTTTCTTTTTGTGTTAATAGGGAGTACGCTTACCCAGGTTGTTGCTCAAATGATTAATATCGACGAATCCTCAATACTATCTTCATGTTTGTACTTGTGCTTTTGATTATTGGTTCAAAAAGCTGTGTTAAGATACAAAGTAAATAGGTAGATATTAATCCCCTATGTGTTTTAATTGAGAAATATTTTAAGAACAAGACTATTAATTAAACTCACCATTTGAACTTTAGTAGAGTATTAATTAATCTTTAACTCTTCATTCAAACTCCATATGTTGCGTTTGTTTCACTTTGTATCTCGCAATCACTATGGTTCTTGGCTTTTAATTAAATTCAAGCTCTGGCCAGTACCTAAGGTTAAAAACGAAAATACGTGCTCTTAGATTATATGACCTTAATGTTTTAAGTATTCAAAACAGCTATTGTATATACAAAGAGGCATTAAATTTTAGTCAGCCACCTTGTTGTGTTCATCGAGTGGTTACATGACTGTTCGCTCGCTTACACCTTCTACCTAGGGTATAAGGCTTTAATTTTTAAGAGATTGCACCATGATATGCTTATTCGAGGAAATGTTTTAACTATAGAGTGCTTAATTAAGGGTCTTTAAGATGTATGTTACAGAGACAGATTGACCACTGTTTTGTTGATTACGCACTTCATTTCACTCGACTGCGTGTGTGAGCACACTGCAGCCATTCTATCTTTACCATAGATTTTACTAACCACGGTGTGCATTCTATATTATTCTTTAAGTTCAGCACATCACGACAAAACCACTGACACGCACAGTTCTATCCTACCCCTTCTCGGTGTGCCCTATTCGAAGTTTATTTCTAATATTAGTGCGTGGTCCTCCGATGCGAGTTTACGTAAGAGGACTACGTGTGAAATCGCCGTATCTTATGGGTATACTGCCACTTTAACTCGGCACGACATGTCAAAATATCAAGACTAGCATTACAACTTACGAGAATCTTATGTACTATACTGTAGCAGATTATTAACAAATAGGTTTCTAAATTCTGAACTACTGAGTACTGCGTTGTCAAAAGAACGATACGCTACCATTATAAAACAAAGCCAGTCCGGCATATTCTTACCTCGTTGTACCGCGTAGCCTTGTGTCTCACGGGGTTTCTAGATGGTGTTTGTATAAAAAGCAACGTCATTTCCTCTTTATTTATACCATACGTTAGTTAATTACGTACGTTTGTCTACGTGGGGGCCATTTTGGTAGTTTTTTCGTTATACATTGAATAACGCGTGCTTTATTCATTTCTCAGTAAGAACACAGAGAAACAGGGGAAAATATTGTGGTTTAGATATTTATCCTCTCAGTTCTTTGTTTAAAACACTTTATGCCTTTTATTATCCCCCTACAGGGGTTCTCGTTCTTGACTATATTAGTTTATTGTATTCATAAAACTATGATGTTTAACTGTGATATTCCACGCGGGAAACGTACGTCTATTAATCATTAATCAATAGATTTCTTGGAAATGGTCTACCAGGACTACTATATTCATTAATACAAATAGGTGGTAGGATGACTCGGTCCCCACCTACTAAGGTTGCATGATCCAAATCATAGTTCTGTGACTCCACAGAATCCCTGCAATATTATAAATGTATCATTATTCACATTGACTTACTCAATATTAAAATGTTATTGCTCATGCTTTAACAGTTTACAAGAGAGTGGCCATGGTCCTGGATCCACCACACTGTTTTGATGTAATTAATTTATATGATATACTAGCAGTTTCCATGAGAGTGCTGCATTGTGAAAAGCATGAGGTCCCATTGTATTTTCCAAACAGCACCATATGTCCTTCATTGACCATTACTCTACCCCTTCATTATGCTTCAGTGACTCAGAGTCATCATTGTCAGCCCCCCATTATGAAAACTTTATGGTTGGCTTGACTACCTGGCTTTTCTAACATTGCCAGCCAATAAAATGCCCAATGTGATCATTTTGATAGAAGATACTGCAAATTGAACTGTATTGATATATTGCCGTTTTATTTTAAGTATTAGCATATCTGCCCTCTAAAAAAATGTGCAATGTTTTGTACTTTGTATATATCCCATTCCTTTCCCCTTGGTGCATTGCATTGTTTTTTCCCACAGTCTACTTACGGCAGACAGGATATCCACATTTTATACATAAGATGTGTGATGTAGTATTTTATTTATCATTCATCTACCTCTTTAATGAATTTTAAAGGTATTTGGAGAAGGACTGGGCCATTGGAATTCAAGTAAGATAATTGTCCATTATTGCTGCCCCGATTGCAAACTACAAAGAGTAGCAAAGTACCCAACGCGCTGGAGAGCATGCCTCAATTAATTTAACACAACAACGTTTACCCCATAGTGCTTTAAGCTTTACTTATTATTTATTTATTTTCTCCACAAAGTGGCTGTTTCATTTTTCACTAGGAAAGCCTTTAAATTAAAAAAATAAAATGTCACTGATTTTTTCATCTGGCGTAACTCTGCCTTAATTCTTTTCAGTGAGAGAATCAGTGCTTTTTATGTGAGGCTGGAGTGGGTAAAAAACGGCCTGTCACTCTCCCAATCACATCAAGTTCCAATGACACTAGGGAACAAGCATTGTACTGCAAATGTGCCACCATTAAATTTCAAACAAGTGTTTGCACATAGCATTGTTTACAATGTGTCTTTTTTCATGTTTTGTTGTGGTATATAATAACTCCTGCTGGTCCCCACCACCACCAACATAGTAGGAGAGAATGGCCCAGCAGCGATGGCAGAAGCTAGAGACTATCCAGGCAGGACACCTCCAGCTGCTTGCCCTAGATGAGGAGGCAGAGGCGGAAGCATCTACCTTGGCCCCAGACCCCAGTTTCTCTAGCCATCCATAACCACAGCCTCCAGACTTCTGGCCAATATATCACTGCCAGCACCACCACCGGTAGCTGTCAGGGCCCTAACCACTACTGCTGCATCCCCCATGTTCAGACTACCAATTTCTGCACCGCCTCTTTCAGTGAATGGACCAATTCAAAATATAGATGCCCGGATGGAGCAGAGCCCTGATTGCCTCTGGACCCTCATGGATGATGTCCTCATCTTGACTTTTTTTTTTTTTCTGGGAGGGACTTTTGTTGTGAGTGGAAAGGGTGGGAATTGGGAAGGGATTTGGGGCCGGGAGTTTGGCCTTTGTTGAACAGTTTTCTTTGGACATTGGACATTGGTTGGGAATGGGTTGATTTGTTTGGAGAGAAGGGTGGGGCTGTTGTGAGTGGAGAGGGTGGGTTTTTGTTGTTAAAAAGTAAAGGGACACATTATTGTGTCATACTTTATGCCTGTAGCAGTTTTTTTGTATTTTACTTTTACTTTGCACTGCTGTCTTTTTGAGCAGCCTGTTTTTCTCAATCCGCTTCTCGAAGTGTGTATACCCTTGGCTTACTACCCCCTGAAGGTATCTTGACCATTATGGGGGTATGCTGTCATTACCTATATTGCCTACAACAACCTAGATAAATAATTACTTATCTGCAGTAGAAGTTAGTTACTTATTAACTAAACCAATTCACTTCACTCCATTGTTCTGTTATCTGAACAGATGAAGGGATGGCTGCTACCACTTTGAATCTATTAAAAACTTAATTACTTCAGGATTTCCCAAGGTGCCGGTATTATTGGTGGTGGTAGTAGTAGTAGGATAGTGCACTAACAGAGAAGGCATCAAAAGCGTGGTCCCACTCCCACATAGGTGAGCTTCAACTATATGAATAATTGAAAGCTTATCTAATTGAAACAAAAACACATAGTGGGTTATAACTTATATAGATATATTAGCTTTAAAAATATTGAGACCAGAGTACTACCACCATGCCACCATGCCACAACAAAGAATACCTGATAATCTAACAAAAAATAACAATAGCAACTCCTTTGGAGCAATAAGGAGCTAGTATTGAATTAAAACTAAAGTTACAAAATCCTTGAGTCAGGAAAAGTAGACTCAAAGTCAGGAAAAGACAAGGTTAAGTGTGAATGATGATGCTGATGAATGATGTCCTTTTAGATCTAAAATATGGATCACTTTCATGCATGGGTGGATACATGAGGCCAGTGTGGGCTATTGCTCAGGAAATACAAGATCCCAAAGTGAGCTGGTGAAACTTTTGCCAAATCCACCCCACCAAGTGTATGATCCAGTTATGGTGTAAATTAAGTCATGCCTTCATAAATCACACAGCCTGGAGGAAGAGGCTTAGTGGTTTGATGAATGGACGGGAAATGGGTTTTGGGGAAAGATGTGACAAAAACAAATATTACCCAACATCAATATTCATCTTGACGACGAGTAGCACATCTTCATCAATATGTTATGGAAGGAAATAAAGGAATGCGTATCACACAGTTCAGTTAAATGCATTGAAAACAGTCCTTCAGTCCCAGAGAAACAAGTTGTCAATAAATATCAAAACATTCCACCATGTAGGTTTGAAAAATACAAATTATGGAGGACTGAAGTGAACCCACACAGTTCGAAACAATAATTCCTAAAATAACAAGGATACTGTATTGCCATTGTGCATCTTCATTCTTCTCAGATTGTATGTCAATCTTTGGTGCCTGGCTTAAGTAGTCGATAAGGTGAGTAGGAATGTTATGGAGCTTTTGCTTTTTTGCAGGACAAGGGAAGGCATGCAGATTCTAAAACATAAACTATATTGTAGAGTCATGGAGAAGGACAAATCATCAGCTTCTGGAGGAGTATCTCAAGAAGTCTCAGTGTCAGAGCAAGAACATAGTCTGCTGCAAGCATTTGTGTTATTACACATGTTAGCAATAAATAAAGAAGTGAAAGCAAATGACAACCTATCACAGACTAGTGGCTGCATGTACTGAGCTAGTCAATCTCATAACTGTCATGACAACATTGAGTCATGGGCATGCATAATGTTATGATGTGACAACACATGTCTGTCTCTAGTTACTTACAACAAAAGGCCCCTCATTTGATCACATAATAGAGAAGTTTCAAATTTTCTAGCACACACTCATCAGCATTGTATTTCCCAAACTCACCTCTCACCAGTCCACAGAGCTGAGTAGACCTCTTAGAGTCATCATCATGTTGGTCTCCCTGAAGTTGGAAACTTCCTTCTTCTGGCAGTTGTTGAGGTAATCCCCCCTGAGTCCTTCCATAATCCTCCTAACTCTGAGTAATGAATCTTTCCAACTCTGTGTCGACTCCCGACCCAAATGAGAGAGATTAACCTGTAGTGTACCACTGTAAATGAACAAGAAGAGAAACATTGAGTCGTTTGTTTGTGTAGATGTGTGCCTGTTAAATAAACTGACTGATCTGCTCTTTGAAGAGTGTGAACCACAAAATAATGGAGAGGATCAGGAAAGCAAATCATGCTAAGTGTCAAAGGAGAAGGACCAATCAACTTCAAGAAAACCACTCATCAGGTCACAGAAATTACAGATCATCACAATCAAGCTTACCACAAGAATCATCACTCACAATCACTGTTATATCACTCATTGGTGCAGTCGCTAGGTGTTCTAATGATAGCATGGTGGTGCACAGTTGTTGATTCTCTATGATGCATGCAACACACATTGGACAGTCTTGTAAATCAAATGTTCTAGGGCAGTCCTGAAAGGGAATAAAAAAAAGGCAGAGGCAGTCATTGTCTTTCCAATGTATTTGAAGGGAATGGAGGGACGTCTTCACTGGCCACGGGTCTAACTGGTCTAACTCCAATCCTTGTACCTAAAATGGTGGGGCTGCATATTTCAGTTGACACAAACAAACAAACTATATAATGTTCCCCTAGAGATATTCTTTTTTGAAGGCAAAGTAGTCAGTGAGTAAAAGTTCTATGGTGGCCTAGGCATACTCAGTCAGGGAAGTGGAGTTTGTTCTCAAACTCAAGTGGTTCACCCAGACATTGACCAGCTAACTCACTACTAGACCTGAATCTAACCCTCCCCTCCTCCTGCTTTATTTCATTGATGGTGTGATTTGGTGGTACAAAGAGTTGGTTCATTTTGATCACTGTCAATCTCTTCATTTTTAGAGGCAAGAGAACGGTCCTTCCTACTGTGACAATTGTCCCAGCTGTACTGAACACACACTCAGCAGACACACTGGCTGTCGGACAAGCCATATACTTTATTTCTAGCCTGCTGAGCACTAGTCCTTGGCATCTAATTCTTCCCATACCAATACACCAATGGGTTTCGATGCAGATAGACCTCTGTTGGGTAATCCAGATAGTCCTAGACCACTCTCTGAATGGACATTGGTGCTGCAACTTGCTCGATTTCTTTTTGCCTTTGCCTCTGCACCAGATGTAAGACCTTCCACTTGAAACCAAGCCATTGCAGATGTTAGGACTGATGCTCCTATGGAAGTTGAAGGTTGCACCCCAAAACCTAGGCCTCTAATTTCCATTTGTTCTTCTCACCGGTCACTCAGTTATCCAGACCTTGTATTGTGAAGCATCCCCTTCTGAAATAGGAATGAAAGTAGCCAGTAATTGTTTGTACCGTGGATCAAAAATGTTGATGCTGATTTACTGTTTGGGCAACACAATGTCTCTTTGCAGATCCGTATTATCAGCCAAGCAAAGGATTAAGCTCACCATCAACACATGCTCATCTTTCTATTTGTCCACACCTATGTACATTCTGACACCTTCTTCAGCTGGTCCTGTAGCAGATGCAACAACTGGATAAGCTGGACAATCGTACGGTTCTCAAAAGGGAACAGCATCTCTGTCAGCTGTTTGACTAGGCCCCATTTGTCCACCTCAATGATCATGCCTTTCCTGGATGCACCCCCTCTTTGCATGACATAATCCTTGATTGGTCTTTACTGCTCAAACAGAAGGTGCAACATGTAATAAGTGGAGCTCCAACATGTTGGCACCTCTTGCACGAGGGCTTTAACTTGCACTATATTATCATGTTGAAATGATCCTCAACTGCTTCCAGACTTTAAAAGAATGGCTGACATTAGTGTAGATTCTTCTGCAGGTCGGCAGTAAGTTACTGATTCGGTCCTCTTTCTTGAGAAAGTCCTGTACAATGATGGTGATGCAGGGTGTCAAGCAAAAGACATAGGGTAGCCACCAACTGCCATGACATTAACTATATCTCTGACATTGTTCATTTTAGCAAATACAATATTGAGCTCCTTGGGTTGCAGCCATTCAAACACCTTGCTGTTTTTGTAGCTGTATGGCTTTAGTCAATGGCAAACAAGGCAACTGTTGCATGCTTCCGAGAGCCATTAAAAATTTTATCCGCATCAAAACCTGACAATATAATTTTCCTAACCCCGACAAAAGAGATCCAGTGTATAGTTATAGTCATGTAATCAGTGGCTTGGCAACTGGTCCACATGTCTGTTGTCAGGTGGATAGAGTGAACAGCACCCTGCTGCAAAGACTATCCAACCAATTTCAGCACATTGTGATGGAATGATGGAACAGCAACTTTGGCAAAATTGGTTCAGCTGAGAACCAACCACTTTAGGCAGATGCCCACCACAAATTGTATAAAATCCACTCCTTCCACAAAAGAAAAAGCAGGAGGCACAGCTTCCTGATGCAGAAACATGCTGTTGATTGGTTGCGTTCATACTGCCCCTCCTGCCTAAACATGGAAGTAATAGTAGTCAGGGGGTTTTTTTCTGGTGCCGCTAACATACGTGGCATCTGGAGAGAAGATGGCAGATTCAATGTTCATCTCAGTGCAGTCACCGTATGCTGTTGCTGTGGTCTCCTTATTTGACTGTGAGTCTTGTGACATTTTAACATTACTGATGTGGACAATACTAGTGTGCTGCTGGGGACAGGGCGTCTTTGTGTACAGAATCACCCTCTTCTTCCTCATCACCTTCACCTTCCACAATGATCGGAACACATTCCCTGCTCTCATCACCTTCACCAGCACCACCTGCAGCAATTTTGTCAAGGAATACCTCCCAGAGGATTGTGTAATGTTTTTTCATATAGTTCATTTGGCCTCCAGTACCACATTGTGTACTAGGCTTACCTCACTGAACACTCGCATGACATATGGAGCATATGGCAATGTTATGCTCCTGCTTGCTAACCATAACGGTGTCTCAATCTGGGGAGGTCAACTTTTTCATTGGGCAACTGCTGCCACTGCCAATGCCCAAAAAAGTGGACATAGGTTGGCATGTCAACGATTGCCTCTCTGCAGTGTGCAATTCTACTGAGGCAATTGTGGACGCAGGTTGCATGAGTGTCAAAAATATGGGAGCTGATGGTATAAGTGCCACATCCCTTGGAGCAGGTTGAGGAGGGATAATGTTGGTCTCTTTTGGGGCTAGAACAGCGCTCATGGTGATGAACGCTCCTCCTATTCCTGTTTAACAGTAAGGCTCCAGGAACTTTCCTTTTCCCTTGCCTTTAAAGGCATTTCTCGAACTGAGGTTGGTTCCGATCCATGTCTAGATCATCAGAAGGGGGCTTAGAGAAAATAGTTGAATACCCTTCTTTTTTCTTGCTGGAGATCTGGTAGCCAATGGATCTTCTGAAAGAGGGAGTTCTACTTTCTCAGCAGAAAGCTCAATCTTCTGTTCTACTCCTACTTCAGGAAGGTGTATAATTGCTGGCTCTGGCTGTTGTTCTTCACTTAGCTGAGTTTGCGGTAAGAGTTGGGTACTACTTTGCTAACAAGACAAATCCAATTCAATGTCACTGTTGTTGCCATTTCCATGTTTGCAGTAGATGCCTCTATACCAGACATGGGCTTGGGCCTAGGTGGGGTGGTGCCATTGATCCAGGAGTGCGGCTCCCAATTTGCTCCCCAGAGACAGGTGTGGCAGGCACATGAAGTTGCCGGAAAAAGGTTTGGACTGACACGCCAGTCGTGGGTTGCTGCTTCTTCTCACTGTCTTGGCTGCACCTTTCTTTGGGACCATCTTAAAGCTGTCAGTTGACAATGGCACATAAGTCCACAACCTGAAGAGATTGGATGACAAACTTCAAATGATGTTGTGTGGTCACACATCACATGTACAGGCCTTCTGTTTGACAGCACTGTTGGTGATGTCTCTTCTCTTGTGCACCTAAAAGCATAAAAGAAAGAAAAACTTTTTAACGGTAATAACGGTATAGCAATATAATTTAGCGTGGTTTCCTAAGTTATAAATAAAAAATTAACAACAATACAGTGTATCCATTCCAAAGTCAAACCACATCAAAATATCATTATATTTTATTTACAATCAGGAAGGATAACAATATGCAGATGTAACTGTTTGATTTATGTAAATCATCTAGGGAGACACATGTGGCACTTAGGGAGGTGGAGGTAAAAATGAAAAAATCCTTAGAAAATGAATGTTGTTGTGTGGCTGTGCACCTATGGCAAGCAGGGGATTAATAGGTGGTATGAAAATGCAAAAATAAATTAAAAAAAATACAATTGCATACGTTTTTTTTTCTATTCAAACGATTGGTAAAAAAGAATAAAAATCAAGAAAACGAATTGCTGGTGTACTAGGGAATTATGAGAAACCCATTGGGATTTAGGAGCCAAGGAGGTGCAGGTGAAAAATGAAAAAAGCATATAATATAAAACACTGTTCCTAATCATAATATGCTATGAGCAACTAGGCTTCAAGCATATTACTAAACTGATATCAGGGACAAATAAACAATTAAACACAAGCAAAGAGGCTTAGGCTTTTGCCTCTCCTATCAATCTCCATACAAACTAGCTTTGAAAACTGGAAAACAGGGTAGCTACAGAAAATGGCTACCAGCCACATAGTCAACAAACAAAGAACGGAAGCAAAGCAAAGCAAAGCAAGGAAAGCTTTATTCAACTGCTATATTAACAATCATGAAAGCACATCAAAATACAGTCATATCACATAATTACAATCATCAGAATAAAAATATTAAAAATCCAGTTAAAGGTTTACACACCGTTAATAAAACACCCATCTAGAAAGTGGCATATGCCTTAACATTTATAGTTCGTCCATTCTAATAGACTTCCTTTGATAAAGTGTTTTCTTGAAGAACATAGCCACACACCAGGCAGAACGTTCGTCCTCTAAAAACTGTAATTTGAGCAGTGCCGGGCAGCATTGCCGCAACCCGTAAAGATTTTAGAGTGGTAAAATCCACGCTTTCCTTAAGACCGTATACAATTTGTAAAAAAAGACTACAAGGATAGTAGATTGGGCAGATTGATTGTCACACGCACATGATTGTAGTTTACGTGACCAACCGTTCACACTTGGAAAATTCACAAGTCTGTGGACAATATCAAATCTGAACCTAGTTAGCCTATCATAGCCGCCTGGCACAAATGCTAGATAAGGTTCCATATGTGAAGTAGTGACAGTTAGCTAATGTTGGCTTACACTTGGCTTTAGTATCGCTCCTGCCAATCTTATTGTGGCCGACAGGTGAAGACCTTCCTTCCTTAGGTTCTTCCTGGTTATTGACTGCATGGACCTGGGGTCTGTCAAATATTCTAGATGTCCTAGGGCGCTCATAATATTATGCACAAAACTCACCCATGGGATCTTTAAGGCCCCCTCCAGTTTAAGGCAGTCTTGTAAAATCTCCCTATCGTAGTCTGCTCTTTTAACCAGATCCTATGCGACAGGAGAATAGGTTCCAATTTTATAAGGTCTGAGATATAGGAGAGGGCCTACTCCTCGTGGCAGGCATATGAAGATGTACCTGCTGGGACCGATAAAATGTATCTTAAGAAAGAGTTTTCTACAGTTTGCAATGCCTGGGTGTTGGTAAAGCCCCAAACACCAGCCCCATACTTTGCGGTGGGTATGCATTTAGCTTTATATATTTGAATAAGCTCACCTGGCAGTTTCCTGCCTAGCTTTTCTCAAAAAAGAAGCCAGCTCCGCTGTTGTCTTTATAAACGCCAGTTTTTTCGCAATTACTGCTGGGGCCCATGCATCACCTTGGTCGAATATGATGCCAAGGTAAGTAAAACTCTTAGTCTGCACCAACTTCTGCCTCTCCAAAAACATGCCTTTTAACCTCTTGTCCTACGACCACAGGACATAGTAAATGTCTTGGAGATATTAATAGCGAGGCCAAGGTCATTCATAACATTACTAAAACTATCTAAAACCCTCTGGAGACCATTTTGAGTTTGTGAAATTAAAACTGCATCATCCGCGTAAAGGAGAGCAGGTATGGGTTGTCCATTCACTGAGGGAAAGTCTTGACTATTCTTAAGCAATAATATAACCACATGGACCTAATCTGCCATCACGGCAATTCTTTATATTTACTTTGTGAGTGGGAATGGAAGTTTATTTTGTTCCTCAACAATCTCCCTTCACAAACTTAGGAGAATTGTCCCTCCTCACAATGGCCAAACTAAAAGTCAACAGTCACAGGGTTCAAAGAGGAATACCCCATACCTTGACGGATGTATATAACACAACAATGTGTGAAAAAATATGAAAAAAGTGCAGGAACAAGGTAGCACCTCACGTGCACACCACCCAAGTGAGCTTACTGGTTAAATATCACCAGTTATGCCCACATTTATCATCATAGGTCACTACCTTGTGAAAACCAAAACGAAAATGCTGTCCAGAAAACCAGTGAACTTGGTGAAATTATGTGACAGAATCACACACTTCAACCCCGTGCAGTTAAAATTGAGATAAGACCCACAGTCACCAGCAGACTACTTTATTCACAACTCGAGGGCTTATTCAAACTAAAAACATACTGCATGTTTGCAGACCAAGTTATGTTGGGCCGACATGTTTCATTGCCTATCATTTGTAGTGGCAATTTCTTCAGGGCACGAGGACTTCGTCCACCTTATCTGGACCCTTGATATGAGCAACCAGTGACTGTATAAGCAAAAAGAGGTTCTTTAAAATAAGCACTTCCAGCCAGAACAGAAATCAAAAAGAATTCAAAGCATTCAAACTGTATAGCCTTATCACCAGACCGACATAATATTTGTAATTACCTGGTAGTAGCCAAGCCCCCTCGTACCAGCTAGCCACCTCGTCACACAGGAGCTATGACATCTGAGTAGCCCTGTTTCTTAAAAAGACACTTATGTTGTCCTTATTCTGTAAGGCAAAAACAAGTTTTAGCACCTCCGTATGTGAGCATCTCTCACACACATAGAAATGAAGGTCCCTTCAAACAATCACACCCCTTTAGGGTAACCTAAGCCCCCTTTCCAGTTGAATCGTCACCTCACCGAAAGCCCCATACATCAGTGTCTTCCTTTCATCGAACTGCCATGTTCCCATTTTTTTTAAAAACTGCAACTTGTACAACCTACTATCAGACTGTATCTCTCCTGTGCGACATCTATCTTTTCCGATATTGTTCAGCGCTTGATGGGGCCGATCTACAATCATTTGTACCTTCCAACCTCTGTACACAAGCTATAAAATCACATACACTCTTGTCTCCAAATCCACATTTGGAAATTCAAAATTCCAGCCACAGTCCTTAATTTTGAATTTGAATTGCAACGATCTTACTAGCGTATTTTCAACGTGGCGAGTCTCGTCGCATTCCACCCCTCAAAGTGAACGCGTTTTTCTTAATTAAAAAAACGTGTGTACGTCATCTCCATAGACGCACTTCGTTTCAGATCACATGGTCGATACTTCAGTACAGGTGCCATCTTGGAGTGGGTCTACGAATGGATCTCAATAATTCTAAAGAGGTAACTCCTGCATTTTTACCTCTAAAAAGACCGTATCAATGAATTTTGCACAATGGGCCGTATCTCTTTCCGCCCCTCAAAGGCAACGTCAATTACTTATTTGAAGCACGTACATCCCCCGGTGGAAGCTCTGTATTTGAGATCACATGATCGGTTTCCTTGCAGTACCCATCTTAAAGTGGCCCTGCGCACGATTGTCACTAATTTTGAAGAGGTCACTAATCGATTTTTTCTCCTCCAATAACTACTCTGCCCATGACCAAACATTTTTATGATCAGCGCTAAAACACAGGAAATGTCCCTTCCTCATCTCAAACTCATGTAACTCAAAGCGACCGCTACTCCTAATACAAACACTTACATAGGAGAAGTGAATGTCAGACCCCTAGTTGGCGGGAAATTAGTAGTGTACATTCCTCGCAGGTACCATTTTAGACGCATTATTTAGTGATCAAGACATTATCGAGATCAATACATGTGTCACTCCTATTAAAAAATGCTTTTATTTGCACGAGAAGTGAATGTCAGATAGCATATTTAAGGGGAATCATTAGTGTCTAATATTCACAGATGTGTAAGTAAAGAGAGGACTAGCCTATTTGTGAATAGTACAGGACTCAGGACTGTATGAGAAAGGGGGAAACTATTAGTTTTCTTTATAAAGCCCTCACCCACCAACCTAGTTGGTGGCATGCTTCATCATCGGGCCCACCCAGTGACACCGAATGTGTCCCGGGTGTGCTTCTATGCCTGTATTACAGCGGAGCTGGTGTGTTGCTGAGTGTGCAGTGTGAGTGATGTGAAAGTGATCTTTCAAAAGCTATACAGTGATCCCAGTTCCCCAGGGGGTAATTTTAATGTCTGGGCGTCTGTTAGCGTTAAAATCAAGGCAAGTGGATGTTGGTGGAGTGGTTATTAGGAACTCCTACATCCAAGGTGTGGTCTACATATTTCAGCTAGGCCTTTTCTGTAAAACTGGCTTTCCTCAGGACCGTTGACTAAGTGAAAGTGCAATCTATACTTTGAGTGAGTATGTGATCAGAAAATGTGGAGCACGCGCTAAAGTGCTATACATGTGGGAAGGGGATTCCCTCTCCCAGCATTACTGAACATACAACATGTATGGCGAACAAAAATAGAGGGGAGAGTCTTTAGCATGGTAGCATAAATAACAAAAATACATAATTCCCGGTAGTATTGTGCACTATAAACGATAAAAATGAGGCAAATGGTGTAACCGTACTGGTGGTGCGGTTATGGTGAAATACAGAAATATACGCTGGTACGTGTGGTGGGCTAAATGTCGTAAGCACACACACAAGTTGAAGGTGGATACTCTAAAGGGGTATCCTCATGCTAGAGTTTTGCTGCAAATGCCCCTATGGAGAAATCCGGCAGAGGTGTTGACCCTGAAATGATAAAGGCTTAACCGGTCAAGGATGAGTGTTTACAGTACTCACAACTCTGTTGGCCAAAATCTACTGGAAGCCTGTTGTTCCGTTGCAGATCTCCGAGGGAAATGGCTCCGGATCCTGCCGGTGCTTAAATATCATATGTGGCAAGTTCAGGTGTGGCTGGTTACTGCCTGGCCACAGTAGTGTCCCTGTAAGGGAAGACATGGAAGAGAGACTATGCACGGTGGGCGCTGGGCGCGTAGTCATGGCAACCGAGCTCGGCTGAGTCACTGGGTGACTGTGCGCATGGTGAAGGCGTCAGTGTGTTACCAGGGGGATGGCACGGGAAGCTTGCACGAGTGCATTGTCGTCAAGCAAGAGGGCCTGAGTGCTTGTAGTGCATTCTGGGGCCTAAATGTGGAAGTAGGTGCCAGAGCACCTGTGGTGCATTCTGGGGGCTAAATGTGTATGTTAAAATGCGAGGCTAATGCGCAGTGATGTATTCTGGAGCCTAAATGTGAGACTTAAAATGTGAGGCTAATGCGCAGTGATCTTACAAGGAGTACACAGACTAAATGTAGGGGGGACCAATTAATAAAGACTAACAGTGGGTGCTGAAGAGATCATTTCTACATCGGGGACTCTGTACTGTTGGGTCAGAGAGATAATGTGTGTTAGGGTTTTAGGGAACACCATGGGATGGAGTCATTTAGGCCAGGATGTTGGGTGGATAAGCGGTAAATCCACCGCTGTTCCTTTGTGAGAAGAGTCTTTTCATGGTCACGTTGGGTGTGATCGTATTGATCAATCACTGTCCATGTCATATCATTGGGAGTATGATGGTGTTGTAAAAAATGGTCAGTGAGTCTGCTGATATTCTTTTTGCATCTGATGGTACTGCAGTGTTCGAGCACTCTGGTTCTGACCTTTCGCGTTGTCATTCCCACGTAGAGTAAGCCACGTGGGCATGTAATGAGGTAAACTACGTTAGTAGAATTACAGTTTGTTTGGTTGGACTGTGTCCAGACTTTTCCTTGTTCCAGATTGAGTGTTTTAGATTGTTCAGTCAGGTGGCACACACTACAGTTGTTACATGGGTAATGCCCTGTGATTTTGGGAAGACCCCATGTGTTCAGGATGGTATTGGATGTTGGTTTTTGCGTTGCCCTAGGACGTGTGGACACTAGTTGGTCTTTTAGGCTGTTTGCCCGTTTATATGCAAACGGGGTTCTTCCCATTCTCTGGGACTGGAATTGATGATGCCCCAATGCTTGCGGACGATGCTGGAAACCTGATTAGAGGCTACAGTGTATGTGGTGATGTATGTCATTTGTGGTGGATCAGTGTCTTTTACCACCGTTTCCAAAAGGGCCTCCCTATTCTGGTTGCGTGCCCTCTTGTTGGTTTTCTCAATGATTCTCTTGGGGTAGCCTCGTTCCTGTAATCTGGATGCCAGAGCAAACGATTGTTTTTTGTCGCCAGTGAGCTGGCTGCAGTTCCTGCGTATACGCAGGAATTGTCCGAAGGGGAGGTTTTCTCTTAGCGGTCTGGGGTGAAAACTGTCCCCAAGGGAAATGTCTTCAGTCTTCTAGTCAAAGTAGAACGTCGGTGGTCCAGGATATATATTGCAGAGTTTCGTCCAGGGTAATCTAAAGTTGCAAGGACTGGGTTCCCATACTTATACTAAGTTTGGGGGTTGGACATACTCTAGGGACCCACCTATGGGAGGGTTTGGAAAGAGAGGTAGTTACCCCCATTTCCTTTGTCCAGTTTCGCGCCAGAGCAGGGGCAGGTAGCCCCTGGAACCGGTTTGAACTGGACTATGCACAGGGACACCAAGTTTATGTTATGATACCTGTGAGGCATTATAAGTGGGCCCCCAGTGCAGGGCTTCAAAGCACCAGAGAGTGCTCCCGCCCAGCCCCAATACACATCTGCCTGTCTGGGGAGGTGGTTGCACCTCCCTGGGACAGGAAACCTATTGTCCAGGCCTACCCTGTCGGAGTTTCAATCAGCAGAAGGAGGCCAGACCCGTGTCTGTGGCAAAGGCATCCATTTTGTGATGCCAGGGCTCAGGAAATTCCTACCGGGTTAGACCAGTGTGAACATGTCTCTCCCTCTAGAAGGGTGGAATGCTACCCCCGCCGCCAGAACTGGCAGGGGCGTAGTATTCCAAAGCGTTTGACACCAAACATGACATGTTTCCGTGCAGCCATCCCAAAGTTAGCATTTACCGCGAGGTTATAATGCACTTAAGAGTATATGGTCAGGCTGCACCACAAACAGCATCAGAGGAGGCTCTCCGAACGCTGCAGAGGGGCTCTGCTCATGCAGGGGCACCCTCTCACATAAAAACCAAGCACTCTGCCTTCAGGATTGTTAAGGCGTGCCATAGGAGTGACTTATAGGTTTTATATGTGTGTGCAATGATAGTGATATAAGTATCCTATACCACAGTAAGGGGTGCAAGCACACCCTTACCCAGGCTGCAGTAGAAGACCTGTGGTGCCATTTTGGAGTGCTTCCCAGGGGTGGCATAATACATGTTTCAGCCCCTGGTAGGCCTCTGAGGTACCTATGCCCTAGGTACATAATAAACCATGTACTAGGGGCTTATAAGGCACTCCAGAATCCAATTAGATATGTACCTAATATACATGTAAACCATTTTAGAGAGGAAGCAGCTAGGCTGTGGTCCTGATTAGCACGGTCACAGCCAGAATAAGGACAAAGTGGCGGTACCCATGTGCAGCAGATCCTACTCTCCTACACTACCTCACAAACTATTCATATTTGGTGGTCAGTGACAGAAAGGAGCTCTGTTATCAGCAAAGACTAAACAGTGCATGAAGGGAAAATAAGAAAATAGGCATGCTCTGCCTCTACCCGTAGGATTTGAAACAGTATTCTCTCTATCAGAACAACAGTAACCCTCCAACTGTTCAGGAAGTTATTGAAAGCTCAACTTCTCAAGGAGCACTACCTCAGATAGGCTGGCTTATCAACCCTTTCATTCACTCTCCCACCTCCACTCTCCCACCACCACATGGATCCTGATTGGGTTTGAACTCTATACCGGGCTCTGTTGCATCTAGGTCTGCACTTTTGATTGACCTGGCAGATGTCAGGCAAAGGGGTGGCACGTTGCCATAGGCTGGCTGCCGTGGGGGACTGGATGCTGTGCCTTTAATATTTTACTGGTATTTGTTTGAAGGTGGTTTATTAGTAGGTGCAGGTAGGTACCTATAATTAGAAATCACACCACAATCACAAATAAAAGGTTGAGAGAATATGGCCTAAGAGTTAGGGCGGTCGACCTCGGATTTGGGGAACCAGGATCGAGTCTCGGCAGGAACGCTCAAAATTCTGTGATTCTGTCCAAATCACGTAATCTCCCCGTGCCTAACAAAACAAAATGAATGTGTCCATCTATGACGTAACTGGTGCTCATGTACAGGGCTCTGATACCTTTGGGTCTAGTTTGCACTATGTGAAACTCCACAAAAAATAAAAATAAAAAATAAGGTTCAGTCACGTCTTAACAAATTAATTTTTAAAAGGTATATGGTAAGTAGGTGTACTTACAATTGGTTCAGACAGTCTACCTGTAAGTCCCTAGTATATGGTGAGGCATTTGGGTGTACAGACACAATGATTTAATACACCTAATTGTGAACTTCTGTTGTTTCTGCATCATTTATGTCTGGGCGGAGTGAGGACTATTTCTCAGTTTATGTGTCGGTATCATTGTGTCTGCAGTGCCTTGGGAACCTCAAAGGTGGGTAGCCATGCTTAACAAGTACTGATTTATTGATTAACCACTTCTTTAGAACTGTGGCATACTTTTGTCCCAGAAAGCATTTCTCACTCAAAATCAACATGGAGAAAGTCTCTCCTGGGAGTTCAGGTCTGGCTATCCCAACCTACACATTTGTCTAACTTTCCCCTACACTCCCCTTCCAGATCTTCTCCTAATTAAAAGAGAGGTGCTCCGATCTGGCTGGAGTTGCAGGATGTAGGGATAAGCCTCGTTCCTGTAGTACCCTTCCTTCTCCCTTTGAAGACCAGTTTGGCTACCCAGCCCCCTTCCTGTCCTGGCATCTGCAGCAGTAGATCTCCTACCACCAGATGGTTTCTTTATTTCAGCCCTTGGAGTAGCTTGGGTCGCCTATCAGAGACTGCAAAAATCAGAAGGAACTTTTGGTTACTTCAGGAAACCAGCTTCTATACATACTTTTCAGTAATAGTTATAATAAATATAACCCTGGCAAGTTGTAGGAATTATTGTAACTATTATTTTGATACTTTAAATTATTGTTCTAACTCACTTCTGTAAAAGGTAAGGCTTTATTAAAGTTTAATAAAGCCTTCCAAAGTTACCATATGAAGCTAAGGACAGACAATGGGGAAAAATGAAATTGGCAATTTTTCCCTCAATAGGGCATATAAAACATTTTTTAATGTTTCTGTTTTTTATAACAATTCACCCTATACTTGGGGCACCTAGGGCATGCCTTATGAATGACTTATGTGTAATTAAAATATAGTTTTAGACTTTAAGAGTACTTTTAATTCCAAAGTCAAAGTTGGACACAGATTCCTTTTTCAAGCAGCCTGCAAAGAAGGACTGGCTTTAAAATGATACAGACACAACAGAAGTTCACACTTGAGTGCATTAAATCGTATGGGTCTCCACACCTACATGCCCTACCAAATACTAGAGACTTACAGGTAGGCTGTCAGAACCAATTGTTTGTACTCCTAATTACAATATACCTTTTAAACAGAGCACTGGCTGAGGGCCTGGTTAGCAGAGTCCAGAGCACCATTAGAGTCTGTAACCACAGGTATCAGTCAAAAAATTGGAGTGATCAGGGCTCAAAAAGGATGACTTTCTCACACAGCCTCCCGAGATGAAAGGTGATGGGTAACTAACCTACACACTGGTAGTCCTCATCAGCCAAGTAGAAAAAAAACTGGCAAGTCCTTATGAATGGGAATGGGCAGTCCCACATTTGTGCTCCACTGGGTAGCCCATCCCTTGGAGGGACATGGACCACCTCAAACATTTTGAATTCTCCTCCCTCATCTGCATGAGTGATCTGAGAGGTCTGTGGTCAGTCTGAACATGGAAGTTTGTATCAAACAGCCATAGTATCAATTTCTTCAGGGACCAGACCACAGCAAAGGCATCCCTCTCAATGGCACTCCATCGTTGTTGTCTGGGGAGTAATCTCCTGCTAATAAAGGCAACTGGCTGATCTAGACCCATCTCATTTACTTGTGTCAACACTGTCCCAATCCCTGTAGTCAGAGGCTAGTAACATTGGTGGTGAGCACATAGACTCCCTCAGAGTATCAGAGGCCTCTGACACTCTGGAGTTCAAATGACCTTTTTAGGCTGCTTCTTTATGGTGAGTTCTGTCAGGTGAGCCACGGTTGTTGAAAATTGAAACAGCGATATGATTAAGCATTCACTAAAGACATGAATTCCCCTTCCTTGGACCAAGTTTCTCTTCTTATGTTGACTAATGTCTGGACTCCATTTTGTATTGTCGTGTCTCCACGTGCTCAGCACGAGAAGAGTCCTATCTTCGTGTCAGTTGCTCTCATAATCTGCCTAGTAACAGTCTATAAATAGCTCCTTTGTCCGTCTGGCGCATGCCCAGACTTGACCACATCTGTTATCAGTTAGTCCTTGCTTGACCATGTTTTCGCTGGCTTATGAGTGCTCTAACTCCGCCCACATATTGATTCTGTATCGAAAATGTCCATAAAAGGTAATACTCTTTGCTTCATGTTGTATCCACCCACTTATGAGCCCCTCTGTTGTGTATAAAAGGGGACTGTGTACCCAAGTTATTTGTGCTACTCTATGCAATACTGAAGAGTGTTGTATGGGTTGTAGGACCACCCTTAAGGGTTAATAAACTCTGTCTTTGTATTTTGCAGTTTCCGTGCTAACTTCCTTCTAGCTTTTGTTACAGGAGAGCGAACCCTTGTATTCTGCGGGCCTAGCTGGGGCCTGTATTCATCAATTGGCGCCCATCACGTGGGGCTCATCGGCGACTCGGATGCTCGAAGGATTGGTCGTGACGAAGGTGAGGAATTTGGCCGGGGATGTGATCACTGCCAGTGGCGTTTTAGTCCTGGCATCCCGAGGTTTTCTTCCTTCCCTTCCGAACGGACCTTCTGGGTGGCGCCGGTCCTCGACTGAGACCTCTTCTGTCGGTTTTGCCGTGACAGCCGTTTGGGCGAATTTTGGAACTTGGCAGTTGGAATCTGGACACTCTTGATTGGTAAGAACCGTTGTACGGTACTTGCTCCGAGTTTTGAAGCCTGGGTTGGCTATTTGAGTTTGATTTGTGATGACCGGTCATATCTTGTATTGATTACTGTGAGAATATATGCGTTGCAACACATATAGGCAGGTAATGTGGAGATATTTCTCCGGAGCTGTGTAAATTTGAACGGCGCAAAGTTTAAGTGCCATTTTATTGATAATACTGCATATTTTGCATTATTTTTGAGCATGCCTGCTTTTAGCGCACTCCGTAAGTGGTGCTGCTGTTTTGGAAACCGGTTAAACCTCGAGGAATCTGCTCCAGCCCCCCCAGAGGGGACTCCTAATAGGGATATGTATGTGAAGCATGGTCTTTCCTCTATAATGTACAGCACAGTGTGGAGGAAATACACCAAAAAGGATCCTGAGTTACGATGGCCTTTGTATGGATCGTTTGATATGCGTAAGATTGAGTATGTGGAACAGTGTATGTGTAAACGGCGTGCTCGGCAAGACATGTTTGAATGTGTACGGTTATGGGTGAAGGAAGTGCGTGAGCGAGAGAAACGTGAGAAAGCGCTGTTTGATAAAGAGCAACGGAAAAATGATCATGTGCGAGCACAGGAAGCGAAGCGTCGGGAGGAAAGAGAACTGGCGGAGAGACAAGAGAAAGAGCGTAGGTTGCAAGTCTCGGGTCAATATGCTGTCCGCCAGCCACTTTATCCTGTCCTTACTAATCTTGAAGATGATTTTTATTTATTAGATAGTTCTCCGCCCCCTTATGTTGGCGCGTCCACCCCGAGATCACAGGATTCTGGATTGGTTTCGGATAAGGTAGACACGCGGTCTATGTTATCAGTTGAGCGTATGGGTGAGCTTCGGAAAATTTCTCTTCATGCACTTAAGGGCAAGTTATCCCTTGCTGAATTGTTGGACTCTTTGGAAAAGTGGCGGGATAGAGAGAATTTGTATTTTCTGGAAACCTTTTCTGATGAAGTGATTACTGCCTTTCGGAAATACTCAGAAGTTTTTGAGCCTGATGATGTAGTATTAGATGCTAAAGCATTACGTAACGGTGTTTTTTCTCCCTCTAAGGCGCCTGATGCGGTCCGACGGCTGTTTGCATTGCGGGACGCGGCGAGTGACCTTAAAGAGAGAGCGCGCCTAAAGGCAGGGGAGGAGGAGCAGTCGGATCCATGTATCGGCGATGACCAATCATCTACCTCCCACTCAGCTAAGAGCGAACTAGTGCATGCTAAACTGATGCGAGAGGCGGCACCTTTGTATGTTCCTCCTAAAGGAGCGGGAACTAGTTCGGATATTACTTCCGCCGATGCTAAGGGATATTTTGTGTATAATTGGGTCTATACTCCCTGGCATAGGGCTGATGTTATGGCATTAAAGAATGCATTGCCTGACCCCCGCAAGAATCCAGCGGCCTTTTATGAAGAGGTCGAAGGGGTCTTGAATTCTTGTACTATGACTTTAGCAGATATAGACTTGTTCTTTGGGCTCATATTACCACCGGATATGTGGATATCTGTGCGGAAGGTGGATGATGTTCCCGCTTTTAAGGCTAGGTGGTCCGAGATTGAGGATGAGGATAGGGAGAGAAAACCCGCGCAAAAGCCACCGCGGATTATTTTAGATCTTCCTGCTGCTATCTTGACCAAGTTGAAAACGATTATTCCCCCTAAAAAGATTGACTGGAATATGTTAGCCTCGTGTAAACAGAAGGTTGATGAATCAGTCTCAGATTTCTTTACACGCTTTGAGGAGACATTTCATGATTTCAGTGGTCAGTCACTTACGGATGATACGGGTCGACATCTTTTTGTGGATAAATTTATTACCGGGAATAGCAGCTCGTTTAAAAGCGAGTGAAAGTTCTTGGTCCACCTCGTCTCCGGCATCCCTCCTGACTATGGCTCAGTATTATGAGCGTCAGGAACATGAAGCGAAGGGGAATGAGGAGAAGAAATCGAAAGATTTGAAAACTAAGGTGATGTTAGCACAAGTATATGGTCCGCCTCGTCGGGGTGTAGAAAGAGGTAGGGGAGGATTCTATGGTCCCCCTTCGGGTCGGTCAGATGTAAATAGAAATCAATGTGCGTATTGTAAACAGTCGGGTCATTGGGCCAGAGATTGTCCGGTGTTGTATGCATCTCGTCAGGGACGTGGTCAGGGACCACCGAGAGGTAGAGGGGGCTTTTCGAATTTCAGAGGGAATTCTTATGATCATGCTCGCTTTGAACCTAACGCGCAGCAACGAGATAGACCCAATGTATTTGATCGGCAAAATCAGTATCAGATGTCTGGGACTGACCGCTCTGGGTACCATGATTCGCAGCATGCATAGGATTGCGTTGGATGGGGGTTAGAATCAGTTGAAGTGCCGGTTGATCAGAAGGGTCCTTATGTTTCAGCAAATGTTTCGGGTTCTACTGATCGGTTCCTAGTTGATACAGGAGCTACCCGCAGTGCGCTGTCCAAACAATTGGTTCCGAGGGCTCCCCCATCTGGCTTAATGGTTACATCGGTAGGGTTTGATGGTACACTCTCTCGAAGCCCTCTTTCCCGACCCCTTGCATTCCATGTTGACCACTTTTCTGCGCCCTGTCCATTTCTGCTTGCCCCGAACACGCCTGACAACATTATGGGTCTTGATATGCTCAAGCACTTCAGAGCTACGATCCGCTGTTCCCCCGCTGGAGTACGTGTGATATTAAACGATAATCACCCGATGACAGACCGGATGTGTGTGGTTGCGGAGGATACTGCATTAGCTTCCCTCCCTCGTTCTTTGTGGGCTACTTCGGATACTGATGTGGGACAGATGGTGATTCCGCCTGTCCACATTAGTGTCCAGGAGGGTGCGGTGTTACCGCGCCTCCCTCAGTATCGTATTTCCCAGGAGGGGGAGGAGACACTCATACAGATTGTGCAGGATTTGATTAAGGTGGGGGTAGTGGAAAAGTTCCCCATAATGTTTGCAACAGTCCTATCTTACCCATTTTGAAGAAAGATACGGATACCAGGGTTTATCGGTTTATCATTGATTTAAGGGAAGTGAACAAGATTGTGATACCTCAGTATCCAGTGGTTTCTGATATCACGACGTTACTCAAATTGGTCCCGCCAACGGCGACCACGTTTTCAGTTATTGATTTGAAAAATGCCTTCTTTTCGATCCCTATTCACCCTGATAGCCGATACCTTTTCGGTTTTACTCTGAATAATAGGTCTTATAGATTTTGTAGAGTCCCTCAGGGCTATACAGAAAGCCCTAGCATTTACAGTCAAGCATTGAAAAGGCAATTGGATTCCTTCGTTCTGCCCGAGGGTGTCGCCCTTATACAATATGTCGATGACATCTTGTTGGCGGCCGACACTCCTGGGCTGTGTGAGAAGAGTACGTTATCCTTGCTTTCCTTTTTGGCATCTCACAATCACAAAGTGTCGAAGAAGAAATTGCAATTCTGTAGACCAAAGGTGACTTATTTGGGTCACCTTTTGTCTAAGGAGGGGCGTGCACTCACACCAGATCGTATTCAAGCAATTTTGGACACGCCAGTGCCTTCCACACAGAAGGACGTGCGTGCATTTTTGGGTCTTGCTTCTTTTTGTAGGCAATGGATATTGGGGTTTTCACACATAGCTAAACCATTGTTAGCCCTTTTGACAAAAGACACACCAATCCCTCTTCCCTGGTCCAATGAGTGTGAAATTGCCTTCCAGCAATTGCGACAAGCCCTTTGTTCAGCACCAGTGTTAGGTACCCCTGATTATACGAAGCCCTTTTCACTGTATGTGCATGAGAAGGATGGATGTGCATTATCAGTTTTAGTGCAGATGCACGGCGACAAACAGCGCCCTGGTGCATATTTTTCGGCCGTACTTGATCCTGTTGCCCGAGCATTGCCTGGTTGTTTTCGCTCGGTTGCGGCGACAGCTGTGTCAATACGCCAAAGTGAGGGAATTGTGTTATCTCACAAACTGTTGTTATTAGTTCCCCATGCTGTTGATGCCCTGCTTAATCAGACAAAGACGCAGCATTTGACCAGTGCCCGTTTAACGGGATATGAGTTGACGCTTTTGGCTCCTCATATTACGTTAAAGAGATGTGCAACGTTAAATCCGGCCACATTGTTGCCGTTCCCGGAAACTCAGTCTGAAGCACGAAAAGCACATGACTGTATTCTTGTGACTGAGGAACAGACAAAGGGTCGTATTGATCTCCAGGATACGCCCTTTACAGATGTAGATGGAGAACTGTGGGTGGACGGATCATGCCTGAAGCTACCAGATGGTACGACTTCAGCAGCGTATGCAATTACCACATTGCAAACAATAGTGGAGACAGCACGCATACCGCAGAAATCAGCTCAAGCAGCGGAACTGATAGCATTAACACGAGCATGTGAGCTCAGTGCAGGATTGTGTGTGAATGTTTATACAGATAGCCGCTATGCCTTCGGAGTAGCGCACGATTTTGGCCTACTCTGGAAGGAGAGAGGGTTTTTAACGTCACATGGAGCACAGATAATGTACGGGGAGTTAGTTCACAACCTTTTGACTGCATTAACATATCCAAAGAAGATTGCTATAATTAAATGTAGTGCCCATAAGAAAGTGGTTGATAAAGTTGGAGAAGGGAATGCTTTAGCAGACCGGGTGGCACGAGAGACTGCGATGCAGCCTGGTGCTACTGCAATGTATGTTGTGAAGTCACAGGCAGAAAGATGGCACAATGCTAGGAGAGAAGTGCTGGAAATACAGAGGACCGCTTCCGATAAGGAACGGGAGCAATGGTCCAATGATAGAGAGTTGGATGATGAAGGGTGTTGGAGAAGTAAGCAGATGGATAAATGGAAGTTACCCACAGCCTTTGTACAACCTATGGGTCAGATGGCACATGGACTAGCGCATGTCGGAGCTTCCGCAATTGTTAAATTACTCACACGAGTTTGGGAGCATCCGGAGATCGCTAGTACGGCAAAGAGGGTAGTGCAGCCTTGCATGATTTGCCTGAGGTATAACCCAGGAAAGGGTACACGAACTCCAGCAGGAGGATTTGCAACACCTACTGCACCCTTTGAGGTTTTGCAGATGGATTACATTCAACTTGAGCGCTGTAACAATCTGAAGTATGTTCTAGTAGTGGTTTGTGCCTTCAGCAAATGGGTTGAGGCATACCCTACGAAAGATAATACTGCAATGACTAGAGCCAAGATGCTATTGAAGGAGTTCTTCCCTCGATATGGTGTTTGCAGATTGTTGTGGAGTGATAACGGACCTCATTTTATAGCAGATGTTATCAAGTATGTCCTGAAAGGCCTGGGAATTACCCAAAAATTTCATGCAGTGTTTCACCCTCAGTCTGCGGGATTGGTCGAGAAATATAATGGTACTCTGAAGCTTAAGATCGCGAAGATTCAAGCTTCGCCTTCTTTGACTTGGCCAGACGCTTTACCGCTGGCATTATTGTCAATTAGATCGATACCGCATTCTCGGACCGGTCTCACACCCTACGAGATTGTATTCGGACGCCCAATGAATATTTGGGGTCCACCAAAACCGAGGTCAGTGTATGATGTACCTTGTGTAATGATGAATGATTATCTGGCACAGTTAACGGATAATTTGGTTTCTATTCATCAACAGGTTCGAGAAGCGCTCCCTGATCGGTCCACAGGTGAAGGTCATATTCTCCGACCTGGAGATCAGGTTATGCTGAAAGTCTTCGAAAGGACGAACAGTCTGGAGCCGAGATGGGTTGGTCCTGAGCAAGTCTTGCTCACGACGAGGACAGCTCTGCGGGTTTCTAATCGGAAGAACTGGATCCACTCCTTGCACTGTCGTAAAGTGCCGCCTGGATTGGTGGAGCCTGCAGTGTTGACCGACCATCGAGAAATCCTGACTGCGGAGAAAGGCCGTGCTGTGGAACCGAACGACACTGAGGAGCTCTTCCCGGACCAAGCGATTCCTGGAGGAAGAAGATATCATCTCAGACCGAGGAAGTGATTTTTTTGTATCCAAAGACGTTGTCAGAACGGCCCTTGGGTTAGTGAAACGGAGAGCCAATGAGGCAAGGGGGGGGGGATCAGCCCTGCATTAGTGTAGTGACACCCGTCTTGGCCCGCTGGTGAAGAAATCAACAGCTGACTAAGCGGAAGAGTTCTGACAACCTTTTAGTTTCAGGAAGATATTGACTTCTTACTACAAGATGGAGAAGAAGAAGATTCTTTGTGCGACAAGCTTTATTATCATTGTGGCTATTGTTGGTATAACCACATGGTTTGTTGAGGATGTGACTCCTGCCCGTGAGTTGCTTGTTTTGACCACTCCAGTGCCTGAGGAGCACTATTTTTATACCCTTCCGTATCAAGAATTGAAGCATCGTCAGTCTTATTTGAATAACACTTTCATCCAGATGTTGCATCATACCCATGTCGCTACAAATGCTACGAACTGTTGGATATGTGGTATGATGCCAGCTCATCAGAAGAAAGGAGGAACGCCATTCATACCTCTTCCTTTTTATCATAATGGCTCTTGTAGAGCATGGTACACTTTGCTTTTTGCCACACGGAAACCTACAGTGGGACGACTACTTTTCAGACTTAATAAGGAATGTCATCAGGATAAAGAAGGTTATCCACAAGCGAATGGGACAATATGGGAATGGGAAGAATATCGACCAGACAATGAATCGATCCCCTACATTTTCACGAACACCAGAGACACTACAAGGAATGAACAATTGGTGATTCAAGTGGCATAAGCTCAAGCGGACCTGTGTGTCCAGAGTGTGGGTTATATTCCTGTTGGTGTTAGCGATTGCATTATTGTATTGAACATAAACGGGTTGAATAATAGTACTTTCTTAGCCTCCCATAACACATACTTTGTATGTGGGAATAAGGGTTATTATCGTTTGCCAGCCGGCTGGTCCGGAGTATGTTATGTAGCATTCCTATTACCTCCTGTATTCTTGGCACCTGCATCTTATCATAAAGATTTGAAGTTGTTGAATAATGTGACTGTAAATAGGTATAAACGTACTCTATCTATTGATGATGTTGATCAAACTGATACTAGCTTGCAGCAGTATATTGATTTTAACTTAGGATTGTTTTTCTTTGTTGGAGCTGCCCTAAATAGTAGGAAGGTTCGAAGATTAACAAGAGTTGTAGAGGCTGTGACAAATCAAACCGCTGCTGCTCTTGGGAATCTTACGGAAGAATTACAAATTACTAGAATTGTTGCATTACAGAATCGTATGGTATTAGATGTTATGTTAGCTGACCGAGGTGGAGCATGTAAAATTATCGGAAGTAGTTGTTGTGTGTTTATTCCTGACCACACGCCATCAGTTTATAATGCTATCAATAAACTGCATAAAATTGCAGCTGAAATCCATACAGAAAATGGCACTTGGACCTTTTCTGGATGGTTTTGGGCATTGATCACTACATGGGGGTGGAAGGTTTTGACTGGTCTCTGCATTATTGTAACAATTCTGTTTTCTTGTTGCATTTGTGTCCAATGTGGTCCTTTACTCTGTTCTCTATGTGTGTCATTTTGTATTCCTGATAAGAAAGCTATTGCCAATGTCACCTATCAGAAACATTTAACCAAAGAGGTGGAAGAGATGATGAAAATTGACATATACGATGATTATCCTAATAAGCCGTATTGTCTTCAGTAAATGCTGAAAGGGTCGTCTGTTGAAAATTGAAACAGCGATATGATTGAGCATTCACTAAAGACATGAATTCCCCTTCCTTGGACCAAGTTTCTCTTCTTATGTTGACTAATGTCTGGACTCCATTTTGTATTGTCGTGTCTCCACGTGCTCAGCACGAGAAGAGTCCTATCTTCGTGTCAGTTGCTCTCATAATCTGCATAGTAACAGTCTATAAATAGCTCCTTGGGCGCATGCCCAGACTTGACCACATCTGTTATCAGTTAGTCCTTGCTTGACCATGTTTTCGCGGGCTTAGGAGTGCGCTAACTCCGCCCACATATTGATTCTGTATCGAAAATGTCCATAAAAGGTAATACTCTTTGCTTCATGTTGTATCCACCCACTTATGAGCCCCTCTGTTGTGTATAAAAGGGGACTGTGTACTCAAGTTCTTTGTGCTACTCTATGCAATACTGAAGAGTGTTGTATGGGTTGTAGGACCACCCTTAAGGGTTAATAAACTCTGTCTTTGTATTTTGCAGTTTCCGTGCCAACTTCCTTCTAGCTTTTGGTACAGGAGAGCGAACCCTTGTATTCTGCGGGCCTAGCTGGGGCCTGTATTCATCACGGTGGTCCCATAATTCTGCACAAATCTTCAAAAATACCCAGTGAGACCAAAAACCTCCTGTAGTACGTAGACAAGCCAGGGAATGCCCTGACTTGTGTCTGGGTTTTAGGAGCCTCCCAATCCAGGACAGTCTGGATTTTCATCTCGAGAGGTTTTACATGGCCTCTACCTACCTACAGTGGCCCAATTACACCACTGATCTCTGCCCTATCTGACACTTACTTGCCTTGATAGTCAGGCCTGCTTGCTGCAGGGCCTTAAGCACTTTCTTCAGGTAGATCAGGTGATTCACCCAGGTGAATACAGCTTTGTCAGCTGCACTGAAAGTTTTCAACCCAAACAGGACTCTGTTCACCCACATTTGGAAGGTGCCAAGGACATTCTTTAAACCAAAGGGAAATGAATTGAAAGTGGTCCTCTGGAGTGGGAAATGCTGACGTCTCCTTTGCTCCTGGAATTAAGACAATCTGCCAGTAAACTGAGGTCAAATCAAATGTACTTTTTATCCCCCAACCTATTGACGGGCTGATCAGCTCTAGGCATGGGGTAAGAATCAGTATTGCTGACTGCATTGAAACCTCTGGGGTCCACATAAAATCTTAGTTCTTTCTTTACCCCTTGGGGATTAGGTTTAGGCACCAGTTACACTGGACTGGCCTATAGACTGGCAGAGGGCTTAATTATCCCCTACTCCAGCATCTTAGATTCTTCAGCCTTGATGCTGGTTCTGAACTGGTCATACAGCCTGCACAGCTTGTTTATGACAGGTATGCTGTCACAGTATTCACATCATTTACACATCAAGTGCTGATACCTGGGGTCAAGGAGAACAGCCTAGAGAACTGCTCTAACACTTGTATTCAGTCTCTTTGTTGCTGACCTGTCAACCTGGGAGAGAGTACAACTCCCTCCACTGACAGATCTTGCACATTGGTGTTGCCGAGGTCAGGCAAAGGCTCACACACCCCCTCTACTCCTTAATCAGTGACCATTAACATGGTAATATCTGCCCTGCCTTGGCTGTATTTCAAACTATTCATATGCAGGACCCTTTGGGGATTCAGAGGGGTGCCAGGGTCCATTGAGTAGATAACCTCACCCCTCTTTTTTAAGATTGTATAGGGCCCAGTCCACCTGGCCTGGAGGGCCCTTGAAGCCACGGGCTCTAACATCCACAACAATTGTCCTGGATGGTACTCAGGAATAGTAGCTATATGGTCATACCAGAGTTATGTGAGCTCTTGTCCTGCACCCAGGCTGCTGATTGCTCTGTTCATGTTCTCTTCCATGCAAGATCTCAGGGCTAGTACATAATTCAGCACATTCTTCTTGGATTCTTTCGGAGGCTTCTCCCAAGACTCTCTTATCAAACACAATGACCCTATTACAGGGTTCACAAACAATAACTCAAAAGGGTTAACATCAATCCTTCCTTTGGCACCTTCTTGTAAGCAAACAGCAGGAATTGAAGAACATCCCATTCCCTCCTGAGTTTCAGATAAACCTATGACCATGCCCTTCAGGGTCTTCTTGAATCTGTCTACCAGACCATTGGTCTCAGGATGACCTGGGGGTGAGGAACTTGTAGGCAAAACCACATGCATCCTACATCAGTTTCAGATAGACAGACATTAAGTGTGTGCCCCTATCTGAGTCCACCTCCTTTGGAAAACCAACTTTAGTGAAGACTTCAAGGAGCGCCCTAGCCATTGTGCGAGCAGTGACTGTCTTGAGGTGTTTTACTTCTGGAGATCTGGTAGCATGGTCCACTACCACTAAGGCATTTGGTAGGTCTAGTTGACCAACAATGTCAATCCACCCTTTCAAAGGGAGTCAGAACCACTGGCAGTGGTATCAAGGAATCCTTGGCTTGCCCCCTATCGTGCCACTGGCTTGACAAGTTGCACAGGAGCTACATAATCACTTTACTTTTGCATACATATTGGGCCAACAGAAGTGGTTTATCGAACTGTTCCAGGTCTTGGTCTGACTCAAATGTCCTGCCAAGGGGATGTTATTGTATTAGACCTGTCATTCTTATGGTGGTCTTCCCCCATCTATTTTGCCAGCTTACCGACTCTTTTTGCTGATTCTTTTTGTTGGACTCAGGACTCTGAGCACTTTACCTCTGCTGCCAAGTGCTAACGTGCATGTGCTTCTCCCCTAAACATGGTAATATTAGTATATACAAAGTTGTCAATCTTAATTTGCTTGTACGTACCATGTAAAGCGGTATACTATATACCCAGGGCCTGTATATTAAATGCTACTACATACAGCACTGATTTGACCCAACACAAGTAGCCTTTCAACACTGTCTCAGGCCTGACACTGCAGGGCAAGTGTGTGCAGTCTACTGCTATTTCAAATTGGCATTTACAACCTTTTGTCAAGTCTTTAAATACCCTTTTATTTTATATAGCTCACCGCTAAGATAGGTCCTACATAGCTCAGAGGGTAGGGTGCTGTGTAAGTAAAAGTAGGACATGCACTTTTATGTTTTGCGTGTCCTAGCAGTAAAACACTCCTAAATTCATTGTTGACTACTGTGAGGCCTATTCCTCTCATAGGTTAAAGTTGGGAATTTCTTATTACACTTTTAGGCTGTAATTCCTGATTAGAAAGGCATGACTGTGTCATGCTTTATATCTTTGGAATGGTAACAATAATTACAGGTAAAGCTGGATTGAACATTACTACTTTAGAAATGCCACTATTATAAAGTGGATATTGCTCTGCTGTTATAGCTCTGTGTGCCTGCAGCCTGCCTCCAATGCACATCTGGGTTCGGTGACAGCTTCACTTTGTGCCTTCCCTATAGACAGCCACAAACACAGGAATGGTAGGTGTGTCTTAGTGCCCATTAGCATTCTGATGGCTCATACTGGGGATTAATGATAGGGGAGATGACACATATACCTAAATAGGCAATATCCTGATCCCACACAAAGGGCTGGATACCCCTACTGATAGTCTGAAGCCAGGGCTGGGAAGAAAGAACATCTGTGCACTTCAAAGACCCTTTTTGAAGTCACTACCACTTCAAAGGCACACGCTGGTATATGTAATGAGTCTCTGACTGCACCACAATATTACTCTACTAAACCTGTAAAAAACTCTGTCAAAAAGAAGGACTTCTGTGCAGCTACAAGAACCACTTTTCTGTTCTGCTCTCCTGCCTGCTACCCTCTGCCCTTTTGAGGATAGGACTGAACCTATCTCACTTGAACCCATAGTGCCTCCAAGGGCATGCTGGCTTGCACCATGTTCTGAAGTCCCAGGGACCTCAAAGACTTTGTGCAACCCTGCAGCAGCACATGGACTTCACCATCTGTGAGATCAGCCCTGCCAAGGAATATGTGATGCTACAATGCAATCAAAATGATTGCGGTACGTTACATCGCAGTTTTTACAACTCAAGTTGTTACAACGACTTGCGCTGGAGGACGCTGGACTTAGGAATAGTATGATTTACTATTCCAACACCAGTCTACGTACAGTAGGGAAGGTGTTGGAATAGTAAATCATACTATTCCTTAGGTTAGAGTGCCATCCAGCGCAAGTCGTTGTAATGACTTGCGCAGCAATTCCAGCGATGTAAAGGCATTGCGATGCAATGCCCGCGTGTTAATGGATGTCTCCCCTGCCAAGTGGTGCCAATCCAGTTGTGGGCCCTTGGACACGAGTCTTTCATGCTGACACCAGCAAACTCTACACTCCTTCTTCAAATCATTGCATTGCTGCTGAAGGACAGATCTCTGCTGATTGAGCAGCTCTACAATGACAACTCACCTGCTTTGCATTGTGTTCACCAACGATACCTCTCTGACTGCGTGGATCAGAACCGATGCATTGCCTACATCGAATGCATCAATGACAACACTTTCCCTCCTCTTCTCCACACATTGGGTCTTCAACTTTGATGCATCCTGCACCCAAGTTACTTTTTCAGTGAGCCAAGGCTGGTCCGTGTATCCAACTCGGACTCCATTGTGGTCGGTCTGAACTTTTTGATTTTTCCCTGTAAACAGCGACCAAATATCCCATGTCGGCATTTGAAGACTCTAAGCACTATATATTTTTTTAAATGTAAAAAAATTCATAATTTCAGTTCTACTTATTTTATTCTTTTAGGTTTTGTCTTGTTTTATTCATAAAAGTATACCCTATTTTGTTTCTAACCTAGAGTGTATTATTTTTGTGGTGTTGTAAAGTGTTGCTCTGTGTTGTGTTGCACAAATACTTTACACATTGCCTCCAAAATGACACCTGCCTGCTCAGTGCCAAGCTACCAGGGGGTGAGTGCAGGAGAATTTATGGTGTGTAACTGATTATCCTGACTAGGATTGTGGTCCCTACTTGGACAGGGTGCATGCCTCTGACAACTAGAGATCCAATTTCTTACATTGGTGGCAGTGGTGGAATAGGACTTGTGTTTGTTCAGTATCATATAGTAACTTGTTGTTCACTGCTACTTTATACTAAGACTAATTTGAATCCTTTTATAATTCTCCCTAAATTGGCTTTTCGAAAATTTGTGCTAAACCATGTGTCTATCTGGAGAAGCAGCGTCAGCACATGAGTGATTGTTTTTGAGTTGGCCAATTTGGAGTCCTTTACTGTAGCGCAACTCAAAGAATTATGCAAGGAAGTTCAACTGTCCATCTAAAGGCTTCAGTAGGAAGGCGGAGTTTCAGAAGGCTTTGAGAGTATGGGAAGAGGCCAGTGATGCAGTGGCTGAGGTCTCACAGGAGCAGGAGCAAGACATTTAGGAGGAGGAGAAGCATAAGCTGATCCTAGAGTCTGATGTGGATCTGGAACAGTCTGTGGCGGGGGCAAACATCTTGCTGGACTCAGTTGTGGTTAACAGAGTAAGGAGCTCCTTCTCCTCAAGGAACTTGTCACCAGAGGAGCTGGACGAAAGGAGGGAGGAATGAAAATGGAAGCTAGAGCTTGCTAAATCGGAAAAGGAGCAGGCTCTAGTTGAAAGGAAGTTAGCTCTAAATGAGAACACGTTGTCCCATGAGCTAAACCTCGGAGAGCTAGACATGAAAGTCATGCAGGTGGAGTCCAGCAGTAATGGTGGCAGCATGCCTGCAATGTCTACTACTGAAGTAAGAGTCTGGATACCCAAGGATGTGTTGCCCAGTTATGTGGTGGGAGATGTAGACAAGTGGTCTGCAACCTATGAAGTGGCTCTCAAAGTGCATAAACGTCACTGAAGAGTCCTGGGGTGGTAGTTTATGGGGTGCATGCCCACTGTGGGGAGGGATACACTTCTCAGATTAGAGGTGGAAGACCAGATATGGTGCACTGTAATGAAGGCCATTTTAGTCAGTAACTTTAGACTTACCCCGGAAGCCACAAGATCTTATCACAAACATGAGTGGATTTCTTAGATTATGCTAGCAAGGAACTGAAGGGCTGGGGGAGGGGTAGCAAGGTTTATGATTATTCAGGGCTGTACAACTTAATTTTGAAGAAGCACATGCCTGATACTTGCTTTCCAGAGCTGCTCCAAAATCTGGTTGATAGTGAGCTTTCTGACCCCAGGAACCTTGCTGTCGAGGCAACATCTGGGTCAGAACCAGAGTGAACAAGACAGTCTCTGCAGGACTCCCAAAAGGGTGGTCAGGGTTTCCAACAAAAGAAAGAGGGGGTAGATTAAAAGAAGGTAGCGTCTTAAAACCTCTATAACAATTCACAGAGGAAAGGGTCTCAGTCCAACTCAGGCCACCAAAGCAAGGTTTGCATTACAGGGGGGATGCCAAGTGTCGCACTGGAGGAAATGTTTGAGGGGTGATAGGGGTAAAGCTGGGGGAGGAGTTTGCCCCAATTCATGGGGAGAGTTTAATGAGGTTACCCTAGCGTCCCTGGGTAACATTGAGATGGTTCCTAAACTCCATGTGCCCTCTAATATTACAAATTATAGGCAAAGGATCACCACCAAAAGGCAAGGTGTTGAGGGTCTGAGGAACACAGGTGCCAGTATGACTTTGGTAAGGAGTCAGCTGGAATTCCCAGAACAGGAGATACTCACTGCATTCCACCAGGTTGTGTTGGCTGATAACAAAGATGGTCACTATCCAGTGGTCCTTGCTCCTTTTAAGTAGGGGGTCAGGTCTGCTAAAAGTTGCAGTGAGCCCTGCCATACCTGTGGGCTGTCTGTTAAGTAATGACCTTGAGCACACTACCTGGAAGGAATTGGAGATCAAGGCCCACCTGGAAATGTTAGTATTATCTGAGAGGATATGTGCTTCCACCAGGTCCATGGCTGCCCATGATGGGTGTTAAAAAGAGCTGGGGATTGGAAAAATTGCATGGCCAGCTGCTAATAAGTGGAAAGGCAGAGGGTGTGAGAAACCAGACCCTGAATGTCTCCCAGTGAAGGTGGATGGAGCACCTGTAGTAGCCAGTCCAGAGCCCACTGAGGAGGACATTGCTCTCCTATGTGACCTGCCAGACCTTTCTGGATGGCATGTGGAAGGAGGACCCACCAAGGAGTAGTTCTTTAGGGCACAGAGGGAATGCCCACCCATTGAGGGCATGAGGCAACAGGCTAAAGCCCAAGCCCGGGTGAGGCCTTTGGAAGTCATTAGATTTGCCTCATTAACAGTGAGCCTAAGGCTCCTGTGAATGGAACAACAAGGCCCTTGGTAGTCCCTCAATGCTAAAGCATCATGAAGCTGGCTCATGAAATACCTATGGCAAGACACAGGCCCAAGACAAGACCTTTGCAAGACTTGTGCCTCAGATTCATTGGCCTCAGATCAAACCTTACTCAGATGCATTCTGTAGGACTTGTGTCACATTCCAGGTCAGGGGGAAGTCAAGACAGAGGCCGAAAACTCCACTTAATCCCTTGCCTGTCGTTGTCACACCCTTTTAGGGGGTGGCATCAACTTAGGTGGGCCTATGGATCCCAAGACTGCTTTAGACAACAGGTTTATTATAGTTCTGGTGAATCATGCCACTACATATCCAGCGGCCATAAATATGAGGACCATGACTGCACCTGCAGTGGCTAAGGCCCTAATGGTGATTTTTGCCCATGTGGGTTTCCCCAAGGAAGAGGTGTCTGACAGGGTCAACAAAGTGGAAGAAGTGTGGGGTAACTGACAAGTTCTCCACCCTCTACCATACACAAACCAATAAGCTTATTGAAAGGTTCAACAAGACCCTGAAAGGCATGATCAGAGGCCTGCCTGATACCTTAAGGAATAAGTGGCATGTCTTCTTGCCATGCCTTCTGTTTGCTTACAGCGAGGTTCCACAAAAGGGAGTGGACTTCAACCACTTTGAGATTCTGTATGGGTACCCAGTAAGAAGACCTCGGAGTTTGGTGAAAGAAGGGTGGTAGCAAGCTCCCAGGAAGATTCCCCAAGGTGTAATGAGCTACATACTGCTGTTGAGAAAATAGATGGCTAAGTTGTGGAAGCAAGCTTTGAACAACTTAAATTCAGACAGGAAGAGATGAAGCAGTGATATGACTGAAATATTACAACTGTGTAATTGCATCCTGGCCAGAAAATGAGGTTGCTGCTACCTGTAGAGCCCAGGGTTCACCAGTACCACTGGTCAGGTCCCTATGAGGCGATTGAAAGGAAAGTTGAGGCCACCTACCTGGTAGACCTCAAGACTACCCACCTGTGCATCTATGATTTGGACAGGGGGAACAGCCTTCCAGTCAATAATACATCTTTCAGGCTTGTTCGACAAGGTGAGGGACAGCAATAGAGAAGAGATTTCCAAAATTATGGAGTTGAAGATGATAGAACCCTCTAGCCCCTGGTCTAGTCCTGTGGTAATGATACCAACAGCTGTTTCAGCAGGCACTATACCTGAATTCAGGGTCTAAATAAACTGTAGGGGGTTCAGTTCAGTCATCAAGACTAATGGCCATCACATCCCCCAGGCTGATGAGCTTATTGACTGGTTATTTATTTATTTATTTATGTTTCAGAGTTTTATACAGAGCAAACTTGACCCAAAGGTATCGGTTATTAGAGCGCTTTACATAAGGACTAATTGCATTACATAAGGACATATTCATTGTTTGTTAGGCACGGGGAGATTACGTGATTTGCCCAGAATCACAAATGTTGAGCCTTGTTGCTGAGACTCAAACCCGGTTCCCCAGATTTGAGGTCCACTGCCCTACCTGTTAGGCCACATCCTCTTCACATTAGGGGCTACCCAGTGCTTAGGTACTTTCCATTTTACATGTGGGTACTGGCTGATTATCCTAGGAGACAGAGCAAAGGAGAGGTCAGCATTTTCCACTCCAGAGGGTAACTATCAATTAGAGTTATTCCCTTTGGATTCAGCAATGCCCCTGCAACTTTCTAGTGGATGGTGATCCAGGTTCTTGCTGGAATGTAGGCCTTCAGTACTGCCCATCTAGATGACAAAGCTTTCTTCAGTGGCAGCTGGATGGACCGCCTTTTTCACCTGCAAGAAGTGTTTCAGGCTCTGCAACAGGCCGGCCAGACTAACAAGGCCAGTAAGTGCCTCATAGGAAAAGGGTCAGTAGGGTGAATGGGGGCACTTGAGGGGCAGGAGTGAGGGGCAACCCCTCCAGGCCAAGAAAGACTATCATGGCCTGGGAGCCCTCAAAACCAAGACTGAGGTCAGAGCATACATGGGCCTCACGGGGTACTAAACGGTCTTTGACAAAGGAAATGTTACAGTTGTTGCCAACTTTGAGGAAATAAAAATTGTGAGATCTATGTGTCCCCTATGTGCCCCCCAACGCTTTATGTACACATGCATGTAACCCATGCATTTCCCCTCCATGCCCTGTCTATCATGATGCTTATGCTATAACGTGGCCTGCCATCATCCAGTCTCCCATGAGAGAAACGACAAATCTGCACTGAGGCCTACACGTTTTGCATCATGTTTTCCTACACTCGTGTCATTTTCATGAAAAAACCCATTTTTGTGGCTCCGCCAGAGCCGAAAAGAGGTTTCAGGCCTCAGACGCTCTGAGAGCTGCAGCTGCGTATCCTTGGCCTTGCACACTTGGGCCTCAGCCAAAGGGGCCCTGTCTGAGGTGCCGAGACAGTATTGAGCACGGTTATCTGCTTACTCCTACTGAACCACATTCCTGCCTGGAGAAGGAGGAATAAACACGACCCGTCTTTAAAGGAGAGAGCCTAGCCTTTCTGTCTCTTTTTGTGTGATTGCAAAGCTCACGTCAGTGAAAAGCCCATAGCCCCCATGTAAGGCCTACGCAGTGAATGAAGAAATAGATGCCACATTGGCTCTTGGTGATGGGCAACCTATTTCACAAATCAGTCCCTGCTCCAGACTTTAGATATCAGATAATACAAGATGTGCTGGTCATCCTGACACTGAAGGCCTCACTTCCAGACTCCCCGATAGCACAGCAGCCCTTCCCCACGTCAGTTACACGTCATGCTCGAGTTGAGCACAAGTAAGGCAAAGTTCCAGTAAAGTTCCAGCTGATCACGCAACCCCTTCTAGGCATCCACCCACCTATGACATTCACCTATGATCATCAAGTGGACGCCCACATGGACGCCCACCTTCACGCCTACCTACACACCCACATGCTCTTATCTCATTCTCTCTTGCTCCGCCTGAAGCACTCCTGCTTATGTATATTATTGAATGTATATATACTGTACTCTGTGAATAAAGTTTGAGAATTCTGAGCAGAAGACCCTTCGTGATCCCTTGTGGTGATGGAACTATTCTCCCTATAACTCGAGTTATTGGAATAAAGCCCTTTTGAACCTGATACCACGGACTCAGCCTCTTGCTTTATGCATGATCCTATTGATACCTATAGAAATTATGAGTGCGTAATACTTTATTTACGACATTAATGGCGCCCGAATAGGGACAAATCTCCTTCCCCACGCGCCGGAGATGAAGGTCCAGTTTTGCCCCCTTCTACAGCCGTGACGGACTTCAAGTGTACACGTCGCGGGTTTTTCCCGCCAACTCCCTCAGGCCAACGAAGGAGACGGACTGCGACCAGGCATCCATACGAGGCGGTGAGGATTGCGGATCGTCCCGACCCAGAGCCCACCCTGCGAGAGAGCTGTGTCCGAGGTTTCTAGAGATCCACCAAAGATACGCCATTCCCTGCGCAGCGTCAAGTGTCCGAGGCCTTCAAGTTCTGCTTCCCGGTGAGTTCCATGGGGGTTGCATAAAGACGGGTTCATTTAATGAACACGGTAAAGACGTGTCTCACTTGTGAGACCGGTATGTTGTCAAGTATTCAAGAGCATGCATCAAGTATTCAGGCATTCAAGAATTCGAGTATCCAAGCATTCAGGTGCACCGATTTAACTGTGTGAATGTTATTGTCTTAGTCAGGTTCAGTTAGGTTTGAATGTGTCAGGTTTTTATGTAAGTTTGTTTCATTGTGATTTTTTGTTTTTTGGGTCATTGTGATTTTTGTTTTCGGTTACATTCCAACATGCCGTTGTTTTCGAAACTGCGTAAGATATGTACCAGAAAAGGTGTACTAGAGGAACCAGTTAACATTCCGCCTAGAGACACACCTGGACATTTCATGTACTGTAAGCATGGTTTAGATGCCGTGTTGTTTTTAGAACTATGGGTGGATTACACGAAGGATTTAGAGACAAAGTATAGATGGCCTATCACGGGAACGTGGGATGCGGAATGCATTATGAAGGTAGAGGAAGAGATATGGAAGAGAAAATGTAGACCTGCTCAGAAGGATGCCATTGAGTTTTGGCGCAAGGAGTCACATAGAAGAACAGAGAAAGAGTTCCACAAAGCAGAGAGAAGTAAACAGGAGTCTGAAAAAGCCAAAGAAAAGAAATTACAGGAGGAAGGGGATCGGGTAAAAAGAGAGCAGACTGAAAGAGAAAGAAATACTGTCGTTGCTGGTATTTATCCCGTCCTTTCAGAGGAACTAGCAAGTACCCCAAAAAATAAAACCAACAGCATCCGAAACGTTTATTAACACCTACCTAGAGGAATCCCCACCAGCATACGTGGACGGATCTTTCCCTGCACCCCCAACGCAAGCCCAGCTCCAGGAGCTCGAGGACGGCGGGGAGGGAGGATAAGGGACAACATCAGGAGGGGGGCCGACAGTAAAAGTAGACATCTCCGAATGTATATATGATCCAGATCCAGGAAAGGGCAGAATGCTCGTGTTTTCACTAAGGCTTAGACGAGCAGTCGCAGATTTGGAAAAATTACCAGATATGGATAAACACCTAAAGAAAATGTACACATTCATAAGAACAGGGGAAGGTCCTGAGTGCATAACAGAAGCCATACAAAATAGAAAAGTAATTATTAAGAACTATATCCTTCGCTTCCTAATTAACTGTCTGATCAGGGAAAAAGACGAAGGTGACGGGGACGTAGACCGTTGTTATATTGGTTGGAGTGATCGCATAGATGCCGGTCAGCATGATAAATCAGGACAGACAGACAACATGTTGACCAAAATCCGAAAGGCAATAATAGCCTCACACAAAGCAGGACCGAACGAAAAGGCTGAGTCATCCTCTGATGATGAAGCAGGGGACAAAGACAGAGTACTATATGTGGGCCATGCCCGGCGGTTCGAGAGGCCCAAGGGCCTCAATCACCGTAAACAGGGAACGGCTATAAAAGAAAGATATTCCCTTGAAAGTTTGTTCCAAATCACCGAAAAAGCGGTGAATAAATGGTTAGGTAACGATCAGCCCCTCACCCCGACCGAAAATGAATTAGCACGGCCAGCCACCCTGTGGGTATCCCAATACGATACATATAATAATGATATCGTAGCACAGACGTTCTTGAGCCTCCCACCAAACGAACAGCGCATAGCTGGTGTTTACATGGTCCAACATTTGATTACGTTGTATGAGAGTCAATATACCTGTCCTGGTCTATTGTATAAGTTGCTGGACGACATAATACTAGACAGGTGGATGAACATGGGTACTGAATTGGTTAATGTCATCCTGGATCAGCGACACAAATATATAGTATACGTTACTAGGTCCCTGCTTCCCGCTCCACCACAGGATAAGGGACAGTTATACGACAAGCTGAACCCCCTACGAGAGGTTCATCCTGTAAAGGATGCAAACAATGTGCTGCAACGGGTGTATGTCTACACCCCCTTGTCAAAATTAGAGATACTGGAAATAAAAAAAATGTTGCCCTCCCATGATAAAGACCCGGGGGGTTTTCACCGAGAACTAAAAGACATTCTCCGTTTAGGAGAATATACATATGCTGACATTTTAAAGTTATTAAAAGTACTATTGCCTGCTGGTATTTACGAGAAGCTTAAAGGAAAGGACTGGGAGGCGGGAGAGAAAAAGATTAGCTGGGATCTGTTGGAAACAGAGGAAGAAGCCAGAGGCCCGGGGGTTGGTCTGGGTCCCCGAGCTAAAGACTTACCTGAACTCCTTGTACAAGTTTTGCCTGGATTATTAGTTACTAAGAAGGAAGACTGGGATGCTATTTCAGCCTGTAAACAGAAACCAGACGAGGACACTAGCGATTTTTACTCTAGGTTTGAGAAATGTTTTACTATCAATAGTGGCCTTAAGCCCGGTAGCGATTCATATCCCCCCTACCAGAGGTAAAGTATAGGGTACTGAAGGTTGAGAGCACTTGGCAAGCAAACAGCCCTTCCCAAATGTTACAGATGTTACAATATCACCAGAACAGAATTAGAGAAGAACACGACCAGGAAAAGAGACGCATGAAAGACACAAAGATGAAGATGCTGGTGGCCCAATCGACACCGGCAAACACAAACACGAACAAGAATAACACAAAACAAACTAGTGGGACCTGTAATTATTGCAAGAAGCCAGGCCACTTCGTAAATGAATGTGCAGTCCTGAAACACAATATAGCTATAGGTAAAACAAAGGCACGTCCTTATCCTCCCAAGGAAAATAACACACATCAGACATCAGATACGTTTCCACCGCCGCCACCGCCTGTCCATGCACCTGCACCAGCCCACGCCACAACACAAATGTATGAGCACACTCAAACTAACTATCCAGAATACCAAGCATATTCATGAAGCAGCCCAGAGAGGGAATTCGACTTGCCCCTTATTTCAGTTCCTGCGGACCAAGAGGGTCCCTATGTACATGCACGTTTACTAGGACAAGATAAAAAGTTTTTGATTTACACTGGGGCGAGTAGAACTACCATCAGTCATTCCGAGGTTCCAGGGGCACCCCTCTCAGGCTCAAAGAACATATCCCTGGGCTTTTCAGGAAAGCCTATTATTAATGAGGTTTCAGAACCAGTCTCTTTAGGAGTTGGTCCACTAATACATACAACAGACTTACTGCTTACTAAATCATGTCCAGAAAACTTACTTGGTATAAAGACATTAAAGGAACTGGGAGCAATTATCTGTTGCTCGCCAGAAGGAGTGCGACTGTATTTACGTGATTTCAAGGGACATTTTGTAATGAAAGATCTTGGGGCATATGTATCAAGCAAATTTTTAGTCGCAAACGCTGCGATTCGCAAAATACAGCGTTTGCGATTAAAAATTCGCAAAACGGGATGTATGAGCCACATCCCAACGCAAATTTAAGGAATCGCTAATTTAGCGATTTCTTAAGTTTGCGTAGGCATTTAAGAAATCGCAAATTGCGATTTCTTAAATGAAATGTAACACTCACCAAAGGATTGCGATTAATCCTTAAGAAATCGCAAATTACCACCAACTACTAGTTGGTGTTAATTTGCGATTTCTTTTAAAAATGCATGTTTTGTAATTTTACAAAGTGCCACGTGACGCACATACATGCCCTTAGGGCATGTGTGTGCGCCATATGACCACACATGCTAATTTCAGGGGTGTATCAGGGTGTCATCTTGACACCCTTGCACCTTTGAAATTATTCTCAAATTGCGATTAGCAAATTGCGATTCCCAATTTGAGAATTACTTTACATACATTCCTATGGGTCTCCTGGCCCATAGGAATGAATGGGCAGGTATTCCTTAATTGCGATTTCGCAATTTGCTAATCGCAATTAAGGAATTTTAAGAAATCGCAAAAAGTTTGCAATTTTTTAAATACATCCCGTTTTGCAATTCTCAAATAGCGATTCCTTAAAAATCGCTATTTGAGAATCGCAAATGGTGATGTTGATACATATGCCCCCTTGACATCAGGCTCCAAAATGTACCACAGCACCTATGGGCACAAGGCCCGACTGACGTAGGTTTCATGAACATTACACCACACCAGGTCACCCTCAAGGAAGGAGTAGTGCTGCCACGGATTAGACAATACAAAATCCAACCTGAGGCTGAAGTAGGGTTACTGAGAATAATCGATGAACTCATTGCACAAGGGGTGGTGGTAGAGACAGATTCAAACATATGCAACTCACCTGTTCTTCCTATTCTTAAACGAACAGATCCCAATACAACACCCGTCTATAGATTAGTTGTGGACCTGCGAGAATTAAACAAATGTGTGGTGCCACAGTACCCTGTGGTCCCGGACATTTCTTCATTATTGACTGCTATTGATACGAAGGCTACGTTCTTTACAGTTATCGATCTGAAGAACGCATTTTTCAGTATCCCAATACATCCAGACAGCCAATATCTTTTTGGTTTCAGTTTAAAAGGCCGCAGCTTCAGATTCACAAGAGCACCACAGGGCTTCACGGAAAGTCCTAGCATCTACAGTCAGGCACTCAAACGACAACTAGACAGTATTCATATGCCTACCACTACAGTACTGATACAGTATGTAGATGACATTCTCATCACTGCAAGATCGGAAACTGACTGTGAAGATGCATCACTCACGGTTTTACACTTCCTGGCTGACAAGGGGCACAAAGTGTCCCCTTCGAAGCTACAATTCTGTGAACAGCAAGTGGCGTACCTTGGGCACTTGCTATCCAAGGAGGGTAGGCGACTGACACCAGAACGTATTCAATTGATTTCTGGCCTTTCACAGCCCAAGACACAAAAGGAGGTACGTGCATTCATTGGCCTCACTTCATATTGCAGGCAGTGGATCCCCCAGTATGCTTACATAGCCAAGCCCCTAATACAGTTGACGACACAGGAGACAGCTTCTACTAATGTCCTCCCTTGGACACAAGAACACACTGTGGCATTTGAAGAATTAAAAAGAGCTTTATGTCAAGCACCAGTTTTAGCAATCCCTGATTACAACAAATCTTTTATGCTTTTTGTGGCAGAGCGAGATGGAACAGCACTCTCTGTCCTAACACAAGATCATGCAGGAAAACACAAGCCCTGTGCTTATTTTTCTAGTACATTGGACCCAGTAGCACAGGCTTTGCCTGCGTGCCTAAAATCTGTTGCAGCAACGGCCTTAGCCATAAGACAAAGTGACTCGCTAGTGCTGGGCCACCCCCTGACAGTACAAGTACCGCACGCAGTGGAGGTTCTCTTGAACCGAACACAAACCCAACACCTGACTGTAGCGAGACTGACAGGTTATGAGCTGACGTTATTTCAACCACACATAGAGATCAGACGATGCAACATACTGAATCCTGCTACTCTTTTGCCCTCCAGTACAGAAAACGTTTCCCCACATGACTGTGTTGAAGTAATACATACCGTGACTAAACCAAGACAAGACTTGACAGATGTTGCACTCCCAGACCCTGACCTAACACTCTATGTTGCTGGCTCATGCATGAGGACGGGGGCGGGAGAATTAGTGGCAGCATATGCAGTGACCACTGCTACTGAAATCATAGAGACTAAAAGAATAGACATACTGTCAGCACAAGCAGCAGAGCTCATCGCCCTGACACAAGCGTGCATAAGAGCTGAGCACTTGAGAGTAAACATTTACACCGATTCACAATACGCTTTCGGGGTAGTTCATGACTTCGGAGTACTGTGGAGAGAAAGAGGTTTCTTGACCTCTCACGGGGCCAAGATACAGCATGGCCCCCTTATTCAAGCCCTTCTGGAAGCGATACATTTACCAACAGCCATAGCTATCCTGAAATGCAAAGCACATACTAAAGCCACAGATACCATTTCTCAAGGCAATGATCTGGCAGACCGAACTGCTAAACAGACAGCTCAGACCCCACTAGACATGACAAACTCACAGATACCATCAATGACCAAAGCCATGACAGTCAGGGATCCTTCCAGGGATGTACAAGATATACAGACACATGCTACTCTAGACGAATTAAAGAAATGGTCGGAACAAGGAGGGGTACTGACTGATCAGGGTTGGATGACTAAGGGCAAAGCAACATGGTTTCTTCCTGATTCGATGGTACAAGTGATCATAAATACCGCACATAGTCCTGCACACTTAGGAGAGAAAGCAATGCTAGACAGCTTACAGAATATATGGTTCAACAAGCACCTGCGTGCAGCAGCAAAACAAAAGGTCAGAACATGTATGATCTGTTGCCAATTCAATCCAGGTAAAGGCATTCCGATGGAACAAGGTGGATTCCATCCACCTGACCACCCTTTTGAAGTCCTCCAGATGGATTATATCCAAATGGACAGATGTAGAGGTTACAAATATGTCCTGGTAGTAGTATGTTCACTGACAAGGTGGACAGAAGCTTATCCAGTTCCTGATTATACTGCTGTAACTACCGCCAGACAATTGGTGCGAGAGTTTTTCCCACGTTATGGATTACCGCGTGTCGTATATTCCGACAACGGTCAGCCTTTCTCCTCTGAACTCATGAAACAGGTGTCCCTTCTGTTAGGGTATACCTGGAAGTTCCATTGTGTACGACATCCTGAGGCAGCAGGCCTTGTAGAAAGACACAATCAGACCTTAAAGATAAAACTAGCAAAGATTTGCGCAGACAAAGGTGTAGATTGGATGGTAGCCCTGCCGGTTGCCCTCTTTTACATGCGAATGGTAGCCCATTTTAGAACAGGCTTATCTCCCTATGAAGTGGTCTTTGGTAGACCGCCGAATATGTGGGGCACTCCAATGCCTAAAAAGATTACTGATGTTGATAGTAACATGCTGACAGATTACCTGGCTTCCTTGATGTCTGCACTACTCTCTTGTCGTTCGCAGGTTGCTGGCGCCTTCCCTGACAACACCCAGGTCAAGGAACACTCCATCGCTCCTGGGGATTATGTCCTAATAAGGAACTTTGATAGATCGAGCCCTCTTGAGCCGAGGTGGAAGGCGCCGAAGTTAGTGTTATTAACAACGAGGACAGCCGTTAAAGTTGAAGGACGGAAAGGATGGGTGCATCTTCATCATTGTAAACGCTACTTCGGGAATAACGATTCTTTTAAAAAGGACACGAACTATTCAGACTTTGAGCCCCCTTTACTAGAGGAGACTCCCCAGCAGGAGTACAAAGCTAAACTTAGATCTAAAAAGTCAGAACCCGTTTGATCAATTAAGTCCACTAGGTGGTGAAGCGGTTGAACATGTATTCTGGCTTGCATAAGATCTCGGACAATAATAATGATAAAAAGAGCAAGATGAAAAGCAAATACTGTAAAATATTACGTGGTAGATGTATAGTGACTTTGATTTTTCTATCTCTTCTGTGCATCACGATAATATGTATCAGCTTAATACTACATGCTATTTTTCCTCCTATTGCCTCACTCTTACACTCCTCCACTAATGATACCATAAAGCACACATTTAGTGATCTGCCATCCCATGAGCTATCATATCGACTTGCCTTACGCAACAATACCTTTATTCAGATGCTGCACCATTCACATCAGACTAGCAATGCTACAGATTGCTGGGTCTGTGGCCGACTTCCCCCGTATCAGAAGGTGAAGGGAGTGTTGCCTCTTTTCCCTTTTCCATTCTCCCATAATGGTTCTTGCGGAGCATGGTTTGCCTTAATGACATCCATCAAGGGTAATGTCAAAGAATGTCAAGACAAGGAGTGTAGGGGCGATTGGGTATGGGGTAACTTGAATAAAGTCATGAATGAAGCATGTTTACCAGATGAAGAAGGTCTTCCCCAAAGGAAAGGTACAGATCTAGAAAATGAAGAGTATCTGCAAGGAAATGCGACCCTTGACTTTATAGTGTTGAATGTCAAGCCCATACACAATTTAGGTCCATCCTCACTTACAGTTCTGCCAGTAAAAGGGAACTTGTGTGTCAGAAAAGAAGGCTCAGTACATTTGGGGCACAGCGAGTGTAATACTATAATAGTGTTTAAAGACAAAGGAAAGTCCTATTTCAGAGCATCACGACACACCTACTTTATTTGTGGCCAGACAGCCTATGTGCAACTGCCCTTAGACTGGGGTGGGACGTGCTACATATCATTTCTTTTACCACCCGTTTTCTTGGCCCCATCGAACTATCATCAAGATCTCCAACTAGCACTTATCAGACACAGACGAGGGCTCGATGCCTCCGGCATTGACCTAACTGAAACAGCTTGGGAGCAATATACAGATTTCAACAAAGGATTTTTTTTCTTCATAGGTCCCGTCCAGAATAGTAAACTTATCCGCAGGCTAACAAGGATTCTAGAAACAGTTGCAAATGAGACTGCATCAGCCCTGGGGAACTTGACCCAGGGACAGTCTGCTATGAGAATGGTCGTTCTTCAGAATCGTCTTGTTCTTGAAGTCATCCTGGCGGATAGGGGCGGGGCTTGTAGGATCATCGGCTCCAGCTGTTGCGTTTTCATCCCTAATAACGCACCGTCTGTATACAAAGCAATAACAAGGCTCCACAAGATTGCCCAAAGCATACATCAAGACCCAGGCACGTGGACTTGGTCCAGTTGGCTCTGGGGAATAATATCGGCATGGGGATGGAAAGTGTTGACCGTCTGTGGATTAATACTACTAATGATATTCAGTTGTTGTCTATGTCTGCAGTGTGGCCCGGCCGTTTGCGGTCTGTGTGCTACTGCATGTGTTCCACATCCCCATTTACAGAGCATTGAAAATGGAAAAATAATGCTGCAAGAACAGATTGACTGTCTCATGAGAATAGATGTGACATGAAGGGTCCACTAGGGGACAAGGAGGGAATGAGGAAATAAAAATTGTGAGACCTATGTGTCCCCTATGTGCCCCCCAACGCTTTATGTACACATGCATGTAACCCATGCATTTCCCCTCCATGGCCTGTCTATCATGATGCTTATGCTATAACGTGGCCTGCCATCATCCAGTCTCCCATGAGAGAAACGACAAATCTGCACTGAGGCCTACACGTTTTGCATCATGTTTTCCTACACTCGTGTCATTTTCATGAAAAAACCCATTTTTGTGGCTCCGCCAGAGCCGAAAAGAGGTTTCAGGCCTCAGACGCTCTGAGAGCTGCAGCTGCGTATCCTTGGCCTTGCACACTTGGGCCTCAGCCAAAGGGGCCCTGTCCGAGGTGCCGAGACAGTATTGAGCACGGTTATCTGCTTACTCCTACTGAACCACATTCCTGCCTGGAGAAGGAGGAATAAACACGACCCGTCTGCAAAGGAGAGAGCCTAGCCTTTCTGTCTCTTTTTGTGTGATTGCAAAGCTCACGTCAGTGAAAAGCCCATAGCCCCCATGTAAGGCCTACGCAGTGAATGAAGAAATAGATGCCACATTGGCTCTTGGTGATGGGCAACCTATGTCACAAATCAGTCCCTGCTCCAGACTTTAGATATCAGATAATACAAGATGTGCTGGTCGTCCTGACACTGAAGGCCTCACTTCCAGACTCCCCGATTGCACAGCAGCCCTTCCCCACGTCAGTTACACGTCATGCTCGAGTTGAGCACAAGTAAGGCAAAGTTCGAGTAAAGTTCCAGCTGATCACGCAACCCCTTCTAGGCATCCACCCACCTATGACATTCACCTATGATCATCAAGTGGACGCCCACATGGACGCCCACCTTCACGCCTACCTACACACCCACATGCTCTTATCTCATTCTCTCTTGCTCCGCCTGAAGCACTCCTGCTTACGTATATTATTGAATGTATATATACTGTACTCTGTGAATAAAGTTTGAGAATTCTGAGCAGAAGACCCTTCCTGATCCCTTGTGGTGATGGAACTATTCTCCCTATAACTCGAGTTATTGGAATAAATCCCTTTTGAACCTGATACCACGGACTCAGCCTCTTGCTTTATGCATGATCCTATTGATACCTATAGAAATTATGAGTGCGTAATACTTTATTTACGACAACTTGATAGAGCTGACTTCTAAGAATAGTATTTGGACAGAGACATTCCTAGAATCATTTGACTCTGTAAATCAGGCCTGGTGAATATCCCCTGAGCACAGGGCCTCTCACTTTTCCAGTTACCTTATTAAACAGACAGATGCCCTAGAGCCGTACTTATGAATGAAGAGGGCCTAGATCAACCTGTAGCCTTCATCTCTAGTAGATTTTGCTGGGCTCCTGCTCTCGAAGAACTTTTATTCTGCTCTACTTTGCTGCCTGCTGTCCTCTGCCCTGCTGAGGTAAGTACTGGACCTATCCCACTTGAACCCAGAGTGACTTCAAGGGTATGCTGGCTTCCCCCTGTTCTGAAGTCTCAGGGATATCAAAGATTTCCTGCAACAGCACTTGTACTCTGACACCTGTGACTCCTGCCCTACCAAGGAATGCCAATCCAATCCTGGACCATTGGAATGGAGTTTTCTGTGCTGACACAACAGAATCCACGCATTGCTGTTATTACGCTGATCGGATCCAATGCATCTCCATTGAAGCCGACACATTTCTGCTTGAAGACATCACTTTCACTGGCTGCACAGCTCAATGGTGGGCATTTCCATCCTCCAAATGTTTCACCGAAGATGCTTCTTTGACTGTGTATCCGAACCGACACATCGCCTATATGCGAAGATTCGATGACGGTGCATCCTCCATCCAAAGTACTTTTTAGGCCAGTCAAAGCTGGCCCCAGTGTGAGCCCAGCGCTCCATCGTGGTTGTTCTGAACTTTTGGATTCAGGCTGATTAAGAATGACCAGATATCCCCGGTCAGCACATTAATACTCTAAGCATTTTATTTTCAAATATTCTTTAATAATTCATAACTCTGGGTCTATTTATTGGACTTTGAGTTCCCTACTTGAACAGGGTACAAGCGTCTGCCAACTACAGACCCAATTTCTAACACCTCCTCCCACTAGATTTCTTGGTTATCTCATTGTCTGTTTTCAGTCTCTATTTTTGGTAAATTCTGGTGGGGGGTTTTCAGTGTTTTCTAGTGATTTCAATACCTTAAAAAACAGTGCTTTTCAGTGGTTACTCATTTTTGCACCAATAAAAACAGCAGAAACAGTGTTTTACCGGTGTTTATGGATCACAATGCATCCTACCTGGCAAAATACTGGGGAATCCAGATGCCTGCCCGCATGGTGGGGATGTTTACAATCAAATAGTATAGAAAGGGGTATGTTGGGGGTCATGGTAGTAGAAATGGGTGTAGGATGGGTCAGTGAGAGGAGGTAGAGGATATATTGAGAGAGGTATAGTGTGTGAACTTGGGTAGTGCACTGGAGAGAATGGTAGAATGAGGTATGGGAAGAGTCAGAGCGTGGAGGTAGAGGATATAATGATAGAGGTATAGGGTGCAATATGTAGAGTAGTGCATTGGAGATGCTAAACTACGTGTAAAGAAATAAAATCCCTACGTACATGGAAGGTATATATGCATAAGGAAGGTAATATATCTTCTCTGCCGTTTGTTCACCGGCCGGTACAGATAGGCTGGGGCTGCAAGATTAAGCATACTATCTATTTTAGAAATTAATTTTGTGTGCAGAACTGTTAGTGCAGAATATCAGACAGTTACTGGGGTCAAAATATCTCACATGGTGAGGAGCAATGCTAACCCAGTACCAAGTATGAAGCAAAAACTCGGTAATGATGCAGATGCGCCAGTGATTGACAGCTGGCATCTCCTAAACAGGAGTGTCCACCATCGGTTGAGAAGGTCCAAATTAATCAGATCTTCAGGACATACACATAAAGTTACATACAATAAATGAAACCTATTCACCTACTGAAAATTAGTCCTGAAAATGTGCTATGAATCTGGTCATTGGACACTCTCTGCTAAGAAATGCCCTACTAGTGATGCTCTATGACAAGATAAGGTTTGCTTTTGTTAACATCAAGAAAGCATGAAGGGACATTCTAGGAGGCATTAGATTTTGATTTGGAAATATAGGTGGCTAATCACTCCACAGGCCACTACATTGAAAAGTGAAAGTTCAAGGGATCGAAGTTAAATAAAACTCCAGGTAACTACCTAAAAGTAACCACCTTTATTTTTTGTCAAAATTTAGGAACTAATGTTCATCATAAAATCTGGATGACAGAAAAAATTGCAGGATACTAAAATCAAAGGAAGAGCAGCTGTCTACGAATCCAATATATGCCTCGTGATTATCAGGCTAAACATCACACTAAATCTGACAACAATTAAAAGTAACGCATGCGCTGTGGTTAACCTGATACGAGAAAGCGCCTCAAAAGAGACCACGTTATCTGTGATAGTGGGGTATAGCTCTGAAAGGGGAAGGGGGGCAGGATTTAAAGATCAGACTGTGAACATTTTTATTCTGAACGAGGGCTGGTTCCAATGTACCATACAAAGCACAAAACTGGTTATGTTGGCATTAAGAATATGAATGACAATGCACATGTGGCCAGCTGCGGGGATAACAACTGGGAAGGAATGCTCTAAAACAGGGTGGAGACCACTCCAGGCAAAGAGTCATACTCTTCTCCCCAGATATAAAAAGGCCCCTTTAGAACTCAGCATGCAAAAAGCTCACATAGCACAAACCTCAGCTCCTGCACACGAACAGGCTACCCGGCTTCACTGTCAGTCAGTCAGTCAGTCAAGAAAGCTTTATTCGACGATTGTCATAAAAGCATACAGATTCCATACATTTACAAGACAATACATTTTAAAATATTTTAGAATAGTTTAAAACAATAAATAAATAGAGATATTTACAGAATAATTGAGCAATTCAAGGGAAGGGAAATTAATCAGGACAACACTTTGCTCCTAATCACCCATGCCCTTCCAAGAAACTTTGCAACAGATATGTAAACAAGTGAAATTTCAGCAGACCGTAAAATACGAACTGCCACCTTGGTGTTTCTAGTACCCAAGGTCCGGCACATTGGTTTAAGCCAGGTCTGTCGAGGAATTACATAGGAAGGGCATTGGAACAGAAAGTGATTAACAGATTCGATAGGTGCAGTACAACCGGGACAATTAAGCACATTTTCTGTGGACCATCTAGATGTAAACTCTCTTACTGGGAGACTACCAACTCTGAACTGAAAATAAAGCTTCCTGTCCAAAGGATTGGTAATATCGTCCCAAAAGGGTGCCAAGGAAATAGTGTCCTTAAAGTCCAAGAAGATGCCAGATAGTGAAAGCGGTGCTGTAGATCTGAAAACTCGGGAAGCTACCATTTCCCAGTACAAAGCCTTCAGTACTTGTTTAGTGGGGAAGCAAGCATTTTGAGGATCCTCCCACAGGTTTTTTAAGCCCAGGTCCCGAAGCGACTCATAGATCCTGCGGAGCCACTTGACCTTGCGACAAATGTCCAATTTGATAATGTCCATGAGGCCAAGAGCAAAAAGCCTAAGTTCGGGGGTGACCCATAAACGCCGCCAGTATAGGATAGGGCGGAATGAGGCAATTAATGCTATTGGTCTCATACCAAGGTCATAAAGCAGGGGACAAAGGGGAGTACTCTGAGGTAGTTTGGTTAGATTTCGAAAGAAATTTTTTTCAGAGGAAGATAGTTTATGTACATTTTCAAATCCCCACAGCTCAACTCCGTAAAGTGCAGCTCCAACCACTTTGGCATCATACACCGTAAGTGCAGGATCAATAGGTTTAGTCAAAGATTTAGCATGTTCTTTGCTTAATGCACCAGAGAGTTGGGAGTGCTTAAGAGATGCCAGGTTCACCTGCTTTTTCCAACCCAGATCATGCTGAATACAAATGCCCAGATAGGTAAAATCTTGGACCTGGTCCAGTAACAAATTATTCATAAATATCTTACATTTAGCAGATTTTGGCTGATTAAAAGACATAAATTTGGATTTTAAAACATTAATTTCGAGCCCACGGGCTAGACAGAACTCCTCGAACAAACCTAGGGACCTCTGTAGGCCGCTCAGGGTTTTAGAAATTATAAGGCAATCGTCGGCGAACATTAAAATAGGGATTTTCGCACCTGCCAGAGAGGGGGCATCCACATTCGCGTCTATTATTAGTTTTGCTACGTCATTGATATACAGAGAAAATAAGGTTGGCGCAAGGACGCAGCCCTGCCTGACCCCCTTCTGGATAGGGAACTGCCTGGTCACTTGTCCAACACCACCCCATCTAATCTGCGCAAAATTGTCTACATGGAGTCTAGCAATTAGAGAAACTAGAGCAGCTGGCATCCCCAAGCTGTCTAAGACAACCCATAGGGTTTTCCGAGGGACTAGATCAAAGGCTGCCCTAAGATCAATAAAGGCAGCATATAGGCTGCCTCCCCCCAGGTAAACCACCTTCCAATAGAGCATAGCAAAATGCAACACCTGATCGATGGTGCTTATTCTTGCTCTGAAACCAGCTTGTAGGTGGGAAAGGATTGCATTGTCTAGGGCCCAATCCAGCACTTTGTTCAAGATCAACCTGCCTAGGATCTTTTGTGTGGTATCAATCAGGCTGATTGGACGATAGTTTACAGGGAGAGACTTGTCCCCCTTCTTGAACACTGGAATAATTTCTGCTCCTTTCCAGGACATGGGAACCGGGGCGCCTCTAGCAATCAAATTGGCTAAGATTAAGATATAGTTACCCCATGACTCGCTGTTACACAAGAAAATATCAACAGGAACTCCATCCATCCCAGGAGCCCTTCCAGGAACCAACGACTTGAGGGCAGTAACAACATCACCCAAAGTAAAGGCGTCTTCATTGTAGAAAATACATTGGTAATTTGAAGATGGGCACATGTTTTCGTCAATGGCATATAGAGATTCAAAATGCTTAACCCAATCGTCTTGTGAAACCCAATTTTGTGGTTTATCAGGGTTACCTCCAACCCCCCATTTAAAAACAGACCAGAATCGTCTCATGTCCTTATGGGCACCTGCTTCCCTAAGTTCCTGCCATCTTTGGAAGTCCCACGCTCTCTTAGCTTTAAAGATAGCTTGCTTATAAGCATATCTAGCAGGACGAACTAAGGAGTTATCACCAGATTTCAGTGCGGTGCCCAGATTAACACGATCATCTCTACAATCGGTAGAATACCACCGTAGTGAGGAGTCGTAATTGGGTTTAGTTTTTTTACGGGGTCTTACAAAGATATCTTTAAGTTCTGAGAAGAAGGATTCGTGGATCGAGGTTCCGAGTTTACAATGCGATGCCGAGGGACACTGATTAAGTGCAGCCCCTATGTCCTGAGTGGCAAGCACTAATCTGTTAAAAATATAAGTAAGACATTCTTGACTTTGAGCAACCTTCGCCCACTTTACATGACGCATATCATTAGAAATAGCTACATCTTGATGGAGCTGTAGAGAAAAATTACTATGGGCAATGGGAGTCACCCAAAACGAGGAAGTTAGAGAGAGAGGGTTGTGATCACTCTCCAATCTATCTATAACTTCCATGCCCTTCAGGGTTTCCCATAGATCTAAAGATAATAGGATATAATCTATCCTGCTGGTACGGGAGCCACTCTTAAAGGTGATTGATCCGGATTTATCTTGTTCAGACCTGCCGTTAGTGGCACGAAGCCCCTTGTTCAAACAAAGGGCGTTGATCTGGATTGCCAGTTCAGACCAACGAATGACAGGTTCAAGATCTAAACATGGAACACCCCATAAACCATCCTCAACCTCCGAGATACTCCAATCTATACCAGAAAGGGGTTCAAAGGTTACGTTAAAATCACCACCTAGAATTACATGAGAGTGCTGGGAGTAAAGAAGGAACAGTTCATCCAAACGTGCTATGATATCAGACTTCTTGCCCCCAGTACTTCTAGCGTAGATATTATAAATATCCAGCAGTTTGCCATCTCTAAACTTAAGCTTAAGTAGCTGGATATCTGGATGTGAAGTGGGGAGCTCCTTAACAGCAATACCTAGGTCCTGTCTAATCCAGATGGTGAGACCACCTGAGGGACGCCCCTTTTTGCCCTTTACGGCCAAAACGTTAAAATTCAAAAAACCCGCTAAGAACTGAGCCTCAAGTAGCCAGGTCTCCTGGAATAAGCAAATATCATAAGAATTGATAAATAGTACCCAGTTTGGATCATTCAACTTAGATTTCAATCCTGCGATATTCCAGGACAGGAGTGTACCAAACTCAGGGAGGGTTACACTGTCTTCTTGGATGATCTCCGGGATGCTATTCAGTGGAGTGATCCTTATCGGATCTACGGAGAGACATTGCTTATCCATACTAACCAGGGTACCAATGTTAGGGACTTTGTTAATCTCCGGGATACTATTCAGTGAGGTAATCCTAGCAGGGTCAATGGAAGCGTATTGCTTATCCATACTAGCCGGGGTATCGATATTAGGGACTTTAATGGGCAAAAAAGAGGAAACAGGGGAAACCACTAGGCTATCCTCTTTACAAAGTCAATCATTTAATTCTAGGCAGGACTCTCCCAAGAACTGCTGACAAGCACCACCTGGGCAAGAAGATTGAATAGGGAAAGACTTGATTTGGATTGTGGAATTGTCGGGAGGACAACTTCTGAACTCCAGATTGATTAGGTTATCTGCTATGGTGGGATCATGAAAAATGACCTCTATATGGTCCATCCCTTTACCTTGCTGAGAAATCCTGCTGGCTCCCGCTATATCAGCTCTGATTACAGAGCAGCAACCCCTTACATGTCTGAACCAGTGTATAACCTTGTTAATCAGAGATTCACTGGTTTCATAATCGGACCCAGAGGACAATCTAGGGACATTTATCATAAAGACTTTTCGTGGATGAAAAATACGACTGTATGACCCATGTGTTTGTGTTTGATGGTTAAGATTACCTCTAGGATTGATTCCAGTTCTCTCGTTTATAAGTGGAGGTCTTCCAGCACGTGTCAAAACCTGACACGTACCAGGAGAAGCTCTAGTAGGATGTCTAACGAGAGGTGGGGTGCAGGCAGCGGGATAGTCAACCCTTGATGAAGCTAGGAGACGAGACTGAATATTCAGGGGGTGAGAAACATGGGACAGAATCATAGCATTGACATTAGATGGCACAGGTGGCCTATCTGGCACCTCTGAAGGGGCCTTAGCCAAAGCCCCCTCCGAGCTGACAGAGTTTAGCTTAGAATGAATATCAGTAACCATCTTAGATTCATCCAACTTCATGACAGTGGTTGATAATGTATCAATCTTAGATTGCATAGTCTCAATCATGGAGCACAAGTTTTTCACTAATACCAACAGAGATTTTATATCATGGTTGCAAGATTCAATCCCTATAAATCCCTCAGGCAGATTAATGGTAGAGCTATCTTGAGATAGAAGAGGACCTATATTTGCATCCAAACGTGCAGGAGAAGGCAGAGCTGGCAGAGCTGAACAACTGGCATCAGTATCAACTTCACTCAGAATTGAAAACCTATTGCTACAAGCAATACCCGGAGAACAATTAACAACGGAAAGGGATTTACCAGAATGATCTTGGCTCGCAGCCATTGATACGGTAGGGGTAGTAGGTGCTGAAGCTTTGTCCCTTACCCCTTTTATTTGTTCCTCCCCACCCTTTTTCGAGAGGAACATATCCGGAACTGTGACAACACCTTTGGTAGACACACTTCTCCCACCAATAGCCGGCAAGGGGGTGGCTTTAAGTAGTTTCCCGCATTCATCGACTATAACATCAATGCGGTCCATTACACAGTTGCTGGCTGCATGTTGGCGAGCTTTCTTAGGTTTAGTCTTCCTTATCTTGGATTTCACAGGCAGGGAACTTGAAGAGTCAGATTCTCCCTCAGGATTTTTCCTTTTACCCATAGCTGTAAGAGTTGTTGAAAAATATAAGGACCTTGGTGAACCGGGCTCACGTTGTCAGGGACCAGGCCGACCCGACCCTGGTCGACCCCGGACGGCCACAGACGGCCCGCCCTCTGCCCGGGCTCAGCCCGGCGCCGCCCGCGCGCGTCCCGCGACGCGGAGGTAGCCTCGCTCTATGTAGCGCCTCCGGGCGCGTTGTCCGGCGGATGTGGGCGTGGCGGAGAGGGATGCTGGGGCCTGTAGTTTCACCCAACTGCGGCCTCGGGTGGAAGGAGGCGGCGGGTAAAACTCGTGGCCAGAAGGATGTGCAGACTGCTGTCGGGAGCCCAGGTAAGTGCGGCGCTGCGTCCGCAATGGCTGATTTCGCTGGAATGACCCCTCATTTATGGAGAACTTGGACCTTCCGTTTTCAGGCAAGATTGTACTCATTCAATTGCTTTTTCGAATCTGGACTCTGTAGATTGAGCCTCCAAACCGCAAATGCCTTGACCGTAACCGCTCGCCGCTCCATCCGGATTTGGGCATTGGAAACTAGAATCGGGGATTCGTTTCCAACAACCAACTAACCTTCACTGTTTTATCGAGCAAAAGGGAAACAAACAATGCAAATCCCATTAAAAAGCCAGTGCCAGGAAGCTGGGGAGATTCGGTTCCAAAACACTTCCCAGCGTGACATTTCCCTTTAGCAACTCATGAAATCAGCTGAATGTGGGGGTGCTTGCATAAGTCTCAATGCAATTCAAAGCTAAATCTGATTACAATGAGATTTGCGGTAGGACCGATCTGTGCATTATGAGCCCCTTCTCTTCAGCAGAAATTCTGAAATCCTGAATGAAATGCATTTTCAATTTGACAGCTTTTTTATAAACATAGGAGGGCTCTACTATGTGCAACAGACAAGTATTTTCCTTGAACTTCAATATTGGGTTCACTGCCTCCCTATGCCACCCCCACCCCATTCAGGGTCAGATTGGGTGATAGGCCGGTGCCTCAGGGTCACCTCTGGGTAAGTTTTTATAGGACCTCTGCCAACCAGCCCATAGAATAGGTGATGGGGAAGAGTACAGCAGCAACCGTTGGGCCATCTTTACCTCAGTCACACCCTCCCCTCCATCTGAGCCAGTCTGGGGGCCAGGTGTTCCTTGGGCCATTCACACCTCAGCCCCCCTATGTGTGGGACCGGCCCAGCAGCAGTGTTTCTCCCTCCCTTCCAGGCCACCACATGCAGGCCATAGTGGGTGGGGGAGGAAGAAGTATGCATGGGCGTCGCTGGGTGCCAGGTATTTTCACCACAACTCCAGCGTCTTTTAGGCCTTGGTGGAGGGGGTGTGCCTTTGCTTAGGCCTCGTTGTGACCCGACAGAGTCCCAGCATTGGCTAAGCATCCTGTGATTCTGGACAACTCACTTAATCTCCTAAGGCAAAACATAAAACTAAATTTGATCTTTTTTAATGTAAGTGGCACACATGTAAATCGCTTAATTGCCTTTGGGGCAAGATCACGCTATAAAACTACACAAAATAAATGGCTAGATTCTGCAAAGACCTGGACGTGATAATTAAAGAGGACTCCTATAAACATCCATATTCTTTTTATTAATTTGCTTTTCTGCCTTTGTCTTGGTAACTATCAGTTACGACTCATTCTGGCAGTTACGACTCATTTTCATGCCAGACAGAACATTAAAATGCCAGTTAATCTGGTAAAAAAAGGTGATCCATAAAGTGAAAATCTGGGAATGCAGGCCACTTTTTCTGGAGTGCTCTGGCCTAATTGTAATCCCAATCCAACCCATCCCATTATTCGCTGTAGCAGCCAGCGAAGATGTTGCTGCCAGTGCCTTGCAGATGAATGTGCCTCTTTCCTCATGCAACTGTGGGAAGTGTTGCAGAAGGGCTATTGCACTAATTGCACATGAATATCGAGATCCAGGTGAGCCTCCTTTGCATATAGAAAAACAAAGAAAACTGCATGCTCAAAAAGTACATAAATGCTTTACTACCTTTCAGAGCATATGAGAGCAGATAAATCCCTCGCTATCTTGCAGCCTGTGGGGTGCAGTGCAGATGTGTGTACAAGAGAAGCGCAGAGTGAGGGTGGTGAAAAGTGGAGTAAAAAGGGCTCTCTTTTAGAACTTGCCTGCTGAGTCTTGGAACACCGGCGGCCATCGTCTCGTAGTTGTCTGCTGTGGTGAGGTGTGTGTGGCCAGGCATATTCTGGACAGCAATTTCAATAGGGCCTGACCCCACCCACCAACCTTGCCAACCACTTTTTCTCCCCTAATTAAATGGGGGGAAATCATATTGTTCCCTGCTGCTTGCTTCCAGATTGCAGTTTCCCATACAGTTCTGTTTTGTACTGCTTTGGCTCCCTCAAGTGGCCAAGCAGTGCAACAAATGTCAAAAATCAGTGACAGCTGATTTTTGAGCCAGTAGGGTACTGTCAAGCACAATCGGGTTAAACCGATTTCCAGACAGCCTACACAAGGCTTAAGGTGAGCAGGAATTCTCTATACCTCTGGGGACCACCACTCTCTGGTTGTCCCTGGTTTGGCATCCCTTGCTTCAATATAGAGAACTCCCTCCTCCCAGTAGATTCTGTGGAATCCACTGACATCACCCTGCTCTTGCCTGCAGGCAGTCTGGATTTATAAGGTAAACAGTCGTTCCGTTGGGTGAAAGAATTACTTTACGCATTGGGCATAGTCAAGCGTTATTCAGATGATATACGATATTCTACTGTAAGCAACATACAAAACAGTTCATATGCAAATCAAATTCTTTATATAAGGCAGTCCGGATCAGGCCCTCAAGAGTAGGATCCAACTCATTCCTCGTATTTCCACAGGCTTCCTGAATCTTTGCAAAGAAGGGCAGATCTTGCAGGGTTGGAATCCAAACCTCAGAGGCCAGATCCTCGCCCTCAAGGTTGGATTATTTATGGACCTCTAGAACTCTTTGGGCAGGCTTACCAGACCATGTGTCCTTTCCCTAGGAGGCTTGGACCATTGTTCCATGGTCCAAGTGTCCAGCACATTCCTGGTGTCTGTGACCTATTCACCGCACATTTCCACTCAGGGTGTTCCAGCATTTGTACATGAACGTGTCTTTCCACCCATGACTAGTAGACTCTACTGGGAGAGCAGGAGACACAACTGCCTTCTTAAGGCCTTTCACGTCATCCCCTTTCAAGCTCACCATTGCCATTGATGAAGCTTGGCTGTGCTGTCAGAATGGAATACCTAGTGGAATGCACCAGGTAGGATCTGCTCAGCAAAAGCCAGTCTGTCTATAACTGTAAGTAAACAATTGTTTTGCAGATATCCCCACAAGTTTTGCTCACATTTGGTCTACTAGTTGTTGTGTCTCTGATCTTGCCTGGGGCTCACTACCCAGACTCAGGGTCAGTGGTCCGTTTAAAAGTATATGGTTATTAGGTGGAATTGCAATTGGTTCTGGTAACCTACCTGTAAGTCCTTAGAATGTGGTAGGGCATGTAGGTTTAGAGATACCAGTGTGTAGTGTAGTTCCTATATCCCTGATAGGCTCTGCTCATTGGAATAACATACAGTAAAAGTTTTGACATAGTACTGAGGTCAGTATGTCTCTATCGAGTACATTAAACTTAATTACTTGTGTGTTTCAGCTAACTCAGAGGTCACTAGAAACTTCTCGAATATACAAGAAGGGATTAGTCTTTGACAAACCGCATAAACATGACAACTTTGTTTCCCTTAGAGTCGGAACAATCTCAGAACCGTGGAAACAATAGATAACAGTTTCACTCAGTCAATCATGCATGCTTCATTTCTACAGAGTTGCACGGAAATAGAGAGACGGGCATTTCAATAAAAAGGGTTTATTGAACAGTCTTATTTCTCATGCAAGAGATATGAACTGCTGCAATCGTAAGACAGGATGCGAAGTACAATACGTACAGGGTTAGCAGTATGATAAAATAATACTCTAATAGCATGGTTTGTAGCTATGACATATATTCATAAAAATACATACATAAATAACACAGGCTAAAATGTGAATACTCATCTGATGCTTCTAAATATTTCTACCCCAGTGAACCTTACCTAAGTGTAGTACGAGGTAAGAAGTAGGTGCTGTTTTCTAAAGTATAGCTAGCTAAAGATTTAGTTTTTGCCAAGAGTTGCCAAACGTTTCTCTAAGTTCTAGTCTGCTCCATATCTTAGAATGTGTGAGATTGGAATCTCTTTCCGGGACTCGATATCTAACACCCCGCAAGGGGAGTCAGAAACACTGGAGCTGGATTCTCTGCGAAGAGGATGACAGCGTCTGGTCAGTGCATCAGGCGGGAACTCGATCTTCTTCAGAACTTGTCGTGGCGAACCGCAAGTAGGCAGTCGGAACCGTGGTTCGCCATGGTAAGTGTAGGTATATTTATACCTTGAAGGTGTTTAGGAATGCCTGTATTGACATAAAAGTCGGGCATCTGAAAGTCATGAATGAACCCCTAAGGAATAGATGTTCATGCATAATAAATGAGAAATCAATATCCAAGCAAGGGAAATTCCTTAAAGACTTAAGAGTCTGGTTTTCCAAGAACTCTTTGTGACGTGGATTGACGGATATAGAAGACCATGCCCGTATTTGGTTAGCATGGACAATGCCTAAAAAAGGGCTGGATTTTCTATGCCTAAAGAGGGCAATATGAATTGTACCTATATAAGGGCATAAATCGGGAAACCTATATACGGAATCTAAATTTACACACAACACCCACTCCAGTTTTGTATGAACGACATTACTAAATCCCAAACATACTAAACATATCTAAAAGAGAGTTTCGCATGATTGGCTAAAACATGCAAGAACATATCTAAAAACATATGTCCTAAAAATGCATTACAAAACCATTGCTATGCAAAAGGTGCTGTACATATTAAAAGCAATATTTCATTCTAAGCATATGTGTATATTGGAAATGCTAAATGAATGAATCATAAATATATACACATGATGAAATGGCTCATTAATACAGAAGAAAAAGGAGCCGAGACCATTTCAATCAGGTTAACACAAATCAATTTTTGATGATGACAAAGTGGCATAATGTCCCTGGAAGATTTTCAAAGAATTCTGTTCTCTATGAATAGTCCTACTATAAGCAGATTACTGTGCCAAAAAATGGAAAAAAATATAACTTTGGAAAAAAAAATTAATCATAGGAAAAAAGTTCCAAAGTTAGTCCCTTGTCTGAAAAGAATGAAGGCCAAATTCAGAGTCTCATCGGAACACTGTCTGCCTGATTCAAAAGTCAGTGTGCGGGCCTGGAGAAAACATGAAATCTTCTAATCCCGTAGACAAAAAGTCATCTAACGTTGTGGGTGTAAGTTGGAATACCTTGTTTAGAAGATTAACTTCACATAGATGTGAACTATCGCCTTCAGCATTGGTTGCATCAGCAATGTTCGAATCATATGTTACCTGCGTGCCTGATGTTTCATTTCGTACCTCAGCAGTAGCAATTTGCATCTGTGAGATCTCAATGAATGCCGTCATCAGGATTGGTAGCCACTGGGGACAACACAGAGCATAGGCCGTTACCGGGTCCAGCAGAGTATCGATATCTGTAGGCATGACTGATGGGAGTGTTAGAAGGATGTCTAGCACGCATTCTTCACCGCAGAGCAGGCAGCATGGAACAGGTAAGCTTCAATCTTGCCAGATTGGTCTGAATGTCAGGAATCATGTGGTGTTTAATTCTCGTAGACTAGGGAAACCCAAAATTTGGACGATGCGCTCAAGACACTTCATCTCCAATAGAGCTCTCTCCATGGTGAATTGGGTGTCGCTAGTGATTTGGTTTGCCATATCGTAGCAGTAGGAGCAAAAATAGGATGCCTGCAACAAGTGCTAAAAGGAGCCGCAGTCCGCCAAACACAGAGTGCACGAAGTTTGGAAATATGCCGAGGACTGCTTAAAAAGGTGCTAACAGTCCTGCACATACGTTCTTAAATACATGTATAATACCGCTCGTATCAGACATGTTTAAGATACTGCTGGAGCAGAGTTTTCTGTTGAAAATTTATTGAGTTTTAAGCTCCAGTTTTGTCTATATGTTATGATTAAAATTACTGATTTATAATCACTAATTATCAGTTTTGTTAAGAGTCTTGATTAACCAACATTACTAATAAGAGAAACTACACGTGGGAATGCATATATGTTGCTTAATAATATGTGCAACTTAATTAAATGAGTGTCGCAAAAGTGCTATTTGTTTCGTGTTTGCGCTTTAAAATAACGTGTGTTAATGCTTCTTTGTGTTGCAGACGGCTAGGTAATTACATACACATAAGGGTATTAGTGGGAATTAACACTGTATAATCATTATGATGTGGTAACGTTGTTTTGTGTTTCTTTTAATTAAGATGGTCCGTTTTGGCCTAAACCAAGATGGCCGCTATTTGCAGCCTGCACTCGAGTAATTGGGTTTTGACGAGAGGCCTTGCTGAACATGGTTGGAAGTCACCTGACCACAGCCTCTGTCTGATTTAAAAGTTTCCGTGAGGACAGCAGCTCCGGGCATGCTTCCAATTGCCCTTGGAAAAGAATAAAGCCACAATGAACTACGATAAACCTGCGGTGGCTCTGCTATGGCACCAAGGAAGAGCATTAATAACTGTATATTTGCAAACTTGAGTTTCCTTCTTCCGTGTTTTTATTTTTGTGATTTTTCCTGAGCGGAGGTTTTTTTAATGTTGCCAAATAACATCCTTTCCTGCTCGCTCTGCTCAGCGGCTCAACGGACATTCAGAATTTGTTTGTTACTTTTATTTCGCTAGTTTTATTATAAATAATGTTAGACTAGAGAGGGTCTAAGGCCACTTCTTCCTGAACCCATGGTCGTGAGGATCGATGCTGATTGAGAGGACGGCGACTCGGGAGACTTTACTGGGAGACCTGTCCTGACCCATTTAGCTAGAATAGGTAATTATGAGAATAATGATCTTGCTATTGATTGGCTTTCATTGAACTAATTTAGATTAAAAAAAATGATCTTTGTTTGAATATCAGTGTCGGGTGGTTATTTCTTTGTCATTTATTGAGTTTCAAATGTTTTCCCTATGTTTAAAATTATGACTCAGGACAATAACTTTATGGTCGCATTGACCTCGCTTTAGATGCAGATTGGTTTAGGTTTCTCTCCTATATTCAGTGTGGATAGAGTAATAGTGTGAATTTCTGTGTGATGGGCCCTAGCGTATGATGAGTGTATGTGCGTGCAACTGTAGGATTTACTCTGTCCGTGGAAGTAGGGAGAATTTATATGCGCCGATCTGCAGCAATACGACCTAACAATTCTGAGAAATGTACAGGGCAGTTTGTATACAAAAGGGTATGTATCTTGGCAGAAGTCCTTGCAACTTGTAGATCATAGGTTTCTTTGGCCGAGGTCAGTGGCACAGTTTGTTGTAAAAGAATGGCTTTCATTCTGCTTAGAGTATCAATGTATAGAAGAGATGTTCAGTGAAGGCCATAAATGCGCCTCCCTGACTGTCTATTTGCGGAAACAAGACTTGCATACAGCAAGTGACCCTGGATGTAATCGTAGCTAGATATGGAATACCTGGCAACATGCCACAGCAGCTGTGACTATTCAACATAATGTAACTCCCATTAGAAAGTTGGCCAAAAATTGGATTAATCACTGCAGCCGGTGAACCTTGCAGGTGACAGGATACGTTTGTAGTGGAACCGTCACAGGCCCCGTGTAAGTTAATACCCTGACAAAGGGTGTTTTCACCGTTTGTACCGCTAAGAAACACTTCACGCCCCCCACTCCAACATCTATGTGTGTAAGGTAAATCCCAAGATGTCTTGATGTATTCTTTACCCAACCTTTCATATTTGCCAACTGGTATATGTTTTAGGCAATACTGAAAATGGAAAGTTGTGACAGGCAGAGTAATTTTACCATGAATGAGCCATTCAGTAGCTGGTTTTTCTGCCACCGTGAATGGTAATTTTTCCAGTTTTTCAATGCTCAGCACATTGTAGTCTGCTCCTCTTTGTGCCAGTCTGATCTGTTTATCAGTGAGCTTGAATTCTGAAAACAGTGACGTAGTGTTGATTAAACGCCAAGGTACATAGCCTGCAGGCAAGTTTTGTAGCGTCCAGCCCAATAGCATGATAGAACGTAGCTGAGACTGACCATGTTGCAATATGACCAATTCTTGTTCTATGACAAAAGAAACAATGCTGTCCAATTAATATATTCTAAACGACAGAGTTTTTAACCCATTGTCTACTACAGAGAGAGTTTTATCTAAATTAATACAATCAAATTCTCATATTCGCTCTGCAGTCTCTGCTTGGGTAACCTTCCATGCTTCATTATAAGCAGCCTAGATACCGGCATATAGTAAACGTTTTTTACGGGGAATTCTTAGTCGTAGCAAGAATTCCCTAAGGTTTGCGCCTTCTTGAAGTACAGTTAAGTGTTGTTTTACATCCATCAGTGTGGCTTTCTGTCACCAATCAAGGCAGAGTTTCCCTACACTGTATGTTGTTAATACCCCTGCATACTGTCTTTGAACATAGCGTGGGTCTGGCCTATTGATAGTGAAACCCTGTGTTTTGTTCAGGAATAGATCTTGACAGTTATTTGTGTTATTTGTGTCTGTGGGCGAGAGCAACCATTTTTTCCATTCGGATCTGATCTGTTGTGATGCAAAATATTATGTACATCGACCTCCCCCCGTGTGGTGCTATTACTTGCAAGTATAGGTATGGTCGGTGTGTTAAACCACCTTATTTTTGCATATATGTTACCCCTAAGGTCAACCGTAGGTGCCCCAAGGGTAGGGTTCAATCTTATAATAAGCAGCGATATTATAAAAGAGGTTTTATAAGCCCTGATGAGAGGAAAACTGCCAATTTAGTTTTTCCCCGTTGTAGTGGCCTAGCTCGATAGGCTAATATGGGAAGGCATTCTGAAACTTTAACAAAGCCTATCTTTTGACAGGAGTGATCTAAAACAGTAACTCACAGTGTTGAAAAAATAGTTAAATTAAAACTAACAACTTGCCATGGTTAATTTATTATAACTATTCCATGAAAAAAGTTATAGGACTTGCTTTCCAGAAGTTAGCTAAAACAGCTGTGTAGCAGCCTCTTCTCATTGCCAACCTTTAACAGGCTGAGCCAAGCTGCTCTGATTAGGTGTGAAGTGTCCTGGGCTGAAACAAAGGGATCCATTGGTGGGAGGAGAGCTTTCCAGGACAGGAAGGGAGCTGGGAAGCCAAACTGGTCTTCAAAGGGCGAAAGCCAGTTAGGACAGGAACCAGGCCCACCCCCATTTCCTGCACTCCCATCCAGATGGGAACTTTTGTAATTTAATTAGGAGAGGACCTGGAAGGGAAGTATAGGAAAAGGTTAGCCACACCTGTGGTTTGGGTTAGCCAGACCTGAATCCCCAGTAGAGATTTTCTCCATTCAGATTTTTGTTCAGAAGTGCTTTCTGGGACAAAAATGTGCCACAATTCAAAGGAAGTTGTTATCACAGAGGGTGTCACCTTAAACTTCATTGATCAAGGATTCTCCCTGTGCCCTCTTGCTTGACATCGAGAGAAAAATGACCCACAAAAGTGACTAGTGCGAAGGTGGAATTTTTACCTGCCCCAACCATTCACTGTATCGGGCCCACGCTCCAACGTGGTTAGCCTAAATCTTTGACTTGGTCCCACTCAAAAGTAACCAGATATCCACAGTTGGCACTTTTTACTTTTTGGTGCTAGAAAGAACATTTTTACATTTAACCTTGAAAAATTGATATCTCCGGGTTCTCTACATTTAATTTTTTATCATTTGGGTGCTGTTTTTATTGTGTGTTGTGTATTACTTATTTACTCTTTTGGTGATATTAAATGCTTTTTACACCTGTCCCCTAAGATAAGCCTGATTGCTTGTTTGCAACGCTACCAAGGGTTGAGCAAGAATTAATTAACTGAATATTGGCTGGACCCTATTTGTGATTCAGGTTTGATTACTAGTTGTAGGTACCAAACTATATCTAATAATAAACCGCTTTCCGACATTTGATTTGAAGTGGTGGGATCCGGTGCTTGTGTCTAATACATCATACAAGGGGAACAACCTTTACAACGCAACTTTTAAAACGCACTACCATTACAACGAAACTGTTACAACGCAAGTGGATTTACAACGCATGCCATTACAACGCAAGTCTTTACATCGACTTGCGCTAGATGGCGTGCTAACATTACAAATAGTGTAGTTTACTATCCCAACACCTTCCCTACTGTTAAGTGGACTGGAGTTGGAATAGTAAATTACACTTTTCTAATGTTAGCACGCCATCTAGCGCAAGTCGATGTAAAGACTTGCGTTGTAATGGCATGCGTTGTAAATCCACTTGCGTTGTAACAGTTTCGTTGTAACGGCATGCGTTGTAACAGCACGCGTTGTAACGTCATACATCCATCATACAACATTTAAGTAAAGATGCTTAAAAATCATCTAAATTGAGCTAAAGCAAAAAGTTAAATTTTTACAAAGCTTTTTGTGTGACACAAAACATAGGGATACCAGGGAGCTTGACCTGGCTATCGTGCCCACACTCACTTTAACTGAGCTTAAGGAATTGTGTTGGGCTAGGGGTTATCAGCTGGTACTAACACTAGGAATGGAGAGATGGGGAAGTCCTTTGAAGCCTGGGCAGTGGCCCAGCTAGAAGACACAGGAATTTCCATTGATGGAAATGGAGGGGGAGGATGACCCCTGAACCTCCAAGAGAAGGAGGATGACCACGTGTCCACTACTTCCCTAACCAGGACCCGGCCTACAGCCAGTGGGAGAAGAGGATGTGCATCACCCACCGAAGAGGAAGCAGAACTGTCCCTTGGAGTAAAATAGCGAAAAGGTCCAGTTAGCATACATAGCAGTAGAGCAAAAGAAGTTGGCCCTATCCAAGAACAAATGGATAAGATAACACATGCTGGCAGCGAAGAAGATGTAGAGTGGTGGTGTCTGAACCAAGAGGATTTTCCCTAACTACCAGGAAGATGATCACAGATACGTGGCTGACAGTATTTGAGAGGGTCCTTAGAATGAGGAGTTGATTCCAGTAGCTGGGAGGGATAGGCTCATGACCCTAGAAGGAAAGGCAGCAGAAATCTACTCCCACTAGTGTCTGATCAGGAATGTTGGTCTCACCTTAACCCCTTCAGCGCTGGGCGAATTCCGCCGCGGTGCTGAAGGGTTCGTGCGCGGGCGGGCCGATGACGGAACGGTTCCGTCATGAGCACAGCTCAACCGTGGCTCATGACGGAACCGTTCCGTCATGAGCATGGAAGGGGTTAAACAGTACAGGATGAAGTTCAAGGACACTCAGAAAGTCAGCACCCAATCTTGAGTAGACGTTGTTCACATCTCAGGAAAGGCCCTAGAGGGCTAGATCCAAGGTAACCAGGTAAGTACCCATGAGGGACTCTACAATATGTTCATGAAGGGGGGTATATTGACTGACAGCTGATAAGTTGAGTTATAACCAAGGTTTCCAAGAAACCCCAGGATTGTGATCAAAAGAAAGGGGAAAGCCTTGGAGAACCAAAAAAAAGCAACATAGTCTCCTAAAGATTCACAAACACATTCAGAAGGAGCAGGGGGGTCCGTGAACCATTCAGTTTCCAAGGGAGGGGATATCAAGGGAAGCTTTTCGACCCTATCAATGCTGGCAGGTACTTTGACCCTACAAAGGAAGAGACATTTTTGACTGTTTTCAGCCAGGACCCAAGAGAGGAGATGCAGTCTGAACAAACAAGCCCCCCTCTAGTGTGCAGTACACAGGGATGTCTAGTGTAGGTGTGGGGGTGGAGGTTGTCTCAGAGATGGGGAAGGGGTTCACAGAGGCAACCTTAGTTTCAGGGGTTGGGGCAGATGTTGTAGTCCTAGCAGCTTACCGCCAAGCATAGAGAAGTACAGGCAAAGGACTAAAATCAACAGCACTGAGGTTGAGTTTCTGAGAGATACGGAAGCCAGTGTGGCCATGTTAATAACCAGACTGGTTTCTTCAGAGCAGATCATACCTTGTGTATTTCACCAGGTAACCTGCTGGTGCTGTTTGCTGTTGAATGGAAGTTTGTTCATTCAAACATCCAGGTCTTTAGTTCTCTTCTGAATAGCAAGAGTGATGGTACGGTCCTGAGTTACAGGGGTAAGTTGACCCACGCCTTGTTCGGAAGGTAAAGAAGGAGCGTTTTCCACTGTTTGTGCTACTGATCAGTGGAGAGTCTCCAATGGAAGAGGGAAGCTGATCAAAGATATCTGGTCGGGTAGTGGAGAGTTGAGTATTTGTTGATGTATGCTGGTCCTTTGTTGTGCAGGGCCTTGTAGGGGTGGGTCAGCATCTTGAACTTGCATCTTGAATGTGGAGCCAGTATAGTTTTGTGAGACATACTGTCATGTGGTTTCTTCTGGGGAGATCAAGTATGAGCCTTGCCACTGAGATCTGTAGGTAGGTGAATTCTTGAAGCTCTTTTCTACCTGTTGCTTTCAGAAGTCCACTCTAATCCTTTGAAGCAAGGCAAATTCCTCGTTTTTGAAGCCCATCGTGTGTAGCAGGTGCAGTCCTTCAGAGTGCAGTCCTCTCTTGGTGCAGACCTGGGGTTCAGCAGGGCAGTCTTTCTTATCTTGATGTTTCTAAGAAGGGATCTGAGTTGCTCGGCAGCTCTCCCATATTTATCACAGTTTCTGGGCTGGCAATAAGGAGGGCACCCCTGACCAATGGGGTTCAAGGTATATCTCTCTGTGATGACCACTTCCTTAGAAGTGCAGTATATTTCTTTCACAGAAAGCGAAACTCAAAAAATCCAAAAAGGGGGAAATCTCTCCTGAAATCTCAGGTCTGGCTAACTAAACCCACAGGTGTGGTCAACTTTCCACTACACTCTCCTTCCAGACCCTCACCATATTGAATTACATGGGCTCCAATCTAGCTGGGGGTTCATGAATTTGGTATGGACCTTATTCCTGTCCTAACTGCCTTTCTTCATTTGAAGACCAGTTTGGCTACCCAGCAACCTTCCTGTCCTGTCCTTGCATTTATAGCATCAGTTATCCTCCCACAAGATTTCCATTTCTTGGTTATCTTATTATCAGGGCAGCTTGGCTCCGCCTGTCAAATGCTGGCCAATTTGGAAATTTTGTTACAGGGCTGTTTTTAGGTAACTTCAGGAAATCAGTTCTATAACCTCTTTCCTGCAATAGCTGTAATAAATCCAACCTTGGCAAGCTGATAGATTTATAGTAACTATTATTTTCATAGTTTGAATAAAAGTTTTAGCTCACTCATGTCTAAAAATAGGCTTTAATAAAGTTTAATAAAGCTGTCCCATGTTACCCTAAGGAGCTAGCAATCTACCATGGGGGTCAACAAAATTGGCTTTTCCACAACCAGGCTATATAAAACATATTTTATAATGTCCCTCCTTATTATCACGATGCACTCTACCCTTGGGGCCCCTGGGACAGACCATAGGGGTAACTTATATGTAATTAAAAAGTTCTTTCAGTCTTTGAAAGTGCTTTAAATTCCAACGTCGACTTTGTACACAGTTTTATTTTTAATGAAGCCTGCAAAGCAGGGCTGCCGTTAAAATGTCAGCGGACACCATAGCACTGCAAGTGTAAGTACATTACATATACTGGGTCTGTAATCCTACATGCGCTGCCATATACTAGGGCGTTACAGGTAGGTTGCCCAAACCAATTATGATGACACCTATTTACAATATACCTTATTATCAGAGCACTGACCCTGTGCCTGGTTGGCGGAGCCCAGGGCACAATCAGAGTCATACAATGGGGCCGATCAGGGTAAAAAGCTTGACTTTCCCACACAACTTCCCCCGAGAAAAGGTCATCAGCTAAGTGGGAAAACATGGAAAGGTTTCCCTTTCAATGGCACTACATCTTTGTTCTCTGGGAAGACCGCATAAGGTAATCGAAGTTTTAACTAATGCTATTAAGACCGAAGATTCTCGCATATGGAATCTTAACAGGGTTGTGGTGATCAAGAACACTTCTCTCATAGAAAATGGTTTAGGAAATGGTTTCAATATTCATCCGACCTCTATTGGGGCTTCTACTCCACCAAATCATCATAAGGAATGGTGTGTTAGAACCAAAACCATGCCTATGAAATTCAAAGATTATGTTATGGATAGATAGCTTTGATAATATAGGAGCAAGTTATGTAATATAATACTTATGTTATACATGTTTCTGTATACGTAATCTGAGTTTCCTGTTGCCTGCATGTTTCTCTTTGAGTAGCACCATGGAGATGGAATGCTACTGATCTGTGTTTAGTCAGTTGCATCTGACTCCTGCTTGCTGATGGATGGGACATGTTATCCTCTGGAATAAACTTACATTTTATTCTTATGAATCTCTCCATGGAGTTGTTTTCTTAATCTTACAGATATTCTATGGCCTTCCCATTGTATTGTTTTAATCTTCCTCATTTGTGCTAGAATTTGATCAGTATGTTGGTGGCACATAAAGGTTTCAAGATCAAAGGTCGTGGGGAAGACATCGTTCTAGGTTTAAAAGTTGGTAAAGTATGAGCATGTTCTATCTCAAAGCTGGTGCACCTGAGGTACTGGTACACCATCCAGCACCCCAGATGCTCCCATAGGGGATGGCCGCTACAGGGCCTGCTGCTTGCTGTCAGCATAGAGGGGAGGTGGAACTGCACAAACAAAAAAAGTGCGGCCACCCCGTCCTCTCCACCTGGGCGGCTGCGGTGCCCGCAAGGAAGTTGTCCCACTGCTATGGCACTTGGTGGGGTAGAAATTAGAAGGAAAAGGAAGGGAAAGAAAAGAAAAGAAAAGAAAAGAAAAGAAAAGAAAAGAAAAGAAGAAATAAATACAGAAAGAAGAGGAATTAAAGTAAAAAGTCACAAAAACACAAACACAAAGCACACAAAAACTTAAAATACACAAAGACACACTATTATATAAAATAAAAAAGAAGGGTAGAAAAGTAATAATGGAGGAGGATTTGAAAGACTAAGGACAGATACAATTTAGGCCCAGCACCACAACAGAAAGCAGAAAAACAAGATGCCTGCACCCATGCGGACACCTTTGGGTATGTTTGTGCTTGATTTAGAATGCTAGAACACACTTGAGAACTATGTAGTGCCATTCTCATGCAAATTTGGAGTACGCAGACACATGCACAAGTGTTCCCAAAGCAACGCAAACCTTGCCCGCATATTGAAATTCACGTATTGTGGCAGATTTTTTTTCTACTTTGCAAACTTCTGGGTATTAGGACTCCACGAACTCTGCTGACCCCTAATTGATATAGCGCTTGTTGAATTGACAAGGAATTTGCTCATTGATTGCCTGCAGGTCCAATCATTGGTTAGTTAGTGGGCGTGCTGACTGCAGGGGTTTACCGACCCACTGTATGTTTGATCTACAATGGGAGCTCGAAGGCCACAGACATGCTGGCCTGATAAAATCAACAACAAGGAAGAAGTCAAGTCACCACCGTGGACATCAGCATGTGCAGCAAGGCCGATACCCCTCAGCAACCCGGGGCTTTGGAGATGAAGCCAGACCTGGTGGCCCCTGCGGGGGGCAAGAAGGTCATCAGTGAGGTTGGGGTGGCATATTTCAGGGGAGTTAATGTCGGTAGTTATGCTGGAAGAGAACATTTTTAGAAAGTGGAGTTTTAGATGCGAGCTGGGTCGTGGCACGGGTAACGCTAATTATGCTATTGTATGCTCTGTCTGGTAATCACCATGCAATCAGGCACATGAAGGGGTCATGAGCACCCTTATGCTGAAGTCTCTGCACTCCGCTAAAGCTCACAGCAGGCTCCCGCTCCCTTAAAGTGAATACAATTAAATGTTTATCTCTGAGTCCTCGTTCAATCACAAACAAATTCATGTTTTAGCCGACTTCTCTGCTGGAGATTAACTGTTAACTGTTAACCTGCTCTGTTGTCTTATTCAAGGAAATGATTCAACCATTTCACTGAAGAAGAGCAAAGAGCATAATTCATTTTCATGCTGCTTTGCCATGATTTGCAAGTTGCGATTGGGAGCTGCTGCCCTTCAGTACCCCACTCACCTTCAGAGAGGGGCTCTATATATAATTTGCTATGGTCTTGGTTCTAATTGGCATATTCTATTATACACCTTTAAGTAAAAAAAAAAGTTCAGATGAAAGCTGTAGGAATTGATAAAATAATAAATGAAGCAATTCATTGTCAATGGACTGCGCATTTTCTTCAGCTCAGGAATCCGAGCAAACTGAACTTGAAAATCAGATCCTCCTTGACATATTGCAAGCACATACAATTTGAATTTTCTTTCTTTCACATGAGGTTTAGCAGATAAGGAGTCAACATTGTGGAACAAGATAAAAGATGAAATCTCTTAAACAGTCCTTCATAGGAGTGCGCATAAATTACTTTCCTACATTAAATTTACAAAAATAACAAAAGATCTGTTGCCTTAATGTCACCAGACACCACAATGGACTTGTAGCAAAAACAAATACATTGCTCTTGAAAATCTGCTTTCTGTAGTTTATGATTGACTTAGTTGCATAATATTCTACACTGCCATAATGCTGGATATTACACACCAACATAAGCTCTCATCATGTATCTATACTATGCATAGGATCCTCTGGCTAAACATATAGCTTGTTTTATTATTAGATACTGTGAGCTCCAATTTAAGGCCCGATTATGAAGTTTGGAAACTCTTCTGAACAAATCAATCTCGGACTTGTTTCCAAACAAATCAGGACTTGGGAGTTCCGACAACCGATTACGATACTTCCTAACATCGTTCGGTTGGACTCGTATTAACATTAAGTTAGCCTGTGCTCTGAACGAGAACATAGGCTCCAATTTAAAAAATGTGTGGTTGGGGAAAACCTAGCACCCTTTTGTCAGGCACCCCATGGTGCCTACTACATTGTGCATGGTTGGGAAGAAGGGTTTCTTCGGTATCCCCACAATCTCCATTCAGACACCTCCGGGGGGCCCACAACATGCCCTGAACGACAGATTCCATACAGCCTTTTCATTTTGGCCAGACTGAATCAGAACGGCTGTCCGAATCGGTTATTGTAATTGCTTGTCCAGGAACCGTCTCCATTGAGCTGTATGAATCAGCTCTGAAAGACTCGGGCTTTCCAAATGCCTTTCAGAACCAATTTGGACTGCTCTAATAGTTTCCGGGCATCATAATTGGTCAATGAAAAATGTGTACTACTGATTCAGAAACAAGGGTTCAGAATCTGATTCTGCAAAACCGAATTCCATTCCGAACCTTTCCTAACATCGTAATCAGGCCCTTAGTTTTTATTTTCTCTCTCTTGCAACCTGTATCTTATAACTTTCACATTTGTGACTAATTTCATTACCTCCTAGATCTAGATTGTGGGATGGATAGATAGATAGATAGATAGATAGATAGATAGATAGATAGATAGATAGATAGATAGATAGATAGATAGATAGATAGATAGATAGATAGATAGATAGATAGATAGATAGATAGATAGATAGATAGATAGATAGATAGATAGATAGATAGATAGATAGATAGATAGATAGATAGATAGATAGATAGATAGATAGATAGATAGATAGATAGATAGATAGATAGATTGAAGGACTGGGTTATTTTTAAGACCCAGCGGTGCCAGGGAACAACACCTGAAACCTTCGTGGGTTACCTGTTCTGGCGTACCAAACACAGAGACACGGGACACTTCCAGCGACGTCAGAGATCAGCGTTTATTTACTGCAGGGATACAGAGGTCACAAGAAGTACACAACGTGTAGGTTCTCGGAGACTGCTTCAAATTCGTAGAAGTGGATCGCTCCTTTTATACAAGTTTTTGCCATAGCACAGTATGGCGAACAAAGGTTACAACTCAGTTCCCACAATAAACTTCAAAAGGGTCGCGTTCATGTTTCAGGAAGCCGGAACATAATTACAACAGTCTTGCCGGTTCCCAACTGTAAAAACATATTTCCTCCGCAATAAACACATTCCATCCCAACTGTAAACACATTAAGAGGAAGGACGAAAAACAGATGCGAGGAAAGGACAAGGATGGACAACAGGTTAGAAAAGAGTATTAGGGGCAATAAGGAAACTTGATAGAAGGGTCAAAGACCTCGTGTCTAATGTATGCGTGGCTGAAACAATAGACACAAGCGACAAGATGAGCCTCGAGCGGGGGCCATCTGCCTTAGTCGTGTCATTTCCCTCATCGTAAAAGTCACCTCAAAGGAACACGTGTCCCTCGTACAAGCTTGAGAGTTCCAGGGTCACAAGGCGGACAAAGCCCGTTCGCTGACTACCTGAGGGCAAGAAACAAAATGGATGCTGTATCTAAAATGGAACCCGAGGGTTCGGATGAACAAACCCAAAAATGAGACGAACCATACGTGGCTGCATAGCGAAACTTCGTACACCCACTACACTCGTCATTTGCGGTTCGTAGATACCAAACTCATCCATATTCGTCACTACTCAAAAGATGCCGTCCCGTCTCACACGGAACCTCAGACGCTCCTTTTGCCCTCATGTAGGCAAGCACTAGTCACGATCGGAGTCTATGTCAATATTCATCAGATCGTTCAGCTGCTGCTGGAACATCATTCTATTCATCAATGTCTCCTTGGTAACAGATGGCCGCCTTATACACGTCGTAGCACACAGGCCACATAGGGCAGGACCACACTGTACACAAAGACAGCACGTGAACAGAAACGCTACAACAGCCCCTACGATCATTAGAATCTCCCAACCCCAGGTTGACATCAGGCCCCAAAACCATCCTAGGAGCGTCCAATTACCTTCGTCCACGTGTATGGACTCGGAAATCTTGTGCAACTTCGAGATGGCTTGGTATACAGTTGGAGCATTGTCAGGAATAAAAATGCAACAACTCAAATGGATAATTTTACACACACCCCCTCTATCTGCAAGAACAACGTCTAGAACCATACGGTTCTACAACGTCATGAGTCTATCCGCCTGTAGTTCAGCTGTTAGATTACCAAGGGCATTTGCAGTAATATTAGCAGTCGACTCAACCACACGGGTCAACTGTCTTAGGTTCCTACTATTAACCATAGGTCCCCAAAACGGCAAGAAACCCTTAAAGAAGTCTCCTGCTTCCTGACCAGCAGTATCCTCTTTGCTAATAACCCCTCTCACAACTCTGGTTTTGTGATAGTCTGATGCAACTGTGAAAGTTGGAGGTAAAAGATTCGCAATATAGCAGGTACCCGAAAAGTCGCGAGGTAACCATGCATATGCGCGTTCATAACATACAAAATAGGTGCCCTTGGCAGTCAGAAAAACAGGGGAGGAGAGCATCGGTAGAACATACGTATCAGTGCAAGCACTGTTCCCAAGTTGTGCTCTCGGATTTCGACCCAAGCCTTGCAAGCAGAAATTACCAAGGTGCGGTACAATCCATATCGGGGACGAGCTCTTAAGCTGTCTATTACCCACTGACGTACTATACTCAGCCTCGCTCAGATCCTTATAGGCCTGCACTTCTTCATCCGGAATGAGTGATGCATCAAAAACATCTCTATCCAGATCCGCTATTGCTATAGCCAAAGGCTTGTGGTACGGCCCAGGACCGGAATTGACAGATCGTGGCTCTCGACTGGGGTAGGAATCTAGTGCACTACGGAACATAGTTTGAAATGCTCGAGCTGAACCCTGGGAGCTGTAAGGAAGAACCAAGTACGGAATACCCCTATCCATGGTGTGTGGCATTAACCCACATACCCAGCAATTGGTAGTATTCACCACCAACTGATGCTGATGTAGGAGTTGAACAAAGGAATTATTCATGAATTCCGCACGTCAAACCTGCTCATGTTGAGGCAAAGGATGAAAGGAATGTGGGGAGACAGTGGTGAGGGAACTTGAGTCCGGAGGAAAAGTAGGTGAAACAGAAGGCCAAAACAACTGTACTCCAAAATACACTCCACCCACCAATAGCATAGATACAGTTAGGAACAGTAGAAATACCTGCAACAAAAAACATTTCGTTCGTACAATCCTCCATAGCTCTGATCTCTGTGCTGACACCCTTTCTTCTCCCACTAGCTTAGAGAATGCCATCCTCTACAAACCGTCCGTGACGTACTTGACGCACTTCGTTCTGAGTAGCGATTATCAATCCCCAGGAGTTCCCAGGAATCGCCAAAAGCAACCAACCTAACGTCAGAAACCTGCTAAGCAGAAAGAAGTACCCGCACGGCCCTACGGTAACCCGGATGGAGAGGTTTCCCTATTACGAATCTCTTAGCAGTGGAAAAACACATAAAAACTCCAAAAAAAGATGTAATTGTTCATAGTATTCGTAACGTCAAAAAAACAATTATTCTACTAATTTTTATTAGTCCTTGAACGAAGAAAGTATCGACTTCTTCCAGGTCGAGTTTGCTCTACAAACAATTGTTCAGCTGGCGCAACAGTGTTCGATGGGGTGGACAACGAGTCAGACCTTGGGTTCTCTGTTACTGATGACTCCACATGTGAGTTTGGCAGTGACGAATCCTCCTCCACGAGTTGAGCGTCGCTAAACGGCACAAAGTGCAAAGGAGTCTCAGTTTCTGTAGCCAAAATCCCAGTCCTCACCCAACCGTCAGTTGGTAAGGGGATCGGTACCTTCTTTGTGTGACTGGCATGGACCCAATGTTTCCGGCCCTCCAGTCGAACCGCTGTCCTCGTCGTCAACAAAACTTGATAGGGTCCGACGAATCTTGGCTCCAAGTTACGCTTCCGACCGAAGTTCCGGGTAACCACCCAGTCCCCTGGCCGGAGCTGGTGTCCAGGACCCTCTGTCTGCGCCGGTAGAGCTTCAAGGACCTGTTGATGGATTAACCGCAGTTTAGTGGTCAAATCATGCAGATAATCAATCAACATTGGATACTCAAGACTATCAAAAGCCCTCGGCCTCGGGACACCCCAAATATTTGCAGGGCGGCCGAACACAATCTCATATGGGCTAAGCCCTACTCGAGAGTGTACAGTCGCTCTGGTCGATAGGAGAGCCAGAGGCAAGGCATCAGGCCATGACAGTCCAGTCGTAGCTTGGATCTTAGCGAGCTTCAGCTTCAGGGTACCATTGTACCCTTCAACCAAACCCGCTGCCTGAGGATGGTTGGCACTATGGAATTTCTGCCGTATTCCAAGGCCCTTACACACACTCTGCATTACACTTCCCACAAACTCGCTTCCATTATCCGACCACACAATCCGTGGCATTCCATACTTAGGAAAGTACTCTTTCAGCAGGATTTTTGCTGTGGACAGGGCAGTACTATCCTTAAGAGGATAGGCCTCAATCCATCTGGAGAACGCACAAACCACAACCAAAACATACTTCAGGTTGTTGCATCTCTCCATATGGATAAAGTCCAACTGGATAACCTCAAAGGGACAAGCAGGAGGAGCGAAATGACCAGGTGGAGTGGGGATGCCCCTTCCGGGATTGTGCATCAGACACACCATACAATTCTTAACCACTCTCTCAGCACACTTAGCAATACCATCATTCCTCCATACAGGAGACAAGAACTTGCATATTCCTTTCGCACTAATATGTGACAACCCATGAGCCATCGTCACAACAGCTAATACATACGCATCTGGTAACATCCACCTCTGACATTCCGTCAGGTCAACCCAACATCCGTGCGTATCCAGTCTTGCTGTGTTTTCTTTCCACTTGGTCTTTTCAGCTTCAGTGGCCTCGTTCTGAATTGCTTTCACACTCTCAACAGTATTCTCACACATACCAGTCTCCATCGGCCACCTTGCTGAACTCGTGACATACATTCGAGTCGCAAGATTCTTAGCCGTTTCCTTAGCAATCTCATCCGCGAACGCATTACCACGGCCAACATCATCCGTTACTTTCCGATGTGCACTACATTTCACGATCGCCACTTGTTTAGGCAATGTAAGTGCATCCAAAAGGTCATTCACAAGCTGCCCATGTTGGATCTTTGTACCATGCGATGTCATGAATCCTCTTTCTTTCCACAGTCTTCCAAAGTTGTGCGCAACACCAAATGCGTACTGACTGTCGGTAAACACGTTCACTCGCTTTCCCTTTGACAGAACACACGCTCTCGTTAATGCAATTAATTCTGCCGCTTGTGCTGAATTCTGGTTCAATCTCGCGGTTTCCACAACCGTGCTCAACGTCACTACAGCATACGCAGTCGTCACATCACCATTCGACAACTTGAATCAAGAACCATCCACATACAAAGTACCATCAGGATCCATCAAAGGAGTGTTTTTCAGGTCCACACGACCTTTTGTTTCTTCCTCAGTCCGTAAATAACAATCATGTGGCAGCACATCATCTGATTCCATATTAATCGGCAACAACGTCGCCGGATTCAGTACATTACAACGTTTGATCTGTATGTGACTTGCCAAAAGGGTCAGCTCGTACCCGGACAACCTTGCACTCGTCAGATGTTGAGTCTTTGTCCGATTCAAAAGCGTATCAACTGCATGCGGAACCATCACTATGAGCATATTATCCATGACCAGACCTGCGGATTGTCGAATAGACGCCGCCGCTGCCGCTGTCGCCCTTAAGCAACTCGGCAACGCTCTAGCTACCGGGTCTAAGGTGGAGGAAAAATATGCACACGGACGCTGCTTATCACCAAATTGTTGCGTTAAAACGCTCAACGCACAACCGTCCCTCTCATGGACGTATAATGTGAAAGGCTTACTGTAATCAGGAGTACCTAACACAGGGGCCGAACACAGTGCATCACGCAGTTCAGAAAAACTTTTCTGACATTCCTCCGTCCAAGGCAAAGGAGTTGAAACGTCCTTGCACGTGAGAGCTACCAATGGCTTCGCTAACAGTGAAAAGTTCGGGATCCACTGTCTGCAGTATGACGTGATACCTAGAAAGGCACGCACATCTCTCTGAGTTGCTGGCACAGGCATTCGAACAATTGCTGCAATTCTTTCAGGGGTCAACCTCCTTCCCGCCTTTGACAATAAGTGACCTAGATAGGTTACTTCTTGACAACAATATTGTAGTTTGGAAGGTGATACCTTATGATGTGAGTCACAAAGATGCTGCAACAGTGACACTGTAGCTGTTCGACAAAGCTGTTCAGTGTCAGCAGCTACCAACAGATCATCAACGTACTGAATCAAGGCCGCACCAGCCGGTAATACAAACGCATCAAGCTGACCTTTAAGAGCTTGACTGTAGATCGATGGACTCTCACAGTAGCCCTGAGGTGCGCGTTTGAACCTGAAGCTGCGACCACCTAATGAGAAACCGAACAAGTCCCTACTTTCCTCAGCGATCGGAATGCTAAAGAACGCATTCTTCAAATCAATTACCGAGAACCATGATGCAGTAGCTGGAATCAAAGTCAGTAAAGCAGTAATGTCTGGTACCACAGGAAACTGTGGGACAACAATTTTATTCACCTCTCGCAGGTCGATAACTAGACGATACACGGGAGGCTTGGAGGGATCTGTTCGTTTCAGAATAGGCAACACGGGACTATTGCACACATTACCCCGTGTCTCCTCAATAACATCTTTACCGATCAAATCGTAAATGATCGCTAATAGTGCCCGTTCACCATCAAGGGAAATACGATACTGGGGTATGCGCGGCAAGCGCGCACCAACTTTCAATTGAACAACATAAGGTGGTATATCCAGCAGGCCCACGTCGTTGGGACCTGCCGCCCACAAGGAGTCCGGAAGAGATCTTAATTCCGATGGGAGCTTATCGACCGATAAATACATAGGGGAAATCACGCTCTTACCCAACGTAAGCTCCACACCTGTAGGAGAACAGTACAAAGTCGCATGCAACCTTTTCAACAGATCTAGGCCCAAAAGATTCTCACCACAACCAGTAGTCAAAATCAAAGGAGCCTTTAGCTCATGAGACCCAATCGTAAGGGGCAAAGGGCTTGAAACTGGATTGCTAACGGGGGCGCCAGAAAATCCAACGGAAACATTCGTTAAGCCAGACAAAGGCGCGCCAGGGAGTTTCGAATGCATGATGGAACTTTTTGCTGCACCAGTGTCCAACAGAAAAGGCTCAACGACGCCCAAAGTGGCTACTGCAACATAAGGCCCTCTCTGATCAACCGGAACTGATACTTCTCCCTTCCTTTGTCTATGGCTGTCCTAGTAGATATTATCTGTATCAACATCACACCCAACATAACAGTCATCCACATGATACTGTGCAGAGCGACCGGACGGCGGGTCGCGCCGATCGAAACAATTCTGCGAGTCTGCAGACGTTGAAAAACGGTCAGCCTGATTCTGAGTAACTCCACGACCTCTACCACGGGAAGCCTGTTGAGGGCCACTACGACCTCCTCGAGCCGACACACCATTGTTCCTATCACGGAGAACCGGACAGTCAAACTTCAAATGGCCCTCCCCACGACAATATGCACATTGATTATATCCCAACACAAAGCGAGGTGCGGGAGAGGCATTTCACGGCTGTGATCTAGAGAACTGTGATTGGGATCGATTTGGCTGCTGGGTATCACTGAAATTCGAACGCGGGGGATAGGCTTGCTGCAACAAGACCTTTGTTTTGAGATCCTTCGTTTTCTTATCTGCCCGCTCACTTTCCTCCTTTTCCCTATTTTCGTAATATTGGGCCGTGGCCAATATTTGAGCGGTGGTAGAAACAGCCCACGAACTCTCAGAATTCTTCAATTTGTTGCTAAGCTCGGGCAACAAGTTCGATACAAACTTATCGACGAACAACCGCTGACCACCCTCGGAACCCATGTCCTGACCACTATGATCAACAAACGCTTCCTCAAATCTCGTAAAGAAATCAGAAACACTTTCATCCCTCTTTTGCCTGCAGGCTGATAACTTGTCCCAATTGACGCGCATTGCTGGCATAAGCGTTTTCATGAGGGTAATTATCCTCTGAGGCAAATCCGCAATAAGCTGTTCAGGCTTAGCCCCACCGACTTGCAGGGCGTTCGCCGCCGCAAGGCAGCCCAGTCACCGCCTAACTCGGCTACATGATTCTCGTGACGAATTTTTGCCCAAATCGGCTGAGGCACCACATTGCCAAACAACATGTCAATATCAGCCAAGTTCATCACAGTAGCATCCACCAATTGGGACAACTCCTTATAATAACCTGCGGGATTCTTACGGGGATCAGGCAAAGATTGCTTCACTTGCAAAACTTCCGATCGTTTCCAAGGGAGGTGTATCCACACTCGCTGGAAACGGCCTGGGACGACAGGGACAGCAGTAGGATCACCTGGCATCCACACTGGGGGAACTTCTCGCATAGGATATTGGCCAGGGTGTGCCATCCATTCTGCGGTCGCGTCCTTAAACAACGCACGAGGTTGCACTGTACATCGAAAGGATAACAAGCGTTCTAGAGCCTCTCGAACCTTATCACCTACGATTACACCCGTGGCGAACCGAAGCTGTAGCTCGGAAACCTCAGGTGGTATTTCATCAGCCATATCATCATCCCACTCCTCTTTCAATGATTTACACAATTCTTCGAACACAAATCGTTGCGTGGGCACATTAAACTGAGAAAACGTTTCAAACACTACACGTGGGGTGTATTTAACAGGGTTACGAATCCATCTACGTGCCGTTTTCACCAATGATTCACGTTCCCTACCATCAGGAAGCTGACTACGTCTTTGAGCGACATCTGAAAGAGTCGAGCCAAGTATCGGCCCAAAAAGCGGAGAATAAAGAGAGGCAACAGCGGTCAGGAGACGACTACGAACAGAAGGAGAAGAGGAAGAGGATGCAGACGCAGCAACAATAGGGGTGGAAACAATAGAAGTCGACGCGGCAGCAGGGGTAGCGGGAACAACAGGCACTTGGAAAGGCGCAGTAGGGAGAGAAGGCGGAACGAGAGGATGCACGATCTGTGGCACAAGGGGATTTGGGAGAGCGGGAGGAACGGCGGGCTGACCGGCAGCCGCCATAACAGCAGGTTGGGGAAGGGGTGGATGTACAGGACCCATAAAATCGGGAGCATAGGGAGGTGGCGATTTCAACAGATAGGACAAGAGCGAGTCTTCCACCGCATCTTCTCCTACTCTGTCGATATTAGAAGGTAGCACCGGATAACACTTATCCACTGCCATATGGTGAAGCCGAGCACTAACTTCCTGCTCTTTCTCGTCTTTGTCTAACTGATACTGTTCTGCATTTCGCATCACCGTAATAACACCTTCTCTTTTATTTTTCTTATTCTGTTTGATTTCTTTCTGTTTGGCCTCTTTCCGCCATAACCGGAAGGAATCAAACATGGCCGGCCTAGCTTTCTTTTTAAACAATTTAGCTTCCAAATTATCCAGAACGGCAGCCTCGAAACTACCATGAGATGGCCAACTAAGGACGCCATCGTTTTTAGTGTAGCGGACCCAATATTCATTATAGATGATAGGACCCACGCCATGACGACTATAGAGCTCATAAATCGGAGTTCCGACCGGAGGTATCGGACACGAATCCTCCAGCCGGGAATCCATGGTACAACCTTTGAGAAACCCAAACAAAGTACTACGGCCAGGCATCGTGCACACTAGCCAAGTATACAAACTTCAAGGGCTATCGAAGTACGATGTCCTCGCAAAAATGCAAGACCCTCGGTTTTTGGCAATTGCAATCGTCAAATAAACCTCAACAACTAAGAACCACGAATGCTATGGAACCATGCAAACAACAAAGCAATACTGGGAGCGACCCACAAATACTTAACTGAGAGAACACTGGCGTCACCAGGAAGGCCCGTCAATCGTCTCGCCGTACAGAGGACTACGCCAGGCGCCAAAACAGGTCGGCAGTCAGGGCATCGGTCCGTCGCAGCCGTCAGGAGGCGGGGATCTTCGCGGGAAAAGACGTCGGGCCACTTATTTCGACAACTGGATCGATGAAGCGGGGTGCACCTTCCCTCGGAGATTTCACACGAAGTTCCTCACGATCGTCGGGCTTTGGACCGGTACCGTTGATGTCGCCCCACGTTGGGCGCCAACTGAAGGACTGGGTTATTTTTAAGACCCAGCGGTGCCAGGGAACAACACCTGAAACCTTCGTGGGTTACCTGTTCTGGCGTACCAAACACAGAGACACGGGACACTTCCAGCGACGTCAGAGATCAGCGTTTATTTACTGCAGGGATACAGAGGTCACAAGAAGTACACAACGTGTAGGTTCTCGGAGACTGCTTCAAATTCGTAGAAGTGGATCGCTCCTTTTATACAAGTTTTTGCCATAGCACAGTATGGCGAACAAAGGTTACAACTCAGTTCCCACAATAAACTTCAAAAGGGTCGCGTTCATGTTTCAGGAAGCCGGAACATAATTACAACAGTCTTGCCGGTTCCCAACTGTAAAAACATATTTCCTCCGCAATAAACACATTCCATCCCAACTGTAAACACATTAAGAGGAAGGACGAAAAACAGATGCGAGGAAAGGACAAGGATGGACAACAGGTTAGAAAAGAGTATTAGGGGCAATAAGGAAACTTGATAGAAGGGTCAAAGACCTCGTGTCTAATGTATGCGTGGCTGAAACAATAGACACAAGCGACAAGATGAGCCTCGAGCGGGGGCCATCTGCCTTAGTCATGTCATTTCCCTCATCGTAAAAGTCACCTCAAAGGAACACGTGTCCCTCGTACAAGCTTGAGAGTTCCAGGGTCACGAGGCGGACAAAGCCCGTTCGCTGACTACCTGAGGGCAAGAAACAAAATGGATGCTGTATCTAAAATGGAACCCGAGGGTTCGGATGAACAAACCCAAAAATGAGACGAACCATACGTGGCTGCATAGCGAAACTTCGTACACCCACTACACTCGTCATTTGCGGTTCGTAGATACCAAACTCATCCATATTCGTCACTACTCAAAAGATGCCGTCCCGTCTCACACGGAACCTCAAGATAGATAGATAGATAGATAGATAGATAGATAGATAGATAGATAGATAGATAGATAGATAGATAGATAGATAGATAGATAGATAGATAGATAGATAGATAGATAGATAGATAGATAGATAGATAGATAGATTATTTTCTTCAGGACAGGTGCACTGAAAACTGATATCAGATCCTCCTTGGCACATTGCAGACACATACAAGATTCATTTATTTTGCATCACAATATGTTTACCAGTTGAAGAGTCAACATTGCAGTAGAGCATCACGTGAAACTCAGCACAGAGACATAAAGCTATATTCCCGAAGTAAAACCTGACTGAGCAAACATTGTATTAAGCACTGTCACGAAATATTTTTATGATGAACATGGAGGGCTTGATTCAGTAAGGGAAACTTACACCAAAAATGTAACTTTCCAGCTGTCGATATTCACAAAGGTAAGTTACATATAGTATCTTTATGTCCACAATTGGGTCAGAGTTTCCGCACTCGGTTGGAGCTTCTGCACTTGGCACAGACTCTCCGTCCCAGTGCAGAGATTCCACTCTGCACTCGGAGGAAAACCTTCTCTCTCGGGGGGGGAATCTCTGCACTCGGAGTTGATCTCTGCCCCCGATGCAGAGCTAATGCAGTGTTAAAATACTACTCATAACTTTGTAAATACTGAGGGCAGTAAAGTTTGACTTTTTCTCAAAACTTAGACCAAAAGTCTAACTTTACCTTTGTGAATCAGGCCCATAGATTTGTAGAGTGATGTAAGTGAAGTGCTCGGTGTTTACAAATCCCAGGGCAGAGACTGTGCTTGTGAGCATCACCACAGACTCTATTTTAACAAGATCTGACAATGAAGTTGTGCAAAAGAAGCCTGCTGTTTTATTATAGAAGGTTTTTATCACTGGGGTGAATATTATGGCTCAGTTTGTTGATGTGTGCAAATCAAGACTGCAACAATGTTAAACAGACACTCATTGACTTTGCTAGGAAAAGCTTTGAGTTGGAAAATTAAAATTGTGCTTCAGCTGAAATCCTCGCAATGGGCAGATATTTTTCAATATTCACCTGGTCAAGAGTTATACTTCCAGAATTAGGGCCTAATTTAGATCTTGGCAGACCCTGCCGACCATCTGCTTTTTCAGTTGTCTTCCCACCAACCGACTTGGCGGTCCACCTGCCCTATTTAGATAATGACTATTACATAGACAAAAGACTGCAGAGGTCCTGCCGTCACTGCCAGTAAATCTTGACCGTGTTGGAAGTAGGATAAGCAAAAGCGGCTGTCGGTGGGAGGCCGCCAGTTCTTCCACCAAGCCAATAACAATGTGCCTTCCAGCAAACGCACCTGTGGAGGGGAACCCTCCACACCTGAGTTGGCGGAATGGAATTTATACAAGGCACAACCTCACCTTTACTCACTTTTCCACTTCCTGTATTGTAGTGAAGACAGGGTTTTGCCTGCACACATTACTATGCGAGCATAAGCGTTTTATAAGTTAGACGCCATCTTGCTATTTTGCTGCTTTTGCACACGACACCACAGGTGCTTGCTTGCTTTCTCTTCACATGAGAACGGTCTGTTTTTCACATCCCTAGACTTACGCAGCGACCTTAGTCTGAACACTGTGTGCAGAAGCCGTCAAGGTCAAATAACAATGTATGCTGTTGAATTCATGTTGATCCGCCCACGATCTAGACACAACAAGCACACAGCTGCAAATATCTGAAACTCAGGTGCCTTTAATATTGCATTGCACTTGGAGAAAACCTTTCCAGACACAGAGAGCAGTGCTGATCCTGTGATGTGATTCACCTAAGCTGATTTTGGAGGTATGGGGTTCCCCATTCAAACCTAGAGACCTTCTATTATTATAAAACTAGCTTATAGCCAGGGGAGGGTGGTACACAAGGTGCTATAAGACTTGTTACCACTATCATTATAATATGATTTCTCTGTTTTTGTTTTATGGAATTGTAACAATGCTAATGGTTTTATTTCTAATCATTTGTCTGCTTATGTTAGCCAAAATACTGCACCTTAGAGCACGTAGTAAAAAATAAACATTTTAAACTTTTCTGTGTGTCTGATTAATAACGTTGTGGAATGATATGGAAAAAAAAGAGTGTTCTTTATTCCCATCATTTCTGAGAGTACTCTAAGTCACTTGTTCTGGGTTGTCTAATCATTGGTAGCGTAGCTGTAGTACGGAGAACGAATGAGACACTGATGCTAGTCGGATAGGGGTTCTGGGTACTGAGGTGAGTTTTTTGGTACACCACAATTAACTGAGGTCCTGGTTTCCTGCGCATAGTTCTGTGCTTGAGCAGAAGCCCCGCAACAGTACCACCATAGACCCGATCCTACACATCCTGCCTCTTCTGCTATTGGCTGATCACAATGCAAATAAACACTGTAGCTGCCAAAACCGAAGGTAACCTCCTCCATTACCTTCGCTTGTCTGTTCACATTTGCTCAGGACTTATGCATTTTTAAAGTACTCACACAAGCAATAGCATACCAATGTGCAATGTATACATCTCTCATGGTGACGTCCACAAAATATAAATTAACACAACTGTAAAACCAAATTGTGTACATACATTTTGTGAGAGCTGCCTTCCAAAAAAGAACACTTGCACAACAAAGGTTATCAAGTCAAAAATCAAAAAATCACCATACAGGGGTATGTAAATACTGAATAAAAATTGCCACATTAAAAACACATGCATTACATATAAGTGGGAGAAGTGCAAAGTACATTCATGTACAAATTGCAGTGCACAAACAGTAACTTTCACCTCATAGATTACCCAGAAAATCAATGGCAATCCCAAATTTGAAGCACTCTATATTATCATCCATGTTATGTTTTCACTTGTTATTTTGATATGTATTCCAAGTGTAAGACACCAAATGCAGAGAACATCGCCCCTCCTAGTCTCTTTGTTTTACTTCTTGGGACTGTGAGTAACTTCTGAAGGGCCGATCTGGGTTTTATGATTTGGGGTGTAATGCTGGATTCTGGATGATATAAGAACAGGGCTTTAGCTGTGCAGAGATTTAAAAACAGTGCATACTGTTTTAAAGATAGTTCTCTGAGCCACAGAGCTGCCTGATTTTGGATTAGTTGCAACCTCTGGTTGAGGCCAGAGGGGAGTCCCAGATCGAGAGTGTTCGCATAGTCAATACTAAAGATCACTAATGCCATCTTAGTGCAAGTACTGTATTGTAAATAATTGCGTTTGCATATTATATTCCATGATGCAATGCATATGTGTACATACTTATCAGTAATCTGTGTGTAGCATACACACCTGTGGTACACTATCTTCAAATAATATCTTAACATCTATTAGTTGGTGTAAGTGTGCACGACTATGTTGAGTGGCTTCACCTAAATTCAAATGACCATCACATTCCATGCGAACCGTGTCTGCACTTAACATTGAAGACATTTAAAAAGTATGTGGTAGTTCCTGCCACCACGCTAAACAAAAATATGTACTACACATTTTACACTGAAACATTGCTAGGAATCAAACAATTGCCAAGGAATAAAAATAACAGTACAAACTGGTTATTCGTAATGAGATAAATCTCTCAGCTTATTTGAAAGAAGACAAATGCCAGTCTAAATGGTGTCCTGTGCACAGGTGTGCCTCAGCTAGTCTCAAATTGCACTTCTAGGGGAACCTTCCCAGGAGTGGGTATCTAGAGGGCAGAGTAGGCACCTCAAAGATGTTACTTAGCAGGAGGGGGTCTGGGTTTGAGTTTTGGAGGGGTGGTGCTTGGTTTTGGAGGAATGGTCTTGGTTTTGGGAGTGGTGGTCTCAGGTTTGGGAGGGGTGGTCCTGTGTTTGGAAGGGGTGGTCCTGGATTTGGGAAGGGTGGTCTGGGATTTAGGAGGGGTAGACTTTGTTTTGGGATGGGGCTTTCATTTTTTATTGGTAGCTTATGGGGCAGCAGGGTTGGTTTTAGTCTTTTGAGATGTGGATTGTGATGTGGAAGGGTTGGGTTGGATTGGAAGGGGTAGGTGTTCTTTTGTGAGAAGTGGGTGTAACAGGTTGTAACAAATGGAAGCAGAAGACTCTCACAGGAAAATGGATAGAATGGTTGAATGTCATTACAACGCATTTCGTTGCAACGCATGCCTTTACTACGCATGCGTTACAACGCGAATGCCGTTACCACGAATAGCATTTACCACGAAAATGCATTCACCATGCATATCGGTAAAGGCATTTTCGTGGTAAATGTTTTTTTTTAATAATACCCTTCTGCGACACCCCCTCCCCTTGTTCTTCTAATAACTTCCCCTCCACATTAAAAATGTTTCCCTGTGCGCTTCCCCCACCCACAAACCCTTAATTTTGCCCCTTCACTACACGTCCCCCTCATTAATTTCTTAAACTAAATTCCCCCTTACCTCGCTACGTCCTCTCTACTCTGGAAGCTCTTCCGATATGCGTCGCACGTCGTAAAGAGGAAGCGGAAGTGTCTTTCCGTTTCCTCTAACGACGGTACGACGCCGATTGCCTACACATCGATGGAATCAGGTTTTTGTGGGGGAAGACCCCCTAACTCCCCTTTTTTAATATTACCTTTAGCACACATGCCTTTACTACGTATCTCGTAGTAAAGGTATGCGTGGTAAACTCTTTTCGTGGTAACCACGCATGTGTTGTAATGCATGCGTGGTTACTGTAATGCGTGGAAACGGCCGCATTGTAGTGGCCGTTTCCCGATAGAATGCTTGGGAGGGAGTTGGGGTTAGGGGATAGAGTGCGTAGAAGTGTATATTTTGCATCTGTCTGTTGAAGGTGCAGGTGATTGTTGGTCTGATGAATGTCATGAATGTTTGGGTATGCCCTGCTTTGTTGGTGTGTGTTGTGTGTGGGCATTTCTGATTTGTGAATGTATATGCTGTGGAGGTACTGGGCGTGGTCGTGGCATCTGTGCGAGGTGGTGATTGTGTTTTCTCTGGAGGTGCTGGGTGGGGTTGTTGTGTTCGTTTGTGTGGTGGTGGTAATGTATGTGTGTGCTGTGGATATGCTAGTTAGGGTTGTGGTATATGTATGTGGTGGTGGGTCTGTGAGTTGTATAGGAGCTGGGTGAGGTTGTGGAGTCTGTGTGTGTAGTAAGTGTGTGTGCTCTAGAGGTGCTTGGTGTGGTTGTGATATCTTCATATGTGGTAATGTGTGCAGTGTTTGGGGATGTGATTGTGGTGGAGGATATATTTGAAATGATAGGTGCAGTATCTGTAGGGTGTTTGTAGAGGTGGTTGTGGTGTCTGTGGCAGTGCTGGTGGTGGGAGTAGTGTCAGTCTGTTTGCATGTATGCCTGTGTTTTTTGTGTTATTTGTTCATGTTTGTGGGTGTACTGCTTGTGTCTGTGTGACTTGGTAGATGCAGAGGTATGAGTGTGCTTAGAACGGGTCTGAGCATAGGGAATTTGATTGGGGATGGGTCTTGAGGTGGGGCACAAGGGTGGGATGGTAGGGAGACTATGGTCAGTGAGGAGGCTGTGCCTTGAACAGACATCTATATGCCAGACATAGCACTGTGAATGCCTTTCCAAGCATGCTATCACATTTTACATACGGCAGCTAAGCCCCTGGATGACATTCAGCAGTGCTGTCTGGCCTACAGAGATTTTCTGTAGGAGGACAATACCCTCTTTACTCAGTATAGCTGGATTTACTGGGGCAGGGAGTGAGGTACCCTAGGGAAGTAGACACCATACCTTTTAGGAGGGCAAGTTTGTCCACCTTGGGGGGAGCAAGTGGGGGGTTAGAGATGATACTCTGAGCCGCAGACAAGGAAGCAGGTGTAACAGATACAGTAGGGTCTGTGACCACAAGTGAGGGCTCGCTGGAGGAGGCCACTGAAGAAGATATAGAATTGCTCATGGCCTCCTTTGTACTTCCCACCCTCCAGGCCACTGGGTCCCTCGGTGTCAGTCCTAGAGCCACTGTTGCCAGCTGCTTCCTCAATGATGTTGGCACCTTCTCCTTCACCTGCCCCAGATGATGCTAAAATTATATTTTCAATAGTTATATTGAATTTGAGTAGACACAAAACTGATCATGGCCTTTGATCACAAAACAGTTTCTCAGTGTCCAGGTTCCACCTGGTTTAAGGCTCACAAACGTTGCTTCAACATTATCATAAGCTCATGCATGTACGCATCAGTATCAAATAACATTGGGTCAGAGTTATAACTCCTATATTATGTATAATCTTTGCACTTATCCATCACTATGTCTCTCCAGGAATTGTTACACACCTCTGAAAGGCTGGCCTTTGCAGTTTAGAATAGTGAACTGATGTCACCAAAAAGGATAGCAACCAAAAATACCTTTGTACAGTGTGTTCACAAGGCCCTAAAATCTGCATACTGTTCATATCAAAAAGAAAAATATGAATAAATGTGTGCCAACAAATGCTGCAATGTTATACAAATATCACCATCAAGTGAAAGCAGATTACAAAGATAACACTTACTCCAAGTCACTAAAGTATATGTCAATTGTCAAATATAATACATGCATTCTGTACTGAAGCAGCTTAGCAATGTATCACATACTATGTCGATACATAGGATGTTAAAGACAGTCAGAAACTGAAATTTGGGGGATTGACAAATGACTTCTACAACATAAGTAAACACATGACCCTTGAAACATTTTGGAAACACTAGAGTACACAGCAAAAGCATTTTTGTTTGCTGTAGTTTTTGCATACACTAATTCCTATATGATACTTACTTAAAACACTCACATATAATTCTCAATACACCTTGATCTATTCCAACAGTTGCCTAATGAGTCATGAGTGTGGCCTGATTTTGAGATTTCCTGATGGGATACTCCGACATATAGGTGAAGGAAAATTCAGTCTTTCAAAATCCCTTTGTGTTTGCCATCATTACCTCATCATCTGGACATGAGAAAGGACATTCAGACATTCTTTAGGGTATGTATAACTCTATCACCAATGTGTACAAACCTGCTTGTGTTTCCACAAAAAATGTATATCTATCACAATTATTTGTCAAAACACAGACTGACTAACACACACATATTTTTGAGGTCTGAAACATCATGTTTAGGGTTACAACAAACAAATGATGGACGAAATGCTGACAATGCAGACATTCTCCCCCAGTCAAGAGATCTGGGTTAAATCCATCGTTCTTTTGCCCACTACGCCACCCCAGTTCAGACATGGCCATATGCAAATCAGTCTTGACCCTGTGCCTTATGGGAACAGTCCAGCCCGAACTGCCAAGCCATGTCTTCCCTGGACCGGAATCAAGCATCCTAGGACCGGTTTCTGGCTATCAGCCGTCATCAGCCAGGATAGCTTGATTCCAGTGGCGTAGTGAGCACGGGTCCCACGTCTGGGAATACCCATCCCACTTAGGGCGAAAAGCGTTACAACAAACAAATGATGGACGGAATGCTGACAATGCAGACATTCTCCCCCAGTCAAGAGATCTGGGTTAAATCCATCGTTCTTTTGCCCACTACGCCACCCCAGTTCAGACATGGCCATATGCAAATCAGTCTTGACCCTGTGCCTCATGGGAACAGTCCGGCCCGAACTGCCAAGCCATGTCCTCCCTGGACCGGAATCAAGCATCCTAGGACCGGTTTCTGGCTATCAGCCGTCATCAGCCAGGATAGCTTGACTCCAGTGGCGTAGTGAGCACGGGTCCCACGTCTGGGAATACCCATCCCACTTAGGGCGAAAAGCGTTACAACAAACAAATGATGGACGGAATGCTGACAATGCAGACATTCTCCCCCAGTCAAGAGATATGGGTTAAATCCATCGTTCTTTTGCCCACTACACCACCCCAGTTTAGACATGGCCATATGCAAATCAGTCTTGACCCTGTGCCTCATGGGAACAGTCCAGCCCGAACTGCCAAGCCATGTCTTCCCTGGACCGGAATCAAGTATCCTGTTTATTCATCACTTTGAACATGTATGAAACTATATTTCTGATGCAAAACACAATGTGAATATGTGTTTGAATCCAAAATTTAGCCATTAATACTTATGTCCCTAGTCATTTTGGATTACATGCTCACTCTTGTTTGTGTATTATCCCAACTTACCAATGGGGTGATTGGTATATCCATCATATGATCACTGCCTAGTATGCTATGGCATATGTAATAGTGCTACCATTACATACACACCAGTAGTGAAGGAGCCTCACACCTCACAGAATAAAACATGCTGGCCTTATTTGGTACATCTGTCGCTCATAACATCAAGCATATTGATGTATATGTTAAGTTTAGGCAGCCATGGGTCTGCTCACAACAGCCCAGAGGTTGCTAACAGGAATCAGGTGGGATCCTTGCCAACATATCCATTGACAAGTCACATCATCATACACATTGCGCAAAACGTACTCCTTCAAGTGCTCATCTTGTGTGTTGGACATGGTTCACTGCCTGAAACAAACAAAGAGCCATGTAACATGTGAAACTCTAGTAGGAACTCACCCCTTCGTTGCTGCTGTTGGGCCCACAACTTCCCATTGAGCATCAGATAGGTCACCACTGGAATGTGGGCCATTAAGTAGGCCAGGGTGCGGCACATGCACCTCTCACATTGGGGCGACTGCCAAGCTGGACTTCAGCTGACTTTCGGGTCCAGCATTTGTGGTCCTCCCAACTTTTCAGACATTGGACACTGTGCTGCTTGAAGACCCGCAGGGTCCACAATTTCCTGACGATGGCTTTCCAGATGTCCCACTTCTTATGAACGTTGACCTGTATGGATAAAAAAAAATGACAGAAATAAATTGTGGTTTTGTGGCTTTTGCTTGTCTGCATTGATACAACACAATTGTGATACATCTATCACTAGCATAACTCATACATCACTATACAACATGTGTATTGTCACATGCTGACCTCAACCAATATCTCCAATCACACTTTATAGTGACCTGATGTCATGCTCCACACTCACTAATTTAGGCCTGTAACATCAGTCTGCCCTGGGCCTTCTACGTATTGTGTGATGTGACCCTCTGATCAGTGCATTAGATTGTGAACTACTGAAGGATTAAACATAAATAGGTATGATGCAGTGATTACTTGCCACTGGGAGAAAATGGCCTGCAGTTTGGACATGGCACACTTTGAAATGGGAGTCCAATGGCATTAAATGTTAGCTCAAGTTGTTAGGCAACTCTCCCTTTCAACTGCTGGCCAATTAAAAGCATTCAGGGCCCTATTTTAAACCACAACTCAAAATGAGCCCTAGCAAGGATATATGTTTATGACACATGTACCTGACCCCTTCAGTTGTTTTTCCCTGTGACTCAGTCCCAACTTGGCCCATAATTCTGACTGCGCACTCATAATTGTCAAGACTTGTTATATGCAGCCTGATGATCTGGATGTGACATCAACACAGACGTCCCTGAACATGTCAATGCAATGAGCACCTTGTGCCTATCTAATAAATTGCCTCTAGGTCATGTGCTAAGCCGAAGGGGCTTGGAAGCTACTGGTAGGTCCCACACAACTGATTGTAGAGGCCAGAGATAGGCTGAAAGAGGTGTTGAATGATACACATAGCTAACATACTTTCCATTTTGTTTGTACAGTTGTAAAGATTCTATAATGTGTTCTCAAATTGCCATGATATGAGTTTAGAACGTAGCACATGTTAGCCAAACATATACATAGATTTTTCTCTCCATACACACCAATCACACTGTAGGGCTTGATAAACACAACAAATACTACAGTTGCTTTTTACTAGGGGTGGGCGGAATTTGCGGAATTAACCTTCGCAAATTATCGCGAGAATGTTTAAAATTATCGCAAACAAGCAGAAATATCGCGAAGATGCGGAAGTTTTTTTCCGGCATGTTCGCGCGATTTTCTGCATGGTTGCGGGTCGCCAACTTACCCATGTGGCTGCTTGCGGGCGCGGCCATCTTGTTTTGAGTTGTTCTCGCGGTGCATGATCGCGAGAAGAAAGACGTGATCGCGCGACGCATGACGTCACTGCGGGCGCGAACTGTCGCGAGACAGCGCAAATGGCTAAAAACAATACAACATCTCATGGAGAACGCGACCGGATCAAGAAAACTTGTCGGCGAACGCAGGGATTCAGGTAAGGCGATCGCGCGCGCGCGAGAATGTATCATTTTACAGCGCGAGCAAGAAACAAATTATCGCCAAGCTGCGGAAACCGGAATTTTTGACATGTTCGCGCTCTCCGCGGAACGCAAAAATGTCAAATTATCGCAATTTCCGCGAACGGAACGAAATTTTTGCCCAGGCCTACTTTTTACCATGATAAAGTGCTTGGAAATCACCGCCATTAATGTCCTCTGTCAGGAACAATATATATGACAGTTCACATCACTAACTACACTTCACTTCAAATCAAAGTGAGATTGTAGCCTGTGCTAATGGGAAAAAAACATTAGACAGATTTATATTTTCAGACATGTACCTGTTCCTCTGGTGAGCCGTAGAGCTGGCCGTACATGCAGTGGACCTCCTGTGCCAGCAATCCAGCTCCTGTGGTGAGACGATAAGGGGCCCTCTCACCTGATTGTGCTGACATCATTGCTCCCAGGGGATAAAAACAGCAGCAAACGTGTTGATAGCAGCAGTGTTAGGAGGCAAGTGACCTGTTTTTTCCAAACAACATACCCGACCGTCAGCCTAGATGGACAAAGCCATTTGTCTTTGTCCATGCTTTCCAAACATATTAGCCTATGGCTGTGTCCATCGTGAAGCTCACCGCCCACTATGAGGTCAACAGCCGCCACACCAGTCTGATTCCAAATATCCTACCAGCAAGGCAAGGCACGTGTCAGTTCAGAAGTTCAAATAGTGTGTTTGTAACTGTTAAGGTCGTCACTGCCACTCAAAAGAGGGGCTCGTTTGTTGACATATGCATACTTGGATGGACACTCATTCTTTTGGTAAAAAAACAATTCTATGTAGTGTTAGTGTGCTGAAAAGCAATATTAGCGTAGAATTTTTACATCTCTGTTGATGGTATTCTTTGATGAACACATTTTGTATAAAAAATAATGTACAAATAACATTCAAAATGTATTATTTACATATTTATAAAGTGTTTCAGTTATTTTAGGCTGTAAATGTAATTTGTGAATTAAAAAGGACAAAAGGCAAATGTTGGATTAAGATATGTCGTTAAACCATATAGATTTGGTAGAAGTACATGTCTTAATTGGTAATTGTTTAATATGTAAATATGTAACAAAATATGTAAAAATGTAGTGAAAGTTCAATTGTTTATCTAATGAAGACATATGAACATAGGGAGAGTAAAGAGATGACAGCTTTAGGTGTCCCGCCCATTTCCAGACCTTGCCAACATGAAAGAAAGGGACATAATCAAGACGTTCAGGTTGAATAGGCAAACTATACTGGATTTATGTCATCCGCTGCAGCTAGATCTTCGGCTTCACAACAGAAATCCCACATCTATTACACTAATTGTCAAACTCAGGATCCTTCCAATAAATTGTGGCAGTATCTTGTAGAATGTCCCAGCAAACTTTCAGAGGTGTGCTACAAGAAGTTCCATTTTCAATGTTGTGATACATCAACAGCTTCATCCATTTTCCTTGGCAGCAGGATTTAGCCATAGTGAAGGGGGACTTTTATGGTTTGGGTCACCTACCACATGTATTTGGAGCAATTGATTACACACAAATTGCCTTAGTGCCACCACAGGTCTACCTGAATTGGAAATGCTTCTATTCAATCAAGGTGCAATTTTTCTGCTTATGGAATTTTTACCTGAACGTGCCTGTTTCACCAGATCTGCCCATGATTCCTGTGTGCTAGGGAACAACCCCATTCCCATGCAAATATCTCAACTCGGACCTGGGAGGGACTGGCTTGTTGAGCAGTACAATCTTTCATTATATTGTTTAGGGTATTTCTACCTGTTTTATCTGGAATGTGCCACATTATTTTGGCTCTTCTTTTACCTACCATCTAGGAGACTCACCTTATCCTAACCAACCATGGTTGTTGGCATCTCTGAGGAAACCAAAAATGCCAAGGGAAGTCTGATTCACTGAGCCCATGGAAGAACAGGGTAGACAGTCGAGCGGGCTTTTTGGGCTCCTAAAGGCCAGGTTTCATTGCCTGAATACAAATGCTGGAGGCCTTCTTTAGTCACCCGATAAATTGTGCCAAATCACCATGGCCTGATACATGTTCCATGACTTCACCCTGCGACGTAATACCCCTTACATTGAAGAGGATGGAGACCATGTAGAGCCACTGGGTGAGGATTCTGATATGCCAAATGAAGATGATGGAAGAAGGAGTTGACTTACGTTGAGATGTCATTGACAACTTCTTTTCATGAGTCTACGTATATCTTTACATGTTATGTCTTTCACATTTGCACTAACTATTGATGTGGTGCTGAGAGAAGTATGTAATGGTACTTTGTTAGGAAGGGCAAGATCAAGGAACATCAAGCGACGGGTCATCGTTCATTTTGGACACTTTGACTAATGTGGTCAGTTACATTGTTTACCTCTGATTGTTTTGTGTAACTGTGTCCTCCAAAAATGTACTTTGTAATGAGGCCATCATGATCTCTGTGATTGGTAATTTTTGTTAAATCTATTTTAGATTCCTTCACCATGTTATCTTCATTTGAATATTTCAGAGTTGTGACGTTAGCTGGTACAAAGGGATCCTGGAAAAGACAGTCACAGACTTTGGATGTACAAATCTTGTATCAAGGCAACTTACACTGTGATTGAATGGAAAATGTTAAGATTACATTGGACTTGTTCTTTGTCATGTATTGGCACTAATCAATATGTGTGCCATCATTAGCTCAAAATACATGGGATTGTGGAGCCGAACCATGATAGTTTCCCTTCACACTGGAAAAAATCTCATTGTGTGTAAAGTGTAAGTAGGTGTTGATATTGCCTATGATGTCTTATTGTTTTGGACATATCCTCTTCTTCCATGTTGGCAAGGCCTTGAACTGAAAATGTACAAACTGGCACAGAGTGTTAGTGTTATGTTTGGAATGTTATGATGGGCAAGTATTGGTCAAATGGAAAAAAACATAGTAGTAGATGATTGAATGGTATGAAATTTTTGAGAGACTTATTTCTGAACTTGAAATCAACATTACCTACTTGCAAATCTTCTATGTTTTCACAATCTTTTGATTTTTGTCATAGTCAAGTTAAGATGGAAAAAAACAAATGTATTGATAGAGTTGAGATATACAACACCAGTCTATGAGTTTTTAACTTGTAAATGTATTGTACAAAAGGTGATAAAATTAAAGAGGGTGGACATAACCAAAGCAAACCAAAATATGAAAAAGTCTGTCATGTTGAATTAAAAAATAGTTAGGGAGCCCAAGTTGTTTGATTTCCAATGCCCAGAATACTACTGGCATCAGCAAGGCAAATGAGTCCCAAAATAGTTTATAGAGTGAATGGTAGGCACAAACTGAAGGACATGAGGGTCAGGGTTTTTTGCTGATGGCGGCAGAGGTCTTGCCATCCTCATCTCCTGGGTATTTGCATGGACGTCCCCTCTGTGTGAGTGGGATCCACAGTTGCAGAGGCTGGGGGGCTGCAGGTGGTTCTTCCAGTAACAGGGCCTCCCTTCCTGTGGCTGTGGCAGATGTAGATTCCTCAGATGGTGAAGGGATAAATGAAGGGGTAGAAAGTGCTAGGAACGTCCTGCACATATGTGTCTAAATGCCTTGCAGCACCCCAATCAAAGAGCCCATGTTTGAGTTATGGACCTCTATCTGATGATTGCTTCTCCCTCTGTAACTGCTTCATCTCCTGGAGCTTGGTGAGTACCGGGCCCATCATGTCTTGGAACTGAGGATTGGTTCCCAAGACTTAGTTGATGGTGGTCTGGTGTCAGTAACCCCAGTGGACTCAGCGTGCCACCCCACAAACAACCTCCTATGGCGACAAGCCCCACTACCCTATGCCCTTGCTATCTGACTGGTTCCTGCACGGAATGGATCTGGTGGTGATGTGATCTCAACATCATTCAGGGCCGTAGGCACACAATCAGTATCACAGTGGTAGGAAAACTAGAAGGGGAGTCTTCAACTTGCTGTGGTGTTACAGTTGCTGTAGGAGGTGTTCGTGTGGGCTCAGGGAGTGTCACTAGAGCCATCTGCTCAGAATGATCAGATGAACCAGCCTCCTCATCATCCTCCCTATCACCAGGAGTGTTGTACTCACCGACGATGTGATCCTGGACTTGAGTGGAGGCCTCTTCAATGGCAGAATCCTGGCCATGTGCTCTGGCAGTTGGACCGATTGAGAAATTGAAAACGCTTTGTATTAGTAAAAGTGTGCATTTTACATTCAAATATTTTGAGACAAACAATGTAGACACGTAGAAGATAAAATTGGTAGCAATCATTGTGATGATAGCTTTCAGTGGTACTGCACATAATATTACCCTAACTGTTTCAACTCCAAACAGTACATCTTCAAATAAGCAGGTAATACAATTTCCTTGAAATGTTAATGAAGTTATTAGGAAGTATACCCAACATTTCCCAACCATTGAGTCCAACACAGTGGATAAGTGAAATGTGTAATTGACAATTCCAAGGCATAGTTGACTTTGAAACAGACATTTCCAAAACAAGAATGCATGTTTGGCATTATTCATCGTGTGAACAGTACAGAGTCCGTTTTTGCAAGTACCACTAATATTCAACATAGTTATTTCCATAACTTATAATTTTTGTGTCAATACAGTTTGATTTGTGGAACTCATAGCAGCAATTGAATTGGTTGAGAAGAACAGGGCAACATTCATAACACAACACAAACCATTTTCATAAGACAGCATTGAATAGTCATTGATCACTACATGATGCTTTACCATATGGTGAGATCTGTTAGACAAGAGTGAAAGAGTAATATGACATAGCAATATTATTTTGAGAACCAGAAACAGGGCATCATTATAATTGTAGTCATTTGAAAGACAACGTCCCAACACTTGCTAAATGGCTAGTGGAACATACCTGTGGAACATATGCAGTGGAAATGGGACAGACTCTTACAAATGCCTCACATATGGGTTATGAGTTATTTGGTGATGTAGCACTTACAGGCCCCATACCATCATGTGCCATGTAATGGAGATTGACACATGCAATCTTAGATGCAACACAATACATTTGCACAAACAATCTAAATGATCTGATACTGATAGTTTGAGGTTACTACGTAATGGAAATAATTATGTACAGAACAAATTGGCAAGAGATGAGTTGAGAGCAAACAGGACATTGAGGGTTATTGAGACTTTGCAAAATGTAACTTACCAAACTCCACTCCACCAGGTATTTCTGGCATGCCTTCAGCATATAGGATCTACAAGACCTTCTCCTACCAGGACTTGAATGGTATTGGGAGCCTGGGAGAACCACCATCTGTCCTGTTGGCCTCCATGTGATGCTTGGAGGCCAGGAAAATCCCCTTCCCTGCAGGATTTTCCATCTCTTCCTAGTTTCCTCCTATGCGCTCAGATAGTTTGCTACAACATTTACTCTGTCAACTATTGGAGACTAGGTTAGCCTTTACTGAGATAAGGGTGTATTTTGTAACAAGCAAAAGACACAAGAGCACACCATACACGAGTAACTCTAATCCCATGTGTATCTATACACTTTTAACAACCATGTCATTGTATTATAGAGGAGTTTCCAAATCAGTATCAATGTAGCTGTAGATCATTCAGAAATCATTTTATTTCTTTTTTAGGAATGCAGCAGCCGACGTGCGTTTCACCCCACCTAGGGTTCCTCAAGGCTGCAAATCATATATAAAAACATGCATTGTAATCTATATGCAAAAAATTATACCAAATACAAAACCTTCTTGAGGCAATAACGACTATTTTGTAAGCACCAGTTAAAAAACATTATTTATCCAAAATTCCATGATACTAATACAAACCGACCACCAATCACCCAACAGTGATGATAAAAAGACACATAATCGTGAATATCCGAAGTCTATAATTTAAGCAAGGCATCTATTAATCAGAACACACATTAGAGAATCTGGAAGGCCACGGCGTCATACCCAAAGGACACATCTATATTCTCAAAAGGATAATAGGGAAATTAGTTTAACCACCATCCTGTTATACTCCAAAATAAAGTGCCAAAAGACAAAACACAAGAGGAAAAGAGTGGACAAATATAGTTCTCCTCACCACACTTTTGTCGTAGCTCACAATCTGTTGTTTTGAAATTATTCAAAATAATTGTCTCCAAACAACATGTTGTCAGGAATTCAGTCAGCTACAAAAACAATGTAAATTTGTGCATTTTGTTAGCCAAAAAATACCATACGTATTTATATTGATCCATAGGTGTCCATTGTAGATCTAACTATACCAATGCATTATATATATGATTTGCAGCCTTGAGGAAGCCCTAGGTGGGGCGAAACGCGTGTCGGCTGCTGCATTCCTAAAAAAGAAATAAAATGATTTCTGAATGATCTACAGCGACGTTGATACTGATTTGGAAACTCCTCTATAATACGAATACATGGTTGCTAAAAGTGTATAGATACACATGGGATTAGAGTTACTAGTGTATGGTGTTCTCTTGTGTATTTTGCTTGTTAGGTTTGTTCTGGGACAAAGGAAATATATATATATTATTTTTTTTTGGACATCCAGTCTGTAACACTCTAGGTGGATGAGTGTTTGACACTGAGATTGCACCCAATAATAGAGTGTTATAAAAAAATAAGTGTATTGTTGATTTAGTAATATTTGGAGACACTTTGATGTGCAGATCACATATAGCAAATCCACCATAGTATATGAGGAAGGGTGTATTTTGTACTTGGACTCCAAACTATTGTGGCTCTACTTAGGATTTCATCCACCATGCTTGACAATTCTCCCTCAGTAAACAGTGGATTTGTGGGCATGGTATTGTGCAAATAAATAATATCAAATTAAATGTTAATCATGAGGTACTAAATGAGAGGGGATAAAGAGACAATTGTGATGGTGCATTATTGAGCACATACCGTGACAAACTCACTCCATCTGGGACCCAACGCAAGGACACCACCAGCACAACTGTTAACTCTAAATGAGGTCGACAGGAACCAGCCGCCCTGCCAGAGTAGTATTACCCAGCATTGAAATCTGCTGCATTGGCAGCAATTTACATTGACCGTGGCTGGAAACACTTTCTCAAAGACAGCCACGGCAGGATGACAGTAAGATCGCCGAGAACTAAAGTGGGCCCTTACAGGCACATGCATCAAGCTAAATTGTGCTCGCAAAAATGGCGACTCAGAAAAAAAGCCTGTTTGCGAGCACAATTTAGCCATTCCCAATGCAGGAACCCAAAAAGTGGAAAAAAGAGGAAATCGCTAATATAAGGAATCGCTAAAATTGCCATTCGCAAAAAAATCCCATTTTAGCGAGTGCAAATTAAGGGGAATCACAATCAGGTGGTAAACATGAGTTCGATAAATCACACAGGTGCAATCCCACAGAAACATAATTAAACTGATCCAGGAGGCCTCTGAACCTTTCCACAATGGCAGCGCTCTATGTGATGGCGAGGAGGATGAGGATCCATGCTGCAGCCCAGCGTAAGAGGAGGATTCAGGAGCGGATTTTCAGAGTGCATATCACATTGTTGGGACAAACATCTGATAAAATCTATGACAAGTACAGGCTGACCTAATTGCAGAATTGGAACCCCTAATGTGGCACCAGGCCCATAACACCCATGCCATCCCCACTCATGTTCAGGTGCTTTGTTGCCTGCACCCAGCTGGAGGGGTGTCACAAAGCTCCCTTTCATGTTTCTTCAAGTCCTTCCTGAACGCCATGATTACAAGGATTCACACCCACATCACCTTCCCCACAACCCAACAGGAATTGAACAAGGCCAAACTGGACAGTGAGGTTGGGGTGGCATATTTCAGGGGAGTTCATGTCGGTACTTATGCTGGAAGAGAACACTTTTAGAAAGTGGAGTTTTAGATGCGAGCTGGGTCGTGGCACGGGTAACACTAATTATGCTAACATATGCTCTGTCTGGTAATCACCATGCAATCAGGCACATGAGGGGGTCATGAGCACCCTTATGCTGAAGTCTCTGCGCTCCGCTAATGCTCACAGCAGGCTCCCGCTCCCTTAAAGTGAATACAATTAAATGTTTATCTCCGAGTCCTCGTTCAATAACAAACAAATTCATGTTTTAGCCGACTTCTCTGCTGGAGATTAATTGTTAACCTGCTCTGTTGTCTTATTCAAGGAAATGATTCAACCATTTCACTGAAGAAGAGCAAAGAGCATAATTAATTTTCATGCTACTTTGCCATGATTTGCAAGTTGCGATTGGGAGCTGCTGCCCTTCAGTACCCCACTCACCTTCAGAGAGGGGCTCTATATATAATTTGCTATGGTCTTGGTTCTAATTGGCATATTCTATTATACACCTTTAAGTAGCTGTAGGAATTGATAAAATAATAAATGAAGCAATTCATTGTCAATGGACTGCGCATTTTCTTCAGCTCAGGAATCCGAGCAAACTGAACTTGAAAATCAGATCCTCCTTGACATATTGCAAGCACATACAATTTGAATTTTCTTTCTTTCACATGAGGTTTAGCAGATAAGGAGTCAACATTGTGGAACAAGATAAAAGATGAAATCTCTTAAACAGTCCTTCATAGGAGTGCGCATGAAGTGTGGAGCTCCAGCCCTCTGAAAACCAATAAATTACTTTCCTACATTAAATTTACAAAAATAACAAAAGATCTGTTGCTTTAATGTCACCAGACACCACAATGGACTTGTAGCAAAAACAAATACATCGCTCTTGAAAATCTGCTTTCTGTAGTTTATGATTGACTTAGTTCCATAATATTCTACACTGCCATAATGCTGGATATTACACACCACCATAAGCTCTCATCATGTATCTATACTATGCATAGGATCCTCTGGCTAAACATATAGCTTGTTTTATTATTAGATACTGTGAGCTCCAATTTAAGGCCCGATTATGAAGTTTGGAAACTCTTCCAAACAAATCAGGACTTGGGAGACGACCGATTACGATACTTCCTAACATCGTTCGGTTGGACTCGTGTTGACACTAAGGGAGCCTGTGCTCCGAACGAGAACACAGGCTCCAATTGAAAAAATGTGTGGGTGGGGAAAACCTAGCACCCTTTTGTCAGTCACCCCATGGTGCCTGCTACATTGTGCATGGTTGGGAAGAAGGGTTTCTTCGGTATCCCCACGATCTCCATTCAGACACCTCCGGGGGGCCCACAACATGCCCTGAAAGACAGATTGCATACAGCCTTTTTATTTTGGCCAGACTGAATCGGAACGGCTGTCCGAATTGGTCATTGTAATTGCTTGTCCAGGAACCGTCTCCATTGAGCTGTATGAATCAGCTCTGAAAGACTCGGGCTTTCCAAATGCCTTTCAGAATCAATTTGGACTGCTTGAATAGTTTCCGGGCATCATAATTGGTCAATGAAAAATGTGTACTACTGATTCAGAAACAAGGGTTCAGAATCGGATTCTGCAAAACCGAATTCCATTCCGAACCTTTCCTAACATCGTAATCATGCCCTTAGTTTTTATATTCTCTCTCTTTCAACCTGTATCTTATAACTTTCACATTTGTGACTAATTTCATTACCTCCTAGATCTAGATTGTTGGATGGATAGGTGGATAGATAGATAGATTGATAGATAGATAGATAGATAGATAGATAGATAGATAGATAGATAGATAGATAGATAGATAGATAGATAGATAGATAGATAGATAGATAGATAGATAGATAGATAGATAGATAGATAGATAGATAGATAGATAGATAGATAGATAGATAGATAGATAGATAGATAGATAGATAGATAGATAGATAGATAGATAGATAGATTATTTTCTTCAGGACAGGTGCACTGAAAACGGATATCAGATCCTCCTTGGCACATTGCAGACACATACAAGATTCATTTATTTTGCATCACAATATGTTTACCAGTTGAAGAGTCAACATTGCAGTAGAGCATCACGTGAAACTCAGCACAGAGACATAAAGCTATATTCCCGAAGTAAAACCTGACTGAGCAAACATTGTATTAAGCACTGTCACTAAATATTTTTATGATGAACATGGAGGGCTTGATTTAGTAAGGGAAACTTATACCAAAAATGTAACTTACCAGCTGTCCATATTCACAAAGGTAAGTTACATATAGTTTCTTTATGTCCACAATTGGGTCAGAGTTTCTGCACTCGGGTGAAGCTTCTGCACTTGGCACAGACTCTCTGTCCAAGTGCAGAGATTCCACTCTGCACTCCGAGGAAAACCTTCTCTCTCGGGGGGAATTTCTGCACTCGGAGTTGATCTCTGCCCCCGATGCAGAGCTAATGCAGTGTTAAAATACTACTCATAACTTTGTAAATACTGAGGAGCAGTAAAGTTTGACTTTTTCTCAAAACTTAGACCAAAAGTCTAACTTTACCTTTGTGAATCAGGCCCATAGATTTGTAGAGTGATGTAAGTGAAGTGCTCGGTGTTTACAAATCCCAGGGCAGAGACTGTGCTTGTGAGCATCACCACAGACTCTATTTTATCAATATCTGACAATGAAGTTGTGCAAAAGAAGCCTGCTGCTTTATTATAGAAGGTTTTTATCACTGGGGTGAATAATATGGCTCAGTTTGTTGAAGTTTGCAAATCAAGACTGCAACAATGTTAAACAGAAACTCATTGACTTTGCTAGGAAAAGCTTTGAGCTGGAAAATTAAAATTGTGCTGCAGCTGAAATCCTCGCAATGGGCAGATATTTATCAATATTCACCTGGTCAAGAGTTCTACTTCCAGAATTAGGGCCTAATTTAGATCTTGGCAGACCCTGCCGACCATCTGCTTTTTCAGTTGTCTTCCCACCAACCGACTTGGCGGTCCACCTGCCCTATTTAGATGATGACGATTACATAGACAAAAGACCACAGAGGTCCTGCCGTCACTGCCAGTAAATCTTGACCGTGTTGGAAGTAGGATAAGCAAAAGCGGCTGTCGGTGGGAGGCCGCCAGCTCTTCCACCAAGCCAATAACAATGTGCCTTCCAGCAAACGCAACTGTGGAGGGAAACCCTCCACACCTGAGTTGGCGGAATGGAATTTATACAAGGCACAACCTCACCTTTACTCACTTTTCCACTTCCTGTATTGTAGTGAGGACAGGGTTTTGCCTGCACACATTACTATGTGAGCATAAGCGTTTTATAAGTAAGACGCCATCTTGCTATTTTGCTGCTTTTGCACACGACACCACAGGTGCTTGCTTGCTTTCTCTTCACATGAGAACGGTCTGTTTTTCACATCCCTAGACTTACGCAGCGACCTTAGTCTGAACACTGTGTGCAGAAGCCGTCAAGGTCAAATAACAATGTATGCTGTTGAATTCATGACACAACAAGCACACAGCTGCAAATATCTGAAACTCAGGTGCCTTTAATATTGCATTGCATGCATGATGCTGGCACTTGGAGAAAACCTTTCCAGACACAGAGAGCAGTGCTGATCCTGTGATGTGATTCACCTAAGCTGATTTTGGAGGTATGGGGTTCCCCATTCAAACCTAGAGACCTTCTATTATTATAAAACTAGCTTATAGCCAGGGGAGGGTGGTACACAAGGTGCTATAAGACTTGTTACCACTATCATTATAATATGATTTCTCTGTTTGTGTTTTATGGAATTGTAACAATGCTAATGGTTTAATTTCTAATCATTTGTCTGCTTATGTTAGCCAAAATACTGCACCTTAGAGCACGTAGTAAAAAATAAACATTTTAAACTTTTCTGTGTGTCTGATTAATAACGTTGTGGAATGATATGGAAAAAAAAGAGTGTTCTTTATTCCCATCATTTCTGAGAGTACTCTAAGTCACTTGTTCTGGGTTGTCTAATCATTGGTAGCGTAGCTGTAGTACGGAGAACGAATGAGACACTGATGCTAGTCGGATAGGGGTTCTGGGTACTGAGGTGAGTTTTTTGGTACACCACAATTAACTGAGGTCCTGGTTTCCTGTGCATAGTTCTGTGCTTGAGCAGAAGCCCCGCAACAGTACCACTATAGACCCGATCCTACACATCCTGCCTCTTCTGCTATTGGCTGATCACAATGCAAATAAACACTGTAGCTGCCAAAACCGAAGGTAACCTCCTCCATTACCTTCGCTTGTCTGTTCACATTTGCTCAGGACTTATGCATTTTTAAAGTACTCACACAAGCAATAGCATACCAATGTGCAATGTATATATCTCTCATGGTGACGTCCACAAAATATAAATTAACACAACTGTAAAACCAAATTGTGCACATACATTTTGTGAGAGCTGCCTTCCAAAAAAGAACACTTGCACAACAAAGGTTATCAAGTCAAAAATCAAAAAATCACCATACAGGGGTGTGTAAATACTGAATAAAAATTGCCACATTAAAAACACATGCATTACATATAAGTGGGAGAAGTGCAAAGTACATTCATGTACAAATTGCAGTGCACAAACAGTAACTTTCACCTCATAGATTACCCAGAAAATCAATGGCAATCCCAAATTTGAAGCACTCCATATTATCATCCATGTTATTTTTTCACTTGTTATTTTGGTATGTATTCCAAGTGTAAGACACCAAATGCAGAGAACATCGCCCCTCCTAGTCTCTTTGTTTTACTTCTTGGGACTGTGAGTAACTTCTGAAGGGCCGATCTGGGTTTTATGATTTGGGGTGTAATGCTGGATTCTGGATGATATAAGAACAGGGCTTCAGCTGTGCAGAGATTTAAAAACAGTGCCTACTGTTTTAAAGATAGTTCTCTGAGCCACGGAGCTGCCTGATTTTGGATTAGTTGCAACCTCTGGTTGAGGCCAGAGGGGAGTCCCAGATCGAGAGTGTTAGCATAGTCAATACTAAAGATCACTAATGCCATCTTAGTGCAAGTACTGTATTGTAAATAATTGTGTTTGCATATTATATTCCATGATGCAATGCATATGTGTACATACTTAGCAGAAATCTGTGTGTAGCATACACACCTGTGGTACACTATCTTCAAATAATATCTTAACATCTATTAGTTGGTGTAAGTGTGCACTACTATGTTGAGTGGCTTCACCTAAATTCAAATGACCATCACATTCCATGCGAACCGTGTCTGCACTTAACATTGAAGACATTTAAAAAGTATGTGGTAGTTCCTGCCATCACGCTAAACAAAAATATGTACTACACATTTTACACTGAAACATTGCTAGGAATCAAACAATTGCCGAGGAATAAAAATTACAGTACAAACTGGGTGAAAATATAAATTGTGAGTTATTCGTAATGAGATAAATCTCTCAGCTTATTTGAAAGAAGACAAATGGCAGTCTAAATGGTGTCCTGTGCACAGGTGTGCCTCAGCTAGTCTCAAATTGCACTTCTAGGGGAACCTTCCCAGGAGTGGGTATCTAGAGGGCAGAGTAGGCACCTCAAAGATGTTACTTAGCAGGAGGGGGTCTGGGTTTGAGTTTTGGAGGGGTGGTGCTTGGTTTTGGAGGAATGGTCTTGGTTTTGGGAGTGGTGGTCTCAGGTTTGGGAGGGGTGGTCCTGTGTTTGGAAGGGGTGGTCCTGGATTTGGGAAGGGTGGTCTGGGATTTGGGAGGGGTAGACTTGGTTTTGGGATAGGGCTTTCATTTTTTATTGGTACCTAATGGGGCAGCAGGGTTGGTTTTAGTCTTTTGAGATGTGGATTGTGATGTGGAAGGGTTGGGTTGGATTGGAAGGGGTAGGTGTTCTTTTGTGAGAAGTGGGTGTAACAGGTTGTAACAAATGGAAGCAGAAGACTCTCACAGGAAAATGGATAGAATGGTTGTATGTCATTACAACGCATTCCGTTGCAACGCATGCCTTTACTACGCATGCGTTACAACGCGAATGCCGTTACCACGAATAGCATTTACCACGAAAATGCGTTCACCATGCATATCGGTAAAGGCATTTTCGTGGTAAATGGTTTTTTTTAATAATACCCTTCTGCGACACCCCCTCCCCTTGTTTTTCTAATAACTTCCCCTCCACATTAAAAATGTTTCCCTGTGCGCTTCCCCCACCCACAAACCCTTACTTTTGCCCCTTCACTACACGTCCCCCTCATTAATTACTTAAACTAAATTCCCCCTTACCTCGCTACGTCCTCTCTACTCTGGAAGCTCTTCCGATATGCGTTCCACATCGTAAAGAGGAAGCGGAAGTGTCTTTCCGTTTCCTCTAACGACGGTACGACGCCGATTGCCTCCACATCGATGGAATCGGGTTTTTGTGGGGGAAGACCCCCTAACCCCCCTTTTTTAATATTACCTTTAGCACAAATGCCTTTACTACGTATCTCGTAGTAAAGGTATGCGTGGTAAACTCTTTTCGTGGTAACCACGCATGCGTTGTAATGCATGCGTGGTTACTGTAATGCGTGGAAACGGCCACATTGTAGTGGCCGTTTCCCGATAGAATGCTTGGGAGGGAGTTGGGGTTAGGGGATAGAGTGCGTAGAAGTGTATATTTTGCATCTGTCTGTTGAAGGTGCAGGTGATTGTTGGTCTGATGAATGTCATGAATGTTTGGGTATGCCCTGCTTTGTTGGTGTGTGTTGTGTGGGTGTGTGTGGGCATTTCTGATTTGTGAATGTATATGCTGTGGAGGTACTGGGCGTGGTCGTGGCATCTGTGTGAGGTGGTGATTGTGTTTTCTCTGGAGGTGCTGGGTGGGGTTGTTGTGTTCGTTTGTGTGGTGGTGGTAATGTATGTGTGTGCTGTGGATATGCTAGTTAGGGTTGTGGTATATGTATGTGGTGGTGGGTCTGTGAGTTGTATAGGAGCTGGGTGAGGTTGTGGAGTCTGTGTGTGTAGTAAGTGTGTGTGCTCTAGAGGTGCTTGGTGTGGTTGTGATATCTTCATATGTGGTAATGTGTGCAGTGTTTGGGGATGTGATTGTGGTGGAGGATATATTTGAAATGATAGGTGCAGTATCTGTAGGGTGTTTGTAGAGGTGGTTGTGGTGTCTGTGGCAGTGCTGGTGGTGGGAGTAGTGTCAGTCTGTTTGCATGTATGCCTGTGTTTTTTGTGTTATTTGTTCATGTTTGTGGGTGTACTGCTTGTGTCTGTGTGACTTGGTAGATGCAGAGGTATGAGTGTGCTTAGAACGGGTCTGAGCATAGGGAATTTGATTGGGGATGGGTCTTGAGGTGGGGCACAAGGGTGGGATGGTAGGGAGACTATGGTCAGTGAGGAGGCTGTGCCTTGAACAGATATCTATATGCCAGACATAGCACTGTGAATGCCTTTCCAAGCATACTATCACATTTTACATACGGCAGCTAAGCCCCTGGATGACATTCAGCAGTGCTGTCTGGCCTACAGAGATTTTCTGTAGGAGGACAATACCCTCTTTACTCAGTATAGCTGGATTTACTGGGGCAGGGAGTGAGGTACCCTAGGGAAGTAGACACCATACCTTTTAGGAGGGCAAGTTTGTCCACCTGGGGGGAGCAAGTGGGGGTTTAGAGATGATACTCTGAGCCGCAGACAAGGAAGCAGGTGTAACAGATACAGTAGGGACTGTGACCACAAGTGAGGGCTCGCTGGAGGAGGCCACTGAAGAAGATATAGAATTGCTCATGGCCTCCTTTGTACTTCCCACCCTCCAGGCCACTGGGCCCCTCGGTGTCAGTCCTAGAGCCACTGTTGCCAGCTGCTTCCACAATGATGTTGGCACCTTCTCCTTCACCTGCCCCAGATGATGCTAAAATTATATTTTCAATAGTTATATTGAATTTGAGTAGACACAAAACTGATCATGGCCTTTGATCACAAAACAGTTTCTCAGTGTCCAGGTTCCACCTGGTTTAAGGCTCACAAACGTTGCTTCAACATTATCATAAGCTCATGCATGTACGCATCAGTATCAAATAACATTGGGTCAGAGTTATAACTCCTATATTATGTATAATCTTTGCACTTATCCATCACTATGTCTCTCCAGGAATTGTTACACACATCTGAAAGGCTGGCCTTTGCAGTTTAGAATAGTGAACTGATGTCACCAAAAAGGATAGCAACCAAAAATACCTTTGTACAGTGTGTTCACAAGGCCCTAAAATCTGCATACTGTTCATATCAAAAAGAAAAATATGAATAAATGTGTGCCAGTAAATGCTGCAATGTTATACAAATATCACCATCAAGTGAAAGCAGATTACAAAGATAACACTTACTCCAAGTCACTAAAGTATATGTCAATTGTCAAATATAATACATGCATTCTGTACTGAAGCAGCTTAGCAATGTCTCACATACTATGTCGATACATAGGATGTTAAAGACAGTCAGAAACTGAAATTTGGGGGATTGACAAATGACTTCTACAACATAAGTAAACACATGACCCTTGAAACATTTTGGAAACACTAGAGTACACAGCAAAAGCATTTTTGTTTGCTGTAGTTTTTGCATACACTAATTCCTATATGATACTTACTTAAAACACTCACATATAATTCTCAATACACCTTGACCTATTGCAACAGTTGCCTAATGAGTCATGAGTGCGGCCTGATTTTGAGATTTCCTGATGGGATACTCCGACATAAAGGTGAAGGAAAATTCAGTCTTTCAAAATCCCTTTGTGTTTGCCATCATTACCTCATCATCTGGACATGAGAAAGGACATTCAGACATTCTTTAGGGTATGTATAACTCTATCACCAATGTGTACAAACCTGCTTGTGTTTCCACAAAAAATGTATGTCTATCCCAATTATTTGTCAAAACACAGACTGACTAACGCACACATATTTTTGAGGTGTGAAACATCATGTTTATTCATTACTTTGAACATGTATGAAACTATATTTCTGATGTAAAACACAATGTGAATATGTGTTTGAATCCAAAATTTAGCCATTAATACTTATGTCCCTAGTCATTTTGGATTACATGCTCACTCTTGTTTGTGTATTATCCCAACTTACCAATGGGGTGATTGGTGTATCCATCATATGATCACTGCCTAGTATGCTATGGTATATGTAATAGTGCTACCATTACATGCACACCAGTAGTGAAGGAGCCTCACACCTCACAGAATAAAACATACGGGCCTTATTTGGTACATCTGTCGCTCATCACTTCAGGCATCTTGATGTATATGCTAAGATTAGGCGGCCATGGGTCTGCTCACAACAGCCCAGAGGTTGCTAACAGGAATCAGGTGGGACCCTTGCCAACATATCCATTGACAAGTCACATCAACATACACATTGCGCAAAACTTACTCCTTCAAGTGCTCATCTTGTGTGTTGGACATGGTTCACTGCCTGAAACAAACAAAGAGCCATGTGACACGTGGAACTCTAGTAGGGACTTACCCCTTCGTTGCTGCTGTTGGGCCCGCAACTTCCCATTGAGCATCAGATAGGTCACCACTAGAATGTGGGCCATTAAGTAGGTCAGGGTGCGGCACATGCACCTCTCACATTGGGGCGACTGCCAAGCTGGACTTCAGCTGACTTTCGGGTCCAGCATCTGTGGTCCTCCCAACTTTTCAGACATTGGACACTGTGCTGCTTGAAGACCCGCAGGGTCCACAATTTCCTGACGATGGCTTTCCAGATGTCCCACTTCTTATGAACGTTGACCTGTATGGATAAAAAAAATGACATAAATAAATTGTGGTTTTGTGGCTTTTGCTTGTCTGCATTGATACAACACAATTGTGATACATCTATCACTAGCATAACTCATACATTACTATACAACATGTGTATTGTCACATGCTGACCTAAACCAATATCTCCAATCACACTTTATAGTGACCTGATATCATGCTCCACACTCACTAATTTAGGCCTCTGCCATCAGTCAGCCCTGGGCCTTCTACGTATTGTGTGATGTGACCTTCTGATCAGTGCATTAGATTGTGAACTACTGAAGGAATAAACATAAATAGGTATGATGCAGTGATTACTTGCCACTGGGAGAAAAGGGCCTGCAGTTTGGACATGGCACACTTTGAAATGGGAGTCCAATGGCATTAAATGTTAGCTCAAGTAGTTTGGCAACTCTCCCTTTCAACTGCTGGCCAATTAAAAGCATTCAGGGCCCTATTTTAAACCACAACTCAAAATGAGCCCTAGCAAGGATATATGGTTATGACACATGTACCTGACCCCTTCAGTTGTTTTTCCCTGTGACTCAGTCCCAACTTGGCCCATAATTCTGACTGAGCACTGATAATTGTCAAGACTTGTTATATGCAGCCTGATGATCTGGGTGTGACATCAACACAGACGTCCCTTAACATGTCAATGCAATGAGCACCTTGTGCCTATCTAATAATTTGCCTCTAGGTCATGTGCTAAGCCGAAGGGACTTGGAAGCTACTAGTAGGTCCCACACAACTGATTGTAGAGGCCAGAGATAGGCTGAAAGAGGTGTTGAATGATACACATAGCTGACATACTTTCCATTTTGTTTGTACAGTTGTAAAGATTTTATAATGTGTTCTCAAATTGCCATGATGTGAGTTTAGAACATAGCACATGTTACTCAAACATATACATAGATATGTCTCTCCATACACACCAATCACACTGTAGGGCTTGATAAACACAACAAATTCTACAGTTGCTTTTTACAATGATAAAGTGCTTGGAAATCACCACCAATAATGTCCTCTGTAAGAAAAATATATATGACAGTTCACATCACTAACTACACTTCACTCAAGGAAATCGAAGTGAGATTGTAGCCTGTGCTAATGGGAAAAAACTGTTAGACAGATTTATATTCGTTTCAGACATGTACCTGTTCCTCTGGTGAGCCGTAGAGCTGGCCGTACATGCAGTGGACCTCCTGTGCCAGCAATCCAGCTCCTCTGGGGAGAAGACGGGGCCCTCTCATCTGATTGTCCTGACATCATTGCTCCCAGGGGAGAAAAACAGCAGCAAACGTGTTGATAGCAGCAGTGTTAGGAGGCAAGTGACCAGTTTTTTCCAAACAACATACCCGACCGTCAGCCTAGTTGGACAAAGCCATTTGTCTTTGTCTATACTTTCCAAACATATTAGCCTATGGCTGTGTCCGTCGTGCAGCTCACCGCCCACTATGAGGTCAACAGCCGCCACACCAGTCTGATTCCAAATATCCTACCAGCAAGGCAAGGCACGTGTCAGTTCAGAAGTTCAAATAGTGTGTTTGTAACTGTTAGCTGCGTCACCGCCACTCAAAAGAGGGGCTCGTTTGTTGACATATGCAAACTTGGATGGACACTCATTATTTTGGTAAAAAAACAATTCTATGTAGTGTTAGTGTGCTGAAAAGCAATATTAGCGTAGAATTTTTACATCTCTGTTGATGATATTCTTTGATGAACACATTTTGTATAAAAAAAATGTACAAATAACATTCAAAATTTATTATTTACATATTTATAAAGTGTTTCAATTATTTTAGGCTGTAAATGTAATTTGTGAAGAAAAAAGGACAAAAGGCAAATTTTGGATTAAGATATGTCGTTAAACCATATAGATTTGGTAGAAGTATATGACTTGATTGGTAATTGTTTAATATGTAAATATGTAACAAAATATGTAAAAATGTAGTGAAAGTTCAATTGTTTATCTAATGAAGACATATGAGCATAGGGAGAGTGAAGAGGTGACAGCTTTAGGTGTCCGGCCCATTTCTAGACCTTGCCAACATGAAAGAAAGGGACATAATCAAGACGTTCAGGTTGAATAGGCAAACTATACTGGATTTATGTCATCCGCTGCAGCTAGATCTTCGGCTTCACAACAGAAATCCCACATCTATTACACTAATTGTCAAACTGAGGATCCTTCCAATAAATTGTGGCAGTATCTTGTAGAATGTCCCAGCAAACTTTCAGTGGTGTGCTACAAGAAGTTCCATTTTCAATGTTGTGATACATCAACAGCTTCATCCATTTTCCTTGGCAGCAGGATTTAGCCATTGTGAAGGGGGACTTTTAGGGTTTGGGTCACCTACCACATGTATTTGGAGCAATTGATTACACACAAATTGCCTTAGTGCCACCACAGGTCTACCTGAATTGGAAATGCTTCTATTCTATCAAGGTGCAATTTTTCTGCTTATGGAATTTTTACCTGAACGTGCCTGTTTCACCAGATCTGCCCATGCTTCCTGTGTGCTAGGGAACAACCCCATTCCCCTGCAAATATCTCAACTCGGACCTGGGAGGGACTGGCTTGTTGAGCAGTACAATCTTTCATTATATTGTTTAGGGTATTTCTACTTCTATTATCGGAAAGTGCCACATTATTTTGGCTCTTCTTTTACCTACCATCTAGGAGACTCACCTTATCCTAACCAACCATGGTTGTTGGCATCTCTGAGGAAACCAAAAATGCCAAGGGAAGTCTGATTCACTGAGCCCATGGAAGAACAGGGTAGACAGTCGAGCGGGCTTTTTGGGCTCCTAAAGGCCAGGTTTCATTGCCTGAATACAAATGCTGGAGGCCTTCTTTAGTCACCCGGTAAATTGTGTCAAATCACCATGGCCTGATACATGTTCCATGACTTCACCCTGCGACGTAATACCCCTTACATTGAAGAGGATGGAGACCATGTAGAGCCACTGGGTGAGGATTCTGATATGCCAAATGAAGATGATGGAAGAAGGAGTTGACTTACGTTGAGATGTCATTGACAACTTCTTTTCATGAGTCTACGTATATCTTTACATGTTATGTCTTTCACATTTACACTAACTATTGATGTGGTGCTGAGAGAAGTATGTAATGGTACTTTGTTGGGAAGGGCAAGATCACGGAATATCAAGCGACGGGTCATCGTTCATTTTGGACACTTTGACTAATGTGGTCAGTTACATTGTTTACCTCTGATTGTTTTGTGTAACTGTGTCCTCCAAAAATTTACTTTGTAATGAGGCCATCATGTTCTCTGCGATTGGTAATTTTTGTAAAATCTATTTTAGATTCCTTCACCATGTTATCTTCATTTGAACATTTCAGAGTTGTGACGTTAGCTGGTACAAAGGGATCCTGGGAAAGACACAGACTTTGGATGTACAAATCTTGTATCAAGGCAACTCACACTGTGATTGAATGGAAAATGTGAAGATTACATTGGACTTGTTCTTTGTCATGTATTGGCACTAATCAATATGTGTGCCATCATTAGCTCAAAATACATGGGATTGTGCGGCCGAACCATGATAGTTTCCCTTCACACTGGAAAAAATCTCTTTGTGTGTAAATTGTAAGTAGGTGTTGATATTGCCTATGATGTCTTATTGTTTTGGACATATCCCCTTCTTCCATGTTGGCAAGGCCTTGAACTGAAAATGTACAAACTGGCACAGAGTGTTAGTGTTATGTTTGGAATGTTATGATGGGCAAGTATCGGTCAAATGGAAAAAAAAACATAGTAGTAGATGATTGAATGGTATGAGATTTTTGAGAGACTTATTTCTGAACTTGAAATCAACATTACCTACTTGCAAATCTTCTATGTTTTCACAATCTTTTGATTTTTGTCATAGTCAAGTTATGATGGAAAAAACAAATGTATTAATAGAGTTGAGATATACAACACCAGTCTATGAGTTTTTAACTTGTAAATGTATTGTACAAAAGGTGATAAAATTAAAGAGGGTGGACATAACCAAAGCAAACCAAAATATGAAAAAGTCTGTAATGTTGAATTAAAAAATAGTTAGGGAGCCCAAGTTGTTTGATTTCCAATGCCCAGAATACTACTGGCATCAGAAAGGCAAATGAGTCCCGAAATAGTTTATAGAGTGAATGGTAGGCACAAACTGAAGGACATGAGTGTCAGGGTTTTTTGCTGATGGCGGCAGAGGTCTTGCCATCCTCATCTCCTGGGTATTTGCATCAACGTCTCTCTGTGTGAGTGGGATCCACAGTTGCAGAGGCTGGGGGGCTGCAGGTGGTTCTTCCAGTAGCAAGGCCTCCCTTCCTGTGGCTGTGGCAGATGTATATTCCTCAGATGGTGAAGGGATACATGAAGGGGTAGAAAGTGCTAGGAAAGTCCTGCACATATGTGTCTAAATGCCCTGAAGCACCCCAATCAAAGAGCCCATGTTTGAGTTATGGGCCTCTATCTGATGATTGCTTCTCCCTCTGTAACTGCTTCATCTCCTGGAGCTTTGTGAGTACCTGGCCCATCATGTCTTGGAACTGAGGATTGGCTCCCAAGACTTAGTTGATGGTGGTCTGGTGTCAGTAACCCCAGTGGACTCAGCGTGCCACCCCACAAACAACCTCCTATGGCGACAAGCCCCACTACCCAATGCCCTTGCTATCTGACTGGTTCCTGCACAGAATGGATCTCAACATCATTCAGGGCCGTAGGCACACAATCAGTATCACAGTGGTAGGAAAACTAGAAGGGGAGTCTTCAACTTGCTGTGGTGTTACAGTTGCTGTGGGAGGTGTTCGTGTGGGCTCAGGGAGTGTCACTAGAGCCATCTGCTCAGAATGATCAGATGAACCAGCCTCCTCATCATCTTCCCTATCACCAGGAGTGTTGTCCTCACCGACGATGTGATCCTGGACTTGAGTGGAGGTCTTTTCAGTGGCAGAATCCTGGCCATGTGCTCTGGCAGTTGGACCGATTGAGAAATTGAAAACGCTTTGTATTAGTAAAAGTGTGCATTTTACATTCAAATATTTTGAGACAAACAATGTAGACACGTAGAAGACAAAATTGGTAGCAATCATTGTGATGATAGCTTTCAGTGGTACTGCACATAATATTACCCTAACTGTTTCAACTCCAAACAGTACATCTTCAAATAAGCAGGTAATACAATTTCCTTGAAATGTTAATGAAGTTATTAGGAAGTATACCCAACATTTCCCAACCATTGAGTCCAACACAGTGGATAAGTGAAATGTGTAATTGACAATTCCACGGCATAGTTGACTTTGAAACAGACATTTCCAAAACAAGAATGCATGTTTGGCATTATTCATCGTGTGAACAGTACAGAGTCCGTTTTTGCAAGTACCACTAATATTCAACATAGTTATTTCCATAACTCATAATTTTTGTGTCAATACAGCTTGATTTGTGGAACTCATAGCAGCAATTGAATTGCTTGAGAAGAACAGGGCAACATTCATAACACAACACAAACCATTTTCATAAGACAGCATTGAATAGTCATTGATCACTACATGATACTTTACCATATTGTGAGATCTGTTAGACAAGAGTGAAAGAGTAATATGACATAGCAATATTATTTTGAGAACCAGAAACAGGGCATCATTATAATTGTAGTCATTTGAAAGACAACGTCCCAACACTTGCTAAATGGCTAGTGGAACATACCTGTGGAACATATGAAGTGGAAATGGGACAGACTCTCACAATATGCCTCAAATATGGGTTATGAGTTATTTGGTGATGTAGCACTTACAGGCCCCATACCATCATGTGCCATGTAATGGAGATTGACACATGCAATCTTAGATGCAACACAATACATTTGCACAAACAATCTAAATGATCTGATACTGATAGTTTGAGGTTACTACGTAATGGAAATAATTATGTACAGAACAAATTGGCAAGAGATGAGTTGAGAGCAAACAGGACATTGAGGGTTATTGAGACTTTGCAAAATGTAACTTACCAAACTCCACTCCACCAGGTATTTCTGGCATGCCTTCAGCATATACGATCTATAAGACCTTCTCCTACCAGGACTTGAATGGTATTGGGAGCCTGGGAGAACCACCATCTGTCCTGTTGGCCTCCATGTGATGCTTGGAGGCCAGGAAAATCCCCTTCCCTGCAGGTTTTTCCATCTCTTTCTAGTTTCCTCCTATGCGCTCAGATAGTTTGCTACAACATTTACTCTGTCAACTATTGGAGACTAGGTTAGCCTTTACTGAGATAAGGGTGTATTTTGTAACAAGCAAAAGACACAAGAGCACACCATACACGAGTAACTCTAATCCCATGTGTATCTATACACTTTTAACAACCATGTCATCGTATTATAGAGGAGTTTCCAAATCAGTATCAACGTAGCTGTAGATCATTCAGAAATCATTTTATTTCTTTTTTAGGAATGCAGCAGCCGACGCGCATTTCACCCCACCTAGGGTTCCTCAAGGCTGCGAATCATATATAAAAACATACATTGTAATCTATATACAAAAAATTATACCAAATACAAAACCTTCTTGAGGCAATAACGATTATTTTGTAAGCACAAGTTAAAAAACATTATTTATCCAAAATTCCATGATACTAATACAAACCTACCACCAATCACCCAACAGTGATGATAAAAAGACACATAATCGTGAATATCCGAAGTCTATAGTTTAAGCAAGGCATCTATTAATCAGAACACACATTAGAGAAACTGGAAGACCACGGCGTCATACCCAAAGGACACATCTATATTCTCAAAAGGATAATAGGGAAATTTGTTTAACCACCATCCTGTAATACTCCAAAATAAAGTGCCAAAAGACAAAACACAAGAGGAAAAGAGTGGACAAATATAGCTCTCCTCACCACACTTATGTCGTAGCTCACAATCTGTTGTTTTGAAATTATTCAAAAGTAATTGTCTCCAAACGACATGTTGTCAGGAATTCAGTCAGCTACAAAAACAATGTAAATTTGTGCATTTTGTTAGCCAAAAAATACCATACGTATTTATATTGATCCATAGGTGTCCATTGTAGATCTAACTATACCAATGAATTATATATATGATTTGCAGCCTTGAGAAAGCCCTAGGTGGGGCGAAACGCGCGTCGGCGGCTGCATTCCTAAAAAATAAATAAAATTATTTCTGAATGATCTACAGCTACGTTGATACTAATTTGGAAACTCCTCTATAATACGATGACATGGTTGCTAAAAGTGTATAGATACACATGGGATTAGAGTTACTAGTGTATGGTGTTCTCTTGTGTCTTTTGCTTGTTAGGTTTGTTCTGGGACAAAGAAAATATATATATATTTTTTTTTTTGGGACATCCAGGCTGTAACACTCTAGGTGGATGAGTGTTTGACACTGAGATTGCACCCAATAATAGAGTGTTATAAAAAAATAAGTGTATTGTTGATTTAGTAATATTTGGAGACACTTTGATGTGCATAGTATATGAAGAAGGGTGTATTTTGTACTTGGACTCCAAACTATTGTGGCTCTACTCTTAGGATTTCATCCACCATGACTGACAATTCTCCCTCAGTAAACAGTGGATTTGTGGGCATGGCATTGTGCAAATAAATAATATTAAATTAAATGTTAATCATGAGGTACTAAATGAGAGGGGATAAAGAGACAATTGTGATGGTGCATTATTGAGCACATACCGTGACAAACTCACTCCATCTGGGACCCAACGCAAGGACACCACCAGCACAACTATGAAATCTAAATGAGGTTGACAGGAACCAGCCGCCCTGCCAGAGTAGTATTACCCAGCATTGAAATCTGCTGCATTGGCAGCAATTTACATTGACCGTGGCTGGAAACACTTTCTCAAAGACAGCCACGGCAGGATGACAGTAATATCGCAGAGAACTAAAGTGGGCCCTTACAGGCACATGCATCAAGCTAAATTGTGCTTGCAAAAATAGCGACTCAGCAAAAAAGCCTGTTTGCGAGCACAATTTAGCCATTTCCAATGCAGGAACCCAAAAAGTGGAAAAAAGAGGAAATCGCTAATATAATATAAGGAATCGCTAAAATTGCGATTCGCAAAAAAGTCCCATTTTAGTGAGTGCAAATTAAGGGGAATCACAATCAGGTGGTAAACATGAGTTCGATAAATCACACAGGTGCAATCCCACAGAAACATATTTAAACTGATCCAGGAGGCCTCTGAACCTTTCCACAATGGCAGCGCTCTATGTGATGGCGAGGAGGATGAGGATCCATGCTGCAGCCCAGCGTAGGAGGAGTATTCAGGAGCGGATTTTCAGAGTGCATATCACATTGTTGGGACAAACATCTGATAAAATCTATGACAAGTACAGGCTGACCTAATTGCAGAATTGGAACCCCTAATGTGGCACCAGGCCCATAACACCCATGCCATCCCCACTCATGTTCAGGTCCTTTGTTGCCTGCACCTAGCTGGAGGGGTGTCACAAAGCTCCCTTTCATGTTTCTTCAAGTCCTTCCTAAACACCATGATGACAAAGATTCACACCCACATCACCTTCCCCACAACCCAACAGGAATTGAACAAGGCCAAACTGGACAGTGAGGTTGGGGTGGCATTTTTCAGGGGAGTTCATGTCGGTACTTATGCTGGAAGAGAAAACTTTTAGAAAGTGGAGTTTTAGATGCGAGCTGGGTCGTGGCACGGGTAACACTAATTATGCTAACGTATGCTCTGTCTGGTAATCACCATGCAATCAGGCACATGAAGGGGTCATGAGCACCCTTGTGCTGAAGTCTCTGCACTCCGCTAAAGCTCACAGCAGGCTCCCGCTCCCTTAAAGTGAATACAATTAAATGTTTATCTCTGAGTCCTCGTTCAATCACAAACAAATTCATGTTTTAGCCGACTTCTCTGCTGGAGATTAACTGTTAACCTGCTCTGTTGTCTTATTCAAGGAAATGATTCAACCATTTCACTGAAGAAGAGCAAAGAGCATAATTAATTTTCATGCTACTTTGCCATGATTTGCAAGTTGCGATTGGGAGCTGCTGCCCATCAGTACCCCACTCACCTTCAGAGAGGGGCTCTATATATAATTTGATATGGTCTTGGTTCTAATTGGCATATTCTATTATACACCTTTAAGTAAAAAAAAAAGTTCAGTTGAAAGCTGTAGGAATTGATAAAATAATAAATGAAGCAATTCATTGTCAATGGACTGCGCATTTTCTTCAGCTCAGGAATCCGAGCAAACTGAACTTGAAAATCAGATCCTCCTTGACATATTGCAAGCACATACAATTTGAATTTTCTTTCTTTCACATGAGGTTTAGCAGATAAGGAGTCAACATTGTGGAACAAGATAAAAGATGAAATCTCTTAAACAGTCCTTCATAGGAGTGCGCATGAAGTGTGGAGCTCCAGCCCTCTGAAAACCAATAAATTACTTTCCTACATTAAATTTACAAAAATAACAAAAGATCTGTTGCTTTAATGTCACCAGACACCACAATGGACTTGTAGCAAAAACAAATACATCGCTCTTGAAAATCTGCTTTCTGTAGTTTATGATTGACTTAGTTCCATAATATTCTACACTGCCATAATGCTGGATATTACACACCACCATAAGCTCTCATCATGTATCTATACTATGCATAGGATCCTCTGGCTAAACATATAGCTTGTTTTATTATTAGATACTGTGAGCTCCAATTTAAGGCCCGATTATGAAGTTTGGAAACTCTTCCAAACAAATCAGGACTTGGGAGACGACCGATTACGATACTTCCTAACATCGTTCGGTTGGACTCGTGTTGACACTAAGGGAGCCTGTGCTCCGAACGAGAACACAGGCTCCAATTGAAAAAATGTGTGGGTGGGGAAAACCTAGCACCCTTTTGTCAGTCACCCCATGGTGCCTGCTACATTGTGCATGGTTGGGAAGAAGGGTTTCTTCGGTATCCCCACGATCTCCATTCAGACAGCTCCGGGGGGGCCACAACATGCCCTGAAAGACAGATTGCATACAGCCTTTTCATTTTGGCCAGACTGAATCGGAACGGCTCTCCGAATCGGCCATTGTAATTGCTTGTCCAGGAACCGTCTCCATTGAGCTGTATGAATCAGCTCTGAAAGACTCGGGCTTTCCAAATGCCTTTCAGAACCAATTTGAACTGCTCGAATAGTTTTTGGGCATCATAATTGGTCAATGAAAAATGTGTACTACTGATTCAGAAACAAGGGTTCAGAATCGGATTCTGCAAAACCGAATTCCATTCCGAACCATTCCTAACATCGTAAACATGCCCTTAGTTTTTATATTCTCTTTCTTGCAACCGGTATCTTTCACATTTGTGACTAATTTCATTGCCTCCTAGATCTAGATAGATAGATAGATAGATAGATAGATAGATAGATAGATAGATAGATAGATAGATAGATAGATAGATAGATAGATAGATAGATAGATAGATAGATAGATAGATAGATAGATAGATAGATAGATAGATAGATAGATAGATAGATAGATAGACAGATAGACAGATATTTAGACAGATAGATAGACAGATAGATAGATAGATAGATAGATAGATAGATAGACAGATAGATAGACAGATAGATAGATAGATAGATAGATAGATAGATAGATAGATAGATAGATAGATAGATAGATAGATAGATAGATAGATAGATAGATAGATAGATAGATAGATAGATAGATAGATAGATAGATAGATAGATAGATAGATAGATAGATAGATAGATAGATAGATAGATAGATAGATAGATAGATAGATAGATAGATAGATAGATAGATAGATAGATAGATGGATAGATAGATAGATAGATAGATTATTTTCTTCAGGACAGGTGCACTGAAAACGGATATCAGATCCTCCTTGGCACATTGCAGACACATACAAGATTCATTTATTTTGCATCACAATATGTTTACCAGTTGAAGAGTCAACATTGCAGTAGAGCATCACGTGAAACTCAGCACAGAGACATAAAGCTATATTCCCGAAGTAAAACCTGACTGAGCAAACATTGTATTAAGCACTGTCACTAAATATTTTTATGATGAACATGGAGGGCTTGATTCAGTAAGGTAAACTTAGACCAAAAAAGTAACTTTCCAGCTGTCGATATTCACAAAGGTAAGTTACATATAGTATCTTTATGTCCACAATTGGGTCAGAGTTTCCGCACTCGGGTGGAGCTTCTGCACTTGGCACAGACTCTCTGTCCCAGTGCAGAGATTCCACTCTGCACTCGGAGGAAAATCCCAGGGCAGAGACTGTGCTTGTGAGCATCACCACAGACTCTATTTTAGCAATATCTGACAATGAAGTTGTGCAACAGAAGTCTGCTGCTTTATTATAGAAGGTTTTTATCACTGGGGTGAATAATATGGCTCAGTTTGTTGAAGTGTGCAAATCAAGACTGCAACAATGTTAAACAGAAACTCATTGACTTTGCTAGGAAAAGCTTTGAGTTGGAAAATTAAAATTGTGCTGCAGCTGAAATCCTCGCAATGGGCAGATATTTTTCAATATTCAGCTGGTCAAGAGTTCTACTTCCAGAATTAGGGCCTAATTTAGATCTTGGCAGACCCTGCCGACCATCTGCTTTTTCAGTTGTGCTCCCACCAACCGACTTGGCGGTCCACCTGCCCTATTTAGATGATGACGATTACATAGACAAAAGACCACAGAGGTCCTGCCGTCACTGCCAGTAAATCTTGACCGTGTTGGAACTAGGATAAGCAAAAGCGACTGTCGGTGGGAGGCCGCCAGTTCTTCCACCAAGCCAATAACAATGTGCCTTCCAGCAAACGCAGCTGTGGAGCGGTACCCTCCGCGCCTGAGTTGGCGGAATGGAATTTATACAAGGCACAATCTCACCTTTTCTCACTTTTCCATTTCCTGTACTGTAGTGAAGACAGGGTTTTGCCTGCACACATTGCTATGTTAGCATAAGCGTTTTAGATGTTAGACACCATCTTGATATTTTGCTGCTTTTGCACACGACACCACAGGTGCTTGCTTGCTTTCTCTTCACATGAGAACGGTCTGTTTTTCACATCCCTAGTCTTACGCAGCGACCTTAGTCTGAACACTGTGTGCAGAAGCCGTGAAGGTCAAATAACAATGTATGCTGTTGAATTCATGTTGAACCGCCCACGATCTAGACACAACAAGCACACAGCTGCAAATATCTGAAACTCAGATGCCTTTAATATTGCATTGCATGCATGATGCTGGCACTTGGAGAAAACCTTTCCAGACACAGAGAGCAGTGCTGATCCTGTGATGTGATTCACCTAAGCTGATTTTGGAGGTATGGGGTTCCCCATTCAAACCTAGAGACCTTCTAGTATTATAAAACTAGCTTATAGCCAGGGGAGGGTGGTACACAAGGTGCTATAAGACTTGTTACCACTATCATTATAATATGATTTCTCTGTTTGTGTTTTATGGAATTGGAACAATGCTAATAGTTTTATTTCTAATCATTTGTCTGCTTATGTGAGCCAAAATACTGCACCTTAGAGCACGTAGTAAAAAATAAACATTTTAAACTTTTCCGTGTGTCTGATTACTAACGTTGTGTCCCTGCATCAAAAGTCAGTGTGTGGGCCTGGAGAAAACATGAAATCTTCTAAACCCGTAGACAAAAAGTCGTCTACCGTTGTAGGTGTAAGTTGGAATACCTCGTTTAGAAGATTAACTGCACATAGATGTGAACTATCGCCTTCAGCATTGGTTGCATCAGAAATGTTCTAATCGAATGTTACCTGCGTGCCTGATATTTCGCCTAATACCTCAGCAGTATGAATTTGCATCTGTGAGATCTCAATGAATGCCGTCATCAGGATTGGTAGCCGCTGGGGACAAAACAGAGCATGGGCCGTTACCGGGTCCAGCAGAGTATCGATATCCATAGGCATGACTGATGGGAGTGTTAGATGGATGTCTAGCACACATTCTTCACTGCAGAGCAGCAGCATAGAACAGGTAAGATGCAATCTTGCCAGATTGGTCTGAATGACAGAAACCATGTGGTGTTTAATTCTCGTAGACGAGGTAAACCCAAAATTTGGACGATGCGCTCACGACACTTCATCTCCAATAGAGCTCTCTCCATGGCAAATTGGGTGTCACTGGTGATTTGGCTTACCATATTGTAGCAGTAGGAGCAAAAATAGGATCCCTGCAACAAGTGCTAAAAGGAGCCGCAGTCCGCCAAACACAGTGTGAACGAAGTTTGGAAGTATGCCGAGGACTGATTAAAAAGGTGCTAACAGTCCTGCACATACGTTCTTAAATACATGTATAATATGGCTCGAATCAGACATGTTTAAGATACGAGAAATGTACAGGGCAGTTTGTATACAGAAGTTTATGTATCTCGGCAGAAGTCCTTACGACTTGTAGATCATAGCTTTCTTTGGCACAGTTTGTTGTAAAAGAATGGCTTTCATTCTGCTTAGAGTATCAATTTGTATAGAAGAGATGTTCAGTGAAGGCCATAAAGAAGACTCCCTAACTGTCTATTTGTGGAAACAAGACTTGCATACAGCAAGTGACCCTGGATGTAACCGTAACTAGATATGGAATACCTGGCAACATGGCACAGCAGCTGTGATCATTCAACATAATGTAACTCCCATTAGAAAGTTGGCCAAAAATTGGATTAATCACTGCAGCCGGTGAACCTTGCAGGTGAGAGGATAAGTTTGCAGTGGAATCATCACAGGCCCTGTGTAAGTTAATACCCTGACAAAGGTGAGAACCGCTTAGTGCGTTTTCACAGTTTGTACCGCTAAGAAACACTTCACGTCCCCACTCCAACATCTATGTGCATGAGGTATATCCCAAGATGTCTTGATGTATTCTTTACCCAGCCTTTCATATTTGCCTACTGGTATACGTTTTAGGCAATACTGAAAATGGAAAGTTGTAACAGGCAGAGTAATTTTACCATGAATGAGCCATTCAGTAGCTTGTTTTTCTGCCACTGTGAATGGTAATTTTTCCAGTTTTTCAATGCTCAGCACATTGTAGTCTGCTCCTCTTTGTGCCAGTTTGATCTGTTTATCAGTGAGATTGAATTCTGAAAATAGTGACGTAGTGTTGATTAAACGCGAAGGCACATAGCCTGCAGGCAAGTTTTGTAGCGTCTAGCCCAATAGCGTGATAGAACGTAGCTGAGACTGACCATGTTGCAACATGACCAAGTCTTGTTCCATGTTGTCTATGACAGAAGACACAATGCTGTCCAATGAATATATTCTAAACGACAGAGTTGTTAACCCATTGTCTACTACGGAGAGAGTTTTATCTAAATTAATACGATCAATTTCTCATATTCATTCTGCACTCTCTGCTTGGGTAACCTTCCATGCTTCATTATAAGCACCATAGATGCCGGCATATAGGAAACATTTCTGATGCGGTTTTCTTGGTCCTAGCAAGAATTCCCTAAGGTCAGCGCCTTCTTGAAGTAAAGTTAAGTGTTGTTTTACATTCTTCAGTGTAGCTTTCTGTAGCCAATCAAGGCAAAGTTTCCCTACACTGTATGGTGTTACTACCCCTGGATGCTGTCTTTGAACATAGCGTGGGTCTGGCCTATTGATAGTGAAACCATGTGTTTTGTTCAGGAATCGATCTTGACAGTTATTTGTGTCTGTGGGCCAGAGCAACCACTTTTTCCATTCTGGATCTGATCTGTTGTGATGCAAAATATTATGTACGTCGACCTCCCCCGTGTGGTGCTATTATAGGTATGGTTGGTGTTTTAAACCACCTTATTTTTGCATATATGTTACCCCTAAGGTCTACCGTAGGTGCCCCAAGGGTAGGGTTCAATATTATAATAAGCAGGGATATTAAAAAAGAGGTTTTATATTAGGCCTGGGCGGTAAATTCCGTTCCGTTCGCGGAATTTGCGGAATTTGGGTAATTTCGCGTTCTGCGGAGAACGCGAAATTGCCCAAAATTCCGCTTTCCGCGACTTCGCGAAATTTTTGCTTGTTCGCGTTCTCAAAATGCGTGTTCGCGAGATATTTCTCCCCGAGCACGCAAACAGTGATTGTGAACAGGAAAAAAGCATCGCGAACAAGCAATTCCGCGTGTTCGCGGAATTTCTGCGTGTTCGCGGAGATTTTTTACCGTTTCGTGGAGATTTGCGTAACGCGATTACGCAAATTCGCCCACCCCTATTTTATATGCCCTGGTGAGATGAAAACCACCAATGTAGTTTTTCCCCGTTGTAGTGTCCTAGCTCTATAGGCTAATATGGGAAGGCTTTATGAAACTTTAACAAAGCCTATCTTTTGACAGGAGTGATCTAAAACAGTAACTCAAAGTGTTGAAAAAATAGTTAAAATAAATCCAACAACTTGCCATGGTTAATTTATTATAACTATTGCATGAAAGAAGTCATAGGACTTGCTTTCCTGAAGTTAGCTAAAACAGCCGTGTAGCAGCCTCTTCTCATTGCCAACCTTTAACAGGCTGAGCCAAGCCACTCTGATTAGGTGTGAAGTGTCCTGGGCAGAAACAAAGGGATCCTTTGGTGGGAGGAGAGCTTTCCGGGACAGGAAGGGAGCTGGGTAGCCAAACTGGTCTTCAAAGGGAGAAAGCCAGTTAGGACAGGAACCAGGCCCACCCCCATTTCCTGCACTCCCATCCAGATGGGAACGTCTGTAAATTAGTTAGGAGAGGACCAGGAAGGGGAGTATAAGGAAAGGTTAGCCACACCTGTGGTTGGTTTGGGTTAGCCAGACCCGAATCTCCAGTAGAGATTTTCTCCATTCAGATTTTTGTTCAGAAGTGCTTTCTGGGACAAAAATGTGCCATACTTCTAAGGAAGTTGTTATCACAGACGGTGTCACCTTAAACTTCATTGATCAAGGATGCTCCCTGTGCCCTCTCGCTTGACATCCAGAGAAAAATGACCAACAAAAGTGACTAGTGCGAAGGTGGGATTTTTACCTGCCCCAACCATTCACTGTATCGGGCCCACGCTCCAACGTTGTTCACCTAAAACTTTAACTTGCTCCCACTGAAAAGTAACCAGATATCCACAGTTGGCACTTTTCACTTTTTGGTGCTAGAAAGAACATTTTTACATGTAATTTTGAAAAAATCATATCTCTGGGTTCTCTACATTGATGTTTTTGTCATTTGGGTGTTGTTTTTATTGTGTGTTATTTATTACGTATTTACTCTTTTGGTGATATTAAATGTTTTTTACACCTGTCCCCTAAGATAAGCCTGATTGCTCATTTGCAACTCTACCAAGGGTTGAGCAAGAATTAATTAACTGAATATTTGGCTGGACACTATTTGTGATTGTTGTTTGATTTCTAGCTGTAGGTACCTTTTGTATCTAATAATAAACCGCTTTCCAACATTTGATGTGCAGTGGTGGGATCCAGTGTTTGTGTCTAATACATCATACAACATTTAAGTAAAGATGTTTAAAAATCATCTAAATTGAGCTAAAGCAAAAAGTTCAATTTTTACAAAGCTTTGTGTGTGACACAAAACATAGGGATACCATGGAGCTTGACCTGGCTATCGCGCTTACACTCACTTTAACTGAGCTTAAGGGATTGAGTTGGGCTAGGGGTTATCAGCTGGTACTAACAATAGGAATGGAGAGCTGGGGAAGTCCTTTGAAGCCTGGGCAGTGGCCCAGCTAGAAGACACAGGAATCTCCATTGATGGAAATGGAGGGGGAGGATGACCCCTGAACCTCCAAGAGAAGGAGGATGACCACGTGTCCACTACTTCCCTAACCAGGACCCGGCCTATAGCCAGTGGGAGAAGAGGATGTGCATCACCCACCGAAGATGAAGCAGAACTGTCCCTTGGAGTAAAATAGCAAAAATGTCCAGTTAGCATACATAGCAGTAGAGCAAAAGAAGTTGGCCCTAGCCAAGAACAAGTGGATAAGGGAAGAAGTGATACAATATGGTCGCAGCGCAGAAGATGTAGAATGGTGGTGTGTCTGAACCAAGGCTGCCCAAGAGGATTTTCAGTAAGTACCAGGAAGGTGATGACAGATATGTGGCTGACAGTATTTGAGAGGGCCCTTAGAATGAGGAGTAGATTCCAGTAGCTGGGAGGGATAGGCTCCTAACCCTAGAAGGAAAGGCAGCAGAAATCTACTCCCACACTAACTAGTGTCTGATCAGGAATGTTGGTCTCACCTTAGAACAGTTCAAGGACACTCAGAAAGTCAGCCCCCAATCTTGAGTAGACTTTGTTGACATCTTAATAAAGGCCATAGAGGGCTAGATCCAAGGTGACCAGGTAAGAACCCATGAGGGACTCTACAATATGTTCATGAAGGGAGGTATATTGACAGACAGCTGATCAGTTGGGTTAGAACCAGGGTTTCCAAGAAACCCAAGGGTTGTGATCAAAAGAAAGGGGAAAGCCTTGGAGAACCAAGAAAAAAAGCAACATAGTCCCTTAAAGATTCACAAACATTCACAAGGAGGGGGTCCCTGAACCATCCAGTTTCCAAGGGAGGGGATATCAAGGGAAGATCTTTGACCCTACCAATGCTGGCAGGTTCTTTGACGCTACAAAGGAAGAGACATTTTTTAACACTTTTCAGCCAGGACCCAAGAGAGGAGATACAGTCTGAACAAAGAAGCCCCCCACTAGTCTGCAGTACACAGGGATTTCTAGTGTAGGTGTGGGGGTGGAGGTTGTCTCAGAGATGGGGAAGGGGTTCACAGAGGCAACATTAGATTCCAGGGTTGGGGCAGAAGTTGTAGTACTAGCAGACTACCGCCAACCATAGAGAAGTACAGGCAAAGGACTAAAATCAACAGCACTGAGGGTGAGTTTCTGAGAGATACAGAAGCCAGTGTCACCATGTTAATAAACAGACTGGTTTCTTCAGAGCAGATCATAACTTGTGTATTTCACCATGTAACCTGCTGGTGCTGTTTGCTGTTTGCTGCTGCATGGAGGTTTGTTCATTCAAACATCCAGGTCTTTAGTTCTCTTCTGAATAGCAAGAGTGATGGTATGGTCCTGAGTTGCAGGGATAAGTTAACCCACGCCTTGGTGGGAAGGTAAAGAAGGAGCGTTTTCCACTGTTTGTGCTACAGATAAGTTGAGCGTCTGCAAGGGAGAGGGAAGCTGATCAAAGATGTCTGGTCGGGTGGTGGAGAGTTGGGTATTTGTTTATGTATGCTGGTCCTTTGTTGTGCAGGGCTTTGTAGGGGTGGGTCAGCATCTTAAACTTGCATCTCTTTTGAATCTGGAGCCAGTATAGTTTTATGAGACATGCTGTGATGTGGTTTCTTCTGGGAAGGTCAAGTATGAGCCTTGCCACTGAGGTCTGTAGGTAGGTGAATTCTTGAAGCTCTTTTCTACCTGTTGCTTTCAGGAAGTCCACTCTAATCCTTTGAAGCAACGCAAATTCCTCTTTTTTGAAGCCCATTGTGTGCAGCAGGTGCAGTCCTTCATAGTGCAGTCCTCTCTTGGTGCAGACCCGGGGATCAGCAGGGCAGTCTTTGTTATCTTGATCTTTCTAAGAAGAGATCTGAGTTGCTCTGCAGCTCTCCCATATTTATCACGGTTTCTGGGCTGGCAATAAGGAGGGCACCCCTGACCAATGGGGTTCAAGATGTCTCTCTCTGTGATGACCACTTTCTTAGAAGTGCAGCATATTTCTTTCCCAGAAAGCTAATCTCAAAAAATCCAAAAAGGGGGGAATCTCTCCTGAAGTCTCAGGTATGACTAACTCAACCCACAGGTGTGGTCAACGTTTCACTACACTCTCCTTCCAGACCCTCACCATATTGAATTACATGGGCTCCAATCTGGCTGGGGGTTCATGAATTGGGTATGGACCTGGGGCCATATGTACAAACACATTTTCCCATAGACACAGAATGGGTAAAACCCTTTGATACAGCTGGCCCCTGATTCCTGTCCTAAATGCCTTTCTTCCTTTGAAGACCAGTTTAGCTACCCAGTAATTTTCCTGTCCTGTCTTTGCATTTAAAGCATCAGTTATTCTCCCACAAGATTTCTTGGTTATCTCATTATCAGGACAGCTTGGCTCTGCACTTCAAATGCTGGCCGCTTAGGAAATTTTGTTACAGGGTTGTTTTTAGGTAACTTCAGGAAATCAGTTCTATAACCTCTTTCCTGCAATAGCTGTAATAAATCCAACCTTGGCAAGCTGATAGATTTATAGTAACTGTTATTTTCATAGTTTGAATAAAAGTTTTAGCTCACTCATGTCTAAAAATAGGCTTTAATAAAGTTTAATAAAGCTGTCCCATGTTACCCTAAGGAGCTAGCAAGCTACCATGGGGTTCAACAAAATTGGCAGCTTTTCCACAACCAGGGCATATAAAACATATTTTATAATGTCCCTCCTTATTATCACAATGCACTCTACCCTTGGGGCCCCTGGGACAGACCATAGGGGTAACGTATATGTAATTAAAAGGTTCTTTCAGACTTTGGAAGTACTTTAAATTCCAACGTCGACTTTGTACACAGTTTTATTTTAAATGAAGCCTGCAAAGCAGGGCTGCCGTTAAAATGACAGTGGACACCATAGCACTGCAAGTGTAAGTACACTACATATACTGGGTCTGTAATCCTACATGCCCTGCCATATATTAGTGCGTTACACGTAGGTTGCCCAAACCAATTATGATGACACCTATTTACAATATATCTTATTATCAGAGCACTGACCCTGTGCCTGGTTGGAGGAGCCCAGGGCACAATCAGAGTCATACAATGGGGACAATCAGGGTAAAAAGGATGACTTTCCCACACAACTTCCCCCAGAGAAAAGGTCATCAGCTAAGTGAGAAAACATGGATAGGTTTCCCCTTCAATGGCACTACATCTTTGTTCTCTATGGAGTAGTCTCCTGATAAAGAAGGTGACTGGCTGATGTAGGCCCACTTCATTTACTGTATCCACATTGCCCCAATCCCTTGTTATGAAGTATCTGTCTGAACCACAAATTTGATTGGGTAGTCAGGAACCAGCTAATACAAAAATGGGGACCCCTCTAAATGAAAAAAATGTAGGGTCAGGGAGAAGAGGGGAGGACCCAAACACCCAATAAAGGGCTCCCTCAAGACATATATTTCTTTTGTTACAACAAAACTAAATTCAACATGGGCTCAACAGCAATATACTCATATCAACAAGACTAGCAAAATTGATGCTGAGATATATGTATCAAATATAATTCATTCCTTTCTTTTTTTTAAAACCTTTTTTATATCTATACATAAAAGTAAACAGTATTAAGACATAGATTTCAGGAGTACATACAATATACTGTTGAAACACCCCCCCCCCCCCCGGAAAAGAAACATTTACACAAGATACATCTGGGAAAAGGGATGTCTAAAGGTTGCTAGATCTCCATGACCAAGTATGATGTACATGTTCAAAAGGATCTGAACATTAGGCCGACGCGGCCACCTTCCTCAGGACCTTTTCAGATACCCACAAGAATCACAAAACACCCAGGGGACCTAAAAAAGCACAAATAACATGTATTATGAGCCCATATGGAAGCATATAAATCAATTGAACCTTGATTCTCATTAAACATGGTATTACTTACACATAGATCAAAGCCAGAAAGCCACCCCTATTAAAAATCACATCACAGTATGTGACTCCCCATACTTACCATGGGGAGTGCTTTAAAGAGATAAGAAATATACATTGTAAAACAGAAAAAAGGAAAGGAAAGTGATCCAAAACAGAAAAGATGTACCAATCACCTGGATTTCACAGGATAGAGCCATAAGCACTTTAACCAAGAGGTATGAGAAAATACAGCAGTGGCGATCGCATGTGTCTCATTGTGTTTATCCTATCTCTGTGTTTGTTTCATGCTCAGGAGTACTGACAGATTATGAGAATGACTCTATGTTGTCAAAAAAGAGGGCCACTAGACTGCTGGCAACATGTGCAGTAACGTCTTTGTAAAATTGATGCATAATCTGTAAATGGGAAGAGTAGCAAATCCATGAGTGTTAAGCAGTTGCATAAGTGACAGAGATATCAAAAAGTGCTTTCATGTAGTGTTCCGTAGGTGGAGAAGTCGTGTTTAGACTAAGAGTGTCCCAACAGGACTCAGATTTCTGGATAAAAAATAAATACAGCTTTGTTAGTCTCTTTTAAAACATACAGTGATGGTGTGTATTGTCACATGCTGACCTAAACCAATATCTCCAAACACACTTTATAGTGACCTGATGTCATGGTCTACACTCACCAGTTCAGCCCTATGACATCATTCAGCCTGGGGCTCCTACGTATTAAGTGATGTGACCTACTTCTGATCAGTGAATTAGATTCTGAACTACCGAAGGCTAAAAATAAATAGGTATGATGCAGTGATTACTTGTCAGTGGGAAAAAAGGGCCTGCAGTTTGGACATGACACACTTTGAAATGGGAGTCCACTGGCATTAAATGTTAGCTCAAGTAGTTAGACAACTCTCCCTTTCAACTGCTGTCCTGTTAAAAGCACCTTGAATTCCAAGCTTGGCTTTACTCCTGAAATACTTTTCTAAAATTTATAATTGATTACAGAAAAGAGAGCTTGCCTTTCCTCGACCTCTGTATTTTTCCATCTGCCACAGGACTGGAGAGTGACTTATACACAAAACCTATTGGAAGAAATTTGTTGTTGGCATTTAACAGTTATCATCCTAAGTCGTTCTGCGACAATCTTCCATACGGGCAATTCCGTATTGGAAGGAATGGCTCCATAAAGGAGAAATATGAACGTCATGCCAGAATCCTGTCTCTGCAACTACATGACAGGAGCTATCCGAAAAACCTTATTCGGCACTCATATAACAGGCTTCGAATAACAACCGTGAGGCCCTTCTGGAACCACCAGCACCCAAGCCACCTATGAAGACATTGGCATGCGTCAACACCTTCAGCACACTGTCCAATGGAGTGCAGAAGAGTGTGCGGAAACACTAGGGGATCCTTAATGTGGGAATTGAAAAAAGACCCTTGCCTCTGTTCTGCTTCAAAAGGAGCTCTAACTTACGTGACAACCTTGTCCACACAAGGCCGAAAGCGAAGTCACTCAACGAACAGGAGACTTTATGGAACATGCCGGCGGTTCAAGGACACTACCCTTGTGGCTCCCAGAAAGTGAAGCTAAGAATTAATGAACACAAGAGTACAATAAGGAGCAACAAACAAGCTACGAGATTCACTAACCACTTCCTAACTCTAAAACATAAAGCAGAAGAATTGAAGTGGATGGTTCTCGAGCAACCTTTTGGTCCTCCGCATGTCACAGATGTAACCAAATTTCTGTTCTGCAAAGAACAGAGATGGGTTCTTAAACTAAAGAGTAACACCAGGGGCTTGAACTATGACATTCCATGGACCCTGTTGTAGCTACACATGAACATTTCCTGTCCCTGCCTGAACATTGATGCAAGAGGCATTGAGTCATTTCAGCTTTCATAGGGTTCTGTCCCTCCACACTTTACACCTTACACCTTACCACCTATACCAGTAGAAAAAGCCAAAAATCTAGGGGTTCTGATAGATAGTAAACTCTCCTTTACCCAACAAACGAATGCGACAAGCTCAGCATCGTTTTATTTGATAAAGAAACTAAAGAATGTTCTCCCATTTATTCCCCTTGAAGCCAGGAGAACAGTGGTCACCACCATGGTGCTATTGAAGCTGGATTATTGTAATGGTCTCTATCTCGAATTATAAAAACAACATCTGAAAAAGCTTCAGATGGTGCAAAATAAGGCAACCAGGCTCCTACTGAACTTACCAAAATTTGTATCAGTTAAGGAAGAAATCAAAAAACTTCATTGGCTGCCAGTGATAAAATGAATTAGGTTCAAAGCACTGTGCTTAGCCTACAAGGCCCTGAATAACATTGGACCGGCTGCATTGAAAAGCCTGTACTCATGATATAACCCGGGTAGACACCTGAGGTCTTCCGATGCCGGGCTGATGGTAGTTCCCAGGGCTCGAACGGCGAGCTAGGGGGGGCCGAAGCGTAGCTTACGGTACAGCCAAAATCTGGAAAATGCTACCAAAGGAAATAAAAGCTTCCAACTCTCTGGGAGTTTTTAGGAAAATGCTAAAGACATGACTGTTCCAGAATTAAGATACCTCGTGCGCTATAGAATTTATAATAACATTACATCTTTACTCAGGGTAGGGCTCTACTGCAGGCCTATGAGTTCACACCCTGCTTTGAGTTTATATAACCATATATAATCAAGAAGGTACAGCCCCTTTTACAGACTAGTGGCCCCCATCAGGGCCATACCACCATCTCTAATATAGACAAGTCGTGCTCAATTTGTACACATATCACTAAGTGTCTGAAACACCTCACAGGATCTGTTTTTATTCATTACTACGCCTTGTGGGTAGTGCGCTGGCCCATAGGCCATGGGTTTCAAAGGTAGTAATAGTGACACAACATTCTTACAAACTTCACAGACATCATTTTAGTATTATGCTTTAATCATGAAAAACGACTCATGCTAAATGATCATTGAACATCTTTTTTATTATGTGGACGCGAAGAGATACTGTTTTCCATCGTGCTTTTGCAGAGTACGACTACTGGAAACTACATTTCCCATGTTTCCGAGGATTTTTTGTAGTTTCGACGTAATGACGCCATCTCAGTGCGACGCTGACTTGCAGGAATTGAATACACCTGAACCCAGGGAGCATTCTTTTGAAGTATAAAAAGGCACTGCTTTCCTTCCATCGGACCCCTCCAGTCGGAGCTTGTGTGGAGTCCAGGATACCGATGGATGGGTAAGTAAGAGATGCCAGTTAGCTGATGTTTTTGCGCTGTGTTGTTGAGAGCCTCATGACTGTTCTTAAACTGTATTTAACTTTGACTGATCAGCACTTCTCTTGTTTGTACTTGTATGCGCTGGTCTCAAATTACATTTAGGCACAATTTACCAGCGTTCTTTGTGCTAAAACCTGCACGCACTTTTTGCAATATTCCCCGTATAATTAAACATGTTGGATCTAAACATACGTAAATCTACGCGGTTACTGCACCAGCCCTTCAACCACTTTGTGGCATTCTGCCTCCTGGCAGTCTGCACACTAGTGGCTCCTCTGGTCCCTACCACTTTGCAGCAGTAGTATCGTCGTGGGTTTGAAGTATTGAAAACAAGGACATTAGGGTAATGTTGGTCCGTGGGGAGCAATACCTGCATGCAAATGATCACTCTCACGCTGGATCGGGGTGCACATTATGTATTATTATACTGCACGGGAGCGCCGGAGCGGAGCTCCTTACACTTTCAAATCAGCGCTCTAATGCCGCTGTAAATGGCTGCTGCCGGATGTCCTGTGACGTCACGTGGTGCGCGTCCCAAAAGGCTAGACCGCTACACCACAATTAGGGTGGTATATCACTCACATTTATGTATTTACTTAATGATTATGCAGCCCAAACTCACCAGCTTATTTTAGATCAGCTCATGTGTACGATACCTGTGAGGCGTTATAAGTGGTGGTACATGAGAACTTGCAATGGAGATGAACCATTTGTCATTTCCTTTTGACCGTTGTCTGCAACATACAGGGACCTCCTTGTCTGCGCATATATGCTCTATTTCCAATAGCGCAGTCTTGTTTATCCAGATTGAGCTTTGACTCATTGTCAGCTCTCTGGATCAGCTCAACCTATATATCAATGCACTACAATCCCTGAGCACTGCTATAATTAACACAGTTTGGTCTAAATCCTATAGTTAGTAATGCATGATGTAATCAGACTGACTAAAAATGTTTGAGGATTACTATTTCACAGAATGCTGATGGTGTCTGCATTCATAACTTCAGTTTTCGTTTCCAATAGAGCGGTGCCTCACGTCCTGAGCTATTGCCAGGTGAGATGAGGTTTTCACACGTAAACTCACGGGTAGGCAAAATTAGTTTTTTATATATAATTAATAGCACACTCATGTTGTACGCGTTATGGTACTGTACGATGGGCATTGACCCAGACGTTAGACATGATATCTAGTACAAGCGTTGTTAACACCTGTTTCCACTCATCTTGATTTTAAGTCATATTGTTCTTTTCTTTCACCGGTGACATCAGGTTTATTGTGAATTTTTTGCAATTCAGTCCACAGTTTTCTGTAGGTTGTATTTATTCCAACCGGATCATTGTCACTCCTATTATTATACACGTCTTTTGCAATATAACTTATTATCTAGGTCCTGAGGAAGGCCGCAATCAATATTTGATCACAATGGCTGAAACATCTAGATCTGCTTTTTGGACTAGTGCAGTCATTATTTCTTAAACTGCACATGCACTGTTTTTTAACCTTGGCACCAAGAGTTAATCAATAAACTCTTTTCTCTTGGTAGTCAATTTTAGATCACTTTTCACAAAACTTTTTTGCACTGCAAACATCACCCGGAATATTTCCAATGCTTCTAATCATACAGATTTAGCAGATCCAATAGATTGTTTAAAACATCTCTGAGCTCTTCCCTCACACTGAGGGCGTCATAGCTCTTGGTTGCACTAGGAATTGCAACTAAGAGGAGATCCCAGATGATGAAGCATGCCACCTTGGTGGGTGATGGAATTCCATCCTCTTTAAAGGACTCCCCCTATGTTTGAGTAGGAATACAACGTTTGTACTGTTTATGCCCTAGAGCTGTTTCAAACTCGGTAGGCCCGCGGATGTCTTGTATGTTATAATATTGGTTGTGGGGAATATATCTGTGCCGGTCTTCAAATCTCTCCCTTAGACCCTCTACAAACTGGTTTTGTAGTGTTTGACTTTGTAATGTGGCCTTCTGTGTGATTGGTAATTTTTTAAAAATCTATTTTAGGTTCCTTCACCATGTCATCTCCATTTGGACATTTCAGTTCCTGGGAAAGACAGACACAGACTTTGGATGTACAAATCTTGTATCTAGGCAACTTGCCTTGTGATTGAATGGAAGATTTGAAGATTACATTGGACTAGTTCTTTGTCATGTATTGGCACTAATCATTGATATTGTTATGATATCTTATTGTTTTGGCCACATCCCCTTCTTGTATGTTGGCAAGGCCTTGAACTGGAAATGTGCAAACTGGAACATGGTGTTAGTGTTATGTTTGGAACGTTATGGCAGACAAGTATCGGTCAAATGGAAAAAACATAGTTGTAAATGATTCAATGGTATGAGATTTTTGAGAGGCATATTTGTGAACTTGAAATCAACATTACCTACTTGCAAATCATCTATGTTTTCACAATGTTATGAGTTTTGTCAAGTTATGATGTAAATGTAAATTGATACTTGTATAGCGCACTACTCACCCGCAAGGGTCTCGAGGCGCTTGTACGAATACCGCTGTGGAACCCATCCTGACTTTCCCTGTGAGGCGTCCACTCCTTGGTACCCCCAAGGTGGAGGCCAGGCATCCTTAGCGTTGTGGGGGCCGTTGTGGAGATTAAGCAAGCTATTGCCCAGAGTTGCAGAGTGGGACTCCATGATTGGAATAGGCACCGAGGCGAGAATTATCAGGTCCGTGGAATTTTGAGCCTAAGCCCCGCCGAGGCGGGAAATTGAACCCTGGTCCCAGGCTAGACCTCTGCATCAGGGTCTGCTGCTCTAATCATTGAGCCACACTTCTCCATACACAACACCAGTCTAAGAGTTTTTAACTTGTAAATGTATTGTACAAAAGGTGATGAAATTAAACAGGAAGGACATAACCAAAGCAACCCAAAATATGAAAACGTCTGTCATGGTGAACTAAACAATAGTTGGAGATCCAAAGGTGTTTGAATTCCAATGTCCAAAATACTACTGGCAAAAGACAGGCCTATGAGTCCAGAAATAGTATACAGAGTGAATGGTAGGCACACACTGGAGGACATGAGTGTCAGGGTTTCTTGTTGATGGGGGCAGAGGTCTTGCCATCCTCATCTCCTGGTTATTTGCATGGACGTACCCTCTTGTATAAGACGGATCCACAGTTGCAGAGGCTGAGGGTTTGCAGGTGGTTCTTTCAGTAACAGGGCCTCCCTTTCTGTGGCAGATTTAGATTCCTCAGATGTTATAGGGCTACATGAAGGGGTAGATAGTGCTAGGAAAGCCCTTCATATTTGTGTGTAAATGTTCTGCAGCACTCCAATCAGAGAGCCTATATTTGAGTAATGGGCCACCGTCTGATGATTGCTACTCCCTCTGTATCTGCTTCATCTCCTGGAGCTTGGTGAGCACCTGGCCCATCATGTCTTGGAACTAATGGTAGGCTTCTAAGATTTAGTTGATGGTGGTCTGGTGTCAGTGACCCCAGTGGACCGAGCATGCTGGCACACAAACACCCTCCGATGATGACTAACCCCACTACCCTATGCCCTTGCCATAGTGTGCCCCATCAGACCGGTTCTTGCATGAAATGGAGCTGGTGGTGATGTGGTCTCAAAATCATTCATTCCGGGGCACACAATCAGTATCATAGTGGTAGGAACACTGGAAGTGGAGTCTTTGACTTGCTGACGTGTTACATTTGTTGTGAGAGGTGTTTGTGTGGGATCAGGGAGTGTTACTAGAACCATCTGCTCCGAATGACCAAATGGATTACCCTCCTTATCAACCTCCCTATCACCAGAAGTGTTTTCTTCACTGACGGTACGATCCTGGGCTGGAGTGGAGGTCAAATTAGTGGCAAAATCCTGGCCACGTACTCTTGCAGTTGGACCTATTGAGAAAATGAAAACACTTTGAATTAATGAAAGTGTGCATTGCACAGTCATATCTTTTGAAGCCTAGTTGACTTTGAAACTGACATTTCCACAACAGGAATGAATGTTTGGCATTATTCAGCATGTGAACAGTACAAAGTAAGTTTTAGCAAGTACCACTTATATTCAACATATTAATTTCCATAACTTACAGTTTTTGTGTCAGTACAGTTTGATTTGTGGAACTCATGACAACAATTCAATTGGTTGAGAAGAAAGGGCAACATTCAGAAAAAAACACAAACCATTTTCAGAGGACAGCTTTGATCACTACATGAAACTTTACTATATGGTGAAATCTTTTAGACAAGAGAAAATGAGCAATAAGACACTGCAATATTATTTTGAGAAACTGAAACATGGCATTATGGTAGTTATAGTCATTCAAAAGACTACTTTCCAACACTTGCTAAATAGTTAGTGGCACGTACCTGTGGGAACTGTGCAGTGGAAATGGGGCAGACACTTACAGTAAGCCACACATATGTGTTATGAGTTATTCGGTGATGTATAACTTACAGGCCCCATACCAGTACTTGGTCTGAAATGAGGTATTTTTTATAGTGTGGTATGCAGGTGTTTCCATTTGGCCAATGGACCTCAGGTGTGTTCTGCTAGCATCCAGCAAATGGCCACAGTGATGGTGCATTATTGAGCTCATACTGTGACAAACTCACTCCGTCTGGGTCTCACCGCTAGGAGACCATCAGCACCACTGTCAAATCTATATCAGCTCTTCAGCAACCTGCCACCCTGGTGGAGTAGTATTCACCAGCATTAGAGTCTGCTGTATTGACAGTGATTTGCAGTAACCGCGGCTGGAAACACTTTCTCAAAGACAGCCTGCATGTATCAGGTAAAAGGCCGTAGATTCAGTTGAGTACTAAGGACTGCATCCATGGTGGTATGGCAGTAAGATCACCAATATCTAAATTGGGCCCTTAGTCTTTTTAATGGAGATGATGCTCCGGAGATTTTGCAAGTACAACATTTTCCTTCTAAGTTCCAAATTTTTAGACCTTTTGCAGCAACTCCTCTTGGTCCATTCTAAGGTACTCAAGCCTTCACGAGCTTAGAGGCCAGAAATCACTCTAGCAGAGGCAACCAGCAGTGTTTAGTCCAAGACAAGTTTCTCTTGGTCAGATGGGCACTCCAAGAAAATTATTAAGTATGTTTGTGATAAAATTATTTCTTTTAAATTTAAAGGTTTGGAGTATGAGCCACTATTGTATTATATGAATTATTACATTGGTCCATTCTTAAATGTCTTTATTGATGAAGGTGTATGTTGCCCCTTATATTCTATCCCCTACTCTTTGAAGTAGAGTTCAATTAATGTGCCCTGGAGAAGGTGTATGACCCAGGTTGTCTCACACCGAAATGCGCATCAGCACAATACTGGAAAATAAGTGAAGTTATTTGTAAGGTCCATCATGAAAAATAAATCATTAATCCTCAGATTCATATTTTACGAAGGGGGAACTGATTGAATTTGGATGTACCGTAGCTTCTCCTATATGAAATGTATCTTATATTAACTGAATCAAAGACATTATAGTTTTGGTCATTGTATTAGAATTGAAAAGAGAAAAAGTTTTTTTTCTATTGATTTTATTGAGTCGAGAGATATTGAGTATTTGTGGCTTGAATGAGGTGTGAATGAGTGGATTTATTTTCATGTTTTTATGTATATTGTCAAAAGTCCAATTGGTCGCACACTGCTCTACCTAACAGCGTGTTACCCCAAAGAATTGTGGTCCCTGAAGTCAGCGTCGGCGGGTACGCCTATGCCCGAGTCTTGAGTGCAAGTAAGTGTAGCGTTAGCCATCCATGGACACGTGTTTCGAGGTAGTTGCCTCTCGTCAGCAGGGAGTAGGTGAGTGTGTGGGGTTGCTGTGTAGGCTGCTAAAATAAATGTTCTCAGGTAAAGTACCTCTCGTAGCGCACAGGTGCGTAACCATGAGCTCGTCAGCTCCACCGGCTCAAGGAGCCTGAATATTAACAAAAGTCCAATTGGTCTCACACTGCTCTACCTAACAGCGTGTTACCCCAAAGAATTGTGGTCCCTGAAGTCAGCGTCGGCGGGTACGCCTATGCCCGAGTCTTGAGTGCAAGTAAGTGTAGCGTTAGCAGTGTGCGACCAATTGGACTTTTATGTATATTGTGATGGTTTAATGGAGGAAATTGAGGTTTTAGAATAAAAGTCTTGATTATGATTCTTTTAATCTTGAAGTATATCGTTCAACGGAAGTTGAGAGAATAAGGTGATTTTGGAAATAAACAATGAATTTGAACAATAATCTTGAATTGTATAATTTAATAAAAAAGTTTTGTTTGTGACTCAACCACGTTATATTTGATGTAATTAATCAGGGACCTCTGAGCTAAGAATTTCATCTGTGGGGTTAGTGAGTCATAGCTTGTTCTCATTTGAATTTTGTTCCCCTGTCCACTACCTTTATTCGGTTTATCTGCAGCTCTCTGTTTCGGTCTTTTATTTTAACAAGTAAAAGGCCTCTTACAGCTTGTTGTGTCCCTGTAGCCACACAGGAGGTCAGCCAACTGACACTTGAGTTTCACTTCTTAGAGCTAGGTACAATTAGAGACAGGCCCAGGACTACATTTCTCCTGGGGCAACACAGGCAACAAATCCAGTCCTCTGTTCTTCCTAGGCACAATATTAGGGCTGGAAAAAATTATAACTTTGTCAACCTAATGGTGTAATTTTGGTAATTGAGCATTACGAAACCAATGTATGATTACCAAGATTACGCTGTTAAGCGGGATCACATAATTATGCTCAATTAATGAAAAAGTCTTATTTTGTTCGTCTGAACATAAAAGTGCAATGTTCTTTACATACATAATATACAATTCTGTATAAAAAATATAAGATAGACACATTAATTCACAAAGCCCTTGCTGAAAATTTGGTTAAATTTGGTGTCCAGCTAAAATCGGTGTAAAAAAGCCTTCCAACCATACAATTAAAGCAATGGCAGCATTAACCAGTATTAAGTCAACAAACTAGGTGGTGGGGTCCACTACGCTGTCTAGACTTCCTGTATGCACATGAAAGATTCATTATGAGCTTTCTAACTTGGAAGAAGGATGGGCTTGCTTAAAATGATTAAAAAGATACTCCAATTTGAGAAAAGAAGTAGCACGATATGTAGGGAAATAATGTGTTCAGCACGAAAGAGGCATGCACCAAACATTTCAGGTAAAAAACAAATGCTGAGTGGACTGTTCTGGTAATATTTGAGCATTTATTGACAAAAACATAAAATGAAAAGCATTTCTTTTTTTTTATGTGAGCTAGCAGGAAATCAACTCAAAATTGCATTTTTGTTGAATTTTTCCAAAATGTTGGTTTGTAAAAATTTGACAGAAACACGTTTCCTACTTAGCTTTGTTTTTTAAAATGCAAGATAACGCCATAGAGACTAAGATGCTACTGTACATTCAACTCCTCCCTCTGCTTTGCTCAGCCATTGGTCATTTTGTATTTGTATATTCAAGGGAACGCATCACTTTCTGTTTGCCTGCAACCTTTTATAAAGGTGGAGGCCCTGTGTTTTTTTTGTTAATTTTCCATACATTTTGTAATATGTTTACTGTGTTGTTTCTTTACTTTTAATGGCTTCAGGTGACCTGCAAGAAAGACCCCTTATGTATGTTTCAATTTTTTTTTTTTTCACATTCCCACTGCTAAAGTGCTGTGCTTTATGTTTTAAATAATTTTCGTGGATTTTACATGACCTTGTTTTCAGTGCAAAGTGTAAGTTATTTTTTGTCCGCATGTGCCTGTTGTTTGCTTGGGTCGGAGTTGCTACAGGAGTCCAGGCTTACATAGTCGGCAGCCTTCAATAATATTTCTCCTCTAAAATTGGTGAGGAGGCTTACGGAAATAGGGATCAAGGGCTCTGCCCTGAATTTGTTCACCTCATTTCTTACGGACCGGTCACAAAGAGTAAAGATGGGCCTATTCCATTCAGGTCCCAATCAGCTGTTCTGTGGAGTCCCTCAGGGATCCTCATTGAGCCCGACCTTTTTTAACATTTATGTTGCCCCTCTTTCCAGGTCGTAAGTTCTTTTGAGCTGGAGGTGCTATCTTACGCTGATGACACTCAAATCATGGTATCCATTACAAACAGCGTAGAAGCTTCAGCAACAAATTTTAAAAACTGCATGCAGACAGTGGCCTCCTGGATGGTACAGAACTAACTCAGACTCAACAGGGACAAAACAAGGTTTTATTTTTGGGAAAGCAACAGGACATCTGGTCAGAGGTGGCCTGATGCGCTTGGCCGTTACCCCCGCCCTGGGTCCAGCGCTAAAAACCTTGGCATCATAGTTGACAATTCCCTCTCCCTGGGCCCCCAGATTAGTAGAATGGTCTCTACCTGCTTCGGGACCTCTCATTTTCTCTCCTTTTCTTCTTGAAAACAGGCAGTTGTGGCCCTTGTGCTCTCCAGATTGGGCTATTGTAATGCTCTATACTTGGGTATCAACAAGGGACTCGTGCATCGACTACAGCTGGTGCAGAATGCTGCTGCCAGGTTGGTGATGGGCCTTCCTAAATACCACTCTGTTTTGGCTACTATCAGTAAGCTGCGCTGGCTCTCTCTTGGCCGGAGAATCCTATTTAAAGCCCTTTGCCTTGCTCACAAGGCGATCTATAATATTGGGTCAGAAGGCATCAAAAGATATGTCCCTACCAAGCAGTTAAGATCCGCTAGCAAGAATCTGCTGGTAGTTCCGAGATTCAGGAAAGAGCCTTTCTCTTGCTGCGGCCAAACTCTGGAATTCTGTTCCTTCCTCAGTCTCTGGACTGGAACCTCATTCTTTCTTCCATAAAGCCCTGAACACTTGGCCTTTCACCCGTTCAACATCGTGAGCCTTATACACTCTTGTCTGTTGGCCACTTCCTGCAGCGCCTTGACGCCTCTTTGCAAAGCTAATATTCATTCATTCATAGTCAGACATAAACCTTTTTTTTCAGCTACCTTCTTCCCTATCGACAGACCCACCATTTTTTGCCAGTTTGTGTATGTCTGACATGGTTGATACTGTGTCTTTTTCTATTTTTTCAGCGACTTGAACACATATTTTGAAGGGGTAATTGCTTGGGTTGTTTGTAAAGTTTATTTTATTTATTTTTCCTATCATTTCTGATTTGCCAATGGTGGGTGAAAAGGGCAACCCCATGTGTGAGCACAGACACATTTTGGGTATATATGCTCAATCTTTTCCCTGCAAAGCTAAAACATTCTTTGCTGGGCAGACTTCCAGGCATTATGGGCAACATGTTCTTTATTCTCCATGTCTCCTTTTTTGGTGGTCATGTGACGGAGGGTATTTTGTTTAGCCATTGTACCTATGTTTGATAGAGGCCACCATTCTTGTTTGTTCTTCAAGCCTCCTTCTTTGCTGGCCATATGCTGGTGGATATTGTATGTTGTCAATGTGTTGGGTGGACATTTACCTTTGCTCTCTATGTCTCTATCTTTGCTATCATGCAGTGACCACCATTTTGTAGAGCCAAGGAGTGTGTGTGCTTGCCATTTTTCTTTGTTCTGTATGTCTCCTTATTTGCTAGCTATGTGGTGACCACTTGTCTTCTTCTTTGCTTGCTATGTGGTAGATTAACTAGGTAAATTTTTTTTTATGTACAATGCTGATTGCCTCCACATCGATGGAATCAGGTTTTTGTGGGGGGAGACCCCCTAACCCCCCTTCAGATTAAATGATTAGGTTGCCAATCACTATAAATTGGTCTCTGCTAGCCCAACATTTGTCTGTATATATGTGCTAGGCGGACACATTTTTTACAATTTAGCAGTTGTTAGCTAAACATATGTCTCCTAAATATGTACATAGTGTAAATATTCAAAAAAATATTTCTTGCATGGCAGGAAGTGGCCAACAGACAATAGTGTATAAGGCTCACGATTTTGAAAGGGTGAAACCAGAAATTAGCATTACCCTCATGTTTTTTGATAAAGTGTTCCGTCAAAGGATATCTGGAGTCACGTTTGAGTATAGCCCTCCTGTGCTCCTGAATCCTGATTTTTAGGCTGCGTTTGGTACTGCCTACGTGATATCGGCCACCATTTGACTACAATAGTGAACCATGGTTCCATTAAGTACATCACATACCCAGTCTTGTTTTTCTTCTCACCAGTGAGTTATCAGATGTTATGTTATATTCAATTTGTGGTACAACACACAGTGTACGCTATCAGAGCGAGTTACATTTTTAGGTTATGGTTTTAGTACCTCAGTTGAGATCACAATGCCACACATTCTGACTCTGGACATTATATTTGTTTACAGAAATCCGAAGTATATGTGAATTACACTGTACTTCAAGACTTCAAGACTTGCTCTTTTCTTAAGAACATAATCATTGACTCAAGGTATGCGTTTTTCTCTCTTTTTCTGTTTTGGATCTGCTTTCATTACACATCCTATTTTCCTTTAATTTCTATTCATTTTCTTTAAAATGTTTTTTCTTCACATACAGTTCAATAAATTGTTCAGGTTCCTCCATTAGATGGTAGCAGATTAAATGATTAGGTTGCCAATCACTATAAATTGGTCTCTGCTAGCCCAACATTTGTCTGTATATATGTGCTAGGCGGACACATTTTTTACAATTTGGCAGTTGTTAGCTAAACATATGTCTCCTAAATATGTACATAGTGTAAATATTCAAAAAAATATTTCTTGCATGTTTAAAAACATGTCATTTTAAAGGGTCACTTTTTCATGTTGTCTAAAAATTGTTTTTAGAATTGTCATATTGTTTGGTTATATCTGTGTGTGTTGTTAGTCCTGTGCTTTATGATTTATATGTAATATATATGTAATATAAATGTTGTCTTATCATGTTACAGCCCTGATGAAGTTCCCCTTGAGGGAATGAAACGCGTTGGCTGAAGATCTTTTTACAACCCAAAATTATTTTGAATTAAAGAGGACATTAAGTTACAACGTCTGGCTTCTTGGACTATCTCATTCGTGCACCCCCACTTTCATTTTTGTTTAATGCATTATTGATCTGGAGCACAGTAGCGCCATTTAGCGGCTGGCGTATGGGGTTGATTGAACGATAATTACTACCATATATACCTATTTGAGAACTGATGTGAGGTGCGGCAAGAAGGGCCCGCCGTTGCTGCAGTTAGAATTATATAGGTCTTTCACCAATCTGATACCTTTGGCAGCCCACAAGGAGGCCGTGCTCGGGTCAATGTCAGTAGAAAGTTTATGATTGTGCCATAAAGAAGACCATCTTGATTGTGAATAGGCTTGGATACTTTTTTCAACATATTTTAATGCATTAGTCATGTCTAATAATACGTTGAGTATGATCTAAAATAAGTTTAGAACTGTGAGAAAGGAAGTGGTGGAAAAAGGAGCACCTAATTCACGTTCAATGCAAATCCAAGGGGGTGAATCCGGTAAGAACCAAAGAGCACCTTGAGACGCAATGAAGGAAATCTGATATAGATTCCAGTCCAGAAGATTACAGCCACCCAAATCAGAATGTTTCCTGAGGTATTTGGAGGCAATTCTAGCTCTCTTGTCGCTCCATAAGAATTTTAAAGAGATTGAATCAAGCTCATGGAAGAAGACAGAAGAAAGCTTTATAGGTAACATGGAGGATAAAAAAAAAATATTGGGGTTATTATCATTTTAAGGGTTTGTAGTCTTCCCCACCATGAAATATATTTAAGAGACCAGGAAGGCAGAAGGTCTTTGACGGTTGATATGATGTAGGATTCATTATAGATGCTAGTGCCTGAAAGTTCCTTACAGAACCAAATCCGTAAATATTTGATACAAGTCGATTGCCAGTTAAAACCTAAATCACTCATGTGAGAAGGAAAACACAACGCATTTAGGGGGATCAATTCCGTCTTATCATTGTTAAGAGTGTACCGAGAGATGAACGAAAAATCCCTAATGATGATAGAGATAGCGGGAATTGCTGTCGCAATATCCTCTGAAAAAATAACGGTTCAGATTAAGTAGACGAAGAAGTGGATCTATAGGTAGGAGAAAAAGAAGGGGTGAATGAGGGAACCCTTGTCTAGTGCCCTGACGAAGATTAAAAAAGGAAGATGTAGCAGCAGTAATTCTGATATTAGCTTTTGGTTGCACATAAAGAGACATGATCATGTTAATAAAGGAATAGCCAAGGTTATGAGATTCTACTTCTGCTTGTAAAAAAGGCCAAGAAACTTTCTGAAAAGCCATTTTGGTATCAAGGGCGATCGCTGCTGATGGCAATAAAGAAAGTTTAGCTTTTTCCAATATATGATAAAAAGTCTGATTATTATCTCTGGCAAGTCTCCCTTTAACAAAACCTGTTTGGGAGTCATGGATGAGATTGGGAGTATGACCCACTAAGCATTTAGCTAAGACTTTGGCAAAGATTTTAGCTTCCATATTTAATAATGAAATTGGGCGATCATTTTTTAGATCAGAATTATTGTTACCTTCCTTTTGTATAACTACAATAGTAGCCTCAGCAGCCGAAAAATAAACCTTACCAGAAAGAACATAGTGATAAAAAATCCTCTTAAGATATGTAATTATTGAAGCCGTAAATATTTTATTAAAAGGCAATAGGAAATCAATCCAGCCCTGAAGCTTTCCCCGAGCGAGTAGCCGTAATAGCCTGGATGAACTCTTTAATATCAGTCGGTTTCCCCAGTTCAGTCATATCAGTATGGGAAATAGTATTAGTAGGAATCGACTGAAGTAACTGTTGACAGAAAGTCTTGGTAGATTTATCCTTAGGTGTATACAATGTTTCATAAAATTCTCAAAAGACTCCAAGAACTTCTTGGGTATGGAATTTCTTCGATCCATTTTTATCAGTAATATGAGAAATGCGAGTCATATTGACATTCGTGTTTTGAAATTTTAGCGTGGCGGCCAAGAGCGTACCAGGTCTATTCCATAACAATAAATTACGGGATTTTTGGGCATGTACAACAATATAAGCTCTTTTAGTGACTATGGAGTTAAAAGAGTATTTCAAGTTTTTTTATATCCTGCAGGAGTGATTTGTCATTTGAGTGTCTAAATAGTTCCTCTTTGTGTTTCATGTCAGCCCCCATAGATTGAAGGGATTTTCTAATGTTACTGTTTCTTTTGCCCATTTTTTTAATAATATGACCCCGAATAGTACATTTAAATGCATCCAACAAAACTATTGGGCAGTTTAACGAAGTTTCCTTATCTTTCAAGAAGTTATCAATTTCCTCATTAAGATCATTGACTTTATCATTATCTTCCAAAACATCTGTATTGAGACACCAGTTAGAAGGGTTTCTTGTATCTGTGAGATTAAGAGTAGTTTAAGAAACCGCTGCATGGTCAGAAACAACTATCGGATGAATCATGACATTTACAGTATGTTTTAAAATGGAAGCATCTACCAAAAGATAATCAATGCGAGAAAACCTAGAATGTGAAGAAGAGAAAAAGTTGAAATCACGCACCGTAGGATTATGCAATCGCCATGCATCAACAAGATGATGAGACAAGTACATATTGAGTAATTCTTTAGGCACCCTAGGTGGTCGTAATTTAAACGCAGAGTGTCTATCCAAAATGGGATCAAGGGGAAGGTAAAAATCCCCGCCAACAATTGTTCTAAAATTCTGTGGAATATCAGTATGCTTCTTATTTATGGTGCGCCAAAACAGTGGGTCATCAATATTTGGGGCATATAGATTCATAATATATACATCTTCCGAACCATTAGTCAAATGAGTAAGTAGCAATCTACCACTGGTATCATGTTTAGCTGTAACAATAGACAAACCAGAGTTTTTGGAAATAAGAGGAACAATCCCATTCTTCTTACCAGAAGCCTTGGAACAAGTAACATCAAGAGCCCAATCGTTCCTCATAAGAAGAGCCTCTTTAAAGGCTATCTTAGTCTCTGGAAGTAGAACCACATCACCAACTAAACCTTTGAAATAATCTTGTCCATTTAACTGGGTGATTCAAACCCTGAACATTAGGTGAAACTACATTTAAGCCCGACATAGATATGTATAGAACAACACGTGTAAATGCATCTGATAAAGAGGCAAGAGGGAAGCCAAGAAATAATTAAAACCATATATTCCAAAGTAAAGTGAAGCAGATGTCCCAAAAATTAGGGTAAAAAGGAAAGAAGGGTGGAAAGACTAGAAGGAAGAAAAGAAAGAGCACTAATACTCCAGGAAAAAATGGAGCATAAAAAAAGTGTAACCTCACCTTGGGATATCTGTAGTAGACAAATTGCATGGGGGAAACAATGTGGAGGAGCAACAGCACAGGCCATTAACAATGATGCAGACAGCTCAACAATAGATATATCGCTAAGTGACAAAACAAGTGTAACATTTCAGGTGTTGCCTATAACTCATTAATAAAAATAAAGAAAGTTCAATAAATATAACATACTTGAACATTAAAGAAGACCGATATAATTTCATAAATAAATAAAGTAAGGTTATATTAACAGATAAATATCAATCCAAAGTATTCTAAATATCAATCTGAAGTATAATAAATATCAATGTGAGGTATAATAAATATCAATCTAAGGTATTATAAATCAATCTATAGAATATAGAAAATATAGCCAACTGTAAATTGATGGAATAAAAACGTCAGGAACAGTCTCATACACTTAGAACTTCTGGTAGATAAAAATTAAATATAGTATCTAATAATAGATGCAATTGATAAATAAATCATTATAACTATCAATATATAGATCTTCAGGACAAATGTACAAAAAAGATAAAAGGTTAAATTTATAAATAAAAAGATGAGTTTAGATCAGTGCATATAATAACCTGAATCAGCAAAATAATTTAACATTCTAATAGTGAACAGTAATATCGATATATAGTATATACACAAAAATAAATCATCGCCAACGTAGAGCAACAAGAAGAGATAAGAAGTCAAATAAAAAATAGAATAAATGCACCATAGAAAAATGAATAGGGGTAGAATAAAACGAAGAAAAGAAAATAGAAAATAGAAAATGAGAAACTTACTTTATCATGAGATTAACGAAAGAGAATGTTTAATGATAGATCCAAGAATAAAGAAAAACAAACAAACGTACAGATATATTGAGAAGTAATCTCCAATGCACAAAATACAAAATTAAAAATTGCATAGTTCTGATATCTAAGGAGACATGTTTTATATATATATCGAAACTGACCACTGTAAAGTTGTGTAACAAAGATATCATGAACCATACCGTACAGTAAGGACAAAAATTACATTGGTGACGAGTGATGTCATGAATTATTGTCTCTATGTACTAAAGATCACTGCCTAGAAGGAACACTGAGCAAAGGAAAGAGAGAATAAGGAATGAAGTAGAAATGGGAGTAAGCAAAAAGAGAAACGATATCCACTAAGAATAGTGCAAATGTGACAATATATCGGCAAAAGAGCCATAATAATTGTTCATCCTTGTACATAAAATACAATGGATGTGAACCCAAATAACTTTAAAAACAGTAAGGAAAAATGCATTATTCTATAAAAGGGAGAATCAATTAATAGAGAGTAACTAATCAAGGATGAGCGAAACCTCAGTGTGTAATCACCAATTGTAGGATACGCTCAAAAAACAGCAACAACCACCAATATTGTGGCAAGGCACTAAAAAAGACAGAGAACCAGCATATATATTAGATAAATGAAAAGCATTAGGCACAGGCATGTCAATACATACAAATCGTTATGGACTAGAAGTACCAGGAAGAGAGTCTGAGTCTATCTGAAATGTTGAATGATCTGAATGTTAATAAAAAATCTGTGGACGACCTTTGAAAGTTATCCAGAATCTTGAGGGACCATCAAAGGAAAGTGGAATATTCATATCAGTGAGTCTCTTGTGTAAATTCAGGAAGCCTTTGCGACAAATTACAGTGTGTCCGGCAAAGTCTTGTGAAATTGATATAGTAATATAGTACTTATGTTATACATGTTTCTGTATACATAATCTGAGTTTCCTGTTGCCTGCATGTTTCTCTTGAGTAGCACCATGGAGATGGAATGCTACTGATCTGTGTTTTGTCAGTTGCATCTGACTCCTGCTTGCTGATGGATGGGACATTTTATCCTCTGGAATAAACTTTCATTTTATTCTTCTGAATCTCTCCATGGAATTATTTTCTTCATTTTACCCTGGCGACGAGGATAATCAACTCAACCCTGCGTTTCCAGGTTGAAGAAGATTTGTCCCAACATCATTTTTAGAAGAACATCATTCTTCACTTTCAGGCAACTGTGCAAGTGAGCATTCGCCACATGCCTCACCTGTTCCTTATATTTATGTTGGAAGGGTTGGGAGGCTTCAATGTAGGCTCATCTTAATTTTATACACTCTGACTTGGTATTTGTTATGACTTTACCAGGGGAAGAGTAACATATTAATTTCAAAAGAAATCTACCTTCTCTGTTTGTACATGAGGACAATCCGCCGCACATTTCACCTCATTATTTCTAATCTTGGGAGGTTGGGAAATATCGGTGCGGGTTCTATGTACACATGTAGATATTCTTCCAGACTGTGACAAGACAAGAAGTTTGGGAAACCTCTAGGCAGCTTAACAAAAGAAAGCCTATATATTTTTTCTTCTTTGGTGCATCTAAACTATTTACAAATGTACAGCTCGAACCTTTATTCTTTGACGTGCTGCTGAAGCTGTGATGTTATAAATCTGGTGATTAAACTTGATATGAGATTCAGAAAATACAAAGAAATGTAAAGTTTCTGCAGTGATTACCAATTTACATTGTCTAGACGTCATGAGAAGGAATTTCCATTAGTGATTTCGCAGCCGTTTTTTACACTTGGCCATTGTTTCCCTGACTGTCCTTGGTAATTGCCATTTTAAATAATCGTCACTCTTATCTCCACAGCCGCTTTTGCATTTGACTTTGAAATTTCCTGACTTTGCTTTTAATTGCCGTTTTAAGTAACCTGTACTTGGAGCGTACATTCAACTTTGATACGTTTGAGGAGCTTTGCATCTTTCAAATTGTTGCAGTGATGCGAGAGACATGAGCGCATGCCATCGCATCCATTAAAACACCAACCGCCTACCTCTGCATATGGGAGTTTCCTCTTGTCTTGGAGATTCCACTCTTCCATTGTTGTCTCAGCTCGGCCATCAGACTTCTTGACGGATCTCCTTGCAATCAAATCAAGTCATGTCACGTAATGTTTTACAGAAACGCAACGTTACCTAAGCGCCATTTTGAATCCTCTGCGTATTGTCTATAGTTTTCATTTTCTTAGGATTCAATACTCTCTTCAAGTATTTACTCGGGATCTACGGGAGAAAAAGCGAGAAAAGAAACAAGTAACTGGATTATCCTATACTTTACTGCCATCTTGAGGGTATTTATATTGTTGCAAGTTCAGTCATTTGTGATCATCAATGCTGAAATGTACATTCTAGGTTGAATGTTGTTATGTACTTTATTCCCTACAGATTTCTTATTTGAAAATAGGGACAAGCACAATAGTTAGGAGAAAAGACTTTATATGTTCATTTATTTCAGTTGATTGTTTTAGAGACAGCCTTATTTTCGCTGATAAAACAATTGCTCTGATAATACTCACTTACTCAAATTTTAAAATTTTCTAATGCTTTGTTAGATTTTTTCCTACTCAGAACCACTCCTGGTACATAATAATAATTTCAGGTACTATATCTATATATAATGCAAAACGTTGCCACTCCACCATTCTTTTTGTCTTCACCAGGGGACCCACCCATAAAGTGGCAAAAGTGGAAAAAAGTATTTGAAAGATATTCAAAGGTATGTGGCACTAGTTTGAGTGCAGAAAGGAGAACTGCCTTGTTATGACATTGTCTAGGTTCTGAAGGTCAGGAAGTTTTTGACCATCTTCCTGATATTGATGACGCAACCTTAAATGAATATGAGATATGTATTGCAAAATTTAGACAAACACTACTTACCTAAGGTGAGCACAATCTTAGAGAGGTACCATTTTGGCAGAAGAAGTCAAAATGATGGTGAGACTGTGGAAAATTATATAACTGCTTTAAGGAAATTAGGTTCTTCATGTAAATTTGGGGGCAGATTTACAATAACTGGTGCATCCCTGCATATCAGCAGAAAGGTATTGAACCTAAAAAGGAGTTAATTGAAACCATACATAATGTTACCTCCCCAACTAATAAAGATGAGTTAATGAAATTCCTGGCAATGGCTGAATACTACAGCAAATGTGTGCCTGGATTTGCTGAGAAAAGTGTTAACATGAGGAATCTGTTATGCTAAGGAGTTGAATTTGATTGGTCTGCGCAATGTGAAGAAGAATTTAACAATTTAAAAGCACATCTAAAAGATACCCCAAAGTTAAGAAGTTTTGATCCCACGTTAAAGTCTGTTTTAATTACGGATGCAATCATGAAAGGTCTTGGGGCAGTACTCCAACAAGAAAAAGGTGATGAAGTAAATGTGATTTTATTTCTTTCTAGGAGTCTATAAGGGGCAGAACTCAGGTATTCTGTGATAGAAAGAGAAGCACTAGCCGTACATTGGGCTACAAAGAAATTTAAGAATTTACTTTGGGGTACTAAGTTTAGTGTATGGACGGATCATAAACCGTTGTGTGAAGTATTTAATAAAAAAGGTATTGATTCCATATCTAGCCAAATATCCAAATGGGCTGTGGCTCTTCAGGCTTATAATTTCGATGTAGAGTATTTGCCTGGTGCAAAAAACTGCATAGCAGATACCCTGTCAAGACATGTAAGTACTGAAGTGGATGAATCTATTGTTGAGGATGACAAAATGGATGAATGGGTGTATAACATTGAACATGATGGCATAAAGGAAGGAAAGTGGAGAGAGTAGTGCAGAAATGATGAAATTACAAGAGAGTTGCGCACTCTAATCAAAAAGGGGTGGAATAAAAAAATCAATGGTGAGTAAGAGAAATATTGGAATGTCAGAAATGAGTTGCCTGAAGCTGATGGTCTCATTTTCAGGGGTTCCAAATTAATTCCTCTTTTGACACTTCGAGGAGAATTGTTTGAGTTAGCCCACAAAGGTCATCAGGGAATGTCCAAAACAAAAGAGAGGTTGAGGCTTAATTACTGGTGGCCAGGCATTGATCTTCAAGTTGAGCGATCAATTAGGGAGTGTATACCTTGCGCTCTCAGTGGGAAATGTATGAAGCCCAGGGTTCAACCCATGGTTATCAGGGAGCGTCCTGAAGGACCATGGCATGAGTAAGCTTTGGACATATTAGGTCCGGTCACTGGTGATGGGGTTGAAACGTATGTCTTTGTTCTGATCGACATGTTTTCAAGGTGGCCAGAAATCAAGTTTACTAAATTCATTGATTCAAAACATGCTATTTCTTTCTTAAAGGAAATCTTTCCACAAGAGGGTTTGCCCGGTTGTTTATTAACGGACAATGGGGTACAATTTGTGTCTGATGAAATGGAAAAGTTTCTGGAAAAATGTTCCATAAAACATAAAAAATGTTCACTCTATCATCCGGAAATGAATGGCATGGTGGAACGTTTTGTACTTAAAGAAACAATTTCTATGTCAAAACAGAATGTGTTGGATTGGATAGATGAGGTAAACAGGAAGGTTGAGGTCTATAGATTCTCACCTCATGCTACGAATGGATGCACACCTGTTGATCTTCTTAAAGGAAGACATCCCAGCACTTCTGTGGCGCCTTTCTGGGTCAATGATTTGGTTTCCAAAAAGGAGAATGTGTCTGAAGATGGGGTATGGAAACAGAAAGAAAAGGATAAAATTGTTGCCCGGAAACTGAGGTTTGATGTCAGGAAAGCAGTCAAAGCCACAGTCATAAATGTTGGTGACATGGTTATAATCAAAGCTACTTTTGGACTGAAAGCTTCTGGTTTGTTTCAAAGACCGCATAAGGTTATCAAAGTTTTAACTAATGCTATTAAGACCGAAGATTCTCGCATATGGAATCTTAACAGGGTTGTGGTGATCAAGAACACTTCTCTCATAGAAAATGGTTTAGGAAATGGATTCAATATTCATCCAACCTCTAGTGGGGCTTCTACTCCACCCAATCATCATACGGAAAGGTGTGTTAGAACCAAAACCATGCCGATGAAATTCAAAGATTATGTTATGAATAGATAGCTTTGATATTATAGGAGGAAGGTATGTAATATAGTACTTATGTTATACATGTTTCTGTATACGTAATCTGAGGTTCCTGTTGCCTGCATGTTTCTCTTTGAGTAGCACCATGGAGATGGAATGCTACTGATCTGTGTTTAGTCAGTTGCATCTGACTCCTGCTTGCTGATGGATGGGACATGTTATCCTCTGGAATAAACTTACATTTTATTCTTCTGAATCTCTCCATGGAGTTGTTTTCTTAATCTTACAGATATTCTATGGCCTTCCCATTGTATTGTTTTAATCTTCCTCATTTGTGCTAGAATTTGATCAGTATGTTGGTGGCACATAAAGGTTTCAAGATCAAAGGTCGTGGGGAAGACATCGTTCTAGGTTTAAAAGTTGGTAAAGTATGAGCACGTTCTATCTCAAAGCTGGTGCACCTGAGGTACTGGTACACCATCCAGCACCCCAGATGCTCCCATAGGGGATGGCCGCTACAGGGCCTGCTGCTTGCTGTCAGCATAGAGGGGAGGTGGAACTGCACAAACAAAAAAAGTGCGGCCACCCCGTCCTCTCCGCCTGGGCGGCTGCTGTGCCCGTAAGGAAGTTGTCCCACTGCTATGGCACTTGGTGGGGTAGAAATAAGAAGGAAAAGGAAGGGAAAGAAAACAAAAGAAAAGAAAAGAAGAAATAAATACAGTCAATTCCGTCTTATCTTTGTTAAGAGTGTACCGAGAGATGAGCGAAAAATCCCTAATGATGATAGAGATAGCGGTAATCGCTGTCGCAATATCCTCTGAAAAAATAACGGTTCAGATTAAGTAGACAAAGAAGTGGATCTATAGGTAGGAGAAAAAGAAGGGGTGAATGAGGGAACCCTTGTCTAGTGCCCTGATGAAGATTAAAAAATGAAGATGTAGCGGCATTAATTCTGATATTAGCTTTTGGTTGCACGTAAAGAGACATGACCATGTTAATAAAGGAATCGCCAAGGTTATGAGATTCTACAACTGCTTTTAAAAAAGGCCAAGAAACTTTCTGAAAAGCCATTTTGGTATCAAGGGCGATCGCTGCTGATGGCAATAAAGAAAGTTTAGCATTTTCCAATATGTGATAAAAAGTCTGATTATTATCTCTGGCAAGTCTCCCTTTAACAAAACCTGTTTGGGAGTCATGGATGAGATTGGGAGTATGACCCACTAAGCATTTAGCTAAGACTTTGGCAAAGATTTTAGCTTCCATATTTAATAATGAAATTGGGCGATAATTTTTTAGATCAGAATTCTTGTTACCTTCCTTTTGTATAACTACAATAGTAGCCTCAGGAGCCGAAAAATAAAACTTACCAGAAAGAACATAGTGATAAAAAAGTCCTCTTAAGATAGGTGATTATTGAAGCCGTAAATATTTTATAAAAGGCAATAGGAAATCAATCCAGCCCTGAAGCTTTCCCCGAGCGAGTAGCCGTAATATCCTGGATGAACTCTTTAATATCAGTCGGTTTCCCCAGTTCAGTCATATCAGTATGTGAAATAGTATTAGTAGAAATCAACTGAAGTAACTGTTGACAGAAAGTCTTGGTAGATTTATCCTTAGGTGTATACTATGTTTCATAAAATTCTCAAAAGACTCCAAGAACTTCTTGGGTATGGAATTTCTTCGATCCATTTTTATCAGTAATATGAGAAATGCGAGTCATATTGACATTCGTGTTTTGAAATTTTAGCGTGGTGGCCAAGAGCGTACCAGGTCTATTCCATAACAATAAATTACGAGATTTTTGGGCATGTACAACAATATAAGCTCTTTTAGTGACTATGGAGTTAAAAGAGTATTTCAAGTTTTTTTATATCCTGCAGGAGTGATTTGTCATTTGAGTGTCTAAATAGTTCCTCTTTGTGTTTCATGTCAGTCCCCATGGATTGAAGGGATTTTCTAATGTTACTGTTTCTTTTGCCCATGTTTTTTAATAATATGACCCCGAATAGTACATTTAAATGCGTCCAACAAAACTATTGGGCAGTTTAACGAAGTTTCTTTATCTTTCAAGAAGTTATCACTTTCCTCATTAAGATCATTGACTTTATCATTATCTTCCAAAACTTCTGTATTGAGACACCAGTTATAAGGGTTTTTTGTATCTTTGAGATTAAGAGTAGTTAAAGAAACCGCTGAATGGTCAGAAACAACGATCGGATGAATCATGACATTTACAGTATGTTTTAAAATGGAAGCATCTACCAAAAGATAATCAATGCGAGAAGCCAGAATGTGAAGAGGAGAAAAAGTTGAAATCACGCACCGTAGGATTATGCAATCGCCATGCATCAACAAGATGATGAGACAAGTACATATTGAGTAATTCTTTAGGTACCCTAGGTAATTTAAACGCAGAGTGTCTATCCAAAATAGGATCAAGGGGAAGGTAAAAATCCCCGCCAACAATTGTTCTAGAATTCTGTGGAATATCAGTATGCTTCTTATTTATGGTGCGCCAAAACAGTGGGTCATCAATATTTGGGGCATATAGATTTATAATATATACATCTTCCGAACCATTAGTCAAACGAGTAAGTAGCCATCTACCACTGGTATCATGTTTAGCTGTAACAATAGACAAACCAGAGCTTTTGGAAATAAGAGGAACAATCCCATTCTTCTTACCAGAAGGCTTAAAGGCTATCTTAGTCTCTTGAAGTAGAACCACATCACCAACTAAACCTTTGAAATAATCTTGTCCATTTAACTGGGTGATTCAAACCCTGAACATTAAGTGAAACTACATTTAAGCCCGACATAGGTATGTATAGAACAACACGTGTAAATGCATCTGATAAAGAGGCAAGAGGGAAGCCAATAAATAATTAAAACCATATATTCCAAAGTAAAGTGAAGCAGATGTCCCAGAATTAGGGTAAAAAGGAAAGAATGGTGGAAAAACTAGAAGGAAGAAAAGAAAGAGCACTACTCCAGGAAAAAATGGAGCATAAAAAAAGTGTGACCCCACCTTGGGATATCTGTAGTAGAGAAATTGCATGGGGGAAACAATGTGGAGGAGCAACAGCACAGGCCATTAACAATGATGCAGACAGCTCAACAATAGATATATCGCTAAGTGACAAAACAAGTGTAACATTTCAGGTGTTGCCTATAACTCATTAATAAAAATAAAGAAAGTTCAATAAATATAACATACTTGAACATTGAAGAAGACCGATATAATTTCATAAATAAATAAAGTAAGGTTATATTAACAGATAAATATCAATCCAAAGTATTCTAAATATCAATCTGAGGTATAATATATATCAATATGAGGTATAATAAATATCAATCTAAGGTATTATATATATCAATCTGAGGTATACTAAATATCAATGTGAGGTATAATAAATATCAATCTAAGGTATTATAGATCAATCTATAGAATATAGAAAATATAGCCAACTGTAAATTGATGGAATAAAAACGTCAGGAACAGTTTCATACACTTAGAACTTCTGGTAGATAAAAATTGAATATAGTATCTAATAATAGATGCAATTGATAAATAAATCATTATAACTATAAATATATAGATCTTCAGGACAAATGTACAAAAAAGATAAAATGTTAAATTAATAAATAAAAAGATATGTTTAGATCAGTGCATATAATAACCTGAATCAGCAAAATAATTTAACATTCTAATAGTGAACAATAATATCGATATATAGTGTATATACACAAAAATAAATCATCGCCAACGTAGAGCAACAAGAAGAGATAAGAAGTCAAATAAAAAATAGAATAAATGCACCATAGAAAAATGAATAAGGGGTACAATAAAACGAAGAAAAGAAAATAGAAAATAGAAAAGGAGAAACTTACTTTATCATTAGATTAACGAAAGAGAATGTTTAATGATAGATCCAAGAATAAAGAAAAACAAACAAACGTACAGATATATAGAGAAGTAATCTCCAATGCACAAAATACAAAATTAAAAATTGCATAGTTCTGATATCTAAGGAGACATGTTTTATATATATATCAAAACTGACCACTGTAAAGTTGTGTAACAAAGATATCATGAACCATACCGTACAGTAAGGACAAAAATTACATTGGTGACGAATGATGTCATGAATTATTGTCTCTATGTACAAAAGATCACTGCCTAGAAGGACCACTGAGCAAAGGAAAGAGAGAATAAGGAATGAAGTAGAAACGGGAGTAAGCAAAAAGAGAAACAATATCCACTAAGAGTAGTCCAAATGTGACAATATATCGGCAAAAGAGCCATAATAATTAGGTTGTTTATCCTTGTACATAAAATACAATGGATGTGAACCCAAATAACTTTAAAAACAGTAAGGAAAAATGCATTATTCTAAAAAAGGGAGAATAAATTAATAGAGAGTAACTAATCAAGGATGAGCGAAACCTCAGTGTGTAATCACCAATTGTAGGATACGCTCAAAAAACAGCAACAACTACCAATATTGTGGCAAGGCACCAGAAAAGACAGAGAACCAACATATGTATTAGATAAATGAAAAGCATTAGGCACAGGCATGTCAATACATACAAATCGTTATGGACTAGAAGTACCAGGAAGAGAGTCTGAGTCTATCTGGAATGTTGAATGATCTGAATGTTAATAAAAAATCTGTGGATGACCTTTGAAAGTTATCCAGAATCTTGAGGAACCAGCAAAGGAAAGTGGAATATTCATATCAGTGAGTCTCTTGTGTAAATTCAGGAAGCCTTTGCGACAAATTACAGTGTGTCCGGCAAAGTCTTGTGAAATTGATATTGTAATATAGTACTTATGTTATACATGTTTCTGTATACTTGATCTGAGTTTCCTGTTGCCTGCATCTTTCTCTTGAGTAGCACCATGGAGATGGAATGCTACTGATCTGTGTTTAGTCAGTTGCATCTGACTCCTGCTTGCTGATGGATGGGACATGTTATCCTCTGGAAAAAAACTTACATTTTATTCTTCTGAATGTCTCCATGGAGTTGTTTTCTTAATCTTACAGATATTCTATGGCCTTCCCATTGTATTGTTTTAATCTTCCTCATTTGTGCTAGAATTTGATCAGTATGTTGGTGGCACATAAAGGTTTCAAGATCAAAGGTAGTGGGGAAGACATCGTTCTAGGTTTAAAAGTTGGTAAAGTATGAGCACGTTCTATCTGATAGCTGGTGCACCTGAGGTAATGGTACACCATCCAGCTCCCCAGATGCTCCCATAGGGGATGGCCGCTACAGGGCCTGCTGCTTGCTGTCAGCATAGAGGGGAGGTGGAACTGCACAAACAAAAAAAGTGCGGCCACCCTGTCCTCTCCACATGGGCGGCTGCGGTGCCCGTAAGTAAGTTGTCCCACTGCTATGGCACTTGGTGGGGTAGAAATAAGAAGGAAAAGGAAGGGAAAGAAAACAAAAGAAAAGAAAAGAAGAAATAAATACAGAAAGAAGAGGAATTAAAGTGAAAAAGTCACAAAAACACAAACACAAAGCACACAAAAACTTAAAATACACAAAGACACACTATTATATAAAATAAAAAAGAAGGGTAGAAAAGTAATAATGAGGAGGATTTGAAAGACTAAGGACAGATACAATTTAGGCCCAGCACCACAACAGAAAGCAGAAAAACAAGATGGTTGCACCCATGCGGACACCTTTGGGTATGTTTGTGCTTGATTTAGAATGCTAGAACACACTTGAGAACTATGTAGTGCCATTCTCATGCAAATTTGGAGTACGCAGACACATTCACAAGTGTTCTCAAAGCAACGCAAACCTTGCCCGCATATTGAAATTCACGTATTGTGGCAGATTTTTTTTCTACTTTGCAAACTTCTGGGTGTTAGGACTCCACGAACTCTGCTGACCCCTAATTGATATAGCGCTTGTTGAATTGACAAGGAATTTGCTCATTGATTGCCTGCAGGTCCAATCATTGGTTAGTTAGTGGGCGTGCTGTCTGCAGGGGTTTACCGACCCACTGTATGTTTGATCTACAACGGGAGCTCGAAGGCCACAGACAAGCTGGCCTAATAAAATCAACACCAAGGAAGAAGTCAAGTCACCACCGTGGACATCAGCATGTGCATCAAGGCCGATACCCCTCAGCAACCCCGGGCCTTGGAGATCAAGCCCGACCTGGTGGCCCCTGCGGGGGGCAAGAAGGTCATCAGTGAGGTTGGGGTGGCATATTTCAGGGGAGTTCATGTCGGTACTTATGCTGGAAGAGAACACTTTTAGAAAGTGGAGTTTTAGATGCGAGCTGGGTCGTGGCACGGGTAACACTAATTATGCTAACGTATGCTCTATCTGGTAATCACCATGCAATCAGGCACATGAAGGGGTCATGAGCACCCTTATGCTGAAGTCTCTGCACTCCGCTAAAGCTCACAGCAGGCTCCCGCTCCCTTAAAGTGAATACAATTAAATGTTTATCTCTGAGTCCTCGTTCAATCACAAAAAAATTCATGTTTTAGCCGACTTCTCTGCTGGAGATTAACTGTTAACCTGCTCTGTTGTCTTATTCAAGGAAATGATTCAACCATTTCACTGAAGAAGAGCAAAGAGCATAATTAATTTTCATGCTACTTTGCCATGATTTGCAAGTTGCGATTGGGAGCTGCTGCCCTTCAGTACCCCACTCACCTTCAGAGAGGGGCTCTATATATAATTTGCTATGGTCTTGGTTCTAATTGGCATATTCTATTATACACCTTTAAGTAAAAAAAAAAGTTCAGATGAAAGCTGTAGGAATTGATAAAATAATAAATGAAGCAATTCATTGTCAATGGACTGTGCATTTTCCTCAGCTCAGGAATCCGAGCCAACTGAACTTAAAAATCAGATCCTCCTTGACATATTGCAAGCACATACAATTTGAATTTTCTTTCTTTCACATGAGGTTTAGCAGTAGTTTATGATTAACTTAGTTCCATAATATTCTACACTGCCATAATGCTGGATATTACACACCACCATAAGCTCTCATCATGTATCTATACTATGCATAGGATCCTCTGGATAAACATATAGCTTGTTTTATTATTAGATACTGTGAGCTCCAATTTAAGGTCCGATTATGAAGTTTGTAAACTCTTCCAAACAAATCAGGACATGAGAGTTCGGACGACCGATTACGATACTTCCTAACATCGTTCGGTTGGACTCATGTTGACATTAAGGGAGCCTGTGCTCCGAACGAGAATACAGGCTCCAATTGAAAAAATGTGTGGTTGGGGAAAACCTAGCACCCTTTTGTCAGGCACCCCATGGTGCCTGCTACATTGTGCATGGTTGGGAAGAAGGGTTTCTTCGGTATCCCCACGATCTCCATTCAGACACCTCCGGGGGGCCCACAACATGCCCTGAAAGACAGATTGCATACAGCCTTTTCATTTTGGCCAGACTGAATCGGAACGGCTGTCCGAATTGGTCATTGTAATAGCTTGTCCAGGAACCATCTCCATTGAGCTGTATCAATCAGCTCTGAAAGACTCGGGCTTTCCAAATGCCTTTCAGAACCAATGTGGACTGCTCGAATAGTTTCCGGGCATCATAAATGGTCAATGAAAAATGTGTACTACTGATTCAGAAACAAGGGTTCAGAATCGGATTCAGCAAAACCGAATTCCATTCCGAACCTTTCCTAACATCGTAATCATGCCCTTAGTTTTTATATTCTCTCTCTTGCAACCTGTATCTTATAACTTTCACATTTGTGCTAATTTCATTACCTCCTAGATCTAGATTGTGGGATGGATAGGTGAATAGATAGATAGATAGATAGATAGATAGATAGATAGATAGATAGATAGATAGATAGATAGATAGATAGATAGATAGATAGATAGATAGATAGATAGATAGATAGATAGATAGATAGATAGATAGATAGATAGATAGATAGAGAGAGAGAGAGAGAGATAGATAGATAGATAGATAGATAGATAGATAGATAGATAGATAGATAGATAGATAGATAGATAGATAGATAGATAGATAGATAGATAGATAGATAGATAGATAGATAGATAGATAGATAGATAGATAGAGAGAGAGACAGACAGACAGACAGACAGACAGACAGACAGACAGACAGACAGACAGACAGACAGACAGACAGATAGATAGATGATAGATAGATAGACAGACAGACAGACAGACAGACAGACAGACAGACAGACAGACAGACAGACAGACAGACAGACAGACAGATAGATAGATAGATAGATAGATAGATAGATAGATAGATAGATAGATAGATAGATAGATAGATAGATAGATAGATAGATAGATAGATAGATAGATAGATAGATAGATAGATAGATAGATAGATAGATAGATAGATAGATAGATAGATAGATAGACTTAGACCAAAAGTCTAACTTTACCTTTGTGAATCAGGCCCATAGATTTGTAGAGTGATGTAAGTGAAGTGCAAAAGAAGCCTGCTCTTTTATTATAGAAGGTTTTTATCATGCCAAAGCAGCTGTGATCTTTCAACATATTGTAACTCCCATTAGAAAGTTGCCCAAAAATTGGATTAATCACTGCAGCCGGTGAACCTTGCAGGTGAGAGGATAAGTTTGCAGTGGAATCATCACTGGCCCTGTGTAAGTTAATACCCTGACAAAGGTGAGAACCGCTTAGTGCGTTTTCACAGTTTGTACCGCTAAGAAACACTTCACGCCCCCACTCCAACATCTATGTGCATGAGGTAAATACCAAGATGTCTTGATGTATTCTTTACCCAGCCTTTCATATTTGCCTACTGGTATATGTTTTAGGCAATACTGAAAATGCAAAGTTGTAACAGGCAGAGTAATTTTACCATGTATGAGCCAATCAGTAGCTTGTTTTTCTGCCACTGTGAATGTTAATTTTTCCAGTTTTTCAATGCTCAGCACATTGTAGTCTGCTCCTCTTTGTGCCAGTTTGATCTGTTTATCAGTGAGATTGAATTCTGAAAACAGTGACGTAGTGTTGATTAAACTCCAAAGCACATAGCCTGCAGGCAAGTTTTGTAGCGTCCAGCCCAATAGCATGATAGAACGTAGCTGAGATTGACTATGTTGCAACATGACCAAGTCTTGTTCCATGATGTCTATGACAGAACACACAATGCTGTTCAATGAATATATTCTAAATGACAGAGTTGTTAACTAGGCCTGGGCGAAAATTTCGTTCCGTTCGCGGAAATTGCGATAATTTGACATTTTCGCGTTCCGCGGAGAGCGCGAAAATGTCAAAATTTCCACATTCCGCAGCTTGGCGATAATTTGTTTCTTGCTCGCGCTGTAAAATAATACATTCTCGCGCGCGCGCGATCGCCTTACCTGAATCCCTGCGTTCGCCGAAAAGTTTTCTTGATCCGGTCGTGCTCTCCATGAGATATTGTATTGTTTTTAGCCATTTGCGCTGTCTCGCGTCGCGCGATCACGTCTTTCTTCTCGCGATCATGCACCGCGAGACAACTGAAAACAAGATGGCTGTGCCCGCGAGCAACCACATGGGTAAGTTGGCAAACCGCAACCATGCAGAAAATTTCGCGAACATGCGGAAAAAAAACTTCTGCATTTTCGCGATATTTCCGCGAGTTTGCGATAATTTTTAACATTTTCGCGATAATTGTGCAAATTCCGCCCACCCCTATTGTTAACCCATTGTCTACTACAGAGAGAGTTTTATCTAAATTAATACGATCAATTTCGCATATTCGTTCTGCAGTCTCTGCTTGGGTAACCTTCCTTGCTTCATTATAAGCAGCATAGATGCCCGCATATAGGAAACATTTTTGACGCGGTTTTCTTGGTCCTAGCAAGAATTCCCTAAGGTCTGCGCCTTCTTGAAGTAAAGTTAAGTGTTGTTTTACATTCTTCAGTGTAGCTTTCTGTAGCAAATCAAGGCAAAGTTTCCCTACACTGTATGTAGTTACTGCCCCTGGATGCTGTCTTTGAACATAGCGTGGGTCTGGCCTATTGATAGTGAAACCATGTGTTTTGTTCAGGAAACGATCTTGACGGTTATTTGTGTCTGTGGGCCAGAGCAACCACTTTTTCCATTCTGGATCTGATCTGTTGTGATGCAAAATATTATGTACGTCGACCTCCCCCGTGTGGTGCTATTACTTGCAAGTATAGGTATGGTTGGTGTTTTAAACCACCTTATTTTTGCATATATGTTACCCCTAAGGTCTACCGTAGGTGCCCCAAGGGTAGGGTTCAATGTTATAATAAGCAGGGATATTATAAAAGAGGGTTTATATGCCCTGGTGAGAGGAAAACCACCAATTTAGTCTTCCCCGTTGTAGTGTCCTAGCTCTATAGGCTACTATGGGAAGGCTTTGTGAAACTTTAACAAAGCCTATCTTTTGACAGGAGTGATCTAAAACAGTAACTCAAAGTGTTGAGAAAATAGTTAAAATAAATCCAACAACTTGCCATGGTTAATTTATTATAACTCTTGCATGAAAGAAGTCATAGGACTTGCTTTCCTGAAGTTAGCTAAAACAGCTGTGTAGCAGCCTCTTCTCATTGCCAACCTTTAACAGGCTGAGCCAAGCTGCTCTGATTAGGTGTGAAGTATCCTGGGCTGAAACAAAGGGATCCTTTGGTGGGAGGAGAGCTTTCCAGGACAGGAAGGGAGCTGGGTAGCCAAACTGGTCTTCAAAGGGAGAAAGCCAGTTAGGACAGGAACCAGGCCCACCCCCATTTCCTGCACTCCCATCCAGATGGGAACGTCTGTAATTTAGTTAGGAGAGGACCTGGAAGGGGAGTATAGGGAAAGGTTAGCCACACCTGTGGTTTGGGTTCGCCAGACCTGAATCTCCAGTAGAGATTTTCTCCATTCAGATTTTTGTTCAGAAGTGCTTTCTGGGACAAAAATGTGCCACACTTCTAAGGAATTTGTTATCACAGACGGTGTCACCTTAAACTTCATTGATCAAGGATGCTCCCTGTGCCCTCTCGCTTGACATCGAGAGAAAAATGACCCACAAACGTGACTAGTGCGAAGGTGAGATTTTTACCTGCCCCAACCATTCACTGTATCGGGACCACGCTCCAACGTGGTTCGCCTAAAACTTTGACTTGGTCCCACTGAAAAGTAACCAGATATCCACAGTTGGCACTTTTCACTTTTTGGTGCTAGAAAGAACATTTTTACATTTAATCTTGAAAAATTCATATCTCTGGGTTCTCTACATTGATTTTTTTGTCATCTGGGTGTTGGTTTTATTGTGTGTTGTGTATTACTTATTTACTCTTTTGGTGATATTAAATGCTTTTTACACCTGTCCCCTAAGATAAGCCTGATTGCTCATTTGCAATGCTACCAAGGGTTGAGCAAGAATTAATTAACTGAATATTTGGCTGGACACTATTTGTGATTGTTGTTTGATTTCTAGCTGTAGGTACCTTCCTGTATCTAATAATAAACCGCTTTCCAACATTTGTTGTGCAGTGGTGGGATCCAGTGTTTGTGTCTAATACATCATACAACATTTAAGTAAAGATGCTTAAAAATCATCTAAATTGAGCTAAAGCAAAAAGTTCAATTTTTACAAAGCTTTGTGTGTGACACAAAACATAGGGATACCATAGAGCTTGACCTGGCTATCGCGCTTACACTCACTTTAACTGAGCTTAAGGAATTTTGTTGGGCTATGGGTTATCAGCTGGTACTAACACTAGGAATGGAGAGCTGGGGAAGTCCTTTGAAGCCTGGGCAGTGGCCCAGCTAGAAGACACAGGAATCTCCATTGATGGAAATGGAGGGGGAGGATGACCCCTGAACCTCCAAGAGAAGGAGGATGACCACGTGTCCACTACTTCCCTAACCAGGACCCGGCCTATAGCCAGTGGGAGAAGAGGATGTGCATCACCCACCGAAGAGGAAGCAGAACTGTCCCTTGGAGTAAAATAGCAAACATGTCCGGTTAGCATACATAGCAGTAGAGCAAAAGAAGTTGGCCCTAGCCAAGAACAAGTGGATAAGGGAAGAAGTGATACAATATGGTCGCAGCGCAGAAGATGTAGAGTGGTGGTGTGTCTGAACCAAGGCTGCCCAAGAGGATTTTCCCTAAGTCCTAGGAAGGTGATGACAGATATGTGGCTGACAGAATTTGTGAGGGCCCTTAGAATGAGGAGTCGATTCCAGTAGCTGGGAGGGATAGGCTCCTAATCCTAGAAGGAAAGGCAGCAGAAATCTACTCCCACACTAACTAGTGTCTGATCAGGAATGTTGGTCTCACCTTAGAACAGTTCAAGGACACTCAGAAAGTCAGCACCCAATCTTGAGTAGACTTTGTTGACATCTCAATAAAGGCCCTAGAGGGCTAGATCCAAGGTGACCAGGTAAGAACCCATGAGGGACTCTACAATATGTTCATGAAGGGAGGTATATTGACAGACAGCTGATCAGTTGGGTTAGAACCAGGGTTTCCAAGAAACCCAAGGGTTGTGATCAAAAGAAAGGGGAAAGCCTCGGAGAACCAAGAAAAAAAGCAACATATTCCCTTAAAGATTCACAAACATTCACAAGGAGGGGGTCCCTGAACCATCCAGTTTCCAAGGGAGGGGATATCAAGGGAAGATCTTTGACCCTACCAATGCTGGCAGGTTCTTTGACCCTACAAAGGAAGAGACATTTTTTAACGCTTTTCAGACAGGACCCAAGAGAGGAGATACAGTCTGAACAAAGAAGCCCCCCACTAGTGTGCAGTACACAGGGATTTCTAGTGTAGGTGTGGGGGTGGAGGTTGTCTCAGAGATTGGGAAGGAGTTCACAGAGGCAACCTTAGTTTCCGGGGTTGGGGCAGAAGTTGTAGTACTAGCAGCCTACCGTCAAGCATAGAGAAGTACAGGCAAAGGACTAAAATCAACAGCACTGAGGTTGAGTTTCTGAGAGATACAGAAGCCAGTGTGGCCATGTTAATAAACAGACTAGTTTCTTCAGAGCAGATCATAACTTGTGTATTTCACCAGGTAACCTGCTGGTGCTGTTTGCTGTTTGCTGCTGAACGGAGGTTTGTTCATTCAAACATCCAGGTCTTTAGTTCTCTTCTGAATAGCAAGAGTGATGGTATGGTCCTGAGTTGCAGGGGTAAGTTAACCCACGCCTTGGTGGGAAGGTAAAGAAGGAGCGTTTTCCACTGTTTGTGCTACAGATCAGTGGAGCGTCTGCAAGGGAGAGGGAAGCTGATCAAAGATATCTGGTCGGGTGGTGGAGAGTTGGGTATTTGTTGATGTATGCTGGTCCTTTGTTGTGCCGGGCTTTGTAGGGGTGGGTCAACATCTTAAACTTGCATCTCTTCTGAATCTGGAGCCAGTATAGTTTTGTGAGACATGCTGTCATGTGGTTTCTTCTGGGAAGGTCAAGTATGAGCCTTGCCACTGAGGTCTGTAGGTAGGTGAATTCTTGAAGCTCTTTTCTGCCTGTTGCTTTCAGGAAGTCCACTCTAATCCTTTGAAGCAACGCAAATTCCTCTTTTTTGAAGCCCAACGTGTGCAGCAGGTGCAGTCCGTCAGAGTGCAGACCTCTCTTGGACCCGGGGATCAGCAGGGTAGTCTTTGTTATCTTGATCTTTCTAAGAAGAGATCTGAGTTGCTCGGCAGCTCTCCCATATTTATCACGGTTTCTGGGCTGGCAATAAGGATGGCACCCCTGACCAATGGGGTTCAAGGTTTCTCTCTCTGTGATGGCAACTTTCTTAGAAGTGCAGCATATTTCTTTCCCAGAAAGCAAATCTCAAAAAATCCAAAAAGGGGGGAATCTCTCCTGAAGTCTCAGGTATGACTAACTCAACCCACAGGTGTGGTCAACGTTTCACTACACTCTCCTTCCAGACCCTCACCATATTGAATTACATGGGCTCCAATCTGGCTGGGGGTTCATGAATTGGGTATGGACCTGGGGCCATATGTACAAACACATTTTCCCATAGACCCAGAATGGGTAAAACCCTTTGATACATCTGGCCCCTGATTCCTGTCCTAAATGCCTTTCTTCCGTTGAAGACCAGTTTAGCTACCCAGTAATTTTCCTGTCCTGTCTTTGCATTTAAAGCATCAGTTAGTCTCCCACAAGATTTCTTGGTTATCTCATTATCAGGGCAGCTTGGCTCTGCCCTTTAAATGCTGGCCACTTAGGAAATTTTGTTACAGGGTTGTTTTTAGGTAACTTCAGAAAATCAGTTCTATAACCTCTTTCCTGCAATAGCTGTAATAAATCCAACCTTGGCAAGCTGATAGATTTATAGTAACTGTTATTTTCATAGTTTGAATAAAAGTTTTAGCTCACTCATGTCTAAAAATAGGCTTTAATAAGATTTAATAAAGCTGTCCCATGTTACCCTAAGGAGCTAGCAATATAGCATGGGGTTCTACAAAATTGGCAGCTTTTCCACAACCAGGGCATATAAAACATATTTTAAAATGTCCCTCCTTATTATCACAATGCACTCTGCCCTTGGGGCCCCTGGGACAGACCATAGGGGTAACGTATATGTAATTAAAAGGTTCTTTCAGACTTTGTAAGTACTTTAAATTCCAACATCGACTTTCTACACAGTTTTATTTTTAATGAAGCCTGCAAAGCAGGGCTGCCGTTAAAATGACAGTGGACACCATAGCACTGCAAGTGTAAGTCCATTACATATACTGGGTCTGTAATCCTACATGCCCTGCCATATACTAGTGCATTACAGGTAGGTTGCCCAAACCAATTATGATGACACCTATTTACAATATACCTTATTATCAGAGCACTGACCCTGTGCCTGGTTGGAGGAGCCCAGGGCACAATCAGAGTCATACAATGGGGACGATCAGGGTAAAAAGGATGAATTTCCCACACAACTTCCCCCAGAGAAAAGGTCATCAGCTAAGTGAGAAAACATGGATAGGTTTCCCCTTCAATGGCCCTACATCTTTGTTCTCTGGGGAGTAGTCTCTTGATAAAGAAGGTGACTGGCTGATGTAGGCCCACTTCATTTACTGTATCCACATTGCCCCAATCCCTTGTTATGAAGAATCTGTCTGAACCACAAATTTGATTGGGTAGTCAGGAACCAGCTAATACAAAAATGGGGACCCCTCTAAATGAAAAAAATGTAGGGTCAGGGAGAAGAGGGGAAGAACCAAACACACAATAAAGGGCTCCCTCAAGACATATATTTCTTTTGTTACAACAAAACTAAATTCAACGTGGGCTCAACAACAATATACTCATATCAACAAGACTAGCAAAATTGATGCTGAGATATATGTATCAAATATAATTCATTCCTTTCTTTCTTTTACATAAAAGTAAACAGTATTAAGACATAGAATTCAGGAATACATACAATATACTGTTGAAACCCCCCCCCCCCCCGGAAAAGAAACATTTACACATACCAAAAACACAAAATACAAAAATCATCCAGACTCATCAAACTCATACAACATTCACAAGAAGATACATCTGGGAAAAGGGATGTCTAAAGGTTGCAAGATCTCCATGACCAAGTATGATGTACATGTTCAACTGGATCTGAACATTAGGTCGATGCGTGTTTCGGTGGCATGAAAGGAGTAATATGGCCACATTCCTCAGGACCTTTCCAGATACCCACAAGAATCACAAAACACCCAGGGGACCTAAAAAAGCACAAATAACATGTATTATGAGCCCATATGGAAACATATAAATCAATTGAACCTTGATTCTAATTAAACATGGTATTACTTACACATAGATCAAAGCCAGAAAGCCACCCTATTAAAAATCACACCACAGTATGTGACTCCCCATACTTTCCATGGGGAGTGCTTTAAAGAGATAAGAAATATACATTGTAAAACAGAAAAAAGGAAAGGAAAGTGACCCAAAAAAGATCTACCAATCACCTGGATTTCACAGGATAGAGCCATAAGCACTTTAACCATAGAGGTATGAGAAAACACAGCAGTGGCAATCTCATGTGTCTTATTGTGTTTATCCTACCTCTGTGTTTGTTTCATGCTCAGGAGTACTTACAGATTATGAGAATGACTCTATGTTGTCAAAAAAAGATGGCCACTAGACTGCTGGCAATATGTGCAGTAACGTCTTTGTAAAATTGATGTATAATCTGTAAATGGGAAGAGTAGCAAATCCATGAGTGTTAAGCAGTTGCATAAGTGACAGAGATATCAAAAAGTGCATATGTTGGGGCCTTATTTGGAACACTTTCATGTAGTGTTCCGTAGGTGGAGAAGGCGTGTTTAGACTAAGAGTGTCCCAACAGGACTCAGATTTCTGGATAAAAAATAAATACAGCTTTGTTAGTCTCTTTTAAAACATACAGTGATGGTGTGTATTGTCACATGCTGACCTAAACCAATATCTCCAAACACACTTTATAGTGACCTGATGTCATGGTCTACACTCACCAATTCAGCCCTATGACATCATTCAGCCTGGGGCTCCTACGTATTAAGTGATGTGACCTACTTCTGATCAGTGAATTAGATTCTGAACTACCGAAGGCTAAAAATAAATAGGTATGATGCAGTGATTACTTACCAGTGGGAAAAAAGGGCCTGCAGATTGGATATGACACACTTTGTAATGGGAGTCCAATGGCATTAAATGTTAGCTCAAGTAGTTAGACAACTCTCCCTTTCAACTGCTGTCCAGTTAAAAGCACCTTGAATTCCAAGCTTGGCTTTACTCCTGAAATACTTTTCTAAAATTTATAATTGAGTACAGAAAAGAGAGCTTGCCTTTCCTCGACCTCTGTATTTTTCCATCTGCCACAGGACTGGAGAGTGAATTATACACAAAACCTATTGGAAGAAATTTGTTGTTGGCATTTAACAGTTATCATCCTAAGTCGTTCTGCGACAATCTTCCATACGGGCAATTCCGTATTGGAAGGAATGGCTCCATAAAGGAGAAATATGAACGTCATGCCAGAATCCTGTCTCTGCAACTACATGACAGGAGCTATCTGAAAAACCTTATTCAGCACTCATATAAACAGGCTTCGAATAACAACCGTGAGGCCCTTCTGGAACCACCAGCACCCAAGCCACCTATGAAGAGATTGGCATGTGTCAACACCTTCAGCACACTGTCCAATGGAATGCAGAAGAGTGTGCAGAAACACTAGGGGATCCTTAATGTGGGAATTGAAAAAATACCCTTGCCTCTGTTCTGCTTCAAAAGGAGCTCTAACTTACGTGACAACCTTGTCCACACAAGGCCGAAAGCGAAGTCACTCAATGAACAGGAGACTTTATGGAACATACCCTTGTGGCTCATGTGAGGCATGTCCACAAACAACACATACTACGACGGTGGACATTGGCACTGAGAGACCAAGGCTACAAACTAAACACACTAACTGTAACGGTGACAGAGTAATCTATTTAATAACATGTCCTTGCAAACTCCGCTATGTCGGGATGACCACCCAGAAAGTGAAGCTAAGAATTAATGAACACAAGAGTACAATGAGGAGCAACAAACAAGCTACGAGATTCACTAACCACTTCCTAACTCTAAATCATAAAGCAGAAGAATTGAAGAGGATGGTTCTCGAGCAACCTTTTGGTCCTCCGCATGTCACAGATGTAACCAAATTTCTGTTCTGCAAAGAACAGAGATGGGTTCTTAAAATAAAGAGTAACACCAGGGCCTTGAACTATGATATTCCATGGACCCTCTTGTAGCTACACATGAACATTTCCTGTCCCTGCCTGAACATTGATGCAAGAGGCATTGAGTCATTTCAGCTTTCATAGGGTTCTGTCCCTCCACACTTTACACCTTACACCTTACCACCTATACCAGTAGAAAAAGCCAAAAAACTAGGGGTTCTGATAGATAGTAAACTCTCCTTTACCGAACAAACGAATGCGACAAGCTCAGCATCGTTTTATGTGATAAAGAAACTAAAGAAGGTTCTCCCCTTTATTCCCCTTGAAGCCAGGAGAACAGTGGTCACCACCATGGTGCTATCGAAGCTGGATTATTGTAATGGTCTCTATCTCGAATTATAAAAACAACATCTAAAAAGCTTCAGATGGTGCAAAATAAGGCAACCAGGCTCCTACTGAACTTACCAAAATTTGTATCAGTTAAGGAAGAAATCACAAAACTTCATTGGCTGCCAGTGATAAAATGAATTAGGTTCAAAGTACTGTGCTTAGCCTACAAGGCCCTGAATAACATCGGACCGGCTGCATTGAAAAGCCTGTTCTCATGATATAACCCGTGCAGACACCTGAGGTCTTCCGATGCCGGGCTGATGGTAGTTCCCAGGGCTCGAACGGCGAGCTGGGGGGGGCCGAAGCGTAGCCTACGGTACAGCCAAAATCTGGAAAATGCTACCAAAGGAAATAAAAGCTTCCAACTCTCTGGGCGTTTTTAGGAAAATGCTAAAGACATGGCTTTTCCAGAATTAAGATAGGTAGGAGCAGACATAGTCGGTTTATTTCAGCGCCAAGACACCTCTGGGTAATCGTGCGCTATAGAATTTATAATAACATTACATCTTTACTCAGGGTAGGGCTCTACTGCAGGCCTATGAGTTCACGCCCTGCTTTGAGTTTATATAACAATATATAATCAAGAAGGTACAGCCCCTTTTACAGACTAGTGGCCCCCATCAGGGCCATACCACAATCTCTAATATAGACAAGTCGTGCTCAATTTGTACACATATCACTAAGTGTCTGAAACACCTCACAGGATCTGTTTTTATTCATTACTACGTCTAGTGGGTAGTGCGCTGGCCCATATGCCGTGGGTTTCAAAGGTAGTCATAGTGACACAACATTCTTACAAACTTCACAGACATCATTTTAGTATTATGCTTTAATCATGAAAAACGACTCATGCTAAATGATCATTGAACATCTTTTTTATTATGTGGACGCGAAGAGATACTGTTTTCCATCATGCTTTTGCAGAGTACGACTACTGGAAACTACATTTCCCATGTTTCCGAGGATTTTTTGTAGTTTCGACGTAATGACGTCATCTCAGTGCGATGCTGACTTGAATACACCTGAACCCAGGGAGCATTCTTTTGAAGTATAAAAAGGCACTGTTTTCCTTCCATCGGACCCCTCCAGTCCGAGCTTGTGTGGAGTCCAGGATACCGATGGATGGGTAAGTAAGAGATGCCAGTTAGTAATTACATTTAAGCCAGGCGCTGATGTTTTTGCGCTGTCTTGTTGAGAGCCTCATGACTGTTCTTAAACTGTATTTAACTTTGACTGATCAGCACTTCTCTTGTTTGTACTTGTATGCGCTGGTCTCAAATTACATTTAGGCACAATTTACCAGCGTTCTTTGTGCTAAAACCTGCACGCACTTTTTGCAATATTCCCCGTATAATTAAACATGTTGGATCTAAACATACGTAAATCTACGCGGTTACTGCACCAGCCCTTCAACCACTTTGTGACATTCTGCCTCCTGGCAGTCTGCACACTAGTGGCTCCTCTGGTCCCTACCACTTCGCAGCAGCAGTATCGTCGTGGGTTTGAAGTATTGAAAACAAGGACATTAGTGTAATGCATGCAAATGATCACTCTCATGCTGGATCGTGGTGCACGTTATTTATTATTATACTGCACGGGAGCGCCGGAGCAGAGCTCCTTACACTTTCAAATCGGCGCTCTAATGCCGCTGTAAATGGCCGCTGCCGGATGTCCTGTGACGTCACGCGGTGCGCGTCCCAAAAGCCTAGACCGCTACACCACATCTCCCCCTTTATAACACTACATAACCTAACACTCCCCTTGGAACATATACAGTCTTACTTGTTGTCCATGCTGAACTCCCCGAACCTCCGGGGCAGTATGGCTCTCCTTCCGCGACGTGTCCACTTACTGCCTTCGCCAACCTTCGGAGTGGTGGCGACACCTCCTGGACTGGGTGCCTCTTCCCTACTCCCTAGTCCTGCGTCTCCCCACTCTTCTAGCTCTGTCCCCTCCTGGGTGTTGGAACGCCTGACCACTCATTTCTTCACTCGCTCTGAGTCCTGTCCCCACCCGGGGACTTCTTTCTTCTCCCCCCTGGGGACTCTCCCGTTCTGCCTCTGGGCTCCTCCTTGCGCTGGGTGTTCCTGTGTGGTCTGACTCCTCATTTGTCTTCCTCCCGTCCATAGGTGTACATCTCACCATACGGTCTTGGGACCATACCTTCCCGTCACTGAGAAGAGCTGATCTTGAGTATGGTTCCATCACTTGGAACGGGGGGTGAACTTACTGTCTCCTTTCTTCCTCTGGAGAGGATATTTAACCCTTACCCATTCGCCTTTCTCGAGTGCGACCTCTTTGGTGTTATGCTTCCGATCATAATGTTCCGTGTACGCTGTCTGTGCTTTTTCCAAATTCTTGTGCACTACGGCTGGGGACCAGTGGCTTTGCACCGTGAGGCGTTTCCAGGCCACGTTGTCCTTAGTGAAGGGTTCTCTTACTCTCAACACTCGGAACGGACTGTACCCCGTGGTGGTGGGCATTATCCGATAGGCCCACATCAGCTGCTTAAGCTCCTTCTCCCAGTTGCTACCTTGGCTAATCGCTGCCTGCACCGACCCCATGATCACCCGGTTAAATCTTTCCACCGCTCCATTACCTGCGGGGTGGTATATCGGGGTGTGTCGTACTGCGATACCATTCCTGTCCATGAATGTTTCCCACTTACTTGATGTAAATTGCGGGCAATTGTCACTCAGGATCCCTTTGGGGATCCATTCCCTTATGAAGATATCCGTCAGGAAATCTAGTATTGTTTCTGTTTCCGCGTTGTCCGCTACGTGGACCTCCAGCCACTTGGAGTAGTGATCAATCACCACTGTGATGTATTTCTGGATGTCATTCGTGTCCTGTATTGGTCCCAGGATGTCGATGGAAATCTCTTCCCATGGGTTTTCCAGACATTCATATCGCCCCAGGGGCGGCCGTAGCACTTTTTGGGTCTTGTCCGCATTGCTACATTGCTCACATTCTCGTACGTGGCGTTCTACTGCCATGTCCATCCCTGGCCACCATTAGTCTTCTTAAGCTCTCCATTTAGTCTTCACTATTCCTAGATGGCCCTCATGTGTGATGGCTACAATGCGATGCCTTAACGAGAGTGGAGGGACTACTTTATTGCCGCGTAGCAGGAACCACGGTTTGTCTCCCACGGACAATTCTTCCCTTACTTCCCAATACTGTTTCAACTCTTCCTCCAGCAGTCTTTTCTCTGGCCACCCATTTGTCACATACGCTTTTATGGCACTCAGTTTCTCATCTTTTTCGCATTCAGCCTCCCATTCTTGGGCACTTATTGCTCTTTCATGATCACCAGTGAATGCTACCGCGTAGTCCTCCCATCCACCTTCATCCTGGACTTCCGAGACTTCTTTAGATGCTGCTCTACTCAGGAAGTCCGCCACTTTGTTCTTATGTCCTGGTAGATATTCCACGTCGTAGACATAGTCCAGTAGCCTTAGCGTCATCTTCGCAATTCGTGGGGTAGCATGTTCATGCCCGCAGGATGTGAGAACCTTCGCCAACGGCTTGTGGTCTGTTCGCAACAGGAACCTTCCACCCCACAGGAATTGCCGGAATCTCTCCATTGCCCACACAGCTGCAAGCATTTCCTTTTCAATGACACTAAATTTACTCTCATTCGGAGCTAGCGCTCGGGGCGCGAAACTGATCGTGGTGATCACCCCGTCTGAGGTCCTTTGCATGAGCACGGCCCCTAGTCCTCGGTCACTGGCATTCCTTGGTTAACATGGTTTGTGCGTTTGGGTCGAATCCTCGTATGGGCACAGCCTCACTGATGTGTCTTTTCACCTCGTCAAATTCTTGTTGTTGTTGTTCGGTCCATTGGAACGTGGATTTGTCCTTGAGAAGCGATCTTAATTGATGGGTCTTGGAGGCGAAGTGTGATACAAACTTGCTATAAAACTCCGCCATCCCCAGGAAAGTTCGGACGTCTTCTTTGTTCGTGGGTGTAGGGGCATCCTTAATTGCTGCGACGTTGGACGCTTTAGGTTCGATGCCGCGTTGACTTATCTCATGCCCTAAATACGTGACTTTGTTCATTCCGAACCTACATTTGTCCCATTGGGCAGTGAGTCCATTCTGCCTTAACACGGTCAAGACCTCCATCAGTTTCCAGTTGTGATCCGCTTTGGAGGTGCCCATCACCAAGATGTCGTCCTGGAAGTATTGGATACCTGTTTTCTTGTGGAACAACCTGTGCATCAGTTTTTGAAAAACTGCTGCCGCCGAGGCAAGTCCGAACGGCATCCTCAGGAACTTGTAGCACCCGAACGGCGTGATGAACGACGTCAGATGGTTGCATGAACGATGTAAGGCAATCTGATGGTAGGCAGACATCAAGTCTATAGTGGAGAACCACTGCGCCCCTTGGGTCTTGGCTAACATTTCGATGATCCTGGGAAGCGGGAACTTGCCCACCACGATGTTCTTGTTGAGTTCCCTTAGATCAACACATAGCCTCACTTTCCCATTGGGTTTCTGTGCTACCACTAAGGGGGACAACCATTCCGCGTTGTTGATCGCCTCTATCACGCCGTTGTCTTCCAACCTCTGTATCTCTTCCTGTACTGCAGCTCTTGTTCGGAATGGAATATTGCGTACCTTGTGGGACACCGGTTGGGCTCCCGCTCTGAGCTGGATCCAATGAGCAAACTTCGCCATGCGGCCAATGGAGTCCTTGAACACCTCCGGGAATTCTTCCTTCCATCGCTGAGCTTCGTAGTCTGGTCCGTCCTCGGTCATGAGGAATTGCGTGTGTCCGTGGGTTCAGCTTCATTCCCAACTCTCCCTGGTCTCTCCAGCCCAGTACCGATGGTCCTTTTTCCGCAACATACAGCTTCCCATCGCATGTTCTGCCCCTAAACTCGAAGGATAGCGGACAATATCCCACCATAGGTATGGGCTCTCCCGTGATCGTTACGGGATGAATGTCCATGGGTCTCAAGTGATACTTCGTACTTGTTGTGAAATCTTCCTCCCATATCCTCCGTTGTATAATTGTGTAGGGTGACCCTGAGTCCGCTACCATGGTGACTCTTATGCCGCCAATCCTCATTTCGCACTTTGGTTTCTTGTCTGCTGAGCTCTCTATGCCCAGTACTTGGTCTTCCACTATCAGGATCTTGTCGTCCTCTTCTTCATCCTCTTCTTCGTCCTCTTTTCTTGCTCCTTGTGCCACATACTTTACTTCCTGCCTGTGGGTCTTCAGTCTGCACACTTTTTAATAATGGCCTATTAGCCCACAGTATGCGCATTTGGCACCAAATGCCGGGCATCCCATGTCGCTGGCGGTATGTGTGCCGCTGCCACACCTGTAGCAGGTGTTCTTGCTCCACTGCCGTTGCCCTTGTTGTCTCGTAGTCCTGGCATTGAACCTTTTGTAGTTCGTGTCCCTTGCTGCCACGCCGGTTGCTTGCTGTCCGTGGTCTTCCGGTCTTCCACTTTGCACACCGCTTGCTCTGGGTGGCTTTCGCGTTTGGCCGCTTCTGCACACCTCCTGGTCAATTCCGCCTTCTTTACTAAGGCTACGACAGTCTTCAACGGTGCGTCGCCGTTCGTCCACAGGTTCTCTTGAATGGAGGAATTCACCATATGCATGATGATTTGGTCTCTTATTAGATCTTCTTGTAAGGTTCTGAATTTACACGTTAGGGCCAACTTCTGTAGGGCCGCCACGTATTCATCGACCGATTCCACTTTATTTTGTTTCCTATGGTAGAAGTTATACCGATCTATTGCTGTGCATACCACCGGGCGGTGATGGGCATCCAGGTCTTCTATTGCGTGTTGGAACACATCATCGTCCGTTGCTGTTCTCTTCTCCTTCACCAGGTCTTGGTATACTCTTTGCCCCGCCGGGCCCAAATGATGGAGGAGAATTTTCTTCAGCCTCGTGCTCGCGAACTGAGCCTCGCCCTCTTCTTCCAGAGCTGAGAGGTAGTTTAAGAAGTACCTTTTCCAGTCCTCCCACAGCATTTCGGGCTCTCCTGCTTTCGCCAAGAAGGGCACCGGGTTTGTCAGCGAGAAGGTCCGCGAGGTCATCTTCTCACAGCCGCTGGCGCGCCTTCCTCTAGGTGTGGAAGTGTCTGGTGTCTCCGCCTCCTGGGCGTTCCTGCCCTTCTCGTCGTCCTCTTGGCTGGATTCCCCACTCTCCGTGGGACTTCCACTGACCTTCTCCAGGATGCTGGACACCTTCCTGCTCAGGGCTTACAGCTTGCACCTGCTTCCCCTCCAGGGGGCGTAGGAACAGTTGCCACGGGTCCTCCCTGCCGGGTGACAGGAGCCTGGTGTATCTGGCACGCAGTGCTCTACAACCGCTGCTGTTGGCGCCTACCCCGCGTCTCTGCCGCGCTCCCGCTGTCGTGCATGTGGTGTCTCTTGCTGGGCTCTCTGCTCCCCACGTGGCCTGGGTCCAGGGTGTCTTCCACCCCCTTCACCACCTCGTCGCCATTGTAATGTTGGTCCGTGGGGGTCAATACCTGCTTGCAAATGATCACTCTCACGCTGGATCTTAGTGCACGTTATTTATTATTATACAGCATGGGAGCGCCGGAGCGGAGCTCCTTACACTTTCAAATCGGCGCTCTAATGCCGCTGTAAATGGCCGCTGCCGGACGTCCTGTGACGTCACGCGGTGCGCGTCCCAAAAGGCTAGACCACTACACCACAATTAGGGTGGTATATCACTCACATTTATGTATTTACTTAATGATTATGCAGCCCAAACTCACCAGCTTATTTTAGATCAGCTCATGTTTACGATACCTGTGAGGCGTTATAAGTGGTGGTACATGAGAACTTGCAATGGAGATGAACCATTTGTAATTTCCTTTTGACCGTTGTCTGGAACATACAGGGACCTCCTTGTCTGCGCATATATGCTCTATTTCCAATAGCGCAGTCTTGTTTATCCAGATTGAGCTTTGACTCATTGTCAGCTCTCTGGATCAGCTCAACCTATATATCAATGCACTACAATCCCTGAGCACTGCTATAATTAACACAGTTTGGTCTAAATCCTATAGTTAGTAATGCATGATGTAATCAGACTGACTAAAAATGTTTGAGGATTACTATTTCACAGAATGCTGATGGTGTCTGTATTCATAACTTCAGTTTTCCTTTCCAATAGAGCGGTGCCTCACGTCCTGAGCTGTTGCCAGGTAAGATGAGGTGTTCACACGTAAACTCACGGGTAAGCAAAATTCGTTTTTTATATATAATTAATAGCACACTCATGTTGTACACGTTATGGTACTGTACGATGGGCATTGACCCAGACGTTAGACATGATATCTAGTGTAAGAAAAGCTTCTTATTTCCATCAGTTGCAGAAATGACGAGTAAAGGAAAAGTTCAGCTAGCATAGAAGTTTATTCATCTTCATAGCTCCAAGTACAAACATTAATGAATCAACGTTTACCTAACGCTCACCACCACCCGAGTCCCATGTTCAAAACATAACACTCCGCGTGGTCTCCACGAGCAAGATACAAGATTGCTCGTGGACACCACGCGCCATGAACCGGATATCAAACCACACGTTATAACATGTATACAACACATCTCCCCCCTTTTATTTCTTTATTCTATTATTTAATAAACTAATCCATAATATAATCTTTAAATCTTCCCGGACAATGGTGTTCACGATTCCTCTAAAAGAATCCCTTCCCCAATGAGAACAACCTGGTTGTTGGTCATACTTCACTTCATTGTGCACATTGTCCAATCGTGTGTCATTCGAAACATTCCTAAATGAAACGTCATTGCTTACATCATCTAAACACATGTCATTGGATACATTCCCAGATGGTTGTGTAGGACCCTTAAATACAGATACTCTGTTCAAATTCCAAACACTTCCACCCTCTATTCTCACAGCATTACTGAAAACTTGTACAACCTTTTTTGGATCTGACCAGCTTTGGGAGCACTTAAGAACATTCTCTTTCTTCTTTATGCGAACTAGATCACCAACTCCAATTCCTTGTGTGCTCATTGAACCTCGCTTCTGGTCCATAACATCTTTCATTTTTTTTTTATACTCATTGACCCTTTGTCTAACTATATCGTAATCAATAGCAATCAACTTCTTGTCATCCATACCTTTCTTTAACCACCACGGAACCAAACAAGTACTGGGTGTCCGTCTTCTCAAAAGCTCAAATGGACTGATTAAAGTTACCGAGTTCGGAGACGTCCTATATGCTAGTAGCATGGACTGTAAGGCATTGCTCCAATTAAGTCCACCCTTAATAGCAAGTTGAATCGCTTCCTTCACCCCACGATTAAAACGTTCCACCTGACCATTTGACTCTGGATGGAATACTGAAATTCTCCGATGAGTTATGCCACATTTCTTAAAAAATGACTCAATTTCTCTGCTAATAAACTGGGGACCATTGTCTGTGACAATCTCCTGTGGGATGCCTTCCCTACAAAATATGCTATCAAGGAATTTAATAACACTTTGTGACGTAACTTCCTTGACCATCTTGATTTCAGGCCACTTTGAAAAATAATCAATTAAAACAATTCCAAAACCTTTATCCTTGGGCAAAACATGAAATGGACCAATAATGTCGAGCCCTAGTTTCCTCCATGGCCCAACAGGATACTCCACAGGACAAGATTCAACTCTTAGAGGCACCGCAGATTTATCACTATTCGAACATTTGTCACAATTGCGTACAAAATGTTCAACAGCTGAATCAATACCAGGCCACCAAAATGCTTCCCTTATTCGCCTTCTAGTAAACAAAACTCCTAAGTGACCCTCATGACCAATATCCATAATGGTATTCCTAAGAGAAAAAGGAGGAATTATCCTGTCCATTCTCATAACCAATCCATTCTCAATGGCTAACTCATCATGAACCTTGGAATAGCTCATCACATCACCTGATAATTTCCATACATCCTTGCACAATGTTATTCTTAACATTGTTCAATTCACTATCGTTTCTCATTGCCTCCATCCAAACATTCTCATCTAGACATGCCTTATCACCATGTATAAAGATGATATCATGTGTCTTGAAAGCGACCTCACAATCATCCTCCTGATAATCCTTATCACTATCCAGAGGTAACCTAGACATGCAATCCGCGTGCATATTCGCTTTCCCCTGGACATATTCAATGTGAAAACGAAAAGATTGTAGTCTTGATGACAGTCTAGCTAATCGTGCAGACATGGATCTACCACCACCAGGGGACATTAGGAAAACTAATGGTTTGTGATCAGTTTTTATTATGAAATCAATCCCCCACAAGAAACTCCTAAAATGCTCTGCTCCCCATACGCAAGCAAGTAACTCTCTTTCAATGACTGAGTAGTTCTTCTCTGCATCCCTCAAAACCCTGGACGCATATGCTACAATCCACTCACTGGAATTATCTTTCTGTAATAAGACACCACCTAGACCTAGATTACTTGCATCAACCATGACTATGCATTTCTTCCCTGGAACAAACGGACTTAAACAAGGTGCATTAACTATAAATTCCTTCAATTTCCCAAAAGCCTCAGTCATGTCACTTGTCCACACAAACTTTGCATTTTTTTTTAACAGACACCTGAACAGTTCAGTCTTCATGGAATAATTAGGAATAAATTTTGCATAAAATTCAATCAATCCAAGAAAAGCAACCAACTGTTCTTTCGAGGTCGGTAGAGGAGCATTAGTAATGCTCTCAATGTGCTTATGTTTTGGTTTAATCCCCTTTCCACTGATCCTGTGTCCTAAATATTCTACTTCCTTTGCTTTTATTTTGCATTTATCTAACCGAAGAGTGAGGCCTTTTTTTGCTAAAGCTGCAATGACGTTATGCAAATTCTTATCATGTTCCTCATCATTCTTCCCATAAACCAAAATATCATCTTGGAAAGCGATGGCCCCTGATATCCCTTCCAGAGTTTCTTTCATCAGCCTCTGGAAAACAGAGGCAGCACTAGCCAACCCAAATGGCATGCGACGATACCTGAATAGACCTTCTGGTGTGATAAACGCCGTATAATTTTTTGAACTGTCAGAAAGAACTACCTGGTGGTACGCGCTTGCCAAATCAATACATGAGAATACTTGTGCATCTGATAGGGTTGAAACCATCTCATGCAAATTAGGAAGGGGATGTGCATCAACCCAAATAACCCGGTTCAAACTGCGCAAGTCCACACATAATCTGAGTTCCCCTGAGGATTTGACTGAAATCACAATGGGAGAAACCCATGGGGAAGATTCTATTCAATAATGCCATCATTGCAAAGATTTTTTAACAAATTCTTCAATTTATCCCTGTATGACAACGGCACATTTCTTACTTTTTGACGTACAGGAATAGCATTCTCATGGAGTTTGATTTCATGTTCAAACCCTTCGTATTTCCCAAGCATCCCACTGAAAACACTAGGGAATTCCTTAATGAGCTCACCCACAGTGACCGACCCATGGTGAGCTCTATGGTCAACAGCAAAGACTGGAGGATTGGCTCTGGGGTCAAGTTTGATGCTTAATTCGTGTTGATGTGGCCATCCTAAAAGTGATTTCCCTGACTTTGCCACATAAATTTTACTGAAAGTATGTCGTCCTGCGAATTTTATATTCGCATAAAAATAGCCAATTAAATCAATCTTGTGCCCTGTATAACCCCCTGGAGAAACATCAGGATCCATAAGTTCCCTTTTTGGCCAATTTTCACTGAAAACCTTCAAGGAAATAATAGAATACCAAGCACAAGAATCGACCAAAAATCTCAAACAAACACCATCCACACTGATGAGACAGGAAGGAAATTTCGAAACTTGCATTGATTACAGTATTAATTTCATTTTCATCATTGTCATAGGGTGTTTCATAATCATCTGAAAACTGTATATAATTTACTTTCTTTGTAGTTGTTTTGCAAAACCTACTGAAATGACCCTTCTTATTACATTTAGAGCAGACTTTCTCAATAGCTGGACAGCCTTTAAAATTTGCTAGATGACTGTTGCTTCCGCACCTAAAACAAAGTAATGATGAATTATGTTTTTCAACCCTAGGATTTGGTTACTTAGATTTGTTCCAATTTTTTGCAGAATTTTCTGATCTTGGAATGACATTTTTTTTTTGTTTGTCACCATCTTTTAACTCTTTGTTGACGCTGAACACATCTGTTTTTTTATTGCCTCTAATTTCTTTCACGAATTCTTCAGAGTGTTCAATGGATTTTGCAATGTCAATAGCTGCATTTAATGACAAATCAGATGTGGACCATAGTTTTTCCTGAACTTTCTTGCTGTTTGTACGCATTAAAATGTGATCTCTCAGTACCTGTTCGTATGATATGTGTTCAAATTTACAAGAGACTGCCAAAGACCTGAGTGCCGAGACATAATCTTCAATAGATAAATCACTGCGTTGTTTACGGGGTAGAAAATAAATCTTTCCATCACTACATTTTTCTTTTTCCCAAAACGTATGTTAAGCTGTGTCGAAGCATACTGGTAGACATTAATTCTCCCAGGACTAATTAACGCAGGTAAGGTTTTAAATTCTTTCAAGCCAAATCCACCTAAACAATGTTTTAATAGTGACAATTTCCTTTCTGGTTCGCGATCATCGCCTTCTAAAACCTCCACATATGCCAAAAATACTGGTTCCCATACTTCCCATGGTATGGGAGGATCACCCGATGATGCTAGAAATGAGGGAGGCGGTACAATGCCAGACATGTTGCACTATAGGCAATAAGATGAATTATAAATTTGATATGCAAAATAGTTATTATAATTGTTTTCTAAATAAAACAATAAAACTTATGGCTCAAAAGTTATTATAACTCACAAATTGTTTTTCGATCCTGTAGATTATTTTCCATTTAATGTGACTAATTAATCACACAAAGAAGACGAAATCCTCTGAAATGCGTTCAACCTTCCTTTCTGTAAACTCAAAGTTGACTTGAACATGTGAATCAGGCAGTCCCGTTTTCTTTTGTTGAATCAGGCAATCCGGAATAAAACTGTGTTTTGCAATCCTTGAAAACACGATGTGACGCGATGATACAATGCGCGCATGCGCATAAACATTGGAAAAAGAATCAGAGCTTGAAAGAAAACAGGTCCGAAATTCCTTTGCGATGGTGAGTGAAACCATCCGTTTTCTCCATCAATTACACGTGAAATCTCTGCTGTTTTCTCTTTATTGCTCAATCGTTTCTTTATTATGTTTCTCCCAACAATACAAATTGTATTCCATGAAACTTGACCCGTCTCTCCTGTTAAGTGCTCATTTTGAAAAAAAAAACTCCGGAAACACCCCTTGTAATCCCTTGACTTGAAATGTGTTCTCTGAGATTGATAGCGTTGTCCTTTTTCGAAATCTCCTTTCCAATGTCGATTTCGGACTGCCTTTTACGCAAAATTAATACTTTTTTAAAATTTTCTTGTTCAAATGCACGGGCGGATCTGTGCCCGATCGTCGCCAATGTAAGAAAAGCTTCTTATTTCCATCAGTTGCAGAAATGACGAGTAAAGGAAAAGTTCAGCTAGCATAGAAGTTTATTCATCTTCATAGCTCCAAGTACAAACATTAATGAATCAACGTTTACCTAACGCTCACCACCATCCGAGTCCCATGTTCAAAACATAACACTCCGCGTGGTCTCCACGAGCAAGATACAAGATTGCTCATGGACACCACGCGCCATGAACCGGATATCAAACCACACGTTATAACATGTATACAACATCTAGTACAAGCGTTGTTAACACCTGTTTCCACTCATCTTGATTTTAAGTCATATTGTTCTTTTCTTTCACCGGTGACATCAGGTTTATTGTGAATTTTTCGCAATTCAGTCCACAGTTTTCTGTAGGTTGTATTTATTCCAACCGTATCATTGTTACTCCTATTATTATACACGTCTTTTGCAATAGAACTTATTATCTAGGTCCTGAGGAAGGCCGCAATCAATATTTGATCACAATGGCTGAAACATCTAGATCTGCTTTTTGGACTAGTGCAGTCATTATTTATTAAACTGCACATGCACTGTTTTTTAACCTTGGCACCAAGAGTTAATCAATAAACTCTTTTCTCTTGGTAGTCAATTTTAGATCACTTTTCACAACACTTTTTTGCACTGCAACCATCACCCGGAATATTTCCAATGCTTTTAATCATACAGATTTAGCAGATCCAATAGATTGTTTAAAACATCCCTGAGCTCTTCCCTCACAGTGAGGGCGTCATAGCTCTTGGTTGCACTAGGAATTGCAACCAAGAGGAGATCCAGGATGATGAAGCATGCCACCTTGGTGGGTGATGGGATTCCAGCCTCTTTAAAGGACTCCCCCTATGTTTGAGTAGGAATACAACGTTTGTACTGTTTATGCCCTAGAGCTGTTTCAAGCTCGGTAGGCCCGCAGATGTCTTGTATGTTATAATATTGGTTGTGGGGAATATATCTGTGCCAGTCTTCAAATCTCTCCCTTAGACCCTCTACAAACTGGTTTTGTAGTGTTTGACTTTGTAATGTGGCCTTCTGTGTGATTGGTAATTTTTTTAAAATCTATTTTAGGTTCCTTCACCATGTCATCTCCATTTGGACATTTCAGAGTTGTGACATTAGCTGGTACAAGGGGATCCTGGGAAAGACAGACACAGACTTTGGATGTACAAATCTTGTATCTACACAACTTACACTGTGATTGAATGGAAAATGTGAAGATTACATTGGACTAGTTCTTTGTCATGTGTTGGCACTAATCATTGATATTGTTTATGATATCTTATTGTTTTGGCCACATCCCCTTCTTGCATGTTGGCAAGGCATTGAACTGGAAATGTGCAAACTGGAACATGGTGTTAGTGTTATGTTTGGAACGTTATGGCAGACAAGTATCGGTCAAATGGAAAAAACATAGTAGTAGATGATTGAATGGTATGAGGCACTAAAAAACAAGGTTATTCACTGGCTGTCCATCAATAGACCCCTTCCAGAGGGCACACATAGCGAGGTCCTCATGGTGAGAAGAGCCCCTTGGGTAGGCACCACTAGGAAGTCTATCCAGGGTGACTGTGTTGTGATTAACTTCAGGGACCCCGCTATTGTCAAGCATATATGTAGTTGGCCCCGGAATGTGTACGAGTCGCCCATTCAATCCCTCCCCTTGTCATTTTTCTACCCCTTGGGGGGGTCTGAGGGAAAAGAGGAGGGTTGGGAACTCGTGCCTAGAAGGGGTCGCAGGTGGAGGCCCAACGAAATGAAAGTGTACCCTAACTCTAGATTTACTCCGGATGATTATTTTCCCACATATAACAGGTTCAGACATCTAGAAATGGTAGATTGACTGGGTAGGCTAGGGCCAGGTGAGGTTTTGGGCCACAAAAGGCCCTCACTACATGATGTACAGCTAAATACCCCCATATAGAGCAATGGAGCCAAGCAGATATTAATCAATAGGGAACCTTGTGCGGCGGCCCCTATCTCATCAACCATTGTATCATTGGCGATACCAGCACAGGAGGAACTGACTGTCAACTCGAAGGCCCATTCCATGGTCACTGTATCTTCATCTCCCAAATCTGAAATAACTAAACTGCCCCTTCTTAATATTTAATCTTGGAATGTGGCGGGTCTGTCTAACAAACGGAACTGCCCGACTTGGAATTCTTTTGTAGAGGATAAGGATATATGCCTCTTCCAATAAACTTGGCTGAGGGAAGACCTTACTCGCACTGGCTTTGCCGTTTTCTCCAAAAATGCAAAATGGGGTGGCAAAGGCCGGGGTGTCTCGCAATTTGGATAGCCACAGATCTAGGTTGTAGGGCTGTTCCTTTTCCACTAAATTCGGATGATATTTTGGCTGTATTACTGGAGTGGCCAGATTCGCATTGCCTTTTGGTATTGAATGTCTACTCGAGTCCAGTTAATATCTCGCAAGAATCCTGCACCATTGATGAGCTCGATCTTGCCCTTAATGTAATCCCAGAAGGTACCCCTTATATATTAGGAGGTGATTTGAACTGCCACTTCGAGCAGGGGTCATTGGATGGTTTGGCTCAGGAGGAGGACCTCGCTTGGTCCATACCATCGTCCCATCTACCGGCCCCAAAAGTATGGTCCCCTCTGGCATTACAAATCACATCCCATCCCTCACTTTAAAACACGGGCTTAGGGCTTAGGGCTTGCAATGGAAGGTTACCTTCGGATATCCCCCCAAGATGCACCATCCACAGAGAGGATAAAACATCTAGACTAGATGATATTCTGGTCCCACTGGCCCAGTGGTCACAAATAAGTGACTTTCGGGTAATACCAAGAGAAGATAGCGACCATAATGCTCTGGAGCTTGAGCTCTATCACTCGGGTCCGGAGTCTAGGGAGAAGAATAGGGAGACACCCGATTGTGGGTTATTACTCTCAAACAACAGACGCAGAATAAAGTGGGAGAACTTAGCAGCCAAACAAGGGCCGATATTTAAGTTATATGCCCTACTTATTCCCACGTTAGAGAAGGCCCAAGCCCTTAACATGCAAGGTAGCACTCCGGGATTATTTAATCAGCTGGGGCAGCTACATGCAGATTTTATCATATCTACATAAGAAATTTTCACCAGCAAATGCAAAAGGGCTAACAAATTTATTCCTGGTCCCTCTTGGTATAATTCTGCATGCAGGAAGGCCAAAAGTGATCTTCTGATCGCAATTAAGACAGGACAGGGTCGGGCAGAAATTAGGGAAAGAAGATTGGTATATAAATCCCTAACTGAGAACGCAAAACTTGAATGGGAGCACCATAAATGGGAGAAACTAGTGAAATTCTTGGTATGTGGAGATTCGCGAACATTTTGGCGCTGTGCAAATACAGGCACAGAGGCGCTGCTCTCCGCGGTAGAACCTAACATCTCAGCCAAGACCTGGCGAGACCATTTCCAGTCCCTATATATGTCACCTGTGGGGACTGGAGCTGATCCTGTCCAGGTAGAAACTACTAATTCGCGGGGACTGTCATTCACACTTAAAGAAGTCAGAACAGCTATTATGGGTCTGGCGGCAGGAAAGGCACCGGGCCTGGATGGCCTTCCGGGAGACCTATTCAAGCAGGAACCAGAAGTCTGGGCACCCTACTTTACGCTTCTGTTTAATTCTATCTTGGAGGGCATGGAGCTACCCGATACTTGGCTGGGCGCAGAGATTGTCCCAATTTTTAAAAAGGGTTCGCCTCTGCTTCCAGACAAATATAGACCAATCAGTCTCATTGATGTTCCTCAAAAATTATTTGGTAGACTCATTCTCAATCATTTACAAGACTGGATTGAGGAATCAAGAATTATGAGTACATATCAAGCTGGCTTTTGAAGAAGTGTTTCTACTATTGACCAGATTTTTCGCTTAAATTTTATTCACTGGAAGACTGTGCTAATAGAGGGCGGCACCCTATACACGGTCTTCGTTGACTTACGTGCCGCATTTGATTTAGTGCCCAGGGACAAATTGTGGGCTGCTCTGGAGGACCTTGGGCTTCCAACTGACATTTTAGTAATTTTGAGAAGACTACATTTGGGGAACTTTGCAAGGGTGAGGTGTGGGAGAGGAGGGATTCTCACAGACCGCTTCCCCGTTGACAGGGGGGTTAGAGAGGGCTGTGTGCTGGCACCAACTCTTTTCTGCCTCTTTGTCAACGGGGTGATCAGTCATCTGAACGCCCTAGAAGATACTGATGCTCCCAGGCTTGGAGGCACGAGGGTACCCGCTATTCTTTTTGCGGATGATACCCTGTTGCTTTCCAAGTCCCCCATGGGTATACAACGGATCCTTGATGGATTCGCGAATTTTTGCGCGATCCGTGGCTTGGAGATCAATGCTTCTAAAACCAAGTATATGATCTTCAACCCACCCCCGACAACACGCGCCAATCCTACCCTTGGGTCCTCTAGGCTGGAGAGGGTCCACACATTTGAATATCTGGGGGTAACATTAAACCAGTCCATGACCTGGGACTCCCATCGTATCAGGGTGAACCTGAAACTGACCCAAATGATAGGACGATTATCAAGGATGACCCGAGGACTGACTTTTCAGCCGTTCTCCCCTCGCTTGCAAATCTATAGAACACAGACAAAAGGGGCAGTGACCTATGGAGCCGAATTATGGGGGCATACTGCCACCCAGACCATGCAGGTCACTGAGAATAACTTTGTCAGGCAACTGACAGCCCTCCCGTCTAGCACCCCCCTCCTACCCCTTAGACTCGATCTAGGCCTTAGACCAATTACAGAAGAGCTGGGCCTTAAGCCCCTAATGTATTGGCGAAAACTATGGTCTACACCAGAACTGTCTAAATATAGATCTGAGCTTCAGGAGATCATGCGGCTTTGTAATCCCGCACGGATTCCTTGGCTGAGATATATCAAACAAATATGCGAGGCATTAGGTAGACAGAATCTATGGTTGGATCCTGAAAACACCTGCCCCAGAACCTCACGAAAGTCTCTCTCTAAAGCCTATTACGAGTGCCATTTATGCGCTCACATTGTTAATACAGAGGAGAAGTCTTTAACGGAAACATTTTTGGGGTAAAAAGACTCATACCATCTAGAGCTTGTATATAATAACATAGGCCCCCCGCTTACTAGAAAGCTTTTTATGCAATGGCAGTATAGTACCCTCCCTCTTAAAGCGCATACTGCTCGCTGGACAAGTTCCGAGACTACATTACAATGTCCAGCCTGTGCTTACCCGAGGGAGTGTGACTTGCACATAATATTCTTCTGTCCAGCATACAGAAGAGCAAGGAACTATTGGCTTGTTCCACTACTTAAAAACTTGGGCTTTAGGCGGTTCCTTCCCGCATACTGGATTTTAAAAAGTGATTTGTCGGCCCCAATTGTATTTGCAGTTGCAAAATTTTTAACAGTAATGTGGCACAGTCATAACCGATGTATTAAGTTATTATCAACTGAATGATTGTTTTATATTCTGGTCAATTTTTTGTAATTTACTATTTTACCATTTCTATCAATTTTAATATTTCTGTAATTCTTTTATGGTCCAAAAGACCGAAATAAAGACAAAGGGCCTCATGTAGGTAAATAAATTTTACAGTTTCTTAAATACCGAGCCGTACCGAATCGGTAATTTAGAATCGGTAAGTTATATGTAGGTAAAAATTCGGTAACAGTTACCGAATCGGTAACATTCGGTAATCAAGAATCGGAAATCACCGAATCGGTAAATACCGAGGTGGTATTTACCGAATCGATAAATACCGAGGTGGTATTTACCGAATCGGAAAATACCGAGGTGGTATTTACCGAATCGGAAAATACCGAATCGGTATGTACGGAATCGGTAAATAAAATCACATGACTTGACGAAACAGCTAATCCTGTGCAACCACACCCCACCCAACCAGGAAGTGGCCACACCCAGGCAGGTGTACATAATTAGCCGACCCTGGAGAGGCTTGGAGTGCAGAGGAGAGGCAGGGAGCCGGTGCCTGTGCGAGCGGGAAAACAAACATCATGTCCAGCCAGAGAACACAGAGAGACGGAGGGGAAAGGAGGAGGAAGCTGAAATTTAGCCCCAAGGAACTCCAGGTGCTGGTGGAGGAGGTGGTGAAGCAGCACCAGAAGCTGTTTGGAAGGCAATCCCTGCAAGTGCCTGAGGCTGAAAAGCGCAACATATGGCTGGCCATCCAGGCGCAGGTCAATGCTGTGGGAGTGACCCACAGGGACATAGAGGTCCTAAAGAAGCGCTGGTATGACCTGAGGATTGTAACCAAGAGGAAGATGGGCGACATCCAGAAGGAGGCCAGCCAGACTGGAGGTGGAACCAACAGGGCACCTGCCCTCACCGAACTGGAGGAGCTGGTGGGGGCCACAATCGAGCAAGAGAGCGTCGTGGGTCTTGGGGACGCCGACAGCTCTGCCAGAGCCGCCACACAACAAGGTAAGACGAAAGCACAGCAATGTAGCACCCCCTATCCCTATCCCACATCCCCCATTGTGAAACAAGAATCACACTGCAGTCCACACGTGTCAGTGCAGACAGGCAATGCATTCCGGGAGATGTAGTCAGGGAAACACCAACCATGATGTAAATGGCACAGGGCAACAAGGCATGTCACGCACTCGAGGCACAAGGAGACAGAGGACATTTTGGAATGTGAAATGATTTATTGTGACGCTTTCAATGCAGCCCTTCGGGGACACTGAGCCAATGTTGTATTTCTGTCCACAGATGTGACATCATGCAGGACAGGGCATGCTGCAGGAGAGAGGTCACACCGGCCACAAATATCACCTCTAGCCAGCACAAGTTCAGACCAGGGAGCAGGCCCACTGGCAGCCGCACCACCAACACAGGCAGCCTCGCCGCACCCAGAGCCAGCATCACCTCACCCAGAGCCAGCATCACCTCACCCAGAGCCAGCATCACCTCACCCAGAGCCAGCATCGCCACTCATGTTTGAGTCACCGGCCACATCTCCGCTTGCAGGTGTGAGAATGAGGAGGCGTCCAGCAGCCAGGCTACGAGCCTTAGACACCTCGTCTGACGACAGCATGGGCCCTGAAGAACTCACCAGGCCCCAGGAAAGGAGCCATGCCACTGTGCCCCACACCTCACAGGCAGCACAGACGGGAGCAAGAGGGCGCCGCAGGTCACGTGTCCAGAGTCCACCAGCACCCATTGACGGCCATGGTGTCTTCTTGGGTCTCGAGGGCCAAATGTTGAAGCAACAGCGCCTGCAAACAAAGGCAGTCATGTCAGTCCAGAGGCACATGCGGGTGATGAAAACTACATTAGTCAACATGGACAATAACATCAGCGGTATGGCTGCGGGCATTCGGGACATGTCCCAGTCAATCCAGCAGTTGTGCAGCAAATTAGATGCTGACATCGAAGCACGGCGCCGGGAACGGCAGAGGAGGGACACTACCAACAGGGCACTCAACCGTCTGGCAACTGCGACTTCTCTACTCTGCCGGCGCTCTGTGACGATGCAGGAGGGCCTAACACACTGCTGCAGCGACCTGTCTCGGGGGATGGTGCAGGTGACAAGTGCACTAGGGGTGCTATTAACTAGTCATCCGTCGACAACTGCTGCAGGGGATGCTGCGGAGAGCATCGACACCAGCAGCAGGAGCAGCATCACACCCCCCGTCCCAGAAGGACGCAGGAGCAGCAGGCGGCTTGGGGTTGGCTCTAGTGAGGATGCACAGGCCGTGCCATCCACCACTGCAGCGCGTATGCGCAAACATTGATGTGGCCCTGCTTAGCCACTTCCCAATGGGTGACATAACCCTGGACATACTCCTTGTATAGATGGTATATTGCCAGATTGGCTTGTTCATGTGTTCATGGCGTGGTGCCACATTAAAACTACGTCATGACTAATCACAACTGGCTGTGTCCCCTTACTTACTCAGAAATAGTTGCATGTGATCTCTGTCCGTCTCTCTCTCCCATCGATTGCAGTTGGCACTCTAGCTGCGTTGCCCTGTGGCTGGCCTGACTCATCCTCGTTGTCCTCAAAATATGTTACTTCCACATCTGTACCTTTTTTCGTGGCAAGGTTGTGCAGCATTGCACAAGTGGCAATGATCTTGCAGCAGTTGATGGGTGTGTACTGGCGTGCGCCTCCGCTCTTGTGGAGGCAGCGGAACCTGCTCTTCAGTAGTCCAAACGTGCGCTCCACCACATTGCGTGTTGTTTTGTGTGCCACGTTGTATCGTCTCTCACTCTGGGTTGATGGGTGTAGGTAGGGAGTGAGGATGAATGACCGGCATGCATATGCACTGTCGCCTAGATGAGTAAAAGGGAAACATCAGTCACATGCCTCTATACACTATGATTTGCAGGTTGCAAGGGGCGTCACTGTTACTCACCTAGCAGGTATCCCTCTCCAAATTCTCCGGCACTCAGTCGTGTGTAGATCCCACTATTCTGGAAGATGTAAGAGTCGTGGGTGCTCCCAGGAAACTTTGCAACAATATCTGTGATGATGTTCCCTGCATCACAGATCACCTGCACATTGATGGAGTGGGTGGACTTTCGGTTCCTGTAGATGTGCTCTGTGTCAGCTGGTGGACAGATTGGGATGTGTGTGCCATCAATGCAGCCAATGACATGGGGGAACTGTGCCATGTGATAAAAGTCTGTTTTTGTTTTCTGCAGTGCAGCCTGTGTGTTGGGGAAGCTGATGTAGTGGTGCATTCTCTGCATCATGGCATCCAGGAACTTCCTGAAGAAACGGGACAGGCAACTCTGGGATACACCACCCACCGCAGCTATCACCACCTGATAACTGCCGGATGCCAGTAGATGTAGGCTGCAGAGCACCTGCACATGTGGGGGTATGGCGTGCGCCCTTCTTATTGGCTGGTCCAGGAGTGGGTGAAGGTCCCTGATTAAGTCCATGATGGTTTCGGGGTGTAGCCTGTACCTCTCATGTATCTCTGCATCAGTCAGCTGGAAGAGTGTGATGCGCTGTCTGTAGATGCGTTCCTCCCGTCGCCAAATCCTCAGTCCTGCTGCCTGTAGACGTAGGCGCCTTGCAATGACATACATAGCGGCCATGTTGTCCACGCTGTTGCATTTTGGGATTGCTTATATGCACTGTTGATGGTTACCACCTGCTTTCAATCCGTGTTAATTACCGACTCTTATTTACCGATTTTCTTGGATTTCTTAATTACCGAGTGCTCCTACATGTCATTTTAATTTTTACCACTTCATATTTACCACTTCATATTTACCGATTCGTTAACTATGTATTCGGTAAATATGAATCGGTATTTTAGAATTCGGTAAATATGATTCGGTATTTACCGCCTCATATTTACCGAAAAGTGGTTTTTGGACTCCTACATCTCACTTGTCTGAATACCGGTCGGTAACGGCATATTTACCGAAAATCGTCCGTTACCGACCGGTATTTGGCTACCTACATGAGGCACAAAGAAAGGAAAGGAATGGTATGAGATTTTTGAGAGGCATATTTGTGAACTTGAAATCAACATTACCTACTTGCAAATCATCTATGTTTTCACAATGTTTGATTTTTGTCATTGTCAAGTTATGATGTGTTGAGATACACAACACCAGTCTATGAGTTTTTAACTTGTAAATGTATTGTACAAAAGGTGATAAAATTAAACAGGAAGGACATAACCAAAGCAACCCAAAATATGAAAACGTCTGTCATGGTGAACTAAACAATCGTTGGAGATCCAAAGGTGTTTGAATTCCAATGTCCAAAATACTACTGGCATCAGACAGACCTATGAGTCCAGAAATAGTATACAGAGTGAATGGTAGGCACACACTGGAGGACATGAGTGTCAGGGTTTCTTGTTGATGGGGCAGAAGTCTTGCCATCCTCATCTCCTGGTTATTTGCATGGACGTACCCTCTTGTATAAGGGGGATCCACAGTTGCAGAGGCTGAGGGGTTGCAGGTGGTTCTTTCAGTAACAGGGCCTCCCTTTCTGTGGCAGATTTAGATTCCTCAGATGTTTTAGGGCTACATGAAGGGGTAGATAGTGCTAGGAAAGCCCTTCATATTTGTGTGTAAATGTTCTGCAGCACTCCAATCAGAGAGCCCATATTTGAGTAATGGGCCACCATCTGATGATTGCTACTCCCTCTGTATCTGCTTCATCTCCTGGAGCTTGGTGAGTACCTGGCCCATCATGTCTTGGAACAAATGGTGGGCTTCTAAGACTTAGTTTTTGGGGGTCTGGTGTCAGTGACCCTAGTGGACTCAGCATGCTGGCACACAAACACCCTCCGATGATGACTAACCCCACTACCCTATGCCCTTGCCATAGTGTGCCCCATCAGACCGGTTCTTTCATGAAGGGAGCTGGTGGTGATGTGGTCTCAAAATCATTCACTTCCGGGGCACACAATCCGCATCATAGTGGTAGGAACACTGGAAGTGGAGTCTTTGACTTGCTGAGGTGTTACATTTGTTGTGAGAGGTGTTTGTGTGGGATCAGGGAGTGTTAGTAGAACCATCTGCTCCGAATGACCACATGGATTAGCCTCCTTATCAACCTCCCTATCACCAGAAGTGTTGTCCTCACTCTAGCAGTTGGACCTATTGAGAAAATGAAAACACTGAATTAATAAAAGTGTGCATTGCACATTCATATCTTTTGAGGTCTAGTTGACTTTGAAACTGACATTTCCACAACAAGAATGAATGTTTGGCATTATTCAGCATGTGAACAGTACAAAGTAAGTTTTTGCAAGTACCACTTATATTCAACATATTAATTTCCATAACTTACAGTTTTTGTGTCAGTACAGTTTGATTTGTGGAACTCATGACAACAATTCAATTGGTTGAGAAGAAAAGGGCAACATTCAGAAAAAAACACAAACAATTTTCAGAAGACGGGGGGCGCTAGGTGGCGCACAGCGGAATGGCTGCCTTTGGGTGAAGCTCCCGCAGCCCGGCGACGAAATCCTCCATAATCCTGCCTGAAAGTCGTCTTTTGCTGCCTGCATGGACCTGCGTGGACGGCCCGACATCCCTACTGCTGCCTGAGCGCTACTTCATCCTTTGTGGCCCGGTGATATCGGACTGGGGGGCCGCTGCGGGCCGCGCCGGCTGTGGCGGACGTCCCACTGGAGCCGAGACCGTGAGGCTGCCGCTGCGTGAGGACGGTGCTTCACACGTGGACGATAGGCCTCGCCTCTGGATCCAGGGCCGCGGGCGGCTGCCCTACGGCACGACTGCGGTGGTCATCGTGTGCCATACCTGATACCCCTGACCGGGGGTGAGAGGACTGCCTCGGTGGTAGCGGGGTGCCCAGCGGGCGCTGGCGCTGGTGAAAAGTGCATCCGGCTGACGTCGCGGCCGTGGCGGCCGCCTTCCCTGCCCTCATCTGGTCTTTGCTGCGGCGCAGTGTTGCCTCGCTCGCCTTGCCTTGTGAGGATCTCTCGTCCCCCCGCTGGTGCCTGGCTGCCTGCCCACCGGGTGCACTTGACGGACCGAAGGATCGGCGGATCGGCTGAGGTACGTGGCCCGGAGGGACTGCCTGCTTGGCGTACTGATCGCTGGCCCTCCTGCGCCGGTGCCTGAATTGTGGAGCCCGCGCTGGGGAGTGACGGGACTGCGACGGGAGCCATTGGCCTGGAGGCGCTGGACGGCAGTGCATGCCTTTTCCCCCTGACTGGCGAGTCGCGGTTGCGGTGCCTACCTGTGGGGCTCGCCTTGGGTCCTTCCTCCCCCCACCTGCCTGGCTCCTATTGACTGGCGATCCGCGAAGGGGTCGCCCCAGACGCACAAGTGAGGAGCTGTCCGCTGTGGAGGTGAGGGGTGTGCTTGGGTGCTCGCGGCCGGTCTCCGGTGCGGAGGCTGGTCCCCAGCGAGGTCCCTCATAGCTGGTGGAGGGGGTCGAATTGTGCGATTGTGGATGATCCTGTGAGCCGCCGCATGGTCTGGAGGTTTCCCCCCTCCCCTGCATAGCCGTACTCCTCCTTTGTTTCTTGCCCTCGTGGCCTGACCTGCGGCCCGGCTCGCCCGGTCGCGCCCTCGATCCAGCTGTGGGCTGCTTGGCAGCGCCGCCATGGGGAAGCCGGACAGTCGTCAGCCTCGCCTAACTTTCGAGCCAAAGAAGCCAACCAGGTCGCAGCCGGAGGCCACTGCGGGGGGTTCGGCGTCGGTGGAGGCCCCACCGGGGGAGGATGTCAAGTCCATACTGCTGGATATGCGGCAAAGTCTAGCGACCATAGTGGACAAAATGGACTCCATGCAATCCCGCATGGACTCGATCGTGCATAAGGTTGACAGCCATGGCGAACGCCTCACAGAGACGGAGAGGCGTATTTCAGACTCCGAAGATCGCACATCAGAACTGTCTGCCACTGTGGCGCGCATGGACAAAGTCCTACACGTAATAGCAGCCAAGAATGAGGAATTGGAGGCGCGCAGTCGGAGGAACAATATTCGCTTAATTGGCATTCCAGAGTCGACCCACACGGGCAAGATGGAGGACTATGTGGAGGGTCTCCTGCGAGAGGTGGTGGGCACGGACTCCCTATCTATTCAGTTCATTGTCGAAAGGGCGCACAGATCTCTGGCCCTGAGACCGCCGCCGGGGGCTCCCCCCCGCCCTATCATCGCACGCTTGCTAAACTTCCGTGACCGGGATGTCGCGCTTCGGACGGCGAGGGAGAAGAAGACCCTATCCTACGGCGGCACTGCCTTCACTATATTCCCAGACTTCACCCCGGTGGTTCAGGAGGAGAGGAAGAAATTCGTCCAGGTCAAGCACAAACTGCGAGCTGCACAAATTGACTATGCGCTTCTTTACCCGGCCCGCCTGCGCATCACTCATCAAGGGAAACAAATCTTCTGCACTAAACCCCAACAGGCGGAGGAGTTTTTGAAGCGAATCAAGAAACGCGACCTGGACTGCCCCTCTTCGCCGGCATCAGGATGATGGTGCTGGATCGTTGTCCTGTCGACTCCGAAACTGTTGCTTGTCAGCTGGTAAGGTGTTGCAAGTGTCTGCCACTGTGGGACTTGGTATGGGGACCCATGGGCCTTGCTGAGTTAACTGTGAGGGGATGTTACCGGAGTTCGGCACTTCCTTAGCTTGCACCAGACTCTCAGGACTCTTTCGTTTCGCTGGTCGCCCTTTGTCCATGGAGAGGGCTCGGCCCCTGGCTGGGTGCACTCTTCTGGGTCGAGGGGATACAGTGTCTCCACCTAGACTGTCCTCCCAAGGGTATTACCCACTTGACTTTACGTTTACATGTTGCTCTCATATGGCACTTGCTATAGAGGGAGTTTGCTTCGGGGTGGGGGGGAGGGGGACTGTCCAGATAGCATGTTTGGGATGCTGCTGTGGGTGGGGGGAGGGGGGGGAGTTGGGGATTTGTTGTGTCTGCTAGTTTTGAATGGTATGTGGCGATGTTGGCATTGTCTTCTTCACATTGTTCGGGGGGTGGTGGTCGCATTGTGTTGCTGTATTTGAGTCCTCTTCTTTTCCATGAGTGATCCGCAGGCACGTAGGGACTTTACTGGGCAGCTTAACTTCTTGACCTGGAATGTGAGGGGCTTGGGAGACCATAGAAAGCGTAGACATGTCCTAGCATACCTGGATAGGCATCACATAGGGGTAGCCTTCCTTCAGGAGACGCACCTGGACCCCTCCCGGCCTGTGTTGTTTGCGTCACGTTGGGCTGTGCACCGTACCTTCTCCTCTTATTCCACCTATTCGCGTGGAGTGGCCATCCTCATTAGGAAACATACCCCCTTTGTGCATATGGGCGAACGGATAGATCGAGAGGGCAGGTTTTGCGTTGTCTGGGGACGCATGGGCGTGGACACGCTCACTTTGGCGTGTTATTATGGTCCCAACACAGATGATCCGTCTTGCCTCCAGACGCTATGGGGGGAGATTTTACGCATCGGTTCCACTTACCTAGTGTGGGGAGGTGACTTTAACATAGCTGTTGATCCCGAGAAGGATAGGGCGAATCCTGGCCCACACCACTACTCCCGCTTGCAGGCATATGTGCATGACCTCCTTACTGAGCGTCATTTGCTAGATACGTTGCGCTCTAGGCACCCGGCGACCAGGGAGGGCACGCATTGGACTGCCGCACACTCCACGTGGGCGAGACTGGACTATATCCTAGTCTCCCCGGGACTCGCTCCCACGATAGGCTGGGTAAAACACCTTGCTCGCACATACTCCGATCACGCCCCGGTCCTGCTGAGCGTCGAATTGACTGACCTCGCTGGCTCTCCGATGTCGTGGAGACTGCAGCCAACTGCCCTGCTAGATGACGTCTTCCGGTCCGAAATTGCACAGGAAATTGAGAGCTTCTTCCAACGCAATGGTGGCACGGTGGATAGTGTTGCTGTAGTGTGGGAGGCCTTTAAAGTCACAATTAGAGGACTGTGCATTTCGAAAGGGGTGGGAGTCCTCAGGGTTCTGCGTAGCACCCTTCGTAAACTAGAGACTGACCTTAAGGACTTGGAGACCGCCCCCACGTTTCACACTGATGCTGGGGCGCAGGCCCAGTTCCGCGAACTATTGTCCGACTATAAAGAAACCGCAGACAGAGAGGTTAGGTTCAGGGGGAAATACTTTCAGGCTCGCAGGTACGGGGAGGGGGAGCGGCCGGGTAAATTCCTGGCTTGGGCAATCCGACCGCCTCGTTTTAACAACCAAGTCCTCGAGATACAGGGTAGCTCGGGGGAACTTCACAGGGACACCCGGTCTATAATGCAAGCATTCGTTGCTCATTATATTGATCTATACTCCTCCGCTCACACTACACCGCCGGAGCTGGGTCAATACTTGGGAGAGATCACATTGGGATGGCTCTCTGATACACAAAGAAGTTCCTCATGGCACCGCTTGGGATCGACGAAATTCGTGAGGCCATCATGAAAATGGCCTCGGGGAAGGCCCCGGGGCTCGATGGGCTCCCGATTGAGTTTTATAAATCATATATAGATATCCTTGCCCCGATTTTGAAGGTGGTGTTTGAGGAAGCCCACACGCTGGGAAAACTTCCCCCTACCATGTGAGAGGCCTTAATTACCTCCCTCTTGAAGCCGGGCAAACCGGCGACCTCCCCTGACTCCTACCGACCTCTGTCCCTCCTTAATTGTGACGCAAAGATCCTTTCTAAAACTCTGGCTAACCGGTTGACGCTCCTCATGGAGGGACTGGTACTCCCGGATCAGTCGGGCTTTATACCAGGTAGGGCAACGTCGCACAACTTGCGCACGCTATTTGCAACTTTACAGAATGTGGCCCCCAGCCTCCAGATGGTGGCAGTCTTTTTAGACGCCACAAAAGCGTTCGACTCCCAGGAGTGGGATTACCTGGTGGCTGTGCTAACTAGAATGGGCTTTCCCCTGGTTTTCCTAGGCTGGATAGCTATCCTCTACGGCGGCCCTTGTGCCAGGGTCTTAATCAATGGTAGGACATCGGAGCCCTTCGGAATTGCCCGTGGGACCAGGCAGGGGTGCCCTTTATCCCCGCTCTTATTTGCACTGGCGCTGGAGCCCCTCGCCTCGCGGCTGCGACAGCGCCATCAACACAGGGCACTGTTCTGCGAGCAGCGACTGCTACTGCTGTCGCTTTATGCAGATGACATTACTTTGTATGTGCGAGACCCCCAAAATAACCTGAACCCGCTACTCCGGGAATTCATAACGTACGGAGAGATGTCGGGCGTACGAATCAATTGGTCAAAGTCTCAGATCCTCCATCTGACGGATGGATGTCAGACGTTCTCACTTGACTATCCCATAGAATGGTGTAAGTCTGACGTAAAATATCTCGCCATTAAGATTTCTCGTGACAGGGAAGAACTAATGCGATCGAATTACGGTACGGCATTGACGCATGTCTCCTCCTGTGTCGACCGTTGGATTACGCTCCCCCTCTCGATGGCAGGACGTGCCGCCTTAATTAAGATGGTAGTGCTCCCCCGACTTTTATATTTGTTTATGAACATTCCCTTTCCCCCGGGCCGGCATTTTTTCACTCGTTTGCATTCGGAATTGATTCGGCTGGTGTGGGGTGGGAAGAGACCTAGGCTGAAGTGGGCTGTGATGACCTCTCCATACTCGCGGGGTGGTTTGGATGTACCGGACCTGGAGTTATATTACTATTGCGCTCAAGCGCACTATGCGTTTTACTGGTTCCACCCCGTTGCATTTATGCCCCAACTCGCTGCGGAGGACTGGCTGGCGGCTCCTCTGCCCCTGCGTGGCCTACTGCATAGTACACTCCCTCATAATACTACCAATTATAACGCCTTGCAGGGTACAGTGAGGGCGTGGCTGGAGATATCTAAGCGAGTGGCGAGCTCGTTCCTGTACTCGCCCCTTCTCCCCATTGCCTACCACCCGCAACTGCCCCTTCTACAAGAGAGACTGTTCCAAGATTTGATTCGCAAATTGGGGATTCAGAGATGGGGAGATCTATTCTCTGCTGGGCGCTTCCGCGACCGGGAACATTTCTTCGACGGGTACACGCCTACCCCTCTGGAGCTTTTCATCTACATTAGACTGAGGCATGGAATGCGGTCCATATTGCAGACATTTCCGGCTGAGCCCGAAATCACTGGTCCGTTGCATAGAGTCCTACAAGCATCCTCGCCTTCCCATTTGGTCTCCATACTGTATCATACAGTTCGCTCTGACACTGCACTCGACACTTCACGGGCCCATGGGGAATGGGAGCGGGAGCTGGGGCAGGAGCTGGGGGATGACAGGTGGTCGTATTGTTGCACACAGACAGAGCACATTTCTGCGAGCAGTAGACACCGTGTCATTCATTTTAAGTTCCTGAACCGCCTGTACTGCACACCGGTCACCAAGTACAAATTTCAGCTGCAGAATTCAGATAACTGCGAGAGGTGCCATGCCCCTCAGGCAGACTTCCTACACTTATCCTGGGAATGCCCTACTATTCAGACCTATTGGACCCAAGTGTACTCCGCCGTTTCGCAGATGGTAGACCTGTCCCTTGTGCCCGAGCCGGTACAGGCGCTATTGGGATATACCAAACATATTCCGCGAGCGAGTCGCAAATTTGTCACAACGGCGTTGCTGTTGGCGAAACGGCGTATAGCATGCCGGTGGGGTCGGGGGCGGGCCCCGAAATTTAAGGAATGGCTCAAAGACCTTGTCTACTGCCAAGAGCAGATACTGACATACTCCGACCTGCTCCCTGTTAGATCCCGTCCTGCTGATGTTTGGGGACCATTAAAATGTTACCTACTGCAATACCCGGGAGCCCTGACGGAGGATGCTCCCCCTCTAGCCAATGACGACCCTACTCCTAGGGCTCTTGACGCACATCCTGCGTAGGGTGACGGATGAACTGTTGCAGAAATCTGGGGGTGGGGGTTGTGTTTCCATGTCCCTTTGCTTTCCCTTCTCCCTGGGCAGCCACTCTGATCCCTCTCCCACGATACCCCACGCCATGTAGATTGTTTTGTATGCCTGTTACACGTGATATGTGGGAAGCGGTCACGCCTTGGGTGATGTATAATGCATGGGGGGACTCCACCAGCGGGTCCCCACGTTTACATTGAACGCTTAACTTGTGTGTTGCCCTACTGCCAGCTGTTCCTGCCCCTTGTCCCTGCGCTAAGACTCATGCTATTCTATGTATTGCTGTTCACATGGCCCCTGGAAACGCAATGGATGTGCTGCTGTGATGATTTATGACTTGAAATGCCACTGGACATCGATTACGGTTATTGTATGACTGTGATGTTTTGGTACAAAAATTCAATAAACAAAGTTTAAAAAAAAAAAAAAAAAAATTTTCAGAAGACAGCTCCGATCACTTCATGAAACTTTACTATATGGTGAAATCTTTTAGACAAGAGAAAATGAGCAATATGACACTGCAATATTATTTTGAGAAACTGAAACATGGCATTATGGTAGTTATAGTCATTCAAAAGACTACTTTCCAACACTTGCTAAATAGTTAGTGGCACGTACCTGTGGGAACTATGCAGTGGAAATGGGGCGGACACTTACAATATGCCACACATATGGGTTATGAGTTATTCTGTGATGTAGAACTTACAGGCCCCATACCATCATGTGCCATGTAATGGAGATTGACACCTGTAATCTTCGATGCAGCACAATTCATTCACACAATCTAAATGATCTGATACTGATAGTTTGAGGTTACTATGTAATGAAAATAATTACATGCACAACAATATGGCAACAGCTGAGTTGAGTACAAACAGGACATTGAGGACTATTGAGACTTTGCAAAATGTAACTTACCAGACTCCACTCCACCAGGCATGCCTTCAGCATATAGGATCTGCACGACCTTCTCCTCCCAGGGCATGAATGGTATTGGGGCCTGGGAAAACCACCATTGGTCCTGTTGGAATCCATATGATGCTTGGAGGCCAGGTAACATGGCCAGGTAACATACCCTCTCCAGCAGGTCGTTCCATGTCTTCCTAGTTTCCTCCTATGTTCTCAGATAGTTTGCTACAGCATTCACTCCGGAGACTATTGGAGACTAGGTTAGCCTTTACTGGGCTAGGGGTGTATTTAGCACTTGGACACCAAACTATTGTGGCTCTACTCTTAGGATTTCATCCACCATGACTGATAATTCTCCCTCAGTAAACTGTGTAATATTTGGGCCTAGCACTGTGCAAATAAATAAGATTAAATTAAATATTAATCATGAGGTACTAAATTAGAGGTGATAAAGGTACAGGAAACAGGGAAAATGAAGAAAAAGCCCTTAGTTGAATGGCAAAACCCCTGGTAGCAAAAGTCATGGTGCAGGGGCATGGCAAAAGAACATGGTCTGAAATGAGGTATGTTTTATAGTGTGGTATGCAGGTGTTTCCATTTGGCCAATGGCCCTCAGGTGTGTTCTGCTAGCATCCAGCAAATGGCCACAGTGATGGTGCATTATTGAGCTCATATTGTGACAAACTCACTCCGTCTGGGTCTCACCGCTAGGAGACCATCAGCACCACTGTCAAATCTAAATCAGCTCTTCAACAACCTGCCACCCTGGTGAGTAGTATTCACCAGCATTAGAGTCTGCTGTATTGACAGTGATTTGCAGTAACCGCGGCTGGAAACACTTTCTCAAAGACAGCCTGCATGTATCTAAATACATCAGGTAAAAGGCCGTAGATTCAGTTGAGTACTAAGGACTGCATCCATGGTGGTATGGCAGTAAGATCACCAATATCTAAATTGGGCCCTTAGTCTTTTTAATGGAGATGATGCTCCGGAGAATTTGCAAGTACAACATTTTCCTTCTAAGTTCCAAATTTTTAGACCTTTTGTAGCAACTCCTCTTGGTCCATTCTAAGGTACTCAAGACTTCAGGAGCCTAGAGGCCAGAAATCACTCTAGCAGAGGCAACCAGCAGTGTTTAGTCCAAGACAAGTTTCTCTTGGTCAGATGGGCACTCCAAGAAAATTATTAAGTATGTTTGTGATAAAATTATTTCTTTTAAATTAAAAGGTTTGGAGTATGATCCACTATTGGATTATATGAATAATTACATTGGTCCATTCTTAAATGTCTTTATTGATGAAGGTGTATGTTGCCCCTTATATTCTATCCCCTACTCTTTGAAGTAGAGTTCAATTAATGTGCCCTGGAGAAGGTGTATGACCCAGGTTGTCTCACACCGAAATGCGCATCAGCACAATACTGGAAAATAAGTGAAGTTATTTGTAAGGTCCATCATGAGAAATAAATCTTTAATTCTCAGATTCATATTTTACGAAGGGGGAACTGATTGAATTTGGATGTACCGTAGCTTCTCCTATATGAAATGTATCTTATATTAACTGAATCAAAGACATTATAGTTTTGGTCATTGTATTAGAATTGAAAAGAGGAAAAGTTTTTTTTTCTATTGATTTTATTGAGTCAAGAGATATTGAGTATTTGTGGCTTGAATGAGGTGTGAATGAGTGGATTTATTTTCATGTGTTTATGTATATTGTGATGGTTTAATGGAGGAAATTGAGGTTTTAGAATAAAAGTCTTGATTATGATTCTTTTAGTCTTGAAGTATATCGTTCAACGGAAGTTGAGAGAATAAGGTGATTTTGGAAATAAACAATGAATTTGAACAATAATCTTGAATTGTATAATTTAATAAAAAAGTTTTGTTTGTGACTCAACCACGTTATATTTGATGTAATTAATCAGGGACCTCTGAGCTAAGAATTTCATCTGTGGGGTTAGTGAGTTATAGCTTGTCCTCATTTGAATTTTGTTCCCCTGTCCACTACCTTTATTCGGTTTATCTGCAGCTCTCTGTTTCGGTATTTTATTTTAACAAGAAAAAGGCCTCTTACAGCTTGTTGTGTCCCTGTAGCCACACAGCAGGTCAGCCAACTGACACTTGAGTTTCACTTCTTAGGGCTAGGTACAATTAGAGACAGGCCCAGGACTACATTTCTCCTGGGGCAACACAGGCAACAAATCCAGTCCTCTGTTCTTCCTAGGCACAATTTTAGGGCTGGAAAAAATTATATGCTCAATCAATCAATTAATCAAAAAATCTTATTTCGTTCGTCTGAACATAAAAGTGCAATGTTCTTTACATACATAATATACAATTCTGTATAAAAAACTATAAGATAGACACATTAATTCACAAAGCCCTTGCAGAAAATTTGGTTAAAATTGGTGTCAAGCTAAAATCGGTGTAAAAAAGCCTTCCAACCATACAATTAAAGCAATGGCAGCATTAACCAGTATTAAGTCAACAAACTAGGTGGTGGGGTCCACTACGCTGTCTAGACTTCCTGTATGCACATGAAAGATTCATTATGAGCTTCCTAACTTGGAAGAAGGATAGGCTTGCTTAAAATGATTAAAAAGATACTCCAATTTGAGAAAAGAAGTAGCACGTTATGTAGGGAAATAATGTGTTCAGCACGAAAGAGGCATGCACCAAACATTTCAGGTAAAAAACAAATGCTGAGTGGACTGTTCTGGTAATATTTGAGCATTTATTGACAAAAACATAAAATGAAAAGCATTTCTTTTTTTTTATGTGAGCTAGCAGGAAATCAACTCAAAATTGCATTTTTGTTGAATTTTTCCCAAATGTTGGTTTGTAAAAATGTGACAGAAACACGTTTCCTACTTAGCTTTGTTTTTTAAAATGCAAGATAATGCCATAGAGACTAAGATGCTACTGTACATTCAACTCCTCCCTCTGCTTTGCTCAGCCATTGGTCATTTTGTATTTGTATATTCAAGGGAACGCATCACTTTCTGTTTGCCTGCAACCTTTTATAAAGGTGGAGGCCCTGTGTTATAAATATATTTTTTCAATTTTCTTGTGTTTTTTTTGTTAATTTTCCATACATTTTGTAATATGTTTACTGTGTTGTTTCTTTACTTTTAATGGCTTCAGGTGACCTGCAAAAAAGACCCCTTGTGTATGTTTCAATTATTTTTTTTTTCACATTCCCACTGCTAAAGTGCTGTGCTTTATGTTTTAAATAATTTTCGTGGATTTTACATGACCTTGTTTTCAGTGCAAAGTGTAAGTTATTTTTTGTCCGCATGTGCCTGTTGTTTGCTTGGGTCGGAGGTGCTACAGGAGTCCAGGCTTGCATAGTCGGCGGCCTTCAATAATATTCCTCCTCTAAAATTGGTGAGGAGGCTTACGGAAATAGGGATCAAGGGCTCTGCCCTGAATTTGTTCACCTCATTTCTTACGGACCGGTCACAAAGAGTAAAGATGGGCCCATTCCATTCAGGTCCCAATCAGCTGTTCTGTGGAGTCCCTCAGGGATCCTCATTGAGCCCGACCCTTTTTAACATTTATGTGGCCCCTCTTTCCAGGTCGTAAGTTCTTTTGGGCTGGAGGTGCTATCTTACGCTGATGTCACTCAAATCATGGTATCCATTACCAACAGCGTAGAAGCTTCAGCAACAAATTTTAAAAACTGCATACAGACAGTGGCCTCCTGGATGGTACAGAACTAACTCAGACTCAACAGGAACAAAACAAGGTTTTATTTTTGGGAAAGCAACAGGACATCTGGTCAGAGGTGGCCAGATGCGCTTGGCCGCTACCCCCGCCCTGGGTCCAGCGCTAAAAACCTTGGCATCATAGTTGACAATTCCCTCTCCCTGGGCCCCCAGATTAGTAGAATGGTCTCTACCTGCTTTGGGATCTCTCAATTTCTCTCCTTTTCTTCTTGAAAACAGGCAGTTGTGGCCCTTGTGCTCTCCAGATTGGGCTAGTGTAAGGCTCTATACTTGGGTATCAACAAGGGACTCGTGCATCGACTACAGCTGGTGCAGAATGCTGCTGCCAGGCTGGTGATGGGCCTTCCTAAATACCACTCTGTTTTGGCTACTATCAGTAAGCTGCGCTGGCTCTCTCTTGGCCGGAGAATCCTATTTAAAGCCCTTTGCCTTGCTCACAAGGCTATCTATAATATTGGGTCAGAAGGCATCAAAAGGCTCTTTCGAAGATATGTCCCTACCAAGCAGTTAAGATCCGCTAGCAAGAATCTGCTGGTAGTTCCGAGATTCAGGAAAGTAGGATGGGGGTAGAGCCTATCTCTTTCTGCGGCCAAACTCTGGAATTCTGTTCCTTCCTCCATCTCTGGACTGGAACCTCATTCTTTCTTCCATAAAGCCCTGAAGACTTGGCCTTTCACCCTTTCAACATCGTGAGCCTTATACACTATTGTCTGTTGGCCACTTCCTGCAGCGCCTTGACGCCTCTTTGCAAAGTTCGCTCTTTACAAAGCTAATATTCATTCATTCATAGTCAGACATAAACCTTTGTTTTCAGCTACCTTCTTCCCTATCGACAGACCCACCATTTTTTGCCAGTTTGTGTATGTCTGACATGGTTGATACTGTGTCTTTTTCTATTTTTTCAGCAACTTGAACACATATTTTGAAGGGGTAATTGCTTGGGTTGTTTGTAAAGTTTATTTTATGTATTTTTCCTATCATTTCTGATTTGCCAATGGTGGGTGAAAAGGGCAACCCCATGTGTGAGCACAGACACATTTTGGGTATATATGCTCAATCTTTTCCCTGCAAAGCTGAAACATTTTTTGCTGGGCAGACTTCCAGGCATTATGGGCAACATGTTCTTTATTCTCCATGTCTCCTTTTTTGCTGGTCATGTGATGGGGGGTATTTTGTTTAGCCATTGTACCTATGTTTGTTATAGGCCACCGTTCTTGTTTGTTCTTCAAGCCTCCTTCTTTGCTGGCCATATGCTGGTGGATATTGTATGTTGTCAATGTGTTGGGTGGACATTTACCTTTGCTCTCTATGTCTCTATCTTTGCTATCATGCAGTGGCCACCATTTTGTAGAGCCAAGGAGTGTGTGTGTTTGCCATTTTTCTTTGTTTTGTATATCTCCTTATTTGCTTGCTATGTGGTGACCACTTGTCTTCTTCTTTGCTTGCTATGTGGTAGATTAACTGGGTACATTCTTTTTATGCAGTCATGTGTTTCCAATCCTATTATTTCACTTTTTAAAATAATGATAAAAGAAACCCAAGATACTTTTTGTTTATTTTTCCTGATATTTAGTTGTGCTCGTGTCTGATTGTAGTACAGTGTTGGGTGTTTGATTCATTTATTCCATGTTTGCCTGTCTGCCACCTCCCATAGGTTCTGCATGAGCTACAGAGGGCGGCCAGCAATAATTGTATTTGTTTATTTGATTTTCTCCCACCTCCCACAGTGTCTATGTGTCCCTGAAGAGATTCCAGCAATATTTTTATTCAGTAATTACATGTCTACCTTCTCGCCACCACCCATAAAGTCCCCATGGGCCCTGGCACCAGTGATATGTATTTCTGTCCGGCCTACCCCTAGGCCCAAGAGGGTATCAGCAATCCTGTTATTATTTTATTTTTGCCTGCCTCCGAAAGGGTGCCCCTGGGGACCACCAGCAATAATCATATTAATTTGTATTCTTTTATTCAATTTTTGCATGCCCCACCCCACTTCCCATAGGAGCCCCTTGGCCCTTGCAGAACACCAAGTTCATTGTTCATGATTTAATATCTAGCTAAGATAGTTTGTTTGCGCATGGGTACACTACTATTAAGCAGTAATGATGATGACCTGTGCTACATTGGCTAGATTGCCCAAGTCCCACTGACTTCCTGCTCAAAGTTTATTGCCTGCAGGTGCATGAGATGTCACGCACAATACTGAAATGGGGAAAAGTCTGAGAATTAGCTGACAGCGCCACCAGACTACATTGCTAAGTGTCTTTACTTTTGCCAATGGCTCTCCCATAAAACAGATTGGCCCCATAGATGGAACTTTCTTCTAAGAAAAAGGATAGCAAAGAGAAGTGTGTTAGAAGTGCTACCTATGGCATCAGGCCCTCCCCATTTTTCCAAAAACGCACAAACTTGCTGCACAACTCTCTGGGCAGGAGGAGGGTCACACCTGGACCAACAGCAACATCACCATCCTGAGTGTCTTTTTCTCAGAGCTGCAATGACCACAGTCATGGAGAGTAGTGGGTTTCAAATCAAAATGACTCAGCAGCCAAGTGACCCTGCACAGGAAAGATAACAACAAGATCCACAGCCGACTGGATATGATCATCCAGAACTAGGGGCAGAGTAGGAAGTGGAGCTTGCTACATGGTTTTTGGACAAAATGTTGTATTTTGAAAAACAGGAGACAGAAATATCATACAAAACATATATTGTGATGCAAAAATATTGTGATACAGAAGTATGGGATTTTTTTAAGGTAAGTTATCATTAAGAATATCATTGTTGGTAATATAGTTTTCTATAATATATTTCTGTATTTGACCCCAAAAGGAATTGAATAATGTACATTCAAAGAATATATGTGAATGGGTGCCTGGTACAAGATTACAGTTCCAACAAAGATCACAATCTCATAAACTCAGTTCATGTAAGTGAGAAGGAGTTCAACGTAAAGATTTAGTGCAAAACATTTGGATTGGATAAGTGAAGGAGCAATTTCATTATGGAGGGATAATTTTGCAATCAAATGCCAAGTATCTTGTGAAATATGCTTAAAAGCATCATTTGAAAAATGATGAGACCATTTAACATAAGTAATGACTGTGAAGGGAGTAGAGCGGATCAGAATTTATACATTTTAGATGCAGTATGTCCTGAATGTGGCCACATGGAAAGAAGAGAAACAATAACCGAATCTGTAGAAAGGGGTATTTTAGAAAGTTTATCCTGAAAAAAGATTAATATTCCATTTGGCAAAGATCATATTGCTTGGCTAAAAAAAGAAAAGGGGAGCAGATCATGATTAGAATTATATAGGTCTTTCACCAATCTGATACCTTTGGCAGCCCACAAGGAGGCCGTGCTCGGGTCAATGTCAGTAGAAAGTTTATGATTGTGCCATAAAGAAGACCATCTTGATTTGTGAATAGGCTTGGATACTTTTTTCAACATATTTTAATGCATTAGTCATGTCTAATAATACGTTGAGTATGATCTAAAATAAGTTAAGAACTGTGAGAAAGGAAGTGGTGGAAAAAGGAGCACCTAATTCACGTTCAATGCAAATCCAAGGGGGTGAATCCGGTAAGAACCAAAGAGCACCTTGAGACGCTATGAAGGAAATCTGATATAGATTCCAGTCCAGAAGATTACAGCCACCCAAATCAGAATGTTTCCTGAGGTATTTGTAGGCAATTCTAGCTCTCTTGTCGCTCCATAAGAATTTTAAAGAGATTGAATCAAGCTCATGGAAGAAGACAGAAGAAAGCTTTATAGGTAACATGGAGGATAAAAAAAAAATATCGGGGTTATTATCATTTTAAGGGTTTGTAGTCTTCCCCACCATGAAATATATTTAAGAGACCAGGAAGGCAGAAGGTCTTTGACCGTTGATATGATGTAGGATTCATTATAGATGCTAGTGCCTGAAAGTTCCTTACAGAACCAAATCCCTAAATATTTGATACAAGTCGATTGCCACTTAAAACCTAAATCACTCATGTGAGAAGGAAAACACAACGCATTTAGGGGGATCAATTCCATCTTATCTTTGTTAAGAGTGTACCGAGAGATGAGCGAAAAATCCCTAATGATGATAGAGATAGCGGGAATCGCTGTCGCAATATCCTCTGAAAAAATAACGGTTCAGAAAAAGAAAGGGGTGAATGAGGGAACCCTTGTCTAGTGCCCTGACGAAGATTAAAAAAGGAAGATGTAGCGGCATTAATTCTGATATTAGCTTTTGGTTGCACATAAAGAGACATGACCATGTTAATAAAGGAATCGCCAAGGTTATGAGATTCTACTACTGCTTGTAAAAAAGGCCAAGAAACTTTCTGAAAAGCCATTTTGGTATCAAGGGCGATCGCTGCTGATGGCAATAAAGAAAGTTTAGCTTTTTCCAATATATGATAAAAAGTCAGATTATTACCTCTGGCAAGTCTCCCTTTAACAAAACCTGTTTGGGAGTCATGGATGAGATTGGGAATATGACCCACTAAGCATTTAGCTAAGACTTTGGCAAAGATTTTAGCTTCCATATTTAATAATGAAATTGGGCGATCATTTTTTAGATCAGAATTATTGTTACCTTCCTTTTGTATAACTACAATAGTAGCCTCAGCAGCCGAAAAATAAACCTTACCAGAAAGAACATAGTGATAAAAAATCCTCTTAAGATATGTAATTATTGAAGCCGTAAATATTTTATAAAAGGCAATAGGAAATCAATCCAGCCCTGAAGCTTTCCCCGAGCGAGTAGCCGTAATAGCCTGGATGAACTCTTTAATATCAGTCGGTTTCCCCAGTTCAGTCATATCAGTATGGGAAATAGTATTAGTAGGAATCGACTGAAGTAACTGTTGACAGAAAGTCTTGGTAGATTTATCCTTAGGTGTATACTATGTTTCATAAAATTCTCAAAAGACTCCAAGAACTTCTTGGGTATGGAATTTCTTCGATCCATTTTTATCAGTGATATGAGAAATGCGAGTCATATTGACATTTGTGTTTTGAAATTTTAGCGTGGCGGCCAAGAGCGTACCAGGTCTATTCCATAACAATAAATTACGGGATTTTTGGGCATGTACAACAATATAAGCACTTTTAGTGACTATGGAGTTAAAAGAGTATTTCAAGTTTTTTTTTATATCCTGCAGGAGTGATCTGTCATTTGAGTGTCTAAATAGTTCCTCTTTGTGTTTCATGTCAGTCCCCATAGATTGAAGGGATTTTCTAATGTTACTGTTTCTTTTGCCCATTTTTTTTAATAATATGACCCCGAATAGTACATTTAAATGCGTCCAACAAAACTATTGGGCAGTTTAACAAAGTTTCCTTATCTTTCAAGAAGTTATCAATTTCCTCATTCAGATCATTGACTTTATCATTATCTTCCAAAACTTCTGTATTGAGACACCAGTTATAAGGGTTTCTTGTATCTGTGAGATTAAGAGTAGTTCAAGAAACCGCTGCATGGTCAGAAACAACTATCGGATGAATCATGACATTTACAGTATGTTTTAAAATGGAAGCATCTACCAAAAGATAATCAATGCGAGAAAAGCTAGAATGTGAAGAAGAGAAAATGTTGAAATCACGCACCGCAGGATTATGCAATCGCCATGCATCAACAAGATGATGAGACAAGTACATATTGAGTAATTCTTTAGGCACCCTAGGTGGTCGTAATTTAAACGCAGAGTGTCTATCCAAAATAGGATCAAGGGGAAGGTAAAAATCCCCGCCAACAATTGTTCTAGAATTCTGTGGAATATCAGTATGCTTCTTATTTATGGTGCGCCAAAACAGTGGGTCATCAATATTTGGGGCATATAGATTCATAATATATACATCTTCCGAACCATTAGTCAAACGAGTAAGTAGCCATCTACCACTGGTATCATGTTTAGCTGTAACAATAGACAAACCAGAGCTTTTGGAAATAAGAGGAACAATCCCATTCTTCTTACCAGAAGCCTTGGAACAAGTAACATCAAGAGCCCAATCGTTCCTCATAAGAAGAGCCTCTTTAAAGGCTATCTTAGTCTCTTGAAGTAGAACCACATCACCAACTAAACCTTTGAAATAATCTTGTCCATTTAACTGGGTGATTCAAACCCTGAACATTAAGTGAAACTACATTTAAGCCCGACATAGATATGTATAGAACAACACGTGTAAATGCATCTGATAAAGAGGCAAGAGGAAAGCCAAGAAATAATTAAAACCATATATTCCAAAGTAAAGTGAAGCAGATGTCCCAAAAATTAGGGTAAAAAGGAAAGAAGGGTGGAAAGACTAGAAGGAAGAAAAGAAAGAGCACTAATACTCCAGGAAAAAATGGAGCATAAAAAAAGTGTAACCTCACCTTGGGATATCTGTAGTAGACAAATTGCATGGGGGAAACAATGTGGAGGAGCAACAGCACAGGCCATTAACAATGATGCAGACAGCTCAACAATAGATATATCGCTAAGTGACAAAACAAGTGTAACAGTTCAGGTGTTGCCTATAACTCATTAATAAAAATAAAGAAAGTTCAATAAATATAACATACTTGAACATTGAAGAAGACCGATATAATTTCATAAATAAATAAAGTAAGGTTATATTAACAGATAAATATCAATCCAAAGTATTCTAAATATCAATCTGAGGTATAATAAATATCAATATGAGGTATAATAAATATCAATGTAAGGTATTATAAATATCAATCTGAGGTATAATACATATTAATGTGAGGTATAATAAATATCAATCTAAGGTATTATAAATCAATCTATAGAATATAGAAAATATAGCCAACTGTAAATTGATGGAATAAAAACGTCAGGAACAGTCTCATACACTTAGAACTTCTGGTAGATAAAAATTAAATATAGTATCTAATAATAGATGCAATTGATAAATAAATCATTATAACTATAAATATATAGATCTTCAGGACAAATGTACAAAAAAGATAAAAGGTTAAATTAATAAATAAAAAGATGAGTTTAGATCAGTGCATATAATAACCTGAATCAGCAAAATAATTTAACATTCTAATAGTGAACAATAATATCGATATATAGTATATACACAAAAATAAATCATCGCCAACGTAGAGCAACAAGAAGAGATAAGAAGTCAAATAAAAAATAGAATAAATGCACCATAGAAAAATGAATAAGGGGTAGAATAAAACGAAGAAAAGAATATAGAAAATAGAAAATGAGAAACTTACTTTATCATGAGATTAACGAAAGAGAATGTTTAATGATAGATCCAAGAATAAAGAAAAACAAACAAACATACAGATATATAGAGAAGTAATCTACAATGCACAAAACACAAAATTAAAAATTGCATAGTTCTGATATCTAAGGAGACATGTTTTATATATATATCAAAACTGACCACTGTAAAGTTGTGTAACAAAGATATCATGAACCATACCGTACAGTAAGGACAAAAATTACATTGGTGACGAGTAATGTCATGAACTATTGTCTCTATGTACAAAAGATCACTGCCTAGAAGGACCACTGACCAAAGGAAAGAGAGAATAAGGAATGAAGTAGAAACGGGAGTAAGCGAAAAGAGAAAAGATATGCAATAAGAGTAGTGCAAATGTGACAATATATCGGCAAAAGAGCCATAAAAATTAGGTTGTTCATCCTTGTACATAAAATACAATGGATGTGAACCCAAATAACTTTAAAAACAGTAAGGAAAAATGCATTATTCTATAAAAGGGAGAATCAATTAATAGAGAGTAACTAATCAAGGATGAGCGAAACCTCAGTGTGTAATCACCAATTGTAGGATACGCTCAAAAAACAGCAACAACCACCAATATTGTGGCAAGGCACCAAAAAAGACAGAGAACCAGCATATGTATTAGATAAATGAAAAGCATTAGGCACAGGCATGTCAATACATACAAATCGTTATGGACTAGAAGTACCAGGAAGAGAGTCTGAGTCTATCTGGAATGTTGAATGATCTGAATGTTAATAAGAAATCTGTGGACGACCTTTGAAAGTTATCCAGAATCTTGAGGGACCAGCAAAGGAAAGTGGAATATTCATATCAGTGAGTCTCTTGTGTAAATTCAGGAAGCCTTTGCGACAAATTACAGTGTGTCCGGCAAAGTCTTGTGAAATTGATATTGTAATATAGTACTTATATTATACATGTTTCTGTATACATAATCTGAGTTTCCTGTTGCCTGCATGTTTCTCTTTGAGTAGCACCAAGGAGATGGAATGCTACTGATCTGTGTTTAGTCAGTTGCATCTGACTCCTGCTTGCTGATGGATGGGACATGTTATCCTCTGGAAAAAACTTACATTTTATTCTTCTGAATCTCTCCATGGAGTTGTTTTCTTAATCTTACAGATATTCTATGGCCTTCCCATTTTATTGTTTTAATCTTCCTCATTTGTGCTAGAATTTGATCAGTATGTTGGTGGCACATAAAGGTTTCAAGATCATAGGTCGTGGGGAAGACATCGTTCTAGGTTTAAAAGTTGGTAAAGTATGAGCACGTTCTATCTCAAAGCTGGTGCACCTGAGGTACTGGTACACCATCCAGCACCCCAGATGCTCCCATAGGGGATGGCCGCTACAGGGCCTGCTGCTTGCTGTCAGCATAGAGGGGAGGTGGAACTGCACAAACAAAAAAAGTGCGGCCACCCCGTCCTCTCCACCTGGGCGGCTGCGGTGCCCGTTAGGAAGTTGTCCCACTGCTATGGCACTTGGTGGGGTAGAAATAAGAAGGAAAAGGAAGGGAAAGAAAAGAAAAGAAAAGAAAAGAAGAAAAAAATACAGAAAGAAGAGGAATTAAAGTGAAAAAGTCACAAAAACACAAAGCACACAAAAACTTAAAATACACAAAGACACACTATTATATCAAATAAAAAAGAAGGGTAGAAAAGTAATAATGGAGGAAGATTTGAAAGACTAAGGACAGATACAATTTAGGCCCAGCACCACAACAGAAAGCAGAAAAACAAGATGGCTGCACCCATGCGGACACCTTTGGGTATGTTTGTGCTTGATTTAGAATGCTATAACACACTTGAGAACTATGTAGTACCATTCTCATGCAAATTTGGAGTACGCAGATAGATGCACAAGTGTTCCCAAAGCAACGCAAACCTTGACCGCATATTGAAATTCACGTATTGTGGCAGATTTTTTTTCTACTTTGCAAACTTCTGGGTGTTAGGACTCCACGAATTCTGCTGACCCCTAATTGATATAGCGCTTGTTGAATTGACAAGAAATTTGCTCATTGATTGCCTGCAGGTCCAATCATTGGTTAGTTAGTGGGCGTGCTGTCTGCAGGGGTTTACCGACCCACTGTATGTTTGATCTACAACGAGAGCTCGAAGGCCACAGACATGCTGGCCTGATAAAATAAACAACAAGGAAGAAGTCAAGTCACCACCGTGGACATCAGCATGTGCAGCAAGGCCGATACCCCTCAGCAACCCCGGGCCTTGGAGATCAAGCCCGACCTGGTGGCCCCAGCGGGGGGCAAGAAGGTCATCAGTGAGGTTGGGGTGGCATATTTCAGGGGAGTGCATGTCGGTACTTATGCTGCAATAGAACACTTTTAGAAAGTGGAGTTTTAGATGCGAGCTGGGTCGTGGCACGGGTAACACTAATTATGCTAACGTATGCTCTGTCTGGTAATCACCATGCAATCAGGCACATGAAGGGGTCATGAGCACCCTCATGCTGAAGTCTCTGTACTCCGCTAAAGCTCACAGCAGGCTCCCGCTCCCTTAAAGTGAATACAATTAAATGTTTATCTCTGAGTCCTCGTTCAATCACAAACAAATTCATGTTTTAGCCGGCTTCTCTGCTGGAGATTAACTGTTAACCTGCTCTGTTGTCTTATGCAAGGAAATGATTCAACCATTTCACTGAAGAAGAGCAAAGAGCATAATTCATTTTCATGCTACTTTGCCATGATTTGCAAGTTGCGATTGGGCGCTGCTGCCCTTCAGTACCCCACTCACCTTCAGAGAGGGGCTCTATATATAATTTGCTATGGTATTGGTTCTAATTGGCATATTCTATTATACACCTTTAAGTTATAAAAAAAAAGTTCAGATGAAAGCTGTAGGAATTGATAAAATAATAAATGAAGCAATTCATTTTCAATGGACTGCACATTTTCTTCAGCTCAGGAATCCGAGCAAACTGAACTTGAAAATCAGATCCTCCTTGACATATTGCAAGCACATACAATTTGAATTTTCTTTCTTTCACATGAGGTTTAGCAGATAAGGAGTCAACATTGTGGAACAAGATAAAAGATGAAATCTCTTAAACAGTCCTTCATAGGAGTGCGCATGAAGTGTGGAGCTCCAGCACTCTGAAAACCAATAAATTACTTTCCCACATTAAATTTACAAAAATAACAAAAGATCTGTTTCTTTACTGTCACCAGACACCACAATGGACTTGTAGCAAAAACAAATACATCGCTCTTGAAAATCTGCTTTCTGTAGTTTATGATTGACTTAGTTCTATAATATTCTACAATGCCATAATGCTGGATATTACACACCACCATAAGCTCTCATCATGTAGCTATTCTATGCATAGGATCCTCTGGCTAAACATATAGCTTGTTTTATTATTAGATACTGTGAGCTCCAATTTAAGGCCCGATTATGAAGTTTGGAAACTCTTCCAAACAAATCGAGACTTGGGAGTTCGGACGACCGATTACGATACTTCCTAACATCGTTCGGTTGGACTCGTGTTGACATTAAGGGAGCCTGTGCTCCGAACGAGAACACAGGCTCCAATTGAAAAAATGTGCGGGTGGGGAAAACCTAGCACCCTTTTGTCAGGCACCCCATGGTGCCTGCTACATTGTGCATGGTTGGGAAGAAGGGTTTCTTCAGTATCCCCACGATCTCCATTCAGACACCTCCGGGGGGCCAACAACATGCCCTGAAAGACAGATTGCATTCAGCCTTTTCATTTTGGCCAGACTGAATTGGAACGGATGTCCGAATTGGTCATTGTAATTGCTTGTCCAGGAACCGTCTCCATTGAGCTGTATGAATCAGCTCTGAAAGACTCGGGCTTTCCAAATGCCTTTCAGAACCAATTTGGACTGCTCGAATAGTTTCCGGGCATCATAATTGGTCAATGAAAAATGTGTACTACTGATTCAGAAACAAGGGTTCAGAATCGGATTCTGCAAAACCGAATTCCATTCCGAACCTTTCCTAACATCGTAATCATGCCCTTAGTTTTTATATTCTCTCTCTTGCAACCTGTATCTTATAACTTTCACATTTGTGACTAATTTCATTACCTCCTAGATCTAGATTGTGGGATGGATAGGTGGATAGATAGATAGATAGATAGATAGATAGATAGATAGATAGATAGATAGATAGATAGATAGATAGATAGATAGATAGATAGATAGATAGATAGATAGATAGATAGATAGATAGATAGATAGATAGATAGATAGATAGATAGATAGATAGATAGATAGATAGATAGATAGATAGATAGATAGATAGATAGATAGATAGATAGATAGATTATTTTCTTCAAGACAGGTGCACTGAAAACGGATATCAGATCCTCCTTGGCACATTGCAGACACATACAAGATTCATTTATTTTGCATCACAATATGTTTACCAGTTGAAGAGTCAACATTGCAGTAGAGCATCATGTGAAACTCAGCACAGAGACATAAAGCTATATTCCCGATGTAAAACCTGACTGAGCAAACATTGTATTAAGCACTGTCACTAAATATTTTTATGATGAACATGGAGGGCTTGTTTCAGTAAGGTAAACTTAGACCAAAAATGTAACTTTGCAGCTGTCGATATTCACAAAGGTAAGTTACATATAGTATCTTTATATCCACAATTGGGTCAGAGTTTCCGCACTCGGGTGGAACTTCTGCACTTGGCACAGACTCTCTGTCCCAGTGCAGATTCCACTCTGCACTCGGAAGAAAACCTTCTCTCTCGGGGGGGGAATCTCTGCACTCTGAGTTGATCTCTGCCCCCGATGCAGAGCTAGTGCAGATGTTAAAATACTACTCATAACTTTGTAAATACTGAGGAGCAGTAAAGTTTGACTTTTTCTCAAAACTTAGACCAAAAGTCTAACTTTACCTTTGTGAATCAGGCCCATAGATTTGTAGAGTGATGTAAGTGAAGTGCTCGGTGTTTACAAATCCCAGGGCAGAGACTGTGCTTGTGAGCATCACCACAGACTCTATTTTAACAATATCTGACAATGAAGTTGTGCAAAAGAAGCCTGCTGCTTTATTATAGAAGGATTTTATCACTGGGATGAATATTATGGCTCAGTTTGTTGAAGTGTGCAAATCAAGACAGCAACAATGTTAAACAGAAACTCATTGATTTTGCTAGGAAAAGCTTTGAGTTGGAAAATTAAAATTGTGCTGCAGCTGAAATCCTCGCAATGGGCAGATATTTTTCAATATTCACCTTGTCAAGAGTTCTACTTCCAGAATTAGGGCCTAATTTAGATCTTGGCAGACCCTGCCGACCATCTGCTTTTTCAGTTGTCTTCCCACCAACCGACTTGGCGGTCCACCTGCCCTATTTAGATGATGACTATTACATAGACAAAAGACCGCAGAGGTCCTGCAATCACTGCCAGTAAATCTTGACCGTGTTGGAAGTAGGATAAGCAAAAGCGACTGTCGGTGGGAGGCGCCAGTTCTTCCACCAAGCCAATAACAATGTGCTTTCCAGCAAACGCTACTGTGGAGGGGAACCCTCCACACCTGAGTTGGCGGAATGGAATTTATACAAGGCAAAACCTCACCTTTACTCACTTTTCCACTTCCTGTATTGTAGTGAAGACAGGGTTTTGCCTGCACGCATTGCTATGTTAGCATAAGCGTTTTAGATGTTAGACACCATCTTGCTATTTTGCTGCTTTTGCACACGACACCACAGGTGCTTGCTTGCTTTCTCTTCACATGAGAACGGTCTGTTTTTCACATCCCTAGACTTACGCAGCGACCTTAGTCTGAACACTGTGTGCAGAAGCCGTCAAGGTCAAATAACAATGTATGCTGTTGAATTCATGTTGATCCGCCCACGATCTAGACACAACAAGCACACAGCTGCAAATATCTGAAACTCAGGTGCCTTTAATATTGCATTGCATGCATGATGCTGGCACTTGGAGAAAACCTTTCCAAACAGAGAGCAGTGCTGATCCTGTGATGTGATTCACCTAAGCTGATTTTGGAGGTATGGGGTTCCCCATTCAAACCTAGAGACCTTCTATTATTATAAAACTAGCTTATAGCCAGGGGAGGGTGGTACACAAGGTGCTAAAAGACTTGTTACCACAATCATTATAATATGATTTCTCTGTTTGTGTTTTATGGAATTGTAACAATGCTAATGGTTTTATTTCTAATCATTTGTCTGCTTATGTGAGCCAAAATACTGCACCTTAGAGCACGTAGTAAAAAATAAACATTTTAAACTTTTTCGTGTGTCTGATTACTAACGTTGTGTCCCTGCATCAAAAGTCAGTGTGTGGGCCTGGAGAAAACATGAAATCTTCTAAACCCGTAGACAAAAAGTCGTAAGTTGGAATACCTCGTTTAGAAGATTAACTGCACATAGATGTGAACTATCGCCTTCAGCATTAGTTGCATCAGAAATGTTCTAATCAATGTTACCTGCGTGCCTGATATTTCGCCTAATACCTCAGCAGTATGAATTTGCATCTGTGAGATCTCAATGAAGGCCGTCATCAGGATTGGTAGCCGCTGGGGACAAAACAGAGCATGGGCCGTTACCGGGTCCAGCAGAGTATCGATATCCATAGGCATGACTGATGGGAGTGTTAGATGGATGTCTAGCACACATTCTTCACTGCAGAGCAGGCAGCATTGTACAGGTAAGATGCAATCTTGCCAGATTGGTCTGAATGACAGAAGCCATGTGGTGTTTAATTCTCGTAGACGAGGTAAACCCAAAATTTGGACGATGCGCTCACGACACTTCATCTCCAATAGAGCTCTCTCCATGGTGAATTGGGTGTCACTGGTGATTTGGCTTACCATATCGTAGGAGTAGGAGCAAAAATAGGATCCCTGCAACAAGTGCTAAAAGGAGCCGCAGTCCGTTAAACACAGAGTGCACAAAGTTTGGAAGTATGACGAGGACTGATTAAAAAGGTGCTAACAGTCCTGCACATACGTTCTTAAATACATGTATAATATGGCTCGAGTCAGACATGTTTAAGATACGAGAAATGTACAGGGCAGTTTGTATACAGAAGTTTATGTATCTCGGCAGAAGTCCTTACGACTTGTAGATCGTAGGTTTCTTTGGCACAGTTAGTTGTAAAAGAATGGCTTTCATTCTGCTTAGAGTATCAATTTGTATAGAAGAGATGTTCAGTGAAGGCCATAAAGGCGACTCCCTAACTGTCTATTTGTGGAAAAAAGAATTGCATACAGCAAGTGACCCTGGATGTAACCGTAACTAGATATGGAATACCTGGCAACATGCCACAGCAGCTGTGATCATTCAACATAATGTAACTCCCATTAGAAAGTTGGCCAAAAATTGGATTAATCACTGCAGCCGGTGAACCTTGCAGGTGAGAGGATAAGTTTGCAGTGGAATCATCACAGGCCCTGTGTAAGTTAATACCCTGAAAAAGGTGAGAACCGCTTAGTGCCCCCACTCCAACATCTATGTGCATGAGGTAAATACCAAGATGTCTTGATGTATTCTTTACCCAGCCTTTCATATTTGCCTACTGGTATATGTTTTAGGCAATACTGAAAATGGAAAGTTGTAACAGGCAGAGTAATTTTACCATGTATGAGCCATTCAGTAGCTTGTTTTTCTGCCACTGTGAATGTTAATTTTTCCAGTTTTTCAATGCTCAGCACATTGTAGTCTGCTCCTCTTTGTGCCAGTTTGATCTGTTTATCAGTGAGATTGAATTCTGAAAACAGTGACGTAGTGTTGATTAAACGCCAAGACACATAGCCTGCAGGCAAGTTTTGTAGCGTCCAGCCCAATAGCATGATAGAACGTAGCTGAGACTGACCATGTTGCAATATGACCAATTCTTGTTCCATGATGTCTATGACAAAAGACACAATGCTGTCCAATGAATATATTCTAAACGACAGAGTTTTTAACCCATTGTCTACTACAGAGAGAGTTTTATCTAAATTAATACAATCAATTTCTCATATTCGTTCTGCAGTCTCTGCTTGGGTAACCTTCCATGCTTCATTATAAGCAGCATAGATACCGGCATATAGGAAACATTTTTGTCGCGGTTTTCTTGGTCCTAGCAAGAATTCACTAAGGTCTGCGCCTTCTTGAAGTAAAGTTAAGTGTTGTTTTACATTCTTCAGTGTAGCTTTCTGTAGCCAATCAAGGCAAAGATTCTCTACACTGTATGTTGTTACTACCCCTGGATGCTGTCTTTGAACATAGCGTGGGTCTGGCCTATTGATAGTGAAACCATGTGTTTTGTTCAGGAATCGATCTTGACAGTTATTTGTGTCTGTGGGCCAGAGCAACCACTTTTTCCATTCTGGATCTGATCTGTTGTGATGCAAAATATTATGTACGTCGACCTCCCCCCGTGTGGTGCTATTATAGGTATGGTTGGTGTTTTAAACCACCTTATTTTTGCATATATGTTACCCCTAAGGTCTACCGTAGGTGCCCCAAGGGTAGGGTTCAATGTTATAATAAGCAGGGATATTATAAAAGAGGTTTTATATGCCCTGGTGAGAGGAAAACCACCAATTTAGTTTTCCCTGTTGTAGTGTCCTAGCTCTATAGGCTAATATGGGAAGGCTTTATGAAACTTTAACAAAGCCTATCTTTTGACAGGAGTGATCTAAAACAGTAACTCAAAGTGTTGAAAAAATAGTTAAAATAAATCCAACAACTTGCCATGGTTAATTTATTATAACTATTGCATGAAAGAAGTCATAGGACTTGCTTTCCTGAAGTTAGCTAAAACAGCTGTGTAGCAGCCTCTTCTCATTGCCAACCTTTAACAGGGTGAGCCAAGCCGCTCTGATTAGGTGTGAAGTGTCCTGGGCTGAAACAAAGGGATCCTTTGGTGGGAGGAGAGCTTTCCGGGACAGGAAGGGAGCTGGGTAGCCAAACTGGTCTTCAAAGGGAGAAAGCTAGTTAGGACAGGAACCAGGCCCACCCCCATTTCCTGCACTCCCATCCAGATGGGAACGTCTGTAATTTAGTTAGGAGAGGACCTGGAAGGGGAGTATAGGGAAAGGTTAGCCACACCTGTGGTTTGGGTTAGCCAGACCTCAATCTCTAGTAGAGATGTTCTCCATTCAGATTTTTGTTCAGAAGTGCTTTCTGGGACAAAAATGTGCCACACTTCTAAGGAAGTTGTTATCACAGACGGTGTCACCTTAAACTTCATTGATCAAGGATGCTCCCTGTGCCCTCTCGCTTGACATTGAGAAAAAAATTACCCACAAAAGTGACTAGTGCGAAGGTGAGATTTTTACCTACCCCAAGCATTCACAGTATCGGGCCCACGCTCCAACATGGTTCGCCTAAAATTTTGACTTGGTCCCACTGAAAAGTAACCAGATATCCACAGTTGGCACTTTTCACTTTTTGGTGCTAGAAAGAACATTTTTACATTTAATCTTGCAAAATTCATATCCCTGAGTTCTCTACATTGATTCTTTTGTCATTTGGGTGTTGTTTTTATTGTGTGTTATGTATTACTTATTTACTCTTTTGGTGATATTAACCCCTTCTGTGCCACGCCCTTTCCCCCTCCTGTGCCGGGCGTTTTATTAGTGGGTGGGGTTCATGACGAGATAGTCTCGTCATGGGCACAGCACGACCGTGCTCCATGACGAGACTATCTCGTCATGGGCACTGAAGAGATTAAATGCTTTTTACACCTGTCCCCTAAGATAAGCCTGATTGCTCATTTGCAACGCTACCAAGGGTTGAGCAAGAATTAATTAACTGAATATTTGGCTGGACACTATTTGTGGTTGTTGTTTGATTTCTAGCTGTAGGTACCTTCTTGTATCTAATAATAAACCGCTTTCCAACATTTGGGGTGCAGTGGTGGGATCCAGTGTTTGTGTCTAATACATCATACAACATTTAAGTAAAGATGCTTAAAAATCATCTAAATTGAGCTAAAGCAAAAAGTTCAATTTTTACAAAGCTTTGTGTGTGACACAAAACATAGGGATACCATGGAGCTTGACCTGGCTATCGCGCTTACACTCACTTTAACTGAGCTTAAGGAATTGTGTTGGGCTAGGGGTTATCAGCTGGTTCTAACACTAGGAATGGAGAGCTGGGGAAGTCCTTTGAAGCCTGGGCAGTGGCCCAACTAGAAGACACAGGAATCTCCATTGATGGAAATGGAGGGGGAGGATGACCCCTGAAACTCCAAGAGAAGGAGGATGACCACGTGTCCCCTACTTCCCTAACCAGGACCCGGCCTATAGCCAGTGGGAGAAGAGGATGTGCATCACCCACCGAAGATGAAGCAGAACTGTCCCTTGGAGTAAAATAGCAACAATGTCCAGTTAGCATACATAGCAGTAGAGCAATAGAAGTTGGCCCTAGCCAAGAACAAGTGGATAAGGGAAGAAGTGATACAATATGGTCGCAGCGCAGAAGATGTAGAGTGGTGGTGTGTCTGAACCAAGGCTTCCCAAGAGGATTTTCCCTAAGTACCAGGAAGGTGATGACAGATATGTGGCTGACAGAATTTGTGAGGGCCCTTAGAATGAGGAGTCGATTCCAGTAGCTGGGAGGGATAGGCTCCTAATCCTAGAAGGAAAGGCAACAGCAATCTACTCCTACTAGTGTCTGATCAGGAATGTTGGTCTCACCTTAGAACAGTTCAAGGACACTCAGAAAGTCAGCACCCAATCTTGAGTAGACTTTGTTGAAATCTCAATAAAGGCCCTAGAGGGCTAGATCCAAGGTGACCAGGTAAGAACCCATGAGGGACTCTACAATATGTTCATGAAGGGAGGTATATTGACAGACAGCTGATCAGTTGGGTTAGAACCAGGGTTTCCAAGAAACCCAAGGGTTGTGATCAAAAGAAAGGGGAAAGCCTTGGAGAACCAAGAAAAAAAGCAACATAGTCCCTTAAAGATTCACAAACATTCACAAGGAGGGGGTCCCTGAACCATCCAGTTCCCAAGGGAGGGGATATCAAGGGCAGATCTTTGACCCTACCAATGCTGGCAGGCTCTTTGACCCTACAAAGGAAGAGACATTTTTTAACGCTTTTCAGCCAGGACCCAAGAGAGGAGATACAGTCTGAACAAAGAAGCCCCCCACTAGTGTGCAGTACACAGGGATTTCTAGTGTAGGTGTGGGGGTGGAGGTTGTCTCAGAGATGGGGAAGGGGTTCACAGAGGCAACCTTAGTTTCCGGGATTGGGGCAGAAGTTGTAGTACTAGCAGCCTACCGCCAAGCATAGAGAAGTACAGGCAAAGGACTAAAATCAACAGCACTGAGGTTGACTTTCTGAGAGATACAGAAGCCAGTGTTTCCCATGTTAATAAACAGACTAGTTTCTTCAGAGCAGATCATAACTTGTGTATTTCACCAGGTAACCTGCTGGTGCTGTTTGCTGTTTGCTGCTGCATGGAGGTTTGTTCATTCAAACATCCAGGTCTTTAGTTCTCTTCTGAAATGCAAGAGTGATGGTATGGTCCTGAGTTGCAGGGGTAAGTTAATCCACGCCTTGGTGGGAAGGTAAAGAAGGAGCGTTTTCCACTGTTTGTGCTACAGATCAGTGGAGAGTCTGCAAGGGAAGAGGGAAGCTGATCAAAGATGTCTGGTCGGGTGGTGGAGAGTTGGGTATTTGTTGATGTATGCTGGTCCTTTGTTGTGCAGGGCTTTGTAGGGGTGGGTCAGCATCTTAAACTTGCATCTCTTCTGAATGTGGAGCCAGTATAGTTTTGTGAGACATGCTGTGATGTGGTTTCTTCTGGGAAGGTCAAGTATGAGCCTTGCCACTGAGGTCTGTAGGTAGGTGAATTCTTGAAGCTCTTTTCTACCTGTTGCTTTCAGGAAGTCCACTCTAATCCTTTGAAGCAACGCAAATTCCTCTTTTTTGAAGCCCATCGTGTGCAGCAGGTGCAGTCCTTCAGAGTGCAGTCCTCTCTTGGTGCAGACCTGGGGTTCAGCAGGGCAGTCTTTGTTATCTTGATCTTTCTAAGAAGAGATCTGAGTTGCTCGGCAGCTCTCCCATATTTATCACGGTTTCTGGGCTGGCAATAAGGAGGGCACCCCTGACCAATGGGGTTCAAGATGTCTCTCTCTCTGATGACCACTTTCTTAGAAGTGCAGCATATTTCTTTCCCAGAAAGTGAATCTCAAAGAATCCAAAAAGGGGGGAATCTCTCCTGAAGTCTCAGGTATGGCTAACTCAACCCACAGGTGTGGTCAACGTTTCACTACACTCTCCTTCCAGACCCTCACCATATTGAATTACATGGGCTCCAATCTGGCTGGGGGTTCATGAACCTGGGGCCATATGTACAAACACATTTTCCCATAGACACAGAATGGGTAAAACCATTTAATACATCTGGCCCCTGATTCCTGTCCTAAATGCCTTTCTTCCTTTGAAGACCAGTTTAGCTACCCAGTAATTTTCCTGTCCTGTCTTTGCATTTAAAGCATCAGTTATTCTTCCACAAGATTTCTTGGTTATCTCATTATCAGGGCAACTTCAAATGCTGGCCACTTAGGAAATTTTGTTACAGGGCTGTTTTTAGGTAACTTCAGGAAATCAGTTCTATAACCTCTGTCCTGCAATAGCTGTAGTTTGAATAAAAGTTTTAGCTCACTCATGTCTAAAAATAGGCTTTAATAAAGTTTAATAAAGCTGTCCCATGTTACCCTAAGGAGCTAGCAATCTACCATGGGGTTCAACAAAATTGGCAGCTTTTCCACAACCAGGGCATATAAAACATATTTTATAATGTCCCTCCTTATTATCACGATGCACTCTACCCTTGGGGCCCCTGGGACAGACCATAGGGGTAACGTATATGTAATTAAAAGGTTCTTTCAGACTTTGGAAGTACTTTAAATTCCAACGTCAACTTTGTACACAGTTTTATTTTTAATGACGCCTGCAAAGCAGGGCTGTCGTTAAAATGACAGTGGACACCATAGCACTGCACGTGTAAGTACATTACATATACTGGGTCTGTAATCCTACATGCCCTGCCATATACTAGTGCATTACAGGTAGGTTGCCCAAACCAATTATGATGACACCTATTTACAATATATCTTATTATCAGAGCACTGACCCTGTGCCTGGTTGGAGGAGCCCAGGGAACAATCAGAGTCATACAATGGGGACGATCAGGGTAAAAAGGATGACTTTCCCACACAACTTCCCCCAGAGAAAAGGTCATCAGCTAAGTGAGAAAACATGGATAGGTTTCCCCTTAAATGGCACTACATCTTTGTTCTCTGGGGAGTAGTCTCTTGATAAAGAAGGTGACAGGCTGATGTGGGCCCACTTCATTTACTGTATCCACATTGCCCCAATCCCTTGTTATGAAGAATCTGTCTCAACCACAAATTTGATTGGGTAGTCAGGAACCAGCTAATACAAAAATGGGGACCCCTCTAAATGAAAAAAATGTAGGGTCAGGGAGAAGAGGGGAAGAACTAAACACACAATAAAGGGCTCCCTCAAGACATATATTTCTTTTGTTACAACAAAACTAAATTCAACATGGGCTCAACAACAATATACTCATATCAACAAGACTAGCAAAATTGATGCTGAGATATATGTATCAAATATAATTCATTCATTTCTTTTTTTTTAAAACCTTTTTTATATCTATACATAAAAGTAAACAGTATTAAGACATAGAAATCAGGAGTACATACAATATACTGTTGAATCCCCCCCCCCCCCGGAAAAGACACATTTACACATACCAAAAACACAAAATACAAAAATCATCCAGACTCATCAAACTCATACAACATTCACAAGAAGATACATCTGGGAAAAGGGATGTCTAAAGTTTGCAAGATCTCCACAACCAAATATGATGTACATGTTCAACAGGATCTGAACATTAGGTCGACGCGGCCACCTTCCTCAGGACCTTTCCAGATACCCACAAGAATCACAAAACACCCAGGGGACCTAAAAAAGCACAAATAACATGTATTATGAGCCCATATGGAAACATATAAATCAATTGAACCTTGATTCTAATTAAACATGGTATTACTTACACATAGATCAAAGTCAGAAAGCCACCCCTATTAAAAATCACATCACAGTATGTGACTCCCCATACTTACCATGGGGAGTGCTTTAAAGAGATAAGAAATATACATTGTAAAACAGAAAAAAGGAAAGGAAAGTGACCCAAAAGAGAAAAGATGTACCAATCACCTGGATTTCACAGGATAGAGCCATAAGCACTTTAACCAAGAGGTATGAGAAAACACAGCAGTGGCAATCGCATGCGTCTCATTGTGTTTATCCTATCTCTGTGTTTGTTTCATGCTCAGGAGTACTTACAGGTTATGAGAATGACTCTATGTTGTCAAAAAAAGATGCCCACGAGACTGCTGGCAACATGCGCAGTGACGTCTTTGTAACATTCATGTATAATCTGTAAATGGGAAGAGTAGCAAATCCATGAGTGTCAAGCAGTTGCATAAGTGACAGAGATATCAAAAAGTGCATATGTTGGGGCCTTATCTGGAACACTTTCATGTAGTGTTCCGTAGGTGGAGATGGCGTGTTTAGACTAAGAGTGTCCCAACAGGACTCAGATTTCTGGATAAAAAATAAATACAGCTTTGTTAGTCTCTTTTAAAACACACAGTGATGGTGTGTATTGTCACATGCTGACCTAAACCAATATCTCCAAACGCACTTTATAGTGACCTGATGTCATGGTCTACACTCACCAATTCAGGCCTATGACATCATTCACCCTGGGGCTCCTACGTTTTAAGTGATGTGACCTACTTCTGACCAGTGAATTCGATTCTGAACTACTGAAGGCTAAAAATAAATAGGTATGATGCAGTGATTACTTACCAGTGGGAAAAAAGGGCCTGCAGATTGGACATGACACACTTTGTAATGGGAGTCCAATGTTAGCTCAAGTAGTTAGACAACTCTCCCTTTCAACTGCTGTCCAGTTAAAAGCACCTTGAATTCCAAGCTTGGCTTTACTCCTGAAATACTTTTCTAAAATTTATAATTGATTACAGAAAAGAGAGCTTGCCTTTCCTCGACCTCTGTATTTTTCCATCTGCCACAGGACTGGAGAGTGAATTATACACAAAACCTATGGCAAGAAATTTGTTGTTGGCATTTAACAGTTATCATCCTAAGTCGTTCTGCGACAATCTTCCATACGGGCCATTCCGTATTGGAAGGAATGGCTCCATAAAGGAGAAATATGAACGTCATGCCAGAATGCTGTCTCTGCAACTACATGACAGGAGCTATCTGAAAAACCTTATTCGGCACTCATATAAACAGGCTTCGAATAACAACCGTGAGGCCCTTCTGGAACCACCAGCACCCAAGCCACCTATGAAGAGATTGGCATGTGTCAACACCTTCAGCACACAGTCCAATGGAATGCAGAAGAGTGTGCGGAAACACTAGGGGATCCTTAATGTGGGAATTGAAAAAATACCCTTGCCTCTGTTCTGCTTCAAAAGGAGCTCTAACTTACGTGACAACCTTGTCCACACAAGGCCGAAAGCGAAGTCACTCAATGAACAGGAGACTTTATGGAACATACCCTTGTGGCTCATGTGAGGCATGTCCACAAACAACACATACTACGACGGTGGACATTGGCACTGGGAGACCATGGCTACAAACTAAACACACTAACTGTAACGGTGACAGAGTAATCTATTTAATAACATGTCCTTGCAAACTCCGCTATGTCAGGATGACCACCCAGAAAGTGAAGCTAAGAATTAATGAACACAAGAGTACAATAAGGAGCAACAAACAAGCTACGAGATTCACTAACCACTTCCTAACTCTAAAACATAAAGCAGAAGAATTGAAGTGGATGGTTCTCGAGCAACCTTTCGGTCCTCCGCATGTCATAGATGTAACCAAATTTCTGTTCTGCAAAGAACAGAGATGGGTTCTTAAACTAAAGAGTAACACCAGGGGCTTGAACTATGATATTCCATGGACCCTCTTGTAGCTACACATGAACATTTCCTGTCCCTGCCTGAACATTGATGCAAGAGGCATTGAGTCATTTCAGCTTTCATAGGGTTCTGTCCCTCCACACTTTACACCTTACACCTTACCACCTATACCAGTAGAAAAAGCCAAAAATCTAGGGGTTCTGATAGATAGTAAACTCTCCTTTACCCAACAAACGAATGCGACAAGCTCAGCATCGTTTTATTTGATAAAGAAACTAAAGAAGGTTCTCCCCTTTATTCCCCTTGAAGCCAGGAGAACAGTGGTCACCACCATGGTGCTATCGAAGCTAGATTATTGTAATGGTCTCTATCTCGAATTATAAAAACAACATCTAAAAAAGCTTCAGAGGGTGCAAAATGAGGCAACAAGGCTCCTACTGAACTTACCAAAATTTGTATCAGTTAAGGAAGAAATCAAAAAACTTCATTGGCTGCCAGTGATAAAATGAATTAGGTTCAAAGTACTGTGCTTAGCCTACAAGGCCCTGAATAACATCGGACCGGCTGCATTGAAAAGCCTGTACTCATGATATGACCCGGGCAGACACCTGAGGTCTTCCGATGCCAGGCTGATTGTAGTTCCCAGGGCTCGAATGGCGAGCTGGGGGGCGTCCGAAGCGCAGCCTACGGTACAGCCAAAATCTGGAAAATGCTACCAAAGGAAATAAAAGCTTCCAACTCTCTGGGCGTTTTTAGGAAAATGCTAAAGACATGGCTTTTCCAGAATTAAGATAGGTAGGAGCAGACAGAGTCGGTTTATTTCAGCGCCAAGACACCTCTGGGTAATCGTGCGCTATAGAATTTTTAATAACATTACATCTTTACTCAGGGTAGGGCTCTACTGCAGGCCTATGAGTTCACGCCCTGCTTTGAGTTTATATAACAATATATAATCAAGAAGGTACAGCCCCTTTTACAGACTAGTGGCCCCCATCAGGGCCATACCACCATCTCTAATATAGACAAGTCATGCTCAATTTGTACACATATCACTAAGTGTCTGAAACACCTCACAGGATCTGTTTTTATTCATTACTACGCCTTGTGGGTAGTGCTCTGGCCCATAGGCCATGGGTTTCAAAGGTAGTAATAGTGACACAACATTCTTACAAACTTCACAGACATCATTTTAGTATTATGCTTTAATCATGAAAAACGACTCATGCTAAATGATCATTGAACATCTTTTTTATTGTGTGGACGCGAAGAGATACTGTTTTACATCATGCTTTTGCAGAGTACGACTACTGGAAACTACATTTCCCATGTTTCCGAGGATTTTTTGTAGTTTCGACGTAATGACGTCATCTCAGTGCGACGCTGACTTGCAGGAATTGAATACACCTGAACCCAGGGAGCACACTTTTGAAGTATAAAAAGGCACTGCTTTCCTTCCATCGGACCCCTCTAGTCGGAGCTTGTGTGGAGTCCAGGATACCGATGGATGGGTAAGTAAGAAATGCCAGTTAGTAATTACATTTAAGCCAGGCGCTGATGATTTTGTGCTGTCTTGTTGAGAGCCTCATGACTGTTCTTAAACTGTATTTAACTTTGACTGATCAGCACTTCTCTTGTTTGTACTTGTATGCGCTGGTCTCAAATTACATTTAGGCACAATTTACCAGCGTTCTTTGTGCTAAAACCTGCACGCACTTTTTGCAATATTCCCCGTATAATTAAACATGTTGGATCTAAACATACGTAAATCTACGCGGTTACTGCACCAGCCCTTCAACCACTTTGTGGCATTCTGCCTCCTGGCAGTCTGCACACTAGTGGCTCCTCTGGTCCCTACCACTTCGCAGCAGCAGTATCGTCGTGGGTTTGAAGTATTGAAAACAAGGACATTAGTGTAATGTTGGTCCGTGGGGGGCAATACCTGCATGCAAATGATCACTCTCACGCTGGATCGGGGTGCACGTTATTTATTATTATACTGCACGGGAGCGCCGGAGCGGAGCTCCTTACACTTTCAAATCGGCGCTCTAATGCCGCTGTAAATGGCCGCTGCCGGACGTCCTGTGACGTCACGCGGTGCGCGTCCCAAAAGGCTAGACCGCTACACCACAATTAGGGTGGTATATCACTCACATTTATGTATTTACTTAATGATTATGCAGCCCAAACTCACCAGCTTATTTTAGATCAGCTCATGTTTACGATACCTGTGAGGCGTTATAAGTGGTGGTACGTGAGAACTTGCAATGGAGATGAACCATTTGTCATTTCCTTTTGACCGTTGTCTGGAACATACAGGGACCTCCTTGTCTGCGCATATATGCGCTATTTCTAATAGCACAGTCTTGTTTATCCAGATTGAGCTTTGACTCATTGTCAGCTATCTGGATCAGCTCAACCTATATATCAATGCACTACAATCCCTGAGCACTGCTATAATTAACACAGTTTGGTCTAAATCCTATAGTTCGTAATGCATGATGTAATCAGACTGACTAAAAATGTTTGAGGATTACTATTTCACAGAATGCTGATGGTGTCTGTATTCATAACTTCAGTTTTCCTTTCCAATAGAGCGGTGCCTCACGTCCTGAGCTGTTGCCAGGTGAGATGAGGTGTTCACACGTAAACTCACGGGTAAGCAAAATTCGTTTTTTATATATAATTCATAGCACACTCATGTTGTACACGTTATGGTACTGTACGATGGGCATTGACCCAGACGTTAGACATGATATCTAGTACAAGCGTTGTTAACACCTGTTTCCACTCATCTTGATTTTAAGTCATATTGTTCTTTTCTTTCACCGGTGACATCAGGTTTATTGTGAATTTTTCGCAATTCAGTCCACAGTTTTCTGTAGGTTGTATTTATTCCAACCGTATCATTGTCACTCCTATTATTATACACTTCTTTTGCAATAGAACTTATTATCTAGGTCCTGAGGAAGGCCGCAATCAATATTTGATCACAATGGCTGAAACATCTAGATCTGCTTTTTGGACTAGTGCAGTCAATATTTCTTAAACTGCACATGCACTGTTTTTTAACCTTGGCACCAAGAGTTAATCAATAAACTCTTTTCTCTTGGTAGTCAATTTTAGATCACTTTTCACAACACTTTTTTGGACTGCAACCATCACCCGGAATATTTCCAATGCTTCTAATCATACAGATTTAGCAGATTCAATAGATTGTTTAAAACATCCCTGAGCTCTTCCCTCACAGTGAGGGCGTCATAGCTCTTGGTTGCACTAGGAATTGCAACCAAGAGGAGATCCCAGATGATGAAGCATGCCACCTTGGTGGCTGATGGGATTCCATCCTCTTTAAAGGACTCCCCCTATGTTTGAGTAGGAATACAACGTTTGTACTGTTTATGCCCTAGAGCTGTTTCAAGATTGGTAGGCCCGCAGATGTCTTGTATGTTATAATATTGGTTGTGGGGAATATATCTGTGCCGGTCTTCAAATCTCTCCCTTAGACCCTCTACAAACTGGTTTTGTAGTGTTTGACTTTGTAATGTGGCCTTCTGTGTGATTGGTAATTTTTTTACATCTATTTTAGGTTCCTTCACCATGTCATCTCCATTTGGACATTTCCGAGTTGTGACATTAGCTGCTACAAGGGGATCCTGGGAAAGACAGACACAGATTTTCGATGTACAAATCTTGTATCTAGGCAACTTGCCTTGTGATTGAATGGAAGATTTGAAGATTACATTGGACTTGTTCTTTGTCATGTATTGGCACTAATCAATATGTGTGCCATCATTAGCTCAAAATACATGGGATTGTGGAGTCGAACCATAATAATGTCCCTTCACACTGCAAAAAATCTCATTGTTCGTAAAGTGTAAGTCGGTGTTGATATTGCCTATGATGTATTATTGTTTTGGGCATATCCCCTTCTTCCATATTGGCAAGGCCTTGAACTGCAAATGTACAAACTGGCACAGAGTGTTAGTGTTATGTTTGGAATGTTATGATGGACAAGTATTGGTCAAATGGAAAAAAACATAGTAGTAGATGACTGAATGGTATGAGATTTTTGAGAGGCATATTTGTGAACTTGAAATCAACATTACCTACTTGCAAATCATCTATGTTTTCACAATGTTATGATTTTTGTCATTGTCAAGTTATGATGTGTTGAGATACACAACACCAGTCTATGAGTTTTTAACTTGTAAATGCATTGTACAAAAGGTGATAAAATTAAACAGGAAGGACATAACCAAAGCAACCCAAAATATGAAAACATCTGTCATGGTGAACTAAACAATCGTTGGAGATCCAAAGGTGTTTGAATTCCAATGCCCAAAATACTACTGGCATTAGACAGGCCTATGAGTCCAGAAATAGTATACAGAGTGAATGGTAGGCACACACTGGAGGACATGAGTGTCAGGGTTTCTTGTTGATGGGGGCAGAGGTCTTGCCATCCTCATCTCCTGGTTATTTGCATGGACGTACCCTCTTGTATAAGGGGGATCCACCGTTGCAGAGGCTGAGGGGTTGCAGGTGGTTCTTTCAGTAACAGGGCCTCCCTTTCTGTGGCAGATTTAGATTCCTCAGATGTTTTAGGGCTACATGAAGGGGTAGATAGTGCTAGGAAAGCCCTTCATATGTGTGTGTAAATGTTCTGCAGCACTCCAATCAGAGAGCCCATATTTGAGTAATGGGCCACCGTCTGATGATTGCTACTCCCTCTGTATCTGCTTCATCTCCTGGAGCTTGGTGAGCACCTGGCCCATCATGTCTTGGAACTAATGGCAGGCTTCTAAGATTTAGTTGATGGTGGTCTGGTGTCAGTGACCCCAGTGGACTCAGCATGCTGGCACACAAACACCCTCCGATGATGACTAACCCCACTACCCTATGCCCTTGCCATAGTGTGCCCCATCAGACCGGTTCTTGCATGAAATGGAGCTGGTGGTGATGTGGTCTCAAAATCATTCACTTCCGGGGCACACAATCCGCATCATAGTGGTAGGAACACTGGAAGTGGAGTCTTTGACTTGCTGAGGTGTTACATTTGTTGTGAGATGTGTTTGTGTGGGATCGGTGAGTGTTACTAGAACCATCTGCTCCGAATGACCAGATGGATTAGCCTCCTTATCAACCTCCCTATCACCAGAAGTGTTGTCCTCACTGACGGTACGATCCTGGGCTGGAGTGGAGGTCAAATTAGTGGCAAAATCCTAGCCACGTACTCTAGCAGTTGGACCTATTGAGAAAATGAAAACACTTTGCACATTCATATCTTTTGAGGCCTCGTTGACTTTGAAACTGACATTTCCACAACAAGAATGAATGTTTGGCATTATTCAGCATGTGAACAGCACAAAGTAACTTTTTGCAAGTACCACTTATATTCAACATATTCATTTCCATAACTTACAGTTTTTGTGTCAGTACAGTTTGATTTGTGGAACTCATGACAACAATTCAATTGGTTGAGAAGAAAAGGGCAACATTCAGAAAAAAACACAAACAATTTTCAGAAGACAGCTTTGATCACTTCATGAAACTTTACTATATGGTGAAATCTTTTAGACAAGAGAAAATGAGCAATATGACACTGCAATATTATTTTGAGAAACTGACACATGGCGTTATGGTAGTTATAGTCATTCAAAAGACTACTTTCCAACACATGCTAAATAGTTAGTGGCACGTACCTGTGGGAGCTATGCAGTGGAAATGGGGCAGACACTTACAATATGCCACACATATGGGTTATGAGTTATTCGGTGATGTAGAACTTACAGGCCCCATACCATAATGTGCCATGTAATGGAGATTGACACCTGTAATCTTCGATGCAGCACAATACATTCACACAATCTAAATGATCTGATACTGATAGTTTGAGGTTACTATGTAATGAAAATAATTACATGCACAACAAATTGGCAACAGCTGAGTTGAGAACAAACAGGACATTGAGGACTATTGAGACTTGGCAAAATGTAACTTACCAGACTCCACTCCACCAGGCATGCCTTCAGCATATAGGATCTGCAAGACCTTCTCCTCCCAGGGCATGAATGGTATTGGGGCCTGGGAAAACCACCATTGGTCCTGTTGGAATCCATATGATGCTTGGAGGCCAGGTAACATGGCCAGGTAACATACCCTCTCCAGCAGGTCGTTCCATGTCTTCCTAGTTTCCTCCTATGTGCTCAGATAGTTTGCTACAGCATTCACTCCAGTGAATATTGGAGACTAGGTTAGCCTTTACTGGGCTAGGGGTGTATTTAGCACTTGGACACCAAACTATTGTGGCTCTACTCTTAGGATTTTATTCACCATGACTGACAATTCTCCCTCAGAAAACTGTGTAACTTTTGGGCCTATCACTGTGCAAATAAATAGGATTAAATTAAATATTAATCACGAGGTACTAAATTAGAGGTGATAAAGGTACAGGAAACAGGGAAAATGAAGAAAAAGACCTTAGTTGAATGGCAAAACCCCTGGTAGCAAAAGTCATGGTGCAGTGGCATGGCAAAAGAACATGGTCTGAAATGAGGTATGTTTTATAGTGTGGTATGCAGGTGTTTCCATTTGGCCAATGGCCCTCAGGTGTGTTCTGCTAGCATCCAGCAAATGGCCACAGTGATGGTGCATTATTGAGCTCATACTGTGACAAACTCACTCCGTCTGGGTCTCACCGCTAAGAGAACATCAGCACCACTGTCAAATCTAAATCAGCTCTTCAGCAACCTGCCACCCTGGTGAAGTTGTATTCACCAGCATTAGAGTCTGCTGTATTGACAGTGATTTGCAGTAACCGCGGCTGGAAACACTTTCTCAAAGTCAGCCTGCATGTATCTAAATACATCAGGTAAAAGGCCGGAGATTCAGTTGAGTACTAAGGACTGCATCCATTGTGGTATGGCAGTAAGATCACCAATATCTAAATTGGGCCCTTAGTCTTTTTGATGGAGATGATGCTCCGGAGATTTTGCAAGTACAACATTTTCCTTCTAAATTCCAAATGTTTAGACCTTTTGCAGCAACTCCTCTTGGTCCATTCTAAGGTACTCAAGACTTCAGGAGCCTAGAGGCCAGAAATCACTCTAGCAGAGGCAACCAGCAGTGTTTAGTCCAAGACAAGTTTCTCTTGGTCAGATGGGCACTCCAAGAAAATTATTAAGTATGTTTGTGATAAAATTATTTCTTTAAAATTAAAAGGTTTGGAGTATGATCCACTATTGGATTATATGAATTATTACATTGGTCCATTCTTAAATGTCTTTATTGATGAAGATGTATGTTGCCCCTTATATTCTATCCCCTACTCTTTGAAGTAGAGTTCAATTAATGTGCCCTGGAGAAGGTGTATGACCCAAGTTGTCTCACACCGAAATGTGCATCAGCACAATACTGGAAAATAAGTGAAGTTATTTGTAAGGTCCATCATGAGAAATAAATCTTTAATTCTCAGATTCATATTTTACGATGGGGAACTGATTGAATTTGGATGTACCGTAGCTTCTCCTATATGAAATGTATCTTATATTAACTGAATCAAAGACATTATAGTTTTGGTCATTGTATTAGAATCGAATAGAGGAAAAGTTTTTTTTCTATTGATTTTATTGAGTCGAGAGATATTGAGTATTTGTGGCTTGAATGAGGTGTGAATGAGAGGATTTATTTTCATGTTTTTATGTATATTGTGATGGTTTAATGGAGGAAATTGAGGTTTTAGAATAAAAGTCTTGATTATGATTCTTTTAGTCTTGAAGTATATCGTTCAACGGAAGTTGAGAGAATAAAGTGATTTTGGAAATAAACAATGAATTTGAACAATAATCTTGAATTGTATAATTTAATAAAAAACAGTTTTGTTTGTGACTCAACCACGTTATATTTGATGTAATTAATCAGGCACCTCTGAGCTAAGAATTTCATCTGTGGGGTTAGTGAGTTATAGCTTGTTCTCATTTGATTTTTGTTCCCCTGTCCACTACTTTTATTCGGTTTATCTGCAGCTCTCTGTTTCGGTCTTTTATTTTAACAAGAAAAAGGCCTCTTACAGCTTGTTGTGTCCCTGTAGCCAACTGACACTTGAGTTTCACTTTTTAGGGCTAGGTACAATTAGAGACAGGCCCAGGACTACATTTCTCCTGGGGCAACACAGGCAACAAATCCAGTCCTCTGTTCTTCCTAGGCACAATATTAGGGCTGGAAAAAATTATAACTTTGTCAACCTAATGGTGTAATTTTGGTACTTGAGCATTACGAAACCAATGTATGATTACCAAGATTACGCTGTTAAGCGGGATCACATAATTATGCTCAATCAATCAATTATTCAAAAAATCTTATTCCGTTCGTCTGAACATAAAAGTGCAATGTTATTTACATACATAATATACAATTCTGTATAAAAAATATAAGATAGACACATTAATTAACAAAGCCCTTGCAGAAAATTTGGTTAAAATTGGTGTCCAACTAAAATCGGTGTAAAAAAGCCTTCCAACCATACAATTAAAGCAATGGCAGCATTAACCAGTATTAAGTCAACACACTAGGTGGTGGGGTCCACTACGCTGTCTAGACTTCCTGTATGCACTTGAAAGATTCATTATGAGCTTTCTAATTTGGAAGAAGGAAAGGCTTGCTTAAAATGATTAAAAAGATACTCAAATTTGAGAAAAGAAGTAGCACGATATGTAGGGAAATAATGTGTTCAGCACGAAAGAAGCATGCACCAAACATTTCAGGTAAAAACACAAATGCTGAGTGTACTGTTCTGGTAATATTTGAGCATTTATTGACAAAAACATAAAATGAAAAGCATTTCTTTTTTTTTATGTGAGCTAGCAGGAAATCAACTCAAAATTGCATTTTTTGTTGAATTTTTCCAAAATGTTGGTTTGTAAAAATTTGACAGAAACACGTTTCCTACTTAGCTTTGTTTTTTAAAATGCAAGATAACGCCATAGAGACTAAGATGCTACTGTACATTCAACTCCTCCCTCTGCTTTGCTCAACCATTGGTCATTTTGTATTTGTATATTCAAGGGAACGCATCACTTTCTGTTTGCCTGCAACCTTTTATAAAGGTGGAGGCCCTGTGTTATAAATATATTTTTTCAATTTTCTTGTGTTTTTTTTGTTAATTTTCCATACATTTTGTAATATGTTTACTGTGTTGTTGCTTTACTTTTAATGGCTTCAGGGGACCTGCAAGAAAGACCCCTTGTGTATGTTTCAATTTTTTTTTTTTTCACATTCCCACTGCTAAAGTGCTGTGCTTTATGTTTTAAATAATTTTCGTGGATTTTACATGACCTTGTTTTCAGTGCAAAGTGTAAGTTATTTTTTGTCCGCATGTGCCTGTTGTTTGCTTGGGTCGGAGTTGCTACAGGAGTCCAGGCTTACATAGTCGGCGGCCTTCAATAATATTTCTCCTCTAAAATTGGTGAGGACGCTTACGGAAATAGGGATCAAGGGCTCTGCCCTGAATTTGTTCACCTCATTTCCTACGGACCGGTCACAAAGAGTAAAGATGGGCCCATTCCATTCAGGTCCCAATCAGCTGTTCTGTGGAGTCCCTCAGGGATCCTCATTGAGCCCGACCCTTTTTAACATTTATGTTGCCCCTCTTTCCAGGTCGTAAGTTCTTTTGGGCTGGAGGTGCTATCTTACGCTGATGACTCTCAAATCATGGTATCCATTACTAACAGCGTAGAAGCTTCAGCAACAAATTTTAAAAACTGCATGCAGACAGTGGCCGCCTGGATGGTACAGAACTAACTCAGACTCAACAGGGACAAAACAAGGTTTTATTTTTGGGAAAGCAACAGGATATCTGGTCAGAGGTGGCCAGATGCGCTTGGCCGTTACCCCCGCCCTGGGTCCAGCGCTAAAAACCTTGGCATCATAGTTGACAATTCCCTCTCCCTGGGCCCCCAGATTAGTAGAATGGTCTCTACCTGCTTTGGGACCTCTCAATTTCTCTCCTTTTCTTCTTGAAAACAGGCAGTTGTGGCCCTTGTGCTCTCCAGATTGGGCTATTGTAATGCTCTATACTTGGGTATCAACAAGGGACTCGTGCATCGACTGCAGCTGGTGCAGAATGCTGCTGCCAGGCTGGTGATGGGCCTTCCTAAATACCACCCTGTTTTGGCTACTATCAGTAAGCTGCGCTGGCTCCCTCTTGGCCGGAGAATCCTATTAAAAGCCCTTTGCCTTGCTCACAAGGCTATCTATAATATTGGGTCAGAAGGCATCACAAGGCTCTTTCGAAGATATGTCCCTACCAAGCAGTTAAGATCCGCTAGCAAGAATCTGCTGGTAGTTCCGAGATTCAGGAAAGTAGGATGGGGTAGAGCCTTTCTCTTGCTGTGCCCAAACTCTGGAATTCTGTTCCTTCCTCAATCTCTGGACTGGAACTTCATTCTTTCTTCCATAGATCCCTGAAGATTTGGCCTTTCACCCTTTCAACATCGTGAGCCTTATGCACCCTTGTCTGTTGGCCACTTCCTGCAGCGCCTTGACGCCTCTTTGCAAAGTTTGCTCTTTACAAAGCTAATATTCATTCATTCATAGTCAGACATAAACCTTTGTTTTCAGCTACCTTCTTCCCTATCGACAGACCCACCATTTTTTGCCCGTTGTGTATGTCTGACATGGTTGATACTGTGTCTTTTTCTATTTTTTCAGCAACTTGAACACATATTTTGAAGGGGTAATTGCTTGGGTTGTTTGTAAAGTTTATTTTATTTATTTTTCCTGTCATTGCTGATTTGCCAATGGTGGGTGAAAAGGGCAACCCCATGTGTGAGCACAGACACATTTTGTGTATATATGCTCAATCTTTTCCCTGCAAAGCTAAAACATGTTTTGCTGTTCAGACTTCCAGGCATTAGGGGCAACATGTTCTTTATTCTCCATGTCTCCTTTTTTGGTGGTCATGTGATGGGGGGTATTTTGTTTAGCCATTGTACCTATGTTTGTTATAGGCCACCATTCTTGTTTGTTCTTCAAGCCTCCTTCTTTGCTGGCCATATGCTGGTGGATATTGTATGTTGTCAATGTGTTGCGTGGACATTTACCTTTGCTCTCTATGTCTCTATCTTTGCTATCATGCAGTGACCACCATTTTGTAGAGCCAAGGAGTGTGTGTGCTTGCCATTTTTCTTTGTTCTGTATGTCTCCTTATTTGCTTGCTATGTGGTGACCACTTGTCTTCTTCTTTGCTTGCTATGTGGTAGATTAACTAGGTACATTCTTTTTATGCAGTCATGATTTTCCCATCCTATTATTTCACTTTTTAAAATAATGATTGAAGAAACCCAAGATAGTTTTTGTTTATTTTTCCTGATATTTAGTTGTGCTCGTGTCTGATTGTAGTACAGTGTTGGGTGTTTGATTCGCAAGAAGCTCTTTATTGTTTGATTTTAAAAACCATTTACAACTGTACATGCTAGTAATTTAAATAATCTGGTTTAGCTGTAGTAAAATTTTAAAACAATTAATCAATAAAATACGGTTCAGTGATCGTAAATGTCTTAATAATATTGTGATGCAATACGTCACCCTAGGTTTCATATAGTTTAGGATAAAACGTCTTTTAGTTCAGAATCTCAACTCTAACTGAAATGGAGTCTAGAAGTCTTGACGCTTTATGAACAAATTTTGCAAGTCCAATGTTTAACTTGGTGTTCACAGGGTTAAGGGCAGCCAATATTGCTTGATGGCAGGAACGTACACCCAATTTTATACATTGGCCTCTCAATAACTGCCGTCTAGCTTGAAGTAGTACTGGGCATGCACAAACAATATGTTCCATTGATTCAGTATGATAACCGCACAACCTGCATGCGATGCTGCAGCCCGACCGGCGCCATGCAGGGAGATTCTTCAAAAAGGGCCATTCTCCCATCCTCAAGGCTAAAAACTTTCGCTTCCAATAAAGTGCGTATGTGCTAGACAGATAGGGCAACTGGATACCCACTTCGTAGTTGGCGATCACTGCCCAGGCATGTCCCCTCTTCAAAAGTGTTGTCCTGTCTGAATGAAAGGACCACAGCCTAACAGATTTCTTTATGACAGATTTTAACACTGATGGGGAGAGATTTAAGTCCCATAGGTCTTTTGCACCTAAAAGCTGTAAGCTGTGATCCAAGTATTGTCGGTGCTTTTGACTGGTAGGCTTTTTCTGTATTTCCTGCCAGAGTCGGGCCTCCAAAGAACCCTCCCGGGCCTGACGCAGTTTAACAAAGGCACCTGCCTCCACACCGAGGTGATCTTGGAGTCCCAGTTCTAATCTCACCTGGGCTGGTGATGCAGATTTTGGCAGCCGGAATGCTCGTTTAAAGATTTTTATAATTAATTTGTTTATTAATTTACTGGTTGAGCCCTTGGTGATCTCATGACCATATGTTAGTGCGTTGATTACTTTGGCTTCCATTACTTTCAGCATAGGTGTAAGGCTGGGACCTAATAGCTGGTTTGACAATTTTGCAGCGGCCACCTCTAATGAGAGTGCTTTTGTTTGTAACGCTTCCTTGTGCTTGCCAAAGGAGCCGCTTGCCTCCAGGAAGATGCCCAAATATTTATAACTGGAGGTTGAGTCCAGCTTTGTTTTATTGAAGAACCACCGTTCTGTTGTCCTTTTTTGCTTCCCAAAGGAGAAAGTTTTGGTTTTTTACAGGTTTAGTTCTAAATGTTTTTTTGTCGAGTATGGTAACAATTCGTCCAATAACCTCTGTAGACCCACTTTTGTGTGGCTTAATAGCACCAGGTCATCGGCATAGAGTAGGTTAGTAATGTGGGTCCCGTCAAGTTTTGGGGGATGACAGTTTACTCTATCAAGTGCTGGGGAAAGATCCGATATAAAAAGGTTAAACAGGAGTGGAGCCAACACAAAGCCCTGTTTAACACCAGTCACTGTTTGGATCTTCCTAGAAACATGGCGGCCTTCGCCCAGCTTGATTTTAATCCAAGTTTCAGTATGAAGCTGAATTATTGCCTGTAGAAGAGACTGTGGTAATCCCCATGATTTTAATTTCTGCCATAACAGGCTTCTGGGTACGCGGTCAAAAGCTGCTTTGAAGTCTACAAAGCAGCAATGTAGCTGTGTGTGTTGACATGCTGCTTTATCTATCAAAACTGTTAGTGTTAGCAGATTGGTTATCGTCCCGGTTTTGGCTATGAAGCCTGTCTGATTGAAGGGGAGACGCGCGGTTGTTTCGGCTCAGGCCTGCAGCTCCTCTAATATGATGTTTGCAAAATACTTGGACTCCACATCAAGAAGTGCAATCATTCGATAATTTTTTGGCTCGTTTCGATTTCCGCCTTTGTGGATCGGGTGAATGACTGCTCCTCGCCAGGATTCTGGAATCGTGTTGTTTAATCTGCAATAATGGAACAGCGGGGTTAAATAATCTGACCATAAATCGGTGTCGGTTTTAAACATTGCTTGGGGGAGGCCATTCGGACCGGGAGCTCCATCCGCTCTTGCTTTCCTTATGTGGTTTGAGATTTTATTTTTTAGTACTGCAGGCAACACCGTAGGCTCAGGTTGAATGTCATTCCATTCCATAGGGTCCTTTTTTGCCGGGTCTTCTGAAGAAGTGGTTTCGGGCCGAGCTCTCCCCTGACTCTCTAGACTCAAGAGAGGGGACTTAAGGCTTGCTGGGCTGGCAGAATCGGGACCAACTTTATTGTCGTGTATGTCTCCAAAATGGAGAGATAGAAACTTGCTCCAGTCTGCTTCGCTGATGTTTGCGCTGCAATGTCCGGTTACACTTTGGTTGTTCCTGTTCACTAAGGACCAGAATTGCTTCGGATTGGGATTTTTACTTTCGTGAATGAGCTTCAGCCAAAATCGGTCCGAGGCCTTTAGTTTTTCCTTTTGAATGGTTGTTCTGAAAAGGGCTTGCGCTTGCTTGTAGTTATTAAAGTAGATTTTGTTACTGGGGAACTTTCTTGAAAGACGAAGTGCTCGATTCCTCTCGGTTCTTAATTTCCTTGTGGCTTTTGAGATGAAAAATTGAGAGGTTTGGTTTCTCGGGCCCCTCCTTAGGGGAAATTCATTAAGAAGAAGATTTATTAGAGAGGCCCAACCACTGACCACATGGATATTTGTGTCTCGAGATTGATGTAACAAAACTCAACTTTTTTCCATCAGGGATGGAGCCATAGAATCTGACCACTTTAGCCGCTTGAGATCCTCTGAGTGGCTACCTAAGTGAGTGTGAGCCAATTCATGATGATATGGGTCGCCAGTGGATAGTGTTATTATTTGGGCCCTATGGTCACTGTCTCCCTGTTGGGCAATTTGGTGACTCTTGATCCTAGGCAGTATTTCTCTACTCCCTAAGGTAAAATCCAAAAAGGAGTGGGAACTGCCATTTGACCAGGTCCATGCGGGCGGAGTATCGAAAGGAAATCGCCCGTTCAATAAAGTAAAACCCAAGTTGTTAAACTGTGATCCCACATATTCCCCCAGTTTTGATGATTTGTTCCCGACGGGAATTGCCTGAGGTAGAAAATGTGGGGGGGTTCTTGGAGGGTCCAGGCATATGTCGTCTACGTGATTAAAAAAGAGATTAGTGTTGAAATCACCCGAGATACTTGCTGATGAAATCGCAGATGGTATTGATCAGACTGTCCATTTTGGATTTTTTCTTTGTAGTGCCGGGGGGGATATAGACATTAAGAATTAGCAGATGAGGGTCGATAGTTGAGCTTCCCAGGGTTATTCCAGAGAGCCATTCCTCTGCGAAGTCAATCTGTTTGACACTTGTTGATATTTTTGTTGATACGTAAATCGAGAGACCACCCTTAAGACGGCCGAACTTGGACTGCCTGGAAGCAGATGTCCTAAACTCCAAGAAACCCACTATTGGGATACTTTCTCCTGCCCAGGTTTCCTGTAAAAGGATAACGTCGTGTTCTTTTAGAAAGTCAAATATCGCTGGAGATTGTTTTTCCAAGCCAAATCCAATAATGTTCCAAGAACATATAGTTAAGTTGTGATTAACAGTGGGTCAGTCGGTCTGATTTCGGGATAGAGCCCCCGGCAACCATGACCAGTCTGCAGTGCCACTGTTTCGCTGGTTATTTGCCGGCTCAGGATTTCCTGTGGGCGAGCTGCCTCTGGCTGACCTCAGTACTGAATAAGGGGCTAAGATGGAACTTACAGTGCATGCCTGGTTCGTTTCAAATATTGAAGGATAACGAGGGACACTCGGGGTTGTTGTTATAATACCCCATGTTTTGAACTGGTCGATTTTGGTCAACACTAGGTCCCGAATTACGGACGTTGAGAACGATATTTGGGTGGCTTCGCCCGTGTTGGATCCAGTGCTTGGGATAAATTCTATAGCAATTATGTCCCCCGATTGAAGATGATTTAGATCTGGTAATGATTTGAAAAGTTTTAATATATTTCCTCGGTTGAGAATGTCATGCGGGCCCCTTGAGATATATTCTGGGGTAAACAGCAATTTGGTGTTTTGAGTGCTGTTTTGGGGCTCACTAGGCTTGTTGGCCGTTGGTGGCTGTCTTTGCTTGTGGTTTGCTTTGGAGAACTTTCTTGGCAATACAGATGTGGTGGCTGAAAAAGAAAACTTTTCCATCTGATTTATATTTGAAGAGTGTGGGGCATGATTTTTGTTTGTAAGCTCCAAACTACTATGGTTTGCTAAGTTTAAGTCTCTTTTACAAACAGAATCTGTAGCTATACTTTGTGTACATGGTTTATTTTTGTTGGCACCGATGAGGGGTTGTGGTAAACTGAGTTCTTGAACAGTTATTTGAGATGATGCGAGGCTCTGTTGAACAACTCCCGAGACTAGGTGCTTAAGTGATGGTTGTGTGGAGACAGATTTTGCTTGAGTTTGTGAATGAAAAGAAGGTTCCAGGTCTTGAGATGTAGCTGATTGCCTGTTAAACCGGGTTGAGAAGGATGTCAGTGTTAGCGACTGATTTGACGGGGGTTGAGGACTTGACCATTCTCCTTTCGGGGAGGGTAATGGTGTTGTTAATGGTGCATTACCTAAAGGGGCTGCCTCATCCCTGGGGGGTTACTCGTGTTAAGAGATGTTAGGCCGATTGTTAGTTTGTTACGGCTTTTTCGTTGTCTTTTCTTTTCCCTTTTCGACAAACGGTTTGATTTTTTGCATGTTTTAATGAAAATTGGTTCGGCAGCTGCTGTGTCGATTAGGTTAGGAGACTTTGTGCTGGAGTGGACTTTCAGACAAGGCGAATCCTGTGGCTGACTTATGGCCTGATTGGGAAGGTCTTGTGGCGTGGGCACCAAGGGTTTCTTTATTTCCGTTAAAACGGCTGAAAGGAATTGAGGTAGAGATGAAAGAGAATCTATGATGGGCGAACAGCAACACACTGATTGCACCAGCTGTGTTTGAGCTTGGGCTTTTTTAATAAGAGCGTTGAGCGCCTCCAGTTTTTGATCGATCCCGGCAGTGTACACTGCAAGCGTGTTTAGCAAGTGTACCTGCATGTCCATCTTGTCTGAATGGTATGTTAAAGCGGCTGACGTTGTTTGAAAGGTTTGTAATAGTTGGGACCATAAGTTGTTGAAGTTGGCCGGAAGGGGTGTTTTTTGTCTGTCCGGCTCTTTATGCGCGGTATTGAAAAAAGATAGGTCCAAGGAGGTGTTTATGATATTGATATTTGGGTCTTCAGATGTAGGGTCTTGCTCAGGTGCCGCCCCTTGATTCATTCTATTCAGATAGGGGTCAGATTCAGATTGAGCTGAATTATTAAGGGCCGCTTGTGAAAGGGCCCTTGCCTGTAATGGAGCGGCTGTTGGACTCTTTTGTGAAATGTCCTGGTTGAGATTAACTGAAGAGTAAAAAACAGACGGGGAGAGCAGACTTGAATTTAAAGTTAGTTGAGTGATTGAAGAGTCAGCATTACTGTGTGTTATTGCCTTTGATGAAACTTGATCTGAATAAATTGGTTGTTGAACTAATAGTTGAGGATGAGCCTGTTGTAATTGAACAAGGTCCTGAGATTCTGTTATTAAGAAGGCACTCTGTTGACTTGAATCCATTGGTCCTCCATCGACCCTATGGATCAGTGGAAGAACCGTTATTTGATGTAACCGTGGCTCGGGGGCTACTTGAATGGATACCTGCCGAGGAGGGGACACCTGTTGATTATTCTGAGTATCTGTGACACTCTTCCGGGTTGTGGCTGGAGTTATAGACCTAAAATAATCCCTTAAGGAGACCTTATTTTTTGCTGGATTTAATTGATTTGTGGAGCCGGGTGTTTGATTCATTTATTCCATTTTTGCCTGTCTGCCACCTCCCATAGGTTCTGCATGAGCTACAGAGGGCGGCCAGCAATAATTGTATTTGTTTATTTGATTTTCTCCCACCTCCCAAAGTGTCTATGTGGTCCTGAAGAGATGCCAGCAATATTTGTATTCAGTAATTACATGTCTACCTTCTCGCCACCACCCATGAAGTCCCCATGGGCCCTGGCACCAGTGATACGTATTTCTGTCTGGCCTACCCCTAGGCCCTAGAGGCTATCAGCAATCCTGTTAGTATTTTAATTTATTTTTTTCCTGCCTCCGAAAGGGTGCCCCTGGGGCCTGGGGGACCACCAGCAATAATCATATTAATTTGTATTCTTTTATTCAATTTTTGCATGCCCCACCCCACTTCCCAAAGGGGCCCCTTGACCCTTGCAGAACACCAAGTTCATTGTTCATGATTTAATATCTAGCTAAGATAGTTTGTTTGCGCATGGGTACACTACTATTAAGCAGAAATGATGATGACCTGTGCTACATTGGCTAGATTGCCCAAGTCCCACTGACTTCCTGCTCAAAGTTTATTGCCTGCAGGTGCATGAAATGTCACGCACAATACTGAAATGGGGAAAAGTCTGAGAATTAGCTGACAGCGCCACCAGACTACATTGCTAAGTGTCTTTACTTTTGCCAATGGCTCTCCCATAAAACAGATTGGCCCCATAGATGGAACTTTCTTCTAAGAAAAATGATAGCAAAGAGAAGTCTGTTAGAAGTGCTACCTATGGCATCAGGCCCTCCCCATTTTTCCAAAAACGCACACACTTGCTGCACAACTCTCTGGGCAGGAGGAGGGTCACACCTGGACCAACAGCAACATCACCATCCTGAGTGTCTTTTTCTCAGAGCTGCAATGACCGCAGTCATGGAGAGTAGTGGGTTTCAAATCAAAATGACTCAGCAGCCAACTGACTCTGCACAGGAAAGATAACAACAAGATCCACAGCCGACTAGATATGATCATCCAGAACTAGGAGCAGAGTAGGAAGAGGAGCTAGCTACATGGTTTTTGGACAAAATGTTGTGTTTTGAAAAACAGGAGACAGACATAGCATAAAAAACATATATTGTGATGCAAAAATATTGTGATACAGAAGTATGGGATTTTTTTTTAAGGTAAGTTATATAATTAAGAATATCATTGTTGGTAATATAGTTTTCTATAATATATTTCTGTATTGGACCCCAAAAGGAATTGAATAATGTACATTCAAAGAATATATGTGAATGGGTGCCTGGTACAAGATTACAGTTCCAACAAAGATCCCAATCTCATAAACTCAGTTCATGTAAGTGAGAAGGAGTTCAATGTAAAGATTTAGTGCAAAAAATTTGGATTGGATAAGTGAAGGAGCAATTTCATTACGGAGGGATAATTTTGCAATCAAATGCCAAGTATCTTGTGAAATATGCTTAAAAGCATCATTTGAAAAATGATGAGACCATTTAACATAAGTAATGATAGACTGTGAAGGGAGTGGAGCGGATCAGAATTTATACATTTTAGACGCAGTATGGCCTGAATGTGGCCACATGGAAAGAAGAGAAACAATAACCGAATCTGTAGAAAGGGGTATTTTAGAAAGTTTATCCTGAAAAAAGATTAAAATTCCATTTGGCAAAGATCATATTGCTTGGCTAAAAAAAGAAAAGGGGAGCAGATCATGATTAGAATTATATAGGTCTTTCACCAATCTGATACCTTTGGCAGCCCACAAGGAGGCCGTGCTCGGGTCAATGTCAGTAGAAAGTTTATGATTGTGCCATAAAGAAGACCATCTTGATTTGTGAATAGGCTTGGATACTTTTTTTCAACATATTTTAATGCATTAGTCATGTCTAATAATACGTTGAGAATGATCTAAAATAAGTTTAGAACTGTGAGAAAGGAAGTGGTGGAAAAAGGAGCACCTAATTTGCGTTCAATGCAAATCCAAGGGGGTGAATCCGGTAAGAACCAAAGAGCACCTTGAGACGCTATGAAGGAAATCTGATATAGATTCCAGTCCAGAAGATTACAGCCACCCAAATCAGAATGTTTCCTGAGGTATTTGGAGGCAATTTTAGCTCTCTTGTCGCTCCATAAGAATTTTAAAGAGATTGAATCAAGCTCATGGAAGAAGACAGAAGAAAGCTTTATAGGTAACATGGAGGATAAAAAAAAAAATATCGGGTTTATTATCATTTTAAGGGTTTGTAGTCTTCCCCACCATGAAATATATTTAAGAGACCAGGAAGGCAGAAGGTCTTTGACCGTTGATATGATGTAGGATTCATTATAGATGCTAGTGCCTGAAAGTTCCTTACAGAACCAAATCCCTAAATATTTGATACAAGTCGATTGCCACTTAAAACCTAAATCACTCATGTGAGAAGGAAAACACAACGCATTTAGGGGGATCAATTCCGTCTTATCTTTGTTAAGAGTGTACCGAGAGATGAGCGAAAAATCCCTTATGATGATAGAGATAGCGGGAATCTCTGTCGCAATATCCTCTGAAAAAATAACGGTTCAGATTCAATAGACGAAGAAGTGGATCTATAGGTAGGAGAAAAAGAAGGGGTGAATGAGGGAACCCTTGTCTAGTGCCCTGACGAAGATTAAAAAAGGAAGATGTAGCGGCATTAATTCTGATATTAGCTTTTGGTTGCACATAAAGAGACATGACCATGTTAATAAAGGAATCGCCAAGGTTATGAGATTCTACTACTGCTTGTAAAAAAGGCCAAGAAACTTTCTAAAAAGCCATTTTGGTATCAAGGGCGATCGCTGCTGATGGCAATAAAGAAAGTTTAGCTTTTTCCAATATATGATAAAAAAGTCTGATTATTATCTCTGGCAAGTCTCCCTTTAACAAAACCTGTTTGGGAGTCATGGATGAGATTGGGAGTATGACCCACTAAGCATTTAGCTAAGACTTTGGCAAAGATTTTAGCTTCTATATTTAATAATGAAATTGGGCAATCATTTTTTAGATCAGAATTATTGTTACCTTCCTTTTGTATAACTACAATAGTAGCCTCAGCAGCCGAAAAATAAACCTTACCAGAAAGAACATAGTGATAAAAAATCCTCTTAAGATATGTAATTATTGAAGCCGTAAATATTTTATAAAAGGCAATAGGAAATCAATCCAGCCCTGAAGCTTTCCCCGAGCGAGTAGCCGTAATAGCCTGGATGAACTCTTTATTATCAGTCGGTTTCCCCAGTTCAGTCATATCAGTATGGAAAATAGTATTAGTAGGAATCGACTGAAGTAACTGTTGCCAGAAAGTCCTGGTAGATTTATCCTTAGGTGTATACTATGTTTCATAAAATTCTCAAAAGACTCCAAGAACTTCTTGGGTATGGAATTTCTCCGATCCATTTTTATCAGTAATATGAGAAATGCGAGTCATATTGACATTCGTGTTTTGAAATTTTAGCGTGGCCACCAAGAGCGTACCAGGTCTATTCCATAACAATAAATTACAGGATTTTTGGGCATGTACAACAATATAAGCTCTTTTAGTGACTATGGAGTTAAAAGAGTATTTCAAGTTGTTTTATATCCGGCAGGAGTGATTTGTCATTTGAGTGTCTAAATAGTTCCACTTTGTGTTTCATGTCAGTCCCCATAGATTGAAGGGATTTTCTAATGTTACTGTTTCTTTTGCCCATTTTTTTTAATAATATGACCCCGAATAGTACATTTAAATGCGTCCAACAAAACTATTGGGCAGTTTAACGAAGTTTCCTTATCTTTCAAGAAGTTATCAATTTCCTCATTAAGATCATTGACTTTATCATTATCTTCCAAAACTTCTGTATTGAGACACCAGTTATAAGGGTTTCTTGTATCTGTGAGATTAGGAGTAGTTAAAGAAACCGCTGCATGGTCAGAAACAACTATCGGATGACTCATGACATTTACAGTATGTTTTAAAATGGAAGCATCTACCAAAAGATAATCAATGCGAGAAAAGCTAGAATGTGAAGAAGAGAAAAAATTGAAATCACGCACCGTAGGATTATGCAATCGCCATGCATCAACAATATCATGAGACAAGTACATATTGAGTAATTCTTTAGGCACCCTAGGTGGTCGTAATTTAAAAGCAGAGTGTCTATCCAAAATAGGATCAAGGGGAAGGTAAAAATCCCCGCCAACAATTGTTCTAGAATTCTGTGGAATATCAGTATGCTTCTTATTTATGGTGCGCCAAAACAGTGGGTCATCAATATTTGGGGCATATAGATTTATAATATATACATCTTCCGAACCATTAGTCAAATGAGGAAGTAGCCATCTACCACTGGTATCATGTTTAGCTGTAACAATAGACAAACCAGAGCTTTTGGAAATAAGAGGAACAATCCCATTCTTCTTACCAGAAGCCTTGGAACAAGTAACATCAAGAGCCCAATCGTTCCTCATAAGAAGAGCCTCTTTAAAGGCTATCTTAGTCTCTTGAAGTAGAACCACATCACCAACTAAACCTTTGAAATAATCTTGTCCATTTAACTGGGTGATTCAAACCCTGAACATTAAGTGAAACTACATTTAAGCCCGACATAGATATGTATAGAACAACACGTGTAAATGCATCTGATAAAGAGGCAAGAGGGAAGCCAAGAAATAATTAAAACCATATGTTCCAAATTAAAGTGAAGCAGATGTCCCAGAATGAGGGTAAAAAGGAAAGAAGGGTGGAAAGACTAGAAGGAAGAAAAGAAAGAGCACTAATACTCCAGGAAAAAATGGAGCATAAAAAAGTGTAACCCCACCTTGGGATATCTGTAGTAGACAAATTGCATGGGGGAAACAATGTGGAGGAGCAACAGCACAGGCCATTAACAATGATGCAGACAGCTCAACAATAGATATATCGCTAAGTGACAAAACAAGTGTAACATTTCAGGTGTAATACTATATTGCCTATAACTCATTAATAAAAATAAATAAAGTTCAATAAATATAACATACTTGAACATTGAAGAAGACCGATATAATTTCATAAATAAATAAAGTAAGGTTATATTAACAGATAAATATCAATCCAAAGTATTTTAAATATCAATCTGAGGTATAATAAATATAAATCTGAGGTATAATACATATCAATCTAAGGAATTATAAATATCAATCTGAGGTATAATAAATATCAATGTGAGGTATAATAAATATCAATCTAAGGTATTATAAATCAATCTATAGAATATAGAATATATAGCCAACTGTAAATTGCTGGAATAAAAACGTCAGGAACAGTCTCATACACTTAGAACTTCTGGTAGATAAAAATTAAATATAGTATCTAATAATAGATGCAATTGATAAATAAATCATTATAACTATAATTATATAGATCTTCAGGACAAATGTACAAAAAAGATAAAAGGTTAAATTAATAAATAAAAAGATGAGTTTAGATCAGTGCATATAATAATCTGAATCAGCAAAATAATTTAACATTCTAATAGTGAACAATAATATCGATATATAGTATATACACAAAAATAAATCATCGCCAACGTAGAGCAACAAGAAGAGAGAAGAAGTCAAATAAAAAATTAGAATAAATGCACCATAGAAAAATGAATAAGAGGTACAATAAAACGAAGAAAAGAAAATAGAAAATAGAAAATGAGAAACTTACTTTAGCATGAGATTAACGAAAGAGAATGTTTAATGATAGATCCAAGAATAAAGAAAAACAAACAAACGTACAGATATATGTGCAGGAATTTATATAGCGCAAATCACCAAGCGGTCTCTAAGCGCTTGCTTAGGGAACCCGTCCTGGTATTCCCCTGTGAGATAACCCGGCAGGGCATCCGCAAGGTGAAAGCCAGGCATCCCGCCGCGAGGGGCCATTGTGGAGATTAAGCAAGCTATTGCCCAGAGTCGCAGAGTGTGAACCCATGAATCGAGTATGCACTGGAGTGAGAATTATCGGGTCCATGGATATTTTATGGACTCAAGACCCAGCCGAGCCGGGAATTGAACCCTGGTCCCAGGCTGACCTCTGCTTCCAGGTCTGCCTCCTCTAACCAGTGAGCCACACTTCTCCATAGAGAAGTAATCTCCAATGCACAAAATCCAAAATTAAAATTGCATAGTTCTGATATCTAAAGAGACATGTTTTATATCTATATCAAAACTGACCACTGTAAAGTTGTGTAACAAAGATATCATGAACCATACCGTACAGTAAGGACAAAAATTACATTGGTGACGAGTGATGTCATGAATTATTGTCTCTATGTACAAAAGATCACTGCCTAGAAGGACCACTGAGCAAAGGAAAGAGAGAATAAGGAATGAAGTAGAAATGGGAGTAAGCAAAAAGAGAAAAGATTTGCACTAAGAGTAGTGCAAATGTGACAATATATTGGCAAAAGAGCCATACAAATTAGGTTGTTCATCCTTGTACATAAAATACAATGGATGTGAACCCAAATAACTTTAAAAACAGTAAGGAAAAATGCATTATTCTATAAAAGGGAGAATCAATTAATAGAGAGTAACTAATCAAGGATGAGCGAAACCTCAGTGTGTAATCACCAATTGTAGGATACGCTCAAAAAACAGCAACAACCACTAATATTGTGGCAAGGCACCAAAAAAGACAGAGAACCAGCATATGTATTAGATAAATGAAAAGGATTAGGCACAGGCATGTCAATACATACAAATCGTTATGGACTAGAAGTACCAGGAAGAGAGTCTGAGTCTATCTGGAATGTTGAATGATCTGAAGGTTAATACAAAATCTGTGGACGACCTTTGAAAGTTATCCAGAATCTTGAGGGACCAGCAAAGGAAAGTGGAATATTCATATCAGTGAGTCTCTTGTGTAAATTCAGGAAGCCTTTGCGACAAATTACAGTGTGTCCGGCAAAGTCTTGTGAAATTGATATTGTAATATAGTACTTATGTTAATATAGTACTTATGTTACTTATGTTATACATGTTTCTGTATACTTAATCTGAGTTTCCTGTTGCCTGCATGTTTCTCTTTGAGTAGCACCATCTGTTTGTACATTAGGACAATCCGCCGCACATTTCACCTCATTATTTCTAATCTTGGGAGGTTGGGAAATATCGGTGCGGGTTCTATGTACACATGTAGACATTCTTCCAGACTGTGACAAGACAAGAAGTTTGGGAAACCTCTAGGCAGCTTAACAAAAGAAAGCCTATATAATTTTTCTTCTTTGGTGCATCTAAACTATTTACAAATGTACAGCTCGAACCTTTATTCTTTGACTTGCTGCTGAAGCTGTGATGTTATAAATCTGGTGATTAAACTTGATATGAGATTCAGAAAATACAAAGAAATGTAAAGTTTCTGCAGTGATTACCAATTTACATTGTCTAGACGTCATGAGAAGGAATTTCCATTAGTGATTTCGCAGCCGTTTTTTACACTTGGCCATTGTTTCCCTGACTGTCCTTGGTAATTGCCATTTTAAATAATCGTCACTCTTAACTTCACAGCCGCTTTTGCATTTGACTTTGACATTTCCTGACTTTGCTTTTAATTGCCGTTTTAAGTAACCTGTACTTGGAGCGTACATTCAACTTTGATACGTTTGAGGGGCTTTGCATCTTTCAAATTGTTGCAGTGATGCGAGAGACATGAGCGCATGCCATCGCATCCATTAAAACACCAACCGCCCACCTCTGCATATGGGAGTTTCCTCTTGTCTTGGAGATTCCACTCTTCCATTGTTGTCTCAGCTCGGCCATCAGACTTCTTGACGGATCTCCTTGCAATCAAATCAAGTCATGTCACGTAACGTTTTACAGAAACGCAACGTTACCTAAGCGCCATTTTGAATCCTCTGCGTATTGTCTATAGTTTTCATTTTCTTAGGATTCAATACTCTCTTCAAGTATTTACTCGGGATCTACGGGAGAAAAAGCGAGAAAAGAAACAAGTAACTGGATTATCCTATACTTTACTGCCATCTTGAGGGTATTTATATTGTTGCAAGTTCAGTCATTTGTGATCATCAATGCTGAAATGTACATTCTAGGTTGAATGTTGTTATGTACTTTATTCCCTACAGATTTCTTATTTGAAAATAGGGACACGCACAATAGTTAGGAGAAAAGACTTTATATGTTCATTTATTTCAGTTGATTGTTTTAGAGACAGCCTTATTTTCGCTGATAAAACAATTGCTCTGATAATACTCACTTACTCAAATTTTAAAATTTTCTAATGCTTTGTTAGATTTTTTCCTACCCAGAACCACTCCTGGTACATAATAATAATTTCAGGTACTATATCTATATATAATGCAAAACGTTGCCACTCCACCATTCTTTTTGTCTTCACCAGGGGACCCACCCATAAAGTGGCAAAAGTGGAAAAAAGTATTTGAAAGATATTCAAAGGTATGTTGCACTAGTTTGAGTGCAGAAAGGAGAACTGCCTTGTTATGACATTGTCTAGGTTCTGAAGGTCAGGAAGTTTTTGACCATCTTCCTGATATTGATGACGCAACCTTAAATGAATATGAGATATGTATTGCAAAATTTAGACAAACACTACTTACCTAAGGTGAGCACAATCTTAGAGAGGTACCATTTTGGCAGAAGAAGTCAAAATGATGGTGAGACTGTGGAAAATTATATAACTGCTTTAAGGAAATTAGGTTCTTCATGTAAATTTGGGGGCAGATTTACAATAACTGGTGCATCCCTGCATATCAGCAGAAAGGTATTGAACCTAAAAAGGAGTTAATTGAAACCATACATAATGTTGCCTCCCCAACTAATAAAGATGAGTTAATGAAATTCCTGCCAATGGCTGAATACTACAGCAAATATGTGCCTGGATTTGATGAGAAAAGTGTTAACATGAGGAATCCTGTTTTGCTAAGGAGTTGAATTTGATTGGTCTGCGCAATGTGAAGAAGAATTTAACAATTTAAAAGCACATCTAAAAGATACCCCAAAGTTAAGAAGTTTTGATCCCACGTTAAAGTCTGTTTTGATTACGGATGCAATCATGAAAGGTCTTGGGGCAGTACTCCAACAAGAAAAAGGTGATGAAGTAAATGTGATTTTATTTCTTTCTAGGAGTCTATAAGGGGCAGAACTCAGGTATTCTGTGATATAAAGAGAAGCACTAGCCGTACATTGGGCTACAAAGAAATTTAAGAATTTACTTTGGGGGAGGAGGAGCCAAGATGGCGACCGGAGTAGACGCTTGAGCGCCCGGCTCCGCCGGCCCTGGGCCTCGGACTATCATCCTGATTCCTATCCTTGCCGTTTTTCGAGGTGCAACGTGCGCGACGACGCGCTGACCGCGCCGCCGCTTTCCCGGAGTCTGAGCCCGCCCGGATGCCGGAGTTCTTGGTTCCTTTGTTCTCCGCGCTGGACCCCTGCTTTAATGTGGCCTTGGCCGGCCCCCTGGAAGCTCCGCAGTCACTGGATCCCCGGCGCAAATCTGAGCCCCGCGGCCCCACTCCCGCCTCACACCACGGATTGTCGCCAGATGAGCCGGGGGAGAGACGACCGGACACCTCCTTCACCTTTCACCTGACGGGCTGGAGCTATAGGGTAAGCCCCGGTGTGGCGGGTCTCCTGCTTCGCTCTGTGGCCCGCGCTGTGGAAGGCTACGGACCCCCTTCTTCTATTGCCTAGTCGGCTGCAAGAGAGTCCGAGGGAGGGGAAGCGACTGCTGGCTTTCACCTGTTGCGGCGCAGACCTGTGTGGAATTGCCTCCTTGTTACGACCCCCCCCCCCCTGGCCACTGTACCGTTCAGCGGTAAAACATGGCGTTGATTGCCTGCTCGCTGCTGGGGGGCGATGCTCCGGTCTCGCCCGCTGCCCGCTTCGCCCTCCCTCTACCAGACTCCAGCTCCACAGTGCCGTCCCGGATTGCTGCCGATGTGGGGGCGCAGCTTCCGCTGACATGCGGCTCCGTTCTGGCTGCCCTGCGGGACCTTCGTCTGCAATTGTGTGTCGGCTTGCAAACGCTGAGTGAGCGGTTCGACTCCATACTGTCGGCTGCGGGTCGTGAGCGCCCCGTTTGTTCTCAACAAGACGTGGGTCTGCCAGTGCTTCTGTCCTCTTGCGGGGACGCAACAACGGTGTATAACCGTGCTACACTGGGGTCTGCATCTGGCTTTCCCTGCACCCAGGATCAATCGATCTCCTGCTCAATTGTGGACATTTCGTTTCCCTGTTCATTGCTGCCTGCTTTGTTGTTGCCTGCTTCACCGCGTCCGCAAGAGTATCCAGCTGAGCGACACCTGACGTCCCCGAGGAACCGTTCACGGTGGCCTACGGCTTCTTATATGTGGAACTCCTGTACTTTACAGGCCAGGTTTGGATTTTATATGGTGCACAAGGGGACCTCAATAGATGATCGGCGGCCATTTTGTGACTCTGCTTCTCCATCTTCTCCCAAGCGGCCATATTGTCTTTGTCTGCACGGGCTGCGGGGCCTTCATGTGGGGGCTAGTCTAATCTTACGCCCGCGATCGGGCCAGGGCTAGATTGATTTCTATCACCATGGTGTCACGGATGGGCTGGACTGGGACTGGAACTGTCTGCATATGTTGTGCGCACTCGTCGCGACTTGTCTGCCTTCATTTATATTGTTGTGACATGTTATCTTCACACGACCGCCTTTGGGTGTGGTGGGTTTTCAGTGAGTGGAGGCGTAGTTGGCCGGTGGTTTCGGGCGCTCTGAGGTTACGTGGGCTCCTCCCCGCTTTTTTCTTTGTTTTCTTATTTTCTTTATTCTATTCCTACTTTCTCTCTTGTCTATATTTCGGGTTCATTGGGCGACAGGCACTATGCCGGGGGGGGGGCAGGCCGTAGCCTCCGCATTGGTGTAGGGTGGGGGGGTAATTTACCTTTTCTTTTTAGTTCTATGGGCCTCTTTCTTCTATGTCTCTGCGCTATACTTGTTTCCGATTCGGGGTCCGGGTGTGGGGTGGATTGAGTGGGGGCGGCTTTGGAGGGGTGCGTCTTTACTCATGTGACTATCCTGTTATATAACTGCATCGCCTCACTGTCTGAGATTTTCTGTGGCCGTTTTAATGATGATGCCGCTCCCCCGTGTGATGAAGCCATCTTGCGGACTCGAATCTCCTTGGTTCTATCCTCTACTGACTTTTTCCTCGATAAAATTTTTGAAAACCTTAAAATTAACCTTTACTTCTCCTTCCCCTGGTGTCAAGGATCTCTCCAGTGTATAACTCCTGAATCGTTGCTAATCTTGTCCATTGACGCACAAGGGTTGAAATGTATGTTTCAGTGCTTAACCGTTTTGTGGCCGGCCGGATGGTTGTAGGCCCGTATTTGTCCCTTTCATATGCACAAATAAAGGTTTTTAAAAAAAAAAAAAAAAAAAAAAAAAAAAGAATTTACTTTGGGGTACTAAGTTTAGTGTATGGACGGATCATAAACCGTTGTGTGAAGTATTTAATAAAAAAGGTATTGATTCCATATCTAGCCAAATATCCAAATGGGTTGTGGCTCTTCAGGCTTATAATTTCGATGTAGAGTATTTGCCTGGTGCAAAAAACTGCATAGCAGATACCCTGTCAAGACATGTAAGTACTGAAGTGGATGAATCTATTGTTGAGGATGACAAAATGGATGAATGGGTGTGTAACATTGAACATGATGGCATAAAGGAAGGAAAGTGGAGAGAGTAGTGCAGAAATGATGAAATTACAAGAGAGTTGCGCACTCTAATCAAAAAGGGGTGAAATAAAAAAATCAATGGTGAGTAAGAGAAATATTGGAATGTCAGAAATGAGATGCCTGAAGCTGATGGTCTCATTTTCAGGGGTTCCAAATTAATTCCTCCTTTGACACTTCGAGGAGAATTGATTGAGTTAGCCCACAAAGGTCATCAGGGAATGTCCAAAACAAAAGAGAGGTTGAGGCTTAATTACTGGTGGCCAGGCATTGATCTTCAAGTTGAGCGATCAATTAGGGAGCCTATACCTTGCGCTCTCAGTGGGAAATGTATGAAGCCCAGGGTTCAACCCATGGTTATCAGGGAGCGTCCTGAAGGACCATGGCATGAGTAAGCTTTGGACATATTAGGTCTGGTCACTGGTGATGGGGTTGAAACGTATGTCTTTGTTCTGATCGACATGTTTTTAAGGTGGCCAGAAATCAAGTTTACTAAATTCATTGATTCAAAACATGCTATTTCTTTCTTAAAGGAAATCTTTCCACAAGAGGGTTTGCCCGGTTGTTTATTAACGGACAATGGGGTACAATTTGTGTCTGTTGAAATGGAAAAGTTTCTGGAAAAATGTTCCATAAAACATAAAAAAATTTCACTCTATCATCCGGAAATGAATGGCATGGTGGAACGTTTTGTACTTAAAGAAACAATTTCTATGTTAAAACAGAATGGGTTGGATTGGATAGATGAGGTAAACAGGAAGGTTGAGGTCTATAGATTCTCACCTCATGCAACGAATGGATGCACACCTGTTGATCTTCTTAAAGGAAGACATCCCAGCACTTCTGTGGCGCCTTTCTGGGTCAATGATTTGGTTTCCAAAAAGGAGAATGTGTCTGAAGATGGGGTATGGAAACAGAAAGGATAAAATTGTTGCCCGGAAACTGAGGTTTGATGTCAGGAAAGCAGTCAAAGCCACAGTTGTAAATGTTGGTGATATGGTTATAATCAAAGCTCCTTTTGGACTGAAAGCTTCTGGTTTGTTTCAAAGACCGCATAAGGTTATCAAAGTTTTAACTAATGCTATTAAGACCGAAGATTCTCGCATATGGAATCTTAACAGGGTTGTGGTGATCAAGAACACTTCTCTCATAGAAAATGGTTTAGGAAATGGATTCAATATTCATCCAACCTCTAGTGGGGCTTCTACTCCACCCAATCATCATACGGAAAGGTGTGTTAGAACCAAAACCATGCCTATGAAATTCAAAGATTATGTTATGAATAGATAGCTTTGACATTATAGGAGGAAGGTATGTAATATAGTACTTATGTTATACATGTTTCTGTATACGTAATCTGAGTTTCCTGTTGCCTGCATGTTTCTCTTTGAGTAGCACCATGGAGATGGAATGCTACTGATCTGTGTTTAGTCAGTTGTATCTGACTCCTGCTTGCTGATGGATGGGACATGTTATCCTCTGGAATAAACTTACATTTTATTCTTCTGAATCTCTCCATGGAGTTGTTTTCTTAATCTTACAGATATTCTATGGCCTTCCCATTGTATTGTTTTAATCTTCCTCATTTGTGCTAGAATTTGATCAGTATGTTGGTGGCACATAAAGGTTTCAAGATCAAAGGTCGTGGGGAAGACATCGTTCTAGATTTAAAAGTTGGTAAAGTATGAGCACGTTCTATCTCAAAGCTGGTACACCATCCAGCACCCCAGATGCTCCCATAGGGGATGGCCGCTACAGGGCCTGCTGCTTGCTGTCAGCATAGAGGGGAGGTGGAACTGCACAAACAAAAAAAGTGTGGCCACCCCGTCCTCTCCGCCTGGGCGGCTGCTGTGCCCGTAAGGAAGTTGTCCCACTGCTATGGCACTTGGTGGGGTAGAAATAAGAAGGAAAAGGAAGGGAAAGAAAACTAAAGAAAAGAAAAGAAGAAATAAATACAGAAAGAAGAGGAATTAAAGTGAAAAAGTCACAAAAACACAAACACAAAGCACACAAAAACTTAAAATACACAAAGACACACTATTATATAAAATAAAAAAGAAGGGTAGAAAAGTAATAATGAGGAGGATTTGAAAGACTAAGGACAGATACAATTTAGGCCCAGCACCACAACAGAAAGCAGAAAAACAAGATGGCTGCACCCATGCGGACACCTTTGGGTATGTTTGTGCTTGATTTAGAATGCTAGAACACACTTGAGAACTATGTAGTGCCATTCTCATGCAAATTTGGAGTACGCAGACACATGCACAAGTGTTCCCAAAGCAACGCAAACCTTGCCCGCATATTGAAATTCACGTATTGTGGCAGATTTGTTTTCTACTTTGCAAACTTCTGGGTGTTAGGACTCCACGAACTCTGCTGACCCCTAATTGATATAGCGCTTGTTGAATTGACAAGGAATTTGCTCATTGATTGCCTGCAGGTCCAATCATTGGTTAGTTAGTGGGCGTGCTGTCTGCAGGGGTTTACCGACCCACTGTATGTTTGATCTACAACGGGAGCTCGAAGGCCACAGACAAGCTGGCCTGATAAAATCAACACCAAGGAAGAAGTCAAGTCACCACCGTGGACATCAGCATGTGCAGCAAGGCCGATACCCCTCAGCAACCCGGGGCTTTGGAGATCAAGCTCGACCTGGTGGCCCCTGCGGGGGGCAAGATGGTCATCAGTGAGGTTGGGGTGGCATATTTCAGGGGAGTTCATGTCGGTACTTATGCTGGAAGAGAACACTTTTAGAAAGTGGAGTTTTAGATGCGAGCTGGGTCGTGGCACGGGTAACACTAATTATGCTAACGTATGCTCTGTCTGGTAATCACCATGCAATCAGGCACATGAAGGGGTGATGAGCACCCTCATGCTGAAGTCTCTGCACTCCGCTAAAGCTCACAGCAGGCTCCCGCTCCCTTAAAGTGAATACAATTAAATGTTTATCTCTGAGTCCTCGTTCAATCACAAACAAATTCATGTTTTAGCCGACTTCTCTGCTGGAGATTAACTGTTAACCTGCTCTGTTGTCTTATTAAAGGAAATGATTCAACCATGTCATTGAAGAAGAGCAAAGAGCATAATTCATTTTCATGCTACTTTGCCATGATTTGCAAGTTGCGATTGGGAGCTGCTGCCCTTCAGTACCCCACTCACCTTCAGAGAGGGGCTCTATATATAATTTGCTATCGTCTTGGTTCTAATTGGCATATTCTATTATACACCTTTAAGTAAAAAAAAAAGTTCAGATGAAAGCTGTAGGAATTGATAAAATAATAAATGAAGCAATTCATTGTCAATGGACTGCGCATTTTCCTCAGCTCAGGAATCCAAGCAAACTGAACTTGAAAATCAGATCCTCCTTGACATATTGCAAGCACATACAATTTGAATTTTCTTTCTTTCACATGAGGTTTAGCAGTAGTTTATGATTAACTTAGTTCCATAATATTCTACACTGCCATAATGCTGGATATTACACACCACCATAAGCTCTCATCATGTATCTATACTATGCATAGGATCCTCTGGATAAACATATAGCTTGTTTTATTATTAGATACTGTGAGCTCCAATTTAAGGTCCGATTATGAAGTTTGTAAACTCTTCCACACAAATCAGGACTTGGGAGTTCGGACGACCGATTACGATACTTCCTAACATCGTTCGGTTGGACTCGTGTTGACATTAAGGGAGCCTGTGCTCCGAACGAGAACACAGGCTCCAATTGAAAAAATGTGTGGTTGGGGAAAACCTAGCACCCTTTTGTCAGGTACCCCATGGTGCCTGCTACATTGTGCACGGTTGGGAAGAAGGGTTTCTTCGGTATCCCCACGATCTCCATTCAGACACCTCCGGGGGGCCCACAACATGCCCTGAAAGACAGATTGCATACAGCCTTTTCATTTTGGCCAGACTGAATCGGAACGGCTGTCCGAATTGGTCTTTGTAATAGCTTGTCCAGGAACCATCTCCATTGAGTTGTATGAATCAGCTCTGAAAGACTCGGGCTTTCCAAATGCCTTTCAGAACCAATGTGTACTGCTCGAATAGTTTCCGGGCATCATAAATGGTCAATGAAAAATGTGTACTACTGATTCAGAAACAAGGGTTCAGAATCGGATTCAGCAAAACCGAATTCCATTCCGAACCTTTCCTAACATCGTAATCATGCCCTTAGTTTTTATATTCTCTCTCTTGCAACCTGTATCTTATAACTTTCACATTTGGGACTAATTTCATTACCTCCTAGATCTAGATTGTGGGATGGATAGGTGGATAGATAGATAGATAGATAGATAGATAGATAGATAGATAGATAGATAGATAGATAGATAGATAGATAGATAGATAGATAGATAGACAGACAGACAGACAGACAGACAGACAGACAGACAGACAGACAGACAGACAGACAGACAGACAGACAGACAGACAGACAGACAGACAGACAGACAGACAGACAGACAGACAGATAGATAGATAGATAGATAGATAGATAGATAGATAGATAGATAGATAGATAGATAGATAGATAGATAGATAGATAGATAGATAGATAGATAGATAGATAGATAGATAGAGATAGCTAGATTATTTTCTTCAGGACAGGTGAACTGAAAACGGATATCAGATCCTCCTTGGCACATTGCAGACACATACAAGATTCATTTATTTTGCATCACAATATGTTTACCAGTTGAAGAGTCAACATTGCAGTAGAGCATCACGTGAAACTCAGCACAGAGACATAAAGCTATATTCCCGAAGTAAAACCTGACTGAGCAAACATTGTATTAAGCACTGTCACTAAATATTTTTATGATGAACATGGAGGGCTTGATGCAGTAAGGTAAACTTAGACCAAAAATGTCACTTTGCAGCTGTCCATATTCACAAAGGTAAGTTACATATAGTATCTTTATATCCACAATTGGGTCAGAGTTTCCGCACTCGGGTGGAACTTCTGCACTTGGCACAGACTCTCTGTCCCAGTGCAGATTCCACTCTGCACTTGGAGGAAAACCTTCTCTCTCAGGGGGGAATCTCTGCACTCTGAGTTGATCTCTGCCCCCGATGCAGAGCTAGTGCAGATGTTAAAATACTACTCATAACTTTGTAAATACTGAGGAGCAGTAAAGTTTGACTTTTTCTCAAAACTTAGACCAAAAGTCTAACTTTACCTTTGTGAATCAGGCCCATAGATTTGTAGAGTGATGTAAGTGAAGTGCAAAAGAAGCCTGCTCTTTTATTATAGAAGGTTTTTATCATGCCAAAGCAGCTGTGATCATTCAACATAATGTAACTCCCATTAGAAAGTTGCCCAAAAATTGGATTAATCACTGCAGCCGGTGAACCTTGCAGGTGAGAGGATAAGTTTGCAGTGGAATCATCACAGGCCCCGTGTAAGTTAATACCCTGACAAAGGTGAGAACCGCTTAGTGCGTTTTCACAGTTTGTACCGCTAAGAAACACTTCACGCCCCCACTCCAACATCTATGTGCATGAGGTAAATACCAAGATGTCTTGATGTATTCTTTACCCAGCCTTTCATATTTGCCTACTGGTATATGTTTTAGGCAATACTGAAAATGCAAAGTTGTAACAGGCAGAGTAATTTTACCATGTATGAGCCAATCAGTAGCTTGTTTTTCTGCCACTGTGAATGTTAATTTTTCCAGTTTTTCAATGCTCAGCACATTGTAGTCTGCTCCTCTTTGTGCCAGTTTGATCTGTTTATCAGTGAGATTGAATTCTGAAAACAGTGACGTAGTGTTGATTAAACTCCAAAGCACATAGCCTGCAGGCAAGTTTTGTAGCGTCCAGCCCAATAGCATGATAGAACGTAGCTGAGATTGACCATGTTGCAACATGACCAAGTCTTGTTCCATGATGTCTATGACAGAACACACAATGCTGTTCAATGAATATATTCTAAATGACAGAGTTGTTAACTAGGCCTGGGCGAAAATTTCGTTCCGTTCGCGGAAATTGCGATAATTTGACATTTTCGCGGAGAGCGCGAAAATGTCAAAATTTCCGCATTCCGCAGCTTGGCGATAATTTGTTTCTTGCTCGCGCTGTAAAATAATACATTCTCGCGCGCGCGCGATCGCCTTACCTGAATCCCTGCGTTCGCCGAAAAGTTTTCTTGATCCGGTCGTGCTCTCCATGAGATATTGTATTGTTTTTAGCCATTTGCGCTGTCTCGCGTCGCGCGATCACGTCTTTCTTCTCGCGATCATGCACCGCGAGACAACTGAAAACAAGATGGCCGTGCCCGCGAGCAACCACATGGGTAAGTTGGCAAACCGCAACCATGCAGAAAATTTCGCGAACATGCGGGAAAAAAAATAATTTTTAACATTTTCGCGATAATTTTGCAAATTCCGCCCACCCCTATTGTTAACCCATTGTCTACTACAGAGAGAGTTTTATCTAAATTAATACATTTTTGACGCGGTTTTCTTGGTCCAAGCAAGAATTCCCTAAGGTCTGCGCCTTCTTGAAGTAAAGTTAAGTGTTGTTTTACATTCTTCAGTGTAGCTTTCTGTAGCAAATCAAGGCAAAGTTTCCCTACACTGTATGTTGTTACTACCCCTGGATGCTGTCTTTGAACATAGCGTGGGTCTGGCCTATTGATAGTGAAACCATGTGTTTTGTTCAGGAAACGATCTTGACGGTTATTTGTGTCTGTGGGCCAGAGCAACCACTTTTTCCATTCTGGATCTGATCTGTTGTGATGCAAAATATTATGTACGTCGACCTCCCCCGTGTGGTGCTATTACTTGCAAGTATAGGTATGGTTGGTGTTTTAAACCACCTTATTTTTGCATATATGTTACCCCTAAGGTCTACCGTAGGTGCCCCAAGGGTAGGGTTCAATGTTATAATAAGCAGGGATATTATAAAAGAGGGTTTATATGCCCTGGTGAGAGGAAAACCACCAATTTAGTCTTCCCCGTTGTAGTGTCCTAGCTCTATAGGCTACTATGGGAAGGCTTTGTGAAACTTTAACAAAGCCTATCTTTTGACAGGAGTGATCTAAAACAGTAACTCAAAGTGTTGAGAAAATAGTTAAAATAAATCCAACAACTTGCCATGGTTAATTTATTATAACTCTTGCATGAAAGAAGTCATAGGACTTGCTTTCCTGAAGTTAGCTAAAACAGCTGTGTAGCAGCCTCTTCTCATTGCCAACCTTTAACAGGCTGAGCCAAGCTGCTCTGATTAGGTGTGAAGTATCCTGGGCTGAAACAAAGGGATCCTTTGGTGGGAGGAGAGCTTTCCGGGACAGGAAGGGAGCTGGGTAGCCAAACTGGTCTTCAAAGGGAGAAAGCCAGTTAGGACAGGAACCAGGCCCACCCCCATTTCCTGCACTCCCATCCAGATGGGAACGTCTGTAATTTAGTTAGGAGAGGACCTGGAAGGGGAGTATAGGGAAAGGTTAGCCACACCTGTGGTTTGGGTTCGCCAGACCTGAATCTCCAGTAGAGATTTTCTCCATTCAGATTTTTGTTCAGAAGTGCTTTCTGGGACAAAAATGTGCCACACTTCTAAGGAAGTTGTTATCACAGACGGTGTCACCTTAAACTTCATTGATCAAGGATGCTCCCTGTGCCCTCTCGTTTGACATCGAGAGAAAAATGACCCACAAAAGTGACTAGTGCGAAGGTGAGATTTTTACCTGCCCCAACCATTCACAGTATCGGGACCACGCTCCAACGTGGTTCGCCTAAAACTTTGACTTGGTCCCACTGAAAAGTAACCAGATATCCACAGTTGGCACTTTTCACTTTTTGGTGCTAGAAAGAACATTTTTACATTTAATCTTGAAAAATTCATATCTCTGGGTTCTCTACATTGCTTTTTGGTCATCTGGGTGTTGTTTTTATTGTGTGTTGTGTATTACTTATTTACTCTTTTGGTGATATTAAATGCTTCTTACACCTGTCCCCTAAAATAAGCCTGATTGCTCATTTGCAATGCTACCAAGGGTTGAGCAAGAATTAATTAACTGAATATTTGGCTGGACACTATTTGTGATTGTTGTTTGATTTCTAGCTGTAGGTACCTTCCTGTATCTAATAATAAACCGCTTTCCAACATTTGTTGTGCAGTGGTGGGATCCAGTGTTTGTGTCTAATACATCATACAACATTTAAGTAAAGATGCTTAAAAATCATCTAAATTGAGCTAAAGCAAAAAGTTCAATTTTTACAAAGCTTTGTGTGTGACACAAAACATAGGGATACCATAGAGCTTGACCTGGCTATCGCGCTTACACTCACTTTAACTGAGCTTAAGGAATTTTGTTGGGCTATGGGTTATCAGCTGGTACTAACACTAGGAATGGAGAGCTGGGGAAGTCCTTTGAAGCCTGGGCAGTGGCCCAGCTAGAAGACACAGGAATCTCCATTGATGGAAATGGAGGGGGAGGATGACCCCTGAACCTCCAAGAGAAGGAGGATGACCACGTGTCCACTACTTCCCTAACCAGGACCCGGCCTATAGCCAGTGGGAGAAGAGGATGTGCATCACCCACCGAAGATGAAGCAGAACTGTCCCTTGGAGTAAAATAGCAAACATGTCCAGTTAGCATACATAGCAGTAGAGCAAAAGAAGTTGGCCCTAGCCAAGAACAAGTGGATAAGGGAAGAAGTGATACAATATGGTCGCAGCGCAGAAGATGTAGAGTGGTGGTGTGTCTGAACCAAGGCTGCCCAAGAGGATTTTCCCTAAGTCCTAGGAAGGTGATGACAGATATGTGGCTGACAGAATTTGTGAGGGCCCTTAGAATGAGGAGTCGATTCCAGTAGCTGGGAGGGATAGGCTCCTAATCCTAGAAGGAAAGGCAGCAGAAATCTACTCCCACACTAACTAGTGTCTGATCAGGAATGTTGGTCTCACCTTAGAACAGTTCAAGGACACTCAGAAAGTCAGCACCCAATCTTGAGTAGACTTTGTTGACATCTCAATAAAGGCCCTAGAGGGCTAGATCCAAGGTGACCAGGTAAAAACCCATGAGGGACTCTACAATATGTTCATGAAGGGAGGTATATTGACAGACAGCTGATCAGTTGGGTTAGAACCAGGGTTTCCAAGAAACCCAAGGGTTGTGATCAAAAGAAAGGGGAAAGCCTCGGAGAACCAAGAAAAAAAGCAACATAGTCCCTTAAAGATTCACAAACATTCACAAGGAGGGGGTCCCTGAACCATCCAGTTTCCAAGGGAGGGGATATCAAGGGAAGATCTTTGACCCTACCAATGCTGGCAGGTTCTTTGACCCTACAAAGGAAGAGACATTTTTTAACGCTTTTCAGCCAGGACCCAGGAGAGGAGATACAGTCTGAACAAAGAAGCCCCCCACTAGTGTGCAGTACACAGGGATTTCTAGTGTAGGTGTGGGGGTGGAGGTTGTCTCAGAGATTGGGAAGGAGTTCACAGAGGCAACCTTAGTTTCCGGGGTTGGGGCAGAAGTTGTAGTACTAGCAGCCTACCGTCAAGCATAGAGAAGTACAGGCAAAGGACTAAAATCAACAGCACTGAGGTTGAGTTTCTGAGAGATACAGAAGCCAGTGTGGCCATGTTAATAAACAGACTAGTTTCTTCAGAGCAGATCATAACTTGTGTATTTTACCAGGTATCCTGCTGGTGCTGTTTGCTGTTTGCTGCTGAACGGAGGTTTGTTCATTCAAACATCCAGGTCTTTAGTTCTCTTCTGAATAGCAAGAGTGATGGTATGGTCCTGAGTTGCAGGGGTAAGTTAACCCACGCCTTGGTGGGAAGGTAAAGAAGGAGCGTTTTCCACTGTTTGTGCTACAGATCAGTGGAGCGTCTGCAAGGGAGAGGGAAGCTGATCAAAGATGTCTGGTCGGGTGGTGGAGAGTTGGGTATTTGTTGATGTATGCTGGTCCTTTGTTGTGCCGGGCTTTGTAGGGGTGGGTCAGCATCTTAAACTTGCATCTCTTCTGAATCTGGAGCCAGTATAGTTTTGTGAGACATGCTGTCATGTGGTTTCTTCTGGGAAGGTCAAGTATGAGCCTTGCCACTGAGGTCTGTAGGTAGGTGAATTCTTGAAGCTCTTTTCTGCCTGTTGCTTTCAGGAAGTCCACTCTAATCCTTTGAAGCAACGCAAATTCCTCTTTTTTGAAGCCCAACGTGTGCAGCAGGTGCAGTCCTTCAGAGTGCAGACCTCTCTTGGACCCGGGGATCAGCAGGGCAGTCTTTGTTATCTTGATCTTTCTAAGAAGAGATCTGAGTTGCTCGGCAGCTCTCCCATATTTATCACGGTTTCTGGGCTGGCAATAAGGAGGGCACCCCTGACCAATGGGGTTCAAGGTGTCTCTCTCTGTGATGACAACTTTCTTAGAAGTGCAGCATATTTCTTTCGCAGAAAGCAAATCTCAAAAAATCCAAAAAGGGGGGAATCTCTCCTGAAGTCTCAGGTATGACTAACTCAACCCACAGGTGTGGTCAACGTTTCACTACACTCTCCTTCCAGACCCTCACCATATTGAATTACAGGGGCTCCAATCTGGCTGGGGGTTCATGAATTGGGTATGTACCTGGGGCCATATGTACAAACACATTTTCCCATAGACACAGAATGGGTTAAACCCTTTGATACATCTGGCTCCTGATTCCTGTCCTAAATGCCTTTCTTCCTTTGAAGACCAGTTTAGCTACCCAGTAATTTTCCTGTCCTGTCTTTGCATTTAAAGCATCAGTTAGTCTCCCACAAGATTTCTTGGTTATCTCATTATCAGGGCAGCTTGGCTCTGCCCTTCAAATGCTGGCCACTTAGGAAATTTTGTTACAGGGCTGTTTTTAGGTAACTTCAGAAAATCAGTTCTATAACCTCTTTCCTGCAATAGCTGTAATAAATCCAACCTTGGCAAGCTGAAAGATTTATAGTAACTGTTATTTTCATAGTTTGAATAAAAGTTTTAGCTCACTCATGTCTAAAAATAGGCTTTAATAAGATTTAATAAAGCTGTCCCATGTTACCCTAAGGAGCTAGCAATATAGCATGGGGTTCTACAAAATTGGCAGCTTTTCCACAACCAGGGCATATAAAACATATTTTATAATGTCCCTCCTTATTATCACAATGCACTCTACCCTTGGGGCCCCTGGGACAGACCATAGGGGTAACGTATATGTAATTAAAAGGTTCTTTCAGACTTTGTAAGTACTTTAAATTCCAACATCGACTTTCTACACAGTTTTATTTTTAATGAAGCCTGCAAAGCAGGGCTGCCGTTAAAATGACAGTGGACACCATAGCACTGCAAGTGTAAGTACATTACATATACTGGGTCTGTAATCCTACATGCCCTGCCATATACTAGTGCATTACAGGTAGGTTGCCCAAACCAATTATGATGACACCTATTTACAATATACCTTATTATCAGAGCACTGATCCTGTGCCTGGTTGGAGGAGCCCAGGGCACAATCAGAGTCATACAATGGGGACGATCAGGGTAAAAAGGATGAATTTCCCACACAACTTCCCCCAGAGAAAAGGTCATCAGCTAAGTGAGAAAACATGGATAGGTTTCCCCTTCAATGGCACTACATCTTTGTTCTCTGGGGAGTAGTCTCTTGATAAAGAAGGTGACTGGCTGATGTAGGCCCACTTCATTTACTGTATCCACATTGCCCCAATCCCTTGTTATGAAGAATCTGGCTGAACCACAAATTTGATTGGGTAGTCAGGAACCAGCTAATACAAAAATGGGGACCCCTCTAAATGAAAAAAATGTAGGGTCAGGGAGAAGAGGGGAAGAACCAAACACACAATAAAGGGCTCCCTCAAGACATATATTTATTTTGTTACAACAAAACTAAATTCAACGTGGGCTCAACAATAATATACTCATATCAACAAGACTAGCAAAATTGATGCTGAGATATATGTATCAAATATAATTCATTCCTTTCTTTTTTTAAAAAACCTTTTTTATATCTATACATAAAAGTAAACAGTATTAAGACATAGAATTCAGGAGTACATGCAATATACTGTTGAAACCCCCCCCCCCCGGAAAAGAAACATTTACACATACCAAAAACACAAAATACAAAAATCATCCAGACCCATCAAACTCATACAACATTCACAAGAAGATACATCTGGGAAAAGGGATGTCTAAAGGTTGCAAGATCTCCATGACCAAGTATGATGTACATGTTCAACTGGATCTGAACATTAGGTCGACGCGGCCACCTTCCTCAGGACCTTTCCAGATACCCACAAGAATCACAAAACACCCAGGGGACCTAAAAAAGCACAAATAACATGTATTATGAGCCCATATGGAAACATATAAATCAATTGAACCTTGATTCTAATTAAACATGGTATTACTTACACATAGATCAAAGCCAGAAAGCCACCCCTATTAAAAATCACACCACAGTATGTGACTCCCCATACTTTCCATGGGGAGTGCTTTAAAGAGATAAGAAATATACATTGTAAAACAGAAAAAAGGAAAGGAAAGTGACCCAAAAAAGATCTACCAATCACCTGGATTTCACAGGATAGAGCCATAAGCACTTTAACCAAGAGGTATGAGAAAACACAGCAGTGGCAATCTCATGTGTCTCATTGTGTTTATCCTATCTCTGTGTTTGTTTCATGCTCAGGAGTACTTACAGATTATGAGAATGACTCTATGTTGTCAAAAAAGATGCCCACGAGACTGCTGGCAACATGCGCAGTGATGTCTTTGTAACATTCATGTATAATCTGTAAATGGGAAGAGTAGCAAATCCATGAGTGTTAAGCAGTTGCATAAGTGACAGAGATATCAAAAAGTGCATATGTTGGGGCCTTATTTGGAACACTTTCATGTAGTGTTCCGGAGGTGGAGAAGGCGTGTTTAGACTAAGAGTGTCCCAACAGGACTCAGATTTCTGGATAAAAAATAAATACAGCTTTGTTAGTCTCTTTTAAAACATACAGTGATGGTGTGTATTGTCACATGCTGACCTAAACCAATATCTCCAAACACACTTTATAGTGACCTGATGTCATGGTCTACACTCACCAATTCAGCCCTATGACATCATTCAGCCTGGGGCTCCTACGTATTAAGTGATGTGACCTACTTCTGATCGGTGAATTAAATTCTGAACTACTGAAGGCTAAAAATAAATAGGTATGATGCAGTGATTACTTACCAGTGGGAAAAAAGGGCCTGCAGATTGGACATGGCACACTTTGTAATGGGATTCCAATGGCATTAAATGTTAGCTCAAGTAGTTAGACAACTCTCCCTTTCAACTGCTGTCCAGCTTGGCTTTAATCCTGAAATACTTTTCTAAAATTTATAATTGAGTACAGAAAAGAGAGCTTGCCTTTCCTCGACCTCTGTATTTTTCCATCTGCCACAGGACTGGAGAGTGAATTATACACAAAACCTATGGCAAGAAATTTGTTGTTGGCATTTAACAGTTATCATCCTAAGTCGTTCTGCGACAATATTCCATACGGGCAATTCCATATTGGAAGGAATGGCCCCATAAAGGAGAAATATGAATGTCATGCCAGAATCCTGTCTCTGCAACTACATGACAGGAGCTATCTGAAAAACCTTATTCGGCACTCATATAAACAGGCTTTGAATAACAACCGTGAGGCCCTTCTGGAACCACCAGCACCCAAGCCACCTATGAAGAGATTGGCATGTGTCAACACCTTCAGCACACTGTCCAATGGAATGCAGAAGAGTGTGCGGAAACACTAGGGGATTCTTAATGTGGGAATTGAAAAAATACCCATGCCTCTGTTCTGCTTCAAAAGGAGCTCTAACTTACGTGACAACCTTGTCCACACAAGGCTGAAAGTGAAGTCACTCAATGAACAGGAGACTTTATGGAACATACCCTTGTGGCTCATGTGAGGTATGTCCACAAACAACACATACTACGACGGTGGACATTGGCACTGAGAGACCATGGCTACAAACTAAACACACTAACTGTAACAGTGACAGAGTAATCTATTTAATAACATGTCCTTGCAAACTCCGCTATGTCGGGATGACCACCCAGAAAGTGAAGCTAAGAATTAATGAACACAAGAGTACAATAAGGAGCAACAAACAAGCTACGAGATTCACTAACCACTTCCTAACTCTAAAACATAAAGCAGAAGAATTGAAGTGGATGGTTCTCGAGCAACCTTTTGGTCCTCCGCATGTCACAGATGTAACCAAATTTCTGTTCTGCAAAGAACAGAGATGGATTCTTAAACTAAAGAATAACACCGGGGCTTGAACTATGATATTCCATGGACCCTCTTGTAGCTACACATGAACATTTCCTGTCCCTGCCTGAACATTGATGCAAGAGGCATTGAGTCATTTCAGCTTTCATAGGGTTCTGTCCCTCCACACTTTACACCTTACACCTTACCACCTATACCAGTAGAAAAAGCCAAAAATCTAGGGATTCTGATAGATAGTAAACTCTCCTTTACCCAACAAACAAATGCGACAAGCTCAGCATCGTTTTATTTGATAAAGAAACTAAAGAAGGTTCTCCCCTTTATTCCCCTTGAAGCCAGGAGAACAGTGGTCACCACCATGGTGCTATTGAAGCTAGATTATTGTAATGGTCTCTATCTCGAATTATAAAAACAACATCTAAAAAAGCTTCAGAGGGTGCAAAATGAGGCAACAAGGCTCCTACTGAACTTACCAAAATTTGTATCAGTTAAGGAAGAAATCAAAATCATTGGCTGCCAGTGATAAAATGAATTAGGTTCAAAGTACTGTGCTTAGCCTACAAGGCCCTGAATAACATCGGACCGGCTGCATTGAAAAGCCTGTACTCATGATATGACCCGGGCAGACACCTGAGGTCTTCCGATGCCAGGCTGATGGTAGTTCCCAGGGCTCGAACGGTGAGCTGGGGGGGGCCGAAGCGTAGCCTACAGTATAGCCAAAATCTGGAAAATGCTACCAAAGGAAATAAAAGCTTCCAACTCTCTGGGCGTTTTTAGGAAAATGCTAAAGACATTTCTTTTCCAGAATTAAGATAGGTAGGAGCAGACAGAGTCAGTTTATTTCAGCGCCAAGACACCTCTGGGTAATCGTGCGCTATAGAATTTATAATAACATTACATCTTTACTCAGGGTAGGGCTCTACTGCAGGCCTATGAGTTCACGCCGTGCTTTGAGTTTATATAACAATATATAATCAAGAAGGTACAGCCCCTTTTACAGACTAGTGGCCCCCATCAGGGCCATACCACCATCTCTAATATAGACAAGTCGTGCTCAATTTGTACACATATCACTAAGTGTCTGAAACACCTCACAGGATCTGTTTTTATTCATTACTACGCCTTGTGGGTAGTGCGCTGGCCCATAGGCCATGGGTTTCAAAGGTAGTAATAGTGACACAACATTCTTACAAACTTCACAGACATCATTTTAGTATTATGCTTTAATCATGAAAAACGACTCATGCTAAATGATCATTGAACATCTTTTTTATTATGTGGACGCGAAGAGATACTGTTTTCCATCATGCTTTTGCAGAGTACGACTACTGGAAACTACATTTCCCATGTTTCCGAGCATTTTTTGTAGTTTCGACGTAATGACTTCATCTCAGTGCGATGCTGACTTGCAGGAATTGAATACACCTGAACCCAGGGAGCATTCTTTTGAAGTATAAAAAGGCACTGCTTTCCTTCCATTGGACCCCTTCCAACCGGGCTTGTGTGGAGTCCAGGATACCAATGGATGGGTAAGTAAGAAATGCCAGTTAGTAATTACATTTAAGCCAGGCGCTGATGTTTTTGCGCTGTCTTGTTGAGAGCCTCATGACTGTTCTTAAACTGTATTTAACTTTGACTGATCAGCACTTCTCTTGTTTGTACTTGTATGCTCTGGTCTCAAATTACATTTAGGCACAATTTACCAGCGTTCTTTGTGCTAAAACCTGCACGCACTTTTTGCAATATTCCCCGTATAATTAAACATGTTGGATCTAAACATACGGAAATCTACGCGGTTACTGCACCAGCCCTTCAACCACTTTGTGGCATTCTGCCTCCTGGCAGTCTGCACACTAGTGGCTCCTCTGGTCCCTACCACTTCGCAGCAGCAGTATCGTCGTGGGTTTGAAGTATTGAAAACAAGGACATTAGTGTAATGTTGGTCCGTGGGGGGCAATACCTGCATGCAAATGATCACTCTCATGCTGGATCGGGGTGCACGTTATTTATTATTATACTGCACGGGAGCGCCGGAGCAGAGCTCCTTACACTTTCAAATCGGCGCTCTAATGCCGCTGTAAATGGCCACTGCCGGACGTCCTGTGACGTCATGCGGTGCGCGTCCCAAAAGGCTAGACCGCTACACCACATCTCCCCCTTTATAGCACTACATAACCTAACACCCCCCTTGGAACATGTACAGTCTTACTTGTTGTTCATGCTGATCTCCCCGAACCTCCGGGGCAGTATGACTCTCCTTCCGCGACGTGTCCACTTACTGCCTTCGCCAACCTTCGGAGTGGTGGCGACACCTCCTGGACTAGGTGCCTCTTCCCTGCTCCCTAGTCCTGCGTCTCCCCACTCTTCTAGCTCTGTCCCCTCCTGGGTGTTGGAACGCCTGACCACTCATTTCTTCACTCGCTCTGAGTCCTGTCCCCACCCGGGGACTTCTTTCTTCTCCCCCCTGGGGACTCTCCCGTTCTGCCTCCGGGCTCCTCCTTGCGCTGGGTGTTCCTGTGTGGTCTGACTCCTCATTTGTCTTCCTCCCATCCGTAGGTGTACATCTCGCCATACGGTCTTGGGACCATACCTTCCCGTCACTGAGAAGAGCTGATCTTGAGTATGGTTCCATCACTTGGAACGGGGGGTGAACTTACTGTCTCCTTTCTTCCTCTGGATAGGATGTTTAACCCTTACCCATTCGCCTTTCTCGAGTGCGACCTCTTTGGTGTTATGCTTCCGATCATAATGTTCCGTGTACGCTATCTGCGCTTTTTCCAATTTCTTGCGCACTACGGCTGGGGACCAGTGGCTTTGCACCGTGTGGCGTTTCCAGGCCACGTTGTCCTTAGTAAAGGGTTCTCTTCCTCTCAACACTCGGAACGGACTGTACCCCGTGGTGGCGGGCGTTATCCGATAGGCCCACATCAGCCGCTTAAGCTCCTTCTCCCAGTTGCTACCTTGGCTAATCGCTGCCTGCACCGACCCCATGATCACCCGGTTAAATCTTTCCGCCGCTCCATTACCTGCGGGGTGGTATATCGGGGTGTGTCGTACTGCGATACCATTCCTGTCCATGAATGTTTTCCACTTACTTGATGTAAATTGCGGGCCATTGTCACTCAGGATCCCTTTGGGGATCCCTTCCCTTATGAGGATATCCGTCAGGAAATCTAGTATTGTTTCTGTTTCCGCGTTGTCCGCTACGTGGACCTCCAGCCACTTGGAGTAGCGATCAATCACCACTGTGATGTATTTCTGGATGTCATTCGTGTCCTGTATTGGTCCCAGGATGTCGATGGAAATCTCTTCCCATGGGTTTTCCGGACATTCATATCGCCCCAGTGGCGGCCGTAGCACTTTTTGGGTCTTGTCCGCGTTGCTACATTGCTCACATTCTCGTACGTGGTGTTCTACTGCCATGTCCATCCCTGGCCACCAGTAGTCTTCTTTAGCTCTCCATTTAGCCTTCACTATTCCTAGATGGCCCTCATGTGTGATGGCTACAATGCGATGCCTTAACGTAGCAGGAACCACGGTTTGTCTCCCACGGACAATTCTTCCCTTACTTCCCAATACTGTTTCAACTCTTCCTCCAGCAGTCTTTTCTCTGGCCACCAATTTGTCACATACGATTTATGGACTTCCGAGACTTCTTTAGATGCTGCTCTACTCAAGAAGTCCGCCACTTTGTTCTTTTGTCCTGGTAGATATTCCACGTCGTAGACATAGTCCAGTAGCCTTAGCGTCATCTTTGCAATTCGTGGGGTAGCATGTTCATGCCCGCAGGATGTGAGAACCTTCGCCAATGGCTTGTGGTCTGTTCGCAACAGGAACCTTCCACCCCACAGGATTTGCCGGAATCTCTCTATTGCCCACACCACTGCAAGCATTTCCTTTTCAATTACACTAAATTTACTCTCATTCGGAGCTAGCGCTCGGGACGCGAAACTGATCTTGGTGATCACCCCGTCTGAGGTCCTTTGAGTGAGCACGGCCCCTAGTCCTCGGTCGCTGGCGTCAGTGGTTAACATTGTTTGTGCGTTTGGGTCAAATCTGTGTATGGGCACAGCCTCACTGATGTGTCTTTTCACCTCGTCAAATTCTTGCTGTTGTTCTTCGGTCCATTGGAATGTGGATTTGACCTTGAGAAGCGATCTTAATTGATGGGTCTTGGAGGCGAAGTGTGGTACAAACTTGCTATAAAACTCCGCCATCCCCAGGAAAGTTCGGACGTCTTCTTTTTTCGTGAGTGTAGGGGCATCCTTAATTGCTGCGACGTTGGACGCTTTAGATTCGATGCTGCGTTGACTTATCTCATGCCCTAAATACGTGACTTTGTTCATTCTGAACCTACATTTGTCCCATTGGGCAGTGAGTTCATTCTGCCTTAACACGGTCAAGACCTCCACCAGTTTCCTGTTGTGATCCTCTTTGGAGGTGCCCATCACCAAGATGTCGTCCTGGAAGTATTGGATACCTGTTTTCTTGTGGAACAACCTGTGCATCAGTTTTTGAAAAACTGCTGCCGCCGAGGCAAGTCCGAACGGCATCCTCAGGAACTTGTAGCACCCGAACGGCGTGATGAACGACGTCAGATGGTTGCATGAACGATGTAAGGCAATCTGATGGTAGGCAGACGTCAAGTCTATAGTGGAGAACCACTGCGCCCCTTGGGTCTTGGCTAACATTTTGTTGATCCTGGGAAGCGGGAACTTGTCCACCACGATGTTCATGTTGAGTTCCCTTAGATCAACACATAGCCTCACTTTCCCATTGGGTTTCTGTGCTACCACTAAGGGGGCCAACCATTCAGCGTTGTTGATCGCCTCTATCACGCCGTTGTCTTCCAACCTCTGTAACTATTCCTGTACTGCAGCTCTTGTTCGGAATGGAATATTGCGTACCTTGTGGGACAACGGTTGGGCTCCCACTCTGAGCTGGATCCTATGAGTAAACTTCGCCATGCGGCCAATGGAGTCCTTGAACACCTCCGGGAATTCTTCCTTCCATCGCTGAGCTTCGTAGTCTGGTCCTTCCTTGGTCATGAGGACTTGCGTGTGTCCCCCTGGGTTCAGCTTCATTCCCAACTCTCCCTGGTCTCTCCAGCCCAGTACCAATGGTCCTTTTTCCGCACCATACAGCTTCCCATCGCATGTTCTGCCCCTAAACTCGAAGGATAGCAGACAATATCCCACCATAGGTATGGGCTCCCCCGTGAACGTTACGGGATGAATGTCTGTGGGTCTCAAGTGATACTTCGTACTTGTTGCGAAATCTTCCTCCCATATCCTCCGCTGTATAATCGTGTAGGGTGACCCCGAGTCCACTACCATGGTGACTCTTATGCCGCCGATCCTCATTTCGCACTTTGGTTTCTTGTCTGCTGAGCTCTCTATGTCCAGTACTTGGTCTTCCACTATCAGGATCTCGTCGTCCTCTTCTTTGTCCTCTTCTTCGTCCTCTTTTCTTGCTCCTTGTGCCACATACTTTACTTCCTGCCTCGGGGTCTTCCTTCTGCACACTTTTTGGCCTATTAGCCCACAGTATGCGCATTTGGCGCCAAATGCCGGGCATCCCTTGTCGCTGGCGGTATGTGTGCCGCTGCCACACCTGTAGCAGGTGTTCTTGCTCCACTGCCGTTGCCCTTGTTGTCTCGTAGTGATGGCATTGAACCTTTTGTAGTTCCGTGTCCCTTGCTGCCACGCCGGTTGCTTGCTGTCCGTGGTCTTCCGGTCTTCCACTTTGCACACCGCTTGCTCTGGGTGGCTTTCGCGTTTGGCCGCTTCTGCACACCTCCTGGTCAATTCCGCGTTCTTTACTAAGGCTACGACAGTCTTCAACGGTGCATCGCCGTTCGTCCACAGTTTCTCTTGAATGGAGGAATTCACCGTATGCATGATGATTTGGTCTCTTATTAGATCTTCTTGTAAGGTTCCGAATTTACACGTTAGGGCCAACTTCTGTAGGGTCGCCACGTATTCATCGACCGATTCCCCTTTATTTTGTTTCCTATTGCTGTGCATACCACCGGGCGGTAATGGGCGTCCAGGTCTTCTATTGCGTGTTGGAACACATCATCGTCAGTTGCTGCTCTCTCCTCCTTCACCAGGTCTTGGTATACACTTTGCCCCACCGGGCCCAAATGATGGAGGAGAATTTTCTTCCGCCTCGTGCTCGCGAACTGAGCCTCGCCCTCTTCTTCCAGAGCTGAGAGGTAGTTTAAGAAGTACCTTCTCCAGTCCTCCCACGGCATTTCGGGCTCTCCTGCTTTCGCCAAGAAGGGCACCGGGTTTGTCAGCGAGAAGGTCCGCGAGGTCATCTTCTCACTGCCGCTAGTGCACCTTCCTCCGCCTCCTGGGCATCCCTGCCCTTCTCGTCGTCCTCTTGGCTGGATTCCCCACTCTCCGTGGGACTTCCACTGACCTTCTCCAGGATGCTGGACACCTTCCTGCTCAGGGCTTACAGCTTGCACCTGCTTCCCCTCCAGGGGGCGTAGGAACAGTTGCCACGGGTCCTCCCTGCCGGGTGACAGGAGCCTGGTGTATCTGGCATGCAGTGCTCTCCAACCGCTGCTGTTGGTGCCTACCCCGCGTCTCTGCCGCGCTCCCGCTGTCGTGCACGTGGTGTCTCTTGCTGGGCTCTCTGCTCCCCACGTGGCCTGGGTCCAGGGTGTCTTCCACCCCCTTCACCACCTCGTCGCCATTGTAATGTTGGTCCGTGGGGGGCAATACCTGCATGCAAATTATCACTCTCATGCTGGATCGTGGTGCACGTTATTTATTATTATACTGCACGGGAGCGCCGGAGTGGAGCTCCTTACACTTTCAAATCGGCGCTCTAATGCCGCTGTAAATGGCCGCTGCCGGATGTCCTGTGACGTCACGCGGTGCGCGTCCCAAAAGGCTAGACCGCTACACCACAATTAGGGTGGTATATCACTCACATTTATGTATTTACTTAATGATTATGCAGCCCAAACTCACCAGCTTATTTTAGATCAGCTCATATTTACGATACCTGTGAGGCGTTATAAGTGGTGGTACATGAGAACCTGCAATGGAGATGAACCATTTGTCATTTCCTTTTGACCGTTGTCTGGAACATACAGGGACCTCCTTGTCTGCGCATATATACTCTATTTCCAATAGCGCAGTCTTGTTTATCCAGATGGAGCTTTGACTCATTGTCAGCTCTCTGGATCAGCTCAACCTATATATCAATGCACTACAATCCCTGAGCACTGCTATATTTAACACAGTTTGGTCTAAATCCTATAGTTAGTAATGCATGATGTAATCAGACTGACTAAAAATGTTTGAGGATTACTATTTCACAGAATGCTGATGGTGTCTGTATTCATAACTTCAGTTTTCCTTTCCAATAGAGCGGTGCCTCACGTCCTGAGCTGTTGCCAGGTGAGATGAGGTGTTCACACGTAAACTCACGGGTAAGCAAAATTAGTTTTTTATATATAATTAATAGCACACTCATGTTGTACACGTTATGGTACTGTACGATGGGCATTGACCCAGACGTTAGACATGATATCTAGTACAAGCGTTGTTAACACCTGTTTCCACTCATCTTGATTTTAAGTCATATTGTTCTTTTCTTTCACCGGTGACATCAGGTTTATTGTGAATTTTTCGCAATTCAGTCCACAGTTTTCTGTAGGTTGTATTTATTCCAACCGTATCATTGTCACTCCTATTATTATACACGTCTTTTGCAATAGAACTTATTATCTAGCTCCTGAGGAAGGCCGCAATCAATATTTGATCACAATGGCTGAAACATCTAGATCTGCTTTTTGGACTAGTGCAGTCATTATTTCTTAAACTGCACATGCACTGTTTTTTAACCTTGGCACCAAGAGTTAATCAATAAACTATTTTCTCTTGGTAGTCAATTTTAGATCACTTTTCACAACACTTTTTTGCACTGCAACCATCACCCGGAATATTTCCAATGCTTCTAATCATACAGATTTAGCAGATCCAATAGATTGTTTAAAACATCCCTGAGCTCTTCCCTCACAGTGAGGGCGTCATAGCTCTTGGTTGCACTAGGAATTGCAACCAAGAGGAGATCCCAGATGATGAAGCATGCCACCTTGGTGGGTGATGGGATTCCATCCTCTTTAAAGGACTCCCCCTATGTTTGAGTAGGATTACAACGTTTGTACTGTTTATGCCCTAGAGCTGTTTCAAGCTTGGTAGGCCCGCAGATGTATGTTATAATATTGGTTGTGGGGAATATATCTGTGCCGGTCTTCAAATCTCTCCCTTAGACCCTCTACAAACTGGTTTTGTAGTGTTTGACTTTGTAATGTGGCCTTCTGTGTGATTGGTAATTTTTTTACATCTATTTTAGGTTCCTTCACCATGTCATCTCCATTTGGACATTTCCGAGTTGTGACATTAGCTGGTACAAGGGGATCCTGGGAAAGACAGACACAGACTTTGGACAAATCTTGTATCTAGGCAACTTGCCTTGTGATTGAATGGAAGATTTGAAGATTACATTGGACTAGTTCTTTGTCATGTATTGGCACTAATCATTGATATTGTTTATGATATCTTATTGTTTTGGCCACAGCCCCTTCTTGCATGTTGGCAAGGCCTTGAACTGGAAATGTGCAAACTGGAACATGGTGTTAGTGTTATGTTTGGAACGTTATGGCAGACAAGTATCGGTCAAATGGAAAAAACATTGTAGTAGATGATTGAATGGTATGAGATTTTTGAGAGGCATATTTGTGAACTTGAAATCAACATTACCTACTTGCAAATCATCTATGTTTTCACAATGTTATGATTTTTGTCATTGTCAAGTTATGATGTGTTGAGATACACAACACCAGTCTTTGAGTTTTTAACTTGTAAATGTATTGTACAAAAGGTGATAGAATTAAACAGGAAGGACATAACCAAATCAACCCAAAATATGAAAACGTCTGTCATGGTGAACTAAACAATCGTTGGAGATCCAAAGGTGTTTGAATTCCAATGTCCAAAATACTACTGGCATTAGACAAGCCTATGAGTCCAGAAATAGTATACAGAGTGAATGGTAGGCACACACTGGAGGACATGAGTGTCAGGGTTTCTTGTTGATGGGGCAGAGGTCTTGCCATCCTCATCTCCTGGTTATTTGCATGGACGTACCCTCTTGTATAAGGGGGATCCACAGTTGCAGAGGCTGAGGGGTTGCAGGTGGTTCTTTCAGTAACAGGGCCTCCCTTTCTGTGGCAGATTTAGATTCCTCAGATGTTTTAGGGCTACATGAAGGGGTAGATAGTGCTAGGAAAGCCCTTCATATTTCTGTGTAAATGTTCTGTAGCACTCCAATCAGAGAGCCCATATTTGAGTAATGGGCCACCATCTGATGATTGCTGCTCCCTCTGTATCTGCTTCATCTCCTGGAGCTTGGTGAGTACCTGGCCCATCATGTCTTGGAACAAATGGTGGGCTTCTAAGACTTAGTTGATGGTGGTCTGGTGTCAGTGACCCCAGTGGACTCAGCATGCTGGCACACAAACACCCTCCGATGATGTCTAACCCCACTACCCTTTGCCCTTGCCATAGTGTGCCCCATCAGACCGGTTCTTGCATGAAATGGAGCTGGTGGTGATGTGGTCTCAAAATCATTCACTTCCGGGGCACACAATCCGCATCATAGTGGTAGGAACACTGGAAGTGGAGTCTTTGACTTGCTGAGGTGTTACATTTGTTGTGAGAGGTGTTTGTGTGGGATCAGGGAGTGTTACTAGAACCATCTGCTCCGAATGACCAAATGGATTAGCCTCCTTATCAACCTCCCTATCACTAGAAGTGTTGTCCTCACTGACAGTACGATCCTGGGCTGGAGTGGAGGTCAAATTAGTAGCAAAATCCTGGCCACGTACTCTAGCAGTTGGACCTATTGAGAAAATGAAAACACTTTGAATTAATAAAAGTGTGCAATATGACACTGCAATATTATTTTGAGAAACTGACACATGGCATTATGGTAGTTATAGTCATTCAAAAGACTACTTTCCAACACTTGCTAAATAGTTAGTGGCACGTACCTGTGGGAACTATGCAGTGGAAATGGGGCAGATACTTACAATATGCCACACATATGGGTTATGAGTTATTCGGTGATGTAGAACTTATAGGCCCCATACCATAATGTGCCATGTAATGGAGATTGACACCTGTAATCTTCGATGCAGCACAATACATTCACACAATCTAAATGATCTGATCCTGATAGTTCGAGGTTACTATGTAATGAAAATAATTACATGCACAACAAATTGGCAACAGCTGAGTTGAGAACAAACAGGACATTGAGGACTATTGAGACTTTGCAAAATGTAACTTACCAGACTCCACTCCACCAGGCATGCCTTCAGCATATAGGATCTGCAAGACCTTCTCCTCCCAGGGCACGAATGGTATTGGGGCCTGGGAAAACCACCATTGGTCCTGTTGGAATCCATATGATGCTTGGAGGCCAGGTAACATGGCCAGGTAACATACCCTCTCCAGCAGGTCGTTCCATGTCTTCCTAGTTTCCTCCTATGTGCTCAGATAGTTTGCTACAGCATTCACTCCGGTGACTATTGGAGACTAGGTTAGCCTTTACTGGGCTAGGGGTGTATTTAGCACTTGGACACCAAACTATTGTGGCTCTACTCTTAGGATTTCATCCACCATGACTGATAATTCTCCCTCAGAAAACTGCGTAATTTTTGGGACTAGCACTGTGCAAATAAATAAGATTAAATTAAATATTAATCATGAGGTACTAAATTAGAGGTCATAAAGGTACAGGAATCAGGGAAAATGAAGAAAAAGCCCTTAGTTGAATGGCAAAACCTCTGGTAGCAAAAGTCATGGTGCAGTGGCATGGAAAAGAACATGGTCTGAAATGAGGTATGTTTTATAGTGTGGTATGCAGGTGTTTCCATTTGGCCAATGGCCCTCAGGTGTGTTCTGCTAGCATTAATAACACATATCAATGTGGGGGGGAGGTCCAAGGGAAAACATTTTTAAATATAGACCTGCAGGTTGTGTTTCCCCTAGAGAACAATATAATAAACACTGAAACAACCCGGGTCTTAAGCTGAGTAAAAATCAACCACTAACAGGCCAGAGTATTTCCCATTCTTGATCTGACAGCTCTATAAGAGAGAACCTTCTTGAACAGGACCCATCAATCACTTAAGGTGGTTAGTTTTTATCATCATTTGGGTCTGTGCGCTTCAACATGACGAACCAGTTCCTGAAATAGCGATCTGGTCACGTGCAAAGAGGACGCAGCAAAAGAGGGTTATTGTCAGATCTCCCAAGGATTTTGTCAGGGATAACGTTGTACCCATAGATCAATGAAGGAGATCCTAAAGTCAGCAGTATTAAATAATAATTGTGTAACTAAAAATGGCTAAGGGTGCTCAAATGTTCTTTATTGGTAGAGAACCCCTGTCATGTTTAAAAAGCAATATGGCAATCTAGCACAAATAAGTTTGTCATTATGCTAATGTCCATAGCAATATGGTCAACATGTTTCTGCCCATTTTTGATCAAAAAGTATCAGGGCTTTCATCAGGACCTATGATACTGCTGTGGTTCAATGTGAAAACGTGAAAAAAGAAATCCAAAAAGGGTTTGTGTGAATAAAATATTCCTACCGCACCGGTCAGTTCAGAAGAAATCAAAACCGGGTACCTGTGGACAAACAAAGAATTTGAGAAATACAAACAACCTAGTGTCTAGAAAAAACTCAGCCAAGGGTCATTAATTTTAAATGACTCTGAAACACGCATATAATAATGCTGTGAAGCATTTAATAAAATAAATTAAATTGCACTTACCCATATAAATTGGGTGTTGCCCTCACCTCAACCTGGTCTCAACTCAGGGAAAGGGGCCCCGCTCTAGTTCAGAAGAAACAGGAGGAGAAAGAAAAAAACAGGTTGCACGTTGTTACACCTGAAAAATCTTTCCTCTTTAAGCATGGCTCAAGAACATGAAAAATCACCCATGTAATGTAATGAATGGCAACATGGTCATTAACACCACCAAGATTCAGTGGTAGTTTAAAAGTATGTTATGTACAGTGCAAAGAAATGTGAGAAAACAGGACAATAGAAAACTGTCCATAAGTATGAAAAAGATAAGTGTGCGCAACAGGACGCGCTCTATTCCTAATGTTGATAGTTTGTACAGGTCAACATCGAAACGAAATCAAAGCCTCCAAGCATAGAGGACAAGTTGTTTATGTAAGTCTACAAACACTCAAAAAAACAATCAAAAAAAAATGTGCCGAAGATGGCAACCACAACTCCGGATGAGAGAGGTTAGACTGAAATCATCCCATTAGTTACGTGCGCTTGGAACAATATATTCAAAGTGACAGAAAAGATCGAAAATTTTACATAGTTGCAAAGCGAAAAAGAGCACTGCTCATAGACTCACCTATCCGTCGGTACCCCGGGGCGGTCTTTGAACTAAGACCGGAGGTGTCGGCGGTAGGGACTCCAATCATTATATATCCAAGTTGGAGCCAGAGTGACCGCAGGTGAGTGAAAAGATAGAGGCGGCTAAGCAAGTGCCTGTCCCGATTCAAGACGTAAATGCGCATGTGCAGGAGGGCCGATACTAACTACCATTCGCTTCATTTCATTGCGCATGCGTGGCATACAGCCACTCTCTGAAACTGCATGCACAATCTTCCGCTTAAAATATTCACAAAGAGAGAAAGGGAACCGCTTTCTCTACGATAGAAATAATGAGAAACAGTGTGAATAAATACACCAAGAGCACGCTTTCAAAAGCCAAGGATCGCTAAAAATATTGAAACCATATAAGCTGCAACACAGTCAGTATCTATTGATTTTCAAATGTATACATGGACAAGGCCAAGTCCGGCGGTGTCTAATTTATCAGTGCATACAAAGTGTGGACAACAGCTAATCTAGATGCCTAAACGTCCAAATGGCAACTGTCTCCTGAGTGTAGCGTCATAAGGGAAGACACTCAACCTTGTGCACATTCCCCATACCCTTGGTACATTGTGATATCATCTGTGTTGCAAGGTTATGTCTGTTTGATACGTAACCCAGAAGGGCTAGAACAACATTGTCTTACAGCAACAGCCAAGGAATTTCATCATTCAAACCCTCAGTATCTGAATGTAACCTGTGTACCCATCTTTGTTCTCTGCGTAGCAGGAACTTTTGGATATCAGTTATGTGTGGTTGGATGTGTGGTTGCTCCAGAATAACCCACTGTAACTCATTCTCTTTGTGACCTGCTGTGATACAGTGATTGGTAAGTTTGGTTGCACTTTTCTTGCACCGGATGGTGCTTTTGTGTTCCGAAATCCTCACCTTAATTTTACGTGATGTCATGCTCACATAGTTCTTGTTACAAGGGCATTTTATCAGGTAGATCACCCTCTCACTGTTACAATTTGTGTGCGTCTTCAAAGACCAAGGTCTGCTCGTACCAATATCTATCTCTGTTGTGTGGAACGTTTGAGGGCACACTGAGCACGTCCCACACGGGAAATGACCAATGACCGGTGGTAAACCCCATAGTGTGGTTTTGTCAGGGATTTTCATTACCCTAGGACGTGTATGCACCAGTTGGTCTTTCAAGTTAGAGCTCCTCTTGAAAGCAAACAGAGGAGGAGGTAGAACACTGCCCTCTATTTTGAGCACTTTCCAGTTTCTCAGAATACTCTTTTTCAATGCATTCGAGTAATTGCAGAAGGTGTTAACACAAGTGATTCTCTTGTCATCTTCCATGGGACTATGGATTCTTTTCTCCAGCAGAGCTTCTCTGTGATTGTGTGTGGCTCTTTTCATAGATGTCTTAATGATCTTCATGGGATACTGTCTCTCTCGTAGTTGTGTGGAAAGAAGGGAAGCATGTTCCCGGTATTTGGACAACTTAGAACAATTTCGACGTATACGAAGAAATTGTCCGAATGGAAGGTTCTCCCTAAGAGCTTTGGGATGAAAACTTTGAAAATGTAAAAGGGAGTTCCGTGCCATCGGTTTCATGTAGAGTTCTGTGTTGAGAGTTCCATTGTTGGAGCCAATCCGTAGATCCAAAAAGGATATGCTTTCTCGAGAAAACTTGCAGGTGAATTTCAGGAATTCATTCCTACTGTTCAGCCAGGAGTGAAAACTCTTAATCGTATCGGTGGTACCTCTCCATATGACCAAGATGTCATCAATATACCGTTTCCAGGTCAAAATATGACCTAGAAACGGATTAGTTGTTGCGAGGATCTCGGTCTGTTCGATCTGATGAACATACAGATTCGCTAAGGAAGGTGCGAAAATGCTCCCCATGGATGTACCGGAGATTTGTAAGAATAGATCCTCCTCGAATTTGAAAAAGTTCTCTTTCATGGCTATAGTGGCACATGACATGATAAAGTCCACTTGTGTAGGGCTCTCCAAATCTGCACCTTCCAGCAGCATTCTTACAGTGGATAGTGTCTCATCTTGCGGAATGCATGTGTACAATGACTCTACGTCAAAGCTCACCAAAAGATCTTGGGTGACATCAAATGGCATCCCATCTAGGATGCGTAACAAATCTTTAGTGTCCTCAACGTAAGAGGGCATAGTTCTCACAAGAGGTTTCAAGAAAAAATCTACAAAGGTAGATAGAGGTTCAAGAATAGACCCTATCCCTGAAATTATCGGTCTACCAGGAGGAGGAAAAACCCCCTTATGTATTTTGGGTAATACATAGAAATATGGAATGACCGGGTACGTTGTATAGAGAAACTGCGCCTCATGATTTGTGTTCCAACCTTGTTCTAAGGCCTCATCTGCCAGATTCTTGATGGTCGCCATGAGTCTTTTGGTGGGATCCAACTTGATAGGATGATAGAATCTTACATTGCTAAGTTGTCTCCTGCATTCAGTTTTATAGGCTTCCGAGTCCATGATGACCGTGGCTCCCCCTTTATCAGCAGGTTTTATAGTAATGGACTTGTCATCTGCTAAGGATCGAAGAGCAAAGCGTTCACTCTTTGATAGATTAGAAAAGGAGCGAGTCTCAGTTTGGAAAAGGGTTTCGGCATCTCTGAGGACTGCCCTCTCAAAAGTGAGTACTTCTGGCGGAACCGCATGAATGGGTGGAGTAAATGTTGATTTAGGACGTAGACCAGTATTGGAAGTGTCCTCTTGATCGTTTTCATGTGGTTTGTCTTTGAAGAAAGCACGTAGTCTGACTTTCCTAAAGAACCCAGCTAGTTCTTGTCTAGTCTGAAAGGGATCACCCCTGTATGTGGGAACATATCCAAGTCCTTTTTCAAGGACCATGGCCTCATCTTTGTTAAGTGTCCGTTTGCTTAAATTGACAATCAGGCTGTCGCGTTGCTTGGGCCTGGTACTGACGGATCTTTCAGATTGCTCCGTGTTCGAGATGATGGAGGACTCCAATGGACACTGGACTGTGCCGATCTTCTCCGGCCTCTGGAGCGGCGTTGGCCTTGCCCTAAAAAAGGCTGCTGTTGAAAAGTATCTTGATGAATCTCACCCTGAAACATAGGATGAGGGAAGAAAGGCTGTGGATAATTGTAGGGACCAGGCGGCCACCATTGTGGTTGTGGGGGACCTCCAAAGAAATTACCTCTCCTAAAACCCCTCTTCTTCCAGTTCTGCCCTCTGGATGGAAAATTACCCCCTTGATCTGAATCCGAAGAATCATTCTCACTCCCTGATGTGGAATAATTTGAACCGGGTCGTCTGCCTTGTTGGTTAAACACCGGTGGAGTATAGGAATCACTGGTGTAAGGGTATATTTTGGTCATTGAGAATTTAGCCAAATCTTTTTTAAATTTGACTATCTTACTTGCTAGGATAGTATCCCTGAATTCTTTAGTCGTCTTCTCGGTCTCCTTAGACTGTTTGTTGAAACTTGATGTCACTAACACTGATTTGATCTGAGACTCCAGGAGTTGTATCTCAACCAGGATGTTATCTGCTATTCTCTTGGCTGTTGTTATAATCAAGATAAGCCAGTCTCGTGTGCAACGCCATGCCACCAAAGACCGATCTTTAAGGAAACCCTTATCATCCAGAAATAACCTGGGGGCATTGGTCACTATTAGACCTGTTGGTGCACAATCTGACCGCAAATACTCGGTCATAATTGCACCATGTACTTGTGTACGTGCATGTGCCCGTTTAAGAAAGAGCACTTTACTCCAGTCATCATTGTTGATAGCAGTAGTGTTAGATGGTATATCAATGATGCTGGGTGTTTGAAGAATATCAAGTGCTACTGCGTCATCAAACGAAAGACCCTGTCTTTCGGACATCTTGGAGAGGGGTTAAAGTGAAAGGATTGAAAATCAGAAAGTATTTACTTAAAAGAAAAGACCATTTGCCAAACAAAAAAGAAACAGTACAGGGTGAGTTCCCAAGACAAAAGTCAGCAAAAGAGCGTGACGACTCCTGATATTTAAGGAATCGGTTATAGAGATGATACAGACCTACGGCGAACGCCGTTCTAGCATTAATAACACATATCAATGTGGGGGGGAGGTCCAAGGGAAAAAAAATTTAAATATAGACCTGCAGGTTGTGTTTCCCCTAGAGAACAATATAATAAACACTGAAACAACCCGGGTCTCAAGCTGAGTAAAAATCAACCACTAACAGGCCAGAGTATTTCCCATTCTTGATCTGACAGCTCTATACGAGAGAACCTTCTTGAACAGGACCCATCAATCACTTAAGGTGGTTAGTTTTTATCATCATTTGGGTCTGTGCGCTTCAACATGACGAACCAGTTCCTGAAATAGCGATCTGGTCACGTGCAAAGAAGACGCAGCAAAAGAGGGTTATTGTCAGATCTCCCAAGGATTTTGTCAGGGATAACGTTGTACCCATAAGTATGAAAAAGATATGAGCACTGCTCTTTTTCGCTTTGCAACTATGTAAAATTTTCGATCTTTTCTGTCACTTTGAATATATTGTTCCAAGCGCACGTAACTAATGGGATGATTTCAGTCTAACCTCTCTCACCCGGAGTTGTGGTTGCCATCTTCGGCACATCTTTTTTTGATTGTGTTTTTGAGTGTTTGTAGACTTACATAAACAACTTGTCCTCTATGCTTGGAGGCTTTGATTTCGTTTCGATGTTGACCTGTACAAACTATCAACATTAGGAATAGAGCGCGTCCTGTTGCGCACACGTATCTTTTTCAAACTTATGGACAGTTTTCTATTGTCCTGTTTTCTCACATTTCTTTACACTGTACATAACGTACTTTTAAACTACCACTGAATCTTGGTGGTGTTAATGACCATGTTGCCATTCATTACATTACATGGGTGATTTTTCATGTTCTTGAGCCATGCTTAAAGAGGAGAGATTTTTCAGGTGTAACAACGTGCGACCTGTTTTTTTCTTTCTCCTCCTGTTTCTTCTGAACTAGAGCGGGGCCCCTTTCCCTGAGTTGAGACCAGGTTGAGGTGAGGGCAACACCCAATTTATATGGGTAAGTGCAATTTAATTTATTTTATTAAATGCTTCACAGCATTATAATATGCGTGTTTCAGAGTCATTTAAAATTAATGACCCTTGGCTGAGTTTTTTCTAGACACTAGGTTGTTTGTATTTCTCAAATTCTTTTTTTGTCCACAGGTACCCGGTTTTGATTTCTTCTGAACTGACCAGTGCGGTAGGAATATTTTATTCACACAAACCCTTTTTGGATTTCTTTTTTCACGTTTTCACATTGAACCACAGCAGTATCATAGGTCCTGATGAAAGCCCTGATACTTTTTGATCAAAAATGGGCAGAAACATGTTGACCATATTGCTATGGACATTAGCATAATGACAAACTTATTTGTGCTAGATTGCCATATTGCTTTTTAAACATGACAGGGGTTCTCTACCAATAAAGAACATTTGAGCACCCTTAGCCATTTTTAGTTACACAATTATTATTTAATACTGCTGACTTTAGGATCTCCTTCATTGATCTATGGGTACAACGTTATCCCTGACAAAATCCTTGGGAGATCTGACAATAACCCTCTTTTGCTGCGTCTTCTTTGCACGTGACCAGATCGCTATTTCAGGAACTGGTTCGTCATGTTGAAGTGCACAGACCCAAATGATGATAAAAACTAACCACCTTAAGTGATTGATGGGTCCTGTTCAAGAAGGTTCTCTCTTATAGAGCTGTCAGATCAAGAATGGGAAATACTCTGGCCTGTTAGTGGTTGATTTTTACTCAGCTTAAGACCCGGGTTGTTTCAGTGTTTATTATAGTGTTCTGCTAGCATCCAGCAAATTGCCACAGTGATGGTGCATTATTGAGCTCATACTGTGACAAACTCACTCCGTCTGGGTCTCACCGCTAGGAGACCATCAGCACCGCTGTCAAATCTAAATCAGCTCTTCAGCAACCTGCCACCCTGGTGGAGTAGTATTCACCAGCATTATTGACAGTGATTTGCAGTAACCGCGGCTGGAAACACTTTCTCAAAGACAGCCTCCATGTATCTAAATACATCAGGTAAAAGGCCGTAGATTCAGTGGAGTACTAAGGACTGCATCCATGGTGGTATGGCAGTAAGATCACCAATATCTAAATTGGGCCCTTAGTCTTTTTAATGGAGATGATGCTCCGGAGATTTTGCAAGTACAACATTTTCCTTCTAAGTTACAAATTTTTAGACCTTTTGCAGCAACTCCTCTTGGTCCATTCTAAGGTACTCAAGACTTCAGGAGACTAGAGGCCAGAAATCACTCTAGCAGAGGCAACCAGCAGTGTTTAGTCCAAGACAAGTTTCTCTTGGTCATATGGGCACTCCAAGAAAATTATTAAGTATGATTGTGATAAAATTATTTATTTTAAATTAAAAGGTTTGGAGTATGATCCACTATTGGATTATATGAATTATTACATTGGTCCATTCTTAAATGTCAGATTCATATTTTACGAAGGGGGAACTGATTGAATTTGGATGTACCGTAGCTTCTCCTATATGAAATGTATCTTATATTAACTGAATCAAAGACATTATAGTTTTGGTCATTGTTTTAGGATTGTAAAGAGGAAAAGTTTTTTTTCTATTGATTTTATTGAGTCGAGAGATATTGAGTATTTGAGGTGTGAATGAGTGGATTTATTTTCATGTTTTTATGTATATTGTGATGTTTTAATGGAGGAAATTGAGGTTTTAGAATGAAAGTCTTGATTATGATTCTTTTAGTCTTGAAGTATATCGTTCAACGGCAGTTGAGAGAATAAGGTGATTTTGGAAATAAACAATGAATTTGAACAATAAGCTTGAATTGTATAATTTAATAAAAAAGTTTTGTTTGTGATTAAACCACGTTATATTTGATGTAATTAATCAGGGACCTCTGAGCTAAGAATTTCATCTGTGGGGTTAGTGAGTTATAGCGTGTTCTCATTTGAATGTTGTTCCCCTGTCCACTACCTTTATTCAGTTTATCTGCATCTCTCTGTTTCTGTCTTTTATTTTAACAAGAAAAAGGCCTCTTACAGCTTGTTGTGTCCCTGTAGCCACACAGGAGGTCAGCCAACTGACACTTGAGTTTCACTTCTTAGGGCAAGGTACAATTAGAGACAGGCCCAGGACTACATTTCTCCTGGGGCAACACAGGCAACAAATCCAGTCCTCTGTTCTTCCTAGGCACAATATTAGGGCTGGAAAAAATTATAACTTTGTCAACCTAATGGTGTAATTTTGGTAATTGAGCATTACGAAACCAATGTATGATTACCAAGATTACGCTGTTAAGCGGGATCACATAATTATGCTCAATCAATCAATTATTCAAAAAATCTTATTCCGTTCGTCTGAACATAAAAGTGCAATGTTCTTTACATACATAATATACAATTCTGTATAAAAAATATAAGATAGACACATTAATTCTCAAAGCCCTTGCAGAAAATTTGGTTAAAATTGGTGTCCAGCTAAAATCGGTGTAAAAAAGCCTTCCAACCATACAATTAAAGCAATGGCAGCATTAACCAGTATTAAGTCAACAAACTAGGTGGTGGGGTCCACTACGCTGTCTAGACTTCCTGTATGCACTTGAAAGATTCATTATGAGCTTTCTAACTTGGAAGAAGGAAAGGCTTGCTTAAAATGATTAAAAAGATACTCAAATTTGAGAAAAGAAGTAGCACGATATGTAGGGAAATAATGTGTTCAGCACGAAAGAGGCATGCACCAAACATTTCAGGTAAAAAACAAATGCTGAGTGGACTGTTCTGGTAATATTTGAGCATTTATTGACAAAAACATAAAATGAAAAGCATTTCTTTTTGTTTTATGTGAGCTAGCAGGAAATCAAGTCAAAATTGCATTTTTTGTTGAATTTTTCCAAAATGTTGGTTTGTAAAAATTTGACAGAAACACGTTTCCTACTTAGCTTTGTTTTTTAAAATGCAAGATAACGCCATAGAGACTAAGATGCTACTGTACATTCAACTCCTCCCTCTGCTTTGCTCAGCCATTGGTCATTTTGTATTTGTATATTCAAGGGAACGCATCACTTTCTGTTTGCCTGCAACCTTTTATAAAGGTGGAGGCCCTGTGTTATAAATATATTTTTTCAATTTTCTTGTGTTTTTTTTTGTTAATTTTCCATACATTTTGTAATATGTTTACTGTGTTGTTTCTTTACTTTTAATGGCTTCAGGTGACCTGCAAAAAAGACCCCTTGTGTATGTTTCAATTTTTTTTTTTTCTTCACATTCCCACTGCTAAAGTGCTGTGCTATATGTTTTAAATAATTTTCGTGGATTTTACATGACCTTGTTTTCAGTGCAAAGTGTAAGTTATTTTTTGTCCGCATGTGCCTGTTGTTTGCTTGGGTCGCAGTTGCTACAGGAGTCCAGGCTTACATAGTCGGCGGCCTTCAATAATATTTCTCCTCTAAAATTGGTGAGGAGGCTTACGGAAATAGGGATCAAGGGCTCTGCCCTGAATTTGTTCACCTCATTTCCTACGGACCGGTCACAAAGAGTAAAGATGGGCCCATTCCATTCAGGTCCCAATCAGCTGTTCTGTGGAGTCCCTCAGGGATCCTCATTGAGCCCGACCCTTTTTAACATTTATGTTGCCCCTCTTTCCAGGTCGTAAGTTCTTTTGGGCTGGAGGTGCTATCTTACGCTGATGACTCTCAAATTATGGTATCCATTACTAACAGCGTAGAAGCTTCAGCAACAAATTTTAAAAACTGCATGCAGACAGTGTCCTCCTGGATGGTACAGAACTAACTCAGACTCAACAGGGGCAAAACAAGGTTTTATTTTTGGGAAAGCAACAGGACATCTAGTCAGAGGTGGCCAGATGCGCTTGGCTGTTACCCCCGCCCTGGGACCAGCGCTAAAAACCTTGGCATCATAGTTGACAATTCCCTCTCCCTGGGCCCCCAGATTAGTAGAATGGTCTCTACCTGCTTTGGGATCTCTCAATTTCTCTCCTTTTCTTCTTGAAAACAGGCAGTTGTGGCCCTTGTGCTCTCCAGATTGGGCTATTGTAATGCCCTATACTTGGGTATCAACAAGCGACTCGTGCATCGACTACAGCTGGTGCAGAATGCTGCTGCCAGGTTGGTGATGGGCCTTCCTAAATACCACTCTGTTTTGGCTACTATCAGTAAGCTGCGCTGGCTCTCTCTTGGCCGGAGAATCCTATTTAAAGCCCTTTGCCTTGCTCACAAGGCTATCTATAATATTGGGTCAGAAGGCATCAAAAGGCTCTTTCGAAGATATGTCCCTACCAAGCAGTTAAGATCTGCTAGCAAGAATCTGCTGGTAGTTCCGAGATTCAGGAAAGTAGGATGGGGTAGAGCCTTTCTCTTGCTGTGCCCAAACTCTGGAATTCTGTTCCTTCCTCAATCTCTGGACTGGAACTTCATTCTTTCTTCCATAGATCCCTGAAGATTTGGCCTTTCACCCTTTCAACATCATGAGCCTTATACACTATTGTCTGTTGGCCACTTCCTGCAGCGCCTTGACGCCTCTTTGCAAAGTTTGCTCTTTACAAAGGTAATATTCAGTCATTCATAGTCAGACATAAACCTTTGTTTTCAGCTACCTTCTTCCCTATCGACAGACCCACCATTTTTTGCCAGTTTGTGTATGTCTGACATGGTTGATACTGTGTTTTTTTCTATTTTTTCAGCAACTTGAACACATATTTTGAAGGGGTAATTGCTTGGGTTGTTTGTAAATTTAACTTTATTTATTTTTCCTGTCATTGCTGATTTGCCAATGGTGGGTGAAAAGGGCAACCCCATGTGTGAGCACAGACACATTTTGGGTATATATGCTCAATCTTTTCCCTGCAAAGCTAAAACATGTTTTGCTGGGCAGACTTCCAGGCATTATGGGCAACATGTTCTTTATTCTCCATGTCTCCTTTTTTGGTGGTCATGTGATGGGGGGTTTTTTGTTTAGCCATTGTACCTATGTTTGTTATAGGCCACCATTCTTGTTTGTTCTTCAAGCCTCCTTCTTTGCTGGCCATATGCTGGTGGATATTGTATGTTGTCAATGTGTTGGGTGGACATTTACCTTTGCTCTCTATGTCTCTATCTTTGCTATCATGCAGTGGCCACCATTTTGTAGAGCCAAGGAGTGTGTGTGCTTGCCATTTTTCTTTGTTCTGTATATCTCCTTATTTGCTTGCTATGTGGTGACCACTTGTCTTCTTCTTTGCTTGCTATGTGGTAGATTAACTAGGTACATTCTTTTTATGCAGTCATGTGTTTCCAATCCTATTATTTCACTTTTTAAAATAATGATAGAAGAAACCCAAGATAGTTTTTGTTTATTTTTCCTGATATTTAGTTGTGCTCGTGTCTGATTGTAGTACAGTGTTGCGTGTTTGATTCATTTATTCCATGTTTGCCTGTCTGCCACCTCCCATAGGTTCTGCATGAGCTACAGAGGGCGGCCAGCAATAATTGTATTTGTTTATTTGATTTTCTCCCTCCTACCAAAGTGTCTATGTGTCCCTGAAGAGATGCCAGCAATATTTGTATTCAGTAATTACATGTCTACCTTCTCGCCACCACCCATGAAGTCCCCATGGGCCTTGGCAGGACACCAGTGATATGTATATCTGTCCGGCCTACCCCTAGGCCCTTGAGGGTATCAGCAATCCTGTTATTATTTTATTTTATTTTTGCCTGCCTCCGAAAGGGTGTCCCTGGGGACTGGGGGACCACCAGCAATAATCATATTAATTTGTATTCTTTTATTCAATTTTTGCATGCCCCACCCCACTTCCCATAGGGGCCCCTTGACCCTGGTGGGACACCAAGTTCATTGTTCATGATTTAATATCTAGCTAAGATAGTTTGTTTGCGCATGGGTACACTACTATTAAGCAGTAATGATGATGACCTGTGCTACATTGGCTAGATTGCCCAAGTCCCACTGACTTCCTGCTCAAAGTTTATTGCCTGCAGGTGCATGAGATGTCACGCACAATACTGAAATGGGGAAAAGTCTGAGAATTAGCTGACAGCGCCACCAGACTACATTGCTAAGTGTCTTTACTTTTGCCAATGGCTCTCCCATAAAACAGATTGGCCCCATAGATGGAACTTTCTTCTAAGAAAAAGGATAGCAAAGAGAAGTCTGTTAGAAGTGCTACCTATGGCATCAGGCCCTCCACATTTTTCCAAAAACGCACAAACTTTCTGCGCAACTCTCTGGGCAGGAGGAGGGTCACACCTGGACCAACAGCAACATCACCATCCTGAGTGTCTTTTCTCAGAGCTGCAATGACCGCAGTCATGGAGAGTAGTGGGTTTCAAATCAAAATGACCCAGCAGCCAACTTACTCCGGAAAGATGACAACAAGATCCACAGCCGACAGGATATGATCATCCAGAACTATGGGCAGAGTAGGAAGAGGAGCTAGCTACATGGTTTTTGGACAAAATGTTGTGTTTTGAAAAACACGAGACAGAAATATCATAAAAACCATATATTTTTGATACAAAAATATTGTGATACAGAAGTATGGGATTTTTTTTAAGGTAAGTTATATCATTAAGAATATCATTGTTGGTAATATAGTTTTCTATAATATATTTCTGTATTGAACCCCAAAAGGAATTGAATAATGTACATTCAAAGAATATATGTGAATGGGTGCCTGCTACAAGATTACAGTTCCAACAAAGATCTCAATCTCATAAACTCAGTTCATGTAAGTGAGAAGGAGTTCAATGTAAAGATTTAGTGCAAAACATTTGGATTGGATAAGTGAAGGAGCAATTTCATTATGGAGGGATAATTTTGCAATCAAATGCCAAGTATCTTGTGAAATATGCTTAAAAGCATCATTTGAAAAATGATGAGACCATTTAACATAAGTAATGACTGTGAAGGGAGTGAAGCGGATCAGAATTCATACATTTTAGACGCAGTATGGCCTGAATGTGGCCACATGGAAAGAAGAGAAACAATAACCGAATCTGTAGAAAGGGGTATTTTAGAAAGTTTATCCTGAAAAAAGATTAATATTCCATTTGGCAAAGATCATATTGCTTGGCTAAAAAAACGAAAAGGGGAGCAGATCACGATTAGAATTATATAGGTCTTTCACCAATCTGATACCTTTGGCAGCCCACAAGGAGGCCGTGCTCGGGTCAATGTCAGTAGAAAGTTTATGATTGTGCCATAAAGAAGACCATCTTGATTTGTGAATAGGCTCGGATACTTTTTTTCAACATATTTTAATGCATTAGTCATGTCTAATAATACGTTGAGTATGATCTAAAATAAGTTTAGAACTGTGAGAAAGGAAGTGGTGGAAAAAGGAGCACCTAATTCACGTTCAATGCAAATCCAAGGGGGTGCATCCGGTAAGAACCAAAGAGCACCTTGAGACGCTATGAAGGAAATCTGATATAGATTCCAGTCCAGAAGATTACAGCCACCCAAATCAGAATGTTTCCTGAAGTATTTGGAGGCAATTCTAGCTCTCTTGTCGCTCCTTAAGAATTTTAAAGAGATTGAATCAAGCTCATGGAAGAAGACAGAAGAATGCTTTATAGGTAACATGGAGGATAAAAAAACAAATATCGGGTTTATTATCATTTTAAGGGTTTGTAGTCTTCCCCACCGTGAAATATATTTAAGAGACCAGGAAGGCAGAAGGTCTTTGACCGTTGATATGATGTAGGATTCATTATAGATGCTAGTGCCTGAAAGTTCCTTACAGAACCAAATCCCTAAATATTTGATACAAGTCGATTGCCACTTAAAACCTAAATCACTCATGTGAGAAGGAAAACACAACGCATTTAGGGGGATCAATTCCGTCTTATCTTTGTTAAGAGTGTACCGAGAGATGAGCGAAAAATCCCTAATGATGATAGAGATAGCGGGAATCGCTGTCGCAATATCCTCTGAAAAAATAACGGTTCAGATTAAGTAGACGAAGAAGTGGATCTATAGGTAGGAGAAAAAGAAGGGGTGAATGAGGGAACCCTTGTCTAGTGCCCTGACGAAGATTAAAAAAGGAAGATGTAGCGGCATTAATTCTGATATTAGCTTTTGGTTGCACATAAAGAGACATGACCATGTTAATAAAGGAATCGCCAAGGTTATGAGATTCTACTACTGCTTGTAAAAAAGGCCAAGAAACTTTCTGAAAAGCCATTTTGGTATCAAGGGCGATCGCTGCTGATGGCAATAAAGAAAGTTTAGCTTTTTCCAATATATGATAAAAAGTCTGATTATTATCTCTGGCAAGTCTCCCTTTAACAAATCCTGTTTGGGAGTCATGGATGAGATTGGGAGTATGACCCACTAAGCATTTAGCTAAGACTTTGGCAAAGATTTTAGCTTCCATATTTAATAATGAAATTGGGCGTTCATTTTTTAGATCAGAATTATTGTTACCTTCCTTTTGTATAACTACAATAGTAGCCTCAGCAGCCGAAAAATAAACCTTACCAGAAAGAACATAGTGATAAAAAATCCTCTTAAGATATGTAATTATTGAAGCCGTAAATATTTTATAAAAGGCAATAGGAAATCAATCCAGCCCTGAAGCTTTCCCCGAGCAAGTAGCCGTAATAGCCTGGATGAACTCTTTAATATCAGTCGGTTTCCCCAGTTCAGTCATATCAGTATGGGAAATAGTATTAGTAGGAATCGACTTAAGTAACTGTTGACAGAAAGTCTTGGTAGATTTATCCTTAGGTGTATACTATGTTTCATAAAATTCTCAAAAGACTCCAAGAACTTCTTGGGTATGGAATTTCTTCGATCTATTTTTATCAGTAATATGAGAAATGCAAGTCATATTGACATTCGTGTTTTGACATTTTAGCGTGGCGGCCAAGAGCGTACCAGGTCTATTCCATAACAATAAATTACGGGATTTTTGGGCATATACAACAATATAAGCTCTTTTAGTGACTATGGAGTTAAAAGAGTATTTCAAGTTTTTTTATATCCTGCAGGAGTGATTTGTCATTTGAGTGTCTAAATAGTTCCTCTTTGTGTTTCATGTCAGTCCCCGTAGATTGAAGGGATTTTCTAATGTTACTGTTTCTTTTGCCCATTTTTTTAATAAACTATTGGGCAGTTTAACGAAGTTTCCTTATCTTTCAAGAAGTTATCAATTTCCTCATTCAGATCATTGACTTTATCATTATCTTCCAAAACTTCTGTATTGAGTCACCAGTTATAAGGGTTTCTTGTATCTGTGAGATTAAGAGTAGTTCAAGAAACCGCTGCATGGTCAGAAACAACTATCGGATGAATCATGACATTTACAGTATGTTTTAAAATGGAAGCATCTACCAAAAGATAATCAATGCGAGAAAAGCTAGAATGTGAAGAAGAGAAAAAGTTGAAATCACGCACCGTAGGATTATGCAATCGCCATGCATCAACAAGATGATGAGACAAGTACATATTGAGTAATTCTTTAGGCACCCTTGGTGGTCGTAATTTAAACGCAGAGTGTCTATCCAAAATAGGATCAAGGGGAAGGTAAAAATCCCCGCCAACAATTGTTCTAGAATTCTGTGGAATATCAGTATGCTTCTTATTTATGGTGCGCCAAAACATTGAGTAATCAATATTTGGGGCATATAGATTCATAATATATACATCTTCCGAACCATTAGTCAAACGAGTAAGTAGCCATCTACCACTGGTATCATGTTTAGCTGTAACAATAGACAAACCAGAGCTTTTGGAAATAAGAGGAACAATCCCATTCTTCTTACCAGAAGCCTTGGAACAAGTAACATCAAGAGCCCAATCGTTCCTCATAAGAAGAGCCTCTTTAAAGGCTATCTTAGTCTCTTGAAGTAGAACCACATCACCAACTAAACCTTTGAAATAATCTTGTCCATTTAACTGGGTTATTCAAACCCTGAACATTAAGTGAAACTACATTTAAGCCCGACATAGATATGTATAGAACAACACGTGTAAATGCATCTGATAAAGAGGCAAGAGGGAAGCCAAGAAATAATTGGGTGGAAAGACTAGAAGGAAGAAAAGAAAGAGCACTAATACTCCAGGAAAAAATGGAGCATAAAAAAATTGTAACCTCACCTTGGGATATCTGTAGTAGACAAATTGCATGGGGGAAACAATGTGGAGGAGCAACAGCACAGGCCATTAACAATGATGCAGACAGCTCAACAATAGATATATCGCTAAGTGACAAAACAAGTGTAACATTTCAGGTGTTGCCTATAACTCATTAATAAAAATAAAGAAAGTTCAATAAATATAACATACTTGAACATTGAAGAAGACCGATATAATTTCATAAATAAATAAAGTAAAGTTATATTAACAGATAAATATCAATCCAAAGTATTCTAAATATCAATCTGAGGTATAATAAATATCAATATGAGGTATAATAAATATCAATCTAAGGTATTATAAATATCAATCTGAGGTATAATAAATATCAATGTGAGGTATAATAAATATCAATCTAAGGTATTATAAATCAATCTATAGAATATAGAAAATATAGCCAACTGTAAATTGATGGAATAAAAACATCAGGAACAGTCTCATACACTTAGAACTTCTGGTAGATAAAAATTAAATATAGTATCTAATAACAGATGCAATTGATAAATAAATCATTATAACTATAAATATATAGATCTTCAGGACAAATGTACAAAAAAGATAAAAGGTTAAATTAATAAATAAAAAGATGAGTTTAGATCAGTGCATATAATAACCTGAATCATCAAAATAATTTAACATTCTAATAGTGAACAATAATATCGATATATAGTATATACACAAAAATAAATCATCGCCAACGTAGAGCAACAAGAAGACATAAGAAGTCAAATAAAAAATAGAATAAATGCACCATAGAAAAATGAATAAGGGGTAGAATAAAACGAAGAAAAGAAAATAGAAAATAGAAAATGAGAAACTTACTTTATCATGAGATTAACGAAAGAGAATGTTTAATGATAGATCCAAGAATAAAGAAAAACAAACAAACGTACAGATATATAGAGAAGTAATCTCCAATGCACAAAATACAAAATTAAAAATTGCATAGTTCTGATATCTAAGGAGACATGTTTTATATATATATCAAAACTGAACACTGTAAAGTTGTGTAACAAAGATATCATGAACCATACCGTACAGTAAGGACAAAAATTACATTGGTGACGAGTAATGTCATGAATTATTGTCTCTATGTACAAAAGATCACTGCCTAGAAGGAGCACTGAGCAAAGGAAAGAGAGAATAAGGAATGAAGTAGAAATGGGAGTAAGCAAAAAGAGAAACGATATCCACTAAGAGTATTGCAAATGTGACAATATATCGGCAAAAGAGCCATAATAATTAGGTTGTTCATCCTTGTACATAAAATACAATGGATGTGAACCCAAATAACTTTGAAAACAGTAAGGAAAAATGCATTATTCTATAAAAGGGAGAATCAATTAATAGAGAGTAACTAATCAAGGATGAGCGAAACCTCAGTGTGTAATCACCAATTGTAGGATACACTCAAAAAACAGCAACAACCACCAATATTGTGGCAAGGCACCAAAAAAGACAGAGAACCAACATATGTATTAGATAAATGAAAGGCATTAGGCACAGGCATGTCAATACATACAAATCGTTAAGGACTAAAAGTACCAGGAAGAGAGTCTGATTTTATCTGGAATGTTGAATGATCTGAATGTTAATAAAAAATCTGTAGACGACCTTTGAAAGTTATCCAGAATCTTGAGGGACCAGCAAAGGAAAGTGGAATATTCATATCAGTGAGTCTCTTGTGTAAATTCAGGAAGCCTTTGCGACAAATTACAGTGTGTCCGGCAAAGTCTTGTGAAATTGATATTGTAATATAGTACTTATGTTATACATGTTTCTGTATACATAATCTGAGTTTCCTGTTGCCTGCATGTTTCTCTTTGAGTAGCACCATGGAGATGGAATGCTACCGATCTGTGTTTAGTCAGTTGCATCTGACTCCTGCTTGCTGATGGATGGGACATTTTATCCTCTGGAATAAACTTAAATTTTATTCTTCTGAATCTCTCCATGGAATTATTTTCTTAATTTTACCCTGGCGACGAGGATAATCAACTCAACCCTGCGTTTCCAGGTTGAAGAAGATTTGTCCCAACATCATTTTTAGAAGAACATCATTCTTCACTTTCAGGCAACTGTGCAAGTGAGCATTCGCCACATGCCTCACCTGTTCCTTATATTTATGTTGGAAGGGTTGGGAGGCTTCAATGTAGGCTCATCTTAATTTTATACACTCTGACTTGGTATTTGTTATGACTTTACCAGGGGAAGAGTAACATATTAATTTCAAAAGAAATCTACCTTCTCTGTTTGTACATTAGGACAATTTGCCGCACATTTCACCTCATTATTTCTAATCTTGGGAGGTTGGGAAATATCGGTGCGGGTTCTATGTACACATGTAGATATTCTTCCAGACTGTGACAAGACAAGAAGTTTGGGAAACCTCTAGGCAGCTTAAAAAAAGAAAGCCTATATAATTTTACTTCTTTGGTGCATCTAAACTATTTACAAATGTACAGCTCGAACCTTTATTCTTTGACGTGCTGCTGAAGCTGTGATGTTATAAATCTGGTAATTAAACTTGATATGAGATTCAGAAAATACAAAGAAATGTAAAGTTTCTGCAGTGATTACCAATTTACATTGTCTAGACGTCATGAGAAGGAATTTCCATTAGTGATTTCGCAGCCGTTTTTTACACTTGGCTATTGTTTCCCTGACTGTCCTTGGTAATTGCCATTTTAAATAATTAACTCCACAGCCGCTTTTGCATTTGACTTTTAAATTTCCTGACTTTGCTTTTAATTGTCGTTTTAAGTAACCTGTACTTGGAGCGTACAATCAACTTTGATACGTTTGAGGAGCTTTGCATCTTTCAAATTGTTGCAGTGATGCGAGAGACATGAGCGCATGCCATCGCATCCATTAAAACACCAACCGCCTACCTCTGCATATGGGAGTTTCCTCTTGTCTTGGAGATTCCACTCTTCCATTGTTTTCTCAGCTCGGCCATCAGACTTCTTTACGGATCTCCTTGCAATCAAATCAAGTCATGTCACGTAACATTTTTCAGAAACGCAACGTTACGTAAGCGCCATTTTGAATCCTCTGCGTATTGTCTATATTTTTCATTTTCTTAGGATTCAATACTCTCTTCAAGTATTTACTCGGGATCTACGGGAGAAAAAGCGAGAAAAGAAACAAGTAACTGGATTATCCTATACTTTACTGCCATCTCGTGGGTATTTATATTGTTGCAAGTTCAGTCATTTGTGATCAACAATGCTGAAATGTACATTCTAGGTTGAATGTTGTTATGTACTTTATTCCCTATGGATTTCTTATTTGAAAATAGGGACACGCACAATAGTTAGGAGAAAAGACTTGATATGTTCATTTATTTCAGTTGATTGTTTTAGAGACAACTAAACAGCCTTATTTTCGCTGATAAAACAATTGCTCTGATAATACTCACTTACTCAAATTTTAAAATTTTCTAATGCTTTGTTAGATTTTTTCCTACTCAGAACCACTCCTGCAACATAATAATAATTTCAGTTACTATATAATGCAAAACGTTGCCACTCCACCATTCTTTTTGTCTTCACCAGGGAACCCATCCATAAATTGGCAAAAGTGGAAAAAAGTATTTGAAAGATATTCAAAGGTATGTGGCACTAGTTTGAGTGCAGAAAGGAGAACTGCCTTGTTATTACATGGTCTAGGTTCTGAAGGTCAGGATGTTTTTGACCCTCTTCCTGATATTGATGACGCAACCTTAAATGAATATGAGATATGTATTGCAAAATTTAGACAAACACTACTTACCTAAGGTGAGCACAATCTTAGAGAGGTACCATTTTGGCAGAAGAAGTCAAAATGATGGTGAGACTGTGGAGAATTATATAACTGCTTTAAGGAAATTAGGTTCTTCATGTAAATTTGGGGGCAGATTTACAATAACTGGTGGATCCCTGCATGTCACCAGAAAGGTATTGAACCTAAAAAGGAGTTAATTGAAGCCATACATAATGTTGCCTCTCCAACTAATAAAGATGAGTTAATGAAATTCCTGGCGATGGCTGAATACTACAGCAAATGTGTGCCTGGATTTGCTGAGAAAAGTGTTAACATGAGGAATCTGTTATGCAAAGGAGTTGAATTTGATTGGTCTGCGCAATGTGAAGAAGAATTTAACAATTTAAAAGCACATCTAAAAGATACCCCAAAGTTAAGAAGTTTTGATCCCACGTTAAAGTCTGTTTTAATTACGGATGCAATCATGAAAGGTCTTGGGGCAGTACTCCAACAAGAAAAAGGTGATGAAGTAAATGTGATTTTCTTTCTTTCTAGGAGTCTAAAAGGGGCAGAACTCAGGTATTCTGTGAGAGAAAGAGAAGCACTAGCCGTACATTGGGCTACAAAGAAATTTAAGAATTTACTTTGGGGTACTAAGTTTAGTGTATGGACGGATCATAAACCGTTGTGTGAAGTATTTAATGAAAAAGGTATTGGTCCATATCTAGCCAAATATCCAAATGGGTTGTGGCTCTTCAGGCTTATAATTTCGATGTAGAGTATTTGCCTGGTGCAAAAAACTGCATAGCAGATACTCTGTCTAGACTTGTAAGTACTGAAGTGGATGAATCTATTGTTGAGGATGACAAAATGGATGAATGGGTGTGTAACCTTGAACATGATGGCATAAAGGAAGGAAAGTGGAGAGAGTATTGCAGAAATGATGAAATTACTAGAGAGTTGCGCACTCTAATCAAAAAGAAGTGGAATAAAAAAATCAATGGTGAGTTAGAGAAATATTGGAATGTCAGAAATGAGTTGTCTGAAGCTGATAATCATTTTCAGGGGTTCCAAATTGATTCCTCCTTTGACACTTCTAGGAGAATTGATTGAGTTAGCCCACAAAGGTCATCAGGGAATGTCCAAAACAAAAGAGAGGTTGAGGCTTAATTACTGGTGGCCAGGCATTGATCTTCAAGTTGAGCGATCAATTAGGGAGTGTATACCTTGCGCTCTCAGTGAGAAATGTATGAAGCCCAGGGTTCAACCCATGGTTATCAGGTAGCGTCCTGAAGGACCATGGCGTGAGTAAGCTTTGGACATATTAGGTCCGGTCACTGGTGATGGAGTTGAAACGTATGTCTTTGTTCTGATCGACATGTTTTCAAGGTGGCCAGAAATCAAGTTTACTAAATTCATTGATTCAAAACATGCTATTTCTTTCTTAAAGGAAATTTTTGCACGAGAGTGTTTGCCCGGTTGTTTATTAACGGACAATGGGGTACAATTTGTGTCTGTTGAAATGGAAAAGTTTCTGGAAAAATGTTCCATAAAACATAAAAAACGTTCACTCTATCATCCGGAAATGAATGGCATGGTGGAACGTTTTGTACTTAAAGAAACAATTTCTATGTCAAAACAGAATGGGTTGGATTGGATAAAAGAGGTAAACAGGAACGTTGAGGTCTATAGATTCTCACCTCATGCTACGAATGGATGCACACCTGTTGATCTTCTTAAAGGAAGACATCCCAGCACTTCTGTGGCGCCTTTCTGGATCAATGATTTGGTTTCCAAAAAGGAGAATGTGTCTGAAGATGGGGTATGGAAACAGAAAGAAAAGGATAAAACTGTTGCACGGAAACTGAGGTTGGATGTCAGGAAAGCAGTCAAAGCCACAGTTGTAAATGTTGGTGACATGGTTATGATCAAAGCTCCTTTTGGACTGAAAGCTTCTGGTTTGTTTCAAAGACCGCATAAGGTCATCAAAGTTTTAACTAATGCTATTAAGACCGAAGATTCTCGCATATGGAATCTTAACAGGGTTGTGGTGATCAAGAACACTTCTCTCATAGAAAATGGTTTAGGAAATGGATTCAATATTCATCCAACCTCTAGTGGGGCTTCTACTCCACCCAATCATCATAAGGAAAGGTGTGTTAGAACCAAAACCATGCCTATGAAATTCAAAGATTATGTTATGAATAGATAGCTTTGATATTATAGGAGGAAGGTATGTAATATAGTACTTATGTTATACATCTTTCTGTATACGTAATCTGAGGTTCCTGTTGCCTGCATGTTTCTCTTTGAGTAGCACCATGGAGATGGAATGCTACTGATCTGTGTTTAGTCAGTTGCATCTGACTCCTGCTTGCTGATGGATGGGTCATGTTATCCTCTGGAATAAACTTACATTTTATTCTTCTGAATCTCTCCATGGAGTTGTTTTTTTAATCTTACAGATATTCTATGGCCTTCCCATTTTATTGTTTTAATCTTCCTCATTTGTGCTAGAATTTGATCAGTATGTTGGTGGCACATAAAGGTTTCAAGATCAAAGGTCGTGGGGAAGACATCGTTCTAGGTTTAAAAGTTGGCAAAGTATGAGCATTGACTATCTCAAAGCTGGTGCACCTGAGGTACTGGTACACCATCCAGCACCCCAGATGCTCCCATAGGGGATGGCCGCTACAGGGCCTGCTGCTTGCTGTCAGCATAGAGGGGAGGTGGAACTGCACAAACGAAAAAATTGCGGCCACCCCGTCCTCTCCACATGGGCGGCTGCGGTGCCCGTAAGTAAGTTGTCCCACTGCTATGGCACTTGGTGGGGTAGAAATAAAAAGGAAAAGGAAGGGAAAGAAAAGAAAAGAAAAGAAACGAAGAAATAAATACAGAAAGAAGAGGAATTAAAGTGAAAAAGTCACAAAAACACAAACACAAAGCACACAAAAACTTAAAATACACAAAGACACACTATTATATAAAATAAAAAAGAAGGGTAGAAAAGTAATAATGGAGGAGGATTTGAAAGACTAAGGACAGATACAATTTAGGCCCAGCACCACAACAGAAAGCAGAAAAACAAGATGGCTGCACCCATGCGGACACCTTTGGGTATGTTTGTGCTTGATTTAGAATGCTAGAACACACTTGAGAACTATGTAGTACCATTCTCATGCAAATTTGGAGTACGCAGACACATGCACAAGTGTTCCCAAAGCAACGCAAACCTTGACCGCATATTGAAATTCACGTATTGTGGCAGATTTTTTTTCTACTTTGCAAACTTCTGGGTGTTAGGACTCCACGAACTCTGCTGACCCCTAATTGATATAGCGCTTGTTGAATTGACAAGAAATTTGCTCATTGATTGCCTGCAGGTCCAATCATTGGTTAGTTAGTGGGTGTGCTGTCTGCAGGGGTTTACCGACCCACTGTATGTTTGATCTACAATGGGAGCTCGAAGGCCACAGACATGCTGGCCTGATAAAATCAACACCAAGGAAGAAGTCAAGTCACCACTGTGGACATCAGCATGTGCAGCAAGGCCGATACCCCTCAGCAACCCCGGGCTTTGGAGATCAAGCCCGACCTGGTGGCCCCTGCGGGGGGCAAGAAGGTCATCAGTGAGGTTGGGGTGGCATATTTCAGGGGAGTTCATGTCGGTACTTATGCTGGAAGAGAACACTTTTAGAAAGTGGAGTTTTAGATGCGAGCTGGGTCGTGGCACGGGTAACACTAATTATGTTAACGTATGCTCTGTCTGGTAATCACCATGCAATCAGGCACATGAAGGGGTCATGAGCACCCTCATGCTGAAGTCTCTGCACTCCGCTAAAGCTCACAGCAGGCTCCCGCTCCCTTAAAGTGAATACAATTAAATGTTTATCTCTAAGTCCTCGTTCAATCACAAACAAATTCATGTTTTAGCCGACTTCTCTGCTGGAGATTAACTGTTAACCTGCTCTGTTGTCTTATTCAAGGAAATGATTCAACCATTTCACTGAAGAAGAGCAAAGAGCATAATTAATTTTCATGCTACTTTACCATGATTTGCAAGTTGCGATTGGGAGCTGCTGCCCTTCAGTACCCCACTCACCTTCAGAGAGGGGCTCTATATATAATTTGCTATGGTATTGGTTCTAATTGGCATATTCTATTATACACCTTTAAGTAAAAAAAAAAGTTCAGATGAAAGTTGTAGGAATTGATAAAATAATAAATGAAGCAATTCATTGTCAATGGACTGCGCATTTTCTTCAGCTCAGGAATCCGAGCAAACTGAACTTGAAAATCAGATCCTCCTTGACATATTGCAAGCACATACAATTTGAATTTTCTTTCTTTCACATGAGGTTTAGCAGATAAGGAGTCAACATTGTGGAACAAGATAAAAGATGAAATCTCTTAAACAGTCCTTCATAGGAGTGCGCATGAAGTGTGGAGCTCCAGCACTCTGAAAACCAATAAATTACTTTCCCACATTAAATTTACAAAAATAACAAAAGATCTGTTTCTTTACTGTCACCAGACACCACAATGGACTTGTAGCAAAAACAAATACATCGCTCTTGAAAATCTGCTTTCTGTAGTTTATGATTGACTTAGTTCTATAATATTCTACAATGCCATAATGCTGGATATTACACACCACCATAAGCTCTCATCATGTATCTATTCTATGAATAGGATCCTCTGGCTAAACATATAGCTTGTTTTATTATTAGATACTGTGAGCTCCAATTTAAGGCCCGATTATGAAGTTTGGAAACTCTTCCAAACAAATCAGATCTTGGGAGTTCGGACGACCGATTACGATACTTCCTAACATCGTTCGGTTGGACTCGTGTTGACATTACGGGAGCCTGTGCTCCGAACGAGAACACAGGCTCCAATTGAAAAAATGTGTGGGTGGGGAAAACCTAGCACCCTTTTGTCAGGCACCCCATGGTGCCTGCTACATTGTGCATGGTTGGGAAGAAGGGTTTCTTCGGTATCCCCACGATCTCCATTCAGACACCTCCGGGGGGCCCACAACATGCCCTGAAAGACAGATTGCATACAGCCTTTTCATTTTGGCCAGACTGAATCGGAACGGCTGTCCGAATCGGTCATTGTAATTGCTTGTCCAGGAACCGTCTCCATTGAGCTGTATGAATCAGCTCTGATAGACTCGGGCTTTCCAAATGCCTTTCAGAACCAATTTGGACTGCTCGAATAGTTTCCGGGCATCATAATTGGTCAATGAAAAATGTGTACTACTGATTCAGAAACAAGGGTTCAGAATCGGATTCTGCAAAACCGAATTCCATTCCGAACCTTTCCTAACATCATAATCTTGCCCTTAGTTTTTATATTCTCTCTCTTGCAACCTGTATTGGGACTAATTTCATTACCTCCTAGATCTAGATAGATAGATAGATAGATAGATAGATAGATAGATAGATAGATAGATAGATAGATAGATAGATAGATAGATAGATAGATAGATAGATAGATAGATAGATAGATAGATAGATAGATAGATAGATAGATAGATAGATAGATAGATAGATAGATAGATAGATAGATAGATTATTTTCTTCAGGACAGGTGCACTGAAAACGGATATCAGATCCTCCTTGGCACATTGGAGACACATACAAGATTCATTTATTTTGCATCACAATATGTTTACCAGTTGAAGAGTCAACATTGCAGTAGAGAATCAGGTGAGACTCAGCACAGAGACATACAGCTATATTCCCGAAGTAAAACCTGACTGAGCAAACCTTGTATTAAGCACTGTCACTAAATATTTTTATGATGAACATGGAGGGCTTGATTCAGTAAGGTAAACTTAGACCAAAAATGTAACTTTGCAGCTGTCGATATTCATAAAGGTAAGTTACATATAGTATCTTTATGTCCACAATTGGGTCAGAGTTTCCGCACTCGGGTGAAGCTTCTGCACTTGGCACAGACTCTCTGTCCCAGTGCAGAGATTCCACTCTGCACTCGGAGGAAAACCTTCTCTCTCGGGGGGGAATCTCTGCACTCCGAGTTGATCTCTGCCCCCGATGCAGAGCTAATGCACTGAGTGCAGATGTTAAGATACTACTCATAACTTTGTAAATACTGAGGAGCAGTAAAGTTTGACTTTATCTCAAAACTTAGACCAAAAGTCTAACTTTACCTTTGTGAATCAGGCCCATAGATTTGTAGAGTGATGTAAGTGAAGTGCTCGGTGTTTACAAATCCCAGGGCAGAGACTGTGCTTGTGAGCATCACCACAGACTCTATTTTAACAATATCTGTTTGTTGTGCAAAAGAAGCCTGCTGTTTTATTATAGAAGGTTTTTATCACTGGGGTGAATAATATGGCTCAGTTTGTTGAAGTTTGCAAATCAAGACTGCAACAATGTTAAACAGAAACTCATTGACTTTGCTAGGAAAAGCTTTGAGTTGGAAAATTAAAATTGTGTTGCAGCTGAAATCCTCGCAATGGGCAGATATTTATCAATATTCACCTGGTCAAGAGTTCTACTTCCAGAATTAGGGCCTAATTTAGATCTTGGCAGACCCTGCCGACCATCTGCTTTTTCAGTTGTATTCGCACCAACCGACTTGGTGGTCCACCTGCCCTATTTAGATGATGACTATTACATAGACAAAAGACCGCACAGGTCCTGCCGTCACTGCCAGTAAATCTTGACCGTGTTGGAAGTAGGATAAGCAAAAGCGACTGTCGGTGGGAGGCCGCCAATTCTTCCACCAAGCCGAAAACAATGTGCCTTCCAGCAACCACACCTGAGTTGGCGGAATGGAATTTATACAGGGCACAACCTCACCTTTACTCACTTTTCCATTTCCTGTACTGTAGTGAAGACAGGGTTTTGCCTGCACACATTGCTATGTTAGCATAAGCGTTTTAGATGTTAGACACCATCTTGCTATTTTGCTGCTTTTGCACACGACACCACAGGTGCTTGCTTGCTTTCTCTTCACATGAGAACGGTCTGTTTTTCACATCCCTAGACTTACGCAGCGACCTTAGTCTGAACACTGTGTGCAGAAGCCGTCAAGGTCAAATAACAATGTATGCTGTTGAATTCATGTTGATCCGCCCACGATCTAGACACAACACGCACGCAGCTGCAAATATCTGAAACTCAGGTGCCTTTAATATTGCATTGCATGCATGATGCTGGCACTTGGAGAAAACCTTTCCAGACACAGAGAGCAGAGCTGATCCTGTGATGTGATTTACCTAAGCTGATTTTGGAGGTATGGGGTTCCCCATTCAAACCTAGAGACCTTCTATTATTATAAAACTAGCTTATAGCCAGGGGAGGGTGGTACACAAGGTGCTATAAGACTTGTTACCACTATCATTATAATATGATTTCTCTGTTTGTGTTTTATGGAATTGTAACAATGCTAATGGTTTAATTTCTAATCATTTGTCTGCTTATGTGCGCCAAAATACTGCCCCTTAGAGCACGTAGTAAAAAATAAACATTTTAAACTTTTCTGTGTGTCTGATTAATAGCGTTGTGGACTGATATGAAAAAAAAGAGTGTTCTTTATTCCCATCATTTCTGAGAGTACTCTAAGTCACTTGTTCTGGGTTGTCTAATCATTGGTAGCTTAGCTGTAGTACGGAGAACGAATGAGACACTGATGCTAGTCGGATAGGGGTTCTGGGTACTGAGGTGAGTTTTTTGGTACACCACAATTAACTGAGGTCCTGGTTTCCTGCGCATAGTTCTGTGCTTGAGCAGAATCCCCGCAACAGTACCACCATAGACCCGATCCTACACATCCTGCCTTCTGCTACTGGCTGATCACAATGCAAATAAACACTGTAGCTGCCAAAACCGAAGGTAACCTCCTCCATTACCTTTGCTTGTCTGTTCACATTTGCTCACGACTTATGCAAGTACTCACACAAGCAATAGCATACCAATGTGAAATGTATATATCTCTCATAGTGACGTCCACAAAATATAAATTAACACAACTGTAAAACCAAATTGTGTACATACATTTTGTGAGAGCTGCCTTCCAAAAAAGAACACTTGCACAACAAAGGTTATCAAGTCAAAAATCTAAAAATCACCATACAGGGGTGTGTAAATACTGAATAAAAATTGCCACATTAAAAACACATGCATTACATATAAGTGGGAGAAGTGCAAAGTACATTCATGTACAAATTGCAGTGCACAAGCAGTAACATTCACCTCATAGATTACCCAGAAAATCAATGGCAATCCCAAATTTGAAGCACTCTATATTATCATCCATGTTATTTTTTCACTTGTTATTTTGGTATGTATTCCAAGTGTAAGACACCAAATGCAGAGAACATCGCCCCTCCTAGTCTCTTTGTTTTACTTCTTGGGACTGTGAGTAACTTCTGAAGGGCCGATCTGGGTTTTATGATTTGGGGTGTAATGCTGGATTCTGGATGATATAAAAACAGGGCTTTAGCTGTGCAGAGATTTAAAAACAGTGCATACTGTTTTAAAGATAGTTCTCTGAGCCACAGAGCTGCCTGATTTTGGATTAGTTGCAACCTCTGGTTGAGGCCAGAGGGGAGTCCCAGATCGAGAGTGTTCGCATAGTCAATACTAAAGATCACTAATGCCATCTTAGTGCAAGTACTGTATTGTAAATAATTGTGTTTGCATATTATATTCCATGATGCAATGCATATGTGTACATACTTATCAGAAATCTGTGTGTAGCATACACACCTGTGGTACACTATCTTCAAATAATGTCTTAACATCTATTAGTTGGTGTAAGTGTGCACTACTATGTTGAGTGGCTTCACCTAAATTCAAATGACCATCACATTCCATGCGAACTGTGTCTGCACTTAACATTGACGACATTTAAAAAGTATGTGGTAGTTCCTGCCATCACGCTAAACAAAAATATGTACTACACATTTTACACTGAAACATTGCTAGGAATCAAACAATTGCCAAGGAATAAAAATGACAGTACAAACTGGGTGAAAATATAAATTGTGAGTTATTCGTAATGAGATAAATCTCTCAGCTTATTTGAAAGAAGACAAATGCCACTCTAAATGGTGTCCTGTTCACAGGTGTGCCTCAGCTAGTCTCAAATTGCACTTCTAGGGGAACCTTCCCAGGAGTGGGTATCTAGAGGGCAGAGCAGGTACCTCAAATATGTTACTTAGCAGGAGGGGGTCTGGGTTTGAGTTTTGGAGGGGTGGTGCTTGGTTTTGGAGGAATGGTCTTGGTTTTGGGAGTGGTGGTCTCAGGTTTGGGAGGGGTGGTCCTGTATTTGGAAGGGGTGGTCCTGGGTTTGGGAAGGGTGGTCTGGGATTTGGGAGGGGTAGACTTGGTTGTGGGATGGGGCTTTCATTTTTTATTGGTAGCTTATGGGGCAGCAGGGTTGGTTTTAGTCTTTTGAGAAGTGGATTGTGATGTGGAAGGGTTGGGTTGGATTGGAAGGGGTAGGTGTTCTTTTGTGAGAAGTGGGTGTAACAGATTGTAACAAATGTAAGCAGAAGACTCTCACAGGAAAATGGATAGAATGGTTGTATGTCATTGCAACGCATTCCGTTGCAACGCATGCCTTTACTACACATGCGTTACAACGCGAATGCCGTTACCACGAATAACATTTACCACGAAAATGCATTCACCATGCATATCAGTAAAGGCATTTTCGTGGTAAATGTTTTTTTTTAATAATACCCTTCTGCGACCCCCTCCCCTTTTTCTTCTAATAAATTCCCCTCCACATTAAAAATGTTTCCCTGTGCGCTCCCCCACCCACAAACCCTTAATTTTGCCCCTTGACTACACGTCCCCCTCATTAATTACTTAAACTAAATTCCCCCTTACCTCGCTACGTCCTCTCTACTCTGGAAGCTCTTCTGATCTGCGTCGCACGTCGTAAAGAGGAAGCGGAAGTGTCTTTCCGTTTCCTCTAACGACGCCGATTGCCTCCACATCGATGGAATCAGGTTTTTGTGGGGGGAGACCCCCTAACCCCCCTTTTTTAATATTACCTTTAGCACACATGCCTTTAATACGTATCTCGTAGTAAAGGTATGCGTGGTAAAGGCTTTTCGTTGTAATCACGCATGCGTTGTAATGCATGCGTGGTTACTGTAATGCGTGGAAACGGCCGCGTTGTAGTGGCCGTTTCCCGATAGAATGCTTGGGAGGGAGTTGGGGTTAGGGGATAGAGTGCGTAGAGGTGCATATAGGATCTGCAAGACCTTCTCCTCCCAGGGCATGAATGGTATTGTGGCCTGGGAAAACCACCATTGGTCCTGTTGGAATCCATATGATGCTTGGAGGCCAGGTAACATGGCCAGGTAACATACCCTCTCCAGCAGGTCGTTCCATGTCTTCCTAGTTTCCTCCTATGTGCTCAGATAGTTTGCTACAGCATTAACTCCGGTGAATATTGGAGACTAGGTTAGCCTTTACTGGGATAGGGGTGTATTTAGCACTTGGACACCAAACTATTGTGGCTCTACTCTTAGGATTTCATCCACCATGACTGATAATTCTCCCTCAGAAAACTGTGTAATTTTGGGGCCTAGCACTGTGCAAATAAATAAGATTAAATTAAATATTAATCACGTGGTACTAAATTAGAGGTGATAAAGGTACAGGAAACAGGGAAAATGAAGAAAAAGCCCTTAGTTGAATGGCAAAACCCCTGGTAGCAAAAGTCATGGTGCAGTGGCATGGCAAAAGAACATGGTCTGAAATGAGGTATGTTTTATAGTGTGGTATGCAGGTGTTTCCATTTGGCCAATGGCCCTCAGGTGTGTTCTGCTAGCATCCAGCAAATGGCCACAGTGATGGTGCATTATTGAGCTCATACTGTGACAAACTCACTCCGTCTGGGTCTCACCGCTAGGAGACCATCAGCACCACTGTCAAATCTAAATCAGCTCTTCAACAACCTGCCACCCTGGTGGAGTAGTATTCACCAGCATTAGAGTCTGCTGTATGGACAGTGATTTGCAGTAACAGCGGCTGGAAACACTTTCTCAAAGACAGCCTGCATGTATCTAAATACATCAGGTAAAAGGCCGGAGATTCAGTTGAGTACATGGACTGCATCCATGGTGGTATGGCAGTAAGATCACCAATATCTAAATTGGGCCCTTAGTCTTTTTAATGGAGATGATGCTCCGGAGATTTTGCAAGTACAACATTTTCCTTCTAAGTTCCAAATGTTTAGACCTTTTGCAGCAACTCCTCTTGGTCCATTAAAAGGTACTCAAGATTTCAGGAGCCTAGAGGCCAGAAATCACTCTAGCAGAGGCAACCAGCAGTTTCTAGTCCAAGACAAGTTTCTCTTGGTCAGATGGGCACTCCAAGAAAATTAATAAGTATGTTTGTGATAAAATAATTTCTTTTAAATTAAAAGGTTTGGAGTATGATCCACTATTGGATTATATGAATTATTACATTGGTCCATTCTTAAATGTCTTTATTGATGAAGGTGTATGTTGCCCCTTATATTCTATCCCCTACTCTTTGAAGTAGAGTTCAATTAATGTGCCCTGGAGAAGGTGTATGACCCAGGTTGTCTCACACCGAAATGCGCATCAGCACAATACTGGAAAATAAGTGAAGTTATTTGTAAGGTCCATCATGAGAAATAAATCTTTAATTATCAGATTCATATTTTACGAAGGGGGAACTGATTGAATTTGGATGTACCGTAGCTTCTCCTATATGAAATGTATCTTATATTAACTGAATCAAAGACATTATAGTTTTGGTCATTGTATTAGAATTGAAAAGAGGAAAAGTTTCTTTTCTATTGATTTTATTGAGTCGAGAGATATTGAGTATTTGTGGCTTGAATGAGGTGTGAATGAGTGGATTTATTTTCATGTTTTTATGTATCTTGTGATGGTTTAATGGAGGAAATTGAGGTTTTAGAATAAAAGTCTTGATTATGATTCTTTTAGTCTTCAAGTATATCGTTCAACGGAAGTTGAGAGAATAAGGTGATTTTGGAAATAAACAATGAATTTGAACAATAATCTTGAATTGTATAATTTAATAAAAAAGTTTTGTTTGTGACTCGACCACGTTATATTTGATGTAATTAATCAGGGACCTCTGAGCTAAGAATTGAGCATTACGAAACCAATGTATGATTACCAAGATTACGCTGTTAAGCGGGATCACATAATTATGCTCAATCAATCAATTATTCAAAAAAATCTTATTTCGTTCGTCTGAACATAAAAGTGCAATGTTCTTTACATAAATAATATACAATTCTGTATAAAAAATATAAGATAGACACATTAATTCACAAAGCCCTTGCAGAAAATTTGGTGAAAATTGGTGTCCAGCTAAAATTGGTGTAAAAAAGCCTTCCAACCATACAATTAAAGCAATGGCAGCATTAACCAGTATTAAGTCAACACACTAGGTGGTGGGGTCCACTACGCTGTCTAGACTTCCTGTATGCACATGAAAGATTCATTATGAGCTTTCTAACTTGGAAGAAGGATAGGCTTGCTTAAAATGATTAAAAAGATACTCCAATTTGAGAAAAGAAGTAGCACGATATGTAGGGAAATAATGTGTTCAGCACGAAAGAAGCATGCACCAAACATTTCAGGTAAAAAACAAATTCTGAGTGGACTGTTCTGGTAATATTTGAGCATTTATTGACAAAAACATAAAATGAAAAGCATTTCTTTTTTTTATGTGAGCTAGCAGGAAATCAACTCAAAATTGCATTTTTGTAAAATTTTTCAAAAATGTTGGTTTGTAAAAATTTGACAGAAACACGTTTCCTACTTAGCTTTGTTTTTTAAAATGCATCACTTTCTGTTTGCCTGCAACCTTTTATAAAGGTGGAGGCCCTGTGTTATAAATATATTTTTTCAATTTTCTTGTGTTTTTTTTGTTAATTTTCCATACATTTTGTAATATGTTTACTGTGTTGTTTCTTTACTTTTAATGGCTTCAGGGGACCTGCAAAAAAGATCCCTTGTGTGTGTTTCAATCATTTTTTTTTTCACATTCCCACTGCTAAAGTGCTGTGCTTTATGTTTTAAATATTTTCGTGGATTTTACATGACCTTGTTTTCAGTGCAAAGTGTAAGTTATTTTTTGTCCGCATGTGCCTGTTGTTTGCTTGGGTCGGAGTTGCTACAGGAGTCCAGGCTTGCATAGTCGGCGGCCTTCAATAATATTTCTCCTCTAAAATTGGTGAGGAGGCTTACGGAAATAGGGATCAAGGGCTCTGCTCTGAATTTGTTCACCTCATTTCTTACGGACCGGTCACAAAGAGTAAAGATGGGCCAATTCCATTCAGGTCCCAATCAGCTGTTCTGTGGAGTCCCTCAGGGATCCTCATTGAGCCCGACCCTTTTTAACATTTATGTTGCCCCTCTTTCCAGGTCGTAAGTTCTTTTGGGCTGGAGGTGCTATCTTACGCTGATGACACTCAAATTATGGTATCCATTACTAACAGCGTAGAAGCTTCAGCAACACATTTTAAAAACTGCATGCAGACAGTGGCCTCCTGGATGGTACAGAACTAACTCAGACTCAACAGGGACAAAACAAGGTTTTATTTTTGGGAAAGCAACATGACATCTGGTCAGAGGTGGCCAGATGCGCTTGGCCGTTACCCCCGCCCTGGGTCCAGCGCTAAAAACCTTGGCATCATAGTTGACAATTCCCTCTCCCTGGGCCCCCAGATTAGTAGAATGGTCTCTACCTGCTTTGGGATCTCTCAATTTCTCTCTTTTTCTTCTTGAAAACAGGCAGTTGTGGCCCTTGTGCTCTCCAGATTGGGCTATTGTAATGCTCTATACTTGGGTATCAACAAGGGACTCGTGCATCGACTACCGCTGGTGCAGAATGCTGCTGCCAGGTTGGTGATGGGCCTTCCTAAATACCACTCTGTTTTGGCTACTATCAGTAAGCTGCGCTGGCTCCCTCTTGGCCGGAGAATCCTATTTAAAGCCCTTTGCCTTGCTCACAAGGCTATCTAAAATATTGGGTCAGAAGGCATCAAAAGGCTCTTTCGAAGATATGTCCCTACCAAGCAGTTAAGATCCGCTAGCAAGAATCTGCTGGTAGTTCCGAGATTCAGGAAAGTAGGATGGGGGTAGAGCCTTTCTCTTGCTGCGGCCAAACTCTGGAATTCTGTTCCTTCCTCAATCTCTGAACTGGAACCTCATTCTTTCTTCCATAGAGCCCTGAAGACTTGGCCTTTCACCCGTTCAACATCGTGAGCCTTATACACTCTTGTCTGTTGGCCACTTCCTGCAGCGCCTTGACGCCTCTTTGCAAAGTTCGCTCTTTACAAAGCTAATATTCATTCATTCATAGTCAGACATAAAGCTTTATTTTCAGCTACCTTCTTCCCTATCGACAGACCCACCATTTTTTGCCAGTTTGTGTATGTCTGACATGGTTGATACTGTGTCTTTTTCTATTTTTTCAGCAACTTGAACACATATTTTGAAGGGGTAATTGCTTGGGTTGTTTGTAAAGTTTATTTTATTTATTTTTCCTGTCATTGCTAATTTGCCAATGGTGGGTGAAAAGGGCAACCCCATGTGTGAGCACAGACACATTTTGGGTATATATGCTCAATCTTTTCCCTGCAAAGCTAAAACATGTTTTGCTGGGCAGACTTCCAGGCATTATGGACAACATGTTCTTTATTCTCCATGTCTCCTTTTTTGGTGGTCATGTGATGGGGGGTTTTTTGTTTAGCCATTGTACCTATGTTTGTCATAGGCCACCATTCTTGTTTGTTCTTCAAGCCTCCTTCTTTGCTGGCCATATGCTGGTGGATATTGTATGTTGTCAATGTGTTGGGTGGACATTTACCTTTGCTCTCTATGTCTCTATCTTTGCTATCATGCAGTGGCCACCATTTTGTAGAGCCAAGGAGTGTGTGTGTTTGCCATTTTTCTTTGTTCTGTATGTCTCCTTATTTGCTTGCTATGTGGTGACCACTTGTCTTCTTCTTTGCTTGCTATGTGGTAGATTAACTAGGTACATTCTTTTCATGCAGTCATGTGTTTCCAATCCTATTATTTCACTTTTTAAAATAATGATAGAAGAAACCCAAGATAGTTTTTGTTTATTTTTCCTGATATTTAGTTGTGCTCGTGTCTGATTGTAGTACAGTGTTGGGTGTTTGATTCATGTATTCCATTTTTGCCTGTCTGCCACCTCCCATTGGTTCTGCATGAGCTACAGAGGGCGGCCAGCAATAATTGTATTTGTTTATTTGATTTTCTCCCACCTCCCACAGTGTCTATGTGTCCAGCAATATTTTTATTCAGTAATTACATGTCTACCTTCTCGCCACAACCCATAAAGTCCCCATGGGCCTTGGCACCAGTGATATGTATTTCTGTCCGGCCTACCCCTAGGCCCTAGAGGGAATCAGCAATCCTGTTATTATTTTATTTTATTTTTGCCTGCCTCCGAAAGGGTGCCCCTGGGGACCACCAGCAATAATCATATTAATTTGTATTCTTTTATTCAATTTTTGCATGCCCCACCCCACTTCCCATAGGAGCCCCTTGGCCCTTGCAGAACACCAAGTTCATTGTTCATGATTTAATATCTAGCTAAGATAGTTTGTTTGCGCATGGGTACACTACTATTAAGCAGTAATGATGATGACCTGTGCTACATTGGCTAGATTGCCCAAGTCCCACTGACTTCCTGCTCAAAGTTTATTGCCTGCAGGTGCATGAGATGTCACGCACAATACTGAAATGGGGAAAAGTCTGAGAATTAGCTGACAGCGCCACCAGACTACATTGCTAAGTGTCTTTACTTTTGCCAATGGCACTCCCATAAAACAGATTGGCCCCATAGATGGAACTTTCTTCTAAGAAAAAGGATAGCAAAGAGAAGTCTGTTAGAAGTGCTACCTATGGCATCAGGCCCTCCCCATTTTTCCAAAAACGCACAAACTTGCTGCACAACTCTCTGGGCAGGAGGAGGGTCACACCTGGACCAACAGCAACATCACCATCCTGAGTGTCTTTTTCTCAGAGCTGCAATGACCGCAGTCATGGAGAGTAGTGGGTTTCAAATCAAAATGACTCAGCAGCCAAGTGACCCTGCACAGGAAAGATAACAACAAGATCCACAGCCGACTGGATATGATCATCCAGAACTAGGGGCAGAGTAGGAAGTGGAGCTTGCTACATGGTTTTTGGACAAAATGTTGTATTTTGAAAAACAGGAGACAGAAATATCATACAAAACATATATTGTGATGCAAAAATATTGTGATACAGAAGTATGGGATTTTTTTAAGGTAAGTTATCATTAAGAATATCATTGTTGGTAATATAGTTTTCTATAATATATTTCTGTATTGGACCCCAAAAGGAATTGAATAATGTACATTCAAAGAATATATGTGAATGGGTGCCTGGTACAAGATTACAGTTCCAACAAAGATCACAATCTCATAAACTCAGTTCATGTAAGTGAGAAGGAGTTCAAAGTAAAGATTTAGTGCAAAACATTTGGATTGGATAAGTGAAGGAGCAATTTCATTATGGAGGGGTAATTTTGCAATCAAATGCCAAGTATCTTGTGAAATATGCTTAAAAGCATCATTTGAAAAATGATGAGACCATTTAACATAAGTAATGACTGTGAAGGGAGTGGAGCGGATCAGAATTCATACATTTTAGACGCAGTATGGCCTGAATGTGGCCACATGGAAAGAAGAGAAACAATAACCGAATCTGTAGAAAGGGGTATTTTAGAAAGTTTATCCTGAAAAAAGATTAATATTCCATTTGGCAAATATCATATTGCTTGGCTAAAAAAAGAAAAGGGGAGCAGATCATGATTAGAATTATATAGGTCTTTCACCAATCTGATACCTTTGGCAGCCCACAAGGAGGCCGTGCTCGGGTCAATGTCAGTAGAAAGTTTATGATTGTGCCATAAAGAAGACCATCTTGATTTGTGAATAGGCTTGGATACTTTTTTCAACATATTTTAATGCATTAGTCATGTCTAATAATACGTTGAGTATGATCTAAAATAAGTTTAGAACTGTGAGAAAGGAAGTGGTGGAAAAAGGAGCACCTAATTCACGTTCAATGCAAATCCAAGGGGGTAAATCCGGTAAGAACCAAAGAGCACCTTGAGACGCAATGAAGGAAATCTGATATAGATTCCAGTCCAGAAGATTACAGCCACCCAAATCAGAATGTTTCCTGAGGTATTTGTAGGCAATTCTAGCTCTCTTGTCGCTCCATAAGAATTTTAAAGAGATTGAATCAAGCTCATGGAAGAAGACAGAAGAAAGCTTTATAGGTAACATGGAGGATAAAAAAAAATATTGGGGTTATTATCATTTTAAGGGTTTGTAGTCTTCCTCACCATGAAATATATTTAAGAGACCAGGAAGGCAGAAGGTCTTTGACCGTTGATATGATGTAGGATTCATTATAGATGCTAGTGCCTGAAAGTTCCTTACAGAACCAAATCCCTAAATATTTGATACAAGTCGATTGCCATTTAAAACCTAAATCACTCATGTGAGAAGGAAAACACAACGCATTTAGGGGGATCAATTCCATCTTATCTTTGTTAAGAGTGTACCGAGAGATGAGCGAAAAATCCCTAATGATGATAGAGATAGCGGGAATCGCTGTCGCAATATCCTCTGAAAAAATAACGGTTCAGAAAAAGAAAGGGGTGAATGAGTGTACCCTTGTCTCGTGCCCTGATGAAGATTAAAAAAGGAAGATGTAGCGGCATTAATTCTGATATTAGCTTTTGGTTGCACATAAAGAGACATGACCATGTTAATAAAGGAATCGCCAAGGTTATGAGATTCTACTACTGCTTGTAAAAAAGGCCAAGAAACTTTCTGAAAAGCCATTTTGGTATCAAGGGCGATCGCTGCTGATGGCAATAAAGAAAGTTTAGCTTTTTCCAATATATGATAAAAAGTCTGATTATTACCTCTGGCAAGTCTCCCTTTAACAAAACCTGTTTGGGAGTCATGGATGAGATTGGGAGTATGACCCACTAAGCATTTAGCTAAGACTTTGGCAAAGATTTTAGCTTCCATATTTAATAATGAAATTGGGCGATCATTTTTTAGATCAGAATTATTGTTACCTTCCTTTTGTATAACTACAATAGTAGCCTCAGCAGCCGAAAAATAAACCTTACCAGAAAGAACATAGTGATAAAAAATCCTCTTAAGATATGTAATTATTGAAGCCGTAAATATTTTATAAAAGGCAATAGGAAATCAATCCAGCCCTGAAGCTTTCCCCGAGCGAGTAGCCGTAATAGCCTGGATGAACTCTTTAATATCAGTCGGTTTCCCCAGTTCAGTCATATCAGTATGGGAAATAGTATTAGTAGGAATCGACTGAAGTAACTGTTGACAGAAAGTCTTGGTAGATTTATCCTTAGGTGTATACTATGTTTCATAAATTGAAGGGATTTTCTAATGTTACTGTTTCTTTTGCCCATTTTTTTAATAATATGACCCCGAATAGTACATTTAAATGCGTCCAACAAAACTATTGGGCAGTTTAACAAAGTTTCCTTATCTTTCAAGAAGTTATCAATTTCCTCATTCAGATCATTGACTTTATCATTATCTTCCAAAACTTCTGAATTGAGACACCAGTTATAAGGGTTTCTTGTATCTGTGAGATTAAGAGTAGTTCAAGAAACCGCTGCATGGTCAGAAACAACTATCGGATGAATCATGACATTTACAGTATGTTTTAAAATGGAAGCATCTACCAAAAGATAATCAATGCGAGAAAAGCTAGAATGTGAAGAAGAGAAAATGTTGAAATCACGCACCGCAGGATTATGCAATCGCCATGCATCAACAAGATGATGAGACAAGTACATATTGAGTAATTCTTTAGGCACCCTAGGTGGTCGTAATTTAAACGCAGAGTGTCTATCCAAAATAGGATCAAGGGGAAGGTAAAAATCCCCGCCAACAATTGTTCTAGAATTCTGTGGAATATCAGTATGCTTCTTATTTATGGAGCGCCAAAACAGTGGGTCATCAATATTTGCGGCATATAGATTCATAATATATACATCTTCCGAACCATTAGTCAAACGAGTAAGTAGCCATCTACCACTCGTATCATGTTTAGCTGTAACAATAGACAAACCAGAGCTTTTGGAAATAAGAGGAACAATCCCATTCTTCTTACCAGAAGCCTTGGAACAAGTAACATCAAGAGCCCAATCGTTCCTCATAAGAAGAGCCTCTTTAAAGGCTATCTTAGTCTCTTGAAGTAGAACCACATCACCAACTAAACCTTTGAAATAATCTTGTCCATTTAACTGGGTGATTCGAACCCTGAACATTAAGTGAAACTACATTTAAGCCCGACATAGATATGTATAGAACAACACGTGTAAATGCATCTGATAAAGAGGCAAGAGGAAAGCCAAGAAATAATTAAAACCATATATTCCAAAGTAAAGTGAAGCAGATGTCCCAAAAATTAGGGTAAAAAGGAAAGAAGGGTGGAAAGACTAGAAGGAAGAAAAGAAAGAGCACTAATACTCCAGGAAAAAATGGAGCATAAAAAAGTGTAACCTCACCTTGGGATATCTGTAGTAGACAAATTGCATGGGGGAAACAATGTGGAGGAGCAACAGCACAGGCCATTAACAATGATGCAGACAGCTCAACAATAGATATATCGCTAAGTGACAAAACAAGTGTAACAGTTCAGGTGTTGCCTATAACTCATTAATAAAAATAAAGAAAGTTAAATAAATATAACATACTTGAACATTGAAGAAGACCGATATAATTTCATAAATAAATAAAGTAGGGTTATATTAACAGATAAATATCAATCCAAAGTATTCTAAATATCAATCTGAGGTATAATAAATATCAATATGAGGTATAATAAATATCAATGTAAGGTATTATAAATATCAATCTGAGGTATAATAAATATTAATGTGAGGTATAATAAATATCAATCTAAGGTATTATAAATCAATCTATAGAATATAGAAAATATAGCCAACTGTAAATTGATGGAATAAAAACGTCAGGAACAGTCTCATACACTTAGAACTTCTGGTAGATAAAAATTAAATATAGTATCTAATAATAGATTTCAATTGATAAATAAATCATTATAACTATAAATATATAGATCTTCAGGACAAATGTACAAAAAAGATAAAAGGTTAAATTAATAAATAAAAAGATGAGTTTAGATCAGTGCATCTAATAACCTGAATCAGCAAAATAATTTAACATTCTAATAGTGAACAATAATATCGATATATAGTATATACACAAAAATAAATCATCGCCAACGTAGAGCAACAAGAAGAGATAAGAAGTCAAATAAAAAATAGAATAAATGCACCATAGAAAAATGAATAAGGGGTAGAATAAAACGAAGAAAAGAAAATAGAAAATAGAAAATGAGAAACTTACTTTATCATGAGATTAACGAAAGAGAATGTTTAATGATAGATCCAAGAATAAAGAAAAACAAACAAACATACAGATATATAGAGAAGTAATCACCAATGCACAAAATACAAAATTAAAAATTGCATAGTTCTGATATCTAAGGAGACATGTTTTATATATATATCAAAACTGACCACTGTAAAGTTGTGTAACAAAGATATCATGAACCATACCGTACAGTAAGGACAAAAATTACATTGGTGACGAGTAATGTCATGAACTATTGTCTCTATGTACAAAAGATCACTGCCTAGAAGGACCACTGACCAAAGGAAAGAGAGAATAAGGAATGAAGTAGAAATGGGAGTAAGCAAAAAGAGAAAAGATATGCACTAAGAGTAGTGCAAATGTGACAATATATCGGCAAAAGAGCCATCAAAATTAGGTTGTTCATCCTTGTACATAAAATACAATGGATGTGAACCCAAATAACTTTAAAAACAGTAAGGAAAAATGCATTATTCTATAAAAGGGAGAATCAATTAATAGAGAGTAACTAATCAAGGATGAGCGAAACCTCAGTGTGTAATCACCAATTGTAGGATACGCTCAAAAAACAGCAACAACCACCAATATTGTGGCAAGGCACCAAAAAAGACAGCGAACCAGCATATGTATTAGATAAATGAAAAGCATTAGGCACAGGCATGTCAATACATACAAATCGTTATGGACTAGAAGTACCAGGAAGAGAGTCTGAGTCTATCTGGAATGTTGAATGATCTGAATGTTAATAAAAAATCTGTGGACGACCTTTGAAAGTTATCCAGAATCTTGAGGGACCAGCAAAGGAAAGTGGAATATTCATATCAGTGAGTCTCTTGTGTAAATTCAGGATGCTTTTGCGACAAATTACAGTGTGTCCGGCAAAGTCTTGTGAAATTGATATTGTAATATAGTACTTATGTTATACATGTTTCTGTATACATAATATGAGTTTCCTGTTGCCTGCATGTTTCTCTTTGAGTAGCACCATGGAGATTGAATGCTACTGATCTGTGTTTAGTCAGTTGCATCTGACTCCTGCTTGCTGATGGATGGGACATTTTATCCTCTGGAATAAACTTACATTTTATTCTTCTGAATCTCTCCATGGAATTATTTTCTTAATTTTACCCTGGCGACGAGGATAATCAACTCAACCCTGCGTTTCCAGGTTGAAGAAGATTTGTCCCAACATCATTTTTAGAAGAACATCATTCTTCACGTTCAGGCAACTGTGCAAGTGAGCATTCGCCACATGCCTCACCTGTTCCTTATATTTATGTTGGAAGGGTTGGGAGGCTTCAATGTGGGCTCATCTTAATTTTATACACTCTGACTTGGTATTTGTTATGACTTTACCAGGGGAAGAGTAACATATTAATTTCAAAAGAAATTTACCTTCTCTGTTTGTACATGAGGACAATTCGCCGCACATTTCACCTCATTATTTCTAATCTAGGGAGGTTGGGAAATATCGGTGCGGGTTCTATATACACATGTAGATATTCTTCCACACTGTGACAAGACAAGAAGTTTGGGAAACCTCTAGGCAGCTTAAAAAAAGAAAGCCTATATAATTTTACTTCTTTGGTGCATCTAAACTATTTACAAATGTACAGCTCGAACCTTTATTCTTTGACGTGCTGCTGAAGCTGTGATGTTATAAATCTGGTGATTAAACTTGATATGAGATTCAGAAAATACAAAGAAATGTAAAGTTTCTGAAGTGATTACCAATTTACATTGTCTAGACGTCATGAGAAGGAATTTCCATTAGTGATTTCGCAGCCGTTTTTTACACTTGGCTATTGTTTCCTTGACTGTCCTTGGAAATTGCCATTTTAAATAATTGTCAGTCTTAACTCCACAGCCGCTTTTGCATTTGACTTTTAAATTTCTTGACTTTGCTTTTAATTGCCGTTTTAAGTAACCTGTACTTGGAGCGTACATTCAACTTTGATACGTTTGAGGAGCTTTGCATCTTTCAAATTGTTGCAGTGATGCGAGAGACATGAGCGCATGCCATCGCATCAATTAAAACACCAACCGCCTACCTCTGCATATGGGAGTTTCCTCTTGTCTTGGAGATTCCACTCTTCCATTGTTTTCTCAGCTCGGTCATCAGACTTCTTTACAGATCTCCTTGCAATCAAATCAAGTCATGTCACGTAACATTTTTCAGAAACGCAACGTTACGTAAGCGCCATTTTGAATCCTCTGCGTATTGTCTATATTTTTCATTTTCTTAGGATTCAATACTCTCTTCAAGTATTTACTCGGGATCTACGGGAGAAAAAGCGAGAAAAGAAACAAGTAACTGGATTATCCTATACTTTACTGCCATCTTGTGGGTATTTATGTACTTTATTCCCTACGGATTTCTTATTTGAAAATAGGGGCACGCACAATAGTTAGGAGAAAAGACTTTATATGTTCATTTATTTCAGTTGATTGTTTTAGAGACAACTAAACAGCCTTATTTTCGCTGATAAAACAATTGCTCTGATAATACTCACCTACTCAAATTTTAAAATTTTCTAATGCTTTGTTAGATTTTTTCCTACTCAGAACCACTCCTGCAACATAATAATAATTTCAGTTACTATATCTATATATAATGCAAAACGTTGCCACTCCACCATTCTTTTTGTCTTCACCAGGGAACCCACCCATAAAGTGGCAAAAGTGGAAAAAAGTATTCAAAGGTATGTGGCACTAGTTTGAGTGCAGAAAGGAGAACTGCCTTGTTATTACATTGTCTAGGTTCTGAAGGTCAGGAAGTTTTTGACCATCATCCTGATATTGATGACGCAACCTTAAATGAATATGAGATATGTATTGCAAAATTTAGACAAACACTACTTACCTAAGGTGAGCACAATCTTAGAGAGGTACCATTTTGGCAGAAGAAGTCAAAATGATGGTGAGACTGTGGAAAATTATATAACTGCTTTAAGGAAATTAGGTTCTTCATGTAAATTTGGGGGCGGATTTACAATAACTGGTGCATCCCTGCATGTCACCAGAAAGGTATTGAACCTAAAAAGGAGTTAATTGAAGCCATACATAATGTTGCCTCTCCAACTAATAAAGATGAGTTAATGAAGTTCCTGGCGATGGCTGAATACTACAGCAAATGTGTGCCTGGATTTGCTGAGAAAAGTGTTAACATGAGGAATCTGTTATGCAAAGGAGTTGAATTTGATTGGTCTGCGCAATGTGAAGAAGAATTTAACAATTTAAAAGCACATCTAAAAGATACCCCAAAGTTAAGAAGTTTTGATCCTACGTTAAAGTCTGTTTTAATTACGGATGCAATCATGAAAGGTCTTGGGGCAGTACTCCAACAAGAAAAAGGTGATGAAGTAAATGTGATTTTATTTCTTTCTAGGAGTCTAAAAGGGGCAGAACTCAGGTATTCTGTGATAGAAAGAGAAGCGCTAGCCGTACATTGGGCTACAAAGAAATTTAAGAATTTACTTTGGGGTACTAAGTTTAGTGTACGGGCGGATCATAAACCGTAGTGTGAAGTATTTAATGAAAAAGGTATTGATTCCATATCTAGCCAAATATCCAAATGGGTTGTGGCTCTTCAGGCTTATAATTTCGATGTAGAGTATTTGCCTGGTGAAAAAAACTGCATAGCAGATACTCTGTCTAGACTTGTAAGTACTGAAGTGGATGAATCTATTGTTGAGGATGACAAAATGGATGAATGGGTGTGTAACATTGAACATGATGGCATAAAGGAAGGAAAGTGGAGAGAGTAGTGCAGAAATGATTAAATTACTAGAGAGTTGCGCACTCTAATCAAAAAGAAGTGGAATAAAAAAATCAATGGTGAGTTAGAGAAATATTGGAATGTCAGAAATGAGTTGTCTGAAGCTGATGGTCTCATTTTCAGGGGTTCCAAATTAATTCCTCCTTTGACACTTCGAGGAGAATTGATTGAGTTAGCCCACAAAGGTCATCAGGGAATGTCCAAAACAAAAGAGAGGTTGAGGCTTAATTACTGGTGGCCAGGCATTGATCTTCAAGTTGAGCGATCAATTAGGGAGTGTATACCTTGCGCTCTCAGTGAGAAATGTATGAAGCCCAGGGTTCAACCCATGGTTATCAGGGAGCGTCCTGAAGGACCATGGCGTCAGTAAGCTTTGGACATATTAGGTCCGGTCACTGGTGATGGGGTTGAAACGTATGTCTTTGTTCTGATCGACATGTTTTCAAGGTGGCCAGAAATCAAGTTTACTAAATTCATTGATTCAAAACATGCTATTTCTTTCTTAAAGGAAATCTTTGCACGAGAGTGTTTGCCCGGTTGTTTATTAACGGACAATGGGGTACAATTTGTGTCTGTTGAAATGGAAAAGTTTCTGGAAAAATGTTCCATAAAACATAAAAAACGTTCACTCTATCATCCGGAAATGAATGGCATGGTGGAACGTTTTGTACTTAAAGAAACAATTTCTATGTCAAAACAGAATGGGTTGGATTGGATAAAAGAGGTAAACAGGAAGGTTGAGGTCTATAGATTCTCACCTCATGCTACGAATGGATGCACACCTGTTGATCTTCTTAAAGGAAGACATCCCAGCACTTCTGTGGCGCCTTTCTGGATCAATGATTTGGTTTCCAAAAAGGAGAATGTGTCTGAAGATGGGGTATGGAAACAGAAAGAAAAGGATAAAATTGTTGCACGGAAACTGAGGTTTGATGTCAGGAAAGCAGTCAAAGCCACAGTTGTAAATGTTGGTGACATCGTTATGATCAAAGCTCCTTTTGGACTGAAAGCTTCTGGTTTGTTTCAAAGACCGCATAAGGTCAGCAAAGTTTTAACTAATGCTATTAAGACCGAAGATTCTCGCATATGGAATCTTAACAGGGTTGTGGTGATCAAGAACACTTCTCTCATAGAAAATGGTTTAGGAAATGGTTTCAATATCCATCCAACCTCTAGTGGGGCTTCTACTCCACCCAATCATCATAAGGAAAGGTGTGTTAGAACCAAAACCATGCCTATGAAATTCAAAGATTATGTTATGAATAGATAGCTTTGATATTATAGGAGGAAGGTATGTAATATAGTACTTATGTTATACATGTTTCTGTATACGTAATCTGAGGTTCCTGTTGCCTGCATGTTTCTCTTTGAGTAGCACCATGGAGATGGAATGCTACTGATCTGTGTTTAGTCAGTTGCATCTGACTCCTGCTTGCTGATGGATGGGACATGTTATTCTCTGGAATAAACTTACATTTTATTCTTCTGAATCTCTCCATGGAGTTGTTTTCTTAATCTTACAGATATTCTATGGCCTTCCCATTTTATTGTTTTAATCTTCCTCATTTGTGCTAGAATTTGATCATTATGTTGGTGGCACATAAAGGTTTCAAGATCAAAGGTCGTGGGGAAGACATCGTTCTAGGTTTAAAAGTTGGTAAAGTATGAGCATGTTCTATCTCAAAGCTGGTGCACCTGAGGTACTGGTACACCATCCAGCACCCCAGATGCTCCCATAGGGGATGGGCGCTACAGGGCCTGCTGCTTGCTGTCAGCATAGAGGGGAGGTGGAACTGCACAAACAAAAAAAAAAGCGGCCACCCCGTCCTCTCCACCTGGGCGGCTGCGGTGCCCGTAAGGAAGTTGTCCCACTGCTATGGCACTTGGTGGGGTAGAAATAAGAAGGAAAAGGAAGGGAAAGAAAAGAAAAGAAGAAATAAATACAGAAAGAAGAGGAATTAAAGTGAAAAAGTCACAAAAACACAAAGCACATAAAAATTTAAAATACACAAAGACACACTATTATATAAAATAAAAAAGAACGGTAGAAAAGTAATAATGGAGGAGGATTTGAAAGACTAAGGACAGATCCAATTTAGGCCCAGCACCACAACAGAAATCAGAAAAACAAGATGGCTGCACCCATGCGGACACCTTTGGGTATGTTTGTGCTTGATTTAGAATGCTAGAACACACTTGAGAACTATGTAGTACCATTCTCGTGCAAATTTGGAGTACGCAGACACATGCACAAGTGTTCCCAAAGCAACGCAAACCTTGACCGCATATTGAAATTCATGTATTGTGGCAGATTTTTTTTCTACTTTGCAAACTTCTGGGTGTTAGGACTCCACAAACTCTGCTGACCCCTAATTGATATAGCGCTTGTTGAATTGACAAGAAATTTGCTCATTGATTGCCTGCAGGTCCAATCATTGGTTAGTTAGTGGGCGTGCTGTCTGCAGGGGTTTACCGACCCACTGTATGTTTGATCTACAACGGGAGCTCGAAGGCCACAGACATGCTGGCCTGATAAAATCAACACCAAGGAAGAAGTCAAGTCACCACCGTGGACATCAGCATGTGCAGCAAGGCCGATACCCCTCAGCAACCCCGGGCTTTGGAGATCAAGCCCGACCTGGTGGCCCCTGCGGGGGGCAAGAAGGTCATCAGTGAGGTTGGGGTGGCATATTTCAGGGGAGTTCATGTCGGTACTTATGCTGGAAGAGAACACTTTTAGAAAGTGGAGTTTTTGATGCGAGCTGGGTCGTGGCACGGGTAACACTAATTATGCTAACGTATGCTCTGTCTGGTAATCACCATGCAATCAGGCACATGAAGGGGTTATGAGCACCCTTATGCTGAAGTCTCTGCACTCCGCTAAAGCTCACAGCAGGCTCCCGCTCCCTTAAAGTGAATACAATTAAATGTTTATCTCTGAGTCCTCGTTCAATCACAAACAAATTCATGTTTTAGCCGACTTCTCTGCTGGAGATTAACTGTTAACCTGCTCTGTTGTCTTATTCAAGGAAATGATTCAACCATTTCACTGAAGAAGAGCAAAGAGCATAATTAATTTTCAGGCTACTTTGCCATGATTTGCAAGTTGCGATTGGGAGCTGCTGCCCTTCAGTACCCCACTCACCTTCAGAGAGGGGCTCTATATATAATTTGCTATGGTCTTGGTTCTAATTGGCATATTCTATTATACACCTTTAATTAAAAAAAAAAGTTCAGATGAAAGCTGTAGGAATTGATAAAATAATAAATGAAGCAAATCATTGTCAATGGACTGCGCATTTTCTTCAGCTCAGGAATCCGAGCAAACTGAACTTGAAAATCAGATCCTCCTTGACATATTGCAAGCACATACAATTTGAGTTTTCTTTCTTTCACATGAGGTTTAGCAGATAAGGAGTCAACATTGTGGAACAAGATAAAAGATGAAATCTCTTAAACAGTCCTTCATAGGAGTGCGCATGAAGTGTGGAGCTCCAGCCCTCTGAAAACCAATAAATTACTTTCCTGCATTAAATTTACAAAAATAACAAAAGATCTGTTTCTTTACTGTCACCAGACACCACAATGGACTTGTAGCAAAAACAAATACATCGCTCTTGAAAATCTGCTTTCTGTAGTTTATGATTGACTTAGTTCCATAATATTCTACACTGCCATAATGCTGGATATTACACACCACCATAAGCTCTCATCATGTGTCTATTCTATGCATAGGATCCTCTGGCTAAACATATAGCTTGTTTTATTATTAGATACTGTGAGCTCCAATTTAAGGCCCGATTATGAAGTTTGGAAACTCTTCCAAACAAATCAGGACTTGGGAGTTCGGACGACCGATTACGATACTTCCTAACATCGTTCGGTTGGACTCGTGTTGACATTAAGGGAGCCTGTGCTCCGAACGAGAACACAGGCTCCAATTGAAAAAATGTGTGGGTGGGGAAAACCTAGCACCCTTTTGTCAGGCACCCCATGGTGCCTGCTACATTGTGCATGGTTGGGAAGAAGGGTTTCTTCGGTATCCCCACGATCTCCATTCAGACACCTCCGGGGGGCCCACAACATGCCCTGAAAGACAGATTGCATACAGCCTTTTCATTTTGGCCAGACTGAATCGGAACGGCTGTCCGAATCGGTCATTGTAATTGCTTGTCCAGGAACCGTCTCCATTGAGCTGTATGAATCAGCTCTGATAGACTCGGGCTTTCCAAATGCCTTTCAGAACCAATTTGGACTGCTCGAATAGTTTCCGGACATCATAATTGGTCAATGAAAAATGTGTACTACTGATTCAGAAACAAGGGTTCAGAATCGGATTCTGCAAAACCGAATTCCATTCCGAACCTTTCCTAACATCATAATATTGCCCTTAGTTTTTATAGTCTCTCTCTTGCAACCTGTATCTTATAACTTTCACATTTGTGACTAATGTCATTACCTCCTAGATCTAGATTGTGGGATGGATAGGTGGATAGATAGATAGATAGATAGATAGATAGATAGATAGATAGATAGATAGATAGATAGATAGATAGATAGATAGATAGATAGATAGATAGATAGATAGATAGATAGATAGATAGATAGATAGATAGATAGATAGATAGATAGATAGATAGATAGATAGATAGATAGATAGATAGATAGATAGATAGATAGATAGATAGATAGATAGATAGATAGATAGATAGATAGATAGATAGATAGATAGATAGATAGATAGATAGATAGATAGATTATTTTCTTCAGGACAGGTGCACTGAAAACGGATATCAGATCCTCCTTGGCACATTGCAGACACATACAAGATTCATTTATTTTGCATCACAATATGTTTACCAGTTGAAGAGTCAACATTGCAGTAGAGCATCATGTGAAACTCAGCACAGAGACATAAAGCTATATTCCCGAAGTAAAACCTGACTGAGCAAACATTGTATTAAGCACTGTCACTAAATATTTTTATGATGAACATGGAGGGCTTGATTCAGTAAGGTAAACTTAGACCAAAAATGTAACTTTGCAGCTGTCGATATTCACAAAGGTAAGTTACATATAGTATCTTTATGTCCACAATTGGGTCAGAGTTTCCGCACTCGGGTAGAGCTACTGCGCTTGGCACAGACTCTCTGTCCCAGTGCAGAGATTCCACTCTGCACTCGGAGGAAAACCTTCTCTCTCGGGGGGGAATCTCTGCACTCAGAGTTGATCTCTGCCCCCAATGCAGAGCTAATGCACTGAGTGCAGATGTTAAAATACTACTCATAACTTTGTAAATACTGAGGAGCAGTAAAGTTTGACTTTTTCTCAAAACTTAGACCAAAAGTCTAACTTTACCTTTGTGAATCAGGCCCATAGATTTGTAGAGTGATGTAAGTGAAGTGCTCAGTGTTTACAAATCCCAGGGCAGAGACTGTGCTTGTGAGCATCACCACAGACTCTATTTTAACAATATCTGTTTGTTGTGCAAAAGAAGCCTGCTGTTTTATTATAGAAGGTTTTTATCACTGGGATGAATAATATGGCTCAGTTTGTTGAAGTTTGCAAATCAAGACTGCATGACCCTCAGGCAGCAATGTTAAACAGAAACTCATTGACTTTGCTAGGAAAAGCTTTGAGTTGGAAAATTAAAATTGTGCTGCAGCTGAAATCCTCGCAATGGGCAGATATTTATCAATATTCACCTGGTCAAGAGTTCTACTTCCAGAATTAGGGCCTAATTTAGATCTTGGCAGACCCTGCCGACCATCTGCTTTTTCAGTTGTATTCCCACCAACCGACTTGGCGGTCCACCTGCCCTATTTAGATGATGACGATTACATAGACAAAAGACCGCAGAGGTCCTGCCGTCACTGCCAGTAAATCTTGACCGTGTTGGAAGTAGGATAAGCAAAAGCGACTGTCGGTGGGAGGCCGCCAGCTCTTCCACCAAGCCAATAACAATGTGCCTTCCAGCAAACGCAACTGTGGAGGGGAACCCTCCACACCTGAGTTGGCGGAATGGAATTTATACAAGGCACAATCTCACCTTTACTCACTTTTCCACTTCCTGTATTGTAGTGAAGATAGGGTTTTGCCTGCACACATTGCTATGTTAGCATAAGCGTTTTAGAAGTTAGACGCCATCTTGCTATTTTGCTGCTTTTGCACACGACACCACAGGTGCTTGCTTGCTTTCTCTTCACATGAGAGCGGTCTGTTTTTCACATCCCTAGACTTACGCAGCGACCTTAGTCTGAACACTGTGTGCAAAAGCCGTCAAGGTCAAATAACAATGTATGCTGTTGAATTCATGTTGATCCGCCCACGATCTAGACACAACAAGCACACAGCTGCAAATATCTGAAACTCAGGTGCCTTTAATATTGCATTGCATGCATGATGCTGGCACTTGGAGAAATCCTTTCCAGACACAGAGAGCAGAGCTGATCCTGTGATGTGATTCACCTAAGCTGATTTCGGAGGTATGGGGTTCCCCATTCAAACCTAGAGACCTTCTATTATTATAAAACTAGCTTATAGTCAGGGGAGGGTGGTACACAAGGTGCTATAAGACTTGTTACCACTATCATTATAATATGATTTCTCTGTTTGTGTTTTGTGGAATTGTAACAATGCTAATGGTTTCATTTCTAATCATTTGTCTGCTTATGTTAGCCAAAATACTGCATCTTAGAGCACGTAGTACAAAATAAACATTTTAAACTTTTCTGTGTGTCTGATTAATAGCGTTGCGGACTGATATGAAAAAAAAGAGTGTTCTTTATTCCCATCATTTCTGAGAGTACTCTAAGTCACTTGTTCTGGGTTGTCTAATCATTGGTAGCTTAGCTGTAGTACGGAGAACGAATGAGACACTGATGCTAGTCGGATAGGGGTTCTGGGTACTGAGGTGAGTTTTTTGGTACACCACAATTAACTGAGGTCCTGGTTTCCTGCGCATAGTTCTGTGCTTGAGCAGAATCCCTGCAACAGTACCACCATAGACCCGATCCTACACATCCTGCCTCTTCTGCTACTGTGTGATCACAATGCAAATAAACACTGTAGCTGCCAAAACCGAAGGTAACCTCCTCCATTACCTTCGCTTGTCTGTTCACATTTGCTCAGGACTTATGCATTTTTAAAGTACTCACACAAGCAATAGCATACCAATGTGCAATGTATATATCTCTCATGGTGACGTCCACAAAATATAAATTAACACATCTGTAAAACCAAATTGTGTACATACATTTTGTGAGAGCTGCCTTCCAAAAAAGAACACTTGCACAACAAAGGTTATCAAGTCAAAAATCAAACAATCACCATACAGGTGTGTGTAAATACTGAATAAAAATTGCCACATTAAAAACACATGCATTACATATAAGTGGGAGAAGTGCAAAGTACATTCATGTACAAATTGCAGTGCACAAGCAGTAACTTTCACCTCATAGATTACCCAGAAAATCAATGGCAATCCCAAATTTGAAGCACTCTATATTATCATCCATGTTATTTTTTCACTTGTTATTTTGGTATGTATTCCATGTGTAAGACACCAAATGCAGAGAACATCGCCCCTCCTAGTCTCTTTGTTTTACTTCTTGGGACTGTGAGTAACTTCTGAAAGGCTGATCTGGGTTTTATGATTTGGGGTGTAATGCTGGATTCTGGATGATATAAGAACAGGGCTTTAGCTGTGCAGAGATTTAAAAACAGTGCCTACTGTTTTAAAGATAGTTCTCTGAGCCACAGAGCTGCCTGATTTTGGATTAGTTGCAACCTCTGGTTGAGGCCAGAGGGGAGTCCCAGATCGAGAGTGTTAGCATAGTCAATACTAAAGATCTCTAATGCCATCTTAGTGCAAGTACTGTATTGTAAATAATTGCGTTTGCATATTATATTCCATGATGCAATGCATATATGTATACTTATCAGTAATCTGTGTGTAGCATACAAACCTGTGGTACACTATCTTCAAATAATGTCTTAACATCTATTAGTTGGTGTAAGTGTGCACTACTATGTTGAGTGGCTTCACCTAAATTCAAATGACCATCACATTCCATGCGAACCGTGTCTGCACTTAACATTGACGACATTTAAAAAGTATGTGGTAGTTCCTGCCATCACGCTAAACAAAAATATGTACTACACATTTTACACTGAAACATTGCTAGGAATCAAACAATTGCCAAGGAATAAAAATGACAGTACAAACTGGGTGAAAATATAAATTGTGAGTTATTCGTAATGAGATAAATCTCTCAGCTTATTTGAAAGAAGACAAATGCCACTCTAAATTGTGTCCTGTGCACAGGTGTGCCTCAGCTAGTCTCAAATTGCACTTCGTGGGGAACCTTCCCAGGAGTGGGTATCTAGAGGGCAGAGCAGGCACCTCAAAGATGTTACTTAGCAGGAGGGGGTCTGGGTTTGAGTTTTGGAGGGGTGGTGCTTGGTTTTGGAGGAATGGTCTTGGTTTTGGGAGTGGTGGTCTCAGGTTTGGGAGGGGTGGTCCTGTGTTTGGAAGGGGTGGTCCTGGGTTTGGAAAGGGTGGTCTGGGATTTGGGAGGGGTAGACTTGGTTTTGGGATGGGGCTTTCATTTATTATTGGTAGCTTATGGGGCAGCAGGGTTGGTTTTAGTCTTTTGAGAAGTGGATTGTGATGTGGAAGGGTTGGGTTGGATTGGAAGGGGTAGGTGTTCTTTTGTGAGAAGTGGGTGTAACAGGTTGTAACAAATGTAAGCAGAAGACTCTCACAGGAAAATAGATAAAATGGTTGTATGTCATTACAACGCATTCCGTTGCAACGCATGCCTTTACTACGCATGCGTTACAACGCGAATGCCGTTACCACGAATAACATTTACCACGAAAATGCATTCACCATGCATATCAGTAAAGGCATTTTTGTGGTAAATGTTTTTTTTTAATAATACCCTTCTGCGACCCCCCCTCCCCTTTTTCTTCTAATAAATTCCCCTCCACATTAAAAATGTTTCCCTGTGCGCTTCCCCCACCCACAAACCCTTAATTTTGCCCCTTCACTACACGTCCCCCTCATTAATTACTTAAACTAAATTCCCCCTTACCTCGCTACGTCCTCTCTACTCTGGAAGCTCTTCCGATCTGCGTCGCACGTCGTAAAGAGGAAGCGGAAGTGTCTTTCCGTTTCCTCTAACGACGGTACGACGCCGATTGCCTCCACATCGATGGAATCAGGTTTTTGTGGGGGGAGACCCCCTAACCCCCCTTTTTTAATATTACCTTTAGCACACATGCCTTTACTACGTATCTCGTAGTAAAGGTATGCGTGGTAAAGGCTTTTCGTTGTAACCACGCATGCGTTGTAATGCATGCGTGGTTACTGTAATGCGTGGAAACGGCCGCGTTGTAGTGGCCGTTTCCCGATAGAATGCTTGGGAGGGAGTTGGGGTTAGGGGATAGAGTGCGTAGAAGTGCATATAGGATCTGCAAGACCTTCTCCTCCCAGGGTATGAATGGTATTGGGGCCTGGGAAAACCACCATTGGTCCTGTTGGAATCCATATGATGCTTGGAGGCCAGGTAACATACCCTCTCCAGCAGGTCGTTCCATGTCTTCCTAGTTTCCTCCTATGTGCTCAGATAGTTTGCTACAGCATTCACTCCGGTGAATATTGGAGACTAGGTTAGCCTTTACTGGGCTAGGGGTGTATTTAGCACTTGGACACCAAACTATTGTGGCTCTACTCTTAGGATTTCATCCACCATGACTGATAATTCTCCCTCAGAAAACTGTGTAATTTTCGGGCCTAGCACTGTGCAAATAAATAAGATTAAATTAAATATTAATCATGAGGTACTAAATTAGAGGTGATAAAGGTACAGGAAACAGGGAAAATGAAGAAAAAGCCCATAGTTGAATGGCAAAACCCCTGGTAGCAAAAGTCATGGTGCAGTGGCATGGCAAAAGAACATGGTCTGAAATGAGGTATGTTTTATAGTGTGGTATGCAGGTGTTTCCATTTGGCCAATGGCCCTCAGGTGTGTTCTGCTAGCATCCAGCAAATGGCCACAGTGATGGTGCATTATTGAGCTCATACTGTGACAAACTCACTCCGTCTGGGTCTCACCGCTAGGAGACCATCAGCACCACTGTCACATCTAAATCAGCTCTTCAGCAACCTGCCACCCTGGTGGAGTAGTATTCACCAGCATTAGAGTCTGCTGTATTGACAGTGATTTGCAGTAACCGCGGCTGGAAACACTTTCTCAAAGACAGCCTGCATGTATCTAAATACATCAGGTAAATGGCCGGAGATTCAGTTGAGTACTAAGGACTGCATCCATGGTGGTATGGCAGTAAGATCACCAATATCTAAATTGGGCCCTAAGTCTTTTTAATAGAGATGATGCTCCGGAGATTTTGCAAGTACAACATTTTCCTTCTAAGTTCCAAATTTTTAGAGCTTTTGCAGCAACTCCTCTTGGTCCATTCTAAGGTACTCAAGACTTCAGGAGCATAGAGGCCAGAAATCACTCTAGCAGAGGCAACCAGCAGTGTTTAGTCCAAGACAAGTTTCTCTTGGTCAGATGGGCACTCCAAGAAAATTATTAAGTATGTTTGTGATACAATTATTTATTTTAAATTAAAAGGTTTGGAGTATGATCCACTATTGGATTATATGAATTATTACATTGGTCCATTCTTAAATGTCTTTATTGATAAAGGTGTATGTTGCCCCTTATATTCTATCCCCTACTCTTTGAAGTAGAGTTCAATTAATGTGCCCTGGAGAAGGTGTATGACCCAGGTTGTCTCACACCGAAATGCGCATCAGCACAATACTGGAAAATAAGTGAAGTTATTTGTAAGGTCCATCATGAGAAATAAATCTTTAATTCTCAGATTCATATTTTACGAAGGGGGAACTGATTGAATTTGGATGTACCGTAGCTTCTCCAATATGAAATGTATCTTATATTAACTGAATCAAATACATTATAGTTTTGGTCATTGTATTAGAATTGAAAAGAGGAAAAGTTTTTTTTCTATTGATTTTATTGAGTCGAGAGATATTGAGTATTTGTGGCTTGAATGAGGTGTGAATGAGTGAATGTATTTTCATGTTTTTATGTATATTGTGATGGTTTAATGGAGGAAATTGAGGTTTTAGAATAAAAGTCTTGATTATGATTCTTTTAGTCTTCAAGTATATCGTTCAACGGAAGTTGAGAGAATAAGGTGATTTTGGAAATAAACAATGAATTTGAACAATAATCTTGAATTGTATAATTTAATAAAAAAGTTTTGTTTGTGACTCAACCACGTTATATTTGATGTAATTAATCAGGGACCTCTGAGCTAAGAATTTAATCTGTGGGGTTAGTGAGTTATAGCTTGTCCTCATTTGAATTTTGTTCCCCTGTCCACTACCTTTATTCGGTTTATCTGCAGCTCTCTGTTTCGGTCTTTTATTTTAACAAGAAAAAGGCCTCTTACAGCTTGTTGTGTCCCGGTAGCCACACAGGAGGTCAGCCTACTGACACTTGAGTTTCACTTCTTAGGGCTAGGTACAATTAGAGACAGGCCCAGGACTACATTTCTCCTGGGGCAACACAGGCAACAAATCCAGTCCTCTGTTCTTCCTAGGCACAATATTAGGGCTGGAAAAAATTATAACTTTGTCAACCTAATGGTGTAATTTTGGTAATTGAGCATTACGAAACCAATGTATGATTACCAAGATTACGCTGTTAAGCGGGATCACATAATTATGCTCAATCAATCAATTAATCAAAAAATCTTATGTCGTTCGTCTGAACATAAAAGTGCAATGTTCTTTACATACATAATATACAATTCTGTATAAAAAATATAAGATAGACACATTAATTCACAAAGCCCTTGCAGAAAATTTGGTTAAAATTGGTGTCCAGCTAAAATCGGTGTAAAAAAGCCTTCCAACCATACAATTAAAGCAATGGCAGCATTTACCAGTATTAAGTCAACAAACTAGGTGGTGGGGTCCACTACGCTGTCTAGACTTCCTGAATGCACATGAAAGAGTCATTATGAGCTTTCTAACTTGGAAGAAGGATAGGCTTGCTTAAAATGATTCAAAAGATACTCCAATTTGAGAAAAGAAGTAGCACGATATGTAGGGAAATAATGTGTTCAGCACGAAAGAGGCATGCACCAAACATTTCAGGTAAAAAACAAATGCTGAGTGGACTGTTCTGGTAATATTTGAGCATTTATTGACAAAAACATAAAATGAAAAGCATTTCTTTTTTTTTTATGTGAGCTAGCAGGAAATCAACTCAAAATTGCATTTTTGTTGAATTTTTCCAAAATGTTGGTTTGTAAAAATTTGACAGAAACACGTTTCCTACTTAGCTTTGTTTTTTAAAATGCAAGATAACGCCATGGAGACTAAGATGCTACTGTACATTCAACTCCTCCCTCTGCTTTGCCCAGCCATTGGTCATTTTGTATTTGTATATTCAAGGGAACGCATCACTTACTGTTTGCCTGCAACCTTTTATAAAGGAGGAGGCCCTGTGTTATAAAAATATTTTTTCAATTTTCTTGTGTTTTTTTTTGTTAATTTTCCATACATTTTGTAATATGTTTACTGTGTTGTTTCTTTACTTTTAATGGCTTCAGGTGACCTGCAAAAAAGACCCCTTGTGTATGTTTCAATTTTTTTTTTTTTCACATTCCCACTGCTAAAGTGCTGTGCTATATGTTTTAAATAATTTTCGTGGATTTTACATGACCTTGTTTTCAGTGCAAAGTGTAAGTTATTTTTTGTCTGCATGTGCCTGTTGTTTGCTTGTGTCGGAGTTGCTACAGGAGTCCAGGCTTACATAGTCGGCGGCCTTCAATAATATTTCTCCTCTAAAATTGGTGAGGAGGCTTACGGAAATAGGGATCAAGGGCTCTGCCCTGAATTTGTTCACCTCATTTCTTACGGACCGGTCACAAAGAGTAAAGATGGGCCAATTCCATTCAGGTCCCAATCAGCTGTTCTGTGGAGTACCTCAGGGATCCTCATTGAGCCCGACCTTTTTTAACATTTATGTTGCCCCTCTTTCCAGGTCGTAAGTTCTTTTGGGCTGGAGGTGCTATCTTACGCTGATGACACTCAAATCATGGTATCCATTACTAACTGCGTAGAAGCTTCGGCAACAAATTTTAAAAACTGCATGCAGACAGTGGCCGCCTGGATGGTACAGAACTAACTCAGACTCAACAGGGACAAAACAAGGTTTTATTTTTGGGAAAGCAACAGGACATCTGGTCAGAGGTGGCCAGATGCGCTTGGCCGTTACCCCCGCCCTGGGTCCAGCGCTAAAAACCTTGGCATCATAGTTGACAATTCCCTCTCCCTGGGCCCCCAGATTAGTAGAATGGTCTCTACCTGCTTTGGGATCTCTCAATTTCTCTCCTTTTCTTCTTGAAAACAGGCAGTTGTGGCCCTTGTGCTCTCCAGATTGGGCTATTGTAATGCCCTATACTTGGGTATCAACAAGGGACTCGTGCATCGACTACAGCTGGTGCAGAATGCTGCTGCCAGGTTGGTGATGGGCCTTTCTAAACACCACTCTGTTTTGGCTACTATCAGTAAGCTGCGCTGGCTCCCTCTTGGCCGGAGAATCCTATTCGAAGCCCTTTGCCTTGCTCACAAGGCTATCTATAATATTGGGTCAGAAGGCATCAAAAGGCTCTTTCGAAGATATGTCCCTACCAAGCAGTTAAGATCCGCTAGCAAGAATCTGCTGGTAGTTCCGAGATCAGGATGCAGGATCAGGAGATCAGAAAGCTTGATGGGGGTAGAGCCTTTCTCTTGCTGCGGCCAAACTCTGGAATTCTGTTCTTTCCTCAGTCTCTGGACTGGAACCTCATTCTTTCTTCCATAGAGCCCTGGAGACTTGGCCTTTCACCCTTTCAACATCGTGAGTCTTATACGCAATTGTCTGTTTTTAGTTTAGTTTAGTTTATTCCACAGTTAATAAAAACTCACAACATTTAATAGCATAATTCATTGATAAAAATTTAAATTTAAAACAAACTTATTAAAAAGTAAATATCAGCGTATTTGAAGTCTTTAAAAGGTTTTTAAAAGTCTTGGTTTGTGTCTGTTAGTGTCCCGTGTTTTTTCTTTGAGTCTTTCCGCAACTATATCAAAAAATGTTGTTGTTTCCGTGGGGATAAAGCAGAGCAACACAGCCTGTCTGCAGCTGGTTATCCTCCTATGATTCCAAAGGGTCCGGAGCAGGGAGCGCCTTATGTCCAGAAGGTTTTTACAAATACAAATAATGTGTATTAGATCCTTCTTGCCGGAGAGGCATAGTCTGCAAAGATTTATTGTTTTATCCCTCTTCCAGGGTGCTAAATGTGGCATTATGGGTATGTTTCCTAAGCGGAGGTTAAGGAACTTGTTTTTTGTTTTGTGTGTGAGGCCCATTGTTAGGTACTGTTGGGGTTTGAGGGTTGTGTAATCTTTCAAAACTCCCCATCCATGCTCTCTATTCGCTAAAGTTGCCTTATCCTCTTTTAACGAGATCGCCTTGGTGACTTTTGTTACCACACTTTTGAAGGTACCGGCATCGGTTGGAGATTCCCACAGTTCTGTTAGACCCAAGATGACCAGTGATTCCATTAAATAGGTCCTTGCTGGGGATTTGTCTCGTTTTATCAGTTCAATCCAGAGATGTGAATTTAGTGTTCCTTGTTCAGCTTTTCTGATTTTCCACCAGCTTTTTATATATGCGCCTCTTCTCTCCACTGTTTGTTTTTGTAAGCCGAACTCTAGGCGAATTTGAGCTGGTGACGAATAGGTGGTAAGGTGGAATATTGCTCTATATGCACGACTAATGGTGTTATCCAATGTTGTTGCATCTTTGCCTTGCATAGATTCGAAGCCATAAGTAAGCATAAGTTGTAAGCGAGCTTTTATTACCTGCAAGAGAGGACCCAGGGACCGGTCTGGAAGGGCTTTCTGAAGTGGCTTTATCGACATGGAAAAAGTTGTGCCCTTCCGACGAATGGCTTCTAATTGCTGTTTAAAGGAGCAATTGTCTGTTGGCCACTTCCTGCAGCGCCTTGACGCCTCTTTGCAAAGTTCGCTCTTTACAAAGCTAATATTCATTCATTCATAGTCAGACATAAACCTTTGTATTCAGCTACCTTCTTCCCTATCGACAGACCCACCATTTTTTGCCAGTTTGTGTATGTCTAACATGGTTGATACTGTGTCTTTTTCTATTTTTTTAGCGACTTGAACACATATTTTGAAGGGGTAATTGCTTGGGTTGTTTGTAAAGTTTATTTTATTTATTTTTCCTATCATTTCTGATTTGCCAATGGTGGGTGAAAAGGGCAACCCCATGTGTGAGCACAGACACATTTTGGGTATATATGCTCAATCTTTTCCCTGGAAAGCTAAAACATTTTTTGCTGGGCAGACTTCCAGGCATTATGGGCAACATGTTCTTTATTCTCCATGTCTCCTTTTTTGGTGGTCATGTACCTATGTTTGTTATAGGCCACCATTCTTGTTTGTTCTTCAAGCCTCCTTCTTTGCTGGCCATATGCAGGTGGATATTGTATGTTGTCAATGTGTTGGGTGGACATTTACCTTTGCTCTCTATGTCTCTATCTTTGCTATCATGCAGTGGCCACCATTTTGTAGAGCCAAGGAGTGTGTGTGCTTGCCATTTTTCTTTGTTCTGTATGTCTCCTTATTTGCTTGCTATGTGGTGACCACTTGTCTTCTTCTTTGCTTGCTATGTGGTAGATTAACTGGGTACATTCTTTTTATGCAGTCATGTGTTTCCAATCCTATTATTTCACTTTTTAAAATAATGATAGAAGAAACCCAAGATAGTTTTTGTTTATTTTTCCTGATATTTAGTTGTGCTCGTGTCTGATTGTAGTACAGTGTTGTGTGTTTGATTAATGTATTCCATTTTTGCCTGTCTGCCACCTCCCATAGGTTCTGCATGAGCTACAGAGGGCGGCCAGCAATAATTGTATTTGTTTATTTGATTTTCTCCCACCTCGCAAAGTGTCTATGTGTCCCTGAAGAGATGCCAGCAATATTTGTATTCAGTAATTACATGACTACCTTCTCGCCACCACCCATGAAGTCCCCATGCGCCTTGGCACCAGTGATATGTATTTCTGTCCGGCCTACCCCTAGGGGGTATCAGCAATCCTGTTATTATTTTATTTTATTTTTGCCTGCCTCCGAAAGGGTGCCCCTGGGGACCACCAGCAATAATCATATTAATTTGTATTCTTTTATTCAATTTTTGCATGCCCCACCCCACTTCCCATAGGGGCCCCTTGACCCTTGCAGAACACCAAGTTCATTGTTCATGATTTAATATCTAGCTAAGATAGTTTGTTTGCGCATGGGTACACTACTATTAAGCAGTAATGATGATGACCTGTGCTACATTGGCTAGATTGCCCACGTCCCACTGACTTCCTGCTCAAAGTTTATTGCCTGCAGGTGCATGAGATGTCACGCACAATACTGAAATGGGGAAAAGTCTGAGAATTAGCTGACAGAGCCACCAGACTACATTACTTTTGCCAATGGCTCTCCCATAAAACAGATTGGCCCCATAGATGGAACTTTCTTCTAAGAAAAAGGATAGCAAAGAGAAGTCTGTTAGAAGTGCTACCTATGGCATCAGGCCCTCCCCATTTTTCCAAAAACGCACAAACTTGCTGCACAACTCTCTGGGCAGGAGGAGGGTCACACCTGGACCAACAGCAACATCACCATCCTGAGTGTCTTTTTTTCAGAGCTGCAATGACCGCAGTCATGGAGGGTAGTGGGTTTCAAATCAAAATAACTCAGCAGCCAACTGACTCTGCACAGGAAAGATGACAACAAGATCCACAGCCGACAGGATATGATCATCCAGAACTAGGGGCAGAGTAGGAATAGGAGCTAGCTACATGGTTTTTGGACAAAATGTTGTGTTTTGAAAAACAGGAGACAGACATATCATAAAAAACATATATTGTGATGCAAAAATATTGTTATACAGAAGTGTGGAAATGTGGATTTTCCTGGTCAGTTATGTCCCCTATCTTGGACCCCAACGGTTCTATATACATGTTACAAGTACATGTATGTTCCCTCCAGTTCCAGTTTCTAAGACGCAAACATATGTGTGTCTACCGTCAACATGTTCTCTGTCAGATCCGCCATCTATGGGCTGGATATTCGATTCCTAAGCATGACAGGCCACCGACTTTATATGGCTAAGTTACTCCATTTTTACAGTTCAGGCGAGTAGGCCCGATTCTGTCCTCAAAGCCTTTCCCTGCTCTCTGTCTCTGACAGCTTCAGCTTGAGCTCGCATCTGTATCCATGAACTTTGTCCTACTCCCTGTGCAGCTAACGGTGCCTGCCTCGGCTAGTTTTCGCCTGTCTGCCAAGAAGCTGTATTTCACCTTCGAATTATCTATTTTGCTCTTCAGCCGATGCATTCCTGTCTAGTGATTTAGGTAAACATTTCCTTTAGCTCACAAGCAAAGGACTCAGCCTTTCCGTCCTCCTGCAAGTGATTCATAGCCCTGCTGCCATGGAAAGTTTTCTGCCCCTCACATCTCATATAGACACTTAGACGCTTGTACACGCACACACAGTTAGTATAGAATAGATTCTGTCCGAGAGTCCTTCCTTGTGGATAACATAGTTCTCTAAACATAGGATGTTAGATATGATTTGGGATTAGGTTGACTTGACCCCTCAGACTCTTCGTCTCCATATGTAGAGTTAATGTCAAGTCCCCTTCACCCCCTAGTTGCACGTCAATTACACGTCATACTGCTGCGCGCGCATCTATGCCAAGTATTATCTTATAGATCCACCTATGTCTGATAATCCTAACCAATTATGTTTCTTTTATTCCTTATTACGCCTAGTTTCGATTATGTCACTGTCACGTCATTTTTCTTATCAAATGTTACGCCTTCTACATTCGTTTCATTGTAATGCACTTATTATAAAAATGCATGTCTATCAACAAAATATTGTACTTCACTTCCTGAACCCTCGTGGTGACGGAACCTGAAGGCCGCGACTCGAGTCGGCCATTTTGAATGGAATAAAGCCCATTTAGAAACCTCTTATACCACGGATTCTGCCTCTTGTTATTTTGAGCTATTTACTTTATTTTAAGATTCCGTATGAAATTCAGTCCGGTATTTTATTTACCACAGAAGTATGGGATTTATTTAAGGTAAGTTATATCATTAAGAATATCATTGTTGGTAATATAGTTTTCTATAATATATTTCTGTATTGGACCCCAAAAGGAATTGAATAATGTACATTCAAAGAATATATGTGAATGGGTGCCTGGTACAAGATTACAGTTCCAACAAAGATCACAATCTCATAAACTCAGTTCATGTAAGTGAGAAGGAGTTCAATGTAAAGATTTAGTGCAAAAAATTTGGATTGGATAAGTGAAGGAGCAATTTCATTATGAAGGGATAATTTTGCTATCAAATGCCAAGTATCTTGTGAAATATGCTTAAAAGCATCATTTGAAAAATGATGAGACCATTTAACATAAGTAATGACTGTGAAGGGAGTAGAGCGGATCAGAATTTATACATTTTAGACGCAGTATGGCCTGAATATGGCCACATGGAAAGAAGAGAAACAATAACCGAATCTGTAGAAAGGGGTATTTTAGAAAGTTTATCCTGAAAAAAGATTAAAATTCCATTTGGCAAAGATCATATTGCTTGGCTAAAAAAAGAAAAGGGGAGCAGATCATGATTAGAATTATATAGGTCTTTCACCAATCTGATACCTTTGGCAGCCCACAAGGAGGCCGTGCTCGGGTCAATGTCAGTAGAAAGTTTATGATTGTGCCATAAAGAAGACCATCTTCATTTGTGAATAGGCTTGGATACTTTTTTTCAACATATTTTAATGATTTAGTCATGTCTAATAATACGTTGAGAATGATCTCAAATAAGTTTAGAACTGTGAGAAAGGAAGTGGTGGAAAAAGGAGCACCTAATTCACGTTCAATGTAAATCCAAGGGGGTGAATCCAGTAAGAACCAAAGAGCACCTTGAGACGCAATGAAGGAAATCTGATATAGATTCCAGTCCAGAAGATTACAGCCACCCAAATCAAAATGTTTCCTGAGGTATTTGGAGGCAATTCTAGCTCTCTTGTCGCTCCATAAGAATTTTAAAGAGATTGAATCAAGCTCATGGAAGAAGACAGAAGAAAGCTTTATAGGTAACATGGAGGATAAAAAAAAAAATATCGGGGTTATTATCATTTTAAGGGTTTGTAGTCTTCCCCACCATGAAATATATTTAAGAGACCAGGAAGGCAGAAGGTCTTTGACCGTTGATATGATGTAGGATTCATTATAGATGCTAGTGCCTGAAAGTTCCTTACAGAACCAAATCCCTAAATATTTGATACAAGTCGATTGCCACTTAAAACCTAAATCACTCATGTGAGAAGGAAAACACAACGCATTTAGGGGGATCAATTCCGTCTTATCTTTGTTAAGAGTGTACCGAGAGATGAGCGAAAAATCCCTAATGATGATAGAGATAGCGGTAATCGCTGTCGCAATATCCTCTGAAAAAATAACGGTTCAGATTAAATAGACGAAGAAGTGGATCTATAGGTAGGAGAAAAAGAAGGGGTGAATGAGGGAACCCTTGTCTAGTGCCCTGATGAAGATTAAAAAATGAAGATGTAGCGGCATAAATTCTGATATTAGCTTTTGGTTGCACATAAAGAGACATGACCATGTTAATAAAGGAATCGCCAAGGTTATGAGATTCTACAACTGCTTTTAAAAAAGGCCAAGAAACTTTCTGAAAAGCCATTTTGGTATCAAGGGCGATCGCTGCTGATGGCAATAAAGAAAGTTTAGCATTTTCCAATATGTGATAAAAAGTCTGATTATTATCTCTGGCAAGTCTCCCTTTAACAAAACCTGTTTGGGAGTCATGGATGAGATTGGGAGTATGACCCACTAAGCATTTAGCTAAGACTTTGGCAAAGATTTTAGCTTCCATATTTAATAATGAAATTGGGCGATAATTTTTTAGATCAGATTTCTTGTTACCTTCCTTTTGTATAACTACAATAGTAGCCTCAGGAGCCGAAAAATAAAACTTACCAGAAAGAACATAGTGATAAAAAAATCCTCTTAAGATAGGTGATTATTGAAGCCGAAATCAATCCAGCCCTGAAGCTTTCCCCGAGCGAGTAGCCATAATAGCCTGGATAAACTCTTTAATATCAGTTGGTTTCCCCAGTTCAGTCATATCAGTATGGAAAATAGTATTAGTAGGAATCGACTGAAGTAACTGTTGACAGAAAGTCTTGGTAGATTTATCCTTAGGTGTATACTATGTTTCATAAAATTCTCAAAAGACTCCAAGAACTTCTTGGGTATGGAATTTCTTCGATCCATTTTTATCAGTAATATGAGAAATGCGAGTCATATTGACATTCGTGTTTTGAAATTTTAGCGTGGCGGCCAAGAGCGTACCAGGTCTATTCCATAACAATAAATTACGGGATTTTTGGGCATGTACAACAATATAAGCTCTTTTAGTGACTATGGAGTTAAAAGAGTATTTCAAGTTTTTTTATATCCTGCAGGAGTGATTTGTCATTTGAGTGTCTAAATAGTTCCTCTTTGTGTTTCATGTCAGTCCCCATGGATTGAAGGGATTTTCTAATGTTACTGTTTCTTTTGCCCATGTTTTTTAATAATATGACCCCGAATAGTACATTTAAATGCGTCCAACAAAACTATTGGGCAGTTTAACGAAGTTTCTTTATCTTTCAAGAAGTTATCACTTTCCTCATTAAGATCATTGACTTTATCATTATCTTCCAAAACTTCTGTATTGAGACACCAGTTATAAGGGTTTTTTGTATCTTTGAGATTAAGAGTAGTTAAAGAAATCGCTGAATGGTCAGAAACAACGATCGGATGAATCATGACATTTACAGTATGTTTTAAAATGGAAGCATCTACCAAAAGATAATCAATGCGAGAAGCCAGAATGTGAAGAGGAGAAAAAGTTGAAATCACGCACCGTAGGATTATGCAATCGCCATGCATCAACAAGATGATGAGACAAGTACATATTGAGTAATTCTTTAGGTACCCTAGGTAATTTAAACGCAGAGTGTCTATCCAAAATAGGATCAAGGGGAAGGTAAAAATCCCCGCCAACAATTGTTCTAGAATTCTGTGGAATATCAGTATGCTTCTTATTTATGGTGCGCCAAAACAGTGGGTCATCAATATTTGGGGCATATAGATTCATAATATATACATCTTCCGAACCATTAGTCAAACGAGTAAGTAGCCATCTACCACTGGTATCATGTTTAGCTGTAACAATAGACAAACCAGAGCTTTTGGAAATAAGAGGAACAATCCCATTCTTCTTACCAGAAGGCTTAAAGGCTATCTTAGTCTCTTGAAGTAGAACCACATCACCAACTAAACCTTTGAAATAATCTTGTCCATTTAACTGGGTGATTCAAACCCTGAACATTAAGTGAAACTACATTTAAGCCCGACATAGGTATGTATAGAACAACACGTGTAAATGCATCTGATAAAGAGGCAAGAGGGAAGCCAAGAAATAATTAAAACCATATATTCCAAAGTAAAGTGAAGCAGATGTCCCAGAATTAGGGTAAAAAGAATGGTGGAAAGACTAGAAGGAAGAAAAGAAAGAGCACTAATACTCCAGGAAAAAATGGAGCATAAAAAAAGTGTGACCCCACCTTGGGATATCTGTAGTAGACAAATTGCATGGGGGAAACAATGTGGAGGAGCAACAGCACAGGCCATTAACAATGATGCAGACAGCTCAACAATAGATATATCGCTAAGTGACAAAACAAGTGTAACATTTCAGGTGTTGCCTATAACTCATTAATAAAAATAAAGAAAGTTCAATAAATATAACATACTTGAACATTGAAGAAGACCGATATAATTTCATAAATAAATAAAGTAAGGTTATATTAACCCCTTCAGTGCCCATGACGAGCTGGGCTCGTCATGGGCCGCGGTTGCGCTGTGCCCATGATGAGTCCAGCTTGTCATAGACCCCGCCCGCTAATGCAACGGCCGGCACAGGGCGGGGAAAGGGGCGGGCACTGAAGGGGTTAACAGATAAATATCAATCCAAAGTATTCTAAATATCAATCTGAGGTATAATATATATCAATATGAGGTATAATAAATATCAATCTAAGGTATTATAAATATCAATCTGAGGTATACTAAATATCAATGTGAGGTATAATAAATATCAATCTAAGGTATTATAGATCAATCTATAGAATATAGAAAATATAGCCAACTGTAAATTGATGAAATAAAAACATCAGGAACAGTTTCATACACTTAGAACTTCTGGTAGATAAACATTGAATATAGTATCTAATAATAGATGCAATTGATAAATAAATCAGTATACCTATAAATATATAGATCTTCAGGACAAATGTACAAAAAAGATAAAAGGTTAAATTAATAAATAAAAAGATATGTTTAGATCAGTGCATATAATAACCTGAATCAGCAAAATAATTTAACATTCTAATAGTGAACAATAATATCGATATATAGTGTATATACACAAAAATAAATCATCGCCAACATAGAGCAACAAGAAGAGATAAGAAGTCAAATAAAAATAGAATAAATGCACCATAGAAAAATAAATAAGGGGTACAATAAAACGAAGAAAAGAAAATAGAAAATAGAAAATGAGAAACTTACTTTATCATGAGATTAACGAAAGAGAATGTTTAATGATAGATCCAAGAATAAAGAAAAACAAACAAACGTACAGATATATAGAGAAGTAATCTCCAATGCACAAAATACAAAATTAAAAATTGCATAGTTCTGATATCTAAGGAGACATGTTTTATATATATATCAAAACTGACCACTGTAAAGTTGTGTAACAAAGATATCATGAACCATACCGTACAGTAAGGACAAAAATTACATTGGTGACGAATGATGTCATGAATTATTGTCTCTATGTACAAAAGATCACTGCCTAGAAGGACCACTGAGCAAAGGAAAGAGAGAATAAGGAATGAAGTAGAAACGGGAGTAAGCAAAAAGAGAAACAATATCCACTAAGAGTAGTCCAAATGTGACAATATATCGGCAAAAGAGCCATAATAATTAGGTTGTTTATCCTTGTACATAAAATACAATGGATGTGAACCCAAATAACTTTAAAAACAGTAAGGAAAAATGCATTATTCTAAAAAAGGGAGAATAAATTAATAGAGAGTAACTAATCAAGGATGAGCGAAACCTCAGTGTGTAATCACCAATTGTAGGATACGCTCAAAAAACAGCAACAACTACCAATATTGTGGCAAGGCACCAGAAAAGACAGAGAACCAACATATGTATTAGATAAATGAAAAGCATTAGGCACATGCATGTCAATACATACAAATCGGTATGGACTAGAAGTATTAGGAAGAGAGTCTGAGTCTATCTGGAATGTTGAATGATCTGAATGTTAATAAAAAATCTGTGGACAACATTTGAAAGTTAACCAGAATCTTGAGGGACCAGCAAAGGAAAGTGGAATATTCATATCAGTGAGTCTCTTGTGTAAATTCAGGAAGCCTTTGCGACAAATTACAGTGTGTCCGGCAAAGTCTTGTGAAATTGATATTGTAATATAGTACTCATGTTATACATGTTTCTGTATACTTAATCTGAGTTTCCTGTTGCCTGCATGTTTCTCTTTGAGTAGCACCATGGAGATGGAATGCTACTGATCTGTGTTTAGTCAGTTGCATCTGACTCCTGCTTGCTGATGGATGAGACATGTACATTTACATTTTATTCTTCTGAATCTCTCCATGGAGTTGTTTTCTTAATCTTACAGATATTCTATGGCCTTCCCATTGTATTGTTTTAATCTTCCTCATTTGTGCTAGAATTTGATCAGTATGTTGGTGGCACATAAAGGTTTCAAGATCAAAGGTTGTGGGGAAGACATCGTTCTAGGTTTAAAAGTTGGCAAAGTATGAGCACGTTCTATCTCAAAGCTGGTGCACCTGAGGTACTGGTACACCATCCAGCACCCCAGATGCCCCCATAGGGGATGGCCGCTACAGGGCCTGCTGCTTGCTGTCAGCATAGAGGGGAGGTGGAACTGCACAAACAAAAAAAGTGCGGCCACCCCGTCCTCTCCGCCTGGGCGGCTGCTGTGCTCATAAGGAAGTTGTCTCACTGCTATGGCACTTGGTGGGGTAGAAATAAGAAGGAAAAGGAAGGGAAAGAAAAGAAAAGAAAAGAAGAAATAAATACAGAAAGAAGAGGAATTAAAGTGAAAAAGTCACAAAAACACAAAGCACATAAAAATTTAAAATACACAAAGACACACTATTATATAAAATAAAAAAGAAAGGTAGAAAAGTAATAATGGAGGAGGATTTGAAAGACTAAGGACAGATACAATTTAGGCCCAGCACCACAACAGAAAGCAGAAAAACAAGATGGCTGCACCCATGCGGACACCTTTGGGTATGTTTTTGCTGGATTTAGAATGCTAGAACACACTTGAGAACTATGTAGTATCATTCTCATGCAAATTTGGAGTACGCAGACACATGCACAAGTGTTCCCAAAGCAACGCAAACCTTGCCCGCATATTGATATTCACGTATTGTGGCAGATTTTTTTTCTACTTTGCAAACTTCTGGGTGTTAGAACTCTGCTGACCCCTAATTGATATAGCGCTTGTTGAATTGACAAGAAATTTGCTCATTGATTGCCTGCAGGTCCAATCATTGGTTAGTTAGTGGGCGTGCTGTCTGCAGGGGTTTACCGACCCACTGTATGTTTGATCTACAACGGGAGCTCGAAGGCCACAGACATGCTGGCCTGATAAAATCAACACCAAGGAAGAAGTCAAGTCACCACCGTGGACATCAGCATTTGCAGCAAGGCTGATACCCCTCAGCAACCCGGGGCTTTGGAGATCAAGCCCGACCTGGTGGCCCCTGTGGGGGGCAAGAAGGTCATCAGTGAGGTCGGGATTGCATATTTCAGGGGAGTTCATGTCCGTACCTATGCTGGAAGAGAACACTTTTAGAAAGTGGAGTTTTAGATGCGAGCTGGGTCGTGGCACGGGTAACACTAATTATGCTATTGTATGCTCTGTCTGGTAATCACCATGCAATCAGGCACATGAAGGGGTCATGAGCACCCTTATGCTGAAGTCTCTGCACTCCGCTAAAGCTCACAGCAGGCTCCCGCTCCCTTAAAGTGAATACAATTAAATGTTTATCTCTGAGTCCTCGTTCAATCACAAACAAATTCATGTTTTAGCCGACTTCTCTGCTGGAGATTAACTGTTAACCTGCTCTGTTGCCTTATTCAAGGAAATGATTCAACCATTTCACTGAAGAAGAGCAAAGAGCATAATTAATTTTCAGGCTACTTTGCCATGATTTGCAAGTTGCGATTGGGAGCTGCTGCCCTTCAGTACCCCACTCACCTTCAGAGAGGGGCTCTATATATAATTTGCTATGGTCATGGTTCTAATTGGCATATTCTATTATACACCTTTAAGTAAAAAAAAAAGTTCAGATGAAAGCTGTAGAAATTGATAAAATAATAAATGAAGCAATTCATTGTCAATGGACTGCGCATTTTCTTCAGCTCAGGAATCCGAGCAAACTGAACTTGAAAATCAGATCCTCCTTGACATATTGCAAGCACATACAATTAGAATTTTCTTTCTTTCACATGAGGTTTAGCAGATAAGGAGTCAACATTGTGGAACAAGATAAAAGATGAAATCTCTTAAACAGTCCTTCATAGGAGTGCGCATGAAGTGTGGAGCTCCAGCACTCTGAAAACCAATAAATTACTTTCCCACATTAAATTTACAAAAATAACAAAAGATCTGTTTCTTTACTGTCACCAGACACCACAATGGACTTGTAGCAAAAAGAAATACATTGCTCTTGAAAATCTGCTTTCTGTAGTTTATGATTGACTTAGTTGCATAATATTCTACACTGCCATAATGCTGGATATTACACACCACCATAAGCTCTCATCATGTATTTATACTATGCATAGGATCCTCTGGCTAAACATATAGCTCGTTTTATTATTAGATACTGTGAGCTCCAATGTAAGGCCCGATTATGAAGTTTGGAAACTCTTTCAAACAAATCAGGACTTGGGAGTTCGGACGACCGATTACGATACTTCCTAACATCGTTCGGTTGGACTCGTGTTGACATTAAGGGAGCCTGTGCTCAGAACGAGAACACAGGCTCCAATTGAAAAAATGTGTGGGTGGGGAAAACCTAGCACCCTTTTGTCAGGCACCCCATGGTACCTGCTACATTGTGCATGGTTGGGAAGAAGGGTTTCTTCGGTATCCCCACGATCTCCATTCATGTTGTGGGCCCCTCCTCCGGGGGGCCCACAACATGCCCTGAAAGACAGATTGCATACAGCCTTTTTATTTTGGCCAGACTGAATCGGAACGGCTGTCCGAATCGGTCATTGTAATTGCTTGTCCAGGAACCGTCTCCATTGAGCTGTATGAATCAGCTCTGAAAGACTCGGGCTTTCCAAATGCCTTTCAGAACCAATTTGGACTGCTTGAATAGTTTCCGGGCATCATAATTGGTCAATGAAAAATGTGTACTACTGATTCAGAAACAAGGGTTCAGAATCGGATTCTGCAAAACCGAATTCCATTCCGAACCTTTCCTAACATCATAATCATGCCCTTAGTTTTTATATTCTCTCTCTTGCAACCTGCATTGTGAATAATTTCATTACCTCCTAGATCTAGATTGTGTGATGGATAGGTGGATAGATAGATAGGTGGATAGATAGATAGATAGATAGATAGATAGATAGATAGATAGATAGATAGATAGATAGATAGATAGATAGATAGATAGATAGACAGACAGACAGACAGACAGACAGACAGACAGACAGACAGACAGACAGACAGACAGACAGACAGACAGACAGACAGACAGACAGATAGATAGATAGACGGACGGACGGACGGACGGACGGACGGACGGACGGACGGACGGACGGACGGACGGACGGACGGACGGACGGACGGACAGACAGACAGACAGACAGACAGACAGACAGACAGACAGACAGACAGACAGACAGACAGACAGACAGACAGACAGATTATTTTCTTCAGGACAGGTGCACTGAAAACGGATATCAGATCTTCCTTGGCACATTGCAGACACATACAAGATTTATTTATTTTGCATCACAATATGTTTACCAGTTGAAGAGTCAACATTGCAGTAGAGCATCACGTGAAACTCAGCACAGAGACATAAAGCTATATTCCCGAAGTAAAACCTGACTGAGCAAACATTGTATTAAGCACTGTCACTAAATATTTTTATGATGAACATGGAGGGCTTGATTCAGTAAGGTAAACTTAGACCAAAAATTTAACTTTGCAGCTGTCGATACTCACAAAGGTAAGTTACATATAGTATCTTTATGTGCACAATCGGGTCAGAGTTTCTGCACTCGGGTGGAGCTTCTGCACTTGGCACAGATTCCACTCTGCACTCGGAGGAAAACCTTCTCTCTCGGGGGGAATCTCTGCACTCGGAGTTGATCTCTGCCCCCGATGCAGAGCTAATGCACTGAGTGCAGATGTTAAAATACTACTCATAACTTTGTAAATACTGAGGAGCAGTAAAGTTTGACTTTTTCTCAAAACTTAGACCAAAAGTCTAACTTTACCTTTGTGAATCAGGCCCATAGATGTGTAGAGTGATGTAAGTGAAGTGCTCGGTGTTTACAAATCCCAGGGCAGAGACTGTGCTTGCGAGCATCACCACAGACTCTATTTTAACAATATCTGACAATGAAGTTGTGCAAAAGAAGCCTGCTGTTTTATTATAGAAGGTTTTTATCACTGGGGTGAATATTATGGCTCAGTTTGTTGAAGTGTGCAAATCAAGACTGCAACAATGTTAAACAGAAACTCATTGACTTTGCTAGGAAAAGCTGTGAGTTGGAAAATTAAAATTGTGCTTCAGCTGAAATCCTCGCAATGGGCAGATATTTATCAATATTCACCTGGTCTAGAGTTCTACTTCCAGAATTAGTGCCTAATTTAGATCTTGGCAGACCGTGCCGACCATCTGCTTTTTCAGTTGTCTTCCCACCAACCGACTTGGCGGTCCACCTGCCCTATTTAGATAATGACTATTACATAGACAAAAGACCGCAGAGGTCCTGCCGTCACTGCCAGTAAATCTTGACCGTGTTGGAAGTAGGATAAGCAAAAGCGACTGTCGGTGGGAGGCCGCCAATTCTTCCACCAAGCCAATAACAATGTGCTTTCCAGCAAACGCAACTGTGGAGGGAAACCCTCCACACCTGATTTGGCGGAATGGAATTTATACAAGGCACAACCTCACCTTTACTCACTTTTCCACTTCCTGTATTGTAGTGAGGACAGGGTTTTGCCTGCACACATTACTATGTGAGCATAAGCGTTTTAGATGTTAGACACCATCTTGCTATTTTGCTACTTTTGCACACGACACCACAGGTGCTTGCTTGCTTTCTCTTCACATGAGAACGGTCTGTTTTTCACATCCCTAGACTTACGCAGCGACCTTAGTCTGAACACTGTGTGCAGAAGCCGTCAAGGTCAAATAACAACGTATGCTGTTGAATTCATGTTGATCCGCCCACGATCTAGACACAACAAGCACACAGCTGCAAATATCTGAAACTCAGGTGCCTTTAATATTGCATTTGCATGCATGATGCTGGCACTTGGAAAAAACCTTTCCAGACACAGAGAGCAGAGCCGATCCTGTGATGTGATTCACCTAAGCTGATTTTGGAGGTATGGGGTTCCCCATTCAAACCTAGAGACCTTCTATTATTATAAAACTAGCTTATAGCCAGGGGAGGGTGGTACACAAGGTGCTATAAGACTTGTTACCACTATCATTATAATATGATTTCTCTGTTTGTGTTTTTTGGAATTGTAACAATGCTAATGGTTTTATTTCTAATCATTTGTCTGCTTATGTGAGCCAAAATACTGCACCTTAGAGCACGTAGTAAAAAAGAAATATTTTAAACTTTTCCGTGTGTCTGATTACTAACGTTGTGTCCCTGCATCAAAAGTCAGTGTGTGGGCCTGGAGAAAATATGAAATCTTCTAAACCCATAGACAAAAAGTCGTCTACCGTTGTAGGTGTAAGTTGGAATACCTCGTTTAGAAGATTAACTGCACATAGATGTGAACTATCGCCTTCAGCATTGGTCGCATCAGAAATGTTCTAATCGAATGTTACCTGCGTGCCTGATATTTCGCCTAATACCTCAGCAGTATGAATTTGCATCTGTGAGATCTCAATGAATGCCGTCATCAGGATTGGTAGCCGCTGGGGACAAAACAGAGCATGGGCCGTTACCGGGTCCAGCAGAGTATCGATATCCATAGGCATGACTGATGGGAGTGTTAGATGGATTTCTAGCACACATTCTTCACCGCAGAGCAGGCAGCATAGAACAGGTAAGATGCAATCTTGCCAGATTGGTCTGAATGACAGAAACCATGTGGTGTTTAATTCTCGTAGACAAGGTAAACCCAAAATTTGGACAATGCGCTCACGACACTTCATCTCCAATAGAGCTCTCTCCATGGCGAACTGGGTGTCACTGGTGATTTGCCTTACCATATTGTAGCAGTAGGAGCAAAAATAGGATCCCTTCAACAAGTGCTAAAAGGAGCCGCAGTCCGCCAAAAACAGAGTGCACGAAGTTTGGAAGTATGCCGAGGACTGATTAAAAAGGTGCTAACAGTCCTGCACATATGTTCTTAAATACATGTATAATATGGCTCGAATCAGACATGTTTCAGGTACGAGAAATGTACAGGGCAGTTTGTATACAGAAGTTTATGTATCTCGGCAGAAGTCCTTACGACTTGTGGATCGTAGGTTTCTTTGGCACAGTTGGTTGTAAAAGAATGGCTTTCATTCTGCTTAGAGTATCAATTTGTATAGAAGAGATGTTCAGTGAAGGCCATAAATGCGACTCCGTAACTGTCTATTTGTGGAAACAAGACTTGCATACAGCAAGTGACCCTGGATGTAACCGTAACTAGATATAGAATACCTGGCAACATGCCACAGCAGCTGTGATCATTCAACATAATGTAACTCCCATTAGAAAGTTGGCCAAAAATTGGATTAATCACTGCAGCCGGTGAACCTTGCAGGTGAGAGGATAAGTTTGCAGTGGAATCATCACAGGCCCTGTGTAAGTTAATACCCTGACAAAGGTGAGAACCGCTTAGTGCGTTTTCACAGTTTGTACCGCTAAGAAACACTTCACGCCCCCACTCCAACATCTATGTGCATGAGGTAAATCCCAAGATGTCTTGATGTATTCTTTACCCAGCCTTTCATATTTGCCTACTGGTATATGTTTTAGGCAATACTGAAAATGGAAAGTTGTAACAGGCAGAGTAATTTTACCATGTATGAGCCATTCAGTAGCTTGTTTTTCTGCCACTGTGAATGGTAATTTTTCCAGTTTTTCAATGCTCAGCACATTGTAGTCTGCTCCTCTTTGTGCCAGTTTGATCTGTTTATCAGTGAGATTGAATTCTGAAAACAGTGACGTAGTGTTGATTAAACACCAAAGCACATAGCCTGCAGGCAAGTTTTGTAGCGTCCAGCCCAATAGCATGATAGAACGTAGCTGAGACTGACCATGTTGCAACATGACCAAGTCTTGTTCCATGATGTCTATGACAGAAGACATAATGCTGGTCAATGAATATATTCAAACAACAGAGTTGTTAACCCATTGTCTACTACAGAGAGAGTTTTATCTAAATTAATACGATCAATTTCTCATATTCGTTCTGCATAGATACCGGCATATAGGAAACATTTTTGAGGATGTTTTCTTGGTCCTAGCAAAAATTCCCTAAGGTCTGCGCCTTCTTGAAGTAAAGTTAAGTGTTGTTTTACATTCTTCAGTGTAGCTTTCTGTAGCCAATCAAGGCAAAGTTTCCCTACACTGTATGTTGTTACTACCCCTGGATGCTGTCTTTGAACATAGCGTGGGTCTGGCCTATTGATAGTGAAACCATGTGTTTTGTTCAGGAATCAATCTTGACAGTTATTTGTGTCTGTGGGCCAGAGCAACCACTTTTTCCATTCTGGATTGGATCTGTTGTGATGCAAAATATTATGTACGTCGACCTCCCCCCGTGTGGTGCTATTATAGGTATGGTTGGTGTTTTAAACCATCTTATTTTTGCATATATGTTACCCCTAAGGTCTACCGTAGGTGCCCCAAGGGTAGGGTTCAATGTTATAATAAGCAGGGATATTATAAAAGAGGTTTTATATGCCCTGGTGAGAGGAAAACCACCAATTTAGTTTTCCCCGTTGTAGTGTCCTAGCTCTGTAGGCTAATATGGGAAGGCTTTATGAAACTTTAACAAAGCCTATCTTTTGACAGGAGTGATCTAAAACAGTAACTCAAAGTGTTGAAAAAATAGATAAAATAAATCCAACAACTTGCCATGGTTAATTTATTATAACTCTTGCATGAAAGAAGTCATAGGACTTGCTTTCCTGAAGTTAGCTAAAACAGCTGTGTAGCAGCCTCTTCTCATTGCCAACCTTTAACAGGCTGAGCCAAGCCGCTCTGATTAGGTGTGAAGTGTCCTGGGCTGAAACAAAGGGATCCTTTGGTGGGAGGAGAGCTTTCCGGGACAGGAAGGGAGCTGGGTATCCAAACTGGTCTTCAAAGGGAGAAAGCCAGTTAGGACAGGAACCAGGCCCACCCCCATTTCCTGCACTCCCATCCAGATGGGAACGTCTGTAATTTAGTTAGGAGAGGACCTGGAAGGGGAGTATAGGGAAAGGTTAGCCACACCTGTGGTTTGGGTTAGCCAGACCTGAATCTCCAGTAGAGATTTTCTCTATTCAGATTTTTGTTCAGAAGTGCTTTCTGGGACAAAAATGTGCCACACTTCTAAGGAAGTTGTTATCACAGACGGTGTCACCTTAAACTTCATTGATCAAGGATGCTCCCTGTGCCCTCTCGCTTGACATCGAGAGAAAAATGACCCACAAACATGACTAGTGCGAAGGTGAGATTTTTACCTGCCCCAACCATTCACTGTATCGGGCCCACGCTCCAACGTGGTTCGCCTAAAACTTTGACTTTGTCCCACTCAAAAGTAACCAGATATCCCCAGTTGGCACTTTTCACTTTTTGGTGCTAGAAAGAACATTTTTACATTTAATCTTGAAAAATTCATATCTCTGGGTTCTCTACATTGATTGTTTTGTCTTTTGGGTGTTGTTTTTATTGTGTGTTATGTATTACTTATTTACTCTTTTGGTGATATTAAATGCTTTTTACACCTGTCCCCTAAGATAAGCCTGATTGCTCATTTGCAACGCTACCAAGGGTTGAGCAAGAATTAATTAACTGAATATTTGGCTGGACACTATTTGTGATTGTTGTTTGATTTCTAGCTGTAGGTACCTTCCTGTATCTAATAATAAACCGCTTTCCAACATTTGATGTGCAGTGGTGGGAACCAGTGTTTGTGTCAAATACATCATACAACATTTAAGTAAAGATGCTTAAAAATCATCTAAATTGAGCTAAAGCAAAAAGTTCAATTTTTACAAAGCTTTGTGTGTGACACAAAACATAGGGATACCATGGAGCTTGACCTGGCTATCGCGCTTACACTCACTTTAACTGAGCTTAAGGAATTTTGTTGGGCTAGGGGTTATCAGCTGGTACTAATGATGGAGCAGGGTTTTTACTTTAAAACCCAATACCTGTTTCATTTTCGCATGTTTCAACTAAAAATACTACTGATTAATTATTAAGTATTAGAAGATTGTCAAATGTTGTCTAATCAACCTTATTAACAAGAGAATTACACGTGGGAACGCTATTGCATGGCTACAATAATAAGTGAACTAAGTTGGTGAGCAAACTGACAGAAATCGATGTTGCTTATATGATGTTATTGTGTTTGCACTTATAATTAATATGCATTAATGGCTTTTGATGTCGCGAATGGCTAGATAAATACACACACATAAGGGTATTAGCAGGGGAATAACACTGTATAATCATTTCCGTGCAGTAATTCTGTTTTATGTTTATTTTTGCTTAAGTTGACTGATGTGGCCTACTACAAAATGGCTACCACCCGCAGCCTGCATTCGAGTTGATGGAAACTTTTGCAAGGAAGCTTCGCGCTGCCTGTGACCTTGCTCACTCGACAAAACTGAAAAGCCAAGATCATGACGACAAATCCAGGATGGTTGCCAAGAACCCCTGAACATGAAGATTGTTGCGAAAGTTAAAAACTAAACTTATAAACTGTTGATCCCACCATTGGGATACAAATTATCTTATAAAACATCCGTGGATGTATCGAATTAGACATGAACATTCAATTTTCCTATTCATTATTTGGGACAATCTAAGTGTGAGAAAATATCGCACAATATCGAAAAGTACCAAGATTACATTATTTCTGCCATTCATCCGTTATGAACAAAGAATTGTAACTTTATAGAATGTAAATTTTAGTATAAATATTAGCAGACTAGAGAGGTCTAGCGCCACTTCTTCCCGAGCTGATGATCCGAGGTCACTATGCTGACGGAGAGGACGGTGACTCTACATGACTGCAGAAAACTCTAATTCTTCTACAGAGGACCAGTTCTGACTTAGGATCTGACATTTAGACAGAATAGGTAAATATGAGAGAAATGAATTTTGCATTTAACTGGCTTTTTCTACAATTTTAGATAAAAGAACAATCAGTTTGAATTTCTGTCTCGGGTGGTTATTTCTTGTCATGTTTATTGAATTTATTTGCATATTGTATGAAATATTCTCGCAAGATTTACAAGCAACTAGCTGGTCGCATTGACCTCAAGGTACAGGCAGATTGGTTAATAATATTGAAAAGTGTTTTTCCCTATGCAAGGCACGGATAAGGTGGTTTAGGTTTGAATGTTGGTGTAATGGGCCCCACCAGCGTGTGATGTGTGTGTGCGTGTGTGACTGTGAAACCACTCCGTCCGTGGAAGTGGAGGGGATTCATAAGCTCCGATCTGCACCAGTTTCTTGGTAGCAGAATGATGGTTAGCATTTGTCTTGATCTGGCGAAATTGCGTGTATATAGGCTTGTTGATTATTGATTGATATTTGTACTAACACTATATGTTGAAGTTGTGTTGAGTTTTATGTATTGTGAACGGCTTCTGGGACGTTGGGAGTCGGTGACAGTTCCGTAGCAGAGCAGAGGGAGTGTTGCTCTCGGAAAAAGGCGGGATTGTTGGCCGTGTATGCAGACAGGGAAAACATGTGACAATTGAAGTTGCGCGTCGCATTGTCTGGGTTCGATGAGGTAGCATCGCCGTGTGTTGCCATTAGAAACTTATTTTCTGTGTGAGAGAAGTGTATATGATAGCGAAGGGAATCTGTGAAACTCTGGTCTTAGGTCTCAGGGATCCATATGGCATTCCGTTAAAGCTTACCACTAGAGAGGTAATAGGTATTCTCGGAGCTTGTTAGAAGGACAGGGCAGCACAAATCTCAACACTTGCTGGACATGTTCCCAGGTTCACGCTGATCTCCATCATATGCTTTTCACATGTCCACATGTTTTTATATTTTGGAAACAGGTCTGGCACCAAATCAACACTATATTTCACACCACAATTCCACTCTCCCCTACAAACATTTTCCTAGGTAGTTTAACATCAGACCGGAAAACAAGTCAATCTCAGTTACCACTTATTGATTTGTTAATAGCTGTAGCTTTTCAGCAAATATAAAAAAAACTGGAAAGATTCCTCTGAATTGTCCTATTTAGCTTGGTGGTATACTGTATGTCACAATCATCGCCTTGATACAGCACTCGTTCATCCTATCCCTCTTGCTACTAAACGTTCTCACCTTTGGGGCCCACTCACACAATTTCTAGACAATACCGTGAAGAAAACTCCTTTACCTGCTCCCTCACAGCAAGAAGTGACCAAGCCTCCGTGACCTCCTATTGTTTATTTATAATTATGTTTAATTTATCATTTATCATTTTCTATTATATATATCTATATATATATATATATTTTTTTTTATTTTAATTGTGTATTTTTGACATGTACTGTTATTTACTATTTTAATGGATATTATATATCGTTATTCTTTATTACACCTTCATGTATTTATGTATTAACAAATAACTGCATATATGAAGTATTGTTTTTATGATCATAATAATCTTTCCAATAAACCTTTTCTTGAACTTAAAAAGAAGGACAGGGCAGAGGTAAGCGCTGCTTTGTTAACGTGTGATATAATTCTGTAGTAGGACAGACTGTTTGCTGTTCTCGGGAAAGACAGAATTCTGTGTGAATGTACTACATTTTCTGGTGTGAAAGTGCGTGAATGAGAAGGCGTTCTGGTTATTTGTGAAATTCTTAGGTGCATTCCGGAGGGAAACAGTTAATTGGTGCTTGTTAGAAGGGTAAAGTAGAGGGATGTGCTACTTTATCAACGGAAGTAACGATTCTGTAGTAGGGCAGAGGTAAGCGCTGCTCTCGGGAAAGACAGAATTCTCGTGGGAAAGGTCTTTTGCTGTTCTATGGCTAGCGAAGCAGACAATGGAGATATTTGTATGTTGTAACTAACAGACTCGTAGAAGTTGAAACAAAGTCTACCGAGTAGTCTTGTAAAGGAGGGGTAGGCGAGAGAGACAGGAGACAGGAGCAGAAGCTGCTGCAGTGACTGCTGACGTCAGGGAGAACGCGCTGTGATTGGACAGTGGGTTGGAACGGTGGAAAGTACGGTGATTAGAGCGCCAGTGTATGCCGCGCTAGGATTGGGAGACATACAGGGTGACGTAGACGCTCCAGGATTGGTGCGTTAGTGTGAGTCGCGCTGGGATTCGCGGACTGAGTTAGTGACATAGACGCTGCAGGATTGGTGCGTTAGTGTGAGTCGCGCTGGGATTCGCGGACTGAGTCAGTGACGTAGACGCTCCAGGATTGGTGCGTTAGTGTGAGTCGCGCTGCAATTGGACAAGAGATTGTGCAGTTGAAGAAAGACCAAACAGCTTGTGGAAAATAAGAAAGATGTATTACCACGCTGAGGAAAAGAAGAAAAAATCCTTGCTTAGTAAAGTAAAGAACTGGTTCGACAAAGATAAAGATATAGTGACTAGAGAAGGACAGTTACTGCCCCCGATAAGAACCCCGGCATCCTTCATGGTTGCAAAGTATGGGTATCATACCTGTATTTGGTTAGATAACTGGGTGAAGTACACCAAAGACGATGGAGTATTAGCGTTCCCGGAACATAGTTCATTTAATCTGGCCATACTGAGGAACTTACGGGAGCAGATGATGAATCTAGAGCCTCGGCCTAGGCCAACGCAGTTTGAGGCGTTGACTGAATGGGAAGATGAAATGCATGAACGAGAAAAGCAGAGAGGTGGAGGTAATTACAGGTACATGTTTGGGCGGAAATATGATCGCGAAACCCATCATGACCGAATGAGAAGGTGGCGTGATGCCAGTATGACCGAAGGATTATATCCTGTGAGAACGGCAGAGGAATCAGGAGGGAGAAAGTGTACAGAGAAAGAACATAATGTAGAGACCAGGAGATACGGGGCAAATGAGTCTGATGATGATGTCTTAGAGGACATGCTCTACATAAGACCACCCCCGTATAGACGAGAACAACTGGTAGGAACAGCAGTTACCCCAATGAAAAAACACCCTGCGGATTATAAAGACAGAGGCTACGGCCCCTGAGTTGAAAAGCAGTTGTTCTCTGGCGGAAAGAGAAAGAGAGAGAGATAGAGAGAGAGAGAAAGATAGAGAAAGAGAGAGAGAAAGAGAGAGAGAGAGAGAAAGAGAAAGAGAGAGAGAGAGAGAAAGAGAGATAGAAAGGGAGAATGAACTTGAGGACGAAAAGACCAGAGAACTAGCAAAAACTACTTTTGAACTGACAGAGAAAATCAGAGAACTGACTAAAAATCTTGAAGCAGTTACAGTGCCCTTGACAATAGGCCCAGTTATACCGATTTTTGACAAGCAGAGGACGGGTGAGAATGGTTTGACGGTACCATATGGAGCAATAGATTGATTGTTTCTCCGGAGCAGGCAGAAATGAGAGCGGGAGAAACACTGTGGAGAACAGGAGAAAATCAGTGGAGACATACCATATGTGGAGGAGAATTAAGTGTGCAGACTAACTCAAGTTTGAATTCTGGATGTGTGGAAGGGAACAGAGCTTCAATTTTAGAACCACAAAGAGTGACAGAACCAGGGGGTGCAGAAAAATCTGTGATAACTGCTGAAGATTTGAATGATTGGCTGAAAACTTTACAAAGAAAAGAAAAAGAATCACAGGGAATTGATGTAGCTAGGCTACGTATGGAAATGGAGGAGATGATTGTAGGAACACTCCCTACAGAAACGCTGAAGAATTATCCGGAAGGGGAGATCCTCTTCCTTTGCAAGAGTGTCACATGGAGAGCAAAGAACATACATGACAGGTTGAAAGGAATAGCCAGTGAATTGGGAATTGACATGGACAAGGTAAAAGCTTTACAAAAGCCTTACCGAGTGGATTTTACAGATAAAGATATTGAGAATCTGAACAATGCAGGCCGAACAGGACAGATTAAGGAAATGATTGCTTTGCTGAAGAAATGGGGAATTGTAGAGAAATGGAAAGACAGATGGTACCGAAAGCGAGAGGATGGGGCAGATAGAACTTATTCAGCATTCCCTCTGAAAGAAAAAGAGAAGGCAGTGACAGCTTACCCCATGAGATTCCAGAAGGTGGGTACGTACATGTCCCATGGACCAGACAGGATATTTTATCATTTACAAATGATTTCCCTCGACTAAGGGAAAAGCCCGCTGAGTGGTACAGACAGGTCGACAGATTTGTAAAGCTGTCAAAAGTACTGTGGATTGACCTGAATAGTCTGTTTGATATAATTGTACCAGCAGACCTGTGGGCAGAATGTAAAATAGTCATAGACTGGCCCACTAAGGAATATCCAAGAGATCCAAAAACAGGAGCTCCAGACCCGGAGGTAATGAAGAAGTATGAACAGGTTATGGCCTTCTTGAAAAATAAGGTACCTCCCAAGGAAACAGACGGGGTTAAAATAGATCGAACACACCAGGAATTGAAAGAATCAGTACATGCTTACTATGAAAGACTGATACTAGCTTTTAAGCAGTTCAGTGGGGATGAACACTTGGGTGACAAGGATCTGAGTCATTTTGTATATAGATTTGTGTACGGTTTGCGGCCGGAAATCAGTGACATGATAAGGCAGCACACCGTAGACTGGCAGAGTAAGAAAATTGATGAGATTCTGAGACATGCAAAATACTTCAGTGATGAGATTGAGGCAAACCAGAGGAAGTTAAAAGAAAAGGCAATGTGGGCACAGGTGAAAGTCGCAGAAAGACAGGAAGCTCAATTGATTGAACAAGTAAATAACCCAGGAAATAAACCAAAGTTTGGTCCAGGAAAAGGGAAAGGGAGCATAGAAGAGGCCAGAAAGAAGTTCCCGTGTCACAACTGTGGAAAATTAGGGCACTGGAAATCCGAGTGTAAGAATCCACCATCTACTAATGACGATAATCCATCATTGAATTCGCAGGTGCAGAGCGAGGGGTGTTGTCAGCATCGGCAACAGCAGAAGGCTGATAAGCAGCAGAATTAGGTGCCAAATCCACCCTTGCCGCAGAGAAAAGGATCCCAGAAGTACCGCCAAGAATCAGGGTTCTACGATGAAGAGCAGGTAATCAAACCAAAACGCGCAAGCGCAGTTTTTCAGTACTGGCTGGAAAATGAGGGAGACTTCTGACGGTGCCGAAGAGAGGAGGATGAGTGCGTACTTGGCGCAACTCTAGAAATAGATCAGGCAGGGCCTTTTGTAGATGGGAAAATCAATGGCGAAAATGTCACGTTTCTAGTTGACACAGGGGCCACGAGATCAACCGTCAGGTCAGCTGATATAAAGAATCTTCCTCTCTCGGACGAAGCAATCCAAGTAGTTGGTGTTTCCAACACACAGATCAAAACACTACTTACCGAACCAGTAAGGGTAAGAATAGGGAAATTTTCAGACATGCACCGATTCGTGGTGTGTGACACAAGTCCTGTGAACTTGCTAGGCAGGGATCTGCTGTGCAAGATGAATTGCACTATTTTCTGTACTCCAGATGGAATAACCTTTGAGACACCTGATGAGGATGTTCTATACAGAATGACCATGGATAACAGAGAATGTGAGGCTTTGGGAACATATGCAATATTTAATCCAGATGCATTACCCTCAGAGTTGAAACAGACAGTGAAAGCAGCAGTTTGGGCCTTTACTGGAGAAGATGCGAGTCTGATGAGAAATGTAGATCCAGTAAAAATTACTGTAAAAGAGGGAGTGGTTTACCCAAACATACCGCAATACAGATTGACACCTGAAATAATTGAAGGAATAACACCCATAATTGAAAAAATGATCCAGCAAGGGGTATTAAGAGAAATATTGGGCAGCCCATGTAATTCACCAATAATGGGACCGAAGAAACCTAATGGAAAGTTCAGAATAGTACAGGATTTGAGAAAAATTAACAAGATTGTTGTGTCATGTTGTCCCATTGTGCCAAATCCATCAGTGATTTTGTATCAGATTCCCCATGATGCAGAATGGTATACTGTAATTGATTTATGTCATGCTTTCTTTTCAATTCCATTGCATCAGGATTTTGGCATGGTGCCGAATTCCACAGGGGTATACGGAGAGCCCTTCAATATTTAATCAGTTGCTAAAGAAATCTCTGGAAAGTCTGACAATGCCTGAGAGTTCGGTCTTGGTCCAGTATATTGATGACCTACTTGTGGCATCAAAAACACGTGAAGCTTGTGAAGTAGACACAATTGCATTACTGAATCACTTGGCAGATGGAGGATTAAAGGTATCTCCAGCCAAATTGCAGTTCTGTAAGAAAGAAGTTCAGTATCTGGGACACAATATTGAGAAAGGCCTGAGAAAAGTGACCATTGACAGGATCAAAATCATTAGAGGAATGAGAGCCCCAATGACACAAAGAGAGGTGAGAATGTTTCTGGGAATGGTGGGTTACTGTCGTCAGTGGATAAGTAACTTTTCCCTGATTGCCAAACCATTGATTAAATTGACCAAAAGTGAGGTGAAAGACCCATTAGAACTAAACCCAGAAGAAATGGCTGCATTCAGAGAGTTAAAAGACAGACATTGTGAAGCTCCTGCCCTAGGAATGCCTGATTATGAAAAGGAATTTGAGCTGTACAGTAGTGAGAGAAATGGATGTGCACTTTCAGTGTTAATCCAGAAACATGGACGTCTGAGGAGGCCAAACACCTATTTCTCAACAACTCTTGACCCAGTAGCTGTGGGTTTGCCAGGTTGCCTGAAAGCAGTAGCTGCTACCTGCAAAAGTCTGGAACAAAGTGAAGGAATCATAATGGGATATCCTGTAAGGGTATTCGTACCTCATGATGTGGCTATCCTTTTAACAAGGAGCCGGACACAGTTCATGTCTCATAGTCGGCTGACTAAATATGAGAAAGTCATTCTTGGTGCAACCAATGTAAGCCTGGAGAGATGTGTGAATGTGAATCCAGCGACACTGTTGCCTGATGCTGAATGTGTGGGAATGAGAAATGATGTTGATCATGACTGCCTGGATGTGCTTGATTACTGTACAAAGCCAAGGCCAGACATAAGAGATCTGCCACTGCCTGAAAGTGATCATGTGTTGTTTATGGATGGATCTTGTCTGAGAACAGAGGAAGGAGTGTTGAGTGCTGCATATGCTGTGTGCAAAGTCTCGGAAGTTGTGGAAGCATCACCCTTGAAAGGAGTTAAATCCGCTCAGGTGGCAGAATTGGTGGCACTGACAAAAGCATGCAAGATTGGGAGGAGTGTGAGAGTGACTGTGATGACTGACAGCCAGTATGGCTTCGGAGTTGTCCATGATTTTGGCCAGCTATGGCTACAAAGAGGTTGCCTGACCTCAAGTGGAACTCCCATAAAGAATGCTGAAGTGGTTGGAAAACTGCTAGAGGCGATGCAGCTGCCTAAAGAACTAGCAGTTGTAAAATGTGCTGCTCATGGTCATGGTGAAGATTTTGTGACTGTGGGAAACAAGTTTGCAAACGACATAGCACAATACTGTGCAAGAAACAATCACTCAATTAACAGGAGTAAAGAACGGGAAATGTCTTCTTGTTCCTTAATGTTTACTAATGAGGTGGGAACATGGGAGGAAGTAAAACAGCTGCAGGATGAGGCAGGAGATGAAGAAATGAGAGACTGGGTGAAAGCAGGTTGTGCACCTAGAGAAAAAGATCATGTGTGGGTCTATAGGGATGGAAGACCAGTCATGCCAAATAGCATGCTATCAACAATGGCAAGGATGTATCATGGCCAAGGACACCTGGGGAGGGATGCTATGATAAGACCCTTTAAGCAAACCTGGTACAGTCCAAAGTTTAGACTGATAGCAGAAAGTCTCTGCCAGAGATGTCTGATATGTCAGCAATTCAATCCTGGAAAGAAAACAGTGGTGAGCCTAGGAACAATAGGCAGGGAGGGAGGACCCTTCACAAGAATGCAGCTAGAGTTCATTGAAATGCCCCCAGTCAATAGATTGAGGTATGTCCTGGTGGTGGTCTGTTTGTTCTCCAGGTGGGTGGAGGCGTACCCAACAAGAAGAAATGATGGGAAACAGTGGCCAAATTACTGTTAAGAGAGTTCATCCCAAGGTACGGGTTCCCAGTAACCATTGAATCAGACAGAGGAGGACATTTTTATAATGAAATCATGGGTCTAATTTGTGAAGCATTGAGTGTACAGCAGAAGCTGCATTGTGCTTACCGACCAGAGGCTTCTGGTGTAGTTGAGCAAATGAATGGTACCATCAAAAACAGAATTGGCAAAATGTGCTTAGCCACAGGAATGAAATGGCCCGATGTCTTGCCTCTAGTCCTGATGACCATTAGGTCTACTCCAGACAGAACAACAGGTTTGAGTCCGCATGAAATTATCATGGGACGTACTATGAGGCATGCATATGTACCTGTGAACAAGCTGATGACTATAACTGATGACATGATTTTGGATTACTGCAAAGGCCTGGCTGACGCAGTTCATTCTGTGTTTCACCAGGTTGGAAAAGATGCCACCACACTTGAAAAGAAACCAGCCCGTGATCTGAGCCCAGGGGACTGGGTAAGGATAAAAGTCCACAGAAGAAGGAATTGCCTGGTTCCAAGGTGGGGAAGGCCAAGACAAGTCATCTTGACCACAACGACTGCTGTGAAGTGTGCTGGTCTGAAAAATTGGATACATGCAAGTCACACATTGAGAGTTCCAAATCCAAGAGATGGTACTGGGAAAGAATACTTTGAAGAATCAGATTCCAGTGATGATGCAGACAGTGAGGCAGTAAGAAGGAAAAAGAATCCTGAAAGTGGGGAAAGTGAGTCAAGGGAAATTTTCATTCCACCAGAAGAGGTTCTGAAGAGAATAGTGCAAACTGCAGAAGCAAGTTCAGATTCAGAAGAATTGCCTGAGGTTCCAATTGACAGTGACCAACACAAAAAGAAAGAAAGAAAAGAAAAGAACATTCCAACAGAAAAGACACCTGAATCACATGAAGAAATTGGACAAGTTCCACCTGAGATAAATATTGAAGAAAAAGGGACAGACAAAGACAGAGAGGGACAGATTGCGGAAAAACCCCGAGGAGGTATAGGGAACATCAACAACAAGCTAGGTGAAGGGACAAGTAGACAGCAAGAAGATTGTGTGTCGGAGACCCGAGGAGGGACAGAAGTAGGGAAATCTCAATTGGTGGAAAAAGAGACTGTTGGAGAAAAGGAAGTTGTTGGAGAAAAGAAAGCTGTTGATGAACTAGAGGCAACCGAAACAGAGTCTGATGGAAGTGACAATGAGATATATGGAGGACGAGTTCTGAGAAAGAGAACTTGGCTTGGAGAAAAAAAACAATAAAGAAGGGAAACAAAAGAGAAATGCTAAAGGAGATCTTTGGCCAAATAAGATAAAGAGATTAAGGTACAGACTGACACGAGTTAACTCTTCGAAAGCTGAACAAGTGAACGAAGTGTCGAGTCAAAACCCCACCAAAGAAGAAGAAACAAAGATACCTGAGAGAACTAAAAGAATAAGGAAACCAAACCAGAGGTACAAGTCTCCGGAATGGATGTATGTGGCACTGCCTGAACAAGGAGAAGAGGCGGACAGCCAGGGAAGTCCAGAGGAGGCTTTACTGAAGGAGGTTGCTGAAGAAGAAGCTGTGGGAATCCAGAGAGTTATCTTGTCCGACATTGGAGAAGAGACGGATGTTCAGGACCTGATACAGTTTGATGATGATGATGAGGAGAAAGTGAAAAGTGATGAAAATCCAAATTGAGTAAATCCAAGGACAATCACTTGGAGAAGAGAAGAAAAAGAAATACTAAAAATTAGTAGATTGTAATAATCTGTTGGGTACTTGCTGCCCTTAAAAGTTCAGTAGAGGAGTAGCAGAGGCTAAGTCAAAAGACACGGTCAAATTAACAAAATGGCTAACACTGAGAATAAAAGTAGATGTACCTTTCTGAAAAGATGGGGCAAAATGTGCTGCTTCTGTACTGGTTTATTAATGCTGCTTTGGAGCGTGCTTGCTCTACTGATTTCATTTAGAGTCACTATAGACACTTTAGAAGGACATACTGAGAACAGGACTAATATGGGGAAGAGTTCACAGAAGATAGTACCGACTAGAACTAGTAATGTACATATACATAAGGATAGGTCAATTAACGATTTTTCTAGCAATGTTTTTTCTAAATTGTTGTATGAGTACGTAAAAACAATGGAAGTAAGGGATTGCTACGTCTGCATGCAATTACCTGCCTCTGTTTCGGAAGGAGTGACTTATCATCATCTTCCGGCTACGTATGGAATTTCCTGTAGTGTATTGATTAGTATATTTTACCAGTTAGGGAAATTAGATTATAATATGTCCAATGTAGATAATATTCTTGGGAAGTTGCCTATGAATAAAGCACAGAATCCTGCAAAAGAAGCTAGCACTTTAGGAGAAACCAAAGAATTAATCTTAGAATATGTTTTTAGAAATAATTTAACTTGCAGTTTAAAAGGAGAAGAGACGAATTCCTTGACATGGTTGAGATAAGAAGATTGAAGATGCACAAGAAAGCAGAAGGGCATAAAATGAGTGACACGATGTGGGATATTGAGAAAGAAAAGGAGTTGAAAAATGGAGCCAGTCCAACTATGGCTATAGATGCCCCACAGAAAGGCAAGCTGTGCATTACCAGGAAGAGATCCCAATATGATTATTATTTCATAGGGACTAGTGAGTGCCAAGACACATACATTATTGCAACCGGATGGGGATTTAGAGGAGTCGAAGATCCAGTTTTCCCGGGAGTGTATTATATATTTGTGGGAACAAGGCTTATTACCGTTTGCCTGACCATTGGTTTGGTACATGTTATATTGGCCTGGTCTTTCCAGAGACTTTTCACATGGATAGAGTAGATGACGCTGAACGAACTAATTTATTAACACGCTATAGACGAGAAACATGGACAGAAATTGTAGGAGATATTTTTGGAGCTTTAATTCCAGCAGTGGGAATTTCTTTAAATGCATTTGGCATTCGGAAGCTGTCAACAGTGGTGGATCGCTTGTCAACAAGCACCGCTGGAGGCTTTCTTTTGGTTAATACAGAAATGGTTGCGTTGCGTGCTATGGCGATGCAAAATCGACTTGCCCTTGACATTCTTTTGGCAAAAGAGGGTGGAGTCTGTGGAATGCTGAAAGTTCAACATTGTGCACTTACATTCCTGACGAAAGTAAAGATCTAAAAGCCTATATCAAAAATATTACTGATTTGCATGAAGAATTAGTACCACTGGAAGCTGAAAGTATCTGGACTAGAATGGCTAATAAGATGATAGCTATTAAGAATTTTATAGCAAAAACTAGGTAGTACCATTTTTGGTAAGATATTATTTCCACTAACCTGTGTAATTGTTGTATTATTGATCCTTAGATTAGGGTGTATGTGTTGTAGATATAGAAAAAATAAAAAGAAAATCACAAAAGAAAATGTTAAAGGGAGACAAAAGAAACCAGAAAGAGATCCACAAGAAATAGAACTAGAAGAGCTAAGAGAAAGCATGTATATAGAAACCAAAAAGGAAGATGAGATGGAAACAAGGGTTTAAAACATGAACAAGAAAAGATTTTGAATTCGTCCAAAAGGGGAAACTAAATTGATTTTTGGGGTTTTGATTTTTGTGGTGATTAGTTATCACCAAAGGGGGGATTGATGGAGCAGGGTTTTTACTTTAAAACCCAATACCTGTTTCATTTTCGCATGTTTCAACTAAAAATACTACTGATTAATTATTAAGTATTAGAAGTTTGTCAAATGTTGTCTAATCAACCTTATTAACAAGAGAATTACACGTGGGAACGCTATTGCATGGCTACAATAATAAGTGAACTAAGTTGGTGAGCAAACTGACAGAAATCGATGTTGCTGATATGATGTTATTGTGTTTGCGCTTATAATTAATATGCATTAATGGCTTTTGATGTTGCGAATGGCTAGATAAATACACACACATAAGGGTATTAGCAGGGGAATAACACTGTATAATCATTTCCGTGCAGTAATTCTGTTTTATGTTTATTTTTGCTTAAGTTGACTGATGTGGCCTACTACAAAATGGCTACCACCCGCAGCCTGCATTCGAGTTGATGGAAACTTTTGCAAGGAAGCTTCGCGCTGCCTGTGACCTTGCTCACTCGACAAAACTGAAAAGCCATGATCATGACGACAAATCCAGGATGGTTGCCAAGAACCCCTGAACATGAAGATTGTTGCGAAAGTGAAAAACTAAACTTATAAAGTGTTGATCCCACCATTGGGATACAAATTATCTTATAAAAAACATCCGTGGATGTATCGAATTAGACATGAACATTCAATTTTCCTATTCATTATTTGGGACAATCTAAGTGTGAGAAAATATCGCACAATATTGAAAAGTACCAAGATGACATTTTTTCCGCCATTCATCCGTTCTGAACAAAGAATTGTAACTTTATAGAATGTAAATTTTAGTATAAATATTAGCAGACTAGAGAGGTCTAGCACCACTTCTTCCCAAGCTGATGATCCGAGGTCCCTATGCTGACGGAGAGGACGGTGACTCTACACGACTGCAGAAAACTCTAATTCTTCTACAGAGGACCGGTTCTGACTTAGGATCTGACATTTAGACAGAATAGGTAAATATGAGAGAAATTAATTTTGCATTTAATTGGCTTTTTCTACAATTTTAGATAAATGAACAATCTGTTTGAATTTCTGTCTCGGGTGGTTATTTCTTGTCATGTTTATTGAATTTATTTGCATATTGTATGAAATATTCTCGCTAGATTTACAAGCAACTAGCTGGTCACATTGACCTCAAGGTACAGGCAGATTGGTTAATAATATTGAAAAGTGTTTTTCCCTATGTAAGGCACGGATAAGGTGGTTTAGGTTTGAATGTTGGTGTAATGGGCCCCACCAGCGTGTGATGTGTGTGTGCGTGTGTGACTGTGAAACCACTCCGTCCGTGGAAGTAGAGGGGATTCATAACCTCCGATCTGCACCACTATCACTAGTCCTTTGAAGCCTGGGCAGTGGCCCAGCTAGAACACACAGGAATCTCCATTGATGGAAATGGAGGGGGAGGATGACCCCTGAACCTCCAAGAGAAGAAGGATGACCACGTGTCCACTACTTCCCTAACCAGGACCCGGCCTATAGCCAGTGGGAGAACAGGATGTGCATCACCCACCAAAGATGAATCAGAACTGTCCCTTGGAGTAAAATAGCAAAAATGTCCAGTTAGCATACATAGCAGTAGAGCAAAAGAAATTGGCCCTAGCCAAGAACAAGTGGATAAGGGAAGAAGTGATACAATATGGTCGCAGCGCAGAAGATGTAGAGTGGTGGTGTGTCTGAACCAAGGCTGCCCAAGAGGATTTTCCCTAAGTACCAGGAAGGTGATGACAGATATGTGGCTGACAGAATTTGTGAGGGCCCTTAGAATGAGGAGTCGATTCCAGTAGCTGGGAGGGATAGGCCCCTAATCCTAGAAGGAAAGGCAGCAGAAATCTACTCCTACTAGTGTCTGATCAGGAATGTTGGTCTCACCTTAGAACAGTTCAAGGACACTCAGAAAGTCAGCACCCAATCTTGAGTAGACGTTGTTGACATCTCAATAAAGGCCCTAGAGGGCTAGATCCAAGGTGACCAGGTAAGAACCCATGAGGGACTCTACAATATGTTCATGAAGGGGGGTATATTGACAGGCAGCTGATCAGTTGGGTTAGAACCAAGGTTTCCAAGAAACCCCAGGGTTGTGATCAAAAGAAAGGGGAAAGCCTTGGAGAACCAAGAAAAAAAGCAACATAGTCCCTTAAAGATTCACAAACATTCACAAGGAGGGGGTCCCTGAACCATCCAGTTTCCAAGGGAGGGGATATCAAGGGAAGCTTTTCGACCCTACCAATGCTGGCAGGTTCTTTGACCCTACAAAGGAAGAGACATTTTTTAACGCTTTTCAGCCAGGACCCAAGAGAGGAGATACAGTCTGAACAAAGAAGCCCCCCACTAGTGTGCAGTACACAGGGATTTCTAGTGTAGGTGTGGGGGTGGAGGTTGTCTCAGAGATGGGGAAGGGGTTCACAGATGCAACCTTAGTTTCCAGGGTTGGGGCAGAAGTTGTAGTACTAGCAGCCTACCGCCAAGCATAGAGAAGTACAGGCAAAGGACTAAAATCAACAGCACTGAGGTTGAGTTTCTGAGAGATACAGAAGCCAGTGTGGCCATGTTAATAAACAGACTAGTTTCTTCAGAGCATATAATAACTTGTGTATTTCACCAGGTAACCTGCTGGTGCTGTTTGCTGTTTGCTGCTGCATGGAGGTTTGTTCATTCAAACATTCAGGTCGTTAGTTCTCTTCTGAATAGCAAGAGTGATGGTATGGTCCTGAGTTGCAGGGGTAAGTTAACCCACGCCTTGGTGGGAAGGTAAAGAAGGAGAGTTTTCCACTTTTTGTGCTACAGATCAGTGGAGCGTCTGCAAGGGAGAGGGAAGCTGATCAAAGATGTCTGGTCGGGTGCTGGAGAGTTGGGTATTTGTTGATGTATGCTGGTCCTTTGTTGTGCAGGGCTTTGTAGGGGTGGGTCAGCATCTTAAACTTGCATCTCTTCTGAATCTGGAGCCAGTATAGTTTTATGAGACATGCTGTGATGTGGTTTCTTCTGGGAAGGTCAAGTATGAGCCTTGCCACTGAGGTCTGTAGGTAGGTGAATTCTTGAAGCTCTTTTGAAGCCCATCGTGTGCAGCAGGTGCAGTCCTTCAGAGCGCAGTCCTCTCTTGGTGCAGACCCGGGCATCAGCAGGGCAGTCTTTGTTATCTTGATCTTTCTAAGAAGAGATCTGAGTTGCTCGGCAGCTCTCCCATATTTGTCACGGTTTCTGGGCTGGCAATAAGGAGGGCACCCCTGACCAATGGGGTTCAAGATGTCTCTCTCTGTGATGACCACTTTCTTAGAAGTGCAGCATATTTCTTTCCCAGAAAGCGAATCTCAAAAAATCCAAAAAGGGGGGAATCTCTCCTGAAGTCTCAGGTATGACTAACTCAACCCACAGGTGTGGTCAACGTTTCCAGACCCTCACCATATTGAATTACATGGGCTCCAATCTGGCTGGGGGTTCATGAACCTGGGGCCATATGTACAAACACATTTTCCCACAGACACAGAATGGGTAAAACCCTTTGATACATCTGGCTCCTGATTCTTGTCCTAAATGCCTTTCTTCCTTTGAAGACCAGTTTAGCTACCCAGTAATTTTCCTGTCCTGTCTTTGCATTTAAAGCATCAGTTATTCTCCCACAAGATTTCTTGGTTATCTCATTATCAGGGCAGCTTGGCTCTGCACTTCAAATGCTGGCCACTTAGGAAATTTTGTTACAGGGCTGTTTTTAGGTAACTTCAGATCTATAACCTCTTTCCTGCAATAGCTGTAATAAATCCAACCTTGGCAAGCTGATAGATTTATAGTAACTGTTATTTTCATAGTTTGAATGAAAGTTTTAGCTCACTCATGGCTAAAAATAGGCTTTAATAAAGGTAATAAAGCTGTCCCATGTTACCCTAAGGAGCTAGCAATCTACCATGGGGGTCAACAAAATTGGCTTTTCCACAACCAGGGCATATAAAACATATTTTATAATGTCCCTCCTTATTATCACGATGCACTCTACCCTTGGGGCCCCTGGGACAGACCATAGGGGTAACGTATATGTAATTAAAAGGATCTTTCAGTCTTTGGAAGTACTTTAAATTCCAACTTCGACTTTGTACACAGTTTTATTTTTAATGAAGCCTGCAAAGCAGGGCTGCCGTTAAAATGAGAGCGGACACCATAGCACTGCAAGTGTAAGTACATTACATATACTGGGTCTGTAATCCTACATGCCCTGCCATATACTAGGGCGTTACAGGTAGGTTGCCCAAACCAATTATGATGACACCTATTTACAATATACCTTATTATCAGAGCACTGACCCTGTGCCTGGTTGGCGGAGCCCAGGGCACAATCGGAGTAATACAATGGGGACGATCAGGGTAAAAAGCTTGACTTTCCCACACAACTTCCCCCAGAGAAAAGGTCATCAGCTAAGTGGGAAAACATGGAAAGGTTTCCCCTTCAATGGCACTACATCTTTGTTCTCTGGGAAGTAGTCTCCTGATAAAGAAGGTGACTGGCTGATGTAGGCCCACTTCATTTACTGTATCCACATTGCCCCAATCCCTTGTTCTGATGAATCTGTCTGAACCACACATTTGATTGGGTAGCCAGGAAACACCCTTGTAAATGAAAATAATTTAGGGTCAAGGAGAAGATGGGAAGAACCAAACACACAATAAAGGGCTCCCTCAAGACATATATTTCTTTTGTCACAAGAAAACTAAATTCAACATGGGCTCAACAACAATATACTCATATCAACAAGACTAGCAACATTGATGTTGAGATATATGTATCAAATATAATTCATTTCTTTCTTTTTTTTTAAAAACCTTTTTTATATCTATACTTAAAAGTAAACAGTATTCTGACATAGAATTCAGGAGTACATACAATATACTGCTGAACAACCCCCCCCCCCCCCCGGAAAAGAAACATTTACACATACCAAAAACACAAAATACCAAAATCATCCAGACTCAAACTCATACAACATGAGGAAATATGAATTTTATGATCAGTTATGTCCCCTATCTTGGACCCCAACGGCTCCATGTACATGCTACAAGTACATGTATGTTCCCTCCAGTTCCAGTTATGAAGACGCAAATACATGTGCGTCCACCGTCAACATGTCCTCTTTCAGATCCGCCATGAATGGGTCGGATATTCCGTTCCTAAGTATGAAAGGCCACCGACTTTATGTGGTTCACTTTCCACGTTTTACAGTTCAGGCGAGTAGGCCCTGAATTCTGCCATCAAGCCTTTTCCTGCCTTCTGCCTCTGAAAGCTCCAGTCTGAGCTCGCATCTGTATCCATGAACTTTGTCCTACTCCCTGCGCGGCTAACGGTGCCTGATCCGGCCTGTTGCCTGCCAAAAACTGTATTTCACCTTCAAGTTATCTGCTCCGCTCCTCATCCAATGCATTCCTGTCTAGTAGTTTAGGTAAACATTCTTCCAGCTACCGAGCAAAGGGCCCGGCCTCACTGTCCTCATGCAAGTAATTCATAGCCCCTGTTACCATGGAAGATTCCTGCCCCCTCGCATCTCATGTAGACACTTAGACGCTTGTACACGCACTAACAGTCAGTATAGAATAGCTTCCGTCCGAGAGACCTTTCCTTTTGGATAATACAGTTCTTTAAACATAAGATATTAGATATGATTTGGGATTAGGTTGACCTGACCCCCCAGACTTCTGTCTCCACATGTAGAGCTAAATGTCAAGTCCCCTTCACCCTCTAGTTGCACGTCAATCACACGTCATGCGGCTGCGCGCGCATCTCTGCCAAGTATTTCTGCTGACATTGCAGGATTCTCTTATGGATCCACCCACTTGTGACATCATGTTTAATGACGTTTCTAGTCTACACCTACTATTACGCCTCTTTTCATTACGTATGTGTATTCTTATCTGTATTATCAGCTGTTACGACTCCTGCATTTGTCTTAATGTAATGCTTTTCATATAAATATCTTTACTTGTCAATAATGTATTGCCTATCCCTTCCTGAACCTTCGTGGTGATGGAATTTGATTGCCTGGTTCGAACCATAATTCCTTTGTAAGGAATAAAGCCTTTCAGAACCTCTAATACCACGGATTCTGCCTCTTATTTTTACTGAGTTATTCTTACTAGACTTTACCGCATAAAAAATAGTACAGGTAATTAAAATATTTACCACATAAATTGGCGCTCGAACAGGGACACTTTCTCATCTCACGCGCCGGAGGTGCGTTGCAGGCCCGGTCTCCTGCCACAGCTGGACGGACAACAACGCGTACCCGCAGGATTTCCTGTATCTCCCTCCGGCCAAGCAGGGGTGACTGAGGCTGCGATCAACACCCAGACGAGGCGGTGAGAAGTGCGAAGTATCCCGACCAGAGCCTAGCTGAGAGAGCAAGATCCGAGGTATACAGAGGCCCACCAGGTTCCGAAGTTCCGTGTTGAGTCGAGTCCGGTCCAGTCCAGTTCAGTTCCGAGGCCTTCCGTTCCGTGCTACCCGGTGAGTACCGTTGCCGGGGAGGCATTTAGACGTGCACATTAGTTTGTGCCGGTCAGCACTGTTTCAGCAGTGTATCTGTACTGTTTAGCAGTATATCTAGTATGTCTTGTATATAATCCAGTATTATCCAGTATTAGTATTATGTCAGTAACTAGTTTTCTTCTAATTATCATTGTTCGTTAAATGTTAAATGTTAAATGTTAAATGTTTTAATATGTTTTAAAAATTGTGGTGTGAATGAGTGTTCATTATTGTGTTTATTGTATTAATTGTGTTCAAGATTAAGTAGCAAGGTTTAAAGATGCCGCTCTTTTCAAAATTAAGACAGATCAAGACTAGAAAAGGGGTACTCGAAGAAGCTGTTCCCATTCCACCTAGGGACACTCCAGGGTACTTTATGTACCATAGGCATGGCCTAGATGCCGTATTATTTCTTGATTTATGGGTGGACTACACCAAGGATTTACCAGAAAGTCAGAGGTGGCCCGCAGCTGGGACATGGGATGCAGATTGCATCATGAGAGTAGAAGAAGAATTATGGAAAAAGAAAGCCAGACAGTCACAGAAAGATGCCATCGAATTATGGCGTAAAGAATCATATAGACGTACAGAAAAAGCGCTCAGACAGGAAGAGAAAAGTAGGGAAAATTCAAATAAAGCCCGAGAAAATATATTAATTGAGGAAGGTACCAGAGTAAAAGCAGAACAAGTAGACAGACAACGAAACACTCTTATGAATGGTATGTATCCTCTTCTGGCCGAGGGTTTACCTAAGGCCACCCCGGAAATACCGAAAGATCTGCCACCTCCATTACTCCCGACTAAAGCACATCCCAAGACCGCAAAATATATTTTCCTTTCTTCCTATTTAGACGATGTAGCTCCCGAATATGTTAATGCTCCGCCACACACACCGCCTGCCGATGGTGCTCAACGCCAAGATCATTTGCCCCCACCTCCGCAACAACAAACTTCTCCACACATTCCAACAGGACCATCTGTTTCTACCGCTTTTCCCACATCTACAGTTTCTATCTTACATCCAACCAATCCTTTCGTGCCTAGCACCTCAGACGGCGCTACAGGAGGTACGACAGACATTTTTGCCACGCCGCCGCGAGGAAGTAAATTATCTCTTAGAGATTTAGCATACCAACGTACACCCCAACTAGCAACTTCCGATATGTTTAAGGAACATCTAGTGGATTGTAGATATGATCCAGTGCCCGGTAGACAGGACAGAATGCTGCTGTCATCATTACGTATACGACGAGCTTCAAGGTATTTAGCGACGCTACCAGGAATGACGGCACATTTAGATAATATATATCACTTTGTCCAATCGGGGCGAGGCCCTGAAAGTATTAACGAAGCCATGGAATACCAGAAAGCGGATGTACAGAGGCAACTGTTACGCTTCTTCATAAACTGCGTGATCAGAAACGAAGACAGGCCTGAGGTAGATCAGGAGGAAATGCAAGTACTTACCAGATGGGGTCAGAATATATCAGAAGGGAAACATGATAAACAGACGTGTATAGTAGTTATGTGCCGAAAGATCCGCAAAGAAGTAGAACGAATACTTAAAGAAAGATTAGAGGCAGACAAAACTGAATCGGAGGGAGAGGAGGAGGAAGAATCAGAAATGCCCGCAGGACAATTAGAAACGATGGCTTATGTAGGTAAAGGAAGATCTTTTAATAATACCAGATGCTTTAATGATCCAATACGTCCGATACGTCCAGAATGTAACCGAAATTTTCAAGCCCCTATGTTAAATACAAGGTCTCCTGAACACCTATTTCAAGCTGCTGATAAATTACTCCGAGACCGAAGGGGGTATCATATGCTCGATTCCATGGATGAACAAGAATTAGCCAGGTCAGCAGTACAATGGGCAGACAGTCCCGGAAAATACAGTGATGACGCGCTAGCACACACGTTTCTGAATCTTAACCCAGACGAACAGCGATTAGCTGGTATATACATGATTCAACACCTCCTTATATTATATAAAAGCCAACTCCTAGTCCCCTACCTGATATACTGATAGTATTACTCACGAATAAATGGAGAGGTTCAGGTACTGAGTTAATTAAAGAAATTCTAGAATATCGGAACCAGTACATTGTCTTCGTATGCCCAGAACATGTTCCAGTTCCCACTATGGGAAGAAAAATGTATCACATAGATAGACAGAATCCCTTACGTGAAGTGCACCCAATTAAAGGTGATGACAATAATTTTAAACGCGTGTTTGTGTACACGCCCATAACTAAAATTGAATTAGTAGAAATGAAGAAAGTAGTACCTAGCCATGACAAACACCCAGCAGGTTTCCACCGTGAGATAAAAGACATGTTACTCATGGGAGAGTATACCTACCCCGACATTATGAAAATATTAAAAGTATTAATGCCTGCCGGTATTTACGAGAAACTAAAAGAAAAGGATTGGGAGGTGGGAGATCAGAAGATAGATTGGACAGCGTTAGAAAACGAAGAAAAGGCCCGAGCTGCAGGTTCAGGGCTTGGGGAAAAGACTACAGCATTACCAGGATTACTAGTGCAAGTATTGCCACGCTTGTTAACTACGAAAAAGGAAGATTGGGGTACAATTTCAGACTGTAAACAAAAACAAGATGAAGACACTAGTGATTTTTATTCCCGATTTGAAAAATGTTTTGGTATTAATAGTGGCATAAAAGCAAATAGCGAGTCGTATCCACATCTGTTTGTGACAAAATTAGTTGAAAATTCCCTGCCCCAAGTTAAGAATAGGGTATTAAAATTCGAGAGTACCTGGCAAGGTAACACCCCGTCACAGATGTTACAAATGTTACAATATCACCACAATAGAATTAGAGAAGAACAAGAACATGAACAAAGACGTATGAAAGACACGAAAATGAAAATGCTTGTTGCTCAGTCAGTTCCAGCTGACGGTCACAGGAAGGGTACGACACAGTCCAGTGATTCAGCAGGTCCTGTAAAGGGGACATGTAACTATTGCAAACAGCCAGGTCATTATATACACGATTGTGCAGTTCTGAAACATAATATCTCTACGGGTAAAACGAAGGAGAGACCACGTCCACCTAGACAGGACCAGATCCCACAACAAGTACCTCAGCATGTGCAATCTATGCCAGGTCCACAACAACAGACCGTAGCAACATCACAGCCGCAGCCTATTGCTGCAACACAAGCAACGACACAACAGATGTACCAGTATGCACAAGCAGATTATCCCGATTATCAGCGATACACATGAAATAGCCTAGAGAGGGAAGTTGGCTTACCCCTTATCGAGGTTCCTGTAGATCAAGAGGGACCTTATGTACATAGTGAAATATTAGGGAAAGGCAGAAAGTTTTTACTTGACACAGGGGCAAGCAGAACAACTATAAGTCACAGCGAAGTTCCAGGGGCACCCCTCTCAGGCTCACAGAATATTTCCCTTGGATTCTCAGGAAAGCCTATTATTAATGAAGTATCACTACCTCTTCCACTTACGGTTGGTCCATTGACACGAACTACAGATTTATTGCTTACTAAATCATGTCCAGAAAACTTGTTAGGCATAAAAACACTGAAAGCTCTAGGAGCCATTATATGTTGTTCTCCGGAAGGAGTACGATTATTTTTGCGTGACTTTAAAGGTCACTATGTGTCCAGAGACATGGATCACCGGTTACTGAATTTACCTACACATTTATGGGCACAAGGCCCTACTGATGTTGGTTGCATGCACATTACACCATATCGAGTCACACTCAAAACAGGAGTGGTACTACCACGAATGCGACAATACAAGTTACCCCCAGATGCTGTAGTGGCTTTGCTGCAAATCATTGACGAGCTTATTGCCCAAGGAGTGGTCGTGGAAACGGACTCCAATGTATGTAATTCCCCGATAATTCCGATTCTTAAAAGAACGGATCCAAAAGCACCGCCAGTATATCGATTAGTTATTGATCTGCGCGAATTGAATAAATGCATTGTACCACAATACCCCGTGGTCCCAGATATCTCTTCATTACTAACAGCTATTGATTCAGAAGCAACGTTCTTTACTGTAATTGATCTCAAGAACGCCTTCTTTAGCGTCCCAATCGATCCGGAAAGTCAATACTTGTTCGGATTCAGTTTAAATGGACGAAGTTTTAAATTCACGCGCGCACCTCAAGGATTCACAGAAAGCCCCAGCATCTATAGCCAAGCACTGAAACGAGAACTTGACAGTATCCACATGCCAGCTAACACTGCCTTGCTTCAGTATGTCGATGATCTGCTGATCACCGCTCGAAGCGAACCTGAATGTGAAAAAGCATCACTGACGGTTTTACAATTTCTGGCCGACAAGGGGCACACGGTGTCCCCTTCTAAGCTGCAATTCTGTGTCCAGCAAGTTGTTTACCTTGGGCACTTGCTGTCCAAGGAGGGAAGACAGCTTACACCCGACCGCATCCAGTTAATTGTTAACATGCCACCACCCAAGACACAAAAGGAGGTGCGGGCTTTTATAGGCCTCACTTCGTACTGTAGGCAGTGGATCCCTCAATATGCATTTCTAGCAAAACCACTCATTCAGTTGACAACACAGGAGGCAGCCACATTGACTGTCCTCCCTTGGACTCAAGAACATACACAAGCCTTTGAAAGCTTAAAGAAAGCTTTATGTCAAGCACCTGTTTTAGCAACACCATGTTACAGTAAACATTTTACACTTTTTGTTACAGAACGCGAAGGTACTGCCTTGTCAGTACTCACTCAGGAACAAGCAGGATCACACAAACCATGTGCTTATTTCTCTAGTACATTAGATCCCGTAGCTCAGGCTCTTCCTGCGTGCCTGAAATCAGTGGCAGCAACAGCTTTAGCAATCAGACAAAGCGATGCCATAGTATTAGGACATCAATTGACTGTACAAGTACCACACGCAGTAGAGGTTCTCTTGAACCGAACACAAACACAACACTTGACTATAGCAAGACTGACGGGTTATGAATTGACATTGTTCCAGCCACACATAGAAATCAGACATTGTAGTACATTAAATCCTGCCACACTTTTGCCAGTAAATGGAACAGACCCATTAGCACATGATTGTATTGAAGTCATTACTATCACGACGAAACCCAGACAAGACTTGACAGATATTCCCTTACCAGATCCAGACCTGACATTGTATGTAGATGGTTCATGCATGAGAACAAGTACAGGAGAGTTAGTGGCTGCTTATGCAGTCACAACAGACACTGAAGTCATCGAAACAAATTGTATTAACACTTTGTCAGCTCAAGCAGCAGAGCTCATTGCTCTGACACAAGCCTGTATTCAAGCCACAAATAAGAAAGTCAACATATACACAGATTCACGTTATGCATTCGGAGTCGTCCATGACTTCGGCGTGCTGTGGCGAGAGAGAGGTTATTTAACTTCTCACGGTGCCCACATCCAACACGGACCCCTCATTCAAGCTTTATTAGACGCAATTCATCTACCTACTGCAATATCGATTATGAAATGCAAAGCCCATACGAAAGTTACCGATATCATTTCTCAGGGTAACGACCTAGCTGACAGAACAGCTAAACAAACTGCTCAGAACCAGACTCATACAACTGACACGACAAAGACAATAGTTCTGACACCAACACATTGCATGACAGTTAAGGATCCCGCCCTTGATGTAATTGACATACAGACACATGCTACACCAGAAGAAATAAAGAAATGGACTGAATTAGGAGGGATCCAAACGGATCAAGGATGGATGACGAAGGGAAAATCTATATGGTTTCTTCCCGACTCCATGGTTCAAGTCATCATTAACACAATACATAGTCCAGCACACCTAGGAGAAAAAGCTATGCTAGATAGCATTCAACACATTTGGTTCAACAAACATTTGCGAGCAGCAGCTAAACAGAAAGTACGTACCTGTATGATATGTTGTCAGTTCAATCCCGGTAAAAGCATTCCCGTAGAGCAAGGTGGATTTCAACCTCCCGATCACCCTTTTGAAGTCCTCCAGATGGATTATATCCAGATGGAACGATGTCGAGGATTCAAATATGTTCTCGTAGTTGTCTGTGCTCTTTCCCGTTGGACAGAAGCCTACCCGGTTTCAGATTACACTGCCCCGACTACTGCCAAACAGTTAGTTCGAGAATTCTTCCCACGGTACGGTTTGCCACGTGTTGTGTACTCAGATAACGGCCAGCCATTCTCATCCGAGCTAATGAAACACGTTTCACTTCTGTTAGGCTATCAATGGAAATTTCACTGTGTCCGACATCCCGAGGCAGCAGGTCTCGTGGAACGCCATAATCAAACTCTGAAAATTAGATTGTCCAAAGTATGTAGAGAAAAAGGTGTCGATTGGATAGTAGCCTTACCAGTTGCGCTCTTTTACATGAGAATGGTAGCACATTCTCGAACAGGGCTATCCCCGTATGAGGTGATCTTCGGTAGACCACCAAATATGTGGGGGACGCCTATACCTCGTAAAATCACTGATGTCGACTGTAATATGCTGACAGATTACCTGGCTTCCTTGATGTCTGCACTACAATCTTGTCGTTCACAGGTAGCTGCAGCTTTTCCCGATAACACTGAGGTGAAGCCCCATGACGTGGTTCCAGGGGATCTCGTGCTTGTGAGGAACTGTTGCAGGGATTCTGCTGATACACAGAACTATGCGAAGAACCCCGGGACCTCAGTGAATTGTGGTGTACCAGAAACTCACCTCAGAACCCAGAACCCAGTATCCGGCTAGCATAAGTGTCCCATTCGTTATCCGAGGTTTAGCTCGGCGGTCCCAATGTGTAGACAACCCAGAACAAGCGACTCAGTACATACTCAGGAATGGTGGGAATCGGAAATACCTGTTCGTATATTATTCTCACATCAGTCCACAACAATAATCAACAGAGACACGTTGTAAATAAAAGGGGTTTATTTTTATAGACCACGTGTCCTAAGATGCAGTACTTTGGCTAATACAAGCAGACAAATGATTAATATCAAAACCAGCAACATAGTTACAATACCATAGAATATAAAAGGAGTGATCATATTATAATGACAGTGGATACTACCACCTTCCCTTTACTAAGAAGCTAATATTATTATTATGCTAATAGAAGGTCTCTTAGGCTTGAATAGGGGACCCCATACCTCAAAGATCAGCTTAGTGAAATCACATCACAGGAGCATCAGGAGTCTTCTCGCAGGAAGGCTCGTCTTCGGTCTGAATAATAAACATGATGTCTGTGATATTAAAAGCACCAACTTTCAGGGATTTGCAGCTGCGCGTGTGTTATGGCTAAATAGTGGGCCGATCAACCTAGAGTGGAAAACATGCATTGTGTAATAACCCAGACTGTGTATCACATCATGTACAGACCAAGGTCGCTGCGCAGAGCTTGGGATGGTAACAACAGATTGCTCTCGTGTGAAGCAAGTCTCGAGTCAGCAGTTTGTTTTAAGAAATAACATGTAAACGCAGTGTCGTGTGCAAAAACAAAAAGATGGCTTTCTAACATTTAACGTGGTTATGCTAACTTAACAATGCCTGTACGTATTCAGAGAGAACTCACTACACGCCCCCTTGATCGAAGCACTATTTAGTAGGCAAGAAAAGAGAGAACGCAGAGTTCAGGGTCGACTGAGCAGAACAAGGCGTAACCAATTTAAAAGTACGGAACCAGTGGTGTCCGAAAAAAAATAATAAAAAATAAAAAACTCAAAACAACCATCAGGGAGAAAAAGTAGAAAAAGAAATAAATAAATGCTGTGGCAGGGTACTGTCCAGGAGCGTCAGGCGCCAAGGACGACAGTGCAGTCAATCCACGAATGTATAGGCAGCATATGTGGCAACCGCTTCCAACAAGAAATCATTTGCAGGGCTAGCGAAAGTCTCAGCCATCCAATCCATCAACGAAAAGGAACACACGTGTTCTTCAATCATCGGAGCTTCCAGCACAATCAGAGGGCACCCGGAATCCTCCTCCAAATAGCTCATAGCCAAGAAGTTGTAGGCAGCTGTAGAGATGTCCCAATTACCCAGGATCCCATGTGCTGCACCACAAGCCATTATCCGGACACCAGAACAGGTCAACTCGTGAGACACTAAGGGCCGCATCAGTCGATCGAAATCCGGCACCGGAGACACCAGGCTGGTCAAGCACAAATCCAAAGGCCATTCAAAGGGACAATCCAGGCAGTGAAGCACAGGCTGCACGCAGGTGAAGTAGCAATACCGGAAGGACAATCCATACGCCAGGCTTAAGGTCGCCAATGGCAGAGTTCCATAAAAGTCAAGCATCCTATCCCGAAGAAGCTGCAGGCGGGACAGGTGCACGAGTGGCACAGATGGAGCAGCCATTTCGTAGTATGAAAAGGAAAAGCAGCACACCTGCCACTAGCGCCAGAAGTAGCGGAACACCTCCAAAGATGCTCGACAAAAGTGAATGAAAAAACGCCGGAACCACACCAAAAATAGTTTGGAAGGAGGTCACGAGACCCGAGCCCACAAGTTTAAAAAAATGAGCCAGGCCGGTCGTGGACGAGGCATTGAAAATAGTTTGGATTAAAGAGCCGAAATGCAGGGGGAGGTCAGTGTTCAGAAGCGCCTGTACCTCAGTGCGCGTATTAGCTACGTGAAGGACAAACGTTTCACGAGAGGAAGTCAAAGAGACCTCTTTCTGGGACAATAGGGCTCTTATTCTGCTCAACTTGTTGAACTCTGCTTTCAAGGTTGGAATCGAAGGCCAGATAGAAACATCCAGCCGCCCATGCGGGGGTGGAAAGAGAACATTATTGCAGCAGACAACTTTCTGCGAGACAGTTACTATGTATGGGATTCCCACTAACATCCCACAGCAAGCTTCATTATTCAAAATTAAATAACTACCGTTAGCAAGCAGCGTGAAAGAAGGGGTAATCACAGGCACTGGGATACCTCGCAGAACGCAGGCCAAATTCGGGGCTTGTACATTGCACGCGCCGTGTAATTGAATGTGCCTACAAACCAAGGAATGGTCTGGTGACGTGGTGCATTCCTCGCCTTTCAAATAAACCTCAGTTCCGTCCCTAGTACATCTATACGTAAAGGGGAGGGACCAAACCTCGTGTATGAAAGCGGTGCCTAGCGGTTCATATCTACCTAAAGCATAATGTTTCATACAAGACGTAAACTTAAAAAGCGCGAAAGGGAGAGTAATCAATCCGTGTGCTAGCCACGTAGCCGAATTGATCTCCGCTACTGAGAAGGGTAACGGTTCTAATTTTTCAATATGTAACAATGAATATGTAGCATCCTTCATGGACATAAATCGCTGCTTGTCAGTAAGGTTAAAGGGAAGGAATAACGATGTAGTGTTCAGATAGTCCCAAGGGACCCTCCCTGCCTTCAACGTTTGCAATGTCCATGAAAACTGCATAACAGAACGCAACTGGTTTTGACCATGATACAACACAGACATATCATCATGCACAATATCAACAACTGATGAAACAATATTATCTAATGTATAAATCCTAGAAGAGAGAGTGCTAATGCTATTATCTATAACGGCTAAAACCTTCTCCATGTTTGCTTGGTCAATAGCTCTCAGTCTGGAAGCCGCCTCAATCTGCGACAACTTCCAGACTTCGTTGTAAATAGCATACGCCCACCTTTTGGTTCTGCCACCCACAGGACCCTTAACAAAATCATTCAAATCTATTCTGTCATGTAATTGTGATAAATGATCCTTGACAGACGCCAAAGTGGAATGTCGCAGCCAAGATTGACATAGCTTTCCCACAGAGTATGTAGTTACAGTATGTGATGACTCAAACCGGGGGTCTACGCGTTCATCAGTATATCCCGGTTTCAGTCCCAGAAAACGTCGTTGACAGATATCAGAACTGCTTTGCCAAATTAACCAACCCTCACTATCAATTTTCGAAATATTGAAAGATGTGTTTGAAACTAAGGATTGCAAAGCAGCGAGAGACAGATCCGTGTGGTTATCCCAATTGGGATAAGCGCCCAAATCCGGTACAGAAGGTGACTTTAACTGTTTAGAAGTAGCCAATCCAAAACAGGTGGTTTGGAAGATGGATGAATTTAAGAATAGAATATGATTCGGTATAAGACAGGCACGATGTAAAGCCTCAGTACCCTGTACCTGCCACGGCTTGGAACCCCAAACCGACTTTAGATCAATAGTAGCCTTCCACACATCATAACCTTTGATTGACAACTCGTCCATAAAGGACTTGGAATAAAGTAACTTTGTGTGTGTCAGTCTAACCTTTGTGGCAGACTCAGGCAGCACCTTAAAATAAAACGCTGCCGGGTTTGAAACACTGAAATCGGTGAAATAAGAATACTTATTAACTAGAGTGTGTGAACTTCCGAATTCGGGAGTAGGACAGTGTTCCCATTGGGTATAATTTACAAAATTCCTAAAAGTATTTGCCTTATGCAGGAAGTGATTGCCATAATGTTGAAAGCAATACTGTTCAGCATAATTCGCCGCATTTTCATATAAATCTTCAGCATCAAAAGCGGCATAGTATTTCAAATCAGAAAACAGTGATTCAATGGCGTGTACATCCCAATCATCAGAACGTATGTTCTGCCTAACCACATCACCCATAGAAACACGAAATACATTAGGTACATTAATGACCTCTGTAGGCCCATGAATTTGGAATTTAACAGCATCCCATGCGATTCCATCCAAGACGGGCCAGGCAGTAATATTCACAAAAGTCTGGTCCCTCTTCATGATGTGGGACGAGGAGTGGGGGGCCAAAGTTCCATTGATAAGTCTAATTGTCGATCTCTCACTCAGATAGTGGCCATCCACAAGACGGAAAAAAACTATTACGAATCCAATGGACATAAACAAAAAAACACTGAAAAGCAACAGCCAAATGTATGTCCAAGGGGCAATCAAAAAATGTCTCTTAAACCAGCAGAAAAAAACTGCAATGTTAGATGGGGGGCTTGAGGGCAATGAATTAGTGTCAAAGGAGAAACGGGACTGGCCAAGTGCTGTAGATTGTAAAACAGGCGAGGGACCACGTGTAGGATAAGCATACTCAGTCTCTTCGGGCAAACCACCAGCCGATGGTATCAACAAAGGATCAGTAACCGATTGCATCTCGATGGCAACATCAGGCAAGATGTTAGAAGCAAGAGCCAACATTGAATTTCTTTGCATCGTCTGGCATGAAACTGCTGGAGTCATACTAAGAAGTATCGGCCACTCGCTGTAGTTTGACATTGTCAATAAAGATGTACCTGTTTTCTTTGCGACCAGGAAGTGGAGGTAAAATGACTGTTCTTGTACCCTGCACTCCAAGCACTGGAACTGGTGCACGATAAGAGGGGCCGAACTCCTTCTTGTTCTCCACCTTCTCACGGACCAGATCTCCAACACGGGGTAGCCAGCCGACTACCGGAACCTGAACTTCAGCTTCAGATGTGGAGTGCAAGTGTTCCTTCGATAGAGTGTCTCTGGCGTCTTGTAGAGTCTGCAAAACAGCACAGTGATCATCTACGTCAAAGGGTGCGGTCGACGCCGCCATGTCTAGACCATCAAGGTCTGGGACAAACATTCTGATTCCGAAGAGCATCATGTACGGGGTCCGCCCACCCAGAGACCTTCTAGGGAGATTATTAAGTGCACGTTGAACGTTATACAAATGGGCTAGCCAGTTCCGGCCTGTGCCTAAAACACGGGCTGTCAATGATTGCTTTAAGTCACGGTTCATTCGCTCCACCACACTATTACCCTCAGGTCGGTAGGGGGACGAAAATTTGACTAGGACCCCCAAATTTCTCATAGCCTCCTTGTAAGCCTTAGAGGCGAACGCAGGGCCCTGATCAGAATGGAAGGTACCACACGCAAAAGTTCCCACAAAGACACGCAAATCCCTGATGACAGTCCGCGAGTCAGCACTCCTTTGTGGCCATACCCACAGAAAACGTGTGCACGAATCCACTGCAACCAAGATGTACTTGTACGCAGTATCAGAAGAAAAAGGACCGCAGTGATCCAAATAAACGCAACCAAATGGTTTATTGGAAATGTACAACTGTGTTTGTGATGGGCGCGCAACAGTAGAAGGTTTAATCTGTTGGCAAATGTCACAATCAAGGACATAAGCTCGCGCTTGTTTATATAAACCAAACCACCAGTAACGTTGTTGTAGCAGAGATATTGTGGCTGACACTCCGGCGTGGGCAGACGCCAACCCCTCATGAGCAGCCAGAATCAGTGCAGGTCTGCAGTCCGCGTTGGGAATAATTCTGTCACCAACGTCGTTAATCCTCACTAATGGGACATTATCAGGACTTAAATGGTAAATATAACGAGAAGGAAAACCCTTCGGGTAATCACCTCCCTTCTCTGTAGCAGCAATAGCTGCCAAGATGTCATCATCAATCTTACTTTTTGATCTGGTAATTGCTGCCACTAAGTATGTAGCCACTGCTGTTTTTGCTGCCTCGTCAGCTAAGCTGTTGCCGACAGCATGGACACCAAGTCTCTGGTGACCAAGAGTGTGAATAACATTCACGAGAGGGAGACGTTCTTTAAAGTCTGCCACTCGAACCCAAAGCGTTTTATGCTTAATTGTGCCACCTTTCGTGTCTCGATAGTCATTCTGAGACCAGAAGTGTAAATTGTCATTATAGGACTGGACACAGTAGAAAGAATCACTCACTATTAGAGTAGTGACCCGGGGATCAGCAAACTCCAGTGCAAGCACCAGAGCCCGAAGCTCCGCCAATTGCGCGGTACAATCGCCCAATGACTGCGTATGCACTGCATCAGATTGGAATTCACCATTTACGAAAGTACCTACGACAATTGCGCAAGCCGCTGAGTAAGCGTGCTTTGATCCAACCGCGGGCTGCGCAGACCCGTCAGTGTATGTGACACAATGGTATTCTTCGAGCGGGCGCAAAGACAGAGGAGCCGGATGAACGAATTCATACTGCAAGAACTCTTGAGTCTGTAATGAGGCATCAAAGATGTAGGTGACGTCTGGCGACGTCAGTGTTGTGGCCCATTGTATCCACCGAGGATGCAAAGCTTTAGAATTTGGTACACTTGCCTTTGTCACTGCTTCTAAGGCAGGATATGGTGTTACAACCAGAATCTGTTTCCCATGTGACAGTGCGCGTTCCTTAAGGATCGCCATCTGTACAGCAGTCAGAACTTTTTCGACCGCGGAAAAACGCAATTCAGCAGAGGTGTACAAGTGGGATTTGTACGCAATGGGGACTGTATCGCCCTCATTAAACGTCAAATACGTGAAACCCACGGCGCCTGGCACTATTCTTATCACCAGGTTAGTGCGGTTGTCACGTGTCAGCAAATATTGTGAAGCAAGAAGATCAGCCTGTAAAGACTGTAAAATTTTAGAATGTGCCAGCTGCCAGCTAGACTTCGAAAATGTGGGTTGTACCAAGGCGTAAAGCGGCTTGATACGCTGGGCATAATCAGGAATGTACGTACGGCCGAAATTCAGAAAACCCAGCAGAGACTGTAATTTCTTTAGTGTCGTTGGCGCACTCAAGCAGGCGCACTTCTCCAGAAAGTGGGGAGCCAACCCCTTGCCTTCATTATTGAGCTCGTAGCCCAAAAACAACACTGTATATTCCGCGATGTGAGACTTCGCAAAATTAAATTTGTAGCCATAGTCAGCAAAACTCACCACAATATTGTCGACTCGAGACAGATGTGGCAACAGCTCATCATCCGTGAGGTAGATATCGTCAACATAGGAGTATGCCTCGGGGTCTATTCTTTCTAAGAGAGAGACCACGCGAGCGGAAAAGACGCCAGGGCTATTTTTGTAGCCCCTGGCTAATCTCGTAAACTGTTTTTGTTTTCCGCCCGAAGTAAACGCTGTCCACTGGCTACTCAGTGTGGACAGGTTATGGCTAAAGAAGCCATTGGAAATGTCAAGTGTCGTTTTAAACCTTTTACGCACGAGACTGTCGACCAAAGCCGAGCTATGTGTATTTTGTACCGCGCAGGTCCGGCAATGGGAGTTTAGGTGCCGGTAATCCAAAACTAAACGGTACGAGCCGTCAGGCTTAGTTACAGTGAATAAAGGGTTATTCATAGGGGACACACAAGTTTCAATTACACCCTGATATTCCAATTGTTCAAGGATTGCCGCGACGTGGGGTCTTGCTTCACGACGCATGGGATATTGGGGCTGTGGCTGGGGCATAGACCGTAATGGAATCTCATGGCAGGGGGACAACCGGTCCCAACCCACCTGAGTACGATATACCGCTGGCGCAAGCGCCAGCGCCCACTCCTCAGCGTACATTTCAGCTTGGTCCTTAGGCACTGTGTGCGCAAAGGACGGGAGGATTTTCTCCTCCCCTCTAGGAGCTTCCAAAATGAAGGCTGGGGGCCAATCTGCCTCCGCTAGGAGGATGTCATATGTGGTGGTCAGATTATCCCAAAAGATCCCTTTTATAGTACGTTGTATGTCACCCTCAATTAATAAGACTATTTCTTAAAGTCTATCAGGGGGAGCCACTCTGGTGTCAGCAGTTTCCACAGTAACCAATACATCAGTTGCTGTCGCCGCCAGAAATGGACGCAGAGCTTGACGGACTATGGTAATTTCCGCCGCGCTGTCCAGGAGCGTCAGCGCCCATGTCCGGTTCCGAAGCTGTGTCCGCACTATCTGAGGCATACCTTGCCGTCAGAGCCGCCACTTTCTTCTTCTGAAACGGGGGTCTTTGTCGAGCAAACTCGTCCTGCTTGCCTTTACCCTCAGACTGTCGGGGTTGGTCACGCTGTTGTGGAGCACCCCGACCTTTGCCACCGCCTCCGCCACCAGACTGTGTAGTCGATGTTTCCTGTGAAGAACGAGGAGAACGCGGTTCAGAAACCTGAAATCTATCAGGAGACTTAATAGTAGCACGATCGCGCAGATCATAAGTGCGTTCACTACTTGACTGTACGGGTGAGGCAGGCCGAGAGCCCTGTTTCTGCTGCTGCTGCTTCCCCTGTTGTTTAGTCCGCCAAGGTTGTTTTGGAAAAATTGGCCGACCATCCTTACCAGAAGTTTCTGCCTTACCCTGCTGCCTAGAATCGGGATTTTTGAGCACAGGTTTAACTCCCAAAGAGCTACGACCCAAATCACGATATGCTTCTGAAATTATTTTTGCAAATTCCTGCGGCTTGTCCTCGTCTGCAACCCTCTTCAGTTCATTACGAACCTGAAAGTGCAACGCATCACCCTTAAGGTTCCCAATTATCATGGTAGAAACCAGGCCAAAATCTCCGAGGAGCCGCATCCCTAATTCTATGGCAGACTCCGCTCCATGGTCCTCTTGAACCTGTTTAATTATGGAGGGGAGCTGTAACATAGACGGAGTGCCAAAGCACTGCGCGTACGTCGCAGCAAAAATCTTACCCCATGATACACAATCATCTATATGGGGAACTAAGTCTTTAGGTAAACTAATGGTAAGGATCCTGTGTTTCTCCACAGGAGTTGTATGCGGATAAACCGCCTCTATTTGGTCAAATTTTTCAGCAATCCAAAAAGGATAATCATCCCTCGTGGTGGGGCGCTTGCCCATAACAGAATTGACCATAACAGGACTAATGACCACCGCGTGACGATCACTAGGTTGTCCCGCACCAACAGGCGCCCCCGCCTGTACAGTGCGCGACACATACTGCACTAACGCCCTATATACTGATATAAGGGCAGTGTGGAGTACACGCAATTCAGCCACCGTCACCGTGAGGTAACGGGGATGAGGCGTAAATCCGGCTAGTACCGGCCAAGTGGCCCCCGCAATTGATAAAGGGCCCATTCTCGGCGGTATAACCACATGGGGAAGGGCGCCATTAAACCAAATCTGATGTTGCCAAGCAGATATTGGTATCTCCTGTGTCCTATACGGCGCATAGTTAGCAGGCACGGCAGTAGCAGTGTAAGAATGAAAGGTATCGTCATTCCCACTGACTGCCGGAAGCGTCACCCAAGAATAGAATAACTCAAACGGGTGAGCCGCATCGGCTCCCACCACAAAGATGACGTCCATGCCCGTGTCCGGCACTCCATACTGCGTCAAATGACGTTTCAGAGCTGCTCGGCTGTGCGCCGCAATTTCTATCGCCATTAGGACAAGCTACACTTCAAGTATTCAGTAGCACAAGGGTTCAATAACCTTTTTAATAATCAAGCTTGAAGGAACCTATATCAATAGAATTAGGTAGGTTTAACATCCGTCAGACTTGTTATCCGGAAACAAGAATGAGGGTGCTGTGGACTAAATGTAAGCACTACTAAGGCGTTTCAACTCATAGACCAAACGTTAGGTGCGCCATGTTGCAGGGATTCTGCTGATACACAGAACTATGCGAAGAACCCCGGGACCTCAGTGAATTGTGGTGTACCAGAAACTCACCTCAGAACCCAGAACCCAGTATCCGGCTAGCATAAGTGTCCCATTCGTTATCCGAGGTTTAGCTCGGCGGTCCCAATGTGTAGACAACCCAGAACAAGCGACTCAGTACATACTCAGGAATGGTGGGAATCGGAAATACCTGTTCGTATATTATTCTCACATCAGTCCACAACAATAATCAACAGAGACACGTTGTAAATAAAAGGGGTTTATTTTTATAGACCACGTGTCCTAAGATGCAGTACTTTGGCTAATACAAGCAGACAAATGATTAATATCAAAACCAGCAACATAGTTACAATACCATAGAATATAAAAGGAGTGATCATATTATAATGACAGTGGATACTACCACCTTCCCTTTACTAAGAAGCTAATATTATTATTATGCTAATAGAAGGTCTCTTAGGCTTGAATAGGGGACCCCATACCTCAAAGATCAGCTTAGTGAAATCACATCACAGGAGCATCAGGAGTCTTCTCGCAGGAAGGCTCGTCTTCGGTCTGAATAATAAACATGATGTCTGTGATATTAAAAGCACCAACTTTCAGGGATTTGCAGCTGCGCGTGTGTTAAGGCTAAATAGTGGGCCGATCAACCTAGAGTGGAAAACATGCATTGTGTAATAACCCAGACTGTGTATCACATCATGTACAGACCAAGGTCGCTGCGCAGAGCTTGGGATGGTAACAACAGATTGCTCTCGTGTGAAGCAAGTCTCGAGTCAGCAGTTTGTTTTAAGAAATAACATGTAAACGCAGTGTCGTGTGCAAAAACAAAAAGATGGCTTTCTAACATTTAACGTGGTTATGCTAACTTAACAATGCCTGTACGTATTCAGAGAGAACTCACTACAGAACTTTGACAGAAGGAGCCAGCTGGAGCCTCGGTGGCAGTCGCCGAAACTCGTCTTATTGACCACAAGGACAGCCGTGAAGATTGAGGGACGTAAAGGGTGGTTGCACTCGAGCCATATAAAGAAATTTTATGGACTACCGTCAGACGTGAATCCTCAGCCCTGCATTCCCTCACAGACTGATTCAAAACTCCCTTTGGTTGAAAAGACAGAGAGTGAAATTTATAAACTGAAACTAAGGTCTAGCAAGTCAGACAATTTGATTGTTTAAGTCCTCTCCAAGGTGAATCGGTTGAATTTGTCTCTGACATGTATTCTCTAGACCGAAATAGAGAGAGAAATAGACAGAAAAAGCTCAAGAAACATGCGTACTGTAAATCACTTCGTAGTCACTGCATAGTGACATTATTAATTTTGTTTTTTCTAAGTCTTCTGATTATTATCACCAGTGTATTGCTACATATGTATTACCCTATTTCTAAGCATGCTTACAATGCAACTGCTGAACATTCTTTTAGCGAATTACCTCCGCATGAGTTGTCCTATAGATTTGCGCTGCGCAACAACACTTTCATTAGTATGTTACATCATTCCCATCAGACCAGCAATGCTACAAATTGTTGGATATGTGGCCGACTCCCTCCCTATCAGAACTATAAGGGAGTTCTGCCTCTCTTTCCGTATCCGTTCACACACAATGGCTCCTGTGGAGCATGGTTTAGTTTGATTAATTCCCTAGATTCAAATTCAGTAGTTTATCAAGACAACTGGGTATGGGGAAACCTGAACCTAGTTTTGCTTAAAGTCTGTTACCCTAACAAGGAGGGACTTCCCAAAAGAACAGGAACTGATCTAGAAAATGAAGTATATGGATTAGGTAACTTTACACTTAACCTCATGATTCTGAATGTTGAATCCGAAGCTACACCAATTTTGCCCACTATGTCAGTATTTCCAGTTAAAGGTGAATTATGCGTAAGAAAGAATGGTTCAATACACATGGGCCATAGTAAATGTACCACTGTAATAGAATTCAGTGATCAAGGCAAATCTACATTTAGAGCTTCTCGTCATTCCTACTTCATATGTGGCCAGACTGCATATATACGTTTACCTCTAGATTGGGATGGTACCTGTTACATTGCATTCCTTCTGCCACCTGTTTTCCTAGCCCCTCCTGATTATCACAGAAATACCCACTTAGTACACAATAGACAACAGAGAGATCTCCCGATTGTCGATTACACTGAAACGGCATGGGAGCAATACACAGATTTCAATAAAGGTTTCTTTCCCTATATAGGTACAGTCACTAATAGTAAGCTGATACGTAGATTAACTAGAACACTTGAAGCAGTAGTAAATGAAACTACTTCCGCCTTAGGCAACTTAACAGAGGAGCAGTCTGCGATGCGGATTGTTGTTCTTCAAAATCGTCTTGTCCTTGACGTCATCCTGGCCGATAGGGGCGGAGCTTGTAGGGTCATCGGATCAAGTTGCTGTGTTTTCATACTGTGGAAATGTGGATTTTCCTGATCAGTTATGTCCCCTATCTTGGACCCCAACGGTTCTATATGCATGTTACAAGTACATGTATGTTCCCTCCAGTTCCAGTTTCGAAGACGCAAACACATGTGCGTCCACCGTCAACATGTCCTCTGTCAGATCCGCCATGAAAGGGCTGGATATTCGATTCCTAAGTATGAAAGGCCACCGACTTTATATGGCTCAGTTACTCCATTTTTACAGTTCAGGCGAAGTAGGCCCGATTCTGTCCTCAAAGCTTTTCCCTGCTCTCTGTCTCTGACAAGTGTCAGCTTGAGCCCGCATCTGTATCCATGAACTTTGTCCTATTTCCTGTGCAGCTAACGGTGCCTGCCTCAGCCAGTTTCGCCTGCCTGCCAAGAAGCTGTATTTCACCTTCGAATTATCTACTTTGCTCTTCAGCCGATGCATTCCTGTCTAGTGATTTAGGTAAACATTTCCTTTAGCTCTCGAGCAAAAGGGCCTTGCCTCCCTGTCCTCATGCAAGTAATTCATAGCCCAGTTGCCATGGAAAGTTTTCTGCCTCTCGCATCTCATATAGACACCTAGGCGCTTGTGCACGCACACACACAGTCAGTATAGAATAGATTCTGTCCGAGAGTCCTTCCTTGTGGATAACATAGTTCTTTAAACATAGGATGTTAGATATGATTTGGGATTAGGTTGACTTGACCCCCCAGACTTTTCGTCTCCACATGTAGAGCTAAATGTCAAGTCCCCTTCACCCCCTAGTTACACGTCAATTACACGTCATGCTGCTGCGCGTGCACCTATGCCAAATATTATCTTATAGATCCACCTATGTACGATAACCTTAGCCAATCATGTTTCTTTTTACTCCTTATTACGCCTAGTTTCGATTACGTATTTACCATGTCACTTTTCTTATCAATTGTTACGCCTTCTACATTCGTTTCATTGTAATGTATGTCCTATAAAAGTAATGTTCTGTCAATAAAGAATCGTACTTCACTTCCTGAACCTTATTGGTGACGGAACCTGAAGGCCGCCACTCGAGTCGGCCATTTTATTGAATAAAGCCCATTCAGAAACCTCTTATACCACGGATTCTGCCTCTTATTATTCTGAGCTATTTTGTTTAAAGATCCCGTATGAAATTCAGTCCGGTAAAGAATTTATTTACCACATAATGGCGCCCGAACAGGGACACTTTCTCATCTCACGCGCCGGCGGTGCGTTGCAGGCCCGGTCTCCTGCCACAGCTGGACGGACCATAACGCGTACCAGCAGGATTTCCTGTAGCTCCCTCCGGTCAAGCGGGGGCGACTGAGGCTGCGATCAACCCAGACGAGGCGGTGAGAAGTGCGAAGTATCCCGACCAGAGCCTAGCTGAGAGAGCAAGATCCGAGGTATACAGAGGCCCACCAGGTTTTCGAAGTCCCGATGTCCAGAGGGTCCGATGTCCACGGTCGAGTCCAGTCCATTCTCCGAGGCCTTTCGTTTTGAGCTACTCGGTGAGTACCATCGCCGGGGAGGCGTGTTGACGTGCACATAGGTTGTGCCGGTCAAGACGGATTTGGGTACACAAATCCGGTCTGCACTGTTTAGCAGTGTATATGTACTGTTTAGCAGTATATCAAGTATTCCGAAGTATCTAGTTATTTTTCAAGAATTCTGCTTGATGATTAGTTATGCAGACTGTCATCATTGTTGATCATTTATAAGGGTCAAAAACGTTCAATGTTTAATGTTTTAGAATGTCCTGCATATTGTGGTATGAATGATTGTTTATTGTTGTGCTTTTTGTATTAAGTGTGTTCAAAGATTAAGTATCAGATCAGCCGTGTTCAAGATTAAGTACCAAATCAGTTGTCAATATGCCGCTCTTTTCGAAGTTAAGACAGATCACTACTAGAAAAGGGGTGCTTGAAGAAGCTGTTCCTATTCCTCCTAGGGACACTCCAGGGCACTTCATGTATCACAAGCATGGCTTAGACGCCATATTATTCCTTGATTTATGGGTGGACTACACCAGAGAATTACCAGAAAATCAGAGATGGCCCGTAGCTGGGACCTGGGATGCAGAATGTATCATGAAAGTAGAAGAAGAGTTGTGGAAGAGGAAAGCTAGACAGTCACAGAAAGACGCTGTTGAATTATGGCGTAAAGAATCGCACAGGCGCACCGAAAAAGCGCTAAGACAGGAAGAGAGAAGTAAAGCAAGTGCAAATAAGGTTCGAGAGAATCAGTTGATTGAAGAAGGTACACGAGTACAAGCAGAACAAACCGAGAGACAAAGAAATGCCCTTATAAAAGGAATGTATCCCCTTCTGGCCGAAGGATTGCCTAAAGCTACTGCGACCATACCAAAAGACTTGCCACCTCCATTGTTTCCGATAAAGGTACATCCTAAGGGACATCCCAGAACCGCAGAAGATATTTTTCTTTCTTCATATCTAGATGACGCAGTTCCCGAATATGCTAACCCCGCACCACATAGACCGTCTGCTGGGGGGGTTCAACGTCAAGATCAGGTATCTGTCATTGTGCCACAGCAAGCTCCGGCACAAGTCCCGATACAGGCCCTGGCAAGTACATCTGCTTCCGCGTCTGTCCCCGCAACCGACTCTACAGCCGTGTCTACACCTGTAGTGGCTATAGCACGTTCAACGAATCCTTTCACGTCTGGCACCTCAGAGGGGGCTACTGGAGGTGCTACTAGCCTCCATTTCACGCCACCCCGAGTGAGTAAATTTTCTTTCCAAGAATCAGTACACCCACGTACGCCCAAACTTATAAATAGCCGTATGCTTAAGGATCTTATGATAGATTGTAGATATGATCCAGTGCCCGGTAAAGAGGACGAAATGGTTCTAGCATCATTACGTGTTAGACGAGCTGCAGTGTTTCTAGGAAAGTTACCAGGAATGGCTATGCATCTAGATAGCATATATCATTTTGTCCAAACAGGGAAAGATCCTGAATGCATTAATAGAGCTATGGAATATCAGAAAGTGGAGATACAGGGAGAATTGTTACGTTTTCTTGTAAATTGTGTGATCAGAAATCAAGACCGACCGGGGGTAGATCCGGAAATAATGCAAACTCTTATTAAGTGGAGCCAGAATGTATCAGAGGGAAAACATGATAAACAAGGAAGTATAGTAGTCATGTGCCGAAAAATTAGAAAAGAAGTAGAACGCATACATGAAGAAAGATTGGAAACAGACGAGTTCGAGCAAGATGAAGCGTCCGAATCAGGAGATTCAGTGAGACAGTCAGACACCATAGCCTATGTAGGTAGAGGAAGGTCCTGTACTAATACCAGATGTGTTTCTGATCCGGTACATTCTGTATGTCCAAACAATAGCAGAACCTATCCGACACCTATAATAAATATGAAGTCTCCCGAACGTTTGTTTCAAGCCGCAGATAAAATACTCCGGGAACGAAGGGGTTACCACCTCCTCGATTCTATGGACGAACAAGAATTAGCTAGGTCAGCTGTTCATTGGATGGACAGTCCCGGAAAATATGGTGATGTGAAAGTCGCACACGCGTTTTTAAGCCTCAGTCCAGATGAACAACGTTTAGCTGGGATCTATATGATTCAGCAACTTCTTATATTATATAAGAGCCAACATGCTGATCCTGGTCCCTTACCTGATATATTAACCGAACTACTTGCGAATAGATGGAGAGGTTCTAGTAACAAGTTAATTAAGGAAATACTAATGTCACGCAAACAGTACGTTCTTTTTGTAAGCCCAGATCCTTTCTCGATCCCCAACCAAGAAGGAACACCGTACTACATGGATAGACAAAATCCCTTACGAGAAGTGCACCCAATAAAAGGCGAGGACAATGAGTTTCATCGTGTATTTGTTTACACACCCATAACAAAAATCGAATTGTTAGAAATGAAGAAAGTAGTACCCAGTCATGACAAAGACCCAGCGGGTTTCCACCGAGAAATTAAAGATATGCTATTGATGGGAGAGTACACCTTTCCTGATATTATGACGATATTAAAGGTGCTCTTGCCTGCTGGCATTTATGAAAAGCTGAAAGAAAAAGAGTGGGAAGTGGGAGACCAAAAGATAGACTGGACAGCATTAGAAACAGAAGAAAAGGCCCGAACTGCAGGTTCAGGACTCGGGGATAAAGTTAAACTGTTACCAGGTTTACTAGTACAGGTACTGCCACGTTTATTAACTACGAAAAAGGAAGATTGGGGTGCAATCACAGCCTGTAAACAAAAGCAAGATGAAGACACAAGTGATTATTATGCTCGATTTGAAAAATGTTTTGGTATAAACAGTGGTATAAAACCAAGTAGTGACTCATATCCACATTTATTTGTGACAAAATTGGTGGAAAATGCATTGCCTCCAGTGAAGAATAGAATATTGAAATTCGAGAGTACTTGGCAAAGTAACACTCCGTCACAAATGCTACAAATGTTACAGTATCATCACAATAGAATTAGGGATGAACAAGAACATGAGCATAGACGCATGAAGGATACTAAAATGAAAATGCTAGTTTCCCAGACAGTACCAGCGGATGGTCACAAAAAGGGTGTGACACATTCTGGAGATTCTGCAGTTCCTGTAAAAGGAACCTGCAATTACTGTAAACAACTAGGCCATTATGTACACGATTGTCAAGTCCTGAAACGTAATATAGCCACAGGCATTGCAAAAGAGAGACCACGATTAGTTAGACAGGATCAGAATGAACAAGGAGCTACGCAGCATGGACAGTCCATGCCAGTTCAGCAACAGTCCATGCCAGCTCAGCAACAGTCTATGCCAGCCTCACAGCAGCCCATACAGTTTGTGCCAGCTGCACCACCGTTGCCTACTGCTGCCACACAAATAACTTCACGACAATTGTACCAGACCGCACAGTATGAATACCCTGAGTACCAACGTTACGCATGAACCAGCCTAGAGAGGGAAGTCGACTTACCCCTTATTGAGATTCCAGTAGATCAAGAAGGACCTTATGTACATAGTGAATTATTAGGTCAAGACAGAAAATTTTTACTCGATACAGGGGCAAGTCGAACAACCATAAAACGTAGTGAAGTTCCAGGGGCACCCCTCTCAGGCTCTCAAAATGTTTCCCTTGGTTTTTCAGGAAAGCCTATTGTTAATGAAGTATCACAGCCACTTCCGCTTACGATTGGTCCCTTGACACGAACTACTGATTTATTGCTTACTAAATCATGCCCAGAAAACTTGTTAGGAATAAAGACATTGAAAGCCCTAGGGGCTATTATCTGTTGTTCTCCGGAAGGAGTAAGATTGTTTTTACGTGATTTTAAAGGTCATTATGTATCCAGAGACATGGATCCCCGACTACAGACTCTACCAGCGCATCTATGGGCACAAGGCCCTACTGATGTTGGTTGCATGAACATTACACCATATCGAGTCACATTAAAGGCAGGAGTGGTATTACCACGAATGCGACAATACAAGTTGCCACAAGATGCTGTAGCGGCTTTACTGAAAATCATTGATGAGCTTGTTGCTCAAGGAGTGGTTGTAGAAACCGACTCCAATGTATGTAATTCACCGATCATTCCGATTCTTAAACGAACTGATCCAATGGCTCCGCCAGTATATCGATAGGTTATTGATCTGCGCGAATTAAACAAGTGCATTGTGCCACAATTTCCTGTGGTCCCCGATATTTCATCATTGCTGACAGCTATTGATTCTCAAGCTACATTCTTTACTGTAATTGATCTCAAGAATGCCTTCTTCAGCGTCCCAATAGATCCAGAAAGCCAATATTTGTTCGGATTTAGTTTAAATGGACGAAGCTTTAAATTCACTCGCGCTCCTCAAGGATTTACAGAAAGTCCCAGCATCTATAGCCAAGCACTGAAACGAGAACTTGACAGCATACACATGCCAGTTAAAACTGCACTGCTTCAATACGTCGATGATCTGCTGATCACCGCACGAAGCGAACCCGAATGTGAAATAGCATCACTTACAGTTTTACATTTTCTAGCCGACAAGGGGCACAAGGTGTCTCCTTCTAAGCTGCAATTCTGTGTCCAGCGAGTTATTTATCTTGGTCACTCGCTGTCCAAGGAGGGAAGGCAGCTTACACCTGACCGCATTCAGTTAATTGCAAATATGCCGATACCCAAGACACAAAAGGAAGTGCGGGCTTTCATAGGCCTCACTTCGTACTGTAGGCAGTGGATCCCTCAATATGCATTTCTAGCGAAACCACTCATTCAGTTGACAACACAGGAGGCAGCCACATCGACTGTCCTCCCTTGGACTCAGGAACACACACTAGCTTTTGAGAGCTTAAAGAAAGCTCTATGTCAAGCACCTGTTTTAGCGACACCATGTTACAGCAAACATTTTACACTCTTTGTTACAGAACGTGCAGGTACTGCCTTGTCAGTACTCACTCAGGAACAAGCCGGATCATGTAAGCCATGTGCTTATTTCTCCAGTACATTAGATCCCGTAGCTCAGGCTTTGCCTGCGTGTCTGAAATCAGTGGCAGCAACAGCTTTAGCAATCAGACAAAGCGATGCCATAGTGTTAGGACATCCATTGACAGTACAAGTACCACATGCAGTAGAGGTTCTTGTAAATCGAACGCAAACACAGCACTTGACCATAGCAAGACTTACTGGTTATGAACTGACATTGTTTCAGCCACATATAGAAATCAGACGTTGTAATACATTGAATCCTGCCACACTTTTACCCGTAATTGGAACAGACCCACTAGCTCATGATTGTGTTGAAGTTATTGAGATAAAGACTAAACCCAGACAAGACTTAACAGACGTTCCATTGTTAGATCCAGACCTGACGTTGTATGTAGATGGTTCGTGTATGAGAACAAGTACAGGAAATTTAGTGGCCGCGTACGCAGTCACCACAGACACTGAAGCTATTGAAACAAACTGTATAGATACTTTGTCAGCCCAAGCAGCAGAGCTTATTGCACTAACACAAGCCTGTATTCAAGCCACAGACAAGAAAGTCAACATATATACTGATTCACGTTATGCATTCGGAGTCGTACATGACTTCGGGGTGCTTTGGCGAGAGAGGGGTTATTTAACTTCTCATGGAACCCATATTCAACACGGGTCCCTCATTCATGCTCTGTTAGACGCAATTCATTTACCGACTGCTATATCAATTATGAAATGTAAAGCACACACGAAGGTTACTGATATCATTTCTCGAGGTAATGATTTAGCTGACAGAACAGCTAAACAGACTGCTCAGACTCGTACATCCGACATGACAAAGCCAATAGTTCAGACACCAACACAGTGTATGACGATTAAGGATCCCACACTTGACGTAATTGACATACAGACACATGCCACAGCAGAAGAAATAAAGAAATGGACTGAACTAGGAGGGATCCAGACAGATCAAGGATGGATGACGAAGGAGAAATCTGTGTGGTTTCTTCCTGATTCCATGGTCCAAGCAGTTATAGCTACAATTCACAGTCCAGCACATTTAGGAGAGAAGGCTATGTTAGACAGCATTCAGCACATTTGGTTCAACAAACATTTACGAGCAGCAGCTAAACAAAAAGTTCGTACCTGTATGATATGTTGTCAGTTTAATCCAGGAAAGAGTGTTCCCGTAGAGCAGGGTGGATTTCAGCCTCCTGACCATCCTTTTGAAGTCCTCCAGATGGATTATATTCAGATGGAGCGATGTCGAGGATTCAAATATGTTCTCGTAGTTGTCTGTGCTCTCTCCCGTTGGACAGAGGCGTACCCTGTATCAGATTACACTGCCCCGACTACTGCCAAGCAGCTAGTTCGAGAATTCTTCCCACGGTACGGTTTACCACGTGTTGTATATTCAGATAACGGTCAGCCTTTCTCATCCGAATTAATGAAACATGTTTCACTCTTGCTAGGATATCAGTGGAAATTCCATTGTGTCCGACACCCCGAGGCAGCAGGTCTCGTGGAACGACATAATCAACTTTTGAAAATCAGATTGTCTAAAATATGTCAGGAAAAAGGTGTGGACTGGATAGTAGCCTTACCAGTTGCACTATTCTACATGAGAATGGTAGCACACTCTCGAACAGGGCTATCCCCTTATGAGGTGATCTTTGGCAGACCACCGAATATGTGGGGGACGCCTATACCCCGTAAAATAACTGATGTTGACTGTAATATGCTGACAGATTACCTGGCTTCCTTGATGTCTGCACTACAATCTTGTCGTTCACAGGTAGTCGCAGCTTTTCCTGACAACACTGAGGTGAAACCTCATGACGTAGTTCCCGGTGATTTCGTCCTCGTCAGGAATTTTGATCGGAAGACTCAACTGGAGCCCAGGTGGAAGCTTCCTAAATTGGTCCTGCTGACGACAAGGACAGCTGTGAAGATCGAAGGGAGAAAGGGCTGGGTTCATTCCAGCCATATTAAGAAATTTCATGGACTTCCTCCTGACTTAAACAGTCCTCCCCGTGTGTCTTCCCCCATTGACTCAAAGCTACCTTTGGCCGAGGCCAGTAGCACCGAACTCTATAAACTGAAACTCAGGTCCAGACCCAAACCGTCGGACGATTTGATTGTTTAAGTCCTCTCCAAGGTGAAGCGGTTGAATCTGTCCCGACATGTATCCCTTAGGTCTGAATCATGTACAGTCTAGAACCATAATGAAACGACATGCATACTGTAAATTACTGCGTAGCCACTGTATTGTGACTTTATTAATTTTGTTTTTCTTGAGTTTTATAATAGTTACTGCAAGTATATTGTTGCATATGTATTATCCTGTTTCTAAACATGCTTTCAATATAACTGATGAACATTCTTTTAGTGACCTACCCCCACATGAGTTGTCGTATAGACTTGCGCTGCGTAATAACACTTTCATTAGTATGTTACATCATTCCCATCAGACTAGTAATGCCACTAATTGTTGGGTGTGTGGCCGACTCCCTCCCTATCAGAACAACAAAGGAGTTCTGCCTTTCTTTCCACACCCGTTCACATATAATGGCACCTGTGGAGCATGGTTTAGTTTATTGAATTCCATAGATTCAGACACAGCAGTTTATCAACACCATTGGATATGGGGGAATCTGAATGTAGTGTTATACAAAGTTTGTCACCCTGATAAGGAGGGTCACCCCAGTAGAACAGGAACTGATCTAGAAAATGAAGTGTATAAATTAGGTAATTTTACACCTAATCTCATGATTCTGAATGTCGAATCCGAAGTTGAGCTAATTTTGCCCACCATGTCAGTATTCCCAGTTAAGGGTGAATTATGTGTAAGAAAAGTTGGTTCCATACATATGGGCCATAGCAAATGCGTTACTACAGTAAAATATAGTGATCAAGGTAAATCTTCATTTAGAGCTTCTCGCCATTCCTACTTTATATGTGATCAGACGGCATATATGCGTCTACCTCTAGATTGGGATGGTACCTGTTATATTGCATTCCTTCTGCCACCTGTTTTCTTAGCTCCTCCTGATTATTATCGAAATGTTCATTTAGTACACAATAGAGAGCGAAGAGATCTCCCAGTTGTCGATTATACTGAGACAGCATGGGACAAGTATGTAGATTTCAATAAAGGTATTTTTCCATATATAGGTACCATTTCAAATAGTAAGCTGATACGTAGACTAACCAGGACTCTTGAAGCTGTAGTGAATGAGACTATAGCCGCCCTAGGCAATCTGACAGAGGAACAATCAGTGATGAGGATTGTTGTCCTTCAGAATCGTCTTGTCCTTGACGTCATCCTGGCCGATAGGGGCGGAGCTTGTAGGGTCATCGGATCCAGCTGCTGCGTATTCATACCAGAAAATTCGCCATCTGTATATAAAGCTATAACCCGCCTTCATAAGATTGTGAGCCAGATACACGAGAATCCAGGCACTTGGACTTGGTCCGGGTGGTTTTGGAGTGTGATATCAGCCTGGGGATGGAGAGTTCTATCTTTCCTAGGTATTGGCCTTCTTATACTATTCAGTTGCTGCTTATGCCTGCAATGTGGACCAGCGATTTGTGGTTTGTGTGCCACATCGTGTATTCCACATCAAGGTTTTCGTTCAAAATCCCGGAAGAAGAAAGAAGAAGAAATGATGCTCCATGAGCAAATCGATGGATTAATGAAGATTGATGTTTCTTGACGGGCAAGTAGGGGACAAGGAGGGAATGTGGAAATGTGGATTTTCCTGATCAGTTATGTCCCCTATCTTGGACCCCAACGGTTCTATATGCATGTTACAAGTACATGTATGTTCCCTCCAGTTCCAGTTTCGAAGACGCAAACACATGTGCGTCCACCGTCAACATGTCCTCTGTCAGATCCGCCATGAAAGGGCTGGATATTCGATTCCTAAGTATGAAAGGCCACCGACTTTATATGGCTCAGTTACTCCATTTTTACAGTTCAGGCGAAGTAGGCCCGATTCTGTCCTCAAAGCTTTTCCCTGCTCTCTGTCTCTGACAAGTGTCAGCTTGAGCCCGCATCTGTATCCATGAACTTTGTCCTATTTCCTGTGCAGCTAACGGTGCCTGCCTCAGCCAGTTTCGCCTGCCTGCCAAGAAGCTGTATTTCACCTTCGAATTATCTACTTTGCTCTTCAGCCGATGCATTCCTGTCTAGTGATTTAGGTAAACATTTCCTTTAGCTCTCGAGCAAAAGGGCCTTGCCTCCCTGTCCTCATGCAAGTAATTCATAGCCCAGTTGCCATGGAAAGTTTTCTGCCTCTCGCATCTCATATAGACACCTAGGCGCTTGTGCACGCACACACACAGTCAGTATAGAATAGATTCTGTCCGAGAGTCCTTCCTTGTGGATAACATAGTTCTTTAAACATAGGATGTTAGATATGATTTGGGATTAGGTTGACTTGACCCCCCAGACTTTTCGTCTCCACATGTAGAGCTAAATGTCAAGTCCCCTTCACCCCCTAGTTACACGTCAATTACACGTCATGCTGCTGCGCGTGCACCTATGCCAAATATTATCTTATAGATCCACCTATGTACGATAACCTTAGCCAATCATGTTTCTTTTTACTCCTTATTACGCCTAGTTTCGATTACGTATTTACCATGTCACTTTTCTTATCAATTGTTACGCCTTCTACATTCGTTTCATTGTAATGTATGTCCTATAAAAGTAATGTTCTGTCAATAAAGAATCGTACTTCACTTCCTGAACCTTATTGGTGACGGAACCTGAAGGCCGCCACTCGAGTCGGCCATTTTATTGAATAAAGCCCATTCAGAAACCTCTTATACCACGGATTCTGCCTCTTATTATTCTGAGCTATTTTGTTTAAAGATCCCGTATGAAATTCAGTCCGGTAAAGAATTTATTTACCACAACTCGCCGTCAGTATATAAAGCCATAACTCGCCTTCACAAGATTGTAAGCCAGATACACCAGAATCCAGGCACCTGGACTTGGTCCGGTTGGTTCTGGAGCGTGTTGTCAGCCTGGGGATGGAGGATCCTATCCTTCCTAGGTATTGGCTTTCTCATACTATTCAGTTGCTGCTTATGTCTACAATATGGGCCAGCGATTTGTGGTTTGTGTGCCACATCGTGTATTCCACATCCAAGTTTTCATTCAAGATCCCGGAAAAAGAAAGAAGAACAAATGATGCTATATGAACAGATTGATGGATTGATGAAGATCGATATCTCATGAAGGGTCCGTAGGGGACAAGGAGGGAATGAGGAAATATGAATTTTATGATCAGTTATGTCCCCTATCTTGGACCCCAACGGCTCCATGTACATGCTACAAGTACATGTATGTTCCCTCCAGTTCCAGTTATGAAGACGCAAATACATGTGCGTCCACCGTCAACATGTCCTCTTTCAGATCCGCCATGAATGGGTCGGATATTCCGTTCCTAAGTATGAAAGGCCACCGACTTTATGTGGTTCACTTTCCACGTTTTACAGTTCAGGCGAGTAGGCCCTGAATTCTGCCATCAAGCCTTTTCCTGCCTTCTGCCTCTGAAAGCTCCAGTCTGAGCTCGCATCTGTATCCATGAACTTTGTCCTACTCCCTGCGCGGCTAACGGTGCCTGATCCGGCCTGTTGCCTGCCAAAAACTGTATTTCACCTTCAAGTTATCTGCTCCGCTCCTCATCCAATGCATTCCTGTCTAGTAGTTTAGGTAAACATTCTTCCAGCTACCGAGCAAAGGGCCCGGCCTCACTGTCCTCATGCAAGTAATTCATAGCCCCTGTTACCATGGAAGATTCCTGCCCCCTCGCATCTCATGTAGACACTTAGACGCTTGTACACGCACTAACAGTCAGTATAGAATAGCTTCCGTCCGAGAGACCTTTCCTTTTGGATAATACAGTTCTTTAAACATAAGATATTAGATATGATTTGGGATTAGGTTGACCTGACCCCCCAGACTTCTGTCTCCACATGTAGAGCTAAATGTCAAGTCCCCTTCACCCTCTAGTTGCACGTCAATCACACGTCATGCGGCTGCGCGCGCATCTCTGCCAAGTATTTCTGCTGACATTGCAGGATTCTCTTATGGATCCACCCACTTGTGACATCATGTTTAATGACGTTTCTAGTCTACACCTACTATTACGCCTCTTTTCATTACGTATGTGTATTCTTATCTGTATTATCAGCTGTTACGCCTCCTGCATTTGTCTTAATGTAATGCTTTTCATATAAATATCTTTACTTGTCAATAATGTATTGCCTATCCCTTCCTGAACCTTCGTGGTGATGGAATTTGATTGCCTGGTTCGAACCATAATTCCTTTGTAAGGAATAAAGCCTTTCAGAACCTCTAATACCACGGATTCTGCCTCTTATTTTTACTGAGTTATTCTTACTAGACTTTACCGCATAAAAAATAGTACAGGTAATTAAAATATTTACCACAAACATTCACAGGAAGATACAGCTGGGAAAAGGGATGACTAAAGGTTGCAAGATCTCCACGACCAAGTATGATGTACATGTTCAACAGGATCTGAACATTAGGTCGATGCGCGTTTCGGTGGCATGAAAGGAGTAATACGGCCACCTTCATCAGGAGCTTTCCAGATACCCACAAGAATCACAAAACACACTGGGGACCTAAAAAGCACAAATAACATGTATAATGAGCCCATATGGGAACATATAAATCAATTTGACCTTGATTCTAATTTAACATGGTGTTACTTATACATAGATCAAAGCCAGAAAGCCACCCCTATTGAAAATCACACCACAGTATGTGACTCTCCTTACTTACCGTTGGGAAGTGCTTTAAAGAGATAAGAAATATACATTTTAAAACAGAAAAAAGGAAAGTGACCCAAAAGAGAAAAGATGTACCAATCACCTGGATTTCACAGGATAGAGCCATAAGCACTTTAACCAAGAGGTATGAGAAAATACAGCAGTGGCGATCGCATGTGTCTCATTGTGTTTATCCTACCTCTGTGTTTGTTTCATGCTCAGGAGTACTGACAGATTATGAGAATGACTCGATGTTGTCAATAAAGATGCCCACTAGACTGCTGGCAATATGTGCAGTAACGTCTTTGTAAAATTGATGTATAATCTGTAAATGGGAAGAGTAGCAAATCCATGAGTGTTAAGCGGTTGCATAAGTGACAAAGATATCAAAAAGTGCATATGTTGGGGCCTTATCTGGAACACTTTCATGTAGTTTTCCGTAGGTGGAGAAGGCGTGTTTAGACTAAGAGTGTCCCAACAGGATAAAAAATAAATACAGCTTTGTTAGTCTCTTTTAAAACATACAGTAATGATGTGTATTGTCACATGCTGACCTAAACCAATATTTCCAAACACACTTTATAGTGACCTGATGTCATGGTCAACACTCACCAATTCAGGCCTATGACATCATTCAGCCTAGGGTTCCTACGTTTTAGGTGATGTGACCTACTTCTGACCAGTGAATTCGATTCTGAACTACTTTCTGTTTGCCTGCGACCTTTTATAAAGGTGGAGGCCCTGTGTTATAATTATAAATATATTTTTTCAATTTTCTTGTGTTTGTTTTGTTAATTTCCCATACATTTTGTAATATGTTTACTGTGTTGTTTCTTTACTTTTAATGGCTTCAGGGGACCTGCAAAAAAGACCCCTTGTGTATGTTTCAATTATTTTTTTTTTTCACATTCCCACTGCTAAAGTGCTGTGCTTTATGTTTTAAATAATTTTCGTGGATTTTACATGACCTTGTTTTCAGTGCAAAGTGTAAGTTATT